>NC_057861.1:488012486-490412486 GCF_019393635.1 Dromiciops gliroides
TATCGGTGACCATCTTATAGGGAATATAATCTAGGGTAGTTGGCTCCTGACTGTGGCTGCCTGCAGTAGGTAATGGAGATAGAGCTGAAATTCTATCAGTACCATCGAAATGGCCTGATATCTTCTCCAAATGAAAAGTATTTTTGGATCTCTGATGATTTATCTTTTTTTTCCTCCCTCTCACTTTGATCTATGACAAAACCTATACCCATCTTGGAGAAATATAGTGATTTCTCCTGAAAACATTTGTGCAATGATCATATATATATATATATATATATTTCAAAATATAAACCTTCTTCTTCCCTCTCTTTTTTAAAAAAAGTTATATTGGTCTTTGGAAAAACAAATACAGTAATTTAAACACTCAACCCGGGGGGGGGTAATGCAAAGAAATTATAGTAAATATGTTTTTAAAACATTATTTTGAGAGCATGTAGTAAGCAGTGGTGCCAAATTTGCTAAAAAGGGATGGAATGAAAGCAGTTTGCAAGGAAAAAAGAAAATCCTTCTAGGTATAATTAAAGCAATGCCTTTAAGCTTTCTTCACACTAATTTAAAAGCACAATTCAGGGCAATAAATCACCCTTTTGCTCCTAGTAATATTTCATTTGCTTCAGAATATTTTAAACATAGTGGTTAACATCCTTCCTAATTAGCAGGCATATCTTTCTAGTAAGGTGAAGTAATTAGGTATGATAAAAGGTAATGGAGTTGGACAGTATGGATTAGAGATAGCAAACTTGTCCTTTAGAAACTCGCCGGTTAGCACTGCTCTGCTGCTTGTTCTTTTAGGTTATATTGATTCATTAAAAAAAAATCCCATCTATTTATTCCAACATCTACTGGGTACCCTCAGTAATGTGTTGGTACAATTTAAACACCAGAATGTATATCGTGGCGTGTAATAGCTACTGCCCTGAGTAATATTCCAATCAAACACACTCAAGTTGAATTTGAACATCCTCGGCGATTTTACAATTGCATTTTCCGTCTCTGTGCAGAAAGACAGAGTGAAGCTGATGGCTGAATAATTACGGCCCCTACAGAATTTCCCTTTATTCCAGAACCATTTCTCTCATTTGGTGTCCCTAACTTAGAAATTACCTTTAAGAAATCATGAGGAGCATTCATTTTGGCCCCAAGGGGCTGAGTAGCATGGGTCCTCTGAAGTGGCATCTCCATTGGATTGATGCCCTAGGCCCATCTTTAGCTGGCTCTTTCTCAAAAGTACCTTCTGAAAGAACTGACAGGAGTGGACTTCATTTTCCAGGGCTTCTTCATTTTTCCCCAACCAGTTTATGAAGTAGATTCTTGCTAGGTATTTTAATAATATACCCTCCCCAGCTTAACTCTATTAGTTATCTTCCTCCCTTTGCTTAGGTTATTTATGGCCCTTTATTTACCATCTACCAGGGTGCCCATTAGTAGTATTAGCCTTGTGCAATCTAACCCCATTTGGATTAATTTTTTTATGTTGAAAATTATTTTTTTTGGGAGGGGCAAAACATTTACCAAAGATGAGTCTACTGTTTAGTTTTACCCATTTGAGAAGGGTAGCTTGGAAAATTAATGCTGACATTCTTATTGCTGAGAGATTACTTAGAAAGAAGGGTACCAAAACCTTAGGAAGGTGAGTAGAATTTGGGAATACACTGAACTGTTTCTCATATCAGCTCAATTAACAATATTGGGGAGGAGGATTAAGCATTTTAGAAAAGGGAGGGGAGAGAATGATGAAAATGTGAATACAGGCCATTAAGAACATTTTCATTAATATGGATAGACATGAATTATGTTACAGGGGAAGATATATATATGTATATGTTTGTGTATGATATATACATATATGATATGGACATATATGTGTGGGTATGCATAATACACATATCCTTAAGAAGGTAGGTTTTGTTTTGTTTTGTTTTAATAAAGTATTTTATTTTTTCCTGTTACATGTAAAGATAGTTCTCAACTTTTGTTTATACAAGCTTTCCAATTTCAGATTTTTCTCCCTCCCTCCCCTCCCTCCCCCCTCCCCTAGACAGCAGGTAATCTGATATAGGTTATATATATATATATATACACACACACACACACATATATACATTAAACATATTTCTGAATTAGTCATGTTATAAGAGAAAAATCAGAGCAATGAGGAAAAACCTCAAAAAGAAAAACGTCACCAAAACCAAAGGAAACAGTATGGTTCATTCAGCATCTATACTCCAGTTCTTTTTTTCCCCCTGGATTTGGAGATCCTCTTCCATCATGAGTTCCCTGGAACTCTTCTGTACCATTGCATTGGTGAGAAGAATATAGTCTATCATAGTAGATCAACACACAATGTTGATGATACTGTGTACAATGTTCTTCTGGTTCTGCTCATCTCACTCATCATCAGCCCATGCAAGACCCTACAGGTTTCTCTGAACTCCTCCTGCTCATCGTTTCTTACAGCATAATAGTATTTCATTACATTCATATACCACAACTTGTCCAGCCATTCCCCAGTTGATGGGCATCCCCTCAACTTCTAATTCCTTGCCACCACATAAAGAGCAGCTATAAATATTTTTGTACATGTGAGTCCTTTCCCCCTTTCCATGATCTCTTTGGGAAAAAGACCCAAAAGTGGTATTGCTGGGTCAAAGGGTATGCACAGCTTTATAGTCCTTTGGGCATAATTCCAAATTGCTCTTCAGAATGGTTGGATCAGTTCATAGCTCCACCAAAAATGCATTAGTGTTCCATTTTTTCCTCAGCTTCTCCAACATTTATTATTTTCCTTTTTTGTCATTTTAGCCAATCTGATAGGTGTCAGGTGGTACCTCAGAGTTATTTTAATTTCCATATCTCTAATTATTAGTGATTTAGAGCATTTTTTCATATAGGAATAGAGAGCTTTGATTTCTTCATCAGAAAACTGCCTGTTCATATCCTTTGACCATTTTTCAATTGGGGAATGACTTGGATTCTTATAAATTTGATTTGGTTCCCTATATATTTTAGAAATGAGGCCTTTATCAGAAGTACTGGCCATAAAAATTGTTTCCCAGCTTTCTGCCTCCCTTCTAATTTTGGATGCATTGCTTCTGTTTGTACAAAACCTTTTTAATTTAATGTAATCAAAATCATCCATTTTGCATTTTATAATATTCTTTATCTCTTGTTTGGTCATAAACTGTTTTCCTTTCCAAAGATCTGAAAGGTAGACTATTCCTTTCTCTCCTAATTTACCTATGGTATCTCCTCTTATGTCTAAATCATGTATCCATTTTGACCTTATTTTAGTATAAGGTGTAAGATGTTGGTCTATGCCTAATTTCTGCCATACTATCTTCCAGTTTTCCCAGCAGTTTTTGTCAAATACTGAGTTCCTATCCCAGAAGCTGGAGTCTTTGAGTTTATCAAACACTATATCACTAGTGTAATTTACTACTGTGTTTCCTGTGCCTAGCCTATTCCATTGATCCTCCACTCTATTTCTTAGCCACTACCAGATAGTTTTGATGACTGCTGCTTTATAGTAAAGCTCCAGGTTTGGTACCGCTAACCCAACTTCCTGTGCATTTTTTTCATGATTTCCCTTGATATTCTTGATTTTTTGTTTTTCCAGATGAATTTTGTTATTATTTTTTCTAGCTCTATAAAATAATTTTTAGGTAGTCTGATTGGTATGGCACTGAATAAGTAAATTAATTTAGGTAGAATTATCATTTTTACTATATTAGCTCTGCCTATCCATGAGCAATTGATATCTTTACAATTATTTAGATCTGATTTTATTTGTGTGAAGAGTGTTTGGTAATTGTGTTCATAGAGTTCCTGTGTTTGTCTTGGCAAATAGACTCCTAAGTATTTTATATTATTTACTGTTACTTTAAATGGAATTTCTCTTTCTATCTCTTGCTGCTGGACTTTGTTGGTCATGTATAGAAATGCTGACGATTTATGTGGATTTATTTTATATCCTGCTACTTTGCTAAAGTTGTTAATTGTTTCAAGTAATTTTTGAGTTGATTCTCTAGGATTCTTTAAGTATACCATCATATCATCTGCAAAGAGTGATAGTTTTGTTTCCTCCTTGCCTATTCTAATTCCTTTAATTCCTTTCTCTTCTCTGATTGCTAAAGCTAACATTTCTAGTACAATATTAAATAAGAGGGGTGATAATGGACATCCCTGTTTCACCCCTGATCTTACTGGGAAGGCCTCTAATTTATCTCCATTGCATATAATGGTTGCTGATGGTTTTAGGTAGATACTGTTTATTATTTTAAGGAAAGCTCCACCTATTCCTAAGCTCTCTAGTGTTTTTATTAGGAATGGGTGCTGTATTTTGTCAAAAGCTTTCTCTGCATCTATTGAGATAATCATATGATTTTGGTTGGTTTTCTTATTGATGTGGTTGATTATGTTAATAGTTTTCTTAATGTTGAACCAGCCCTGCATTCCTGGTATAAATCCCACCTGGTCATAGTGTATTATCCTGGTGATCACTTGTTGTAATCTCCTTGCTAATATCTTATTTAAGATTTTACCATCAATATTCATTAGGAAAATTGGTCTATCATTTTCTTTCTCTGTTTTTGCTCTGCCTGGTTTTGGTATCACCACCATATTTGTATCATAAAACAAATTTGGTAGAACTCCTTCTTCACCTATTTTTCCAAATAATTTGTATAATATTGGAATTAATTGTTCTTGAAATGTTTGGTAAAATTCACCTGTAAACCCATCTGGCCCTGGGGATTTTTTCTTAGGGAGTTCGTTAATGGCTTGTTCAATTTCTTTTTCTAATATGGGTTTATTTAAGGATTTCATTTCCTCATCAGTTAACCTGGGCAGTTTGCATTTTCATAAATATTCATCCATTTCATTTAGATTGTCAGATTTATTGGCATACAATTGGGCAAGAAGGTAGTTTTAAGAAGGGGTCAACTAAGGAAGGGAATCAGGGTCAGTCCAAGTGAGATGCCACTCCAGAGGATTCATGCTATATGAATACACAGAAATACAGATAGACACACAGACAGACAGGCAGAAACACACACACACACACACACACACACACACACACAGAGTATCCCAAAAGTTTTAGTTCAGTTTTAGGTCTTAATAGCCTAAAACTATATTGACATTTTGGGGACCCATTCCCACTCTGTGTACACACATAAATACACACATGTGTATGTCTATATATAATATATAACATATATATCTATCTGTCTCTTTACATAGATTTAGATCTATACTTCTATTTCTATGTAGAGATATAGATCTCTTTGTGGATATGGATCTTACCAAACATCTTTCCATATAGATATATCTATCTGTAGATAGAGAAACATATTTATATATGCACATCTATCTATCTGATATTCTATTTCTGACCATCAAAGGAAATTCTCCTATGAAACCCAACAACACGAACATAATTTCTAGTATTCTCTGATGGACATTTTACAAAATCTCATTTAAATTTCAAATAACATCTTTTGTTTTATAGTACCTTCATTTCTAATTATGCTCCTCTCCCCATTCCCTATTCAGCAAGCATTCCCTTGTAACAAAACATAAAAAAAGCAAGAAAATTCAACAAAACTGCCCAATAAATCCATCCACTGAACCTCATAATACAGGCAGTGTTCTGCAACCATAGTCCCCCACTTTGGCAAAGAAGGGAGAAAGGTACAGTTTTTCATTTTTCCCTCAGGAGCCAAGCTTAGTCATTATGGTTTCACAGTGTTTTCTTTCTGATGGAAATTTATGAATTTAAACAGGTAGACACTAAGTTAAAAGTACCAGGACTTTAAGCCTCTGTCACTTTTTCGGTGAGGTCTAGCATTCCTCCCTTATATTTTTCTTTTTAAGTGAGGCAATTGGGGTTAAGTGTCTTGCCCAAAGTCACACAGCTAGTAAGTGTCAAATGTCTGAGGTTGGATTTGAACTCAGGTCCTCCTGACTCCAGGGCTGGTGCTCTATCCATTGCACCACCTAGCTGCCCCTCCTCCCTTACATTGTTACAGACAGTGGACAATGTGTGTGATCTCCTTGGTTCCAAACACAAATATTATATTGAAGTTCCTCTGCGTATCAACACTGAAAACAGTAACTTTTTTTAACAGGCATTTTCACCAAGTGCATACTCAGACAACTTTTACCCAAATGAAGTCTAGTATTTGCTAACTATGTATCTTTGCAAATATTCAATCCATATGATATGGATTTAGATGCTTTTAATGTGGGATTTCAGAAAGAACATAATAATTGTCTTTAATTTAATTTAACTCAAGGAACATTTATTAGGTGCTTCCGATGTATAAGGAGGGCAGCTAGGTGGCGCAGTGGTTAGAGTGCCAAGCCTGAATGAGGAAGACTCCACTTTCTGAGTTCAAATCTGGCCTTAGAGTCTTACTAGCTCTATGATCCTAAGCAAGTCACTTCACCTTTTTTTGCCTCAGTTTCCTCATCTGTAAAATGATCTGGAGAAGGAAATGGCAAACCACTCCAGTATCTTTGCCAAGAAAACCCCAAACGGGGTCATGAAGAGTTAGACGGGACTGAACATGGAATGAGGCTACACAGATAAAATGAAAAACAGTCCCTGTCTTCAGGGGGCTTATAATCTAAAGTAGTAAGGGATATAATATGTAAACAGATAAGTAAATTTAAGACATTTTGAGGAAGAGGAGAACACAAGCAATTAGAAGAATCAAGGAAGGGGTCCTGTAAAAGGTGGCTACTAATTTAACCCTTGAAGGAAGCAAAAGATTCTGAAAGGTAGAGGTGAGGAGGAAGTATATTCCAGGCATGAATTTTAGTGTCTGTTAAGGAACAGATTGAATGTCAAATACAGGGAACAGAAGGATACTAGTTTGGTTGGAATGTAGAATTTGTAGAGAGGAGTAATATGAAAAACATTTGGAAAGGCAGGTGGGAGATTATTTGTGAAAACCTTTAAATGACAGAGGAAGTTGTATTTTAGCCAAGAGGCACTAGGGAGCCAATGAAGAATCTTGAGCAAGGTCAGAAATAGGGATTTGAAAGATTATTGTGGCAGCGGCATGAGGGATGAATTGGAAAGGGTGATAAATGAAAGCAGAGAAAAATAAATAGGTTTTTCATGATAGCTTAGTTTAAAATTATAGGATCCACTTTACTTAAATCACAGGGTCTGTAATATTTATATATAATTTCCTATAAAGCATTCCATACAGTAAGACTTTGTATTGTTGTAAAATGCTTTGAGACCCTCAAAGGAAAGTTCCATATTGTAATAAAGGGTTAACAAAAACTGTGGCAATATCTCAAATAATTTTGAAAAGGAGATGGTCATAATTAGCTGGAATTTTGAAAAGACTTTTAGTCTGGTAGCATAAATCCAAACAGAATAATTATATCCAAATAGAGTAATTCTCAAAAGTTAGTATTTGCTGTAATTATCATGACTGAAGGCATTCTCCCACAGTAATTGACAGAAAGTGGCAAGATATTTCAGGTCCTATACTTAGCAGTGTGTGTGGCAGCCATTACAATTCTAAGAATCATAGTGGGAAAGGTAGAATTATTGAGGAATAGGTATCTAGGATAGGCATCAAATAACAATACTGTAGAAGCAACTTAAGAGAATTACTGAAGATCTGCAAAAAAGCATTAGAAGACTACATCATTATGTAGATGGTTTACATAGTAAAACAACCCAATAAAACTTGATTGGTGTTGAATTGTTTACTTTAAATTTAAAACATGCCACCAATATAGTAATGCCAAGAATAATTGGCATAAACATAGCATTTTTCAGGGAGACAGTTTAAGACCATATAGGTTCTGTCTGGTCTTAAATCCATTATCATCTTTCCTTAATATAACTAAGTAGGTATGACTTCCAAATTAATGAGTGAGTTAACCGAAACTTGGGCAGCTGGGTGGCATAATGGATAGAATATGGGGCCTGAAGTCAGGAAGATTCATCTTCCTGAGTTCAAATCTGGCCTCAGACACTTACTAGCTGTGTGTTCTGGGCAAGTCACTTAACCTTGCTTGCCTCAGTTTCCTCATCTGTAAAATGAGGTGGAGAAGAAAATGGCAAACCACTCTAGTAGCTTTCCAAGAAAACCTCAAATGGGGTTATGAACAGTAGGACACAATTGAAAAATGACTGAACAACAGCAAAGCCAAAACTTGATGGATGTGAATATCAAGTTATGTGGCTCCACTGAAAATACTTAAAACAATACCTGTATTTCTTGGAATCTTTCTCAAATGATATAATTTTTTGGTAGTTTATAAGTGTAAAATACTTAATGTATGCAAGGCAAAGTCAAGTCAAGAAGTCAGTAAGAATTTATTAAGCGCCTACTATGTGCCATGCACTCAACTGAGTTCAGGGGATACAGAAAAAAGCTAATCCTCTCCTAAAAAAACAAAAACAAACTGGATCCTTCTCTCAAGGAGCTCAAAGTCCAATGGGGAAACAATAAGCAAACTATGTTTAAGGAAAGATAGAGCCTGAAGGTTTTAAGCTTCAATCCGAGGTTCACACTGAACCAATGATTAAAGGCAATGCCTACAGTACCTTAGCTTCCTCTGGGCAATGTAAATAGAGGATAATGATGTGAAGGAAAAGACTGTTGCTAAATATGTTTAGAGACTTATTGACATCCTCACATCAGTGCTTGGATAGAAATACCACTTTTAAAGCCATTAACACCCAGGCAATACCAGTCTTAATGTATACTATTGGAATTGTAAAGTGGGGCATAACAGATTTTTTAAATAGACTAACAAAAACTTGTACAATATTAACAAAGCACCATCTTCTTTTACCTTCAGACAATCATAGAGACATTAATACTTCCTCACCAAATGGAGGAAAAGGATTGACAGACATTTTTTTAGAGTACATGAAAAGTAAGTTTCGAACTACAGACATAGTTTTGGAACAGGCAGATATTACTTCATTGAATAAGACTGACAACAGGTACAAATCTTTGGATTTGCTAGATATAACTAAAAGTGGTTTATCTCCACATTGAGCCTTGAGGCAAAGAATGGAATCCCAAGACCTCTTCATGGACTCAGTGAATAGATATGCTGACAGAGAATCATTAAACAAAAGGCTAATTTATGCAGATTTCTTTGTGGAAATGAAGCAGTTTATGATGACAATTAAGGGCCATTTTATTTATAATAAAAAAATTAAAGAAGAGTTCTCTTTAAGGATGCCAGATTTAGCAATTTTTATGCAAAGAAACAGTAGAAACTGTGCAAATGCAGTTCATAAAAATTTAGCATTTATGAAATATCTAGCAAAACATGATCTGGTGTCTAGAATCATGCTTCAGAAGCTTGCTATCTTTTATGCACTGACAGATGACAAATCTTCAGTGTACAAATATATACTTCAAAATATCCTGGAGAATGCAACCAATAAATTGTACTGGAACTGGACTACTACCACAGACTGAACTGCTGCCCCAAATCACCCAGTTGTTTTTGTTTAGTTGTTTAAATTGTGTCTGACTCTTCATGACCCCATTTGGGGTTTTCTTGGCAAAGATACTGGCATGGTTTGCTGTTTCCTTCTACAGCTCATTTTACAGATGAAGAAACTGAGGCAAACGGGGTCAAGTGACTTGCCTAGGGTCATTCAGCTAGTAAGTGTCTGAGGTTGGATTTGAATTCAGGTCTTCCTGATTCCAGGCCTGGTTCTCTATCCACTAGGCCACCTAGCTGCCCCAAATCACCCAGACAGAATGGTAATTCATAGAAACTTAAGAATCACGTTGTTAATAAATGTTGTCATGCCAAATACTCATGATCTCTAAGTTGTGTGGCACAAAGCATTTCAAAATATAGAAAGCTAGCAGAAGAAATCGAAGTCCTATGGGAATAGGATGTGGTGGGCATTATCCCTGCCATCCTTCCTGCTATGGTTTTCATAGATGCTGCCATACCAAATACCCATAATTTCTAAGCTATTTGAAATGGAAAACTTTCAAAATATAGAGAGTACAGTAGAGGAAATGGTGATGATAATGTACTATCTCACAGTGATATTATGACCCACACTGAGGTTCATTGGAGACTATATATAAGCAGAGGAGATGGAAATCTATGTGACTAGGAAAAGGGACTTATCCTTGTCCTACAGAAGACAAACTTACATCTAAATGCTTTTATTCAATTAGAAAAGCAATTATCTTATCCACCTGTACTCCGTAGGAAAAGATTAGAAGAATGAGATGGTGATAGTAATAGTGATGGGTGACAAGAACAACAACCTCTGCATAGTCGTGCCCATCATCATACTACGGAGTGCAGTAGCATTGCCATGGGAGTGGCAGCCAGGTTCATCTACAGTGGACACTGTGTGTGTCCTGAGACATTTACAGAAGCAGTATAGGCTGGAGAATTGTAGGCTAGCAATGCCACTGACGGAGTTTGTATCTCAATGAGTGTGATAAACTACTTCTGAGAATCAAAAGGAACAGAGAGGGTGGCATTGTGTTTCAGGCTGGCTCTAGTCAAACTGTTAACATCACCATCACCACCATCATCTTCATTTTCATCATCTTCATAATCACAGCAATTATCACCATCACCATCATCATCCTAATGTACTTGGTAGAGAGATAGCATTATGCAACCAAAGAAAATCTTGAAGTCCCTCCTCTTATCTATAAGGATCGCCTATCTCTGGACAAGTTACTTAATCTCCAAAGGTTCCTGGAAACTTTTGAATAAAGAAAGAAGCTTTTATTAAGGGGTTACTATATGTCAAATAGCCTAGTATTATAGCAAGGATTTCTCAGATCATGGTTTTTTTTTTTTTAAGATGAGAGGAACTATGACCTCTCCCATTATTCTATCAATCAACTAATCAACAAGTATTTGTTAAGTATCTGCTATGTCCCAGGCATTGTGCTAGGAGAAGGAGATGTAAGTATAAAGAATGAAACAATCCCTACCCACGAGGAGTTTACATTCTAATGGGAGAGACAAGTACATCATATATATGTGTATATGTGTATATACACACAGATATGTATATATATATATATATATATACAGATAGCATAAACAAACATTTAATCAGTAAAAATATCTATATCTATCTATCCCTATGTATCTATCCATCCATCTACCTATCTGTCAATCTATCATCTATCCATCCATTCATCCATCCATCCATCCATCCATCCATCTACACAAAGTAACTAAATACAAGTTAGTTTGGAAAGGAAGATGCTACCAGTTGGGAGGAATCAGGAAAGGCTCCATACAGAAGGTGATACTTGAGTTGCATTTTAAGGGAAGAGGGGTACTCTGAGTTAGAAGAAAGGAGGGAGTGTATTTTAGGCATAGGAAATGGTCATCCAACAGGTGCATAAATTGGAGATGGCGTGAATGAGGAACAGGGAGGGCAGTTTGGATCACAGAATGCAGGAGGGGAAGTAATGTTCAATGACACTGAAATGATAAGTTAGGGACAGATTTTATATGGCTTTAAAAGCTGAAGAGAATAGTTCATATTTAATCCTATAGGTAAAAGAAAGCCACTAGAGTTGACTGAGTAGGGGAGTTATTTGGTCAGATCTGCACTTAAGGAAAATTTTCTCTTTTCTTTCATATACTTCAAGGAATTTTGTCATTGTGGGCACGTCTTCCACCCCTGAAACTTGACCTATCTGGGACTTAGGAGACAATTTTTTTGAATTGCTACGGTCCCCACAATATATCACTGGGTTCCCGGGTGGGTGGGTAACATTGTACTTATGAATTTCTCAGGGCTGAGCTAGGCTGGTCTATGGGTCCCAGGGACAGCGCATCTCTGGAAGCCTTTCTATCATGGTGGGTCCTCTCAGACCTCATGCTCTCCTGGCAGGACCTTGGAGAGCACAGGGTCACTTGCTCACTATGATGAAGTGGGTGGTAGAAGACTTCTTTAATGGGGGCATTATAAAAAAAGAAATATCATGCATGACAACACCAACAAAACAACACAATCCAGGAGAAAATATTAAAAATGAATCTGCTGCACTCTAAAGAAAACTCAAGGTAGATGATCTTTTTAGACACACAGGCGACAACTTTCTCTGGACAAATGTGAATCCAAGGCTGCTTTCCTTGCCCCCTCTCTCAACTATCTTTGTGCAAAGCTTTAGCTTTGGAGCCAAGCTGAGAATAACATTAGTTTAACTTGAAATCTAAAGCTGGCGTCGCTTTGCTCCATAGACAGGGGCTCTCTGCCCTTTTGCTACCATGAAGCCGGTTACCAGAATTTTAATTTTATAAGCCATGGTTGACTAAACCCAGCACCAGGTCTATTACATATTATTTGATTTGGAATAGAAGAGAGATTTAAAGATACCCTGTCCCTTCAGTACCTTTGTACTCGTGTACATGTCTACACACAGATTTCAACATGCCATTCAAACTACGAGTTCAGCTTTTGCTCTCTGGAATAAAACGGGCTAGAATATTTCACGTAGCTTCACACTACATTCCTCTGTTAAGTCAGGGAGTGTTCTCTTTGGGCAGCTTGCAAAAAACCCCCCAAATCCCAAGAAGCTAAAATTAGTAGCTTAAAAGGTGGAGAGTTTTAATCATTCATGTTTCTACATTTTAATGCTTGATAACAAATTAAGGCAGTTGCACAGCAGTAATTATGAGTAATTAAATTTATTTGAACAAATATTTATTAAGTATATAATGAAGAGCATATAGTGAAGAGAGGGTACTGTGGATCAGTGGCCTTGGAGTCACATGGACTTGGGGGCAGGCCCAGCCTTTGACACACATTGGCTAGGTGACCATGGGCAAGTCACTGAATCCTTCTGGGCTTCAGACAATCATCTAAGATGGTGAATCATCTAAGACTTTTATTACATGGATGAAATAATGAATCTGCACAAAGAATAAATAGATGTGCAGTGTATTGTGCTAGGTGGTTGGGGGAGATATATAGAAAAATAAGAATGAGTCTCGGCATTGAATTATAGTGGGATAAACCCTGAATATGGAATCAGAGGACCTCAATTAGAGTCCTGACTGCCATGTTTTCCCTGTATAATCTTGGCCAAGTGACTTTAACTCTCTAAGTCTCAATTATCCTTCATCTCTAAAATGAGGGTGTTGGACTAGATCAAAGCTTCTTAAACTGTGAGTTGTGACCCCATATGGAATCATGTAACTGAATATGGGAGTTGCAAAAATTTTGGCAGTAAATGTTTGATTTGTATACCTATTTGTATACTTATATACCCAGGGTCATGCAAAAATTTCTCAGGTAAAAAGGGGTTGCAAGTGGAAAAATTTAAGAAGCCCTTGACTAGATGACCTGTAAGATCCCTTCTGTCTCTAAATCTATGATCCTGCCCTCAAGTAATTTAGACTGTAGGAGGATGGCTCTTGATACCCCTTACATGAGACTATTCCTTATATGTCTGGTTATTAGTCCTTTCTCAATCCTTCAAATATCATCTATCTATCCATCCATCATCTATCTATCTATCTATCTATCTATCTATCTATCTATCTATCTATCTATCTATCTATCTATCTATGTATCTATGTATCTATGTATCTATGTATCTATGTATCTATGTATCTATGTATCTATGTATCTATGTATCTATGTATCTATGTATCTATGTATCTATGTATCTATGTATGTATCTATCTATGTATCTATGTATCTATCTATGTATCTATCTATGTATCTATGTATCTATCTATGTATGTATCTATCTATGTATCTATGTATCTATCTATGTATCTATGTATCTATGTATCTATCTATCTATCTATCTATCTATCTATCTATCTATCTATCTATCTATCTCTCTTCCCCAATAGAATGTGAGTTCCTTTAGTGCTGGGACTAATTCTTTATATTTTTTGTATGCCCAGTAGCTACTGAAAGGTCTTGCACTTAGTTGGTGCTAGATAAATGTTTGCTTACTTGAATTGGAAAAACAAGATAGTATTTCTCTCTCCTTTCTCTTTCTTTTCTTTTTCTCTCCTTTTCTTTTTTTCTCTCTCACCTTTTCTTTCTCTATCTATATGGCTACATCTATATCCACATCTACATTTATATATACTATATATATGTATATATATACACATCTAGTCCACATCAATATCTACATCTGCATAAATGGATATCTCCAGATATCTATTTATAAACATATACATATACATATATATATATTTTTTTTTTGCTGAGCAATGGGGGTTAAGTGACTTGCCCAGGGTCACACAGCTAGTAAGTCAAGTGTCTGAGGCCGGATTTGAACTCAGGTACTCCTGAATCCAAGGCCAGTGCTTTATCCACTGCGCCACCTAGCTGCCCCCATATACATCTATATTGATATATCTTACCCACACCTTTAATCCTGTTATTGTTTTTGAGTCATTTTCAGTTGTTTCTAACTCTTTGTGACCCCATTTGGGGTTTTCTTGGCAAAGATATTGGAATAATTTGCTATATCCTTCTCTAGATCATTTTACAGATGAGGAAACTGAGGCAAACAGGGTTAAGTGACTTGCTCAGGGTCATCTAGCTAGTAAGTGTCTGACGCCAGATTTGAACTCAAGGAGATGAGTCTTCCTGATTCCAGTCCTGGTGCTCTATGTATTGGGACACATATCTCTGCCTATACTTAGCAGAGTTAGGTGGCACAATGGATAGAGGATAGATGATGCACACACTCACATATATATACTTGCATCTATATCCATATCTACATCTACATCTATGTCTCTAGATATATGGCTATGTATCTGTCTATATTTATAGCTATATCTATCCCTAAATATCTATATCTATATCCATATCCATATCTATGCATAATCTATATCTTTTTCCACATCTATACTTACATCTATATCCATATGAGTAGACATTTATATATCCATATTCCCATCTATTTCTATAAGCATACAATCTGTCATACCTATATATCTATATCTAAATCTATACAACAATTATAATGCAAAGTAGAACATTATAAGTTTATTTGCTTTTTTTTGTTTGTTTGTTTTTTGCGGGACAATGAAGGTTAAGTGACTTGCCCAGGGTCACACAGCTAGTAAGTGTCAAGCGTCTGAGGTTGGATTTGAACTCAGGTCCTTCTGAATCCAGGGCCGGTGCTTTATCCACTGTGCCACCTAGCTGCCTCCACATTATGAGTTTATAATGGAACTACAAACAATGTGCTGTGTGAGATAGGGGCAAGGAAAAATCATTTTGGGCAGGAGGTACAGGAATCAGGGAATAGGAAAGAATGAGGATGTAGCATTTGAGTTGGGTCATGAAAAATGGTTAGAATTTCAACAGTAAAAGCAATTTCCGTAAATAGCTCAGGAATATTTGGTTAGGGTTTTTAAAAACTGTTGGATATCCCTAAAACTTTCCTGAGGTCATACAGTCAAGGGCAGAATAGGATAAGTTCCATATATGCTAAATTACATTATTTATGGCCTATTTGCTTCTACCCATTCATCATGTTGAAACTCACTCTCAACTTAAAATTCCCTCTTAGCAATCACTGACATGTCCCTAGTCCCTGCCAAATGAAGAAAATTGTGAAATGGTCCTGAAAAACATATCCTGATGTGGAGGAACTGAAGCTTTGGTTCCTGTTATTATGATGTGCACAAAGCTTTTATAAATGTGCAAACACCATAACTGTCTGCATTCATAGTTTACTAAAATCAGCAAAATGCTGGAAGCGATTCTTGAGCCACAGTTCAGCCATTGAAGGGATGAGACCAATTTCTTCAAAAAACAGACTATTTGTCCTTTGAAGGTGGAGGACTCTGGGTATGATGGGGAAAGAGAAATGTATGGCATAGGGAGGCATCTTGCTGAACCATTGCTGAGAGGATCAGCAACCAAAAAGATAGGACCACTGGGCATGTTCCAGTAGCTTCTCGGGCCCACCTAGATTATAGATTCTAAATTAGCATTTTCTTGGGCTCTAATAACCAGGGAATAAATAAAATCATGTGACTGATTTTAAACATAATTTCTAGGACTTACTTATCCAATGGAATGTTGTTCCTTTCAAAACTGTTCCTCCTGGTGACCACACATTTGTCAGTCATGTTGCCATTGTTGAGAATATTTTTGGAATGACCCTCAGAATAATTCCACATATTATTTTGTCATTTGAGAGTGGCTTTATTTATTTATTTTTTAATCAGCCAAAAGTCATTCAAAGTCTAATGAGTAAGATGGTTGATGAAACTTGGGAAGTTTTTTGAAAAAGTTAAAATAAAAGTGTGAGTACAAATCATAAGAATTATTTTATTGTGTGACTTGTTAGTTGTTCCCTAAAAGCAATTCCAAAAGGTGGTTTCCAGAAATGTTTTGGGGAATGTCAGCATCACTGCTTGTGTAGCATTATAATACAAGTTATAAGGAAGCATCTGGTCTGCTGATAACATTATTCTTGTCATCTTTGTTTTCTTGCATTTTATCTTTTCATAGATAAATAAATGAAGGAAATACAAATAAATTAGCTGCTATTCTTCTTGCCTTTGGCATTGTTTTGGAAAGTTTAGGCCCAAGATGCATCCAAAAAATTAACATTTAATATTTTCATGATTATGGGGGAGAATTACTCAGAAATGCTGGTGCTGGAACTCCTTTCATTAATGTAGATTGCAAATGTTGGTGACATTCTCTCTTTATCTCTCCTCTCCTCTCTTCTCTTTTCCTCTCTCCACCCCCCACCCCTCTCTCACCCTGGATGAATTTACTCGACATTTACGGACATTCATTTGACTCTGGAACAAAGTAGCTATGAGATCTTAAGCAAGTGGTTTTAACCTCTCTGAGCCTTAGTTTCTCCCTTTGTAAAAGAAGTGAACTGGTCTAAATGTTCTCTAAGGTTGTTTGTAGTTCTAATGTTCTATGTTTTTAACACATCCTCCTTTGGGCACTTGTAACATCTATTCAGACTTCTCTTTATTTTCTTCCCCTTTAAAGGTATTCAGGAGTCTCCAGTACCAAATGGCCATTCCCTCCCAGGCAGAGATTTCCTTCGGAAACAGATGCGGGGAGACCTTTTCACTCAGCAGCAGTTAGAAGTATTGGATCGAGTCTTTGAGAGACAACATTATTCTGACATATTTACAACCACTGAGCCCATCAAACCAGAGCAGGTACTATCATTAACTCTCACTGAACTCCATGTGCTTTATTATTATTCTTATTTTAAAATGTACCTATATTCTCTACTGGCTGCCTATATACTCTGATCGGGAACTATCAAGAAATTACTACTTCAGTTCTCATCAGTAGAAGATGGGGAAAAGTCTCTGAAGAGTGTGTTCTTTTTCAATAAAATTATGTTTCTAAAAAAAGAGAAAATCATTGTTTGTGGGGGCATGCTCTCTTCTTCCATTTGTTTAGTAGAAGAATTCCTCAGGACTTGGGACTTTGGCTCCACTGCTTCCCCTCTGTTTCTAGTGCTAGTGAAAGAGAGTGTAATCACTTTGCTTCTTGAATTCTCTTGGGATGGTAGAGCAGGTTCATATTGTCTGTGTTCCTGGAGATGAGGAGGTAAAGCTATCTTGGGCAGTTATGGTACGGGCTATTTAGTTATTTCTTTATACATGCCACATCTTGAGCATCAGAATTCAAGAGTTCAGTTTCTCAGGCCCCCTCCTTGGATTTGTTGCAGAAGATTCAAGTGGAAGAGTTAATCCTCTTTGTGAGAGCACTAGAAGGGTATTAAGCCAAGCTATTCTCATTAGTTAGGCTAAATGACCTTTCTGAGTGATATTTTTTTCCACAAGAAGTGGCCTGAAGGGGTGGATAGAATAAGAATGTAAATATGATTTTGGTTTGCTTGAGAGGATATCTGGGGTCTGGACTAGGAAAAGGGACATATTTGCTCATTAGATGAGAACTATTGATAAATATACAGTAATACCTAACGTTTGTAACATTTCACAGTTTTCAAAGTGTTTTTGTATCTAGTATCTCCTTTGATAGTCATAATAACTCTGCAAGGCAGTCAGTCAGAAAGTAAACATTTATTAAGGACCTACTACGTGCCAGGCACTGTACTAAGTAATGGGGATACAAAGAAATTGGGGATACAAAGAATGGGAAAAGACAGTTCTGGCTCTCAAGGAGCCCATAGTCTAATGGGGGAGACAATACTCAAACATCCATGTACAAACAAGACATAAGGATAAACTGAAAGTATTAAACATTAGGGAAAGCACTGATATTAAGTGAGATTGGGAAAAGTATCTTGTAGAAGGTGGGATTTTAGCTGTGACATGGAGGAGGCCAGGGAAGTCAGGAAGTAGAAAGAGGAGGGAGAGAATTTCTGGCATAGGGGAAGGCTAGTGAAAATGCTCCAGAGTCAAGAAAGGTCTTATTGAAACAACAAGGAGGTCAGTGTCACTGTGTCACAGAGAGGAGTAAAATGTGAGAAGACTAGAAGGTAGGAGGGGGCCAGGTGACAAGGGGCATTGCATATATTCAGAGGATTTTAAAGTTGATCCTGTAGGTAATAGGAATGTAGCTTATTGAATGGGAGGGAGTGACAATATCAGACAGAAAATTGAAGATCAGTTTGACAGCTGAGTGTAGGATGGACTTAAGTGGGGAGAGACTTGTGGCAGGCAGACCCACCAGTAGGCTATTAAAATAGTCCAGGCACAAGGTGATGAGGGTCTTTACCATGGAGAAGTGGCAGAAGGGCAATTAATATTCCTGTTTTAGAAATGAGAAAGATGAGGCTCAGGTGGGTTGTTACATTGCTTAACAAAAGTCAAATGGCTTATTAGCAGTATGACTGGGACTAGATCTCAAGTCTTTCAGCTCCAGTTCTAGTATAGTACCCTTCCCTCTTTACTACACAGTGTCTAATACTGAATAATGATAGCAATCCCACGTACTTTGGCTT
This sequence comes from Dromiciops gliroides, assembly GCF_019393635.1. NCBI lineage: Eukaryota > Metazoa > Chordata > Mammalia > Microbiotheria > Microbiotheriidae > Dromiciops > Dromiciops gliroides. Next base: position 488,031,428 of record NC_057861.1, read on the forward strand.
GTGTTTGCCTTTTCACAGTGCTTTCATTTCTATTGTTGCTTGATAATTTCTACTTGCAACAAAAATCAGTTGGCTTGATGTTGGGGGCGGCTAGGTGGTGCAGTGGATAGAGCACCGGCCCTGGATTCAGGAGTTCCTGAGTTCAAATCCGGCCTCAGACACTTGACACTTACTGGCTGTGTGACCCTGGGCAAGTCACTTGACCCCGTTGCCCCGTAAAAAAAACCAAAAAAACAAAAAAAAAAACCAGTTGGACAAGGTCATCTGTGAATGAAAATGGAGATGGGGACAAATCCCTTTCTAGTAAAACCAAATAGATATAGAAAATAAGATACAAATGGTATGCATTATAGAGGAAGGTACAGAGCAAAAGAAACTAATGACAATGAAGTCTCTGACCTACATACTTCAAGGATCCATATTCACCCATATAGTGACTTCATCCACTTTAGCTCATTACTGTGTCTCCTAGCTTTAGGAAATAGTTCCTCAAGTTGTGTTGGCCAAAAACATTCACCACGGGGTGGCCTATGTACATGTATGTATGTATGTATGTATGTATAATATATGTGTGTGTATATATGTATATATACACACACACACCCAATTTTTTTAATACATTACATAACCCTCTGGTGGCAAGGTGGTCCTGAGCTCGGCTGGTTCTGAGACATATATGGTCACTAGATCCATGCATGAAGGCTTTCCAGCTTGAGCTATAAGAAATGAAATAGACAGAAAACTGTAATAGTGCCATCTCATGCAATACAATAAGTGAAGAGAGGAGCTGCTGCAGAGAAATACCTATTTCAGCAGTTATGGTGTCTGTAGTGGAACCTGACCCCATACAAGGAATTTAATGATGATACACCCCCCTCCCCCTCCACACACACACCATAGGTTCTCAGGAAATAGCTTCAATTTCTATCACTGAGAGACTGCTTAAGAAAATGATAACACTTTGGCTGAATTAATGGTTCATCAATAGTAAGCTATGTGTTTTGTTCTAGCTATTTCCATCTTTTCTTTTGGTTTCCATATCTGTTGGGTAATCCCAGTGTCTGACGAAAAGGAGATCCCTGATGGTCCTGGATTGGCTGGTCTCTTTCATGTCACTTCTGAATTCCCTCGCAGGGTTTTCAGAATTAAAATCCTGGCTTTATTCCCATTGTAACTTAGAAAGCAAGAAGAGAGGGGATGTCTATCATTCCTAATTTTGATGAAGAGGTTGATTTTAATACATTATACCAGGGAAACAGCCTTTCACAGTGTGATAACTATCTTGAACTTCCACAGGGCTTTGGTTCATTAGTCATATTAAAGTGTGGATTGTTTCATCTGCAAAGTAAGCTCTTTAGAGATAAAGAAATCATAGATTTTATGAATTATCATTTCTCTGTCCCTCTTCTGCATAGTCACTCATACTTCCATCTATATGACGATGTGACAGATATGAGGCTGCAAGTTGGAGTCTGAGCCCATTTGGGGGATAGCTAGAAGGCCTGGTGGATAGACTGTGGCTTTAGAGTCAGGAAGACCAAAGTTTAAATCCTGTCTCAGATACTTACTAGCTGTGAGACCCTGGGCAAGTCACTTAACCCCTGTTAACCTCAGTTTCCTTATCTCTAAAAAGGGATGATAATAGCACTTTCCTTGCAGGATTGCTGTGAGGATCAACTGAGATAACATATGTAAAGCACTTTGCAAACCTTAGAGCCCTATATAAATGCTATCTATTACTATAGCTATTATTATTTGAAAGATTCCCAGTTCTTACCGGGTTAGTCTGACCTACTTGTACCAACCTATATGTTATTTAATAATAATGCATGTTACATAAGTTTTCAGTAAGTAGCTTTAGGTCTGTTGTTGAGAGGTGATGGTCTACTGTATGATTAGCTGGTCTTGGAGTCAGGAAGACTTGGATTAAAATCTTGACTCTAATACATAGTATGAGGCCTTGGACAAGTCACTTAACCTCACAGTGCCCTAGACAAACAACTCTCTAAGACTGTAACTAAAAGAGGAGTTGCATTGGTGGAGGAAATTTCCACACCAGGTGGGGAGGTTTCCTTTCCAACGTAATCACATATCTGCACCAGAAAAGATGCAGATATAAATTTAAGAAGATGTAAAATAATAAGATGCTTTTAAAGTATTTTAAAAAATAATATTGGGCATATTTAGTCTTCAGAGGAAAAACTTTAGGTGGGACACAGGAACTGTGTCCAAATGTGTAGAAATGAGGATTTGATTTCTGAATGGCTACAGAGAACAGTGCTAGGAATGGGTGGATGATTATAAGGGTTCATATTTGAACTAGACCTAGAAATTAGATCAGAGCTGATCAAAACTGAAATGGCGCCCCTCCAAAGGTCACAAGTAACCTGTTTCTGGAGGTTTTCCAGCTAAGGTTAGATGACCCCTTTTGGGAGATATCATGGAAGGGACTGATGTTCAGGGAGCTGGACTTGATCGCTTCTAATCATCCTCCCCACTCTTCGATTCTGTGATTTAGTGGAAGAATTTTCATGTAGACTGCCTCACTTCCTGCGCATCACGTCCCTGTGGAATAGTTAGGGCAAGTACTGTTAGCTCCTTTTTTACATATGGGGAAATGAAGGCACAGGTAATTTCACTTGCTTCAGCAAAAAGTTGGACTTAGAATCCAGGTATCTTGTCTTCTATTCCAGCAGATATTTTCCCCTCCTTTCTTTATAATACTTGGGGGCAGTTAGATGACACACGGGATAGAATGCCGGGCCTAGAGTCAGGAAGACTCATCTTCACAGGTTCAAATTTGGCCTTAAACATTTACTAACTGTCTGACTCTGGGCAAGTCACTTAACCCTATTTGACTCAGTTTTCTCATCTGCAAAATGAGCTGGAGATGAAAATGGCAAACCACTCCACTATCTCTCTGCCAAGAAAACGCCAAATGGGGCAATGGAGAGTTGGGTGCAACTAAAAATGACTTAACACCCACAGTGCTTATTCCTTTCCTGGAGCAGGTATAAATTGAGGGGATTCCTTGGCTGGTCCATTAGAATAAAGGGGCCAAACAGTCAGCATGAGGAGGCAGAATCTTTGCAGTACAGCATACAGAGAGGGAGGGCCTGTCACCATGATCATCACTGGGAGTTAAGAATAGTCAGGCCCTGGGAGGGAGTTGAACATAGAAAATCTCAGAACCTGATTTTAGTAGGTAGAAATATAGGTGGAGGAGTGGTGAAAAGATCACTCTTTGCATCAGGTGCATAGTGGATAGAGCACTGGGCCTGGACTCAGGAAGTCCTGTGTTCAAATGCAGCCTCAGATATTTACTAGAAATTCTCTTGGTTCTCTGCTTTTCTCCAAAACCATTCCTTCATACAGAATCACAGTAGGTTATACTGAGTTTCCCAAGCAGAACCTTATTACAAATTAATTTCTACACCTTCAGTCTTAAAAAACATTCTTTATTGACCATTTTTCTCACCCACCAACCACTTTCTTAGCCACCTTGTCTTTATAGCTTTCCATCTTTTGCTTTGGTGGGCTTTCCAAAAGTGCAATATTTAAAATTTAGCAAGAAGAGCCAACAAAGGTTCTTACCTTTTCAGCCATGGCTAATCTGACAGAATTCATTCTTAGGAATGACATTTGTTCATTAATCAATCAATCCATCCATCCATCCATTCATTCATCCACTAGAATTATTAGTTCAGTGTCTACCATGTGCAAAGTACTCTACTAGACTAGAGAATATGCGAAGATAAATAAGGCAGTTCCCTGCCCTCAAAATGCTTATAATCTAGTAGGGGAGCTATAACCTAGAAATAAACTATAAATAAATAAAACAACTTAGAATATAAACACAACATAAGAGTATGTGATGATATCCAATGAGAGAGTGCTACTTTTTACTTTTTGATTTTGGGGATAATGAGTAAGTAAGAAACACCTCAGGTATTACTAAAGGGTTATTTAATGGCTCAGGTTGTAGCCTGAAATCTTAGGTTTGGTTGGAACTATGTTTTGAGAAATCCCACACCATTATTCCCACAGAGCAGCATAGGATGAATAACTTCTTTAACATTTTTAGTAGATTTCAGATAACACTAGTATAATGTGTATAGTATTGTTCTTGGAGTAAATCAACTGGCCAAGCAATAAATCAATCAACTTGAGCATTTAAGTACCTACTATGTGCCAGCCACTATTCTAGGCATTGGGGATATTGGGAAAAGAAGAAAAATCAGTGGTAGCTGAGTTGGACTGGAGCTATGCTAATAGCAATAAGAAGAATAAAAATATCTCATATTTACATAGTGATTTAAGTTAACTAAGTGTTTTACATACATTGTCTCATTTGTTCCTGTTGACAACCCTCTGAGGCAGGTGCTATCATCATCCCATTTTATAGAGCAATAAGCTCAGAGAAGTTAAGGAATTTCCTTAGGGTCACACAGCTACTGTTTAAGGTCAACCTCAAACCCAGTTCTTCCTGACTCTAAGTCTAGCACTGGCATAATTTTTTCCAAATAAATGAATCAAAAATTGTTACCATTAAAAACAAAAAAAATACTTTTTATAAATATTCAGCCATTTGTCAACTACAGGAAAATATTTTTCCTTTATCTGTAGATATTCTTAAATGGTAGGTTAAATGCCATCCCCCCACCCCACAGTTTATCACCAAAAGAACTTTCCTTGAAGATCTATAGTTATTTTTTATGATCTGTGAGAAATGTATCTTTCAGGAGCCAGCAGATTTGGTAGAGAATTAGTATCATAGAATTTAGAACTGGGAGGGACCCTAGAGAAAATAATGAAGTCCAATAACCTCATTTGCAAGATGAAAAAACTGAGGCCCAGAGAGATGTCAGAGCCACCCCAAACATGGTGCAATTGGAGCTTTGACCCAGGTCATTGATGTGGGGAAGATGGGCAACCATTGCCCTGTGCCTCATTTTGAAGTGAGGTCTCCATTGGCCCAAGTGATGCCTGGTACAATTTCTCTTGGGCCTATCTCTTGGTACCTGCCTTTCCCCAGTGAGGGTAGAGACTGATGTAATAACAAAAACAATAATAATAGCTAGCATTTATTTAGTGCTTTAAAATTTGCCAAGTGTTTCCAAAATAGGAAAAGGTGGGGAAAAGGAAAAAAACAACATTTATTATCTACTATGTGCCAGGCACTGTGCTAGGTGCTTTATAGATATTATCTTATTTTATCTTCCTAACTATTATACAAAATAAGTAAAAATACAACTTGCTGTTGTTCAGTCACTTCGGTGATGTCCAACTCTTTGTGACCCCATTTAAGGTTTTCTTGGTGGAGATACTTGAGTGGTTGTCCATTTCCTTCTCCAGCTCATTTTACCAATGAGGAAAATGAGGTAAACAAGGCAAAGTGACTTGCTAGTAAGTGTCTGAGACCAGATTTGAACTCAGGAAGATCTTCCTGACTGCAGGCTCAGCATCCTATCCACTCTGTTTTAGCTGCCTCCAAAATATAGTACAACATAATGTCAATTTGTGGTTTCTAAGTCAATATACTGCCCATTCATTTCTGTTTGAATTCGACATCATTGGCCTATTCACCTTCCCATTATATCCCCTTCTGGCTCAACTGAACTTGCCCCAGACGCTGGAATTCCTAGTTATGGTTTTGGGGAAGTGACTTGCCTAAGGTCATACAGACAGCAAGGAATAGAACTGGACTCCAAATCCATGGGCTCTGACTCTAGATATAGTGTTCTCTTCACTCTTCCTGCCACACTGCCTCCCTCAAACTAAGTAGATGCTCAGCAGTCGGCTTGATCACCCTTGAAGACATTGCACTTTGTTAAAGTTCCTACAACATCCTTCTGAATAAGGCTGATGGTCCTAATGGACCAGCCTGATATTGGATGGTCAGGCACAAAGCCTGGGCCTGAGATTGAACTCGACAAGGCGCAATGGCTGACTCAGTGTTTTCCAGTTAATCTGGTTCACCTTCTTGTAATGTGCAGTAATTAGGAGAGATGAAAGGTGAGGAGGAGCTAGAGGATCACTGTATGCACATGGGCACTGGACTATGAATGACATACCCTTGTTTCCTGCTAGGCAATAACTTTTGACAAATGATGGCTTTGACGATATGGCTTTAGTATTTGAAGGGGAAAAGATATTCAAGGGTATTCAAGGGGAGTCTGACTAGCAATTAATCCTATCAATCTTGAAAGATAGATATTCAGAAGTGGCAATGATTTGTAAGTATCATATCTGCCTTGTGGTTCAAAAAAAGGATGTATGTATACAGGCATACATGCCTGTATCTTTTGTCGTTCAGTTGTGTCTGACTCTTGGTGAGTCCATCTGGGGTTTTCTTGGCAAAGATACTGGAGTGGTTTGCCTTTTCCTTCTCCAGCTCATTTTATAGATGATGAAACTGAGGCAAACAGGGTTAAGTGACTTGCCCAGGGTCACACAGCTACTTAAGTGTCTGAGGCCAGATTTGAACTCAGGAAAATGAGTCTTCCTGATTCCAGGCCCACGATGGCTCCATCTAGCTGCCCATGCTTGTATCTACCTATCAATCAGCTGGAATGAACCTGTGCAGTGGACTCCTTGTGTGGAAACTCCATCCTGTGACTCACATGTAACCTAATAGGATCATAGAACTTCTAGTCCAGGGTCTAATTTTACAGATGAGGAAACTGAGGCTCAGAGAGTTAAATGATTTGTCCATTTTAAATGATCATCCATTCCATGGGTAGTAAGTGGCAGAGTTAGCATTCCTACCAAGAATTGCCTGGGATACTGAGAAGTTAAGTGACTTACTTGCCCCTGGTCACACAATTAATATGCAGAGGGGTATTGTGAGGTTCAAATGGGATAATGGTTGGAAATCATTTTGCAAACCCGAGAACTCTATATAAATGACAGTTATCATCATTGTCATCATCATCATCATCGTCCTCATCATCGTACAATCACCGGGCCTCTAGTCTGCTGATGACATCATTTACTTCTTTCCTGTTGACCTCTAGCAATGTTTATAGGGCAATCCAGGGGTATACTGGTAAAATGTTTAACAACCAGATTCTTTGGAATATATGCGTATTTTAAAAAAGTTTAATCTGCATTATTAATAGTTTTTCTTGAGTCTAGAAATCAATAAAACAATAAATCAAGCTCTAATTTTATAGTTCCAGTCAGCTCTGACTCCAGCACCCCCTGAGTATGTGTCAGAGGGAGACTTGAACCCTGGTCTTCCTGCTTCCAAGGCTGTCTCTTTATCCCCTATGCTTCGAAAGAGGGAGAAGGGTGAATAATTGTCCAAATGATAACATAATGTCCTTTGTGATGATTGACATGATTTTTTGGCTGTATCTGCAACAAAATGAGAGGATGAACCATTTGGGATATGATTTGCTTTATTTCTCACCCTCTCCTCCCTACAATTTCTTGGCTGTTTGACTGACTTGGCCACTGGCACGGATGTTTGCATAGCCAACATATGTACAGCATAGCACCCAAGAATATGCCTAGGCTCTATGCACCCAGAGCAGTCATATCCAAATACATATACATACATACCTTATCCTCTCAGAAATAAGAACTTAAATGAAATAATCCAGCTTCATATTTGTGCAGCGCCCCTTGATTATCATTACCACACTTCCATTACACCCAATATACAGTTCTGGCTTCTGAACATTACCTTGTGGGTTTGGATCTATACGCTATGAGAACAAAAGAGAAATAATTGAATGGGACATATGAGGATGCATGAGGTAGGAGTTAATGGAGACATATTCTCAAGGAAATTAAGTATTTCCTTTAAAATATTATTGAAAAAGCAATTCCATTTTTCCCCTATGTATCAGGTAGATAAAAATAACCTTGGAGGAGGATACATTTTTTTAAAAAGAGAGCTGTTGTTATTATTACTATTGTTGTTGTTGTTTTTTAAACAGCAGAATCTATTTGAGCAAAACTCCCTTTGATTCTGTCTGTAGTTTTATTGGTGGGAGCAAAAAAACCTCCTAAATCCAGCCCAAGAAAGCCCATCAACAGAGAAAATCCTTCCCATATTTACTCTCAGTAGACTATTAAACAACACCAGGCGATTAATTTGGCTTTTGAGTCTTCTCTAAAGCCCATAAAAGCGCACAGTTGTCAAATGGAGTTCATTTTAATTTCCTTTCAATCACAGTAAATTATTCAGGTGATAAATCAGCTGGGGCAGCCTCCTGGCTGTAATAGAAACCCTAATTCCTGGCTAATTATCCAGCCCATTGCTGCCAACAGATCAATACCGCCACAAAATGGAAAGGGCTAAGGGCCTGCAATTGGGCAGGGAGACAGAAAGACAGCTGGGAATAGTAACATGCAGATGACCTCCCTTGAAGTTCAAAGGTCACACGAGGTTAAACTGGGAGAAGGCTTGTGCCCCTTTGGAAAAGAAAAAAAAAAAGGAAAGCTTCCCACTTTCCTAAGCTAATTTTTTTTTTAAATGTGGTGTTTTCTCCAGGTGAGTTGAGCACCTTAGCATGCCAGATTCCAGCATCATACCCTTCTGTATTCTTTCTATAGCAACCTTATAGTGGTGGGGTTTTCTACAGTACAAGAGCTGACTCAGTTGGGCTTCTGAAATCCCTTCTAGGACAAAAGCAACATAATAGGGCAAAAAAGAAGAGCACAAAACCTGGAAACTTCATTCGATTCAGTTTCAGGGCACCAAGTATTTATTAAGTACCAAGTATCTGCAGCCTGGCTGGGGCAGGGGAGCGGAGGGTGGGAGGTGTGGGGGATGGGTGGGAAGGATGGGTAGAAAGACGTATGGACTTTGAACCAGGATGCCTTGGTTTGAATCTTTCCTCTTATACTTATTAACTCTGTGACTGTGGACAAAGCCCTTAATCTCTTCAAGACTCAGTTTCATTATCTGGAAAATGGAGATAATAAGACCTGCCTCACAGGGTTAGTGTGAAGCTCATACTTTGAAAACTTCAAAAATATGAAACAAATGTTAGTTATTATTTCGGGGACTGCAGTAGAACTAGTAATATATTGTAGTGGGGATATTGTATGGTTGTTATCCTTCGCTCTTGAAGAAGACCAAAATATCATCTCTGTGTTGGGGTTAAGGTACCCAGTGTGTGACTGTGGCTGATCAGATCAATATGAGCTCAGAAGGCTCTACCACAGTTCAAATGAGAGAAAGGGGTGGTGAAGGACAGGTGCACAAGAGCCTAGGTGGCAGAGGATGCAGCGGATAGAACACTGAACCAGGAAGCAGACATTCACTAGCTGTGTGACCCTGGGCACACCACTTAACCTCCATTTGCCTCAGTTTTCTCTTCTATAAAATTGGAATAATAGCAACATTGACCTGCTAGGATTGTTGTGAGGATAAAATGAGATTTCTGCACAGTATTTTGCAAAACGTAAAGCACCACATAAATGTTATATATTATTATCATTACTACTGCTGCTTATCTTTCAAAGGAAGAATATATTAAGTGTTAAAGAGGAGATACAGGCAGAGCTATAGGAAATATAGGGAGGGAGCATCAAGAGACAGTTCAAAGGTCTTGAAGGAAGGCAGCAGAGAGCTTGTGTTCAAACCTGGTCTGTATTCAAATCCTACATCTGACACTTCTTGTGGGACCTTGGTCAAAATTCATTTAGCTAGTTTGGATCTTAGTTTCCTCACCTGTAAACTGATGAGTATATGGCTTCTGAAATCTCTCCTAACTGTAGGTCTATAATCCTGTGAACTGGTGGAAGAAGGTGAGAACAAATGTGACAACATTCAATATTTGTGTATGTCTTTTATATAGGGACCAAACCTGTGATTTTTTATCACTTCTGAGAATTCTTGGGTGAAGTTGCTCCCTCTCCCAATGCAAGTTGGTACCTTTCTTGCAATATGTAGTCTTAGTAGACTAGATCAGACTAACAATACATAATCCCTATGGGCCACATATTGATTTAGAAAACCACTTCTTGTTGTTTGGTTGTTTCAGTTGGGTCTGACTCTTTCTGACTCTATTTTGGGTTGTCTTGGCAAAGATACTGGAATAGTTTGCCATTTCCTTCACCTTGTTTTATAGATGAGAAACTGAGGCAAACAGGGTCAATTGACTTGCCCAGAGTCACACAGCTAGTAAGTGTCTGAGGCCAGATTTGAACTCAGAAAGATGAGTCTTCCTGACACCAGGCCCAGCACTCTATCCACCACACTATCTGGCTGACCCTAGAAAACCATACATGTTTACATATTTCTTTTTTCATTACTATATCACTATATTAAAATAAGATAGGAACTTCATTTTCATCTGGTTCAGGCCACAGTTGGGAGTGTTGTGGGTCACATGTGCCCAGTAGGCAGCATGTTTGGTACAATGCTCCCAAGTATGGCCTGAACCACTTAGAGCCCTGAACATTTAAATTAGAGTCCAATGACTCAATGAGTATAATACAATCAGGATATGTCAGAGGTGGGACTGAAACTTAGGTCTTCCTGGCTTTGAGGCCAGTTGTCTATTCACTGTTCCATACTGTCATAGTGGGAATAACCAGCTAATATTAATGGCTTCTAGATTTAAATGACAGTTGTGGTTTTGTTTGGCAAGGGATCCAAAGTTATTATGAAGGGATTTTTGTTTGTGGTTCTAAATGACTGTATTTTAAAATGGCTTCTAAATAATTGTTTCTTTAGTTCCTATACCAACCATCATTTCTAAGTTTGCAAAACCTCACCTCAGGCAGGTGAAATGGTTATTTTTTGTTCTTGGATGCCTTGAGTCCCAAGATGTGTCTTCCTCTTTCCAGTGAACACTCATTTTCATTAGCTGTGGACCCAACTTCCAGACTTTGGGGGCTTGTTGCTTACAGGTGGGAGAAGACATTTCTTGACAGAGCTAGAATGTGTGGTTCAATTATTTTTAAAGCCCTTGGAAACAGTGCAGTAATGTTATCATGGCTCAGTAGGAGTCAATAATTTCAGCCGTCATTGTCTCAAATGAACAAAATGACTTTTGGTCGATACCAGCCAGCCACAAAAATAACTTGTGATCTTTACTGTAGCAAAGTACACTGGACATTATTTATACATGGTCTATTATAACAGGGCACTTAGTGTTTCATCCTCATTGGCTTAAATGAGTGACTGAAGGACCTGTACTGGCAATTCTGCCCTCTAACAGAAACAATGCCCTTATCGTATAGAGTGTATTATTGCAGAACCATGCTGGCATAATGGATAGAATACTGGCCTTGGAGTCAGGAGGATATGGGTTCAAATCTGGCCTCAGACATTTAACACTTACTAGCTGTGTGATCCTAAGCAAGTCACTTAACCCCAATTGCCTCACCAAAAAAAAAAAAAAAAGAGTCAGCCTTTGTTGCCTCCAGAAGCACCTCTCCCAGCACCAAACTGGAGATTTGACCCCCTTGTCTCTGGACCCCAGAAGAGCTTTGAGGCTACAATATCCATGATCCCAAAATGTGAAAGTTGGCCTTGTGCAGTATGGCTAGCCTAGAGACTTGAATAACTCCAAGACCCCAAAGCAAGAACAGAGTTTAAAGCAATGACTAAGCCCCAGAAAGGGGATGTTAGGAAGAGGAGACAGTCAGTAGACATGGAGGGAGTATGAGATACTACTGCTATAGCTGCACTTAAATAAAACAAAACACCCCCCTCCCCAGACTGTGGGATGGAGACAACTGGAGGGATGGAAAGAAGCTATAGCCCAGCTTTTTCCTTCCTAGACAGGAATTCTACCTTGACTGCCCTCCTCCCATAAAAAGGGTTTCCTTCCTTTCATTCAGTTTCCTCATCTGTAGAATGGGGATAATAAAACATCCATCTCATGAGGTTGTGAGAATAAGGTCAGATATGTATATGGAAGACTTTGTGAAAGCTCAAAGCACTGTTAATGTTGGCTACTTGACACTAGAGATCTGACAACCTCACTCTTTCTCATAAGTTGGATAACAACAAAGCACCCTTTTTTAACAGATAATCTTATCTGTTTTCTATGAAAATTTTAGAGGAATCTCCCTTAACAGTCAAAAAAAAAAAAAGGTTGGGCTTGATTATCTCTAAGGAACCCTATGGCTTTGACCCTCTATGATTCTAAATCCATGATTCTAAATACAAATCCATTTTTGGATATTGTCCCTCTCTTCCTCCATAGATATGTTCCCATTCCAAGAACTGGAACCTTCCTTTTATTTTGCAGGGCAATGAGGGTCAAGTGACTTGCCCAGGGTCACATAGCTAGTAAGTGTCAAGTGTCTGAGGCCAGATTTGAACTCAGGTCCTCCTGAATCTAGGGCCAGTACTATATCTACTGTACCACCTAGCTGCCCCTGGAGCCTTCCTTTTAACAAAGAAAAACAGTTAAGGAAAAACAATGAGTGCTATCACTGTCTGATGATGGGTCTGATATTCTGTCCTCAGAGTTCCCTTCCTCCTTACCAAGAGGATGGAGGTATATTTAATTCTATGTTTTCTGGGACCAGTATTGGTTTTTTCCAACTATTCAAAATTTGGCAAATCACTCTTTGTGTGTGTGTGAAGCTAAGGCAATAATTGATTATTCATAATCAATCAATAAGTACCTACTCTTTGCCAGACATTGCACTAAGGGCAGTCCCTGCCCTCAAGGAGCTTGAGGAGACAACACGCAAACACATATCTACAAAAGAAGGTATATACAGGATAAATAAGAGATAATAAACCGAGGGAAGGAGCCAAAATTAAGAGAGTTGGGGAAGACTTTCTGTAGAAGGTGAGATTTTAGTTGGGACTTAAAGGAAGCCACCGAGGTCGGTCAAAAATGTAAGAATTTGTTTACACTCCTTCCTCCTCATCCTGGGCATCTAATTTTGTTTGCTGTCAAGTGAATTCAGTGCCCATGTAATTATAAGAAAAATTGATTGTGAATTTCCCAAGATTTGACTGCCTCTTTTGGTGGCACATCATGCTGGCTAATGTCAGGAGCTTATGTTTGCATAGGCCTTTCAAAAAGAGATCAGGACACCTCGCATTAAATGAATGAATGAATGAACATAAGTTCATGTAAGCCTTTCCTTGCTTCTCTCTATTCATCATATTTGTCATTTGTTGAAGTAATTCATTACATTTTGTACAACAGTTTGTTTAGCCATTCCTTAATTGATACTCATCTTTGTTTCTAGTTCTTTGCAACCACAAAAAAGTTCTGCTATCAATATTTTGGTGTATATGGAATTTCTTTTTTATCAGTGACCTCCATGGGGGCATATGCCTAGCAAAGGATATGGATATTATAACCATTTATTGAATAATTGTACTACTTCACAGCTCCACCAACAATGTATTAGCACGGCTATCTTTCCACAACCTCTCTGACACTGACTATTCCAATCTTTTTATCATTTTTAACAATTTTCTAGGTATGGTTTGAAAACTCAAGGTTGATTTGATGTGCATTTCTCTTATTATTAGTGATTTAGTGCATTCTTTCATATGGTTAACACTTTTCAATTCTTTTGAGAACCTTGATAACTTTCTTATTAGGGAAAAATAACTTATTTTTATTGATAACTTTTGCTTTTACATCACATTTATTTTCAAATATACCCAGGGAGTCCATTTTTGTAACCAAGATTTAAAAAGATAGAGAAGAAAAAAATTTCAGCAAAACCAAGCAGTACATCAACCACATTTTAAGAGCATTTATATTATTTCACACCCATAGTCCCCACCTCTGCAATGAAGGGAGGGAGGTACATATTTTTCAAGATTGGACCTGATAATTATACAGTGTTTGATATATATTTTTTGGTTCTTTCTATTTACACTGCTGCACTCAGTATAAAACATTGTTTTCCTGGTTCTGATTACTTCATTCTTCATAGGTTCAAAAAATCTTTCTGTGCTTCTCTGAATTATTATTGTAATTTTTAAGACTGAGTCTCCCAATCTCACTGAGGCTAGAAATCTAGAGACTACTATGCATGAGTTTGATCCCCCTACTGATAGCAATGGGAGCTTTTACCTGCTTTATTTATGAACTGGGCTAGTTTGTTTCACTATAGCAATTTGGTAGCCCTCCTGCTCCTGGGGGTTCACCATTTTAATGCCCATCTTAGTTTGTACCCCTGATCTACACTGTCTACTTCAGTTTAGAATTTCTAAGCTCAAGAGCCTCCTCTATATCTGGGATTACAAACATGTACCTGACTTCTCTGAATTCTTCAAATTCATTATTTGTTACAGTACAGTAAAATCCCAATAGATTTATGTACCATGATTTGTTTAGCCTTTCCCCAACTGATAAAAATATTGTTTCCAGTTCTCCTTAGATGCCATTAAAAAGGATAAACTGAGTAGAAAGAGAAGTGATTTGTCCAAGAGTACATCATATCAGAGTCAGGTGTCCTGACTCCTAATCCAAGATACCATGTTTGCTTTGCTGTTTCAACCTTTCTTCTCTCTCCCCCCCCTCTCTCCTTTCTCCCTCTTACTTTCCCTCTCTTTCCCTCCCTCTCCCATTCCCACTCTCCATCTCCATCCCTTGGGTACCCAAAGAGAACAGCAGTTCATATCATAGAAGCATTTATTGATCCTTCTCTATGTCTTGGATATGAAACCAAACAGTAAGAATTTATGGGATAATATTATATCATATGGCATGGCTCCACAGTTTTATAGCAGAATATTGACAATGGGTTGGGGGAGCCAGTGACATTAGACATGTTTTATAGTTTATTTATCATTATTTGGGATATATTTGAGGGCTCATGTTGGGGGCAGGGATTAGAAAGACCTTGATGGATAAAATTTTAGTGGCAAGGAAGTTTGGAGAGTTGACAGCTTCCAAGATTTCAACTGGAATGTTGGTATGGCAGATTTCTGGCATGGTGATGTGTCAATGTGTTGGAATTCTGCAGAACCTACACTTTCCAAGACTGTCAATACCATCACTATTTTTCTCACTAAAGAATACAAAAAGTAGGGGGCAGCTAGGTGGCATAGTGGATAAAGCACCAGCCCTGGATTCAGGAGTACCTGAGTTCAAATCCGGCCTCAGAAACTTGACACTTACTAGCTGTGTGACCCTGGGCAAGTCACTTAACCCCCATTGCCCCGCCAAAAAAAAAAAAGAATACAAAAAGTAGAGCAATATAAACTTCAGGAGAAAAAGTCCATTAAAATAATTTTAAAAATTACTTTTAGAATGTGTGTCTGAGATATGACAAAAGTTTTATTGTTTACCAGCAATCTCATATTACTTTCTATAACTTAAAAACTCATCAATGAAAGATTCCTTAACCCAATGCTGCTCTCATTTAATTTAGTTCTTCCCCCCCCCCCCAGGGGAACGAGGGTTAAGTGACTTGCCTAGGGTCATACAGCTAGTAAGCGTCAAGTGTCCAAAGTCAGATTTGAACTCAGGTCCTCCTGAATCCAGGGCTGGCACTTTATCCACTGTGCCACCTAGCTGCCCCCTCGTTTAACTCCTTTTCAAGTTTGTCCCAGACATCATTGTGGAAGTGTGATATGTGATGATTATGGTTCTCTGTGTTTTACCCACACGTCTTCCCATTTAGGTAAATGGAAATTGGTTTGAGTGGTAATTAGATTGGAAAACATTGCACAGCATACCATGACGGGGTAGGTGGGAAGTAGGGAGTGAAAAAAAGGAAAAAAAATTACATGATAAGTTTATATTTTAAAGGAATAGCAAATTATATATAATAGACTTGCAGTTTCATGTACAATCATCTTCTCCCCCGTCACCCCCATTTTTACTATGTTATGGGAATGCTTTTTTATTTTAGAAATTAAAAAAATTAAAATTAAAACAAAAACTAGAGATAATTATTGAATCCATGGTCAATAATGAGATCATTAAGTCAAATAATATATAGGGCAGAACTCTGGGAAATACCCATGGTCACTAGGCATGGCTGGGATGAAGACCAGCAAAGGATACTGGGAAGGAGTGGTCAGAGAGGTGGGAGGAGAGCTTAGAGAGAAGAGAGTATCAAGGAGAAGGGAGTGATTGATAGTGTCAAAGGCTGCAGAATGGTCAAGAAGGAAGACACTTGAGAAAATATTTCTCTAACTCCTTTCTTTACTTCCCCAAGGGAGACTTTTAGACTTTGAGTCTTTAAGACTTTAGAGTCTTCTTACATCTTACTCTACTCCCATATAATCTGCAGTCCAGTGTCACTAGCCTCCTTGCTTTTGCTCAAGTAAGATGCCCCATCTCTCAGTTCCAGGAATTTTCTCTGGATGTCTCTTATGCCTGGAATGCTCTTTCGCCCTCCTCATTTCTGCCTCCCAGCTTCCCTGACTTCCTTCAAGTCCCAGCTAAAATGCCACCTCCTACAGGAAGCCTTTCCTGATTTCTCCTTGCTGCTAATTTTGTTGATTAGTTCCAATTTATCCTGTTTGTCTCTTGTTCATACATAGTTGTTTGCATATTATCTCCTCTATTCCTTGAGAGCAGGAACTGTCTTACCCTTGTTTGTATCGTCAACATTTAGCACTGTGTCTGCTTAGTATATGTTTATTGACTGAATGACTAGACCCAGGTATCCTGATTTCCAGTCATTTCACTACATTGATATAATCTCATGTGATCTGCAAAAATCATATGACATAATTGCAATAGGCAATGTTATTTCCATTTTACAGATGAGGAAACTGAGTCTGAGAGAAGTTAAATCACTTGCCCAAGGTTACACAAGTAGTGATTTTAGTGGTATTTTGAACTCAGATCTCTCGGACTCTGAGCCTAGGATGTTGTCTGTTATGCCCCTCATTCTCTAACTCTTCTTACTGTTCTGGCTCCTTTGAAAGGTCATAAAGGGAGGGAGTCTGTGTGTTTATGTTACCTTAATATGGCTAGTAGATAACATTGGACTTGCCATCTGGGATCCAATCCCACTTCTAATACCCATTAGCTGTGTGATCCTGGACAGTGTCACCGAACCGTTCTGAGCTTCCATTTCCTTCTCTGGGAAATGGGAATGTTAATACCTCATGGGGTTGTCATAGGTGGGGGTGAGGTGTGTGTGTGTGTGTGTGTGTGGTGTGTGTGTGTGTGGGGGGGTTGTCAAATGAGATCATGTAAATTACCCACTTTATAAACTTTAAAGGTCTATACAAATGTCAGTTATTATTTCCACTTCTTTCTTTAGGCAGAAAAGCTCACCCTTCTGAAGTTGACCTTGTAGAGAAGACAAAAAACCGAGTGAGAACATTATTCACCACAGGGCCATGTTATAGTGATACTGACCTTCCTTCTATTCTCTGTGTTAACCTGGAGAAGAAAGAAGGAGGAATCTATAAGCAAATAAGCTTTCTTGTTTACTTGTTTAATGAGTTGCAGTGATAACTGGGACCTGTTAATTTAAACTGAAAAGTCCTTGCAATCCTCAGTTCTTTAGTATTGAAAACAGTAGGAAATTAACTACTGTTCTTAGTCCCCTAATGGGCATGTCTCCTAATGGATCAATGTATTTTTTTGCTCTTCCTTTTGAGGGGAGAAGATGTCAGGAGAGACTTTTAATTCTCTGGCCTTGTAATTTCTGTTATATCCACCTCTCACTTTCAGACTCAATGATGGGAATTCTCTCCCACACTTTCCACACTTGGACAGTATGCAAAAGGCAGATAATCCAGGACTGTTTTTTGCTGCTGTTATCAGCATGTGAGGTTAGGAAACAGAAAGACCAAACTGCAAGAGAAATAGGAAGCTAGAAAGGCAGTTTTCTTGGAAAAATCTGGTGGTTTGGTAGCAAAACTCAGACAGTCTTCTCTTTTCCAGCTGCCTGTTTTTCTTCCTTATTGTGAACCAACAGGCAATAATGCCTTTTAAAAGAAGGCAAATATAATCTTTTTGATTGAGAAAAATAAAGCAATAGAAGGAAAAAGGCAATTTTTGTGGGGTAATGTCTAGAGAGGAGAGATGAAGTCAGAAAAAAAAGAAATTTGTAATGGGTAATATAGGAAACAATGGAAATAAAGGATTTTTCTGAATGAATGAGGGAAAGAAATGGTATTTTTAGCACCAGAAGGATAGGTGTGTCAATTTATGCAATTAAAAATAATGTTTACTATACTATACTATAATTTCTCCTGTCTCTGAAAATAGAACTTAAATAATTTTAAACAGATATTATAATTTTCTTTTGAAATAAACATTTTCATTCTACTATTTCTATTTTCTTTGCCTTATGGATGTTAAAAAATGCACTGCAGCAATTGGTAAAATTTGATCTTTTGAAGTATTCTTAAATTCTGATCCTTCTATTAACAGTTTCTCAAAGGGAGAAGCCATGTTAAGGATGACTACAACACCATAAATCATGTGGTTGTTACTACCTTTGGGAGGAAGGATATAGAATTGTAAGGGAACTCTGCAAAGGACGGGAAAGAGTTTTTTGTTTTTGTTTTTATTATTAGCTATGTTCACTTTACTCCTGAGTTAAGTATAGATGCTACTTAAGTCTATTTTTTTTGGGGGGGCAATGGGGGTTAAGTGACTTGCCCAGGGTCACACAGCTAAGTAAGTGTCAAGTGTCTGATGCTGGATTTGAACTCAAGTACTCCTGAATCCAGGGCCAGAGCTTTATCCAGCTATGTTCACTTTAAAGGGATACTCAAAAGTTGCCTCTAGATTGGGATTTAACTGAGTAAGAGCTACTGCTAGTGAAATTATGAAAGGAGTATTGAGGTTGGACCAGGAGTCAGGAGATCTGGGTTTGAGTTCTTTCCACTTTTGAGCTTGGTGAGCTTGGAGACCCCACTTTATGTCTCTGGGCCTCATTTTTTTCTTCTGTAAAGTGGGAATAATAAAATTTACACTTTTGGCTCTGTAGCATTTTAAAATATGCAAAATGAGGGCTTCAGACTAGATAATCTGTAAGGTACCTGATAATTCTTAAAATTCCTAGAGCTACAATGAGGTTACTTTTTTTTTCTTTTGGTGGGGCAATGAGGGTTAAGTGACTTGCCCAGGGTCACACGGCTAATAAGTGTCAAGTGTCTGAAGCTGGATTTGAACTCAGGTCCTCCTGAATTCAGGGCCAGTGCTTTATCTACTGAGCCACCCAGCTGCTCCCAATCATATGTTTTTAACATGTAGAATGGAATCTTTAATGGGCATCTTTCATGATAGGGAAGAATAGACTGAGATTGAAGATGAGATCCTCATTTTAAGGGCTACTCTGGAAAAAAACCTTGGTTTGTATTATAATATATAGTAGATAGGACATAAGATAATGAGTGGGCATTGGACTCTTGAGTGGTAGTTGTAAGGTTTCAGCCCCGAGAGAAGGTTTCCTATACCAGTGTTAAGTGGGTAACTTAAAATGGAACAAAATGAAAACCATAAAATGTAAGCCTTCTCATGAAAAACATAGCAATGTGATGGAATACTATTGTACTATAAAATTGAGGAAATATATGATTTCAAAAAGATATGGAAGGACATATAAACTGATGCAGAGTTAAGTAAGCAAAACCCAAAACAATTTATCCTATAACATCAATATTATAGAAATCAACAATTTTGAGGGCTTTCAAATACTGATGAAGAATGAAATGAGCAGAACCAGAACAATTTATATAATAACT
Source organism: Dromiciops gliroides (assembly GCF_019393635.1). Classification (NCBI taxonomy): domain Eukaryota; kingdom Metazoa; phylum Chordata; class Mammalia; order Microbiotheria; family Microbiotheriidae; genus Dromiciops; species Dromiciops gliroides. Next base: position 488,051,046 of record NC_057861.1, read on the forward strand.
ATGTTGGAAAAATAAACAAGAAAACAAAATCTCTGAAAGCTATTAAGAGCTATAATGAATAAAATAGCCAGAGTCCAGAGGACCAATGATGAAATAAGGGTATCTAAGTGGTGAAGTAGATAGAATGCCAGGCCTGGAATCAGGAAGACTTATCTTCATGAGTTCAAATCTGGCCTTAGATACTTATAGATGTGTGGCCCTGGGCAAGTCGCCTAACCCTGATTGCCTTAGTTTCATCTGTAAAATTTCCAGAGAAGAAAATGGCAAACCATTCCAGTATATTTGCCAAGAAAACTCCAAAAGGGATCTTGAAGAGTTGGATATGACTGAAAAAAAACCAATGATGAAACATGCTATCCATTAGAGATGTAATTGATTTAAGGTGCAGAATGATTCATATATGTGTGTGTTTTTTTTTTTGTTTTTTTTTTTTAGGCAATGGGGGTTAAGTGAATTGCCCATGGTCACACAGCTAGTAAGTGTCAAGTGTCTGAGGCTGGATTTGAACTCAGGTCCTCCTGAATCCAGGGCCGGTGCTTTAATCACTGAGCCACCTAGCTGCCCCCTCATATATGTTTTTTATTTTGTAGCCATTCAGGGATTTTGTTTTTCCTTCACTATGTATATTTGTTACAAGAAATTTTTTTCTAGAGGTGAGCAGAGCAACAGATATGAAATATTGCATACTCTTTCAGATGAGGCCATTATATTATTGTTTTTAACTTTTATTTTGTTACAAGAGACCTTTCACAGGTGGAGTAATCTGTAAATGTTTTGTAAAACAAAAGACATCAATAAAACCTAAAAAAAAAAGAAAAGAAAAAACATAATCTGACTTCTAAAATGCACATCAAGAAATGAACAGTTTTTAGCTTCAAACAAATTGAAATCCACTTATTGGTGATAAATCAAGGATTGAATAGTAATCATCATAATAAAAATAAGTAGAGTTAGAGCTTCAGTGGAAGGATGGGAGTTTTGCCCAAGGTGCCAAATCTAGAGGGTAGTAATAGTACTTGAAGTCCTTTGTTGAGTTGTTTCAGTCATGTCTAACTTTCCATGACCTCATTTGGGGTTTTCTTGGCGGAGATACTGGAGTGGTTTGCCATTTCCTTCTCCAACCCATTTTCCAGATGAGGAAACTGAGGAAAATAAGATTAAGTGACTTACCCAGGGTCACATAGTTAGTAAGTATTTGAGGTCAGATTTGAACTCAGGTCCTCCTGACTCCAGGGCTGGCACTCTACTGCACTACCTAGCTGCCCTGAAGTTCTTCAGCAGTACAGAAATAACAGCACTTAGTGCCTACTTAGCAAAAATGATCATTTAAAATAGGAAGCTTACTGGTAGTGGGTTCAAGCTGTGCTTAACCCCTCCCTCTGTGAAGTGACTTCCCACTGAGAGAGGCAGCCCTCTTGATGCTTGCTCCAAAGGTTGTGGTCTAAGTCTTGGGTATAAAAATTCCTAATTAAGGTTTTGAAAATAAGAGTAGCAGTGAAGTTACTCAAATCATTTTCCTAAGACAATTTCTTAGGAAAGCTCATTTGGTTCAAGATAAATGAGCTGTTGTTGTTGGGTTGTTTCGGTTGTGTCAAACTCTTTGTGACCCCATTTGGGCTTTTCTTGGCAGAGCTACTGGAGTGGTTTGCCATTTCCTTCTCCAGCTCATTCTACAAATGAAGAAACAGAGGCAAACAAGGTTCAGTGACTTGCCCAGGGTCACACAGCTAGTTAGTATCTGAGGCCAGATTTGAACTCATAAAGATGAGTCTTCCTGATTCCAAGCCCAGCACTCTATCTACTGTACCACCTACCTGCCCTGATAATAAGGCTGGCTAGTATTTACATAGTGCTTTAATTTTTATGAAGTGCTTTACCTATATTATTTCATTTGATCCGCACAACAACCCTGTGAAGTTGGTACTATTATTATCACCCCCATTGTTGTTCTTGTTTGTTCTTTGTTCTCAGTGAGGATATCTCTTCTGGAGGGTGATGTCTTGACTTGCAAGTGAATTGGATTTAAGTGAGGCAAAGCTGTGCATAGTCATTAGCTTCACTCTCACCTCCAGGGTCATATGAGTCCAGCAGCAAGACAGTAGTCAGGATGATTGGAGATGACCCTTTCATCCCCATTATACAGATAGGGAAACAGACTTAGAAAAGTTAATTGACTTGACCAGGGTCACATTGATAATAATGGGCTGGATAGAGGATTTGAAATCAGGTCTTCCTGAATCCAAGTCTGTCTCTCTAGCCACAGTGCCACTTAGTTTCCTCATCATATAAATTGTGAGCAAAAGGAAGGAGGTGTACCTCAGGTTGAATATTATGGCTATTGATTGATGATTGATTGATTTTTTTGCAGGGGAAATGAGGGTCAAGTGACTTGCCCAGGGTCACACAGCTAGTAAGCGTCAAGTGTCTGAGGCTGGATTTGAACTCAGGTCCTCCTGAATCCAGGGCCAGCACCATTTAGCTGCCCCAATGGCTATTAATTTATAAGGGAAAAAGTGATTCATTGTTTTCCCTCTCCTTGGAAAGTTGTGAAAGGTAGCATTGAATTTTAAAAAAGCACAGAATACTTGAGCCCCCAGAAGCAGAGCTATAGGGGAAACAGAAAAATCTCCAGGAAGCTCAAGGAGACATTAAGTGGGAATAAGTATGATACTTGTCAGAGGAGACAGAGCAGGGGAAGACTCACAAAAAATCTCGGTCAAAACCCTGATACTTCCTAAACAGAGAGAGGAAGTGATGAATTTGAAAGTCTCAGAGTCCTGTCTGAAGATGGAGGGCATGGTGGATTACCTTGAGCTTTAGATTTCAATGAGTCTGGAGCTCATCCTGTTAGTTCAGCTGACCTGCTCCCCAATGGAGTTCCTAGAGGAAAAAATAGACTGACTCCAGCCCCTAAACCACGAAGAGGGATTTCAGTTTTGCCCATATCAATTATGTTTGAATCACACTTTACATTTTCTAAATAATTTAGACATTTTTCAGCATTATTCACTTTATAAAGCAAGGGCATACCATTTTATTTAACGTAGGAAGTCCATGAGAGAGAAGAAAAACGGGTATCACACACATGGAATGAGAAGAAATATATTCAGAGAATTTCAGTGACTTTTTCAGGGTTTCACCGTCAGTAAATGAGCAAGGTAGAATTTGAACTCACAATGCCTGTGTTTTTTGTCCTACTCTGTGCTTCAATGCAGACATGAGCGTTGTAGATTTCTCAGCATAGATTTATTATATGCTGAAGTATACTGACGGGCAAGTGTTAACCCAGGATGCAGAGCTGTTTATCAGCAATGATTTATATAGAATTTCACCTCAGAGAAGCATGTCTCCTCCTCTGTGGCAGTAAACTACCACCTTGAGCTTTACTCCAACATTTAGAAGTCCCATAGGACATCTCAGCAGAGATGCTGTACATACAGAGAGCCAATCTTTTCTTTTGTGACTGGGAGGGGGGAATATGATGTCACATACCATCTACAATTGCAAAGAAGTAGGGGCCCTTTGTTGGGTTTAATGGAAAAGGGTGGTACTTTATTGATACAATTTTATTGGTAAATATTGGCAAAATACATTGGTAATATCTAAATTGGTAAATAACAAAGGATAAGTTGGGCAGCTAGGTGATGCAGTGGATTGACTGCCTGGTCCGAAGTCAGGAAGACTCATCTTCATGAGTTCAAATCTGGTCTCAGAAGCTTATTGTTTATGTGACCCTGAGCAAATCACTTAACCCTGTATGCCTCAGTTTGCTCAACTGTAAAATGAGCTGGAGCACTCCAGTTTCTTTGCCAAGAAAACCCCAAAAGTGGTCGTGGATGATGATTGAATAACAAAACCCACAAGGAATAGTTCTTCACCAATTTCTAAAGGACTTCTCCCTCACCTCATCCCACTATGTTCATTAAATAAGGACCTCAACTATGGTCCCTGTGAAATACTGCTGATTTAGGATCATAGCTTTATTGGATTTTAGAGCTAGTAGGGACCTTACAAATCATCTAATCCAGGGCTTCCTAACCTATTTTATGTCATAGATCCTTTTTGCAGTTCGGTGCAATCTATCAACCTTTTCTCAGAATAATATTTTAATTCATACTATAAAATACATAAGATTATAAAGGAAAACAAATTGAAATGCAGTTATCGAAATGTTTTTTAAAAGCCAAGTTCATGGACCCAAGGTTAAGAATCCTGGATTGAATCTAGTCTCTCTCTACATTTTACAGATGAGGAGACTGAGAGATGTTAAATTACTTGCCTGGGGTCACACAGCTGGTAAATGTCTGAGACAGGATTTAAACTCAGATCTTCCTTACTCAAAGTTCAACGTTCTATCCACTGTACCACTTAACAGCAAACAATTTATACTTCTCTGACCTAGCGCCTGATTTAACTCAGTTTAGTTCAGTTTAGGGTGTGTGTGTGTGTGTGTGTGTGTGTATGTGATAAAAGGATTGAATCAGAAAATTTCTGAGGTCCCTTCTAAATTCTAGATCTAGTATCCCATAATCCTATCTGTTATTTATTGCTCAATGAGCATCACATTTTTTCCAACTTAGCCAATAGGAACTGAGCATGCCATAAACTAATTCAATCTTTTCTTTGAAAACCTGATATAACACAGAAATTAGCCAGAATTTAAGTGATTTTACACCTATGACCTATGTGATAAATATTTTTGGAAAATCCCAGCTGGGTTAATCCATCACAGAACAACCTTCCAAATTAAATATAATAACTCTAGCCATTCAAGCCAAGAATTAATACTACTGCAATGGCCTGCCTTTATGTAAACAATGTTCACTGAATTTAGTGGTTCAGGCCAAAGGAAGTGGTGTGCCAGCAAATGTTTAACAACCAATTCTGTCTAAGAAAAGGAAGAAAGGAAGAAAGAAAGAAAACCCCACAACACATACTTTTAAATTTAATCTGCATTATTAACAATTATGTATCACTTTAAGTCTAAAAATCAACAAAACAATAAATTAAGCCCTGATTTGTAGCTTTTGCTGCTTTCTAAAGTGCAAATGCTCACACTGAAAATGTAGCAATCAGATCTTGAGACCTGGTTTAAGCTGGCTCCAGAACACCCTGGAATGAAGGTATTTATAGGTTTCCATTGAAGGATGGATCCTATATTAGAGCTAGAGAAGAAATAAAGAAGGAAACTATGTGTAGGACTGGCATTGTGTACATGCACATGTGTATACACACATATATATATATTCTTATATGGAGGGAGTAAGGGTATTTGAATTCAGGACATTTTCAAACCCAGTTTTAGAGGATGGCTATTGGCTACATAGGGGCCCCAGATGGCCCAACAAATGTCCATGGTTCCTATCTTTGATAATCCTCTCTAGGAGATATGTTTCTCAGAGATAAACCTATTAGGCTCCAAGTTTCAGTGGATTAGGTTGCTTATGTTCTATATGATTTCTAGGACAATGGTTCCCAATGTTCCCCTTTTAACAACAACAAAAATATGTTGTGAGTGCCTAGGACATTTTAATATTGTTATTATTAATATTCTTTACAATTATTTAATGCTTAAGGCACCAACTTTTAGCTTGAACCTCTTGGGCCATCAACACAAACCCACAAGAGGTTTCTCTAACCAATAATGGGAACCACTACTCCAGGAGGTCCAGGTTGGCTGTGGAATGAATGGGAGAACAGTTCACTGCTGCTTTCTTTCCTTCCTTTGGAAAAAAGAATGGGCCAGTTCATTAGCCATTAGGCATCTGTCCAGTTTCAAGTTGAGCTATTTTGACTTATATGTGAGGAGATTATAAGTCAGGAAATTGTTCCCATATTTAGGCAGAAATAGATTCAGAGCATCCATGATTACTTTTCTCCCAGATTTCCTTTCCTTAGGGAAAAATAGAATTAGGGAAATTGTGAAGGTCATTCATGCAGTTAAGCAGCATAGTGGATAAAGCATGGCTCTATTGTCAGGGAGTCCTGGGTTTAAATCTGGCCTCAGACATCGGCCATATGACCCTGAGCAAGTCACTTAACTTTTGTCTGCCTCAGTTTTCTCATCTGTAAAATGGAGATAATAACAGCACTTAACTCCCACAGTTGTGGTGAGGATAAAATAAGGTATTTATAAAATGCTTTGCAAACATTAAGGCATTAAACAAATGCTAGCTTTATAGTATATATTCAGCCTCTACTTAAGGGAACAAGGGAAGATGGCTGGCATTTTTATGCTAGGAAACTTTGCTATCCTTAACAGGAATGGCATATGTAGATTACACAGTGAATGTTTCTTGTAGTTAACCTAAAGACCTTTGCTAAGTTGGAATTTTAATATGGATCCAGGAATTTATGGAATAGGCCTCCTTGCAAGAGAGTGAGCTGTTTAGTACATCAGTCAAAAAGCAACTATTAAGGCTCTGTGTCAAGGACAATACTAAGACCTGGAGTTACAAAGAAAGGCAAAAACTAAGCTCAGAGTCTAACCAGGGAGACAACATGTAAATGACTGTGTACTTACAAGATAGGGAGCTGTAGACAGGTGGAGGACTGGAAAGGCTTCCTGCAGAAGGGGTAGAGAATTTCAGACCTAGAGGACAGCCCATTCAAAGACATGGAAATAAGAGGACCTGCAAGTAAGATAGAGGTTGGATTGTAGGGTGAAAGGGAGGGAGTATGGTGTAAGATGCTGGAAAAGTTGGAAGAGACCAGGTTAGCTTTGAAGGCTAAACAGAAGAATTTATATTTGAGCCTGGAGGTAAGAGATTGTTGTTGTTTAGCCATTTTTAAGTCACATCTGACTCTTTGTGATACCACTGGTGTTTTCTTGGCAAAGATACTGTAGTGGTTTGCTATTGCCTTCTCTAGCTCATTTTACAGATGAGAAAACTGAGGCAAACAGGGTTAAATGACTTGCCCAGAGTCACATAGCTAAAAACTATCTGAGGCCAGATTTGAACTCAGGAAGGGGGGAGTCTTCTTGATTCCAGGTCTTGTACTCTATCTATTACTCCACCTAGCTTCCCATAAAGGGGCTACTAAGGCTTGTTGAGCAGAGAGGTGACATGGTCAGACCTATGTTTTGTAAAAATCACCTTGGCAACTGAGTGATTGGAGTGGGAAGAAAAGCAGACAAAGAATGGTCAAGTAGACAGGAGGTGAATCAGGAGAGAGTAGTGGCATGAAAATCCAGTGAGGAGAGAGTGTCCAGGAGGTGAAGACCAACAATTTCAAATGCTAATAAGGAGGAGGAAGACTGAGAAAAGTCATTAAATTTGGCAATTGAGAGGTCTTTGAGGTTGGGGGCAGCTAGGTGGCACAGTGGATAAAGTGCTGGTCCAGGATTCAGGAGGACCTGAGTTCAAATATGGCCTCAGACACTTGACACTTACTAGCTGTGTGACCCTGGGCAAGTCACTTAACCCTCATTGCCCTGGATTTAAAAAAAGAAAGAGAGATCTTTGACAACTTTGGAGAGGACAGTTTTGGTTGAATCATGAGATCAGAAGCCAAATTGAAGGAAGTTTAGAAAAGATTAGGAAGTGAGGAAGAATTTTAACCACAAATGGATAGAGGATGATAACTAGTGAAGAAGGGAGGATCAAGTGAGGGTTTTTTTTAGGATGAGGGAGACATGGACATATTTGTAGCCAGGAGGGAAGGAGCCATTGAAGACAAGCGAGAGGGGAAGAAAGAGGAGCCAATTTGCTGGAGAAGTCATAAGGGTACATGTAGAGGGATTGACTTGGCAAAGAGAACCACGTCTTCATCTGAGACATTAGTAAAATAGGAGGTAGTAGGGAAAGTTGTCTAGATTATATGAGTTTCAGAAAGAGGGAAGTTTTTGGTGAATGTTATCACTTTTTTTCAGTGAAGTATAAGGCAAGGTCTTCAGTTAAGTTGGTGGGGGATGGTAGTTACTTGGGAGAGTTGAGGAGAGATGAAAATGTTTGGAATAGCTGCTGTGAAAAGTAAAATGTCCAGTTGATTAAAGAGAAATAGAATATTTGCCTTTCTGCAATCAGGGCCCAGTTAAGCTTAGAGAACATACATTTGTAGTAGATCCAGTCAGTAATGTTTTGTTTATTAGCAGGAGCAAAGGAGGTGGATGGAGGGAACAATGCAGGGTTGGGATTTGGCAAGGTAAAATTGGAAATAAGACAAAGGAATAAGGGAGTCAAAGATAAAGGATAGAGTAAAGTCGAATCACTCCACCAAGGGTTCAAGATTAGGAAGGGAGGGGGGCAGCTAGATGGCGCAGTGGTTAAGCACCGGCCCTGGATTCAGGAGTACCTGAGTTCAAATCCGGCCTCAGACACTTGACACTTACTAGCTGTGTGACCGTGGGCAAGTCACTTTACCTCCGTTGCCTGCAAAAAAAAAAAATTATATAAAAAAAAAAGATTAGGAAGGGAGGAGAGTATAGCTATTGTTGACATGAGAAAGGATTGATGAGTGAAGGGAATAAAGGTCATGATGAAAATGAAGATCAATGTTTGGGTTTTTAAGGCTAAAGGAAAGATGGGATATTAAAATATTATGATTAGATATGGGAATCTTAGAGTTCCTGAATGAAGAATTAGAACAACTACGGGTGACGATAAAGTCAAGGGTATGATCATCTCTGAATATAACTGAAGAGAAGTGGAAGTGATGGGAACTAAGTGGATTGAGGAACTGGGAAGTTAAGATACTTAATGGAGTGTCAATATGTATGTTGAAGTCCTCTACTATGGGAGTAGGAGTTGGGGCAAAGGGAAAGACTGTGACCCTGGGAGCCAGAAAATAGAACGATTGAGAAATGAAGTTTGTTATTTATGGAGAAGACATTGCAGAGGACACAGTAGAAGGAACAGACACACCTGGAGAGGAACACTGGTAGGTGTAGGGTCGTGGTGCTTAGGGATGAGGGAGCAATAAGTTGAGGACAGGGAATGATATTTATGCATCAGCAGCCGGAAGCTCAGAGTCACTGGGTTAGGGCAGGTATAATTTTGTGTTATTGGAAATGTTCGAGCAGAGGTGTGATGGTCATCTGTCAAGAAATTGGGAAGTTTAACTAGATGGCTTGAAAAGTCCTTTCCGATTCTAAAATTCTGCAATTCTATCTGTATGGCACAAAAACCTATAAGTCTTCTGTTAATTTAAATCTTCACCTATAGTTTGATATCTAGAAAAACCCTGCACCCTTCATCCTGAGGGATGAGAACATGCTTGGTTAAGATCATCCTTATAATCACATGACAGTGAAGTATTTTAAAGGAGGATACCAGTATCTCCACAGGTAGTCTTGTAGGTGGATTCCATAGAATGGACACCTAGATGATCCATGAAAAGCCATTGGTAAACTGGACCCCTTTTTCCTATTGACTACTGCCTGGGTATATATATATATATATATATAATTTATTTATTTATTTTTTTTTGCGGGGCAATGGGGTTTAAGTGACTTGCCCAGGGTCACACAGCTAGTAAGTGTCAAGTGTCTGAGGCCGGATTTGAACTCAGGTCCTCCTGAATCCAGGGCCACTGCTTTATCCACTGTGCCACCTAGCTGCCCCCCTCCTGGGTGTATTTTGACCTTTTTGTGAAAGCTTCTTTGGCTGGGAAATAACGGGATAGAAAATGCTACACAAATCTGATCAGCATTACTATTTATAACTGGCAACTAGAGGAGAAGGAAATTCCTAGCCCTAGCCCTTGGTTCCAGAGGTGCTCTGAGGTGGTTAAGCCTGTGCAAGTCTGTGCTTGGACCTTTTTTCCTAGGGTTAGTGACTTTTCATCTTCTTTTCTGATCCAGGATCCCTGGGCAGAGTTTTAACTTGACCTTTCTCTGCCCTCCCCCTACATTGTCTCAAGTACTTGATGACTAGTAGATAAATACTTAAATGCACTAACACCTTCACCTGAATAATTTTATATTGAAAATTTAGCAACCACTAACAAAGATTCATATAAGTAAACAAAATGAAAATAACCAGATTTAAACCATTCCAAATGTTTTTAATTTGGAATGTCCTCTTTGCTTCCATGTCCCTTTCTCATTACTTTTCTTATGGTATTTTTCTTAATTTGGTTGTAATTATTATTGTTATGATTGCTGTTGTTACTATGCTTTCCATAATTAGAGTCAATATGTATTTATTTCTGATTCTGCTTTCTTTGCTTTTCATCTCTTGAACATTTCAATTCCACCCAATAGATCTTGTTTAAACATATTACTGCCAGGGAACTAAAGTAAAACCAGTCCCTACCCTGAAGGAGTTTAAATTCTAATGAGCTGCTTCCTCATTTAAGTCTTCCTGTGTTTCTTTAGGTTATTCATATTTGTCATTTCTTATGGCATGATAATATTCCATTACATTCATATTCTACAATTTGTTCAGTCATTCACCCATTATTAGACACAACTTATTTTCAGTTATTTTCTATTTCAAATCAGGCTGCTGGAGTATTTTTGTACAGCGGATAATTGTTCCCCTTTTAGTATTGTTAAGGTATATGGGTAGGATCTCTGGGTCAAAGGGTATGAACAATTTTGCAGCTTTTATTGTATGAGGCTACATTGCTGTTCCGAAAAACAGTACTAAATACTGACAGCCATACCAGCAGTGTAACAGCATATCCGTGTCTCAATAACCCTATCAAGATTGAATTTGGTTGTTTTGAATTATTTTTGCTACTTTACTGGGTTTTAAATGGTATCTCAGAGTTATTTCAATTTGCATTTTTTCTGATTATTAGATTTTAAGAAATTTCAAGTTGTTATTTATAATTTGTGTTTTTTTTAAACTACTTATCTATTATATTGACCACTTGTCAGTCAAGGAGCGGATCTTATTCATTTAAATTTGTACCAATTTATTATAGATTTTGAATGTCAGATTTTTGTCAGAAAAATTTATGACAGATTCCCCCCCGAATCTACTTGTTTCTTTTTTATTTTGATGCGTTTTTGTTGTTGTGTGAACTAGTTTTATATAATGAAACCCACCTGTTTTGTGTAATATAATTTATATTTGTTTGATAGGTAAGATTTTTCTCCTCTAACAATTATAATAGATAAATAATTCCATTTTGTTTTAATTTTAAAATGATGTAATATTTATGTTTAAATCATGGATGCACTTAGAGTTTATTGAAGTATGCAATATAAGATGTATATCTATTCCCATTTTCTTTTTGAACCTATTACCATCCAATTTCTCCAATTGTTTTTAAAAAATCAAACAATGATTTTCCTTCCCAATATTTTATGATCTTGGAGTTATCAAATATGAGTTTTGTGTGCCTTTGATTCTAATTCTAGATTCATACTTGAATAGTTATTCCTTTTAAGTTTTGTATTGAGAAGATGACTTAGGCAAAATAAAGAATCCTTTGCAGCATGAATACTCATACCCATGTAGCATTTTGCATACCTCAAAGTACCATATAAATATATCATTGTCATTTGTAATGATATAGGATTATGGATTAATATTTATATAAATAATCAATCTTTCAAAACATGAAAATGTATGTTTAAATATCCTTAGTTTTATTATTGTGGATATTGGCTTTAATGAGATAATATGTTTTAAGCACTTTTGAAAATTTAAAGTGCTATATAAATGTTAGGTGCTATTCTTTTTATTGTTGTGGTGGTGGTTGTTACTGTTGTTGTTATTATTAGTTGTGCCACGGGCAAATCACTTCACTTTTCTTAGATTCAGTCTCATTTTCAAAGTGATCTAATATGATTGTAGCAAGAAAAATCACTTTAAATGTTAAAGTGATGGAAAATATTATTATTATATCCCTATTTTCTAAAGAAAAAGATGTTGAGACCCATTGAGAATTGTCATAGTCAGTAAGGTGAAGATAGGCCTCAAGCCTTCAAAAAAGACCGGCTCTTCTGACCCCAAGGTAGGTGGGGGCTTATGGGTTGTCTCGACTTCTTTCATGAAAGTTGCACTTTGCCTTCCGTACAAGTCTCTTCTTATGTGACATTGACCGAGGTGATTTTTCTCCAAAGGTTCAATAAAAAAGTGAAAGATAAAGCTATGCCTTATCCCATGAAAGAAGGAACTGAGCCTCTTCCACTGATCTGACTCTTATTTCTGGTCTAAACACTGGCTTTCAGCCAGAACCATTGCCCAGTCCTCTGTGGTATTAGGGTCCTCTATACTGCTGTAGAGGCCTGGCGTCCATAGATGCATGGATTATGAGAGACATGAAGAAGAAGGAAGAGAAGAAGGTGGTCCTGACATTTGGTTCTCAGAGTCACAGGACATATAAAATATTTATTACCAAGACGATGCAGGCAGGTCAGGGGCTGGCTTTACTGAAGGAAAAAACAAACAAACAAACTTCATTTTCTCTCTTTCTATCCATACTATTTATTTATTATTATTTTTTTAAGATTTTTTTTTTTTAGTGAGGCAATTGGGGTTAAGTGACTTGCCCAGGATCACACAGCTAGTAAGTGTTAAGTGTCTGAGGTCGGATTTGAACTCAGGTCCTCCTGAATCCAGGGCTGGTGCTCTATCCACTGTGCCACCTAGCCGCCCCTATCCATACTATTTAAAAGTTACACTGTTCTTTTATGAGTTCTTTACTTAAAAATATACTTTATTGGTATCTTTTACTCTGCATTGTAGTCATTGTCCCTTGCCCCCCAGACTGAACTCTCTTATGGATGTGACTAGTCTTCATTTCAATTGAACAAGCACTTATTAAATGTTCACATAGAAGATTGTAGATACTCATTGAAAGGGATGCAAAGTTTATATAAGCTGTAGTCCCTGCCCTATCATAGGTGGATAGAGCCAATATAAAGCTTATGAAACAAGTGATCATGATATGAAATAAGACATAGGTACCTAAGACATTCAAAGTTAAGTTCTTGGGATGGGTGGGTAGAGATCATTATTGACTTGAGGAGGTGGGAATTAGTGGGGAGGCTTCTTGGAAGTGACTTGGGTTCAGATAAATTAAGATTATGCTTAAGAATTCTATCAGCAAAGGGTGGAGGTGGGAGGAGGGAAGAAGAAGAGAATTTTCAAGTAGGGAATGGGAATAAAAGTACAGATGTGGCAAAGGGCACTGTGTGAAAGCTGGTTGACCAGACACTGGAGTATGTGGAAAGGAAGTAGCAGGAGGTAAAGCTGGAGAAGTAATGGGCACCACATTATGGAAGGTCTCTCTTCTTCTTCTTCTTCTTCTTGTTCTTCTTGTTCTTGTTCTTGTTCTTGTTCTCCTCATTCTCCTCCCCCTCCCCCTCCTCCCCCTCCCCCTCCTCCCCCTCCTTCTTCTCCTCCTCTTTCTTTCTTTCTTCCTTCCCTCCTCCTCCTCCTCCTCCCTTCTTCTTCTTCTTCTTCCTTTTTGTTTTTCCATCACATTTCTGAAGATGTTGACCTCTCCTTGCTCTCCCCACCCCCCACCCCAATGAGCCCCTCCTCCAAGGTTCTTCTTCCCATCTATTTTAACTATTTTGGGGAGTGCAGGTAGAGGAGCACAGAGTGACTCACTCTGGGTTCTGAACCCCTGGGAGGCACAGTCCTGGTTCCAGGTAGCATCACCTGAGCACATAAAGCAGAATCAAACAGAGTTGGAGAAGACCTCCAAGGCCATCTAGTTCCATTGATCCCAGAGCCAGAATCTTCTGTAAATATACTTGACAAATGACTGTCCAGCTTTTGCTTGAATTGCCCCCCCCCCACCCCGACCCCACACCACTTCCCATGGCCACCCATTCCTCTTTTGGAGAGGTCAAATTGTGCAATATTTTTTCCTGATACCAAGCCTAAATTAGCTTCATTGACATTTCTGCCCATCACCCCTAGTTTTATCCTCAGGGATCAAGTGGAGCAAGTCTGGTCCCCTTTCCACTGGACAGCCTTTCAAAACCCTGAAGACAGTGATCATGTCTACTTTAAGCCCTTGCCAGATTAGACATCCCAAATTCCTCCAACTGACTTTCATAAGGCATGACCTAGAGACCCTTCACTGAACTGATTGCCCTTCTTCAGATGTTCTTCAACTGGTCAATATCCTTCTGAGAACATGGTTCTTCAGACATGATCTGACCAGCTAGACTATATCACCTTTCTAGCCCTGGACATTGTGCTCCCTTAGCTCAATAGAGAGAGTTTTCCTGGGGTTGGGGGTGGGAATGGTGGGGAAGAAGGGGAAGGGAACAAGCAATTGTTAAGTGCTGATTAAATGCCAAGCACTGTGCTATTTTTGCAAATATTTACAAATTTGCTATATTTACAAATATTATTTCATTTGATTCCCACAACAACTCCGAGAAGTACATGTTATTGTTATTCCCATTCAAATCTCACCTCAGACACTTATTAGCTGTGTGATTCTGGGCAAGTCATTTAGCCCCAGTAGTCTCAAACACCTGGGGCCATCTCCAGTTGTCCTGATGTAGATCTTGCCACTGGATCCAGATGGCTCTGGAGGAGATAGTGAGGTTAGTGACTTTGAACAGCCCTCCCTCACTACAGGTCATGACATTACTGCAAATCCTCTTCAAGAATGGGAGGACAAACAACAACAGACAAGATGAATGTTATAGCTCTCCCATTCTGTGCTGGAGTTTCTGAAGGCAGTGATGTGGTTAGAATGCTGGATTTTGAGTCAGGTGACTTGAGTTGGAATCTGACTTCCAACAGTTACTATCTGTGTGACAAGGGCAAGTCACAATCTGGGCCTCCATTTCATCTGTAAAATTGGGCTTTATAATTCATTGATTTGACTTTCTTAAGGTCACATACTACCTCACAAGCTTAAGGTTGTTGTTTACCCTCACAGGCTTGTTCTGAGGAAAACCCTTTCCAAACCTCTCCAAATAGATTGTGTATTAAGGATAAAGAGCCTTGCTGACTGCGAATGGTGGTCACTGTTTCAAAGATGTGGTAATCCTGGGGCAGCTAGGTGGCACAGTGGATAAAGCACTGGTCTTGGATTCAGGAGGACCTGAGTTCAAATTTGACCTTAGACACATGACACCTACTAGCTGTGTGACCCTGGGCAAGTCACTTAACCCCAATTGCCTCACCGGAAAAAAAAAAAAAAGATGTGGTAATCCCCTGAAGCCCACAGCCCAGGTGAACAACAATGTGTGGATTACACTTCAGAAATGACTGAATTGCTCTCTCTGAGTTTTTCCCTTTCCCCTTTTCTTCTACCTTTCGCATTTCCTTCTCCCCCTTTTGGCTGCTCTCTGAGTGTCCCTTTTGATTTCTGTCTTATTCCTTCTCCGTCTGCCTCATTATCTCCCTCCCTGTTCTGTCTTTCTTCCATTTCCTTTAGTTCATCCTTCCCTCCCAAAGGACTACATGAACATTTTTATATTTACTAAATAAAATTTTGTATTTCTTATTCTTTTTGTATTTGTGAATCTACTTATATTATCTTTTAAAATAATAATTAAATTAAGTCATACCACCTTCTCCTTTCTATATTCTCTTTTCAGCACCCTTGATTTCTCATGGTACTTATGAGGTGCTTGGATGCTGCCTATGGTCCTTCTTGTCAGGGAGGAAAGTGATGTGATAAAGTTTTTATACCTAAGTGTTAGAGACTTATCCTTCTCAGGACCGTTTCTATTTAAAAAAGAAAACAAGCAAAACCCAACCCAAATTTCAATGACTCACTAATGGTGGAGTTTCAAACACTTTTTGGTGGGAGATCTTCTTAGTACTTCTCCAATCATGCAATGTAAACGTTTGCCTCTTCCAACTATGCTTCTGGTCATCCCTGTATGAGAGTTTACCCTTGGCTAACTTGTTAGATTTATAAATGAACTTCAGCCTATACAAGGAGATAATGTGATTTCTATAGTTGATTATTTTTAACCATAAAAGTATTTTATTGTTTACCAGTGATTTTGATTATGACATTCACTTTAATAAATAAGGAGCAACAACACAGAGTTTATGATTCTCTTATATGTGGCTAAATTAAGGTTGCTATGTTCCCAATCTACGCTTCTCAAAGAGAGTTCTACCCAGGTTTGAAAAAAGAATCAATCAAAAATAAGAAGTAGAGGTGTTTTAGCTTTTTTAAGGTCACATACTAAACTCATTGGCTCCCTAGCATCTGAACATTATTCTTAGTCATTCTTGGTAGCTATTTCTTAGAAATCCTTGGGGAGTGGAGTTAGGGACAGAAAGTAAAGAAGCATGACATGAGAGACAGTGTGGTACAATGTAAAGAACACTAGATTTGGAATTAGAGGACCTGGGTTTTAGATTTCTTCTCTGTTACTTATTAACTACTTGACCTTTAGCAGGCCCCCAACCTCTCTAGGTCTCAGTTTCCTGGTCTGTAAAACGAAGGGGGTTGGTCTAAGTGGCCTCTATGGTTCTTTTGAACCCTCTGATTCTATGAATTGCAAAATAGTTTTATAACCCTAATTCTCTTGAATTTACCTCTTTGTATGCATGTTATATCCCTACAGTAGAAGGTAAGCTCCTTCCGGTCAGGGTTTCTTTCTTTCCCTCCCTCCCTCCCTCCTTCTCTTCCTTCCTTCCTTCCTTCCTTCCTTCCTTCCTTCCTTCCTTCCTTCCTTCCTTCCTTCCTTCCTTCCTTCCTTCCTTCCTTCCCTCCCTCCCTCCCTCCCTTCTTCCTTCTTGTCTGTCTTTGTTATTCTCTCTGTCTCTGTCTGTCTGCCTATCCCTAGTATCTTGCTCAAGGTGATTTCTTTATAAATATTTGTTGAATACTACATCTCTCATATCCATGTATTTGCACAAGCTGTCTGGAATGTACTACATCTTCACCTCTATTTCTTAAACTCCTTAGTTTACTTTAAATATCAGCTTCCAATGCCTCCCCCCAGCAATTATCTTGTACTTATGTATTTATCTTTTATATATATATATATATATATATATATATATGTACATATTTTCTTCTCTCTCCACCCCCTCCAGCTCCCCCCCACACATACAGAATGAGGACTTTACCCTGAGGGCAAGGAATATTTCCGATTTTGTTTTATGTCCCCAGAGACTAGCATAGTAGTTACAACCTAATAAATACTTGATTGATTGAATAAAATTTAATCAAATCATCATAAGTTACCCATGTAAGCCTTTTTCTGCCTTACTAAATATTATCCCTACTGTTGGTAGAAAGCACTGGGTTTTAGGACCCAGAGTTTATAATTTTTTAAAATGAGGTTGAAATTTCTCCCTTGATGATTCCCAATGAAGGGGGTTTTCTGAGGACTCATATTAAAGCTTGTACCATTTGTATATACTCTCTACCCTTAGAATTAAATTACTATATGAAGATAACAACAATAATAAGGAAAACATTTTCTCAAACTTTGCCATAAGCTTGAAAACTTTAGTCTGGGTCCTGGTGTGATATGGACTTGTATTATTGTTACCACAGATATCCACACTGATTCTGTTTACCTAAGAAGATAATTTTCTGGACATTTTCTCTATATTTCTTCTTGAGAGATTGGGTCTGTTCTAGTCGTGTACTTCTCAGTGCTCATGTCTGCTCCTCTCTTCTCTGTGTTCCTCTGCCTCCTGGCATTTATCTCTCTTTTCCTCTCTCAACCCATTTCCTGTACTCTCTCAATCCATACCAGCAGAGCCAACCCTTTTCATCTGAATCAGGCATCAATGGCACCTTGTAGGGAAGGAGAGCTCTGGAGTTGCCGCCTAGTTTCCCCACCTCTGCGGATCTGTCTCCAAGTCCGGTCCAATGACAAAGGCCTTCAGCATCGTTTTGATTTAATCTGTCCTCCCTTTTTGAAGAGACCTCCAAATTTCATCCACAAGTGTTCCTGTTTCTCTTTGCTCTTTCATATAGATTTTGTTGTTTGCTTGGGGTTGTATGAATGTTAGTGTGGGTCTGTGTGTCTGTGTGATTTACTGAGCTATGGCCTGCCACATGTCTTTACAATTGCAGTGCCCATTTCCTGCTGAAATAATTTCTACAAAGAGTGGCTCCTATTACAGGGAGAGAAGCACAGACGTCATGATTTATTATTATTTATGGTCCCAGGGCCTTGTTTATGCACGATGGCTTAGGTGCACCACGATAGAAATGCCATTATGCAAATGACATTGAATGTCCTTACTGAGCCTAAATAATTTTTGTGTTGGACAATTAAACCTCATCTGTTATTGATATGGGCTGCAGTCGGGCTATTAAAGAGTCCCAACAGTACTTACTCCCAGTAATGGGAAAATTGAGAGGAAGAGGCTAAACAATTGCCTCAAGTGTGTTGTGATTGTCTGGTAGGAGTGGAGCATAACCAGCCCCCTGAATGGGAATCGTGTTTACTACTTAGGGATAAATAAAGAGGGGAGAACATGCAATAAATTACACTTTTGATTTGAGTCGGGTGCACTGGAGAATTTGCGTCCTTTCGATTTATTTATTTATTTATTCATTCATTCAGGGGGGAAAGACCAGAAGTTACCAGGGTTGGTTCCCATCCTGCCTGCTGCTTGGTGAGGTGGGAGGGGAGGTGACAGGGAGGAGGAGGGAGGGGGGAAAGGAAAGAAGGAGGGAGCCCATCCAATCTTCTCAGTGAACAAGGGAGCTGCCTCGTCACTGCTCCTTTCTTTCTTTTTTTTTTTTTTTTTGACACAGCTGTGCAGTCACATTTTGATCAGTGTTGATAGCTTATGAATTCCAAAATTGACAAAATTTACAGAAAAATGAGGATAATCCATCTTCCTTAGCAGGCTGTCAGGAGCTGGCCGTACTTCATAATCCTCAATTACAGATGCTATTTTCAGACATTTACATGCAGATATTAGAACAAAATGAAAATGAGAAACAAAGAGAATGGAAATGCAGCTATTTATATGTATAAAAGAAAAACAGGTAAATTTGAGGCATTTAGATTGGATTTGGGGATCCCTTTAGAAGACCAGAGAGAGACTGTGTGTGCATGTGGATTTCAGAATGAGACCATGAGGCAGACAGCACCCAGCACTAGGTATGTAAATGATCTGAAGGTTTGGGTTAAAAATAGGCCAGTTCTTCTGAAAGATCTAAATAAATGGGCTGATGCAAGGGTGTACAGGATGAGTCTTGTGGTTTTAGGGAATACCTGGGGATTATCCTCATGATACTTGGAAGAATACAGAAAAACCCCCAAAACCTTAGCCATGAAATTAAAATTGCATGTTTTACAGAAGAGAGTCCTTAAAACCTGACCATTCCAATTCAAATACGGTGGATGCTCTTAAAATCCACTTCTTAAACAAGGTTCATTTAAAGGTGAGACCAAAATTTTGTTGGAAAAAAATGTCAGTAACTCATTGAAAGGTGACATATAGAGCTCTGTTCACTTCCAGTGGCCAGATGTATGGTGTGTTGTGTTAATAAACTTTTAAAATGGGATATAAATGATAAAATTAAAGGGAAAAGAAGCCATTTTGATATATAAATCATCCAATCCCTTCTCAGTTCTAATTCTGAGGAGAGAGGGAGTAAAGGAGGAGGGTTTTGTAATGAAAATGCACTTCCCATAAAATTTAAGATGGAACAGCCTTGATGCTCTTAAAGTTGTATACAGCACTGTGTTTTTGAAAAGCTGAGGATATTAATTAGAGCTGCTTTGGATTAAAATCTCCCAACCATATCCAATGTTACAATTTTTTCCTCTTTGTGAGCGTGACACAAGAAGGCAGTGGAAACTCTGCATGGTGCTTCCATTTCCACCATTATCATTTAACTTTTGTTTGGGGGGAAAACGCTCTTTCCTAAAAATGAAATTTAAGCTATTTTGGGGCCTATTTGGGTCGAATAGGAATAGAGGAGCTGCTTAGCTGGAAGAGACAGAGAAAAGGGGTAAATGGTTGCACAGGCTGATGGCAATAGACCTTAGTGATTGAGAGCCAGGCGTCCTTTGCTTTAAAAGTTTTTGATTAGGATGGAAGAGAAGAGGTTTTCCTATTGGTGGCTTCAGTCTACATGTTTTGCTTTGCCTAGGAAGAAATGAAAGAGAGAGAGAGAGAGGGAGGGAGGGAGAGAGAGAGAGAGAGAGAGAGAGAGAGAGAGAGAGAGAGAGAGAGAGAGAGAGAGAGAGAGAGAGAATAAATTTAATTAGCAGCCCAAATTAAATGTATAAGAAAGAGAGAAAGGGGGAGCATTAAAACAATACTAAAAATGAAATGAACTCATTTTTAGAGCAGTGGAGAACAAGTAAAAAATGAGCTACTTAAAAAATCTACATTTCTATTCACAAATTAAATAACTTTCTTGTTTAAGTAAGGCCTTCTGATTACTTAAACATATTAACACAAATGTCTGGTTCCCTGGTATGAAAAGCAAGACTTTAACAATTGAACATACTTGTGAAATGCAAAGATTCTTTCATTATCAGAGCAAAATCTCTTATCCAAATAAACATTTGTAAATAGAAATATATCTAATGAATTTACCATCTCTGATCAAGAGATATTCTTTGCTAGATTATGTTCTCTCTACTTGTTGAGAAGGTCAGAAGTCGGTTTTGTTCGTTTGTTTTCTCTGACTGTGGAGAATTTTTGTCTTATCTTCGTATCAATACAGATGGTGTTGACCATGCTTATTTGTGGGTCACCCTTCAGCTTGCCATTTGATCATTCTCTTATTAAATTTTTGCCATCCCTAGCTCTACAGTGATCCAGGGATATGCTTGGGTATTTCCTTTCTAATTAATACAATTGAAATCTCTTTATCATTAATCAGTTGGGTCAATTCTCTCCGCTTAAGTTAATTAAATATTGTTTATTAAATTGAAGAAACTTTCTTTCCCAAAGGTAGCTATTCACATATAATTTATTAACAAATGAAATCAATAATAAAACAAAAATGTAGAATATAGTTTATACTATTTTGGCTATCTGAAAGATCAATCAACTCAATGTGGACTGGAACAGTAGGTGACTCCACTTCTAGAAACAACATTTCACCAATCAGTTCATTTCTGATACTGATTTCCTGCTAAGAATTTTCTTCATATTTCTCTTGAAGGTAAAGGTTAAATTGTCTTTCAGAAAATAAGCTGTTACTTTTTTGGGTCCCTTTTCATTTATCATAGGAAACAGTCTAGAATACACTGCACTTACCAGCTCCTCAAAGCTATCTTAAATTTTTTTCTTTATAACACATTAAAACAGTTCTGGGAAGAAAGAAGTTTTTCCTCACCTTCTTTTTCTTTCTCTTTTCCTCATAGATCCTCTTGGTTTAAAGATAATACACCCACACTTTCCCTGCCTCCAAAGGGAGGAACACATGATAGCAAGGCACTTTTTCAACTGACTTCCAACTGTCCACTCATAGTGCTTTGTGGGGCACTATTCCTTTCGGTTCTTAAAGATAAATTCATAATATCTGTAGTTTCTGTGGGAGATCCAAGTGAAACAGGTGTTTTACACTAATGGCTAAAATGCACTCTCTAGCTTCTTCCTGCACTCTGATCATAATTTCATCAATCAATTAGTGTTTAGTAAGCACACACAATGTGCTAAATGATGGTGATACAAAGAAAAACAAAAACACAGTCTCAGACTTCAAGGAACTCACATACAAGGAACATGTAACAGCATGTTAACAATTAAGTACAAACTATACATCGATATCGACACCGATATACACACACATTGTAGACAGGAAGAATAAAGATAATTTGGAAGAAAAAAGAATTTAAAAATTTAGAAAAGTATCACCTATATGCTTAATGGTGCTAATGCTGTTGCAAATTTATATTTATTCCTTTAATATTTACTCATATCACTGGGAGTAGAGGGGGAGGTTAGGTGGAAAAGGATGTGTGTTCTCTGACCACTGGTGAAGATTGGTGTGCAGAGAAGGCTGGGGGTAGGTCAACCATGGAAAAATGCCAGCAGCCTAGGATTTTTCATTTCATACATCATTCATGGCTGACTGCAACAAGGCCTGAGTAGGAAAACCACATGGAACAGCCATTCTCTCCCCTTCCCTTTTGACTCTACCAGCAGCCCTCCCCATTTCTCTTCAGAGAGAGAATCCAAGGGGAAAGAGAATATTCTGAATAAGGTTTTGCCCATTCTGAGAATCAAAATGAAATTAAAGCCCTTTGAAGAAGGGTTGGAATATTGTCCTCTTTTTGTTCCCCACTTCCCCCATCACTCACCCCCTCCCATTTCAAGGCTGGTCCTCCAGTCATACCCCTGAGGATTTCTCATCTCTGTCACATTGAAAGGAAAGAAGAAGGCACAGGTCATTGTTGAGTTACCAGTCATCTCTGGTCCTCCATTTTCTTTGAGTTGGACTATAACATTAAAAGCATCACTGGGTATGGAAAGAACATATGTTCTATACACAAGAAAAGCAAAGAAGAAGAAGGAAAAGGAGAATAGAGAGAAGTGGAGGGGAAAACAATCATGCTTTGGTTCTCAGCTGTTTATTTGAAAATACAATACACTTCCACAAGCTTAGAAATTGATCGGCTTTCACTTTCTAGCCCAGAAGGTAATGCTGGTGCAAGGTATCCTATCAAAGGAGACCTTTCCAAATTGCTTTCATTTAAGACCTTATAAAGTCATATCCTCCAAGAAATCTTCCCTGATCTTCAGATCTCCCCACAATCCAGTACTGACTATGGGCAGGAGAACTATTCCAGAACCCAACTGCTCTCACCAGAACAGAAATGGTTTCAAACCATTTGTTTTGCATTTCTGTGATGCACTTTATCACGTATTATATATTTCAGTTTTCTGTGCGTTTTATCCCTGTCCTCTCCCTCTCTACTAGGATATAAACTCCATGTGGGAAAGGACAGTGACTAGTGTGGTGATCTGTACACATTAGCACTTAATTAAATATGGGTTGGATTAAATTGATTCAGATAGGTTGGTTTGGGAAGTCTTGGGTGAGAAAAAGCTGTGGCCTGGGGAGTTAAAATAACCTTTCTTCATTGGACTCCTCTGATGGTTACATTCTAATGAGAACTTGGGGCGGCTAGGTGGCGCAGTGGATAGAGCACAGGCCCTGGAGTCAGGAGTACCTGAGTTCAAATCTGGCCTCAGACACTTAACACTTACTAGCTGTGTGACCCTGGGCATGTCACTTAACCCCTATTGCCTCACTAAAAAAAAAAAACAACAAAAACAAAACCAAAACATTCTAATGAGAACTTATGGAGGTGAGACCCTCAGAAATTTTAGGAGCTCTTAAGCAAGCATTTGTGGTCCAGCAGAAACTGGACCACAGTGTGTGACTTTTACTCCAGGAGGAAGGGGAGAAGAGGGTAGAGCATAGGTTCTGTATTTTTCCTTCCTTAGGAGAATTCCATACTACTGACTTTGCTGGTGAAGAGCGAGTGTGCAATATTGGTGAATTTCTAATATCTCTTATGATAGTAGTAGCTTAATGAAGGGATGTCCATTGGGTCCCATGGATTCAAACCTCTCAGATGACATTCTGTGAATGTAAAGCCCCGATAATAGTATTAGGTAGTTCTGTTAGTCTTTCCCATCAAAGTTCTCAAGACATTCTACAATTCCTTATCATGCTTTCAAGGAGGGGAACTTTACCCTTTGCACCACGGATGGCTTCTAGTGAAAAAGAGGCAGCTCCCAGCACTCCTGCTGCCTCAAGGGGACATTCGTTTGAAGCTTTACGCAGCGTTGGTACAGCAGGTGGGAAGAGTTTACTTGAAATAGTTAACCATTTCTGGGCTCACATTCTTCCCTTTCTTTCAAGGGTTGGATGACCAAGTGTTTAGAAAAATCCAAACTTTTAAATTAATTTTAATAACCCATGCCCCGATCTGGGCCTCAACATCCCCATTTGCAGAAATTAAAGACATGGTAGTAGATGATCTCTAAGTTCCTTTGCAGCTCTGAGATTTTATGATCTTATGATCACGTTGGATTCTTGTTCCTTCCAACCACCATCATAGGACACAAAGTACTGGTAAAATTGCAAATAGTATTCTTAGCATTACAAAATGGAAAAGTACTTTAGTATTCTTCATCAGGGCTAAGAAACATTACCTTTTCTATTGTAGTCTTTGTCCTCTTTTATATGGTATGACACATACCCCCAAGGACAACTAGCTTAGTCTGGAGAAAGACACCCGGCCCCCATCCACATCAACTAAAGGCATTACTAGTGAAGTTTTGACCTGGAAGGAAACTCTGCTTTTCTATACTACACCTTCCCTCCTATTTTTCAGCATCTGAGGTTGGAATTATGAATGAGATAGAAAGTCAGTCATTTAGGGTTTGCAATTCTCCTGTGAAACTGTCCTTGGAAGCCCCATCAATATCTTTGGAATCATTACAGTACAAATCAGAATCAAATCAGTATTAGCTAAATGAAGCCTTTCCACATTCCTGTGTTTAATCTGTGAATATTTTATAGAATATTAAATTTGACTAGACTGCAGAGTGTTAAGCTTGAGTATTCCATAAACTTGAGTGTTGGAAGATGCCTTGAAAAATGAGTCTTTTGTGTCTTACACTTTGGCTTTGAGGTTCTAAAAATAGGATCTTATAAATGCTTGGGTCTTGGTTGGGGAAAAGGTGGCAGTAAAAAAAATGACTGATTTGATTTTATATTAATTAGGTCCATTGGCATGGTGTCCATATCATTCAATATCCATAGTGAAGTGCCTTCTCCTAATAAGAAATGAAATGAAGGGTTTCTTTTCTTTTTTTTTTTTTTTTCTTATGAGATATTTTATTTTTTCCGTTACATGTAAAGATAGTTCTCAACTTTTGTTTATACATGCTTTACAATTTCAGATTTTTCTCCCTCCCTCCCCTCCCTCCCCCCTCCCCTAGACAGCAGGTAATCTGATATAGGTTATATCTATATATCTCTATACATATACATATAGATATATATACACACACACATATATATACACATAATAACATTAATCCTATTTCTGCATTAATCCTGTTACAAGAGAAAGAATCAGAGCAGTGATGCAAAACCTCAAAATAGAAAAAAAAAAAACACAACAGCACCCAAAACAAGAGAAATAATATGGTTCAATCAGCATCTATACTCCACAGTTCTTTCTTTCTTTTTTTTTTTTTTCTTGGATTTGGAGATCCTCTTCTATCATGAGTTCCCTGGAACTCTTCTGTACCATTGCATTGGTGAGAAGAATATAGTCCATCACAGTAGGTCAACACTCAATGTTGATGATACTGTGTACAATGTTCTTCTGGTTCTGCTCATCTCACTCATCATCAGCTCACGTAAGACCCTCCAGGTTTCTCTGAACTCTTCCTGCTCATCATTTCTTACAGCACAAGAGTATTCCATTGTATTCATATACCACAACTTGTCCAGCCATTCCCCAATTGATGGGCACCCCCTCAACTTCCAATTCCTTGCTACCACGTAAAGAGCAGCTATAAATATTTTTGTACATGTGGGTCCCTTTCCCCCTTCCATGATTTCTTTGGGCAAAAGACCTAAAAGTGGGATTGCTGGGTCAAAGGGTATGCACAGCTTTATCGCCCTTTGGGCATAATTCCAAATTGCTCTCCAGAATGGTTGGATCAGCTCACAGCTCCACCAACAATGCATTAGTGTTCCAATTTTCCCACAGCCTCTCCAACATTTATTATCTTCCTTTTTTGTCATTTTAGCCAATCTGATAGGTGTCAGGTGGTACCTCAGAGTTGTTTTAATTTGCATCTCTCTAATCATTAGAGATTTAGAGCATTTTTTCATATGGGAATAGATAGCTTTGGTTTCTTCATCAGAAAACTGCCTGTTCATATCCTTTGACCATTTCTCAATTGGGGAATGACTTGGATTCTT
Organism: Dromiciops gliroides; assembly: GCF_019393635.1. Lineage (NCBI taxonomy): Eukaryota > Metazoa > Chordata > Mammalia > Microbiotheria > Microbiotheriidae > Dromiciops > Dromiciops gliroides. The sequence continues at coordinate 488,076,834 of NC_057861.1, forward strand.
ATAAATTTGATTTAATTCGAAGGGTTTCTTTTCAATATTTCTGTGGTATTATGGAGATATGCCTGAAAGAAGTTAAATAGAGTACCTCAAACCACATTGGCAACACTAGACCCAGATTGCTTTTCTTTCATCTTTTGGAATTTTAGACAGTTTTTCTTCCTAGAGTCAGCCTGCTTATTCCTGAGCCAGTAACAGGACTTTATTTGGAAGCTCTCATTAGCTACCGAGTCACTGATATTTAGCTCCTAAAACAGGGGAAATTCTTTAGTTGAGGCATTTGGTGATACCATTGACACTTATGTTCTTGGCCAGAGCAGAAGTGAAACATGAAAGAATGGAATCCATAAGGTCGTGAGCTGGAAGAGACCCTCTGTTAGTTCACCCTGCTCATTTTTCAAAGGATGAAACAGGCACAGAAAAGGGAAATGGTTTGCCTGAGGTCACCTGGGGAGTAAGAAAACAAATATTTTAGCTGTCATCGCACTGGAGAAACATGGGATTGTCCCAAGTTAAGAATATCATTACAATTTTAAAATCTATTTTTGCCAGTCATATTACTTGACATAGCTCAAGAGCCAAGGTGATGTCTTATTCTCTTCTTGGTGTTAGAAAGCTTGTAATTAACCAAGTACTGGAGGCCCCATCTTTCTTTCTTCTTTCTTTCTCTCTACTTCTCTTTGTCTCTTCCTTCCACTGATAGATGCCCAGCAGATGGGCAGTGGGAGCCCCGATGCATGGAGGTGGCTGGTGCTTCTCTACCCGTAGATAGAGTCTGAGGAGAGTTGCTTGATTCCAGATGGGTTGGGAGAGGGGTGTAGGTTGATAGAAGGGAAGAGACAAGGAACCAGATAGGGGGGACATCCCTCTGATTACTTAGGTAATCTTTTTTTTTCTTCTCGCTGATCTCCTTTTATATATCTTCCTTCTCACATGTCTGTGTTTTTTTTCTCCTCCATGCTATGACAGTGGTGCTCCATGCTGATGAGACAATACTTGGTGCAACCCCAGGCATTCATTTTTCAGGTAATTTCTTAGGGTCCAGCTCACACTTTTTTTGGGTATCAAGCCGCTTGGCTTTCCTGATGAAGCAGGGGTGCTTGGATGAGGTTTCTTCCCTGAGGTTTTACCTGTCAAAGTCTGAATCCAGTGTCTGAGAAAGGAAAATGCCCAGGTGTTCATTGACTCCCCTTTTTTCCCCTTCTCCCAAATATAACCTTTGTGGGTAGGCTAGAAATCATAAGCAGGGCTCATGGCCATGCCTCAGGATAGAAGAAATCTCCTTATTAGGCAGGTGTTCTAAGGAATGGATGGTGGAAAGAGCCTGTTTTTGCTGGAGAGGGCTTAGCATTCAGTATTTGTGAATTGCTAACATCTCTTATTTTAGTGATAATGAAGGGATGCACAATGTGCCTCACTGATGCAGACCCTCCATATGATAATAAAATGACTCCAAGATCTCTGGGAAATAGGAAACTCAGAAAATAATAACTTTGTTTGAATTGGAGTAGTGCAAAGAGAATTGTGTACTCTGCGTGTGTCCGTGGATCCTTGTCCCGTGCCATGCTTATTTAGTGCCTATTGTGCCCAGACTTTCATAAGAATAAAGAAAAACATGTGAGAATTACTGCCATCATTAACTACATAACTAAACAAGGCCATCATTCACAGTCCACCTTCTGCTTTTGAGACCCACACCTTTCATTCTTGTATGCTCTCTGTTTACCTGTATGTAAAAACTGAAATCTCTATTCGGAGTCCATGTGAGGACCGTGACAGATAAGGATCAACAAGAGGAATTAGGCATGTGTTAACCAGGAGGAACAGGAAAGCTGTTTTGGGGTATATATAAAGTGCTGTCTTGTGAAAGAGGGATTAGTCTTAGCCTCTTTTGCGCCAGAGGGTACAACCAGCAACAGTGGGTGGAAGGTGGAAGGGAAAAATCGATTTGGATGTGCAATGGAGTATTTCAGGAAGTCCCTCTTGATGGGAGGACTTCAAGAAAAGGTTGGATACATTGTTGAAGGGACTTTTGATCATGTTTGGGTTGGGCTGAATGGCTTTTTTGGTCCCTTCTAGCCCCCAAAGTCTGTGATTATATGTGAGTCCACTGAAGAATCTTCAACATGCTGTGCATGAAGTCTAGAGAAGACTTTTTGAGGTTATCTGCGACTGAGCATCAGAACCATTGTGGCTGAGATTTTAGCCTGGCTAGCAGTGTCGAGTGGCTTTTTCAGGAGGCAATATCAGAGGACAACCTCTAGTTTTTTAAATAAGACTTCATAGGCTGCACATTCTGTGAATCACTAGCATTCAACTGAAGGAAATGCGTACCACAGATGGCCTTTGTGTTCAAATGAGTTTTTAGAACCTGGAGAGATGACACCACTATCCATGCACAGTGAAAAAAATAGTTGTGAGATTGCCATATCCTAGGGCAGTCTCTCCTTCCCCCAAAGGTGTGCTCATTTTCCTGCTCTCACACAGATCTGGAGAGGGGTGGCATCATCACTTGGTCTACAAAATCCTAGTCTGCTCCTTCAGCTGCTAGACATTTGGTATACACACATATACATATTTGTAGACACACACATATACATACATATGTATATGCACACAAACATGCATATATACACCATGTATATACCAAATGTGCAGCAGCTGAAGAAGCAAATGAGGGCAAGGAGGATGCCAAACCTTTCCAGAAGATATATACAGATACATATATATATATATAAATATAAACACATACACATACATATATATATGTATGTGTATATAAATAGAGATACGTATGCACACAATGCATATATGCACACACACCTACACTCCTCTCCAGATGTGTATACATACACACATGCATACACACACACACACACACACACACACACACACACATATATATAGGCATACAACCCTCTCCAGATGTGTGGGCGCACCTATCTTCACCCCTTGCCCCTCTCCCCCCAATAATTTTCTTTAGACTTCTATTTTCAAAAATGACTTTATACCTTGTTGGAGTCATTTCTTTCTGTTTTCTACAGGTTGTCAGATTACTCTTGCCATGTTTGTAATTAGAATAATAATATCTGATGTTCATATGGTGCTTTGAAAAGTGCTTGACATGATCTCATGTGATGAGCACTTAGCACAGTGTCTGGAACATAGTAGGTGCTTAATAAATGCTAGTTGACTGACCTTACAATGACCACGAGAGGTGGAAAGTAGAAGTATTATTGTCCTAATTCTATTGGTGAAGTTCAGAGGGAATAAGAGCATAGGGCAGCTAGGTGGCTCAATGGGTAGAATGTTGGACCTAGAGTCAGGAAAACCTGAGTTCAAATCCAGCCTCAGACACATAACTAGTTGTGTGACTATGTATGGGCAAGTCATTTAACTTCTCTCTGCCTCAGCTGCCTCACCTGCACAACGGGAATAATAGCAATAGCACCTATACTCTAGTGTCACTATGAGTATATAAAATGAAGTAATATGTGCAAAGCATTTTGCCAACCTTAAAGTGCTTTGTAAATGCTCACTATCTTTAAGTAATTTTTCCTCAAGGACGCATAGTTGCATGGTTAACAAATTAAAGAGGAAGAACTTAAACTTGAATCATCTGACTATAATACAGTCCCACTCCATAGATAGCACTGGGTGCTTGGTAGTTATAGAAAAACAGAGCTGTTCAAATTCTCTCAATTAAAACTCGAGTTCAGATTCGTCTATTTCCTGCTTTAGCAGCTACGCCAGGAACAACCTGAAAAGCTGGACCAAAATGGTTAATTATTTTCTGCAGCCCAGGGTATATCTACCAGCAAATTTGGCAGAATAATAATTTTTAAAAAAATTATACAGAAAGAGTAGTATTAGAACATACTTTGACATCTCTTCATGTGCCTGTAATCAGGTGTGACCCGTAACCTGATTTCATCATACAGACGATGTTCAAAATTGTACCACGCTGAAAAGTTTAATACCATTTATGTGATCCTGCCATTCTTGTGCTGTCATTCTGAATGATGGCAAATTTACAGACTACCCTTTATTGTTGGCATAAATGAAATCAAACATTCACAAAAAATCGCCAGGCCTAAATTTCCCTGGAGTGACTGGAAACTTTAAAACAATCCCACTTAGAGACAGTTTTCACCTGTGTAACAAATACTCTTCCTCCCTGCCTCTCTTTTTCTGGTTTGTTTTCTCTCATTACAGAAACTTGTTTAAGTGGAGATGGGATTTCAGGTGTGGGAGTGATGGTGGATAGAGAGCACATTCGTACTTGTGGTTTAGGCTTCTCTTGAAGTAGGAAAATTCCTGATTGGTATCCCTGTTATCTTCCCTGAGAAGCATTCTGACAGCTATTTCAATCCTCTGGGACTCCAAGAAGAAGACTCTAATTTCAAGATCTTGGTTTCATAAAAATAGCTTAAAGAAGGGAAACAGACTTCATAGAACAAATTCTTGTTGGGGCCATGGAAGTGTTTCTAAATAAAACCCACTTTCTTAAAATTTCCAGCAAAGCATCACTTGGTTGTTTTTTTAAACTTAAAGTGACCATTTGCCAAATCCAATCTCAGTTCACTAGATAAAGAATTTAGTCTTCTTAATGGATTAAGAGCACAGGCAGCAGCAACCTCTCATTCATTCACCAGTTCAAGGAGACATTGGTTGCTGCTGCCTGTTTTATGACTAACACAACTCTCCCCTCGGCGGGAGACGTGGATTTCTTCCAAACAACCAGCTCCTGCTTCTCTTCCATGCTGTGTTTGCATACAGTAGTGAAAAAGGAATTTAGTTTCATGCACCATGAAAGATACCACAGGCAAATTTGAACCGAATCATGATCAAGTCATTTGGACCCAGTTATTTTCTGCCAAGTTCTACAGCTCCACACTGACTGAAACAAATTTGCTATCTATTTCCATGAAGTTGGGAAGAGAAACCCATCTGTGTGTTCTATCCCCTCCACAGTGATCTAGGACTGAAATTGAATGGAAGTTTGTTACTAAATGTGTTCTCATTTTCTTATGGAGTGGGATTTGGCATTGTGGAGGAATTTTCCTGTTTTGGTTAATGGCAGAGAGTCCAGCAGCGCATAACTCTAGCCCTTCAGCTATTGTATTGCTGAGGTGTTTTTTGCTTAATTTTTCAGACCACAGAATACTCGGCCATGGCATCACTAGCTGGTGGATTAGATGACATGAAGGCCAATTTAACAAGCCCTACATCCGCGGATATAGGGGCCAATGTCCCAGGGCCACAGTCATACCCCATTGTGACAGGTAAGAAATGCTAAAGACTGATGTATGTTGCAACCAAATGGATTTGTTGATTGAGTGGGGGAAAAACACAGCAGCATTTTGGTGCTTATAGCTGTTGGTAGCTATTTATATTATAATAAGGTCATAAAACATTGGAATGCACATGTGGATGGGAGGCTATTCTCTCTAAAGAAGTCTTGGTCTTGATGTGAGTTCATTACTTATTGTTCAAACAAGGCCAGAGGAGATACAAATCTAAAACTTAGATTAAAAAACTTGCACCAAAACAGTAACTGAGCCTTATTATGTGGTTGTATTGCTGTTTATCAGAACATTGTTTAAATGGAGTTATGTCTGGAATACATAAGGTTGGGGTTTGTGATGGGTTTGAACCTACAGATTATGCAGTTTGATAACAATAAAAATCCATTTAAGTCCTGGATCCTTAGCCTTCTCATGGTAGAGAGTGGTCCATTAATAAGTAGGGGCACATTAATTAGTACTCTTTTGTATAAGGTGGCTCTTGAACCTGTCATCCTTTGTTCAACTGCTTTTTTTTTTTTTTTGGTGGGGCAATGAGGGTTAAGTGACTTGCACAGGGTCACACAGCTAGTAAGTGTCAAGTGACTGAGGCCACATTTGAACTCAGGTCCTCCTGAATCCAGTGCCAGTGCTTTATCCACTTCGCCACCTAGCTGCCCCTGTTCAACTGCTTATTAAAGGGCTATTAAGAGTAGGACTGTGCATCAATGAACTAACCAGAATGCTTGAGCTCAGGTGTTGAGCACTACATTTTCTCTCTGTCCTTATGCATTTAAGCTTTTTAGCTAGTCTTTGGCCCAGGGATTCCTTTATTGCAACATTTCTTAACTTGGGCTTCTTGAAAGAAATATTTTGATACTTGGAATTTGGGCTTTTAAAAAGAAATGTTTTAAAACTATATTTCGATATAATTGGTTTCATTTGTAATCCTATATATTTTATTTTATGCTTTTAAAATGTTATTCCAAAAGTGGGGTCCACAGGCTTTATAGACTGCAAAAGAGACCCATGACATAAAACGTTTAAGAGTCCCCATTTTATTGGGACTGCATACTAAGGATGAGATTGATGGGGGGGGGGAGGGGAGCAGATCTGCTTTGTGCAGGAACATTTTAGCAGCATTATTTGTAATAGCAAAAAAATATGGGGGAATGGATACAGAGGACTAACAATTGAGGGATGGTTGGACAAATTGTATAATGTGAGTGCAATGAAATATTGTTGTGCATAAGAAATATCAAACACCTGTAATATAGGTGTATGTCAAAAGGCATAAGAAAGGATACAGAGTAGAAAAAAAAAGAATCCATAAGCAGAAAATTTTGGAGGAGACTCTGGAAGGCTTATGTAAAATAGGTTGGGCTTTGTGGGCTATGTGTTTGAGTCTTTTGAATGAATGAATGACCTGCACAACTGGTGGAAATAGTACTCTGACAATTCAATTCCACAAACATTTATTAAGCACCTATTGTGTGCTAATATCCTAGTGATACAGAAACAAGGTCAGAGGACTCCATGGTGGAAGATATACCCAAAAAGGAGAGCTATAGATAATTATAGAGGATCAGTGATCACTTTGTACTGTGCTGAAAATGATTTTCCTCTCTGATGTGGGTTTATTTTTGTATTTTACTTTGTCCCACGTAGTTCCCTAGACTTCTTCATTCCAAGTCACCAATGATGTGTCCTATGGTTTGCCTCCCTCTGCTTTGACTGACTTCTCTGCTTTAGGACATGATTGTGCTATACTCATAGTGCCATGATGTGGTAGAAAGAGTATTTGACTTGGAGTCAGAAAGATCTAGCGTTAAATCTGGCTTCAGGCACTTACTAGCTGTGTGATCCTGGGCATATAACTTCTCTGAGCCCCAGTTTATTCATCTGTAAAATGGGGATGATGATCCAATCATCTAGTCCAATTTGAAGCATCATTCCCCTCCACATCATCTGCAGTGTATTCACTCAGAATGGTGAAGTGACTTGCCTGAGGTCACATAAGTAATAAGTGGCAGAAATTAGATTTAAACTCAAGTCCTGTAACTCCAAATCCGGGGTTCTAACCTTTTGTGAAGTAATGGTTATTACTGTACCTCATAATCCAATGAGGATCATAAGATAAAATACAAAATGCTTTGCAAACTTTAAAAGCTATACTAATTACTTATTATTATCTGGAGACTGAAGGGCATTGGACTAGAAGTTAGACTTATTAGCTGTGTGACCCTGGGTGAAGTAAAAGCCCTTTTTGGATATCATTTTTCTTTCCTTTAATATGCAGCTAATACTGTGGATAACTGAGTGGTATAATGCTAATATCTATTGCACAAGATTATTGTGAGAAAATTGCTTTGTACAACTTAAAGGGCTGTATAAATGTCGTTGTTACTGATATTCTCATCATTGTTATTCATCTAGTTCTTATCATTTTTGATTGAGTTCAGATGAAAATGGTCCTGGTACAAGTTGCTATCTTGCTATTATTCTTTTATTTTTAGTGTTCTATGCACTATTGCCCAGGTGGATTAAATAATTGCCTTTTTGTCACTGAATAAATTACAAAACTTGTAATTATCATTTATTTCTTTATCACTTTTCTTTTTTATGTAGTCCAGACATAAATGTCCTTTCTTTGGTTTAAGAGCCTTACTTAAGTGTATTCAGGAGTGATGACAAAGGAATTAATGCTGGGCAGTATAATGACTTAAATTGTCTTCCTTGGAGATGCCACTTTTTAGGTCATTTTTTCTTGAAATTATTGTGCTGGTGGCATGTTTTAAATAGAGAACATTTCTCCATGTGAATATCACATGCTCAATCTAGCATTTTCACTTTGCTTGGCTCTATGTATATATTGTCAGACCATGACTAAGCCATGAGTGTGGAATTGAATCAAAAGCTTTGTGATAAGAAAGGAAATGTAAATGACACTTTGGGGTGGGGTGGGGAAATTTGTTCAGTAATCACAAGTAAAAAATTAGTTGCTTTCATAGCCTTGGGGCTTTGAATTATAAAGCTTATTAGTAAACAAGTCAACAATTATTTATTAAGTGCCTACTATGTGCCAGTTACTGTGCTAAGCCCTGGGAATATAAGGTAAAATTAGTCCCTACCTTTAAGGACCTCAAATTTATCATTATTATTATTTTTATCATCATTATTATTTCACTCCTCTTTTTTCATTCCCTATTATTTCATTCCATCTTTTTTTTGTGAAGTTCAGATAGAAATGATCCTGGAATCAGTCACTATTGTACTATAATTTTGTAACATTTAATATTCTATACACTATTGCAAGGTGAATAAATAACTGCTATTTGTAAATTTGGTTGAATGAAAGAGAATCCTTTGTAGATTTAATGAAAACATCTCTAGTACAATTTCAGTGGTAGACAGGACAATAGGAATGATATGCACCTTATCCTGATCCTACATGAATTTGACCTCTATTAGGTCTCTATGTTTTGAAAGCTTTTCATTCCATTTATTTTGGAGATTATGATTATATGATCTGGTAACATCTATTTTAAAAAAAAGGTTCTTCTTAGTTTTTATGAATCAATGCTATATTTGGGTGGTTGTGGGCAACAATTTGACTTGTGACAATATTAAGGGGATTTGTCTTCTGTCAGTCTGTGATAGACAGCAAACCTCTTGTGAACAATGCTCTCTCATAGGTGGCGTTGTGTTAAGTATTTGGTAAACATTAATATTTTAAAGCCTGAAGCAATGTGTTGCACAGTTTCTGCCATTTCCTTAAGTAATCAAACTTAAGTGATCAAACACTGATCAAATGTGTTGCAATGTGCTACACAGTTTTTGCTATTTCCTTAAATAATCAGACTTAAGTGATCAAACATTGATCAAAATGCAATGACCAGGACCTGAATTGCCATCTTCAGCCACTCCATCACCACATGACTCCACCATTTGTTTGATGCTTTTTTGTTGACAGAAAGCTGACTGAGTGCCCTTGGGGGTACTTGTTCTATAATTACTGAATCAATAAGAAATTGATACTTGTGATACTTTTGGCACATTCTTTTTATCCCTCATCCAGTATGTTGTTTTCTGTGAATGCTTTGTAGAAAGAATTTAAACAAATAGTTGGTCTAAGTCAATGTTATCAGTGATCTCTTAATTACCCAATATAATGGTCTCTTCTTACCTGTGTGATCTTTCCTCAATCTCCACCTCCCATGGATTCCTCTATGTAGATGATTCTCAGATTTATTTGTTCAGTCCTAATCTCTCTCCTGACTTCTAGTCCTGCATTTCCAATTTCCCATTAAACATCTTGAAATGGCTTTCTCGTAGATATCTTAAACTTGACATGTCAAAAACTGAATTCATTATCTTTCCCTCCAAAACCTCCCCTTTCTAACTTCTGATTACTGTTGAAGAAAGTATCACCATCTTCCTAGTCTTTTAATTTTGAAACCTAGGAGTCATTCTTGACTCAGCACTCTCTCTCACTCTCCATAGATAACCTGTTGCCAAATACCATTGTCTTTGCTCTCAAAAAATCCTCTTCTCGGGCAGCTAGGTGGCACAGTGGATAAAGCACCAGCCCTGGATTCAGGAGGACCTGAGTTCAAATGTGGCCTCAGACACTTGACATTTACTAGCTGTGTGACCTTGTTTCAGAATAGTTGGTCTACTATTTGGATTCATGCCATCAAACTCAAAAAGGGCTTTTTGAAATTCCAGTCCAAGTATGCTCATCTCCTTTTCAAAATCATTTAAGACATTGATATTGTTTTGTCATCCATTTTGGTTTTAGGCATAGTTTGCTTTAAGTAAAAATTTTCAGAGGTCTTGGTTTCTTAACATTTCCATCTTAAGATTTTAGCAGTTCTATGACTTCATCTATTATTTGATTTAACCTAGGCTTAGTGATGAAGTTCTTTTTATGAGTATCTTCCACTGGTCAGCAATATATTGTTTTGTAACTTAGAGTTGAGGGTATTGATGATATAAAATAGAATGAAACACTTACTTAAAACTGGTAAGATCTGTTTCCAATTGTGTGTGTGTGTGTGTGTGTTGTGTGTGCTAGAGTACTTGCCTATAATGTAATTATTTATATCTTCAGTTCATTTTTTTCACAATTATGGCATGTCTATTCTAGTGGTCAATGCCATCTGCCTTGATAAAATTCTAGTAGATAGGGGAATTATAATTTATTCAATCTTTTTCCAATTATATAACATGTGAAACACTTTGCAAACCTCATAGTGCTAAATAAATATTTATTACTTGTTCCATTCTACCTTACCTTCTTGTTCTTTTCTTGTATGCTATTTCCCACCAAAGATGAGAATACCAGTGATCCTCCAAATATAAGCCAATTCTGTATTTATGTACCTTATATAGAGAATTCACTGAAAATAATAGATTGGCTGAGGGGGAAATAGAATGTAGCAAAAAACTCAATGGTATAAGGAAGGTGCTCCACTTGGCAGCATTTCAGGTTTGTGTTTTTTCTCTCCAAGCCTTCATAGTTACCATAATGGCATCAGCACACACCAAGTCCCTATGCTACATCATCCTATGCTATATTCACTTACTTTATCTTTCTCCCCACCCTTTCACACCCTCCCTCCCTAGCTGATAAGGGGTTAAACTTTGGAGAGAATTATTATTATTGTTGTTAGCAGTAACGACAGCAGCAGCAGTAGTGGTGGTGGTGGTAATAGTAGTAGTAGTGTTAGTAGAGGTAGTAGTAGTAGCAGTAGCAGTAGTAGTAAAAGTAGTATTTTAAATTATCGATATGTTCCGACCCTGGGATGAGTGGGAACAAAAGTAATACTAATGTTTCCTGTTTGCTGCTGATTTGCCTCTCTGTGGTCTTGTGTATTCTCAATTTTCCAAGACAGACATTGTAGCTTGATTTTCAACTTAAGCCACTACTTTGAACCTAACCCACCCCCAAAGTTGGTTTAGAGCTCAGCTGATTTTTGTATACCTAAAAGTATATTTTTACTTGAAGTCGATGCTTAACAACTGGCTTCATCACTAACCAAACATCCCTAGATCTCACTGGGTAAAAGGCAGTTGTAAGTTGTAGCTCTTGCTGACTTCAAGAGAGGCCCTGAATGATATGGATGGTAGTGTAGATATTGTTTTCAGAGCCTAGCTGTCTATTTGGCAAAGCTGAGGCTGAAGGCAGGGACTTAAATGACTGATCTCAAAAGGCATCTTCCAGAGAGGGAAGCCATGGGGTGATGAAAAGACCACTGGACCAGGAGATTAATTCACAAAGAAGTACCTATAGGATGTAGACAAACATGAGGGAGAGAGACTAACAACTGTGGGGCTCTGGGAATATTTCCTAAAGGAAGTAGAGCTTGACCTGACCTTTGAAGGGAGAAAGGACTAAAAAGAGGTAGTGGTGAAGTGGCAGAACATTCCACTCATGGGGAACAGCTTGGGTTGGAGATGGGAAATGGAAAGCTCTATATGGGGAGAAGCCAGTAGGATAGTCTGGCTGGACTATACACCTGAAAATAAAGGCTGGAGCCAGATTTTCAAGGGCTTTAGTTGCTAAACACAGGAGGTTGTAATTTATTCTGGAATGATTTTATCCTTTTTTCATTTTATCATACTTGTGCTTTAGGACAGAGGTGTCATAAAGACCCTGGGGCCATATACCATCCACAACACTCCTGAATGTGGCCCCAAACCAGGGGAAAATGTAACTGGGGAATATTTAATAAAAAAATAAAATAAAACATAGATAATGTTAATATGGTTTTCTAAGTCAATTTGCAGCCTTTGGGAATCCTTATATATCTTTTAGTGGCTCCTGTTTCTGCTTGAGTTTGATAGCATTGCTTTAGTAATATTATATTGGCAGCAATGCGGACAATGAATTGAAGAGAGGAGAGATTGGGGGTGAGGAGACCAATTAAAGGAAACTCCGTGCCTTCCCCCCAAAAGATCTGAGTCTACATTTGGCCTCAGACACTTACTAGTTATCTATCTCTGGGCTAATCACTTAACCTCTGTCTGCCTCAGTTTCCTCAACTGTAAAATGAGGATAATAATGGAACCTATCTCCCAGTGTTGTTGGGAAGATCAAATGAGATAAATTTGTAAAACACTTTGCACAATGCCTGACACATAGCAAGTACTTATATCAAAGTTACTGTCATTAATTTTGAATGAGATAATACTTGTAAAACACCATAGTGTCTGGCACAAAGTAAGTGATTAATACATACTTGTTTTCTTCTTCCTGTTGAGATAATCTTTCCCCTTAAATCTTCCTCCCAATTTCCCTGTTTTTGTTCATCCTTTCAGTCACCTAAATTCATAACTTGGTAGTTATTCCATGAGTTTGATAATCATCTCTATGTAGATGACTCAAGATCAATATATCCCACCCCAAATAACTTCCTAAGTCCTAGTATGTGCATACCCAACTCTTAATAGACAACCCAAATTTAACATGTCCAAAACAGAATTCATTATCTTTTCCCCAAAACTCAGTCTGCTTCCAATCTTCCCTATTTCTGTTGAAGGTACCACTGTCCTTTTAGTCTCCCAGATTCATGACCTCAGCATTATTTTTGACTTAGAACTCTCTCTCACCCTACATATATAATTGGTTGTTAAGTTTTGCCATTTCTAGCTCTACAACACTTTTCAAATGCATTCCCTTTTTATTTATCACAGGACCACTAATTCAGTCTTATATTACCTTTTGCCAGGACTACTGCAAAATGGGTGTCCCTCTCTTATAGGCTATCCCCATTCCTGTCCATCTTTCATACATCTTCCATGTGACTTCACATTTAGCTTTATTAAATTTATTAAATTTCTTGAAAAGTTCACTGTGGGGAAAACCTTTCCCTCCAAATTAGAGGCACAGAGAATTTTCCTGGAGTGCAGCCTCAGACCAGATGACAGCCTTGGGGAACTCATTCTAACCTGAAGCCACGGGAGGATGTGGGGATGTGGTTCCTGGTTTAGCCAGCTTAGTTCAGAGCTGGAAATGTACTACTTTCACCCATCTGGTTTTTTAAAATTTAAATCAATCAATTAATTAACAAGCACCTATTAAGCACTTACTAAGAGTCCTTTGTAAACCCCAAAGCAAGCTGTCCAAATGTGAGCTGCTATGTTATCATTTTCCATGTCACCGAGGTGGTTTCGTTGGAGCATGCCATTTGGCACAGTAATTCCCCCCAAAGGCATGTATGGTGATTGGTTAAATCATTTACTAAACAGATGCTTTTCTTCATAGGATACAAGCCCTTAAAACACATAGTGCTCTGAAAGACAAGATAGATATTGAGAGATGGAAGGGACCTTAGAGGTCTTGCAGTCTATCATTTTACAGATGAGCAAACTAAGGCCCAGAGAGTTGAAGTGACATGTTCAGAATCATGCAGGGAGTGGTGTGTCAAAGCTGGGATTTAGACCCAGGTCCTCTGCCTTCCAATCTAGCCCTCTTTCTACGACACCTTAGAGCTCATTGGGCGGGGGAAAGCTGAGAGAGCAGCTTTCTTATTTGAAGACTAAAGTTCAGCTAAATCACAAAAATAGGATGGTTCTTCATTCAATTTTACCCATTGGATCCCAATTCTCCTTTAGGTAAAATAAATTCATGCATTTTCTAAGCTCATTACTGTAGGTCTCATTGTGGGGCTGAAAAGCACCGTATCCTGGATGAAGATCTGGAAATACTATCCTAAGAGTTTGAGAAATGCATTTTATTGTGACCAAGAAAACTAATCTAGCTCTTTAGATAGACTGGGATCTGCGGTTCAAGCTTCAGCAGGTTTTATGAGAAAGTCTTGGACCATGTTGGGCTTTCATCCACAAATTGACCTAAGTCGAGTTCATATTGTGATTCTTCAGTCTTTAAGTCATGTCATAAAACAGTTTAATGCAAAGCAGTCTGGTAGTAAAGAGGCTGGGTGAATTACAGTCCCCATTTTTCATTTCCCCCAATTGTGGTCGGGGGGTTCATCACAGCTTACAGGAATATAATGTAAAAGATTCACATTGTAATTGATGGTACGCGGGGATTGCCGGTGCAAAGCTCCCTCTCCCCGATAGCCTGAGGGGTTAGGTCTATAATAATATAGTTTGTGGGAATTGGAGCACTGCCGCCTCAAGGCTGGGTTCTTTCCCACTCTTTTCTCTTTAAAAAGAGGAAGGAAATCGGGCTAAATGATGCTGAAAGAGAATGTCGATGACAGTGCTCAGTACCGCTTCATTCACTGACTCCCTTGTGTTATGGACTGGCGACTAAACATCTGATTAGAGAACAACTCGATTTCTCTCCATCGTTTTTATGCCACATTAAATATTAAGTTAAAAAAAATCCCCGCTCTTACTGCTTGCTGCCACGGTTCATAAGCGAGCTCTCCATTTGCAAGCCAATGACATGTGCCCAGCTCATTACTGCTGTAGTCAGCAGTTTCAGGGCAGCCCTGATTGTTACTAATTACCTGCAGATGCATTTTCTCTGCTCCGGCTTGCTGACTTCAGCTTGGTCGCTATCACTTTGAGAGGACAAAGTGGCGCAGGAATTGACACCTTCACTTGGTTCTCCAATGTGGGAAAGGCAGATTGACAAATCTGTAGGTAGTCCTGACTGCGGCTGGTGGGAGAGTCAGTTTGCATTAGTAGGGGCCAGGAATGACTGGAAGAGATTGTCAGCTGGTCTCGCTAAAGAGGGGAATGAGAGCATTTTGTTTTAGGGGGTTCTGACGTGAACTTCACATGTCTTCCTTTCAACCCCAACAAGGAAGCCATGGGAGCAGCTTTGGGGTTAGTGGCCATGGTTTTTGAAGCAGTGGTCTGAGAGTTGAAGAAGTCATAGAATTTAAATGATGTAAAGAATTTTGAAGTTTAAACAGCAACTGCCTTTCTCTTTTTCCCCTGCCTCCTCCTTTATGCATGGGAACCTTAGAATATTTCTTCCAGATTTGAGGTATTTGGTAGGTTTGCATACACTCAGAATCATAGCTTCAAAGCTCCCACTGATGTGTTTACTTTGCGGGGGGGGGGGGGGGGGGGGGTCAGGGCAATGAGGGTTAAGTGACTTGCCCAGGGTCACACAGCTAGTAAGTGTCAAGTGTATGAGGCTGGATTTGAACTCAGGTCCTCCTGAATCCAGGGCTGGTGCTTTATCCACTGTGCTACCTAGCTGTCCTTGATGTGTTTACTTTTCCCATTCAGCCAAGAGACAGAGTAAGTTCAAAGTAAAGGTACACATGTAATACCATAGTGAAAATCAGCACCAGAACATTTCTCATCTAAACATCAGTGGGAAGACTGGGCACACTTTGTAAAATGTGATATGGAGGAATGAATGTGTAGGGGACACATGTGGAGGGAACTCTGGGTCTGTTGGGCCACTGATGTCTTCTGTGGATGACATCATGATGCTCCTATGGGTCCTGCTCCCTAATAGCCTGGCAAGGTGTTTCTGTGTGGTACTCTGTTGCTCATGATCACATGGCTCTGCTGCTAGGCTCTCACTGCATGTGAGATTGTGAAGTTTCCCTGAAGCTTCTGACTTCAGCAGGAATTCTGAGTTAAAAGACCATATATTTCTACATAAGAGGAAGAGTGGTCTTTGCCACTTTTTAATTTGGAACCCAAAGACTGAAGTACTTAAAAACACATTAAATGTTCTGGGACTTTTAGTATATTTGGTTCTAGTCTTTTAGCTTTAGTCCTTTAATTCTTTCAGTGGTGAAGGCAAGATTTCATCACAACTAGACAAAACACTTAACTATTTTCCCCTTATAAAATTATGAACCTGCCAATTCTCAAAACTTTAGCTGAGTGAAGATTTTTCTCTAGGAGAGTTTTGCATCTAGGATCCAAGCTTGTTTGAAACACAAGACAAATGACCAGCTAAGCAGGGCCTACAAACATTCAATGTGTTTTTGAACT
The DNA here is from genome assembly GCF_019393635.1 of Dromiciops gliroides. Classification (NCBI taxonomy): domain Eukaryota; kingdom Metazoa; phylum Chordata; class Mammalia; order Microbiotheria; family Microbiotheriidae; genus Dromiciops; species Dromiciops gliroides. The sequence goes on from NC_057861.1 coordinate 488,093,054, forward strand.
GACTATATCTGGGCCTGAATTATCCCAGAAAACTATCTGACTTAGTGTTAGAAATTCCTTATACATCCCTTATGGGATTTCTGTGCCGTTAATCTCATTTTGTGGTGGCATAACACCATCAAAGAAACAAACTTTACAAGAACTGTGTGGGTCTTAGGCTCTAAGGTTTTTCCAGAACCCCAGGCTCCTCTGGGTCTGCCATGCAAATGACAGTGGGGAAGGGCAAGAACAACAAAAGTGGATGGGGCTTAGCCTTCTACCTCAAATCTACCTTCAATCCTCTGTTCCAAATTCCTGCGTTTATTGTGTGTCGGGGAATGGCAAAAAATCCTCTCTTTCAGCATCAGGCTTTGAGCTGTTTCACACTTTAAAAGTAATAATATCTCTCCTTCCTTTCTTCATGTTAGTGGCAAGGACAGTGCTAGCACATTGAAGGCTTGACTTCCATTTTGTTATTAAGTAGTATTTATTTGTGATACTGGAAAAAAAAGTGGAGACTATTTTTGTGAATAGAGAAATGAAATTAAGAGTTTAGTTGAAGATCTTGGGTTAAGATGATTGGCTAATCTGTATAATCCAGTTCTCCTAAAGTTTTATCCCCACAATTGAAACAGTTTTTACCTGACTTCATTAGATAAAAATGCTATTTATTAAATGCCCTTCTCATTCTTTGTTAACAGAGAAGTCTTATCTGTTTCACTGAATGAGATGTAGCCTAATGTAGCATTTTACTGGCTGTTGGCTAAAGGGGTACTAAGAAATGCTGACTGGGAAGGGGAGTCAATTGAACCCAGAAATCCATTTCCAGGGAAGTGCTCATAACAGACCTATTGAGAAAACCTAATAGTGTTTCTAACACCTCTCATCATTAGAGTGGATAAAAGTAATTAGTAGGTGACAAAACCTTTCCAAAGACACAGGCACATCTAACAGAAACCACATGCCTAAGTTAGGATGAATAAGGAATAAAGTACACCTTCTAAGGTGGGACAAAACTTGCCAATAAATGGAGCCTTTGTTCAATCAGGGGAACAATCTACTTATTTTTTCGTTCTCCAATCTCCATAATCAGAGGTGGATTAGCAGATGTTTAACAACTGGCTCTCTGGAAAAAATGTTTGCAAGACATACTTTTAGGTTTAGTCTGTATGATTAAGATTTTCTCCATCACTTTCTTGAGTGTACACAATTGGTCAAACGATAAACTAAGCCAAACAATAAACTAAACCCTGATTTATAACATTTGCTGATTTTTGAAGTATAAATGCTCAGACTGAAAATTTAGCACTTGGCTCTTGCCAGCCTGTTTGAGCTGGCTGCAAGTGCATCACTGTATTTGCATCCCATCTAAATTGGCAGTACCCTCTGAATTATTCTCTAGAAACAGTCTGCATTCCACTTACAATGATATTTTCTCTCTTTTTAAAAATTTTTCTTTTTGGCATGTGTGTGTGTGTGTGTGTGTGTGTGTGTGTGTGTTTTAGAGGCAATCAGGGCCAGGATCAGGCACAGCAAGTATTTGAGGTTGGATTTGAACTCAGGTCCTCTTAACTCCTGAGTGGATGCTCTATCCATCAGCTCCACCTAGCTGCTTCCTACAATATTTTCAAGTAGCACCCATGACCTTCCATTTAGAGATATTTCTAAATTAAAATAAGTTATTGAGTTCCAAGTATCTTCAGAAAACCATCCACCCTCTTCTTCCACTTCTCATCTCCTGTATATGTCTAAACCCAACAACCTTAGCTTAATGGGAAGATTCCCCAACCCCCAGCCAAATGAACAGTGCATTTCAAAAAGTTCTTTGAAAAAAATGTCCTTTGACTGATCCAACCATTCTGGAGAGCAATTTGGAACTATACCCAAAGGACTGTGCATACCTTTTGACCCAGTAATATCACTACTAGGTCTGTATCCCAAAGAGATCATAGAAAAGGGAAAAGGACCCACATGTACAAAAATATTTATTGCAGCTCTCGTTGTGGTGGCAAAGAATTGGAAATTGAGGGAATGCCCATCAATTGGGAAATGGCTGAACAAGTTGTAGTCTATGAATGTAATGGAATACTATTGTGCTGTAAGAAATGATGAGCAGATAGATTTTAAGAAAAACCTAGAAAGACTTAAGTAGACTGACTAATGCTGAGTGAAGTGAGTAGAACCAGGAGAATATTGTATACAGTAACAGTGACATGGTGTGATGATCAACTATGATAGACTTGGCTCTTCTCAATAGTGCAATGATCCAAGATAATTCCCATCCAGATTCTGTGGATTCTGAATGCAGATTGAACCATACTGTTTCTACTTTTTGGTTGTTTTTTTCTTTTTTGGGGTTTTCCTTTGTGTTTTTATTCTTCTTTCACAACATGACTAATGCAGAAATATGTTTAATGTGATTGTACATATATAACCTATATCAGATTGCTTTCTGTCTTGGGGAGGGAAGAGGGAAGGTGGGAGAGAAAAAAAATTTGGAACTAAAAATCTTATGAAAACAAATGTTGAAAACTATCTTTACATGTAACTGGAAAATAACAAAAATATTTTTATTATTTAAAAATAGAAAAGATGTCCTTTGAAAAAAGGCAAGGGGAAGACACTTTAGAATGATAATTTGTTACATTTTCTTCAGTGACTGTGGTGAAAGATTCAGAGTAAAATTTACTCTCATGGGATTTAAATGTGACCAAACTTAGGGTGACAGGTAAATGTTGTTATTTTTCAGTTTTAGACCTGTCTGACTCTTTGTGACCCCATTTGAGTATGTCTTTGCAAAGATTCTGGAGTGTTTTGCCATTTCCTTCTCCAGCTCATTTTGCAGATGAGTAAACTGAGACAAACAGGGTCTTGCCCAGGGTCCCATAGCTATTACCCATTTAAGGCCAGATTTGAATTCAGGAAAGTCTTCCTGACTTCAGGTGGGGCATTCTATTCACTCTGCCACCTAGCCATGCTGACAGATAAATAGTTCTATCTAATAGATCCCAGTCTAAAATGTCTTGTCTAAAAGGTCCCCAGCCAAATATCCTGTTGGTTGGTCAATTCAGGTCTATTTATTTCTTTTCCTGGTCAAGTTTTACCAAAAGGAATACCAGTAGCAAAATCAGTGAGCGTGTTTATATGGGAAAAGACATATGGTGTATGTCACATCAGTTCTAGGACCTGTGCAGAAGCATCAGTTCCTTCAATAGATTATTCTCTTGCATGAGCAATGGTGGAATTTATTGGAGAACTTTGTCCCATTTTAGTAGGTGTGCTTCACATCTTATTTGTTCTGTTGTACATAGGTGCTTAAATGCTTTTTTTTTTTTTTTGCCTTTGGAAAGATTTCGTCAGCTACTGACTATTGTTGATCCATTCTAATGTCGAGAGGTGTTAGCAACACTATTAGGTTTTCTCTATTGGTCTGTTATGAGCACTACTCTGGGGGTGGATTTTTAGGCTCAATTGACTCTCCTCAGTCAGCAACTCTTAGTACCTTTTAGCAAACAACCAATAGAATGTTGTCTTAGGCTTCAGCCTAGCACTTCTCACTCAATAAAATAGACATGACTCTTCATCAGTCTGTTAACAGAAAGAGAGAGGTATTTAACGAATTCTTGCAAGTCCACGGACTTAAAAAAAATTTATTCTGAACATAGTAAATACCAAATAAAATGAGTATTTCTATTTACAACAATAGAATAAAAATAGGATTCTAGATGAAACTATGAATCTCTTCTGTATTTAGCTTGCTTGTCTTTTGAAATAGATAATAAATTCAACTGATAACTTTCGAAGCTGTCTCACTTTTCTGTAATTCTTTCATGCCTTTTTTGTATTCTCTTCTGTGCATTAAAAATTCTTTGATGACCCCTTTTTTCTTTCTTTTCTCTTTCATTACATTTTTGAGGGGTAGGGGCATCTCTTTCCCTAGCTGTCCTCTCTTAACTCCTTTCACCCCCCTTTAAAAAAACACCTTATCACAAATATGCATAGAAAAGCAAAACAATTCTCACATTGCTTATGTCAGAAAATATATAGATACATCTATCTATCTATCAATATATCATCTATCACCTATCTACCTATCTATCATCTCTCCCTTTCATCTACCATCCATCCATCCGTCTATCTATCTATCTATCTATCTATCTATCTATCTATCTATCTATCTATCTATCTATCTATCTATCATCACCTCTCCATTGAAAGGTGAGTATCATGTTTCCTCATCAGCACTCTGGTATCATGGTTGGTCATTGCATTTGTCAAGAGTTCTTGGGGGGCAGCTAGGTGTCACAGTGGATAAAGCACCAGCCCTGGATTCAGGAGTTCAAATCTGGCCTCAGACACTTGACAATTACTAGCTGTGTGACCCTGGGCAAGTCAATTACCCTTCATTGTCCCTGCCCCCCAAATAAGAGTTCTTGAGTTTTTCAAAATTATTTTCCTTAACAATGTTGTTATTTTATAAATTGCTTTCCTGGTTCTACTCACTTTACATCAGTTTATAAAAGTTTTCTCTGCCTTCTCTAAAGCCATCCTGCTTGTTATTTCATTTGGGATGATAATATTCCATTATGATGAGGAGGAAACTGTATTCATTTTTTATCTATTTTTGTAGAGACTTTGATATAATATCTCCTTTGGTAGAACACAAACTACTTTTGAGCAGACTGTTTCTGTTTTGCTCTTGTATCTTCATTATTTAGCACATAGTAGGCACTTAAGATAAATTTGTTGATTGTTTTATCCTTGTTTGTATTGGGAAAGCTTATAATGTTTTTTCCTGGCAAACAATCCTAGATTTGGTTTTAAATATGTGCTTTGATCCTATTAAAGAAGGGCTGTTTCTATGCCTATGATTCTGAGGATTTTATTTTAACAGAAATATATTTTGTCAAAGGGTTTTGCCTACTTCTATTGAAACAATCATTTTAGTTGTTTTTTAGTTGTTTGTTTTTTGCAGGGCAATGGGGGTTAAGTGACTTGCCCAGGGTCACACAGCTAGTAAGTGTCAAGTGTCTGAGGCCGGATTTGAACTCAGGTACTCCTGAATCCAGGGCCGGTACTTTATCCATTGCACTACCTAGCTGCCTGCATTTTAGTTTAAAAATATTTAATTTTTACATAATTTATTGCTTTCTTTATGTTGAATCATTCTTGCATCCCTTCTATGAACTGAACTTGATCAGAGGGAATTATTTTCTGAATATATTTTTGTGGATTTCTTGAAATAATTTTACTTAAATTGTTTTCATCAATAATCATTAATGAAATTAATCTATAGTTTTCTTTCTCTGCTTTGTCTCTTCCTTATTTGGGTATCAGGATAATATTTGTTTCACAAAAAGGAGTTTGGTAGATTGCTTTCTGTCTCCATTTTTGAAAACTATCACTATTTTTTTTTTAAAAGCATTGGTAGTAATTGCTTCATGATTCATTAAACTCATTTGTAAATCTATCTTGGTTTTTCTATTTTCTCTTGTGCCTTTTTATCTTAAGATATGTTGTAGGGCAGATAAGTGAGAATTGGGGGTGGGGAGGATGGAAAGAAGAGGAAACTAATTTTGGTGCTTGTCCTCTCCATTTCGAAAATCATTGGGACAGCTAGGTGGTACAGTGGATAAAGCACCAGCCTTGGATTTAGGAGGACCTGAGTTCAAATCTGGCCTCAGACACTTGACACTTACTAGCTGTGTGACCCTGGGCAAGTCACTTAACCCTCATTGCCCCACAAAAAAACAAAAAGGAAAAAAAAGAAAATCATTTTGAAGTTTCATAGTTAGGGTAGATAAAAACTAATTGGTACTAGTTCATAAAAACTTTAACACTTTCTCTGGCATCCTGAAATGAAGGTGATATTTATCAATTAAGGTGATTCCCTTTGGGATATCTATTCACTCTGTGTGTGTGTGTGTGTGTGTGTGTGTGTGTGTGTGTGTGTGTGTAAGTGGGTGGTGGTGTAGCATGAAAGTTGTACTCTTGTGATTTCATCACTTGAGAAAATTCCAGATGTAGAAATTCCTGTTACCAAGGCAGGTCCACTACTGCCTGTAACTCATAGTCTTAAAAAGTTGTCCAAAACACTGAAAAACTAAGTGACTTCCCTGTGGATACAGAGCTGTTAAATGCCAGAAGCTAGACTCAAACCCTGGTCTTTCTGACTTTAAAACCCTATGTCCAGGCATGCCTCTCTGGGATATATTTTCCTAGTGAAAAATCCCTTGCTTAAGGTCCAGCCTCAGAAGTCCAAAATCCTTCTCTGGAAAGCATTGTGAGCCTTGGGAAATAGAGGGGGCAGAGAGCTGAGATTCAAGTTAAGTAGAGGTTTTCTTCCTTGTCTGTCAGTAATTATGGTGGAGAATCCAACTTGAATGTCTTTCATTTGCTGAGACTTCATGGGGTTTTGAAAAATACTGAAAAAATAGCTTTGCCACTGAATAACCTGCTCTCATCTTCAAATGCTTATCCATGGGCTCATTGGCTGACTGTTGGATTTGGAGTGATTAAAGGTAGTTTCAGGTTCTTTTGTAACTAATTCTCATCTTGCAGAAATCTTTAATGCCTTAACATTTCTTTATTCTGGTCATGGCAGAAACAGAAAAAAAGTTTAACTCACAGGTAGCGCTTCAACCCTCTTGTTTCCTCCCTCTGGGATGGATGCCAAGGCAACTCTGAAAGGTCCATTTATCTTTTTGCTAGAGCATTTTTTCTGAACTGGCTTTTATGACCCATTTTGATGCTGATCTGATGCAACTAAATACCTTTCACTTCAAAGTGAAAACATAATGTAAAATAAAAGCAACTATGAAAAATTTCTAATATATCTGAACTGCAGGAACCAAAACATCCTGGGGAGAGGAGAATGGAAGCCATGACACACAGCCATAGAGATGTGATGCCTTTGGATTGGGGTTTATATCATGAAAGAAGAGTTGATTATAAAAATGGGTTTATTGGGGGCATCTAGGTGGTGCAGTGGATAAAGCACTGGCCCTGAATTCAGGAGGACCTGAGTTCAAATCTGGCCTCAGATACTCAACACTTACTAGCTGTGTGATCCTAGGCAAGTCACTTAACCCTCATTGCCCCGCAAAAAAAGGGTTTATTCACTGACAGAGCTTATATTGTGATATCCACCATAATATAGAATCTCGCAATTTTTTTCTTTGCATTTATGATGAGATCTATGTTTTCACCACTATGGGCAGCTAGATAGGATGGTGGATAGAGATCGCCGGGCCTGGCGATAGGAAGATCCGAGTCCCAATCTTGCTTCAGACACTAGATGTGTGACCCTGGGGAAGTCATGTAACTTCTGTCTGCTTCAGTTTCTTTAACTATAAAATGGGGATAATAATTGCTCCTATCTCCGAGGGCGTTTGTAAGGATCAAGTGAGATAATATTTGTAAAACATTCAGCATAGTGCCTGACACATAGTAGGCTCTTTAATACACATCTGTTTCCTTCTGTCTCATTGACATCTTAGGATGCACCTATAAAATGACAAAACTTGAATAGACTTTGAGATGTTATCTTGAAAGGCAAGTTTCTGAAAGAAAAAATGATACTCAGCAGAGGAAACATGCATTATTTTCTAGTGACCTTCTTCTCTCTGAGTTAGGCCAAGCTGCTTTGGAAAATCAGACAATCAGAGAAATCAAACATCACAGAGTTATAGAACGTGAGAACCAAAAAAGGGTTTTAAAGGACCCTCCCCCCAAACAGATGAGAAAACTGAGGCCCAGAGAAGTTATATAACCTGTTTGTGATCTGCCATGACTAGAACCCAGAGTCCTGGACTCAACCAACCCTGCTTTTTCTATTATCCCCTACTTTTTCTCATAATCATAAACTTAAGAGCTGGAAACAAGAGAGAGAACAGTTGTAAATCACTTTTTGAACCTTATAGTGCTATAGAAATACAAATAATAATGATTAATAATCAACATACTAATCATCATTATTGTTACTATTAGCCTGCAATCTCCAGCCTGGTCGTGACTTCATTTCCTGTGTCTTCTACTGAACTGCTGGTGAGCTCAAGCAATGTCTATAGAGCAATATAAGGATGTGCTGGTAAATGTTTAACAACTGGCTGGGAGTATGTGGGAGGGAGATACATATTCATATTTTTAAGTTTAATCTGCTCTCTTAACACTTTTTTAAGTCTGGAAAGTCAACAACAACAAAGCCCTCATTGTATTTTTCTGAAGTGTAAATATTTACACTTCAAATTTAACAAGGGGCTCTAAGAGCTGGCCAGCATAGCCCTGGTTGGAAAGGCTTTTGGGGCACCATAGGGCTTCATGGACAGAACAGTGTAAATAAATGAATGGGTTAGAAATCATTTATTAAACACTATGTGGCAAATACTGGGCTGAATCCTGTGGTTACAAGTTTACAAAAAAAAATGAGACAACCCTTGCTCCTAAGGACATCCTTCTTCAATTGGGGAAATAATACATAAAATAAATTTCAGATAGAAAAAGACCCAGAAGTCCTAAGAGTTCAAAGACAGGGTGAATGGCAAGGCCCAGAGGTCATGAGGTTGTAGAAGTAGTCAACAGTGGCAGAAAATTGCTAAACATTAAGGCAGGTCAGATGGAAAGATGTGGTGATTCTCCCTCTTGTCATAAGGAAGTGAATTGTTGTCTTCCATCTCATTCAGCCAGGTGGCACAGTAGATAGAACACTGGGTCTGGATTCAGGAAGACCTGAGTTCAAATCTGACTTCAGACACTTACTAGCTATGTGACTGTGGGCAAGTCACTTAAGTCCATTTGCCTCAGTTTCCTCATCTATAAAATAAAATAGTGAAGCAAATGGCAAACCACTCCAGTATCTTTGCCAAGAAAATCCCAAATGAGGTCAGGAAGAGTTAAACATGACTGAAACGACTGAACAACAACAACAAAATCTCATTCAAATCCTATGAGCAGTCAGATAGCTGGGGGAAAGAAATTAGGGGACCCAGGTTCAAATTCCAGAGCCCTGTTACTTAGTAGCTCTACAATGTTGGATAAAGTGCTTCACCTCTGAACATTAATGTCCTCATCCACAAAGTGAGAGCATAGGACTAAATAACTTCTTTTCTTTTCTTTTCTTTTTTTTTTTTTTTGTGAGGCAATTGGGGTTAAGTGACTTGCCCAGGGTCACATAGCTAGTAAGTGTCAAGTGTCTGAGGTTGGATTTGAACTCAGGTCCTCCTGAATCCAGGGCCAGTGCTCTATGCACTGCACCACCTAGCTGCCCCAGACTAGATAACTTCTAATTCTAGAATTTTATGATTCTATGACTCATCCTTCTCAATTGAGAGCCCTGTATCAGGTGACTTTCTCTGGATGTTTCCATTGCTGTTGTCATGACCTGGCTTCCCTGCTCTGGAGCATGACTCACCCCACATTTTCAGGCGTGCTTGGCAATGACTTTCCTTTGTCCCCCTCTGTCACTCATGCTTACCTGGGGCACATCTATGCACAAGAAAGACTGTCGTAGTCAACAAACTACAATATTCTGCATCTCTGAAAAAGGTTTAGTAGAGTCTACAGATGGACAACCATCTCTGTTTCAAAGCTGCTCCACCTGGGCTCTCCCACACAGTCTGCTCAGGCTGGAGTTTTTCCCCATTGAACCTTCAGCTCTGGATTCAGTGTTGTATAAATATGATGTTGACAAGAGGAATAGGATAAGCAAATCCAGTTAACAATTATGTTCTATGTCATGGAAATTAATTTTCGTTCACCCAAGTGGCACTGACTTTGATGTTTACATGACACCATTCAAAATATTAATGGATCCAGTGTTCGTAATAACACGCAGGCTGATATGTGAAAATCAGAGAAAGTAGGGGACTGAGAAAGACAATAAAGTGGGAACTAGAGACACATTTTCACTCTGATTTTGGATTCTGTAAGATTTGAACTTGGAATTTACTCCTGTGAAAGAGGGATGCGGCAAATCCGTGGATTAGATTGTTTCTATGTATGGGGATGTGACATTTATCTATGAAGTTAGCATGATGTCTATTCCTATAGACAGACTGGAATGTTAAAAAAAATCTGTATGCTTTAGTCATCATGGTAAAATCTATTGGGAATAGTGGCATTAAGCAGTGATCACAAGTGAACCATGAGAAATTCAGTTTAACCATTAAGCAATTATTTCTTAAGAAATTCTTCTATACCCAGCACTACAGCTGTAAGGGAAAGGTAGTTCCTACTCTCCCACAGCACGGAGTATGGCTGGGGAGATCAGACTAACATCACTGGGGCATAATTAAATGCCAAACTACTTGTTTATGAGGGTCTGTAGGCATTTAGAGGGGATCAATGTAGGTTATAGCAGATGGGGAAGGCTTCATGGAATCACAGATATTTAGTGTCCTAAGGGATCTTAGACACCATCTAGTCCAACCCCTTCATTTTACAGATGAGGAAACTGAGGTTCAGAGAGGTTTAATGACTTTCCCAAGATCACCATGTTAGGAAGTAACAGGTAGGTAGTTAGTGTTTGACTTTGGGCGCTCTGGGGAAGCTAGGTGGCATAGCACTGGGATCGGTATCAAAACGACTCATCTTAATGTGCTCAAATTTAGGCCCAAACTCTTACTAGCTGTGAGACTCTGGGCAAGCCACTTAATTCTGTTTGCCTCAGTTTCTCATCTGTAAGGTGGGGACACACTGGAGAAGGAAATGGGAAATCACTCCAATATATTTCCTAAGAAAAACCCATGCTCAAAGTCCATGTAGAGTCAGACACAATTGAAAACAACAAGCAGCTCTGTCTTCAAACCTAACATTCTTTCCTCCATGACACCTGCCTTCCTGTTTGGTACTGGGGAATGGGTAAGAAGTCTTGGAGATCTGAAGATTGAGGGGAGGGGAATTACTGAGGAGGAGCCAAATGAGCACTGTGGGGAAGAACAGCAGGCACAGGATTGCAAAGGGGTAACTAATCACAGTGTTTTGGGGGATAGTGAGGCATCATCCTGACTGGAATGGATGGAAGAGGATAATGTTAGAGAGTACTAGAAGATGTTTGCACAGATAATGATTTTTTCACTATTTATTAGAGGAATGCAAATTAAAACAACTCTGGGGTACCACTTCACACCTATCAGATTGGCTAATATGACAAAAAAGGAAATTAATAAATGTTGGAGAAGCTGTGGAAAAATTGGAACACTAATGCATTGTTGGTGGAGCTGTGAACTGATCCAACCATTCTGGAGAGCAATTTGGAATTATGCCCAAAAGGCTATAAAGCTCTGCATACCCTTTGACCTAGCAATAGCACTATTAGATCTTTTCCCCAAAGAGATCATAAAAAAGGGAAAAGGACCCACATGTACAAAAATATTTAAAGCTGCTCTTTTTGTGGTGGCAAGGAATTGGACATTAAGGGGATGCCCATCAATTGGGGAATGGCTGAACAAGTTGTGGTATATGAACTTAATGGAATACTATTATGCTGTAAGAAATGATGAGCAGGCTGATTTCAGAGAAACCTGGAAGGACTTACATGAACTGATGCTGAGTGAGATGAGCAGAACCAGGAGAACACTGTACACAGTATCGACAACATTGTATGTTGATCAACTCTGATAGACTTGACTCTTCTCAGCAATACAATGGTCCAAGATAGTTCCAAAGGACTCATGATGGAAAATGCTCTCCAAATCCAGAAAAAAAGCACTATGGAATCTAGATGCAGATTGAACCAAACTATTTCTTTTTTTTCCCTTTTTTTGAGGTTTCCCACTTTTGCTCTAATTCTTCTTTCATAGGATGACTAATGTAGAAATATGTTTAATGTGATATTATATATATATATATATAAAACACCTATATCAGATTGCTTGTTGTCTTGGGGAGGTGGGGGGAGGGAGAAAAATTTGAAACTAGAAATATTGTGAAAACAAATGTTGAAAACTATCTCTACATGTAACTAGAAAATAATAAAATACTTTTATGATAGATAATGATTTTTAAGGGGTGGAAATTTAAACACATTTTTTTACATAACAGTATAACTTTCTTTCTTTCTTTTCTTTTCTTTTTTTGTGGGGCAATGAGGGTTAAGTGACTTGCCCAGGGTCACACAGCTAGTAAGTGTTAAGTATCTAAGGCTGGATTTGACCTCAGGTCCTCCTGAATCAAGGCCTAGTGCTTTATCTACTGTGACACCTAGCTGCCCCTGCCTCAGTCTCTTAAACTATAAAATGGGAATAATGATAGCACCTACCTTCCAGGATTATTGTGAGGATCAAATGAGATAACATTTGTAAAGTGCCTGGCACATACAAGGCCCTGTATAAAAACTAGCTATTATTATTTTTAATTAATAATAAACCTTAAAGTGATAACACATGTCAACATTATTAATGAAAATAGCAGGAAAGTATAGAGATATCTCAAATCCAGGGGTCTTTCCACTAGACCACGCTCCCTCAATAAGGTAAAGTGGGGCCAGATTATGTAGATCATTCTTTCTACTCATACATCTATCAGTCTAGCTCAAGTCACCATCATGTGGGGCAGCTAGGTGGTGCAGTGGATAGAGCACCGGCCCTGGAGTCAGGAGGACCTGAGTTCAAATCTGGCCTCAGACACTTAACACTTACTAGCTGTGTGACCCTGGGCAAGTCACTTAACCCCAATTGCCTCACCAAAAAAAAAGTCACCATCATGTGTCTTCCCCATTACCTGCACTATTGTAGTAGCCCCCTTACTTGACCTCCTTGATTCAAGTCTCTTCCTTCTCTAGTCCATCCTTCATTTGACTGACAAAATGATTTTTACTAAAGTTTGGATCTAAATGTGTCACTACTCTACGTAATAAACTTACATGGTAGCCCCTCAAGACTCTTGACAATTTCAGTTGCTTTTTTCTGGACGTCTTCAGGAAAACTGATAGCTTAGACATCATCTCCATAGCACCACTGTGAGGATCGCCAGAGACAGTGAATGTTAAAGTGCTTTGAAGAGCAGAAAGCATTGTATACATATGATGCTTCATTACCATCTATCTTTGTTGTCGTTTGCATTATTTCTTCTCAGTGTGTTATCTTACAAGTTACATTATTTATCCGTATTAAAGCTAATTTGCCTTTTTTTGGGTGGATGCTCACAATCTTGAAAAATTGTTCTGCATTTTTGCTCCACCATCCTACAGTGTTGTTGCTTGTGGAAGCTTAGTGTCATCTGCAAATGTGAAGGTTTCAATCTTAGCATTGATTTATCTTAACTCTTGTTTCATCTAGGAACACCCGTTCCTAGAAGAAACAAAGGGGGGTATTTCATCACACTCAATATTAAAACATGTTTAATAAGACTTGTCCATAGCCTGATCCTTGTCAATTCATACTGGTTTACGTGACTCTATGTAGGTCAATCCTTCCCCCCCCCCACCTTCTTTGTTACATATCTTTGAGTCAGTTCTGGGTTCATTCAAATGGTCCTCCCATACTGCATTAACTCCATTTTGGAAATAACCCTTTGTGTGGAAACTTGCCAGGCTTGTTCACAGTCTAAACAAATGGCTTCTCCCTTGCTTAGATCCAGATATACAGTCTCCAGGATGTCCCTTCTGTTTCTAGATCTATGATACTATTGTGAGCCTGCTAATTTGACCTATAGGGGCAGCCAGGTGATAGAATGCTGGGCTTGGAATCAGAAAAACCTCAGACACTTACTAGCTGTGTGACCCTAGGCAAGTTACTTAGTCCTGCTTGCCTCAGTTTTCTCATCTGTAAAATGAGCTGGAGAAGGAAATGGCAAACCACAACAGTATCTCTGACAAGAAAACCCCAAATGGGGTCATGAAGAGTCTAGCACGACTGAAAAGACAACAACAAAAGGTGTGTTTGCAAAATGCTTTATACTTATCATTTCATTTAATCTGATCTAATTGAAGAGGAATTCCCATTATGACATCCAAATAGGAACCCAGCCTTTTGCTTCAGGACCCCTAAATGGTGTTGGCGCTGGGGAAAGATGAGGGAGGGGGCAGCAATTTGGCTAATTTTTAGAACCATTTTTTCCCCCTGACATCAAGCTTAAGTCTGCCTCTGGAACTTTTGCTTGTTGCTCCTAGTTCTGTTCTCCAGGGCAAAAGCGAACAATTCAGATCCCTTTTCTACCGGATAGCTTTTCACATCTTTTAAGACAGGTATCAATCACATCATGTCCCTCCTAAGTTGAGGGGTGAACATACCCAGTTCCTTAACGCTGTCTCCCTAGGGCATGATCTCAAAGTCCTTTAATGTTCCTCTCTGCTCCCTCTGGGTGTTTTCTAGCTTATCAATGTCTTCCAATACCAATACCTACCCAAACCAGACAATATTCCAGACATGGGAAAACAACAGCAGACTATAGCAGGACTTTGACCTTTGCTTCTCAGGCTTTAGCTCTGCAGAAATATTTGCCTAGCAGTCCAACAACACCCCCCCCCCCCAAGTGTTTCTTTCCCTTAGAACATGCTGATGAAGCCTAGAACATATTGTATATTTACTATTGCATCCTAAAATATCTCCAACCTGTCTGCATCAGAAGACCATTTGACAATGAGAATCTTCCTAACATTTTCCTTGGTAAATAATGAGCTAGAAATTCACTTAATAGCTCCTGGTCACTTATGAGCAGGTTTGTTAAGTGATCCAATGTATTCCTAGCTCTATTTCTGCCTTTGACATAATCAAATCTAACCTCCAGGGACTGCTGTTGGGCTACCCCAAGGGCTGGGGATACTGTGCCCATTTCCTCTCTGTTCCCAGGCCATGGACCAGGCTCAGTCCTTGGGGGAGCTTGCCTGGCTTTCTATGGCAAGGGTTATATAAACCTTTCTCATGTCATGTGCCCACTTGAGGGTCTATCAAAATCTCTTTTCTGAATAATAGGGGTTTTTTGCCTGTACTCATAATTCTAAATTTCAGTTTGAAAGGTTTGTGAAAATAAAGATGTAGTTTTTGTCCATCTTAGTTCATGGGCCCCTTGCGGCTTCATCAACCCAGGTTAAAAACTCCTGTTCTAAGTCAATGAGCATTATGTATTTGTTTTTTGTGCTAAGTACTTTTTAAAAATTAATTTTTTGGGGGTGGGGCAATGAGGGTTAAGTGACTTGCCCAGGGTTACACAGCCAGTAAGTGTCAAGTATCTCAGGCTGGATTTGAACTCAGGTCCTACCTGAATCCAGGGCCAGTCCTTTATCCACTGTACCACCTAGCTGCCCCCTCAACAAGCATTTATTAGGGAATTAAATCAAATTTATAAGAATCCAAGTCATTCCCCAATTGAGAAATGGTCAAAGGATATGAACAGGCAGTTTTCTGATGAAGAAACCAAAGCTATCTATTCCCATATGAAAAAATGCTCTAAATCTCTAATGATTAGAGAGATGCAAATTAAAACAACTCTGAGGTACCACCTGACACCTATCAGATTGGCTAAAATGACAAAAAAGGAAGATAATAAATGTTGGAGAGGCTGTGGGAAAATTGGAACACTAATACATTGTTGGTGGAGCTGTGAGCTGATCCAACCATTCTGGAGAGCAATTTGGAATTATGCCCAAAGGGCGATAAAGCTGTGCATACCCTTTGACCCAGCAATCCCACTTTTAGGTCTTTTGCCCAAAGAAATCATGGAAGGGGGAAAGGGACCCACATGTACAAAAATATTTATAGCTGCTCTTTACGTGGTAGCAAGGAATTGGAAGTTGAGGGGGTGCCCATCAATTGGGGAATGGCTGGACAAGTTGTGGTATATAAATACAATGGAATACTATTGTGCTGTAAGAAATGATGAGCAGGAAGAGTTCAGAGAAACCTGGAGGGTCTTGCGTGAGCTGATGATGAGTGAGATGAGCAGAACCAGAAGAACATTGTACACAGTATCATCAACATTGAGTGTTGACCTACTGTGATGGACTATATTCTTCTCACCAATGCAATGGTACAGAAGAGTTCCAGGGAACTCATGATAGAAGAGGATCTCCAAATCCAAGAAAAAAAAAAAAAAGGAAAGAAAGAACTGTGGAGTATAGATGCTGATTGAACCATATTATTTCTTTTGTTTTGGGTGCTGTTGTGTTTTTTTTTTTTCTATTTTGAGGTTTTGCATCACTGCTCTGATTCTTTCTCTTGTAACAGGATTAATGCAGAAATAGGATTAATGTTATTATGTGTATATATATGTGTGTGTGTATATATATATCTATATGTATATGTATAGAGATATATAGATATAACCTATATCAGATTACCTGCTGTCTAGGGGAGGGGGGGAGGGAGGGGAGGGAGGGAGAAAAATCTGAAATTGTAAAGCATGTATAAACAAAAGTTGAGAACTATCTTTACATGTAACGGAAAAAAAATAAAATATCTCATAAGAAAAAAAAAAAAAAAAAAAAAAAAAAAAAAAAAAAAAAAAACAAGCATTTATTAAACTTAATATGTTCCAGGAATTGTGCTAAGTTTGTTAAATGCAAATGCAAACAAACAAACAAAAAAGGGCAGTCCCTACTCTCAAGAAATTTATATTCTAGTGGAGAAGGCAACACATAAAAGGAAATTGAAAAACCCTGGTGGGGGAGGTGAGCAAGAGGACAGAGACAAGAAGGTACCTGGCCTGGAGACATTGCAGAGAAAGGCCCAAATCCAGGGGTACAGCCTGGAGGAGGGCAGTGGTTGACTAGTGCATCCTCTTTAAAATGGAGGTCCTGAGAGGAATGAGCCAATTAGGGGGAAAGACCAAAAAAGGTAGAGTGAGTTTCCGCAGTTAAGTTTCTATAGAATGGGAGAGAAATTCTTACTGCTCCTGGTAGGTATGGGGGAAAAATTCCCCCAGACTGCTCCTTTTAAAAAATAAAAATAAAAAGTCTTCCCCCTTTAAAAAAAAAACCAACAACAACAACAACAAAAAACAACCCAGTTGTGGCAGGTTTCTTTGTGGAATGTTTTTTCCACTGAGGTTGTAATGAAAACAAAACAAAACACATAATCGATGGGCATGGTAACTATGCCTACTACTGTAGCCTTGTAAACAAGCATTAAGGATTGACCAGCCTGGCCATAGTTTTTACCAGCCTGTCCCCTTGTGTGGAGATGACACTAATAGGAAAATGAATAAGGGAGCAGACTTTTCTTTCTTTTCATTTCTGGCAGAAGTTGTTACAAGTCATGAACATGTAACAATTCCTAGTCTGCCTTTGTATAGTATTTTAAAGTTTACAAAGGTCTTTCTAATGAATTGTGAATAGATTGGAAATATTCAGAGAGCCTTTTTTTAAACCTATGGGAAGAGTTAATTTTTTTTCTATTTGTTTGTTTGTTTTCGCCTACCTGAGCTATTTTTCTGCCATGGCAAGATACTGGGTTTGCTTGACAACTGAATCTACAAGAAGAGAGGTATATGAAATCTTATGGAGTAAAGCCCATTCTTGTTATCCGGGGGTGATAACAATCAAAGGAGAGAGAAACTGGAAGAGATTAGTAAAGAGATTTAGTAAAGAGAGACTTATTTGAACTCTGACCTTTGGGTCAGTGGATAGGATCTCATTATACATGAGATCACCTTATAAAAAGACCTTTTTGCATTTTAGGAATTCAAGTGCAGTATGTACTTGCCCCCAATGGAGGAAGACTTGGTTTAAAATCATGCCTATGACACAACTGGCTATATGAACCTGAGCAAGTCCCACCCTCTCAGGGCTCTCTGTGAGACATAAGACAGAGAAAGTGTTGATCTGCATGGTAGAAGAAGTGTCCTCACCAAGGATTTCCTTATGCCAGTGAAGTCATGAGTCTGATCTGTATCACTAAAACGGCATTTTTCTTGCAGGGAGCTAGAATTGACAATTCCTTTATTTTATTTTTTTGTTCAGTCATGTCCAGCTCTTCATGACCCCATTTGGGGTTTCCTTGGCAAAGATATTTGAGTGGTTTGCCATTTCCTTCTCTAGCTCTTTTTATAGATGAGGAAATTGAGGCAAACAGGGTTAAGTGACTTGCCCAGGGTCACACAGCTATGACCTGTCTGAGGCTGGATTTGAACTCTCAAAGATGAGTCTTCTCTATTTACTCTATCCACTGTGCCATCTGGCTGTCCTTTGTATATCATAGTTAACACCACATTCACATCGACATCTACCATGTAACAGCAGCAGCAACAACAAAAAAAGTTGAGCAAACTCAACAAAGAAAATCACTGTGTCTGGCTATGAATGCAACAGTCCACATCTATAGTGCCCCACTGCTCTACTAAGAGAATTATTTTTTTTCTTTTGTTCTCAGGAGCCAAGACTGGTCATTACAATTAATCAGAGTTTTATTGTTGTTGTTTTTCCTTAACATTATATTGGATATTAATTTCCTGATATTACTTCCTTCAGTCTGCATTAGTTCATATAGGTCTTCCTTTGACTTAGAAGTCTTTATTATAAGAAAATAGTTATTGAACACTTACCATGGAGAATACAGGTACAAATATAGTCTGATTCCATCCCTTAAGGAGCTTACTGTCATGGGGTACAGTGGATAGAGCACTGGATTGGGAGTCATGAAGACCTGAGTTCAAATCTGTCCTCAAACACTAACAATGTGAAGCAAGTCACTTTACCTCTGCCTGCTTCAGTTCAATCACAAGTAGAATTACAATAATAATATCTACCTCCCAGTGGTGTTTTGAAGATCAAAAGAGATAATATCTGTTGTGCTTTGTACACCTTAAAATATATAAATGCAAATTAGCTAGAGAAGAGGAGGAGGAGGAAAAAGAAAAGAAGGAGAAGGAGGAGAGATAAGGAGGAAGAGGAAGAGGAGGAGAAAGAGGAAAGAGGAGGAAGAGGTAAAGGAGCAGGAAGAGGAAAAAGAAGAGGAAAAGGAGGAGAGAGAAGGAGAGGGAGGAAAAGGAAGAGGAAGAAAAGGAAGAGGAGGAGAAAGACAAGTACACCAATACCAATGGTTCACAGCAGAATATAGTAAGTGCTATGAGAGACATGTGAAGAGTTTCTATGTGTAGAGGAAAGGAGATGAGAATGAGGGCTCAGAAGATGGAAGAATACATCTTGTTCAATGAATGGTTTTGTAATCCTATGGCATACCTGGCTAAAGATGACTGATAGCCTTTCTTATGAAGATCTTCCCTGGTGTTACTGATGCAGTACTAGATAAAGCTTGTAATACTTCTCAGCAGCTTGGCAGAGTGGAAGGAACACTGATGTTTGGAGTCAGATCAAGGTTCAAGTTACACCATCTAGTAACTGTGTGACTTTGGGGGAAGTTCCTTTACTTCTTTGAGCCTCAGTTTCGTTACCTGTAAAATGGAGATAATGATACCTTCACTGACTCCTTCATAGGATTATGGTGAGGCTCAAAAGCTATAATGTACATAAAGTACTTTATAGACAAGAGCTTTTGCTGTAAGGCATTTCTCTGAGGCATCTCTAAGTACAATTCTTCATGAATCAAATTCCAGCTGAGATAAATGTTGAACTGCGCAGTTATTTATTTTTGATTGGGCTGCTTCTGTTATGGATTTCCACCTGATATAATTTTCCAAGCCAGATTTCCCCGATGTCTCTTCTGATAATTCCCCAACTGCCCCCATTTTATGGTGTGGCACTCAGTCATGACTAAGGCTGCATCTAAACAATCCCTTCCCCCTCATGCCTGTCTCCAGTCACTTATTATTGTTTCTCTCCTACATAACAGATAGAGTGCCAACAAGATGTTTAAAGCAAGTTCTAAGCTGCGTTGGAGCTGCCTCTTTGCCTTTTTAGAGATTGAAAAGGAATTCTTGCTCATTTATAAATAATATTTTATCTGCATTTTATATGCCCAACTTTGGACCCAGAAATATAGAATTTTAAAGGAAGACCTGAGATGGAAAGTTTATCATCTCTTCTTCCCTTGACCTACACTAATGAACATTTACTTCATCCTAATATCTATATGTATTCATGTTTAATGTAGCTGCCAACTTATACTGTACTAATAATAGGTCCTTAGCAAAAACCAGCGTTTTTCTGTCTATCCTAATCAGAACTTGCTTTCTTGAGAAATTCCTTCTTTTGACCTTTGTAATTATTCCTGTTCAATCTTTCTTCATGTTTTTTTCTTTTCCCTTTTTTTTGTGTGTGCTAAACTCGAACACTTTCTCCAGTGTATTAAGGATGTGAGTGAAATTGATGACTAGAATGTCTCAAGTCTTTATGATGATGAATGACTTTCACTGCCAAAGCTTTTATTGTCTGTGATTTGGGAAGAAGGGGGGAACTGATATATCATGGCTGACTGTCATGCCATTTAATACAGTTATAAATCCTGACGTCACTGACTGGTGGTCATGAACCAGAGAATTTCACTGGCTACCCTGCCCTTCTCTTGCTTTGTTGAACTTTTATAGATTTTTTCGTTTCACAGCTCTTTGCCTGGCTGTCACAATTGCATTTTTGGTAACATTTGGACTGCAGTTTTAAAGACCCCAGGGGCACTCTAGTCTTAGTGAAGAGCAGGAGAGCATCCAAATCCCAGAGGGGAAAAAAACACAGACAGTTGGTGAGCCTCTGGCTTTCCAAGAGGTGAAAGGAAACTCTATGGGTAAGCTGCAGCATTAAAATGTAGCCAGTCTCCAGAAAGCTTGGACATAGGATACTGAAGGGACCAAAGGTTTGTTCTGCCACTAAAGAAAGCAATGTCTTGCCCCACCTAATGTCATTCAATATTTCCATAAAAACACAATGTTAGGTGAAGCAACATTATAGGGGGCACTCAGTTCCATTGGAACAATGCTTCAAATAGGTGGCAGGCTGACTGCGGCTACAGTGAAGGTTTCCAAGCTTTGCAGTGGGGATTGGTTATTATTCAATTTAATTCAACAAGCATTAGTTAAGCACCTGCCACTTGCCAGGTGAAATGCTAAGTGGAGGGCATATAAAGCAAAAAATGAAAACAATTCCTTCCTTTAAGAAACTTTCATTCTTTGTTAGGTGAGGTAACCTTATTGGGGATATGACTATTGTATTTAGTCAGCTAGAATGTAGATGGAATATAGACACATTAATATTACAAACGTGTAATGAATTAAATGAATTACAATATAATTTTGTATGTTGTGGAAATGGTTGAAAATTTAGTTGTTCAGCACCCTGGACATCTCAGGGAAAAATACCTGAGAGGTAGCATAATATAGTGGATAGAGTGCTGGACTTGGAGCCAGTAAGACCTGGGTTTGAATTCCACTTGAGATACTAGGTATGTGACATAACAAATCATTTAACATCTCTTGGCCTTGATTTTCTTATCTATACAATGGAAGTAATAACACTTACCTGAACAGGCTGATTGTGAGGTATCAAATGAGATAATGTATGCAAAGTTCTTTTCAAACTTTGAAGTTTGATATGCAAATGTAAACATTTTATCATTATCATAACATTTCAATCAATACCAACACAACAAAAGTCTCTAACAAAATAATAACAGTAACAGGTAACATTTATTTAGCTCTTTACTCTTACACAGTTCTTTGCTTCTATTATCTCATTTGACTGATACAACAACCTTATAAAAAAAGAAGAGCAAGATTTACCCTGTTTAATAGATCAAGCCATTGAAAGTCAAAGATATTAAAGTACTTGTCTGCAGTTACATTGCTAGTAAGTGGAAGACATGAATCTCAAATTCAGGTGTTCAGATTCTAAACCCTCACCTTAGTTGAACAGCATAAAGACAAGTAGAGAAAACAACTGGAGTAAAATGAGACATATCGATGCAAATGTAGTCATTTGGAGGTTTGGGTGAAAGATTTTGGAGAAGTTGATCTATATACCTATGGAAAGTCATCAAAAGAGGGAGGACAGATAGCATATAGTGACAGGCAGAGGTAATGACTTAGACTATCACAGTAACGACAGATTGGAGGGATGCCTAAGGTTGGAGGCATCATAATACACTGAGAAAAGCATTGCAAAAATGTAGGTGAGAGATACTTAATAAAGGCCAAGGTCTCCCACTGCATCTGGGGCCATCTCCAGTCATTCTCACCTATGTCTTGCCATTGGACTCAGATGACTCTGGAGGAGAGAGTGAAGCTGATGACTTTGCACAGCCCTGCCTCACTTCAATCCAATTCACTTGCAAGCCAAGATGTCACCCTCCTGATGTCATTGGTCCTCTTCAAGAATGAAGGATGAATAACAAACAAGTAGTAATCAAATGATACAAAGTACATAAAGTGTTTTGCAACTAAAAACAATATAGAAATACGTTATTATTACTGCTATAGAAAAATTATTCTCATCTTGTTTGATGGTCAAGAAACAAATCACTAGGTTGTTATTATTCCCTTATATTTAATTTCCATGTATGATTTTGTAGATAGATAAAATAATTTTAAAAAATTGAACATCAACTGAATGTTATTAGGATGCATATTCATCTTCCACAGATTCATTAAAAGTATTCTCAGTATAACTCTGATAGCAGAGATTGGGGGTGACCTGTACCCCAATCCTTTTCCATATAATTTTGAATTTTCTGCTAGATCTTTGCATTTTGAAGGCTGTTTATATATATATATATATATATATATATATATATATATATATATATATATGTGTGTGTGTGTGTGTGTGTGTGTGTGTGTGTGTGTGATTGTAGATTTTTTCATATGGAAACATATATTTAAAATGCCATTCTTAAGGGTTTTTTATGGACCAATGCTATATTCAGCTGATTGTGGATGACAGTTCAGTATGTGATAATGCTCCAAATGCAATACTATTTATTTGATTTCTCCAAGTTGCTTTGTGATCTATATTAGTTGAATGGGATTTGCCATTTGTCAATCTATGAAATAGAATACCTACCACTGGGTCATGACTTGCTAGGTTTTGGGTAGGGTGGTAAATTTTTATAACTTGTACAATTTTTACTATTTTTGTTGTTGTTGGAAAATCTATATTTGTCACCAAATCTACACTTAGGGATAATCTTTTTTTTTTTTTTTTGTGAGGCTATTGGGGTTAAGTGACTTTCCCAGGTTCACACAGCTAGTAAGTGTCAAGTGTCTGAAGTCGGATTTGAACTCAGGTCCTCCTGACTCCAGGGCCAGTGCTCTATCCACTGCACCACCTAGCTGCCCCGGGATAATCTTTCTATAATTTAGGTGCCAATAATTCAGTCCTCTATTGCCATCGTAAACCCTGCTTTTCCCATAAATGAATCTGCATGATTCTGTCATTTCCTTGGCACTTTTTGTTGACAGATTTTTGGCTAAATTCATGTGACATTTTGTTGGCTTATTTCATGTAAGGTTATCACCTGTGGAGGATTTTTTGATGCCACTCTGGGATCTTAGCCATTTCACAAGTTCCATCTTGAGACCAATCAATCTCAGCTAATATTTGAAAAAATTAAATGGCTTATACTTTTTACAGGCATTTAATATTGCTTGGTAAAGTGATGTTTTCTTATTCCAGAGTTATTGCTAGAGGTTTTTGATTTACTTATCATATTCTTTGAGAATGTGCATGGTTCTTCTTCCTCTTAGACAAGGAACTGTCATCTTCCTACATGTGCTTTAGGATGATGGGCTCTATGTTTCATTAGTATTATAAGGATTTTTTTCCAATCCTTTTATGGTTTATTTGAATTCTGAAAGCATAGATTAAGACTGATATTACATAGGTTCTCATTGCTTTAAATGTGTTCTTCCTGTTGAACTTTGATTTCAGAATGATGCCAAAAAGTCTTTTAATATATATGGAGCATGCTATATAGCTTTCTCCTTGATAGCTTTATGAGTATTATGCTTTGCTTGGAAGAGACCAATTTTTCAGTGTATGTGAGTATTGTCTTATTGCTTTGATTCAAATTCAAGCTCAAAATCTTCAGTTTCTTTTTTCTGCCTTGATTTACATTCAGAATTTTACACTTTAGAAGTCCAAGGGGATACATATAGCTTGATGTCATCCTGGTATATCAACTGATTAATATGATGTTTTGGTGAGACTTACTATTTAATTTTAGTTCAGTTTAGGAGAGATGATCATAAAACTGAGAGTGGCCAGAAAGAAACTTAATAGACTCAAACTGTCTCCTTAAAATGGCTGCACTTTGTTATCAATTGGTCTTGACATTGTATTGGTGATGTGTTTTTACTATAAACACAGAATAGTTTTTGACATGGGCATTCTCATTATTCTTGGATTTATTTTATATATTTGTACTACATGCATAAGCCATGAGTAAGGAGCTGAGTCAAAAGACTTCTGAAAATAAACATAATAATTCTCAAAATTGATAAATAGTTACCTGTTTATTTATTCTTTGTGCTGCTCTGAATTTTTATATTGGCCTAATCTTTTGAATTTTGTGTTAACTGATTAAGGGAATCTAGAATTTCTGATGTGCTTCCCCCCACCCCATTCTATTCCTTACGTTTCTTTTTTGTTGCTTTTAATTGAGCATTATGGAGTTAAATTTTTTTCTGCTACAAATGTCACTAGAAATTGATATAATTTTTAATGGAAATGTTCATTCATTCATGATTTTTGTGGCAAATGACAGATTTTTGAATGATTCTGATTTGGTATAATTGGTCATCTAGATGGATTCATTTTATCAAACACAAAAAGACATCCATTTGGAAATTCCAGTCTAAGTATGCCTATCTCCTTTTCAAAATCATTTGAGACATTATTGTTTTTACAACCAATTGGTTATGAGGTATAATAACTGGACTTTATATTAAGGACTAGGCTAGCTTCTTTCTCATGATAAAGTTGCCTATGCCAGTACATGTAAAAGCTGGGACAAGCAGGATTTTTTTTTTCTTGCAGGGAAGTGAGAGTTAAGTGACTTGCCCAGGATCATACAGCTAGTAAGTGTCAAGTGTCTGAGACCAGATTTGAATTCAGGTCCTCCTGAATCCAAGGCCAGTGCTTTATCCACTGTGCCACCTACCTGCCCCCAAGCAGGATTTCTTTATTGATGTTTTAGAGACTTAAAAAAAATCTTGTGGTTAAGAGCCAGTGATCTTAGAATTAGGAGGGGGAGGAGAGGAAGACAGGAGAGATTGTTCCCAAAAGGAAAGTGTGACTGCATTGTTTAGCTCCTGGGTCACTTTCTCTGTGAGTCTTTTTGTGTTCTTTTGTGTTGTATGTGTTTCTGGGTCATTTTGTGAGTTGTTTCATGTCTCAGGCAAGGAGAACACCTAAGGGTTTTGCTGTCATGATCTGTGAGACAAGGTCAATGAAAGCTGAATTCTTGACAATATATTTTGAATCCTTCTTTATTAGATATTATCATGTCAGAAGGTATAGGGCCCTGATAGTCTAGAAACCTTTAGTACCATTGGACATCACCAATACAATGTCTCTGATGCTACTTTCATTTCTTTCCTTGAGATCAAAGTTGAAAACAATTGAATGGCCAATCAATGGGCTCTATTTCCTCATACTTACCTACT
Organism: Dromiciops gliroides; assembly: GCF_019393635.1. NCBI lineage: Eukaryota > Metazoa > Chordata > Mammalia > Microbiotheria > Microbiotheriidae > Dromiciops > Dromiciops gliroides. The sequence goes on from NC_057861.1 coordinate 488,118,515, forward strand.
CATAGTCTGCATTGATGGCTCCTAATTTGATGAAGGGTCATGGATACCCCATATCTACTTAGCTTTGCTTATCTGAATTTACTAATAACCAGGATCCTAGAGGATAAATGAGCAGGATTCAATGGTGAAATGTTTAGACTAAGAGATGTCTTATAAACAAAGTACTTATGAGACTAAACAAAAGGGATAAGCTAAGGATATATATTTAGACATGTTTGTCATATATATATAATATGGAACAATAAAATATGTATCTGATATTATGATAATCAGAATGCTATCACTCATTTCTTCCATGCTTTGTCAGGATGATGGTAATTGAAGTTTATTATGATGGTCCTGGGCAGGATACCGAAGTGCCTTCAGAGATATCAGAGAAAGGTTAAATGTATAAAAATTATAATATTATATTAAATTTTGATTCTTTGAAAATGATTTTGGCTTGTAGGATAACTCTATATTTAGCCAGCATACTTAATTAGATAGAACACTATTTTCTCCCAATTATTGCAGAAAAAAAGAGAGTTAGTTAGGTAATTAGATCCATGAGAGTAGATGACATTGTATAGAGTCCTTTCTCAGTTTCTTCATCTATTAAATGAGACATAATATTGAGAAAAATTCTGAACTTGGAGTAACAAGATATGACTTAGAATTTCTCAACCTTGCTGAATTTATGAGGAAATTAGACCAGATGACCTCTAGGGTCCCTCTTAGCTCCAGATCTGTGAGCCTACGAAAAAATCTGTGATCTAATGATCACATATCTATATCCTGAAAGCCCAAGACACAACAAGTGCTGAGAAGTAGGTAGTGGGATATAGAATTAAAAACAACGGACCTCAGACACTTGACACTTAACTAACTGTGTGACCCTGGGCAAGTCACTTAACCATCATTGCTCTGCCCCCCCCAACCCAAAAGAAAACAAAACAACAACAAAAAAACAATGGAGAGGGGGCAGCTAGGTGGTGCAGTGGATAGAGCACCGTTCCTGGATTCAGGAGGACCTGAATTCAAATCTGGCCTCAGTCACTTGACACACTTCCTGGCTTTGTGACCCTGGGCAAGTCACTTAACCTTCATTTCTCCAGGAAAAAAAAGCGATAGAGAAATCTATAAGGAAGAGAGAGGAGGTGTGTCCCTTGGCTATGGCAGTAAGCAGTTTTCAGTAATCTTAGGAAGTAGAAGCTGCAGTCCAAGAGAGCATTAGGTCACACAGGGTCACGCAGTGAGAGTGAATGGTATACTTCTGGGCCTTGATGATAAAGTAACAGAGGAAAATAGCTGGAAGTATAGATTGTCCAGTATTAGCTTCTCGAAGATAAGTGTGACGCCAGGTAAGTTTTCAGGTTGAAGGGAAGAAATTTTTCTGCTCCCTAAAATGAAAGAACTGGACTAAATTATCTTTAAGGTTATTTTTAAGTTCTGAACTTTTGGAGTCTGAGTTAATGAATGAAAGGTTAAAAAGTACGAAGAGAGGGGCAGCTAGGTGGCACAGTGGATAAAGCACCAGCCTTGGATTCAGGAGGACCCGAGTTCGAATCCGGTTTCAGACACTTGACACTTACTAGCTATGTGACCCTGGGCAAGTCACTTAAACCTCATTGCCCCCCCCCCAAAAAAAAAAAGTATGAAGAGAGTAAAATTTCTAGTGTCACATAAAGGGCTAGAAGGGGAAAGGAAAGGAATAAACAATTATAAAGTGCCTACTATGAGCAAGACACTGTGCTAAGAGCTTTACAAATATTATCTCATTATTGGTGATATTTAGAGAGGAGAAGGGTCACATTGCTATCAATGATAGTGGGTAGGGGGGGGCATAAGGGGGAGAGTAAGGAGAACAAATTTGGCCTCCCAGTGGGTCTAGGCATTGATGCAGAAGAGCGGGATGCTATGTCAATAATTAATAGAAAACTCACATAGGCTTTGATCTTGTTAACTTACCAGTTTTTTATATGTGGGTAGACTAATGGGTAGATAGACAAATGGGGAAGTAGCACTTCTAGCTAAACATGACTGGAATACACTCTCTTTTCACCTTCACCTATCAGAATCTCATTCTCCCTTCAAATCCCAAATCAAGTGCCATCTCCATTACAAAGCCTTTTCTGATTCCCTCAGTTATGTCTTCTACCTCTTGATAACCCATTATATTAAGAAGGTTTACTTGCCCAAAAGGGCAGCTAAGTAGTGCAATGGATAAAGAGCCAGGACTGGAGCTAGGAAGACTTATTTTCCTGAGTTCAAATCCAGCCCCAGACACTTACTAGTCATATGACCCTGGGCAAGTTACCTAATCCTGTTTGCCTCAGTTTCCTCCTCTTTAAATTGAGCTGGAGAAGGAAATAGTAAGCCATTTCAGTATCTCTATCAAGAAAACCCCGAAGTAGGTCATGAAAAGTCATACATGACTTGTCCAAAAGCATGTTGTAGCTGCTCTCTTCCCATACTCTGTACCTTTCCTTCCATCATGGAAAGTAAACTCCTTGGGACCTGGGATTACTATTTTTTTGTCTTTGTATTCCAAATGCCTTGTATATCATACTAGGCACTTAATAAATGTTCATCGATTGGAATACCTTTTGGGATCTCTGACCTTTTTTAAGTGACCTGTGAGTCTCAGAACTTTCTATGGGGAAAGATAGAAAGCTTCGTTTTTTTTCTTAAAGTTAAATTCAAATTTCTTTTCTAGTGGGGTATAGAGAGGGGATGTGCACTGTGCATTGTACATGTATGTGCTCATTCTAGCCAACCTAGGGTTTTGGAAGGATCGGTCCCTAACCTGAATGAAACACCTTTTGGCAAGGGATGGAGACTGTGAGGATGTTAACATTTCCAAACTACAGATTGTTTTTCTTCTCTAGCGACTCTCCAGTAGCAGAGTGATTATTGAGGATACTGCCTCTCAGTACCTGCTGGGCTGCTCTCATTAGAAGTATTGCTGTGGCACAGGAAGGAAACAATAGAGGAGCCTCGTTGCTCCTGCACGCGTTAAGAGCACTGATCAAACCACATGAGATCCCATTTCAGGCATAATGTGCATCGGAGGACAAAATTAGATTGAGAAGTAAATGGAGCCTAAAATTTCCATAGCTTTATCCGTCAAGAAGCTGTTTCATTGCATGGTTTTAATTCTCCTAGTTCTCCTGTGCGTTGCATGTTGCTCAGGCAATAGTACATTTTAGAAATAATGGAATAAAAAAAAAACTGTCTTTAATTTGGCAGCGGTGGTGAGGTGCATCAGGGCAGGCAGCTCTTAGATGAGAGTCGAAATGATATGCTGATACCCTGCACAGAGGATGGACAAAAAGCAGATTAGTATTTTTTAAAACTTTTTTTCCAACAGGCTGGATTTTATTACATATATTCATGTTCTTCACCCAAGAACTCATACATTTGAGAGTATGGAAGTTTCTTTTTTAGTGTTCAAAGGGAAAATTTATTTATTTCTAAGTGTATTTATTTACCAGAAGAGAAAAGAGCAGAGGACTTACTGGTTAAGAAAACTAGGGCTTAAATCCTCAATCTTATTTAGAGCTGTGATCCAGGGCAAGTCTCTTGATCTCTCTGACCCTCAGTTTTTCCCTAATCTACAAAATGGGCATAATAATCCTTTTACTACCTGTTTTGTAGAGGGTTGGGGGGGGTGTTTGTTTGTTTTGTTTTTAGAAAAGTACTTTGCAAATCTTTTTGTGAGCTGACCTCAGAGCCAGGAAAACCTGGCTTAAAGTTTTACCTCTGATTTATACTGGCTGTTTACAAATCACTTAACTTCCCACTACTCTAGGCAACTCCAGACTAGAGGTTGTAAAGAAGGCATTGACCTGCATAAGGAGTTTCCTCATCCATTAGTTCCCTGTATCACTGAAATCCCGGGTCTAATCCCTATCCCCATTGTTTATTGTTATCATCATCATCACATCACTAAGAAGTGATCCCTTAGTGTTCTGGGCTTTAACAGGAGTAAATGATTTTTTTTTTCTTTTTAGGCCTTGCTTTTCCACTCAGTTGGTATTTCTCCTATGTAGGTGGAGACTGTCTAGTCTAAGAACATGGAAACAGTCTCTTTAGGTGTGGTTCACTAATACTGTGCTTTGTACTGCTTAGCCTTCCTGTCTATCCATATGTTATGAATAGGTGAGTGAGAAGTCTGAAGGGAGAGTGCACTGCATATATATGAAGTCTGAAATAGGACTGCACTGACCTCCGCATTTTCTCTTGTCTGATTTCCATCCTGTATGTCTCTGTACCTAGTGCCGATGGACACTTGGAGCTGACTACATAAAGTAGCTCTCTATGAAAGCCGAGGGTCATGGTGGCTGAAAGGTGCATTGCTTTGCTCTGTAGGGATTACAGTTATCCCTTCCACATCACAGGGGTTAGGGGTACAGTACCCCTGTGATCTGGAAAATCCACATTAAATTTTTTGACCCTCCCTTTGTACCAGAGAAGTCCAAATTATTATGGTGTTAAAAGATAAAATATGTTAATATTAACACAATACTATACACATATTTATTTTATGCATTTCTGAGTTTCTAAACCTTTTCTGTGCCATCTGCTGACCTTCACGTGTCTGTAGTTTCCACAAAACTCCCCCCAAATTCCCATTTAATTTCTTAGGCTGACCTGCAATATAGCAAAACCGAGTTGGGGAAAATCCTGATATGGAAGGGATAACTGTATTTTCTTTCCTCCTCTTCCCTTTGCTCCTCCCTTTTGTCCTTGCTCTTGCTGGTAATAGATAGGGTACTGATAGCTTGTTACAAGTTATCAAAATGTGGGAAATTCTTGATAAGGAAACTTTCTTTACTAATGCAGATCATCATCTTCTTTACATCTAAAGGTATTCTGGTAAATGATTAACAAGTGACTACTAAAATTGTAAATGTGTGCATATACACATATAGACACATGACATACTTTTAAGTTTAATTTACATTGTTAGCATTTTCCCTATCACTTTCTTAAACCCAGAAAATCCACGAAACAATAAATGAAGCCCCGACGTGTGGCAGATTTGGAGCCAATATGAGCCAACTCCAGAATACCTTTGTGACTATAGAATATGGGATGAAAGAATTTCCTTTGGGGACCAGTGATTAAGTGACTTTCCAAAAGTCATAAGGGCTAGTAAGTGTCAGAAGCAGAAAGAAGTTGAACGTGGATCTTCCTGATTCAAGTCCATTTCTCTATCCATTATGCCATATTGCCTTTAGTCATAATGGAGTTGATTTCTTACATGCTCATCTTAGCCCTTCCATGCATTACTTTATGATAACTAGAATCAATTATAAAAGAAAGCCCTTTAGAGTGAGGAATTCCCTTTTGGAATTGTAGAAATTGTAGAGCTGTGTAATTGGCACCAGTGGTTGTACCTGTAGTAGAGGGGATAGTAGAAATCCTCTATGTGTGTGCAAGGATGAGGCCAATTTCCCCTCCCTCGTCTAAGAGCCTAGACTGTCTCTTCTAGCTTGCTCAATTCCCTCAACATAGCTATTTGTTGCAGTACTCAGTTCTCTCAGGATGCATTCCACAACATGCATAATGCAAAAGTGTACACATATATAACAATTTCCTTGAATGCTTCTCTCCCTTCCCACGATGCTTTTTTCCAATTTGAAATCTGACAATAAAAGGATTGTTCTGATGTTCACTGTCAGTCTCTGTGTGTGTATGAGACTTAAGCTTCTATTTGGAGACTTCACCTGATGAAGTGATGTGGACCTTTTTAGGAGGGGGGAAAACATTGATGAAAAACATGCCAATCAAATACTACATAATTCTTCTCTTCCTCCTTTACCTCCATTTCCACTTCATGGTTAGTAATAATCATCTCTATCTGCAATGAAAATAACAGGCAGCAACTTCATAGATTTTCATGGACAGGTATTGACTGGGTTTTAAAAAATTATTTTTATAATATTATGCTATAATTTATTTATGTATCCACTTCTTTTTATCTTCCCAGTAACCTTTCAGATTTCAAAAGAATCCCCCTCTGACACCCATAACCCACACACAATGGTTAGCTTCTCTAGGCAGTAACTTTTTCTTTTTCTTAGTAAACACACCCAGCATATTGATGTGAAATGGCCCCTGTTATGAATTATCTACCAGGAATATTTCCTCTGGTGTCTGAGTCGCTGGCTACTCCTGGGATGCTTATATGGAACCTACAGGGAAAGTCTGAGTCCTTTTAAAAGTTCACTAAATACAACTTTTTGATTCATCAAGAACGTCATACTTTAACTTCCAGAACTAATGAAGAAGAATTAGAAGGAAGAATTAGTTTTTGTAAGCTCTTGAGCTTGCCACTTGGACCTAACCATTCTGGAAATAGAAGGGAAGGAGAGAAAGAATATGGAATAGATTCGGGGAGAGACATGTAGCTTGGTAAAAGATCCATTTATTCCTTTGGATCCATGGCTCTTTAATATGGGTGTGGAAACCCCAAACTTATAACTCTCTGCTCCACTCTCTGTGTTTGAACTACTAGACTGCTTGCTTATTCCACTGAGTTTCCTATATCCCTTTCAGCTATTGGTAGTTCTTTAAGATCTGGTTTAGAATAGTTGATAAATGTTCTAGAATCTTGGCTCCTACATAAACCTTATCACACAATAAACTGCCTCCAGCATTGCTATCATCCCTGACCTTTTGTGTAGTCTCTTTTTTTTTGGTCATATGATGACATGGGGATTTTCCACATTGCTTGCTCTTCCTGTTATAAGCTATAAAATCTATAGATCATGAAATATGGAAAAATGGATATGTAGAAAAACTAAAGGACAAGCTTAAGGTCTTAGACATTTACTTCTTAGCTATGCCAAGTCTTTGGCCTGACTACCATCATTGTCAAAGATTCATGCCCTATGCTAATAATTCCTTGGGAAAGGAATTATTTCAGAACCAACATTCAGGTTATGAGTGGAAAATTTAAGTAGCTTTGTTCTTTCTGTGTCCTAAGTCACTGTCTAGTGGTAAGTTAGGTACTTAGTGGGACACAATAACTCTCTTGGGCCCCTGGGGTGCCATTGGATCATTACTATCACTGTGCACTGAATGATTCCCTTGTGGCTTAAGACCATTAATGTGTTTCTCTCATGTGCTTTCGAAGCAGAGACTTGGACACTGAAAAGAATCAGGCTCCGTGTATGGCAGTTTTCTTCATTGGTTGACTCTAGGCTTACCTGAGGAAAGCACACTTGGGTAATGGACTAAAACAAGAGTGTCGCCATTTTGATAGAGAACCTCTGAGTCAGGGACATTTGGTAGAACAATAGGACTCTTTGGGGGGTATGTGTGTGTGGTTTGGGTTGGTGAGTTTGTGGCATGCAGAGTGAGCCCTGAATGCTTAATTTAATGTAATTTTCTAATGTGTTCTTTGAGGCACATTAATTTGCAGTGCACTCCAGGAGGTAGCCCATCTCTAAGGCAACTGTCACTGATCGGGCTTAGTTATCTCACAGGCAAGAACAACGAACACCCAACTTGTCCTTTGTGGTTTTCTTTATTGTTTACTTAGCCCAAGCTTCCACTTAGAAAGACTTGTGTTATGTTTCTCTTTTGAATTTTAACAAGAGGAGTTTAGCAAAATGCCCTTGGAGTCTTGCAAAGTCTGGAACATTTGCAAAACAATGTGCAAAATGATAAGTGCCCTCCTGCCCCAGGATTTTCTCTAGGATGTGGACTTGTTAAGTAAATAGTATGTATGATCATATGTCTAAACGTTTTGCATCTGGAATTGCCTTAAAACTATACTTAGTGAGAGTTTATAATATAGAACTAGAGGTCAAGTCCCTTGGAATTGTTTCAAATACTTTTGCTTCATTGGAATTTTGTTGTATTGCATATTTCTTGAAATAAGTAGGTTAACAGATAAACTTTGGAAAAATGTGTAACCTCCATGCCAAGGACATCTCTTTTTACACATGGACCTGACTACATATGTGAAGCCCAGTCTATCTCCACATATGCATAAGCATTTAAGAACTTCCATATTCAATTACATGATCCACAAGATGATGGAAGTAGTTATTTTCTGCAAAGTCCTCTAACCCCAAACTTCAGAAAAAGTAATTATACAAAAGTTTTAGAACAACTGAAGCTAAATATACCAAGTTAGAAGGCAAAGACACCTCACAAGGTAAATACCTCATGAAATACTATCAGGTAACAATTACTGGGAGAGCTAGGTAGTACAGTGGATAGACAGAGTGCAGGGTCTGGAGTCAGGAAGACCTGAGTTCAAGACACTAGCTGGATGACCCTGGGCAAATCACCTAACCTGGTTTACCTCAATTTCCTCATCTGTAAAATGAGCTGCAGAAGGAAATGGCAAATCACTCCAGTATCTTTACTAAGAAAACCCCAAATGGGGTCATGAAGAGTTGGACAGGACTGAAATGACTGAACACACAAGCTTAATTATTTAAAGCTACCACTCAATATTTTCACAGGTAGAATAAGCAATCTTTCAGACTGATGCTTCAGGGTCCAGTTTTAGTAATGTCTAATTTTGAACTCATCATTCTATATCCCAGAAGAGATGGCAGACATTTAGTATCCTTTGCCATGGGAGGGCAAGAACTATTGGAGGAGGGTAAGTGGAAGATATGATCAATGCAGAACAGGTTAGAAGGGAACAAACTTCTGTGCCTGAGGGAAAAGGGATTGGAAATCTAGCTGGGAGCAGTCATGTCCTCCAAAAGTATATTCTGTGAATGGATGCCTTATTTCCTCAACGTAAAAGATACAGAAAATGTACTGCTTCAGGGAAGAACTATATAACAGGAGAAAGTAGAGTGGAATGAGATAAAACAAAGACAAATGACTAGGAATACTAGAGAAAGGCTGAAAGAGCAAAGTCCATGGCAGAAGGCTTGATTATAAACCTAGCTCACCAGCAGAGAGACCAACAAAAAATCAAAAAGAAAAATCAGTAAAAAGTCAAAGGGAGACCAGAATACAATAAACAGTTATCATACTCTGAATTAAAATGAACAAATAATACATGATCCAAACGAGAATTCTATGGATGCCCCATCGGACAACTACAAGAAACTCCAGAATGATTCAAGAGAGAAATGTAACTTTAAAAAGAGGATATTATAATGCCTTAAAATCAGACTTGTTAAGGTCAAACTAAAGAACATAAACAAGATGGGAGAACTTAGGAGACAAGATGGAGAATCTAAAGAAGTCAAGGTTATGAAAGAGAAAATGGAAGGTTTATAATGCAAAAAATTTAGAAGTTGGAGAAAATGTGGCAGATAAGAAGTAAAAGGGAACAACTTTAGAAGAACTTATGAATTCTAGATAAGGTAAAGCAACTAATGCATGGAAATAATTTTCCCCAGAAGAACGTGATAAAATAATTTGAATATTATTCTATATAAAATAATACAATAAAACTACCCAGATACATTGAATACAGAAAACAAAATACACACTTTTGTGTGCCTTTTTTTTTTTGCAGGGCAATGAGGGTTAAGTGACTTGCCCAGGGTCACACAGCTAGTAAATGTGAAGTGTCTGAGGCTGGATTTGAACTCAGGTCCTCCTGAATCCAGGGCCAGTTCTTTATCCACTGCACTATCTAGCTGCCCTCCACACTTTTGAATATAGAAAACAAATCCATAGATTATTTCTAGAGAAAAATCCCAGGCTTGAAATTCCAAGAAATGTAGTGGTTAACGTTCACAATTTCAATAACAAACATCAAATTTTGCAAGCCTCTTGAAGACTTTCATCTATGAAACAATGCTAATTCAAATATGTCAGTAGTAATACATAGTCATGGGAAGTCTAAGGCAATATTGGAAAAGGATATTTGAAATAGCAAAGGATCCAAAACTACAAAAAAAGAAAGAATATATCCTTCAAAGCTGAACCTCATCATCAAACCCAAAAATGTCCTTTAACAAAGGGCAAGTATTTGAAGCATTCCTGAAAAACCAACCAAACTTAGAGGTGAGCAGAGCATTGAACTTGCAAATTTCTAAAGAGGAGAAATGTAAGAAAGGTAAATAAGTATGATTACTAAAGAAAGATAAGCAATGAAATCAATATTATAATGTTTATAGGCTATAGTTTAAAATTTTTGAAATGACAGTTTGAAAAAAGAACAAAGAAAGATAAGCAAAAGGACATGAGGGGTTAAAGATTTAGGGGGAACTTAGAATCAGAAGAAGGAGAAAAATGTTGAATGAATACAAGGTATAAATGTAGTTATTCTAAAAGCTAGGAAATCAACATAAATGAACTCTAAATAAGCATAAAAGAGGATATATTGAAAGGTAGAGGAAAAATAGATAAAAATAAAAAACAAAGCACACTAGTTTGCCAGTGACAATATAATAAAATGTCTGTACTACTTACACATGAAAACAAAAGCACTATAGAATTAATGAAACTAAATGCTAGCTCATTGAAGTCTTAACAAAATGAACAAACCTTTTGCTAAACTGATTAAAAAAGCATGGCTGTCAAAATAAAGAAAAATTATTACAATGTAATCACAAAAAAGAATAAACAAAAAGAATTATCAGAAAATACTATACACAATTACATGCTAACAAAGCAAAGCATTTAAAGGAAATGATTACCCCAAAATATCAAATGTTCAAATGAAAATTTCATGAAATAGAAATCTTAAACTACTCCCCATCTTAGAAAATGAAATTGAACAAACCATAAGGGAACTACCAAGGGATAAAAAGTCTAGTTGGATAAATGTTATTAAATATTTATAAAGAGCAATTAATACCTATTTCTTTCTTTGGAAAATAAACCACTTGATCAAACCAAACATGATCCTAATATGGAAAACAGGGAAGGATAAAGCAAAGAAAGAATTATAGATCAATATTGTCTATGAATATTGAGACATTTTAAAGTAAAATCTCCCCAAAGACTACAGCATTATATTAAGAAATCCAACTTTGATCAAGTTGGATTTTTGATAGCAACATAAGTGTAGTTTCACATTAGAAAACTAATTAACATACTTAATCATATAAAAACAAAAACAATTAAAGCCACATGGTTATATCAATGCATACAGAGGAAGTCTTTGAAAAAGTATAATCATCATTCATATTAAAAACTCTAAAAAGCATCAATACAGAAAGATTATTTTAAAAATATGATAAATATATCTAAAATTACAGTCTATCATTATTTGGAATGGGAAATACTAAATTTTTTCAAATAAATGCAGAAGAAAGGATGCCCTCTCTTCTTAATAGTATCTACTATAATTTGTGAACTGTTACTGATAGCAGTAAGACAAGAAAAATAAATTAAAAACAAAAGGAATAATAAAAAGCAGATCAAATTTACTGATGATGTGGTGGTTTGTTTAGAAAACCATGGAGAATCAGCAAAAACACAGAAAGCTAATTGAGAATTAATAGTAGCAGGATACAAAATAAGTCCACAAAATCATTGGCATTGCTAAATAGCTGTAACATAATCTATAATCAAATAATAGAACAGGAACTTTGAAAATAACTAGAAAATGCATAAAATAAATGTGGTTCAACTTACTAAGGCCAATTGAAAACATATAAGTATAACTAGAAAATATAATTTAAAGAAATAAATATTGGTTTAAATGATTGGAGGGATATTGATTGATTACAGTTGACCAATGATAACATAATAAAATGGCAGCACTACTTAAGTTAATTTACAAATTAATAAATGCATTACAGAACCAAACAACTTCATAACAAATTCATTTGGATGAATAACAGCTCCATAATTTCAAGGTAAATCATGAAAAAGTGGGAATAAGTGGGGAATAATGCTTCCTGGCTTCAACTTTTAAAGCAGTTATAATAAAAAGTATTTGGTAGTGGATAGAAAATTTTTTTAAATCAGCAGAACGATTTAGATAAGCAAGATCCAGAAACAATTGAACTGAATAACCCAATACTTAACAAATCCACGAACATAAAATACTTGTGAAAAAAATCTTTAATTGACAAAAACTGTTGGGAAAATGTGTGGTGGAAGAAAGATAGAAAATATAAAAAGGTAGGAAGAAAAAGGTTTAAACCAGGATCTTAAAGCATAAGTTATTTAAAAATTTAAAAATTTTTACTTTTAATTTGTGGAATAAAACAAGCCTTTACACAACATAGTATAATTTAAAAAAAGATAATTGCACATGAAACTTCAAATCTATTGTGTACAACTTGCTATTCCACTTAAATATATAACAAAGTTATCGTGTAAATTTCATGTAAAAATAATAAGTTCTAAAAGTGTACTTGACATAAATATAAAGTTCTCATCATTAACAATGGAAGAAAATGTCTTTCACAAGTATGGCTAGAAGAATAATTATTAACCAAATAAAAGAGAGAGAAGATCCTAGAATTTTTTTTAAAAGTTAATTTTTAGTTCATGAATTAAAAACTTTTTTTTTTTGCACAAACAAACTCATTGCAGCTTGGATAAGAAGAGAAATGATTGGAGGAAAATATTAGTATCAAATATAAGGTTATGACCTGACAGCCAACATATATATAGGGAATGAATGTAAATATAAATGGATCCAAAAGGCATGTGATCGAAAGATCTTAACACACAGTTCTAAAAAAAATTCAAGTTATTAAACATTTAAAAAATTGCTTCAAATTACAACCATTAATCAATCAATCAAAAAGCATTTACCAAATCTGAGATACAAAAACAAAAAAGGAAAACTCCTTACTTTCATTTCCTCCTAATTGGGGGGGGGGGCAACATATACATATTTAAGTACATACAGAAAAATATATACAGAATATATGCTCAAAAATGTCAGTTAATATGAAGCTGCATAATGCCTTTCCTGATACCATCAGCTACCAGAGGTGGTCCCTGAACTGTGTCTTAAAGTTAGGAATTCTGTGAGGAAGAGATGGGGTGAGAATGCTTTCCAGGAATGGAAGATGGCCACTGCAAAGGCATGGAGACAGAAGTCACGTGTGAGGAACAGAGAAAATACAGTTGGGTTGGACTATAGAGTGAGGGGAGGGGAGGGGAGGAGTGTACAATGGGGTGGGAGCCAAGTTGTTAAAGGCTTTAAAAGTCGGTGAGAGGAATGCAAAACAACTTACTTCCAGTCCAGCGAATTGGCAAAGATTGACAGACAATAAATAGAAATAGTCCATGTTGAAGGGCAGGTATCCTTATATCCTGTTGGTAGAGCTATGAATTAGTTTAACCATTCTAGGAAACAATTTGGAATTTGCTTTAAAAAAGTGACTAAAATGCTCATACTCTGGTTTGGTGGGCACACTGCTAGTTACATTCTGTTAAAGACAGAAAGGTTCCATAAACACCAAATGTATAATAGCAAAGAACTGGAAACAAAATGGGTGTTCCTTGTTTGGGGAAGGGTTAACTAAATTGGGGGAAAGGAAAAGCATAATCATTTATTGATTACTTACAATGTGCCAGGCACTAGGCTAAGTGATTTTTTTTGTGTGTGTGTGGGCCAATGAGGGTTAAGTAACTTGTGTCAGAGGATACATTTGAACTCAGGTCCTCCTGAATCCAGGGCTGGTACTTTATCTACTGCACCACCTAGCTGCCCCCTAGGCTAAGTGATTTTTACAAATACTGTCTCAATAACCTTGTGAGGCAGATGCTATTATTATCCCCATTTTATAATTGAGAAAACTGAGGTAAACAGAAATTAATTGACTTGTCCAAAGTCACACAGCTCCTAAGTGTTATCAGGCTGGATTTGAATTAAGGTCTTCCTGACTCTGGACCTAGTGCTCCATCCATTGTGCTACCAGATGCCACTAAATTGAGATAAATAAATTTAATGACATATTCCTGAAATGTAAGAAACAGTGAATGTGGGTTCACAAAAGATATATACTTAAAATTATAAATAACAGAGGTTCACAACTTCATATGCAATGCTGATTTTCTGTATGTTAAAATGTTTTTTTTTAGTTTTTTTTTTTTTTTTTTAGTGAGGCAATGGGGGTTAAGTGACTTGCCCAGGGTCACACAGCTAGTAAGTGTCAAGTGTCTGAGGCCGGATTTGAACTCAGGTACTCCTGAATCCAGGGCCAGCGCTTTAAACACTGCGCCATCTAGCTGCCCCCTAAAATGTTATTTTTAAGTTCATAATAAAAAAGTATAGAGAAGCATAGGAAGACAAATAAATTGATGAAGAGTAAACAGAAACAAGAAAATAAGGTACACAATCACTACAAAAGTGTAAAAGTCTAGAACAACATAATGAACCTGGACATCATGTAATTGTAATGACCAACCTTGGCCTTCAAATATTTGAGAAAATGCACCTCCATTCTTTCATTGTTGACGTATGGGACTATTAGTATGGAAAATTGCATATTCTGTCATTTGTGACAACATGGTTGATTAATTTATTGGTTTTTCTGATCTGCTTTTTTCCCCTTTGCTACAAATGAACACTTGTTGAATATTAGAGATAGGAGGGGATATATTTGAAAATTATTCTGATGTCAAAACAAAGGCATCTATTAATACAACAATGAAGAAAGAGACTTCATTACACCCCGTGGTCCAACCCAAACCAGTATTCTGTTTCTGATAAAAGTACTAAAGGTATATTTTTGGGCAGAACGTGCTATTACCTTCCATGACATCTAGCTCAAAATTGAGGTATAAGTTCCCAATATCCTTGGCTTTCTTTTTTAAACCATTAGAAATCTATCATGCATAAATATCTCTAAATACTTTTTGAACCTCCTGGACCACTTCTTGAGATAATGAGTTTCAGAAGTGCACCTCCTACTTTGTAAAGTAATAATAATAGCTGTCATTTATATAGTATTTTTGAGTTTTCAAGGTGCTTTACAAATATTATCTTATTTAATCCTTACAACAAACCTGGGAGGTAGGGGCTATTATTCCCATTTTACAGATGAGGAGACCGAGGCAAATAGAGATTGAGGGACTTTCCCAGCATCACACAGTTAGTAAGTGTCTGAGGCTAGATATAAATTCAGGTCTTTCTGATTCCAGGCACAGCACTTTAAACACTGGCTGCCTCAGATGTACCACCAGATACATCATGCCTCATTGGACTTGTGAGAATGAATTTCCTATTTCCTATTTTTCCAAAGGAAAGGCAGAAAACAGTTCTCGTTCATGAATGATTCATCTGGTTCATGTGAATCTATTTAGCCTACTCAAGCTTCAGGGGTGGCATACAGTTGACCACTCAGAGAATGGTTAGCATGGTGGAATAGTTATGGGAAGGAAATTCACAATTTGTATTAAAAAAGCCATGTTGACTCAAAGGATGAGTGTTATTGTAGACAAATTCCTGGAGAGTTAACACAGGGGGCCAGTTGTCCTGTGGTTATTCAAGGAACCACCTGAAGCATTGTTTGATTGTCTTCTTTACCCTCTCTATTTGTCTATTTGCCAGAGAGTGGTGAACGATGCATATCTTGATGTGTATGTGAAGTCCTGATGGGTCCCTACAGATAAATGTCACTACTTACTTCCCAGACTTCTTTGTCCCCCAGGGTGGTCCCAGGCTATATGGCAGGCACTACTCTGGTAGTGCAAACTTTATCACCAAAACCTTAGCTAGTTCTCCCTCCTAATCAGATCATGCAATGGTTTTGCCTTCACCATTTTAACAATATGGACAAATAAGTATGGGAACTTTGCAAAGAAATCCCACCCTCCCAGACATAATTCTCCTGGACAGGGTGGGACAGGGCCATAAATATTGTGTGCAAGCCAATCATACATCTTGACTTCAACCATGCCAACATTTTGACTTCAGTACGCAAAACTATCAGAGACAATTCAAATCTCAGTATAGTCACACTGGAAAGCCACCTATTGAGCTGGTTGGAAGGGTTGAGGACTGCAGATGTCATGGAAACAATAAACAACAACAAGGACAGCTCCTTGTTGGTTATTTATAGCACTCCCCTACAATGTGAGTAGGCCACCACCTTGGATCAGTGCAGTTGAGCCATGGCATCCCATACACTGGGTACAGCCTGGTGACTCTGGGATGCCTACCAGCCATCATTTCTGTCATGCTTAGAATGCTGACAAAGTGGAAGGTGAATTGCCCTCCTTCTGATACTGTCAGTGATGCATAGCTGACAACCAAGACATACCTCCTTGACATAGACGTGGAGCCACTTGACGGCTGGTAAACAGAACCATGCACACTCGGTGGAAGCCATACCCTCCACGCAACGATGCTCAGCAGAGGCAGCTGTCAAACATGCCAGGATGGGGAAAGTGCAAAGGTGGATTGTAGGAAGAGAAACAGCTGTAGTTAGGCAGCGGTGGCAGAAACAACCTGATGCTGGTGATCTGAGTCTGGCCACTTGCCTTTGCTTGCCTCTTATTTTAGGGGAGGTTGGTTATTATTTTGTGAAACTCTGTTGGCTTTTACATTTGGGATGTTTTATCTAAGGAACTCCTCATTCACAGTATCTGCATTTTTACCACCTCCACCCCCAGCCCTGCCCTGCTTTATCTAGTTATATAAGTTGGTACATCTTCTTTGGGATTTTCAAATATAGGTTTAAGTCCAGGGAACTCTCCTACAGTGGGGATCCTTGGGTAAGGGTACTAAG
This sequence comes from Dromiciops gliroides, assembly GCF_019393635.1. Taxonomy (NCBI): domain Eukaryota; kingdom Metazoa; phylum Chordata; class Mammalia; order Microbiotheria; family Microbiotheriidae; genus Dromiciops; species Dromiciops gliroides. Next base: position 488,135,134 of record NC_057861.1, read on the forward strand.
AGTCTATGGGCAGCAGAAAGGGGCTGAGGGATTTAGCCTGAAACTATTGTTTCTTAGAAATGGCTGATTATGAATTGACTAGAGACTTGACTAAGTAGCTTTGTGCTTGACAGTCTTGTTTTGAGTTGGCTCCTAACCCATACGTGGAGACTGACACAAATAAATCCCTGGTTTCTTTATAGCTCCAACTAAAGTCCCACTTTCTACAGGAAGCCCTTTCCAGCCTCTCTTAATTCCAGTGTCTTTCCTCTGCAAATTATTTCCAATTTATCATCTTTATAGCTTGCTTTGTATATATACTTGTTTGCATGTTGTCTCCACTATTAGATTATGAGCTCTTTGAGGGCAGGGAGTATCTTTTGCCTCTTTTTGTATTTCCAGTTCTTGGCACAATGTCTGGTACATAGTAGATGCTTGATTGATTGATAGAATATCCTTATGGAGGCCATCAAATGGAAAAAAATGTGTCCCCATAAAAGCTATGAAGATTGGTGGGCACTTGGTAGGCAGGGTTCATGCTAAAAAAATAAGACATTTTTATTTTAAAGGCTGATGGGGAACTGATAACAGACCCCAAAGATCTACTATGCAATGGTTTTTAGAAGCATGGGAATGATTATAACCACTTCTGTATTGGCTATCAAAGAACTTCAGGGAAGGCAACGCTGTCAAAGGGTGCTCTATATTGCTGGGTTGCACATAGTGGTAAGTCACTGAAATGTTCTCCATTTTCATTGCTGGATCTTATGGGGACCCCAGTTTCTGATCATGGTAGAACCATGATGCAAGAAAGATTGAAATGAGAGCTTCTACTCCCTGTTTCAGCAGAAGGCATCCACCTTGGTGAGTACTTAGGTGGTAGGCAACCACAAAAATGATCATGCAGAGAATAGGGTCCATTGGTCATAGCATGGTAGATATGTTTTCCAGAATGGAGGTATTTTAAGTTTTAGTGATGTATGAGGACCTGTAGTAGATGTTATATGTCTTTGAATAAACCAGTGAATGAATGATAAGGCAATTATTATGGACCTACTATGTGTAGAGCGCTATTATGGTTTTGGGTTGATCTTTGAGGTAACCTTAATGGCCAAAATCTCCCTGTCATAGATATCATGGTACTTTTCACTATGTATCATTTTTGAGAATAGAAAATTAAGAGGTGAAAGAAAATTTTGAGACCCCTTATAACCTGCTTGGAGGTATCTGCCTCCATCATGAATGTTTGCTTGAGATCAGGCATGATTAAACAGGAGCTAAGGTGAACATTGCCTTCAGCAGCTTGAAGGCAGTCTGAGTATCTGGAGCCCTTTGAAAGTGGGTGCCTTAGGGGCAGCTAGATGGCACAGTGGATAGAGCACTGGCCCTGGAGTCAGGAGTACCTGAGTTCAAATCCGGCCTCAGACACTTAACACTTACTAGCTGTGTGACCCTGGACAAGTCACTTAACCCCAATTACCCTGCAAAAAAAAAGAAAGTGGGTGCCTTTTAAAATGAATCTATGATGAGTGAAAACTTTGGCAAAAGTAGCATGTAGGAAATTGGTGAACCTAAGGAATTCCTGTACTTCAGGAGTGAGTATTGGTCAATTGGCACTTCCCAATTTGTTACTCTCTTTTAGCATAGTCCACCAAGGGAGATGATAAAAGGAAAAAAGATAGTGTAGTGGAAGGATTGATGGAATTGTTATGAGGAGGGATTATGGTTCAGATCCCAGATCTAGAACTTACCTGAGTGACTGGAAAAGTCATTTAACTTTGGTGTATCTCAGTTTCCTTATCTGTAAAGCAGAGATAACAATGCCCGCAATAATTACTATTGTGTTGTTATGAAGAATCAAATGAGTTAATGTGCTTTGAAAACCTTCAAATAATTTGTAAATTCTAGTTATTATTATAATATATTCTGAAAATTCCAAGATCTCTTGGTAAAAATTGCATTTTTCTAGTTCAATGTATAGCCATCTGGAAAGTATGGAAGGTTAGCTTTTCCATGCTGAGTGTACTTAAGTAACATATTGGAGAAGGTTAAGACTCTATCAAAGTGATCAAAGAAATCTCTAAGGATGACACTGACAATAGAAGGTTGCAGGGGCATTACATAATCCAAATGGCATAATTTCAAGTGTCCTTAACTTACCTGGATTGCTGTTTTTCATTTGCTACCTTCACATAAATAGAATAACCTTCTTATGGTTTTAATTTGGTAAATGATTTGTTCACTTGCAGACTTTTCTCCCCTTATTGTTCACTTTTTTTTTAGTGAGGCAATTGGGGTTAAGTGACTTGCCCAGGGTCACAAAGTTAGTAAGTGTTAAATGTCTGAGGCTGGATTTGAACTCAGGTACTCCTGACTCCAGGGCCGGTGCTCTATCCACTGCGCCACCTAGCAGGTGACAGCCTTTTACTTCACTGAGACTATTGAGACTATCAAGTGTAAGCTCTCTCATCTCTTTAAAACTTTTTAGTATGATTGCCTACTCCCTTTTCCTTTCCTCTGGTCACAGAAGAAGTAACCCTACTCTTTAACATTTTGTTGAATCTGTGATCTCAAGTGGGTGCTCCCTCCAGCAGTGCAGATCATAACCTCTCCGTAATTTCTCCTTCTCTATGACTCTTGTCCATGTTCTCCTATGGTTCTACCACAACGGATCCATCCATCATGTTGGAAGTCTTTCTCTCTATCTTTTGACATACAATGAGTACCGTAGCAGCAACAGGTTGTCTATTTGTCATTCCTTACTCATGTTCTAAAAGCAGCCTATCTTCTTTTCTGATTACATATTTCCCTTTTACTCTAATGGTACACAAGATGTCCCATAAGTCTTAGCACAGTGTTTAATCTTCAGTAACTCCAAAGTGCACTAAGACTTTTGGGACCCTACACAAGTTACTATTGAAGATATGATGTAGCCTGTTTGTAACAGCAGTGCATGTCTCTGCTGGATCACCCATAACTGATCATTTGGAGATGGTTGTGTGGCAAGATTTGAAACCATCTAGCATCACAGAAGAATATTGCTGTTTTCTAAAAATGGGATTTTGCACCATTGAGCAACTTCAATTGTTAAATGCACCATGTGAATTCCAAAATGAAACACATCCTGTTCTTTTCCTCCTATTTAGTTCTGGATATAACTCATTGTCCATCTTTAGTTCCAATTCCAAATATATGAGCTGATATATTCACTCAATGAACTGGCAATCCAATTGCACAGTATAGTCTCAAAAATAAGCATTTTTCATCCATTCCCATTCCAAATCCAGTTCCAAAGAATTTCTATCCTCACTAAGAAGTCAGAAAACAGTCTTATTCTTTACCAAGACTAATTCCTTTTCCTGTATCATTGATCCTATTCTCTCCTATTTCTTTACTGAGCCAGCAGTCATCCACTCTCTTTGATCTCACTACTCCCATCAGTCTACAAACGTGTTTGGATCTCTCCAGTTCCAAGAAAAGATGCTTTCCCTTGATACTTCTCCTCCATCTAACTTATTTCTTTCCTCTCTTTTGCTACCTAACCTTGATACCTCCACTTCACCATCATTTCACTTGCTTTATCACTTTCTGCTTGGTTTCTCCCACTACCAATCCACTGAAAGTGTTCTCTACTAGGTCATCCATGATCACAATTACCAAAATTTTTTTCAGTTCTTATCTTCTTTGTTCATTCTTGATGTTTCAGCAGCATTTATCATTATTGACTACTCTCTCCTACAGGATACTTTTATATTTCTTGGCTTCGGAGATACCATACTCTCTCAGTTTTCCTACTTCTTTAACTAGTTTTCCTGCTTTTGTTAGCTCTTCAAGGTAGGTGTTAACTAAGGTTTTGTCTTTAACCTTATTCTCTTCTCTCCTTGCATACTTTCCTTTGGAAATATCATTCATTTTCTTGGTTCCAATGATCACCTTTGCATATATGGCAACCAAATCTGTATCTAACTTTGACCTCTTTTCTTAGGTCCAGACTCAAATTCCCAACTCCATTTAGATAGCCTTTCAATGCTTACAGATTGTTAGGTGTGGTCTCAAATCTGTATACACACACACACACACATACATACACACATATATACATTTATACTGTGTATGTGTATGTGAGAGAGAGAAGAGAGAAAAAGAATATTGTTCTCATTAACTCCTGAAGCACAGGTTTATACCATTAATTCTTTCAAGTTTGAAATTCTAGGCATCACATCACAGAGTTCACTGCTTGAGGTCCTTTTTTTCCATTAGGAACAACCTATTATATTGGTCCAGGTTTTCTGTGTTTGGACTTATTGTCAAACATATAATAATACCATATTGTTCTGAATGTAGACTGGCACCTTTTCTACCTTAAATCTAGCTAGTTCAAAACCTGAGTGTTTATAATTTTGCCATTTTTCAGTGTTCACAGTTATATTTAAATGTTCGGTTGTGTACTTTTTCTTTAAGAGAGATATCATTGTAGGATGATGTCCTGTATTTTGGGGCAGCCTTATTTTAACCAATATGGCAAATAACTGCTAATTGTAAAATAACCTAGAGAAACCATGTTTATGTGGGGGAGATGTGGTATTTTAGGATTTCCTTTGCTAATAGCTAAATACTTGACTTATTTATTGACCAAAAAGTATCCTAGGTCCTTTCCCCTTAGAGAATGAGCCATTCTGTGTAGCTAATATCTCAGGTAGTGGGAAGGACATTTATTTGTAGTCAGAAGATTTGAAAAGTAGTACTATGGCCTGGTTCTGGCACCTAGTAGCCAATTGACCTTGATCAAGGTTAACTTCTTATAACCTCAATTACTTCAGTTGTCAAATGGGGATAATAATACTTGCAACTACCTACTTCTCTAAGTACCTCTGATTATTATTTCCTTAAATACTGATTGCTTATTTAAAATTTTAACTATGCTGGATGGAATATTTATACTTCCTTGTCTTCCTTGACAGAGTATAAGGAACAGAATGAGTACTTTTCTTTTTTTTTTTTTTGGTGGGGCAATGAGGGTTAAGTGACTTGCCCAGGGTCACACAGCTAGTAAGTGTCAAGTGTCTGAGGCCAGATTTGAACTCAGGTCCTCCTGAATCCAGGGCCAGTGCTTTATCCACTAAGCCACCTAGCTACCCATGAGTACTTTTCTTGATGACCTCAGGGTCATCATTATGGACATCAGGTCTGGTTGTTCCTATGTTACATGATCCTAGTCTGCTAGGCTTTTGGATTTCCTAATCTTTCTGTTTCTTCCCTTTTTGTCAGGATGTTGTGAACTGTAATTCCTCACTACCATCAGATGGTTGGTTGACTGAAGTATCTCTTCTCCCTGCTTATAACTCTTTGATTCTAGTCTGCTACGGAGTAGACAATCAGAGAACCTCATTTGTTTGAATTGTTTGTTAAAGAAAAAAGAGAGGAGCTGAAGGATTTTCCTGGGAATGAAATGCTCCTGTGTTAGTACCTAGATCTAATGACATCTGTTTTATTTGTTTTGATTCTTTATTTTTTTTCTGCCATGTTACAGATATATAAGATTATTTATCAGATAGTTGAGTTTTGGATATGTGTGTTTCTGTATGTGTCCCAAAAGTGATAGTGCAGTGTTAAATTTTATTAATCTCAGTAGTATAAATGCTACAGATTTGCAAAAATGACATTTGAAAGGCTAATCATATAAAATTTTAAAATATTGGTACTTCTTATTGAAATTCTACATAACTAGGGGCAGCTAGGTGTCACAGTGGATAAAGCACCAGCCCTGGATTCAGGAGGACCTGAGTTCAAATATGACCTCAGACACTTGACACTAGCTGTATGACCCTGGGCGGCAAGTCACTTAAACCTCATTGTTCCCCAAAACCAAACCAAACCAAACCAAACCAAACCAAACCAAACCAAACCAAACCAAACCAAACAAACAAAAAGAAATTCTGCATAACTACTGTCTTGTGCTATCCACCGTTCTAGTCAATTTTCAAACTTTATAAAAATTTTTATCAGGTGATACAAAGTGACTGATAGGATTAAGTTTGTAATCTTACCTTTAAAAAAAATCCAAATGTTTTGCTACACATGATAGTTCTGATGTGATCCCACAAGAAAAAGTCTGAAAAAGTGTCATCCAGAAACTGTCTCACAGGATATATATAATGACAGGGTGCTCCATCTTGTTAAAATGAACATTTATTATTAAAAATTCAGAAAACTAAGTATAAAAGAAATTTAAATAAACTTTTAAATGATTTTGGGTTATTTTATAGCATTTAAGCTTCTGAAGTTATTAAAGCTTAAAATGGCACTAAGACTTTTGAGAGACCTTGATTTTGTCAGTTTCCTCTAATCTAACTTCATTGTTTCATATCCTGGACCCACTTGTAGATATTAATTACAAGTTTTGTGAGTCAGAAGAAGTCCAATATAATCTACTTTTAAAAGCTATGTACCATAGGAGGTGTTACTGTAATATTGTTTGAAAATATGATAGAAAGTTACTTCTATGAACTGTTAGCTAGCACCTACATGCATTTTAAAAGGGAAAATGATGAACTGAAATAACTTAAATATGGGACTAAATAAGGTATTCTCTTTACATGCACATGTCAAAGGCATCAGCAGTAAGTCTTATGGTTATTCTTTCTCTCTCTCTCTCTCTCTCACACACACACACACACACACTTTGGTGCATATATGTATGTGCATGCACATATACATATATACACACATTCATGCACAAAGACACGTCAATTTAAGATGAAGTATCAGTTTATTCCCCATCACTATTGCCTCTTAGTAAGATATGGTGGTTGGATCTCACAAATTGCCAGGAAGCACGCTTACTGGCTTATCCTCAATCAGGCTTTTTTACTTAAAATGAACATTCTTCACAAAATATTTGAAATATAAGCAAGGTTGCAATTAATTGATTGACAGTGCCTGGTTCCCATCCTCCTCCCATCCTATTTTTATTTAATATACTGTATTAATCCCATGGTCCCTGTTTACATACATATTTATAATAATATATACATATAAATATATGCATATACACACATATACATACATATGTATATATACTAACATTAGTCTAGGATTAACCCTTAGTCCATAGTAGGTTAAAATCTGAATATTGGTTCATGCTTGGAGTAGGATAATGAAAAAAATTCATGAATTGCACTTCTGTTTCTACTATTTGTTCTTCAGTTCCAAAGACTAAAGGATAATTTGTTTAGGTTGTTCTTTAATCCTCAATTAAAGGCATTTTCATGTGAAAATATTGATTGAATTCCTTGGCATAAAATGCAAAATCTCACATTCTAACACACCTCAGATGTTTAAACTTTTCATTGATCATGGTAACAACTGGCCTGTAGACAAGATATAGCCTGTTGACTAAATAGACCAATAATGAACTTGTTTATAGCATAAATATGAAATAATTCTTAATTTTTCTATTTGTTCTCATTGTAGACATTAGGCTTCAGTCTTTATTCATCTCAAGGCTGAAGTTGATATCTGTAGCATGGAAGAACTCTTTGTACATTGATAAATTACATTTAGGTCTTTATAGCTCTATTATGAAGTACTAACACACCTGAGTCATGTTTATGCATACTCATGACAGCCAGTCCTTGTCAGGAGCAGGACTTCAACCCAGGCTAACCTGACTCTGAAGCCAGCGCTCTATCCACTACACTAAGCTTCTTGTCATCTCATTATCCTAAAAATTCATCAAATCATCTTTTTTTTTTTTTAAAAAAAGGATAATACAAAGACAAACCAGTCTACTTATGATTTGAATGATCATGGATTCCCAAATATTAGGGCATAAATTAATATTACATTTTATGCATATATAAAACATATACACAAAACACACATATCTCATAATCATCCGTATTTCAGATCATTCATTTTGTGGATCATATGTAACAGGATTTAATGCCCAGTCTGATCATATTGATCTGGTATCATTGAGGTCTATATTCCAAGAAATACATTTCCCATTCAACTAAAGCTTACTCTTTTAAAAAAAAAACCATCTCATTTTTGTTTTCACAATTGTAGTAGAAAAAAAATTTAAATAGGTTTTACAATTCTCAACTGTCTTAAACAGATTGTTTTGATGATCATTGAATCTTTGGACAGAGAGCTGGCCTTCAATCTAGAAAGATCTAGTTTAACCCTACCAGGCTTCTCGGTATTCTAGACCCATCTCTAAATTGAGACTGGGATCCTCAGGGAGGGAGGACTTCATAGCTTGACCCCAAATGGTGTGTGATCAGCCAATCAGAGAGCTGGAAGATGGGCCACATTCTGTACTACCCATGACACCTATTTGCAGAGCTTGTCTCCAACACAATCACAGCTACTCTCATTTCTCAGGGTAGCTATGACCTAACTGCCAGAGGCAACTGTAGCAGGTATCACTGGGAAATTACACACACACATACACACACACACACACACACACACACACACACACACACACACACACACACACACACACACAGAATTCTCCTGGTCCATCCCTTCATGGCTATGGCAGGTACCCCTGCTCTGGAATGGTGACTGAAGAGTAAGAACTCTGTTTCCCCCCCTCCCCTACCTTTAAGCTTTGTATAGGCCATAATGAGTCCCATAAGATGAGCAGGCATGGATGGATTGAAACAAATCACAGATGTTATTAAATACCTTTCCTCTGAAACCTACTTTTCTTCCAAATTTCCTTATTATTGTCAAGGGCACCACCATTCTTCTAGAAGCCCAGGTTCACAACTTCAGTCTCATATTCAATTAATCACTCTTCTTTACACTACATATTCTTTCAGTTATCAAATCTTGGCATTTCTTTTTTTTTGTTTGTTTTTGTTTTTGTTTTTGTGGGGCAATGAGGGTTAAGTGACTTGCCCGGGGTCACATAGCTAGTAAGTATCAAGTGTCTGAGGCTGGATTTGAACTCAGGTCCTCCTGAATCCAGGACCGGTGCTTTATCCACTGCACCACCTAGCTGCCCAAATCTTGGCATTTCTACATCCACATCTTTTCTATCTTTTTTTTTTCCTTCTTGTACTCTATTTCTTCTACTAGCCAGTACTCCAGTTTAGGATCTTATCTCTGTCCTGGATTTTTGTAATAGCCTCACAATTGATCTCAAGTCTTTCCTTTCCATAATTTATTCTGCACACACTGCCAAAGTGATTTTTCCCAAGTACTGATCTGATAATGCCACTTCTCAACTCAACAAACTTCAATGTCTCCCTATTGAATCTAGGATCAAATATTACTTCATCTTTGACTCAGATTTTTAATTCCTACTTTTGTGTAAATATTAGACTTACTATTATGATGATCTTCATGATTAATGTCTATTTTAAAACCACAGTGAAAATATGGTAATGCTTTCACAGGCTACTGAAGTGTCAATACTCTTTTCCTTTATTCATTTTCCCTTTTAATTTATTTTTAATTTTTTAATTCAATTTTATTTTATTCTCAGTTTTAAATTCTCTCCCAATACTCATTGGAAGTCAAGAAAAACAAAACTCATTACAAATAAGTATTGTCATGCAAAACAAATTTCTGCATTAGTCATGTCAGTAGAAAGTAAGAAAGAAAAGAAAAGAAAAAAAGAAAAGAAAGGAAAAATATCCTTCAATCTGCACTCTTGATTCCATCTGCTCTCTGTTTAGAGGTGGATAGCTTGTTTCATCATGAATTTTTTGGAACAGTGATTGGTCATTTTGTCGATCAGAGTTAAAAGTCTTTTCAAGTTGATTATCTGTATAATATTGTTGTTATTGTATAAATTGTTCTCCCAGTTCTGCTCACTTCACTATGCATCAGTTCACACATCTTCCTAGATTTTTCTAAAATCTTTCCCTTCATTATTTCTTACAGCTCTTTACCCCTATTCTTTTAAAAAATATCTATTGTATTTATTTATTAATTTTTTATTCTGAACTTAAGAAATGGGGCAGCGAGGTGGTGCAGTGGATAAAGCACCAGCTCTGGATTCAGAAGGACCTGAGTTCAAATCTGGCCTCAGACACTTAACACTTACTAGCTGTATGACCCTGGGCAAGTCACTTAACCCTCATTGCCCCACCAAAAAAAGAAAGAAAGAAAGAAAGAAAGAAAGAAAGAAAGAAAGAAAGAAAGAAAGAAAGAAAGAAAGAAAGAAAGAAAGAAAGAAATGGTTGAACTTAAGAAATAAAACAGGAATTTCCATAACATAGTAGAATAGAAAAAAGATGATTGCACATAAAACTGCAAATCTCTTATGTACAACTCGCTTTTCCTTTTAAATATATTTAAAATTTATCATGTAACTTTTTTACTTCCTTCCTTCTGCCTTAGATATGACTACCATTAGATACAAATATGTATGTATGTATGTATGTGTGTGTGTAGGTAAAATCATTCTCTATATACTTCTATTTATCAGTTCTTTCTAAGATATAGGTAGCATCTTCCCTCATAGGTCCTTTGTAGTTCATTTATGCATTTAGTTAAGGGCAGCTAGGTGGCACAGTGGATAGAAAACTGGATCTGGAGTCAGGAGGACCTGAGTTCAAATTTGAATTAAAACACATGACACTTACTAGCTGTGTGACCCTGGGCAAGTCACTTAACCCTGATTGCCTCAAACATCTGGGGCCATCTCTACTCATCCTGATAATATATCTTGCCACTGGACCCAGATGGCTCTGGAGGAGAGTGTGAGGCTGGTGACTTTACATGTCGCTTCCTCACTTAAATCCAGATCATTGCAAGTCATGAATCTGTCATGGTCCACTATGAGAATGAAGGACAAACAACAACAAGGTATTTATAATAGTCAAAATGACTTATTCACTCAAAGTTGTTCTTAAAACAACATTGCTGTCACTAAACAGCCTTCTCTTTGTTCTGCTCATTTCACTCTTCATTATTTTGTGCAAGTCTCTCCATGTTTTTCTAAGACCATCCAACTCATCATTTCTTTTAGCACATTACAATTTCTTTTATTCCATCACAATCATAAACCACAACTTGTTTAGCCATTCCCGAGTTGATGGGCATGCTCACAATGTCCAGTTCATTGCTACTGCAAAGAGAGCTGCAATAAATATTTTAAAGCACATAGATTCTTTTCTTTTTTTCCCCCTAATCATCTTTGGAAATAGACCTAGTAGTGGTATTGCTGGGTCAAAGGTTATGGACAGTTTAATAACTCTTTGGGCCTTCTTAATGACCCTAACTATAATACATTTTTGAGTTCTCATGTTTTCTTTTTATGGTTTTCCTCTCTATTTCTCCGTTAACTTGCACTTCTTAGTGCTTTCAGTGTGTTTAGCTCTCACAGTTTTCTTCACTTTTAATTTGCTGCTTTTAATTAGCTGAGGGCTGAGAAAGCAGATGATGCAGCTTGTCAGAACTGAATCTAAAATAAGAGTAAGTAGGCCCTTAATAAAAGTTGTTGGGTAAATAAAGACTGTATATTTTACGAAAAGTGAAATGTATGAGTTTTAGTGCTTGAATTTTGTGACATCTATTTTGGCTATCCCATGGCTTTTTCTGCTTCCTTCTTGTTCCTTAGTTGACCATGAGATCATAGATTTAAAGTTGGGAAAGAATCATAGACATTGTCTAGTCTGACCTCTTTATCTTAGAGATGGAGAAACCAAGGCCTTCAGAGCTAGAATAACTTAGGATAAGTAGGCAAGTAACAATTGTGAGATTTGAACCCATGTCCTTTGATTCTAAATTCAATAGTCTTTGCACTGCACCATGCTGTATTCTGAAGAATTACGACTGCCAGATGTGTAAGGTGTTATTGTGTATATGTTTCGGGAAATGTGCACAGCATATCAGAATCCACAGTATATCACAATCTGAACAATAATGAACCCTGTCATAATAGAGTTTTACTGTGTTCTTTTCAATGATCTTTAATCAAGTCCAAGGTCATTTGAGGATTTTTTGCCTAGAGGAGTCAATGAATAAGAATCTCTCAGGATCTTGGTAGTGTGAGTAGTGCTGTGGTTCTACCTTGAATTCTGTCAGTGACAGGCTGTGCCAATCATCCTCATGATTATCGTGTCATTAAAATGACCTAATATAAGAAATCTTTGTATCCTCTGGAAGTTCAACTCTTTTTTAACCAGGGGCTGCCAATGTTTTTCTTTGATTCAAGTCTTCTAAGCAAACCACCATCCATTTATGGGTTGCCAATTTGTGTGCAAAGAACTTTTCTGATGATCCACATGTTAAGAAAACAACTGATCTGTGTGTTTTTAGGGTCTTGGGAAATAATTTTCAGTGAAATGATTGCATGTATTCTGGAACTTAAAATGTATACAACAAATGCATGCTCTGAAATCAGTCAAGTTGAATTCAGACATTTCTCAGGGCCTACTGCATGATACAAACCAGTTTACTTGGTTAATGTGAACAAGGGTGGCAGGGAGGCAGAGATGGGGTTTCTTTGTTACTGTTCATCAATTTTCCTGAACTGATTTTTTTTCTTGATCAGTTTTATCCCAATCTTTAGTCTGATGTATCCTTGAATATGGTTATGTCTCACACAATTACAGAAATCACTGAAGATGGCACTGTGCTCTTCCCCCTTAGAATGAGCTAGCAGCCAGGTGAGACAGAGAATGGGGAACAAAGCCACATCTGGGCCCATCATCTTAATGCAGTGTGCTTAATCTGAATTTTATGGCTTGGAGAACAGATTATAGGGCTTCTGTGAGAGCCTGGGAGCAACACTATGGACACTGCATTTCAATACCTCCTTCACTAATCTTTTCCCCCCACTGCTCCCATTCCCTGGCTGCTCATTTCACGCAGGCACTTAAACATGACGGATAATTGTGTTCTGCTTATCAATGTTTAATTTAAGGGCTGTTCCATCTGACCTGGATGCCCTCTGCCAGAATCGTGGCTCGTTACTGATTTCATGGTCACACCTGTGACATTACCTGCTTTGTAGGAAGTGGGCTTTGACGTCCCTATGAGGCCTTTGCAGTCAGACCTAATTGTCAAGAAGAATAATTGAACTAACAAAATCATTACAGCTGATCTGGGCATTACCACTGTTTTATCTGCCTCTAATTAGGTTGCAGGGATGTCAACTGGTAAGAGTAAGCTTGCCACGCTAGGTTTGGTGATAACAAACACCAGAGCAACATAAGAGCTGAGAGGTGTATTCTTCACTCCCACCCATATTCTTCTCATGCTTTGCAATACAGGAAATCATTTAGTAATGACTGGCGGCTACTTAATGTAGGGGACTAATATTCCAAAAGTTGAATTCATAGGGACTTTTTGACTTATGGGAAAAGCCCTAATTTTAATAAATATATTAGTCCTTATCAAATGTTGGAGCTGAGAGAAACCTATGAAGAAATGCTATCTTGCTCTACGGCAGAGGTCAAGGCTGGGGACAGGGAGAGACTCAAAACATATTATCAAAAAGATGCTCACTAGTGGGACTTGACAAAAATTTCCTCACCACTTCATACCAGTGGACTTGTGGGCAGCTCCAGTGGGATCTTGGGTCCTTCTTTTTGGCTAGAGGTAAACACATACTGAAGGACCCTCCACTAAAAGATGTCCACCTTGTCCAGGTATGCTCACGGGACAATTTTCTCTGAGACCCAAATTCAGTAGCATATGAAGGAGACACACGAAACTCACACAAATGGACAGGCAGACAGCTGTGGTTAATAGGAATTTCCCTGGGGCAACAGCTCTACGGGACTCTCATTCCTTCCAAATCAACAGCAACCTGCCCTGAACACTAGAGCAAGCAACCTGAACTGATCAACAATTCAACAGCTAAAGAGTTGTCTCTTTTGTCAACCTTTATATCTTGGTCAGTGATGGTGTCCCTGGGAGAAAAACCAGTGAATGAAATAGACCAGAGAGAACAGTAAGGCAGCTTGTACCCAGTTCTGTCCTCTGTCCATGTTTTCATGAGGTTCCATTTATTATGCTTTTGTTTTCCTCCCTCTTATATGCCTTCTTTGTCAACATGCTAGCTTTGGCCATACCTTAGCTCTCATCTTGTCCAAAACTTTTTATTTTATAGGTGAGAGAACTGAGGCCTAGAAAATTAAGTGACTTGTTCAAGGTTACACAGCATTGGTCTCCTCTTTCCCACTCTGGTGATCTTTCCAATATACCACATTGCCCTCCAAATTAGCTCCCATAAAAGTGTCCATGAGTTACAAATTAATGTCTGGTTTTTGCTGTCATTTCCTGGAAAATGACTATACAGTTATAAAATACTAGTATTGATATTTCAGGATTAAACCACAATCCAATATGAATGAGTGAGTTTTGTAAATTTTCATTAGTTCATATATATGAAAGGACCTGTGGCCTGGGGGTGGGCATAGCATAGAACACCCTCTTTCCACAAAGGTGAGAAGATGCTGAAGTCCCAAGGGACATACTACAAAGAGCAAGAGAGAGGGCAGAGCCAATCCTGTTTAAAATCCTCCCTCCCTTTATCCTCCCCACCCCCATCATAGGAGTGAAGGGACCCAACAAGGACCTTCTGGTTGTCCAGGACCTTCAGTAACAGGCCAGGATACATGGATCAAAATAAATTGTCAGAGTGTGTATACTCAGAAACTCCCCCTTCTCAAATCTTCTATCACAGGAACCAAGAGATCAGTCAGGAGCTTCTGGCCACTTATGCCCTTTAGCAGATGTCAGGGCACATATCCAGCCCCATAGAGCCAGAGAGCAGCAAGGGAGGGAGCAGGTATCATTAAACCTTTGTCACAATGGGAACTGAGATCAAGATAGGCAACAAGATACGCTTCTACAGAACTGAGGTCTTTTTTTTTTTTTTTGCAGGGCAATGAGGGTTAAGTGACTTGCCCAGGGTCACACATCTAGTAAGTGTCAAGTGTCTGAGTCGAAGTTTGAACTCAGGTCCTCCTGAATTCAGGGCTGGTGCTTTATCCACTGCGCCACCTAGCTGCCCCAGAACTGAGGTCTTCTTAGCCAACTCCCAAGGCTTTTTTCCAAGGGGTCGTATTGCTTCTTGTCTGGAGCTTCATAGAATGAGCAATACTGGTGATTAGACATTTCAGGGAACTGTTATATCCTTTGTTTAACAGACAGAACCCCCATGTTGAGTTAATACGCCAATATCAGATCACACCCCAGATATCATAAAGGTCTTTGTTCCAGGAAAGAATGAATTTATTTTTTCAATAGTATGTTGCATTTTCACTTAAAATTAGAGAAGTTCAAATAGATAGTTCTGAATTGCGTGTAGACGATGTGTCCACTTAACATAGCAATTTCATCCCATTTTTCCACAATACAATAGGAAAACTCAAGTAATTCCTATCTTTTGGGAGCATATCCTGTACAGATGACAAGTTCAGAGAGAGGTGGAAGGGAGGGGTGGGGAATGGGCAATAAGTAATGAATGGGCAATAAGTTAGTTGACAGCTTCTAGTTTTGCTCTATTGACATTGGGCACATCCAGTTCTAGCCTTGTTTCCTCTTTTGTAAATAGAGTAGAGGTTGGACCAGATGAACTTCATCCAGGTACCCTTTCCATTCAGGATTCTAAAGAGATCAATTTTTATTATGTATTTACTGAGGGAAGATGAGGGGGAAAGCAACTTCCAGGGAATGTCCTAGTGAACAGATTCATCTCAACCTAATCTACCCTAAGGTTCAATGCCAAGGTTGGGAACTTTTTTTCCCCATGGAGAGTCACACAGGAAAAAAAAAAGAATTAGTAGAACATCACACTCAATATAAATCCACTTAATTTATTTGGGTTTTGTTTTTTACTTTTGTTTTTTATATTCAAGAGTTGTCTGATTGACTTACCTCTATGGAGAGATTAGGGAGACCTCATCCACAGTGCTTGAAAGTGATATTTAAAGTAGCATTTTTTCACTGTCCTGAGTCTTTAAAGAATCACAAATCCAATTTTTCAGGAATAAAAGTAGTAGGTACAAAAGGAGAGGGAAACTACTCCCTCCTTAGTGAAAACAAACCTTCAGAAAGAAATGGATTAACCTGTGTCCATAGCTTTTCCATTTCTGAAGCTCATAGGACAATATGACACTATTTCTCTCTCCAGTAATAATTGATGGTCATAATGATAATTCGGAGGCTATGAAAGAGACTGATGTTTCTGTATCAGTTGGACCAAGAGCCTTTGATCCAAAGAACCAGAAAAACAGAATTTTAGAATTGGAAAGAACCTCAGTGGCCCTCAAATCCAATCCATATGCAAAAGGAATGTCCGTTGTAGCAAACCTGAGGAGGAGCCACCCCCCACCTCTTGAGGTACTTCATTATACTTTGGGGCACCTTTAATTGTTAGGAAGTTTTTCCTGATGTCAAGTCTAAATTGATCTCTTTCCTCTAGACTGTACAATTGTGTCTGCCATTTGGGGACAAAGAGAACAACCCTAACTCCTCTTCCACATGTCATGTTTTCAGACACTTGAAAATAGCTATCCTGCCTCACCCCCAAGTCTTCTTAAGGCTAAACATGTTTCTTTGTCATGGCCTCAAGGCCCTTCCATCATCTTAGTTGCCCTCTTCTGAACACTCTCCAGTTTATCAATACTCCTTTTAAAGCATAGCATCTAGAATTGAACCTAATATGCCCTATGGAGTCTGACCATAGCAGAGAACAGTGGTTCTATCGATCCACTCTGTTCAACTCTGTTCCAGGAAGCTATGTCTCTCTTAATGCAGCCCAAGATCACATTAGCTTTTTTGGCTGCCACATTCCACTGCTGTCTCCCTATTTTATCCCCATTTTATAGTGGAGGAAAGTGAGGCAAAGAGAGGCTGACTTGTGGTCCACTAAAACCCCTGTATCTTTTTTGTTTGCTTGTTTGTTTTTGTTTTGGTTTTTTTTTTTTTTTGTGAGGCAATTGGGGTTAAGTGACTTGCCCAGGGTCACACAGCTAGTAATTGTCAAGTGTCTGAGGCTGGATTTGAACTCAGGTACTCCTGAATCCAGGGCTGGTGCTCTATCCACTGTGCCACCTAGCTGCCCCATCTTTTTCTCTAGACAAACTGCTATCTAACCATGTTTTCTCTTTCTTGCACTTGTGAAACTTTTTTTTTTGTTCCCAAGTATGACTCTCTCTCTCTCTCCCTCTCTCTCCCCTCTCTCCCCTCTCTCTCTTTCTCTACCCCTCCTGTATGTTTCTCTTTTTATCGCTGTCTCCCCCCATATATTTATATATATGTACACATAATACATGTGTATATGCATAAATATACATTTACATGCATGCATATATCTATATGTATATCTATCTATCTATCATCTATCAATCTACACATATGCATATGGACAAGTGAAGCTCCTTTTTATGCAGTGGTCTCTAAAATGGGAGTCCTATTCCCTTCTCTCCCTCTACATATCCATTCAGTTGCTAAGTTTTTTTTCTGTACCTCTACAACATATCTTGCATTTGTACATCTCTCTATTTACACATCCATACGCTAATTAGGTTCTCATCACCTCTAACCTGCACTATTGCAATAGTTTCCTAATTGGTCTCCCTGTCTCAAGTCTCATCCCTCTCAGAATATTCTTCCACAAAGCTGCCAAATTGATCTCCCTAAAGGTGACAGGTCTGACCATGTCACTCTCCTACTCAATAAACTCTAGTGGCTCCCCATTGATTCTAGAATCAAATATTTTTTCATCTTATCTCATCATTATGAAATATCCATTTTTGTTTAAGTTCTATGATGAATGTAACTATTAATATAAGTATCTAATTTATAAGTAAATATGTACATTTTGTGGGGGAAATTATCAAAATTTAATTGTTGTGGGTATGTGATTAAAAAAACATTTGGAGATCACTATCTATGGTATTTAGTTTAAGGGATAAATGTAGGCAGTCTTCTCTTTTCATCTTTTAAAAACTCTCTGGGGGCAGCTAGGTGGCACAGTGGATAGAGCACCAGCCCTGGAGTCAGGAGTACCTGAGTTCAAATCCAGCCTCAGACACTTGACACTTACTAGCTATGTGACCCTAGGCAAGTCACTTAACCCCAATTGCCTCATTAAAAAAACAAAACAAAACAAAAACAAAACTCTCTGGATTTGATTTGTAAGGCACCTAGCAAATATATTCTTACCAGCCTCTGTAAGTTACACTCCATCTATGAACCAGATAATTTTCATGATGGCTAGATTGGCTTGTTAGAACACAAATGGCCTACCATTTGGACTTTTCCTGGAGGATGTTCAGAGTCATGCCACCATCCATGAATTTTGAGCTGGATTTGATACAAGGTTCATTCCTGGAAAGGAAAGCCTGGTATATTAACAGCTGCAAGACTTCAGCAGTCACCATACTATGGAGCTGGAGCTGGTGGGGTCTTCCTCATATTTGTAAGACTAGTTCAAACCCTACCTCCCTTCCTCACCTAGCCCCTAACTGCACCTTTCCCTCTACACTTAGTTGAATGGTATTCCCCATTGGTTTTGCCATGGGCACTATCATCTCCTGATGTCCCAAAGGTTCATTGTAGAAAGTCTTCGCTCTCTGCTTTGGTAATACATAGCAGTTTTGCTGTGGAACACAGAGAGAGGGGCTTCACCAGCCATCCCACTACCACCTGAATCCCCTCCATTTTCTCATATATCCTTTACAGTAATTAATTACATCTCTAGTGGCTTCATCTCTTTCTTTTGTAATCAGGTAGATAAAGGGAGAATTTTTGTTGGTGCCCTGTGGTATTCAAAGTGAAGGGCTTTCACACTGTCAGGGTAATGAATTCTGCAAGGGTTTGAAGGGCCTGGGCTGGGAGGATCTCTATGTCATGTGTCTGGGAGTGACAACCCCCAGTGGTTAATTACTGCCACATGATGAGAGCTGAGCTGGTAGCAAAATGAGATAAGTTCATTATGAGCTAAATTTGAAGCTAATTGGATTCACATTTCCCCCCATTAGGATACATAGATAGATTGTACCTAGAAATGTTTTTAGGCTATTATAAAAAAGTCACATTCAAGCAAAAAGCTGATAAACTGGGTGTGATTACTTCCCATTATCTACCACGAAGAACATTTTGGGACATTTGGTGGATGAGCCTGTGGTTGACTAGGTCTGCAGCTCTACTTATATTGATACTGACATACATTTGGGGAAGGATATTTGTATATAAATGAACACTCACAGGATGCCAGAGTTGGAAGAAATCTTAAAGCTCATCGAGACCTAAACCCTCATTTTATAGGTGAAGTAACTGAGGCCTGGAGATGGGAAGTCTTGCTCAAAGTCACAAAGCACAGACAAAGTTATGTTTTGTTTTTTAGTGAGGCAATTGGGGTTAAGTGACTTGCCCAGGGTCACACAGCTAGTAAGTGTCAAGTGTCTGAGGCCGGATTTGAACTCAGGTACTCCTGACTCCAGGGCCGGTGCTCTATCCACTGCACCACCTAGCTGCCCCTCAAAGTTATGATTATGAACCCAGGCCTCCTGTCTCCAAAGGTGGTACTGCTTCTATGACACTATGCTGCCTTTGGATTAAATTGACTCCTTCAGGTCTAATATTTAAGATATATTTGAATGTATCTAAAAATAAAGATATAATAGGGTTACATCAAAGTTTAAAACCAAAAGCCATTCCTTGGTAGACATGTTGTTGAAATAATACGAACTGTTTTCAAAAGAATTATAAACTATTAACAAATATAGGAAAGAATGCTCTGAATCACTAATAAAAAGAGAAATGCAAATCAAATATCTCTGAAGTTTCCCCTCACATGTGGCAAATTGGCAAACATGGCAGTGGGAATAATAAAAGTTGGAGACTTTGTAGATAGGCATGCACTATTGATATATATATATATATATATATATTTAAATTTTAAAAAAAATTTTGGTGGGGCAATGAGGGTTAAATGACTTGCCCAGAGTCACACAGCTAGTAACTGTCAAGTGTCTGAGGTCAGATTTGAACTCAGGTCCTCCTGAATCCAGGGTTGGTGCTTTATCTACTATGCAACCCAGCTACCCCATAGATATACTATTTCCTAACCATTCTGGAAAACAATTTGGGATCATGCTAAGGAAGTCAATAAAGTTTCCATACTCTCTGGCCAAGAGATCTCACTGAGGTAAAAAGAAAGGTCCCATATCCACCCAAATATTAATAGCGACATTTTATTTTATTTTATTTTTTTAGTGAAGCAATTGGGGTTAAGTGACTTGCCCAGGGTCACACAGCTAGTAAGTGTTAAGTGTCTGAGGCCGGACCTGAACTCAGACACTCCTGACTCCAGGGCCGGTGCTCCATCCACTGTGCCATCTAGCTGCCCCCCCCATACTTTCAATCCAATATTAGAACAAAATGAGACACTTGTAAACTACTCAACAAAAGGAGATTTACTTAGCCATGGCAGGAGAAGGATATACAATAAGGATAGGCTTTGAGGATAGCTTGAGTTGATTCAGTTGAGTGAATTCTCAGGCAAATTCCCTTGTTGGAATTATCCATCATGATCCACCAGCCAAGCCTCCAAGTGCCCCCTAGGGCTGTCATGGCTGCATTGTACTCAGGTGATGAGGGAGTGACATCAACAGTCTATGCCTTTAGTTGCCAGAGTCAATTAAGTCTCAAGAATTCTCTTGATAACTTTTTTTGTGTGTGTGTGAGGCAGTTGGGGTTAAGTGACTTGCCCAGGGTTACACAGCTAGTGAGTGTTAAGTGTCTGAGGCCGGATTTGAACTCAGGTCCTCCTGAATCCAGGGCCGGTGCTCTATCCACTGTGCCACCTAGCTGCTCCTTCTCGATAACTTTTTAAGGAAAAAGTAGCCTAACTTGCATGGAGGGGTGGGGTTGGGATATTACTTTTGTGACATGTTTCATTTATTCTGAGGTCATGTCTCCTATCCATTTTCCTCTAATGCTTTCTTCTACTGTTTTACTGAATTTCTTCTACTGATCAGAGGACTGGGTTTTTTTTTGTCTGTTTGTTTTGATCAATTTTGTCTCTACAGTTTGTTTTTGTTTGTTGGTTAATCAAGGTTGTGTTTGTCCTCCTAACATGGTTATTGTTACCCCTGCTATACTACATGGAGGCAGAGGACAATGTTTGAATTAATTTGTCACATCTCTAGACCCCTTTTGGACCTTGTCAGTCTAGCAATACTGCTCCCCCAACCCACCTCATATACCTTAAATATGATTCCTTCATCTGTAAAATGCGGGTGATGGCCTTGTAGATTTCTTCCATATTAAAACTTATGACCCTATGGATTTGTACCTATACAGCATAAAAGAGTTAAGGAGGTGTTGGAGCTTTCCTAGAATATAAGGGGATGGACCAGTCGGGCCTCTCGACTATCTGTACTCTTTGGCATGAATGTTTTGGCTATAGGGCAACTTGATGCCTTCAGGGCTTCCCACCCCTTTGTTATAGAACCTGAGCTTCACTTATGATGACAAGGCTTCTCTGCAAACACTGCAGATAATGCTCTGTTACTCCATCAATAATGAGAGATAGGGAAGAGAAGGACTAAAGAAGCATTTGCGTAATCCCTGTCTATTATTCTCAGCCAACCTTCACCATTGGATAGTGTGGGTTAGGAAAAATTAAAATTAAAAATTAAAAAAAAATTACTTTCCCTATAATTCCCTAAAAAGAAGAGTCACATTAAGTCCCTAAGGCCTGGCTCTAGAATTATGGTTCAGAAAATACAACAGGAATATCATTAAATACAAAGACATACCCAGAAGAATAATACTAGAGGAGAGAATGGTAGATAAAAAATAAAATGTGGATTGTAATAGAAAGAGTATTGGGCCATGATACCTGGATTATGGTCCCAGTTCTACCTCATACTCAGTGACCTTGAGTAAATCGTTTCAATTTTCTAAGCCTTAGTTTCCTCGCTTGTAAAATGGGAATTATACCTGCCCTGTCTATCTCTGAGTTGTGAGAATCAACTGAAATGACAGATGTGGGAGTGTTCTGCAAAGTGTTATACAAATGCAAGTCGGTATTAGGTGATAAATAGAACATATTTCTTCCTAGAGAAAAGGCAATAAAAGCCAAAGATACCAGGAGTTACAAAATACCTGTAATGGCCAAAATCGCATCAGGTAAAATGAATGGGATCATTGAGCACATCATCACACTGATAATATTCAGACAGTCAGTACCTCCATTTATTTTCTCTGGGAAATATAACTGCATGAGAAAGCCACACATGACTTACCCAAGATGTAATAACATCCCATTAGTTGTAGTACTTATGGAAGAAATGCAAGTAGATTAATTTTATTTATTTATTTTCAAATTCATTATATGCCATCAATAAAATTTTGACTCAATCTCAAGTGATATTGATAATTTCTTCCTTGGCAAAAAAATGGAATGAAGATGTGCTGAGAAATTAAATTGAGCACATTAATATCATACCCAGAATCTATCATTCAAGATACAGTTTTAGAAATTCTTATTCTTTATAAAGTATTAGAAGTGAAACTAACTGAAAGTCTTTAAGCATGCCAAGGTGCTATAGCAACTCAAAACTAACCTCACCTTATCTTCCATATATTCAGACCGTTTCCCCCCCTTATCTACTATTATTAAATTTATGATGGCTTCTTGACAAAAATAAAAACTTTGAGGTTCTAAAGAAGGGGATTTAGAAAGGGATTTTTCTGTGTTCAACATGGGTTCCATTGGGCAAATGTATTATAACAATCTATCTTGGAAATAAAAACCTACTGATGACATCCCAAGCATATGGAAGTAACAATATAATTAGAGGCTAAATGGTGAAAATGTCACAGTTTTATGTTCTAAGTTTGAGGTTAGTAGCTTGAGTTCTGAATTAAACATCAAAATGGCTGGGTCCTAGTTCCAGATTTGTTCAAAGCTTTAACTAGGATAAGATAACAGAAATTTTTAGTAGTGTGGCAACACTTACCACTTAGTTTTGCTGTTGTTCAGTCATTTCAGTTGTGTCTGACTCTTTGTGAGCCCATTTGGAGTTTTCTTGGCCAAAGATACTGTAGTGATTTGACATTTCCTTCTACAGTTCATTTTATAGATGAGGAAACTGAGGCAAACAGGGTTAAATGACTTGCCCAGGGTCACAGCTAGTAAGTATCTGAGGCTGGATTTGAACTCAGGGGCATCTAGTTAGCAAAAACAGTTAGAAGGTAGAAGATGTCCTATTGGTGACCCCATCCCAGATGAACCCTTCTCCAGGCTGCCATGTCCCATACTCTGGTTCCAAAATCTCCAGCAGCATTTGAGGGTACATTTTGTGTCATTTGAGGTTATATTTTGTGTCACTTGTACTGACTGTGTTTTGTACTATTTACTATATTGTTTTGTTTGCTTGTATTTGTATTCTCAGAACTTAATACAATGCCCAACACATAGTGTTTAATAAATGCTTGCTCTCTCTCTGTCTCTCTCTTTCTCTCTGCAAAAATTGCTAATTATGTTTCTGGTTTTGTCAGTGTGGCCAGCTGTTTTGTTGAATTCAATTGTTATTGATACAGTAAATGAAACCACTTTAATTGCTGAGATGATCACTAGGTTAACTTGGATGTTTTGCATTTGTTTTTGTTTCTCTGACAGAGGTCCATATTTGTTTATTTTTTTCTTCCAAAGTTCTTGTGACATTTCCTCTAAGTGAGATAGCTCTACTAATAAGAACTTTATCATAGAGTGTATTATCTGGTCTAGTCTAAGATTTGTTTGTTTCTTCTAATAGGTTAGTCCCAGGATAATTTATCACAATTATTTAAAAATATACTAGTAGATTTCTATTTATTAATTTGTATTTACTATTGTAGATATTTTAAATATAATAGTATTATATAATTCAATATATGGCATATATTGATATAACTAAAAGCAGACAAGATAAGATTAGTTCTGAGCATATGTTTCAAGGCTGTCAAAATTGTCTGTACCTATCATCATATATTATATCCATGATATATTTTTGTGGCAGTCATCCTAACTTGAATTATCAATAACAAACCCTGTATTTTAAAATAAAACAAAACAGAACTCCAAATCCACGTTTTATTTAAGCCACAAATTAGACTTAGCCTCTTCATATAATCTTGATTAAATTCTTTTGTCAGCAGGGGGTGGGGGGGGAGGTTAAACACACTTGAATTTGATGAGTTATTTATGCATGTTTTAATTCTGTTTTATTTGACAAACATTTGAAACTCTCCCTCTTTCTACTCAAGCTTTTCATCTCTTATAGTCAGACTTCCTATTAGAATCATCTCAGTAATCTGAGGTTAATAAAAATGAATATTAATAACTTCCTTTCTCCCTTCTTTGTGTGGTCAAGTAATTATCTCAATCACATATTATTTGTTCTTCTTATTAAATTATTATTAAACATATAATAATATATTTATTCACAGAATTCCCCTCTTTCCCCTTGTCATTTTCACTCTCAAGTGGGAAGAGGAGAAATTTCTTGGAGCATCTGAGGCAGAGTGAACACACGACACCTTTATTTGTTCAGATCTACAACCCTCTTAATAAGAGAAAATGAGTCACCAAAGTTACCACTGGAATTGATGAAGATGTTCAGTGGAATTTAGATATCTCAGTCTAAGTTTCCTTGCCCTTCATTTAAGTCTTTTCTGGAACAGTATTGCTTATAGTGAAAAACAAAACAAAACTTGAATCAAAGACTTAGAGAAAAATCTCCATGTGGGAAGGAGTCAGTTTTTATATGGATGGTGGTGTTTTCAGGGCTTCAATTCAAATTTCAAGTTTGAACCAAGGAAGCAGGGCCAGGCCACTGGTGCAGCCCAGGGTCACACTATTGTCTTCTCTTTGGTTGGAGAAACACTGAAATATTTTTTAAATGCCCAAAGGAGCCATTACTGTATGTTCAATGGAATCCACTACAAATGGAACAGCTCCAAGTTCATTGAGAGTATCAGGAGGAAGAAGAAAATAAAGAGATGGGAGATGGGAAAAAGATAGCTGGGAAAGGGCATTAATGACTCACATACCCTTCTCTTGCTAGTGACAAAAGCCAGGTGTGGCTGATGGCTGCTTCTATTTAACCTTCCAGTCAGAATGATGCACATTCAACTTCATGTTTGGTAATGGAAGAAGGAAGGTCTAGGTTGGGCCCTTATGTGTTATGATTTGAAGGTCATGAGGAGAACACTCTTGCCTCCAAACTCCCCCCCCCCCCCCAAGCTTACTGTTCATATCTGATATTTCACTATTAACAATTTAATGGGGGTGGGGGTTAGGACACAAGCTGAGAGGCGTAATACATGAGCCTTTTTAAAGTCATTAACTCTTTAGTATGAATTAGTTCATAAGAGCCTTTCTAGGTGGTGAAAAGCAAGTTTTGAGAGGAGGGGAGTTGGAGAGATTGATCCAGAGCACGATGAATAATTTGGAGTTACTCTATAGCAGGGTGTCTGGGTGGCCAAGAGGCAAGATGAGAATCTGGGTAGCTAAAGTAGAGAATGTTACCTGGGAGGAGGCACAGTGGATGCCATTGACAAACTGCCTGCTTCATAATTTCTCCTAGGTCCAGCCCTGGAGAGAACCCAGTTATAATGAAAGTAGGGCTCTCTAAGTTTTATTGCTGTAGATAACTCTGCTTCCTAGCTGTAAAACTGATTGATGCTCTTTACACCCCAGAGAAACCTCTACTGGTCACTTCCTTAAAGTAGGAATATGGGAGGGAAAGAAATTATACAAAGAAAATATTTTTCTCCTTTATTCTCTTCTGTTCTCCAAATAAGGGAGAGAAGGGCAGAATTATGTAAGGGAGAAAATATCGAATAAATGTGGTAATAGTAATTCAATCCATTTGGACTTTGACAGTGTGTGTGTTAAAATCAAACTCTCTAAAGTAAACAACTGGGGCCTAATGAGAATTTTCTTATATTGGTGGAGGAAATGAAATGGAAATAAAAAGATCTAGGAGATCATGTAGTCCAGTACTCTCATTTTACAGATGAGTAAACTGAGTCAGAGAGTCAATGATTTTCTCAGAATGTTCTAGCAAATTATTGGGAGAGCTAGGATTAGGACCCATGCCTTTTAATTTTGAATATAATGGCCTTAACTCTATACCAAGACTCTATGTCCTTCCTACTTGTCACTACTTAAAGTATTGATAACTAGGGAGTCTGTACCTTCATAGACATTAATTTCTTTGCTCTGAGGTCATACTGTTAGAAAAAAAGTGATAAAAATAAGAAAAAAGAAAAATATGAGATGGTACCTGTGGTGCAGTGGAAAGATCAGATGATCTATGGGGCAAGCCGCCTGGGGAGATGTGAGGGGAGGGGATTAGGAGAATAGGTGGAAGGGTTAGCCATATAATGAGGAGCATGGGAAGGAGAACTAGGGCAAGATATGGGGAGAAGAGGGAGCAGGTGACTTCTTTTCTCAGTCAAGTAGGAGAAGATATATGTTTGTGGGGGGTGGTAAAGGAGATATTGGTGGCGTGAGAACAGAAGTTTTGAAAGAGCAGCCAAGGACAATTAAATAGAAATTCAATCAAGGAAACTTTTTTTCTCTCAGCAGCAGTGAGGGCTTTCTGCAGGTGTGTGCTGATAACTATTTAACAATTGACTCACCAGAAAAAATATGCATAACATACTTTTAAGCTTAATCTGAATTATTGACATTTTCTCAATTGTTTTCTTAAGTCTACACAATTAACAAAAGGACAAATCAAGCCCAGATTTGTAGCATTTGATGATTTCCAAAGGCCCACATTGCAAATTTTAAATGAATTCTCAGGGGCAAATTTGAACTGGCTCTTGTACATGCTTGGCCTTCTATAGACTGAGGTTTGTATGATATTTGTGGGCCCTTCTCATTCTAACCTTCAATGAGCTACCCAAAATGGGAACTGGTTCCCTCACTGGTTATTGGGTTCCCTTTCACTGGACATCTTTCAAGACTCAATGACAATTTAATAGGAATGTTGTAGAGATGATTATTTTTTGGGGGGAGCACATGTTGGACTAGATGGCATCAGACATCCTTCCCTTCTCAGAGATTCATTGATCATCTGATTCTGTGACCCAAACCAAAAATCTGGGATGGGCTAGAGCTGGAGCACTTCTTTAATGATCCATGAACTCTGAGAGTGGAAGCAGGGGAATATTTCGTCTGGACTCAGAAAGTTCTGGATTCAAATCCAGACTCCTGAATTTGTTTTACTAGTGGTGTGACCCTGCACAAGTCACAACCTCTCTGAGCCCTTGTTTCCTCATCTGGAAAATGGGGATACTTGTAAGCCTCAAACGAGATTATGTAAATACTGTCAACTTGAAAGGCCTCCATAAATGTCAGTTGCTATTTAGTTAATTTTGTGTTTATAATATTAATAATATCATGCTGGTAGAAAGTAATTTGATATTGTTTAGTCTAAATTAGAGCTTAACAAACTATAGCCCTTGTGCCAAACCTGGCCTGACCTCTGACTTGCTAGAATAGTTGTCACTTAGGGACCATGCAAAAGCAGGCAGTGAGCCAGATTTGGCCCGGGGGTAGTAGTGTGCTAACCCTTAATGGAAATTCATTAAAATTCTTAGGAAGAGTTATTGTTCAGTAGTTTTTAGTCTTGTACAACTCTTTGTGACCCCATTTCGGTTTTTTTTTTTTTTGGCAAAGATACTGCAGTGGTTTGTCCTCTCCTTCTCTAGCTCATTTTACAGATGAAGAAACTGAGACAAACATAGTTAAGTGACTTGTCCAGGGTCACACAGCTAGTGAGTGTCTGAGGCTAGATTTAAATTCAGGATGATGAGTCTTCCTCACTCCAGGGCAGTATTCCACCCACTGTGTTATTTAGCTGTCCCTCTTAGAGAGTTATACTTAAATATGCTTTGGAATTATATTGGTTTAGGATGCTTTCTAATTGGCTCTTTGAAGGTCAGAATACATATTGTTTCCCAATAATCTACAATGAGATGAAACTGGTGACTTGACTACATTTCAATTAAACTGATGGTTATTGAGCACCTACTATGCACCAAAGCCTATTCTTTCACTTGTTGAAGGTATCTGAACAACAAACACACACATCAAGAGAGCTCAGGACCATTTGTCTTGCCAAGTCAGATAACTGATGTCTCATTGAACTGTTAAACTTAAAGCAATTTATCCCTAAGGCCAAAGAGAGTGGGCAATCCATGTGATCAATTAATGGTAGATATTGACTACAGAGGAAACAATACATTGCATTTCTTTTTTTTTTTTTTTGCGGGGCAGTGGGGGTTAAGTGACTTGCCCAAGGTCACACAGCTAGTAAGTGTCAAGTGTCTGAGGCCGGATTTGAACTCAGGAACTCCTGAATCCAGGGCCAGTGCTTTATCCACTGCGCCACCTAGCCACCCCCTCACATTGCATTTCTTACGGGGCTTACATTATTGAAATCAAAAGTTCAATGATGGTTACCCTCCAATGCTTACTTTTCGATAGGTGACACTATGATTAAGCTTCCAAATTGGAAATCTTAACAAGCACGCAGCTAGTAATTGGGTAAGACTTGTTAAGAAGATCCCATTTTTCATGCAAGTCCCTTTCCCATATTTATTTCTGAAGACTCTGGTTAAATAAATGTGTAAAGTGAACCCAAGTCTCCTCACCCAAAGTAAATAGACTAGAAAATATTGATTGCCTTTCATGGCCTTGTCAGAGGCCCTTTTTCCTTACACATATACATATGTGGAGAGAAGCTCTTATTTCCATGCCTAAGATAAATGATCAGGAATGGGGCTCACTGGTGAATTTCTCCTTTCTGTTGTCTCTGGTGCCAGTTTAGCAGAGTTTGCGTGATCTTCCTAAACAACCAATGAGATTCTCTGAGATGCAGTGACAAACTTGGCCTGCCAAACCATTCGGTGTTTTATTGATGTGCTCCTGGATGTATTAAATTGTGAGGCAGGCTTGTGGAGGAAGTGAAGTGGATTCTAGGTGAAATGAAAGCTGACTCTGTATAAAACAGGAAATTTATAGGTGAATTAGTGTTCAACTAGAAAATCACCAGAGCTGTAGAAGCAGTATCCCAATGGAAACTGGCTGATTTCTTAAAAAAAAATCTCTTTTCCATTCAAGACTCTCTACCTTTGGCTAATAACAGGCCAAATTTAGACATTTCATTCACTGTGCCTGAGTTGGAGAACAAATCCTCATTCATTCACAAATAAACCACTTCTATAAGTGGCAGGCATCTAGAAAACCACTTAATTTAGAAAAACTAGGTAAGGAGAATAAAATGTCGGAAGGGTCAAGGTTTGCAAACTAGATAATTGATTTTCATGAAAATTGGGTTGGGAACTTTATGTATCCATTGGTCAATCAATGGGTATCTAGTATGTGATAGTTACCAGATAGGCATAGGGGAAACAAAGGACAAAATGAAATGGTCCCTGAATTTGTTTTCATTCATTTAGTGGAAATAGCTTGTGTGATTTCAGAGCTATGAATGTTCTAGATGGAGTTTTCACTTTTTGAAGTCCTGTACCTCGACTAAATAAAACACAGTTTGCTCAATCTGCCTTGAAGTGATGAAGAACTGATTGGAAGTCTCCTATGAGAACTGGGATTTGGGTCTCATTCTAGGGAATCTGGATGAGAATGGATAACTGAACTATATCCCAATTTTGCTTGCCTAAAGCATGAACCCCTTAGGTAACAAAATGCCACCCTATTGCTCATAGGCTAATTTCTGTAAGAATTTTATCAGTTGTACCTGAAGCCAAGAAAGTTCAAACCTATCCCCAGACATTTACTAGTTGCATCACCCTGGGCAAGTCACTTAACCTCTGTCTGCCTCAGTTTCCTCATCCATGGAATGGGAATAATAGTAGCAGCTACCTCCCAGGGTTGTTGTGAAGATTAAATGAGGTAAAATTTGTAAAGTGTTTTGCAAACCTTAAAGAACTATGTAAATGTTAATCATTATTATTATTATTATTAGCCCCTAGAGATAGAGAAACTGTGGAGTGCATTAGAATCAATGAAAATAGTGCTTTATATTTATTTATTTATTCATTCATTCATTTGTTTGTTTATTTATTTATTTATTTTGCGGGGCATTAGGGGTTAAATGACTTGCCCAGGGTCACACAGCTAGCAAGTGTCAAGTGTCTGAGGTTGGATTTGAACTCAGGTCCTCCTGAATCCAGGACCAGTGCTTTATCCAGTGCTCCACCTAGCTGCCCCGCTTTATATTTATAAAATGCTTTCCTGATAGCTCTATGAGGTAGTACGAGTATTATTAATTCTATTTTATAAATCGAGGGGCTGAGGCCCAGGAGGGGTAAATAACTTCTTTTGATCACACAGATAGTAGGCAAAGGAGTCAGGACTTGAACCCAAGTATTCTTGAGCATTTGCTCGATGCTTATCCAAGTTACTTCTTACATATTAAGGTCAAATGGACAATGGCAGTTTAAAAAAATTTAACAATCAGTCATTCACCAAAAATGTATGTAATGTCTGCTATGGGACAGAGTCTTTGTTAGGTGCTGAGGATATCAAGACAAAAATTTAAAAGTATCTGCCCTCAAGGAGCTATCAGGAGAGGCAATATAAATACATATAGGCACATATTAAATACACACAAAATTAAAAGTTATAGGGGGAGTTGTTTTTTTTTAAATGGGGCACTACCCAGTCATGTTGAGTCATGACTTTGGGGATTGGTAATTGGAGTCACCCAATTAAATTTGCAGGTAGTTTGGGGTCCTTTGGAACTTTCTAATAAAGACATTGGATTTCCATCCTGTTTTATTAATTAATAAAAGCCTAATTCATGACAAATCTTGATTCAGTATTTCAGAAATTAATGATTTTGCTCAATTTAATTGAGCATCTAGAAAACATCTTCCATTGATCTTTCTCCTTCACAAATCCCTCTCTCCTTCCTTCTTTCCTTCATCTTTCTTTCTTTCTTTCCTTCCTTCCTTTTTCCTCCTTTCTTTCCTTCTTTCTTCTTTCTTTCTTTTCTATGGAGAGGCAGTACAGAAAGCTAAATGTTGGACTAGGAATTAGGAGGCCTGAGTTCTAGTCCTGGTTCTGCCACTTAGTAGCTGTGTGACTTTAGTCAAGTGTCTTCATTTATTTGAACCTGTTTCCTCATCTATACCATGAGGAGGATTATCATGAGAATCAAATAATACCATAAATGTAAAATTATGAAGGAATGAAATGTTTCACTATGTTTTGTTTCTCAAATTTAGGCTCCTGTAACCTCTCTTTAATATTATTTCTATAAGTTTTTGGAATCATTCTCTTCTTTCCTATACTTACTGCCCAAAGTCCTGTCTATACCTTGGTCTTCTCTTGCTTGGGCTGTTATAATTTCCTTTTTCCATCATTGTTCTATTGTTGTTCAGACATTTCTGACTCTTAATAACCCCATTTGAGGTTTTCTTGGCAAAGATACTGGAGTGGTTTGCCATTTCCTTCTCCAGCTTATTTTACAGATGAAGAAACTGAGACAAACAAGGTAAAGTGCCTTGCCCAGGGTCACATAGCCGGGAAGTGTCTGAGACCAAATTTGAACTCAGGAAGATGAGTCTTCCTGACTAGGCTTGGTGTTCTATCTCCTGTGCCACCCAGCTGCCTCTATTGTTCTATTACAATTTATTTATAATCCTAAACTGCTAGAGCAGAGGGATCAAATACTCAGTCACAGGCTGAATGTAGCAGAACCAAATTAAATATAAATGGGAAATTTTTAACAAAATAGAAATATAACATAAATAACATTACACTTTAAAACTAGGTCAATATGCAGGCAGGAATCCATAGGTATGGATTACTGGCTGCCATATCTATTTGAGTTTGACCCCACTGTCCTAGATGACAGAAATATTTTCTTTCCAACTCTTTCTAAAGGTCTAGTGTAGGACTATTCAACAGGATAGATAGATGACTAGTAGTATTGTTCTTTTAAAAAATGATTTATTGATGTATTTTCTTTTTATTTCCTAGGCATCTTGGAAATACCACCCTTTCCCCTCTCCTCTCCTCCTTTCTCCCTCTTCCACATCTTCTTCCCTCTTTTAGGAATTCACTCATCCCATTCTCTCTTAATTAATTTTTTTTGTGGGGCTATGGGGGTTAAGTGACTTGCCCAGGGTCACACAGCTAGTAAGTGTCAAGTGTCTGAGGCCGGATTTGAACTCAGGTACTCCTGAATCCAGGGCCAGTGCTTTACCCACTGCGCCACCTAGCTGCCCCCCCATTCTCTCTCTCTCTCTCTCTCTCTCTCTCTCTCTCTCTCTCTCTCTCTTTAAGGGCAACGGGGGTTAAGTGACTTGCCCAGGGTCACACGGCCAGTAAGTCAAGTGTCTGAGGCCGGACCTGAACTCAGGTACTCCTGAATCCAGGGCCGGTGCTCCATCCACTGCCCAACCTAGCCACCACCCCTCCCCCCCATTCTCTCTTAATAAAGAAAGCTAGTTAAGCAAAAACCCTTTATGCAAGGATATACCTGACAATGTATACAGTCATCCCTTCCACACTGTGACTTTCCCCATCATGGTTTCACTATATCAAGGGTCAGCATAAGAAATTAAATGGGAGGGAGCAGCTAGGTGGTATGGTGGATAAAGCACTGGCCCTGGATTCAGGAGGACCTGAGTTCAAATCCAACCTCAAACACTTGACACTTACTACTTGTGTGACCCTGGGCAAGTTACATAACCCTCATTGCCCCACCAAAAAAAAAAAAAAAAGAAAGAGAAAGAAAGAAAGAAGGGAATTTGGGGGGAAGTTTGTGGAAGTCATATATGACATGTGAAGACCAACAGATGACACAGAAAAAGTTTGGAAACTCAGAAATCCATAAAACACATGTATAATATT
The DNA here is from genome assembly GCF_019393635.1 of Dromiciops gliroides. Taxonomy (NCBI): domain Eukaryota; kingdom Metazoa; phylum Chordata; class Mammalia; order Microbiotheria; family Microbiotheriidae; genus Dromiciops; species Dromiciops gliroides. The sequence continues at coordinate 488,167,991 of NC_057861.1, forward strand.
GTATAATGTCAACATATTTTATCTTGCAATACCATAATAATTGAGACTTCTTCTATGGTATGAAGGGAGGGACAAACATTTTTATGCGGATTCTCCAGATTGTAGGTAGGGGCACTGTGATCCTAACCCCTGTGATGTGGAAGAGATATCTGTACACCATTCTGCCCCAGTATTTCCCTACCTCTCTCCCTAGAGGAATTAAGTATGTTTTATTTTCTATTCTCCAGGAACAGTTTTAGTTTTTCAAGAGACAATTATTATTTGAGGACGACAAATATTTTTACTTTTTTTTTTATTAAAAAAGGGAGAACCATCATTGTGAACAAGGTTTTTAATCTTTTCAGGGAGTTCTACAATGTGTTATTACTTATGGTTATTAACACTAATTGACTATGAAACCATGGGAAAATCCCTTGGCCTCTCTGGACCTCCATTTACTCTTCTCCGGTTTGATTGGGGTGTAGAGTATAGCTCAGGAAGTGTTGGGATGTGGTACTGGATGGCTGGATTGGGACTAGATAATAAAGGGATTTGCCTGCTAGGTTGAGGAGTTTGAATTTTGTTGGGTGAGCAGAAAGTTATATATTGAGAATTTTTAATCAGGCAACACCTTAATAATCACTGTAACTAACACATAAATAACATGTTAAAAATTGCAAAGGGCTTTACATGTATTATTTCATTTGATCCCCACAACAACCCTATGATATAAGTGCCATTATTATCCCCATTTTACAGATAGGGAAACTGAGACCAAATGAGATTAAGTTATTTGCTCAAGGTCACAAAACTAATAAGCTCCTGAGACAATATTTGAACTCAAGTCTTCCTGACTGTAAGTCCAGCAATCTATTTGTTGCATAATCCAGCTTCCTAAAAGTAATCTTTAGCATTTCTGATTCTATAATTTTCAAGTACTTTGCAAACTTTAATGAGATAATATCTGTGAAGTGCTTAGCATAGTGTCTGGAATATAATAAGTAGACACTTAATAAATACTTGCTTTCCTTTACCTCTATAAAGCATTCTAGAAGAATGAGGGAGAAGGGAGGGGGGAAAATTTTGGAGCAAGGCTTTGGGGAATCAGACAGCAGGATGAGGAGCCTGGAAGTGGGAACGTTAGGAAGGAAGCAGGAAGGGGAGAGGGTGGTAAAGAAAATGTTGGAGGGCACCTAAGATGAACTTTGCCCACTTTTAAGTTCTGAGTTTGAATGGCACTGATCCATACGTGATGCTGGAAATCACCTTGCTAGCAAGCTGCCTTCAAGCAGTAGTGAATTAGGTCGCTGTTGTCTGTCCTAGAGGAAAACCTCATGAATAAATAATGCATTGTAACAGTGGCTTGCAAGATAGCCTTAGAGTCAGAAAGACTTGGCTTGAAGTCATATCTCACACATATGCCAAACATGTGACCATGGACTTATTCTTTTAGTACCTCGGACAGCTCTCTAAGTTACAAATTGCATTGGTGGAGGAAGGTTCCATACCGGGAATAACCTATACTGATGAAATCACCTCTATATAGATAAATGGATAGAGAGATGATAGCTAGGCATCTATCATCTATGTATTTATATTTATGTATGTGCATACAAAACATATATTATGTGTGTATACTTATATATGTTCTATTTCTTGATTCTCATAACAACCTCATGAGGTAGGCAGGGAATGTATTATATTACCACCTCAGTTTTGCAAATTAGAAAGCTGAGGGTCAGAGAAGCTTCACTGAATTGCTCAAGGTCACACAGCTAATAGAGTACAACCAGACTGCTGACTCATAGTCCAATGTTTCTTTCACTAGGCTGTGAATAATAGATAATATTTATATATCATTTTAAGGTTTCCCAAGCACTTTATATATTGCCTCATTTTATCCTCACAATTACCTTCTGAGACAAGTACTGTTATTATCCCAATTTTACATATAAGGAATCTGAGGCTGAGAGGTCCAAGGTGAGATTTGAACCCATGACTTCCAGATGCTGGGTCTAATGATTTATTCACTATACTACTCTGGTTCTCTTGTACCACCACCTGTAACGGTGAAGTTAATCCATTTTTACTCAACTTATGATCTCAATGTTAATACAGGTTTCATGGTTAAAGGAGGTTTTCAATTATTTTAGTCTTTTGTATTTATCTGTCAATTTCACAAGGAGCATCCCACAATCTGTCATTTTTCACTATAAAGAGTCCTGCCTAAGGACATTGAGATACATTTTTATTAAATATTCTAGGTCCCTTAAGATCAATTGCTTTCCTTTTCCATATCCTCTTTCCTTACTCATGTTACTGGACTCTTCTCTTCTCTCCCCGGTTGCTATGAATTTTAACCAGAGTTTAGATTGTTTTTGGTATTGAGCATTTAACTTGTTTTTTGAGGAAAATCACAGTTATATTTTAGAAATAAACTAAAGTTTTACATTTTTAAAGTGTTCCAGAGATAAATGGTTTGGAAACTATAAGAAAAAGAAACCTGCAAATTCACAAATGGGAAACTTGGGTCTCGTACTTAACTCACCTTTGCAACCTGAAGACCTTCAGAAAAAAACATTTAGCCGACACATTAGCAACAGCATTGGCTGCTACTAACAGCATATGCCTGAAGGAAGGTCATGTTTGATTGGTGGGAAGATTTAAAGCATCACCTTGCTAAGGGCCTCGCTGAGCCCTTAGCCAGGGCTGTATGGAGTAATTTATTATTAGTCCTATGATAACAGACTATCTGTGAGAACACTCAGGTTTTAGAACCCAATAGAGGCATCAGTGTTAGAAAGCATATGTCAGCCAATAAGAAATTTGTCTTTTTTAGAGAGAACCATTATTAGCTAACTGCCTTTCCCTGGATTTGTTTTTCTTTATGGCTTTGTTCCAAGACCAACCAAGGATGGTTAGGTCACTCAGCTGCATGTTTTTAGGGTCTTAAAAGCATATTCAAATGAGCAAATTCAATTATTCAATCTAGTGGGATGTCAAACACCATAGCAGGAATGATAGGTGCTGGAATTTCATAGATCATCGATTTAGAGCTGGAAGGGACATTAGAGGTCATTGAGTTCAATCCCTTCCTTTTTACAGATGAGAAAAATTAGTCCAAGGGAGTTTAAGTGACTTTCCCAGGGTCCCATAGTTAATAAGTGTATGTGTATATGTACAGGGTGGGCCAAAAGTCCTGATATTTTAATAACTTTTTGAAAATTATTTTTTCTTTTTGTTTTGCCATTTATGAGATTTGATTTTTCACACATAATATTAATCAACTTACTCTCTCTATATATACTGTATATGATGCTATGGTATTATAATTTAAAAATAAAGGAGTTATTAAACATTGAAACCCCTTTGTGACTTTTGGCCCACAGTGTATATCCATATATATATGTGTGTGTGTGTGTGTGTGTGTGTGTGTGTGTGTGTGTGTGTGTGTGTGTGTATGTGTATGTGTATGTATATGTACATATATTCATATAGAGTATAAATATAAAGTTATAAATACAAATATATCCAAAGTAACTATGTACCAGGTACTCTGGGAGGAAGGGCACTAGCTATTGAGGGGAGATTAGGAATGGTTTAGTGTAGTTGTTGGTGACTGAAGGACATTTTATCAAATATTCTTTTTGTTTTGTTTTGTTTTTTTGGTGGGGCAATGAGGGTTAAGTGACTTGCCCAGGGTCACATAGCTAGTGAGTGTCAAGTATCTGCAGCTGGAGTTGAACTCAGATCCTCCTGAATCCAGGGCTGGTGCTTTATCCACTGCGCCACCTAGCGCTCTTGAAAGGCATTTTAAAAAACTTTTTTGTATGTGTGAGGCAATTGGGGTTAAGTGACTTGCCCAGGGTCACACAGCTAGTAAGTGTTAAGTGTCTGAGGCTGGATTTGAACTCAGGTCCTCCTGAATCCAGGGCCAGTGCTCTATCCACTGCACCACCCAGCTGCCCCTCTTGAAAGGCATTTTAAAGAAAGAGAAGGACTCCGTGAGGTAGAGGAAAGAAGAAGGTTCATTCCAGGCATAGGGAATAACCCATGCAGAGGTAGAGAAACTGAGATATTGGGTGAAGTGAGAGGAACAGAGAAAAGGCCTGCCTGGCTGGATTTCAGAGTGCAGGAAGGGGAGTCATGTGTAATGAGGCTGGAAAGATAGGATGGGGGCAAGGTTGTGTAAGGCTTTAAAAACTAAACAGAAGAACTTATGTTTTATCTTAGAGGTAATAAGAAACCACCTCAGCTGGATAAGTAGAGAGAGATAATGCAGGGTAGGTGCTATAAAAGATGTCATCAAGAGAAATGTATAATCAGAAGAAAAGATGCAGTCACATAGCTAGTAAAGTATCTGAGGCCAAAATAGAATTCAGATTTTCCTGACTCCATGTTCAACCCTTTAGCCACCATGTCACCCAGCTGTCTCAAAATCGGGGATTCTTAACTGTTTTTGTGTCATGGGCCCCTTTGGTGAAGCCGATGGACCCCTTCTCAGAACAATGTTCTACTTTAAGTAGACTTATGACTTTAAGTCATAATTTTAGGGAACGCTGAATTTTAGTTAGTGGTTGGTGGAAATAAAAATGTCTATATTTTTACCCATCCAAACTTATGGACCCCCTGAAATCCTCCATGGGCCCCTTGTTAAGATCCCCCATTTTAGGGGCAGCTAGGTGGTGCAGTGGATAGAGCACTGGCCCTGGAGTCAGGAGTACCTGAGTTCAAATCTGGCCTCAGACACTTAACACTAGCTGTGTGACCCTAGGCAAGTCACTTAACCCCAATTGCCTCACTAAAAATAATAATAATTAAAAAAAAAGATCCCCCATTTTAGATACTTACCTGGAATAGCAACCTTCTCAGGAAGCGGATAGTTCCTTAAAACCATGTGGAAGCCTGTATCCTTGTACTGGTTGGGTCACAGCAATAGGGAGAGCCTATGTGTCATGCCACTTGGATGTACAGATAATTCAAGGCTCCCAAAGCTTAGGAAAGGAGTGCCTGTGCAGACTAGGGGTCTGTTTTAGGGAACGGCCTCTATTTGTTCCCCTTGTCATTCTGCAGGCTAATCTCTTGCCCTAAAGCTGTAGCTAGTGTTTGGTTTGATTTCTAGAAAGTTCCTCCTTAGTTGCACTGTGTTACCTTTTTTTTTTAAAAAAAGAAAACATCTAGGGGCAGCTAGGTGGTACAGTGGATAGAGTATCAGCCCTGGAGTCAGGAGGACCTGAGTTCAAATCTGGCCTCAGACACTTTACACTTACTAGCTGTGTGACCCTGGGCAAGTCACTTAACCCCAATTGCGTCACCAGAAAAAACAACAACAAAAACAAAAACATCTATTGCTCCCTTAGTCACTCTTTTTCTATGATTAGGAATTATCTCCTATTCTTATTCCATGCAGAGATGGGGATAGGAGATGGTTAATTTGGAGGTATTGGGGTCTGGGAGAGAGGAAAGAAGAGTCTTGGAAGAACATGCAGTAAAAGACATATTTTTATCCAAGTTCTGTGTGGCATCATTCATAGGGCCACAAGGCTCTTAGAGGTTAAATGACTTGCCCAAGGTCACATAGTCTATAGGTACCAAGCAAGGGACTTGAATTGAGGTCTTCTTGGTTTTGAGGTCAGCTCTCTGTTCCCTTTACCACACTGCCTCTCTACTAAATAATATCATGGGGGTGGGGGTGGGGGTGGAGGAAGGTGCCATCCTATCTAGTGAGCTTCTTGAAAGCTGAGACTGTGTATCAGTCATCTTTGTGCACTCTACAGAACCTAGAGCCTTACACACAGTAGACCCACAAGGAAGGCAACAGGCTCGGCTACTTATTTGCTGTTCGACCTTGAAAAGTCCCTTCCCATCCTACCTGTCAGTTTTGTCATCTATACAATGGGAATAATTACACTTGAATAATATTTTAGCAATCCCTGCCAGAGTTGTTGTGAAGATCAAATGAGATAATATATGTTAAATAGTTTATAAACCAAAAAGGATACACACTCATATTTGATATCTTTATGATATGGGAAAAGGATGTCATCTATAACAATTATGATATTATCATTCTTGTTGTTGGTATGGATAGATTTCAATCAGTATAACTGGAAGAAGTACTCATGTATGACATTATGGTTAAAAAATACTTGTTGAATTAAATCAAAGCATCCTTGAGACTAATAAAAATAGGAGGTACGTCCAGAATCAGAGCATTTGGAGACATTGTTCTCTATGAACTCCATGAAATTGTACTCTTATACCTCATGGTGGTTAGGAGGTAGCCCTAGTTTCTCAAAGACTATGCCAATGGAACAGTCTCCACGTGCATTTATTAAGCACCTATTATATACCAGGCATTGTGCTAAGTGCTGGATCTATGAATATTAATTTAACTGTCAACATTCTAAATGTGAAATCCTTGTCCAATGACCAATGAGTTAACATGGTACCAGGAAACTAAATGTTGACATTCTCAGTCTAAATGAAATCCGAAGATATACAGACACTACAGCTATATGGAAGGATGTGTCATAGATTCTCCCAGAGAGGCCAAGAAAGAAAACAGTACAGCTGGTTTCATCATTCCTACAAAGGAAACAGAAAAGATAATTTCATGGGAAACTTGGTCATTCCACCTCACTATACTCATGGGCAGAAGCATATCCCATAAGCAAGTCATTTAGCCCTGTTTACCTCAGTTTCCTCATCTGTAAAATGAGCTGGAGAAGGAAATGACAAACCATTCTAGTATCTTTGCCAAGAAAATGCCAAATGGGTTCACGAAGATTGGACATGACTGAAAAAACGACCAAAACAATTATAGTGCTTTAAGGTTTGCAAAGTGCTTTACCTGTTTTATCTCCCTTGATTTCTCACAACCACCCTGTTAGGTAGGTGCTATTATTGTGTCCATTTTAAAGATGAGGAAAATGAGACTGCATGGTTTATCAGAAATGGGATTAAAAGTCAGGTTTTCCTGACTCTGAGAGCAGTAGTCTATTCACTACATCATGTAACCACTGTCTAGCAAATAAGCCATTTTTGGCTGAAATGCATTCCTTTGGTCACTTTTTTTTAATAGATCAGGAAATTGAGACCCATATGAGGTGAAATGACTTTTACAAAGTCACATGGGCACCAAATATGGGAAACAATTTTGCATGAAGAATAGCATGATAACTCCTAGGATATTAGCAATGGGAAGCTGTCTTTCTGTTTCCCGGTCCATGCCATTACTATTATGATACTACAGCAAAGTGGAAAAAACCAATGGATTTGGAGTCAAGACAGATCATGGTTGAATCCTACCTCTGATGGGTCCTAGCTGTGTGACCACATGGTAGATCACTTAACCTTTCTGAGCCTCAATTTTCTTACATATAAAGTAGGTAGAAAAATAGCACCCACCTCATGGCATTGTTGGGAGGATCAAAAAGAAATGTGTACAAAGCATTTTGCTAACCTGAAGGGGATATGTAAATGTCAGGTATCATAATTATTATTATAGTATGGGACCTTATCTCATGGGCAAATGATGCCACAAATAGGAATGAAATTCTAAGGAAGTATCACTGGAAATGTAAGTGATCAGTCTATGCTAGTTTTATTAACATATCCTTGTGAGAAACAAATCCCTGAGGAAAGATGAAAGATTGGACATGCGCTAACGTGTATTCCGCTTGCTAAAGGGAATGCTGGACATGTGTTCAGTGGAAAAGACAGAGAAGAATGAGCATCTTGGCCTCATTTCCTTTTGGTTCCATGACACCCTGGGGAATTTCTTGATGTGTCTCATCAATTTGTACCAAAGCTGTTTTTCATGTTTGGTGCCCATGGAGAGTTTTAGCTGCCAGAAATTGTTTGGCAAAATGCTTTTCCACTTGATATTCCATTTTGCCAAGAGAATTCTGTTTAACATTTAAGTTCCCTTTTTGGTCACTGGGTTTTTTATTTCAGTTAAATTCAACAAGGATTTATTAAGTGCCTGCTGTATTCCTATCCCTGTACTGGGTGCCAGAGGCACAAAGACAAAAATAAAATAATCCCTGCCCTCAAGGAGTTTAACTTCTATAGAGAAGAAATAAAATTTATGTAGAAAATTAAATTTAAAAGCATATAGAGGGGGCAGCTAGGTGGCACAGTGGATAGAGCACCGGCCCTGGAGTCAGGAGTACCTGAGTTCAAATCCAGCCTCAGACACTTAACACTTACTAGCTGTGTGACCCTGGGCAAGTCACTTAACCCCAATTGCTTCACTAAAAAAAAAAAAGCATATAGAGTAATTTTGAGGAGAGGGCACTGGCAACTGGGAGGGGGGAGTTGGAGTAGGGAAATCCTATTAGAATTCCTATAAAAGGTGGTATCTGAACTGAGCTTTGAAGAAAACTAGGGATTCTCTAGGTAGAGTTGAAGAGGAAGTGCATTCCAGACATGGAAGAAAATCTATGCAAACATAAGGATGGAGAGGGGAAATAGGACATCCTTTAGGAGGAAGCTTAGGTAGCAGCCAGATTTGGCTGGATAGTAGAGTACACGAAAGAGAGTAATGTTAAAAAGGTCTGGAAAGGTGGACTGGAGGTAGACTGTAAACCCTTTGGCTTTAAAAACCAAACAGAGGAATATGTCTTTGAGTCTAGAGGCTAAAGGAAACCAACAGAGCTTCTTGAGCAGGGAGGTGACATGATCAGAGGTGTACATTAGGAAAATTAATTTGGCAACTGTGGTGAATGTGGATTGGAGAATAATGAGACCAGAAATAGTGACACCAATTAGGAGGCTGTTGTAGTAGTCCAAGGAGGGGATAACAAGGACCTGAATTGAGGGGGGTGGCTATGTGATTAGAGAGAAGTGGATAGACATGAACTTATATCTTGGAGATAGATAATAGAAAAGATGATTTGGCAATCAAATGGGTATGATAGATGTGAGAGTTAGAAGAGCTGAGGATGACTCTGAGGTTGAAAATTTGGGTGATTAAAAGATTGCTAGGTACAGTGGATAAAGTGCCAGTCCTAGAGACAGGAAGACTCATCTTCTTGAGTTCAAATCTGGCCTCAGACATTTACTAGCTGTGTGACCCTGGGCAAATCACTTTACTCTGATTTCCTAAGTTTTTTCACCTGTAAAATGAACTGGAGAAGGAAATGGCAAACTACTCCAGTATCTTTGCCAACAAAACTGCAGATGGGGTCACAAAGAGTCTGACACAACTGAAAAATGACTCAGCAACAACAAAAACAACAACAATGAAGGATTGTGGTCCTTCAAAATAAATAGGGAAGTTAGGAAGAAAGAAAGATTGTCATTGCTTCAGCCTGTGGAAGATAAATATTTCTGAATATTTGTCCTATTCTCTATTGTCTTTCTTCATCAGGTGGTGAAAGTATTATGATAAGGTCAGGATAAGAATGTGACCCAATGCCAACCTATCAGGAGCCTTTTTCTAGAAAATTCTCTAGGAAAGGCAGAAACTACTAGTTAGAAAAAATAAAAAGACTAGAGAAAAAGTAGAAAGTGGGTGAGGCTGTCTTGAGTTTTCAGTCATTACCACGCAGGGAGTCGGGAAGAGAGAAGAGAGCTTTGGATTGAGCATCAGCCTGACTACTAACCAGATGCCTAATTAGGCAGTACAGTGAGATAGTACCTAGCTTAGAAATACAGCAGCTGGGTGATGCTGTGGAGATCATACCAGACTCAGTCAGGAAGACCTGAATTCAAATCCTGACTCAGACATTTACTAGCTGTGTAACTATGGGAAAGTCACTCAATCTCAGTTTCTTCATCTGTAAAGGAATGATAATAGGTACACCTTCCTCCCGGGGTTGTTGTGAGGATCACATGAGATGATATTTGTAAAGTGCTTGGCAAACCTTAACATACTTTATAAATGTTAGCTATTGTTGTTGCTGTTCTTATTTGTTGCTATTATTATAACCCAGTTCTGATAATTAGTAATTAAAAGTATGTGTTTACCTTACAAGATTATTGCAAGGCAAGCATGATATAAATGTTGCCTAAATTTCTCTGACACATAATTTCCTTCTTTAGAAAGTGACAAGGGAAGCTGAACGACATCGATTATTATCTTAGGCTGCATTGAAAGGATCTGTGCCCATTCTGGACCCTGGGAGTCCTATTCCGCTGGTGTTCTGATTTACTCAGACAATATCTGAATTACGATGTTTGGTCCTGCCTGCTCTGTTTTAAGGCCATTGATAAGATGGGGAATACTGGGAAGTGGACAATCAGGTTGGGGAAGGAAGCAGACTTGAGAATATGACATGAGGATCAGCTGAAGGAACTGGAGAAAGAAAAAACAAACTCCTGGAGTACATGATAATCGTCACCAAGTATTTGAAGGATTAGATTGATTGTAATTGGTTCCAGTGGACAGAAACAGAAGCAATGGGGAGAAGTTTTGGAGAGACGATTTAGGACTAGACAAACCAAACCAAACCAAACCTTCCTATAACTACTGAGCCTCTGAACGGCCTGTCTTGGGAGGTGGTGCGTTCTCACTGGAGTTCTTCAAGCAAAGGTTGGATGACTATTTGTTGGGAATGGTATAGAGGGGCATCTTATTCAGGCCTGGCTTCTGGTAACCTCTGAGGTCCCTTCCAACTGAGAGGTTCTAGATGATTCTGTGTGTCCTATTGTGCCCGGGGATGTTGTAGAATTCTTGTGTACCAGGAAAGTTCTTCTATCAGAGAGCCGGTCTAATTACTCATTCTTAAAGGATAGCTCTGGTACATCATTGGTTCTCAGATAATCTCATTATTTCCATCTCTGTGCTGGTGATAGTGGTCATGGCAGTAATCATGTGTAATAGGGATTAAGGTATGTAGAATGCTTGTCATAGGTGCATTCCCAATGGTGACTACCTCACAGGAGGGGAGAGAGTGTGATGTCTCACTCATTCTAGGAGGGACAGAGGTAGAAAGTCTCTTCTTTTGAAGTTCTCCCTCTACCCTCTTTTAAATTTCAGGCTGGGGGGGAGGGGTGAGGAGGCAGAACTGAATGAAATGAAAATTAAAGTTCTTACTTTGGTTGAGAGATCAAAGGTATTAGATGAATGGAGCTAGGAGGGAGATGACGGGGACTCAGCATTTTGCTGCTGTATCGAGGGGTTTGTGTGACATCAAAATGTCATGGTACATTCTCACCGTGGAAGGATGCCATGGAACTCACTGCATATTTCAGTGATGCATCGTCCCTCAGGTCTCTCTGTGTTTCTACATGTCTGCTAAAGGATTCTCCTGTCCTCTAGAAGTCAGTTTTCCTATAACACTCTCAGGTGCAGGGTTTCTCTATGCTATGGACCCCTTAGGCAATCTGGTGAAACCTATTTTTGGAATAATGTTTTTAAATGCATAAAATAAAATACACAGGATTACAAAGGAAACCCATTATAGTAAAAGACTTATCAAAATAATTTTAAAAGCCAAGTCCACAGACCCCAGTTTAAGAGCCCCTGTATAAAATGTCTTTGCCTGAGTGCTTAATTAGTTCTCAAGCACCAATAACACTCTTAATTTCTAAAACAGAGGCTCCATATTTGGACTCTTTATTCCACTGCATCAGTTTTATTTCAGAGGATAAAAAATCAAGACACTTTTCTTACAGCAAACAGAGCTTGCAAACATAGATTTTGTTTCTTGAAATAGAGTATGGTTTTAAGGGTTACCTGTAGAAATAAAGATAGCTTAGATATTTCCATTTTCCTTCTTATTGCTGTAGCTGCAGGTAGGCATCGGACAGTGACTGAGAGTTCTGAGCCCTGGGGCCGGGTTCTGACACCATTTCCTGGCCACAAAATTCCTTCCAGTTAGAGGGCATTGGTGACATAGAGAACATTTTTTGGAAGGCAAAGCTTTTATTGCAGTTTTTCCCTTAGCAAAAGCTTCCTTGAGTTATCATTAAAAGATTGTTTTACGAATGACTTAAAACAGAGTCGTTTGGGGATATTCGGTGGGTTGTTGCTATTGGTTTTTAAAATGTCTATTAAAGGTACAGTATGAATTGGTATTCATATTTATCAGTTGTGAGTTCAAATTGAGTTTGCAAAAGACTTGTTTGTTACATGATAGTTTTGTGTCTCACACCCATGATAATAATAATATGGAAAATGGAGATAGGGGTACACAATTTTCATTTTCCTCCAAATATTAGCACCACAATAATTTAGATACAGTGTAGGAGGTAGGGTGGGAGGGGAAGACTTGATTTCTAGTCTAAGCTCTACCATTACCCTAAACCAAATCACTTCAGCAATCAGGACTTCAAATTTCTCATTTTAACCAATTCAATAAAACATTTATCATCTGTAAAATAAGGGGGTTCCAACCTTATTTAGTCCACTAAATGACTTTTCTGGTTCTGATCGGAGAATGTCTATAAAATGCAGAAAATAACAATAGCAACAATAATTAATTCATCACATTTATTTTGGAGGTTTTAAAGAATACTTCTTGCCATTCCAGTAAGCATTTCATTAATTTTATTGTCACTGATCTTTTTGTCTTTTTCATCTACATTAGCATTCTCTGAGTAGTCGGGTCTTATACTGAATATTTATATATTATAAATATATATAAATATAAAATATGTTATATTTGAATTACATTTGTGCATGTATATACACATACACTGTATATATGTTACATATGAAATATCATATTATAGAATATAAGTACATTATATAAATATGTTAATATGAATTAGCAATGTAAATATAAATATTATTTTAAGCTAATATTAATAAGTATATTGTGTATATTGATTTCTATGTGATGGATACCATCTTTGTGATATATATGGATATATTTGTATACATATATGTCTAGCTGGTCCATATATCCCGACCAACATGAATGAATATATATATATATGAATTCTATATATCTCCATAACTTAGATACATATTTGCATACACAATACCTGTGTCTTATGTAAACATCTAGAAACACATATATGTTCCTGAAGATAAATCTCAGTGGGCTCCTCACATCATAGCTGATCAATTTCTATTGCTCAGTTTCACTTAATTTTTGTGTTACCAAGAATGAGGCAAACCTAGAGCCATGATAGGAGTAGTAGACTAAAGCTCTTTTACAAGTTGGTCCCTTGGATGATGTTCAGACTTGTGTGCTTTCCTTTTTTCATTGTTTCTTACCTTATAATGGCTTTCTGGCTTTATAGCCAAAGCTTATAAAGAAAAGGCTCTTTTCTTCCTGCCAGCCAGGGGTGGGGGGTGGGGGGTGGGGAGCCCACTTTGGTATTCACAGTACAGATATGACAAATGCATGGCCTGTGTTCTGGGTGTTTGGGGAAATGTAAAAACATGTCGGGTTGTTGCAAATGCTCACATGGTGATTTGTTGGTTTGATTCTTCAGGTCGTGATTTGGCAAGCACAACCCTCCCAGGATACCCTCCACACGTCCCCCCTGCTGGACAGGGCAGCTACTCTGCTCCAACTCTGACAGGGATGGTGCCTGGTGAGTTTTCAAAATGCAGCTTTTCTGAGGCAAGCAAAGTGCTTTCTGGTTGTTATATGTGGAGGCCGGCAGCCGACTGAGAGATGTATGTGGAAAAGAAATCTCCATATAGTCCAAAGTAAACTCATGAGTATCTGTTAAAAAAAAACCCACAACACATAAATGAATACTTGCTTCAGCCTATCCCTCCGATGCAATGGGGCTTCCTTCGCTCCACATTTGCAAGTAACAGATAATTCAGTGTAAGGCATTTGATTGGGCTTTTTTGCTAATTCTTTTTCAAGGCTGTTTGATGCACCCGATAGGGAAGGCTGGAATTGGCAGAAATATCCCCTCTTCTTTTATTGTCTAAATGCTTTAAAACTGATTAGGACTTGGTGAAGATTTCTTCAGGGGAGAGAGAGGCTCCTTGGAGTGGCCTAAGTCTTGTAAATTTGACATGATCCATCAATCAATGAACATTTATTAAACATCTGCTAGGTGCCAGGCACTATGCTAAGCACCAGGGATACAAAAAGACAAAAGACAATCCCTGAATTCAAGGAGTTTAAAATCTAAGGGGCAGCTAGGTGGCACAGAGGATAAAGCACCAGCCCTGGATTCAGGAGGACCCGAGTTCAAATCTGACCTCAGACACAACACTCACTAGCTGTGTGACCTTGGGTAAGTCACTTAACCCTCATTGCCCTGTCCCCCCAAAAATCTAATAGGAGAGACATCATACAAACAAATATATACAAAGCAAGCCATATACAGATAAATAGAAAGCGATCAATCATATCTTTTGCAACTGGCATCCTCCTGGGTGATACAGATCTATTAGCTTCCTGCTATCTGCATTTCAGGATTTTTGAAAAGAGGGAACGATCCATCCTTTTGGTTGGGGTTGGTGAAAAGGTGGGGCCAGCAGCAGCCTTATGATCCTCGGGGTACAGTTTGTGCCATAACTTGATTTTCTAGGCATCAATTTTCTCAACTGTAAAATAAGAGGTTTGGAATAGATGAACTCTCATTTCCAGCTCTACTCTATGATGCTATGAATGTCATGCCTACGATTACTCTATAGAAACTCCCTTCTCTCTTCTCCCCCCCACCCCGAATTTGGGGAAAGAAAAAAGAGGAAGAAATTATGACCCACACATTTCTCTCTTCATGCCCAACTTTAAAACTACATCTACCCTCTCCTGCCTCCACAACTAAGGCTCTTTCTAGTTGATTGTTGTTCAGTCATTTCAGTTGTGACCAACTCTTTGTGACCCCATTTGGGGTTTTCTTGGCAAAGGTACTAGACTGTTTTGCCATTTCCCTCTCCAGCTCATTTTGCAGATGAGGAAACTGGGGCAATCAGGGTTAAGTGACTTGCCCAGGGTCACACAGGTAGTAAGTGTCTAAGGCCGGATTTGGGCTCAGGTTTACCTGACTCCAGGCCTAGCACTCTACCCCCTGAACCACCTAGCTGCCCCAGCTGGTAGGAGGTTGGTTTTAGGGAGTATGGGGGGGCCCAAAGGGGATATATTTGCATATTTTCTCCATTGATAGAATGTCATTGTAAGAATGTCAGGGATTGTTTCCATTTTTTGTCTTTGTATCCCCAGCATTTAGCACAGTGCTCGGCATACGTTAGGCACTTAATAAGTGCTTATTGAATGCTTTCTCCTAAAGTGCAACTGTATATCACATTTCAATGCTTGTAGCATCCTTGACTGGATGAGTTTCCAAAATATTCAATCCTAATAGGATCTTAACATTTATATAGCACCATATACTTTGCAAAGGTTTTTCTCATCTATTATTATGTTCCATTTAAAAATGAATTTCACGAAATTCAGGGAAATGTAATTGCTGACATTCCTAGTCACTGTTTCTGGAGAAGCCTTTCTTTTCTCTGCATAGAGTGCCTTTACAGTGAACTAAGCTCACATGTGGAGGAGGGAAGGGGGAAAGTGGAGAAAGGGGGAAGTGGGAAGAGAAGAGACTCACATCAGTAGCACTGGGTTTTCACACACACACACACACACACACACACACACACACACACACACACACACACACACACACACACACACGGTGATTCGAATTGCATTCCTGCCATGAACAGAAGCGAGGAGCAAGTGGAAAATTTGAAAGCCCAGGAAGTGCTCACAAGATTTTCTCAGCTCAGCTTTATAGACACAAAAGGTTGATCTAGTTCATAGAAGCACCTGAACTTTTTACAGGATTATCCAAACGGAATCTGCACTCTGAACCATTGGAGTTTCTTGCAGCCTTAATTACAGTAAGGATTGTAAAAATGACTCTAAGTTTGACAGAGCCCACATAGTTCTCAGAATATATGAAGGTTCTTTTTAACATTAAGTGGAGCTACAGGAATTAAAGATTAGAACAAGTGCATATTTTTAATGATAAGCCTGCTGGGCCACAGCTGTGTCAGATACTCAAATGCTCTGAACGAGGTTCTCGGTGTCTCTGCACCCCCATGGCAATGACCCCCTGGAGGAGCTTAAGCACAGGTCTGCAGGTTGGTAAGCAAACAGTTCTGCAAGGGATAACCCAGCACACTGCAGGTGTGGGCAGCTGTGTCTTAATGCCCCCTAATGGTGTCACCTATTTTTCACACTCTGGTTTCCATTTTTGTTTCAAGAGGCTTGCTGCTAGAAAGGGGGTGTGTGTGTGTGTGTGTGTGTGTGTGTGTGTGTAAGGGGGAGGGTGATTGATGACTTCACATGGCACTTTCCTTTGTTCCTTGAGATCAAAATGATTTCATTGGTGTGCTTTCTTCCTTGAATCCTTCCTCGAAAAACCTGGAATCATGCCTGGCACATAGTAGGTGCTTAAATAAATAAATGCTCATTGTTTGATTTCAGTAAGACACTGATTAGAGTCAAGCATGGAGCTTCTGGACCAACTATCACTGCCCACAATCTCAGTTGGTCTTTCCCCAGCATTATAGAGGCAGAGCTGAAAAGGATTTCAGAGATGATCTAGTTGAACATTCTCATTTTACAGGGGAGAAAATTGAGACCTAGGGAGATTAGGTGATTTGCCCAAGGTCACATATATCAGAGGTGGTATTAAAACCCATGTCCTCTCATTGCAGAGACAGTGGTCTTTCCCCTGTTCCATATTGCCTCTTTTTAACACATCTCAAGGTCATTCATTCATTCATCCATCAACAAACATATTAAATGTCTATTATATGCCAGGTATGGTGTTAGGTGCCTGAAGAAAGACAATATAGAAGAATTTTTTTAAAAAATCTCATTAGTTCAGATATTTAGAATGTCTGCCTTGTATATGCCAAGACTGGGAGGTTCCTAATTTTTAGTATTTCAACATTCATTCAGCAGACATTTATTAAACACCTACTATATTCAAGGCACTGTGCTAGGCACTGAGGATATAAGGATAGTTACAATGCAGACTCTGTTCTCAAGAAAGCTTATACTTTTGTTCAACCTGTGTATTATGTGTTTACAATTGTAATATGAACTGAATATACAGTCTCTCTGTGTGTGTCTGTCTCTTCCTCTTCCCCTCATTTTCTCTCTGTCTCTGTCTCTGACTCTGCTTCTGTCTCTGTCTCTCTGTGTCTGTCTGTCTGTCTCTGTCTCTGTATCTCTCTCTGTCTCTGTCTCTGCCTGTCTGTCTGTCTCTCTCTCTCACTCTCTGTCTCTGTTTCTCTCTGTCTGTCTGTCTCTCTCTGTCTCTTTCTCATAAAGCCAAAAATGGTATGCACATCCAATTTGCAATTGATAACTAGGTTGGGAGAAAGCTATACCACTGATGATAGTGTTAGCATTCAAAAAGATCTTGAAATGCTATACTATTGGACTGAATCTTAATAAAGATAAATGTAAAATTTTACACCTGGGCTCAAAAAAAATCAACTTCAAATGAATAAAATGAATAAGTGGCATGGCTAGTGCTGGCAGCAATTTTTCTAAAAAAAAGATCTGGGTTTTTTTGTGAACTGAAAAGTTAATATGAGTCAAAGGGATCTTGTGATATGCCAGCTAAAAAAGCTAACGTATTCTTAGATTACATTAAGTGGAGCACAGTGTTGAGAACATGAGTGGTGCTAAGTCCCATTGTACTCTGACCTGGTCCCTCCATATGTGGAGTATTTTGTTCAGTTCTGGTTACCACATTTTTACTAAGGACATGGATAAGCTGGAGAGTATCCAGAGAAGGCCAATCAGGCTGAGAAAGAGCCTCAAGATCACATCCCATGAGGGTGGATTGAAAGAACCCAGTATACTTAACCCAGAAAAGAGAAGACTCAGGGGAGTCATGATAGCAATAGTCAGGTATTTCAAGCGTGGGCATGTAGGAAAGGAATCTGGCTTTTTCTTCTTGGCCTTTGAGGACAGAACTAGGAGTAATTGGTAAAAGTTGTGAAGAGGCAAATTAGGCTTTATGTAAGGAAGTATTCCCTAAAAGTTAGAGTGACCCAGAAGTAGAGAAGTCTGTCTCAGGGGAAAAGTAGATTCCCCCGCTTTGGAAGTCTTCAGACAAAAGTGGTGTAACCACTTGTATTGTTCAGTCATGTCCAACTCTTAGTGACCCGATTTGTTGTTTTTCTTGGCAAAGATACTGGAGTGGTTTGTCATTTCCTTCTCCAGCTCATTTCACAAATGAGGCAAATGAAGCAAATAAGGTTAAGTGACTTGCCCAGGTTCAAACAGCTAGTAAGTTTCTGAGGTTTGATTTGAACTCAGGTCCTACTGACTCCAGCTCTGTTGCTCTATCCAACTGTACCACCTCACTATCTAGGGGTTTCTTATTGAGATGGGGGTTGAATTAGATGACCTCTGAAATCCCTTCTGATTGTGAGACATTGTGCTACTTTCTGAGTGATAACAACAGCAGCTTGTGTTCCTTTGGCATTGGACAGTTACAAGTACACTCTTTACAAGCATTATCTCCTTTCATCCTCAGATAAAACCTTATGAGATAAAGAGAATAACTGTGACTTCACCACTTCCAAAGATCCATTATTTTATCCATGTAGGTATTTCTTTCTTTTTTTTTTTTTTGGTGAGGCAATTGGGGTTAAGTGACTTGCCCAGGGTCACACAGCTAGTTAAGTGCCAAGTGTCTGAGGCCGGATTTGAACTCAGGTACTCCTGACTCCAGGGCCAGTGCTCTATCCACTGTGCCACCTAGCTGCCCCAGGTATTTCTTCTACTGATGAAGATCACCTTTCTACAACTTTTTATGCAGCTAAAGGAGCTTCTATCGCCCTCCTACCCCACCCCACTTCGATCCCCCCAAATCCATTATATCTTGGTCAACCTTCTGGTCCTATAAAGAAAAAATACTCAGTCTTTCACCAAGTTCATTACTGAAATCTTACTGGCTCGTAGGACTTGAGAGAGCTTGTCCTGAGGCCCTTGAGAACTCAAGGTCCCCTCTATACCTCAGGGAGGCAGTGAGGTTGCAAACTGGATAGAGCGCAGAGTTTAGAGTCAGGAAGCCCTGAGTTCAAATCTTGTGTTGGACACTAGCTGTGTGAACCTGGGCTAGTCAGTTAGCCTCTCTTTGCCTCAGTTTCCTCATCTATAAAAATAGGGATAATAAGAGTACTTTCCTCCTTGTGAGGAAACTGAGTGAACATGTAAAACACTTTGCAAATCTTCAATGTTAACTATATTATTAAGGAGGTAGCAGAATAATGCTATATTGGAGGAGTATAATATCATCATTTCCAGTTTGCTGAAGAGGAAATGGAAGAGCAGATACTTACTGATAGCTAGTAAGTAGTAAAGCTCAAAGAGGGCAGCTAAATGGCTCAGTGGATAGAGCGCTAGGCCTGGAATCAGAAAGACCTAAGTTCAAATCCAGTCTCAGACATTTATGAGCTATATGACCCTGAGCAAGTCACTTAACAGTGATTCACCACTGAGTGCTGAGGCCCAAATGAAGGGCTGTGAGTCCTTACTTTTTCTCCTATAGAATACGTTTTAAGGGTTATGATTACATGGCTAAAGTGGAATCCCAATACAATTCTAGTATCTAAAAAAACAACTGGTTTATGGGCTTTGTTGTAGGCAATTTTGGGGGTGGGTGGGGGGCAGTCTACCTGAATCAATATAAAAGAACTGGTAAATACAAATATATGTATTAATGCGAAGTGGACATAGTGTGGGGATTATCTGTTGCTTTGTGTTACACAATCCTTTCTTGTGGGTAATAGGACTTAGCTATCTCTTTCCTTTGGAATGTCTTTTTGCCAGATGTTTCAAAAATGTCTAGAGAGGTAGAAATGATAGACAGGTGCAGAGATTGATAAATGTATGCTGTTGTGTTGAAGTATCTCTCTCAGATGGAGTTCTGTCTAATCCTCAAAAGGGTGAATTATATACATCAGCCCTCATTAAGGCCAGGGGAGGTGATCTACAGATTCTGACATTTTTTTAGCTTCATAACGAGATGAGAATATGCACCTGTCCTGTCCATTAAAACCTTGCCAGGGCTCACCTAAATTCTTAGATGAGTAGTTGCTTGAAAAAAGATTTGTTGAATGAATGAAAATAAATGAACTCGAATTGCCCCCGTATTTGGGAGGTGGGGGAGGAGGGTTGGTGAAGGAAGCTTACGTAGGTCTTTGACCTTCTCTGTCTTGCCCCTGTTTCTTCAATTGTAAAATGGTGATAATGGACATATACCTCACAATTGTCACAATGACCAAATGAGATATTTCTAAATTGCCTACCTAGCGCAGTGCCTGACACATAGTAAGTACTTAATAAGTGGTTGTTCCCCTTCCCCTCTCAAATTTGAAGATATAGTGGGTTAAGACTAGAATTCCTGGGTTCCAAGTTCCTGATATCTTTCTCTCCACCTCTTTACCCCCATCTCCAAATACCCCGGATTGAACTAGCAGCCAGGATCAGTGAGGAGTCCTCTTGGGTTCTGGAAAAGTTACTAGAAGTATGACACAGACAAAAAAATGGGGAGATCCTGTTTCTCTCTCCCCACCATCTGGTTTTTCTGAATGTTGGAGGTTCTATGTCATCTAAATCTCTTTTTTCTGGTGCTCAAAGGGAGCGGGTCCAGACTCTGGGGAGAGGGGTAGAGAAAGAAGCTGCTGCTCAGATATTCGTGTACCTGTTTCCAGGGATCCTTTCAGGGAAAATTCTTTATCTTAACCACCCACCTATTGTAGACCTTGGAGGGGCACCTATTCAACATCACAGTGAGTCTTTTGAATAATCCCACGGAGCCAAAAAAAATGTGCCCCCCCAAAGTCCCCACTCAGGTTGTTAACTGCAGGTGACTTTTACATCATTTTACAATATTAATCCTGAATGCAAGAGTCTGCTACTGGTGTTACATACAAATATATCCATGAAATCAGAGCACACAGAAAGGAAACTAACAATCCAAGCAGAGAACGCAATGAGATAGTTATTCCAGTCTTAAATTATTTGGTGTAATTATTGGATTGCTTTCATTGTGACAGATGTTAGCCTGGAGTTGTATTGAAAGAACTTTGGGTGGGATAAGCTCTACAACAGACGTCTAGTTTTCATAAACTTCCTAGCAGGGCTTTCTTCATTAAAAACAAGACAGAATTGGGGCAGCTAAGTGGCGCAGTGGATAGAGCACCAGCCCTGGAGTCAGGAGTACCTGGGTTCAAATTCGGCCTCAGACACTTAACACTTACTAACTGTGTGACCCTGGGCAAGTCACTTAACCCCAATTGCCTCACTAAAAAAAAACAAAACAAAAAACAAAAAACAAAAACAAAACCAAGACAGAATAAGATACTGCCCTTGCTTAAGAAGTGATGTGACACAGCGGAAAGACCATTAAATTTAGAGTCAAGGAAGTTGGGTTTGAATTCTGACTCTATCACTTAACTCCCTGTGTGACCTTTGGTCCTTCCACCTCTTTGAGATGGTTGGACTAATTTATCTCCAACGGCCTTTCCGGGTTCTGCATCCTATCTATGATTCTCAGCTTTTCTTTGAGGTTTTCCTAGAGGAATTCCTTTGGTAATACCACTGTATATGTAATCTTTGTTCTGCCACATGGGGTTAATTTTTACCTCATTAGAAATGCAGCTGAGCAAAATACAAAGGGGCCTTGAAAGTGTTTTACATGGAACTGGAACAAGGCGAGATGACATTTGGATGACATGAGGCATGTTCTGCGACAAAAGCATGTGTCTTGTGAAGCTTTCCCCCCCTTACAGTCATGGTTACATGACACACCTTTTCTCAGAAGAAAGAGATGGGCATGGACACCCTCTCCTGAACACCCACTCCTGTGATTGCTGAAAATCCATAGGACTCTCTGATCTCCATGTCTTGGCACAGGCTGTGCTCCTTACCTGGATGCCTTTGTTCCCCCACCTCTGCCTCGAACTTTCCCTGGCTTCCTTCAAGACTCAGCTCAGATCCTTCTGTAGGAGGCCTTCCCTAACCCCTCAGCTGCTAGTGCTTTCCCTTCTGAGATTGCCTTCCATAGACTGTAGATATCTTGTGTCTACTAATTTACTTGCATGTTGTCTCTCCCCACCAGAACATGAGCTCCTTAAAGGGAGGGACTATATTTTGACTTTTCTTTGTATCCCCTCTGCCTGACAGGTAGTAAGCACCTAATAACCCTTAAAAACACTTAAAAAGGGGGCAGCTAGGAGGCACAGTGGATAGAGCACTGGCCCTGGATTCAAGAGGACCTGAGTTCAAATTGGGACTCAGACACTTGACACTTACTAGCTGTGTGACCCTGGGCAAGTCACTTAACCCCAATTGCCTCACCAAAAAATTAAAAAACAACAACACTTAAAAAGCAAATATTTGTTCATCTGACTAGAATTGATTATTTCCCCAACAAGTAGTAACTCAGGGTAAGATGAAGGTACTCAGTCCATGAGAAAATGAAGAAAACCAATGACACATGGAAGTAAAGAAAGGAATGATGAATTACTAAAAACAAACTAATTCTCATAGAACTCTAATCTCCCTACAAGTAGCAAAAGAGGAATCTCTTGAGATCAAGGTCCTGAAATAGCAACATACGGTTTTATCTCTTCTGCATCTCGACTTTTCCCTTCATGTTTTTGATATATTGTGAATCATTATAAGAAATTAAATGGGAATCTGGGGGGAGTTTTACAGAAGCCTCAGACAACATGCGAAGGCCAGCAGATGATGCAGAAAAAGTTTGGAAACTCAGAAATACATAAGATATACGTGTAGTAGCACTATTAATATCAACCAATGTAGTATCAATCTAAATGTTACCACAAGGTACTGTAAATACCCCTAAAAGAAAAGGAAAAAATTCAGGCTTCTTTTCTGGTATGAAGAGATGGCCAAAATATTTTGTGCAGTGGGGGCACAGCGCCCCAACCCTGGCAATGTGGAAGGGATAACTATATAATAAAAGATTTAGCATACTAGAGTAACACTAAATTTAGGGAGTGTCTTAATGTATTTGAGTGAGATTCTAAGACACAGGACAAAGAGGGAGTGTGGCCATACAAGACAGAATACAGGGGGCAGTTGGGTGGTGCAGTGGATAAAGCACCGGCCCTGGATTCAAGAGGACCTGAGTTCAAATCTGGCCTCAGACACTTGACACTTACTAGCTGTGTGACCCTGGGCAAGTCACTTAACCCTCATTGCCCCGCCAAAAAAAAAAAAAAAGACAGAATACAGAGGAAGATTGAATGCAGCAGAGACAAAGTAAAGCAGACCAGTTTTACTGAAGAAAAATATTCATAATATGAGAGGCAGTCAGATAATGGAAACAGGCTGGGTCCCATTAGAATGCCGAGGGGAAAGGAGAGCCCAAACCAGTAGCCAGTGGGTTTTTAATGAGGTTTTTAAATGGGTCAAGCAGAACCAAACATTGGGAGAAGGGATAGGGAGCCTGGACTTGGGGACTGGTGGTGTTGGGAGCAGGGGGAATGCTTGGAGAATTGACTGCTAGTTGATTCCTCATCTGTAAAATGGGAAAATTGGGGCAAAAAAGCATTTAAGTGAACTGCCCAGGTTCACACTTCCAGTAGTTGATGCCATATTTGAACTCAGGTCTTCCTAAATCCAGATTCAGTGCTCTATCCACTGCATCAAGTAATGGCCTGCGATGGGAAACCTGGTGTTGATACATTCTGTAAGTGGGAGTGGGAGGAGTAGAATACCTGGAGAATAGGCTTGTTATTGATAGTCACACTCTCTGGGGACTTTCAGCCATTCCTGCAGGCCTCGCTTTAGTCTAGTAACTCAGAGGATTTCAATTTTCCAGGGCTTCTTAGTTTAGCCAGGTGGAGAGGCTACTGAGGTCCTTTCAGAGAGCCAGTTAATTTCAGGCTCAGTCCAATTTAGGATCTTCTTGTATCTATTTTTGGAGGGTAGAAGGTCAGTATTCATTTATTAATTTATCCATTATATGAGAGGCTAGGGAGACTCTCATGAGCGATTCAGCTTATATTATGCTGTTAAACACAGCACTATATCACCAGAAATTTGGCTTCTAGGTAATGATTTTTTTGACCAAGGCAGCATGTGAAACAGAAAAAAAGTATGAAATGGTCCTCTATTTTTCACAATCCAATCAGGCTTCTGTAGCAATGGGAGAGGAAGGAAAGGAAAGTGGGCAGAAGGTGCCAAGAACTATCCACTTCTTAGCCCATCTCCAAACTTTAACTTCACTGTTGGCATCCGGAATTTAAGATCCTTGCTCAATGACCAACAAGTTGATATACCACTGGAGGAACTGAACCACATTCATATTGATATTTATGCTATAAACCAGACAACAAAGAAGTTGTAGCTAAAAGAAAGGCTGGCTGGCCAGTTTCCCTTCAGGAGTAAATAAAGGATTTGACATAGTTTATATCACATGCACCCAAAGGCAATATTAAACACCATTTTACTGGACAGTAGGTCCTTTTCCTGTAGTTCTCATGATGAGCATAAGCAGTCAGTGGGTCAAACATCTATTAAGCACCTACTATGTCCCTGACCCTGTGCTAAACTCTGGGGATACAAAGAAAGGCAAAAAACAATCCCTGCTCTAGAAGACCTTACAATCTAGTCTGGGGTGGGGGGGCGGGGGAAGAGAGACAATATGGAAAAAACCCTAGGTATAAATAAACTATATACAGGATAAACTAGAAATAATCAACAGAGAGAAGGCACACATCTGATGATCTTTTTATGAAATGTGAACCTTTTTCTCTGATGAAATTTAAGGGAGTGACTTCACTGGACATGCCTTTGCAAAGCTTTATAACTGAATCATGAAGAGAATTCCATACCAGAAGTACAAGCTTGGGTAGTTCTTTGTGGATGTGATATCAGGGTGGGGGATGCCCCACTATGAGATCTAGAAGCAACTTACCTAGAGAAAGGTACCCTATACAGGAATCCAAGAGAATTCAACGAATTTAGGGAACAGAGACATACTCCAGATAGAAATGGATACAAAAGGGCAGTCACTTGAGGGAGGGAAAAGTTTGAAGGAACGGGACCTTTGACAGCAGAGAAGAGATCCAGCTATAGATTCAAAAGAGAGCAAACCCTGATTGTTAAAAGTCTAATTGTAAGGAGGAATGGAACATGGAAACTCAGCTGAGCAACCTATTCAGTAGAAATATTGCACCTATGAGGAACTTCATGAGCACTTGGATTTCCAGGCTTTACAGTACTTTTAAAACAATTTTTTCAACTCCAAAAAAAAAGAGAAATAGATAAAAACATCAACTCTCGTTATCACACTTTCTTTGAAAAGATTACCAAAATATGACACATTTATCACACAAGAACCCAGGGACTTCTGCTTGCAAGTAAATAAATTCCCTTATCAAACAGGGAACTATGGCTAAGATAAAAACGAGTTTTAAACATAAGGTCATTTACAAATGTTATTTGTGAAGATGCTGGAGGACAATGAGTAATATCCTCTCACAAAAGAGGGAAGTGAGTATTGACATCAAATCTGGCTAAGCTAGATTCTGAGAACATTTATAAATAAAAGAAGGAAGGCACCAAACATATATAAGATGGAAAAGATCTGTGGCTGATGATCTGTTATTGCCAGGGATGATAATTATAATGTATCATCACAATTTTATTTTGTTCTACTGCCTCAGTACCTGTTGTACTATCTGAGAAAGTGGCAATTGTGCTTGGGAAAGTTGGGAAGACTGGCTGAACTGAGTAGTTATTGTAACAGAAGAGATCTATGCTGGATTTGATAAGATTTGAAAGGTACTCATGGATTGATTTTTTAAGATAGCTGGAAAAGGGGAAACTTTGCAAAGAGTGGAAAGGATCTGGTGCAGTGGATAAAGCGCCAGACTTGGATTCCAGAGGACCTGAGTTCAAATAGGGCCTCAGACACTTGACAGTTACTAGCTGTGTGACCCTGGGCAAGTCACTTAACCCTCATTGCCCTGCAAAAACAAAACAAAAAACAAAAACAAAGAGTGGAAAAGATCATAGAGTACTTTTATAACAAAAAAAGACAACCAAATCTCCATCAGTACCTCCTTATTGACATGTCTGCTTTCCCATCTCATAAAATCTTTATGAGAATTGCTTTTCCATCCAGGATATCCCTAATGAAAACATGAGAAGAAAACAAACAGAGTTTTGAAGATTTCTTTTATAGCAGACCACATACTTATGGTCACAAAATAGACAGATGTGAGATTTAACTATGACTATTGTTTATTGCTTTTTAAAAACTTGATTCAATAGAACAAAATGCACTGGGGAAAGAAACTTCCTTAAAATAGGGTATTTCCTGCCCCTACATCAAGATTATACAAGATCCTTGAAAGAAGGAGGTGAGTTTGTCTAAGGCTAGTCTGAACTTTCTTTGGGTCATGGATCCCTTTGGCAGTCTTGTGAAGCATTCCCCCCCCGCCCCGAATAATGTTTTTAAATGCATAAAATAAGTTACATAAGATTTAATGGAACAAAGGTTAGTGAAAATGGAGATGTTGTTGTTGTTTTTCTCCCCATCCAAGTTCATGGACTCTCTGAAATCTACATCTCCCACCCCCCACCAAGGGAGTTCCCAGGTTAAGAATCCCTGACCTAAGATGTTCATTAGTGACATGGAAGATATTCTGTGCAAATCCCAAAGAAAAGAAGGATGATTTATTGATGAGTTTTTCAAAATGTTCTTATTAACAAATGACATTATACAGACCTCATTGTACAGACCTCTGGGACACTGCAGAGCATTCTCAAGCAGAATCCCCAATAATAAATTGATATAACCATCCACAGGAGGAAAATAAGGTGAATGAAAAAAGGTAAAAGGTGTTTTGCTCATGTTCTCATCAATGTATACATCTTGGATAGATGCTGCAGATGGAGAAAGTGTTAAGTCTAGAACTGAGTATAAGGTGATCAGGAGGGATTGCATTTGGAAAATTAAATACCCAGAGGTATCAATGGCACTAGTGAAAAGTTTTAATATACAATAAAGCCTCATGTTAACCTAGCTCTTTACCCAGATTCAGATCTATTAAAGAACAGTTCAATTCAAGAAATATTTATTAAGTGCCTATTATGCGTTAAGGTGATACAATCTGCAATCTGAGCCTCCTTCTCCATCTCCCCCTACAGGAACTTGGACTCTGCCTCTCTGATGTTAGGCTCTGACAGAAATCCCATCTTTGTAATACCAGTTCTCTCCTAGTGATGTTATATGGCTACAGACCATGGAATACTATTAGCACAGAACAGTCATATTCAAAAGCAACCTCAGCCGCAGTAGAAAGATGCATGGAGGGTGTCAGTGTTTGGTCCCTTGATGCAGTGACAAGATAAACCAGCAGAGCATTCAGAATGCCTGAAGCTCAGACTTAGATGTTTTAGAAAAACAGAATACTTCCTAAGATGTTACCCAGGGTGTAAGAATTTTGCACTAATGCGGCCCCAGAAACAGTCATGGTGTCAATAAAAATGTAGGGAATCAGGGAGGGAGGAACTTGTAGCTAGGGTTTGGATACCTTCAAATTGGGCAATTCTTCAGCATGTTTTTAGTCTCCTTGGCACCTAACAATAATTTCAGGAAATACCTTAAAGCACTCATCAAATTATAGCACAAGAAGACCAAGACTTCTAATGCACCATTTTTTCCGTCTCCATGTTCACTTATATTCACACCAGGGAGTATGTTTATGCCCTTTATTTCTCCTTTTAATTACTTTGATGATGTTAATACTATTATTATTTATCGAGAACATTTTATTTATAAGGAGATTTATAGGCATTCTTCATAGTTATTACTTTACAGCCGTCCTGGGAAGTAGGCTAACATGCCTTTCACAGTTGAGAAAATTGAAGCCTATTAAAGTGAAGAGACTTTTGTTTAACAGAAGAAGGCCCTAGATTTAGAGTCAGGAAACCTGTGTTCTAGTCTTGGTCTGGCCACTTACCAGTGCTGTGGCCTTCTGCAAACTCTTTAAATCTCAATTTCCTCATTGGTGAATTGAAGATGATATGAATCAATCAATTATCAAACATTTATTAAATGCTACTCTGTTTTGGTCACTATTGAAGGTATTGGGAATGTAAAGACAAAAATAAAACATTCCCTGGACTCAGATAGCTTACATCCTATTGGGGGACACAACAGATACACATATAAACAGAATAAAAAAAATTACAAGGTATCTTAGAAAGAGAAGAAAATGTAGTTCCAGTGATGAGGAAAGTCTTCCAATAGAAAATCATACTTGAGCTAAGTTTTTTTGTTTGTTTGTTTAGAATTTTATTTTCAAAATTGCATGTAAAAGCAAATTTTGACATCAATTTTTTAAAACTTTGTGTTACAACTTATCTTTCTCCCTCCCTTCCCACCCCCCCACCCCAAGAACTCAAGCAACTCAATGTAAGTTATACATGAATAGTCATGGAAAACATCTCTACATTAGCTAGGTTGTGAGAGAAAACAGATAAAAACAAGACTTCAGATTAAGGAGTTGTCCCAAAAAAATGTGTTTCAGTCTGCTTTCAGATACCATCAGTTATTTCTCTGTAGGTGTATTGCAATTTTCATAAGTCCTTCAAGAGTTATATTGGATCATTGTCTTGCTGAAAATAACCACGTGCTTCCCAGCAGATCATCTTACACTATTGCTATTATTTTGTATAAAGTACATTTCTCTCTGCCTCAGTTCATGTGGGTCTTTCCAGGTTTTTCTAATAGATAGCATCCTGTTTGTTCATCA
The DNA here is from genome assembly GCF_019393635.1 of Dromiciops gliroides. NCBI lineage: Eukaryota > Metazoa > Chordata > Mammalia > Microbiotheria > Microbiotheriidae > Dromiciops > Dromiciops gliroides. Next base: position 488,196,675 of record NC_057861.1, read on the forward strand.
TAACTTTTATATAGTACCTTAAACATGATAAAGAATTTTCTTCACAATAGCCCAGCAGAGTAGGTACCATACGTTTTGCCACTGTAGTCAATCATCATAACTATTTCCCTCCATCCTATTCCTTTCCAATGATATTTACTCTGTTTTCTATCTTATTTTGCCCTATTCCTCCTCAAAAGTATTTTGCTACTGACTTCCTCCTCCCCCGCTCTACCCTCCCTTCATTCACCCTTCCCTCCTTATCCTCTTCCCCTCCTATTTTTCTGTAGGGTTAAATAGATTACTCCTCCCAACTGGGTGTGTATGTTATTTCCTCCTTGAGCCCACTCTGATGAGGTTAAAGTCTTTGAGCTAATTCTGTTTTCTTAAATTTTTCTTCCTTCCTCCCTCCTCAACTCTCCCTATGAAATCAAGCAATTCAATATATGTCATACATGTGCTGTTATGGAGAACATCTTCACTTTCCTCAAAAGTGTTTTGCTTTTTACAGCTCCCTCCCCCAAACTTCCCTTCCTTCCTTCTCCTCTTCTCCCACCCCACCCTTATCTCCCTCCTCACCCACTTTTCCACAGGGCAAAATATATTACCATACCCACTTGAGTATGTATGTTATTGCCTCTTTTAGTCAATTCTGATGATAGTAAGCTTCACTCACTGCCCTATTCCTTCCCCCTCTTCCCCTCCCCATCATAAGCTTTTTTTCTTGTTTCCTTCATGTGAACTATCTCTTCCTATTCCATCTTTCCCCTTCCCCCTCCCCCAGTCTATTTCTCCTACCTCTCAACCCTATTTTAAAGATGTCATCATGGGTTAGCTAGGTGGCACAGTGGACAAAGCACCAGCCCTGGACCCAGGAGGCCCCAAGCCCAAATCCAGCCCCAGATATAAGACACCCCACCCTGTTTGCTCCACAAAGAACAAGGATAAACAAAAAATGAATGCTTTACAGATATCCTTTCATATTCAGTTCAGACTTGTGTCCTCTTTGTATTCCTTACTGAGAAAGTTCTTATGAGTTGGAAGTATTATCTTCTCATGTAAAAATGTAAACAGTTTAACCTTTTAATGTCCTTCATGGTTTCTTTTTCCTTTTTACCTTTTTATGCTTCTCCAGGGTCTTGTATTTGAAAGTCAAACATTCTATTCTGTTCAGATGTTTTCATCACAAATGCCTGAAAGTCCTCTTTTTCACTGAAGTCCCATTTTTCCTCTGAAAGATTATACTCAGTTTTGCTGGGTATGTGATTCTTGGTTGTATTCCCAGTTCCTTTGCCCTCTGGAATATCATATTCCATGCCCTCTGGTTCTTTAATGTAGATGATGCTAGATCTTGTTTTATCCTTATTGTAGCTCCACAGTATTTGAATTCCTTTTTTCTAGCTGCTTGCAATATTTTCTCCTTGAACTGGAAGCTCTGGAATTTGGCTATAATATTCCTGGAAGTTTTCCTTTTGGTATCTCTTTCAGGAGGTGATTGGTGGATTTTTTCAATTTCTATTTTACCTTCTGCTTCTAGAATATCAGGGCAATTTTCCTTTACAATTTCTTTGAAGATGATGTCTAGGCTTTTATTTTGGTCCTGGTTTTCAGGTAGTCTAATGATTTTCAAATTATCTCTCCTGGATTTATTTTCCAGGTCAGCTGTTTTTCCAAGGAGGTATTTCATATTGCCCTCTATTTTTTTCATTCAGTTGGATTTGCTTTACTGTGTCTTGATTTCTCATAAGGTCACTAGCTTCCATTTGTTCAATCCTAATTCTTAGGGAATTATTTTCTCCAGACAGCTTTTTTATATCCTTTTCCATTTGATTTTTCAAGCTGTTGATTTTTTTCTCATGACTTTCCTGCATCGCTCTCATTTTTCTTTCCATTCTTTCCTCTCTCTCTCTAAATCTTCCTTCTATCTCTCCTGCTTTATTTTCAAAGTCTCTTTGGAGAGCTTCCATGACCTGAGACCAGTTCATATTCTTCTTGGAAGCTCTGGATGTAGGTGCCCTGAGGTTGTTTTACTCTTCCAGGGTGCACCTTGATCTTCCTTGTTGCTGAAGAAACTTTCTGTAGTTCTAAACTTTCTTTGCTTGCTCATCTTGCCCTCTTTTACTTGACTTTTAACTCCCCACTGGGGGCCCTAATTCTAGGCTATACTACTGTCCCCAGCTTCAGAGGGTCCCAGGTGTTTTGGTTTGAGGAAGGTCAGGTTTTTCTCTTGCCTGGCCTGTTCTCTGGTCCAAAGATAACCTCAAGCCTACTTACTAAACAACCAACCAACAAAGCTTTCTGTGGTGTGGTTCTTAGCTTCAATGAGCCTGTGCCCCTCCCCCCGCCTGGGCCTTCTGCCGCTCAGGATTTCTTCCTGGTTCCCTGCTGGGGGAGGACAGCTGAATTCCTCCCTAGGTCCTGCTGACACTTCTGCACTTTCCCTCCTGGCCAGCTATTCAGCCCTCTCACCCAACCACAAGCTCAGTTCTAGAAGATGCTGGTGCTGAAGCTGATTTGGAGACTCGGGGGTTAAGTTCCTCTTGGTGAGGCATGCCTGGGGTCTCTGTCAGTGAAATCACAGGATTGGACTTTACTGGTAGCTCAGCATGGCCCCCTTTAATCTGTCTATGGTTGGAAAATAATCTCAGCCCATATTTTTGTAGATTTTTCTGCTCCAGGGGTTCTTTTATTGCTGTTTTGTGGGTAATTGTATCAGGAGCTCTGTGCATTTAATGTTTTTCCTCTGCCATCTTGGCTCTGCCCTCCTTGAGCTAAGTTTTGAAGGCATTAAAGGATTTCATGAGGCAAAGGTGAGACATAAGTATGTTGCAATCAGGAGACTGGGGGTCGAAGATAGAAGGGACAGTCAGTAAACACAAAGGCACAAAGGGAGGAGAAAAAATATCAAGTGTAAGCAAAAGAAAGGCTAGTTTGTCTAGACTGCAAAGTATAGGAAAGGGACAAACTATGTACTTAGTCTAGGAAGCCATTGAAATAGTCCAGGCAATAGAGAATGATGAGGGCATGGTGGTAGTATGAGTAGGGAAAAGAAATTGGATATGAGGGATGTTCTAGAGGGAGAAATAGCAATATTTGACAACTGATTGGATATGTGGGGTGAGAGACTGAAAAGTTGGTGATGCTCTAGACAAGAACAGAGAAGTTTGGAAGAGAGATGGTTTTGTGGGAAAGATTGTCTTAGACATGCTGAGTTTGGGATGTCTATAGGATGTCTAATTTGAGATATTCAAATAGTTTTTGGTGATATGGTACTGGAGCTCAGGAGTGAGAGTAGGAATGGATATTTAGATCCAGGAGTTATCTGTGTAACTAAAATGATGTTAGCTCATGAGGTCACTAATGGAGAAAGTATAGATGGGGCAAAAGGCCCAGGACAGAGCACTGGTATACACTCACAGTTAGGGAGCATGGTATGATGAGCCAGCAAGAGACCCACCCCCCGCTCCCCCAAAAAAACTAGAGCCGCAAAAACTCAGAGAGGAGAGACTATCCAGGATAAGAGGGTAGTCCAAAGGGTCAAAGATTGCAGAGAGGTCAAGAAAGATGAGGAATGAGAAGAGGCCATAGGATTCTGTAATTCAGAAATCATTGGTAACTTTGGAGAGAACAGTTTGGTTGAGAAATGAGCTTGGAAGCCAGATTGCTAAGAATTGGATGGTTTGAGGAAAGAAAATGGAGACAATAGGGTAAAGATAGTTTTTTTTTTCCTAGGAGTTTGCCTGTGAATGGGAAGAGAGATGGTAGGATATAACGAGTGTTTATTCAGGATGCAAAAATTTGGGTGAGTTTGAAAAACAACAGTGAAGGAACCAGTCTAAAGAGAGAGATTGAAGATTAGCATGGGACTGAAGTAGCGTGGAATTGAACTGAATGGAATGGAGAAGTACTTATTTAGTGCTTACTATGTGAGGAGCATAATGCTTAGGTTTTGGCAAGGAGAGTAACAGGAAAAACGGAAGGGCCTTCAGCAGAGGTAGGGATGTAAGAGTCAGCATCTGGTTGACAGCAGGAGATCTGCACCTGGTGGGAACTGGGCAATGGGGCAATGAGGGGTGGGTTAGGGAAGGGAAATATCTGTGGCTCTCCTCAGCTGTATCTCTCTTACTCAGTACTGGTCAGTCTTATGGCTTGGTCAGAGAAAGGGAAAGCCTTCAACTCCTCATCTTGCCAGTTGGTGGTGGCTGGTCTCTGGAATCAAGCTTCTTATTCTAGGGATGGTTGTAGTAGCAATCAGCTAGAGAAGGGGAGAACCAGGATGGGAACACATATACAAGGTGGATTTTGGTGAAGATAACTGAAGGAGGGGAGAATTAGGAATGATGTTAATGGGTTTTGAGAGGTAGAGAAAGGGAGATGATGAAGCCCATTGGTTTCTATTTTTCTCAACAATGTATGAGGAAAGGTCCTCAGCTGAGATGGAGTGGGAGAATGATGGTGTGGAGGGCCTAGGGAGAAGAGGGAAAGTTTGGAACAATCTTTGTGGGGAATGGGATAGAGAATCATCTAGAGAGGATATTAATCTTTTCACTGCTTACCATTCAGGGTTGTTGTGAGGGAAGTGGTTGGTGAACTTTAAAGCACTATCTAAATGTGAGTTATTTCTAGGATTGTTAAGGCAGAAAATTGACTTTTGCTCGAATTATTTAGATCAGTTCCTTGGCTCTTCATTTTGCTGCACAAATACAGGCCATATCAAAGATTAAGGTCAGCTGATTCGTGTATTTTGCACAGTCGTTTCCAAATGCCAGGGGATTATTTCTGGTTCCAAGGGCTGGAGCTAATACCCACATTACAGGATAATCATATTATACCAAGGTCTTTTCTTTATATAATTTTTATGTTTTGGGAAACATAAGCCTTTTTCTCTCCCTCTTTAATCCATTTTCCTTGCTACTATCAGAATAATTTTCCTAAAGCAAAAGGCCTATCATATCACTTTCCTGCTTAGAAAGTATCGATGACTCTCCCTTGCTTCTAGGCAAAAATACAAACCCTTAGCCTAGAATTTAAGGCCCTTCACAATCTGGCTCCTTTCTAGCCTTGTTTCATAGTATTTCCCAACGCAAAAATTTAAATTCCAGCCAAACTGGACTACTAGCTGGTCTCTGAACTCCATGTGATTCTGAATTCAAAGCTGGAAGATTTGCATAAGACTCTCTTTATTGGTAGAGAGAATTATGATTCAATACTGCATGAGAGGAGGAATTGGTTTAAGAGCTTGGAAGGTGAGAGGCATTTATCATCCTTCCTGATCTGAGAGAGGGTGCTCTTGGCTCTACATCCCTGGGAGAAAGTGAAAAGACTTTGAAAGGTAAATATGTAGGATGAAGCTGACTCCTCCATATGTCTGCTTGGAAAAGTCTTTTTTTTCCCCCTCTCCCAGGAGTCAGTGACCAGGCATGTCCTTCCTCAAAGCAGGAAGAAAAATCTCTCTCTCTATCTTCCCAACCTTTGGAGTCAAGTCTGCCCTTTATGTAGGCATGAAGCATTGAGTCATCGTTTTTTTTACACCAACAAGTAGTAGAGTCTTATGCAAATGTTTCAGGCTTGAACCCAAGATTTCCCTCTCCCTCATGTATTCATGCCTGGTACCTGGGAAATGCTCTCTCACCTCCATATTTCTGAATCCTATCTTCCTTCAAGTCTTAGTAGTTTAGGTACTACCTTCTTCATGAAACCTTTGATTCCCATACAATCTTCTGCTTCTCTTAAAATAACCTTGGCTTTATTTATCTGTGTACATGTTGTGCTCTTTCAGTAAAATAATATAAACTCCTTGAGGGGAGGGAATGTTTTGTTTTGATCTTTGTATTACCAGAACTAGCAGAGTTCCTTTCGTACTTTTTCATTTTAGATCAAGGTCTGTGATTTCAGCCATGTGAAGAGCTCTCGGTATGGAAACTTCTTTCACCAATGTAGATTTGAAACTTATGGTCTCAGACTTTTGCCTTTAGCACCTCTCCTCTCCTCTCCTCTCCTTTCCTCTCCATGCTGGGAACTGTGCTAAATATAAATGTGAGTGAGACAATCCTTGCCCTTGATGAGCATATGTTGAAATTCGGGAAGATGACACATAAAAGGGAGCCAGAAAGTGGCAAGGATGGAACATGTTTGGTTAAGAGTGAGCTATGGTAAAAGCTCATGTTCAGAGCCCAGAGTCTGAGGCGCAGAGTCCAAGGTCCTTTTGATGACAAAGAGGAAGGATAGCCATAGTCCAGACCATATCACTTTATAAATAGCAGGTACTTAATAAATGTTTCTTGATTTGAATTGAACTGATATTTAATAGATCTAAATCTATGTAAAAAACCCCCCTGTACTAACAGGGGATTCTACTGTGTATTATAGCTTCCCATTTTCTTGAACCTCTCTCTAGCTAGCAAATTATTTTGTAGTCTTGACTTTTTACTGGAAATGCCTGGAAGAAATCACCAAATTTTGTTATGAAGACTTATTTAATTACAGCCTCTTATTTTGAGCATTTGTTTTCATCTGAAACCAGAGCATCATATAATACCTTGCCAGAGTCTTTGAAATATGCTGTTTAAGTTCTAAAGCATTAACTGTGGGATAGTGAGTGAGCAATCTGAACTTAGATCTTGGGGTTCAAACAAAATGTTTCACCAAAAGGGCCTTAATAGATGTCCATGTCTCCCTCCACCCCCATTTTAGCTTAATCTTAAAAAAAAAAAAAAACTCTCACAGTGAAAAGAGCTCAGTGTATTCTGTTAGCTCTGGGTAACAAGGACAGCAATTAACTTCCTTTGCATTTCCTCCTGACCTTTTAATTGGTTTCCAGACCCAACATAGTTTTGTAGTCTAGGAAAGGGACCATTTGGAAATGGTCCTAGGGCACCAGGGAAAGGACACACTAGATTTCGGATTAGAAAACAACACCCACTGGGTTTGTAGTATTCCACACAGCAACCCTGTTCAGCAGAAAGGGCTCAAAGAGTCATGTAATTGAATTGGAATATTGCAGTGCTGAAAGAATCACCCTCGCTCATTTAAATATTTGTTATGGTTCCTGTGTTTGAAAATGCTCAGACAATGGCCCTTGTTACCCTCTGTTTTATTTATTTATTTTTTCACTTTTCCCTTCTCCCCTTCTCTGGGGACTCAGCTCTTGGCCTCATCCCTCATGTTTTCCCTTTCACTTGACTGTCATTCTCATTGTCCTCCTGGGGCCCTGAACGGAGGGTGACAGGAAAGGGTAGACGGTCCGGGATAGTGATGCTGAAAATATAGTCATTAATGGGACTCTCGAAACCCAGATGTCCTTTCTGAACACCGGTAATTTGTTTTTAATGAAAAACCATGCAGTGACCCTGAACAAATGAATTTTCTTTATAAGAAGTCTATGTGCAATTATCCAAGTAAAGGACCTCGAAACAGTTAGATCCAAAACCTGGATAGAAAGAAAGAAGAAAGGTAGGAAGGGGGTGGGGGAAGGGGGGAGGGAGGGAGAAAGACAGAGACATAGACACAGAGAAAGAGAAGAGAAGGGAGGGAGAGAGAGGCAGAGAGAGAGAGATAGTGAGAGAGAGGAGGGGAAAGGGGGGAAGGGAAAGAAATTGTATTATTTTCTTTTGTCTAAAGAAAAGACAAGGGACAATTCTTCTTAACTAGAAATTAGTGCATATGATGTTTAAATGAAAGCAAATTTCCTTTTTTGAGATGCAGCATGATGGAATGTATAGAGAGCTGGTCTCAGAGTGAAAAAAAAAATCTGAGTTCAGGTCTCATCTCTGAAATATAATGTCCCTGGGCAAGTGCCTTGGTCTCTGACTCTTATAGGCACCACTAAGACTATAAGTTGCAGAGAAAGTGCTGACTTCTATTGATAGGAGAAGTGAGCAAGCATCTATTTAGTGCCTACTATGTGCCAGGCCTTGTAATAGGCGCTTTATAAATATCTCACTTAATCCTTACAACAACCCTGGGAAGTGAGTGCTATTTATTAACCCCATTTTTTTTAAATTTAATTTAATTTAATTTTTTTAATGTATAAGGTATTTTATTTTTTCCGTTACATGTAAAGATAGTTCTCAACTTTTGTTTATACAAGCTTTACAATTTCAGATTTTCTCCCTCCGTCCCCTCCCTCCCCCCTCCCCTAGACAGCAGGTAATCTGATATAGGTTATGTCTATATATCTCTATACATATACATATAGATATAGATATATACACACACATATATATACACATAATAACATTAATCCTATTTCTGCATTAATCCTGCATTAACCCCATTTTAAGGTTGAGGAAACTGAGGCGAGCAGAGGTTCAGTAGAAGGAGTTTTCTCACCTGGGAATTGCCGATATCAATGAAATCAAAGTCTCAGTCTTTACGTCTATGTAAATTTCCTTTTTACTGCAAAAAGCTTATCGGGGATAATGTCTTGTGTTTGCTTTGTTCCCGCTAAAGCCCATTGAGTGACCGGGCTTGGATGTAGGATTGGTCTTTTACAATCTTCTAGCAGGCTCAGAGTGGACACATAAAACCAAATGAACATCAAAGGAAGTAGATAGTAATTAACAATGGGGAGAGGTGAAGGACATGTGTAAATGACAAATGGGAAAGATAAGGGGAAGCTTGAAAAACTTTTGTTTTATTAGACTAACATGCAGGAAACAGGGACAATTTCCCTTGTCACATCCCTGGAAACAAAAGATACAAGCACTAGATTTCTACTCAGTGTCTTTTTCATTTTTATAATGACTGACTTTGAAAGGGCAGTATTTTGGAAAATTGCTCTCCGTGATACTTGCTTTGTAACAATGATGCCCCGGGACCTTTCTACTTGCGTTTGTACAGTTTAAACTACAGCAAACAGTAGCACCAACTGGCATCTCCAAATGCATTCTTCCTCATGCTAAAAGGGACTGACTGACTGTTGGATAGAGGAAGCCTAATCACGGATGGCTTTCTTTCACTGAGGTATGTTATGTCCTAAAATATAGGGACTGTTCTTATTTTTGCCACAGGGAGAGACTATTATAAAATTTGTTGAATCTACCTCCTTTCTTTTGTGGACAACACTGAGAGAACTAATTTTCCCAATGAAGAATAGGATTTTATGTCTGGATAGGACCATAAAAATAATTTAATCCAATTTCCACATCTGACAGATAAGAACATTGATGCCTAAAGAAATTAAGTGACTTGCCCGATGTCACATGGCTAGTTAGTGGCAGAGCCAGGTAGAAAACTCAGGGCTCGAAAAGCCTCAGATACTTGACACTTACTAGCTGTGTGACCCTAGGCAAGTCACTTAACTCTCATTGCCCTGCAAAAAAAAAAGAAAGAAAGAAAGAAAGAAAGAAAGAAAGAAAGAAAGAAAGAAAGAAAGAAAGAAAGAAAGAAAGAAGAAAAGAAAGAAAACTTAGTTCTCCTGATCCTGACTTCAGTATTCTTTCCATTATGCTACACTGGTGGAAAATGTTCCTCTCTGTGGTTGTTTTGTTTTGTTTTGTTTTCTGTTACAACTACAGTCCCAGGTAGACTGCAGAGCTTGAAATCAAGAAAACCTTAATTCAAATCCTACGTCAGACACTTAGTAGCTGTATGATCCTGGGGAATTCATTTAACTTCATTTAGCCTCAGTCTCCTCAACTGTAAAATGGGAATCACAATAGTACCTATCTTACAGTTGTGAAGATCGAATGAAATAACACATGTACAGTGCTTTGTGAATCTTAAAGTACTATATAAATGCTAGCTATTAATATTACTAATGAACACTAATAGCAAACATTAATTTATCACATTAATTCAGATTCCATATATTCTGACATATATTAGTTTCTATAGCCATTCTAAATGGCAAACTGTCTTTGTTTCTTTTCTTTTCTTTTTGCAGGGCAATGAGGGTTAAGTGACTTGCCCAGGGTCACACAGCTAGTAAGTATCAAGTGTCTGAGGTTGAATTTAAACTCAGGTCCTCCTGAATCCAGGGCTGGTGCTTTATCTACTGTGCCACTTAGGTGCCCTGAACTGTCTTTGTTACGAGGAAGTGATGCTTACTCTGTAGGCCAGTTTTGAGCCCAAGTTCTTCCCATTTAATTTCTTTAGAACCTATACTGAGTCCTTGTGATTTAAACAGGCATTGTGTTTAAATCAGTACCAGGCTTCAAACTTGCTTTCCCTTGGACACCCTTAAAAAAGGTAGTTTACTTCCTTTGGGAGAGACATCTCAGAACTTACACAGGACACAAAATCCGAGAAGCTCAGAATAGAAAGGACCCTTAGAGGCCAGCCAGCCACCTATTCAAATAGGCACCTTCAAAATCCAGTTCAATTAATTTTGAAGCAGGAAGCTTGGAGTGAAGGATAAGGGATTGAATTTGAGATGAGGATGATCTGCATCTAAATCTTGCCTTAGGCACTTACTAGCAGTGTGGTCCTGGGGAATTCATTTAACCTCTCTGTGCCTCAGTTTCCCTATCTTTAAAACAAGGGAAGTGGATTTGATGGCTTCTATGATCCTAATGGCCTACTTTGTGCCCCACACTGTCCTAGAGGCTATGGTGGTGTTGGGGAGAGCAGTAGGTACTCAGGTTAGCAAATAAAAAGTAAGGTCAGCGAGCTTAGTAACAACTGTGAGAATCAGAAAAGGCCTTTTGAGTGAGGTGATACTTCAAGGGGATAAGAGCTCAGAGGCAAGGAGGGAAATTATTCCAGGCACAGCACAGGGAACAAGGATTCTACCCGACAACACAGGCTGCAGGAGATAGACTTCCAGACTTAGAATAAAAGTTCAAATTCTGCCAGAGACACTAGTTGTGTGATTCTGGGCAAGTCATATAACTTTTCTTAGCCTCAGTTTTCTCACTGGTAAAATGGAGATGATAATGGCACCTACTTCAAAGAGTTGTTGAGAGGACCATAAGAAATAACACATGTAAAGTGCAATACTTTGCAAATCTTGAGGCACTATGCACTATGAACTACCACCAGCAGCAGCAGCAGCAACAACAACAAATGGTCATCGCTTGCTGGAAGACCTCCAGAGAAGGGAAATCTACAGCCTCATGTCGAAGCTCACTCCACTTTTGTATAGGTCTAATTGTTAGGAAATTTTTTTCCTACAACGAGCCCAAATCTTTCTCTTTGCAGTTTCCACATGTTATCCCTACCTCTGCCCCCATATCCAAATGGTATTAGATAAGGATTATCCCCTCAACTCTGTTTTGTTGTGATTCAGTCTTTTGTGTCCAACTCTTTGTGACCCCATTTTGGGTTTTCTTAGCAAAAATATGAGAGTAATTTACCATTACCTTCTCCAGTTCATTTTACAGATAAGAAAGCTGAGGCAAACAGGGGTAAGTGACTTGCTCAGAATCACATAGTTAGTAAATGTCCGAGGCTGGATTTGAAGTCAGATCTTTCTGACTCCACTCCTGGTGCTTTATCTATTGCACCAATTCTGTTAGAGAGTCTCAATTCAAGTTAAGACCAGTGAAATAAGGTGTGTGGTTTTTTTAAAGCCATTTCCCCCATATTCATTGCAAGTAAGATTTTAAAAAATACAAGATACAAGAGGTTGTCTGAAAAATATGAAACATCCAAATATTATTACCATTCTTTCATATTCTCCTTTTCTATAGAAGTTTTCAGATTTCTGGAGAAATAATGTAGTAAAATAAATTCCCTTGTAATCATAGCAAGCCCCAGAGGTGTTCAAAATAGAGAAAGGAGTTGTCTTCATCAGGTGAAAATTAGAAAGTCTTTCTATTAATTGAATAATATGAACAACTGTGACTTTGAGGTCATCTATAAGTTTGGAACATTTCAAGCTTCCTTCATTCACCCAGAATTTCTCTTCTGGACCTTTAGAATAATAGATTATGCCAAACTGGAGACCTTGCTATAAAATACTCTAACCTGTAGCTAGTCACACAAAACAGCCTTACACAAAGCAGAGGTTTCAAAATAAAATAATTTTCCTATATTGTGTGACTAGAGTCAGCTTTTTCTCACACATAATATTACAGACTGATTAGATAGAAATGGGCCTTGAGCTTCAAAAAATAGATGTCTGGTTGGTGCCATTTTTAGATCACAGTCATTGTAGCCCCTGTGTCTGCCCTTATAGAAAAGGGGGAAAAAGCTCATCAAAACCAACGGACAGAGTTACCATGTCTAAAAGTGTATGCAACATGATGTATCCATAGCCTTCCACCTCTCTCCTTCAAGAAGGAAAGTGCTCCCACATTTCTTCTTTGGGGGCCAAGATCGCTCATTGTTAGTAATAGCAGTGGTAACCATTACAATTCTAATTCTATGATCTTAGGTCAAAGTCAATATCTGCCACTATTATTGGCATAACTATCTTACTCAGCACTTGGCTTCATATTAGTCAAACTTTGCCATTTTTTTCTAAAGGAACTGAGGGGCAGATTAGGAAAGTAATTTGCCTTGGGTCACAGAACCAAGCAAGTGGCATAACAGAAACTCAGATCTGGAGTCTTCCTGCTCTTTCTGCCATATCAGGCTGCCTCAGATTTGAGTGTATTCCAGCTCATGCTTCCAGAGACATACTTTTTAATCATAAAAATAACCCAGAAAAATTGGTACAAATTGTGATTTAACCAGTGTGCATATTTATACTCATAAATTTGTTGAGGTGGAGCCATTTGGCAAATGAGCTCTTGTGAGCAACCCCTAAATTAATTAAAACACAAATAAGTCAATGGTGTGGATTCTCTGCTGATTTATATCCTGTGTAAGACAGAAGGAGTGGGTGGGTGAGCGAGGCGGGGCTGCTTGGTATCTCTAGCTCCTGGCAAAGTGCTGGGCACATAGAAGGCCCTTAGTAAATGCTTACTCATCTAGATTATTGGATCTAGCCTTCCCAACCATTGAGACATCACATATTTAAAATGTGAATTAAACTAATATGGATCTGGTGGTTTGTAAAGATATATACATACATACACACACACACACACACACACACACACACACACATATATATATACATGCTAAATTGACTGAGAAATCATTTACAAATTTTTATAATTTAGAAGTTGTGGAAGCTGGAAGGACCATCTCTCTGCAATGGGGAATATCAGCAACCTCTAAGCAGCTTAGCCTAGACGGCACTGCACTCCTTACCCATCCCTTATACAAGTACAGTAGGGGAATTTCCAGTACCCTATGGCAGAATGAATTCTTTTTCCTCTTCCCTCCCTGCCTTAGCCCTTCCTCCTACTTGTTTTAAAGTGAAACATTATGCACATCTAAATATAAGTAAGCAAGGCAAAGTGTGTATAAACAAAAGCCTCCATATTTAGAAGTGGGGAGGAGCAGAAAAACATATTGTATTGCTCCACTCTTTGGAAATTTCTATGCATTTGTAATAACAAAATTACCATAATTTGCTCGTTAACGCAGCTAGATCAGTCAAGCATTGTTCCAAACACGGGGAGGCTGTTTCTCACTCTGGGTCTGCCAGTGAGTTAAGCACGGTGAAAATTAGCATGCAAATGGTCCTAATTCGGCAGGCGAGCTGTCAGATTCACATTCAGCCGCTTGTTTCATTTGAAATCCCTGACAGGAGAGGCTTATGCAATCCCACCCTCAAGTAGTTCCAGCCAGAAAGAGGCACCAAGGGGGCACTTGCTGAGTGACAGTTTGGCTAGTTTCAGTCAAATAAATCAGTCACGTCAACTGGTGACTGGGGTGGGGGAGAGTGGGGGAGACTTTTCCTCTGGGCCCCACCACCAAACTTTCTGTAGCCCATCAAAGGCTGGGAGAGAGGCCTTCAGGTTTCCTTCCTGCTGTTTCCTAAGTGATTTTTGAAAGTGAGGGGCTGGGGAGAATATCAAGGAGATAGATGATAGATAGAGCAAGAGATGGAGAGAGAAAGATCGAGAGATATACGTATCCAGATAGAGAGCTTACACATAAGTATATAGCCATATCCAGACATTGATTTGAAAGTTAAACCACTTTTACTACAGAAGGGCCTTCTCAACGTTTAATGCTGATGATTGGATGGAGGTTGGGGTTTATGGCCCTATTTCCTCATAGTGGCAAGTGAATCCGATTGGAACCCACCTAATCAGAACAGACCTCCACTGAAAGGACCTTCATCAAGGTGGGCTGATGAGAAAGCTGGCCTGGGAGTTAGGAAGACCAAGGGATTGTTGCCCTGCTCTGCCACATACTGACTTTGTGACACTGAGCACATCATCTAACTTCTTAGTGTCCCAGGCAACCTCAGAGAGCCAACCTGCATCATTGGAAGGAGCTTCCTTACCTGGGAGTCTCCTCTACCAATGAAATCCCAGCTTCCTAGTGGCCTTGACCCATTGGGCTTGTTTGACTAAATGAGCTCATGAAACAAGGCTCCTGGGTAAGATAGTTATGCCAATAATAGTGGCAGATATTCACTTCGACCTAAGATCATAGAATTAGAATTGTAATGGATACCACTGCTATTCTTCTATGTACTCCCTTGTAACAAAGGAGGTAACCATGTTTTTAGCCTTATTTGTTTGACTGTGCTTTGGGAGGTGAGAAAAGAGATACTTAGCTACAAAGCCCAAGTCAAGGTCTCTTCTTCTCTCTCTCCTTCTCAAACTGTGAAGCAAATTCCCACCCTAAATTCTAGCAGATGTGAAGGGGGGTGAAAAGAATTGGAATGGTTTCTCTTTAGTGACCCTAGCCACAGCCCCCCCAACCTTGGCCATGCTCCTACATCCATGTGCCATTCAGGACATTGAGGAGAAGAAAAATGAGAGGGGAAAGGGGCAGGTAAGAGAAAAATAAAACTTTTGCATCCCAAAATAAGGAATTGGGTGAAAAATGCCAAAAAACGAACCAGAGCCTGCTACCCTAACTCAAAGTAGTTTTGGCCAAACTTAAAACTCAGAACAAACTATAATAATCTTTAGAAAATGTACAAAATGCACAATCTTTACGCATGTATTTTAAAAAGCATTAGCACCCTACTGACTGCATTATGCCTATTTCCCTAGGAGAGCTGGATGATTGGTGGGTCAGGGTATCTCTATTTTGGTTTTTAGTTGCTGTTTATCTGGTATATTCCTGGCTCCATCAAGATGTGCTGAACGGATTTTATATCAGTACCATTTTGCTTTCTTGTATCATCAGGATTGATATAGAATGTGGAGATGAGCCTTTCTAGAGCATGATATTTTATTGCTTTTTTTAATTCTCCCTAAAGTCTTGTGTTATTTCCATATAACCTAAGCAATTCTAAAAATATTCCGAACACATGCTGCTTCTGTATGTGGACAGGACACAGCTTAAATGATTCTCTATGCTGTACTAAAATGGACTCTTTTGTGTGCCCACTTGCTTAATGAACACGTAACTCAGTCAACTTTCAAGCTATACTGATCTGGTTAGTGACAGTGTCTGGGCCCCCAGTAGTGTGGACAAAGCTGAGTAAGAAGTGGGTCTGACTAGCGTGACTGACAAGGATGCTACCATGGACAGAGACATTGCTCCGTAGCCACCGCAGATTTTGCACTGAAAATGGAAGGTCATGGACTCAGCTTGGATGCTGACAGCAGGAGTTCCTAACCTTTTTTTGTGTATTGTGGACCTCTTTGGCAGTGTGGTGAAATCTGTGGATCCCTTCTCAGAAAAACATTTTTTAAATGCATAAAATGAAATACATAGGATTACAAAGGAAATCAATTATGTCAAAATATAGTTAACAGATAAAAAAAATATTTACAGACCCTGGTTAAGAAGCCCTGAATTCTAGAGGGAAAAGAAACATTTGAGGTCATCTAAACCAATTTGTATTTCATAGATGAAGAAATAAGGCACAGAGAGGGTGACTTCCCCAAGGTAACACAGGTAGCAAGTGGCAAAGATCCTCCAACTTCAAATCTAGCTCTCTTTCTGGTGTACCATGCCACCTCCCAGTTCTGGGTTATGTTTAGATAGACCTTGAAGATGACTTAGCCCATTACAAGAAGGAAATTGAGGCTGAAAGAGATAAAGTGATATTAAAGGTCACATAGCAAGTTTAGGGGAGAATCTAATACTAAGGGTCCTTAACCTGGAGCCCATTAACTTGTTTGTTTTTGTATTTTGATAGCAACATTTCACTGAAACTAGCAATTTCCTTGGTAATCATATGCATTTTATTTTATGAATTTGAAAAACCTTACTCTAAGAAGGAATCCATAGGCATCACGAGATTGTCAAAAACAGTCCAAGGCACAAAGAAAGATTAAGAAATCCTGTTTATTTCTAAGACTAGAACCTCCAAAACTGCTCTTTTGGGCTCTAATATGCTGTCCTGAGCGGCAGCTAGGTGGCAAAGTAGATACAGTGTCAGACCGGAAGTCACTGACTGGTCAGACACTTACTAACCGTCTGACTCTGGGCAAGTCACTTGACCCTGGTTGCCTCAGTTTCCTCATCTGTAAAATGAGCTGGAAAAAGAAATGGTAAAACCACTCCAGCATCTTTGCCAAGAACACCCCAAATAGGGTCACAAAGAGTCAGACTTGACTGAAAAAGAGCAACAAAAGTCTGGCCTAAATGTGAGGAATCCAGGAACTCCTGGTCATTCACTGAGTAGGCTTCATTATCATCATAATAGCTCACATTTATATAGTGTTTTCTATACATTTTCCCATCTGATCCTGACAACAATCCTGTGAGTTGGTGCTATTGTCCCCATTTTGTTTTGTTTTTGTTTGTTTCTTGCAGGGCAATGGAGGTTAAGTGACTTGCCCAGGGTCACACAGCTAGTAAGTGTCAAGTGTCTGAGGTCGGATTTGAACTCAGGTCCTCCTGAATCCAGGGCTGGTGCTTTATCCACTGCGCCACCTAGCCGCCCCCTATTGTCCCCATTTTACTGAGGAAAAAATGGGAATTGGAAAAGGTGACTTACCCCAGTATAACATAGCTACTAAGCTGCAGAAGTTGAATCCAAATTATTCTATCTATCCCCTCTGCCACAATGCCCTCTTCAAATTCAGCCACAGTCCTGATGTTACTTACTTACATCTCTTTAGCCTTTCAAACCTGATCCTTCCCAAACTAGGCTTGAACATTCCTCTCCACTGCCTGGGGAATAAGAAAAGACTTGGAGCTTGACTAGGTAGATTTTGAGACAGGTGGGGCTAACAGTAACTGTAGGAGTGAGGCTGAAAGCTTGATTGTCTCACAGATGCTGGATACCTTTGGCACAACATAGCATTACAGATCTAGGTTCCAAAGGGAACTTCAGGTCATTTGGTCCTATATCCTCACTTAATAGATAAGGAAACTAAGGCCCAGAGAGATTAAATCAATCAATAAACATTTATTAAGCACTTAACAATTTCAGGCACTGTGCTAAATGTTGGGGATACAAAAAGAGGCAAAAAACCGTTCCTGACCTGAAGGGAATTACAATTTGCTGGAGGAGACAACATTTAATGATCTACCCCAAAGTCACATATATAATAAGAAGCAAAACCAAGATTTAAACTCAGGTGTTATGACACCAAGCTCAGGGCCCATTTTCCCTCTAACACATTTCCTCCCAACAAACCTTTTCTGCCTTCCCTGACTCCCCAACCCATCCTGGAGTTCTTGCAGGATATGCTGGTGTCAGCTTGCCTTTCTCAGCATGTTGTAGTGGGGAGAATCTTGAACTTATAATCAGGAGCAGTTTTCTTCTATTATTTAATAGCTGTGACACTGGAGATGTCACTTACTTCCTCCCAGTCTCATGTTGCTCATTCATTAAAATAGGAGGTAGTGGGAGGTAGTAACTTTACCAGAGGTCTTCAAGCAAAGACTGGATGACCACTTGTTTGTGAGGAAAGTCATACAGAGGATTCCTATTCAGGTCTGTGTTGGATGAGTTGATCTCTGAGGTACCCTTACCTCTGAGATTCTAGAATTCTGGGATCATATTTGTACTGCCTACCTATTTGTTGTGGGTTTTTTTTGTTTGTTTGTTTGTATTTTTGGTGAGGCAATTGGGGTTAAGTGACTTGCCCAGGGTCACACAGCTAGTAAGTGTTAAATGTCTGAGGCTATATTTGAACTTAAGTCCTCCTGAGTCCAGGGCCAGTGCTCTCTCCACTGTGCCACCTAGCTGCCCCTTGCCTACCTATTTGTGAAGAAAGTACAGTATTTTATTAAACTTTGAAACCTTACAGAAATGGAAACTATCATTGTTAATATCATACCACATTATTATTTCCATTATTAAATCAATACTAGTGACATTACTGGGGCAGCTAAATGGCGCAGTGAATAGAGGACTGCTTTGGAATCAGGAAGACTTATCTTCATGAGTTCAAATCCAGCTTCAGACACTTAGTAGTTGTGTGACCCTGGACAATTCTCTTAACTCTGCCTCAGTTCCTCATCTGTAAAATGAGCTGGAGAAGGAAATGGCTGATTATCTTTGCCAAGAAAACCCCAAATGGAGTCACAAAGAGTCAGACACAACTTAAATGACTCAAAAAAAGTGACATTACTACTACTAATGATATTAGTAAAAATATGGTTTTATAAATCAAAGAAATTGAATTTAATTTTCTCATATAATCTTATAGTTGTTTATGACTACCAAGCTATCCTTTTTTCTACTTCACCTGGGCTATTGCAATTGTCTCCATGTCTCAAGTCTCTTCCTACTCCAGTTAAGCCTCCTGTTAAAGTGATTTTCTTGTTGTTTACATTTGTCCATATCACCCCCTGCCCTACTCAATAAACTCCAGGGGCTCCCTATTACCTTGAGGATTAAATATAGAATTCTGATTTTGGCATTTAAAGCCCTTCATGACATGACTGTTTCCCCCCTACTTTTCCATTCCTCTTACACTTGACTCTCCTCCACATAGTCTATGACCTAGCTACAGTGGCCTCTGTACTTTTCCTCATACATGACACTCCATCTTCTGACCCCAGGACTTTGCATTGACTGTCCCGTATGGCCAGATTGCTTTTCCTCCCCATCTCCATCTTGTCACTTTCCCAGCTTCCATCAAGACTCAGTACAAATGCCACCTCCTGCAGGAGGCCTTTTCCAATATCCACCACCTCTTCTGTCTAGTAGTGTCTTCCCTCTGAGATTACGTTCTATCTAGTTTGTATGTATCTTGTGCATATATAATTATTTGCATGTTTGTTGCACAGTATGCATGTTTGCACAGTAATTTGATGTTATATGCAGAATTAGGATTTGAATTCTTTGAAGCATAGATGGTGCTTTTTCCTTTCTTTGTATTCCCTGTGTTTGTACAGTGCTTGGTACATGGTAATCAATCAATTAACTAGTATTTATTAAGCACTTATCATGTGCTGGGCACTCTGATAGGCACTGAGAATATAAGTACAAAAGGACCTAATAAGTGCTTATTGACTGACTATCTTTGGAAAGAAATAATTCCCTTTCTCAATGTGATAGTAGATGGAGTGAAAAACCTGGAATCAGGAAGATCTGGGCCACCGAAATGTATAAGCTGTGTGACTTAACCTCTCTTTGTCTGTTTCTTCATCTCTAAAATGAAGAAGACCATGATGATGACAATGATGGTAGTGTTAGTAGTACTACCTTACTGATATTAGTACTATATAGCATAAGTACAGGGATGATCAAATACAAATATTTGCAAACTTTAAAGTACTATATAAATGCCAGCTATTTACTTTATTATTGTTATTGTTGTTGTTACTATAATTCATTCACTCATTGGCACCTCCTACTTTTGTTGTTAAATATCATAGTGTCCAAAAGTTTCAAGCACAAAGCAGTAAACCTGCATGTTTGCAGTAATTGTGAAGGTAAATCTTTTTTTTTTGTCTCCCTGCATTGACTTTGTGAAGTATTTCATAAATATATCAGAAGCAACATTAAAATTTTATGGAAAGGCAGAACAGGTCAGGAATAGTATGGTGACTTCACAGCAAGGTATGTCCACCTTAACCTCTAGCTCATTAGTCACTGATGGGATGTTTGTGCCTTAGAGTTGCTAAGCAATAAGGCTTGGGGGTAGGGGAAGGAGTGGAGTTGCAAATATCTGTTAGCTCAAGATGTCTGAAAACTAGAATCCTTCATGACTCTTTAAAAAGAGCCTTAATCTCAGGCTAGTTAATATAAGAATAAAGGGAGGAGTTCTTACAATCTGTTTGTATAGAAATAAAAAGAAAAGAATGGCATTCTCCCTTGAGAACTCATAGATGCTGTTGAGAAAATGGATAATTTTTATGATTGGGGAGTTTATTGGAATATGACCCAAAGCATCCCATTAATAACCTTTTAATAAAGCAACCCCCTAATAAATAGAAGGCTGCCTGGACAAGAATTTGGGTGGTTATGTTTGCCTTTGCTATTGCTATTGCTAAGGATACAGAAAAACAGAGCCTCTGTATTCATATTCCCAAGAGTAGCTATAGATTTTCAGGACCAAGAAAGTATTTCTGTGTTTCTCAGGTAGTCTTTCTATTACATTATGAGATGTCTCCTCACTGAGCTTAAATAGACTCACAGACAAGAACTCTTCAGTATTTTCACTGCATGTCACAGGGAAATAAGCCTGCAATTCAAAAGACCAGAACAGATTGTTTCCTGCTGGGTTTCAGGAAACATACAGTGCTGTTTAGAAGAAGTCAAAAAGAAAACAAAACAAGGGAGCAAAACCCAGGTCACTACCTAGAGGAGACAAAGATGTTCTCTTTGCAAAGTAAATTACAATAGAGGTGTAAGAAGGGAGATTGCAATGAATGGATATAATCACGTTTTAATGCTACAAAGGGACTTTGGTAATTTACACTAATAACCAGGAGGTTTGCTGATGCAGATTACAACAATTTGGGCAATCAATTGAGTGAGTCTAAAAGTAAAATTATGTACAGGGATTAAAGCTGCAAAACTTCCAGAAAATCTAAAGCTATTTAAAATGAATGGCATTTCCCCCTCTTTCATGGGGAGTAGGACAGGGGTGAATAATGGAAATGATTGAAAAATTGAAATATAAATAATAAAGTACCCTTTAAAGGTCTAAAGTCACAACGATGATAATGATGACGACGACGACAAGCATTTATTGTCTACCATATGCCAGGCACTGAGGTCTAAGTGCTGGGCATACAAAGGTCAAAAAATAATCCCTGCTCTCAAAGAGCTCACGGTCTGATGATGGAGCTAACATACAAATTATGTACAAACAGAATAAATTGGGGATCATCTTAGAGGGAAGGTGATAAGATTATGGACGACAGGAGAAGGCTTCTTACAGAAGGGGAGAGATTAACTGAGTCTTGAAGGAAGCCAGGGAAACCAGGAGGCTGATGAAGAGGGAGAGAGTTCCATGCACAAGGGACAGTCAATGAAAATGCCCAGAACTGGATAATGACATGTCTTGTTCAAAGAACAACAAGATCATTGTTTCTGGATTGCAGAGTCTGTGGGAGGGAATAATCTACAAGAAGACTGGTTATAAACCACTTCACATCCACTATAATAATAACAATGATGCAAAGCACTTTGCATCTCTTTTGCAGTTCACTTGATTAAAAAGGTCAACCCTATTCAGATCATGGTCGCCATTGTATACACCTCCTCCAACGTCATTCTCCCTCCTTTCTCATAGAGTTCAGTGCTTTGCTCACTGTTTTCTTCTTCTTCCCAATTCCTACTCTTATACTAAGGGACTTGAACAACCACATGGATGTTTCTTCAATTTCTTTAACCTCCCAATTCCCCGATCTCATTAAATCACATGTTGTATTTCTTCATTTTGATTCAGCCATGCTCAGTGATGGTCATACCTCAGTCTTAATATCAACTACAAGTACCTACTTTGTTTATCAAAACCTATGACATTCTTCATTTTGCCATAATCCACTGTCATTCCAGCTTTCCCTCCTTATGTCTCATCCCCTCCTGATTTGGCCTCCTAAGGACCTCCAATCTCTTGTTATGACTTCACTTTCCCCCCTTCACAATCTTGGCCCTATAGTCAACCCGTTCAATTTGACACTGTCCCAACTGTCAATTCCTCAACCCTTTTGCCAAACCCTAGCCCTGATTACTTTCTCCATTTGGCTTTTCCATCCCTACTCATGTGTTACTGTTCAAAGCTGGAGGAATACAACATTTACAATAATGCTGTTATTGCTGTTCAGTTGTTCAGTCATGTCCAACTCTTCATGACTCTGTGGACCATACTATCCATGGGGTTTTCTTGGCAAAGATACTGGAGTGGTTTGTCATTTCCTTCTCCAGTGGATAAAGGCTAACAGAAGTGAAGTGACTTGCCCAGGGTCATATAACTAGTAAGTGTCTGAGGCCAGATTTGAACCCTGGTCTTTCTGACTCCAGGGTTGGCACTCTATCCACTGAGCTACCTAGCTGCCTCCTATCTAGTAATGACATTATTATAAATTATACTATGCATATCATATATCCATATTATCCAACTTCAATTGGACACTCACTGAAGCAAGGCAGTTGTCTTGTTCCTCCCCAATTGGTTCTTTATATCACTCCTTACAGAAGTTATTCCAAACTTTCTCTTCTGTCTTCATGCTTCCTATATCTGTTCCCTTCCCCTAGCTGAGGACTTTGCCACTTCTTTTAACTAGAAAAGTAAGGCTCTTCTCTCTGGTTTTCTTTTTTAAAAATTATTATTTATTTATTTCTTTTTTGCAGGGCAATGAGGGTTAAGTGACTTGCCCAGGGTCACACAGCTAGTAAGTGTTAAGTGTCTGAGACCAGATTTGAACTCAGGTCCTCCTGAATCCAGGGCTGGTGCTTTATCCACTGTGCCACCTAGCTGCCCATTCTCTCTGGTTTTCTATGACTATTCTATTTATGATAATCATATGGGCCCTCCTTCTCCATAAGCAACCTCTTCTCTACATCTGAAAATCACTCGACATCATCCCTGACTCTCATCCAATCTCAAATAATGAGGTGGCCCTTCTACTCCAAGGTCACCCCCTTTACATGTGCCCTTGATCCAGCTCCCTCCCATCTTCTTCAGCAGATTGGTCCCTTGGTCACCCCTTCCTAATCTTTAGCCTCTCTCTACAGGATCCTTCCCTACTGCCTTAAAACATGTCCAGATCAGGCAGTTAGGTGGCGCAGTGGATAGAGCACTGGCCCTGGATTCAGGAGGACCTGAGTTCAAATCTGACCTCAGACACTTGACACTTACTGGCTGTGTGATCCTGGTCAAGTCACTTAACCCCAATTGCTTCACCAAAAAAAACCCAAAAAAAACCACAAAAAAAACCCATGTCCAGACCTCTCCCATCCTTAAGAAACCTTCCCTAGGTTCTAATATCTCCTTAAGCTATTGGACTGTATCTCTCTTCTCTTTCTTAGCCAGACTCATTGAAGTCATATCCTCTCCTCTCAGTCAATTCTCAACCTTTTGCAATCTGGCTTCTGACCTCATCACTCAACTGAAATTGCTCTCTCCAAAGTTACCAGTGATCTCAGAATTGCCTAATCTGATCATCTTTTCTCAGTCTTCCTTCTTTTTTTATACCTCTATTGCATTTGACATTACTGACCACCCTCTCCTCTTGGATACTCTCTGCCCTTGGGCTTTTCATGACACTATTCTTTCCTGTTTGTCCTGGTTGTATAAGCATTCCATCTTAGTCTCCTTTGCTGGTTTATAATCTAAAACATATTTCTCACTCTCACTCCCTGCCCCTGACTATGTGAGGGGTCTGCCCTGGGACCCCTTCTATTATCTCTCTATTTTTTTCACTTGGTGATCTCATGTATTCTCATGTTTTTAATTATCATTGTATGCAAACTACTCCCAGGTCTACTTATCCCAACTTAGTCTCTCTCCTAAACTCTAATCTCATATCACCAACTGTATATCTCATGGATATCTCAAACTCAACCTGTCCAAAGTAGAACATATTTTCACCCCAATCTTCAATTCTTCCAAACTTCACTAATTTCTTTCTAAGGCAGCACCATTCTTCTAGTCAGGCTCATAAACTAATCTCTACTCTTGACTCTTTACTTAATCTTTACCAGTTTTGTACATTCTCAAAAAGGATTGATGACATCATCAGGGATGTTTTCGCTTGCTGATGAACTAGATTTAAGTGAGGCAGAGGTGAGCAAAGCCATCATCCTCCCGAGTCGTTGAAGTTTAGTGGCAGGACAAAAGTCAGGAGAATTGGCCATAGCCCAGGATGCAGTAGGTGACTGTGGCATCTTTGCCTCACAAAATTATCCAGCTTGCTATAATATCACATTTAAAAGTATAGTTTGTTTGGACAATAGTCCAAAATGTATTAGTTCAATTTACTTAGCAATGGGCTTAGTTATCATTAAAGATTGACTGACATTGCAGCTGAACTTTAAAGAATCAAGCCCATTACCTCTTAGTTTTTCCTATTTTGTGAGACCTGAGAATAAAAAAATAGCAACAACAACAAAAAAAAAAACAAAATCCAACAGAAAACAAAAACCCCCCAGCTCAACATAATACAAAGAAGATCCTGCTGCTTTTTGTATTTGTTATCCTATAGTGTCAAGCAGATTTAGAAATCAAGGAACAGAAGAAAAAAATCCAAAGACGTAAAAAAAAAAAAAGAAAAACCCAAACTCATTCATCATTTATTAACTTTATTTTTTTGGCGGGGCAATGAGGGTTAAGTGATTTGCCCAGAGTCACACAGCTAGTAAGTGTCAAGTGTCTGAGGCTGGATTTGAACTCAGGTCCTCCTGGATCCAAGGCCAGTGTTTTATCCACTGCGCCACTTAGCTACCCTCAACTTTGTTCTTTTTGAATCCAGATTATTCTCCAAACTACTTATCACTAAAATGCCTCCTCCCTCCATCATCTTCATACATTTTTCAACATTAAGGGTTTGTCCATACAAAGATCAACTTCTCTACTATTTCTCATGTTTACTTATTCTTTGATTTTGGTTGGAATATTCTAAACATCCTCATTTCTTTCACATTGTTTTTTTGTTTGTTTGTTTTTTGTTTTTTTTTAGTGAGGCAATTGGGGTTAAGTTACTTGCCCAGGGTCACACAGCTAGTAAGTGTTAAGTGTCTGAAGCCAGATTTGAACTCAGGGACTCCTGACTCCAGGGCCAGTGCTCTATCCACTGCGCCACCTAGCTGTCCCCATTTCTTTCGCATTGTAAGGGGCTAAAATTCTAGCTATACTATCTAAAATCCAATGAGTGGTCACCAATAAATTATAAGCTATAGCAAGAGTATTTAAGTGTTTAAGTATTTATTAAAGAGCATTAGGATCAGAGAGAAAGGTAAAAATCTAACTATTTCTAAGAGACTCCATCATCCAACCCACCATGGTGAGGTCAGGAACCAAAAGAGGAAGAGCCCCTCTGCCAGTGTTCACTTCCTACTCCATGTCCTCCTCCCAGAAATGGGAGGCTCCTCAAATTGATTGGCTGGTAGCTTTGATAGACAGTACCCACAAGCAAACGTCACTTCCTGACGCCAAGGAACTGACCACATGGCTTGCCCTCAGACGCCTTCTCTTCATGGTGGAGCTTTCCTACAGTAACACTCCAGCAGGTGGCGTCATTCCAATCATTACAACATACTTTAGAAGATGGAGAAATACGAAGTAAGAGAGGTCAGAGCCTGTGTTGCAGGATAGGTTTGAGGAGGGGAGAGATCAAATCTGTTATTTAACTGGTATAGGGAACTCCAGTTCATTAATTAGCATTTATTAAGAACTCATTTTTCAGTTATTTCCATATCTTCATGACCCCATTTGGAGTTTTGCCATTTCCTTTTCCAGTTATTTTGTAGATGAGGAAACTGAGGCAAACAGCATTAAGTGACTTGCCCAGGGGCACACAGCTGGTAAGTGTCTGAGGCTGGATTTGAACTCAGGAAGATGTCTTCCTGATTCCAGACCCACCCAGTACTCTATGCACTATGGTGCCAACTAGCTGCCTGGGAAACTAGATGCCTATGGGCTAAGTCATGCTTCTTCTCCTAGGCAGGAGGGACTATCCTTGGCAAAATTCTACCTGCAGGCCTGGACCAAACATCAGAAGAGGCTCTGTCTATTGCTATGTGTAAAAGTTTCTTCCAATCCCACATCTGAAATTTGTCACTTGTATGATCCAGTCAAATGCCGTAGCAACGCATCCAAGAGATCTGAAGCAGCATGAATTGGCACCTACCAGAAGCCTCCTGGTTTCTTTCTAATATCTTTTACTTTTCTTCACAGTTATAATCAAAGATACATGAATTTGCAATTAGAGTACCTACTTGCAAATCACTACTTGTATGACCTTGGGCAAATCACTTGATCACCTCAGTTTCCTTATCCGTAAAATGAGGGGAGAGAGATGGACTGTAAGAGAGGGACCACTAATCTGTACATAAGGATCCCTGGGGGTTTTAAATTGACTTCATTTTGAAATGTAATGTAATTTATGTTTTGTTGTATTTTCATTTATTTTGTTAAATATTTCCCAATTCCATTTTAATGTGGTTCTGGGTTGCACTAGGGAATGTTACAGGCAGGAGACAGCCTGGGAGTTGAGTGCTTGACACCTCTACCTTCCAGCTTTCAATCCATGATCCAGATCAGCTGTTCTTAAAGTGTGTTGTCTGAAAACCCCTGGGGAAACCCCAAGTCCCTTTCAGTGGATCCTTGAGGTCAAAACTATCGTCATAATAACAGTAACACATTTGATGATCAAAACACTTCTTCTTCCAACTACTTTGCTGTGTGAAGTCAGATTTGTTTTTCATTTACTTCAACCAAAACAATACATTGCAATAGTTTGAATACAAAAGCAAATATGGAATCCAGTTGACTTATAGACATGAAGAGATTGCCCCCCCCATTGTAAAACAATGCCATTCTTCTCACTATTTATTTGTTTTGGAAAAAAAGTTATTTTTCATAAAAAAAATGTTATGTTGGGGTAGCTAGGTGGTGCAGTGGTTAAAGCACCAGCCCTGGAGTCAAGAGGATCTGAGTTCAAATATAGCTTCAGACACTTACTAGCCGTGTGACCCTGGGCAAGCCACTTAACGCAGATTGCTTTCCTCCCCCCAAAAGTTATGTTAACATGAAACGGACTTGTTATTTTTATGAATTAATTAATAAATATTTTTTAAATTTATCATTTTAATTTCTAAGGCAGTATCTATCTATCTATCTATCTATCTATCTATCTATCTATCTATCTATCTATCTATCTATCTATCTATCTATCATCTATCTATATAAAACCATCAGTGTGTTGGTATATTAGTATGCTGGTTTAACAACCAGCTCTTCCCTGTGCCCTGAATATATAGAGGGCACATCTTTGAGCTTAATCTACATTATTAATATTTTCTCTACCACTTTCCTAAGTCTGGAAAATCAATAAAACAACAAATCAAGGCCTGATTTTTAATGGTCACTGATTTCCAAGGTGTACAAATTCACACTGAAAATTTAACAACTGGCTCTCAAGAACTGGTTCTAGCTAGCTCCAGTATACTCCAAGCTATAACCTACATAAACAAAAGCTCTTTGGGGGTCCTCAGTAACTTTGAAAAAGGCAAAGGGGTCATAAAACCAAGAAGTTGGAGAATCTCTGCTCTAGATTACAGTGAATTTCTGAGCAAAGCATACTCTCTGATTCAGATGCACAAACTTATGAAAAAATTAACTTGAGAATATTCAGAAACTTTTGCCTTTAGACACAGAAAACACTGTTCCATGTTCTTTACATTTCTGATTATTGTAACTATGACTTTCTGTGAAGAATTTTTTTTTTTGCGGGGCAATGAGGGTTAAGTGACTTGCCCAGGGTCACACAGCTAGTAAGTGTCAAGTGTCTGAGGCTGGATTTGAACTCAGGTCCTCTTGAATTCAGGGCCGGTGCTTTATCCACTGCATCACCTAGCTGCTCCAAATAATTTTTTAAAGCAAATTCTCAAAGCTCCATTGAATCTATTCTACCCCCATAGGCTTTCCCCCCATAGGAGTTGAGAAAGTCCAAATCTATGTTTTCATTGATGGAAGGCAGAGGTGTCAAACCAGCAAAATTCTTAACTGGGGCCAGAACCAGGTTGAAATACAATTGGGAAAGAAAATAAATAAATAAAATAACTAACTAACTAAATGAACAAATAAATAAATAAACTAATTAAAAAATAAAAATATATAATATAGTAAATAATATAATAATAATAAATAATATAATAAAATAAATAAAAATATTGTACAGTGGAGATAATGTGTAGTTTTCTTTTTTTTCTTTTGCAACAAACATTTATTTTATTTTTTCTAGTTACATGTAAAGGTAGTTTTCAACATTCATTTTCATAAGATTTAGAGTTGCAAATTTTTCTCCCTCCCTCCCTTTCCTCCCCCTTTCACAAGACATCAACCAATCTGATATAGGTTATATATGTACAATCCACAAGTGCTCTTTTTATCAGTTCTTTCTGTGGGGGTGGATAATATGCTTCATCATTAGTCCCTTGGGATTGTCTTGGGTCATTGTATTGCTGAAAATAGTTAAGTCATTCACAATTGCTCCTCAAACAATACTGCTGTCACTATGCACAATATCCTCCCAGCTCTGCTCACTTCACTATACATCAGTTCATATGTGTCTTTCCAGGTTTTTCTGGGATCATCCTGTTTGTCATTTCCTATAGCACAATACCATTCCACTGCAATCATATACCATAGCTTCTTAAGTCATTCCTCATTTGACAGACATTCCCTTGATTCCCAATTCTTAGCCACCACAAAAAGTTGCTATAAATATTTTTGTACAATTTCCCCCCTTTTCTTTTTTTCATGATTACTATTGTTTACTGTTTCCCTCTAATGTGTAGTTTTCTAAGTCATTCTATGACCAGAAGGGATCCATTTCTATTTGAGTTTGCTACCACTGGTGTCAGGACTCCCAATGGGGAACTTCCCTTCACTGATACAGATCAACAACTTGTCTGTAGTTTAGTCTCCGAGACTGGTCTTACAGCCATTTTATGTCACAGTGGAGGTGAACTGAGACTTGAACTCAAGTCTTTTTGATTCCCTTGTTAGCTTTTTTATGCATTTGAGCTGGCTCTTGAAGGATGGCAATTAAGTGAGTTGTGGTTTCTTTTAGGAACAAAAGGTTTAGTAACAGGGATTTTCCCTTGGCACTCTGGTATTAAATACAGAGAATAACATGAACATTTGTAAATGATGGGATTTGGTGGTTTTGCTGCATTTTAAAAAAAATAGCAGGTAGGTGAATTATTGAAGCAATGGGTCACTGAAAAAAGAGGCAGAATGACTAAATAGGAAAAGCATTAGATTTGAAATCAGGAAACCTAGCTTTGAATTTGGATTCAGACAATAACAATGAGATCATGGACAAGTGTCCTTATATCTGTGAAATATACTCAGTGCTCGGGAACATTAATTTTTATTTAATGACAGTGGTCTGAGAGAATATCCTTGTTGGCTCTAACACTTGCTATTCATATGACCTCAGATGAGTCTCGAGCCTCAATTTCCTAATCTTTAAATCGGGCATAATAAACTTCTATTATCTACCTAAGTGGTTATGAGGAAAGCCCAGGTGGCGCAGTGGATAGAAAACTGGGCTTCTAATCAGAAAGACTCATCATCATGAGTTCAAATATGGCCTCAGACACTTACTAACTAGGTGACTCTGGGCAAGTCACTTCACCCTTTTTGTCTCAGTTTCCTCATCTGTAAAATGAGTTGGAGAAGGAAATGGGGAACCACTCCAGTATCTTTGTCAAGAAAACCTCAAATGGGGTTATGAAGAGTGAGACATGACCAAAAACAACTGAACACGAACAATTCTTAAAACACTATAGCTAGGGGAGGGGGGGAGGGAGGGGAGGGAGGGAGAAAAATCTGAAATTGTAAAGCATGTATAAACAAAAGTTGAGAACTATCTTTACATGTAACGGAAAAAATTAAATACCTCATACATTAAAAAAAAACAAAAACAAAAACAAAAAACACTATAGATATGTGGTTCATGACTGTTATTGAGGATAGGAACCTGACTTGGGATTTCATTGGCACAGGTATCTCTGAGATGAGGAAACTCTCTCTACCAATGCTGGCCATTACCTCTGTAAATTACAGTCTTAGAATATTCCCTAAGAGCACTGAGAAATTAAATGACTAGCCCAGTACCATAGCACTAGTATGTATCAGAGGCAGGCCTTGAACCCAGATTTTCCCAGTTTTTAGGCAAGCTCTCCATTTCATATTCCATGCTGCCTAACAATAATATTGCAATTATTAGCATGAATGAGGCAGTAGTTTATGGTAGGTTTTGTATACAGAGGAGCTATTGTATTAACTAATAGCCTCTGTTCCCCTGGAACCATAGGGCACTTTTGAGGTTTACTCTTCAAGAGAGGAAGGAGAGGGGACCCCTTGGGTAGAAGAATTCTGGGACCAAAGATTTAAAATGATACTCTGTGAGGAGTGGGTGCTAACTGCATTATTTTTTTCTCCCCCTTACTCTTGTTCATTCTCTCTGTTAGTCTTTCCTTTTCCTTTTCCAACTGTCTTTCTGAAGGGCTTTATAGGTGACCTGAACTTGTGGGGAAAAGATTTTTATTTGTTTTTAATTGTGAAGGGATTTGATGTCATGTGAATTGTACTCTCCACAGAGACATACATGACCTTTAGTGAGCTCTGGTTTTTGTTTTACTGTAGAGAAGTAAAACAAGGTTTTACTCAACTGGAAATAGGGATGATAATTGCACCTTCCTCTCAGGGTTTCTATGAGGACCAAGTGGGAATCTTTGTAAAGAACTTATCACAGTTCCTGGCACATAGTAGGGGCTATATAAATGTCAGATTTCTTCTTCTTCTTCTTCTTCTTCTTCTTCTTCTTCTTCTTCTTCTCTCCTCCTCCTCCTCCTCTTCCTCCTCCTCTTCCATCATCATCATCATCACCACCACTACCATTATTACTGCCATCATCACTATATTCAGGAGCAGTTAGGTGGTGCAATGGATAGAGTTCTGGTCCTGCAGTCAGGAAGACCTAAGTTCAAATCCAGCTTTAGACACTTCCTAGCTGTATGACTCTGGACAAATCACTTTACTCTCAGTGCCTCAGTTGTTGTGAGGATTGAATCAGGCAATAATTGTAAAGCACTTAGCCTCGGATGTAGTAAATAAATGTTAATAATAAATAACAATATAATAAATACTAATAGTAAATGTTAGCCATCATTATCATCATTATATGCAGCATATGAAAAATGCACAGTAGAATACAAGCTCTTTGAGGGCAGGGACTGTTCATTTTTGCCTTTGTATCCCTAGCACTTATAGTACAATACTTGGCACATAGTAAGTGATTGACAATATTTGTTGAACTTAGTTCAAGAAAAACCATAACCATCCTGGGCAGGAGAGGAGTAAATAAAAACAAGAAATCTCATGTTTTATCACCTGGTACATACAGGAAACAGGGCAAAGTTACCACATTTTAAAAATTGAAAATAAGAAGGTTGCTTTTATGCAAGCCATAGCTAGGGTAAGCTACAGGGTAAGCACACATCCTTGTGCTTCTATGTGCTCTTCTGATGCCTCATAATTCTGGGGAAATGACCCTGAGTTCTAAAAAGCTAAATCACTGGAGTGTGAGATATAATATGTTCTTTTATGCCAGACCTGCTTTGAGAAAGTCCGTGCAGGGGGCAGCTAGATGGTGCAGTGGATAAAGCACTGCCCCTAGATTCAGGAAGGACCTGAGTTCAAATCTAGCCTCAGACACTTGACACTTACTAGCTGTGTGACCCTGGGCAAGTCACTTAACCCTCATTGCCCCACAAAAAAACAAACCAACCAAAGCAAAAAAAAAAAAAAAGAGAAAGTCCTCGCAACAGAGCACATATCTGTTGTCTCAGAATGAGCTAAGACTAAAGAGGCGCATAACCAGTAGGTGGGCCATGGCAACCTTAATAATATGCTATGTCCTTGGCTTAGGGAACTTCCACAAGAAGCAATTCCCTCTACCAATGCAGAGGACATGAATAAGTAAATAGAAGAGTATTTGAGGAGGGACAGAGCACTGACAAAGGGCATCAGGAAAAGCTTCCTGTAAAAAGTGGCATATGAGTTAAGTCTTGAAGAAAGTTTGATATCCTAAGAAGGAGAGGTAAAGAGGGTGGGGAAGAGAGGAAAGTTCCAGGCATGGGGAACATCACCTACAAAACCATGGAAGTGGGAGATGAAATGTTGAATTTGGGGGAAAAATAAACAGGCCCTTTGGGTAAATTGATTCCAAGTCCTATAGACCCAGACAGACAGAAGTCAATTAGTACATATAATCTTGCAAAAGAAAGAAGACTCTCAATGTCAGGAGAAAAGGACTGAGGCAGAAACTCTTTACCAAGTACATTTACAGATCTCAAAATGAAAGGGTTTCACTAAATAGAGTACGTTGTACTTTTAAGGTGATATTTAATTTTTTTTTTTTTTTGCAGGGCAATGGGGGTTAAGTGACTTGACCAGGGTCACACAGCTAGTAAGTGTCAAGTGTCTGAGGCCGGATTTGAACTCAGGTACTCCTGAATCCAGGGCCGGTGCTTTATCCACTGCGCCACCTAGCTGCCCCTGTGATATTTAATTTTAAATATGTGAGTTAAGAAACAAATTAGGTCCTAAACATCCAAATTTTTGAAGGTCTGATTCAGTCATTTATTACCTAGGCATCGAGGTGGTACTGTGGCTAGACCACTGGGGCTGGAGTCAGAAAGATCTGAGTTCAAATCTAGCCCTAGAAACTTAGTAAGCTGTGTGACCTTGGGCAAGTCACTTAACCTTTGCCTCAGTTTTCCCCTCGGTAAAATGGGGATAATAATAGCACTTTCCTCCAGGTTTGTTGCTGTTGTGAGGATCAAATAAGAATATTTGTAAAGCACTTGACACACAGTAAACACTACATAAATGCTAGCTACTATTATTATTATTTATCATTGTTTAGGGGGTTAGGTGGACAATACATATTTATCAAGCACTCACTCTGTGTTAGGCACTGTTCAAAGCACTGAGCAGAGAAATACAAAGAGAAAGCCAATCCTTGATACACATTCTAATGGGAGCCCCCCAAATCAGAAGCAGAGCCAGTACAGGAATGAAGACTGGCCAGCCTGGATCCCCCCAAAAGAGGCCCCCAGGAGGAAGTCATCATGAGAGAAGGGGGCTAGCATGGTGAAAAGATGGATGTTTCCAGATGAGAAGTGGCTGAGGCTTCATAGCAAAGTCCAGAAAGTTGGAAGCAGAACCAGCAGGGGATTGAAAGCTAGCTGGCTTGCACCCCCTCCCCAAGATTCCCAACTCTTGTTTCCTTGTCTGGGTGAAGAAAGCACAGTATCAGTGGTAAATAGAGTTCCATGCCAACTGTTTGATAGCTGTGTGGGCATGTGAGTTGTCAAGTCAGATAGAATCAAAATGTATTTCTAAGGAAAGAAAAGGTTTTATTTTATGTCTTAAATTAAGGTTTTTGTATTTTTGATAGATGCATAAGTACACTTATTTTTTACATTAGAAGGGAAAATGCTAGTAGCATATGACTTTTCCTTTTGTGCTTGGTAAAGTCATTTTAAAAATTCATTTATTTTGTGATCTTTATCGTCTGCCTATTCCCTTGACCTCTAGAGAATTGAACAAAAAGTAAAAGAAGAGGTGGTTTGAATTTTCCAACTTCAGAATAATTCTTGTATTTCAAATAACATGGATGTTTCTTAATAAAAAAGCTTAATTACATAGATTATAAATAAAAGTTAGGGGCTTGGGGTTCATCTATCTACCTGTGAATATCTGGGTTAGCTTTTGCTTCCGTGAAATTCTGCACACTGTCATATTTGTCAACAAGGATCTATTAAGTATCTAGTCAGCCTACCCTGTACTCTTTATTTTATTAGATACTTTTGGGGTACCCTTCAAATTTAAAGATGCCTGAAGTGACATGAGTAATGCAAAATGTAAAACAGGAAAGGGAACTTGTATAGAGAGCCAACTTTGCAGGCAGGAAGACCTGGCTTCAAATCCTGCCCCTGACACATACTGACTGAGTAACTCTGGATAAGCCACTTATAATGTCTCAATGGCCCCAGGAAATTCTCTATGATGATAAACTGCAGAGAATGTGTTGGTCTTCTGTGGTAGGAGGAATTCCTATAGCCAGTGAAATAACAGGTCCAAGTAAACACACACACATACACACACATAAATTCATAGAGACACAAAAACACACAAGTGGCAAACTACTAGATCTATACCCCAAAGAGATCAAAGAAAAAGGCAAAGGATCTATAGGTACAAAAAATATTTATAGAAACTCTTTTAGTGGTGGCAAAGAATTAAAAATTGAGGGAATGACCATCATTTGGGGACTGGCTGAACAAGGTGTGATATATATGATTGTGATAGAATATTATTGTGCTATGGGAATGATGAGGGGGGTGGTTTCAGGGGAAAAAACATGGCAAGATCTATATGAAAAGATGCAAAGTGAAGTGAAAAGAACCAGAAGATTGTTGTGCACAGTGAAAGCAATGTTGTAATGATGATCAACAAGAGGGCAGCTAGGTAGCCCAGTGGATAAAGCACCAGTCCTGGATTCAGGAGGACCTGAGTTCAAATCTGGCCTCAGACACTTGACACTTACTATCTGTGTGACCCTGCACAAGTCACTTAACCCTCATTGCCCAGCTTCCCACCCCACCCCCCGCCAAAAAAAAGATAATCAACAGAAAGATTTGGCTCCTCTGATGAAGGCTATTTAAGAAGAACTCTAGTATAATTTGTTCTTTTATAAAGAAAATTGCCGCTCATTAATTGATTGTCTAATTCAATCCAAATCTGAATCTACCAGACTATGTTTAAAATGTGGGCTACTCTTACAATAAGTCCAACTACTTCCTGGTTCTGTTAATTGTCTTTGAACACTGCATTAAAATTATGCTAAGGTAGCTGGGCCATGAAGAAGGGGAAGCCCATTCCACACTTGGAGGACAGTACATATAAAAAGGCATGGAGGTGGGAAATGAAAGGTCAAGTTTGGGGCATAGCAACTAAGTTATCCTTTGAAACACAAAATATACAAAGGGAGGGCATTGTACAAGAAAACTGGAAAGGTAGGCTGGAGTGAGATTGTAAAGGGCTATAAATGTCAAGCTGAGGAGGTCGTATCTTAGCCTAGAGAAAATAGGAACCTACAGAAGGTTCTTGAGGAGAGGAGTGACACAATTAGGTTTGTGCTTTAGGAAGACTATTTTGGTAGCTTTATGAAGGATGAGAGACTGCATGAGAGATTGGGAAGAGTGGAGACTGGAAACCAGATGGGAAGTAATAAGGACCTGAATTCAAGTAGCAGCTTATTTTGGGTATGTGCCATGAGCTTCGTTATTTCCCCAGAAAGGGGAGAATCTTTCTCAGGCAGAGGTGCCACAGCCTTCAAACGCTCATAGTTATTTCATCCTTTTGGTAATTTCGGGCCATCCCACCCCTTTTGCCTTACACCTTCAGAACACTCCCAAATTCACAGTAAACTTCCTTTAGTGTGCAACGCCCTCCTCAGGGCAGCAGCCAAGGAGGATTTTTCTTAAAAGGACTCCAGTGTCTTCCAGTGTCTTCTGTGTTTAGCTACATAGCAGCACCTGGCTCATTCTCACTTCACTAATCTGCAAATAACAGAGATGCTCGCCCCAAACAGATGGTTTTAACCCACTTCTCAGTGATGATTTAATTGCAGGAAGCTGGTGTGGGGTCTCCTATTACCAAGAGTTCATTACTTTTATGAAACATACTGCAAGATATTTGCTAGGACACCATGAGGCACGATCATAAATAATTAAAACTAGGGGACCCTCACCAAAGCAAACGAGCTAGTCCATTTATAAAAGCAGGTGCCTGGCTTTTCTCTGGGCTTGTTCATACACAGATCTGCAGGAGAAGTCTTGGTAATTGGCCAGGAGGCTTCTCATCATTAGTTTGAATTAGAGAGGGATTTTGTTCTTTGTTTTATATCTCCAATAATTAATACAGTTCTAGGACAGGAGAGGAGGGGAGAAGAGAGGGGAAGGGAAAGGAGGAGAGGAGAGGAGAGAATGTTTTTTTTTAATTTTTGCTGGGCAATGAGGGTTAAGTGACTTGCCCAAGGTCACAAAGCTAGTAAAGTGTCAAGTGTCTCAGGTTAGATTTGAACTCAGGTCCTCCTGAATCCAGGGCCGGTGCTTTATCCACTATGCCACCTAGCTGCCCCGAGGAGAGAATTTATTAAAAGCATACTATGTTCCTGACTCTCTGGCAATTACTACAGGCACAAATAAAAATAATCAGTCCCTGCCCTCAAGGAACTTATACTGTAATGGGGGGTAGACAACACATAAGGGGTGCTGGAAAGGAGAGGGGGCTACCAGGCAGTAGGCATGTGGAAGAGACTACAGGAAGCTTCAAGTGTAGTAGAAACATAGTTCCTGCCAAGATAAAGCAAAAAGCTCACGAGGAAGAGGCAGGGGACATAAATAGTTATTGTTGAAGATCTGGAAGGGACCTTAGAGGTCACCTAGACTAAGCCCCTCATTTTACATATGAGGCAACTGGGGCACAGTGAGGTCAAGTGACTCTGGACACACAGTCTGTTTTATCTGCTGCTAAATCACAGTGAATTCTTAATCGTGAATGGACCATCCACACTGGTAATACAGAAGTATTCTTTCAATTGTGCAGGTGATGGTAAGATCTTATACCTGGGAATACAGAAAGAAAAGATAAAGAAGGAAATTTCCCTTGGTAGCTTGTCCTCTTATTGGTAAAGGACATAGGAACTTTACTCTCATTTCTAAAATAATAAATGAGTCTCATTCAATGTGTGAAGAAAGAACAGGTTCTTTTCAATAGACTGACCCCTATTACAACACCAGCTCGTTGGCAGCTTGTTGCTAGGAGGAAAATGAGTTCTATTGAATAAATATGGCTTGTTTTCCCACATTATTGCTCGGTAATTATATATTTTTCTCTTATTTACATTTATTAGTGTGTAATGCCATCCTGCATGTTACCTGAAACCCAGCTGATCTAATTAAACCACCAATATTGTAGATTACCAGCTGGGATGAAAATGATGGCTTGAGTCTTTTTTTGTGTATTTATTCTTTTATGTAAGTTTATTATTTTTTTAGCTAATGGTCTTTCCGCTGTTCATCAAGCACTTTAAACTTTTATGCCATCTTGGCGTGGTTGACAGGTCCCTTTAAAAATAGATTTTTTAAAAGGTATGTGCAGCTATTTCAAAATGGCAATATGTAATCTGCAAGCTGCTGTGTACATTTTGGTTGCTAAGTGCAGTATTTAGCCCTGTTCTCCATGCAGTCAAGCATATCTTAACTCCCTGGATAATAATTGTTATTGGAATTTCCTGAAGAAATTTATGGCCCATATGATTACTTCCACAAAAGAAAACGATAGAAAGCAAATAGAAAGTCACGTGATTCTTAATTTGAGAAAGTTATAGTGAGTTCCTTCACCAAAAGGTGATAAGAACACCTGTTCTTTTTGGAAGGGGAAGGGTAGTGGGGAGGAATGGGGAGGAGGAGGGGGTGAAATGGGAGGAGGCACTGTGGTAGAGTGTAAAGTGGCCTGGAGTAGGATGGAATCCCAGCTTTTCTGTTTGTGTGACCCGGGGGAGTCACTTTACCTCTGGGTCTCAGTTTTGTCACCTGTAAAATGAACATTTTGGGTTAGAGGGTTTTTTGGTTTTCTTTCTTGCTCTAGATCAGGGGTTCTTAACCTAAGGCCGGTGAACTTTGTTTTAGAAATATTGTAGGGGGCAGCTAGGTGGCGCAGTGGATAAAGCGCTGGCCCTGGATTCAGGAGGACCTCAGACACTTGACACTTAATAACTGTGTGACCCTGGGCAAGTCACTTAACCCTCATTGCCCTGAAAAGAAAAAAGAAAAGAAGAAAAGAAATATTGTAATAATTATATGTCAATATAATTGGTTTCCTTGGTCATGTTGTTTTATATATTTAACAACATTTTGAGAAGGGACCCAGAGGTTTCCCCAGACTGCCAAAGGGGTCCAAAATAGATATCTTTGTGTGTGAGAAAGATATATCTATCATCTCTCTATATATATATCTATCCCACCACATGTGTGTATAAATCTATGTGTATAGACATATATATGTATATATATATATATATATATATATGCATACATGTATATATGCTATCTATCTGTCTATCATCTATGTATCTTGGATAAAGTGTCTTTAGGAAAAGTGTCAAGCCCTGGTATTCCACAACCTGTGTGTTAGATCTTGAAGGTCTCACAGTTAGCTGTGTAGGCCTCGTGCACTGCACAGTGAGCTTTGCCTCTTTTGCCCTTCTCTCTTCTCTCATTATGTCTCTCTTTTCTCTCCTCTTTTCTTTATCCCCCTCCTCCTCATTCTTCTTACCATTTTTCCTTCTTTCTTTTCCTGCTCCTTCCTTCCTCCCTTCTTTACTTCCTTCCCTCCCTCCCTCTTTTCTTCCTTCTTTCCTTCCTTCCTTCCCTCACTCCTTCCTTCCTTCCTTCTTTCCTTCCTTCCTTCACTCCTTCCTTCCTTCCTTCTTTCCTTCCTTCCTTCCCTCCCTCCCTCCCTCCTTCCTTCCTTCTTTCCTTCCTTTCTTTCTTCCTTCCCTCCCTCCCTCCCTCCTTCCCTCCCTCCTTCCTTCCTTCCTTCCTTCCTTCCTTCCTTCCTTCCTTCCTTCCTTCCTTCCTTCCTTCCTTCCTTCCTTTATTCCCTCCCTCCTTTCTTCCTTCCCTTTTTTCTTTCTCTCTTTTCCCCTACCCAAAATAATCTTTAAACTCTCTTATCACTCTCTTCTCCCAACCCTTCTAGCTCCTCTCTATGCACTGTTTTCCATCATTAGAATGTAAGGTTTTGGAGAGCAAGGACTGTGGTCCTCATGTGTATTTGTACACCCCACCTCACCCCGGTACTTAGCACAATGCCTAGCACATAATATGTATTTAATAAATGTTGTATGTATGTATTTATATATGTATGAAGCTAGCCAGGTAGCTAGCAGTCATCATGTCAATCCCCTTCTCTGCCCATAAACCTTCAATAATTCCCTACAGGATAAAATTCAGGCTCCTTAACCTGTCATTCAAGGCCTTTCATAGTCTGACTTCTAGCTACCTTTATCTCTCACTCCTT
This sequence comes from Dromiciops gliroides, assembly GCF_019393635.1. Lineage (NCBI taxonomy): Eukaryota > Metazoa > Chordata > Mammalia > Microbiotheria > Microbiotheriidae > Dromiciops > Dromiciops gliroides. The sequence goes on from NC_057861.1 coordinate 488,235,866, forward strand.
CCAAATATGAACCCTCTTCCCCAGACGAGATAGCCTGTTCAGTGTTTCATAAATACATCATGCTCATTTCTACCTCTACACCTGTGTTCATTCCATTGTTAAACACCTACTATGTACAACTTGTACTAGGTGCTGAGGATATAGCCACAAAGATTCCCTGTCCTCCAGAAGCTAAAGTTCAACTGGAGTGGGAATGAACCTTTATACAGATAAGTACAACACACAAAGAAGATAAATCTAAAGTAATTTTGGCTTGGGGGTGTACTACCAACTGGGGAAATCAGGAAAGGGCTATTGTAGGAGATGACATGTTCAACTAATCAATCATTCAATTAATAAGCATTTATTAAGTGTCAACTACAAGCCAGCTACTGTACTATGCACTTATTCTCTGTATCTTCTCATTTGTAATTTATTCTACATTTTCTACTTTTTTTTCCATCATCTTGCCTTCTCCATAAGACTATAGGTAGTGGCAAACTCTTGGTCCATGGACCTCAAAACGGCATCCCTCAAAACGACATCCCTCAAAACTCAAAGTGTGCTCCAAATCAGATGAAAATGTAACTGGGAAATATTTTTAAAATAAATAAAAATATAACATAGATAATGTGAATTTGTGGTTTTCTAAGTCTGTGACCTATAGGGATCTCTTTCAATTGATTTTGATGTTGCTGCCTAAAGGACCATATGTCATATATCTTTATTTCCTTTACAGTACTTAGCCTAGGAAGTTGTACATATGAGGTGCTTAATGAATATTTGTTGATCGGTTGATTTTCTCTTCTCTCAAGATCACAGTCGAGCATATTTTTGTCAAAATCCTGACTTCCTCCCTACATTAATGCCCACCCACCTCCATGCTAACTTTCATCAGTGGTTACAGGGGATTCCTTTTTTTTTTTTTTATGAAATGTGTCCCTTTTCTCTTTTTTCCCTCAGTCCCTATGACATTCTTCCCTAGAGTACTGGAAAAAAACAACAACTTAGAACTGTACAAGAATCCTCTGTAATGAAAATTCTTAGAAAAGCACTGACAAGGAATATAATTAAGTTTTCGAAGTATTCTTATTTGACCAAGAATGAACTGTAGAGTTTTTTTAGAATTTTTTACTTTCAGATACATGGTTAAATATCCAGTCACTGGCCATCCATTTTGTCTGCTTTATGTGCCAAATCCAGATGTTTGGAAACATCTGGGTGACTGAGTTTTCTTACTTTTCATATGGATGACTGGTTTCTTACAAAGATGTTAGAGCAGGGAAATATCTGAAATGATATAATTGCCTAGTCTAGGTATGGTGATGGGCCCTAAGAAAATACTTGGCTTCATTCTGTTTCTGGATATTAACTCTATTTTATGTGGACAGAAAATTACTCCAAGCTTTAGTTTCCCATTTTGGAAATGTAGTCAACAAACATAACCATTGAGTGACCAAGGTATCTGAAGACATTAGTGTCCTATTGCTTTAACATCACTGTGTCCTTCCTAAGGACTGGCTAGAAATAAGTCTTGCTCAATGATTACCAAAGGGTAATCTTAATGAAAGGTGTCTTTATAATGCGAAAAGACCAAAAAGTCAAATGATAAGTACTTAACAGGGCTATGCCTTTTCTGGCTCTACTTCTCCATCTCCATGTCCCCATCCCTGGGCAGTTTGAACATAGCATTTATCCTTAGCGACTTATCATTAAATAGTGCTGCCAAGAAGTATGTCTGATGGACCCTGGACTATGACGAAATCTCAAGGCATTCATGCAGGGTTCGTTCATCTCACAGAGTTCCATCATACTCCTGTAGCATTTGTTGGTCCAAGGCCTGTGACGGCAGTAACAGAACTGGTGACTTTTTATCCCCATCTTCTTTGTCATTGTCTCCGTCATCTTCTCCCTGTGTCGCTCTCTCTTTGTCTTTCTCACTGTCTCTGTCTCTGGTGCTCCCCTCGCATGGCTGATGGATATGCAGAGTATGCGGGATGAAGTGAGTGGTACTGTCACTGAACTGATGGTGTTCAGTGACTCCTCGAGCTCTTGGCTGGTCTGTACTGCAGAAACCTGACACCCTGACCACTGAGGCATAAAAAACAGAGAATTGGAAGCCTCAGCCTGTCAGGCACTAGAGCGTCCCCCAGAGAGGCCTCGAGATGGGAGTGTGTGCGCGTGTGGTTGCATGGAGGGAGGGGGGCAGGCGGGGGACTGGTAGGAAGTGGGGCTGGCCAAAGAGAGAAAAGAATTGGGAAATGAAATGTCTGTTCATTGTTATTCACTGGAGTGCTGCTTATTGTTTTTAAAAACCAGCATCTTTTACTGATTAGTGTGCATTGCAAAGGTGGCAATAATGCACAGTCATTGTGAGTTGGAAAGGGCATGAACAGAGACCAACATCTTCAAACTGAGCTTCTCAGAGAAGATTCTCTCTCTCTCTCTCTCTCTCTCTCTCTCTCTCTCTCTCTCTCTCTCTCTCTCATCAATCTATCAATCTATTTATTTGTCATCTATGTGTTTATGTATCTTTGTATCTACCCACCCCCTTATCATTGTATGTCTGTCCATCCATCTATGTATGTATCTATCTATCTCTACCTATCTATCATCTATGTGTTTATATATCTTTGTATCTACCTACCCCCTTATTGTTGTCTGTGTGTTGATCCAGCTATGTATTATCTATCTATCTATCTATCTATCTATCTATCTATCTATCTATCTATCTATCTATCTATCTATCTATCTGTCTATCTGTCTGCCTGTGTTTGTCTGCCTGTCTGTCTATCTATCTATCTACCTTTGTATCTACCTACCTCCTTATCTTTGTTTGTAGGTCTGTCTAGTTGTGTATTTATGAATATATCTCCCTATCTACCTCTCATCTATCTGTCTATCTATCTATCTGTCTATCTATCATCTTCTATCCATCTATCTATTCCAAGTTCCCTTATTTGCAAGGTTCTCCCTAGGAAGGAACTATTCAGAGTGAACACTGGAAAAAAGTAAAGCAATATACATAAGCAATGACACATGGACTGGGCCTTGCAGTTTGAGTGGTGAAAGGAATCTCTAAGGATCTGCAGAAATGGCACCATGAGCCTTTTTTCTCTTGGTTCTTCTGAAAAGATCAAGGCAAGACTAATTCAACAGGAGCTTCTGAGGGTTGTTTTCCCCCTTTAGACAGCAGAGGTGTTCTGATTAGTTAATTCAGAAATGGTTGCCTTGGGTCAAATGTGGGGAAAGTGTTGGAATTGGAAAAAGAGGGCATCCCTCACTTAACCTCTCTAGGCCTCAGTTTTCTCATCCAGAAAATGAGAGAGTACTATATTAGCTCCAAGGTCCATTCCATCTCTAAATCTATGACCCATATGTTATGTGCTATAGTTATCTGGGTTTATGTCTTATCCCTCTACTGTGATTATAAGCTCCAAGACTAGGGTCTCTGTCAACTAGACTTCTAATATTTCCCCTAGGACCTAGAGGAATGTTATGATTATATAGTAGATGTTTCATAAACAGTTATTGAAGGAAGGAAGGAAACATATTTCATCTAATTAATAAGCATGTATTAAGCATCTACTAGGTGAAAAACACTTTGCTAAATACTGGGGATACAAAAAGAGACACAAGAAACATAGCTGTCCTCAAGGAGTTCACAATCTAATGCTCAACCTTCTTCCTTGCTGATTTTCCTCATTATCAGAGTGTCCAAGATAACTTATTGGAACCATTTCTAGGAAAAGGCAGAGGTGTTAGGACATCTTGAGGAAAGAAAGAAGCTAGTTCCTTAGGACTGGTCAGATGGACTGTCCAGTTCATAATTGTCTTAAGGAAGGGATCACAGGTTGTTAGGTTGTTTGTTTAATTTGGTTTTGGTTTTGGCTTGGAATCCTATTGGACTTAGCCTCAAGATATGGGCTACCTACTCCTTAGGTCAACCTTAATCTTACTTTGTGCTCTACCAAAGTTCTAATGTTGACTTTGAGATAATGATGCCCACATCCCATGACATTGGGATGATACAATTGCCTGGCATGTTGGTTGAATCTGATTGGTTGGATCACATCCTCTGTGGCTTCAATTGACCAAAGGATGTTGTTAGTACCTGAGCTTATGAAATTATTCCAGATGGCCTACCTTGTGGATTCCTGGAAAAACTAAAAAATGTCAACTGGCAATTACTGGCAAGATACTTGCCATGGTGGCAATTGTAGTACACAAGGTAATTAACAATTCTTGACAGTTTGACACAAGTTTAGAATTCCATATTCTGGTTCTAGAACCATAAGGGCTCCAAGCTACTGCTCAGCAAGGAAAATGCTTATTTCAAAATAAAGTTGAGCTAGGACCTCCTTTCTTGGTGTTACCCACAGATTCTACCGTCATGTATAGCCATGTGCTCAGTTTAGAGAAGCTTAGGAATAGAAAAAGAAAGGATCCCATCCATCTCTTGCCCACCTGGTCTATTCATGATCTTACCCCTTGCATTAGCTGGTCCAAAACTGGATCACTTTAATTCACAAACTATTGAAAAAGTATTAGTGAGGTTCACAAGAGATTCTAGGCACCAGCATTGAATTACTCATTGGTGGTGATATATTTTAGAAGGCTCAGCAGAAAGGACCATAGGGATCCAAGGGTCTAAAACTTCAGGGTCATCACAGGTAAAGAAGTACACAATCAGAACAGATGGATTATGGGAAGTATCAACCCATACCAGCAGAAGCCCATAGGTCCATTATAGAGGAGTAAAGATAGCCAGTTCAAAGGGACAGAAATAGGAAATGGAATCTCATGTATGAGGAGGAGTAAGGAAGCCTATGTGGCCTGAATCACAGAGTTAAGTGAGGGGAGTAATGTACAGTAAGACTAGAAAGGCAGTGTGTGACCAGAGTGTAAATGGATTTAAATGCAAAACAAGACATTTATATTTGACCTTTGAAGCAATAGGGAGCCACTGGAGTTTCTTGAGTAGAGGAGAAGTCAGATCTGTGCTTTAATAATAATAAACAAAAATCACCTTTTAATTTCAGCTATAAATCATAACTGAAGCCAGAGTCCTAGACATCTTAAAGTCAGATTTGCTTTCATATCCCCAGATCAGTTATTGTCATCTCACTGTAAATTCTTTCCTGGAAAGCAATGTCCTTTGACATCATTCTTTCCATTCCACCTTCCATGGCTGCACCAATCACTCAACAGAAATTTTTCATTGCTGATATTTTCTTATTCCTACTTCATCCCATTCTAAACTCATGGGAACCCATCTTTTTTCAGGCACAGAGGAAAGCTGAAAGCCTTGCTGCAGATGTGACCCCTTGATTCATTCATTTGTTGACAAGGCTCTCCGTTATTTCCCAAGGTCTTTGTATGGCAGGCATAGCTTAATCTCTGTCTGGGCAAGTTGGTTTCTTCCGTAACTGTTAGTTTGTGCAGTTATTGTTGTTTTATTCAAGTCATTAGAGAGGATTCCAAGACCTTTATTTCTTCTAATTCCCATTCGCTGTAGAGTCCCATTCTTGTTTGCCTTGTCTATAGTTGAGCATGAATGTTATCTCCATTTCATTTTTTTTCCTTTCTCCATTCTCTTTCTTTTTGTTTCTGCCTGGCCCATGTTCTTTAATTTGTTCCCTTCATCCTTGCCTCCTATCAATTGTTTACTCTCCTTTTCGGTGATTTTATTTCTGGCCTTTTTTATTGAAATTCATTCTTTTTATTCATGTATCATTAAATCATTTACATTTCTTTCATATTAGCATTGCAAAATAACCATTAATCCATAGGACCCTCCTTAATAACTAATTAGAAATCATTAATTTTAGTATTGCATGGTATCAAATAGTTACACAAAACTATTCAATATCATGTCTACAACTAGTAGAACATATAACATGGGACAGTGGTGACACAGTAGATAAAGCACCAGGCCTGAAGTGAGGAAGACCTGAGTTCAAATCTGCCCTCAGACACTTACAAGATGTGTGACTCCAGGCAAATCACCTAACTTCCACGTGCCTCATCTGAAAAATGGAGATCATAGTGCACCTTCCTCAAAGGATTATTGTGAGCATCAAATGAGATAGTAATTGTGAAGTGCTTAGCATAATGACTGGCAAACGGGCACTATATGAATGCTAGTTATTGTTATTAGTTTGGCTCCACAGTATAAAACCACTTATTGTTTCAACACAATCCTCTATATGGACAGTTCATTTTTAAAAGTAAGATGAGCAGAACTGTTTTTTAAGTTTGAAAATTAACTTTATGGTACTTGGTTTAATCACACCAGCAGAGAGAAGATACACAATCCTCTATCACCCCACTCCTACTGAGGATTAAGAAAGACACCATGCTAAAGTTGAGCAATAATTGATATACAAAGAACAATCAGAATGATTTGCTTCACATTGAAGCAGTTGGGGGGAAATGTTACCTCTATTATTCTATTTTGGTGAAAAATTGATAGAAAGACCAAATTCTGTTGTTCCAAAAGTTCCAATTCCCTAAAAATTAAAAGTTTATAAAGCAGTCTAAGATGGTTGGCTACATCTCTTCAACAAACTGGCTAGAATAATGCCTCCGAAAACACACATCTAAGAGAATCTCCTATATTTTTGGATTTCAGTGTTATTGTTGTTTAGTTGTTTCAGCCATATCTGACCCCATTTGGGGTTTTCTTAGCAAAGATCCTGGAGTGGTTTGCCATTTCCTTCTCCAGCTCATTTTACAGATGAGGAAACTATAGAAGAGTTTTGTTTTGTTTTTTAATTTTACTTTTTATTTTTAAAAACATTTTTATTTATATTCTTCTGTTCCAATCTCTATCCCTCCTTCCTTCCCTCCCCTCCCCCCTTCCTATGGCAGCAAACAATCTGATATGGGTTATACATATATGATCATGCCAAACATCATCATATTTGTCAGTTAATGAAAGAATGTGAACAATAGCATGCTTCAGTCTGTTCATCAATATCAGTTCTTCTTCTCTTTTTTTGGAGGTAGAGAGTATGTCTCATCAATATTCTTATGGGATTGTCTTGGATTATTATTATATTGTTGAGAATAGTCAAGTCATTCACAATTCTTCGTCAAACAATATTGTTGTCTCTGTATACAGTGTTCTCTTGGTGCTGCTCACTTCCCAATACATCATTTCCTACATGTCTTTCCAAGCTTTTTTGAAGTCATCCTGTTTGTCATTTCTTCCTGCATAGTAATATTCCATTACCATCATACACCACAGTTAATTGGTGTATGCAGAGTTGAGTGACTTGCCCAGGGTCACACACAAAGTGTATGAGGCCAGATTTGAACTCAGGTCTTTGTGACTTCAAGCCTGGTGCTCTATCCACTGTGGCACCTAGCTGTCCATTTCCCTAAATATACATAAATAAATATTCATCTGTAAAAGAAAGGTGTTGGATTAGATCCAAGCTCAAAATAGATGTCAAACTCAAATAGAAATCTATCCCTGTGGGCTGCATATTGACTTAGAAAACCACAAACTAATATTATTTATGCAGTAGTATTTAAAAAAAATTTCCTAATTACATTTTGATCTGGTTTGACTGTACTAGGGAGTGTCACCAGAGCTTGAGTGGGCATGAGTGAGTTTGACACCTCTGGATTAGATCACTTTTCCCCCCCTTTCAGATCTAAATCTCTGACCTAAAGATGGGAAAAAAATAATTCTGTCTTCTAAAACAAAGGGTTGTTGTAAAAATGAAAGTCAAAGTCCTCTGTGCTACTCCAATGTTAGGATTGAGGCAATTAGGTGAGGTGGTGCAGTGGATAGAGTGCCTCGCCTGGAGTCATCTTCCTGAGTTCAAATCTGCCCTCAGACACTTTCCTAGCTGTGTGACCCTGGGCAAGTCACTTACCCCTGTTTGTCTCAGGTTCCTCATTTGGAGGATGGAGAAGGAAATGGCAAACCACTCCAGTATCTCTGCCAAGAAAACCATCTATGGGGTTGTGAAGAGTCGGACATGACTGAAAAAATGACTGTCCAATAACATAAAAAAAAAAAAAACAACAAAAGTGGTATAGTAGATAGATCACTGGAGCTGGAGTTAAGACCTGCATTTAAATCTTGCTTGTGCTAAGTTTCTGAGCCTAAGTTCCCTCATGTGTAAAATGAGGGGGTTGGACTATGCATCTTTTAAAACCCCTTCCCATTCTACAGCTGTTGTCCTCTGATCGGTAAGTTAGCTAATATTTCTGGGCCTCAGTTTTCCAGTGTGCAGCGGAAAGAGGTTAGACTAGATGACTTCTACATGTGTTTTCAGCTCTAAATCTGTGCCCCAAATCCATGCTTCAGTAGAGGATTTGCTGTGACCCAACAAAAGTCATCACTTAATAATGGTCTTCTGTCACTTAGCTGGCTGATCCTCAGATCACAGACCCAGAGTACTTCTCTGGGCCCACACTCCAATCCTTTCTAGGTTGGTAAAATCCAATAAAGCCTGCTTTCTGCTGGTATAGCCTTCAAGGTCATCCAGGGTCACCTCCGAGCCCCAGAGAAGCACCAAAGCTGGACTTGAGTGGATTAATTTAATTTATTAAAGTAATTTTAATTCTCAGTTCATGTTATTCACTAAATATGACTCCAATTCAAACTGGAATTCAGAATTTATTTGACTATGTTGATTCTGTTCCAAAGCCTAACTATGCCTTTTATTAACTAATGGTTTCCCCTCTTTTTCTCTTTTCTTCTTTTCCTTTCTCTTCTCTCCTCTCCCCAAACCCCAAATCCTATTTTTTCTCATTAAATATAGGGAGCGAATTTTCTGGAAGTCCTTATAGCCACCCACAGTATTCAACATACAATGATTCCTGGAGATTTCCCAACCCTGGGCTGCTAGGTGAGTACTGGCTAAAACCTTCTTTGACTTCCCACTGTGTCACAGGCATGCTTTCTTCCAGTTCTATGCCATCCTCCTCCATGTGTTATGTAAACATTCAATGCTCTATAAAGCCACTTCTAAAATAATAGAAACTGGGTTCTCCAATCAATGGTCATAAAAAGAACCCCATAGTCTGTAGTGAACAATACAATAATGATAAGTCAACTGTGAGGAGTCACCTAATATCCTAGAATGCAGAGGAATAGTCATGTACTACCGGAGGGAAAGTTTCAAGTGGGGAAAGAGAATTTAGATTTACTTTTCACTCCTAAACAAACTCTGGTTGTGCATCCCAATCCTGGCCATATGCCTTTAGTAGTATTCAGATGCCCCAACTCTGTCAACATAATACTACTACTTTCTTCTTCTTCTTCTTCTTCTTCTTCTTCTTCTTCTTCTTCTTCTTCTTCTTCTTCTTCCTGGCAGTGAGGGCTAAGTGACTTTCCCAGGGTCACACAGCTAGCAAGTGTCTGAGGTTGGATTTGAACTCAGGTCCTCCTGAATCCAGGGCCAATGCTTTATCCACTGTGCCACCTAGCTGCCCATAACATATTTTTTATAGCACTTTCAGGCCTTCCTTGCAATAATCTTGTGATATAGGTAGTAGAACTATCATTATCCTCATTTTACAGATGAGAAGATTAAAGCTCAGAAAGGTTGTGAATTGTCCAGAATCTCATAGCTATGAAAAGCCAGAAGTAGGATTCAAATACAGATCTCCAGGTTCCAAAGCTTAGCACCCATTCTAATGCACCACATCACTTCTGTGTTCATGAGTGCTCCAATGGTGGCCATTCACTCATTCCTCCCCTCTCCCCCCACCCCAACCCAGTCAATCTATTTTGGTCATTATAGTGTGGAGGAGAAATAGAAAAAATGGTGAGGAGAAAAATGGGAGATGAGGATGAGGGGGAAAGGCAGAAGGGACAGTAGGGTGTGGTTTGTACTCCCTCAAAAGCAATGAAGGGATCTCCCACTCTCCAAGGTAGCATCATTTCTTTTCCCACCTCCACTCTCATTCCCACTGAATAATCAAGTGCTGATGGAGAGACAGAGATGGACCAATAAGACTCTATTATAATGGTTACTGTAAGCATGACAACATTTGGTCTGGATCTTTCCAGCTCCCAAGATCAGTGAAGCCCCCTGAAGGACTGCAAATCTTAGAGATAACATTTTATAAGTTCTAGAGAGACTTGAATTGCTCCAAGGATGCCAAACCTAAAAATGGTCCTTAGAATCCTGATTTATAATCCCAAAGGAAGTAAGAAGATAAAATTATCCCATTTCTTCAAGGTCTCATTTATCTCTCCCAGTGGCTAGAGCTCTTCTAAAGTCCCCACGATCCAGCCAGAGGTGTCAAACTAGTGGCCTGTGGCCCATATATGGCAGCAAAATTCCCTAATGTGCCAGATTCATATTAAAATGTAAATGGGAACAAAGTAAGTAAAACTATAATGCAACATAGGTAATGTTAACTTGTGTTTTTTTCTAAGTCAATACACAACAGCCAGAATCTGTTTCTATTTGAGTTTGATGCCACTGGTCTAGACCTGTGCTGTGCAGGGACAACACAGCAGTGAGTGAGTGCCTTGCAGTCAGGTAGTAAACCTGTGGTCTTCCCTGTATGGAAAACCAGCAGCCATTGGAAATATATGGTAGGTTAGTCATAAGAAGTGAACATCAAAGTTGGGCTTCTTCCTATCAAATAAGTACAGCCATTTAGGTTTCTTCATTTAAATAATGGTGATGGTGATGATGGTAATATCATTAATCTAATAAGACTCAAATGAGGGAAAAAAAAGTTAGTTTCCTGTATGCGTAATTACTTTATTACTGAAAACAATAGAAGCACCAGGGATTCAAAGAAAAGACACTCTGAGGGAACTGATATTTAGCTTAAGATCATTCTTTTCCACATCAGTTGCTTGTGACTGAAACCAGAAGCAGATTGTTCTCCATACAGAATGTTACTCTCCTTGTCTTGCCAAAGCTATCCCACTAGGGTCCAATTTACGCATCTTTTTTTTTTTTTTTTTTTTTTTTTTAGTAAGGCAATTGGGGTTAAGTGACTTGCCCAGGATCACATAGCTAGTAAGTGTTAAGTGTCTGAGGCCGGATTTGAACTTAGGTACTCCTGAATCCAGGGCTGGTGCTCTATCCACTGAGCCATCTAGCTGCCCCTATGCATCTTTCTTAATGCTGATCTCACCATAGACATGATAGAAAGGATAAATACAATCCATTATTAACCACTGTGGCCTATTTTGACCTTATGTTGAACACAAAAATTAAGATTTTGTGGCATAATTTGCATAGCTGAGAAAAGGAATTAACTGTCATGAATACAGTGCTTTAGCATTTTCCAGTTTTATGGAAGACAAGGCTATTACCATAAGTGACTTCCAGTAGTGAAAAAAAAAATGTTTTGTCTTAAAATTTTTTTTGGACTGTTTGGAATGAAATGCTCTCTAAGCAACTGGACCAGCAGACTTGACTAATCATGATTCTTTCCCTTAAACAAACCACTTTGCAACTAATAGGCCACTCAGCCATTTTAATATTCTACATTAGAAATGGCCTTCCCAGGGAGCTGGAGTTAAGGGTCTATAAGTAGTCATTTCATAAACTATCCTGTTTTCAGGGATGACTGGAGCTGAGAACTGGTTTATTTGATGACTTTAACTGAAAATTTTCTCCCCAAGCCAGAGATCCATAAGGAAATTACACTTTTGTCAAAATGTTGTCTTCCCCTCCCCCTGCTCCCCCACGCACATATTGTTGTGTATAGTTCTGGCCAGACCAGATGGATAGTTCGGGTTGAACTCCATCCAGGTTTCACAGGATTTAGACCTAGCTATCTTCTCCAACCTTCCTAATTTTATAGATGAAGAAACTGAGGCTAAGAGAGGCTAAGTAATTTGCCAAGGGTCACACATAGAATAGATAACAGAGACTAGATTTGAACTCAGGTCCAGTAATTTTAAATCCAGAGCTCTCTCCACATTAGTATGCTGTCCAAGTGCATTCATTTCTGGTCATAACCCATTTGTGTTTCCAGTTATATTCAGGCCCCTTCTGGGATATTGTGTCTAATTTTGGACAGGTTATATCTGAGGTATTCATTTCTTTAGGGTGGACCACTTTTGGTGTATTATGTCAGGTTTGAATCCAAACATTATTTAGGAGTATGGTATCCAGTTCATTTCAATTCCATTGAATTTAATAAGCATTTATCAAGCACCAACTATGTGCCAGGGAAGGAGAAGGGAATAAACATTTATGTAATACTTACTAAATGTCAGGCATTGTGCTAAGTGCTTTTAATGAGTATTATCTCATTCTATCTTCAAAATATCCCTGTGAGGTAGGAGCTGTAATTATCCCCATTTTACAGATGAGGAAACTGAGGCAAACAGAGGTTAAGTGACTTGCTCATGACAATACAAGAACAAAAACAAAAACAAAAATGTCCTTATACTTATTGAGAGGAAAACACCATGTACACAAATAAATATTAATTAATTAATTAATTAATTGAGTTAATTTTGGGTAGGAGGTTAGTAGGAAGGGGGGCCATGAGCAAAGGGGGAAATCAGAAAAAGACTCTTGTAGAACTATGGGAAAATTTCTTCTCTTCCTCTTTCTCCTTCTCCTCCTCCTCCTCCTCCTTCTCCTCCTTCTTCTTCTTCTCCTCTACCTTTTCCTCCTCCTCCTCCTCCTTTTCCTTCTTTTATTCTTCCTCCTCCTTCTTCCATTTATACTCCTCCAATCTTGTAATGCTTCTCCCCTTCTCTGTGATCTTTTGAAGCTCAACAGTCAAACCTGTCAGTTCTTCTGGCAGCTATGACGAAATTCATCTGAGTCTGGTGACTTGAACCCATCACTGGCAGTGAAGTTCTCTCTTAAATCTCTCTTTATTCAATCTGTCTACCAACTGCTATTGTGAGCTATTTTTATTCTGCCCCCTTCAGGCCATCTATACCTTCTCTGATCCTTCTCTTTTATCCAATATAGCTTAAACAAACAAACAAATCTGTTTTGTTGTCCTTAGCTTTTCCTGCCAGCCTCAGCTTAAATTCTAAGACTTAGCATTTCTGATGCTTTACAGGCCCGTGTCATGTTCTTGTACCTCACCATGCTTTTATCTTCTGTACATAGTGGGTGTTTTTAAAAATTTTATCTAAGTTGGCTTATAAGTTTCCTCTGTTTTCTTATTGGTCTTTTTAGATCACTTTTCATTTCTTTCCTCATCCAAATAATTTCCCTTTGTGATTATAGAATTTCATTCATGAGGACAATCCATTCCTATTGGATTGACTTCCTCTCTAGTGTTTTAGCCCATAGAGTCCTACCTGTCCTTTTTCTTAATTATCCAATCAGGTTTCAAGATTTTTCATAGAATCCAAGAGATTTCAAGATCTCTCCTAAATTTTAGGGTACTTATCAGATTAGGCCTTGCTTTCTTTTCTTTCTCTTTCCCCAAATTCTAAAGTTGGGTAGCCATGTGTCTCTCAAGGTTGTCATCATTTTGATGCCCTCCTATTGATGCAAATCAAATTAGAATTGAAGTATCCCTCATTGGTTTCTGCACCTTCTGAAGGAAGAAATTATCTTAAAGGCAGAGCAAGATTGTTTGTTATTAATGTTATTAAAGATAATATTTCTAAACTGGCTACTCAGCTTGGGCCAGAGAGGAGACATCCAGAATATATCTAGATAAGTGAAGACCCTGCTACTATTATATTATGTTTCCATGATAAGTGGTCTGTTTTCCAAACTCTTTACCTGTTTCCTCTTTTAGAAAAAAAAATTAGTATTTTAAATTAAGAAACATTTATTGGGGCAGCTAGGTGGTGCAGTGGATAAAGCCCTGACCCTGGATTCAGGAGGACCTGAGTTCAAATCCGACCTTGAACACTTGACACTTATTAGCTGTATGACCCTGGGCAAGTCACTTAACCCCCATTGCCCTGAAAAAACAAACAAAGAAACATTTATTTTTCCTTCTCTCCTACCCACTCCCTCTATATACTGGTAAAACAAAATAAAACAAATCCCACAAAACAAATAAGCATCATTAAACAAAACAAATTTTCTTATTAGCTAAGTCCAAAAATGTGTATCTCATTTTGCATATTTAGTCTACCACTGCTCTATTAAATGGTATGTAACATTCTTTATCATTGATCCCCTAGAATCATGGTTAGTCATTACATCAATAAGGGTCTGTATGTGTTTCAAAGTTGTCCATTTGGGCGGCTAGGTGGCGCAGTGGATAGAGCACCGGCCCTAGAGTCAGGAGTACCTGAGTTCAAATCCGGCCTCAGACACTTAACACTTACTAGCTGTGTGACCCTGGGCAAGTCACTTAACCCCAATTGCCTCACTAAAAACAAAACAAAACAAAACAAAGTTGTCCATTTAAAAAATATTGCCATTGTATAAATAATTTCCTGATTCTGCTTGCATCAGTTCCTAGAACTTTTCCCAGGTTTCTCTGAGGCTGTGCTCATCATCCTTTCTTATGGCATAATAGAAATCCATCAGATTCACATACCATAATTTCCAGTCATTCTCTAATTGATGAGTAGCTCATGTATTTTCTCTCTCTGCCTTTTAGTTCCATAAAATACTATAGTGGCAACAGGCATTCTATTTTTATCTCCTTTGATCACTACCCAAATATTATCCACTATGCTTATCCACTCTATAGATACAGGACTTCATGAGTACATGAGATATAATATCACTTAACATACAATACTACTCTACCTCTTATTCCTTTTGAATAATAAATGTACTTATAGAGTAATATTCCAGTCAGAAGAAGTGCAGCAAGTCTCAGTAAGTATGGAACTATAAAAATAGGAAGGGTAAAATGTCCTCATAAGTAGGGCCAAATGGTAGAAATCTTTGGGAACCTACCTGTGGAATGTGGACTTTATCCTTAAGATAGCATGGAGTTTAGTAACCAATCCAGTTTTCTGAGAAAGGGCATGCAGAAGCAACACTCCTTTGCCCAAGGGAATGCTCATCATTTGAGGTTTTCCCAAGCTCAAAAGTCTCCTGTCTTAAAGAAAATATTTGTAAAGTATTTAGCACAATTCCTGGCACATTAGTAAGTGATTAATAAATGCATATTCCCTCCCTTCATCCTCTCCTTTAGTGAAATGAAATAATATTATTTTTTAAACTAAGAAATGCAAACCCATTGAACCCTCTTGTTGGCTTTTGAAATCAGGAATTATTAACATATGGTACATATCTCTGAACACTGTGGCAATTGAAATATGTAGCCTCATCACTTCAAGTTTGTATAAATGAGACACCCCACCACTTTCTGCTTCCCAAGAGCCCCAGTATAATAGATGTTCTCATGCTTTTGAACATCATATATACACTTTGGAGAAGTCTCATTGATAGTATTAGACCCAAATAGACATCAAATATCAGTATTCTCATGGTTAGGCTCCCCAAGACATTCGAGTCCTGAAGTCAGGAAGACCTGGGTTCCAGCCCTACCTCTGACATATACTGGCTGTGTGAACCTAAGCAAGTCACTTGATTTCTTAGTGCTCCAGGAAACTCTCTAAGACGATGTTACAAAGAAAGTGCCTACCTACAGACATGGAGGAAGTTTCCTCACCTGGGAGTTCCTTATGCCAATGAAGTCACAGGTCTAATCCCTATCCTTATCATTATGGTGCTTTATTGAAGACATTCTGTAAGGTGTTTCAGAGTCAGAGATCTGGACTTGAAATTAGGAAAATCTGGGTTTGAATTCCCCCTCAGATACTACTAACTATATAACTCTGGACAAGTTACTTAACTTCATTTATAAAATGGAGTTAATGAAAGCATTTACCTCTTAGGATTGTTGAGAATAGAATATTTGTAAAATGCTTTGTAGAGTGTCATATAAATTAGTATTGGGCAGCCAGGTGGCTCAGGGGATAGAGTGATGGGTCTGGAGTAAGGAAGACCTGAGTTCAAATCCAGCCTCAGACCCTGACTAGCTGTGTGACTTTGGCCAAGTCACTTAACTTTTATCTGCCTTACTTTCTTTGTCTTTAAAATGGAAATAATAACACCACTTAGCTTCGAGGGTTGGAGTGAGGATAAAATAAAATGATATTCCTAAAACTTGAAGCACTATATTAAGGCTAACTATAATTACTCTTGATATTAACTTTGGATTGCAAAACCCAGTGCCCTTTCCACATTCCCATGATGCTTCTCAACAAGCTGCACAATTAATTCACCTGTTATCCAGTGGAATTTAAGCTACTTGAGGCAAGGACTATCTCCTCATATTGTGAATAGGGACCTTTGTATCTCAGTCTGTGACAGTGCCAGCCTGGATTAGAAACTTAGTGAATGCTTGTCAGATTGAATTGGATGGCTTACTTTCCATGTGAACTTGGGTCTTGCAAGACCTCAGTTTCTTCATCCAGTAATATGAGAGATTGGACTAGGCATCCTCCAAGATCTCTTTTTGCTCTTGGGCCATTTTGTTACCCTAGGAACTTATGACTTGGCCTTGCTACTCCCTGGACATTGGGGAGTTGGCCCACAGAAAATTGCATGTCCTATATGGAGAAAAAGGGGGCGGGGAAGGGGAATAATGGAGATTGTAGAACCTGGAGAAAGAACTGGTGGCTTCATGTTGTCTGGCATGTCCAAAGCACAAAAACTGGTGGGATTTGTTCCAAAAAGACCCACACTTGTGCGGAAGCAGGTTGGTTCACTCTGCTCCTGATTTCATTGGCCTGACCGCTTAAGGCCGACTTAACCCAAACATGCTAAAAGTGGATAATAGTAACACCTTCTAATGAAGAAAAATGATTCAATTTCATGCTGGTTTGTTGTAATAACTTCTTTACCATTTCCCCTCATTACTCTCCACTCGATGCTGATCACGGCAGATTTTGTTTGATGCCCTGTGCCCACTTCTGAACTCAGGTGATTTGTGTACCTTGTGAAATGTAAGTGAGTCTGACAGGATTCCCTTTTGGACACACCTGAGCTATCTAGCTGTTGTTACAGGAGGCAGGGTCATGAGATTGACAATATTGGCATGGGCTTCATGCTAGGTGAAAGGGTTTGGAACCAGTCAATTAGGATTAGAATCAGCTCTTCTGTGGGCTTCTATAAAAGGATTAGAGAACAAGTGTGAGCCAGAAATGACTGTGTCAAGGAATAAATTGATGATAATATGAATTAGAAAGAAAAAAATGACAGAAGAAAGGACAAGTTTATTTTAGATGGGAGTATAATGGTAGAGAGAAAGATCGAATGTGTTATGATGTGATGTTTTCATTTTTCACGTTAAATAATAGGCTTTTTAAAAAATTTTCACCACAGAAATGTGAATTGGAAAAAAATCTCAGCACTTCAGAGTGTATGGTTGCTAGTCAGATTCTGAGAGACATTAGGATTTGATGATTGGAAGGAATAAGAGTCGAGGCTTGTAAGAAATGTAAGAGGAGGAAGGAGGGAGAAGATTAAATCAAAAGAGTTCTACATAGGTTCACTTTGATTTTCTTTCTTTTAAATTAATCTAATTTTTTTTCAAGTAACAAAATGGTTTCTTTTTTCCTCTCACCCCATTAAAGCAATAAAAACAAAATCCTCATAACAGATATGAATAGTCAAGCAAACAAAATCCCACACTGGTCACATCTTATAAAATCTATTCCCCAGTCTGTACCCTGAATTCATGACCCCTCTGTCAGGAGGTGGCTGGTGTGCTTCATCACGAGTCCCCTGGAATCATGGCTGGTCGCTGTTTTTCTTTTGTAAATTATTCTCCGGGTTCTACTCACTTCACTATTCATCAGTTCCTAGGTTTCATGACACCATCTCTTAAAGGCAGCTAGCTAGGTGGGTGGCAGAGTAGATAGCACTGACCCTGAAGTCAAGAAGAACTGTGTTGAAACCCTGCCTCAGATAACAATTGTGTGGCCCTGGGCAAGTTGCTTCACTTCTGCCCATCTTAGTTTCTCCAGCTGTAAAAGGAAATCATTATTCCCTTTTACACACAGTTCCCAGGGTAGTTGCGAAGATCAAGTGAGTGATTTGTAAAGCACTTAGCACAGTCTCTGGCACATAGCAGGGACTTGGTAAATGCTTGTTTCCTGTCTTCCTTCATCATCTGTGGGGTTTTGTTTGTTTGTTTGTTTTTGCTGGGCAATGAGGGTTAAGTGACTTGCCCAGGGTCACACAGCCCGTGTCAAGCGTCTGGGGCCAGATTTGAACTCAGGTCCACCTGAATCCAGGGCCAGTGCTTTATCCACTGCACCACCTAGCTGCCCCCTTCCTTCATCATTTGTAATGGAATACTTTGTCCTTCTTTAATTGTCTTTGAGCTCTGAGAGTCATTTGCTTGTTCACTCAGCAATATTGACATTCCTGCTGTTGTTTGCACTTGGAGAGGAATCCTGCAGAGATTTGTAACTGTCCTTGTGCTTTCTGTTGTTGGATTTAAGTCTTCATCCCCTTCGTAGAGGTTGGAGGCATCCTGGCCTAGTGGGTAGAATGGAGGACCAGGAGTCAGGAGGCCTAGGGTTTAAATATTGCCTTTCTCATTTACTAGCTACATGACCTGGGCAAGTCATTTAACTACCTTCATCCTCAGTTTCCCCATCTATAAAATAGATAGAGCAATACTTCTAGTGCCTACTTCACAGGATTGTTGTGAAGCTCAGATGAGGTAATGTAAAGAGAACACTTTGCCAATCTTAGAGCACCATATAGATGTTATTTATCTATTATGTGTCTGAATGTAGGAACCAACATCACAGAATCAAAGATTTAGAGATGGAAAGGGCTTTAGGGATTATCTGACCAGACTCTTACTCCACCCATGTTGAAATTGATGACAAGAGAAATAAGGTGACTTGTTGAATGTCACCCATTTGGTAATTGGCAGAGCCAAAATTTGAACACAGGCCATCTGACTCCAAATTCAGTGTTATTTTTACTATACCATGTTGCCTCCCACCCCGCCTATTTAATGTATTTTAGTGTAGTCTCCATATATGTGCACATAGATACCTGTTAATTATTGCCTGATGGTGCTATCACCAAAACTTGAAGGCATGTGTGAGAGGGTAGAAACGTTAGTCATCTCTGAGCTGGGATATTGGAACTGGGTTAAAATGATGGAAGGAGGTCACTAGGAAATGCCAGTGTCCAAGGTTGTGTTTACAATGTCTGTACTCAGTTGAAATGAAAGCATCCATTGATTTTTCAGGGGTGGTGGGTGGGAGTAGGTCGGATAATTACCTAACTGGAACAAACTCCTTTCTGGCTTCTAATTTTCTTTGTCATATGAGGAAAGGGGTTTATACTTACCAGGAGAGAATTCAGAGGAGAAACAAAAAGGACTTGGAATATCTCCTGCAATCTCAACTACCCCATGCCTTTGTCTTTGATGGGTAGGGTGAGAGGGGAAGCATAATAGAATCTCAGCAGTACATGGGGATTAGAGATCACCTCGTTAAGCTTCTTAATTCGTGCAAGGTCTCCATCCCCCGCCCCCACCACCTCCAGAGCATCCCTGATAGATGATCAGATAATAGTCATGCTGCATAGCATATTAACTTCATTGTTTCCTGTTGGAATTCAGTGTCCTAGCTTGTGAAATTTTCTTTAATTTTGATTTATCTATATCGGTGTTGTCCAAAGTGTGTGTGTGTGTGTGTGTGTGTATTTGGGGTTGGAGACCTGAAAGTCTGTATCCTGAAGCTAAGAGGACTGTAGCCTTAAAGGGTGTGTGATAAACCAATCAGAGGGTAGGAAGCTAGGTCACATTGCACTCTCACTTAAATAGGCAGTTGGATGGTTTGTCTCCAACACCACCACAGCTATGCTTATCTCCTAATCGTTCCCACCCCTCTCAGGTTGTTGGTATTCATAGAAGCAGCAATCCAAATGCCACTGGGAAACTTCCTCTGCCCCTCGATCACGCAAGCAACCTGCCTTCTCTCCCGAAGACCACTGATGACTCTTGTAGGTTCTCCCCTCGGTGTATGGGCTCGGAGTGACTCATCAGTAATAGGACACCCTCACCTTTTCATTTTGGGTGGGACAGAGTGACTCATAGAATGAGGAAGCATCATTGGACTGTGATTTGCATGGCAGATTTCATTATATTATCTTTCCCCCCAAAATCCACCCCTTTTACAAACTTCCCTATTTCAGGTGATCAGCTATGTTCACACCCACAATATCATCCTGCATTCATCATTCTCTCTCTCACTTCATGTTTCAATCAGTTGCCAAATCTTGTTTCTACCTCCATGATGTTTTACATATGTTCTCTTCCTCTAATTGCATAGATATTCCCCTTGTTCAGGCCCTTATCACTTCTTGCCTGGGACTATTGCAATAGCCTATTTTGTGTAGAGGGAGAGTGACAACCAGATGACTTGCCCAGGGTCACACAGCTAGTAACTGTCTGAGGTTGGATTTGAACTCAGGTTCTCCTGACTTCAGGGTTGGCAATAGCCTTTTTTTTTTTTTTTTTTGCTGGGCAATGGGGGTTAAGTGACTGGCCCAGGGTCACACAGCTAGTAAGTGTCAAGTGTCTGAGGCCGGATTTGAACTCAGGTACTCCTGAATCCAGGGCCAGTGCTTTATCCACTGCACCACCTAGCTGCCCCGGCAATAGCCTTTTAATTGCTTTGTCTGCTTCAAATGCCTCCTTACTCCAATCCCTCCTCTACTTAGCTGCCAAAGTGATTTGTCCAAAGTACAGGTCTAATCATATCACTTCACTTTCCAATAAACTTGAATAGCTCCATATCAATACTAGGACCAAATATTATTCCTTCTTTACATTATTCTTTTTTAAATTACCATTTTTATACATTTTATATCATTTATATGTTTTATATTGTTGACATAGCAGTACATACACATATATAATTTATAAATAAGAAAATATTCAGGGGCAGCTAGGTGGCTTAGTGGATAAAGCACCAGCCCTGAATTCAGGAGGACTTGAGTTCAAATCTGGCCTCAGACGCTTGACACTTACTAGCTGTGTGACCCTGGGCAAGTCACTTAACTTTGTTTTTGTTTGTTGTTTTTTGTGGGACAATGAGGGTTAATTGCCCTGTAAAAAATATATTCATTTATTAGGGTTGGAGTTAAATATTAAAAATAACATCTTATTGATGGGATATGAATAGAAAAAAAAACTGTGGAAGCCATTGGTCTGTGGTAGAAACTGACCACATGTAGGGTTTTGCATTTATTCTCATCACCAAATTACATTTGACCTGTTAATCTGGCCTGTTGAGTTGTTTTTGAATCAAGATTCCATCATCTAACGGGCTGACTATCCCTCCCAGATTTTCGTCATAGCTCCAAATTTTATAATCATATCATGTATGCCTTCATATAAGTCACGGGTTTGAAAACATGGTGACTAGAACTAGACCAAAGCAGAGTCCAATGGCCCTGTAATAGAACCTCCCTGGAGGCTGACACAGATCCACTTGTCAATACTCTTAGGCTTTGGTCTTCCAACCACCTAGTTCTAATCTTTCAGTGGTGTCAATCTTTTTGGTTTGTAGAAGAAATCCGCTCAACATCTCTCCACCATTTATAAGTCTATCATGAAAAATCAAAATAAGATTTGAGTAGTTCTTCTTCCTCTTTGTCTTTGCTATCTAGTTATCCATTCCTTAATGTTCTTATCACCAACATAGATTGGAAAGTCCTTTTTCTTGTTCTTAGTGAATCATACAGCATCCTTTGTTTGGGGTTTGAGCATTTTTGACATTCTTCTTATACAGAACTGTAACTAAGGTGGAGTGACTAGAGCTTTTCCCAGTATGCTGAAATTTATAGATCATTGATGTTACTTATAGTCCTTCTGAAGCATAAAAATCAATTGGGGGGCAGGGTAACTAGGTGGTGAAGTGGATAAATCACTGGCCCAGGATTCAGGAGGATCTGAGTTCAAATGCCACCTCTGACACTTAACACTTACTAGCTGTGTGACCCTGGGCAAGTCACTTAACCCTAATTGCCCCACAAAAAAACCAAACATACAAAAACAACAAAAAACCCAAAAACAAACAATTGGGTTTGGTACCTGGGCAGCAAATTGGGTTTGGTACCTGGTCCCCAGGTGATAGACTTCTTCCTTCTGTAAGCCAAACTCTAGGTAAGCTCCTTTATAAACAGGTTCTACCCTTCTCTTTCCCCATATCTGTCCTAGGTATTGACTGCCATAGTAGCAGCCTCACAGCGTCCAGTGTTCTCTGTCTCTTCCCCATGAGGTCTTGTGTCTGTTTCTCTCCCCTCCACTAAGCCAAATTTGTGTTAAACAATTGATGTAAAGTAAAAATTCTCATTGCTTTCTCTAGACACATTTTGTAAAATTTGCCCTAGGTGCCAAAATTGCTAGTACCAACTCTGTTTTGTTTGTTTGTTTGTTTGTTTGTTTTTTAGTGAGGCAATTGGGGTTAAGTGATTTGCCCAGGGTCACACAGCTAGTAAGTGTTAAGTGTCTGAGGCCAGATTTGAACTCAGGTCCTCCCACCTGCAGGGCTGGTGCTCTATCCACTGCGCCACCTAGCTGCCCCTCCCAACTCTGTTCTTATATGACCATAACATCTTTTTTCATTTGTCCTCAATTCCCTGCCTCTGCTTCTATGTCTTGGTTGGGTGATGAATTGCCTCAGCTTCTATGTCCATCTCTTTAAATACTTTCACCCTTTATTTTTCACCAGAATTATATGTGTGTCCAGAATTTTTTCTATGCACACACATTGTACCTCTTAAATAGGATGTAAGGGCCTCAACACTAAGGATTGTTTAATTTGTGTCTTTGAATCCCCCACACTTAACCTAGTCCCTTGCACTTAGTAGGCACTTGAAAATGTTTTTTGAATTAATTTTAATATTTCCTTGAGAGTACCCCCATCCCTTATGAACTTGAACTAGAATGTTAGACAGAAACATCCTTTAATTGCCCTGAAATCTAGGATGTGTCAGACTACTGTACACCAGGGGTCCCTTCCTTCTCTATCACAAACTCTAAGATCACTTGGGTCACTTCTTCCCACAGTTCCTGTCATTTCTACTTTTGCAATTATTTCTTCTTTTCTGGTCAGAACTGGACCCAGAATAACATCTGTTTTTGTCACTTTATCTACCTTTCGTTAAGGGCTAAAATTCTAGCTAAACTGTCTAAAATATCTAATGAGTGGTCGCCAATAAATTATAAGCTTTAGCAAGAGTTAGACTTTTAAGCATTTATTAAGGAGAATAAGAATTTGGTAAAGAGAGAGAAAGGCCTAGATTCCTACCTATTAAAGGGAGAGCACATTTCTAGCTCCGCTCTCCACCAGAGTCCAAAGGAAAAAGAGCCCCAGTCTCTTTCTTCCTCCTCCCACTAGCCCACGTCACTTCCTGACGCCAAAGAAAAGACTCCTGGTCTTGCCCTCAAAGACCTTCGCTTCATGGGCGGAACTCTTCTACAGTAAGTCTCCAGCAGGTGGTGTCATTCCAATCGTTACACTTTTAAAGACAAAGGTGCCTGTCTATGCTCCCCCCACCCATCCTGTTTCTCCCTCTCTTTCTTTCTCAATAAATCTATGTATATATAGAAACACACACATATGTGTGTGTGTGTGTGTGTGTGTGTGTATAAATATATATATATCACCCCTTCATGCATACAGGCATTCATTCAACAAGGGCGTAGAATTTAGAGCTGGATGGGACATTAGAGGTTATCTAGTTCAACCACTTCATTTTACAGGTGAGGAAACTGAGGCCAAGTCTGGGACTTGAACTCATATTCTCAGACTCTAAATGCACTGTATTGTATACACCAGGTTGCCATGTCCCTAAAACTGAACAAATGCAATTTACCTTTGATGATTTTCTTCAGCACAGAAAATTTTCATTTGAGATCCAGACTGCTGTATCCATTAACCGATAGTACAAATCCTTTATTGTTATCATCATTATTATCATGGTCATTATCATCAAGTGATAAAAGTAGTTTAGTGTATAATATCATAGCAAGGATAAAGAAAAAAGCACACAGAGGCACCCTGGGCCTCTTGGATTGAATTGACGTTTTGGACTATATAGAAAGGGAGGTTTATGGAATTATTCTCATTTTAATGCTTTACATAGTACTTTTGCACATAGCATGAGTGAAAGAAAGTTTATTGAATTAGTACTTCCAAATAATAACAATTGAAAGAAATTTCTGTAATTATTCAAATCCAATATTGATAGCTTGGGCCAAAAACGAAACAAAACAAAACAAAACAAAGCAAAACAAAACAAAACCAAGCTGGTTTATGGGACAAGAAGGTAAAACTAGTAATAAATTAAAAATATTCCAGAAGAGTCTTCATTTCTTCAGTGTGGATACTTTCTCCTCCTATATAGATACCAATCTCTGAATGCCTTAGTAGACAGTTTCATTAGTTTCTGTGGCCAAAGATATCTTTACCCACTGGTCAAAGACACACCCGGTAGCCAATCTTCTGATGATGAGTCTTTTGAAATGTATGCAGGTCATCTTACAAGGCATCTAGACCATCTAGACCAACCCCCTCATTTTACAGATGATGAGCAACCTAAGGTCCATAGGGGTTAAATGACTTGCCCAAGGTCACATGACTATAGTAGTAAGTGGCAGAGCTGGGAGACAAACATAGATCCTCAGTCTCCATATCCAGAACACTTCTCATTTTTCCACATAGCATGACAGACTTAGAGTCTGTTTCTGAGCCTATACTTTATTTTTTATTTTATTTTATTTTTTGCAGGGCAATCGGAGTTAAGTGACTTGCCCAGGGTCACACAGCTAGTAAGTGTTAAGTGTCTGAGGCCAGATTTGAACTCAGGTCCTCCTGAATCCAGGGCCAGTGCTCTATCCACTGTGCCACCTAGCTGCCCCTGTGCCTATACTTAAAAAAAAATGTTATTGTATTTTTTTTTTGCAGGGCAATGAGGGTTAAGTGACTTGCCCAGGGTCACACAGCTAGTGTCAATTGTTTTGAGGCCAGATTTGAACTCAGGTACTACTGAATCCAGGACCAGTGCTTTATCCACTGTGCCACCTAGCTGCCCTCTATGCCTATACTTGACCTTTCTAGCTTGCTGGTATCTGCCAGGGTTTACAATATGTTGGCACAGCCTTTGATGACCCAGGTTCTTCTCCATATCATGATGGACCACCAGAATGGGATGTCAGTAGAGGAAACCAAAATTAACATCAAAAAATCAATTTTTAAAATTGCTTTTAGTTCAGTGAAGGGAAGAAAAAAAAGAGTAATCTAGGATTCCAAAGAAACAAAGCCAATACTACAGTGAATGAAATCATTGAATTAAGAGGCTTAAGATTACTACCCTCAGTGGAGTATTCTGTGATGGGAGATAGCCTTTCAATGCCTATGTTGATGGATAAGCTCACCTGGTTAGTGTTTGATTTACTGCCTCTGGAATTAAGTGGACCGATAGTGGAGACTAGCTAAAATACTGTTCTTCACAGAGTGAAATTCAATTTAGGTTGCTTTTGACTTCATCCAAAGGGTGTTAGTTACAGAGGTAGCAAAAGGACCTTATATTTTATCTTAAGGGTCTCCCAGCATAGACTCCCAAGATAGCACTATGGTGAGGCGCTAGTGGATATAGAAAATTCTTTCCTCTTTATAAAGCCTTTGTCTATTGCTGCTGAATTGAATATCTGAGTGTGGGCCGAGGAAGATGGAAAGCAGTGAAGTATACTATAAAAGGCCTTGACCAAGAGTCAGAAGACTAGAAAGAAAGGAAGGAAGGAAGGAAACAATCATTTATCAAGCACCTACTATGTGCCAGACATTGTTCTAAGCACTTTATAAATATTGTCTCAATTGATTTTCCCCATTTTACAGTTGAGAAAACTAAGGCAGACTTCAGTTACCCAAGGTCACATAGCTAGTTTCTGAAGCTGGATTTGAATTCAGGACTTCCTAACTCTAGGTTTAGCACTCCAACCACTATGTTACCTAGCCGCCTCTAGGCTCTCCTATTTGCTAGTCATGTGACCTGGGCACATTTCTGAACCTCAGTTTTCTCCTCAATAAAATGGGAAGATTGGAACAGATGATTTCTAAGGTCTCTTCAAATTTGGATATCCTCCAGTTTTAGGTAGGAAAACCCAAGTCTTGGGACAGATTCAAAAGGTTATTTAAAGCCATGTACCCCCATTCCTATCTGATTTCCTGCAAATCAGGCCAGTGGTCTCTAACATGTAAAACAGATATTCAGACTCCTTGACTTCATAGAGGAAGAGAAGTACAGAATGGAGAATTCATTCAGTGCTCTGACTCGTGTAGGCCAAGGGTGTCAAACTCAAATAGAAATGAAGGCCACCAATTCCTGGCCACATACTGACTTAATTTTAAAATGCAACGTTATCTATATTTTATAGAATTTTTATTTATTTTGTTAAATATTTCTCAATTACATTTTTTTTTTGTTTTTTGGGGGCTTTTTGCAGGGCAATGGGGGTTAAGTGACTTGCCCAGGGTCACACAGCTAGTAAGTGTCAAGTGTCTGAGGTTGGATTTGAACTCATGTCCTCCTGAATCCAGGGCCAGTGTTTTATCCACTGCGCCACCTAGCTGCCCCCTTCTCAATTACATTTTAATTTGGTTCAGGCCATACTCCAGAGCCTGATTTGATACCTCTAGTGTAGATAGTCAATGTGAAAAATTAATTCCCTCCAAGATACATTTTGGGGTTTTCAGTGACCTAGAAAATCCCTTCCTGATCAAATAGGAATTATCTCCACATCCAGTTATGGAGCAAATGACTCACATGGTAACAAATTTCATGTCTTCAACAGGCATATATGGAGCACCTACTATGCACTAGCCATGTGCTAGGACCACAAAGATAAATAAGAAACAATCCTTACATTCTAGGAGCTTATAGTCTATTAGAATGAAATGTATTAATAACATGCATTAATAAATTCTATTAAAAAGCACCTTGGGGGCAGCTAGGTGGCACAGTGGATAGAGCATTGGCCCTGGAGTCAGGAGGACCTGAGTTCAAATCCAGCCTCAGACACTTGACACTTACTAGCTGTGTGACCCTGGGCAAGTCACTTCACCTTCATTGCCCCGCCAAAAAAAAAAAAAAAGAAGAAGAAGAAGCAGCAAAAAGCACCTTGCCAACTTTAAAGCATCAGGTAAAAAGGAGCTATTATTATTTTACAGATAAGGAAACTGGAGCTTAGCAAGCTTGTATCTTATCCAAGGTTACATGATCAGTTAATGACAAAGTCAGGACCCCTCCCTCGGAGTCCCTTCATCTATTCACCGTTGTAAAACCACTCCTCTGTGGGCAGCTAGGTGGCACAGTGGATAGAACACCAGCCCTGGAGTCAGGAGGACCTGAATTCAAATCCGGCCTCAGTCACTTGACACTAGCTGTGTGACCCTGGGCAAGTCACTTAACCCCAATTGCCTCACCAAAACCAAAACCAAAACCAAAAAAACCCCACTCCTCTGGGCTACTCATGCTCTTTTCCTGCCAGAGTTAACCTGGGCAGCATTGGGAATGACATGTTTTGCTGCTTTCTTGGAGTCTGACTTTTGCACAACCAGTCCTCACAGGCCTCTTTTCTCTTCCAGGCTCTCCTTACTATTACAGTGCAGCTGCCAGAGGAGCAGCTCCCCCTGCGGCTGCCACCGCCTATGACCGCCACTGACCCCAGGAGCAAAGAAATCCAAGCACTTAGTACACATATCATTCAGGACTATGGAATCTAAATCACTGAGACATATCCATGCCAACCAGATCGCACAAGGAAGGACGAGAAAATAGCCAATAAGATTCTACAGACTCAACGAAATGTTATTCTTTACAAGGGGCAAACTGATGTGGGGTTGGTGGTGTGGTTTGGTTTTTCCCTCTCCTCTCTCTTGCTTTCTTGCTCCCCCCCCCATTGTTGTTGTTGGGTTTTGTTTGCTTCTAAGAGGAAATCAATGAGATTTTACTCATGTTGACGAGGTCTCAGAAAACCAACCAACCGAAAACCAGTTATGCTGACATTCCTCCCTGTTCACAGGACAGTCTGTTCTTGGGAGCGGCCAACAGGTTAGGCCCCGGGCCAGTCGCCTCTGGTTTTCTCCAGGTACATCCGAGGAAGAGCCAAACAAATATATTCTTGGGCAGAGCTTCTCTCCTGGATGACCCTGAGGTGGGCATCTCAATATCATCTGCCTAACTCGCCCTGGGCTTTTGTTTGGGGTGGTTGGTCAAGAAAGATTGCTCTTTTCAGCTTAAAGCAGCATCGATGTAAATAACGCCTTGCTTTTTTGTGTGTGTTGCAAAGAGAGTGGCTAAGTATACACTGTAAATGCTTTTACACATGACAGGCTCAAAATGCATTGACGAGTGCATTTGAAACTGGTGCACTGAGTCAGAATTCAGTAAGCTTTAACCGACCTTGAGCCAACCAGGTGGTATTTTCTTTGTGGTCATCCTTTGGCCTGAAGTGATTTTTTTGTTTGTTTGTTTGTGCAGTATCCCATAGGAGAGGCCTTGGGTAGGAGAACATGCTGTTTAGAGGCATGGAACACAAGGAACAAGTAAAACCCCTGGGCAGGTTGTGACATTTTGCAGCTTTCTATCAATTCATCTTTCTTTGTAACCATCCTGAGTACATTGGAAATACATTTTTCTAGTTCCAAGCAGTGCTAACTTCAAGGAAGGATTTCTTAGTCAGCTTCTGACATGCTGTATGTAAATCTAAATAGGCAGGTGAAAACTCACTGATTTTCTAAAAGAAAAAGAAAAGAAAACAATCTCAGTCTGATGAGCTGTCATGTTAATAGCCTGAGTCATCCTTGGCTTGGCCCCTCCATTAATCATACATTACAAATCACATTTTCCAAATCATGGAAATTTGGAAAACATAATTTTGGTAATTTCCCTAGCTATGCTTTGAAAACCAAGATACCTTCCCCAATATTATATCATTCTAGTCATAAGGTGTTTTTTCCCCTCCCTCCCCCCAGAAAACAAGCCCATAAATATAGCAGTGATATTTTTTTTTAATGTCCCATTCTCTTTAGAAAAAAAGAGAAAAAAGGAGTGGCTAAAAAATGCTTAAAAAATTCAACTCAAACATTTTTAAGCACCTAATCTGTGCAGAGACACTGGACTAGGTATTGGGGATACAACAATAAATAAGACACAGTCCCTGCCCTCAAGGAATTTATAATCTTGTTGGGGAGATGAGGCATGTACAT
Organism: Dromiciops gliroides; assembly: GCF_019393635.1. Taxonomy (NCBI): domain Eukaryota; kingdom Metazoa; phylum Chordata; class Mammalia; order Microbiotheria; family Microbiotheriidae; genus Dromiciops; species Dromiciops gliroides. Next base: position 488,265,048 of record NC_057861.1, read on the forward strand.
ATATAAATAAAATACAAATTAGATTATGATCAATGTGTAGGCAAGGTCCAAACAAAGTTCTGTGAGATTCAAGGATGGAGAGGTCATTTCCCTCGGCAGGGGCGGGGGGGGGGGGGGCGGATCAGGGAGAGTTCTTCATGGTACCTGAGCTGGACCTTGAAGAAAGGGAAGGACTTTGACAAATGGAGATGGGGTTGTGATGGGAGAAGGAATCCATTTTTGGGATAAGGGATAGTGTGAGCCAATGCATAAATGTGGAAAAGGGCAAGAAGTGGCTGAAGAATGGTACAGATTGTCTGAACTGTGAAGCACTCAAAGAAGGATGAGATCAATGAGGCTGGAATGACAGGTTAGGCCAAATTATGGGGAGTCTGGAATGCCAGAGTTTACTTGGTAGATAATGTTAAGTCACTTGATGTGATTGATCAGGGAAGTGATGTGATCAGAGACTTACCCTCAGAGGATTGCCTAAGACACATTTCAACCATCATCAATACTCTTAAACCCACATAATCTGTACTTATTTTCTCCCCAGGGGACAGCCAGGTTCAACTTGCTTAATTCAATTGTCGGTTAGAGTTGCGTTATCATCTTGGACAATGTCATCAGAGTGCCTGATAAATGAATGTGCTTCTCACCCCTGCTAAATGAAAGACAAATTAGGATCGTTCATTCATTACCTCATTCAATAAGTATTTATTGAGGAACTCCTATGTACTTGGCACTATGGTAGACCCTGAAGTGGGGAAGGAGAGATCCTACAAAGAAATACAAGATGGATCCTGCCCTGATTTAGCTAGACAGGAAAACAACATATTGCATGGAGTATGTGAAGGAAAATGCAAAGCAGACTGTGATCACATGCTAAAATATAAGGTATAGGGAATAAGTGCTTTAGGAGTCAGAAAATCACCATAGACTGGGGTGAGCCAAGAGGGCTTCACAGAGGCTGTGGGACTTGAGTTAGCTCTTGAAAGATGGCTGGTGGGGGGGTGGGGGGCAGCTAGGTGGCACAGTGGATAAAGCACCAGCCCTGGATTCAGGAGAACCTGAGTTCATATCCGACCTCAGACAATTGACACTTACGAGCTGTGTGACCCTGGGCAAGTCACATAACCCTCATTGCCCCGTCAAAAAAAAAAAAAAGAAAAAGAAAGAAAAGAAAGATGACTAGGATTTAGATAGGCAGAGGGAAGGAGAAAGGGCACCCTGAGCAATGGTCATTGTTGTTAAGTCATTTCCAACTCTTCATGGTCCCATTTGGGTTTTTCTTGGCAAAGGTACTGCAGTGGTTTGCCATTTTCTTCTCCAGCTCATTCTACAGATGAGGAAACTGAGGCAAACAGGGTGAAGTGATTTACCCAGGGTCACACGGCTAGTAAGTATCTGAGGTCAGATTTGAACTCAGGAAGATGAGTCTTCCTGACTTCAGGCCCAGCACACTATCCACTTTACCACCTAGCTGCCCTCCTGAGCAATGGAGCACAGCATAAATGAAGCGACAAAGATAGAAATGTTTGGTGTGGAATGTTGACAGGCTTATTTTGTGAACAGGTATGCGGATGGCAATTATCAACTCAAACCCTTTCATATTATTTCCAAGAGGGTATACTGAGTTCCTGGCAGGGAAAAAGCCTCATTGCATTCTATTTTCATAGTAAACCTTGCTAACTTAGTATAAAGGAGGAAGGAGATTCCTCTATTGAAATATGAGACAGTGCTGGAAAAAAAGAACAATTCAGCTTATTCTAATCAAGGAGTAGTGCCACTGTGCATCCCCCATATCTTAGCTTTCATGTGGGGCCCAAGGTCTGGTACCATTTTCTTCTCCCATCCAAGGAATAGATTTGTAGAAGAGAGGACAGATGGGGAGTGTATGAGACTCTAAACAGTACAGATTTTAAACCTCAGTTATTTGAATTTACTTATGACGTACATATATGCTAAGCAGAACCTCTTTTTTTGGAGCACTGATTGGGTCACCAAATTCAAAATCAAAGACATTATAAAGCAAATGGTATCTGTTTATATGTAGTTTTAAAGTTTATGAAGAGTCTCCACATAGGCAGTAACTGGGTCAGCTTAGGGATGTTAATTTCTCTGCTATAAAGATCTCATTATTTATGATCAGTCTTATGATCTCAACTGAAAGGACAAGGTCACTGTACTGAGAGGAGCTGAAATCTACATTGCTACCCTGACAAGACAAGTTTCTTATTAATTTCATAGGAGTCAGATATATTGTCATTTCACAACTGTTATGCATTTGGCACAATTCAGAAATTAGGAAAACTTGGTATGGGAAGTTGCCAATTTCAATCACAGTATATATGTGTGTGTGTGTGTGTGTGTGTGTGTGTGTGTGTGTGTGTGTGTGTGTGTAAACTAAACACAGAGGTCAAGTCATTATGTTTGGTGATCTTAGCATTCTTCCATTCAGTTCCTCTGACCAGCTATTGATTAGATAGGTGATCAATCCGATTAGGCATTTAAAAATGATATGAATAAACAGTCTATAAATGTTGATTTGTTTTTAATGATCTGACCAAATTAAATAGCTGAGGACATGACTGTCACAGCACTTGAAAGATTTGGCCTGGTCAACATAAAATTGGGTTAATTCACCATTGAGACAAGGCCACAAACTGCTTTGGTGATATTGATGATTATGAAGAAGACAAGTACCATAGAGATCATCATTAAGATTCATCCTATGGATGTCAATATACTTACAGGCAAAATATATTGAGGTATGTTCATCTGTGCAATGAGCCACTCCTACGAGATAAATACAATGAGCAAACCTACCTACCTTGATTGCACATAACAGCACTTGACATGCTATGGCACCACTTGGGAAGATAGTAATCAAAGGCACGTTTATGAATATGTGGAAAGTAACTCTTTTCAGTTTGCATATATTATATTGGAATGAACAGGTTACCAGTCATTGCTATGGATGCTTTTGCTGTATTCTGCTTCAGTAAATATGGCATTATCCCTCGCTTGTAAACTATTATACAATACCTGTTTATGATGGGGTAGCAGTTCAGGCTGAGTTCTATGACTACATTTGCATCAATCAGCTATGAACTGATAAAAAGGAAAAAAAAAAATACCAGAGATGTCCAGCACGGGCCTATGCACCTAGAAAGGACATACCTCTTTTTTCTTGTCAGAATAGAAGGGACGTAGAAAGCACATAACTTCGTCTTTCTCGATGTACAACAATGTTCTTTTGAATACATTATAACATGGAATCAATGATAACAAGGGTCTTAATCCTAATGACCTTCTGTGGGGTGGGTAGAGGAGCAGATATGGATGTATAATTTCATTGGGATGGGGGACTCCTCTCCTGGTTTTTAGGAAACTCACTGGAACAATATAGATCAGCAATTCACATCATTTATAATCTTAACCACTGAGAGGTGGTGACTTGCTCATGTTCACATAGCCTGTGTTTGTCAGAGGCAAGAGTAGGATATGGCTCTCCTTTAATTCACTCTACAAGGCTGACTCTCCTTGAAACAGTACTAGGGAACTCCTGAAAAATAAGGAGAGCTCTAGAAGTGTTCTGACTAGTAAATTCAAAGCAGGAAAGGAAGTCAAGGAGCTATTTGGCTAGTGCACATATTGGCAGGGTATTCTGAACTTAAATTCTATGGACCTCCAAGAATCCAGGCTCCAATTCAAGACTTTGTTTCAAGGAAACTTTTGTTATTCTAAAGAGTTCACTTTTTGAGTCTTAGCCCTTTCATCCTGAGCTCTGTTTGGTGTTGTGATGCAAATCAATATCCCATAGCCCTGTGTATAACAACAATTAGATTTGGAGTTGGTGCCCCCAGCTCTGCTGCATATTAACTGTATAACTGAGCAAGTGATATCCTATCTCTTGTCTTCCATTGCTTGGTGTATAGCTATATAAGGGGGTTCAACTAGGCCAAGGATTCTTAAATTTTTTTGTGTCCTTCATTCCTTTGACAATTTGGTGAAGTCTTTTTCAGAATGATGTTTTTAAGTGCATAAAATAAAAAGAAATCAATTCTATTGAAATGCAGCTATCAAAAAGTTAAGTTCACAGCCCCCAGGTTAAGAACCACTGGACTACAGGTCCCCCAAATCCTTTTTGACTCTTAATCCTAAGATTTCTCTATCTCAAGTAACCATGATTATAGAACATGAAACTTAAAAAGACTATATGTTATCCCCTAAGCCAATAGTCCCAAGTTAGGCTCTAAACTTTGTAAAGAAGAAATCAGAGGAAGTATGACAATCAGGAAGTAGTGTTTTTGGGGGGTGTTGATCCCTGTCCCATGAGAGGTGAAGGAGCTTCAGAAGTTTTGGAGACTCGGCTTGATTCTGATAAGCCCTGAAATGTTTGGATGCTTATCCCAAGGATATCCAATTCTTTTGAGGTTTCATCCAACCTTTCCCACTGCTTTATTCTCCTGGTACCAGAATCTTCATCTCTCATTGTCTCACTGTCCAATAAGCTTCACCTGCATTCTTTTTTTTCCCCCCAAGCCTATCAGGAGTTAAAAGAGATTCTAGGCCTTGGCACTACAAGTATCAGGCAGGAAACCTAGGAGTGCTGTAGTCAGCAGATATCTTGCAAACTCTCACATAGCAAATTGGGAAAACCGATAAAAAATTTATTTCTGAAGAGTTAAACAGAGCCACATAGGGAAGCCAGAAGAATCCCATTGGTTCAGGGAAGGAAAATTCTCAAGCCCTTGGAGATTTATAGAAAAAGATAACTTTCACAGGCCTAGATAAAGGATGGACCCTAAGAGGAAACTACTTTTTATCAAAACACTTATACAAGTCTGCTTTACTGGACTTTTATTAATACATTTTCTGGTGCGTGATGGGTCGAAACACATGTTCAGTTTCATATTTTATTGAAAATTTGCTTATAATCTTTGGGAAATATGTTATAGGAAATCCTTATTATGCATGTAAGATTCAAATCAAATATCTTAAAAATAAACCATACATGAAACAAGACATGGAAAGGACCAAGGCAATGCTTGTGACCATAAATTAGATATGAAAACGTAATGGACACATTAGATTTTCTGAGGGAAATGGGTTTTTGGATTACTTGAGATAACTTAGCAAGACCAACCCTATTATAACCTTTGAAAAGAGGCAGGTCCAATTAACTTGGATGTGTCACTGGTTGATGAGGTCATAACTTCAGATTCTCCAGATGCCGCACTGCCCCCCCCCCCCCCCACTACCGCCCTACCATAGTCATTGTGAATTTGTTTTATTTATTTTGCACATTTTGGTCTGCTTAGGCAGGCCGTAGAAATTTTGAAGCAAAACTACATTAAAAAAAAAATCTAAAAATGAATAATTAGAAAGTTGGACAGTTGGGCCACGACTTTTAGCCTGTGATATGTACACCTATCACCACCAGTACTTCAGACTGTTGTCCTTAGTGCCTGAGGTTTTCCTTCTGCATATTCATGATGAAGCTGCAATATTGATCTCTAGTGCTCCCCCACTGTCATCCAGTCTTGCAAGGCTTGGCGAGCGCTTCATGGATTCAGTCCCCATGGGGGTTAATGTGCAGAGGAATGAATTGAAGCTATGAGCCCTGAGGAGTACAGTTGACTTCTGAGTCTCCTAACAAACCTGTGATTTGAAAAGGCTGGAGTCATAAGTCAAAGGCACACACACACACACACACATGCACATGCACACACACACTCTCTCTCACACAATGTGATTAAGTTTGAAATGATTTTTCATAGCCGAGGTCAGATTTCACTTGGGACGAATCTAGTATATCCCATAATTTGAGGAAAGATACAAAAAATTCCCCTCTCTTAGTTAATATTGCTCTTCTTTTCTAATTTCTAATCAGCCAATATGCTAGATGCAAGTTAAATGAAAAAAAATGAAGTGACTATTATTACAGGTGACCTCCCAAATTAATTAGAGAAATGTGTAGGTCTCCAGTAATTTATTTCATGTTCTGTGGGTGTGGATGTGTGGATGTATGTGAAAGAAAAGGCTTAATTCCATTTTACTACTTTTGATTACTGTTTTCTTAAGTGCCTGATCAATAGGTAACATGCACAAAACATTAGAGTAAAATCTTCAAAGAAAATGAGAAGCATCAGGGCACCAAAATGGAATACAAACCTGGAACAGGGAGTGAGGAAGAGGGGAGGGGTTGGGATACCACACTCCCCCATGCATAGAATGCAAGCATCTGGTCCATTAATGCCATTTGAAATCAGGTGCCTTGGAAGGGTGAATCAGTCCCGTGTGTTAATGGCTGTGGCCACAGAATATTGGGTCTCTCTTGTTGAAATAATTGCCACACTTTCTGCCATGTCCCTCATCTTCTCCTGAAAGTACCATTAAGAATGAATGATTTCATATGATAGATTTTTGATTTACAAACTGTGCATTTCCCTTGGAGTGGAACAGAAAGGAAACCATTTAATGGCTCTCTTATTTTCAAGCATGAATACATTTTAATGAAACTATTTTATTGTATTTGGGGAAGTGGAAAGTTGAACATTCCAGCCAATCAATAGCCAATTAATTGCTATAAAGCTTTAAAAAAAATAAACTCCATGTCCATTTAAAAATGTAGCATAAAAAGATCAAAGCTGTTTAGTATCACTTTTACTCCTTGAGTTAATAGAACTTGGCACACAAACATAAAAATGACACACACCATCCAAGACATGTTTGAAACTAAAAACGCAAAGCGTTTATTCTTTGCTGGCCCACTTACCAGATTTTTGCTTTGGCTCTTCAGCAATTCCTTCTCTGAAAAGATAGTGTTCCATTAATGGAACCCAGTAGGAGGTGGGTGGCAAGACCCTGCCCTGGACACGTACAATGATGCACGTTTGCCTGTTTCCACCCTGAATGTACCTTTCTGGCAGAGCCTGCTGCCTCTTTGGAGTCTCTCGCTTGGTCCTTTTATGTCCAAGTCTTAGCCCAGAAAATGGGCAGTGGGAGATAGAAATCTTGCTTTCGCTTTGTTCAGCCTTGTATTAGAAGACACTGTCCTGGGTTTTTCTTTTTGTTGTTTTTGTTTTTTCTTTTTTTTCACTTTCTAGTGGCCTTTGTACATTCTGGATTTACAGAAATGCATTATGTTGCAAATGGAGCTCATTGCCAGGAAAATTTGAGTCTTCTTTTTTTTTTTTCTTCCTTTCTTAGAGACAGTTCACTTTGTCTTAGGGACTTCCAGCTTCAAAGAAAAAAAAAACATATCTATTGTATCCGCCAAAGTTTGTGATGCCTGCATAGAAGCTTACTTGTAAAAAAAAAAAAAGTACAAAAACTCAACAACAAAAAATACTATAGAAACACAATTTAATTGCCTTTGAAAATAGGAGACAAGACTGTCTCCAACAGATTAAAAACAATGCTTCTTTAAAATGTGTATGTTTTGTATTCTTTTTTTCTAGTAGAAAAGAACTGACTTGAAATTTGGTGGTTTTTTTCTTAGTGTTGTGTGTTGCTTTTGTGTGTAATAATATTTGAATGTAATTACAGCAGTGCCAATTTGCCAAAGATGTGGAACATATTTTTCTTTTGTGGGCAAGGAGGGATGGGGTGGGTGGGGATTGTGGGGATGGGGGTGGGGGGTGCATTGTGGGACAAATGGGGATGGACTTTTTTTTTCCTTTTCTTTTTTCTTTTTTTGTTTGCTTTTTCATTTTTTTCTTGTCAGTACTGGAATTTGTGATTTTAATCTAAGTTAAATGGTTGATTGCAACACCTTTCTTTTAGATTAGTAGAAGAAACATGCAATAAGATTGGCGTAGTTTCAATATCTGTGTGTCTTCATGAGAGTGGCTGTTACTTGTGAACAATTGATTTTATGTAACCTTTATGTGAAATAATTATTTGTAAATATTTGCCATAATTTTATTGGTTCCTAAAATAAAAGTAATTTTTTAAGTTCAAAGAACTTGATTCCCCTTCATTTTTATAGCTCTTTCTTCCCTCTCCCTCTCAGTCATTTTAATAACTGAAACTACCCAAAAACGCTACCATGAACATCAACACAGCTATTCATAGTTCTGCCCAGAAACCCAATGCACTCAATCCTGCCCTCCTAGACCATTCAGGATTTATCATTTGTTGTTGTTCAGTCATTTCAGTCATATGAGACTCTTCATGACCCCATTTGGGTTTTTGTTTTTGCATGTTGTTGATTTTTGGCAAAGATACTGGAGTACTTTGCTATTTCCTTCTCCAGCTCATTTTACAAATTAGAAAACTGAGGCAGTGATTTGCCCAGGTTCACATGGCTAATAAGTGTCTGAGGCCAGATTTGAACTTTGGAAGATGAGTCTTCCTGACTCCAGGCACAGCGCTTTATCCATTATGCCATCTAGCTGCCCCTAGGCTTTCTCATGTGACTTTATATAATAATGAGCACTAGAATAATTTACTGATAAGAAATAGAATTAGAAAAGTATTTTATCAAGAAAGCACCAAATGAAAAACAGTATAAAATATATCAAAGTGTAATCACCATCTCAGATAACATTCTCTCATACTCCTGTCTCACTCTCCACAGGTAACTAGGGGCCATGGGTTCTTTTTGTTTGTTCACTATTGCTCCCTTAATGCACAATGCTGTGAGTAACATAACAGAGTACAAGATTTAACCATTAGATGAATACAAAGTGCTTCACTTGGGTTGGCAGAATCTCTCATCATCAGATGACTGTGTTCCACCCCTAACCCCAGGATTCTACAGCTACATTCCACATGAATGTATTACATGGCCACATAAGACCTTCAGGTCTTGCATCAGTGAGAATGAGAGAAGTTTCACTGGTCTTCCATAGAAGTATCACATCAAGACTCAAGTCAATCATTGTCAAAAATGAGAATGTATCATTAATCACTATATCCCAGTAAGATGAAGCCTAGCTCACAGACAGCTACCACCCCACTGTCCTGATGGTCATTCATCTTTCTCTCTGCTTCCTACTCTGAGTCTATGCTGCTTCTTAATTGTGCTCCTTTCTCCTCGAGTTCCTACCAGTCCACTTGACCAATCCCACGGTAGATTGGCATTAAAGTATCCACTGATGGCAGCTCTGGAAAATGCAATTTAGGGAAAAAAATGGTATACTATGCATTTGGTCATCCCCTTTATGAAAAATAAGGGTGGATAACATAGCTTATAAAACACATTATAAACATTATCTCATTTGACTCTCATAACCACAATATAAAGCATGTGGTACAAGAATAAGGTGTAGAACAGAAACATACCTGTGTGTGTTTGAACAGGAATAAAATGAGGGAAGCTAAGATTGGGTCATACATCTAGAGCTGAGATGGACAATCAGAAGTCATATAGTACAACCTCCCCATTTTAAAGATGAGGAAAGTGAAACCCAGTAACTTACCCAAGATCATACAGAAAATAAGTGCCAGAGTCAGGATTTGAACCCAGGTCTTCTGACTCCATAGCCAATGTTCTTTCTACTCCTGAAGCACTGACTGGAATAAATAGGTCAAGGTGGGAGGTTCTCAGTGGCAGCCAGGACTGATAATAAAAGGACACAAAGTAAACCAGAGGTAAGATTCAGACTGATGGGGAATTCCAAATAGCCTGTTCTGGGGGAAGTTGGGGATAGGGGAAGAGAGGAGAAGAGATAAAATGACACCAGTGAACCTAGGGCTGGCCCTGCTCACAGACAAGACAATGAACAATTTTCAGATACAGAAATTTCAGATACAGCCCAGATATTTGGAGGAAGGTTGCCTTACTAAAGTACTCTTCCAATTCCTCAGCATACTGTAGAGATGACCTTAGCTTCTCAAGAGTAATGTCAGCAGAGAACATACTTGATGATATGGCTTACCAAATGGGACCAGTGATTTACTTTTTTTTTTAATCAACATGGTTTTTAAAAAAAATTAACAAGTATACAGTTTCTCTCTCTCCCACTGCCTTTCCTTCCCTTTTGAAAAAGAAAAACAAAAGCCTAATAACAAACAAACAAAATAAATTTTCAAATCAACCATGTCCCAAACTGTTATCTAATTCTGCATTTTGAATTTTCTCTCTATTTTTTGTGTGGGGCAATGAGGATTAAGTGACTTATCCAGAGTCACACAGCTAGTAAGTGTCAAGTGTTTAAGGCTGGATTTGAACTCAGGTCCTCCTGAATCCAAGGCTGGTGCTCTATCCACTGTTCCACCTACCTGCCCCCGAAGGTTGCATTTTTTAAATTAATTACTATTGCTATAGGGGCAGCTAGGTGGCGCAGTGGTTAGAGCACCGGCCCTGGAGTCAGGAGTACCTGGGTTCAAATCCGTCCTCAGACACTTAACACTTACTAGCTCTGTGTGACCCTGGGCAAGACACTTAACCCCAATTGCCTCACTAAAAAAAAAAAATTACTATTGCTATAGATACCAATTTGGGGTAAGCATATTGGGTAAGTTTATTTATATAATACCAGTAAAGGATTGACCACATATCTCCCTAACTTTTCATGGTCTCAGGCTGCATGATAGAGAAAGCAAGGAGAGAGCTTCACCATGGCAGTTACTGCAAGCAGGGGAAGAGCCCCAAAAGACTCAGAAGACCTAGAAGCCAGAGAGCCAAAGCCAAGAGAGCTCCTGGCCTCTTCCTAGTATTTTTATCCTCTTTCATAGAGGCAGGTCATTATCCATTGATCAACGCTAATTGGTTAGCATCATTCAATTCCATTGGTTGATGTGATTTGAAGTTGGTCCACATTAAAATAAACTCTACAGATGACATCAGGACAAAGTATGCAAAAGACCCCCACTGAAGTTGCTGAAGGCAAAGTCCATTATCTAGGTGTGGTTTGATCCCATCAGTCCTTCACTGAGCAAGACAAAGGTATCTATCTCCATTTCTTTAGTTCCCTTGGGCTTGTCCCAGACAAGATTTACTAAAGGACTTACAACATTTTATTGTACATAATCAAAGGTGTTAGTGTAGTCAATAAATCAGAAGTAGATGTTTTTCTAGTATTCCCTTGCTTTCTCATAATCCAGCAAATGTTGGCAATTTGGTCTCTAGTTCCTCTGCCTCTCTGAAAGCTAGCTTGGTCTTTTGGTATGTCTCAGTTCACATATTACTGAGACCTAGCTCTCAGAATCTTAAGCATAACTTTGCTAGCATGTCAAATTAACGCAGTTGTTTTGTTATTTGAGCATTCTTTGGTATTGCCCTTCTTTAGAATTGGGACATAAACTAACCTTTTCCAATCCAGTAGTCATTGTTGAGTTTTCCAAATTTGCTGGCATATTGAGTGAAGCACTTTAACAACATCATCTTTTAGGATTTTAAATAGTTCAGCTGAAATTCCATCACCTCCACTAGCCTTATTATCAGTACTGTTTCCTAAGGTCCACTTGACTTCATTCTCCAAGGTAACTGACTGGCTCTAGATCAATAACCACACCATTGTGGTTATTGGTGATATTAAGATCTTTCTTGTATAATTCTTTTGTATATTCTTGCCACCTCTTCTTAATCTCTTCGATTTCTGTTAAGTCCCTACCATTTTTCTCCCCCTGGGGTTGGGGGGGGGCGGGGCACTAAGAAAGTGATCTCTGGGTCCCCGGAGAAATCCATTATTAATAAATATTTTCTCACAAATAACTGGCTTCATCAGTCCTTTGGAATCATGGTTGTACATTAAGTTGATTAGAGTTCAGAAGTCTTTCAAAGTTTTTTTTGTCTTTTCAGTGTTTTTTTTTATAAATTGTTCTGGTTCTGCTCACTTCACTCTATATCATATCATACAAGTCTTCCCAAGTTTCTCTGAAACTATTTATTTTTGTTATTTCTTACAGAACAAAAAACAATCCATTTATGTTCATCAGATGACCAATCATAATTTGGAGATGCTCATCATCAGAAGTTGAACTACTGGGGGCAGCTAGGTGGCACAGTGGATAGAGCACTGGCCCTGGATTCAGGAGGACCTTAGTTCAGATCTGGCCTCAGACAGTTGACACTTACTAGCTGTGTGACCCTGGGCAAGTCACTTAACCCTCATTGCCCTACAAAACAAAAAACAAAACAAAACAAAAAAGAAGTTGAGCTACTAAACAATGAATTTTTTTGGTCACAAAAATTCACGCAGGCTCATGTAGCAAGGCTCAGAAAGCTTGCCATATATGTTGGTGGAGGGAGCACCCACTTGGAAAACAACCCAAATTTTAGAGCAATAGAAGATTTCCTATTGAAGCAGAGTTATTTTTATAAATAACATTTATTTTTATAAATTTTAATTACAAATTATCTTTGTCCCTCTTGCCTCTCCTTGACCCATTGAAATGGGAAGCAATACAATATCAACTCTACAATGTGAAATCATATATTTCTATATTAACCATGTCACAAAAAATTAATAAATAAAAAGCAAGAAACAAAGAAAGTAAAAAGGCATATGAAGCACAGTTTGAAAAGCATTCAAGCAGTAATACATCAGACTTCTTTCCCAGGGTCACAAAGCCATTATGGATCAGAGACAGACTCTGAGCCCAAGTCTTCCTGATTCTAAGGCCACATTCTGTCTTTTGGCAAAAGTAGAAACTCTTATAAAAACAAATACCCCCAATGCACCTACAAGGATCTTCATCCATCCCGACTGCTGTTGGAATATGAACCCAAGTGTTCTAACTCTTGGTCTGTTTCCCTCTGTGTCTTATCTCTCAAAATCCAGTATAAAGAAAAATCCAATTCAGGGTGATCAGAGAACATTGACTTTGTCCTTCTTGATCTTGTCAAAGTATTAGCAACTGCTAAAGAATTGATTGCAGGTTTTGAAGTACTGTGTATAAATTATCTGCCAAATAAAGGTGTTCTTAGATGGTCACCGGAGAGTAGGTAGTAGTAGAAACTAATTAAAAAGGCATTGGATTGAAAATCATGAGATCTGGTGTCCAGACCTAGTTCTGTCACTAATGAGCTACATATTCTGGGGTAAAGATATTTCATCTCTCTAAGGCTCAGTTTCCTTTTCTGTAAAATGAAAGGGTTGGACTATATGATCTCTAATTACTTTCTAGCTCTAACCTTCTAGCACTCCAGAATACAAGGTTTTTAAAAAATGATTTTTTAGGGGCGGCTAGGTGGCGCAGTGGATAAAGCACCGGCCCTGGATTCAGGAGTTCCTGAGTTCAAATCCGGCCTCAGACACTTGACACTTACTAGCCGTGTGACCTTGGGCAAGTCACTTAAGCCCCATTGCCCCGCAAAAAAAAAAATTGTTTATTAACATCTTTTTTGTTTTTTAAGTTGCATAAATTTTGCCATATGTCTCTATCTCACCCACTCCCCCAGGGCTGTGTTGGTAAATGTTTAACAATCCAATCAGCTCTCCATTTGGAGGGGTATACATAGAACATTCTTTTAAGTTTAATCTGTATTATTAATATTTTCTCCATCAGTCTTTTTTGGGGGGTAGGGTGGGGCAATGAGGGTTAAGTGACTTGCCCATGGTCACACAGCTAGTAAGTGTCAAGTGTCAAGTGCCTGAGGCTGGATTTGAACTCAGGTCCTCCTGAATCCAGGGCTGGTGCTTTATCCACTTCGCCAACTAGCTGCCCCCTCCATCATTTTTTTTTTTGTGGGGCAACGGGGGTTAAGTGACTTGCCCAGGGTCACACAGCTAGTAAGTGTTAAGTGTCTGAGGCCGGATTTGAACTCAGGTCCTCCTGAATCCATGGCCAGTGCTCTATCCACTGCACCACCTAGCTGCCCCCCTCCATCATTTTTTAAAGTCTAGACAATCAAGCCCTGATTTGTAACACTGGTCAATCTCTGAGGTATAAAGATTCATATGGAAAATTGAACAAACAGCTCCAGCAAGGCTCTGGTACAAACTAGCTCCAACACACCCCAGAAGCCTCCCTCCTCCCAGAGAGCCATCCAATTATAACAAATGTTAAAAAAAAAAAAAGAAAAAGAAAAAGAAAGGAAGGAAGGAAAAGGAGGAAGAGGAGAAGGAGGAGGAGGAGGAGGAAGAGGAGAAGAAGAAGAAGAAGAAGAAGAAGAAGAAGAAGAAGAAGAAGAAGAAGAAGAAATCAGTAAAACCTATCAATAATATTTTATTTTATTTTTTGCAGGGCAATGAGGGTTAAGTGACTTGCCCAGGGTCACACAGCTAGTAAGTGTCAAGTGTCTGATTTGAACTCAGGTCCTCCTGAATCCAGGGCTGGTGCTTTATCCACTGCACCACCTAGTTGCCCCTATAATATTTGTAAAAATCTGGCAATAGATGTAATGCTCTGTGGACCTTCTACCTTCAATAAGGATTTGTTGGAGGGTTGGGGGAGGGGGGTAGAATTGTCTTCTCAGATTTCTTATTTGGAGCTGTGCTTGTTCTTCATAATTTTGTAAGATTCATTTTTTATTTTTTTGTGGTGTTTGTTCTTCCCATTTACATTGCTCTCATCATCATACATATCGATTGTTTCCTGACTCTGCTTAGCTCATCTGGTATCAGTTTATGTCTATGCTTCTCTATATTCAACATATACTTTGTTTCTTCCTGTTGTTGTTCTTCGGTTGTTTTTCAGTCATGTCCAGCTCTTCATGACCCTGTTTGCAGTTTTCTTGGCAAAGATACTGGAGTAGTTTGCCATTTCCTTCTCCAGTTCGTTTTATAGAAGAGGAAACTGAGGCAAATGAGTGAAGTGACTTGCCAGGGTCACACAGCTAGTAAGTATATGAGGTTAGATTTGAACTCAGGAAGATATCTTCCTGATTCCAGGCCCAGCACTCTATCTACTGTGCCACCTAGCTGCCCTTAGATCATTTCTTACAGTACAGTAATATTCCATTATATTCATGATTCATAATTTGTCCTTGTTCTATGGGCATTTACTTGGTTTCCAGTTCTTTGTTACCACACAAAAAATGCTGCTATAAATATTTTGCTCTTTCTTAGGACTTGGTTTTATCAGTGACCTTCTTTGGGTACATACCCAGTAGAGGAAGCTGTAGGTCAAAGTGTGTAGATGTTTTAGTAATTTTATTTGCATAATTCCAATTGCTTTCCAAAATGGTTATACTATTCCACAGGTCTACCAACAATGCACCAGTGCAATTTCCTTTCTACAATCTCTTCAATGTTGACTCTGACCGTTTTTTCTTATAATTGCTAATTTCCTGGATGTGAGGTGAAACTTCAGTGTTTTTTTCATTTGCATTACTCATAATTAGTTATATGGGACTTTCTTATGTTTGTTAATAGTTTGCAATTATTTTGAGAACTATTTGTTCATATCCTTAGACCATTTATCTTTTGGGGAATAGCTTTTGGTTGTATATATTTCTGTTTGTTGCCTATTATGGATATCAAACCCTAATCCAAGAAATCTTCTTCAAAGATAAAACTAATACATATATAGATAGGAAAAAAAGTCATAAAGTGGAGGGAAGGTGACAGCTAGGTGGCGCAGTGGATAAAACACCAGCCCTGGATTCAGGAGGACCTGAATTCAAATTGAGCCTCAGACACTTGACACTTACTAGCTATATGACCCTGGGCAAGTCACTTAACCCTCATTGCCCCAGAGAGAGAGAGAGAGGAAAATAGAATTCAGCAAAGTCAAACAACACCTCCACCAAGTCTGAAAATATCCCAAATCCAGGCTCTCACATGCAAAGAAGAGGGGGCAGTGCATTTTTTTCAACTTTCTTACAAAAGAAATAACAAGAGACTCCAGGTCATAATGGGTTGCATTCAAGACTTGGCATCAGGTTAGATAAGGGTCCAAATCTCACCTCAGTTGTTTATTTGCTGTATGTCCACCAGCAAATCACTTTATCTTTCGAACTGCTATGGGTTCAAGTGAGATACTTTAAACAACTATATAAATATCGATTCATATTCAATCTAAAACGTGTTTAGACCCAGCCTTTGTACTATGTCAGTGACTTTAAAGTAAAGAATGAAGATGCTTTTGTTAGAGCTTGGATTCCAGGTTCATGTATATATGTTACTGGGGAGGGGGAAGGGTAATATACAGAAAGTAGATGCTTATTTCAGAACTGTACAATTCTGTCACTAAAGTAAAACTCCCTGCCGGGTCAGGCCAACAAGAACAGCCCACCTTTATTTGTGTTTCTTTAACATTCTAGAATCACAGCCTAAGCATCCTTTTAATTGCCTCATTTAAATATCTTCCAGCCTCCAAGTCAATGCCCACATGGTTTAAAGGGCAGTCTTGATTCACAGAACTGAGGCAAACACCTTCAAGGTGGCTGCATTTTAATTCTTTCTTTCCCAGCACATGCCTGAAGGGTTAAAAAGACAAGGGAAGAAAAAAAGAAGGGAAAAAACAGAAAATACATAAAACAAGTGAATAAATAAGGGACATACTTTTCCATTTTCATCAACAGACGCATCATGATCTCAGGGATGTCTTATCACAGGGCCACTACCCAATTCAGGTTGTCCTCCCTTCTATCACCACAATTAATGGAATCTCCTCCTATTTGGTCTCACTCTTTCCTGTCTCTCCTCTACTCAACTGCCAATTTAATAGTACAAAAAAGCAGGTTTGATCTTGTCACTCCTGCTTAAAAACAATTAAAGTCTTCCATCTATCACCTTTAAGATAAAATGTAAACTTCTCAGCCTGGCATCTAATGTTCTCCTCAGTCTGGCATCCACTTATGTTTCCTAGTGGATTTTATATTACTCCCCTTTATGCAGGCTACATTTCAGCCAACTGCACAACCAAATGTCCCCCTCAACTCAGCATTCTATCTCCTGATTCCCTGTGTTCTCCCCCAAACTTAGGAAGTACTCTTCCTCAGCATCCCTGGCTTTCTTTAAGGCTCAGCTGAAGCCCCACCTGCCTCTTTTTTTTTTTTTTTTAGAAGAGGCAATTGGGGTTAAGTGACTTGCCCAGGGTCACACAGCTAGTAAGTGTTAAGGTCCGGGGCTGGATTTGAACTCAGGTACTACTGACTCCAGGGCCGGTGCTCTATCCACTGCGCCACCTAGCTGCCCCCCACCTGCCTCTTAATGGAAATCTTTCCTGAGTCCTCCCACTTGTTAGTGGACTTTCTCTCACCAAATTATCTTGTATTCATTTATTAGCATTCATGTTTCATCCTTCAAGTACATAGTGAGCTCCTTGAGGGTAGAAATTATTTCATTTTTTTTCTTTCTATTCCCTGGGTCTAGCTCATCTTCTTACACATGGTAGGTGCTAGATAAAGGTTTGTTAGATTATTTGGTGATCGTCTCACTCCCAGTGACATGGGTGCATTAGGACAGGCAGTGTTCATTTATCTTGCATCTCCCAAGAGAGTTTCCTATACAAAGACCCCTAATGAGTAGCTTTAGCTTTCTGCCCACTAAATTCCCATCTAGGAGTTAGAGTTTCTAGCCATTTTGTTCCTACTCCCATAGCTAGAAGGAAGGGAGGACAAATTGGTAAACACAACACCCCCTCCTCTCCTTGTTTCTGAATTAGTAGAAATGTCTGAGAAACTCTAAATGAGATTTATTGTGCCCTAGAGAACTGAGACACTGATAGTTAATTTTCCAGCTCTTGTACCAAGAGCTGTGTCACAGTCTTCTCACTGCTTAGGAAGCTCTGCAGGTAATTGAGATTCCCATTTCTGACTATAATTTTTATATTTCCGATATATCTCTGTCAAGCAAACCTGGGAGTTGAGAAGTCCATCTGTTCTACTGTGTTCACTTAGCTTTTTCTTTCTAATAAAGCCTCCCACATTTTGAAATGCCTTTTAAAAGGGCTGGAGGTGCTGTTGCCAGTGCAACCCTTGATAAAGTTTTTCCTCCCCTGCAGCGGATGTTTTCTTCCCTTAGGTGTTAGGCCCCATACTGCTTCATTCATCAAGGATGCCCTTCAAACATGCAAATATGTCTTGAATGGAAGTCTTCATAGAAATGGCTATTGTTTAACATGCCCTAGGATTGTCATTCAAACTTTGTCTGAATAGGAAATGAAGGCCATCTTTTAAATAGAGGAAAGGACCAGTCTCCTTGAAGTTTTCACAGACAAGGACAATATTTCCTCAAAGTCCAGCTGAGAAAGTCAGAAGTCTAAAGATATGTGTTTAAACAACAACAACAACAAAACAGCAAAACAGATGCTCTCATCTTCCTTTGCCTAGTCTGGTGTGGGGGTGTGGGGGTGGGGGTGAAGAGGGAATCTCCTTTCTATGGTACTAAACCCGCACTATAACTAAACCCCCATTATCAATTATTGAGAGGGCAGCTTTGTGGGGAGTGGTAACCCATCAATTAGTCGGTCAACAAGTATTTAGTGAGCACTTATTGGGTGCCCAGATCTGACAAGGGATTAGCCAGAGGCATCTTTAGCAATATGACAAGGTTGGTTCCTAGAATAGTGGCAGAAAAACTCAAACCTTAATCAGAGGAGTGATGGCTCCTCCGTCTTACAGAAAGAATCATGATCATTATTATAACAACAATAACAATAATAGGTAATTATAAAGCACCATAAGCTTTGCTAAGATCTTTATATTCAATCCAACAACCCTCACAAAAAATGCCTGTAAGACAGGTATTAAAAGTATTATTATGCCCAGTTTGCAGATGAAGAAACTGAGGCACAGAGATGTTAGTATTTGCCCATGATCATATGCCAAGCAATACACTTCATATCAAGAGGCCAACACAAACCCCACCATTATGCTATTAACGTTATAAATACTTTCAAGTCTCTTCTCAGGTTGCAGATAAGGAAATGGCTTGAATAGGGAGTCAACTTGGCAAAGTTCCATGTTCAACACTCATGAGGTCATAAGCCTGAATTGGTTCACTGAGCAGTGACCCCAGTTGAGAAATGAGAGAGGAACCAATCCTTAATCATGAAACTCCAAATGGACTTGAAGGATAATTTCTTTTTTATTAAATATTTTCAAAATCAGCAAAAATCTGCTTTCTTTCCCTTCCACAAACCTGCTGCTTAGTCAAGCAAAACAAATTCCCTCATTGGCCATGATCCCCCAAAAAGTCTCAAACTGCATTCTGGGTCCATTACCTGTCAGGAAGTAAAAAGCATATTTCTTCATGGTTGGTCATTCTGTTTATTAGAATTCCTAAGTCTTGGGGGGCAGCTAGGTGGCACAGTGGATAAAGCACTGGCCCTGGATTCAGGAGGACCCGAGTTCAAATCCAGCCTCAGACACTTGACACTTACTAGCTGTGTGACCCATGGCAAGTCACTTAACCCTCATTGCCCAGCAAAAGAGAGAGACAGAGGCAGAGACAGAGAATTCCTAAGTCTTCCAAATAGTTTGTCTTTATAATATTGTTATCATGGTTCTTCTGGTAGTCCCTACTTCATGCTACATCACTTCATACACGTCTTCCTGGGTTTCTCTGAAACCATCCCCTTCATCATTTTTAACAGCATAATTGTATTCCATCACATTAATATGTCACCACTTGTTCAGCCATTCTCCAATTGGTGGGCACCCTCTCAATTTCCAATTCTTTGCCACTACAAAAAGAATTGCTATAAATATTTTTGTAGATCCTTAATTATAGTCTATTTTGCTCACAACTACTCTATCTCTTAATTTACCCTTCCTT
The DNA here is from genome assembly GCF_019393635.1 of Dromiciops gliroides. Taxonomy (NCBI): domain Eukaryota; kingdom Metazoa; phylum Chordata; class Mammalia; order Microbiotheria; family Microbiotheriidae; genus Dromiciops; species Dromiciops gliroides. The sequence continues at coordinate 488,284,652 of NC_057861.1, forward strand.
TTATTCCTCTCTCTTTCTTCTCTCTCCTATTTCCCTGTTAGGTGAAATATATTTCTGAACCCAGGTGTATTTTTCCCTCCTTTGAACCATTCAGATAATTATGAGGTTCACGTACCAATTGCTCCCCCTACCCTTTCCTTGTTTGTATGAACTTCTTCTTGTGTGTGCTAATTATGTGAGATAATTTCCAGCTTCCTAGTATATTCTTTCCTATCCCTTTCTATTATTCTTTTAAGATCATCAAAACATAATAGAACCACTCCTAGATCCTCTGTCTGACTCCTATGACCTCTGATGATAAGATTCTGATATCATCTCTCCATGTTAAAATATAATCAACTTATCCTCATTTAGTACCTTATGATCACTCTTTCATATTTACCTGTTTGTGTTTCTCTTCTACATATGAACTTTCTTTTTTGTTTTGTTTTGTTTCATTTTTGGTGGGGCAATGAGGGTTAAGTGACTTACCTGGAGTCACACACAGCTAGTGTCAAGTGTCTGAGGCTGGATTTGAACTGAGGTCCTCCTGAATTCAGGGCAGGTGCTTTATCCACTGCAGCACCTAGGTGCCCCCTGTGAACTTTCAAAGTTTCTGTACAATTCTGGTCTTTTCCTCATGAGTGCTTGGAAGTCTCCTATTTCATTAAAGGTATGTTTTGTCCCCATGTAGGATTATTCTGTTTTACTGGGTAAGTAATTCCTGTTTGTAAGTCATATATCCCTTATCCTCTGTAATATAACATTACAAGCTTTCCATTTCTTTATAGTTATGGCAGCTAGATGATGTGTAATCCTGACTAGGTATCCTTCATACTAGAATTCTTTCTTTCTGTGTACATGCATTATTTTTTTTCCTTCCAGACTTGGAAACTATGGATTTTGGCTAATATATTCTTGGGATTTTTCTTTTTTGAAGGTTTCTTTTAAGAGATGACTAGTGGATTCTTTTTATTTCACTTTGCACTCTGGTTCTAAGAGATGTTGGCCATTTTCTTCAAAGATTTCTTGAACCATACTGTTTCTTGATTTCTTTAAATATACTATTATACTTTTTTTGTTACGGCTTCCAGGTAGCCCAACATTTCTTAAATAATCTGTCTTCAATCTGTTTTTTTGTTTGTTTGGTTTTTTTGCGGGGCAATGGGGGTTAAGTGACTTGCCCAGGGTCACACAGCTAGTAAGAGTTAAGTGTCTGAAGCCGGATTTGAACTCAGGTACTCCTGGCTCCAGGGCTGGTGCTCTATCCACTGAGTCACCTAGCTGCCCCTTCAATCTGTTTTCTAGGTCAATTATTCTTGCTATGAGATACCGCATATTTTTTTCAATTTTTTTAGTCTTTTGTCTTTGTTTTAATGTGTCTTATTGCATTGCAACTTTTGTTTGGTTCATTCTAATTTTGAGTTTGTTGTTTGGCTAAGGTTTTTTACTTCTTATATTAAACTATTAATTCCCTTTCATATTCTTTTTCCCCTGTGGCTCTCATTTCTTTTCTGGTTTTTACCTCTAATACTTTCATTTTCTTTATAATAACATTTTACAATTTCTTTTCTTTCTTTTTTTTGCGGGGCAATGAGGGTTAAGTGACTTCCCCAGGGTCACACAGCTAGTAAGTGTCAAGTGTCTGAGGCTGGATTTGAACTCAGGTCCTCCTGAATCCAGGGCCAGTGCTTTATCTACCACACCACCTAGCTGCCCCCTACAATTTGTTTTTAAACTCTTGATTTACTTCTTCCAGAAATTCTAGTTGAATTTGTGCTCAAGCTATGTTTTTTCTGTGAGATTTTGCTTATAGATATTTTGGAGTCATTCCCTTTTGGGGGGGGCTTCTATTTTAAGCATCCCTCTCACTATAATAGCTTTTCATGGTAATTTATTGTTGTTGTTTGCTCATTCTTTCATCCTACTTCCTACTTTATACTTTATGTTAAGGCTGAGCTCCGCATGTTTCATGGAAGGAATGCCTGGATTGGTCATGCTGCTACTTTCTTGGGATATTGAGTGTTGAGTTATACTAGAATCTTAGAGTCAGCTCAAGTTGGGGAATTCCAAACTCCTAAAGTGGTCTAATCTAGGTCAAAGTCCAATTTCTACCCTTTTGGTCTGAGTTCTGCAAGTTCCTGACCTGACAGGTCTGAGCAACATATCTGTGGTCTTGCCTAGTTAGAGTTACAGTAGACCACTTCTTATCCTGGTGCACAGCTTCTCTTTGTACTGGAATGTGCTACTTGTCCTTTCCTGGCTAAAATCCCATCCCCAGTGTCCGGAGAGTACTTTGTCTCCTTATGCCAACCTGAGCTTTAAAAATGACTCACAATTTTCCCCCCAATTTTCCTGATCAGGACAACATCTGGTACATTTTTTAGATCCATTTGGAGATATTAGTAGAGGAAGGTGCTCAGCTGCACTTCTTCCTGTTACTCAGCCATCTTGGCTCTGTCTTTCAGAGTATAATTTCAAGAAGGGCTTCAGCTCCCTTAGTGATTGCATCTCTTTACTTCTTCTTTCATTTTTTTAGTTTTTAACATTTGTCCTTATAAGATTTCTGGTTTCAAATTTTTCTCTCTCCCTCTCCTCCCTCCCCTCTCCCCAAGACTGCAAGTAATTGGATATAGGTTATATATATACAATCATATTTCTGCATTAGTCATGCTATGAAAGAAGAATCAGAGCAAAAAGGAAAAACCTCACAAAAGAAAAACAACAACAAAAACAATAGAAATAGTATGGTTCAATCTGCATCTAGATTCCACAGGTTTTTTTTTTTTCCTGGATTTGGAGAGCATTTTCCATCATGGTTCTCTTTATTTCTAATGACTTGTCTTACATTACTAGAAACAGTTGTAAATTGGTATGAGATAAGCATATCCTCCCAGCCCCATTCATTAGACCCTCTGAATGAATGTAGAAAACAATGAAAGTACAATTAAAGAGCATTTTAGAGGTAGTATGTAACAGTTTAAAAAATGTGTTTTGAGTTAAATGTCTTGGGTTAAAATCCCAGCTCTCTTGACTTCAGGCAAGTCACTTAATTTCCCTGGTTCTTCGTTTTCTTATCAGTAAAATAAAGGAATTGGACTATATGACCCCTGATATTCCTTCTAGTTTTGAAGCTATGATTTAATTTTCCTGCTAAGAAATACTTGGGTTTTTTTTAACAGATATTTTAACCCCACCCTTATATATATATATATATATATAATACTAAAAGAGCACCAGATAGAGTGTTGGACTTGGAGTAAGAAAGACTTGAGCTCAAATCCTACCTCAGATACTTACTAACTAGCTCTAAGTCAGTCTTTTCTTGACCTAAGTTTCCTCATGTGTAAAATAGGGGTAATAATAGCATAGGGTTGTTTCGATGCCCAAATGAGACACCATAAATAAAGCACTTCGCAAACTTTAAAGTGTGATGGAAATACTAGTTATTATTAACTACAGATGGCAAAGTACTTTTACACACATTAGCTAATGTAAATAAATGAATGAGTACTATTCAAGCATGTGGTTATAAGAGGGTGTGGTGGCCCTGGCTCATGACTATACCAACAAGTCAGTTCAGGCTAAGAGTGAAGAGTTTACTCACCATAAAAGTCACCATAAAAGGGTCATAGGGAAACAGGTTGATTCAGGCAAAAAGTCACCTACCCCACATTCTTTCTATCTTGCCACTTGACCTGATACTGAACTCTTGGCTTGACTCCCAACTTCTGAAACCAACTTCCCATTTCTGTCTTCACCTTGAATTTCAGTGTTCTCCAAAGAAATCTTGGTACCATAGAAGCCTGGCATCTTGGCTTCTGCTTGCTCGGATCCTGATTTGGACTTAACCTTTTTCCCCTAGAGATTGCCTGTCTTCAGCCCTCATGATTGTCCTAATTAATCATTGGCCCACATCACCCTACCCCCATTGGGGCACAATAGAGGCAGTTGACATTAGCTTTCTTGTGGGTCAACTGACATCAAGGAGAAAATGAATATGGTGAATATTTAAATCACTGGGACTCCAGACCCCCTACCTGCACTGACTAATTATATTCTGTGCTGGCCTTGAAGGTGTTGAGACTGATCCATAGTGACACCAGGAAGCATAATGTGACAAAGAGAGGCAACATAATATAGTGTAGAAAGAGCATTGCATTGGGGAATGAGAAAGCAGAATGAGTTTAAAAAAAATAAAAACACCTGAAGGTGGAATTTCTAGTTTGTATAAAAGGGAATGTTCTGAGTGAGAGAGTGAGCCAGGTAAATCATCACAAAATTCTGCAGAGGGCGATAGGGTACTTAGTCATTTGGACTACTGTCAGGACTGATAGCATGAAAGTGGAAATCATATTCCAAAGTTTGGATTGTGGGCTCTGCCTGTCCATTGGATGAGGTTTAAATCACAGCTATGCTATTTACTCCCAGAATGATTTTAGACAATCATTCCACCTCTCTTCTGCCTAAAATAAAGATGATCTCCAAGGTTCCTTCCACCTCTAAACCCCATCAGTGGTGTACTGACGTGGCTCCCTAGCTCTGAATGTTAAATTTTTAGTGTAAGCATTTATAACTCAGAAATCAGCAAACATTAGAAATCAAAGCTTAATTTATTCTTTTGTTGATTATCTATGTTTTTAAAGTGATAGAGAAAAAAGTTAACAATATAGATTAAAATTATCTTTGTTGTACATATTTTTTTCTCCTTTAGAGAGTTGGTTGTTAAACATTTACCAGCACATCCCTGTCTATGTTCTTTTTCTATACACTCTGCCCTAGGTAAGCTCAAAACAATTCAGATCAGAAATCACCTTACAATAAGAAAGAGCGATAATTCAGGTTCATTTCATAGGAGGTCAGCTCTTGGATGATTCCAGATGGTAAAAGTGGACCAAAAATTTTGAGCAGCTTCAAAATAAATCTAACTGGGGTCCTTGAAGATCTTCTTCTTCCCCACCCCCCTCCCTCCCTCACCCCTGCTGAAATTTTTGGAGCAAACACTACATTCATCCAACCCTCTATATGGCCCTGCCATATATGACTGACCCCCTAGACTTTGACCTTCTGGGACACTCAGCAATCAAACAAGATATTCAAAGAACCTAGCATGGGGAAGGTGCTTAATAAGTGTTTGCTCATTGACTGAAAAGGATTAGAGGTCAGTCATTCAGTCTTTTACCCCCAAAAGGCTCTTCTACAAACTATAAACTTTTCAGCCACTAAACCCCAACCAGGGATCCTAGCATGAGTTTGCCTCCAGAAGAGATGAGACACCACACTGGGGACCAGCTGTTCACTTTAGATTATATATTTAAAGTTGGAAGGACTTCTAGGGAACATAGAGTCATGGATCTAGAGCTGGGATAAACACAGAAGTTATTTGGCCCAATGCCCTTATTTTCCAGAGGAAGAAACTGAGGGTCAGACAAGTTAAGTGATTTAGTTAAGGTCATACAGGTGGTAAGTGGCAGAACCACTATATGAACCTTTATCTTCTGACTCCAAATGTGGTGCCCTTTCCATTTCCAAATCCAGTACCAGCTTCCAAGTGGGCATATTCCAGTGAAGTATTGCTTTCAGATAGGTTCCTATACCTTTGGTGCCCACTATATCCAAGAGGCTTTGAATCTGCACAGCTAGAAACTTTTACTGGACCTAAGCCAGAGAAGATGAAACCCATTGGATTTCATGGTGGGGAGGAAGCCGTTACAGAAGCTGGGACCAAAGTAAGTTGGGGGAGGAAGAAGAAGCTTTGTCAAGGAAGTTGGGATGGTGGCATGAGTACATTTTTCCCCCTGGTGAGCCAGTTGTTAAACATTTATCAGCACACCACTGACTGGAAGGGAATTTACAAGCCATCTAGTCTATTCCCTTATTTTGTAAATGAAGAAACTAAGGCACACAGAGTGAAGAAGAAGCAAAAATAGAATTTGGACCCAAGTCCTCAGAGTCCAGATTTAATGTTCTTTCTATAGAAACACAAAAGGAAGGTACTTAAACAGACCAAAATTAGGATGAGAGAATTATTCTATACATCAATAATGGCATTGAAAAGAGAATTAATAAGGAAAGGAATAAAAGGAAATACAATTACTAAAATGGGCAATGGAGAATAATTTAATACAGCATATGTGGAGAAGAGTATAAGGGAAGGAGAGGCAAGTAGGTGAGGACCATATTGCCCAATTTGGGGGAATATTATAGTAGGGATTCTTTTTAGGGATGTTAGCCTAGATGGTCAATGAAGCCCCTCCTAACCATAAATCATGGATTTCTATTCTATGTCTCTAAAAATTCAGTCTAGGATTTTGCTGGGGATTACTTTCAAGGTCACTGTCTATAAGTACCAGAATCCACATTTTACAAAGACATTTGCCTAATTCTGGTTGTCTGGCACAACAACCCTTTTCTAATATTCTTCCAAGATTACTGACTGTAGATTTCATAATTGCATCTGCAAGTTCTTTCAGCCCCTTGGGCTGTAATTTACATGGGTCTAGAGCCTTGAATTTATTTAAAGTAGCTAGATACTCTCGTACTACTTGCCTATTATGGGCTTCAATTCCCTCAAGAAAACTCTCCTTGATAGGATGAAAGCAAAATGGAAGTTGAGCAGTTTTGTTTTGTTTTGTTTCTAACATATCATCATTACATCATGTGTCCTAAACTATCGATGTACTTTTCTTCATTTTTCAGGGACTGAATATAGCCCTGCCCTCTATCCCCTCTCCCACAAATAAAATTCTCTTTTTATTGTTCTTAGCTTATCAGAGGTATACACCTATGTCACAGAGGATGTCCATTGAAAAGTCTAAAGACATTCTTAAATGAATAGCAATAATAATTCACCTTTATTTAGTGCTTTAAGATTCAAAAAGCATTTTATATGTGTTATCCTCACAGGTTCAAATGGATAAACTATACATTCAAAGAAATTAAGTAGGAATCATCAATGCTAAGAATTTCAACCTTAAATAAAAGCTTACAGAAAGGAAAATTAAGAATTGAAAGACATACAAAAAGAACAAGAGAACGTAATAAAGAAATTAAATTACGTGGAAAATCAACTTAAAAAAATTTAAGACACATAAAAGTAACAAATTTACCACAATAGAAAATAGAAATTGTATGCAAGGCAGGGCAGCTGAAAGTGAAAGCTGGAAAAAACACTTAATTTTACAAACGATAGTAAAATACACAAATTCAGTGACAGATTGGAAGGATAGATCCACATGAGGATATTTTAGGGGGGGGGAAAGAAACTGGACACTGTATTTGAGAAAATCTTCAAATACATTTTCTCATGATTGAAAAGCAACAAAAAACAGATTGAAAACGTTCATGAAAGTCCACAAGGAACAACACAAGATTCAACATACCTAGACACATAATAGTTAAATAATACAAAGGAGGAAATATCACACACTTTCAAAAGAAATAAAAAAATCACTTACCAAGGAACAATAACTAGTATCACTGCAGACTTTTTAAGGGAAGCAAAGGAGAATAAATCACACTTGAAAAATTAAGAAGCATGGGCCACAAACCCAGAATTATGTGCCCAGAAAAACTCAGCATGATATGCAAAGACAAAAGATGGTACACCAAAGTATAAGCACAATGGGAGTGAAAGTGATAAGCCAGGTAGGTGGTAGCATCCTATATACTAATGCCAGGTTGTCTTATGATCTATACCAATTGTGGCTTTACAACACAATGCATACATCAGTTCTTCTGCTTATATATACACTAGATTTTGTACTTTTTAAAAAACAGATTTTTCTTGAAAAGCCTGAGGACCATGGACAGCGAGTTTTCAATTCATTATGCTCAGGCTGAACAGGGCAATGAGCCAGGAGGTATCTTAGAGCACAGATAAGTAGTAGATCTCCACAACAGATGACTCCATCAGAAACTTCACAGAGAACTACTCAGAAACCATCTCCACTAGAACAACAAGAGTCTGATGATAAATTTGCGATCTTGGGTGATTTTATTTTGTAGTCATTTTTCTTAAAAATCGAATTCTGGTAATGAGTCATTGACTGGAAACCTAATTACTGGTTTGTTTGTTTTTTTATGAAAACATACCATTGATAGGGCAGAATGTTGAGTCACAGACTGTGGATTTTAATCCTGTGTCTGTTATTCATTACCTATGTGATCTTGGATAAGTCTTTGGACCTTAGTTTCCTCCTCTGTAAAATGAGGGTGTTGTATTATATAACCACTAAGGTCCCTCCCAGTTCTAAATCCATGTTCCTAGACCATGCTTGGCTAAAACAGACCACTTCCCAACATAGACCTTCAAAAGGAGAAAAAACACAGAATTTGAGAGTTTGAAGAAGCTTTAGAAGCCATCTACACCCCAATTCAATTAACCAACTACATTTTATTTGTTAAGTATTTACTTAACAAAGAGATGGGCAAATAGTCCCCTCCCTCAAGGAACTTACATCATCCAGTGGGAGTGGGGAGGTAACACAACATAGGCAGAAATAAGCCAATAGACATTATATAAAAGTTATACAAAGTCTTATCATCAGGGAGAAAACACCGATGAGTGAGGGCATTGCAAAACCTCTACCATGGGTGGCATTACAAGAATTGTGCTTTGGTGGATTCTCTATTACACTTTTGAACAGCTCTTTTTATTTTCCTGATATCAATCTCCAAAATGACTTTCAAAAACCGTTACCCATAGACCCCCATGGGGCCAAAAGCAACAAATCCAATCTTTTTTCCATATAACTTCTTCAGATATGTTTAGGCAGGTACAAAATGTCAGATTTGGAATTAGAAGAATGTATTCAAGTCCCAGTTCCCACCTCTGCCATTTACTACTTCTATGTCCTTGATTGGATAAATAACTGAAACAGTGTGTCCCAAAAGTTTTAGTGAAGTTTTAGCATATTAAAGCTTAAAACTGGACCAAAACATTTTTGGATACCCTAAAGGATATAGATCTAGAGCCTGAAGGGAACTCAGCAACAATCTAGTACAACTTCCTCATTTTACATATAAGGAAACTGAGACCATAAGAGGTTGAGTGACTAGTCCAAGGTCACTTGGTAGTAAGTTTCAGAGGTAGAGCTTGCACGCAGGTCTTTTGACCCCAAAGTCCATACTCTTTCCACCATACAATGCTGCCTCATTTTCTTGGCTTCAGTTTTGTCATCATTAAAATGAGAAATTTGGACTAGCTGATCCCTAATGTCCTTTCTACTTCTAAATTTATCATCCTATAACCCTTGAACTCTTCTGAAATTCTTTCCACTTTCCGGTGCTCACTGAAACCTAGTTTCCTCTTGAAGATACCACATCTTGGGTACCTTCTCTGACACTGGCTGCTCCCTCTCCTGTGCCTTCTCATATATGGTCAGGGGGAGGATTTTGCAAACTCCTTGATCCCCACTGCTACTTTTAGACTCATCCTTGGCCACTATCACCCAGCAACCACCTCTTTTCCATTAAAGTTCATTTCATCCTGTCTAGATCTTTTTATCCCCTATCATTTGTGGACCTCTAAGCTACTCTCCCTTACTTCCAATAAATCTAATACATGGCTTGCAGGTGCACTAGGTGGCACAGTTAGGAGGTCCAAGTTAGAGGATTCAAGGATGGAAGATCTCTAAACTCCCTCCCAATCCTAAAATTCTATGATTCAACAAATTCAATGGACACTTTTTAGACTATCTGTTGTATGTAAAGGACAGGTACTGGAGGGAAATAGAACGTTTAGATAAGATGTGGTTCTTTCCTTCAAGGAGTTTACAGCCAAATAGGTGGTTAAATTTGTTGTTACTGTTATTCAGTTTCCCAGTCATGTCTGACTCTTCATGACTCCATGGACCATAGCATACCAGGCCCTTCTGTCCTCCACTATTCCTTAAAGTCTGTCCAAGTTCATGGTGATTGCTTCCGTGACACTATCTATCCATCTCATCCCCTCTTATCTCCTTTTCCTTTTGTTTTCAGTCTTTCCCAAAATGAGGATCCTTTCCAGTGAGTCCCATGTTCTCATTATGTGGCCAAAGTATTTAAGTTTCAGCTCTAGTATTTGACTTTTTAGTGAATAGTCTGAATTAATTTAAGTATTGACTGATTTGATCTCCTTTCTATCTAAAGGGCTCTCAAAAGTTTTCTCCAGTACTACAATTCAGAAGTGCTGATAATACAGTGCTAAGTTTTCCTTATAGTCCAACTCTCACAGCCATACATTGCTACTAGACAAACCATAGCTTTGACTATACTTACTGTCAGCATACAGATAACTCTAATGCAAATGGAATCCCTTGGAGTTGCCCAAGCCATTCCAGTCCTGGGCTGGATGAAAACTATTTTCTCCCTAGTGATGGAGATAAAGGAGGCTTCTTTTTCCCTTCTTATCTCCCTTTTTGTCAGATGGGACAAATGTCTAATCCAGACTTTTTTCTGTCCTTGAAAATGGTTTACTTGTTTTAATTAGTATCAAAACCAGCTAGAAAAAAAATGGTCCTAATTGTTATGTCTCCATTATTTGTTAAAGTAAAAGCATTGTGGTTATGTGTACTGTGTATGAGGGTTGGGCCTCTGATAAAGAAACAAAAGTTCTGACCTTTTATATAAGTGTCCAAGACTCTATCCTGTCTGGGAGTTTGATACAGCTGGTGATTTAGAAAACTGAGTTCTGGACTTGAGGTCAGGAAGACCTGAATTCAAATCCAACCTCAGATACTTGCTGTGTGACTCTAGCATGTTACTTAAACACTGGTTCTCTTCAGTTGTCCCCCAAATAAAATAAAATAATAAAAAAATAGTAATAATAACATCTTGCCCTCAGGGTTGGTGTGAAGATAAAATGAGATATTTGTAAAGCAATTTGCAAACCTACAAAAGCTATATAAATGCTAAATATTATTATTGAACTAAATGAGATTAAAACTTATTTATTTTAAATGATTAATGAAATGGCTTTACTGATGCCTTGATGATATTACAAACCTCCCAAAAGGGTTAAAAAAAAATCTTTAAGAATACGAACTCTAGGGGCAGCTAGGTGGTGCAGTGGGTGGAGCACCAGCCCTGTATTCAGAAGGACCTGAGTTCAGATCCAGCTTCAGACACTTGACACTTAACTGGCTGTGTCACTTAGCCATCATTGCCCCACAAAAAACAAAAACAAAACAAAACAAAAACCACCCCAAAATATAAAAGAATATGAACTCTAGGTAGTGCCTGAGCCACAAGTAAGAAGATTTAAATGGTGGAAGGAGAGTAGGAAGATGAGTAAAGGAGAAGGGAAATGATTCCCTCAGAGACAGGAGCCTCAGACAAATTTATTCTCCCCTCTAACCCCTGCTCCCATTGTTCTCTCCAGGTGGAGTGACTGACCTGAGCCAACTCAGTAAGAAGCAGAGTCAAGGCCCTGAATAGAAAAAGCTATTCCCCCGGGGATGCTGAACAGAGTTGTTGAGAAAGAGTACTTCTACCCATACAATAATTTGGTCCATCTAAGAGGGAGTAGCTAGTTTTCTGCTTGCCTGAACACCCCTAATGCCTCACCTGGCTACACCATAAAAATTCATCACCAATTTATTAGTAGGGTCCAATGATCTAGTCCTAATCTTCTGCAGACTAGTTCAGGGACGTGCAATTTACTAAACATTTAATAAAGGAGGAAGAGGATTTTGCCCTAACATAGCAAGGATATGCAACAAGTATAAAGTGGACTCTTAGCTTCTCAGCATCCCTGCCCTCAGCCCCACCTCCTTCTTGCAGCATATCTGATCACTATCACCAGGGTGTATGGTGACTGGTATAGTCTCAGGCAGCCACTCAATCTGAGAGGCCCAGACTACAGGATGCTCAGACCTTTTAAGTCACTAGACTAGGAAGTTACAACAGGGAAACTGAGGCCAATCAGAAGAAAGGAAGTGAAGTCAGGAAACCACTAATCCTTTTACACTTGTCAAAGGTTAGTCCTTAACTAACCAACTCCCAATTCTCACCAGCCTCCTTCTTTAAGCTTTTTTCATCTGGTAAGGCTGGCTAAAGTTCACCTTCTGTTGGCATCGCCTTTGAGAACTCAGGGTCACCCCTTGTTTATGATGAGGCATCTGAGGAGGACTTCAGAGGGAAGAATGACAGCAGAACAAGACAGTTCATTCTTTATTATCATCAGACTAACTCCCTTTAAGTTGCAAAACAAAAACTGTTTGAACAGGACCAGTGTCTGTCCTGGCATTATGACAGGTGATGGCTGTAAAATGACTCCAATTCTGAAGCTTATTGTACATTCCTGGCTCCCACTGGGACCTGGAGAATGGCCTTTGTTTGGCCTCTTTTTCCTTTATACCATTGCTTATTAATTTTCCTTAGCATTTTTTGGCATATGCATGTTTACTTGTAGAATTTATAAAAGAAACTTTTAGATATAAAATGAAAAACTATAAATTGGACAGACTTATCATGAACCATTCTGGTTGGTAAAGCCTCCCCAAAATGCTGCAGCAAGAGAGACCCCAGTGGACATAGGATCTGTATCCTTATTTTTTAAAATACAGCTCTCTAATTTTGACATCCATCGCTGAATTCTCAATATGAATTCATTTTTATTTTGCTATAATATTCTATTTTTATAAAATTCTCAAGCTTTTCCTATGAAAGTCAATTTTTGTTGAAAATTCTACTCATCAATCAATTACCAGGCATTTTATTAAGTATCTACTATGTGCCAGGCACTATGCTAGGCACATAGGAAACACTCTTAATTCTACCTTAGTTTTTTTTGGTGGTGGTGGGGGGGTTTGGTGTGAGGCAATGGGGCTTAAGTGAATTGCCCAGGGTCACACAGCTAGTATGTGTCAAGTGTCTGAGGCCAGATTTGAACTCAGGTCTTCCTGACTCCAGGGTCAGGACTCTATCTACTGTGCCACCTAGCTGCCCCTACCTTAGTTTTGTTGTTGTTGTTTAGAATTTTATTTTCCAAATTACATGTAAAAGCAAATTTTTACATCAATTTTTTACATCAATTTTTAAAAACTTTGTGTTCCAACTTCTCTTCCTCCCTCCCTCCCCCCCCCAAGAACTCAAGCAATTCATAAGTTATACATGAGTAGTCATGGAAAACATCTCTGCATTAGCTAGGTTGTGAGAGAAAACAGATAAAAACAAGACTTCAGATTAAGGAGTTGTACAAAAAATATGTGTTTCAGTCTGTTTTCAGATACCATCAGTTCTTTCTCTGTAGGTGCATTGCAATTTTCATAAGTCCTTCAGAGTTATATTGAATCATTGTCTTGCTGAAAATAATCACTTGCTTTCCAGCAGATCATCTTACACTATTGCTGTTATTTTGTATATAGTACATTTCTCTCTGCCTCAGTTGATGTGGGTCTTTCCAGGTTTTTCTGATAGCATCCTGTTCATCATAACTTTTATATAGTACCTTAAACTTGATAAAGATTTTTCTTGACAATAGCCTAGCAGAGTAGGTACCATACATTTTGCCATTGTAGTCATTCATCATAACTATTTCCCTCCATCATATTCCCTTCCAATGACATTTACTCTATTTTTTATCTTATTTTGCCCTATTCCTCCTCAAAAGTGTTTTGCTAGGGCAGCTATGTGGCACAGTGGACAAAGCACCGGCTCTGGACTCAGGAGGACCCGAGCTCAAATCCGACCTCGGACACTCGACATCCACCAGCTTCATGACCCGGGCAAGTCACCCAACCCTCATTGCCCTGATGGCAGGCTCAGTTCCAGAAGAGGCTGGTGCTGCAGCTGATTTGGAAGCTTGAGGGTTAAGTTCCTCTGGTGATGCATGCCTGGGGTCTCTGTCAGCATGATTGCAAGGTTGGACTTTACTGGTAGCTCAGCACGGCCCCCTTTAATCTGTTTATGGCTGGAAAATAATCTCAGCCCATATTTTTGTGGGTTTTTCTGCTCCAGGGGTTCTTTTATTGCTGTTTTTGGGGTAATTCTATCAGGAGCTCTGTGCGTTTAATGTCGTTCCTTCGCCACCTTGGCCCTTCCCCCCCCCCTTAGTTTTTAAGAAAGCTTTCTTGGGCAATTTTATCGGAGTCAGATCAGGTTTTAAATATTAAATCCTTTGTTCTGAGCTCTTAAGTAACAATAATAATTGACATTTATATATAGCAAAACATTTTGTATATGTGATCTCATTTGGTTCCCACAACAACACCATGAGGGAAGCCCTCAAGATATTGGTATCCCTAATTTGCTAATAAAGGAAACAAGGCTCAGAATGGTTAAGTGATTCTCCCAGGGTTATATACCCAGTGTCTGAGACAGGATTTGAACCCAGCTCCACTGTCACATCTACTTTGCCTCATTGCATAATCTTATCTGACAGAGGGATTGGTTAGGACAATCAGCCGAGGGAAGGAATTCAACATGTGCTACCAAGCTCCAGCACTATTCAGCTGAGAGATCTGGGTTCTAATCTCAGTTTCTCATGTCATTATTCAGTTGAAATTGGTTTTCCCAAAGTTACTAGTGATCTCTTAATTGCCTAACTGCCAAATCTAATGGCCTTTTCTCAACTCTCCTCCTTCTTGACCTCTCTGCAATATATTGCACTACTGACTATCTTCTCTTAAATATTTTTACCTTCCCATCAGAGATCTATGAGCCTAGTTCCCACTGGGACCTGGAGAATGGCTTTTGCTTGACCTCTTTTTCCTTGATACAATTGCTTATTAATTTTCTTAGCATTTTGGAGGCATTTTATGTTCATTTGTGGAATTTATAAAAGAGATTATAGATATAAAATGAAAACGGACAAAGTGGTCAGGGACCAAACATTCTGGTTGATGAAGCCTCCCCAGAGTGCTTCAGCAAGAGGGATCCCAGTACACATAGGATTTATGTTCTTATCAAAACTCTCTTACTAAAACATCTCTTGATAATGAGAGTGGTGATAGTTGGGGAGACAGAAAAAATAAGGAAAACAGATAATACCATCCCTTATATTTGTATATTCATCTTTACAGTTAAAAAATACATTTGGCTAGACAGGACATTATTTTCCCCAATTTATAAAGGAGAAAAGTGGAATGTAGTAGTAGTAATAATAATAATAATAATAAACAGTTAACATTTGTATAGCACTCACTATGTGCCACATACTGGCACATAGTAATATAATATAATATAAGTAATATAATTATTATCTCATTTGATCTTCTCAACAACTCTAGAAGGTAGGTGCTATTATTATCTCCATTTTATAGATGAGGAAATTGAGGCAAACAGGGTTTCAGTGACCTGTTCAGGGTCACATAGCTAGTAAGTTTCTTAGGCTGGATTTGAACTCAGGTCTTTCTGACTCCAGGGTCAGTGCTCTACTCTTTCTACCATGTAGGTACCCTCAGTCACTCAACAAGAGTGGTTAAGTCATGACTTTGCCAAGGTAACGAAAACCAAGCAATCAATAAATTGATCAACAAACATTTATTAAGGAGTTATCATATGCCAGGTACTATGCTAATCCCTCCTCCCAATGGAGTAGATAACATGTATATGTATTACAAACCACATATATACAAATATGCAATCTTATACAAATAAAATACAAAGTCAACTTTGAGAAATAAGCAAAGGTTATGCAAAATGTAGTACTTGAACTGAATTTTGAAAGAAACCAAGGATTTCATTAAGCAAAGGTGTGGTGGGAGACCATTTCAGGCATGGGAAAGAGTCTGCCAAAGTCATGGAAATGGGAGGTGGAGTGTTGTATGTAAGGAACAGCAAGAAGGCAATATGGATGGTCCAGGGAGGGGGTAGAAAGGAGTAATATCTAAGTAGACTTGCAGGGTAGAAAGGGTCCATCCTATAAAGAGCTTTAAATGTCAAACAGAGGAGTTTGTAGTTGATCTTAGAAGGACCCACTAGAGTTTTTTGAGTGGGTGCAGGAGGGACGACATAATCATACTAAAATTTTAGGAAAATCTCTTTGGCCCCTGAGTGGAGTGTGGATTGAAGACATGAAGTGTGTTGAGGCATGAAGAACAGTTAGAAGACTATTGCAGTAGTCCAGGTGAAAGGTGATGAGGGCGTGAACTAGGGTAATGGTTATGTGAGTAGAGAGAAGGGGATGGATGTAAGAGGTGTTGTGGAGATAGAAACAACAAAACCTGACAACTTATTGGATTTGTGGAGAATGTGAGAGTGAGGAGCAAGGATGATACCAAGGTAGTGAACCTGGGTAACTGAAAGATGGTGCTAATTTCAACAGTTATAGGGAAGTTTGGAAGTGGGAGGAGTGGGTTTGCTGGGAAAGAAAACAAGTTCTAGTTTGGACCCGTCATGTTTGAGATGCATATGGGACATCTAATTTGAAATGTCTAATAGGCAAGTTAGTAATACAGGGCTGGAATTTAGAAAAAACATTAGGGCTGGATATGTAGTTTGGGGAGTCTCTGCCTCCTCCAGGAGAGAATTGAACCCATGGGAATTGATGAGTTTTCTAAATGAGAGAGTGCATAGACATAGGAGAAAAGGGCCCAGGAGAGAGCCTATTTATGGTTAATCAGTGTAATGTAGATTTTTCTACAACAAAGGAGACCGATAAGGAGCAGGAAGACAAGCATGAAGGGAATCAAGGGGAAATAATGCTACAAAAATCCAGAAAGGAAAGAATATTCAAGTGAAGAGGGTAGTCAGAAGTGCTAAATGTTTCTAGGAAATCAAGGAGAGTTGAGAAAATGATGTTAGATTTGGTAATTAGGCAATTAGATTAATTTAGAGGGAGCGATTTCAATTGAGTGACTGACTAAATACTGGATTCTAGGTATCTTGAATGCTGGTGAGTGCTGGAGTTTGGCAGAATATTATAAACATCAGTGGCAGTTTCCTGAATACCATCAGTAGGCTAATTATTCTGACCAGTCCCTCTGCCAGGGGGTTAGCTGATGAACAGAGTCCTAAGGAATGGTACCACCAAGCACAACTGTCCCTTCTGTCCCATGTGCGATCCTTTGACTTTCCTGCTTTGAGTATTCTAGCTGGAGTAGAAAGAAAGCACAGTATATTTGATAATTCTTTTGCAGACAGCCATAAAATTTCAATTCCAAAGTAAGTTATCCATTTTGAGTGTAATTCTATGTTCTAGAACTAGAAAGAATTTTGAGGCATCATTGGGCCCAGTCCCCTGCCTTAAAAAGGCCCACATTGGTGATAACCTAAGAGAGGGTAGTATCTGAGATCCAAAATGATCAGAAGTTCTGCTGTTGGGTTCTGCCCATTGTTACTTCTCTTGTCCCATTCCGTAGCAAGATACCAGGATACATAGGATTCAACCAAGATGGAGATAGAATGTGTCACTTTTTGCCTACATTATTTTCAGGTGTTATTAGGAGGCAGCAAATCCCAAGGTATAATATGTCTGTGCAGCCAACAAGACAACACCCCTCATTTGGAGGATGCTAATTGTGGTAGTGTACAAGCAAAAATCCACAAAAAATTGTCTTATTTGGCTTTTGACCCATTGTCTGCTATCCCCCTCTCTCTTTTTAAAAATCAAATTATCGGGGCAGCTAGGTGGTACAGTGGATAGAGTACTGGCCCTGGATTCAGGAGGACCTGAGTTCAAATCCAGCCTCAGACACTTGACACTTACTAGCTGTGTGACCCTGGGCAAGTCACTTAACCCCAATGGACTCACAAAAAAAAAAATCAAATTAGCCAATGGTTTATCTATTTTATTATTTTTAAATAAATGTAGTATTAGTTGTTTTCATTTTTACTTCCAATTTTATTAATCTCTAATTTTTTAGAATTTATATTTTAGGGAGGATTTGGGGGATTTTTAATTTATTGTTTTTCTAGGGTTGTTTTTTTTTAGTTACATGCCCAATTTTTTGATCTGCTCTTTCTTTTATTGACGTAAGCATTTAGAGATAAAAAATGTCCCCTTAGTATTATTATTTTTTTTAATGTATGAGGTATTTTATTTTTTCCGTTACATGTAAAGATAGTTCTCAACTTTTGTTTATACATGCTTTACAATTTCAAATTTTTCTCCCTCCCTCCCCTCCCTCCCCCCTCCCCTAGACAGCAGGTAATCTGATATAGGTTATATCTATATATCTCTATACATATACATATAGATAGATATATATATACACACACACACATATATATATATATACATAATAACATTAATCCTATTTCTGCATTAATCCTGTTACAAGAGAAAGAATCAGAGCAGTGATGCAAAACCTCAAAATAGAAAAAAAAAAACAACAGCACCCAAAACAAAAGAAATAATATGGTTCAATCAGCATCTATACTCCACAGTTCTTTCTTTCTTTTTTTTTTTCTTGGATTTGGAGATCCTCTTCTATCATGAGTTCCCTGGAACTCTTCTGTACCATTGCATTGGTGAGAAGAATATAGTCCATCACAGTAGGTCAACACTCATTGTTGATGATACTGTGTACAATGTTCTTCTGGTTCTGCTCATCTCACTCATCATCAGCTCACATAAGACCCTCCAGGTTTCTCTGAACTCTTCCTGTTCATCATTTCTTACAGCACAATAGTATTCAATTGTATTCATATACCACAACTTGTCCAGCCATTCCCCAATTGATGGGCACCCCCTCAACTTCCAATTCCTTGCTACCACGTAAAGAGCAGCTATAAATATTCCCTTAGTATTATTTTGGTTACATCCCACAAATTTTGGTATGTTCTTCTTTTTAAATATGTACTTTGTTTTATTGGTTGTGACTCTTCACTTAGTCTGAGCTTCTAATAACCCAAGTGGGAATATGGCATGTGTGTATGTGTGTATGTGTGTGTGTGTGCACACGTGTGTGTAAGGGGTAAATAGGTGGCAATAAAGTAGCACATTCAAAGAGGATGCAGGGGTGTGTTGTGTGGGGACTGAAAAATAAGAAAAAATGATATCAGGTTAAACAAAGATAATTGTGATAAATAAGAATTAAGTCTCTCAACTGGCAAGTCCTGGTTAGAACCAAGATGAAGCTGAAAAATTAGACAGACACCAGAGTAAGAACTGTTTGCACATTAACTATGGTGGGCAACAGGGGCTGTGCCCCAAAGCACTAATATTTACAGGGCACTAACCACACTTAGACTCCTGTTGCAGTGTAGAAACAACCGAACAGTACCTAGTGAACAAGAATGATCACTTGATTCTTGGCCATTTTCTGCCACAGTATTTATGCTGCTTCACCCTCCAAACCTAGTGTCCAGAGGCCATATCTCAGTGAAGCTAAGGTAATTAACTCTAAACTTTCTGGAAACCTGCATCTCATCTTCACTCTAACTATTTTACATGGTGTGTGCTTCCCCATCCCTTGTCTTTTTGCTTCTTGCTCTAAAAATTATAATTAAAGAAATACTACTAAGTTGCTCCTGGAAAAGGCTTGTCAATGGACTGTCCTATGGGTCCACTAAACTTCTGTGTAATATTCCCTACCAAAACACCCTTCCCTGGCCAACATGCCTTTATATGTTTTCTCCCCCTAATAGAATGTAAGTTCCTTGGGGGTAGTGGCTATCTCACTTTTGTATTTGTATTTCCAGCACTAAAAGAGAGCAGTACTTGGTACATAGTTAGCATTTAATGATTGCTTTTTTTATCCATCCATTACTCAAAATGGGAAGCTACCCAATTGTGCTGTCTCTGGCTGCTAGACCCAAGGAATACTTTTCCAAAGCTACTCTTACCTTTGTTCTCTCCTACCCCTCACTCCCACAGACACCTAGTCATAATGCTTCCTCCCGCCCTGTACAAGGCCCTTTGTCTCCCACCAGGAGTGGTTTCTCAGGGTTTCTCTACCCCCAGGTTCTCTCCCCTTATCCCATAACTGATTAAGTTCTAAAAGTTGATTCAAAGATGCCTTTCCTTCTGCTTACTCTGGACACCAAGTTGCCCACTGACAGATTTCTTTCCTTCCTTCCTTCCTTCCTTCCTTCCTTCCTTCCTTCCTTCCTTCCTTCCTTCCTTCCTTCCTTCCTTTCTTTCTTTCTTTCCTTGGTGAGGCAATTGGGGTTAAGTGACTTACCCAGGGTCACACAGCTAGTAAGTGTTAAGTGTCTGAAGCTGGATTTGAACTCAGGTCCTCCTGAATCCAGGGCCAGTGCTCTATCCACTGTGTCACCTATCTGCTCCCACTGACAGATTTCTAAGGGCAACATGTTTGATGAGCTAGAGTCACTAGTGACGGCTAGTGTCTATAATGAGTGGACCCAATTTAGCCTGGTGAAATGAGACATTCATAGGTCATTTAATAATAACAATAATAATAACAAAGGGAGATTCACTTAGCTATAACACGGGAAAGGTATTTATCAAGGATACCACAACATTTAACGAGCCCCAGTCTCCCTTACCTCCATGTGGAAACACATGTGGTCAGCAGGGAGTGTTGACTCATGAGGTCTTGGGTATCTGCCAGATCAAAAGGTCCTTAACTCCATATAGTTGGGCTAAGGGACTGAAGTAAATGGACTCAAGGAATACTGAGTTTTAGCCTTAGCTTCCTGGAGACAGCTCTGTAACCTTACAGGGGAAAACTTGCCCAATCCAAATGGCAGGAGGAGGGGACAACTCCTATAAATAAGGATCTTATCACAATGCCATAAAGTGCTCAAGTTCTTAAGAGCTGGGATCTTCAGGACCCAACACTTGCTGCAATGACTTTTATTGCCCTAATTGCTTATGTAAGCCTTTCTGTATACCACTAGTCAACAGAGATGGCAAGCACATGGACAAAAGGAGAGGATGGAGGCACAACGGAGGTTGCCCTTGAGGGCATCAGAAAGAACTCCACCTTTTCCAGGAAAAGGGAGATGTGTACTTTGTTTTGGTCTGAAAGAGCTTCCAGTGAAAAAAAGTGTAACTTCTCACAGTGTGTGTAACTTTGTAATTGCCAGTGATTGAGTGTGTGGGTGACCACATGTAGGGCTTGTGTGCATGGTATTATTAATATTTAATAAAGAGGTCCCAGGCTGTTTTCATTAATTTGGGAAATGAATTACCCCCATTGCATCCAATGGAGTGCAATTCCTCGGAGGGCATATGGTGCCACTTTATACCACGAGAGTCAAACTAGCTATTTTTTTTTCCTTTCCTGCTTCTTTTGTTGAGCTGTTCAAACCTGCTTGTGGCTTAGAGGGCTTAATTCCGGAAACTAATGCTTGCATTTAAAAATAAACGTCTGTGGCTCAATGAGAGTTCAGTTTTATGATCATACACAAATACCTAGTAAGACATCTGCCAGTATCAGTAACTCAACTCAACATAACCTTGTATCCCTTGGAGATGGAAATATAATTCAATTCAAGAAACATATGTTAATGCACTCCTTCCTCACCTCTGCCTCATAGAATCCCTAGCATCCTTCAAATCACTGTCCAAGTACAACCCCCTACACCAGACTTCTCTCTCCTGAAATTGCTTTGTGTGACTTTGTATTTATTTATTTGGGCACAGGCTATATCCAGTCAGCTGAAAGCAAGCTATTTGAGGGAAAAGATTGTTTCCTCATTTTTTGGTCATGTTTTATCTCCAGCATCTGGCACAATGTCATGCACATAGTTTATTATCTAATTTGGCAGAGAGAAGGATGACATATATTTTAAATGTATAATAATAAAAGCTAGCATTTATATATTGCTTATAATTATAATAGCTAGCAATAATAATTGCATTAGTTTGACTTTATACAGAGCTTTAAGGTTTGCAAAGCACTTGACAAATTGTATCTCATTTTATTCTCATAGCAATGCCAAAAGGTAGATGCAATTATCTCCATTTTACAGATGAGGAAATTGAGGCAGTCATAGGTTAAGTGACTTCTTCAGGGTCACACAGCTAGTAAATATCTGAGATAGAATTTGAAGCCTGGTCTTCCTGATTCCAGATCCAACACTCTAACCACTAATTCACCTAGCCGCATCTATGTATGATACAAGATAGAAAAGTATTTGCTCCATTCTATTTTCAAAGTATCCACTAAGGTGGAATTTCCCATCTTCTACTTTAAGTTGTTTATTCTCTTTTGAAGCACTTACATTGTAT
Organism: Dromiciops gliroides; assembly: GCF_019393635.1. Classification (NCBI taxonomy): domain Eukaryota; kingdom Metazoa; phylum Chordata; class Mammalia; order Microbiotheria; family Microbiotheriidae; genus Dromiciops; species Dromiciops gliroides. The sequence continues at coordinate 488,306,700 of NC_057861.1, forward strand.
TTTCTTATCTCTTGTTTTAGCTCTTATTTAATTTCTTCCATCCATCCTTCAGAGTCCTTGTGATTGGTCTACTTTTTACTGCATCTTTAGCAAAAGTCTCCAAACTTATTTTTAGAGTAACTTGTCTACTCACAGGGTCTGGGGACATGCATCACCCTTTTAGTCTGTTGGGATGGCATATCTATATCCCTCTTTGGTGTCCTAAGTTCCATTGCCTTAATGGAGTTATTCCTGTCTCCTCAGGAAATGCCAGTACACTTTAGAAATGAAAACACTAAAGGCTAGAGAGGTTAAGGCTAGAATTGCTGAAGTTACATGGCTAGTAAGTGATAGATATGGGGCTAGAACCCAGATCTGAACATCTCTGTTAAGTTATTGATGATAATGATGGGAAAACCAGTCCTTCTTCATGTCTTGTACTATTGATCTAGGTGCAGAGGTCATATGTTACTTGTTTGGGAGAGTGGTGACTAGTGAAGGGCATTTTGGTTTTGGAAATCACCAGAATGGTGAGCGATCCATAGGGCAATCAATTGCCACTTCTGGTGCTTTTTCCAGAAGCAGGGAACAGCAGGGCTGGTCATTTAATCACCATTCTAGAGAAAAAGGCAAGAAGGAATGAAGGGGAAGTATACCCAAGCAGCAACATGACAGGAAGATGGCAGTGCAGCATGATTATGGAGAATCCAATGCATAGCAATAGAATAGATTAGGGACAGGGTCTACACAAACAATTCAAGTGTGAAAAATTCAGTCAAATGTGGAAGCTCAAGAAAAGGAAGAGAGACAGAAAGAACAGTAGCTGGGTTTTCTATATCTTATGAGTCATCAGCTCTCCTGGCTTAGCAGCCAACTAGGGGACTCTTCATTCTCATCCACTGCCAACACCCCAAGGATAGGTCATGGATGCCTGTAATCAAAACTCACTCTAGGCTTCCACATAGTGGCCTGGAAATGAAGGTCTATGAGATGACTCAAATAACTGATTTTCTTTTTCTTTTTTTAAAAATCATAATCTTTTTGCACTTGTATTCAGAAAAAGAACATACTTTATCCTTACAGTCACTGTAGGGGAGGGAGTGAAGCTGCTATCATTTCTGTTTTACAAAAGAGGAAACTAAGGCTCAGAAAAATTGAGACTTGCTCAGGGTTATGTAGTGATGATGTAGCTACTGTGCAATTGCAGTTCTTCTGAATTCTAATTCGTATTTCTTTCCTCCACATCACTCTGCCTCTGCTTTTTTGCTTACTTAGTTGACTTGTGAAATGATTCCATACAGACCCAACCCCTATCCTCTCTTCAGCTAACTAGAACTATAAGCAGATCACAATAAATGGGGAATACTTTTTCCATTAGTCAAAATTTTTTTTGTTATTAAAACAAAAAAATAAGCAAACAAATAAATAGAAGATAATGAAGAAAAAACAGATGCATTTGATGAATAACTTCCTCCCTCTCCACCCCCCCCCAAAAAGCACAAGGCCTTCCTCTGACTCAAAGATTTCTTCACAAGACCATTTTAACACTTCATTTCTGTTATGCAAAATTTCCCCATCCCTAGAAGGTTCAGCTCTTTCCTGCTTAGATGTGCTCAGCATGTTCAAATAGCCAGTCTTGATAAATAAAACCAGAAGGCATGGGATTGTTTGGCTCAGTGACTTACTTACTTCTGAGACCATGGTTTGCAATTCATTGACTAAGAAATCATTCTGATTAGATGAGTATAAAAAGTATAAAGTGAAATAACTTTGATGTCCCTGCTTGTGAGGATTAAAAGCACAAAGACTCTTGAATATTGAGCAGACGTGAGAATGCAACAAGTTCATTTCTGTTTTGTTAAAAAGAACCTTCCTGAACGCTCATCATTGAAACTGAAATTCAAACTTTCCCCCTTGAGTTTCCTTTGTAGACAATAGTAATGAATTTGTAGCAACACAGAATGATGGGGAGGGGGCGGGAGGGAAGGGAGAAGGAAGAAAAAGAAAAGAAATCCCTCCTTGAAACATTCCCCAAGGAGGGCCCTCTTGCAAGGATGAGTCAATAGGGAATATTTATCTGGTCAATCTTTTCTAAATTTTCTTCTTTGGTATAATAAATGGCAATTCTTTTATGAAAATCTTGGCAATTCATGTGTAAGAATATGAATCTTGATGAAGCCCTTGCCATTCATATGGATGGCTGTAATATGTAATTCCATCTGTTGCAGTATTTATCAAACACTATCTTCTCATAAAAGCAGGAGAGAAATCCATATGTGTTGCAAACACCATAGATGAGTGTGTGTATATATGTGTGCACATATATAAAAATTTATAGTCTTGTATAGAGAAACAATTATGAAGAACCAGACCTTCATGTTTTTTAGGCAGGGCTACCTTTGTAAATCTGAGGAAAACAAACAAAAACCCCCACCAAAAATGAAGCAAGTCTTCTGGGATAAAACTCTGGAGAGGAATGGCTTTTTTTTTTCCGAAGGGCCACAGGAGATATTAAGCATAGATACACTGTCATATTCCTTCCATTATTCACACATAAAAACAAAAAACAGTAAAAAGGGAATTAGCCATGCAAACTCCATAAACCTACTCATGTACCCAAGGAGGTGGAGAAGTTAAATCCTAGAATCCCAAACAAATGCCTCCATGTCATACACTAGTTCTACTCTAGAAACAATTTCTGACAGACTAAAATATTATTGAACCATAGTCCTCCATATATTGAAAGCCCAATGGAAATTTAGCTTTTCGTTCCAACTTAGATTTGATTAAGCATGGCAGAAATGGTGGAGAATTCCCTCGGTGGTAACAGAATCAGATTTTCTTGTCTGTGGGCACAGAAATTCATCATTGTCCCTTTAGGTCACAGTAGAACCATTGTGGTAAGACCTGAAAAGTGGCAGGATTTGAGCAAGACTGGTACAACACTGCATCTGTGGGTAGGATGTATGCGTGGGCAAGACTTTATACTGTGCTAAGTGCTCAGAACCTGAATTTTTGCTTTATAACAATGGGAAGAAATAAACTTTTTGACAGCGCTTATGCTAACCTTATTTCCATAGGTAAGGATCATAGATCTTCAGTTTCCCCATCTGTAAAGTGAGGATAATAACAATTACACTAATCCTACCTACCTCACTGATTCCCTGTGAGTCAAATGGAACAAACACCTCTTAAGTACCTTAGCACAGGCACTGTGCTAAGTGATGGGAATACAGAGAAAGGCAAAATTTTTATCTACCCTCAGGGAGCTCATGTTATGAAGGGGAAGACAACACACAAACATCTGTGTGCATACGAGACATATACAGGATCAATTGGAGATAATCTCAAAAGAAAAGTATTAGCATTAAGCGGGAGTGGGAAAACCTTCCTATAAAAGGTAGGACTTGAGCTGACACATGAAGGAAGTCTGAGAAACTAGAAAGTAGAGATGAGAGAAACCATTCAGGCATGAGGGATAGTCAGTGACCTAACTGAGTCATCATTACAGCACATAAGCTTTGCTGATTGACAGGGAGTAAGTTATGTGGCAGTAAGAATACATATAAGCCTATAACTGTGTCAATATGATGACTTGGAATTAGAAGGCTTGTCTAGTGTTGGCTTTGCCATTGTGATTTGGACAAGTGGCTTTACCTCTCTAAACCTCAGTCTCTTCATCTGTAAAAGGAGGACAATAATATCTTGCCTGCCACCTTAAACAATAGATTACAAACCAGAAAATTGGTTTAGATGAGAAAACTGTGGCCAAAAGAGGTGTCATAAGTTTTCCAAGGTCATACAGGTAGTAACACATAAAGGATTTAAATCTAAGTCCTTTGACAACAATGTAAGTATTTTTTTTCCACTACACTCTGAAGGCTCTATAATCTTGCAAAGCTTGATGCCATCTGCTTAGTATCAAACAGGAACATCTAGTGAATCTCACGATCTTTGGGAATCCTTTTATTTCGATTTTATGTAGCATATGATACATGACTTACCTTTGGTAAGCATGTCTTCTAGTATAATACCTTAGTTGGTATATGTAGTCAGAGGTTCAATGAACAAAATTATCCATATGATTATACCTATCAAGGAATCTTGAATGATCTTACCATATGCATAGGAAACAACTTGCTGGTAAGGAGCTTTCAGATTCATGCTTTGTTCCATGGAGTCAAAATATTTTTTGTTTAACAAAGAATAAATATGATAGTACCTATTTATAATTTCTATGGGAGAAAGTTGTGGGAGGAGGAAATAATATTATAATATTATAATTATGTATTCATATAATTACTTATATTTTGCATATTCTGTAGTTATTCTGAATAAAATTTTCTTTGTCTATCTCTTCCTACTAGTATTTGTTAGTAACATACAAAAAGGCTGAGGATTATTGTGATATTTTACATTTTGCTACTTTACTGATGTAATTTTTAAAATTAATTTTAATGGTGTTAAATTTAATTAATTTAATAATTCCATTATTAATTGCTTTCATTAATTTCAGAATTCTCCAAGTAAGCCATTATATCATATGTAAAAAGGGATGACATTCTTCCCTATATTGCCACTCCTTTTCCCTTCAATTTCTCTTTCTTGTCCTATTGTTCTAGCCAGCCTTTTGAGAACTATCTTTAAATATCTGTGTTACTATACAATGACAATAGGCATTCCTATTTTGGGGGGGGCGGGGCAATAAGGGTTAAGTGACTTGCCCAAAGTCACACAGCTGGTAAGTGTCAAGTGTCTGAGGTCAGATTTGAACTCAGGTCCTCCTGAATCCAGGGCCTGTGCTTTAGCCACTGTGCGAACTAGCTGACCCCAGCATCCCTATTTTTATCTAATCTTATTAGAAAGGCTTCTAGTACTTCTCCATTACATATAAAGGAATGGGGGCAGGGGGCAGCTAGATGGCACAGTGGTTAAAGCACTGGCCCTGGATTCAGGAGGACCTGAGTTCAAATCTGGACTCAGACACTTGACACTTACTAGCTGTGTGACCCTGGGCAAGTCACTTAACCCCCATTGCCCTGCAAAAAAAACCAAAAAAAAAACCAAACAAACATATAAAGGAATGTCTTGGTTTTAGATAGATGCTATTTACCACATTAAGAGAAGATATATTTATACCTATGCTTCTGAATTTTTAAAATTAAATTTGTATTGTGTTCAGTCAAAAGTTTTTACTGCATCTATTAATAAAATTATAGGTTTTGTTATTAATATATTATATCATATTTATAGTTTTCTTGATATTGAACCAATCTTTAATTCACATTATAGCCTCTTTGCTAAAATTTTATTCAATATTTTCCATTGAGAATTTTTTAAGGTATTGTTCTATAGCACTCTTTTTAAGCTTTATTTCTAAATTTGTCTCATAGAAAGAGTTTGGTAGTATTCTTTTTTACTACTTTTGGAAATTATTTATGTAACATTGGAAGTAATAATTCTTTGAATAGATGATTGAATTCACTTGTTACTCTATCCAGATGCATCTGATCCTGAGGTCTTTTTTCTTCTTTAATTACTTTTTCTGAGATTGGGATACTTAAATCCTTAAATTTTTGTTCTATTAACCTGAGTAATTCATATTTTTGTAAATTTTAAACATTTCACTTAGGTTGTCAGATTTACTGACATAATTTCCTTTATTTCCTCCACATCTAATGTGACTTCTTCTTTTTCTTTTTTGATATTGGCAATGTGGTTCCCCCCCACACACACCTCCCAACCTTTTAAAAATGAAGTTAGCTAAGGGTTTATTTTATTAGGGTTTTTTCTTTGGGTTTATAAAAACCTGCTCCTAATGTTTATTCATTAGTTCAAATGTTTCATTTTTAAGGTTTCTTTATCTCCTTTGATTCTTAGAATTTCTGTTTTTATATTTGGTTGGGTTTTTTATTTGTTGCCTTTTACATTTATTTTTTAGTTGCAAACCCATCCCATTTATCTTTTCCATCTCTCTTTTGTTAATGAAAGTGTTTACAGATACAAATGTTTTGGGATAGATGGCTTTGGCTATATCGTGAACAATTTGGTATGCTTTCTCATTACTTAATGAAATTCTATATTATTTCTATTTTTTGTTCTTTGCTTCATAAATTGTTTAGGATTTAAACATTGTCTCCATTTAAATTTGAGTCCCTTTTTCAAATGGCCTTTGTTGATTATAATTTTGCTATTGCATTGTAGTTAGTAAAACATGTGTTACTTTTTTCTAAGGATACTGGTACGTGGCCTATTTGTGTTAAGGAGTCATTTGAGGCTGGTAAATAGGTATACTTCTATTGATTCTCATTCAAAAATAACCAGAAGTCTATCATTTCTAACTTTTAAAAAATTCTATTTGGATCCTAAAATTCCTTCTTACTTATCTCTTTGTTCAATTTCTTTTTAGGTCTGAGGTATTCACTAAGGTCTCCAACTATTATGATTTTCTATTTATTCTTCCCTATAATTTAATTATTTTTTCTTTAAATTTGTTGTTGTTGTTCAGTTGTTTTCAGTTGTGTCCAACTCTTCCTGACTCTAGTTAGGGTTTTCTTGGCAAAGATACTGGAATGGTTTGCCATTTCCTTCTTTAGCTTATTTTAGAGATGAGGGAAACTGAGGCAAACAGGGTTAAGTGAGTTGCCCAAGGTCACACAGGCTAGTAAGTGCCTAAGACCAGATTTAAACTCAGAAAAATGAGTCTTCCTGACTCCAGGCACAGTATTCTATCTACTGTACCATCTAGCTGCCCATTCCTTTAAATATTAGATGTAATACCAACTGGGAGATGCTATGCCTCAATGGGAGAATTCCCAGGGAATGTATAACATTATTCTGATTCTACAGTAATTTGGTAAAACATATTTATATCAGGTAAATGCAGAGCTATTACAAACATTTTTTACTCTTGGACTAATAAGTAAAAAAATACACAGATCAAATACTTGAAAACTACCCAGAGCAAGTGGCATGAAATTTTCCCTGGAATACTTCTCATGAGGTTTTCTGGTACAATGGAGATGGTCATGAGTTGCAAAATAGCTCACCTGGTCATTTGGAGTGTGGCCCCTAGTGTACCATATGGTAGCTTTGGATTTTAGAGCCATCTAGTTGGCATCATCAGTAGAATACTAGACTTGGAGTCAGGGGCATGTGAGTTTGAAGCCAGCCTCATACAATTACTAACAATGTGAACCTGGAGGGGCCACTTAACTGTTTTCCTCTTCTGAAAAACAAACAACTAAATAGGTGGGTGAATGAATGAATGAATAAACAGGTAGATAGATAAATGAATGAATAAATGAACAGATAAATAATTAAACAAGCAAATTTTTAAAATAAATGAATAAGTGAATGAATGAATGAATGAATAAGTGAATAAACAAATGAGCAAATGAATGAATGAATGAACAAACAAGTGAACAAATAAATAAATGAATGGATGAATGAATGGATAAATAAATAAATAATAAATGATAATGGCCATCTCACCATTAGGCTGTTATGAAGATTAAATGAAATAATATATGTAAAACAATTCACAAACTTTAAAGTTCTGCATAAATCACATTATTAATATTATTTTTATTATTTATCTAAAAATTGTTATGCATTAGGAGCTAAACTGAGTGGGTTTTTTTATGCTTTAAGGCTCCAAGTGCATCTAACATTTTCTTTGTTTCATACTGTGGGTGGTAAATTTAATATGGGGAGAGTTAATTGGGTGGTTCACCATAATATTGAGGTTTGGAAAATAATAAGGGACCTCTAGGTCCAAAGTTTCCTCCCCTCCAAACTGCCTTTTTTAGTTATTTCTCCCAAGCCAATAAGAAAGGGGATAATCGACAGCTTCTTTTCCACAAACAAACCAGGTTTTATTAATGGGAATAAAATACACAGCAAAGGTGAAATTAATTAAGCCAATGACAAGGGAATAGGGAAAGAGGAAAATGGATAATCTCTCTAACTCTAGCAAAGGCCTATACAATTCCCAAACTTGCTTTCAGCTCAGCTAATTTAAAGAGTTGGATTTTATTAACTCACCACCAGAGGTCCATAATTTCTATGGGAGTCAGTTGTGCAGCCAGTCTCCGGTCCTCTCTGAAAGCTCCCCCAAGGCCAGAGAGAGAGAGAGAGAGCCACTTCCTGTCGGGGGTCCCTTTTTCTGCCTTTTTCTCCCTCCCCCAAAGGGGATGTCCTTCAAGTTATGTGGCATAGACTGATTCCCTGTTGATGACGCAGTCCACAGCTTCTGAGGACACTTTTTCTCAGGGTTGGCCAAGTTTAAACTAGGTTTAACAGGATGGGCCAGGTGTGGCTCAAAATCTAATCATTTTAAGTGGGTACTTAGTAGTTTCTCATTCACACCCAATTCAATCAAGTTGGACCCCTGGGCATCTGCCAAATTCCATTATTTTACCACAATATTTTATTGCACAAAGACCAGTGTGATTTCAGCTGTGGTTCTCTATTGTCCAAATAACATTGGTTGTGCTTAGAGAGTCAGGGGACTGAAGTATCAGCAGGTATTTTAGACCTGGGGTCAGAAAGCCTATATTTGAGTTGAGGCTATCATACTTTTTATAATTGTGACTGATCAAATCATAAGGCCTCAGGTTCCCCATCTGCAAAATGGAGATAGGAACACTTTACCTCTCTCCCAGGGTTGTCGTCTGGAAAGTGATTCACCCCCTAGCTACTTCCTGAGCACTCGAGCTAGTACCCCTGCTATACTTTTCAGATGCTGCTGATGAAGAACACACAAACACTTGGACCTGCAGAAGCAGCAAACACACAAAGCTTCTGACAGGCGGCCCAACATTCTCTCTCTGTTACTAATTGGAATTTCACACCTTGGTTACAAACAAGACATGAAATCAACTGTAATTTTGAAGAGTTATCCGTGCTTACCTTTACAATAACACAGGCTTTCCACTCTTTTAACATTTGATTTAGAAAGATTCTAAAAGCAAAAGTGTGCTCTTAAGTCAGATCCAACCCTGTCCTTTGCAAGTGCTGCCAATCAGGAGCTGGCAAAGATGTTGCCCCTTCCCCCCCCACCTTCCCTCCTTTTGCCCCCTTCTGGGGGGCTGAGGAGAATAAGTCTAATCTCTCTTCTAATTCTCTCTACAAATACTTGAAGGCAACTATTAAAACCCTGTACCCTTCTCAACCCCCCTGCTCCCCACATACCTCCCAAACCCAGTCTTCATTTCTCTAGGCTGCACACTCGTAGTTCTTCAGCTGATCCAGTTTCCTTGACATCCTGATCACCTGCTTCTAGAGTACTAGCCTTACTCAATTAAGAAACACTGCTCTAGAACATGAATGATCAATAAGGTTCAATTCCCCACTTTGCCCTCCTCCACCGTCACCTACCATTCTGAGATTAGCTCCTATTGTGTTTTTTTAATAAAGTATTTTATTTTTTTCCCGTTATATGTAAAGATAGTTCTCAACATTTGTTTATACAAGCTTTCCAATTTCAGATTTTTCTCCCTCCCTCCCCTCCCTCCTCCCTTCCCTAAACAGCAGGTAATCTGATATAGGTTTTACATATTCCTATTGTGTTTTATTGGCCACTGGAGGATGATTGAGGGTCTTGAAAAGCATGTCTGTGTAGCCAAGGCAATGATGTAATGACAATATAATTGTATTATTTGCCTTCCTCTACAACATTACTTACATTCATCCCCTTTCTCTGCTTTCACAACCAGTTCCCCAGTTCTGGTCCCGATCACCTCTCAGTTGAATTACTTTAAAAGCTGTCCAATTGGTCTTCCTAACCCTCCTGTCCAATCTTCCTTTACACAGCTGCCAAATCATCATTGCCAAGGTATGGCCAGGTCATCCCCCCTTGCTTAAGAGTCTCCAGTGGCTTCCTTATCTCACATGCTGAATCCTCTTCAGAGCATCACTTGATTTTCCCCATGGTAGCCTTCTCTCCCAACTGACATTCTTTTATGTTTACCTATCTGTGTATAACACACAGTAGAATGAAAACTCCTTGAGAATAGGGACAGTTGGGGGCATCTAGGTGGCGCAGTGGATAAAGCACTGACCCTGGATTCAGGAGTACCTGAGTTCGAATACGGCCTCAGACACTTGACACTTACTAGCTGTGTGACCCTGGGCAAGTCACTTAACCCCCATTGCCCCACGAAAAAAAGAGAATAGGGACAGTTATTACTGCCACTGTATCCTTAGCACCTACCTTGTACAAGCCAAGCTCTCATCAGATGTTTGCTTAATTTAATTGATGTCAATTGAGTTGCAGTTACCTGAGATCATGTTTTAATTCTCCAAACCTGGCCTACTCCTTTCTTCCTAAATCAGTTTAGTGATGTACTTGCCTCATTCTGACCTTTGTTATCAGGCTGTCTCCCTACTGCATGATCTGTCCTGGTCCACAGGTCTTCTGGAACCACAGAATCCATCCCGTTTTTTGTGCTTAGTACAATGATTGGCACTGAGTAGGCAATTTAAGAAATGTTTATTGACAGACTGACTGCTCACCCCTATTCAACCCTCCAGATTGTTTCAGATCTCCTGATCAATTCCTTGAATCTGTGTTTTCTATTTGTCTCTCTGCTACCTGTACTGAAAACAACCCAATTTGCAGAAACTTCTGTATAATGACTTTCCCACACACTTGGAATTAAGACAAAAGATGTGGAATTAGCTCTACTAATGTCAGATTTTCTGGAAGGCTCTATTATTATGGTATAGGGGATGGAATAAGCAGCAGACTTGGAATCAGGAAGAATCAGGTTTGAATCTTGCTTCAGAAACTTATTAATCGTAGGATGCTGAGCCCTCAGTCTCAGTTTCCTCATCTGTAACAAAGGAATAATAATAGGACCTGCCTCAGAAGACAGCTTTGAGGAACAAGGAAGATAATTTATGTACAACATTTTGCAAACCCCAAAGTCGCATAAAGTTCACCAATTAATTTTTTTCCTTTTTGTCTCCAATAATTATTTGAATGAGCTACCATCCTTGGTCTCTCCTATATATTATTGCAAGACTCCATAGGGAAAAAAAAACTTTCTACACTCACTTTCTCAGAGCCCACCAACTTTTCTTCCTCTTACAATCTAGCCCCACCACTCAACTGAACTTGTACTTGATAAGGTCACCATCTAACTGCTATATTTAGTGACTTCTTCTCAGTCCTTATCCTGCTTAAACTTTTAGCAATGTCAACCAACTCTGCTCCTCTTGGACACGCTCTCCGTTCTTTTCTTCTACAACTACTTAGTCTTGATTCTTCTATGTTTTTGACTTTTTCTTATGCTCCCCCCCATCATCATGAAATTCCCATCCCTTAATGATGAGTGACACTCAAGGATCTGTTCTTGGCTCTCCTTGGTAATTGGATCTGCCCCATGAATTCAAATATCATATAGAAAGATGACTTTTGTTTTGTTGTTGTTCAGTCATTTCAGTCATGAATTCTTTGTGACCCTATTTGGGGTTTTCTTTGTATAGATACTAAAGCAATTTGCCATTTCTTTCTCCAGTTCATTTTACAGATGAGGACACTGAGACAAACAGGGTTAAGCAATTTCCCCAGGGTCATACAGCTAATAAGTGTCTGAGGTTGGGGCAGCTAGGTGGTGCAGTGGATAAAGCACTGGCCCTGGATTCAGGAGGACCTGAATTCATATCCAGCCTTAGGCACTTGAACTTACTAGCTGTGTGACCCTGGGCAAGTCACTTAACCCTCACTGTCCTGACCAAAAAAAAGTGTCTGAGGTCAAATTTGAACTTAGTTTTTCCTGAGTCCAGGCCCAGAACTCTATCCACTGTATCACCTAGCTACCCATAGAGATGACTACCAAATCTATATATCAATTAATCTCTGTTGTAAAGGCTATTAAACAATGACTGCGATTAATTTTATAGTGGCTTATATTAATTTTGTTGTAGTTTCTATGGTGCTTTATTATTATAAGAACATAGCTTCCTTTTTTAAATTTTGTAACTGCAAGTACTATTCTTTGGGGAATGAAAAGAATTCAATATTGCTTGCTCTAGAATATATATATATGTATATATATGCATGCACATATTTATACACAGCTAAAATTAAGTCCTTTCTCCCCTTGTTAGGATCTTTGTGTATTGGGAGTTTATGCTCTCTTCTCTATGTAATCTGAGTTAATATTAATATTTTGTATCCAAAGGGAGAAAGCCATAAGCACCTTTGTAAGTTTTTTTAGAGTTTTAAAATTTTTATTTTTTTAAATTAACAACCATTCATCTTCTTTCTCCCACTTCTTCCCCATCCAAAAGAAAAAAAAAGAAAAAAATCCTTGCACCAAATATACATAGGCAAGCAAAACTCATTTCCACATTGATCATGTCCAAAAATATATGTCTTATTCTGCATCTTGAGTCTATAAGCTCTCTAGTCCTCTGGAATTATAATTGGTCCCTGTATCAATCAAAGATTCTTAAATCTTTCAAAGTTATTATTCTTTGCAATGTCATTATTGTATAATAGAATAAATGTTGTTGTAAGGTATAAAATGAGTTTGACACTGAGTTATAGGAGAGATAAAAGATGGTAACCCAGTCAAACAATTCTCCTGCTTTTCTTACTTCATTCTCCATTCTGGTTGCCCTCCTCAAAACATTCTTTGGTTGATCAAATGACCTTATTAAATTGTAGTGCCCAGAATTGAATGCAATACTCAAGACAAGGTATAAAGTACAGAGGACGGTGACAATATCATCCGTCTATTCCTGAAAGATATGCTTCTTTTAGTCAAAGATTCTATCACTTTTTTTTGACTGCTGACTCATGCTGCTGACTCATATTGAGTTTCTGACCTATTATAATTCCCAACTCTTTTACAGAATAGCTATTGTCTAACGGGTGCTTATAGGATGTTCAGGAGGGCTAGGACCAGAGGTGTGAGGGCTTGCCAAGCCCTTTCAGGACTGCTCATCCACCTTTGGTGTTTTTCTGATCTACCCAACTCTCACCTGTGGATCAAAGAAGATGTAGCATGTGGAGCAGTCACACCCCAATAAACTGTCTTGGCAGATGGGCTAAACCAGGTTGAGAGTAACTGACAGACCTCAAATTCATTAATGAGTTAGGAAGATGTCAACCCTATGCATGTGAAGACTTCCCAGCATAATGGGCAGATGAGAACAATTTATTCTAATGGCCATGAAAGCAGCTGAAACAGATGCTGTGGGGTGCTTAGAACTTGATCAGGGCATCATAGATGCCAAACTCATCCACTGCATTCCAGGCCATCAACAGCTGTCTTGACTTTTGTCCTGCCACTGGACTTCAATGACTCAGGGAAAGAAAGTAAGGCTGACAAATTTGTGTAATTCTGCCTCATTTAAATCCAATTTGTGCACAAGTCAAGCCATCACCCATGGTGTCACTGGTCCTCTTCAAAAACAAAGGCCAAACAACATTATATAACCAAGCCCTCCCTATCTTGTACTTGTGAAGTTTATTTTTGTACCCAAATATAAGACTTTACAATTATCTCAATTTTATTTCATCTTATTAGATTCAGCACAATGCTCTAGCCTATAAAGATCATTTTGGATTTGACTTTGCCATCGATCATGTTAGCTATTCCTTTCAGATTTGTGTCATCTGAAAATTTCACTATCATGTCATCTATGTCTTTTTCCAAGTCGTTGGTAAAAAAACTGAAGAACACAAAGCCAAGAACAGATTTAAGGGACACACCGTTAGGTTCCTCCTGCTATGTTGACAACTGAATCATTATCAACTACTTGTTAAATCTAACCATCCAACTAGATCTGCATCCATCTAATTGTGTTGTTATCTAATGTAAATATCTCTATATTCTTCACAGGAGTAATAGGAGATCTTTTATCAAAGGCTTTATTAAAATCTGAGTCAGCCTTGAGCCCTGAAGTTTGGTAAAAGTAAATAAGGACATTTGGCCTAAAAAAAGAAGAGACTAGGAAGATGCTAGATGTCTTCAGTATTTGAATAGTTTTATCACATGGAGCGGGGATTGGAATTGTTCTCTTTGGTCCCAGAGAGCATATTAAAGAGTAATGGACAAATTTAAGATTAATAACAGGAAAAAAATTCCTGACAATTAGAGTTGTCCTAAAGTAAAGTAGTCTGTCTCTAGAGGTGGTTTGCTTGAAATTTATTCTTTTTCTCCTTTAAAAAGGACTTAAAGAGGCTAGAACACTGCTGTGCTATAAGAAATGATAAGTAGGTTGATTTTAGAAAAGCATGGAAAGACTTGCATGAAATAATGAAGAGGGAAATGAGCAGAACCAAGAGAACATTGTATACAGTCACAACAATATTTTTAAAAAATAAATAAATGACCAAGTTATTCTTAGCATTATACTCAAATCAACTACAAAGGACCTATGAAGGAAAATGCTATCCACCTCCAAAGAAAGGACTGATAAATAGAAATTTTATGTATAGTATGGTGTGTGTATTTATACATATACATACATACATACATATGTGATAAAATAATGGAATTTGGCAGATGCCCAGGGGCCCCACCTGATTGATTTCGTATTGTTTGAATTGGGTGAGAATGAGAAAATGACTAAGTACCTACTTAAGGATGATTGGATGGAGGCCACACCTGGCCGGCCCTGAGTGATGTGTTGGTGTACTACTGACATCAGCAAGAGACCACTCTCAACCCACCAGCTTGAAGGACCTCCCCTTTGGGGGGAGAGAGAGAGAAACTAGGAAGTGGACCCTCACTGATAGAAGAACTCTCTTTTTGGTGAGAAGGAACGAGTGTGGTGGCAGATGGAGAACAGGGGGGCATCCCTCTTAGTCGTTCAGACACCAGCTTGGTGGTGAGATTTCATGTGGGCTGCTAGGAAAGGAAATTGCTTTCTTTCTCTGGCTATACTGAATTAGATCTGAGCTAGGATTTCCATGCTATAAGGAATCTGTTCTCAATCTCTCTCTCTTCACTAACTTATAATATATATTTTAATAAATCTTTAAAAGCCTAAACTATATTTATCAGTGATTTTAGCCAGCTTCCCCCCCCCCACCAAGACTGGGGCGGGGCACAGATTAGAACCCACAGTTTAGATTTTAAACAACACACATACATATCTGTGTTAAATGGTGGCTTTCCCTAGTGAGGGGTGGAAAGGGAAGGAGAGAGTTGAAAACTTAAAATGGAAAAAAAATAAAATATTTTTTTAAAAGGGACTTAAAGTGGGGCAGCTAGGTGGCACAGTAGATAAAGCACCAGCCCTGGATTCAGGAGAACCTGAGTTCAAATCCAGCCTCAGACACTTGACATTTAACTAGCTGTGTGACCTTGAGCAAGTCACTTAACCCCAATTGCCTCACCAAAAAAAAAATAATAACTCAATGAAAAAAATAACATCAGTTGCTATTTTCTCTTTCTTATTATCTTTTATAATGGTTATTGGAAGTGGGGCTCTGATGCCAGCATATTCTTAGTTCATATTGGGAAGTGGGATTAAATGAAGCACTCTCAAGTTAATAAACATTTAACAAAAGAAGCTTCCTTTGATCTAACACAGAAAGAGTATGAATCAAGGATATACGGCCCTCTTCATCTCCTTCTAGAAACATATCTAGTCCATGGGTCATCAGAGTATAGTGCTTCTCCTTGTCTTTGACACCCACCATGAAAAAAGATGCAGGCTGCACTCAGCTGTGACTTTTTATACTCCTAGAGGAACTGAGATGTTAGGGTATTTGAGGGACATTCATATATATATTTCAAATTCCCTAGTATGAAGGAAAGAGTTGTAGTGGAGAAAAAGACTATGAACCAGGCCCATTGAGGAAAGAATATTACAGGTGTCTATAAAAAATAGAGGGCAGCTAGGTGGTGCAGTGGATAGAGCACCGGCCCTGGATTCCGGAGGACCTGAGTTCAAATCTGGCCTCTGACACTTAACACTTACTAGCTGTGTGACCTTGGGCAAGTTACTTAACCCTCATTGCCCAACAACAAAAAAATAGATACCATAAGTTGAATTGAGTAAGTTTAGACAGTGTAAGCTTCAAAGGAGGAGAGATTGCTGAATCATGGTGGGAGAGAGTGAGTTTGGAAGTGGCAATGGGAAGCAAGGAAGATTCTGGCTCCCCAGCTTGGATCACTTAGTTAAGAGATATAAGTGAATGTGTACCAAAAAGGTCACAGGAGAAGAAGCAGTGTGATCAGGTGAGTGATAGAAGATGGAAGGAGTGAGAAAAGAGTGGTTCTGTTCCTTCTTTGATCATCTTCTTTCCACCAATATACCTAAGTTTATTGGAGAGAATAGTGTACCTAAAAATGCTTGTCATTTCATTGGCGTAGAGAACTTCTGGTGAGGAAATCCCCTCTTTCAAAGCAGAATGGCAACTGCTCTGTAACTTACAACTTTAGAAAGTTGCCTGGGGACATTGAAAGGCTAACTTGCCCTGGATCACACAGCCTGTATGTGTCAGAGGTGATATTTGAACACCTGTCTTGCTTCAGCTCTCTACCCTCTCTACCATGCAAGAGCAGGCATTTAAAAAAAATAAAGCCCATAACAAGGAGAAATCTAATAGAATCATTCTCATCACCACTAGACTTCCTCCAATATAGGAATATAGTCTCAATAGACTCCCATGCTATTACCTAGTATTTTCCCCCACCATTGCATTGGCAAGCCCTATAGATATTGCCTTAAAACTCTAGAGTCAGCAGCTGATGTATGATGGGCATTTCCTTCTCAGCAAAAGTCTTGGAAGGAAAAATAAGAGGTATTAATAATACAATATGAAAAACCAAAAGTGGAAGTCTAAGCTATCTGCAATGCATTTCAACTTGGCAATATAAATAACATTGCTTAAAATATTTAAAATAGACAATATTTATGTATTTCAGAGATATGATAAAATAACTCTAAATACTTTAAGTATGATGTTTACTATCCAAAACCATCGTGGCTGATTTGAAAATATGGCTTTTATAGCCAAATAATGCCATCGTAAAAGGAGTAGGCAGAAAAAATTTTCCCCATTGTATAAAAGAATGATATGTAAATATAACAATCAGCTATATTATAACCAGTAAAATAACTTTTAATTGTTTTTCCTTCAGTTATATTTTCTGCTTGGCTGACTTTGCTTACAGTGTTTGAAAGGCCAACTCATCACTTTCTGTGCTAATCAAGAATAGTAATTGTATAAGTTATAAACACAGTTATAGGTTGCTGAAGAGAATGAATTTTAAAATCATTTTCTTTATTCTATAAATGTGCTGCTTAAAATAACAAAAGGTCTCAAGAGGAAATGGGACCACTGGACTAGTCAGCATCTTCTGACCCAGATATCCCTAAGAGAGTAGGGTAGGGGCTCAGAAGGATGTTGTTAAGGATGAACCTGTCTCTGACTGTAACATGGATTCATCACAAACCCATCCTGTAGTGTTCTCCAGGCTCTAGACCTCAAGCAGCTCACAGTATAGTCTAGCACTCAAGGCTTTACCAAGACATAAGATACAGGAGTACATAGAAGTATATAATGAAAGCAATCCAAACACAAAAGACTTGATAACACATTCCTGTGCCCCTGAGAATTCTTGCCTGGTGTGCATGCTGTCTCTCTTTCTCTCCTTCCAATACAACTAGCTCTGTAATTATAATATGATAGGGTGGTCTACAGTGAAATAGCTTAATTTTTCTGGATCTTCTTTATTTTATAAGTATCTATAGGTAGCTAGGAGGTGAGAGAAGTTCATGTCCTTGTCAATGTTCTTGTTGTTCAGTCATGTCTGACTCCTCCTGACTCCATCTGGGGCTTTCTTGGCAAAAATGGTTTGCCATTCTCCCCCCACACCCCATCTCATTTTACAGATGAGGAAACTGAGTCAAACAGGATTAAGTGACTTGCCCAGCGTCACACAGCTAGTAAGTATCTGAGGCCAGATTTGAATTCAGAAAGATGAGGTCTTGCCTGATTCCCAGCCCAGTGCTCTATTCACCGAGTCACCTAACTGCATCCTTGTTGATAGCTAGCATTTATATAACACTTAAGGGTTTGTAAAATGCTTTAGAAATAGTATCTCATTTGTTCTTCGTAGCAACTCTGGGTCCATGGATATGGAATATGGCTTATAATGTTAGATTTTTTCAATGTATTGACTAGTTTTAATGATTTTTTTCTTTCTCTTTTAAAAATTATTTGTTATAAGGAGTGGCTTTTGGGGAGAAGGAAGGATATAGGGGAAAATCTAAGTTATGTAAAAAGAAAACATAAATAAAATGTACTTTTTGAAATATATCCTTTTTCAGGGTGTCTACTTTTTTTCCTCTTTGGCTAAGTTATCTCAGAATTTAGTTCACTGCCTGGAACATGGTAAATGCTTTAATAAATGTTTCTCAGCTGACTCCCTCTCTAGACCTTGTTAATGGTACCTTCTGTCCTAACTAAATATCTTACGCTTGTAACATACCCATTAACAACAGCAGCCTGTATATGTAATAGTCCTGGTAAAGTATGGGCTGGCTGCCTTGTGGGTGGGGAATTGGAGAAGGGGTTGAGTTACTCAAGACCCTGTGTGCATATTTCTTTCCACTTCATGAAGAGATAACCCTATTAGAGATATTGCAGAAAAACTAGAGATTTTCCATCTAAGAAATCTCTCTGGATAGGGACAGAGTAGAAAAGTGGAGGGGGCAGCTAGGTGGCGCAGTGGATGGAGCACCATCCCTGGATTCAGGAGTACCTGAGTTCAAATCTGGCCTCAGACACTTGACACTAGCTGTGTGACCCTGGGCAAGTCACTTAACCCCCCAGAGCCCCACAAAAAAAAAAAGAAAAAGAAAAAAGAAAAGTGGAGATGAGAGCTAGAGAGAGGGTTTTCTTGTTTAGTAATTTTTTTTTAGTCATGTCCAACTCTTCATGATCCCATCTGGGGTTTTCTTGGTAGAGATCTTGGAGTAATTTCTCATTTCCCTCTCCAGTTCATTTTACAAAGGAGGAAACAGAGGGTTAAGTGACATGACCTTGTATCTGAGGCCAGATTTGAACTCAAGTCTTCCTGATTCCAGGCCCATTGCTCTATCTACTATGCCATCTAGCTGTCCTGAGAAACAGAGTGAGAGAGAGAGAGTGAGAGCTAGAGTGAAAAACCGCATGCCTGGAGGACTCAATTGCTAGCTTCTGTCACTTCCCTCACTTCTGTAACAGTCATAACTAAATAATTTAAGTTTCCAGTTTCATATACAAGGCTATTTTTTCTTCTGTAACAGAGGATGAGCCAATGAGAACCCAGTCCTTATGAGCAAGGCCAGCTCCTCAGTCTAATGTCCACTCATGTGGACTTCAGAATATAATGGCTGGTTTCTATTCACTTACTGAATGGTAAAGAAAAGGCTTCTTCAATTAGCTGCTGAGCAGGAAATAAGTGTTCATTCAAAAAACTTCCACGGGGCCATGAAGACCCCTTTTGCTACCCTGGTGGTGAGCAAGGAAGACGAGTTTCTATAGACCTCTGGGTGGGGCAGGGGCCCTGAAGTGCCTGAGAGAGGTACCATCAGCTCTAGCTGTCTAGCTCCTCACCCAGGCCAAAATGAAGCCCATGAAACCATGGACACACTGCCTACCCATTGCTTCTATCCCTATTGTGTCTATTCTTTCCTGCTCTTAGTTGAAGGGGTGTTTGAGATAGAAAGAGTCTATGATATTCAAGAGCTTAAGAGACCAGATGTCCAGTGACAGGAGTCCATGCTGAAGAACAAAGCCTTGAGTGACCCAGTTCAGGAATGGATGGAAACTGAGACAATGGAGTGACTTTGTTCATTGGCTCTGCTGTATGAGGAAATGAACTTGCTTGAAGGCTGGGAGAGGAGAAGGAATATTTTGCTGTCACCACTTTAAGGTGTCACTGTCCCCAAGTACTGAGCCAGTATAGGTCCTATAGGGGCATTATATACCCCTAGTTTGGAGAAGAGGGTCTTGTACTCATGATTCTTGCTATATCTTCTCAGGCAAAACTTAATTGCTGTTAAGAGGATAATGGGGGGCAGCTAGGTGGCACAGTGGATAGAGCACCGGTCCTGGAGTCATGAGGACCTGAGTTCAAATCTGGCCTCAGACACTTGACACTTACCAGCTATGTGACCTTGGGCAAGTCACTTAACCCCAACTGCCTCACAAAAAAAAGAAGAGGATAATGGGTTGCTAATCAAAAGTATTAATAATGTTGAGGAGATATTAAGGGTCACTGATTAGATGATATTAATGAAATAAATTGCTATTGATAGTGGGAAGAATACACTGAGGTGTGCACTAGAGCCAATAGCATTAGATAGATGTCCTCAGAACCTCAGGGGTACCACTAGAATGATGTGGGGGAGATGTATCCTTGCTCTGGAAACCCAATTTGTCAGTACAAGTGGGAATTAGGATGAGGACCCCCTAGATCTTATAAGAGCTACACTTCTTTGTACGATAATTAGTATAATTTGTATAATTAGGATATATCACTAGCAACAGATGCTAAGTACCTGGGTCTCATGATCCAAATCATCAAATATGTGTTATTTGAAAATTCAGTCATTAACTTAATTTTTTAAAACAAAAATATAACTGTATTAAAACAGCTGAATAGAAATGTTAACAATAAATTGCTATAAAAAAGCTTTTAAGTATAATTTAGTGTTCTGTTCACTAAACCTGAACTCTTATCAACTTGTTCCAAACTTCCTATTAAGTAGACTATTTCTTTATAAATCTTCCTGAATGCTTAACCCAGAGTCAAAAGCCATTCCCAAGATGTGCACATAGTTCATGGTTTCAAATCATCTTGGCATCAAAATGCCTCCAAAGTGCTTCCTTCAGCTGCCTTGGCACCTTCTTATCATCTCAAACACAGATGGTCTATTCACCCTGAATAGAGTATTAGAGCTAATTAAAGGGATGTTTTACTTCAATGTTTAGCTTTCTGAATTGGTTGGAAGGTTGATGTTACTCCTTCTATGTCCCCTGTGATGTCCCCTTGTTCCAGTAGAAGTAAAAGAAGAGTCACATAGCTCATACCTATGCTCAGAGTCTACAACTCCTAGTGACCAGTTCTCTCCAATCAAAAGAAGCTAATTTTCCCCTTGTTTTTTTCAGCAGCTTTCTAGTTAGAAAATGCTAACTAGGTATATATTTCCTCATACAGCAGAGCCAACGGACAAAGTCACTCCATTGTCTCAGTTTCCATCCATTCCTGAACTGGGTCACTCAAGGCTTTGTTCTTCAGCAAGTCTGGCAGACCTCAGACTCTGGCATGGACTCCTGTCACTGGACATCTGGTCTCTTAAGCTCTTGAATATCATAAACTCTTTCTATCTCAAACACTCCTTCAACTAAGAGCAGGAAAGGATAGACACAATAGGGATAAAAGCAATGGGTAGGCAGTGTGTCCATGGTTTCATGGGCTTCATTTTGGCCTGGGTGAGGAGCTAGACAACTAGAGCTGATGCTACCTCTCTCACCTGCAACTCACCTGCAACTTTTTCAAACTACCTCTCATACCAATGCTTCTATAATCTCTTCTCACAGAACACTTAAGACAAGGTTTAAACAAGTTTTTTGAGTAAAGATTTGTTTCATGACAATTATGTTTTCCATTTTCATTTCCTCATAATTTACCATAGGTGCTTATCCTGATGCATTTTTATGTTTGAGACATCAAATTCTCTTCCCACAGGTCAAAAAAATAATCACCCAATATTTTTTTCAATTCTTCCCCAATCTGTCTCACACCTCCAAACATATATATATATATATATATATTTTATATCTAATGAATGTTACATTTAGTTAGTTATTTCATTATTTAAAGTTTTGAGTTCCAAATTCTATCCCTCTCTCATTCCCTCCCTCCCTCCCCAAGGTTACAAGCAATCTGTATAGTTTATACATGTACAATTATGTAAAACATTACCATATTAGTCATATATCTAATGAAAGTTGTATTGGCCTATAGGCAAAGACATGCTGATAAGTATCTAACAGCTGGCTTTCCAAAAATTTGGACACACAACAGACTTATCAATTTACTCTATATCACTTTTTAAAATTCTAGACCATCAAAAAAATAACAAACTAAATGCTCACTTATAGCATTTGGCAATTTTGGAGACATACATGCTAATGCTAAAAATGTAATTATTTACTCTTGAGAGCTGGCTCAAACTGATTCCAGTACTGCCCCACCTAGAGACACTATCCCAGGGAACATGTGCCCAAAAGTCTCCTGGAAACTTCCAGAGACTCCTGAACCTTTAGGAAATGATGCATGTCTTAGCTGCTCCTACACATTGGGCTGGTGGCCCAGGGCTGAAAGCACTTGTTGCTTTGGTATGGTCGAGAAAACCCTTAGTGGCCCATTGCTCTAGCCCTGGCCCAAAAATTGTGGCAAGAGTGAGGTGTGGGAGATGGGATGGCCCTTCCCTGTTCAAGCATCACAACAGCTACTCTCATGTGGCAAATAGAGTAAGGAGACCCACCAGATAAGTTTGTTCCTGGACCTCTTTTCTACTTTGTATTTCCTTTCCTGGGGCAGCTAAGTGCTACCTACAGTGGATAGAGCATTGGGTTTGGAAATGGAAAGACTCATCTTCATGAGTTCAAATTTGGTCTCAGACATTAGCTGTGTGACCGTGGGCAAGTCATTTAACCTTGTTTGCCTCAGTTTCTTCATCTGTAAAATGAGCTGCAGGAGGAAATGGCAAAGTACTCCAGTATCTTTGCCAAGAAAACCCCAAATGGAGACAAGATCATGAAACAGCAATTTCCTTTCTAAGTAGACAACTAGGCATCAACCTTGATGACAATATCTGGTCTGGAGGTCCTGTGTCCATTAAGTAAATCCGACTGATAGCAAGAGGTCTTTCTTCATTGGAAAACAGTACCATTTATCAAGAGGTGGTGTTCAAGTCCCTGACCTGACTGACTGGGAAAAAAACAAAACCCAAAACCCTGGACCTTGAGGGGGGCAATGCAGAGATGAAGTAAAGCAAAATTCGTAATCAGCAGTTTTGCTAATTCCTTTATGTTCTGATGAGATTTAAGTATGTCTCCAAGCAAATTGTAATAATAGATTCAAATTAAGTTGCTGAATCTTGTTTTGAATCATTTTGCCAATGTGTACTGTCTTTTATGTTTAGCAATTCTTTGGGGTATAGAAATAAAATACTAGACCCATACCTGATTCATATGGTACATTAAGTAGCTTTTTACTTTTCCTCTATGGGGAAACAGACATAAGCCAAGCTTTAAATAAATCTTTCCTTTGGGGCAGGAGGCTTATTGAGGCAAAGAAAGTTGTATTTTTTTTGTTTTGTTTCTTTAAGTAACATTATTAGAGGCCATGCTCCACCAAGAATAAAATCTGGTCCAGATCAAATATCTGGATCCAGAGGGAGAGTGCAGTCCCCTAACTCACTGTAGCAGTTCTTTAATTTTAAATATGTGTGTGTGTGCATGTATAGATGTATCTATGTATAAAACCATAACATCAGCCATTCTCCCTTCTCCCTCTTACTGTTCTTTATATCCTGGTCACAATTTTGAAATGACAAACTTTATTCAAAATGTACAAAATATTCCTTAATGTTCCAAGACATACACATTTTATGTTAAATACAATTATAAAATACTCTTTAAAGCAGTGGTTCTTTTTTCTTTTTTTTTCTTTTTTTTGGGGGGCAATGAGGGTTAAGTGGCTTGCCCAGGGTCACACAGCTAGTAAGTGTCAAGTGTCTGAGGCTAGATTTGAACTCAGGTCCTCCTGAATCCAAGGCCAGTGTTTTATCTACTGCGCCACCTAGCTGCCCTAAAGCAGTGGTTCTTAACCTGGGGTCCACAGACATTCCTCTACACTCAAACCCCAAGGTAAACTTGTAAGGAGAAAAAATACATCTTTCTTTTCTTTTGTTTTTTTGTTTTGTTTTTATTTTTGGACAGGGCAATGAGGGTTAAGTGACTTGCCCAGGGTCACACAACTAGTAAGTGTCAAGTGTCTGAGGCCGAATTTGAATTCAGGTCCTCCTGAATCCAGGGCCAGTGCTTTATCCACTGTGCTACATAGCTGCCCCTAAATTTTCTCTTTCTTTTCTTTCTTTTTGGGGGGGGCGAGCAGCACAATGAGGGTTAAGTGACTTGCCCAGGGTCACACAGCTAGTAAGGGCCAAGTGTCTGAGGCTGGATTTGAACTCAGATCCTCCTGAATCCGGGGCTGGTGCTCTATCCACTATACCACCTAGCTGCCCCTCTACATCTTTATTTTCACTAATCTCTATATGAAATTTATCTTTTCCTTCCATTTTGAATTTTTAAAGATGTATTATTCTAAGAAGAGGTCCATAGACTTTACCAGATGGCCATAGCACACAAAAGATTAGGCACTTCTCTAAAGAAATAAAGGAAGTCATAATTAAAGAGTTCTACATTGCTCAAGATTGGGGCCCACACAATCTAATTAAAATGTTGATATTTGTACATACCTAAATCATTTTATAGGTTTGCCTCTATACCAAGCAAATTACCAAGGAAATACATTACAGAATTAGTTAAAGCAGTTTGAAAAATTCATTTGGAATAACAGTCTACAATCTTGAGGGGAAAAATAAGAAAAAAGTATATAAGTAAAGGAGGTAGACCTTTACACTATATTATAAATTACTAGTCTTCGAGACTATGAGGTATTGATTTTTAAAAAAGCAAAGTAGATCAAAGGAACTGGCTATAGAAGAAAGATGGAAATCTGTGGAAATGATATACTGTATGAGGTGTCAAACCTGATCATTTTTTGAGTAAGTTTTGTTTAATCCTTTCTTTGTTACATGTGAGGCTTCTGTGGGGTAGTAACGAGTAGGGTTTTATCAGGAACTGACTAGTATTAAAAACAAAATTAACTAATAATATTTTGGGTTTATTAATTTATTTTTTTAAAACAAAGAAGAATGAGGAAACTCAAGGCCTCACACTGTCATCCAAAGAAATCTTACTGTTTGCCACTTAGAATGTCAGTAACAGGCAGAGGTAAATGTTTAACAGCCATCTCTCTGGGGAGGCGGGAGTAGTGTACCAACCACACTTTTAAAAGTTTAATCTGGGGGCAGCTAGGTGGCATAGTGGATAGAGTACCAGCCCTGAATTCAGGAGGACCTCAGTTCAAATCTGACCTCAGACACTTGACACTTATTAGCTGTGTGACCTTGGGCAACTCACTTAACCCCAATTGCCTCACCAAAAAAAAAGTTTACTCGGCATAATTAACCCCTCATTGCCCTGTCCAAAAATAGAAACAAAACAAAAAAACAAAAGAAAAGAAAGATGTATTTTTTCTCCTTACAAGTTTACCTTGGGTTTTGAGTGTAGAGGAATGTCTGTGGACCCCAGGTTAAGAACCACTGCTTTAGGGCAGCTAGGTGGCGCAGTAGATAAAACACTGGCCTTGGATTCAGGAGGACCTGAGTTCAAATCTAGCCTCAGACACTTGACACTTGTGTAGACAATCAACAAAACAATAAATCAAATCCTTATGTTTTGTGCTTGTTCATTTTCTAAGTATTGTGAGAAAATAATTATTAATAATGGGTTTTGGGGGAAACCCCACCCCCATTCAAGAACTCTGGCTGGTTTCTCAGAGTCAGCCCCAAAGGTACATTAGAAATCAGACTAACTCAGTAGAGACAATAGAATCCACACCTACCTGAAAGCCTTTGACCTCAGAGGATCTATCCCATCCCCCTCCTCCTGCTGCTCTGCTTGCACATGCGCCTGCCACTACACCCTCTCTACCTGCCATCCCTACCTTGGAGCTAGTCAGATGGAGATGCCTAGCACAGTGGTTACTCCACCCACAAACACCTGGGCAACTTCTACAGCCAACGGCCATCCTGCTCTGGGTCTTCTAAATCAATCTCAAATGCCATCATACCTCTATAAGAGATAATTACTGATGACGGGAATGAATTTCATAATAGTCTATGTTGGATAGATCCCTTAAATTCCCGAGATGCTCATTTCACTTGTTGTCATTTTTTTAATCTTTTTTACCAGTGATTAAGTGCTTTTTAAAAGGAATAGCACAAAAAGGCACTGAGAAGGAAAACAAAGGGGTAGAGGAAAAGAGAGAAAGAAAAGCAAGAAAAACCTACTCAGGTAACAGAGTGTTAGAAACAGGTAAACTGAGGCATAACTCCTGGTCTGGTACAAAGAAGGAAGGCCATTTTATTATAATCTTACAAAAAAGGGCAGGCGCTATAGAAGAGTGGTGCACCTTGCCACAGCAAAACTTCCTTTTTTCCTAGATCTAATACAAGGTTCCTTTTCTATCCGGGTTCACATTCTTCAGGACACTTCTAAACATGTAGACCACCTCTCCCCTAGATGTGGCCCCACTGCTGCCCCCACTCTGTGGGATAACCAGACCCTGAGATTTTACGATTCTTTGTTATCTAACTTTAGAAAACCTCTGTTGACTCAGCAGGGCAAGGAAGGAAAACCTTGGGGAGTGGGGACAAGCTTCTAGGGCCTCAGTTAAGTAGCCTGTTCTTATCTGAGAGGAGCATCCTCCACTGGTTAACTATTAACTCAACAGGAAAAAGGAAGGAATGGTGGAGATGGGGAGGGAGGGGAAGAAGCTCCCAGGACTTGAATAATGTATCCTGCCTACTGAGGAGGACACACTATTCCTCTCATAGAGAAAGAAAAGGTGGAAGAGAGCAGAGAGTAGAAACTTAAGCTGAATAAAGAGGTGAGGGACAAGAATCAGGTACACAAATACAATCCAAAGTATTTTAACTTCCACACAGGAAATTTCTAGTAAGCTGAACCAAGTGGCTGACAGTTGTCATCAGCCTTCAAGAAATGGAAGGCACATTTTACAGGGGTGTAGAATAAGGTAACAAGATCTCAAAATGAGATTTGGGGATTTTAGAAGCTCCCAAAGGGGGAGAAACCAGAACAGTTCTAGGTTCCCTCAGAGGAATGCCAATGAGCAAACCCAACTTTGAATGTCCAGCTCAAATGCTGAATAAAGTTTTTTTTCTGTTATTGCATCCACATTTGGAATTAATTGCATGGTTTTTTACATCATGGAGATTGTCATCTACATACTACATACTACATGCATACTAAAGATAAAGAACATGTTGGTGATTCCATACTTAGCTTTAAAAAAATAAGGGATTCATAGACAGCTTACAATGATTCCCAAGGTAATGTGATTTTAATTATTAATATATTGATGGAATCAAGTAATAATGAATAATGTCATTCATTTACATTTTTCATTTATTTTCTATGTGACTGGAATTATATATTTGTAGTATTACTTGGAAGTATTGTATATTGCAACTATATCCTGAATCAAAAAGCAAATTCACACTTCTTGCTATCATCATTATCCTTAACAGTTACAATCCATATGAGCCTTGGATTATGGGGACTTACCAATTGAGACATTAATTGCCTTTATTCTGATGATCATACTCTGGAGCAGTACCAGCAAACCCTAAGGGGTTCTACACACGCATGAAGAGCAGATAGTGGGGGCAGCTAGGTGGCACAGTGGATAAAGTACTGGCCCTAGATTCAGAAGGACCTGAATTCAAATCCAGCCTCAGACACTTGACACTAGCTGTGTGACCCTGGGCAAATCACTTAACCCTCATTGCCCCGCAAAAAAAAAAAAAAAAAAAAAAGAGCAGGTGGTAAACTGTCCTGTGAAAGGCTGGAAGAACAATGTTGGCAAGGGCTAACATGGACTTTTCCTGACTAATTTTCTCCAATTTGTCACATAGTATGGACATTAATCCCACCTATCTGACTTAGAGTGGACAATCACCTCACCCATCTGATTTTAAGCCTGGCACACTGCATTTGGCTATCTGGAAAACTTTTGCCTGAAGTTTCGGAATGCTCATCTCCCTAACCTTTCTATTCTTTTGCAGTAACTTCCTGTAATTATCTCAGATATCATATGATGAACACAGTATTGGATTTGGCCTTGACATCTGTTACCAGTTATGTTAGATTCTTTTATTTCTCATAGTGGCATGAGGATAATTAGGCACATGATGCAAAGAGTGATAAAACCAGGATATAAATCCTTTTCTTAATTAATATTACAATTGCCTCAGCCCTTTATTAAAGAAGGGTATATCAGCATAACTTGTGGACTCTTTTGCAAATGCCTTAATGAGACATCCACTTTTGTTAGAAGTTATTATGACTAAAATTAATCTGACAACTTTTATATGATGGTGAGAAATAGAAGTCTGAAACTCCTCAGTGGGAATTTCACCCTCTACATGGGGGTTAAAGAAAAGTTAAGTTTAAAAAATGTTCTAATTTTTGTTTTTATTATATCTGAGTCATATGTAACAACTGGACGATACATAATTATAAAATCTCTAAAATATTTTTAATTTCCTTAGATATATGTTTTTGAGAATTCTCATTATTGGATTTGGTTATTGACAAAGTTATTTTAAGTTATGTTAAGATCAGTTTTGTAGGAGACTTTCCAGCTGAGCATCAGCATCTAAAGAACCTGAGAACAACTTCTCTGCACCCACACCTGAGACCACACCCAGAATCCAGAACTGCATCTAGATGACATCCCAAGAATCATCTGGGACTTCCAGAGACTTAAATGGACATTTTTCTTTTTGTTTCACTTTTTCCTGTTGCATACACTATTTGTAATATCTACCTCCTAAAGGGGACTGCCCCCTTTAGTTTTTGTCAACGCATAGCTCAAATTTTTTTCTTTCCTTTTATTCCTCTTCACATTGTTAATCATCATAAGTCCCATAGTTAAGAACTCTTTGTAAAGTATTTGTAATATTACTTATTGCTTCAGTTAAGGAAACTATGTTTCTTAACAAAGTACA
The DNA here is from genome assembly GCF_019393635.1 of Dromiciops gliroides. Taxonomy (NCBI): domain Eukaryota; kingdom Metazoa; phylum Chordata; class Mammalia; order Microbiotheria; family Microbiotheriidae; genus Dromiciops; species Dromiciops gliroides. The sequence continues at coordinate 488,335,593 of NC_057861.1, forward strand.
TGGGGGATTGTGAGAAAATAATCAATAATGGGTTTGGGGGGAAACCCAGGGACCCTACCCCCACTCAGAAACTCTGGCTAGTTTCTTAGAACCAGTCCCAAAAGTGCATTAGAGATCAGACTAACTCAGTAGAGATAGTATAAACCACACCTACCTGAAAGCCTTTGCCCTCAGAGGGTCTGTCTTTTACTGGACCCTGACCTCAGCAGGTGATATGGACCACCCTCAGGTCTCATAAACCAATAGAATTGAATGATGTTAGCCAATTAGCTTTGAGCGGTGTGTAAGAACCACCTCTCCTCTAGTCTGCAGGAGGCTTACCCTTTCATGTATGGGGAAGCCCAGGGGAACCAGCCATGTGCTCTTCTCTCTCTCTCTCTCTCTCTCTCTCTCTCTCTCTCTCTCTCTCTCTCTCTCTCTCTCTCTCTCTCTCCCTGATGGTGGGGGCTTTCAGATTGCCTTAAATACAGTCAACTCTTTACTGACATTTAATATGATTTAATAATAAATGTTTGCTGCCAAGAACTGGTGCAATAGCCTCTAATTTATAAGTAGCAATTTATTAGAAACCCCAGCTAAATTCCCCAATAACTTAGAACAGAGACAGGCTTCCCCCAATATTTCAAACAACACAGTATAAATGTTCATGCTGAAAAAAATAACAATCTGCTCTGTCCAGCATGGTTTAAGTTGGCTCCAGGACATCTCCTTGGTAAGAGAAGCATTGTTATAAGCCAAGTCAGTGATAAGCACCATTTGGCACAGAGCTAAATGTGTTTCTATGGGGTGGAGATGGGGAATTTCTGTATACATCCCACAGATACATAAAACATAAAGTTATACTGGATTCATAACCAATCAGCCACTGATCTCAGTTTCATTGAGTTTCATGGTAGGAAAAAGAGGTTTTCACATCTGCTACTCTATCGTTGGCAACAGAGGCCCAAGACACATTGATTCTGCTTTTCTTTTGGTTGGATTTGTATGAGAACTGGTCAAAATGCAGGAATTAGACATGACTATTTAATACTGAAATGGAGGTTTATTCTAAAATGACTCATTGTCAAAAAGTATCTTATCTCACTGCCAGCACCACAACAAATGAGGACATTTTTTCAATGCACTAGAGCATGCAAACCAACTGTACACCAGTGGTGAGCACCATTAAAGAATATACTCCTAGAATGAGCAAGAACATGTTACATACATGAAAACAATGTACACAATGACTACAAGAATGGAAATGGAAATAAGCCACAAAACAGTCAAACTAAATGTCATTCATTTATAAATAACAAAGTTGGTCCCAAAGAAGAGATGTAAAAAGATTTCTCTCCCTACTCCTTTGCAGAGGTAGGGGAAGAGAAGTGAGGAGTCCACAGGTGTGGGGCATTATGATTTGTTTTGCTTATGACTGTGTCCTGCCCCCACAGTATCACCCACCTTCCTAACATCCTTTTCTCTTTCCCTGTTTCCCTGTCAAGTTTGATGTATTTCTTCTGCAAACTATCTATGTGTATGCTCAATTCTCCTTTATCCATTTCTGATAAGGAAATTCATCTGATGTCCACTCTACTGCTCTCTCCCTTCATGTTTGTATGCTTTTCTCACACTTATGAGAAATAGCAAATTCCACTCCCTTTTTATTTAATGCCTTTAATTAATATTCTTTGAAGACATTAAAATTCTGAAGGGCAACTTCTTTCCTCTCCCTCATTAGACTATTAATGATAGATCATCCTATGTATTCTTCAAATATTTTTACCTTTCTATATTTCTTTGGCATCTTGGGTTTGTCTTTCAAAGTTCATACTCAGCTCGAGTCTCTTCATCAGAAAAGCTTGAAAGTCCTCTGTTCCATTAAAGAGCCTTTTTTCTCCTCAAGATTATATTCATCTTTGTAAGCCACATCATTCTTGGTTGTAAACCTATTTCTTTTGCCTTTCAGACTATAACATGCTTCAACATCTCCTCTAGTTTTTAGTAGAAGCCTCTGAGCCTAGTGGGATTCCCAGCCATGCTTCTTTGGTTCCTGAGCTGTTTCTTGCTGGATACTTGCAGTGTTTCTTCTTTAATCTGGGAATTCCAGATTTTGATTATGACATTCCTGGGACTCTTCCACTGGGGAGTGCTTTCAAAGGTGATCTGTGATTTTTTTCCTTCTTTGCTTTGTTTTCTGATTCTAATACATTTGAATAGTCTTCATTTATGATTTCTTGAAATCATAGACATTTTTAAACATGATTTTCAATTGTGATTTTTAATCATAATTTCCAATCATGATTTTTAATCATGATTTTCAGGGAGTCAGTAATTCTTAGATTATCTTGCCTTGACCCATTTTCTTATATTTTATCTTTTTATATTTTTTTACAGGGCAATGAGGGTCAAGTGACTGGCCTAGGGTCACACAGCTAGTGTCAAGTGTCTGAAGTCACATTTGAACTCAGGTCCTCCTGACTCCAGGACCGGTGCTTTATCCACTGCACCACCTAGTTGCCCCTGCCTTGACCCGTTTTCTAGGCCAGATGTTTTTATATCAGATTTCTTATAATTTCTTCTGATTTTTTTTACTTTGTTCTAATATTTCTTGTTGTCTCAAAGAATCATTAATTTCTGTTTGATCTAGTCTCATTTTCAGCTAGTCCATTTCTTAAGTAAAGTTTACCACTTTGTCTTCTAAACTAATTATTCTCCTAATTCTTTCCTTCTGAACTTTTATTTTGAAACATGGATGCTTTGGCCCCCAAATCGCAAGACCAAGCCTGCTACATCAATACCTCAAGGTTATAAAATACCGTGAGGAGTCTGGGGACAGTGGGGGGGGGTTTTCTTTTCTTTGTCATAGTCTTGAGTTTCTACTGGCTATGTTCCCCCCATTTTATGGGGCCAGTGAGTTACACTCTCATTTCATTTAACAACAATTGGCTTTTAGAAAGATATATCAAAAACATACAACTTTTCACCCAAGATCTTGGTGATATAATCTTCCTCTATCCCACCTCAGTGTCTGAGAGAGTTAGGGCTTAGTTTGATGAGCTAATTAATTACCTAATGGTCCCACCAACATGTCCAAAGGTGGCATCACTGCCAGGTTAGTTCTTCTGATGAACTGGAGTCCCAAAGGTCACCTCAGATTTACTTCTTGCCCACTGGGACATCAACGCTGCATTGACTGTAAAATTTAATGGGGATTCTGATTTCTGGATTTCCATGACTTGCTCTCCTAGTCTCTGAAATCACCAAAGTTGGAGACTATATTCAATGTACCAAAAACAGAAAAGAACAAATGAAAGGGCCAAGGAGGCCTTGTTTCTTGCGAACCACATTTCCTCAGGGGACAAAGGATCCCTAAGGTCTCCCTCTTCTTGCATAGTCTCACCAGATTCTATGAATGAAGGAGTCATTTCATTCCCTTGCAGAAAGAAAGAAGCAAAGAGTTGATTCAAGCTCTTTTGAAGATTCCAACAAGTGTCTGACTATGCAGTCAATGAGAAAAAGTTCTGCCTAAACACATGGTTTACCATCTTAAACCATGATCTCTCCAAGGTACTTCTCCCACACATCATCCTGATTCTCCCAGGAGTATCACTCTAGCATCCTTCATATCTTAGCAAGCTGAAGATGTCCGCACATGCACCCACAACTACTGTTACCAATCTCCTCTTCCCCTCCTGGCAGGAATCTTGTTGAATGCTCAAGATTCCAAAGATATCCATCATGCCTCATTAGGAACATGCACATAACCTATACAGGCAGATACATGCATATTATATCAATATTATACATTGTTCCCATGTTCCATGCCCAGACTCTAGCTTCTTTTCTCTTACACCAATCCTTTCCTAACCTCACAAGTGCACACTGATCTTTAACTTCCCTGAACTCTTATAAAAGTTACTTTTAGCATTGACAATCGTGAATTCAAAATAGAAACTGGGATTATTAATGTAATTAGACAATTGGATGTCATCCTTATTTCAAAAGGATATAATTAGGGACAAAACACTTTTCAGAAGGTTGAGTATTAGCTGATTACATATAAATAGCTTATACCAGTCTAGTTGGTCTCAATGACCTACCTTTGTTATCTTTTAAATCCATTTAGTGTATTTGTTTATAATCATGTGTCTTTAATTAAATCAGTTAAGAAAAATGCCTGTCCACACCATTCATCAGGGTACATTTCTTAATTTTCTATAGCAAAGTCTTCACCAGGAAGGTCTCTTTAAGAGTAACATCAATCCCAACAACTTCACTGATTCCTTCTTTTATGATTAGAGAAAACTTATAACTTTGACATAAAGGTGTTGGGATGTCCTAGCTAGTGAAGTTCAAAGGCATTATAGAATCATTGTGAAGCTCCATGTAAATTTGACGTAGAATTTACCCACTTATTAAACGGATGGAAGTGAATGAACTCTGGTGTAGTCTGATCAGCAATGCATGAAGAAAGGAGTTGGAGGTGTAAAAAATGTCAAATAGCTTTCTCAGATGCATTAAACTATTAATAAAGATAAAATGATCCTTATGTTTTGGGTTTAGAACATCTCTTTTATGATGGCAAGAAGCAGCTTTGATTCACGATTCGCTGGTTTCGGGGCTCGGTGTCATCTTTCAGGAGATGTCAGGAATAATACTCAGACAAGCTATTCAGCTGGGGAAAGAAGGTGACAAAATAAACTCCAAGTTTTCGGCTTTTGGTGCCAGGCCTGGGGTTGAATGAGAGTGACTTAATTGTGCAATGACTGATTTAAAAGTCCGTTAATGTTCATGTCTACATGACATAAACATCTGTAAACTTCCTCTCTGTTTGGGCTTGAGATATCTTATTCACATAGCTCTCACTGCTCTGAGGACAAAAAATAATGTCTTTTGTATCTCTATATCTTCAACGTGTTTACAAGAAGCATGAATCCCAGAGATGATCTCAAGCTTGATGTCACTAATAAACTCAACAGAAAACAAGGATGGTAGGGGGCAGCTAGGTGGCACAGTGGATAAAGCACTGGCCCTGAATTCAGGAGGACCTGAGTTCAAATCTGATCTCAGACACTTGACACTTACTAGCTGTGTGACCCTGGGCAAGTCACTTAACTCTCATTGCCCTGCAAAAAGACCAAAAAAAAAAAAAGATGATAAAGGGCTTCCTGGATTGGTCCAAAAATAAAGTGGAAGGGCAGCTAGATGGCACAGTGGATAAAGCACCAGCCCTGGAGTCAGGAGTACCTGAGTTCAAATCCGGCCTCAGACACTTGACACTTACTAGCTGTGTGACCCTGGGCAAGTCACTTAACCCCAATTGCCTCACTAAAAAAAATAAAAATAAAAATAAATAAAGTGGAGAGGAAGTACTTTCAGTAAAGATGAACAACACAAAGATTAAGAAACTAGAATTAATAGAACTAAAAATTCATTTAAAGAACACTTACTGTGTAAAACACACTGTGATAGATGATGGAGATTCAAAGGTCCAGCCCTGCCACTCAGCATCTGTGGCTACAGGGTGATGAATCATTCAATCAAAGCAACTCTCAAAATTTGCCTCTGAAGTTGTAGAGGGTTGTGATTGGCCATGATCTAGGTTCAATGGAAGGGGATATGAAAGGAGAGAAATAAGGAGAATGACTAATAGAAGGATGATGTTCTTTCTCTAACTCTTTCCCTATCACTGGTTAAATTTGAAAGAAATATCTAAAACCAAGTTTAGACTTGGCTCATGCCTAAGATTTCTTCATGTGGGAATAACAAGGTCTCATCCCACAAAGATACTCTGTCTACAATATGGGTATCAGATATGGGATAACATTTTATTTCTTCCACCACATAAACTATAAAAGATGTAAAGAAGTCACAAGGACACATGAAAATATGCAGAACTATAAAACACCAACCCATTACATTCACTATATTGAACACAGAAGGTAAATGCTGTTTGTAGAACTGTTGAGCAGATATTTCCCATATACCTGATAGCTGCCCTGTCCTAGCAGCATAAAATAACTATAGAGGATTGGCAAAGTTTTTATCTTTTGGCCAGCAATGGTATGGTTTTAATGCTCTAGTTGTGGGAGCCACCTGTTAGTATTTCTCTGCTCCTCCAGGTTACACAGTTATAAAGGAAAGCTGCTTTTTCTGGGCCACTGATACCTGACTTTCAACCAGCTCTCAAATTCAGAAACTTGAACTCAAGATTACCCAAGAGGCAACCTCCAAGGGTGGAAATATCCATTTATAAGTATTGCTATCTACTAACCTATGGCGCAAAAAGGAATCAGAAATGTTTAAACAGGAACTCAAATTATAACAAATTACAGTCAGCCTTCACTAAGAAAGCATGTGTCTCCCATTATCATGTGCTTTTATTGTGCCATTGTTGTTTCTGAGGGTGATGAAATAGAGAGAGAAAGGAGAGAAATCCTTTCCTTCTATTCCATTCCAGTGTGAAAGCTCAAGGAAGGGAGGAAAGTTCAAAAAAATGTTTTTCCAGGCAGCTTTTCTCAATAAGAATCTATCTTCCCAAGCCCCTGTGACATCAGTGACAGCCCCAATAACTAAGAACAAATTGTGGCTGGGGGCAGAGCCAAGATGGCAGAGGAAAGGCCATGACTCTTGGAGCTCCCAACATGAACCATCCACATACTTTCAAAATAATGCCATAAGACAATTCTTGGAGCAGCAGAACCCACAAAAGAACAGAGGGAAACCATTTTCCAGCCAAAGACTTCTTAAAAGGGCAACAGGGAAGGTCTATGGAACTAGGCTGAGAGAGGAGCACAGCATGAGGCACAGATCTAGCCCCAGGCAGGCCATGCCTCCGGAGCCTCAGAACCATCAGCATCAGCAGCTTCTTCTGAAACTCAACTCCCAGACCTGTGAGGGGATCCAGTGGTTGGCTGGGGGGAAATAGCTACAGTCTCTGCTGGAGCTAAGGTGGAACATTCATATTCTGAACCAGTAAGCAGACTCAAGTGGCAGTGGCCCAGTGGGGGGAGGGGTACAGGCATGCCAAGCTTCTGACCATAGAGAATCAGATTTCAATCAGATTTCTGCTTCCAGGTTAAAGAGTAAGTGGGCCATGGTTACTTACAGGCCAGTTGGGCCAAGAACAAGCCTCTCTTTAAATTGTACCACCTGGGACTCCCTGTAGCTTGGGACAGTACATCCTGGAAGCAGGGCTCCACTGTAAGAAAGAGTTAATAAGTGGGCAGCTAGGTGGCACAGTGGGAAAAGCACTGGCCTTGGATTCAGGAGGACCTGAATTCAAATCCAGCCTCAGACACTTGACACTTAACTAGCTGTGTGACCCTGGGCAAAAAAAAGGAGTTAATAGCCAAAAAATAGGCTGGCAAGATGAGCAGGCAGAGAAAGCAGCAGACCATCAAAAGTTTCTTTGGTGGCAAGATAGATCAAGGTATACCCTCAGAAGAAAATAACAAAGTTAAAGCTCCTACATCCAAAGCTTTCAAGAAAAATATGAACTGGTCTCAGGCTATAGAGGCACTCATAAAGGACTTTGAAGATAAATAAGAGAGATAGAGGGAAAAGTTAGAGAGGTAGAGGAAAAAAATGGAAAGAAAAATGAGAGTGATGCTGGAGGGTCATGAAAAAAAGTCAACAGCTTGAAAAGAACAAATTGTGTTCCCTCAAGAAGGGACCAGTACACATATTTAGCTCCATAGATTGTACCATCTTCTAAGAAAGGTCCATCACCAAGCAACCTAATCAAGTTGAATGAGAGACACAAAATTGATCAGAGTTTTCCTGATCATCTTTGCCTCAGTCTTCCCTCAAATATTTTTTATTCTAACAAATCAAATTGGGTACTTTTGCTACATTGACCTATAATGTGAATGCTGGAAAATTCTCTGAGGACCTAGGAAAGCTTAAATGTCCTTTGATTGCCTTCCCCCAATGCCATTCACTAAACGGTTCAGTCAGGCCTACATGGTAAATTTCTAATTTATGACCCAAGTTAATAGTATTTGGTAAAGACCCAGAAATACCATAGCCGATAGACCTGGGTATTGCATCCATTCACAAAACACAGTCATACTCATTAAACAAATTCAACAAACAAATATTTTCAAATGTTCTCATAGGTTACCACTTGCCTCGATGCTTATAAGAACCAAGAAACAAAATTAAAACAAAATAACGAACATTTTAAAAAAAGACATGGATAAAGATAAACAGAACTGAGTAAGAATTTTGAAATTCAAACAAATATCAAGAGAAATCTAAAAAGGCCAATTTATTTGAACAATTCATAGTGCCAACATTCTAAAAAGAAGGAAAAGAAACAAGTTTCTCTTCAGAACTTTAATGTCTTCAAAGGGTATTTATGAAATTAAATAAGAAAAACAGAGATTGATTCTGTCCTAGTGTCTTAAGGAAAGAAGAGGAGTAACAAAGGGCTATAAAACTGTGTATACCCTTTGATCCAGCAATACCATTCCTAGGTTTATATCCCAAAGACATTAGAGATCCAGCAATACCATTCCTAGGTTTATATCCCAAAGACAAAAGAGAAAAGTACCTATTTGTACAAAAAATATTTGTAGTAGCCATTTTTTATGGTGGCTAAGAATTGGAAATCAAAGGGATGCCCATCAATTGGGGAATGGCTAAACAAGCTGTGGTATGTGATTGTAATCAAATAATATTGTGCTATAAAAAATGACAAATAGGATGATTTCAGAAAACCTGGAAAGACTTGCATGAACTGATACATAGTGAAGTAAACAGAAACAGGAAGACATTGTACAACAGTAATAGCAATATTGTATGATGAACTGTGAATGACGTAACTATTTTCAGCAATACAGTGAACCAAGACAGTCCCAAAGGACTAATGATGAAGCATACTATCCACCTCCATAGAAAGAACTGATATTGACTAAACACGTACTGAAGCATTCTATTTTTCACTTTATTTTACTTTTTTCTTTTATTTGAGTCTTCTTATAAAAAATGACTAATATAGAAATGTTTTACAGAATTGCACATGCATAACTTATATCTGACTGTCACCTCAGGGAGGGAAGGGAAGAGAGGGAGGAACAGAATATGGAACTCAAACTTTAAATAAAACTGTTTATTGGGAAAAGGAGGGTAAAAGTATAAAGAAAGAAGAAGAAGGTGGTATTTATTATTTCTTATAATTGGGGTGCTTATAAAGGATAGTATACAAGAATGGAGGAAAGACTGGTGGGAGCAGAAATCAGGTGAACTTCATACTTACCTGAATCAAAGAAGGGATGAACACACAGACACTAACACACACAAAGTTAAGTGCACAGATACATCAAATTCAATAGGGAAACAGGTGGATAATGAGAACAGTGGGAAGAGGGTAGAGAACATTAATAGAGGATATACGAGGGAGAGAATAGTTGTAAGCAAAACAAATTTCCTGATCCTGAAAGTGAAATTAAATGGGAAAGGAGAAAATTTGGGAACTAAGGTAGTACCGACTAGTTGAGGAATGGTTGAATAAAATGTAGTATATGAACATGATGAAACATTATTGCATTATTGCACCAGAAGAAATGACAAAAGATAAAATCCTATGAAGTAAGAACTGCTACAGAGTGAAGAGAGGAGAACCAGAATGATTTCTATTAAGAAAACAATATCATAAAGAAAATGACTTTGAAAGACTTAAGAACTCAGATCAATGCAATGGCCAACATCTCCAGAGGACTTTTAATGACATAGGTAATCCAGTCCCTTACTGTTGAACTTCATGTGGGGAGGGAAGTACATGTTTATGGAGATAGCCACAGTTTAAATTTGTTTTGATTGACTATGTTTACTTGTTACAAAGGGTTTTTTTCTATTTTTTATTTGAGGAGAGGAATCTTCAAAAAGAACAAAATGGAGATAGCAGTGGTGATGTCTCTTCCAAAATTAAAAAAAGAAGAAGAGGAGGAGGGCCACTGCAATAGTTTTTAAAGTACACAGAGAAGAACCAACATAAATTCAGAAGGAAGCATCGATAAGCAGGACCACATTCAAAATAATATGTTGAATTTATCATATTCCTTTTTAAGGCAAGCCCCATGGAAAAGAGATTCATGATTTGTACACAATCCTCCTTTTGTTCTACATTATATAAATAAATGCTCTCTTCTTTCGTATTAAACTCAGAATAAAGCAATTACATTTTAATCAAAATTCACAACAAAATACAATAATGTTCCTTTATATACCCAATTCAGCATATTAGTTGCAAAGCTGTCTCACTTGTCTCTACTATACTATGAATCTTGTTTGGATTGCTTCTGTGCTTTTTCTTGAAATGCTTCATTGATGTGTTTTTCTTCTTTTTTGGTATCACTATTGCTAATTCCCCAATATACCCAATTCTAACCTCTCCCTTCATCCATACAGACATAAATCATTTTAACAAGTTAGCATAGTAAAATTAAAGAAATCCACACATTGACCATGTCTATGTCCTAATTCAACACTTCTCTGTCAAAAGGTAAGAAACATTCTTCAGCTCCGGTCTTCTGCAGTCATAGATGGTCAATATATTAATCAGAATTCCTAAGTATTTCAGAATTCTTTTGCTTTGGAATGTTTTTGTCATTGAATTAATTATTATCTTGGTTTTGACCTTGTCATCATTCACCTATTCACACAAGTCTTCCTAAGTTTCTCTGTATCTGACCCTATTATTAATTCTTACAGTGAAATATTTTATTAAACTCAAATGTTATAATTTTTCAGCCATTTCCCAATTGGTAGACATCCTCTCTTCAGTTCTAGTTCTTTGCTACAACAAATGGTTCTGCAAAAAATATTTTTGCACATACAGGTATTTTTCCTTTTATTTGATTTCTCATGGTGATATTGGTAGGTTAATGGGTAAGAAAAATTTCATGACTTTAGGGGTATACTTCCAAGGTTTTCCAGAATGGATGGAAGGACTTCAAAGTTTCACCAATAGTGCACGAGTGTGCCAGTACTTCACATCTGCCATTTTCCCTTTTTGCCTCCTCTGATGGGTATAAAGTAGTAAAAGCACTGTTTCAATTTGTGTTTCTTTTATTAGTAATAGTATGGAACATTTTTTCCAATGGTTGTTGATAGCTTAGTTTTTTTATGTTGAAAATTTCTTATTAATATCATCTGACCACTTATCAGTTGAAGATTGGTTCTTGTCCTTATATACTTAAATCTATGTCCCATATCTCTTGAATATTGGGCTTTATCAAAGATTTCTGGAAAGACTTTTCCCAATTAGCTAATTCTTTTCTGATTTGTACTGTATTGATTGTATTTGTGCATAAGCTTTGATGATTCTCTCTAGCCTTCATTTGTTTACAAAAGCTTCCCTATTTATAGTTATGAAAGCTATCTCCTTCCATATACCTTTGATTTGTTTATGATGTGACCTTGCCCAAAACTCCTCTCCTGTTCAAAGTCAGCTCTAAGTATCCTGTAGCCAGAAATCAGTTATCAAATGAGGCCTTGATGCTGCCTTCCCACCTTCTGTTCCTTACCTCACTAAAGCTTCCCCTCCTTGATGGAATTATATATTTCTGATTGAATAAGTATGCTATTATATTCATTGATACTTTGAGATCCATTACTCTGAAAAGAGACTGATTTCCCTCAGCTGTGCAACTGCAAGTAATAAACTTTGAACAACCTGCCTACTAAACCAAAATGTGGTCATTTGTGCCACAACAGAATAAATATAAAGTCATACTTTAGCTTGAAAAATCAACTTCAAAAGTACAGGAATGGTTAGGTAGAAATTTGTCTGGAGATTTTATTGAACTGCAAGTTCAATATTCATCAGGAATGCAATATGACAACCACAAAAGATAATGAAATCTTAGACTACATTACAAGGGGAAAAGCTTCCAAAAATGAGGCAATAGTCCCTCTGTCCTAGAATATCGTGTCCAGTTCTGGGAATTGTCGCTTAGGAAGTACATTGATAAGCTAGAGAGCATACAGAGAATAAAGACAAGAATGATGAAGGGCCTTGAGTCCACATTATTATATGGAACAGTTGAAAAGAATGGGGCTGATGGGGTTAGCCTGAAAAAGAGATAATTCAGGAAGCACATGATATTTTTCTTCAAGTATTAAAAGGATTGTCATGTAATAGACACATTGGACTTATTCTGTTTGACTCCAGAAGGTAGAATAAGGAGCAATGAGTGGAAATTATATTTTAAAATTTAGATCTAATGTCATGAAAAACTTCTTATTAATTAGACCCGGTCAAAAATAGAGTGAGCTTCTTCAGGAATTAGTGGGTTATGTTCTAATAGAGATCTTCAAAGAGAGTTTGGATACCTACTTGTCAGGTGTCTTAGAATGGGAATTTATTTTTAGCTAGGGTTTGGATTAGAAGACCATTGAGGTTCCTTTTAAAACTACAATTCTGTTATTTTCTTAAACTGCTTATTCTTTAAGAATCTCAGGTCATTGGCTCCTACCCATCCTGTCTCTGACCTAACTCTATGAAATTCTCCTTGCTGATGTCTAAGGCATATTGGACTATGTCCTGGTTTTCCTTATGTGGTGGAAGCAACATCTAACTAGGATCCCTGCCACTTAGGGTAAGTTAGTTTTTCTCTAGATGGTAAGGGAGCTATCCCTGAGAATTGGTTGAACCAACAGATTAGGTATCAAGACTTTCCTGGCAATGACCTTTAAAACATAATGAATGTCCCTACTACCACAAAGGGTAGGCAAGCATACACCACCAAAGAACTTGAAAGGTTATGGGAGTTTAAATAACAATATGAGTCATTGGATCTTCTGTGTGTGTGTGAGAGAGAGATAGAGATAGAGACAGAGACAGAGACAGAGACAGAGACAGAGACAGAGACAGAGAGAGAAGGAGGCCAAAGCAGCAGAGCTCCTACATGCAGCAGAGTTATATCAAGTTGGAAAACTTAGAGATTACTTGCTTTTGCAAAGCTAGGTAAATCAGTTAGACCCTAAATAAAGATCATCCTTTGTTCTCTGGCCTGAAAAGTCATGGAAAAAAATAGAAATGAAATGGGAATAACATTTCCAGGCATAAAATTATACTGTTATATTATACATCAAAACTATTTGGTACCAGCCAAAAATAAAAGAAAACCAGATTTGTAGAATAAACTACATATGGAAGAATCAGAACTCAATAAGCACGTAATAAAGGCTCATTGATTGATTGATAAATTACCTGAGGAACAACTCCCTATTTTACAATATCTGCTAGGGATACTGTAAAGCAGAATGGCAGAAAATAAATTTAGACCAAGAAATTGCACCATATGCTAAAATAAGTTCCAAATGGATACATAACCTAAATATTAAAGGTCATCCCCTAAAAAGAAGAGTACCAAATGTACATAACTATGATTGGGGGGAAGTTCTTAATCAAACAAAAGAGAAAGGCAAGCACAAAAGATAATATGATCATAACTGAAAAGCTTTATGTACGAACAAAATCCATTCAAAGAGGATTAGAAGGGAGACTGAAACTTGAGGGTACGTAATTGCTATTTATATAATTTATATAATTACTGTTTTCAAAATGCTTTACACACATCATCTCATTTGATTTTATCCCCACAATTCTGTGAGGTAGCTGTTGTCATTCTTCCCATTTTACCAATGAAGAAATTAAGTCTGGGAGAAGCTAAGTGACTTGCCCAGGGTCATACAGCTAGTAGGTGTCCAAAGCAGGATTCAAACAGAGCTCTTCCTGAGTTCAAAGTCAACATTCAATTCACTGAGCTTAAAGTCTATATCCCTGGTTCTGAGTTGTGGTTTTGACACTTAAGAGCTATGTGACCATCGCAATGTCAATTCACTTTCTCACGAGAGATGAAAAACCTAAAAGCCAATGCCCCCAAGGAGCAGAACTGGAGAAGCTTCAACAAAGATTAAGGAAAGGTCACTATCCTTTCTAGAAGAGCACAGTAGCACTTTAGTTGAAAGAAGGATTGTAACACTTTACCTGAAAGAACACCGTGATATGCAGCTGAGCTTGAGGCTTAGGATGGTTGAAATAGTAGCTTTCTATCAAAGAGAAAACCCAGCTAGTCTAGCAGATAAATGAATCCAGCATAGAAACAATGACCTATGAGAAACAAACATAGTTGATCTGTGAAGTAACTCATTCATCACCAACACTGATGCTTCATCTGACAATTAATTTTAACTACTCTTCAAAGAAAGAAAAGACTTTGAAGATCTGCTATTCTGGAGTTGTAAGTTGTCTTGGCCATATGTATTCCCTCAATTTGTGCCTCATTACCAATATACTTTTTTTTTTGGGGGGGGGTGAGGCAATTGGGGTTAAATGACTTGCCCAGGGTCACACAGCTAGTATGTGTCAAGTGTCTGAGGCTGGATTTGAACTCAGGTCTTCCTGACTCCAGGGCCAGTGCTCTATCCACTGCGCCACCTAGCTGCCCCACCAATATACTTTAAGGTGATGTCTACTCTCCCTCTTCCTGCACAGACTGTGTCTCTGTGTGCCCCAATTTGTTTATTTTTGTTGTTGTTGGGTGGACCAAGGGAGACAACTCTTTGTAACTACTGCTCTTATAATGCAATGTGAGTATTTTCTGAGAAGCCTACTGACTGATTGTTAAAAGGGAGCATACCGGTAGGGGCTTGTGAGCTACATTGCTAAGCACTAGAGAATTCAAAAGTTCAAAAGAATTCAAAGTTAAGAAAAAGTCAATGTTGAATGGAATTAGTTAGGAAGAGCTTCATGGTAAGTATTAATCAGGGATTGAAAGGAACTATAAGGAATTATATTCATGTGTGCAATAGAAGGGATATTTAAAGTGGAATTAACAGCATAAGTGAAGAAATATGATGAATTTTTTTTCAAAAAAGATTATTTTAGCTTTTAAAAAAGTTTGACATTCTTTATCAGAACCATAGTGAGAAACATCATTGTACAGGTAAGGTGTAAGCAAAAAAAAAAAAAAAGGTGGGGGGCAGGGAAGGAAACTGGACATTATTCAACTAGTAATAGAAACATTTCAAGGAAGCCTCTAGAAGTGTGACAAGGGTTCGTGGTCTGAAACTTTGTCCCATGGAGGGGCAAATCCTGATGGATATGAAACATTGATTTTTTTTTTAAGTTTCATGAAAGCCAGTTTGCTGAAGTGGTTAAGGGTATGGAAAAAGAGTGGACTTATTATTTGCTTGGCACAGGAAACATCCACATAAGAAAACTGCCACAACCAATATAGACCAGTCCTTTCTCTGGAACTTAAGGAATTAGAGAGCTCCTAAAGGGCTCATAGGTCAAGGGGAGTTAGGAGAATTTTATTCCTGCCTAGGGAAAAAAAAGTCACAGTCACTGAGTAAACAACACTATATTTTGGGAGCCATCCTAAATAGATATTTTTCAGTTGGCCAAGGAAAAAAAAATAGCAATCAGAACAAAGTTTCTCTTGAGCATAAAAAACACAATAGATTCACCAGAGCAGGGAATTCTCACAAATGAGAGGTTTAAATAGCGATTTCGATGCCTCTTTCTGAACCTGCCAACCAATACAAACACGGGATAATAGAATTTTTGAGTTGTAACAGACCATAAAGATCATCTAACACTTTTCTAGATGAAAAAACAAAACAAAATAGCCAAACACAGAGAGGTTAAGTGATCTACCTGAGATTACGCAACCCATTATTGACAGGGCCAAAACTAGAACCTAATCTTTGAATTCACAATTTGGTGGTATTGAAGCTTACCCAGGGATGTCATTGTATAGTGGACATCCCATTATCCTAGTGGACATCCTAAGGTAAGCTTTGACACAACCTCTGGCACAAGAAGAACCTGTAGCCATGAAGAAGTTGTGGATAATTAGTGCCTGCTGTGTAAAATGTTTCTGAAAACAGGTAAAATCAGAGTAAATATTAATTAGTAATAGTCCAGGTCACTACCATAGTTTCTCCTGTATTCTAGAATAAGAATTTAATGAGGGGATCCAATTGGGCACATCATTAGGGATACTCCAATCTGACCCTTGTGAGAATACCCAAGATATGGTTTTTGTTGGGTATGGAATCATGCCTTATACATATTTATACATGTGTCTCTCCTGATAGAATGTAAGCACATTGCAACTAGGAATTGTTTCATTCCTTGTACTTATATCTCCTGTGCCTGGCCTAGTGACTGCACAAAGAAGGCGCTCAATAAATGCTTGTTGTTTGATTGTTTGATGGCTTGGGCCATCCTAGAAAATCATGGATCTTAAATGTT
This sequence comes from Dromiciops gliroides, assembly GCF_019393635.1. Taxonomy (NCBI): domain Eukaryota; kingdom Metazoa; phylum Chordata; class Mammalia; order Microbiotheria; family Microbiotheriidae; genus Dromiciops; species Dromiciops gliroides. The sequence continues at coordinate 488,351,848 of NC_057861.1, forward strand.
TAGTGTTCAGAGTCCTTTCTAACCTATGACATCCTCCCCCACTTTGGTCCTTTATAACCTACCTCTGCCCTGCCCCAGCCAACATTGTCTTTTTATACTCTATGCTCCTCCATATACTCTCCAATCTACTTACATTGACCTCTTTGCTGTGTCTTGAACAAGACACTCCATTTCCTGTCTGGGCATTTTCACTGGCTGCCTGCCATGCTTGAAATGCTTTCCCTCATCTCTCCCTCCTAGTTTCCCTGTCTTCCTTTAAGTCCCAGCTAAAATCCCAGCTTCTCCAGGAAGCCTTTCCCAAATACCCTTAATGCTAGTGCCTTCCTTTTTCTGGCTTCCCCCCTATTTATCCTCAATATAATTTGTTTGTACATAGTTATTTGCTTGCTGTCTCCCCCATTAGATTGGGAGCTCCTTGAGGTCAAGGATCATCTTTTACCTTTCTTTATATCCTCAGTGCTGAGCATAGTAGGCATTTAATAAATGTTTATTAAATGAATGAATGAATGAATGGTCATAGAGCCTATCTATTTCATTTACTTCAAAAACAAAAGGTCCATAGAGGCTAAGTAAGTTGGTTCAAGAACCAACCAATTGAAAGAACAAGAATTCAGACCTGCCTCCAGCTCCACTATCCTCCATGACACAACATGGGCTATAGTGAAGGGTCTGTTTGAAAAGGTCTGACTTTTCTTCATTGAATTTCTTCAGTTGTTGCTAAAAGGCTCTATGAACCTAATCTAACTTTTCCAGAAGTACCAATTTCCTCATCTTAGGCTTCCTATTAAGTGACTGTTAGAGAGTAAGAACTGAACTCTGTGGGAAAGAAGCCTGCATATGTCATGTTTTAGGCTAGCAGCCCTGTGACAATAGCTTTGGATTTCTATCAGGGTTGTGACTCCTAGATCAGCTTTATAGTAAGTTCCTAAACTCAGGGAAACCTTGAGTTAGCAGAAACTCCTATCAAAATGCTGGAGTTAAATGACACCTGAAAGAGGTTTTGCAGCACCAACAGGGAGTATTCACTGTTTACAAAGTATGTTTTTCTGCTTTGCATGAGAAAATTGGAGATGGGGGAAAACCTTTTTTCAAGACTGTAAAAGATTTCAATAATTTTCAATAAGATGGATATATTGGGGGCCACTTGAGGGGAATAAACACACACTGGACCAATTCAGTTCACCAAACATTTATGAGAGAGACACAGAAAAAGACAGAGAAACAGAGACAGACAGAAAGACATAGCAATGGATAGCAACAGACACAGAGGAAAAGGGAAAGGGGGAGGGAGGGAGAAAGAGGAGAGAGAAACAGAGGAGAAAGAGAAAAGGAGAAAGAGAAAGTAGAGAAGAAAAGACACGCAGAAAGAGAAAGATGAAGGGGGATAAGTAAATAAATATAGATGATAGAGAGATAGCTAATTTATTAAGCACTTACTAGATGCCAAGCCCTGTGCTAGGTGCTGGGTTTAACAAAGACTAAAAAAAAATTAAACGTCTGTCATCACCGGACTTATATAGGATGTCTTTAAGATCTAAGTTTAAAGATCATATTCTGAATATCAAATGAAATAAAGGGGGAAGCTCTTCAACTTTAAAGACCTATGTTAATGTTATATGAGACAAGTGACGTCCACATAACATTTCCCATAATAGAATATGTTTTCTGAGGGCAGAGTATGTTTGTGCTTTTGACTTTGTATGACCAAGGCCTTCAATACAATAGGTGTTTAATAAATGCTGGTTAGATTTAATTGAATCAAATGACAAGTCTCTAGATTATTTGAGGTATGTTAATATATTCCATGCCTAGAGATTTGAAACAACAACATATGTCCTTGGCTGTTTACTTAACAGGAGGAAAATAATCTAAATTAAAATGTGTTGGTAATGTTGTTGCCATCTTTTCTCTTTGATAGAGGCTGCTCTATTATTACTATTAGTAATAATTACTATTATTAATAATATTTCCACAATATTTGATCTAGACTTTTGTCAGGAAGATTAGAATATTTATACCAATTTTTTATTAATGTTGATTAATCACTGATTAATCAAGAAGTAGTTTAATTGATTAATTAGCAATTAGCAAGTGGAAATGGTGTACTTTTTCAAACATAGAAAATTGTCACCTTACTCACCATTAGAGCCAGGAATACTAAATGCCCAGAGCCTTTATTTCTGATCCATTACCCACAGAACCACATCACTGACCATCATCCCAAAGTTTATTACTAAAAAATTTCAGCAAAACATTTCAGAGTTTATTATTTGTTGACTCTGGAAAATGCGTACTATGGCTGAATTTGGAAAGGTGAAGAACCTCTGGGCCATATTGCACAGCTGCTACTATGCAGAGTGGAAAGCATGGAATATGACTTTATAAAAGATAAAATATATAGTTTTACAGCCAAGAACAACTTACCCAGAAAAATTAAGTATAACCCTAAAAAATGAATCATTAATGAAATATAGGACTTCCCAGCCTTCCTGATGAAAAAATAATAGCTGAGTAGGAACTTTGAAATACAAACAATAGGAGTAAAAAAACATTAAAAATACATAAATAAAGTGAGCAATTGGAAAAGACTTTAAAAGGATGAAGTATTTACATTCTTATGAGGAGAGGCACTGATACAGGATCTAAGAACCATGATACCCTCAAGGATCATAGAAGGAGTCAAATAAGATAGAGGGCTTGAAAAAGATGTTTTAAAATGTTTTGAAGATGTTGAAAGAAAAAAGAAAGGCAGAAGGAAAGGTTACTCTAGCAGAGGAAGAGATAAATGAGAAGGGTACTTACCTCACATAATCAGGAGATGCAAATAAAAGTCTATGCAAATCAGGAAGGTGACCTTTGAACATCATTTTAAACCTATGCAGAAACAAGTGAGAATCAACTTATATTAAAACAACTGTAAAGACAATTTTGAAAGATAAGACCTTTGATTAACTCAACGATCCACCATGATTCCAGAGGACTAATGGTTTAGAATGTTTCCCATCTCCTGACAGAAGTGATGGACTAGACTTATAAGTTGAGGCAAGAATTTGGAATGTGGAGATGTGTTTTACTTGACTGTCCATATTTGTTGGACAATTTTTTTTTCTTTCAATGGTGTGGAGAAGGCAGTAGGGAGACAGAGTATATGGTTTTTAATTAAAAAACAAATTAAATAAAAGCTAAGCAAGTTAGCCCTAGAAACATTCAAGTCAGCTTTGTGGAATGTGATCCCTGAGCCTCTACCAGAAGACATTGGAGGGGGGAAAGATTTTCTCTCAACATTGTAGTCAAGTTCTTTGCCAAATATGAGAGAATGGCCTTTATTTCATCCACCATAGAAAATGCATAGGATATAAAGGACTTATAGGAACCCACAAAGAAATATAAAGAAGAAAATAGTCAATTAGAATCTTTCCACAAGGTAAAAGTACTTTGGAAGACTGCTGAACAAATATTTCAAGGGGAACCTATACTGTCCCAACAACTCAGAAATATCATGGAGGGTTGGTATGGTCCACATCTCCTGTGCTTCCCCACCTCCCCTTGTCCTCTAGATCCCCCCACCTCCATTAGAGTCACCACCACCATGTCCAACCTCAGTACAATCCTCTTCCTTCTTCAAACTGCACACTGTTGGGTCATTCTCCCTCTTGAAGATCAGATCTTGGTTCTAGAAGTCAGAAACTCTCAATCTCTGGGGAACTCTATAGTTTAGGTGCTATGCAACTGTGAATTACAAACATGGAAACCACCAAGGCAGGAGCTGTCCATTCTTGGGCTTGCTAATCACTGACCTTTGCTCACAAAAGGAAACAGAAATGTAAATGATGGCACAAAGGACTTGAAGATCCAGGAACTCCCTGTCAGTCAAGTGATCAATAAACATTTGTCCAGTACCTACTAGTGCCAGGCCCTGAGACTGCAAAGGGATACAAAAAGAGGCAAAATACAGTCCCTTGCCCTTAAGGAGTTTATAATCTAATAGGAGAGATAACATGCAAAGCAGTATATACTAAACAAGCTATATACACAATAAATAGGAAGTAATTAACAAAGGGAAGGCACTAGAATTAAGAAGGTTTAGGAAGGCTTCCTGTAAAAGGTAGGCTTTTAGTTGGGACTTAAACAAAACCTGGGACATCAATATATGGAGCAGAGCTGGGAAAGCATTCCAGACATGAAGGACAGGCAAAGAAAGTGTCCAGAGCCTTCTGACGCTCACCTGGGTAAGCACTGACTGTTCATCATGAGCTTCTCTTGCAAGTTATCATTTTCTGCTCTTGGTTAAGATAAGGGGAGGAGCTAAGGACACCAGATAGAAATGTTTCTGCCCATCTTGCCATACTCCAGTTTGAAAGTCCAAAAGATAATACATATAGGAAAAGAAAAGGAGCAAGCCACTTCAAAACTTTCTTTCATAGAGCACCCCTTCTAAATTACCTCCTCAACTTGGTAACTTGGGACCTCAAGAGATGACTAATTTTACAGGTTCCAGAGTACTCTATTGGGTCTGATCTTGAAGGGTTTCTTCACCTGAAAATTAAATAGATTCAATTAGAACACCTCTAAGATATCCTCTTCTATCTCTAAAATTATTATATAAATGTGGGTTTTGAAAATGGCAGAATTATTAATGGTTCAAAATTGGTGACTCTCAGTCACCAATCATCTTCAAGGTAGCCCCACTCCCTGTGGCTCAATTCCTATGCCCTTTCAGCAAGGGGCTAGAGCACATCTGTACCTCTCTAGAAAGTGCCCTTCTGGCAAAGGTCCATGCCCTATATTCTCAGGTTCACTGCAATGTGAGAAACTAATCAAATTTAGCAGGGACTTCTCTGAGCATCCCAGTTACACTAATTCCCATTTTACAAAAGAGAAGTGACATGGGACTTAGGATAAATCAGAAGAAATTTCTCCTGTGAGAAGCAAAACCAAATATGACCAGATAACAGGACAGACATATTGAGGAATCAAGGGACTATTAAAGTTTAGAGTGACCAACTAGGTATCAGGACAGACATACCTAAGAAGTAAGGGGAGATTAAATCCCATAGCAGGAAAGGCAATTAGGTGTGGCTACTACCTGACCAGAGCTAGGAGACAGAGATAAGCCCAAAGGTCAAGACCATCATTTCAAAAAAATCCTCCTTGACTCTCAGGAATATGACAAGCATCCAAGTTTTCCCCACCCCACCCCTAAAGGGAACTTTCCAATTTTCAAGTGAACACCCCATCTATCCTCTATAAGAGCTTTTGCCTTCCCTCTGTCCCTGGAGAAGGAGAATGTTCCTAAGCTGTCCTCCCTGAGGGATGAATTCTTTGACTTCCCACTCAGTCACTTTCTCTAGTGCCAAATAAAAGACCATTTTAATTTTAATTGGACTGTGTGTGAGAGTGTAATTCTTTATTGAGGAATACCTAAGAACCACCACCTTTCCCCATGACAAGAAGGAAACTGAGAATTAAATTTGCTAAAGATCACACAGCTGATAAATGACAGCACTTGGATTGGAATACATGACCTCTGACTCCACAGCCAACATTCTTTCTCTGTTGTAGATGAAACTAAGAGTTGGAAGTTTATGTAGAAAGTCACAGATAAAGAAAGTGAGGGACCCAAGATATTTTCTTATTTTGTTTGTTGTTTATGCATCTTAGCATTTTTATTTTATAATTCATGATTGTGCACAAGGGAAAGATAGTCTGGGATATAAAAGTTTTCATCTACATCCAGATACTTGACTTCTTTTGTCATGCTAATCGATTTTCATTATGCCCTCATCTTAATATCCCAATGCTATCTTCATAGTTCCATAAAAATGGAATCTTTCCAAAGTAAGGGAAATATATGGTAGGGTTACCCTTACTGCCTTCCAGTTCTCAATGAGTCTTTCCCTTATTATCCAGGTATATGTCAATGAAATTTTGAACCAATAAGAATTTTGCATCTTCAAAGTGAAGTGTGAAGAACCAAGAGAACGTTGTACACGGTTACAACAACATTATGTAATGATCAACTATGAATGACTTAGCTCTTCTCAGCAATACAATAATCCAAGACAACTCTGAAGGACTTATAATAAAAAATGCTATCCACCTCCAGAACTGATGGAACCTGGATGCAGATTGAAGCATACTATTTTCGCTATATTTTTTTTCATGTTTTTTTTCCTTTTACAAATTTTTTTTTTACAAACTCTTCTTTCACAACATGACTAATATGGAAATGTTTTACATGACTGCACATATATAACCTATATCAAATTGCTTGCCCTCTCAAGGAGGGGAGAGGAAAGAGAGGAAGGGATAAAATTTGGAACTCAAAATTGTATTAAAAATTAATATTGGAAATTGTCTTTACATGCAACTGGAAAAAAATAAAATACCATAAAAAAGAATTTTGCATCTTTGATATCCACATTTATATAATAGTTTTAGAGACAGAATAGACCTTGGAGCTCTTCTAGTTGAACCACCTTATTTTGCATGTGAAGAAACTCTTTAGGGATATAGATCCACAAAATATCCAGGAACTTGTGAGACTGGTCACCCTTTAAGTTTTTATTGATGTCTTTGGCTATGGGTTTGGGGTTTTTTTAGCCCCATAGTTTCCCCTAGTATACTTCTCCCTTCCACCTCCCAGAAAGAAATAGTATTTTTAAAGACAAAAAGAAAAGGAGGAAAAAATAACCATAACTGATCAATATATCAAAAAAGTCTGAAAATATATGCAATGTGCAATACTTGTGGACCTTCAACTTCTGCTAAGGGGTGGGATAGGAACTCTTCATATTTTTTTCAATCTATACTTTTAATTTATGATTTCTCAACATTCACTTTTGATTTTTTAATATTCCATTTACAGAGTTATAGTCATTGTGTATATAGTTAACTTGTTTGCTTCACTCTGTGATAGTATGTAGAGGTCTTTCTATACTTCTCTATATTCATCATTTCTTCAACACAGTAATATTACATTAAGGCAAGGATTCTTAACCCTTTTGGTGATGTGGATCCCTTTGGCAGTCTGATAAAAGCCTATGAACCCATTCTTGGAATAATGTTTGTTGTTTACATTCAGAATTGAAGGATATGCTCAATTTAGTTAGATTTTAGGGCAACTAGGTGTCAAAGTGGATAGCATACAGGGCCTGGACTCAGGAAGACCTGAATTCAAATGAGGCCACAGACAACTTTCTAGCTGGGTGACCCTGGGAACTTAACTCTGTTTGCCTCAATTTCCTCATCTATAAAATGAGCTGGAGAAGAAATGGCAAACCACTCCAGGATATTTGCCAAGAAAACCCTTAAAAGAGGGATCATGAAGAGCTGGGCATGGCTGAAATGACTAAACAACCACAATGTATAAAAGGGGTGCTGAAAATCAGGAATGGGGTGGTATCCATTATAGAGAAAATCCAGTAGAGTCAGGACTGCAGCCTAGAGAAGAATGAAGACTTGGCTGGCCTGGGTGTTTCAAAAGAGATTCTGAGAGGAACCAGCCAATCAGACCGAGAAGCCTCTCAAAGTAGGGTACTTCCAATGTGTGAAGGGAGAAGTGACCTTCCAGGGTGAAGAGGCTTCAGGACATTATAGAGAAAGACTGGGAGAGGAAGAAGCATAGGGGAATGTGAGTGGTAGAATGGTTTAAGAAGAAACTTGGAGTTGGAATGAGGAAAGATCAGGACTGAATCTTCTAAAACCAATTGTATAATCCTGGACAAGACATCATCTCTGAGCCTCGGTTTCCCCATCTGTAAACTGTAGATGATAAATACTTATACCTTTTTTTGTGCAGAAAGTGCTTTGTAAGCCTTAAATCACTATGTAAATAGGAGTTGTTACTATTATTGTTGTTGTTGTCAGGTAGCAGCTGCAGCAGCATCAGAAACCAGACTGGAGCAGTCAGCTACACTGCTTTCTTTTTGCTTTTGCATTTTCTTTTTTTTTACTGATATTGTATAGTCAAAATCTTGGCTTTTCAAATTACCCCCATCCACTACGAGCCATGTTTTAGAATTTGGAGTCATGGAGTTTTAAATATCTCTTCTCAGATGTCTCCAATATCTACTTTCCTCGGTAGGTACACGTCCAATTATGCCCAGTTGTCAAGGAAATACTCTGGCCAGGGAACTGTGTCCACTCACTCTCTCTCAAATTCACAGCCCACTAAGGGGTTTTTAGCTAGCCTAGAGACCAGTCTTACTCAAGAATGGTTTTTTAGCAGGATGGAAATAATAGCAGCCCAAGCTGGGAGAGCAAAAGTACCATCCTCCTTTTCTTGACCTGGGGGCAAGATACCTCCCTACCTGCCTGCTGGTTCCTATGCATCTCCTACTTAGCAAGTCTTTGCTTGGTCTTTTGACCACAGAATTTACATAGCCCTTTCAAATCCAGTGAATCTCCCTCTTACTGGCTGCAGGAACTTTGGGCCCACTGCCATGTTCTTTCCTATGATTTCGGAACTCTTGATTTTTGTTTACTACTTATCCTATTTCTGACTCCAAGGCTTCCCAAACTCATGTGTGTGTGTGTGTGTGTGTGTGTGTGTGTGTGTGTGTGTGTGTGTGTGTGTGTATAGGTATAGATATAGGTATGTGTATATGTATTTGTGTGTATATATATATATATATATATACATATATATATATACATACATATATACACATGTGGATTTATATATGTATGTGTATTTATAAATGTGTGTGTGTATATATACATACATACACACACACACACACACACACACACACACATATACCCTCCTTCTGGCTTCTTACCCAATTCCTTCAACCTTCAACCTACTATAGCCCATGACCTGTCACTTTGTGTTTGTGTGACAAACATCCAGATAAAAAGTGAAAAATTCAGTCAAATTAGTTTCAGCAACTACCCTGAATCAACTATTTAGTGTTAGCCCTGACCAAATCAAGTGAATTTTTCATGAAACTGGGTGATTTCAGGCCTGTTATGCTTGTCTCTGAGATTACAGGACAGTCTTTCTTACCCTGATAGCCTCTAAACTCTAACTTCAAGATAGGCAATTTTCGGTCATAGACTCACTTTCTTCGTTTTTCACTTTGTGTACATGTATGTGCTTATTGAAAAGATTAAATTGATTCTGTATCATTTTTTATTGATCTTATTTACAATTAATTGATTTTATCTGGTAACTGCTTAAGTCATGGTTCTTGGTCTCTGAACTTAGTTCAGAATTCAGCTGGCCTATAATGGGTTAAGTTTAAAAATCCATCTCTTGCTAGAATGCAGGAAGATACAAGGGTTTGTATCTTTATATCATCAAGCTATCCTTCAAGGATGTCTGGTTTGCTATCCAAAGAGGTCTGGCCCATTATCTTTGGCCTTGTAGATGGACTCAAACAATGAACTTTTCTTAGTTACAGGAGGGATAAATGTGTGTGTATGTGTGTGTTTATGTATGTTTATTTTATTGGGATTTATCTTTGAAGGGTTCCTTTAAAGTCTCCTATCTTGGGACTTTGATATATGATTTCCAGACCAAGGGGCAGATAGAAGGAACAATAGATAGAGTGTTGGGTCTGAAGTCAGGATAGAACTTAGTTCAAATCCACCCTCAGACACTTACTAACTGTGTGATCCTGGGCAAGTCACGTAACTTCTGTCTGCCTCATTTTCCCCATCTGTAAAATGGGGATAATGATAGCCCTCCCCCACCTTCCAGGGTTCTTGTGAAAGTCAAAGGAGATACTACTTGTAAAGCTAAACTTATCATAGTGCCTGGCACATAGTAGATGCTATATAAATGTAAGCTATTGGAAAGAGAGAAGCTCTGCCCTTAGCAGAAAAGAATCCCTTACAGAGGGGAGTGAATATATGATTTGACTGCTCCCCCGCCCCCCAACACATATGCATTCTCTATCCACCAAATTAGCTACTAATAAATACTGACAACTATAGTGCTTTAAAGTTTGCAGTGCTTTGTGACTATGCATTCCTATCTGAGCGTCACCACAACCCTGTGAGATGTATATTAAAGCTATTTTTGTCCCATTTTAGAGATGAGAAAATTGAGACTGAGACATCCATCCCTTTCCTGCCCATGGTCAGAATTGTAGGAAATAGCAGATATAGGATTTGAACCAAGGCTTTCCTGACTCCCTGTCCATCCCTCTATCCTCTATATCCTATAACTCTAGATGCTATCCTCTATATATCCTCTCAAACAAAGGAAATGATTGGCCAAAGTCAAGGTCCTAGGTTCAAAGTGTTCTAACACAATGGAGTCTCTTCATGGTACAGCAGAGCAGATTAATGATTGGTTTGCTGGAAAAAATGCTTTATTAGAGGAGATACAGGCAGACAGACAGACAGATAGACAGACTAGCAATCTCTGGATAGCCTTAAGTGATTAAAGTTGCTTTCAAATTACACCCCAACCCAATAAGACCCAAGACCCAAATGTGCAATGGCAGATGCTTTAAGTTTGTTCTGCCCAAATCAGGGCTTTGTTACAGCTGAGACATTTGCCCCTTTGGGTAGTGGGACAGGTGGGGTGGCTTCAATAGGGTCTCTAGGCAAAGGGGATTCATGGTGCAAAAGGGAGTCATATCAGTCCTAAATGTCTTTACTCTGGAGTCAAGTATAGGGCATATTCCCAGATCTGAATGATACATGGCAGACTTGGGGAAGTTGCAGTGGCTATCCCTATGAACAGAGGAAGTAGAATTCCAAAAGAAAGCCTCACTTCTGATAAGGGATCCCAGGAAAGATCTGTGAGTCGCTGAAAGTGCTGAAAGCCAAAGTAAAACTGATGAGCTGGCTTGGGTCCACCTTGTCCCTTTGGTCCAATTTTCCATGCAGATGCCAACCTTCCTGTCTTATATTAAAATAAGATGTACCTTTGGTGTGATAGCTGCTGCACTACAAGTGAGGAGGCCAGGCTGCTTTCTCACCCCAAGGAGACAGGACTGCTCTTCAGAGAACCGAACAGACTGGGGGACAGATAGGGCCACTCATCCAAATGGAGGAGGTTAAAAGAGGGGCAATTTCAAACGAGTAAGATGGCAAAGGCAAAAGGCTAGACCAAAAACATCCAGACTTCTGTCTTGGAAGAGAGTGAGAGGATAGGAGATTCAAATCTATAAAACCATGAAGGGAAGGAATAGAGCAAATATGTATCACCCGGAGACCCAGGGCAAAGAAAGCAGAATCAAAAGAGCAATACCTACAAGGACTATAGCAACATCCATGAGAACAACACTAAAACCCAACAAAAATCAGATAAAAGGCAATGACCAATGTTGGTCCTAGAGATTGATAATAAAGTATGGGTTCCCCTCTAAGGTGCTTAGTGGTCATTTACAAGATGGAATGTTACAAACAATGTCCAATGGGGTCATGTCAGTTAATCTTGCCTAACTCTGTTTCTTTGTTATTTTAGAGGGCTCTATGGAACAGGGAAGCAGGATTATTGAGAAAAGACCATAATTTTTTTTTTAATCAAAAAAATAGGATTTGAAGAGAGCCAGGAGTGGGAGCAGAGCCAAGATGGTGGAGGAAAGACATTAAATGCACAGAGCTCCTGACACAATTACTCCCAAAACAGCAATAAAACAAGCCCTGGAGCAGCAAAACCCACAAAAAGATGGCTGAGAATATTTTCCAGATTAAAGGGGGATTTACTGGGCTGCAAGCACAGTCCAACCCCACAATCACACCAACACAGACCCCAAACATGCTGTGCAAGAGGAACTTACCTCCAGCCTCTGAATCAGCTACGGCATCAGAGTCTTCTGGAACTAAGCTTGCTGTCCGGTGAGAGGGCTGAACAGCAGGCCCCGGGGGTGGAAAATACAGGATTATCTCCTGGACCTAAGGAGGAATTTGACTATCCCACCCCAGCAGGGAACCAGGAAGAAATACTGAGCAGCAGGAGGCCCAGGTGGAGGAAGGGCACAGGCTCATCAAAGCTGAAAACCACCACAGCACTCTGCTGGCTGGTTAACTAGCAACTTGACTTGAGGTTACCTTCATACCAGAGAATAGCCCAGGCAAGAGAAAAACCTGCCCTGCATCAAACCAAAACACCTGGGACCCTCTGAAGCTTGGGACAGTATAGCTTGGAAGGAGGGCCCCACTGTAAGTGGGAGTTAAAAGTCAAGTAAAAAATGGCAAGATGAGCAAGCAAAGAAAGTTGAGAACAATAAAAAGTTTCTTTAGCGACAAGGAAGATTGAGGTGCACCCTCAAAAGAGGATAACAACCTCAGGGACCCTACATCCAAAGCTTCTAAGAAAAATATAAATTGGTCTCAAGCCATCGAAGTGCTCAAAAGGAACTTTGAAGAGAAAGTAGGAGAGGTAAAAGGAAGATTTAGAGAGGTGGAGGAAAGAGTGGAAAGAGAAATGAGAGCATTGCAGGACAGCTATGAGAAAAAAGTCAACAGCGTGAAAAGCCAAATGGAAAAGGAGATAAAAAAGCTATCTGATGAAAATTATTGCCTAAAAACTAGGATTGAACAAATGGAAGCTAGTGGCTTTATGAGAAACCAAGACACAGTAAAGCAAACCCAAATGAATAAAAAAATAGAGGGCAATATGAAATATCTCCTTGGAAAAACAACTGACCTGGAAAATAGATCCAGGAGAAATAATTTGAAAATCACTGGACTACCTGAAAACCAGGACCAAAATAGGAGTTTAGACAGCATCTTCCAAGATACTATAAGGGAAAATTGCCCTAATATTCTAGAAGCAGAAGGCAAAACAGAAATCGAAAGAATCCACCAATCACCTCCTGAAAGAGATCCCAAAAGGAAAACCTCCAGGAATATTATAGCCAAATTCCAGAGCTTCCAGGTCAAGGAGAGAATATTGCAAACAGCTAGAAAAAAAAGAATTCAAATACTGTGGAGCTACAATAAGGATAAAACAAGATCTAGCATCATCTACATTAAAGGACCAGAGGGCATGGAATATGATATTCCAGAGGGCAAAGGAACTGGGACTACAGCCAAGAATCACATACCCAGCAAAACTGAGTATAATCTTTCCTAGGAAAAATTTGGATTTCAATGAAAAAGAGGACTTTCAGGTATTTGTGATGAAAAGACCTGAACCGAATAGAAAACTTTACTTTCAAATACAAGACCCTGGAGAAGCATAAAAAGGTAAACAGGAAAAAGAAACCATGAGGGACATTAAAAGATTAAATTGTTTACATTCTTACATGAGAAGATAATACTTCCAACTCATAAGAACTTTCTCAGTAAGGAATTCACAGAGGACACAGGTCCAAACTGAATATGAAGGGATGATATCTGTAAAGCATTTATGTTTTGTTCTTTGTGGGGCAAACAGGGTGGAGTGTCTTATGTCTGGGGCCAGATTTGGGCTCGGGGTCTCCTGGGTCCAGGACTGGTGCTTTGTCCACTGTGCCACCTAGTTAACCCATGATGACATCTTTAAAATAGGGTTGAGGGGTAGGAGGAATAGAATGGGGAAGGGAAGAGATGGACTTGGGAGAGGTAGTTTACATGAAGGAAACAAGAAAAAAGCTTGTGGAGGGGAGAGGAAGAGAGGGAAGGAATGGGGGAGTGAGTGAACCTTACTATCAACAGAATTGGCTCAAAGAGGGAATAATATATATCCTCAAGTGGGTATAGTAATATACTTTTGCCCTGAGGAAAAGTGGGAGAGAAGAGAGATAAGGGGGGTCTGAAGAGGGGAAGGAGGGAAGGGAAGTTGGGGGAGGGAGCTGTAAAAAGCAAAACACTTTCAAGGAAGGTGAAGATGATCTCCATAACAGCACATGTATGACATATATTGAATTGCTTGATTTCATAGGGAGAGTTGAGGAGGGAGGGAGGAAGAAAAATTTAAGAAAACAGAATTAGCTCAAAGACCTTAACCTCATCAGAGTGGGCTCAAGGAGGAAATAACATTCACACCCAATTGGGAGGAGTAATCTATTTACTTCTACAGGAAAGTAGGAGAGGAAGAGGATAAGGAGGGAAGGATGAAAGAAGAAAGGGCAGAGCAGGGGAGGGGGAAGTCATAAGCAAAACACTTTTGAGGAGGAATAGGGTAAAAGAAGATAGAAAATAGAGTAAATACCATGGGGAGGGAATAGGATGGAGGGAAATAGTTATGATGATTGACTATAATGGCAAAATGTATGGTACATACTTTGCTGGGCTATTGTGAAGAAAATTCTTCATCAAATTTAAGGTACTATATAAAAGTTATGATGAACAGGATGCTATCAGAAAAGTCTGGAAAGACCTACATGAACTGAAGCATAGAGAAATGTACTGTATACAAAATAACAGCAATAGTGTAAGATTATCTGCTGGGAAGCATGTGGTTATTTTCAGCAAGGCAATGATCCAATATAACTCTGAAGGACTTATGAAAATTGCAACCCATCTACAGAGAAAGAACTGATGGTATATGAAAACAGATTGAAACACATTTTAAAAATTTGTTTTTCTTTGACAATTACTTAATATGAAGTTTAGTTTTTTTAACAGTTTTCTCTCACAACCTAGCTAATGAGGGGATATTTTCCATGACTACTCATGTATAACTTATATTGAATTGCTTGAATTCTTGGGGGTGGGGGGTGGGAAGGGAGGGAGGAAGAGAAGTTGGAACACAAAGTTTTAAAAAATGTATGTCAAAATTTGTTTTTACATATATTTTGGAAAATAAAATTCTATTTGAAGCACAAAAATCAACAAAATATTTAAGGTCTCAACTCAAAAAGTTTTATGTCCACAATTTCCTCATCTCTAAAATGGGACTAATAATTGCACCTACCTTCCAAGGTGGTTGTGAGAATTAAATGAGATGATTTTTGTGATGTTCTTTATGAATCTTAAAGTGCTATATAAATGCTAGCTATTATTGTTATTATTATATGGAATAATTTACCAAGGGGCATTCTGGTTGCCTGAAAGAGGTAAACATAAGACAAAAAGAAACATAATACAATTTTTCAAAGTAGGTAAGATAACCCGTGGAAGTTATCACTCTATCCTCTATAGGCTTGGGGTTCAGAAAAAATTATGTATGACAATAATGTCTTACTTTTATATAACACTATGCAAAGTGAGAGACAATGTGACATAGAGAATAGATAGCAAGCTCTGAAGCCAGGAAGTACTGAGTTCGAATCCTAGCCCTGACACATATTGGCTATGGAACCCTGGACAAGTCACTTAACCTATCGATGCTCTAGGCCAATGGTGTCAAACTCAAAAGCAACCAAATCCCCAACTGCTTCAAATTGACTTTGAAAATCACAAATTAACATGATCTGTGTTTTATTAGATTTGGTTTATTTTGTTCAACATTTCCCAATTCCATTTTAATGTGGCTGGCTGCCTTGGGGGATTTTGAGGGTTTCTGGAGACCTCTGTTCCAGGTCAGGTCCTAAGACTACAAATTATAGTTAAGGTCCCAACCTGCATGGATGGAGGAAGCATCCTCACCCAGCAGCAGTCCGTGCCAAGGAAATCACAATTCTGAGCCTCACCTCATTCTCATGGCTGCAAAGTAATGTCATGTCTATTGTTTTGTTTTGTTATCACAACAACCAGAGTAGAATATGTTTCTTGTTTTACAGGTGAAGACACAGGACTGGAAGAATGAGATGACTTGCCCAGGGTCCCATAGCTCATTCATGGTAGGGCTAGGATCAAAATCCAAGCCTTCTAATTCAAAGAACAGCACTCCCTCCACTTCGTCAAGATGCCAATCAGTAGTTCCATGATGCCTTAGTTGCAAGTGGATACAAGGATACTTTGAGTTGCAACCCCAGCCTTTGAGAGTGATATCAAAGAGTCATGTCCCTCCTTCTACAACATGTCCCTTGGTGTCTCTATGCCAAGAAAATCAATTACATAAGCTGAATTGAAGAGCTATCCCAGCATAGCACTCCTTATTGTCTTGTGTTCATTTCTTCTAGGTGGATGTTTGACACTGTATAAATGGCCCCAAAGTCCACTTGTGGCAGCATTTGGGCTTCAGTTTGATCCATTGCCCAGTGGACCCTTTTGTGTTCTTTAAGGAGTTATGTAATAGCTAATTGAAAAAAGCCATGGAGTATGGTGGGAAGTATGCTAAGCTGAGTGTCCTCAGACTCAAGTTGGGGTCCCACCTCTGCCAGTGACTAGCTGTATGATCCTGTGCAAATGATTTATGGACCTCAGCATCCTCATCTGTAGCTTGAGGTGCCTTGGTGGCATAGCACATAGAGGGCTAGACCAGGAATTAGGAACACCTGAATTCAAATCTGGCTTCAGACATTTACTGGCTGTGTGACCCTGGGCAAGTCAATTAACCAGTGTCTGTCTCCATTTCCTCATCTATAAACTGGGGATAAAAATAACACCTATCTCCCAAGATGGTAGCAAGGATAAAATGAGATCATATTTGCAAAGCACTTTAACATATATACCTCTATGTGTATATTATATATGTATATTATAGTATACATTAGCCATCATTATCATAGGAGTATTAAGCTACATGTCCATTTCTAGCTCTAACATTCTAAATGTCTATAAGAGGCAGATCACTGATACTCCAAGTATTAGTAGATTCCATATCTTTCATTTGTAAACAGATTTTTGCCCAAGCCCATGATATCATCATTGCCACTATCTTATTGTGTGGTAGTCATTGTCAACTCTGTCACCAGCCGTTAGTTGACCCTATCAACCATCTATAACCTTGCATAAAGATCACCACAGTAAGAATGAAGGGCCTTTGAGAGACATCAGAAAATAATGAGATTGTAGCTTCAGGAGATAAGAGGGGAAAATATCTGTGGACTTCTATCTCTTTGGTCATTTAAAGGAAAGGAACCTTAGTGAGTTGAAGGTACAATACCAGGCTGGAGGAGCAGACCATTGTTGGCAAGACCCCATTTGCTTCTATGTGAAAATATTCTTCACAATTTTAGGCTGTCCAAACATGTCTCTGGACGTTTCTATTTATGTTGTACTTTATGGTTACAATTTTGAAAATTAGTAAGATGTTTTTAATTCTAACAAAGCAATAAAATCTAAGAAGAGACAGATGTCAAGACAAGCAAACCTCCAGCCTCCTGGACATTGTATAATTGCTTTAGATATGAACTTTGGGTCAATGGGTCACTTGCCAGCCATCTTCTGAAAAAGGGCTATATACAGGTGACAAACCATTTCCCATAGAAATCATGTGAATTTTAAGTTAATCAAAGTGCTTGTATTGAAAAGGATTAAAAGGGGAAAAAACAGCTCGGAACAAGCAATCTATGTCACTTTTTCTCCCTCCTGCATACTCTTGCTCTGTCCCATTTGTCTAGCAGTAATCTACATTTCAAATGATTACATGGGAAGCAGAAGTGGTAGTGACAAGGATAAACGAAGCTTGTTAAACTAATAGCTGCACTAATGCCCAAATATGTGAACTTCCCGAGTCAGGAAGCATCCGAGGCTGGTGGAGCTGTCAGCCCCGCTCCCCCTGGGCTCGTCCGCCAGCGGCTGCCACATGATGAATGGCCCTGTCGAGTAAATTCATCCGGGGCCCAATTAAATAGGCAGAAATGAACTAGAGCCGTCAACCAGGGAAAGAGGAGACAGAGAGAGAGAGAGAGAGAGAGAGAGAGAGAGAGAGAGAGAGAGAGAGAGAGAGAGAGAGAGAGAGAGAGAGAGAGAGAGGAGAGAGAGGAGAGAGAGAGAGAGGGAGAGAGAGAGAGAGGAGAGAGAGAGAGAGAGAGAAGGGAGAGAGAAGGGGGAGAGGAGAGAGGAGGAGAGGAGGAGAGGAGAGGAGAGAGAAAGAGGGATTAAGGGAGAAAAAGATGAAGGATGAAGAGAGGAGAGGTAAAGAAAGAAAATTAGAGTAAGAAAGGGAGAATGAGCAAAGAGAGTGAGAGGGGGAGAAAGATTGAGGGAAGGGGAGAGGGTTAAGAAGAAAAAGGTGAAGAGGAAAAAAGAGGTGAAAAGAGAAAAATGAGAGTAAAAGAGAATCAGTAGAGGAGAGAGAGAGAGAGAGAGAGAGAGAGAGAGAGAGAGAGAGAGAGAGAGAGAGAGAGAGAGAGAGAGAGAAATATATTCTCCACAAAGTCAAGGAAGCTCCAAGGCAGTGAAGTTATTCTGTCAGAAAATGGCCATTTAACGCTTTGCCGAGCTCACGACAGATATGTCGTCTGAGGAAGCTTTACTGGAGTCCCAGGGCATTTCATTTATTAATTATCAGCTTCAAGTGGGGGAATAGAGCTAGCGCCTCTCTCTCTCTCCCCCTTCTCTCTCTCTCCCCTTCTTTCTCTCTCTCCCCCTTCTCTCTCTCTCTCTCTCTCCCTCTCTCTCTCTCTCCCCCTCACCCCCCCCCGTCTTTCTCTCTTTCTCTGATCTCAATTTCTTTCTCTTCCTTTTTCTCTCTTCTTGTCTCCCTCAGTTTCTAGGAACCTCCTGTCGGATATTGCTATGAGTAGCTGTGTAAAGACAGCACAATGTGGGTTTCCGATGGAAAAAACAAAAGAGAGTGAAAGGGAGGCATATTTCAAAGTTTTCTTCCTTGAAGATAAATTTATGTCTTTTCTTCTTCAGAGGTTCTGGATTCACGTAGGAATGTACTGGAGCGCCCTTTCTCATATAGAGCACAAGTGGGGCACAATACCCATCTCAGGATTTCTTCAGGTCAATATTTTCTCTTTCTCTTTTTCTGAGTAGGGAAATGTTTCTTTCAAAATGGCCCAGGACCACTTTTTCCTGCAACATCTCTTCTTTTTCTATAACCCAAATGGTGTTCAAATCTATTTTCAGTCAACCAGCCTTTCTGCTAAATATATGAAGATTTCTTGGCCAAAACATCCTTCATCCTCCCCCAGAGTTGTAACCACACTAGGGTGACCAATGCTTTATCCCTAGGTGCTGATATTTAGTGGGTGCTGACCACACTTCAATCATTTCAGAAATTAACTTAGGCTAGCATTGAAAGAATAACTAAAATAGGAAGTAACCAAATGGCATGTACTTCTACCCTACTCCAATTTAACTCGCTGCCACACGTACTGATATAGCCTATTTTTGTTTGTTCGTTTGTTTTGTGGGGCAATGTGGGTTAAGCGACTTGCCCAGGGTCACACAGCTAGTAAGCGTCAAGTGTCTGAGGCCGAATTTGAACTCAGTTCCTTCTGAATCCAGGGCCGGTGCTTTATCCACTGCACCACCCAGCTTTCCCCCAATATAGCCTAGTTTTAATTTGGGGTCTTCACCCATGGGGGCACTAAAAATAGTGTCCTAAGATCTGTCCTCCATCCATGTCCAATGGAATTTATTTTGAAAATTTGGTTTGAGGACACGATGCTAATCATCCTAATGACAGTTTATGAAGCTTGTCCTAAGTGGAAAAAAAAAATGCTAGCCCTGTCTCTATCCTGCACTACTCTGACTGAGCTAGAATCAAAACACCGAGGAAGAAAAGGAAAAGGAAAGGGAAGCTTTATAACATAGGCATCCTTAGAAGCCACAAAGAAAGGAAACTAGATATTTTTTCAGACAAATTGCATGGTATCTTTTTTGTTTGTTTATCTGTTTGTTTGGGGGGGGGCGAGGGTCCTGCTAAAAGAAGCCCTGGATTGACAGGTCCCGTATTAAGTTGCCCCTGTATAAGGACATTTTGTACTACATAGTTAGTGAATTTTACCTCAGCACTCAATGTGATGTAACAGATTCTTCCTGTAACAGCAATTGGATCCTGGAGACCCCAAATCACTCTGATTGGTAGAAGGTGAGGAGTGGTCCCTCCCAAGTGTTTTTTGCTGTTCCTCCAGGAATAAGGAGGTGGTCTCCCTGTTGTACTATGCGCTGATCAGAGCACATCTGAAATATTGTGTTCAGTTCTAGGCACTATATTAAGCTGGAAAGGATTTGTTGTTACTGCTGCTGCTGCTGTTGTTGTTGAATAATTTCAGTTGCATCCCACTCTTTGTACCCCATTTGAGGTTTTCTTGGCAGAGATACTGGATTATTTTGCCATTTCTTTCTCCAGCTCATTTTACAGATGAGGAAATGGAGGTAAATGAGGTTGACTTGCCCAGGCTCACACAATTAGTAAGTGTCTGAGGCCAGATTTGAACTCAGGAGAGGGCCCTGAGAATCATTCAGAAGCTACCAATGATTGCCTTTTGGTGGGCTCTGTCCCCGAGGTCTTAAGCATCTTAATGGTAGGGCCCAATGCATATGACTTTCCCAGGAACATCCCCAGTAAACAGGAGAACTCAGACATGCAAGAAAAGTCATCAGAGACTCCCCAGAGCCATGTTGTCATGCCATCAGGAGGAATTGCTTTTCTTGTTCTCCTCCTGCCTGTTGTCATATTCAGCACCACCATCACAGTGGTAGGACCAGCTTAGGCAACACCAGCTTAGAAGCCTGGGGTCTCCCTGCCTTTATAATATTCTACTGAGAAACAGCTTCAGAGTGTGTATGGGGAGCTAAAACCCTCATTGGGGGTCCTGGAAGCAATGTCTAGTCTCCTGTTCTCACAATTGCTCTATCTTCCCTGATTATGGCAGCTAATTAGGATCAATTAATTTCTATTCAATAAGTATTTATTGAGCACTCTGTGCCTAGCACAGTGCTAAGCATGGTGGGGAGCCATGAAAGAAGTTGGCAAATTCAGCTGTGCTCAGTTTCTTATAAACTCTCAGCAATTGCTAATTTCCTCGAGAGCAAAGAATATCTCATTTTTGTGTTTCTAGCCTCAGCAACTAATCCATAATAGGTTTTAATAAATGCTCTTTGAAATGCCTTGTATTGTATTAAAAGGGCTTGACCTATTCTTTTTCCCATAAACATTTAAAAACACATTTTTACAGAACACATTTGGTTTAAATTATTATACAGTACTTTCCCTATATGAAGAGACAGAACTAGGTTACTAGTTGTATTACCATACTTGTTGTCATTCAGTCGTTTCAGACCCTTTGCGACCCCATTTGGGGTTTTCTCACAGACATATTGGAGTGGTTTGCCATTTCCTTTGTCAGTTCATTTTACACGAGGAAACTGAGGCAAACAGGGTTAAATGACTTGTCCGGGGTCACATATCTAGTAAGTATCTGAGGCCAGATTTCAACTCAGGAAGATGAGTCTTGCTGACTTCAGGCCAGGTGCTCTATCCACTGAGCCACCTACTTGCCCCATATGACCATGGACAAGTCACTTCTCCAAGTCTCAGATTCCTCATTTGTAAAACGAAGATAATAATAGTACCTATCTCCCAAGTTTGTCATGGGGATAAAATGAGATAATATTTGCAAAGTGCTTTGCAAACTTTAAAGCCATGAGATATATATGTATACGTCTGTGTATGTGTGTGTATGCACACATATATTCACACATAGGGCACTAGCTATTATATATGTGTATATATAATGTACATACACACACACACATATATATATATATATATATTTGCTTTTCAACCCTTATAGAATCATATTAATGTCAGTTACATTCTTCATATTCTAAGAAAGGGAATATTTCAGTTTTGAAAAAACCTTTTGATAGGTCAATTCAGCTTTTTGAAACGGTCCATTATTTAGTGAAAATACCCAGCCAATGCAGTTGTCTGATTGAATGAATGGCCCCACATGGAACCACCCACATACAAGTCATGTCTCTGCTCCTAGAGACAACCTTTAGCTCCCTCTCTGCTGGTGTTAGCCAGCAGGAGGTGCTGGGAAAGCCTCCGAAAACCACCGGAGACCAAACTGACTGCCCAAAGGGACAAGAATCCCATCATTTCATCTTTCAACTCAGATTTCCTGGTTGGCCACTCATCCCTGAGCTAATTCTGACCCCAGAGCTGCATCTGAACCAAGGGCCATCCAGCACGTCATGTTGTCAGGTTCTCTCTGTCATGAGTAGCATGTCTGAAGGCAACAGTGTGGCAGCACACACACACACGCACACACACACGAGTCCCAGAAATAAAAATCACCCTTTTAAATTGAACTTGGGCCCTGCATGCTGAGATGGCATTAACAGCTGCTTTCTGCATAGCAACAGCTTCTAGTGAACTCAGAGCCCTTCACAGACAATTAGATCATAGATCATAGAATTTCTGAGCTGGAAGGGACTCAACATCATCTCTCCTAGCCTTCTCATTTGATGGAAACTAAGGCCCATTGAAGTGAAATGACTTGTCCAAGGTCACATAGTCAGTGAATGAAAGAGTCAGAACTAAAGCCCAGATCTCCCAAGTCCTAACTCAGGGCCCTTTGACAGTAAACCTTGTTCTAGTGAGGAAGAAATAGCATTATAATTCATTTTCCAGATAGGAAAACTCAAGCATATGGTGCAAAATAGTTCATTGAAGGCCAAGGTTGGTTTCCAGGATCTCCCCCAAGCCTCTGCCAATTCTCCAACCTTGTGGCTACCCTTCATTGAGCTACATAAACTCTCCTTAGACATGGAGCACTCATTGTTTTATAGCTTCATTATATCATACAGATTCTTTATATTGTCCTGCCAATATGCAACCCCCGCCATAGCTGGTATATGTCATATATGTAATAAACAAGGCCTTTCAGCTTCCGAAAGTTACAATAGTTTGAGTATGTCCTTGGGCAGATTTCAACCATGAACTGCTAGATTTGTGTTGATGTGGCGTGGTGGAGCAGAATGAGCTTCATGTCAGACAACTTGAGACCCCAAACCCCATTAAACTGTGTGTTGCCTTTGCCCAGCAATGCAAAGAGCAGGCACAGACTCCAAAGAGATCAAAGAGTTGAAAGGACCCACATCTACAAAAACATAGAGAAGTAAGGAGAACCAGAAGAAAAATTTTATTCCATGACTACAACATTGTAAAGGAAAATAATGTAAAGGACTTAAGAATTCTGATTAATGCAGTGACCCAAAGTCTCATAATGCTTCCCTCCTCTTGACAGAGAGGTGATGGACTAGAGAGGCAGAATAAATTTTCTGACATAAGTTTTCAGAAGTGGCCAATACAAGAAATTTTTTTTTGGATCTCTTGCTTATTTGTTAATAAAAAGGCTTCACAGGGGAGTGGCTAGAGAGTTATGAGTAGAGATTGGAAGACTAGTGATGGTGATACCAAATAGAAAACCCAGAAGAAAAGAGCGTCAGTGAAACATTTTTAAATGTCCCAAAGAGAACATAAGAAAGGAAAGAACAGACAAACAGAACCGCTTTGGAAGCAAGGTACCAAATTTCTTAGACATTCAAAAAACACAAGCTGCACATAAGAGAGAAAAGCAGTTTTAAATACAAGAAGGAAGCTAGATTGAGACATCTGTGGAGAACTGGTTGTCAAATTTGCATTGTGAGTATTTACACCTCAGAAATCAGCAAGTACTACACATCAGACTTGATTTACTGTTTTGTTGATTATCTAGACTTAAGAAAAGGATGGAAAATATGCCAATAAGGAAGATTAAATTTAAAAGTATGTTATATATATATACATATATAATTTTTTTTTGAGAGCTGGTTGTTAAATGTTTACCATCACACACCCCTTTTTCTGTTCTTCTCTGTACATGGAAATACGAACATCAATTGACTTTTGTCAGGTTCATAATAATAAAATAAGTAAAAAGAATAATAAAAAGAAGCTATGGCTTCAAGTTCTGGATCTGTGACCTTGGGCTTGGGCAGGTTACTCCCTCCACCTTGAGTCTCAGTTCTATGATCCAGAAAATAGGAATTGAAATATTTGCACTACCGACCTCCCAGGATAGCTGCAAAGAAAACGTTTTACAAACCATGAACTATTATTTTTAAATGTGAGCTTTTATTATTATTGCCACTAGAATCACAACTAGGAATTCTTGTGACTGGAGAAAATTTAGTTGGGGGCAAGGGCCACAAGCCAAAAGATATTTCATCCTAAGTGCAATTACAATAAGGGAGAATAGCATATCCCTTAAGGAATATGGACCTAGTCCTATGGGGAGGGGGAAGATAAGGTGGAAATAGACAGGATGGGATGTGGAAGTAGAATAAGGCAGGCTTGTGAGAGAGGGGTGTCACAGTAATAGGGCCTGGGAGTGGCAACCTGCATTCAGGCAATCAAATAATGGCAGTGTACCAGAGGACCACCTGGGAAGGACTCATGCTCCTGCCAATCGCTTCAAAGCCCCAGTGACAGTGCATAAACTATAGCCTTCATTGGCACACAATACTTAGGGTTTGTATGTAACCTCTGGACCTAAAATTCCCTGCTGCCTGACTAAGACTTGGGATTAATATACTTTGTATTTTGTGGGCACATCCACCTCTCCCCAAATGCCTTTTGTACTTTCTGGAACCCCTGGACAATGAAGACACACAGAGAGGTAGATATAAACCACCATTCCACCCCAGAGAGGGATTTTATTTCCTTTTCCTTATTAAAAAGGCAGTGAATATCAGGCCATTCTTGGGACCAGGAAGACCAGGCTTGAGGCCCATCTCTGGCATATACTGACGATGTGATCCTGAGCCAATTACTTAACCTCTCAGAACCCTAGAGAAATCTCTGAATCTATAAGTGGCAATGATGATTCCAAACTACACTGGTAGGAGTTTTCTCATTCAGAAGTTCCCTATACCAATGAAACAACAGTTTAATTAGTAAATCAGCCAACACTTATTAAGTGCCAGGGAAGTGTTGGGGATACAAAAAAAGGAAAAAGGCAAAAACATGGCCCCTGACTACAAAGAGATCACATTCTAATTGAAAAAAAAAGTGAACATTCAAGATAAATACAATAGAAGTAGAAGACAATCTTAGAGGGAAGGCAATAGAAAGGGGAGGGGGACCTAGAAAGGGGAGGGGGACCTAGAAAGGGGAGGGGGACCTAGAAAGAGGAGGGGGACCTAGAATGGGGAGGGGGACCTAGAAAGGCTTCTTGCAGACAACAGAATTTGAACTGAATACTAAAGAAAGAGAGGAAGCAGAAATGAGGGAGGAAGAGCATTTCAGGCATGGGACATAATCAGTACAAAGGCTCAGAGATGGGAGATGAGCACCGTATTCAAGGGATAAAAAGTAGATCCTAGAGTATTTAGAGGGAGTAAAGTATAGAAGACATTAAAAAGAGGGAAAGGGTCAGATTATAAAGGATTTAAAATACCAAAGAGAAGATCTTCTATATTTATATTAATAATATAAATCTTTATGATATATTATATTTATGATATAAATATAACATTTATATTCTATCTTAGTGTTATTAGGTTGACACTGGAGTTTATTGAATGGAGGGGGGTGGTGTGTGACATGTTCTTATCCCTTTAAGAAGTAAGCCTGGTGTAGAGAGGCTGTGTCTACTTCATGCCCATCATGAGCTGAGCTATGGAAAAAAATTGTCAATCCAGATGAACAATAGAGGGTCCTAATGACCACATCCAATTGACTGACTTGTTTCAGTCTTTGGTCTAATTATTGCCAGTTGACCCAGTTGAGTAAAACTGTCCCTTGGTCCAGCTGGTTTCTGGACACTAACAAAGCCAGCCGGCTGACTGGACCCTGTGAGAGCTCCTGTGCATCGTGACTGGTTGATCTGGGTATGAGAAACCCATAAGGTCAATTTCTCTGTCTGGATCTATCCTGGTTAATCTTTTGACGTGTGTGTGTGTGTGTGTGTGTGTGTGTGTGTGTGTGTGTGTGTGTGTGTGTGTGTTGGTTGCAGTTGAATTTCCATCTCTTTGATTTTTCCATATTGGATCTCCAAATGGAAGATTTGAAGGCTCTGAGAGCTCATGAACCTGAGGATTATATCCCTCATAAATCATTTGGATGATTGTACCCTCCCTCCTTCTAAGGAAGAAATAAATGGACTGCAGTTTAAAAACAAAACAACTTACACTGGTCTTCAAGAGAAAAGTCAATCAGTAAACATTTATAAACCACCCACTATGTGCCAGGAGCTGTGCTAAGTTCTGGAAAAGTGTCCTAGAATTCTAAAATTGTTCCTTTCCTAAATTCCAGTGCTCCCCTCTCCCAAATCTTTCACTGGAGTAGAGCATGCCATTCAGGCTAGAGGAGGATATCTGATAGTTTTGGTTGTTGTCCAGTTGTGTCTGATGCTCCATGACACACTTTGGGGTTTTCTTGGCAGAGTACTACAATAGTTTTCCATTTCCTTCTCCAGGTCACTTTACAGCTGAGGAAACTGAGGCAAACAGGGGTAAGTGACTTAGTCAGGGTCACACAGCTAGTAAGTGTCTGAGGCTGGATATGAACTCAGGAGTATGAGTCTTCCTGACTTCAGGCCCAGAACTCTATCCACTGCGCTACCTAGCCACCCATATCACTGATAGTAGTTGAGCTTTAAAAGGGGCTAGGGAGCTCAAGAAACATGTTGAAGAGCAGGGCAATTCATTCAACCGCCTTAAGCCTCAATTTATTCATCTATAAAATGGAAATAATAATACTTGCACCATGTACTTCACAGACAATATGAGAAAAGCCCCTGATAAAGTCCTGTAAAACATTCTGAAAATGTATTATTGTTGTTATTGTCATTACTAATATTATCTTATTAGCAATGTAGGCTAAGACTGACCTTGCTTACAGATTCACTTCTGTTTAGTGGCCTTCTGTAGCTACAGTCACAAATATAGTAACTGTAATAATATGCCTAAAGAGGCAGAGCATGGTATAGTGCCTAGGTCCCCCAACATACAGCATGAGTGCTTGCAGCTAGACTAATTGGGAAATAGAATAGAACAGAGAAAATATTAATATATGGTTTTCTAAGTCAATATGTGGCCTGTAGGGATTCTTATGTACTATTGAGTAGCCCCATTTCTATTTGAGTTAGATAGAATTGGTATAGTGGATAAAGAGACAGCCTTGAAGCCAATACTTCGGTTCAAATCCTGCCTCTGATACATACTGGCTATGTAAACTCTGTGTTCTAAGACTATTAACTGCAGAAAAGGAGCATTCTTGCTTACAGTGGAGGATGGGGAGGGTAAAGGCGGGGCGGGGGGGGGGGGGGGAGTTTCCTTAGTTGACAGTTCTTCATACCAATGAAATCACAAATCATTCCTTATTTCTATTATTAGGATATGCCTGAAATATTTGAAACAATTCAACAAACGTTTAGTAAGCAACTACAGGCAGCTAGGTGGTGAAGTTGATAGAGCACTGGACCTAGGATCAAAAAGACTCATCTTCCTGAGTTCAAATCTGGCTTCAGATAATTACTAGCTATATGACCCTGGGCAAGTCACTTACCCATCTTTGCCTCAGTTACCTCATCTGTAAAATGAACTGGAGAAGGAAATGGCAAATCACTCCAGTATCTTTGCCAAGAAAACCCCAAAAGGGGCCATGAAGAGTCAGACATGACTGAACAACAATGCCACAACTCTAGGTCAGGAATTGCACTAGGTGCGGAGGAAACAAAAAAGAGACAATCTCTGTCTTTGTGAAACTTACTTTCAACTTACATTTCACATCTAAAACTGTGTGATGCTGAACTGAATGGAAGCTGGGATTCCATTGCTGGCGGGAATTCAATGAAGAAACCTTCCTGCTAATGCTGTTTGGCACCTCCCTTCCATATCACAACTTTCCCCATTGTGGCTTCAATATATCTGGGGGTGGCAAAAGAAATTAAATGGGAATTTTGGGGGGGGAGTTTTGTGGAAGATGCAGACAACAGGTGAAGGCCAACAAACAACACAGAGCCTATGACCAGATACTTAACCCAAGTTTTACAATAAGGTAGTATTAACAGCCTATAAAAGAAAAAAATCAAACTTCTCTAGTATGAAGGGAGAGTCAAAAAATTTTATGCATATTTTCAAGATCATGGGGTGGGGGGAGGGAAGTAGCACCGTGTCCCTAACCCTTAAGATACAAATGGGATAATTGTGTTGTCTTAGAGAGATGTCAGGAAAACTGAGAGTTTAAGTGGTTTGCCCAGGGTCACATAGTCAATTTATGTAAGAGGTGGGTCTAGATCCTAGGTGTCCTTATTCTTCACATCAGATATTTCTCTTTATCTGGTTGATAAGGGGGAAAATTCAGTCTATCAGTGATTTCATTTGTGGACATGGTACCCATCAAGTGGTTGGACTGAGGTTTGGAGGGTTTTTGTTAATACTTTTTCACATAGTCATCTGGTTGTATGTTTACAGTTGGCTCATTCTCAGTCTAGATTCTACTACTCTCATTCTGTAAAAATCCATATACTTGCTAAATAGGGTCTGTGCAGACTAGAATGTATTACATAGTTGAACTCAAACTTGCCATTCAAGTTTCCTTGTTAACTGGAGAAAGCAGTAGTTTCTCTTCTCTTCATAGTTAATTTTACCCTGCTTATGTCCTGAATTCACCTGTGGGCTCTCAAACACTCAGCCATGAATTTCTAACCCTTTGAAAGAATCAGAAGGTTAGGGAAAAGAAGAGTCTTGTCTTCAACAGACTTGGGTTTTATTCCCATCTGGGCCTATTGGCAGAAAGACTTGAGTCAATTCTTGACCTTTCTCAAATGGGCCTTCTAAGATGAGATTTGAAATATATTTTATTCTGCAAGGTTTTCGTGGAGACTAATTGGGGAATATCTGTTAAACTTCTCTGGTTGGCAGCATTACTTAGATAACAGGAAATAGATTCCCAAACATGCAAATAACCCCATCAGCGTTTCGATGCTGAATGGGTTGCTGTGGGAAAATAAAGACAGAAACCACTTTCGGGGCTCTGATTTATTACAGCTGGCAAAACTCTGGGAAAAATGCCACTTAGATAGGATTTTACATTTTTCAAAGTGTTTTATCATCATATAAATTTCTTTCAACAATTCTTTGAGGCAAGTTATTTTGTCATCCCAGTCTACAGACAGAAGAAGGTGAAGTAAGGTGAATCAAAGGGGAGTAATATATTTCTAATTACACAGAAGCACACACTCACATTCTGGGTTTTCATTCTATTGAATCATCCATTGGACTGCAATGTATTTCTCATATTAACTAAAACAATATGTTCTATATAGTTGACTAAAGATCCCTCAACCCAGGACCGGTGGTAGTTGAATATAACATTGATCCATCACAGATCCCTAGTCTCAGAAATACAATAAGGCCTGGGCTAAAAAAGAACCCACATTCTCCAGAGACAGAGACCTTGGAGGTGCCAAAGGAAATAGAGAGGAGCCTTAAAGATATTTTAATGTCCTTATTCAATTCAATTGAAAATATTTATTAAAGGGGCAGCTAGGTGACATGGTGGATAAAGCAGCAGCCCTGGATTCAGGAGGACCTGAGTTCAAATCCGGCCTCAGATACTTGACACTTACTAGCTGTGTGACCCTGGGCAAGTCACTTAACCTTCATTGCCCCACAAAAAAAGAAAAAGAAATAAGAAATATTTATTAAGCCCACATTGTCAGCAAAGTCATTGTACTAAGTTCTGGATATGATATGAAGTTTAAATGAGAAACGTGCCCTTGCCCTCATGGAAATATTGTTTAGTTCTCATCTTCTAGTCCTTCAGTTTCCATTTTAATAATTCAGATCTATCTCTTTAACTTTATTGTTGTTGTTTGGTTGTTTCAGTTTTCTTGGCAAAGATACTAGAGTGGTTTGACATTTCTTTCTCCAGCTCATTTTACATATGAGGAATTGAGGCAAAGTCAGGGTGAAGTGACTTGTGCAGGACCACAGAGTGTGTGAGGTCAGATTTGAACTCAGGAAGAAGAGTCTTCCTGATTCCAGCCCACTGGTCTATACATTGTGCCCACTGTTTAACGGTAGCTTTTCTGATATCCACATTTAGGGCATCAGCCTTTATCCTTACTCTACCATCTTTATTCTTTTCTATTCAATGGCTTACTCCCTTCCCACTGGGATTCAACCTATTCAGATGGAATTTGAAATTTACTATTTAGTTGCTATCCATCCTCTTCTGACTTCTTAGAGTTAAAATAACAATAGCAATAATGGTTATGATGATGACAACTCACATTTATCTACTACAATCAAAGCATTCAAGAATAAGACCATTCTTAGGGGGCAGCTAGGTGGCGCAGTGGATAGAGCAGTGGCCCTGAAGTCAGGAGGACCTGAGTTCAAATCCGGCATCAGACACTTAACACTTACTAGCTGTGTGACCCTAGGCAAGTCACTTAACCCCAATTGCCTCACCAAAAAAAAAAAAAAAAAAAAAAAAAAGAGTAAGACCCTTCTGTATTTAGACAGCCTGGCCCTCCTTCCTCCAGGATTGAATAATTTGGTCACCTCTTGCTCTAGCTTCTATGGGGTACTCTTTAATTACTTTCATTGTTTCCTTGAAGCCATGATTCCAAAGATATGGGCAATTCTTTGCTCATACCTATAATAACCATTCCATGCTTTAGTTGATGGTCTTTAATAAGTTACTAGGATTTGGAAATTCCTCACCTAATTTCTAAATCTAATTAAATGGCTGTCGTATCCATCTTCAAGCCTGAACTGAAAATCTTTAAAATTTGCTAAAAGACCTACCAGTACCTATACCTCTCTAGCATAACCTTCAAGATTACCAAATGTCAACTGATGGCTAAATACAGGACAAGTAAACCAGGCTAAGTGAAGCAGTAAAAAGGCACCCTGAATAAGAGGCAGGAGGCAACAGGAGCTGGCCAAGTCAAATCACACCCTCCACTTTAAATACCATCTCCCCATAGACCCTGATGGAGAGAGCTCAGGATTCTGAACCCAAGCATCTTTAGAATAGCAATGTCTCCAGCCACTGCCCTCAGATATCCTCCTGGGAAGCATCCCTGTGGAGATGTAGCCTCATGCAGACAACCGTCCCTGAAGGTGCTACTGAAGACCCAGAAAAAGGAAATTCTTTCCTCCAAAGTCTTTGATGCTATCGAATGGTGTGGTACAAGAAATGGGTATGATTTTGTCAGTGGCAACAACAGTAAAGAAGATGCACTAACATCTGCCTTTCTATACACCCTGAGCACCACGGAGCCTTTCCATCTGATTTGCAATAAAAAACCTTCCACAAGGGGACAGCCAGGTGGAGCAGTGGATAAAGCAGGAGGACCTGAGTTCAAATCCAGCCTCAGACACTTGACTCTTACTAGCTGTGTGACCTTGGGCAAGTCACTTAACCCTCATTACCCCACCAACAAAACAAAAAACAAAACCTTCCACAAGTGTTTTCTCCCCTATTAAAATGGGATCTCCTTAAGAATAGGGACTATCTAGTGCTTTATATATAGTAAGTGTTTCATCCATTCAAAATGTCATCTCAGTACAATAATAAGATAACAGAGCTGGTCTCTGGCAGAAAGGTATTCTTTACATATTGCAGTACCTACAGGATCTCTCATGATCTTGCTAGAATAGGTGCTCTGATACAAGGGGCAATGACTCAAATTAAATCTCTTTATAACTTAGTAGGTGGTTTCTGAGAATTATTCAAAGTGGAAAAGTCATTATCTTGCAGCCAGCCTAGAGCTGAGGCCCTCTGAACCTATCGGCATTAGGCCTCAGACAATAGATATTCAGTCAGTCAATAAACATCTATTAAATGCCTACTGTGTGCCAGTATTGTGCTAATTACTGGGATACAACGAATGGTGAAATAGTCTCTTAAGAAGCTCACAGTCAAATGGGGGAGACAGAATGAGCATAACTCTGTACAAACAACCCATATAAAGGATAAATAGGAAATAATCAACAGAGGCAAGGCACTAGAATTAAGGTGGACTTGAAGCCTGATAGGATTTATCAGAGAACAAGCCTCCCTGACATAGCCTTCAAGAACTAAGAGGCACCCTCATGCCACAGTGAGGTTCCAGAGGTGGACTCTGTAGATATATTCATGTTTGTTCTCCTTCTGTTCTTGCCAATGCAATATTATCAATATTATCAATCACTGGGATGAGCTGGTGTGTAATATACAGGGCCTCCTCCAGAGGCAGGATTAGGGCATCAATATCAATCAACTAATCAGCATTTGTTGAGTACCTACAATGTGCCACACACTGTACTATACACTGGGGATACAAAAATAAAAATGAAATAGTCCCTGGCCTCAAGGACCTCACATTCTATTGAGGGAAAGAACATGTACTCGTAAAGTAGATGTACAATACATAGTCAATAACCATTTTTAAGCACCTGCTGTGTGACAGGCTTAGGACAATTAGGTGGCACAGTGGATAGAGCACCAGGCCTAGAGTCAGAATAAGCTAAGTACAAATTCAGCCTCAGTCACTTACCAGCTGTGTGACCCTAAGCAAGTCACTTAATCTTGTTTGCCTCAGTTTCCTCATCTGTAAAAAATGAGCTGATGAATGAAATGGCAAACCATCCAGTATCTTTGCCAAAAACAAACAAAAAAATCCCAAATGGGGTCACGGATAGTTGGACATGACTGAAACAACACAACAATAACAACCTATATGACAGGCTCTGTGCTAAGCACTGGGGATAGTTTACTTGGTTTTGTTGTTATTCAAAGTTAAAAACATGAGGGTTTTTAAAAATTTGGTATTTTTTTATTTAAAAGAATATGTGTGTAACTAAAAGGAAACCCCATTACTACAACAACAAATGCCTTAATGCTTGGGAATTAACTCATCTAAACATAAAACTGACCTTTATAAAGACAACTATAAAACTGAACAGGTCATGCCTGAGCAACCTTATTTCCTTTTTTGACAGGGTTACTCAATTAGTAGATCATGCCAGTAATTAGAGAAATCCCTGGGTCGGTGTACAGAAAGGTAATGTTTGCCTGAGCTATGGAGAATCAAGACTGAATAAGGAAAGGAGGGAAGGTGTAAACCAAAGGCCAGGCTGGTCATGTACTAGAGAAACTTCAAGGAACTGATGAGTGGATGGGTCAGAATTCAGAGCCAACGAAATCTGCTGAAGATTAAGAATCTGAGATTCAGAGTATCCAAGAAAGCTAAGACTTTGCCCAAGAATTTTCCAGGATCATGTGTCATTTTCTTCTGAATTCAAAACTGATGCTAAGGGGCAGCTAGGTGGCTCAGTGCATAGAGTACCAGCCCTGGAGTCTGGACGACCTAAGTTCAAATCCAGCCTCAGACACTTGACACTTACTAGCTGTGTAACCCTGGATAAGTCACTTAACCCCAATTGCCTCACCAAAACAAACCAAAAAATAAAATAAAATAAAAACAAAAGCACACCAAGGGGCAGCTAGATGGCGCAGTGGTTAAAGCACCGGCCCTGGATTCAGGAGTACCTGAGTTCAAATCCGGCCTCAGACACTTGACACTTACTAGCTGTGTGACCGTGGGCAAGTCACTTAACCCCAATTGCCAAACTAAAAAAAAAAAAAAAAAAAAAAAAGCACACCAAAAACAAACAAACAAAAAAAACCTGATGCTAGATCCTAAGCCTTGCCTTCTCCCCTTGATTTGACCCTATTCATTGAGTCAAGGCCTACATACTATCTTTCCCCCAAGAATGCCTCCTTGGAGCACACATATTATATGCTGATTCTTCATTTCCTATCTTCATATCAATAGCCAGTCCATAAGGTACTAGAGAGGGTCCCAATGCTTGTAAGAATTAGTGAAATTCTTCAATGGTATGAAAGTCAAGGATATTCTATAGTATGAACTCTTCTTGTCCATCTTCTGAGGGTAATGGACAGAGGTCTCAGAAGAGGTAGTTCAGAGTTGAGGTAAGCTTGTCACAGCAAAGAGCAGTAGAATATGGAGTGTCATGGAGGATGATGGATAATTTCAATTGGTAAACAATTGGACTTACTGGGGGGACAGCTAGGTGGTACAGTGGATAAAGCATTGGCCTTGGATTCAGGAGGACTTGAGTTCAAATCCAGCCTCAGACACTTGACACTAGCTGTGTGACCCTAGGCTAGTCATTTAACCCTCATTGCCCCCCCCAAAAAAAACACACACAAAAAAAACAATAGGAGTGGGGCAGCTAGGTGGCACAGTAGATAGAGCACTGGCCCTGGATTCAGGAGGACTCGAGTTCAAATCTGACCTCAGACATTTAACACTTATTAGCTGTGTGACCCTGGGCAAGTCACTTAACCCCAATTGCTTCACCAAAATAGAATAAGAATAAGAATAAGAAAGAAAGAAAAAACAATATGACTTAACACTTGAATGATGAATAATGGACCATCTCTCCTTTGTACCATTTTCTAGGGAAGGATGATGGTCCAGCAGTTGTAGATAGCTAATCACACCTAATCTCCTATTCCCAAAGACTCCCAAAGAGAGCAGTGGCAACTGGCCTCATTTTGGGCACCATTTGGGCTGCTCTCAGAGTTTATGAGAATCTAGATGGCACGATGGATAGAGCACTGGGCTTAGAGTGAAGAAAACCTGAGTTCAAATCTAGTCTCAGAGACTTAGTAACTGTGTGACTGTGGGCAAGTCCCTTAACCCTGTTTGCCTCAGTTTCCTCATCTGTAAAAATGAGTTGGAGAAGGAAATGGCAAACCACTCCAGTATCTTTGCCAGGAAAACCCCAAAGAGTCGGTAACAACTGAGCAATAACAAAAACAACAACAGGTTATATGCCTCAAATCATCCCAGTTGCCTTCCAGCTCTTCCAGCTAGTCATCAATTATAGTGACTCTAATGGGTTAAGTGCAAGGGAGGAAGAAAGCACATTGCATCTACTGTTTGCATAGAAGGGAGTCCATCTTCCACGTGGACTTGTGGATCTAGTTGTCGTGGCAGAACCTTTTTAAGTGAATTATGGAATAGTATGGGTAAGATTGTCAAGATTGGACAGGGTTGTTGCTGAGAGCTTGCAGGGTAAGAATAGGAGATGTAGTGTTGAAGAGGGCCTATTGATGGGTCAACTAACAGGAAAGACTCTTCTTCAGGCTACTTATCTCTTATAACTCCTCCAAAATAGAGTAAGGAAGGTTGCAGACAGGATGAGGACTGCAGTACAAGCAGGGTCAGGGGCAAGATAGAGGAACTACAGACAAAATGGAGTAGCTTTAGCTTTCTTGGCTACCCACAGTGTCATCATTATTCTAAGAAGTAGATGTAGCCTTGGAGGCAAAAGTGTAGGGTTCAATTTATGATGTTTTTGGACCATTAAATGATAATGAATTAAAAGTCACTGGAGGATTTTAGCATGGACCCCTTGGATCATCATTAGAAAGCCCCAAGGGGTTCACAAATCTTTAAATAGAAATCAGTGGTCTAAGGTCTCTGAGGGCAAAAAGTGAGAGGGGTTGGCAGAGATGTGAGGAGGCCTGCTAGCCAACCCACTGGATGCTTAGCGTAGGCATACATTTCTCATGATGGAACTTAATGTTTGGAAGAATACAGCAGTCAAGACCAGAAGTTATAGGCAATCATATGCAAGGTATAGAACAGGCCTTTATGGTTTACTACCACTCTGTCTTGACAGGAACAGAAAACTGCTAATCAGACCATGCCAGAAAGGATACGAGCACATACACACATTTGTGTGTATATAGGCATGCATACATATATGTATGTATGTATGTATGTATGTATAGAAGCTGATCTGCAAAAGCTCATCTAAGGCCAACCCTCTCTCTGATGCTCTTTTGTCTATGTATTTATTTATTTATTTATTTATTTGTTTGTTTGTTTGTTTGTTTGTTTTTGGCAGGGCAATGAGAGTTAAGTGACTTGTCCAGGGTCACACAGCTAGTGTCAAGTGTCTGAGACCAGTTTTGAACTCAGGTCCTCTTGACTCCAGGGCTGGTGCTCTATCCACTGCGCCACCTAGCTGCCTCCTCTTTTGTCTATTTAAAGGGCAGGCAACGGGGCCCAATTGTCCGTGTTCTGGGCCTGCAGCTGGTGATTTAGGTCCAATGGTTCCGGTTGGGATGCAGTGTCTATGAAGTTTATAGCCTATAGAAGGGCCCTTAGGGGCCATTGATCCATTGTCAAGCAAATTTAGATTTTTATGACAGGGCAATAGTGCTCGGATTGCATTGTTCAAGAGTGAAAGTGATGATTAATTTGAAACTATTGAAAAATAAGGTCCAATTGATCTGGTAGTGAGTGAGCTCCTGGGCAGTTCCCTGGGTTCTTATGGTCAGTGTGGACAATGATTAAGGTGTTAAATGCTTTCTCAAGATGGTGCCTGTATCATCAAAATAAGCATTTACTTAGGGGCTTACTATGTGCCAGGCACTTGTGCTAATGTACTTCAAATTCAGGTTTGCTATTCCCTTAGAAGCAGTTTCTCCAAGGCGCTATAGTTAGGGTTTTTTTGTTTGTTTTGGCAGGGGGGGGGGTTCCCCCTCCTTAATTTTCTAGAGAAATATTCACAGGGCCTGACAATGAAGGACAATGGGGTGGCTGTAACAGCCACGTTGGTAGCATCAATCTCTATAATAAATTGTTTCAGCAGATGATAGTAAAAATAATTAATAACAATAATATTAATAACAACCCTCTCAAAGCCCAACCCATTGTCCATATTTTAGGGCAGAGTGTAATGGGAAAATAAGAGCCAGCCAGCGTGATGTGCAATGGGGCTTTGTAAGCCCTAAGGCTGCTATGGTAGCTGTGAAGGCCGGGCAGGATTTCTGAAATGCTGAGCAATTAGGCTCTGGCAATACCACTGATTGGGTTGTCATCCAAAGCAATTTGATAAAACCGTTCCTATGAACCTAGAGTGAGAAATGTACAGGAAGGCATAAAGTGGCAGGCCAGCCCTAATTTAAATGGCAATAATGATCAGCCTGATACAGAGATGGGGAGCAAGGGGTGCTCCTTTATATTCGGATACCTCCACAAGCCAAGATACATTGGAACAAAGTCAGACATACCCACACCCAAATTGCTGGCCTCCACATTATTTTCCCTACCTGCCTTTTCATTGTCAGTTTTCAATGCCTATAATACAATAAACAATTATTAAGCCCCTACCATCTGGTAGTCACTCTACTAAACACTGGACTGCTCTTGTTCCTCCATCTCTGACTCCTGGCTTTCTTCAAGCCTCAGCCCAAAGGCCACTTTCTACAACAGGCCTTTGCTGCCCCCCTCTCCTCCACTGCTAGTACCATCCCTCTGAGATTACTTCCAATTTACCCTGTATGTATCTTTTATGCATATGGTTTTACAAAGCTGAATGGGAAGTATGAGAACATTTATTTCCTTGCCAAAAAGTAGGAAGAGAATTGATAGACATTCTTAGAGCACATGACAAACATATAAAAAATCTATGGAAATACTTTTGGAATAAGGTATTACCAAGTGATAGTAAAAGCTGATAACAGCTATTCACTATTAGATTTAATGAATATTACCAAAAGTGATTTACCTCTTTATGGAGTATATGAAATGACTAAGATTCAAAGCTACGTGGCTTTGAATGGGAAGGTAGGTGGCACAGTGGATAGAGTGCCAAACCTAAAATCTGGAAGATTCATCTTCCTGAGTTCAAATCTGTCCTCAGACACCTACTAGCTATGTGACCATGGACAA
Source organism: Dromiciops gliroides (assembly GCF_019393635.1). NCBI lineage: Eukaryota > Metazoa > Chordata > Mammalia > Microbiotheria > Microbiotheriidae > Dromiciops > Dromiciops gliroides. Next base: position 488,389,290 of record NC_057861.1, read on the forward strand.
GTCACTTGACCCTAATTGCCTCAACTTCCTCATCTGTAAAATAAATTGGATAAGGAAATGGCAAACCACTCCAAAATCTTTGCCAAGAAAACCCCAATAGGGTCACAAAGAGTCTTATACTACTGAAAAACAACTGAACGACAAAACAAAAAAGATTCAAAGGTGGAAGTAAAGAACCTTCCTTGGCTAGCACCACCAAGATATTGGCAAAGAAGCAACTAACAAATGACTGAGACATGCAAATGTGTTTGTGGAAATGAATGGCTTTGGGATGGCAAATCAGGACCCAGTCCTTGCCACCAGAAACTAGAGAAGATTTGTGCTTAAAGTACAGGACAAAGCGTTGCCCACAATTCCCAAAATATAATGTTGATCCATAAAAATTTTAAAAATAAGTTCCAAGTACTGCATCCCAAATACTCAAAATCTCCAAACTACATGGAACAAAAATCTTTTACAATAGATATCTGGCTAAAAACATCCCAAATGTGGGGACAGGATAAGAAGCAGATCATCCTTGCTTGTCCTGACTGCTGCTGGAGTTGTACTAAGGATGCTTTCATTAGGCCTAGAGAAGAGGAACTTAAATCCCAATAGTTCTATTCCTAACAAAAATCAGTCAATTCACAAACATATGAAAAGAGCCATGTAGAGTGTTGCATAAACCAAGTATCATTAATTTGTATTCATTCAGGTTGAACTGGGACTGAAAAGCTGCCTTCCATTAGTCCCCCTTCATGTCTACACTACGCTATATTTGTGTATGTGTGTATATCCACATATATCCACATATGTGTCCATATGAATGTGTGTAAATGTACATGTTTGTGTGCATGTATGTGCATATATAAATATATGTATGTACAGTTATCCCTTCCATATCACAACTTTCCCCATCATGGTTTCAATATATTGCGAGTTAGCCTAAGAAATTAAATGGGAATTTGGGGGGAGTTTTGCAGAACCTGAAGATGACACACAAAGGTCAGCAGACCACACAGAGCCTATGAACAAATACTTAACCCAAATTTTACAATAAGATACTATAAACACCCCATAAAAGAAAAAACTCAGACTTCTCTTAAATGAAGGGAAGGCCAAAAAATTTGTACATGAATTTTCCAGTTGTGGGGACACTGTACCCCTAACCCCCAAGATGTGGAAAGGATAATTGTGTATGTATATATACATATACATATATATACATATACTTGAACACGTGTATATATACATGTGTACACATAAGTTCATGTGCATGTCTGTCTCTATCTCTATCTCTATCTCTATTTCTATCCCTTCATTAGCCCTATCCCCTCCAAGTTCCAATATGGTAGATATTATAGTCTTTATCCAGTGATCCATCAGGTTGGGTGCCCAGGGTAAGGAGTATCAGTGCCACATAGTGCTTGCATTCAGGGCTTTATAGTTATAGCAGAACCACCACAGGCTTTTAATTTTTTAACTGGAGCTGTGATTTCATTAGTATAGGGAAACTCCAGCATGGATTGTCATCTGTTCCACAATTGATAATCTTAGAGATTGATCTGGAGCACTGGGAAGATTAAAAATGACTTGTTCATTCCCCAAGTTACTAAAATAAGAAAGCACCAGAAAATATCTAGCAGTCTAGTTAAACAGGATCTTAAAGTAAAAAAGAGTAGTAGGAATAAGCCTGGAAAGATAGATCAGGGCCATATTGAGGAAGAACTTGAATTTCAGGCAAAGAAGTTTGGTCTTTATTCTGCAGTCAATTTTTTATTGTTATTCTTATCAGAGGCAATCTGGAATAATGGAGTGAGTCCAAGTTTTATGTCAGAAGACCCATTTTCTGTCCTGACTATGCCACAAGCTAGTTGTCTGACCTTAGAAAGATCACTTCTCTGGGTATCAATTTCCTTGTTCTTTAAAAGGAGGGACAAATTAATATCACCTCTAAGATCCTTCCCCATTCTAATTTCTATGATTCTGATATGTGAGGAATCTGTGATGTCATCATTATGGGTCATCGACATGGTTCCCAGTATGGGAACTCCCCTCCCCAACATAGATCATAACCTATCTATAATGTAGTAGCTAAGTCTTAGGGAATGACATGAGGACACACCAAAATTAAACTGACTTACTCAGGTTAACAAAACTAATTCTGAGGACAGAACTAGGATCAATGAGTGTAAGAAGCAAATTCATCCTTAATTTATGGGGGAAACTTCCTAACAATTAGTATACCAAAGTGGAACCTTGGAATGGGTTCCCTTTCATTTCATGCATTCACACAAACATTACATGACCACTTATTGTATTTGGCATAAAGAGAATTTACATTCAGAATTTCCAGTGGCTTTATAAACAGAAAAGGCAGCCTGGAATTTTGAGGATGCCCAATCATTTCTTTGAATTGATATGGCTTCTGGGGCCTCTGTGCCCCAAATTTAAGGACAAAGGATAGCATCAATGTTCTTACTTGGAAAATGGAAAAGAAAGTGAATGAGTCAATATCACAAGAAGTGATTCCTCATTGAACTATATGAATCCACAATTATAGATGGAAACTTTCCACCTAAGTATGTTGATTTAGTAGCACATATAGACATGGCCTTAGTTCAAGTATAATAATTTCACTTTCCACCCACCTACCCTCCCCAAATATCAAGACCTTCAGCAACCTTTAGTTGTGCTGGCGAAAGATAAAAGAATAATTAAAAATGCATTTCTATTTGCATTAGGAAATGTCAAGTTTTTTTTCTACAGAGCAAAGATTTTTCTTATCAAAAATCTATTCACTAAAATGCTAATGATAGTCAGTGATTAGAAACTGCTGCTCAAATTTTGAAAGTTCCCAGTGGGCCTCTCAGACATGGCTTGTAACTTGTCAGTCGAAGAAACGCGCTCAACAAATCAAACTTTGCTGTGTGTGTTTAAAAATATATATATTTCATTTCCTTAACGCTTCACTGTGTCAAAGCCAGGAGGGACTTTTGAGTTAAGTGACAGAGACCACATTATTAGTCGCGGAGTCAATTTTAATAGAAGTCTCTCAAGGCAAGATGTTCTCAGAATAGGCACAGAAAATTGCTAACCAACGGATATAATGCTTATCTTAATTAAAATGAACGATTATTTCACCAAAATGAGTGATGGGAAGTTGTGTGGGCCTTTGCTCCTTCTTCAGGAGAATGGAACCGTGCAATGGAAGTAGCTGAATCTACTTTCATGCTTCTATGAGTACCAGCCTATGTGCTGGCACTCCAAGAACTTGTATCTCAAAGCCTGGTTGCAAAGGTCAAACTGGGATGAATAGGAGATCTCCTCAGCTGGTTCATAATGACTAAAAGATTTCTTAGGATCATAAGATTTAGAGATGGAAAGGACCTTAGGAGATCATTTAATCTAACCCTCACATTTGATGGATGGAGGAAACTAAGACATGGGAAAATGAAGAGACTTCCCCAAGGTCCCTAAAGGAGTCCATTGCTATTTGGTTAAAGATCAGAGTGAGTCTGCTGAATGAACTGTCATTGAGCAGTATTCAACTTCAATTCATCAATGGTAACGGAGTTTCCCATTACTATCACTTGGGTCTTGGGACTGTCAATTAAAGAGTCAAGCCCAAGGGTTTTAAGGGGAAAACCCTTCAGAGCAAAGAAGGGAGATAAAAAAAACAGTGAGTAAAGACTTAGGGTTTGTTTAGAACTTCTGAAAGTCCTCTCATTTGGAGAGAAGGTATCTAGAAATGAGTGAACAAGGGTCAATTGATTTTAATTTGGAAAGAAGATAAAAACATCATATTAAATCTGCAAAGCCTCACTTTCTGAGGATATTCAATTTGAATGTTGTGTTAAAGGACCAGGCTTTGAGTCATGATGATGTCACCCCACATGACTTCCCAAAGAGTTCTGGGGTAGCTTCTCGGTGCTCTAGTTTCCTCATCTATAAAATGAGGGGATTGGAATAGAGAACCTCTGGATTTCATCCAGCACCAAATCTATGGTCCTGTGATGTTTGGAAAGGCACTATCCCTATTAAAGGAATTTCAGGCACCACTCAGGCAAGGTTTTTGACTGAGGCAGAGAAACCTTTCCATTGTCCCTAAAAAACATTTCCATGCTTCTATCCTAAAGTCTGGCTGTGAAAATTAACCTGATATAACCATTTTAGAGTGTCAGGCATGAAGAGAAGTTTGGTTAGGACAGATAATCAGTTCTCTGTCCCTACCCCATTTGTCCCAGTTCTCTGGAAAGGGCACCTAGAGGTTGGGGGATGGCCCTGGGTTGCTAAGGATAGAGCAATTAACTTCCTGGTGTCAGTGGCTTCTTTCATCCATATCTCTTGGACCTAGAATCTGCCTGCTTACTAGCACAGGTCTACTGGATAACCCCTTCCTTGATCAGGTACCTAGACCCCACTCCCTTCACCATAATTTCATTCCTCTCCCTGCCTTGTCTAAACAAAGTAACACCAATTAATTATTTATTTGAATTACTCACCATTCAAGCTTAATGCAATACCATCATCTGTTTTTAATTAGCTGTACCTACCTTATCGTTGTACAAAGATCTCAGTGAGAAATCCTTTCTACCAACCGAGATCAGTACCTGCTCTGCAACTTGTAGTTTTAGAAAGTTGCCTAGGACACTGAGAGGCCAATTGATTTTCCCAGGACACACAGATAATATATGTGATCACAAGGTGAGACTTGAACCAAGATCTTCTTGACTCCAATGACAGCTATCTTTCTACCTCCCTCCCATCTATCTATCTATCTATCTATCCATCTATCTTTCTATCTTTGTCTCTTTTAATACTTTAGTAAGGCTGGATACAGGTTTTCTCTCTCTCTCTCTCTCTCACACACACACACACACACACACACACACACACACACACACACAGATTTGAATTCAGGAGTTCATTTATTATTAAGACCCTAGGTGGCACAGTGGATAAAGCATGGGCCCTGGATTCAAGAGGACCTGAGTTCAAATCCAGCCTCAGACACTTGACACTTACTAGCTGTGTGACCCTGGGCAAGTCACTTAACCCTCATTGCTCTGCAAAAAAAAAAAAAAAAAAAAAAAAAGACTCTGGTAATTATCCACCCGGAGATGTCCTATACCACCTATTCTTGCTCCACTCCCAGTACCACTCCTGGTGCTCCTGATTTTTTCACTTTGCCCTCTTGCCCCATATATGACCCTGCACTACCCCAGATCACATTCCAGCTCCCCTTTATGTTTATCTTCCTGCATTAGAATGTTAATCTCTTGAGATAAGAAATATACATACATATACATATACATATATATTGTTTATATTTGTATTTCAAGGTCTTAAGTTCCTGACATGTGATAAGCACTTAAATTATGTATCTATTAACAACACCATGTTCTATCTCTACAATCACTAAGCACATGACACATTAACTTTGTTGTATATTTTATTTTATTACAACACTAATTTTTCCACATTTACTAAGTCCTTATAGCTTATATAGTCCATGGTCATTTGTTTACTCCTTGGGAAAATTAGAGGGAACATTGATTCCATGTCTTTCTTGAATTTCCAAAAAGATCATAGACCCTAGATGGATTTCTTTTAGAAAACTACAAGTTTACTCATTTAGAAGCAATATAGATGATTGCTTATAGGAATTCTATAAGTCTTTCATTTTAGACCCAGAGGAAAATTACTTCTAGCTTATAAAAATGGCCAAGAATAGTTCTTACCTTTCTGAAGTGACTAGCATTCCCTCATATCAGTATTTGAGTTAGTATTGTCACTAATACAGAATATTGCTGTAGGTTAGCCTAAAATAACAAACATCCCAAAAGAAAAAATCTCAAGGAAAAATCAGCAACTTAAAAATAATGCATTAACAAAAGGAGATAGAAACTAGGAAAAAAAGAGAGATAAGACCCAGATTTATGACTGAGGATCGTTGGCTCAAGTTGGACAGTCAGTTCCAGGAGAAAGAGAGATAGTAAGATGAAGGCAGTATTACTCGACTATGAATGACTTTTGAATCATTTACTGGATGTGTATCTAAGTTAAATGTTTTAAATAAAGATTAGGACTGTGCAAAGAGAACTGCTCTAATTATTCAACCAACTCTTCCAGACACATTTATTCCTTAGGAGATTTACAGTGTCTCAGGCATCCTGTCCCACTAGGTAAAGTGCTTCACAATGATGAATGGGAACTGATGCTTAGCAAGAGAAATATTTTAGTACAGCATGCAAAGATGGGGGGGGGAGTAAGAGGAGAATTTTTTAAAGGACATACATCCACAGATTTCTCCAGCTAGAAAAAACCTCAAGAGACCATCTAGTAATAAAACCTAACACTTTCAGGTTAGCAAAGAACTTTACATACATTATCTCATTTGATGTTAACAATATTCTTGTGAGATAGGTGACTATTATTATTCCCATTTTTATTGATGAAGAAACTGAGGATCAGAGGGGTTTAAATGATTTGCCCAGGGTTACACAATTAATAAGTGTCTAAGGTAAGAGTTGAACCCCAGGTCTGTCCATTGTAATTCCAGCATCCTATCCACTACCCCATGCTGCCTCGAACTCTGTGAATATTGAAGAGGAGGGATGGGGGGGGTGGCGGGATGTGGGTTAACAGGATAGAAATTTATTTAAGTATTTATAAAGATTCCCAGGAATGGCAATTCTAAAACCTCCTTGGTGGCCTATTCCACGATCTGACCACAGTTTAGGCCACTTCCATGGTAGAAACATCTAAAAGAGAGTCTTTATTTGGGTTCGTTATCTTTTTTTGTGCAAGCTTTCTAAGACTTCACCTGAGATATGTGTCCAAGAGACATAGGATCTGGATTATAGAACCACCCTGAACCTGGTGATCAAAGAACAAGAGAGCAAATAATGATGGCGGTAGGAGTGAAAAAGTCCAACTTATATCATAAGTGCCTTTTGGGCCAGGACTGCCATGTTTTTATCTCTTTGTCTCTATTGCCTGACACATTGCTTTGGTTCACAGTAGGTGCTTAATGATTTGTTATTTTAACTGAGTTAAATTCTCTTTGAATTTCTTTTCCCCTTCATCTCCTCCTCTCATATCTATGTCTATATGTGAGTATAACTTTAAGTAGTGGTTTAAGATTTTCAAAGTACTCTATATAGATTAACTCATTTTAGCTTTACAATAACACTATGGGCAGGTATTACAGGTATAATTATCCCCATTTTACAGATGAAGAAACAGCCTTGGATAAGAAACTTGCTCAGGGTCACACAATACATTTTGGAAACAGGATTTGACCTCAAGTTTTCTTAACTCTCAAGTCAGCATTCCATCCATGATACTGTATTGTTCTCCTTGTCTTCCATCTATATTTCATTCTCAAAAGCAATGCAAGATGCACAAATTAAGAGAATCAACCCCAAATGTTCACATGGACTATTTGTGCCCAACCTTTGGTAGAACATTCTGAGCTCATAGTGGTCTGATCAGCCACAGTTGGACATGTTATAATTTGACTCTAACAGAGTGTTTCATTTTGTTCCTCTTTGAGGACAACAACCAACCAACCAACTCTTTGGATAGTTGTTCCTTTCTCTGATTTTCCAAAGTGTACTGTATGTCTCTCCCCTTTCAATTTTCAGTCTTCTATTCTATATCTTATTCTTTCTTAGTATCCCTTTCATTTTCTGTGTGGCTCTGTCCTGTCCCGTATCCTGGTTACACTCAGGATTTCTATCATCTCAATTTAATTCAATAAAATCTAATTCAGTAAGTAGCTACTGTTCACAGGGTAGAATTCAAGGATACACACACATACACACACACACACACACCCTGATTGCCTCCAAATGTGTGTGTTTTTGTGTGTGTAAACAGAGAGGGAGAGGGAGGCACACAGACAGACAGGCAAACAATTAGGTGGTTCAGTGGTTATGGTACTGGTCCTTGAGTCAGAAGGACTTGAGTTCAAATCCAATATCAGACACCTACTAGCTGTGTGACCCTAGCCAAGTTACTTAATCCCAATTGCCTCAAAAATTAATATGTTTGTATATCATGTATGTGTGCATGTATGTATGTGTAAATTATGTGTACATATACATATATGTTTGTGTATATGTGTATATTAAATAGTCCCTGCTTTCAAGAGACTTACATTTTAGTGAAACAACATAATATGTTATGGATGTAGCATAAAATAACATCATATGAGGTTGTGTGAAAAAAGAACACTAACAACTGGGGGCAGCAGGCAAAGTTTCACAGAAGAGATAACACTTGATAACACTTGAGCCTCTAGGATGCCTCAAGCCTTAAAGGAAGACAAGAATTATGAGAGGCAGAGAGAGATCAGAAGGGAGTATAATCCAGGCATGAGGGATGTCTTATGTGGTTGTAAAAAGTAGGACATAGAATATAGGACTCAAGAAATAGTAAGAAGGGAAATTTGACCGAAAAGCAGAGTTTGTAAAGAGGAATTCTATGAAATAAGGCTGCAAAGATAAGTTGGATCCAGATAGTAGAGAATAAATAATTTGATCCTAAAGAAAATGTGGGTAAAAAAACACAAATAGAAACAGTTTAAAATTTCACCCCAAAACATGAAAGCAATGAAACAACATACTAGTATTTTGTGTTTCAGCCAAAGAAATCCTTGGGGAAATTTTTGTATCTCAAAACCTTTTCATCAACAAAAGAGAAAATAAATCAATGAATGGGGTATTCAACTTAAAAGAAAATAGAAAAGGAACATTTTTTAAAGCTAACCAAATACAAAAAGTCAAATAAAGGGGGCAGCTAGGTGGCACAGTAGATAAAGCACCAGCCCTGGATTCAGGAGTACCTGAGTTCAAATCTGGCCTCAGACACTTGACACTTACTAGCTGTGTGACCCTGGGCAAGTCACTTAACCCCCATTGCCCCAGAAAAAAAAAAGTCAAATAAAATCTACAAATTTATTTTAAATCCTATTGAATTGGTAAAATTTAAAAGTAGATGGTTATTTTTTAAAAGGATAAAGTAGGAAAATCTGTAGTTAATCTGATTTTTAAAAGAGAAAGAAACTAAATTAACAATATAAAAAATTAAACAGAATTCCCCCCAAAAGCATATAGAAATGTGGCAAATTCTTTTTGTAGTGGTTAAAAATTAGAAATCAAAGAAATGCCCATCAATTGGAAAATGACTAAACAAGCTGTGGTATATGATTGTGATGGAATATTATTGTGTTATAAGAAATTACAAGCAGGATAACTTAAGAAAAAACTGGAAAGACCTATATGAACTGATATATAGTGAAGTGAGCAGAACCAAGAGAACATTTCGCACAAACAGCAATATTGTTTGTTGAAGAACTGTGGATGACAACTATTCTCAACAATGCAATGATCCAAGACAATCCCAAAGGACTAATGATGAAGCATACTATCCACCTCCAAAGAAAGAACTGATGTTGATTGAACACAGACTAAAGCATGCTTTTTCTTACTTTTTCATTTTTTTTCTTTTATTCAGGTTTTTTAATACAAAATGACCAATATGGTGATATTTTATATAATTGTACATGTATAACCTACATCTGATTACTTACTGCCTCAGGGAGGGGTGAGGGAAAGAGAGATAGAATTTGGAACTCAAAACTTTAAATAAAAATGTGTTTTATAAAAAAAATAATAAATGTAGCAAATTATTAGAAACTATTTTTCTCAATTATATATCATCAAACCTAGGAACTTGCATGAAATGGAAAAAATGTTTAAAAAACATAAAATGCCCAGATTGACAAAATAGTCAATACTTTAAATCCAGTATATAAAAAAGAAATTGAATAAGACATAAATGAACCAATTTACAAGTTGCACCTACAAGTGAATTCTATAAAACATTAAAATATCAATTAATTTCATGTTATAAAAATTATTTGCAAAAATATGGAAATTATTCTTCACATGAAACAATTATGATCCTGATAACTAAGCCAGGGAGAGATAAAACATAGAAAGAAAACTGTAGAGCATTCTCACTAATGAATACAATACTAAACTGATGAATAAATTGAATAAACTAGTGGCAAACATTCTGACTAGGTTAGATTTACAAAAAGAATAGACAGTTGGTTCAATATTGGGGAAAATATAAATACTATAGAGAAATAGTAATAACAAAAGCAAAAAGTTATTAATAGTAATTACAAAAACATTAAAAATTCATTATTTTATTCATAGAAGTAGAAAAGGATCTTGCCAAAAATAACCAATTTCTGTTTAAAAAAAATATTAAAAAGCATAGGAATAAGTGGACCATTCTCTAATATGGGAAGTAGTATCTAACTAAAACCAAGAGCCAATATTATCTGTAATGGAAAAACACTAGACAACTTCCAATAATATCAGGAGTAAAGCAAGGATATTGTTTATAGCTAGGTGGTGCAGTGGAAAGAACACTACCCCTGAAGTTGGGAGGAACTATAATCAAATCTCACCTCAGACACTTACTAGCTGTGTGACCCTGGACAAGTCCCTTAACCCCAATTGCCTTAAACATTCAGGGCTATCTCCAGTCAACCTGAAATATATGGCTCTGGAGGAGAGAGTGAAGTTAGTGACCTTGCACAGCCCTCCCTCACTTAAATCCAATTGAGTGCAAGTCATGACATCACCCCTATGTCATGGTCCTCTTCGAGAATGAAGGACCAACAACAACCACTACTACATCTGTATCCTAAAGAGATTTTTTTTTAAAAAGGAAAAGGACTTATATGTACAAACATATTTATAGCAGCTCTTTTGTGGTGGCAAAGAATTGGACATTAAGGGGATGCCCATCAATTGGGTATTGGCTGAACAAATTATGGTATATGATTGTAATGGAATACTATTGTGCTATAAGAAATGAGAAATAGAATGGTTTCAAAAAAACACAGACTTACATGAACTGATGCAAAGTGAAGTAAGCAGAACCAGGAGAAAATTGTACATAGTAACAGCAATATTGTATGATGAATGCCTTAACTATTCTCAGCAATACAAATATCCAAAAGAACTGCAAAGGATTCATGATAAAAAAATGCCCTCCACCTCCAAGAAAGTACTGACAGAGTCTGAATGCGGACCCATCCATACATTTTTTTTTACTTTATTTTTCTTGGAGGTTTTTTTTTTTGGTCTATGTCTTCTTTCACAACATGACTAATATGGAAATATGTTTTGCATGACTGCACATGTTTAACCTATGTCAAATTGCTTGCCTTCTCAAGGATAGGGAAGGGAAAGGGAAAAATTTGGAATTCATATTTTTTTAAAAGAATAGTAAAAATTGTTTTTACATGTAATTGAAAATAAAATATTTTTTTAGAAATTCAAGAAAAAGATGAACTACTAGAGGAGCTCCAAGTTACCTTCAAATGAGGACTAAATGATTTATAAAGTATGTCATAGGATGTTAAGATTCTATGAACAGTTAGTGCTCTGATTAACTATATTCTGCCTCCCACAAAATGAAAGGATGATATAACTAACCATTTCTTTTTTTAATTTACAAGCATTTATTTTCTTTCCCTCCCACCTTCCTTTCCTCCTCCCCACAGAAAAAATAGATAGATAGATAGATAGATAGATAGATAGATAGATAGATAGATAGATAGATAGATAGATAGATGATAGATAAAACCCTTGTAACAAATATGCATAGTCAAGCAAAACGACTTCACACATTGGCCATATCCAAAAATGTGTGATTCATTCTGCATATTAAGTCCATCACCTTTGTCAGGAGGTGGCATTTTTCACCATTAGCACTCTGGAATAATGGTTGGTCACAGAATTAATCAGTTCTAACTGTACGTGTGTATACATATATACATTTGTATGTGTGTATGAATATATATATGTCTGCACACATGTGTGAGTGTATGTGTTTGTGTGTGTGTGTGTACTATTGGGGCAGCATGTTGTAGTAGATAAAGAACTAATCTGGAAACCAGGAAAATCTGAATTCAGATACCTATTGTCTGTTTCTATCCATGGAAACATCACTTTATCCCTCGGTGCCCTAGGAAACTCTCTGAGACTATAAATTACAGAGAAGGTGCAGGTTGGCATTAATGCAAAGAGTTTCTAAATCAATACAATCACAGTTCTAATCCCTACCTCCTTATGCCTTCACATAGTAGGTGCTTAATAAATGTTTGTTGAATTGACTTTAACCTCGGAATTGCTACCTGGATCACTGAGTTTAGTGGCTGAGTTATGATTACTCCTTTGAAGTACCCAGAAGATGCTAATTATTGACCAATAATGGTGACTTGCCCTGACTCACATTAGGGTACAAAACAACACTTGAAGCACCCCAAATATGTGAGGGGATGATGGGATTGAATAAATCATGAGATGATAGAGTTCATTATTTCAATTTAAACTCAAAATTACATTTTTTAAATCTCCCCATTTTGAACAAGAATGAGTTGAATCAAACAAAAACAAATATAAAGTAATATTTTCTGAACCTCAGACATGTTTTCCCTTGGTACCATGTTTTGAAGTATCATCCGCTTCACAACTTAGAGGACAATCTATCATTTTCAATGTTATTTGTCCCTGGTGAGGGCAATAACACAAGATCAATCAAATTAGCACAGTCAGCAATAGCCCTGTGGAGGAGATGGAAGAGTGTGGTTCAGAAGACATACCTAGGTTGTCTTCTTCAACTAAACATATATGCCCAAAATGAGGCTTTAAATTTTAAAAAAAGAAAAGGAAAAGAAAGGGGAAAAGGCTGCATTTGCTCACAAAAGTTCCACACCTCCCATATTTTCCATCTGGAATAATGAGTATGAGCACGTCACAGATCTATGCTAACATCTATGTCCTACCCAATGGTATGCTGGTAAATATTTAATAATCAGCTCTCCAAAAACTCCAGATACATTTTAAAATTTAACCTGCATTAGTAACATTTTCTCCGTTACTTTCTTAAGTCTATACAATAAACAAAACAATAAAGCAGGCCCTAATTTGTAGTGTTTGCCTATTTCTGAGGTATGAATGCTTACAATGAAAATGTAACAATCAGCTCTCTCAAACTATTTCAGACTATCTCTAGTACACCAGTGGTCCTACCCAATTTCACCCCTTTGATTAAGTTCAATTCAATAATAGGTGCCATTCTAAGTAGGGCATAGTGAATAGAATGTTGGGCTCAGAGTCAAGAAGACTCATCTTCCTGAGTTCAAATCTGGCTTCAGACATTTACTATCTGTGTAACCCTGGGCAAGTCACTTAACCCCGTTTGCCTCTGTTTCCTCATCAGTAAAATGAGCTGGAGAAAGAAATGACAAACTACTCTAGCATCTTTAACAAGAAAACCTCAAAATAATCACAAAGAGTGAGATACAACCGAAAACGATTCAACAATAAGAAGAGCAAGACCATGCTAAGTATCTGATCCTAGGGGATACAACATCAAAGATGAAAAATTGTCCTATACTCAAAGAATTTGCATTCTACTGGGAGATGCAATAAATAAACAAATAAGTAAATGTAAGATAAATGGATGAGAGAAAGAACTCTGATAACTAGGGAGATTTGGAAGGCTTCCTGTAGGAATATGTATGTACCTGAGTTGAGCCTTGAAGGAAGAAAAGCATTCTAACAGATAGAGGTAAGGAAGGCATGAGTTCCAGACAACAGGGAACATTTTGTGCCGAAGTGTAGAAGCGGGAGAATGATTATCGAGTCTCAGAAATGGTGAGGATGCCAGTTTGGCTGAACTATAGAGTGAGTGAAGGTGAGCAATGAAGCCTCTTAAGAGACTTCATTAATCTTGTCATTCTCTGCCCCATTTAATAAAGAACAGGGAGTCACACTGATTTATACAGCAATCAGTGGCTGAGTTCATTAGGATACTAGTCTCCTAATACTTGTTCCTCCCTTTAGCCATTCTTTTAGCCTGACCCCTGAAAGGGAATTTCTCAGGAGAAAATTGTTTAATACAGGAATGGAAAGCTCTGTTTGTGAAGGTATCTGTAGGTATACCTGTGTGTTTGAGGAGAAAGATGAAGGTAGAGAAAGTACAAAGTGATTGGTAAGAGGATGGAAAATGGCATATATACTAAGAACTTGTTTTCCTTTCAAGTTTCAAATATAGCATTATGCATTTTCAGTTCAGGAAAAGGGACCGCAGTTGACCGCAAAGGTGCATCAACAGATGCCTCCCTCCCAATTTTTTCTTTGTAACCCCAATACCACAGCATAGGAAAATCTTGACTCTGACCTTTGCTCGCTGTGTGACCCTGAGCAATTCACTTAACCTATCAGTGCCATGTATAACTCTCTAAGATTAAAAATTGCAAAGAAAATGCCAGTCTTCATTGATAGAGGGGATTTCCTTACTTTAGAGTTCCCTATACCAGTTAAATTACAGGTCCAGTTTCTGTATCTCTATTCCCAGGAGCTAGGTACAATGCCTGGCAAGAGTAAGTGCTTAATAAATACTTGTGGGATACATAATCTGCTCCTAATAGAGCCTGTGGGTTGACTTGCTAAATGACAATTACCAGAAATTCTCTACTTAAACTCAGCAACAGCAGTAGGGGACTTAGGGAGGGGGGAGTATGAGAACAAAAGAGAAGCAAGGACAAAGGCAATTAGATTCCTTAAAGGCAAAGACTATGGGTAGCTAGGTGGTGCAGTGGATAGAGAGCTGGACCTGGAGCTGGGAAAACTCATCTTCGTGATTACAAATCTGGCCCTAGACACTTAGCTATATGATGCTGGGCAAGTCATGTAACCCTGTTTGCCTCACTTTCCTCAACTGTACAATGAGCTAGAGTGGTTTGTCAGGAAAATGGCAAACCACTCCAATTCCATTGCTGGGAAAACAAGAGTAAGATGTGACTGAAATGATTCAAAATAAGAAAAAATGATTCCTTTAATGTCCTCTTCCAACATGGTACCTCCAATCAGAATCAATCAAGATTCCTTGAAAGCTGTAATAATAGACATAAACTTGTTCAATAAATACCCTTGATCACAAACATCAGGAGAGGCATAGTAGAGGGAGATGTATTGCCACTGTGATGGAGGAGACTGAACAGAGTCCAAGTTGAAGAGAGATCCCTTGTAGGTGGTGAGGTAGACATTACTTTTGTTCCTGGAAGACATTGTGCCAGTTTCATCCAACGCTTTGACATTGTAAAGCCTCCTAAAAGAGATTAGTAACTACCACATGAGTCCAGCCTGCTCATCCACCGGAAATCCACAGGGGATTAAGAACATCTTTGACACAAATAATGACATTAAATTGAATATACAACCTATAAAACTTGAACATCTGGGGGAGCCAGTACAAATAGACAAGTTGGCCCCCATATTAAACAAGAGGAAACTGGATCAGAAAATTGCCTTCAGAAAATAGCCAAGTTTCTTTAATGTCTCCAAATTTCTTCCAGAAACAAATGTCCATCCTTTTAATACCAACATGAAACCAGTATTGTTGTACAGCTACAAGACATATAATAAAATGATCTCTGAAGAAGTAAAAATGAGTAATGCACTGAAACCAATGGTGCGTGGTGGGATGTTGGTAGGCTGCAACAAGTAACCAATAATGCACTTCAAAGAAGAACAAGAACAAAGGATGTCACAAGGAGAATGCATGGTAGGAAAAGAAGATGGGCCGGTTGCATGATGAAGGTAAAGAATGGCAGATAGTCTGAGTATTCCAATGGTTGCCTTACAATGTCAAGAAAAGTAAGGATGACCTCCAGTGCTTTTGAACAGTGCATAGGATAGCAAAGCATGAATGGTATACAATCTGCATTATTGAAGATAACATTCAAATCAAGTAGGTTATAACTCCATTTGAGTATCTTTCACCTCCAAATTCTGGTGGCATTAAACTTTCAAATGAGATTGATAATCACTCAAAAGAATTTAGCCTAACTCTCCACCCAGGAAAGAACCAAATGAATGAAGAATGCTTATTGTCAGGGATCTGCTGAAACCAGCTTGAACTGACTTAGGAGAGCTGGTTGTTAAATTTTCAGTTAGAGCACATACATGGCAGAAATCTGCAAACACTATAAATCAGAGCTTGATTTTTTTTTACCTTGTTGATTGACTAGACTTCAAAAGTGATAAGAAAAATTAATATGAAAATTAAAAGTGTGACAAGCATATTTTTTCAGAGAGCCAGTTTCTAAACATTTACCAGCAAGCCAACCTATTGTCCAAAGCAGTACCATAAAACTTGTTGTTTGTTGTTCATTGATTTCAGTCATGTCCAACTCTTCATGACCCCATTTGGGGTTTTCTTGGCAAAGATACTAGAGTGGTTTACCATCTCCTCCAGATGAGGAAACTGAAGCAAACAGGATTAAGTGACTTGTCCAAGGTCACACAGCTAGTAAGTATATGAAACCAGATTTGAACTCAGGAAAATGAGTCTTCCTGACTCCAGGCCTGACACTCTAGTCACTGCTCCACCTAGCTGCTCTATTTAAATTTTTTTTTAAGTAAGGCAATTGGGGTTAAGTGACTTGCCCAAGGTCACACAGCTAGTAAGTGTCAAGTGTCTCAGGCTGGATTTGAACTCAGGTCTTCCTGAATCCAGGGCAGGTGCTCTATCCACTGCGCCACCTAGCTGCCCCTCACTTAGCTGCTCTAAATAAAGATGAATGCCATTAAACCATACATAAGGAAACCTGTGGATCACATATTGACTTTTGTATTTTCTTTTTTTTATTATTATTACATATTTCCCAATTAGACTTTAATTTGTTTCTGGCCATGGCTGGGGATCTACATATAGCCTGAGGGCCTTATGCTTGACCCCTTTGGTGCAGAAGAATGCCAGATTATAATATACGACTGGATGAATAGTTCATAGTATATACACTTTGAATTGAAATTGTAAAGGGACATTGACCTAAGCACAGTATTGAATAAGAGATGGAAGGTGAGCTGGCTTCCACTTGGGAAACTCCACAATGTTTTCAATGACCCTAAACTTCTCATCTGAAACAAAGTACAATGTTTTACCACCAATATTCTATGGCTAAAAATGATGAAATATTATCATCTATAAGGAATAAAAATTCAGGTGACCCAAAGAGCAATGGGGAGATACATAGAGGCACAAATAATCTGTAGAATATAATGAATGATGAATTTCATATAGAAAGTGGCAGAGAACATAGCATCTAAAAGATACATGCGTGGAACAAGAGTTTGGCCAGCCTTGTGGTGGGAATGAGAAATAATAGATAATCCACATGCTATATTGGTACCTATATAATGACAAAAATCCTAAGGAAAATCTTCCAATAGGTTGAGTGGAACAATTTATCAGAGTTAATGGACAAGAGTCACACAGGATAAAGAGGCATAGATGGGCTGCAATTTCAACAGTTAGAGTGAGTCCTCACATAAACAGTCCATCAAAGTACTGGGTATATCTAATACCAAATGCAATGTCTTACACTTATTTAATCTTGTACTTAGGAAATGTTTAAACTAAATTAAATTGGCACTTAAAATTTAAGTCTCCATGGAGAGGAACAAACCACATTTTATTTTACATGAAAAATATTCCCCAACTAGTAAATTGTTAGAGGAGGGGGAAAATTCTTTATTTTTCTACTCTTCCTATATCTGTTCATCTCTATTTGTATAACTGATGATGTTCTTAAAATCCTCCTCAGTAGCCTGAACTAGGGGAAGAACATGCCTATCAATAAAATAGGGTGCAGGGACAGCTAGGTGGCACAGTGGATAGAGTACTGGTCCTGGATTCAGGAGAAACTGAGTTCAAATCCAGCCTCAGACACT
The DNA here is from genome assembly GCF_019393635.1 of Dromiciops gliroides. Lineage (NCBI taxonomy): Eukaryota > Metazoa > Chordata > Mammalia > Microbiotheria > Microbiotheriidae > Dromiciops > Dromiciops gliroides. Next base: position 488,407,106 of record NC_057861.1, read on the forward strand.
TAACATTTACTAGCAGTGTGACCCTGGGCAAGTCACTTAACCCCAATTGCTTCACAACAAAAAATAAAATAAAATAGGGTACAAAAGAAGACCCAATGAAACATCCATTTAATAAGGAAAAAAAACAAACCCCTTCATCCAGGAATATAAAATCCTTTACTTTATCCTTTAGATTGTAAACTCCTTGGGGGCAGAGACTGTCTCTCTTTTTCTTATTTGTAACCTCAGTGCTTAGCGCAGTTTTTTGTTGTTGTTCAGTCATTTTTCAATCATGTCCAACTCTTCGTGACTCCTCTTGGGGTTTTCTTGGTAAAGATACTGGAGTGGTTTACCATTTCCTTCTCTAACTTAGTTTACAGATGAGGAAATTGAGGCAAATAGGGTTAAGTTACTTGCCCAGGGTCACAAAGATAGTAAGTGTCTGAGGCCATATTTCAACTCAGAAAGATGAGTCTTCCTGATTCCAAGCCCAGTGTTCAATCCACTCTGCCACCTAGCTACTAATAAATGTTTATTGACTGACTGACAACCACTCAGAAGTAAGAGAGCTTCTCAACTTCAAATGACAAGTGGGTGTATTGACTACTCTTTTATTGAATTCATTTTTCCTGCATAAACATTGACAGTATCTAGAAACTGAAATGATTGCAAAAGCTAAATGTAGAGTCATGAAATTTCTCAAGTCTTGGTATCTTAACAACTTTAATCCTAAGCTTTTAATAGTCTGCCATTTGAGGGACAAATTATTCAAGGTTTTGCATTGTTAAAGATATGATGATATTTTCTCAATTTTAAGACCTTCAGGATATATGTTGCCTATCTCAAATTCAACCGGTTTGAATTTGGATTTGAAAGATAGTTTCTCCCTGAGCCTTCTTTTGCTTGTCTTTTCTTTCTCCATTTGTTTCTTCCATATCTTTTCATTAATTTTTTTTTATTAGATACAAATGAACAGTAAGGATATACATTGACAGTTGTAGCTTTCCAGGTCTATGCCCACAAGGTTGTGCCCACAATAACAGCCCACAATAACAACCCATGAAGAAATTTGGGGGGGGGCAATTAGGGTCAAGTGACTTACCCAGGGTCACACAGATAATAAGTGTCAAGTATCTGAGACCGGATTTGAACTCAGGTCCCCCTGAATCCAGAGCCAGTGTTTTTTCCACTGTGCCATTTAGCTGCCCCCGGAGTAATTTTTTTTAAAAGTTTATCTGGTTTAAAGAGGTATATTCTTGTCTCAATCCTGGCTTGTGCGGGATTCATCCAAAAACTGACTTTAGAGCATTTAGCCTATCTCCATTCCAGGTCTCCATAACAAAAGGCTGTATATGTGTATTAAATCAGCTTAGGGTTCATGGCATAGGCACAGAGTAATACCTAAGATTTCCACCCCTTTGTATCAATTATGATGAGGTCACACTGTGATTAAGACCATATTTGGAGGCAGCTAGGTGACACAGTGGAAGGGGCACCAGCCCTGGATTCAGGAAGACCTGAGTTCAAATCCAGCCTCAGACACTTGACATTTACTAGCTGGGTGACCCTGGGCAAGTCACTTAACCCTCACTGCTCCTCAAAAAAACAAAACAAAACAAAACATATTTGATGCCTTTTGGTATGTGACCCAGACTTTCGCTCTAGGTACTAGCAAATAGACAAACCCTACCTCCATCCCCCAAAATCAAAATAATTGTGATATCCCAAAGATCTTAAACCTCTAATTACTAATTAATTACTAATTCCGGGTGACATAATCAGCCCCTTAAAGTGCATAGCCTGGGCACAGAGTAAGACCTAAGACATTCTACTCCCTCCCCTGGTATCAATTCTGATGAAGTCACATCAGGATAAAGTCTGCATTTTATGCCTACTGGTGAGTGACCCAGACCTCATTTCTAGGTATTAGCAAATTTAAAAATCTATGAGGAAAAGCACATAAGGCACACTCTAAAGTAAGGGAAAAGTCATCGTTATTAAAGGTAAAGCCAATCCTTCCAAAGTCAAAACAATCATAGTGCCACGAAGATTATAAAATACTCAGAAGTGGGAGCCAGAGGCCCATTGGATACCAGGAGGATAGTAATCTAGAACAAAAGACCATCAATTAAGAACCAGTAGGATTTGAAGGGTATCTCTGCTGTAAGACAGATGAAAAATTATACCTGTAAGTAGAACCAAGGGTTTTATGATCCCCTTCTTTACAATTTGTCCCTCAACCTGAGATGATATCTCCTTTCCCCTTGTTATACCAACTATTGCATTTTCCTGATACCATGGCTACTACTTATTCCTCAGCAGACATCCACCTTTTGATGAATGAAACAGTACTTTTTGGCATGGAGTGAAATGATCTCCAAGTTCCTCTAGGAGTTTCACTGTATATCCTTTGATTTTTATCCTAGACATGAAGTAGCCTAAAACATAAATAGTAAGGGATAATCAGCCACAATGACACATAAAGGTGACAACTTCTACCTACTAAGAGCATCACGTCTCTCCTTACCTGTTACAGTCTTTCTTTAAAACCCATGGTCTTGGGGGCAGCTAGGTGGCACAGTGGATAGAGCACCGGCCCTGGAGTCAGGAGTACCTGAGTTCAAATCCGGCCTCAGACACTTAACACTTACTCACTTACTAGCTGTGTGACCCTGGGCAAGTCACTTAACCCCAATTGCCTCACTAAAAAAAACAAACAAACAAACAAAAAACCCCATGGTCTTTATTTATATCTAAAGTAAAAACAAGAGCTGCATCTTCCTCTGTATTGCCTAATATTATTATTGAAATTCACAATAACAAGAAGTTCAATTTATATAACTCATCTCTAAAGTCAGTCTTATGTCCAGGAGTTCTTCATGCATTGCCAAATGTATTGTTGGATTGCTGGTGGTGCTTTTGTTGGGTTTTTTAAAAACTTGCAGCCAAGTCTTCATCCATCTGTAAACAGATTGACTCACTGTAGCAATTACACCCAGGTAGACCAATTTGTGTTTGGCTAGAGTTTCTATAGCTGAGAATGTGTAGCTGAGCACTTCCACAGAACTGTATTTTCTATGCTAGGTTGGCTTCACTCCCTAAGCTTTGAAATTGGCAAACTTAAGCAAATAATTCTATTTAGGTCCTCTTTTGTCATTGAACTTGAATCACTAATGATTTCTTAGTGTTTCAGTCTAAATAGACATTAATAGATTTTCTTTCCTTTTGGGTTAAACAGCATTATTGCTAGGCAAGTTTCTGTCAGGGCTTAGCTCTCCTATCCATTTGCTTGTGATGTGCTTAATGTAGAAATTTGAGCCTGGGCAAAGTGTTCAATAGTAAGGGGAAAGGGAAGGTTTTATTCCAAGGCAATGTCCTCCAGTGTTTCATATTCTAAAAATGAGGTGTTTCTTCAAGTTCCAATTATATTTACCTGGCCAGTGTACAGACTTTCCAACAGATTGATTGACCACAAAAAGACAATTGGTTCTTGATGGCTTATGTTTTGAAGGACCAAGTATATAATTTGTATTTCTTCATATTGCAGTATTTGCTATTTTTATACCCACCTACATTATCTCCTTTTCCAAATTTCTCTATTTCTGTCAAATACATCCCTATGCTTCCAGTCTTCCTCACTTTACCTTTCTAATCTGATGCCAAGTCTTGCTATTCTGTCTCCACATCTTTCACATCTGACCCCTTCTCTCCATTCACACAGCTTGTTCAGATCCTCATCACTTCTTGCCTGTATTATTATTGCAACAGTCTCCTAATGGTCTCCCTACCTCAAGTCTCTCCCCACTCCAGTATATCCTACATGCTATTGCCAAAATAATTTCCCTTAACCACACATCTGAGAGTGCCATTCCCCTACTCAGTCAACTCTAGGGGCACTTCCTATTGCCTCTAGGCTAAAATATAAAATCCTCTGTTTACCTTTTAGGTTCTTCACCTATCTATGGAAACATCCTTAGTAGATATCATGTCATCTTTCAAATTCTGTGATTCAGCCAAAGTCACTTTTTCTCTGCTATTCGCTCAAGACAGGTTGTCCCACATTCTCAGAATGTACCGCACTACCCTTTGTCTTCTAGCCGCGGAATCCCTCTTCTCCATAAGATGCAGTTCAAGCCTCATCCTCTGCATGAAGCCTTTCCTGAATACCTCAATTGCTAGTGCCCTCCCTCCCAAACCACTTTGCATTTGCTTGTAAACCAAATACCTTTGTACATATTTATAGTTATTTAATTAATATCGATGAGCTATATGCACATATATGTACTTGTTAGCTCCCTCCTCCTTTAAAATGTAAGATCCTTGAGAGAAGGGATTGATTGTTTTATTCATTCTACTCGCATCCTTGATGTCTGGCTTGGTGCCCATCACATAATAGATACTTAAATCAGATAGGACAAAAGAATTTGGTCATTCTGGTCAAAGCCAAAACTAGTAGGGCAACTGGGACTTTGGCCTAGTGGACCAGATTTAGAGGGCTCTGACAGCACCTGTAGTCCTTCAGCTATCTAGAAACAACAGAGCTTAGGATCTAGTTAGGGGCCAGGTGAATTCTTCCTCTACCTCACCCTGTGTGCTTCCTAAAAGATAAGAAGAAAGAGAGGAAAAAAGAAGAAAGGAAGGAAGGAAAGAAGGAAGGAAGGAAGGAAGGAAGGAAGGAAGGAAGGAAGGAAGGAAGGAAGGAAGGAAGGAAGGAAGGAAGGAAGGAAAGAAAGAAGAAAGAAAGGAAGGAAGGAAGGAAGAGAGGGAGGGAGGGAGGAATATAGGGAGGGACAGAGGGAGGGAGGAAGAAACAAGTAAATAAATAAATGAATGGATATATAAATAATTGGGTACATAGATAACTATATAGCTAGATATATGAATATATAAAAACAAAATATATATTTATGTATATTAATTCATTAAACAAATAAAAACCCTGAGGCAATACTTTATGTCATTTGCTGCTAGTGCCACAGTAGAGTGCTGGGCCTGCAGTCAGGAAGACCTGAGTTCAAATACAACCTCAGATACTTCCCAGCTTCCTGGGCAAGTTACTTAAATTACATTTGCCTCAGTTTCTTCAACTATAATATGGGGATAATAACAGCATCTACCTCTCAGGATTGTTTTAAAGAGCAAATGAGATATTTGCAAAAAGTATTTTTCATGATCCAAGATAATTCCAAAGGACTCAGGATGGAAAATGCTCTCCACATCCAGAAAAAAATAACTGTAGAATCTGGATGTAGATTGAACCATGCTGCTTCTACTTTGTTTTTGGTTTTTTCTTTTTTAAGGTTTTTCCCTTTTGTAATGATTCTTCTTTCACAACATTACTAACGCAGAAATGTGTTTAAATAAAATAAAATAAAATAGTAATACTTCCCCCAAAAGTGCTTTTTTACAGTAGGTGCTAAATAAATGCTTATTCCCTTCCTCCTTTCCCTTCCTCCTACTTGCCCTCGTTGAAAAATTATAAGTTACAGCCATAATTTTGATTCTCTTTGGACAATCTGGGTAGCCAGGGGAGATACCAGGACCTAAAAATGCCAGATGTGCTACTCATGGGACTCCCCTTAACAAGCTGAAAAAAATTGCAGGGACCTAATATTTGAGTCCTGTTCAATTTTACCACATGCATGTAGAGAAAGTCTCCTTGTAATTGTAATTCTGGCTTCATTTGCTTTATGTTCACAAGTCTCTTCTGAAAGAAAATTGGGAGTGAGAGGACAGGGGAATAAAATAATAGTGGGCTTTTTAGTTCAGAACTGACATTAAATGATCTCTTTGCCCATCAGAATAATATGTAAATGGAGGTGGGAGACTAGTGTGGAGAATGAACATTTTTAAACAAATTGACTCAGTGTGGCAGCAGGAGCAGTGAATAATAGACTTTTATACTGTTTTTCAGATTGCGTCGTAGTGATGAAAAACAGTTCCACACAAAATGGAAGTAATGGCAAACAAAATCTCTCCCCAGGTCCTTGGGGGTGGCAGAGCATATTTGGTCTCTATACCTTTTCTGACATGATTGAATTAATTCAGGGACCACATCAAGACTTGTACTCCCGTTTCGATTACAGGCAGACCTAGTTATTCCATAACTCATTAAATAGAAGTCTGCAGGGGATCCAAATGATTCTAAGGCCAGTCAGATTGGTCTCATGTATTTGGTTCTGAGGAATCCAGGAAACTGGAGCTCTGAGAAGAATTGCCCTGCAGGGTTGGCACACAGAGTGAAAGGAGTGCGATCTAAGCATGATTTTGAAGCCAGTTGGGCAGGCAGGCAGAGGGGGAAGGGGAGGGAAGGAAGCCTGAGTGTAGGTAGATTGCTTTTTTTTTCCTGTCACAAAAAATAGGTCTCAATAGCCAAATGGCTCAGCATTTTAGAAAGGATGAATCTTGGATGGTTTGAGAACAAAGCTACCAATTAAAGAAGTCATTTCACTTACTGAGGCAGGTTTCCCAGCATACACATGGGAAAAGGGTTTGTAATCCCTAAATGGAGAAAACCAAGATGAGGCATAGAAAAGGTAAGAAGAATATAAGAAATAAAAAAATCTACTTTCATACGGAAAATGCTGGAGCATAACTTAGGGGTAGGTAGGGAAAAAATAGACAAGAAAATTTAACATATATGCATATGTATATTTATATAGACTGTATATTCCATGAGGGCATGGACTATCTTATTTATCCAGTTATCTCTCTAAGCACCTGCCTCAGTTTCCACTTTCCCTATAGAAAGTACTTGCTAAGTATTTGTTGAATTAAATAAAATATAGTATAAAAATACATTTATTATATAATACCTGTAACCTATGAGTCAACTCATTATCTTCTACATGACATCTCTTCATATATTTGAAGATAGGTATTATGAATTTCCCCCCCACCCACCCAAAGTTATTCCATATCTTGGCCAAAAACAGCCACTTTCTTAACCAATCTTTGTATAATGTGTTTTCTACTCTCATTACCATCTTACTTATTTAATATGATACATGGCATTTTGTCATTTTTCTTTCTAAAATGTGGTTCTCAAAACTGAATGCAATACTACAAATTTGGTCTGACAAAAGCCAATGTTACTTCGTATGTTCTTGATATCATGCCTCTGTTAATACCATGTAATATCATGTTAAGGATTTTTTTGACTGTCATGTCACACTGTTGATTCATGTTGAATTTGAAGTCCTTATCTTTTCTCACAGAATTACTGATTAGCCACAACAACTCCATTCTGAATTTGTGAAATTGATTTTTTTAATATGTGTAGGATTTTACATTTATCCCCATAAAAGTACATCTTACTTAATTCTTCTCATAGTTGTAGCATACCATTTTTTAAGATTCCTAATTTTGTCACCCAGAGTTACCCCTCCCTCATCTTCAAATTTGGTAAACATATTATCTATGGCTTCATCTAAGTCACTGATAAAAAATGTTGAATAATTCGTCCACAACATATCTCTGGAGCACTACACTAAAGATTTCTCTTCACATTGACATAGAACCATTGACTATTTGGGTTCAAACATTTAACTATGACTCGATTTAACTATCTTGTCATCGAGCCCACATCTTTCTGTCTTTACTATAAAAAAAACTGGGGCGGCTAGGTGGCACAGTGGATAGAGCACCGGCCCTGGAGTCAGGAGTACCTGAGTTCAAATCCGGCCTCAGACACATAACACTTACTAGCTGTGTGACCCTGGGCAAATCACTTAACCCCAATTGCCTCACTTAAAAAAAACAAACAACAAAAAAAAAAACATGGAAGATTTTTCCAAACATGCTAAAATTAGACATTCTGTTTATGGAATTTCCCAACCAATCTAGTAATGAAATCAAAATGGTTATAAGATTAGCAGGGCATAAGGGGGCTACTAGGTGGTGCAGTGGATAGAGCACCAGCCCTGGGTTCAGGAGGACCTGAGTTCAAATCTGGTCTCAGACACTTAACACTTAGTAGCTGTGTGACCCTGGGCAAGTCACTTAACCCTCATTGCGCCACGCAAAAAAAGAAAAAAAAAAAGATTAGCAGGGCATGGCATGATCAGAGGCAAGCTGGGTAGTAACAGTAAACCACTAAATCAAAGTCCAGAAGACCTAAATTTAAATCTGGCCTTAGGCACTTATTAGCTGTGTAATCCTAAACAAGTGATTTAACCTCTGTTTTTCCTAATTTCTTCATCTATAGAATTGGGTTATTAAAAGCACCTACTTCAGGGGGTTGCTGTGAGGATAAAATGAAATATATATAAAGCATTTTGCAAACCTTAAAATGCTAAATGAATGCTAGCTGTTAGTATTATTACACTTGAAGATATGGTTCTTTATGATCACTTCTTTCCTTTCTAAATTCACATAAACCATCCCTTTCATAGCATAGCCTAGAATTCTGCCAGGAATTAAGTCAAACTGGATGGCATACAATTTAAATGCCCTACACTTTCCCTTTGTTTAAAATTGGAACATTTGATCAGCTCTAGCTGCATGGCATTCCTACACTTTTCCATTCTTTTTCAAAGATCACTTTCAGTGTCTCAGCAATGAAATTTGCCAGTCCTTCAATATCCTAGTTAATGCAAGTCACCCTCCCTTAAAAGTTCCACTTCAGTAGCCTATTCTGGCATTTTAAATAATGAAGAAAAAATCTTGCTCAAGAAAACAAGGGTTTTTTTATTACTTACAATATTACAATTGTATTGTTTATTATCCATCCCTACAGAGTAAGTAATATCTTATTCTGATGCTTCACCATAACATCAAAGTAACCCCAGGTTTGGGGAAGTTATTCTAGTAGATTATAAACTGTGGTACCTTCTACCAAGGTGAAAAGGCCTCAAAATAGACTGTATCTTTCATCCAAGGGTCATCATTAAATTGAAGGAGAGGTCCCTTGGGTTTATCACATGGTGATGACTTTTTTAGCCACAAGTCTCAAAGATAAGGCATAGAGGCAGCATGGTCTGAAATCACACATCCCTGAAATCTATGTATGTAAATATATTTTATCCTCTTTATTTGAAGATTACAGTTTAAATGGGAATTTGTGTGTTGGCCTGGGAATTAACCAACATTCATAGCATTATTTCTATTGCAAAATGCATTCAAATTCCAAACAACTTAGAAACTTTTACAACTTTAGGGCAGTTGAAGTTAGATAAATTCCTGCTCTGATATAGTAATTAATTTAATACTTCCACAAAGACGTTGAAGAATTGTGAGCTGGTGATAAAGGGAAAAGTTTTGGCTTAACAAATGAATGAATGCATGAATAGATACCTTCCACATCCCTTTGTCCAATACCATCATAGTAATAAAAACTATTTCTTACTTTTATTTATGCAACACCTTGTGCTTTACAAAGCCATTTCATGTATTTGCATGTATGTATATATGTTTTAAATCTATCTTTCCAAAATGATATATTGAGGTAGGCAGAGCCATGATTATTATCCCTATTTACAAATAAGGAAGCAAAGTTTAGGAAGATTAGCTTACTAGCCCAAGATCATACAGCTAGTGAGAAAATCTTCCTTCCAAAAAGCAAGGAGGACAAGAGGAATTGTTCAGTGAACTAAATGTTTGTTTTTCCTTCCAGAGCAAAGTAATGGTTACAAATGCACATGTGCAGGTTGGCTGATCTCTTTGTATGGGGTGATCCAAAATTCATTTGAATAAGACTCTCCTTATTAATAGGTAGAGACTGATTACTCAATGTTCCATGCCTTCCCAAGGGGAAGAGTTGGTAGAAGCTGAGTCTCCAACCATGTGTCTTCTCTCTCAAAGCTAGAAGCCAAAAAAGACTAGTGTTTCTCTTCTCCCTCTGGTGCTTAGAAATTCTACCCCTCATGAAGGCATGGAGGCAAGTGACAGAAGTGAATATCACGAGAACACTGGAACTTCTATCTCAGAAATAGTAAAAGAACTTGAAAGAGTTAAACACATCAGTGAGGGCTTGTGTGTTATGAGTGTAAATGGCCCCTCAGAGTACTGGGATCCAGAAGTCTCCTTATCTGAGTGACTTCTGTGGGAGGTAGAGAGAGGGGAAGACATCCTCAAGTACTGCATAAGCAAAATCTTCCTATAAATTAGAGGTGTCTTTGGAACTTTGAAATATAAACCCAAGATTTCAAAGAAACTTAGAAAGGTCAATTTGTCTGAACAATTTGAAGGAACTATATGAAGATGCAGTGCTAACATTTGAATGGGGTTTCCCCCATTAGAAACAAGTGCTCCTTAAGAACCTAAATGTATTCAAAGGGGATTGAGGGAGTTAAATCAGAAAAGTATAGGTCTTATGGGGGTAGGTAGGCTCTGCTCTGAGGGTTTAAGATGGGAAAAGAGAAAGGAAGAATACATTAGTGTAAAAAGGAAAAAGAAGGGATAGATTTTGCTATTTCTCAAAATTGGGGTACAAAAAAAGAATATACAAACATGAAGGAAGGGATGGAAGAAATAGATATCAAACGAGCTTTGCTCTTACCCGAAATAAATAAAGGAAGGTTGAACACACACATATACACACATATACATGCATACATACATACATAGGAGGGAGGGTCAGCAGTGGTGATGGCAAATAAAATGGCCATTGTAACATTTCTATAAATATATAGAAGAAAGGGGAGTTAAGAAGGAAGCACAGAAAATCAATACAGTTTTGAAAGTAACATGTAAGATCTATTTATGTACTTGTTTTTGAATGTAAATTGTGTGAAATGGAGATTCATGTTTTCACATAGAATCCTCTTCCTGTTCTGTTGTGTATCTGGAAATGCCCTTTTTCTTATATTCAAACTTTTTAAGAGAAAATTTAAAAGAAAAGGAAAAATTTGAAGTTTTTAAATTAAAGCTGAATGAACATGTCAAAAATGTTATAGAGTCATCAAGAACAGTTATGGTTTAGGTATAAATGAGTTCTATGTTCTCTTCCTAGCCCTAGGATTCTGTGAAGTGGCAGATCTTATGATTTGAAGCTCACTTTTCCTCCATTAAACCATGCTGCTTTTTGTTGTTGTTTGTTTTCCTGAGCATTTGGGGGTTAAGTGACTTGCCCAAGGTCACACAGCTAGTAAGTGTCAAGTATCTGAGGTCAAATTTGAACTCAGGTTCTCCTGAATCCCAGGTCAGTATTTTATCCACTGCACCACATAGCTGCCCCATGATTTTTTTTTTTAATCCTTCTAAAATAACATTCGCTTTAGAAAGAAAAGGTATTGAACAATGTTTATCGGGTAATTGTTCCTACTGTTATGTTAAGTTACTAGCATAATAATGAACTAATTAATACATTAACAACATTAAGAACCCAAAAAATTATATTAGTATTATTATATAAACATTGAACTGTCTCTGCCTGAGGAGGTCAAAGCACCTTATGGATCATAGTAAATACCCTGCAAAGTCAGAGGACCATTTCTCAGCACAAGGCACTTACTAAACCAAGAACACTTCCAACAGATGGCATGGCTAATGTCCATAAACAATCAGCAAATTAGTAGATTGTTCCTATGTTGACATTTCTATTCTCGACCTAATGGTTTGTCCAGTTAACAGATGGTTGTTGTCTTCATTAGGCACTCTTACTCCATCAAAATGGTATTTCACTAATGTGGCAAAGTGATAAAGTATGCTTTTGTTTACCCTTTTTTTCCAGGGTTAATTTTTGTAAAAAACCCCTTTGGTATGCTTTGGGTCATCTGCAATTTTTATACTTCTGTCATCCAACTGGTCCACGATTCAAAACCACACAGCAGCACAGGAAGTATATTTCTGTTTTAAATACAGAGTTTTGTGTCAGGAAGAAACTTAAGATTTAATATGGGAAAGGCTGAGACTGGTGGATCATTTGAATTTGGAAGTTCTGAGCTAAAGTTGAGCTAAAGTCATTCACTTCAGTCTTTACTAAGTCTGGTACCAATATGGTGAGGTTCCATGGTGGGGGGGGGGGGCGGGGGGAAGGGAGGGATATGAGGTTCCCTGAAAAAGGTATAATCAACTCTTGTTGAAAATGGAACAGGTTAAAGTTTCCATGTCATCAGCAGTGGAGTGGAGCCACCCTATATACACTACCTTGGTATAATAGGGAGGCCTTGTCTAAAAAAAAAATTATGGAAAGTGCTACACAGAATCCCAAGTGATGTCTGTCCCAATCTTCATTTTTATGCAATTCTAGGCCCGACTTATTGTTCATATATAGTGCCTCCCAACATATATGAACTGATGAACTAATTTGGTTTATTACCTGTCCAGAATGCCTTCCAACTTTAGTTGGAGAAGGCTGTGTGCATGAGAGAATATATGAACTAAAAAAAGACAAGTAAGTACAAAGGAGATTTGGGATGTTTTAGAATTGTGAGAAAGGTTGGAGAGTATTTTGTGGGAAGGGAAATTTTAGAGGATGTGAGGAGAGGGAGAAGTAAAAGCACTATAGGGATAATGAAAAAGGAAGTCCTAGAGTGAAAGGAAGAGAAGGGCTAGAGTTGAAGAATCTACCTGAGTAGAAAGATCTGAGAAAGAAGAGCTGAAGGAGAAGTTGGTAGACAAGGCCATTAAGAGGAGTTGGTGAGGCAGCTAGGTGGCATAGTGGATAAAGCACTGACCCTGGATTCAGGAAGACCTGAGTTCAAATCTGACCTCAGACACTTGACACGTACTAGCTGTATGACCCTGGGCAAGTCACTTAACCCTCATTGCCCTAAATAAGAAAGAGAAAGAGAGAGAGAGAAGTTGGTAAGAAAAGATAAGATGTAAATAAGATAAAGTAAACAAAGTTTGGTGTGGTTGTCAAGATACTCATGAAGAGAAAAGTTGCTGATACTTTGAAGAGAGTAATAGCTTTAGAGTTGAAGACCCCTGCAAGTAGTTTGTCATAGAAGTTCTTTTTTTTAATGTTTTGTGGGGTTTTTTGCAGGGAAGTGGGGGTTAAGTGACTGGCCCAGGTTCACACAACTAGTAAGTGTCAAGTGTCTGATGCCGGATTTGAACTCAGGTCCTCCTGAATCCAGGGCAGGTGTTTTATCCACTGCACCACCTAGCTGCCCCTTGCCATAGAAGTTCTACAGGGAAACCGCTAGTAAAAATATGAAAGTATTGAGACATCCAGCATGTCATGCCTAGAACATCATCTCATTACATGAAAATTGTAAAATCTTAGAGGTGAAAGGGCCTTTGAAATTATAGAATCAGAGTATACTAGAATCTCAGAATGGAAAGATGACACTAGAGGTCATCTAGCCCAAACCCTACCTGAAACATGAACAGTCTCAACTTCATCCACAATAACTGGTCATCTTGGTACTACAGTGGTCTCAAAATCAATAGCACAATTGTTTTAAATGTATAGCACTCATCTATTTATACTACTAAACTTAATCTTTAAATGGTCTTGTTTCCTTCATTAACAAGTCTTTAACAAAAACTTTTTTTTTTAGTGAGGCAATTGGGGTTAAGTGACTTGCCCAGGGTCACACAGCTAGTAAGTATCTGAGGCTGGATTTGAACTCAGGTACTCCTGATTCCAGGGCTGGTGCTCTATCCACTGTGCCACCTAGCTGCCCCTAACAAAAACTTTTAAAAGTCTTTTAAAAAATATATTTTTAAAAGTCTTTAACTCATTAACACGTCTTGATCTCATTAACATTAACAACAGTCTATTGTCTGAACAATGGGATAAAAGGGCTGGATAATATATTTTGAAGAGATACATGTAATGTAAAAAAACTTGACAAAGATACTGGAGTGGTTTGCATTTCCTTTTCCAACACATTTTACAGATGAGGAAACTGAGACAAACAGGGTTAAGTGACTTAACCAAAGTCACACAGCTAGTAAGTGTCTGAGGCCGGATTTGAACTCAGGAAGATGAGCCTCCCTGATTCCAAGCCCAGCACTCTATCCACTTAGGCATCCTTGAAAAAAAATCCATCCTCTCTACTTGAGCAATGAGGAAAACACAACTCAACAACAACAACAACAAAAAATGACTTGCACAAGGTCCCACAGCTAAAGAATGATTATCTTCCTACTGGCTTTTATTCTAGTGTTCTCTGAACTAGACCATAATATCGCCTTCATATGAGATTTTTAAGTCAGAAAGAAGACATTTAACTCGACTTCCAAAATGCTCTACCATGCCATTTCGATGTATAAATCAAAAGACAGCATTTATTTTTATATTACTTAAAAAGAGAAAGGGTAAAGATACTATTCAATAGTTCTTAAATCTCCTCTGTTTTATAGACTGAGGGGGGAAAGTCAGCTTTGTTTTTCTTTCTTCCTTCCCTGTATCCCCTTAATATACCTGGAAAATAGCCTTCTTTATCATGTATCATCCTTTAACACTTGTCACTTGCCCTCTTCTCCTCAATACTTGCTTCTCTCTAGGTTTTTGAAAATATTCTCTATCTGTTCTCTTCCTAGTTTTCTTACTGTTTCTTCTCAGATTCCTTTGTTGGATTTTCATCTAGGTCACATACAGATCAAACCCAAAAACTGTAGTTGTCCCACAGGGTTTTGCCCTGGGTGCACCCCTCTCTATATATACACCATTTCACTTGGTGATCTCACCAGCTCCTGTGGATTCAATTATCATCTCTATGCTGCTGATTCTCAAATCAATTTAGCTAGCCCTAACTTTTCTACTGACCTCCTATTTAGCATTCCCAGCTGCCTTTTGGACATCTCAAACTGGATATCCCATAGATATCTTAAACTCAGTGTGTACAAAACTAAACTTACTACCTTTCTCCTATTTCCCAGCCCACCTCCCTAACTTCCCTATTACTGTTGAGATCATCACCAGCCTCTTCATCATCCAGGTTTCCAACCTAGACGTTATCTTCTATTCTTCAGTCTCTCACCCTCCCTATACAAGCCATCACCAAGTCCTGCCAATTTTACCTTCATAACATTTCTTGTCTATGTCCCATCTCTCCTCTGACATGATTCTGGTGAAGTCCCTCATCACCTCATGCCTAAATTTTTGCAATAGCTTGCAGCCTGACCCTATTCCAATGCAGCCTCCACTCAGCTGCCAAAGTAATCTCTACCAACATGTAAGTCTGGCCACGTCACCCCACCTCTACTTAATAAACTTGTGGCTTCCTATCACCTCCCAGATCAAATATAAATTCCTCTGTTCAGCATTCAATGCCTCTCATAACCTGTCCTGCAACTTTTCCAGTCTTCTTACATCTTATTCACCCCCCATTTACTGTGATCCAATGACATTAGTCTCTTTGCTGTCCCTCACACACGATTCTCCATCTTTTGATTCCAGACTTTTTCACTGTTCCCTATAACTGAAATTCTCTCCCTCTTCATCTCTGCCCTCTGTCTTCTTCCACATCTCAGCTAAAAAATCCCAGCTTCTACAAGAAACCTTTATTGATCCCCCTTATTTCTAGTGCTTTTCTTCTGTCGAATATCTTCACTTTACCCTGCATGTAGTTTGTTTGTATGTATTTGTTGGCATGTTGTCTCCCCCATTATACTGTGAGCTCCTTGGAAGCAGGGACTGTCTTTTGCCTTCCTTTGTATCCCCAGAATTTAGCACAATGCCTGGCACAAAGTAGGTGCTTAATAAATAATTATTAGCAGTTGAATGACTGATTATAACAATACAGCATATAATTTTCTGAAGATCTCCTCATCAGAAAAGGGCAGCATCCCCATAAGCACAAGAAGAAATATTTAGATTTTCAGGAGAGAGAAACATGCTTTTCAAGTCTGTGTTCCAGAAAACTCCATTCATATCAGCAGTATAACCTAAGTAGCAAGTACCCGTGTGATTCTGCAAGGTCACTTGAATTCCCTAACTTCTGTGTCTCTCCTCACCTCTGGGAGGTGGGTTGGTTGTCTCAAATGGAAGCAATCCCTTTCCTGGCTCATCAAGGCATTTACTGCTCATTATGGTTGCTATTCCCATCCTGACTAATGGTGTCAATGTGTCAATCCCTCAAATGCGCCATTAGTTTGTCTGAGATATTACCCTAGGCCCGAGGTGGAAATTGAAAAACGACATGCCACGTGCCTCCATTTCCTAAGAAAGTTCCTACATACCAACTTTGGGGGTTCAAGGAAAGTCTTTTTTTTTCTTTTTCCCCAAAGCTTGAATCTTTTTTTCCCCACCCCCATCCCCTTTCTAGTGTCCAAGTCCCATACCTGTATAGTATACATGATGTCAACTCCAGGATTTGAATGAAATAAGAACTGACAGTGTGGAGTCATGCTAAGTGCTTAACTACGAAGGAGCCGTGCAATTATCTTTTGTCAGAATTCATTTTGTCAGCTCTTCGTTGCTCTTCAGGTTGTATCCTACTAATATCAGAAACTTTGAGGAAGATGAGAATAAGATAAGGAGAAACACCAAGGAACATCAACATAACTTGGTAAGGACACTTGGATTTGACATTGGGAGGGTTGGAGTGGCTGCTGGTTTGTATATGGAAGAAGTCAAATAAAGGGCAAGTCACGAGGGTGTACGCTCCCATACTTGACAGTTCTCTTTAAGAAAGGGGTATGACAAAAAAGATTGGCTGTAAAGGATACAAACACCCTGGATATCTAGGCTAGACTAATCAAAATTGTCACACTATAGTTAATCTGCCCTTCCCCCTCCTCTTTGGTTGCTTTGGTTCTATACTGCTCCACCCCCACTCCACCCCGCAATGATTCAAGACCCCTGAGCCTTGCCATCTCCCCTGCTACAGAGACTAAAGGACTTCGAGGCATTTCTATTCACCCTTCAGATGACCCTTCTTTCATGCTCATCCCCCAATTAGAATATGAGACTCTCTTGTCTTTTCTATTTCTATTCCCAGCACACAGTACAGTTCTTGGAATATAGTAAGCACTTAAGAAAAAAAATTTTTTTCATTCATTCAAACCCCTGACCATGTTCCATAGGTTAGAATTCAAATCCCAGATCTACCCCCTTATTATCTATGCCTATTTGACAGTTGTTAAACCTCTGAACCTCATTTTTCTTCATCTGTAAAATGAGGGGATTGAATCTGATTATTTCTAAGGCCATTTTGAATCTGGCCATTTTTAATTTGACCATTTTGTCATCCTATGAGATAGATCCCATCAGTATCAGAGATAACAAAAGAATGATACATAGCTATGGTGTCAAACTCAAATAAAAATGGGGCCACTAATCTGTACTTAAGAATCCCTGCAGGCCACATACTATCTTTCAGATCTTTACATATAACCCCAGGGACTATTTTAGTTCTTTTGTAATGCAGACTCCAGTCATCAGAACCCAGTCAGCTAGCTAGGGAAGCACATAGGCATTTTTTATTTGGGGGGGGGGGGGTATCCTTTTTCTCATGTCTGGATCTCTCAGTTTAAACTCTTATTTGACTTAAAGCTCCTTTCTACTCCCTTGGTGCCAACTGTAGATTATGCAAATCACAAGAGCTGGGTAGAGAAAGACAAAAGGGACTGTTAATCTTTGCCCTATTTTTCACCAACAATCAGACTACTCCATTCTCTATGCATGATTTTTTTTCCTTTTTACTAAATTATAAATAAATACTATAAAGTCTCAGGGAGACTTTAATGATTTTTTTTGTCTCATCATTTTGTACAGTACCTGGCATATAAATGTTTAATGACTTGATAGTTATTGCATTACTAATCAATTTTTTAAATTGCATTTATTATTTATTATAGCCTATAAATTGTTATATGAGACAAATTACTCAAAATTGAAAGCTGTAAGTTTTTTGCAATTCATATACGTATTAAAGGCGGGAAACTATTTAGAGAGCTAGCATAGTGTTGCTTCTCAATTTCTTTTCTCCTACTGCCACTCTGGGGAAAAGTCCTAAACTAATAGAGAGGAAACATGGGTTCTAAATTCTGGCTGTCACTTATAAACTATGTGGGCTACAGTTTCCTTCTCTGTAACTGAGGGGTCTAGACTAGATTATCACCACAGTCCCTTCCCATTTATAGTCTTATGCTTTCTTATTTTAATACAAAAGGTACATTTACAAACCTCTCAAAAATCTTCAATTCTTTTTTAAATTTTTATTAATTAAAATGTTAACAAGGGGCAGCTAGGTGGTGCAGTGGATAGAGCACCGGCCCTGGAGTCAGGAGGACCTTAGGTCAAATCCAGCCTCAGACACTTGACACTTACTAGCTGTGTGACCCTGGACAAGTCACTTAACCCCAATTGCCTCACCAAAAAAAAAAAAATGTTAACAAGATTGCTGTTCCCAATTTGTTTTTTGAAATACTATTAAATAAACAAAACTAAAAAAATAGTTCCCAGGAAACTTTAAAGCAGGCAGCTAGGTGGGTGGTTCAGTGGACTGGGACTAAAGTCAGGAAAACCTGAGTTCAAATTCAACCTCACACGCTTACTAGCTGTGTAATCCTGGGCAAGTCTGTTAACCTCCATTCACTTTAATCCACTGGAGAAGGAAATGGCAAACCACTCCAGTATCTCTGCCAAGAAAAACCCATGGACAATACCAGCATGCTAAGGTCCATGGGATCACAAGGAGTTGGACATGACTGAACAACAATTAAAGTGTAAGATCCTTGAGGACAGGAATTGGTAATGCTGTTGTACTTGTATTTCCCACACTTAGCAGAGTACTTGGCATAGAGTAAGTGCTTACTTAATAAATGCTTTTTCAGAATATATTCAGAATATAGCTTTCAAAAAAAAGTACTCTACCAGAGGCTTGTCAGATCATTGCTTTGATTCCTGTAAGAATGGTTCCAAAAGGAACCTGTGCCCCCTACTACAGCGATTTTCATTTCCAGACCTGATAAGCCAATGGAAACTATGAAATGTATACTTCAACAGATTCATGATCTTAGCTTCCCTCCACCAGCACAGTCAAGTAAATCAAGAAGACATTTATTAAGTGCTTACTGTGTGCCAAGTACTATGCTGAATACTGGGCTTCGTATAGATCATGAACCATCCAAATCTCAGCTTTCTATAAATCCTCTGTAGGATAGAGCATATCTATCACTTATTTTAAAGTACATTGTTTCTGTGATCATTACCTTTGTCCACATAATCCAGGTTTTTGAATGAGTAACTGAGGAGATAGACAAAGGATAATCAATCAATGGATATGATTCATTTATACTTTCTAAAAACCCCTCGAGATGGTTCCATACTCTAAGTTTTAGGGTCATTGGATTTATACCTTATCCAACTCCTTTATTTTATAAAAGAGAAAACTGAAATGGAAAATGAAACGACCAAGGCCACATGATCAGTCATTTAGTATATGCCTGCTATGTGCCAGATACTGTTCTGAGCATTGGGATACAAAAAAAGACAAATCCCTACTTTCAGGGACCTCACACATTTGAACCCAGATATTTTAACCATAAATCCAGAACTCTTTCAATTATACAAAGCTGTTGTCCATAATTTTTATTTGTTTTTAGTTGAATGGGGTGGGGGTAAACTGTAAAGTTACCATACTACTTTGTATGTATCTGTATGTATACAAATACACCTGTTTTGTATACATCTTGTCTCTCTTATTGGAATGTGAGATTTTGAGGGTAGAACTTTTTTGCCTTATTCTTTGTATCACCAGGACTTTGTACAGTAGCTGACACATGGTAAACTCTTTATAAATGCTTATTGATTGATTGATATGTTCTCCATATCTCTGCTCTAAATATAAGAAATACAATTCAAGGACTCAGTGGACTTTGGATAAAGCCGGAGGGGATTTGGTGCTAGATGGGGACACTGAACTGCATGATGACCTGGAAAGATATGTGCACTGAAGAATGCTGAAACCACATGCTTCTGGAGAGGAGGTTGCTCAATAAGAGAAAGAGTCAACGGAGATGAGATCCGGATGAGAGCAATGGAAAAGGGAGTCAGGGGGAGAAAGAAAGATTGGTACAACAGAAAACCCCATACACAAAGACTCCATGAAGCAAAGTCATGTGAACTGAAAAGCCCCTGGGGAAAGTAGGGCCTACTTTCTTGATCCCCTTCCTAAAGAGGAGTTTTCTTGACTATTGGTAGATGAGTTAAGTCATTTCTGCATTACTTATTTTTAAGTTAAATAGAACTGTTTGATATTTGAAATTTTGTTAGCCTGAATGCTTTGGTAGAAAGTTAGAAATAGTTTAAACCTAGGGAAGATGGACCAAATACTAGCATTCCCAAGGTTTCCCTGGATGGAGGCATAAACTAGACAGATTTTGTAAAAGGCTCCCTCTAAAAGTACATCTGGGTTCTTATGTCAAAAAGTATTCTCAGACACTAGAGTTTCATCTTGAGAACTCATCCAAAACCTTCCCCATGCCCTCTAGATTCAGGCATATGGACCCAACTCCTCTTTGAAAAGCTAAAGGCAATGGAGTAATCATGTATCTCTTCCAATTAGCTCATCCCTTACAACCAAATGACTTATGTTCAATTGGTGTTCCCATGGAACCCTTATTCATTTTGACTCTAAAGTTCTTATTTGAATATTTGTTGCCACCACCAATATCTTTTGGCCCTGGATTTCAAGGCCCTCCTATATGTCCATATATCTCTCCTGGTCTTCACTTCCATATCCCCAGCTCAAATATGTGGCATTTCCCACTGCATATCCCATAAGCATCTCAAATTCAACATGTCTGAAATAAAACTCATTATCTTTCCCAAAAACCCACCTCTCTTCCAAACTTCCTTATATATGTCAAGGACATTATTGTTATTCCAGGGACCCAATGTTATAACTTCATAGTTGTCCACTGTTCCTTAGTCTCCCATACCCTACATATATAATCAATTGCTAAGTCTTATCAATTCTACCTTCACAACATATCTCTCATCTGTCTCTTCTCAATTTACAGAGCTCTGTTTTGGGCCCTCATTATTTCTCAACTGTGCTATTAAAATAACTTCTATTTCTCATACTATTGGAATACTTCAAATCTCTCCCCTCTCCAATTTGTCTTCCACATAGCTGCCAAGCATGTATTTTCTAAGGTACCATTCTGACCACATCACTCTCTTCTTCAATAAACTCCATTGGCTCCCCACTACCTCTAGGGAAAAAAATACAAATTCGTCTCTTTGTCATGTAAAGCCCTTAATACTTGGCTCCAACCAAACCTTTCCAACCTTATTATACATTACTCTACTTCAAACACTCCCAGCCAGCCAAAACTAGGCATTTTGTTATTCCTTACACAGGGCACTCTATCTCTGTTAGCCTTTGGACAAGCTGTTTCCAATGTCTAGAATGACTCTTCCTAACCTCTACCTCTTTGATTCCTTATTTTCCTTTAAGACTAAGTTCAGGGAGAGAAGCCAGGAAGTTGCCTGAGCTTTCCCCATGTTTCCCTCAAAAACAACGTTAAATCAAGCCTCTAAACAGATTCTGGAACTACATAACCTACAAAAAGAGAGACACAATTCTCCTACTAGAGATAATTTCGGGTTTTTTTATTTTATTTTTTTCGGTGAGGCAATTGGGGTTAAGTGACTTGCCCAGGGTCACACAGCTAGTGTTAAGTGTCTGAGGTCAGATTTGAACTCAGGTCCTCCTGAATCCAGGACCAGTGCTCTATCCACTGTGCCACCTATCTGCCCCACTAGAGACAATTTAGAAGACTTCAGGAAAGGTCTGTCTCACCTGGGTGAAAGGGGAGGGGTGCTCAGCACTGCTCTACTCAGCTGGCAGCTCAGCTCAGCACAGCTCAGCTCAGTGGGCAGCTCGACACTGTTGCAATTTGACACAGCTGAGAGTGGTGCAGCTGAAAGTAGTAAGAAGCTTGCAACAGTGAACCCTATGCCCCAGGAGCAGACTTCAACTTTATAAGTTTAAAAATAGCCTACAACATGAGCAAGAAACCAAAAAGGACCTTACCATTGACAGCTTCTATGGTGAAAGGAAAGATAAAAACTCAAACTCAGATGAGTTTATCAAAATGCCTACAAGTGAAGACTCAAGTGTGAAGATGATCTTGTCTCAAGACCAAAAAGCCTTCTTTGAAGAGCTCAAAAAGGCTTTTAAAAACCCAATAAGAGAGGTAGAAGAAAAAATGGGGGGAAAATGAGAGAAATGAGAGTTACACTGCAAAAAGAAGCACAAAAATTGACTGAGGAAAACAATTCCTTAAAAAATACAATTGGCCAAATGAGAGAAAAAAAACGGCCAAATGGGAGGGAAAAAATGGCCAAATGGGAGGAAAAAAATGGCCAAATGGAAAAAGAAGTGCAAAAGCTTACTGAGGAAAATAATGCCTTAAAAATTAAAATTGGACAGATGGAAGCTAATAATTCCACAAGACACCAAGAATCTGTTGAGCAGAATCAAAAGACTGAAAAAATAGAAGAAAATGTGAAATACCTCATTGGAAAAACAACCGACCCAGAAAATAGATCCAGGAGAGATAATCTGAGAATTATTGGGCCACCTGAAAGCCATGATCAAGAAAAGAGTTTAGACACCATATTCCAGGAAATTATCAAGGATAACTGCCCTGAAATTGTATAATCAGAGGATAAAATCATCATTGAAAGAATCCACTGATCACTTCCTGAAAGAGACCCCAAAAGGAAAACTTCAAGGAATACTGTAGCCAAACTCCAGAATTATCAGGTGAAGGAGAAAATACTCCAAGCAGCCAGAAATGAACCATTTAAATATCATGGAGCCACAATCAGGATTACACAGGACCTGGCAGCTTCAAAATTAAAGTTTCACAGGGCTTGGAATATAATATTCAGGAAGGCAAAGGAGCTTGGATTACAACCCATAATCAACTACCCAGCGAAACTGATTATTCTCTCTCAGAGGAAAAGATGGACATTCAATGAAATAGGGGACTTCCAAGGCTTCCTGAGAAAAAGACCAGAACTGAACAGAAAATTTGATCTCCAAATACAAGACTAAAGAGAAATATAAAGAGGGAAGTAATGATGTCATGGTGGATAAGAACAAATACTGTACCCTCTGTAACATGTCTTTTTTTTTTAAGTGAGGCAATTGGGGTTAAGTGACTTGCCCAGGGTCACACAGCTAGTAAGTGTTATGTGTCTGAGGCCGGATTTGAACTCAGGTACTCCTGACTCCAGGGCTGGTGCTCTATCCACTGCGCCACCAAGCTGCCCCCACAATGCATCAAACAAGATAACTGTGGAAGGTCCCTTTCTCTCTCTCTCTCTTTTTTTTAGTGAGGCAACTGGGGTTAAGTGACTTGCCCAGGGTCACACAGCTAGTAAGTGTGAAGTGTCTGAGGCCGGATTTGAACTCAGGTACTCCTGACTCCAGGCCAGTGCTCTATCCACTGCGCCACCTAGCTGCCCTCTGTAACATGTCTTTTACATCAGCAGTGGTGGCTGACTCACATTATCAAGGGAAAATCCATGCTAAAAGTTTAAAACTGCTAGGAGAACAAGCTCCAGTCAAGGCCACAGGTAGGTCTGTGAACAATAACCATCAGGAGATGTTGGAAAAAGAATAATGTGTACAGCTCATTAATTACACTCACTATTCAGAAGTACAGTTGGTTAGAGCAGCAACTTAATGGTAGACCATATTAAAAATAATAATAAATGACTGGATAAGTAACCAAGTCAAATAACCACCACCATTCTTCTTGCTGTCATAACAACCTTCAAAAATTTGCAGAAGTTCATTGTATCATTTTGGTTTGTTTTGATTCATGGGTTAGCAGCCTATATTAGCTCTTCTTTCACATTCTGGGAAATGGATTGTATCCCAAGAGACTCTGGGCATTGGAAAGAACACTGAATTTGGAGTCAGGAGACCTAAGTTTGAGTCTTGTCTCAGATACCTGATACATGTATTACCTGGAAAAAGTCCACTACACCTCTCTGGGCTCAGTTTCCTCATTTCTAAAATGGAAAGGTTTTTCAGGTTTTAGCTCTAAATATATGACCCTTTAGACATGAATGTGAATCTTTACTTTTTAGATTTTTTTGATGGTTATATATATTTATAAATATATGTACATATAGCCATGTAGGCCTTAGTAGATAATTAATATAATAATCCTTTTGTGACAAAATGGAGCATCTTTTATCTTGAATCGGGGGTTACTACAGTTCTTCAAAGAATGTGAATCTGTTGCCCATCTGTCTGTGTTTCTGATTTTGCTACAGTCATAATAAGATTCATTTATTCTCACATTTAAAAAAGCAAAATATTGTTGTAACCTTATTAAGCTTTGACATAATGGACAACATGCTAGACTTCTAATCCATTCCAAAGAACCTTTATAAAACAGCTACTTAATCTGCATGACCTTGCTATGCAATGGGTATGAAAAGGAAAAAGGGGGGAAATGGCCTCTGGTCTCAAGAAACTCACCTTCTACTTGTGGAGGTAAAGCAGATAAATGGAAAAGATGATGCGCAATATTTTGAGGAAGAGGAAGACACTAGCCACTAGGGGCATTAAGAAAGGCTTCCCATAAGAGATGATTTATGAGCCAAGACTTAAAGGAAATCAGAAAGATCTAAGCACAAATCCTACCAGTGACATATACTATCAATCAAGCAACCAGTAAACAATGTACCAGACACTGTGCTAAGGATACAAAATAATGCAAAAGACAGTCTCTTGCCTTCAAGGAGTTCACAATCTAATGGGATCTATACAACTCATTTAACTTCTCAATGCCTTAAGAAAACCACCTAGTACTTTTCTGCTAAGTCATGTAAACTTTCTGAACCTGTATGCTCCTCTGTAAAATGGGGGCTTGGGTTAGGCAGTCTTTGAGCTTACTTCCAACCCTAATTCCCATGATGCTATACTTAAGGGGCTTATGAGACATCCCTAGTCATTACGGAGACTAGTTACATTCTCCCACCAGACATCCGTTAGTGTTGATGTCTGAGACATAATACTGAGCTAGATGGTAAACCAATAATTGTTTATTAAGCATCTATTATTATAAAGAATTCATTGTTATTTGAGGTTTTTATGCCTTGGCGCGCACTGGCCTGGGGCTCTGCAAACCGCACGGTGCTCCACCCACTGGTTGTAGCTGTTGCCAGGGCTCTGGCACCTCACATCATCACCACTCGCCAAACCCTACATGGGCCTGGCAAAATTATAATGATTGGAAGCCTAGTGAGGGCAGTCATGTGACTGTCAGAGCAGCCATCCCATTGGCTGGGGCTGTGTGGGGTGTTTCTAGGTTTGGGGGAGGAGAATTGGGCATTCTAAGTGGAAGTTGGAAAGCGACAGGCGTTCTGCTGCATATTTTCAGCTGATTCCTGGGCGGTGGTATTTTTTCAGGTATTATAATTTCCCTTTCCCCATTTTATTTCCTTTCCCTTGATCCTACTGCTCCTGTTTGTGTTTTATTTTTTTTAATTTCGTTCTTGTTAAAATAAATCTTGTTCTGTTTTGAGGGAGGCTGCCGGTCTCCTTCCTTGCCCCAATATTGAGGCGAGCTGCTTAGCTAGCACTCCCCAATTAAAAATTGGTCCCCACAGTTTTTCAACCAGTGGGTGGAGCACCGTGTGGTTTGCGGAGCCCCAGGCCAGTGCACTCCGAGGCATAAAAACCTCAAATAACAATTAATTCTTTACATTGTGTAGAAGACACTGTGCTACATGCAAACAACATTTAAAATAGCCTCTGACCTCAAAGAAATTAAATTCTCTAGGAAAGATACATGTAAACAGTTCAAATGATTATTTTAGAAGGAAGATAGCACTACTGGACCAAAACTCATACTTATATTCTTATGTAAATGAAGGACAAGGATCAAGGCAATACAAAAGTGAAAGGAGAAAGAAAAGAAAAAGATGGAACAGAAAATGGAAGACAGAATAGAGTTGGAATAGATAAAACATTTATTGCATGGTTAATATTTTCCAGGCACTGTACTAAGTACTGGGAACATAAATACAAGCCAAAACAAAAGACAGTGATAGAATCATAGTCTAGAGCTTGAATGGACCTTAGAGGTCATCTAAACCAACCCCCTCATTTTATAAATGAGGAAAATGAGAGGTCCAAAATGGTTAAATAATTTACCTAAGGTCACACAGCTAGCAAGTAGCAGAGCTAGGAGTTGAACCTTGCTCCTCTGAGGAAAAGCAAAGTAGAATAAAGCGTGGAACTTCTGGCATAATACTTAACAGATTTTGTGGAGACAAAAGATGTCTTATATAAAAATGATGCTCTGCCTTTCCTGATCTTACCAGTGGATACTTTTTAAAAAGAGGGGGGGGGGGAGAGAGAGAGAGAGAGAGAGAGAGAGAGAGTTAGTTCAATCTCTTTGCCCTGAGGGATAACAATGCAAGGGAATCGAAGAGGTCAGTTGATAATACTAATAAATGAATAGATCAGTTAATAACCTTCATTAAAAAGAACTTCACAAATGGCTTAATTTGAATTTCCAATACTTGATAGGTTTCAAACTCAGAGTGATTATTTTCTGTACCAAAGATCAATAAACATTTTCCAACGCCACTTCCCAGAGAACCAGGTACATTTCCAACAAGACTACAGTTAACAAAGCATATCCAGATGCCAGATAAACACTGAATTATCTCTTTTTAAATAACTTTTTTCTAAGGCAAAGGTGGGTATTGTAAGAAAAGGCAAGAAGAGAATTAATCATACTTACTCTGACCTCCTCAGGTTAGGTTTGAATTACATTTCCAGATGGCCTGTGAAAATCTTTCATGTCTCTTGCTCCATTAGTTGATACACTTAGCAAAGGCTCAATAATGAACAGACATACTTTTCTAGTCAAGAAGGAGACACGACCACACATTCTCTTTTATCTATTCTTCAGTGGTTTCCTTTTAGAGGTCACAGGTTTAGTTGTGGGTGGTCTCTGCAGAGTCCCTCATCCTTGAGGCTTTTCAAAATGATCCATATTAACTACTAGGACCACTGCAGCTCTGGGGACAGCTGTCTCAAATTTTTTTCAGCTATCATTTCACCTACCATGACCCGGGTCGGGAATTGGGGTGGTGCCGTGGAGAATTTACTATGTGCCCTGATATTGCTTATGCTCCTCAGGGAAACTTTCTGGCATTTCCTTAGAGAAAGGTTTTATTTTGCATGTACCTGCCAGAAAAGAGCATTTCTATTGGATTGGTGCCTGCCTGATATGATCAGAGTTCCTCTTGGTTTAAAAAGAACCTACGTTTTCCGTTTCCTTGGTAAGAGATCAGTAGGAGTTAATTCTAAAGTGGGTACTTTGCACCCATCCCCAACTTCAAGTTAGAGTCTTGACTCATAAATTTTGGAAATCCACATCAGCACAAGCAGCATGGGAGGAAGTGTTAAGAGGAAGGATGAAATTCATCTTTTGCATAAACAGATCCCTCAGATTATTTGTGCCATTTGCATTATTATTCTTGTTTCTTTGGCAGTTTCCTGAAAGTCTTTGTGTGTATTTTGAAAAAATGGAGCTATGTGTAGCACCCCTTATTACCTACCTCCAGATTCAGTGTGACTTTGTTTGAAATAATCAACTGGGCAACTCACACTCTGAGCCCCCATCCCATCCATTCTGTACCACCAGCTCCAAAAGACATGAAAATCCAATAGCAAAAACATTTAACGAGACATAAAACAATGTGAATAATGACAAGAATGAAGTAGTAAAAGAATTCTTGGCCCCATATACAAAGGAGGATGATCTCCTATATTGTACCACCAGGGAATTCACCATCTCCCTCTGATTCTTCTCAGCCCCTTCTGAATTCACAATCCCAGTAGTAAATGCTTAGTGTCTGTCTATAGAACAACTGAAATCTCTCACCTTGGTTTTAGAGTCACCAGGGTCAGTCCATAATATAGGATCACAAATCTAAACTTGGAAGGGGCCTCAAAGACCATCCAGTCCAGTGTCCTTTATTTTACAGATGAAGAAACTGAAGGTCAGGAAGGTTAATTGATTTGTCCAAAGCCACACAGGCAGTGAGGTAGAACAGTGAATATAGTGCCAGACCTAAAATCAGGAAGACATCTTCGTGAGTTCAAACCTGGCCTCAGACATTTACTAGCTATATGACCCTGGACAAGTCACTTAACCCTGTTTACCTCAGTCTCCTTATCTATAAAATGAGCTGGAGAAGGAAATGGCAAACCACTCCAATATCTTTGCCAAGAAAATCCCTAATGGGGGCACAAAGAGTCGAACACAACTGAAACTACTGAACAACAACAATGTCATATATGTAGTGAGTGACAAAGATAGGGCTTGAACTCAAGTATTCTGGCTCCAGAAACAGTTCTTTTTCCTTAGTACTATATCACCTGGGTTCAGGAATGCTATGACTATACGGGTCCATGTGTTCCTCTTCTGTCTTGCCTTGCATGTGTAGCTCCATTGTTTGCTTCTCCTATATCTGTTCTTCATTCTAGGGTTCTGTTTCCTTTTTTCTGTTTTTTTTTTCTGTTTCCTTTTAAATAAGTCATCTCATAGATCATTTCTTGGTCATCAGAATCCTTGCCTAGTAATATCACCACACTGTAACCAATGATTTTCTCCCAATAAGCAATGTTCTTTTAGCCCCAAGCATTGTAGGAAATGAAGTCCAAATGACAAGCCCATATGCACCTTTGATTCCCTGATATATTTACCCACTCTTTAAAGGAATTTCATTTCTTACAGCTAGCATCATGTTTTGAGAATTTAAGTAAAATAGTTTTCCAATGAAAGAAAGATTTTCAATTTGTTTTTTTTTTCAAATGTCATGAGAAAAATCAATGAGTTCTATGGATGGACAACAAAAGTTAACAAAGGGCAGTCAGAATCAGGCAGGGTGTGGTTACGGGTGTAATCTGTGGTACATTAGGGAAAAGTGTTGAGTTTGGGGTGAATGGATCAAAGTTTGCATCCTGAGTTTTGCACCCAAAGAACAACTCATGACCTTGGGAAAGTCATTTAATCTCTCTTGTTTTCAGTTTCCTCATTTGCAAAATGAAGGAATTAAACTAGATGAACTATAAGGGCCCTTCCAACTCTAAATTATAATCCTATGGCCAAGAGTTCCACTCAGGTCTACATAGAGTAACTCAGTCAGATGAGAATAGGGGTGGTAGAACAAGTATTCATCCCCAGGACAATATAAACAGTTTGCCACAAATGTGGTCAAGCATTTTTCTGTACAAGTTCTGAAACTGCAATGCTTCCAAGCAACTAACCCATCAAAAAGCATTTTTAAGGGTCCACAGAATGCAAAGTCCTATGCTTTCAACAACAATGCCTATTCTCCTGTGTTGGTTCCCCAGGAAACAGGTACATTTTCAACAAAACCCTAGTTAACAAAAAATATCCAGATGTCAAAGGAACTCTTCAAAAGATCT
This sequence comes from Dromiciops gliroides, assembly GCF_019393635.1. Classification (NCBI taxonomy): domain Eukaryota; kingdom Metazoa; phylum Chordata; class Mammalia; order Microbiotheria; family Microbiotheriidae; genus Dromiciops; species Dromiciops gliroides. Next base: position 488,436,412 of record NC_057861.1, read on the forward strand.
GAGATTTCATAAGCAAAGGTGATCCTTCACCAAAGCAGATGTAAGCCTCTCCACCCCTTCCTTAGCAGTTTCTCGGGTTGATATGAGCTAAAAATTTTTCCCCTAGTGGCTAACTTTTCTGTAATTAAATACTTATAACTATATTTTTAAAACTCTACTAGACTCCTTAGAACTATGATATTGTGTAAAGAGTATTTCTAAGATTTTGTTTCCTTGGTTTTGTTTTTTGGAGGAGTTTAGGACTGAAGAATGAAGTAGAAATTAGATCTAGCCTCTCTATTGTAGAATGATTCAAGAAAAGAGTCTTCTGAATCTGGTAAGGGAAAAAGGAAGGTTCCATGCACATCCCTTCCCATCCCTACCCAATTCTTCTCCCCATGTATCCTCATTCATTTATTCATGCAACAACAAGCAAGTGCTATATCCTCAAGTGTGTCTTTGGGGTTGTTTTTTTGTTTTTTTGGGGGGGGTTAATAAATGATTTGGCATTTCAGTTCTTTGGCTATTAGCCAACCAAGTCTTGAGAAACATCTCGATACCTTTTAAGTACAAACTAACCTGACTTGCATGGGGGTAGGGGTTAGGATATGCTCTAACCACATTTGTCAAATGAACAAATATGTGCTTAGCACACTTGTGATTTAATCAGTGTGCTGTGTTTCCATTGACAACAAATCAAAACTGTTCTATGTCATTATAATCATCACCATTGTAACTCATATTTATGTTGCACTTTAACTTTGAAAAATAATATTCTCACAAGAAACCTCAGTTGGCTATTAGCCAAAGATTATTGATTCCACTTGAGTACAAAATAGCCATGAGGAGTTGGAGGGACACACAGATGCTTGGTTGGTGGACCACAAGAGATTTGCTCAGATAAATCAACTCAAGAGGTTCTCAATACCTATCCTCATTGAATATCCTTCTGGTGTGACTGCCAAATGACCTGAGAGTATCTCTTTTTATCCTGATATCCATCCTAAACTACCAGAGAGAGGACTAATCTGAGTCAGACTCAGCCCAGAACAATAAGCATTTATTAAGTGCTTACTGTGGTACTAGGAAGCTAGGTAGATCAGTAAATAGAGCACTGGATTCAGGAAGACCTGAGTTCAAATCTGGCCTCAGACACTTACTAGTTGTGTGACCCTGAGCAAATCACTTGACCCTGTTAGCCTCAGTTTCCTCATCTATAAAATGAACTAGAGAAGGAAAGGACAAATCACTCCAGTGTCTTTGTAAAGAAAACTCCAAGAGGGGTCAGAAAGAGTCTGACATGACTGAAAACAACTAAACAACAACAAGGGATGCCGGGAACTGTTCAGGGTATGTGGGATACAGAGAAAAAAATAGTGCATGTCCTCAAGGAACTCAAATTGGGGTAGGGGTGGGGAACAACATTTGCATGGACAAGTAAATGAAAAATAAATAAATAATAATTTCCAGAGAAGAGGCATCAGCAACTGAGGGGATCTGAATGAGCATATTGTAGAAGATGGCATTTGAGCAGCACTTTTAAAAGAAGGTTGGGTTTCCTTGAGGCAGAGGAAACACCATTCTGGGCATGGGGTAAACAAAGCAAGGGCATGGAGTAAACAAAGAGGTATGGGACTTTTTTTTGCTGGTCTTATCCATTGCACAGTATATTTTTGCATATAATGTACATATTTGCACATAATTTTTTTTCTGTAGGAAATGCTTTCTGGGTTCCAAACAACTGACTCACAAATGAACCTTTGGAATGTTATCTGCCATTGTACACCGGGAGCCACCTGCGTACACTTTTGGGGTTTTCTTTTGTTTTGTTTTTTTGTGGGGCAATGAGGGTTAAGTGACTTGCCCAGGGTCACACAGCTAGTAAGTGTCAAGTGTCTGAAGCTGGATTTGAACTCACGTCCTCTTGAGTCCTGAGCCAGTGCTTTATCCACTGTGCTGCCACCTAGCTGCCGCAAATATAATAGCTTTCTTTTCTTTCTTTCTTTCTTTCTTTCTTTCTTTCTTTCTTTCTTTCTTTCTTTCTTTCTTTCTTTCTTTTGTGGAGCAATGAGGGATAAATGACTTGCCCAGGGTCATACAGCTAGTAAATGTCAAGTGTCCGAGACCAGATTTCAGGTCCTCCTGAATCCAGGGCCCAAGCCACCTAGCTGCCCCACCTGCATAGACTTTTTGTTTGTTTGTTTTTTGTGTGAGGCAATTGGGGTTAAGTGACTTGCCCAGGGTCACACAGCTAGTAAGTGTGTAAAGTGTCTGAGGCTGGATTTTAACTCAGGTCCTCCTGAATCCAGGGCCAGTGCTCTAGCCACTGTACCACCTAGCTGCCCTCTGCATAGACTTTTTTTTTTTTAGACTTTTAACAATATTCATTAACATCTCTCCTTTTAACTCTGGGTCACAACCACTGGCCTTCTAGAGAGGTGGGGAGAGGTTGCAGGGGGTGAAAATCTTCCACCCTTCACTTAGTTATTGTGAGAGATAAAATACCAGCAAGTATCGATGAATTTGGCAAGTTGAAAGATTAAATCATAAGATAAACACATAAACCATCAGAACAATGACAGACCAGCCTAAAGCCCAAGCTCTCTCCATCATTTACACTCCCCAGGAAAAGATAAAAAGGGAAATTAAGAATAAGATTACTGGGATTAATTTGCTGACTTTAGTTTGATCTGTTTTTGTCAATCAAACAAATGTGTATTGATATTTCCAAAAGGCTTCCTATGCAGGGTGCCTACTAAAATATGAATACATTTACAATAATAATTGTATTTAAAAGCTCATTCCCAGATGCTATGGTTCATTTAGCTAATCTGTAGTTAGTATGATATTGATATAAGATATAAGGTATGATCATATTAACCTAAACCAAGGATACATAATTATTTTGGCTGCATGGTCACTTCACAAATTCTGCAGATATTCTAGGGCTGAGCTGGACTGAGCCTTCCTCTCCTTAAGCCTTGGAATGAGTTGGCCACAAAGTAGCCAGACAAGTCTTAAGAACCTTTGACCTGTACCCCACATGCCTCAGTTCTACAAAGTGGATGTGGCCATTCACACCATTCTGAGAAGCAGGGAGGGCATCATCAGCTACAGTCCTTCCTAACTCCAGGTGTTAACATCTATCCTGCCACTGAACTCCCCAGACAACTTGTCCTAACCATTTGTGCTGCCAATGTACCTTCTAGTCCAACATGTCTTTCCATTCGATGTGCAGTTGATGCCCCTCCCCGCTATTTGTTGTCTCCCACAATTAGAATGCAAACTCATTTACAACAGGAACTATCATGCTTTTCTATTTGTATCTCCAGCATTTAATACTGTCCTTGGCACAAAGTAAATGATTTTTCATTCATTTATCCATTCATTCATTTGCCTTAGGGCCTGCCTTAGACCTGCCTGAAGCCCCTGCCTTCTGAAGTCACAATATTCTACAATTTTTCTTTCCTTATTTCAATCCCATCACATTTTTATCCAGGCAACATCAATTAAAATCAACAACATCTAGCTTGAAGGAAACAAGATAGGAAAAGGCAAAATATAACCTAAGAGGTATGAGTGGAAGAAAAGAAAAGTTTTGTGAACTAGGGACCCAACTCCCTTGTCTTACTCTTATTGCCTTGTTGCTTGTGAGGATTTCCATGTATCTAATTATCATATGTAGGCAACCACCTCCCACATTATACAGGGTGTTACAAAAGTCTTAGTGAAACTGTTAACTAAGTTGTTGCATTAAGACTTGTGAGACATGTCATGTAGCTAATCCTCACTCCTCTCTTGAACTGAATCACCAACTACCTGCTAGACATCTCCACCTGGATACCTAATAGGTATTTCAAATTCAAGACATCCAAAATTGAACTCAGCATCTTACCCTTGTGATAAAATAATGGGATTTAGCAGATACTCAAAGGCCCACCTGGAGATTAATCTAAACTGATTGAAAATTAAGTGAAAGTGATTGACTTTGCTGATTAACCTACTTCAAGTTAATTAAATTGTAACCACACCTGGATATCCCTTAAGAAAGTATTGTTCTCAGAAGCTAAAGACTTTGAACTTAACTGGAGACCACCTTCAAGCCCAGTGACCAATGGATTTGAATAACTCTAACCAATCCAGCTTGAAGCAGAGTGTAAGGACTTCCTATGCTGTGGACCTATGAAAAAGCTTCCACACTCAGTTTGAAGAGGTCATGATTGAAGCTGATTCATGGTGGAGGACTTGAGGAAGAACTCTAGGCTAAATAGGCCTTTTCTTAACTCTCTGAACTCCACGTGCATACCTGGTATGCTTTAATAAATGCTTAATGCCCAAAGCCTGGTGCTAAAGCTTCTAATTTAAGGTGACCACACAATTTAGATTTTAAACATCACACCCTTTAAATCTGCTTACTTGTAGCCCAAGTCACTCAAGACTGCTCTGGCTCCTCACCAACAGCCTTTGTCCCTCCACAATCTGGAGATGTCATCACCCTGGGGTCTGCTCCTCCCTGATTGGTGAGTCCTTGTCTGAGATCACCTCTTCAGGAGGGACTCCACCCATGCTGACTTCACTCCCAGCACCACCAATTCTTCAGGTTGTTCTACTTCCTCACCAGGGGCTCCACAGGAGCATCCTCCTTCTTCCTCCTCACCTCACCTTTCTAGCTTGCCTTTTATGTTTTGTCGTCTTCATTTCTGCTGAGAAATGTACTCTCCTTCCAGTCACACAGATTCACAGCCCTGAAGTCAGCATGCCTTTTCCCCTCACCCCACTTCCCATAGCTAATCAGCTGACAAGTCTTAACAATTCTTCCACAACACCTATGATAGTCATCCCTTTCTCTCCACTCACATATCCACTATCCTAGGTCAGACCCTTATCACTTTTCAAACAATAACAGTAGTAATAATAGCTAATGTTCTAGTATTTATATAGGTTGTCAGAAATATATACATACATATAATATATATATATAAATTCTCATTTGTTCCTTACAACAACCCTATGAAGTAGGTGCTATTAGTATACCCATTTTACAAATCCCCAAATGATACAATTTGTTTAAAAAAGAAAAATATTATTTTGGGGGGAGCTGACTTTTCCAAAATCATGATTCTGTTCTGGTTCCCTCCTGGATTTTCCTCTTAGCTAGCAAATGAAGTGAAACGGAAGCTGAGAAAGATTGAGTGACATGCCCAAGGTCATATAGCAAGTAACTATCAGAGGCAGCTGGGTGGCACAGTGAGTAGAGAGCTGGACCTAGAGTCACAAGAACATGAAGTCAAATCTACACTGAGATACTGTGTGACTTTGGGCAAGTCATTTCGCCTCTGTCTGTCTCATTTTCCTCATATATAAAATGAGGATGCGAATAGTACCTTGGTATGAGGATCAAAGGAGATATTTGTAAAGCATTTTGCAAATTTTCAAGTGTTATACAAATGCTAGTTCTTATTATCAAACTCAGGTCTTACTGACTTGTCCCTCATCCACAAGTCTCCCAGTTTCCTTGCTTCCTGCCCCTCCCCAGTCCAATCTGTCATCCACAAAGATGCCAAATTGATAATCCTAAAATTCACATCTAATCATGTCACTACCTTACTCAAAACACTTCAGGAGGTCCCTATGGCCTGTAGACCAAAATACAGCCCCTCAGCTTAGCATATAAAATTCTTCTCAATCTGACACTAGCCTAAATCTCCAGACTTATTTTACATTTCCTCTTTTCACAGACTCTACTTGGTTGATCCCTAACTATGCAGAAAAGGGATGAACTCAGAAGCAAGTGTGTTGGTTCTGACTAGGAAGGGAGATGAGGAGTCTTAGAGACAGATCAATGACTCCAGGAGACATTTCTTGTGAAATATACACCATATTTATTTGCCTGCTGACCCATCTTAGAAAGATGCTCACAAATAAGCTATCTCAGGAGGAAAAAAATGGAGGAAATGGTTACAAATGCTTCTGTCAAATAGACATAGCAAATGGAATTGAGGCCACAGATAAGGGAAAATGGGAGCCCTATAAACCAACATGGCCCATGTCACTGGCCTAAATTGAACTATTAAAAAAGATTTTGCTCACCAATCATGTATCATTCGAGTATATCTTCACAGAAAAAGCTGAAAATTCAAATTAACAGTGTAACTTAGGATCACCAGCACAAACTGCAAATTGGCATTTTTTTTAATTAAAGGGTTTAGAGGAGGATAATTCATTTGGCCCAGAAATAGGGAAGAGTGATAGGAGCATCCCTGGCCCCTGAACATGTGTTTCTTCCATTATATTTTTAGATTACATAAAAATGATAAACTTTCTCATTATACATGGGCAAAAATGAAAATAAAACATGGAAGATAAGATATACAATGAATCTATGCCCTTATTGCTTAAATACAATTTGAAGAACAACATAGAAAGAAATTCAGGACCATGAAAGGAAGATAAATAAAACTACATATTTTAGAGGGAGCTATTTAAGCTCATATGCAGGCAATAATACAAACCATGTCTCCACTTACACTGATCTTCAGCTATTTCTAAATTGCATTGAGATAATCAAAAAGAAGTGAAGAGGAACAATATATATTCAAATTCAGAAAAGGATTTTGTAATTAGCACCCTGCTGTTGCTGGCATCACTGCCAGACAGATCAATATTGGAATCTATAGTCACCCTCCTTGCTTTATGTAGTCTTCAAAAGAATATGGCATTGTCCAAGTCCTGGAAAGTATGCTTCAATCCTTTCTATGTTACCCTTAAGTTTGTAAGCTATGGAATTGACATATCCACAACTATGCCTCTGAAATCATCTCTCAAGTAGATAAATTGCTTCTTCCATTCTAAGTTGTTCGACTTCGGTCTGGAAAAAGATAAATCCATTTACTCTGAAGATAGATCTCCATTTTCCCCCCAGCTTCATCTATAATCCTATCTTTTCCAATAGTTGAAACACTTGCTATGATTAATGGGCCACCAGCCACAGGGCAAGAGGTGAAATCCTCCACTGGGAAGATCCACCAGACAGATCTCAGAGAAGCTGTCGAAATGACATCTGATCTCAGGACTTGCAAGTTTCCAGAAATAACCACAGAGATAGTTCCCCCTGAAGGGAACATGCTTTGTCTGAAGGAAGGTGTTCTTTCCTGAATACACAACCGATGACTTTGTGTCTTTAGGTCTCACCATTACAAATGCAAAGCACAGAGCAGCTCATATATTTCCCTCTCCCTTTCTCCTGTCCTCCTCTTCTGCCATGGGAGACAAATGGCTGGGCAGAAATTCAAGAGAAAGAGAGAGATGAGGTTGTTCTGTTCATCCCTCTGCTAGCAGTAAGATGGCCCCTGCTTCATGCTTCCAATTATCTGGCTTCACCTGGATTTTAATGAACTTACTAACAGAGCACACAATCTTATTCTTTTGGACATTTTGGTTTTGTGGGCTTGATTCTGAACAAAACCAGAAAGACTCCCTGACTTTATTTACTAACCCCTTGGGACAGGTGATCTTCATTTTTTATCCACTGCTCTATACACTTGTTTCTTCCCAATAGAATAAAAGTTCTTTGAGGGAAGTAACTCTCATTTTGTCTTTGTACCCTCAGTATCTAGCACAGTGTCTGATACATTATAAGTCCACTTTGACTGGGGGGTAGAGCCAAGATGGTGGAGGAAAGACATTAAACACACAGAGCTCCTGATACAATTACCCCAAAGTCTACTTTGACCAGCACTGACTCCCACAGACCCCAGTAGAGGTAGTCTGGGCCTTTAGATTCAAGAATCTCAGAAATTCCTGTGCCCCCTCACCTCAGACCGTTGATCCTGTTTCCAGTCATGCCTCCCGCAGCCATTGTAGAAGTGAGCAATCATGGTGGAAGCACCTTCCTTGACACTAGCACCAACCATACCAACTGCTTCCTCCAAGCAGGTAAACCCAAAAGCCCTCAGAGTGGCAGCACCTCCCAGACCAACTTTCAGACCAACCTTTGTAGCAACCATTTTGGAAAGCAACTCATGGAAATCCAGCCTGGCAACACCTTCTTCAGGTGCTGTAGCCACTACTACTGAAAACCCAAAAGGAAAAGTTCTTCACCAAAGTCCTTGTGACTGTCGAATTGCTCAACAGCAGAAACTGATAGGATTTTAGCAGTGGAAAATATATTAAAGATGCATTGCCATCTTCTTTGCATTTGTGCCCCAAGGGCCATGGGGCCTTTTCATATGACTTGCCCCTGACACCTTTTATATGTGTTATTTTCACCATTAGAATGAGAACTCCTTCACAGCAAAGACTGTTTAACTTCTATTTGTATTCCTAGAACTTAGCACCGTGTTTGATGTGATCAGTTCTAAACAAATACTTTTTCATTCATCCATTCATTCATTCATTTACTTAATAAATGTTGGTTGAAATGAATTCAATTAAATTATCTTTGTGACTGAAATCCATCAACAGGCCCATGTGAGTCATAGAACAGGCAGTATAGCTAGAAGAAATAATTACAAGAGTTTAGGATATCTTCTGTGGTATCCTAAATGAATAGACATCCTATACAGATATCCTGCCTATCTGTGACAAGTGTTCCTAGAAAGCCATCTGTGCTTGAACTCTTGAACGTTCTGATAATGTAATTAAGGCCAAGGAGATCCCCGAGAAGACTCTAAAGCTAAATATTGTATCTGCAATGTACAAAGAGGTTGTCATTGTGACCATTACCCACCAAAAGAGATTATTAACCTTGGGTTGACCATACCCTCTGACACATACCCATGAGGGCTGCATGGTATATGACCTAGGACAAGGAGACTGACCTTTCTGGACCTTAATTTTTTAACTAAAAAAAAAGAAAGAAAGAAAGAAAAGGGAGCAGGAGAAGGGAATGGATTAAGTAGCTTTTGAAGTCCATTCTGCTTCCAACATTATAGGATTCTTTGTAATTAGCTAAGCACATTCCTGTTATCTTTCCCAGTGTACAGAGAATGTGTCAAAGAATGAATGAAAAGGAGTCAAGGAGTAAACAAATGAGTGAGTACTATCTATTTAACATTTATTCCAGGATACAAAGCAACACAATGACAAAAATAATATAAGTATTGTTCTTAGTTTACTGCAGAGGAAATTGAGCCTTAAAGATGTTAAGTGATTTATCCACGGTCATACTTTCAGTAAATGTCTTGGGCCAGCCAATGATGTCCTCTCTTCCTAAAGATTCTCTGTTCTCCTGATCCAACCATTCTGGAGAGCAATTTAGAGCTATGCCCAAAGGGCTATAAAGCTATGCATACCCTTTGATCCAGCAATATCACTATTAGGTCTTTTTCTCAAAGAGATCATAAGAAAGGGAAAAGGACCCACATGTATAAAAGTATTTATAGCCGCTCTTTTTGTGGTGGCAGGGAATTGGAAATTGAGGGGATGCCCATCAATTGGGAAATAGATGAACAAATTGTGGTATATGAATGTAATGGAATACTATTATGCTGTAAGAAAAGATGAGCAGGCAGATTTCAGAGAAACCTGGAAGGACTTACACAAACTGATGCTGAGTGAGATGAGCAGAACCAGGAGAACATTGTACACAGAATCAACAACATTGTGTGTTGATCAACTGTGATAGACTTGACTCTTCTCAGCAATACAATGATCCAAGATACTTCCAAAGGAGTCATGATGGAAAATGCTCTCCAAATACAGAAAAAAAAAAGAACTATGGAATTGAGATGCAGATTGAACTATACTATTTCTATTCTTTTTTGAGATTTTTCCTTTTTGCTCTGATTCTTTTTTCACAGCATGAGTAATGCAGAAATATGTTTAATGTGATTGTACATATATAACCTATATCAGACTACTTGCTATCTTGGGGAGGGGGGAGGAGGGAGGGAGGGAAGAGAGGGAGAAAAATTTGAAACTAGAAATCTTATAAAAACAAATGTTGAAAACTATCTCTACATGTAACTGGAAAATAATAAACTACTTTTATGGGGGAAAAATATTCTCTGTTCTCACATTCAGTAGCCAGATCAAAGGGTCCCTGACATGAGTGTTATTCAGTAGCCTCTATATGTAATAATTGGTCACTCCCAGAACTGAGAGTCCCACAGCACCCAAAAGAAGATGCCATGTATCTCCATGCCAAAAAACAAGTTTGGGTTTTTTTGGTTTTGGTTTTGGTTTGGGGTTTTTTTGGTGAGGCAATTGGGGTTAAGTGACTTGCCCAGGGTCACACAGCTAGTAAGTGTTAAGTGTCTGAGGCCAGATTTGAACTCAGGTACTCCTGACTCCAGGGCTGGTGCTCTATCCACTGTGCCACCTAGCTGCCCCAAGTTTGTTTTTTCTAATACTCAAGTCACTGTTTTAAAAGAAAAGTCACTGTTATTGAGTTTGTCCTCAAGCAGAGTGACAGTTGTGCTGTTCTTTCAGCACCCCTGACATGGAGTTGAGCATTACTCTACAAAGGGGCCAAACCATGGCTGCCCATTAGCTACAAGATCAATCAATTGACCATCTATTTGCTTATATCTGGCACTGGGTACATATAAACAAATTGCTGGGACTACTGTTACCGATGATGGACGAGGCCAGCCTCCTCTTCTACTCAAATATAGTAGAATTATACGCACATTTCTAGGATATAATCAATTCAATTCAACAAGCATTTATTAAGTCCTTACCCTTTATAAGACACTGCCCTAGGTGCTGGGGATGCAAATTTGGTATGGTGGAAGGAGCACTGGATATGTTGTCAGAGGACCTGAGTTCAAATTGCAAGGCAGTAATTTGAAACCAGATCCTCCAACTCTGCATCCAATGTTCTTTTCCACTGTACTATGAGCTATTATTATTCTCCCAAATATGAAATCATAGTCTATTGGTTAAGGACAAGCCAATCAGGCTGTGAACTGAGGCATGAATTGAGTCATTCAGATTGCTTTTACTGTCTCCTTAGGTCAGAGCCAAGAGGTTGGAATGAAAATGGAAAAACAAGCGAGTGATTTGATTGACGAGTTTTATTTTAAGCAAAGGCTGAAATAAAATGTTGAGTTTAGTTGGGTTGGTAAACTATATTGACCATTTTATGTTCCTGCACCTCCAGTCATTTTCTTGCTGCTGAATAGATCATGGTCAATGTCTGAAACAACCCCCTCTGCTCTTTGATGAGTTCCAACACATTAACTACCCCCTCTATCACCACGGCAACAAAAGCTAAAATTTCTGTCCATCCAAAGTCACAATGTGTAGGACACAATATCTCCAAATACAGAGAAAGGTCAAGAGCTTTCCTTCCAGGTGCCCCTGAATGGTAGGTAGATTCTTCAGCAAATGGACTTCCAATGACTTAGATTGACTCAGACTATGGGATCATTGATTTAGAATTAGAAGGGACCATGGGAGCCATCTAGTCCAGGCTTCTTATTTTACAGAGGAAAAAAGTGAGAGGTGAAGTGCCAAAATCACACAGCCACTAAGATAAGAACTGTGAGGCAAACCCACATCCTTTGGCTAAAAATCTGGCATTCTTTACACTTTGCCACAGAGCCTCCAGTAATGAGGTAATTTGCTACTTTCTCCAAAACTGAATCAAATCTCGCTGGACACTGAAATCTAAGATATCTGTGAAATGCTATCTTCTCTTCCTACCTGCAGATTGTGTCCAGTCTATTAGAAGATATTTCTGGAGGGGCAGAGAACAGAAGGAAGCTGACCTTTCCCCTACACCAGGAGGAATGCCAATGACTCCCACATGGCAAGCTAGAGTAGGCACTCAAGCATATTAATTGAACCTGGGCCTTGGGGCCTCTGGCTGTCTTTTCTTCTTTTTTCCTATGTTTGTATTCCTAAGTATAGGTGAACAAATAGCAATCCCGAGATGGGTGCAACCAGTCTTGGCTGGAGATCCTGGATCTCTTGGTTGGCACTGACTGATGTCAGGAGAAATTGTTGCAGTATAAAGGAAGGAGCCCAAGTCCTGACTCTCCAGAAGGCATGGACTTTGAGGGAAACAGTAAAGAGCCAAGATGAAATGTAATATACCTATTGAATAGTCCTACAAAATGCTTTATGGGGGCGGCTAGGTGGCACAGTGGATAGAGCACCGGCCCTGGAATCAGGAGTACCTGAGTTCAAATCCGGCCTCAGACACTTAACACTTACTAGCTGTGTGACCCTGGGCAAGTCACTTAACCCCAATTGCCTCGCTAAAAAAATTTTTTTTAAAAAATGCTTTATGGTCTGATGTTCATGGCTCAGCTTCCCAAAAGGGAGGCTACTGGGTGGTAGAGTGGACACAGCACTGGACCTGTAAACAGGAAAATCTGACTTCTAATCCAGCATCAGATGCTTACTAGCTATATGACCCTGAGGAAATCACTTAACCTCTTCTCTGTCTCAGTTTCTTCAAGTGAAAAATGTGAATCACAATGGCACCTACATCACAGGGTGGTTGTGAGGATCAAATTAGATAGTTGTAAAGTGCTTAACACAGTAGCCAGTACATAGTAAGAGCTTAATAAAAACTAGTTTTCTTCTTTCTAGGAGATATCACTATTGCTGGTTTACTTTTCCTTTAACATCCACTAACTATAACAATAGTTGTAAGTTACTGATGTCTGTTTTAAGTGTTCCTGTCACACTTGTGGGTGTTTATGTTAAGCATTTCTTTTGTGTAGTGAAAATAAATACGCATCCCATGTGTGATTTACACTGCACACTGAGTCTTTTTCTACTTCCTTAATTTGGAGAGACCCTAATCCAAAATCTAAGCTTTAAATAATTTTTCTTCAAGGCACCAGGACATAAAGAACTGGAGAAAGAAGTCTGACTCTTTATTTTAGGTATCAGGCTCCCTCAGGACTGAATCTACTTTGGACAGTGTACATACATAGAGCCAGAGCAAAGGGACTTCCCTTAGTAAAGAAAAAGAGGGTAGAATGCCCCCAAACCCTGGGCCCAGCTATAGTTCTTATTGTTACATGGGGGTACCTTGGCTGGTTTCTGAATGTCTGATTTCAATCTATCCTGAGTGTTTAATTCCCTTGGGGGACGCATACAACTTTTCAGAATTCAGGTGATTTTATTTCTTTTTCAATTCTGCCTGTTTGTCCTATCATAGGTAAGTTAGATACACTACTTGGATTGCCCTATGCATTGGCAAAGGTCCTTGGAGAAAATTTGGTTTATCTTATATGTCGACAGGACACCTGGTGAGTTTTTAACCACCACCCCCCAGCTGAATTGCACTACATGCTTACAAGGGTCCACTGGGAATATTTGAGTTTCCTATGCATGGCAGGGACTAGAGAATATTTCTTATCCAGTCCTCCAATTGGATCATACTATGTGTTGAAGGGAAACATGGAAGAATTTTCACTTAGGACAGCAAGATTTGTAACATAAGGGTGAGTGAAAGACTTCTTTTTTTGGAGAGGTGGGGAAATGAGGGTTAAGTGACTTACCCAAGGTCACACACCTAGTGTCAAGTGTCTGAGGCCAGATTTGAACTCAGATCCTCCTGAATCCAGGGTTGGTGTTTTATCCACTGCACCACCTAGCTGCCCCCTAAGTGAAAGACTTCTAATTCATCCCCAATTCTTTGTTTGTAATTTCCTAGGACAAACAGACAAATGATTATTTTTTTTACTATTAACTAACACAATTAACTTTTTGACTAAATCATCAAAAGCATAGAGATTCAGAATAGAAAACATCCTTAGAAACCATCAGGTCCAAGCACCACATTTTTTTAAATGTCTATTTTTTTTCAATTAACAAAAATCAAATTTTCTCTCCCTTTAACAACTTACTCCTTTAAAAAGAAAATCTTCTCACAAATATACATAGTCAAGCCAAACAAATTCCCATAGTGGCCATGTCTAAAAAAATGTTTTCATCTGTGCCCTAAGTCTATCATCTCTGTGTCAAGAGGAGGATAGCATCTCACATCATTTGTTCTCCTTAGTCAGTCATTATGCCAAATGCTCCATTTTATAAATAAGGAAACAAAGCCCACACAATGACATCAGCAGAGCAAGGACTAGAACCTGGATCTCCTGATTGCTCATTTGAACTGACTAAACTAATTTCATCTCAGAGGTATGCAGCCACAGCTAGAGCAACATTTTCCTTTCCAAGTTCACTTGATTTCAAAATGATCTTCTATCTATATTTAAACAGGCTTTAAAATGGTTGAATTTGACAGAATAATCAGTAATTTTCTTCTAAAGAGAAAGGACCTTCCAGCTGTGCCCTTTTGGGTCTCCCAGGCACTCGCACGGGAAGTCCCCCTTGTCCTTCTTACACTCCACCTGTCTCCAAAGGCCATTAATGCAATCATTTAACAAGGGAATGGCTTTAATAAAAAGGAAGAAAAACCCAGTGCCTCGGTCGCCATTTGAAGGGGAGAGGAAAAATCATGAAATCCATCAAACCTGTATTTGTCTCATTAAAAGTGTTTTTAATTTATAATGTCCTGGAATGCAGATGTCACCCAGCTGTGCAGTGATGACAATGTTGCCTCTCACATATATATTTTTTTTTAATTCAGGCACTCCTCTTTGCCACCTCACTGGGACTGCCATCAATTTCTTCTCATCAGCGGCAGTTACAGTAAATGGATTCATTTGTGGGCAATGGGAGCTGAGAGACAAAGGTGACAATATAATTAAGGTTTTTAATTCTATGCCTGAACAGTTAAGTCCAGCACTCATGATAATTAGCTGGCTGTAATGAAAGATCTTTAATCGTTATTTTCCCTTTGTTTCCTGTAATTGTTCATTTTGGCCAACTACATTTGTCCTTTCATTTGAATCTAGCTTCCTAGTTTTATGTCACTTCTATTATTCCTACAAACTCTAAAATTGGACTGTAATTCTAGAGATTTATAAAGTCTGATGTCTTCAAAAGATCATTTACACACACATACATGCAAAGATAGCTATATCACTATTTACAAACAGGGAGGCCAATGGTATATATGTGCAAGCATGTTCATAAGTGGTATCTACTTATAAATTAGCAAACATCAGAGTGGAAACAGAAAATTTTAGTTGAAGAAATGTATTTTTTGGGATTGGAATAACCAATCTCATTGTTCCAACAAATGGACTGATACAAATGATTTGGAGCCAGTTAAGACAGCCAAGCTCGTTATTATGAATAGAATTAAGAAAGACTTGGGTTCGAAATTCCCTAAGATTCTAAGTTACAGACAAGTTGCCAACCTGAATCAGTAAAACTAGCTTCCATATAAGGATGAAATCAAAGGTTTAAACTTTCTTTTTAAAAAAAATAGCCAATCTAGTTTAGGGGCAGGTAGGTGGCACAATGGATGGGGGCCCAGGCTGGAGTCAGGAAGACTCATCTTCCTGACTTCACATCTAGCCTAAGACATTTACTGGCTGTGTGACCCAGGGCAAGTCACTTAACCCTGTTTTCCTCAATTTCCCCAACTGTAAAATGAGCTGGAGAAGGCAATGGTAAACCACCTCAGTATCTTTGTCAAGAAAATCCCAAATGGGGTGAATAAGCATCAGACATGAGTGAAGAACAACAAAAATCTAGTTTAACCAAGTTTTCTCTCTTGAATTTTATCTGATCAACTGGAAGGTCATGTAAGTAGGAAATATTATGGAACCCTCTAAGCCCACCCAAAACAAAATTGTTAGGTAAGTAAAGTTTGTTTACTCTGATCCTCCTATCTTCCTTCTACTCCTTTAACTCAGCTTTGAAACCTCCTCACCCACTCAACAGACACATGATGGGTACCTATCATCTTATCATGGTACTTATCATCATACTGAGGGCTCCCCAAGACCAGAGCATTAGCTGACCTGGTCTATCGGCGCTGTCTCAAAGATTATAGACCATTCCCTCAAAATGAAGAGGAAAATTAAATAAGTTTTCCTATATTAAATTCCAGCATTTCACAGCAATTGCCTCTCCAGATGAGGAGGTTCTTTGGTAAATTGTCTTCAATGCTAAGAAGGGAAAAAGGAAAAAGAGCCCACACATAAAACCTATTCATCCAATTTATTGAATGACATTCCTTACAGCAAGCCAAGGCCTCCAAAGATCATTTCCCTGTTCTCCTTTTTGTACAAAAATAACCCCATCTCTGGCATGTATTAAGGATGTTCCCTTAGTTTTCATACTTCTGGGGAAGTGATTGATGGAGAAGCAGAGGGGTTATCTGGAACCAACCCCTACGCTGAGAATTAGACTTTAGGATCTTTGAGCATTGTAATAGTTTGAAGGGGCAAAGGAAAGAGAAAAGGAATCGGAGAAAGAGTGGGATTTATCCTGGGGTCAACTCAGAGATAGGGACTTTTTTCCCAAGGCTTTTTCTGAGCTTTGACAATTTAACATATTTTATTTTCCCGCCAATTACATGTTTCTTTGTAGTTTTTATGTTTGTTTGTTTTGTGGGGCAACGAGGGTTAAGTGACTTGCCCAAGGTCACACAGCTAGTAAGTGTCAAATGTCTGAGGTCACATTTGAACTCAGGTCCTCCTGAATCCAGGGCCAGTGCTTTATCCACTGTGTCACCTGGCTGCACCCCCCCCACCCAATTACATGTTAAAACAATTTAAAATTTTATTTAAGTTTTGAGTTCTAAATTCTCTCTCTCTCTCTCTTCCCCCTATTCTTCCTCCTCCTCCTCCTCCTCCTCCCTCTCCCTTCCTCCCCTCCCTACTTCCTGACATGCTAAGCAATCAGATGTAGCTTATACATATGCAAGCATGTAAAACAGTTCCATAATTTCCATATTGGCTAATTACTGGACTCTGACAAACTTTCAGAGTCCATGAATTCATCCCTTCCTAGATATCAGCTCATAAAAAAAGACCTCATGCCCCACCCTTCAAAAAAAAGTCCCTAAATTGGTGGTCTGAATTCCTCAACTCTTCTGAGCTAGCCTCCATCTTCAAAGCATCCTACAATTTGAATGAACGAGTGAATATCCACTCATGGTTTTTTTGTTCAGAACTTTGTGTTGGATTGTCTTACATTATGGGATGGTTCATTCATTCATATATGCCTGCTAGACAATTGCCTGGAAGTAGAATAGGCCCTGACACACCCATGCTCCTAACTTGTCTCTCTGCCCCCACCAAAGCTCACCTAGCCTGTTCCTATTCTTTCAGATATGTTCTAGTCATTAAGTGATAACAGATCCTTCAATAATACTTGTCAGAGCTAGAGGGTCTCTCTGTTTAGGATATCTTTTTACTTTAAGATCTGGTTTCTAGGTACAGTTTCAGTTTCCTGTCATCCAGAATTATTAATCCCTGGCTACTGTTTAAGCTTCTGTTGATAGTGTTGGTTGATAGGGACTCAAACCCTCTGTTACTGTACTCTTGATAAGAACACAACTTGGTCTCTCTGTTAACCCTTTTAGCTAACTCAGGTCTTGGTTAGTTTATCTGTTAACCCTTTTAACTTTCTGTATCAACATGTCTCCCTTTCCTGAGAAAATGAAGGCTACTTATGATATCATCAGACTCAGGGAAGAATTTTGGCATGGAGAATACTCCCTCCAGTCTCAATAACAGCAATTCTAAGTAGGTCTCACCAGAGCTTAACTAAAAATATTGATTCCCTGGGTTAAGAAAAACAAACAAAAAACACCTCAACCCTAGCCCTCAAGGCAACTTTTTATGACAAATTCTGTTGAAAGGAAGACTTTAGAACACAAGATTCCTTGGGGTAAAAAAAAAAACCCTGAGATAAACTCAAGCACTGGGGGAGAGACCCACTGCTGGAGAAGTCACACATTGGTGAGTAGAAAGAAGCAACCACTTGGCAGCTTCCTATTTTAACTAATTATTCTTGCTAAGTAGGTGCTGCTCTGCCACATTGTTCTTACACCTCTGAAGAAGTGTAAGTGGCACACATGCCCTCTAAATTTCACTGCCCTGGAGAAAAGTCCCTGCTGCCCATTCTATTTACACCTGTGTCACAACAATAGCAAAAATAGCTTTAATAATAAGACAGAGTCAATAAATATACAGACTTAGCCCTATCTCATTTGCTTAACCCATGTGTTTCCTTTCTCTGGTGTTTCTTCATCTTAATACGTGGATACTTTGGTATTTAAATTAATTAATGGTATCATGGAGGCAGCTAGGCAGAGTAATGGATGGAGCACTGGGTCTGGAGTCAAGAAGACCTGAGTTCAAATCCAGACTCAGATACTTACTAGCTGTGTGACCCTGGGCAAGTTATTTAACCACTATCTGCTTCAGTTTCCTCAACAATAAGATGGAGGTAATAACAGCAACTACCTCCCAGGGTTGTTGTGAGGATCAAATGAGGCAATATTTGTAAAGTGCTTATCACAGAGCAGGCATTATGTAACTATTTATTCCCTTCAGTGTGCTGACTGCATTGGCTCCCCACTTTTTGTCCTGTACCATACTTATTGATAAAAAAGCTATTCAGGGGCAGCTAGATGGCACAGTGGATAGAGCATCAGCCCTTGATTCAAGAGGACCTGAGTTCAAATCCGGCCTCAGACACTTAACACTTACTAGCTGTGTGACCCTGGGCAAGTCACTTAACCCCAATTGCCTCACTAAAAAAAAAAGAAAAAGCAGCTATTCGGTGTGGAAGAAAACACCCTTTGTTTAATTTAGTAGCTTGAGGTTACCAGGGTGCCACTCAGGATGTCCATCTGTTATTTTTTTTTTATTTTTTAGTGAGGCAATTGGGATTAAGTGACTTGCCCAGGGTTACACAGCTAGTAAGTGTTAAGTGTCTGAGGCTGGATTTGAACTCAGGTACTCCTGACTCCAGGGCCGGTGCTCTATCCACTGAGCCACCTAGCTGCCCCTGTCCATCTGTTATTTCTCATTCTCCACTACATAACTGATCTGCCTCCTTTTCCAGTCAAACATGTCAATCAATCAGCCCACAGGTTACTCTTCAAAAAGATGGAGATAATAATATTGATGCTACCTGCTTCACAAGGTTGTGAGGATCATAGGACCATCCATTTTGAGGCCATTAAGTCCAACACCTTCATTTTCTAGATGAGGAAACTAAGGCACAGTGAGGTGAATTCATTTGCCTAGCATTTTATAGCTAGTTAATTTGAATTCAAGTATTCCTGACTCCAACCCATTATGCCATCAAATTATTTTTGAAGAATTAGTAATCCAAGATGCCAGTGGATTTGGGATCTTATTGAGAGTACACCCTCCAGTGATTCAAACTGCTACTCAAACATTCTTTTCCATGCTCTTCTTTAGGGAAATCAGTTTGGCAGCTGTATGGGGGAAGGTTTGACGTGGGGAGAGAGGGAACAAGGGAGTTTGATTTGGAGGCTATTGTAATAGCCCAGGTGAGAGATGAAGATTGGCCCTAACTAAGGTGGTGGCTGTATGAGCAGGGAGAAGGGAGAAGGGAATACATATGAGAGATTTGGGGGTAAAACAACAAGACTCCACCACCAATGATCTATGTAAAGTGAGAGAGCGAGGAGCTGGACTGACACCAAGGTTGTACACCTGGGTACTGAAAGGATGGTATTGTTCTTGAGAGTAGTAGGAAAGTTTGGAAGGTGGTGGGTTTAAGAGAAAAGATAGCATAATGAGACTTGTGAACTGTTTTAACCCATCCTGCTTATTCTGAGTACCTCAATCTGTCCTACCCCAAACTAAAAGGGGAAGGCAGTGGAGCATAGAGGCCACCCTACAAGGGGCTTTTGCCATAGCTACTTGGTGATTTGGGTTTCAGAGGATAGGTATAAAAGAAGAGAGGGGATGTGGATTTTCTCAATGGAGCCTATCTCTGTTGGGGTGGGGAAGTTAAACATTTCAAGGCCAGAAGTAAGATGTCCTAGTTTAAATGTAAACTATTATTGTTATTAGTAAGGCATACAAACCATAGAAGCCTCCACACCTTCCCCATGAATCACTTTATTTTCTTCCTGGTTCCTTAAGTAAATCATATGAAATTATAATCTGCCTGAGAGGTAAAGAAGAGCTAAACAAAGCATAGGGTGACAGGTGAGGAAGTTTTCTCTCCCAGTACTGGTCTGAGCCTTCTCTGAAACTTAAAAAGAGTCTTTGAGAGTTGCCTAAAATATTGAGAAGTGACTTACCCAGGGTCACACAGCCAGGATGCATCAGAAACAGGACTTGAACCTAGAGTCTTCCTGGTTTCAAAGCCAACTCTCTATCTACTCTACTGTGCTGTCTTTCTTTTGAGTTAAAACCAAATAATCGACTACAAGCTCCTTAAGGAAAGAGAAAGGGGCTAAATCATCTTTGTTGCTCCTGCAGTATTTAGTACAAGTCCTTATACATGTTTAGTTTCATTAAGTGCCAAATTAATTAATAGCTTTTAGATAGCATTTGCTATGTGCCAGGAACTGTGCTAAGTGCTTTATAATTATTTTCTCATTTATTAAATTGATGAATAACAACAATGCTAATCTGCCGTCAGTAGACTGTACCCATAAAGCTGGTTTTCTATACATGGAGATGGATTTGCTGTGATTAATACGCACACACACTTCATCCTCCTGGTGACCATAGTACCGATCAACAAGACTTACAGATGAAATCAGTAACCACATGAAGATTAAAATAGAAATCCAGGCTTGTGGTCAGCAAAAACAATTTTTCTATTTATTAGTCATTCCGTTAATAGGCATTTACCTTTATATGGCCAGCACTGTTCAAGATGCAACAGGGGAATCTATATTAAACAAGGCAGCTAGTGGGGGAGAGACTAAGAGAAATTCAAACAAAATAATCTGCCAATCAACTTCCACATTATTAATAGGGCATTTGTGTTAAGCAACACACAAGTAAATATATATAAAACACCTTGCAAATTTGGAGGAAAAGGATATCAATCTGAAATATTGGAGAAAAACCAACAACATGATCTCTAATGATTGTGGTGGGTATCAGAAAATTGATGATGAAAATGAGAAGGCTGCAAAACAAACATCTCTGGATTTGTTTCTCCAAACAAAACCCATCAATGTGCTCTCGGTCTCTCCCAAATGTCTTCTTAAAGATGCTTATCATACTTTCCCCAAAGAAGTCTTTCTGAATTCTATGACCCTGGGGAAGGTGTTCATTCATCAGCTTCTTGTAGTAAAAATAAGGCAGGAATTATGAAGACATGAACTTTGTATAGTACACTATGGTACTGAATCATATTACATTTTATAGGAGCAGCTACTATTAAATTGATTTATATAGACTTTAGAAAGTCTTATATTATCCAGCATATATCATCTATAGTTGATTAAATATGGTGTTTGTGGTCATTTCTATTAAAATCTGAAGATCGGGTCCTTGGTCAGGGACCTAACCCCTTATTATTACATTGTTTATATGGAAAAATCATACTTGACAAACTGCTGATGGGGATTTGGACCCCAGGAAGGAAAAAATCTGCATCTCATATTGATACCTCTTCCCTAACCCCACTCATCCTTCACTGGTTAGTACCTAAAGTGCCTGAAACTAGTGGTTCCTTCTGCCACCATGTTTTTGCTTAGCCTTAACCTAGGTATGCCTTCCCTTTTTCTTAGCTCACATGAGACAGAAGTTGGGTTTTTCCAGAGATAACTAATTGGAAGATGTAACTTTAAAAAAAAAAAAAGAAACATAGAATTGTTGCATTACAAAACACAGTACTCCTACCCTAAGACAGGACTAGTCTAAACAAAAGTGTTGAGCCCAGCTTCCTAAACTTACTAGTCACTGCTCATATCCCCCTATCATCTTGACCTGGTTCCAAAAGGTAGCCAATACTAACTCTTCCAGAGAAACTTCCCATCCAAATCTTCCTTTTCTACTTCAAAGCTAGCACCATTTCTGGCCCCTCCTCATTTATAGAAGTGAAGCAGATGAGTCTAATTAATAAATATTTCAGGCAGAACTAATATCCTTCTACCAGAAAAGGATTCACCCTCAAACTATTCACAATACCACATGCATGGTAAATGAATATAAACAATTCCCAACAGCAGTAATTGAAGGGTCATTTCATCACCTTGTCACAACACATCTTTCAGTTGATTCATGGCATAACCATGGGAATGTAGCATATCTCTACCACTTACAGAGTATAGACATGTGAATTGGCACCTTATTAAGAAAATAATTGGCAACTTTTGATTGTTTTTTGGTGACTGTGGATCTCCCCCAAGATGTTGGCTAGGACTCAGGAATCCAATCTCCTAGGCAGCTTGATCCCATAATCCAGCCTTCTAGCCAAAAAAAGGAAATTTCTTGGGCAGTACCAAGCTTGAAAGTTGTCTCACAACTAGCCTATTTCAAGAAATACCAAGTTCAAGAATTTAAAGTTCAGATATTTCAGAGAGAAAAAGAAAATTTCTTGAGTGGATTTTCTCTTGAAACTGTGGTCTGACCTACACATACAAAAATATTTATAGCAGCTCTTTTTGTGGTGATAAAGAATCACCTCTAACCATAAACTGTAACTATTGGCTTCTCCTAGACTTTGAAAACACAGTCCTAGACACATGTGTACACACACACACACACACACACACACACACACACAGAGCTCTCTCAGGATCAAGGTCTCTGAAAAAGTCATTTCAGAATACTTTCTCCATAGCATGTTTTTCCCATAGGATTCAATTTTCTCAGGAAAGACGTTTTCTTAGTCCTTTATCTGTGTTCTCAAATAGTCTCTCCCATCATGACTATAATCCATATCCTGAGAATGATATTAAATTGTAACTTTCCCCAAAGTCTATTCTTTCTTGAAGATACAGTAACAATATCATTAGAATATAAGCTCTTTTGGAGCAATACTGTTTCATTCTTTGTGTTTATATCCCTAGTACCAAACACAGTACCTGGTACATAGTAGGCACTTACTGAACGGTTATTGGTTGATTAATTGATTGTTACATAATCTCTGGGAGAGAGACTGTTGAAAGTAGAGTTATGTGCACAAAATAGATAAAAGATAGTTTTAAGGGGAAGACACAGCTAAGTGGATCAGGAAAAGTTTCATGTAGAAGATAGTGCTCAAGCTGAGTCTTAAGGATTTTACGAAGGGGAGAAGAGGAGGAAATGTTTTTCCAGCCTAGAGAATACCCAGTGCAAAAGCAGAGACCAGAGATGGCATATCATATCAAGGGACCATAAGAAGTCCAGTCTGACTGGGCTGTAGAGTTCATGGACAAAAGTAATGTGTAATAAAGCCAGAAAGGTAAGTTGGGGCCAGGTTATGAAGAGCTTTAAATGTCAAGCAAAGTCTATATTTAATTCAAAAGTGTTTCAAGATGACTAATGTAGAAATATGTTTAATGTGATTGTACATATATAACCTCTATCAGACAGCTTTCTGTCTTGGGGAGGAGGGAGTGAAGGGAGGGTGGGAGAAAAAATTGAAACTAAAAATCCTATGAAAATGCAAAAAAAAATTTTAAAGTGTTTATTGACTAAGGGAGTTACATAGTCGTATTTTTTTCTTTTGAGAAATCATATTGGGAGCTGGGTGGGAAATGGTTTGAATTGGAAAGAGACATGAAGCAGGGAGAATAATTAGGAAACTATTACAATCATCCAAGCAAGGAGTGATGAGAGCTTGAACTAAGGTGGTGGCTATGTAAGTGAAGAGAAGGGACAAATGCTAGGAATCTTCTGGAAGTAGAAATCATAAAATATGGCATTGTGTTGGATAAGGGATGAATAGTAAGGAGGAATCAAGGATGAACCTGAGGTTGTGAATCTGGGCCACTGGAAGCATGAAATAGGGAACAGAAATAGGGAAATTTGGAGAAGAGTGGGTTGGGGAGAACATTAATGAATCTTATTTTAAATATGTTGAGTTTGAGATGCCTACAGGACATCCAATTTGAAATGGACAATAGTCAGTAGGTAATGTAGGACTAGAGCTCAGGAGACAGACTGAAGCTGGATATATAGATCTGGAAGTCATCTGTATAGAGATGTTAATTAAATTCGTGGATGCTAATGAGGTCAACATGTGAAAGAGTATCAAAAAGAGGGCACCAAAAACAGAACCTTACAGTATATCCATGATGATATAATAAGCCAATAAAGGAGTATAGGAAGAAATAGATAAATAGGAAAACTGGGGGGGGGGGAATGTGTCATGGCAACCCAGAGAGGAGAAAGTATGCAGGAGATAAGGATGGTCAACATTGTCAAATTAAAACAAGGATTAGGATTGAGAAAAGGCAATCAAATTAGGCAGTTAAGAAATCATAAGTAACCTTGGAAACAATAGTTTTCATTGACTAATGAAGTTGGGAACCAAATTGGAAAAGGTTGAAAAATAGAGGTGGAGGCAATGAGTATAGGCAACCTTTTTCTAGTTTAGCTGAAAAAGGAAGGATAGCTTTAGGATGATAGTTTATGCAGCATCTAGTAGCAAATTTTTGTAAAGGATGAGGGTGAGTTGGGTATGATATGCATTTATTACCTTGGATGCTTTTTTAGGGATTTGGGATCCTGTTACCCACATTTGAGGAAATCTAGACACAAGCTATAACTAATCTATATTTGGAGATTTTGTGGAGTAAACTCCAGAAAGCATAATGAACCACAGAGACACTTACCTTTTGGATCAGCTCCCAGAATATGATCCAATCTTTGTGAGAACAGAGTCCTTAGGAAGCCCTTGGTCAATTCATACAAGATTTCCAGAGATGCAAGAGCAATCACTGAGCTCCCACTGTTTACTGGCTAAGTAATTGTTTCTGGGGGACCTATTGCTTCCTCCTTAGGCATTTCTCCTAGCTCCATTTTTCTCTTCCCCACTACACCATCTTCCCCACTTCAAATCAATTCAACAAACATTTATTAAGTTCAAACTATGTGATAAAGGCAAAAATGAAGGCTATAGTCCATACCTTATTCAACATAGAACTTCCCCACCATTCAACATCATTGAATCATAGAACTTGAGAGCTGAAAGGAATTTTAAGGATCATTTCACTTAATCCCTTCATTTTTACAGTCTAAAAGTCAAATTTTGAGATGATGTGAAATATTAGCCTAGACAAAAATCCTCCTCCAAAACCTCATCATGATGGGCAGGTAACCCCAGGTTCTTAAGTTATTCCAGCAGACTACAAATTCCATATACCATTCTGGAAAATCTTCCAATATAACATTAGTTATATTTGACTATCCCTGCTTTCTAAGGATCAGCCAGGCTAAATATGTAGAGGGCTCAATACCAGTAGTCTAGATGAGAAATTCTTTGGGCATGACAACTCAAGAAACAAAGAAAAATGCAAAATACTTCTCAATCTTGTGTCATTCCCTTCTGATTTTGCAATGACAGCAGCAGAGTTCTAAAAAAAGAAGATAGAATGACACAGTTTTGAAACTGTCTATAAACATTACCTTAATGGTTGTTCCTCTAAATGTGAGGTCCTTGTCTAATGAGCAATGAGTAGACATGCTCCTGGAAGAACTGAATCAATACCAATATTGGCATTATGTCTATACATGAACCCAGGTAATAAAAGATAGTTGCAGCTGACTGCAAAGGTGGCTCACAGGTTCTCCTTGTAAAGGTAAATAAATGAGAAATTGGTTTTCTCAGGCATCCAAAACAAAATAAGAACATCCTCTCCCAGCATATTTGGTCATCTCACATTGTAGTGAATTACTTAAGTATAAGCAAAAAAAATCACTATGAAAATAATCTCAGTTTATGTCCATCTTCTCATTTATTTTATAGCATAGGGATAGAGAAATACTACAGAGAACTTGTTAACACCCTCCAAATTAAATCTACATATACTATAATATGAGAAGCAGCATGGCATAGCAAATAGAGGACCATCCTCAAAACCAGGACAATGAGGGTTCAAGTCCTGCCTCTGACACATACTGGCTGTGTAACTCTGGGCAAGTCACTTAACAGTGGTTAATATTCTAAGCAACTGGCTAAACCTATACATTGCAGAGAAGGTACTGACCCGCAGTGGTACTGGGAGTTTCCTCACCAGAAAATTCCTCATATAATGGTGACCCTGAGCAAGGAGGATGCTAGTCCTTAGAGCATGGAGGAAAACTTCTATGAGCTGCTAAGTAGGATGAAGGGCAGCAGCTGCCTGATGTGCCCATCCATCCCACCCCACTCTTATGTGTCAGAACACACGTAGTGCCTGTTTCTTTTTTCTCTTTTGTGTTTATTCTTTCCTGATGTAATGGAATGAGTGATAGATTAACCAGAGTATGATCTTGTGGGCTTCAGAATTTTGGAAAAACCATCAGAGATCACCTTAGTAACTAGATCCAGTAGCAAATAACACCAGAGCCAGTAGCAGCAGTAGTTGAATCCCATGAGAAGCCAATACAGCAGTTAAAGGACCTGCTTCATCCAGGCCAGTCTGCTGAAATATGAAACCCAGTAAAGAACTGGTCCAAACTGACCAGGACAGCAATTCATCCATCACAGACAAAGTACATGGAAGTGACCTTGGTGAGAACTTAGTAAAGGTACAAAAGGACTTCCAGGGCCAGGAGTTGTAAGCTTCTCTCTCTTCTCACCCCACATTGTACTACCTGTTACTACTTTAAGTTTGAGCTCACTCCCCTTAGCGACTGATTATGTGCAGAAAAGAGAGTGTATTTCTGGCATAGTAGATGTTTTTCTAACTTCTGTCATTCTCAGTAAAAATTCTATTATAAAAACGAATCGATGTTAACTAGTTGGTTGATATTGGGAAACACACTGACTGGATGGATACTTGTGAACTGTAGTATGAATGCCCCTAATGGTCCCTCATGGTTACCTGATGACAGAATATTGGTGGGAGAAGTATTCAGCTGCCTTCTGTGGAGGTTGGGAAAGTAAGCCCGGAGTGGTTGATTGAATACTGGATGCTACATATGGGATATAATTTTTCCCTTGCTCAACTAAGCTGACTCTGTGCCAGGCTCTGTATCCCAGATGATAAGTCAGTTCTACTGCTCTATTGGGTCAAACAGGTTGCTCAGCTTTTGTGCTGACTCTTCACCAGACTCAATTCTGATGCTACTGGCTCTAATGTTCTCTACTTCTGACTCAAGTTGCTTAAGAAACCTCAGATAACTCTTCTAATTTTTTGAAGATCAAAACCTATTGAATTCCATCTCTGGATACTCATGCACGTAGTATCAGGAAAGAATAAACACAAAAGAGACCAAAGAAACAGAGGTACCATGTATGCACAAACATGCTATAGCTGGGCAGAGAGATAAGGCAGTTTCTGCCCTTGACCCCACCTGGTAGCTCACAAAAGTCTTCCTTATTTCAAAGCCACCAAGGAAGAAACTGAGAGATCATCCATTTAAACCTTTTGTATGTACACTGATCCCTCAGTCATGGCTCCTCAGTCAACCAGAAGAATTTTTATCATCCCATAGTACTAATCCTGAACCTTCATGGCTGAAACAGGCTTCTGAAGTTTATCACAGAATAGCAACAAGCAGGGAATAGAGCATATACCCTGTATAACCCATTAGGAAGAGCAAATGGAGGATATTCCAAAAACTGAGCCCACATTGACTCATCACTTTATTACACCAGTACTAATGAAATCCCAGATCCAGCCAAGGGACCAAACTTAACCTTAAACTTTGATCCTCAATAGCTTCAATGCAATAAAAATACTAGAAAATGTGACTCATGGTTTAGAAATTAAAGAGGCCAAAGTCTTGTATACTCCAAAAAAGCATCATACCTATACATCATGAATACAAACATGAAGATTGCTTGCTTATATAGGAATCAAATAGTCTATCCCGTAAGACTATCTACTAGACACGGTAATGAACAAAATCAATACTACATTAGTACAAAGAATAAAAATGAGAAGACATCACATATGATCAAAACAGCTCCTACCAAGCACATGCAGGTAACCATTGATTCTAAAAACTGGGAAATAGATAAAAGAATAGATATTTAAATATGTAAGAGATTAATACAGACTATCACCACATGCAATAGAATTTCAATGGCTATAAAGCAATCACTACAATGAAGAGAGAGGGCCAAAGAAGCCTACAAACTGCACCAAGCAAAGCCAACAAATCCTTGTCAAGCAAAGGAATATGGCATCCCGGGACAATAGCAATTTAGAACACAAATCACTTACTTGTAAAATCTTACAGAGGAATAGGATGGTATGTCGTGAACAATACTGACTTATAAAATAGTGGGAGGATTAGATTAGGTAACATCAAATGTTCCTCATTCTTAATCCTATGATCTCATAAGAGAAATCTTTGAGGGTCCCAATTCTATCATCCAACCAATTAGCTATTCTTCCCAGCTTCATGTCATTCACAAGTATGGCAAGCAAGCTCTCTATGTCTTTAATTACATCATAGTCAAATTTGTTTCATCATATCTTTGAATTTACCCTAGTACTTAGCATAGTGCTTTGCACATAGTAGGTGCTTTAATGATGTGAGAGCCAGACTGATGGGTTGGGGAAAGCACTAAACTGGGGGCAGAAGACTGAGGTTCAAGTTCTAGTTCTTCTAGACTATATGAACTTGGTCATCAATACCTCTGAGCTTCAGTTCATTCATCTATAAAACAAGAACAATAATAACTGTCTCAGAAAATTCTTATGAGAATCAAATGAGTTAATGAATGTCAACGTTATTTGTAAAGTTCTAGAGAAATAAGAGATTTTTTATGACGACTATAGATGAGAAAACTGAGCACCTAGGCTGAGGACAGGGGAAGGACAAGGTACTAAATAGAGAAAAGGGTAAGAAGGTAAGAGGTTTGAAGATAAAGTTCTATTTAATTTTGCTGAGGACTACTCCTACATAAAGATATGCAGAGATAGATAGATAGATATGATACTATAGATAGATATTCACAGTGATTCATTTATGCATAGAGAATTAGAATAATCCTTGGGGTTTTTTTAATTTTCAGAGAAGAAAAGTAAGGTTTGTAGACCTTCTTACAAACACAAATATAGTAGGTTTTACATGTGGGATAGCTTGGAAAAAATATATAGTTGAATTTAAACAAATTTGGTTTGTATATATAGACATAGCCACCCATGACTTTGGACAGTCACTCATCTAAAACACACAGAGACATTTCCACATATTGATGACAAAGATACAGAGACAGGTAGAAAGGGCCACAAAGAAATAATCAGAGAACAGGAGCAAAATTGCAAATAAAAGGGAAAAGGAAGATGGATGGTCAGGAAATTGACCACAAATTTCTAATTTCTTTATAATTAAATAACCCTAGGAAAATTCAACTGCCTGGTAGTGAAGGAACAACCTCTGACATGCCTAATTCTGATTTCCAGTGGCATTTCTGAACACTATGCCCAAGATTACCCAGAGCTTTTTTTGCTTCTCTTCACCATAGCCTTTTTGAGATCTTGTCCAGGCCTTAAGGATGTTCTTATGCCCTTGAATCCATTAAACAGTGCAAAGTGATTAATTATTTTACCTTCTTTATGGCATCAACTTTAACTTACTCCACATCCAGATTTCCAATTATATAAGTCATAGTCTTCAAATAAGGCAGACATGTATTATTGAACTATTTATAATCAGAGTTTTTCAGAGCAGAAAAAGGTCTGCCAGCGAATAGCTAAGCAAGCAAACTTAATGATTCAAAGATAAAAATACTACCTTTTAATAATCTAAAGGGTGTGTGACTCAGGGAAAGAAATGAACAGATAGTATGTTCTATCACAATTCACAGTGAGACCCTAAGGCTGGTCCTATGAATAGAAACTAAGCTATCACCACCTAGGGTGCCCTTCTCCCCTTACTTTGAGGCAGCTAAGTAGCACAGTGGATAGACTGCCAAGCCTGGAATGAGGAAGACCTGAGTTCACATCCAGCCCCAGGTATTTACTAGCTGTGTGACCTTGAGCAAGTCACTTAACCTTTGTTTGCCTCGGTTTCTTCAACTGTAAAATGGAGATAATGATAGCATCTACCTCCTAGGATTGTGGTGAGGATCAAATGAAATATTTGTGAAGTACTTGGCACAGTGCCTGGCACATTGCAGATAATATGTAAATGCTAACTATTATTATTATTATTATTATTATTACCACCTTTCTCTCTACCCCCTTCCTCCAAAAGAAACCAAAAAGAACTGTGGGATAGTGGGAATACTCATGAGGGGTCCTTCCACCTCACCCTACCCCCCAATCTTGACTGCTCACATTAAGTTGCCTGAGTGAGATGAGAGTCAATGATTGATTCCTTCTGGTGTCATGGAGGACCATCAGGCCTTGCTATCCACCCGACTGCATCCTTAATTCTTCCAGACCTTGCCATTTGCTCTGCCTCACTGCCCTACAATTTCATGGCACATACTATATACATATCTAGATATCTAGATATAGATAGATAGATAGATAGATAGATAGATAGATAGATAGATAGATAGATAGATGATAGATGGATAGATAGATAGATAGATAGATAGATAGATAGATAGATAGATAGATAGATAGATAGATAGATAATGACTATGGAAGTATAAAGAAAATAACACTAATATCAGTATTGTACATCAATTTCATGATGGCATGCTTGCCCAGGTTCTGGATAATGGGAGATGGTCTCAAGCTTTCCCAGTCACCAATGGAGTGAAGAAGTCTGTGTGATTGCTCCCATGCTTTTTAGCATGATGTTTTCAGTAATGCTGTCAGATATCTTCAATGAGGATGAACACAGCATCAAGGTCAGCTACCACACTAAGTGATAAATTATTGAACTTGAAAAAACAACAAGCCAAGACTAAAGTGGAGGGAGAGTTGATGCATGAGGTTTTTTGTTCACAGATGACAATGTAGCCTCTGAAGCTGAGATGCAGCAAATTATGAATTGATTCCCTGCTGTCTGTGCTAGTTTTGACCTTACAATTAACACCAAGAAAACACAGGTGCTCTACCAACCAGCACCACACCATCCATACATGGAACCACTGGTTACAGCAAATGGAGAAGTTTTGAATACTGTGGACAAGTTCATTTACCTTGGCAGTATACTTTTCAGGGATGTACACATTGATAATGAGGTTTATGCACACATTGCCAGAGCTAGCTCAGCATTTGGGAGGCTCTAAAGGAAAGTGAGGGAGAAAAGAGGTATTAGACTACCTACCAACCTAAAGGTCTCCAGAGCCATTGTGCTGACCTCACTGTTGTATGTGTATGAAACCTGGGCATTCTACCAGTGCCACACAAGGAAATAATTTCTTCCATTTGAATTTTCTTAGGGAGATTTTGAAGATCACCTGGAAGGATAAGATACTGGAAACTGAGGTTTTTTCTCAAACTAAACCGCCAAACATGCAAACTCTACTGCAGAGAGCACAAATCCAATGGGCTGGCCACATTGTTCAAATGCCAAATTTATGCTTGCTTAAAGGACTATTTTATGGAGAACTCACACAAGACAAGTGCTCACATGGTGGTCAGAAGAAGAGATACAAGGACACTCTCCAGGTCTCTGAAGAACTTTGGAATTGATTGCATGACATGAGAGATAGCAAAAGACCACCCAGAATGGTATATCCACATGAAAAAAGGTGCTGTGCTCCACGAGGAAAGCAGAATTTACATAGTTCAAAAGAAATGTGAGATGCACAAATTTAAAGAATCCATCCTGGGGCAGCTAGGTGGCACAGTGGATAAAGCAGCAGCCCTGGATTTAGGAGGACCTGAGTTCAAATCTAGCCTCAGACACTTGACTCTTACTAGCTGTGGGACCCTGGGCAAGTCACTTAACCCTCACTGCCCTGCAATAATAATAATAATAATAATCCATCCCAAATGTACACATGGACTATTTCTACCAATCTGTGGTAGTGCATCCTGAGTTTGTATTACTCTGATCAGCCACAGCTGGACACACTATCACTTGACTCTAACATAGTGAGGTCATTTTGGTTCTCTTTGAGAATGAAGGACAACAACCAACCCACAGCAGAACTTCTTTCAAAACTGGCATCAGTGCTTTCAAACCCTGCAGCTGCTTTATCACCTAAGTTTACATAATATTCTTCAACATGGTTGTATCTCAGGGGATAGGAGAGGGAGAGGGACAGGGGAATGCCTGGTCAGTGGAACAGTCAGAACACACAAAACCTTTATTGATCAAATTCAGTCTTTTATGGGCACAGTTTTTGTGGTGCCCCAAAATAATTACAATGGAAACATCAAAGATCACTGACCACAGATCACCTTAGCAGATATAATAATAATGAAACTATTTAAAATATTGGCAGAATTATCAAAATGTTGGGCAGCTAGGTGGCACAGTGGATAAAGCACCAGCCCTGGATTCAGGAGAACCTGAGTTCATATCCGACCTCAGACACTTAACACTTACTAGCTGTATGACCCTGGGCAAGTCACTTGACCCCAATTGCCTCACTAAAAAAAAAAGAATTGTCAAAATGTGACACTGAGACGCGATGTGAGCATATGCTGTTGGGCAAATGGTGCCAACAGACTTGCTTGACACAGGGTTGCCACAACTCTTCAATTTGTTTTAAAAAAAAGTAATATCTGAGAAGCTCAATAAAGCAAAGCACAATAAAACAAGGTATGCCAGTACTTCTTTTTAACAAAGGAGAATTCAGTTTTAGGGGCAATATTAGAAAATGACATTCAGGTTTGTAAAAAGCATCAGTAAAAGTATAAACAAAGAAATCATTTAAGTCTGGAATGACCTGCGTTTGATAAAGCCATGATGGCTCATATCGGTCTCTGAATTCTTTCTAAATGCTTATTAACCATTCCTTTAATAATATATTCTAGAATTTTTCCAGGAATCAAAGCCAAGTTCACCAGTCTATAGTTTAAGTACTCTGCCCTCTTCCCTTCCTTTGGATATCAGAATGTTTATCGATCTTCAGTCCTAAAGTACCTTTCCTCACCTACATAATTTTCCGTGATCAGTTACAGCAACTCATCAGTTTTTCTAATGCCCTGGATATAGTTTATCCAAGCCTGGTGACTAGGCAACAAAGTCAAATTGGTCTATGGGAGATATCCCATGGTGGTTGTTCAGAGTAGCTATTCCTGGTCTGATTGACCAAGAATTGAGGCTTGCTTCTAGCTATGTGTGACTCTGAGCTAAAAGGATTTGCTTGCCCTTTGGGATGACAGAGTACCCTTATTAGCTGCAACAGAAGATTCAGAGGACATACAAGATGGAGCAGCCATCCCCTTAGGATTTTTCTTCCTTTTCAGATGCAAATAAGAAACTATAAGGACAGTTTCAAGTTTCTTTCACAAGAGAGGAGGTAGCTTGCTTTGTTCTGTACCTATAGATTCCATATCAATATCAGCACACATCCGTCATAAGTAAGTCTGAGTCTGGTTGTGGGCTGCCTCTTTTCTTTCATGGTCTTAGAAAAATGAGCACCTAGCCTAAGATACACAGATCCAAGTTTTAAGGTGATCTTGTGGGTATAAGAGGTCCAAAGGTCCCATCAATTTGAGATTGAATGGCAGCAGAAAAGTCCATGGGAACTTCTCTATCACTCTTATAGAGAACAACCATAGACCAGAAATTGGTCCATTTCTGGCTGTTTTACCAGTAGATAGGTACTAGAAGTCATTTGGGCAATGTAGAACCAAGGTGAAATGTAAAATGTCTAATTGGCAGTCCAGAAATCTGTTTTATATTCCAATTAGATTATAGTATCACCTTCCCATCAGA
The DNA here is from genome assembly GCF_019393635.1 of Dromiciops gliroides. Lineage (NCBI taxonomy): Eukaryota > Metazoa > Chordata > Mammalia > Microbiotheria > Microbiotheriidae > Dromiciops > Dromiciops gliroides. Next base: position 488,470,101 of record NC_057861.1, read on the forward strand.
TTTGTAACAGTGGTTGTAGTTTAAGTTGCCAAAGCCTGCCTTTGAGTTGTTCATTTAATACATTAAATGGCATGTTGACTTTTTTTTATTATCCCCAACACTTAGCCCGACACCTGGAACATGTTATATACTTAACAAATGTTTACTGACTGACATACCAAGGGTTCACTAAATTTTTTTCATTCATTCTATTAAGGTATGATATGTCTTTTATGTTTAGTACCTCTTTTGGATGTAGGAATAAAATACTTATCCCATACCTGATTTGTTTTGTAAGTTGAGTACCTTCATCTTCCCCTTTTTGAAGAAGCTCTAGATGTGACCCATAACCTGAGCTAAAAGTAAAATCATCTTCCAGACACCAGGATTGGAATTTAATGAGTCAAAGAGTATAAAATATAAGCCTAACATTTTTCATTAGTGGCAGACTCTCCCAGGAGTGAACCCATTCAGCCCAAACTCCAAGTCATAGTACAGAACAGGGAGTGGGCATAGTTGCAGTTCTTTAAGGTTAAAACCACAACACATTCTATTCAGCCTCAAAGAGGAAAGAATTCCTCCTCGGGAGGGATTACTATTAAAGGGCAATTTGTGAGGCCATCATTAAAGTGATGGTTCCTAGAAGTCTCTGAAAATTGCTTAATAATAATAATTAATAATAACTAACATTTATATAGCACTTTAAGGTTTATGAAGCATTTTAAATATTTTGTATCATTTGGTCCTCATAAAACAATACCATGAGTCAGGTGCTATTATTATCCCCCCCACATGTGAAAGTGGAAATTATCCCTAATCTCCTAAGAAATTTAGAGTTAGAAGGAACCTCACTGGCCATCTGGTCCAAATTGTACCCACAAGAAATTCCCAATATAACATATCTAAATTACCAGGCAACCAGGTGGAACAGTGGATAAAGCACTAGACTTGGAGTCAGGAAGACCTGAGTACAAAACTAGTTTTGGACACTTACTATTTGACCCTCGGCTAGTCATTTGACCTGTCTACCTTGGTTTCCTCATCTGTAAAGTACAATAATAGTACCTGCCTCTCAGGTGTTGTAAAGATAAAATGAGATATTTGTAAAAGATTTTGAAAACTTTAAAACACTGTATAAATGCTAACTATGGAAGAAGGGTTGGAAAGGAGGTGGTCCTCTGGCCCTCCCTCTTTCTGTATCATGTAAGTGAAAAGGTCCTTCCCTTTCAGAGAGGAATGAAGCAATAACCCTGGAAGCTGCTGAGTCAGCCAGTTTTAAAGATGCCACTGGTTCTGGCTGTGTAGCCAATGGAAAAAGGCCACTCACAACCACATGGACACAGGATGTCCATCCATGCTCCGGTTCTCCATACTCCTGAAATATATCCCCAGTGTCTTTCACATAAATGATACCATCTTAGGTAGTCAATGGATGTGTAGAACTCCCATTAAACCTACAACTATGTAGCACATATTATTCATGGACTCTGAAGCAGTAGAGATCATGATTTTACTTCTCCCACCTCAGCACTCTGCAATGCTTTAGTCTTTATACTCTACTGATAGATATGCAGGATATCAGTGGAAAAGGAAGACACACTGGAGCATTAGAAATATAGACCCAAGCAGTATGTGATCACAACATTTAACAGCTCAATTGAGGCCATATCAGCCAATCAGCTACAACAAGCAGAATCAGATCACTAGTATCCATGGTTTCTTTCTTTCTTTCTTTCTTTCTTTCTTTCTTTCTTTCTTTCTTTCTTTTTTTGGCGAGGCAACTTGGATTAAGCGACTTTCCCAGGGTCACACAGCTAGTAAGTGTTAAGTGTCTGAGGCCAGATTTGAACTCGGGTCCTCCTGAATCCAGGGCTGGTACTCTATCCACTGCACCATCTAGCTGCCCCCTGTATCCATGGTTTCTAAGATCAAATATAAAATCCTCTGGGTGGTTTGTAAGGCCCCTCACAATCTATCCCCTAACATCTACCTTACCAGTCTTCTCAGACCTTACTCCCTTCCACATACTCTATGATGCAGTGACACTGGCCTCCTTGATGTTCTTTAGACAAGACACTCCATGTCCCAACTCCATTAATTTTCAATGAATCCCATCCTTGGAACTCTCCCTTCTCATCTCTGCCTCCTGGTTTCCTTGGCTTCCTTCAAGTCTCAGCTAAAATCTCACCTTTTACAAGGAGTTTTTACTGAACCCCTTGATGCTAGTGCCTTCTCTCTGAGATTATCACCAGTTTATCATGTATCCTTTGTACATAGTGGTTTCCATGCTGTCTCCCCCATTGGACTCTGAGCTCCTTTGCCTTTTCTTTGATTTTGTATTCCCTGAGTTTGTGCAGTGCCTGGTACTTAATAAGTATTTGTCAACTTTACTTGTTCAGAGAGAAATCTGTCTCAGCCTTGCATCCCTAGAAGAGTATAGATCCCTGGTGAGATCCCATCAGTTTATGTGTAGGAGGAACAAAGGAGCAGTTCTAGAGATTGCCAAATTTCCATGGGGCAATAACAACTGATGAAAATCAGCCTCAAACTAGTGTGAGTACTTCTGTTGAGACTGTGGTCCTGGTATCCCTTAGGGATATCACAATAGAAGAGGGGAACAGAGACAAGGCTTGAGAACTGATCAGCTATGGGGACAAGAGGAAAGAGTCAAAGGAGGCTCTTAGATTTCAGGCCTGAGTGACTGGGGAAATGAGAGCATTTTTGACAGATACAGATAAATAAGAAAGGGCAATTGGTGCTACGGGAAGGATGATAAGATCAGCTTCAAGCATGTTGTTTGAGATGCTAGGGAGATATCCAGGTGGAAATGCCTAGTCAGCAGTTAGACATACACATACGCGCGCACACACACACACAAAGCACACATGTGCGCGCACACACACACATTCACATTTGTGGAATGAGGCAAGAAGTCCTCTGCCCAGGCAGACAAGGAGGGAAGAATATCTCTCTCCCATGGTTCATGTTAGGGCTAGGCAAAAGAACCAATGTGGACATGTAGCTATGTCTGGGTGTATAAATGACAGGCGGGGAGGAGGGGGTTATATTTAGATGAGTCTGGATGCTCATAGTCACGTAGCTGCTACCTAAGGGCAATCAGTCATCCAGTCAAGACCTTCACAACTAACCTTCATTGGGAACTTTTCTAAGACTATAAAATGAACATCAATGACCTGTCATCCAACACCTTCTTCCTAGTGGCTTGACACTATGGAATTAGTTCCTTCATGTTTTCCAGGTGACATCCCGCTGCTTACCTGCTCTAATAAAACCAACGGGAAATTGTTTTTTCATCTCCACTCAGCTCCAAAGAGTGTGTTGCTGTGCCCTTTACAACAGCAAAGCAAGCCTTCACATTGAATTGGTCATTTACTTTTTACACAGGGTATTTCCAATTCAGTTCTCATTTCCTACCTAGTGGATAATTTTTTAAACATTCAAGTAAATTAAAAACAGAGCTCTACACTCAGTAAGAAAATACATCAGTCAGCTCAGGACTTATTGATCACGTCTCAGGCCAGAAACTCTCATATCCACAGCCGAACCTGGGAAATGGAGCTGAAAATGATGATATCGGTGCTAGGTGGCAAGAAGCAGGGTAATTCGGCATGACTCACTACCTAGACAATGCACACCTAATCAAAGGCAAGGGAAATAAAAACTCCTTCACTAAATGTCTTCTGCTTCCTGCAGAGACAACCTTGCACAGATTTTTCCATTTGAAATATGGCTTAATTCACAGGAAAGCATTCTTTCAACAATGAGTACTTATGGGTGTTTATTCCTCAGACAGCAACAGAGAATTGTATCTGCCACAAATGCATAATGAAGCCTTGGACTCTGTGTTTTGATTTCACATTACTACTCCTCCTCATGGCTCTACTTATTCCCTGTAATGGAGACATTCTATCTTCATTTTATTTCCCCCCTTTGTGTCTTTGCATGGGCTGTGCACCATGCCGGTAATGCTCTCTCCCACTACTTTGTTCCAGGCACTGTTCTAGATGCTGAGGATACAATGGCAAAAATTAAATAGTTTCCAGGGGGGCAGCTACATTGCGCAGTGGATAAAGCACCAGCCCTGGAGTCAGGAGGACCTGAGTTGAAATCCGATCTCAGACACTTGACACTTACTAGCTCTGTGACCCTGGGCAAGTTACTTAGCCTCATTGCTGCACAAAACAAAACAAACAAAAATGAAATGGTTCCTGCTCTCAAGGACCTTACATTTTGCTCAGGCAAAACAACAATTACAGATATTTTAAAATATAAAGCATATACATAATGATAAATGATCTCCACCTCTACTTCTTGGGAGCCCTAGTTCCCTTCAAAATTAGGTTCAAGTGCCACCTTCTACAAGAGGGCTATCCCTCTTGATTCTAGTGCTTTCCCTCTGTTGATTATTTCCTATTTATGTTGTATAAAGCTTGTTCATGTGCAATTTTTGTTGGTTGTCTCCTCCACTAAACTGTGAGTCCTTCAAAGGCAGGAACTGTCTTTTGCCTTTCTTCGTATCCCCAGCTCAGTGCCCAGAACATAGTAGATGCTTAATAAATAATTGCTTATTGACTGACTTAATATCATGACAGTTCCAGTTACTAGCATTCTTCTCCTGGAAATGACTTTTATTTAGTTTTTATATATCTGGTATTTCTTTATTTCTGTGCTTATTGGTTTCTCTGAGTAGAACCCAAGCCCCTTTGAGGGCAGGAACTGTTTCTCTTTTGTCTTTGAATCCTCTACAGTAGAAACCTGCTTGACACATTAAAGGCACTCAATAAATGTTTAATGAATTCAATATAATAGAATATTATGTTTTAGGAATACCAGGTTCCCTAAGCAGACGGAAGGGATAAAGGGGAGAAGGGATCAAGGAGACCTCTCCTTGCTTCTTTCTCAGAAGAGTAGTTGTACACCACCCTGAGAGCTGGCTAATCTGTGTCTAACTTTTATTACATTCCTAAATCCCTCTCCTTAAAGGTTATTCTCACTCTATTCCAGCACCAAGGACAGTTCTCAGAGGAGTGAGCAAGAGGGCTTGCCTCAACTATATTAACTCTCCTACAGACGGAACACAAATTTCATCCTTGCCTAGTCAGGCTTCTGTCTCACAACTTAACTGGGGTCTGCATAAACTTTCCATGTTGAAGATATGACTGAAGGTCTAATTTTTCATAATTGGCAAAACTCTAACCATGTCAGTCTCCTCAATAAAGAATCCCTGGACATCTCTAGGAATAGGTCATTGAAATTATCCCGTTTCTCAAGAATCCCCCAAATGTTTATCCAACCCTTTTAAAAGATCAAAATGACTCCCCTAAAACAGCTTCCAGAACAAGGTAAACTCCTCCAAGGATATATCATTTACAGAATCACCTTAACAATTACAACAGTAGGCCAGTGACCTTCAATAGGCTTTTCTAGTATGTAGCATTTCAACGAAGGCCTATACGACAGGCTCTGTTGATTTCCGGACATAAATTACTTGTTCATTATAAGCTCACTGACACTGGAGAAGATGTCTTCTGCTTGATTGTGTCTGTGTTCTGTGTCAGGTATCTGCATCCTCTGCTGCCACCATTCAAAGTAGTGTTTTATTTACATGGGAAACTGCCACTGCCTGCATTACCATTCAGAACTCAGGGCATAGATTTCTGTTCTGGAGCAAAAAAAAGGAAAATCTGCCCTAAACTTATACCCATGCAATAAAAGCCCCCATCAGTGTCTTTGATTCCCTGGACTCAACCAGGGTTCTCTAAAACATGGACATCTAAGTTTGCATAGCAGCAGAAGCCTTCCCGAACATAATGAGCATTGGACTTTCTGTGGAGGCCCTGTGGAGGCCAGGGATTGCCATGGGAGGCCATGGAAGAATAGAATCCACAAATAACCCTAAAATTTCATCTAGAAACACTTTTGCTCCAGATACACAGAAAAGAAAAAGGTACTGATTTGACTTGTGCTTTCCCTGGAGAATATACAGGGAGTGCAAACAGCAAGCTAGGGGATCTGGAAGTTACATCTTTTAAAACTTGGAGAACTTGGGGCAGCTAGATGGCGCAGTGGATAGAGCACCGGCCCTGGATTCAAGAGTACCTGAGTTCAAATCCGACCTCAGACACTTAACACTTACTAGCTGTGTGACCCTGGGCAAGTCACTTAACCCCAATTGCCCCTCAAAAAAAAAAACTTGGAGAACTTGAAGATAACTAACCTGATGAATACAAAACTGGCTTGGAGGAAAGGAGGAACAGGGAGAGTGATGGTCATTGTCTTTAAATGGAACAGAGATTAGACTTATTTTGTATGGCTCCAGAAAATAAAATGGAGAATAATGAAAGGAAGTTATAAAGATAGAGATTTTGACTTAATATTGGGAAAATATTCCTCATTAGGAAGATCTGTCCGTCAATGGAATGGACTGATTTGTAAGAAAATGACTTCCCCTCACTCAAAGTATTCAAGAAGAAGCTTGGTGAGCATCTGTCAGGGGTGTTTGGGATGGAATTCATACTGCCCTAGACTTTCCCTTAAGTCCTTTTCACCTATAGCATTTTATGAGTTTACAGATCTTGAAGGTCCTCTAAACATGAGGTATAGAGACTAGATCTGTAATTTCAATGCTATAAGAAATACCCAAGTAAAGAAATTCCCTCCACTAATACAGGACTGTACTTTCTCTGCAATTTATAATCTTTAATCTGAGAGGGTTACCTAGGGTCCTGAGAGGTTAGTAGTATCAAGGGTAAGACTTGAAGTCAGGTCTTCTACCTTCAAGGTCAGCTCTCTACTCACTGCACCACACTGTCTCTCGCACATAAAGGGTGTAAGTGCTAAGGCTGTGGCTCTATCAATGAAGTAAAATGAATATGCCATCCTTCCTATCAAAACATAATGTTCCTAGCCTATCATCCAACAGATGTCTCTTTAGGCTATTTTGTTCATAGAGGAGACTGATTTGTGATGAATCATGGGAATAAAACACAATGTCTGAGCTAGAAGAGACCTAAGAGAATCTCTAAACTCATCTCATCATTTTCAAATGAGGAAATTGAGGCCTTGCAAGGTTAAAGGACTTATCCAAGATCACATAGCTAGTTAATGGCAAAACTGAGACTAGAGCCTAGGTCTCCTGTCTCCCCATCTAGGCTATTTTCTACCACATTGCAATAGATCTCATACTCACCACACCAATCTTCTCACATTCTCTCCATCTGTCCTCTTAATGTCTAGTAGCACCTAGCTATGAGAAGCTAGTCTGGATTAATTCTTGGATTAAACCATTCATTTATTTTAATTTCATATTCAGCCATATTATTGAAAGTTCTCAGTGTTTGCAAAACATCCCTGTCACAGATAAGGAAAAAAATGAGTCATGGAAAAGATACATTGAGAAACAGTTGAATTCCTCCTTCCATATAATTCACCACTGCCACTTCATTTATCAAATGCAACCAGCCTTGGTGCATCAGCAAGCTATCAATATTCTCTGGTTAGAAACAGGACTGCCAAAAAACATAGGAAGCTTTCCTCCCTGGGGAGATACCACTCTGAAGATTTTCTGACTTCAGGGAATCCTATGGAATGGGAGAATAGCTTTTTTCAATAGTATGAACAGAGCAATTATATAAAGAACTAGTTACTCAAGCCAGTTTCCTAAAAGGATTCACAATAGAGCCATCCCCTTTTCTCCAGCCTGAAATTTCCCCATTGACAAAAAAATCTGAGACACTGTTTTAGAAGGCCACCATTATTTTTTTTTTAGTTTTTTTTTTAGTGAGGCAATTGGGGTTAAGTGACTTGCCCAGGGTCACACAGCTAGTAAGTGTCAAGTGTCTGAGGCCGGATTTGAACTCAGGTACTCCTGACTTCAGGGCCGGTGCTCTATCCACTGCACCACCTAGCTGCCCCCCACCATTATTTTTTAATAGTCTCTTTAAAAGGAGGGACTATACTTCAACTTTTCATATTATCAACTCACTTTAATATAGTATTTTTAGGTCTACAAAGTACTTTTCTTGTGACAACTCCATAAGATAGACAAACTATCACTCTTTGTGGATGATATGGTCGTATATTTAGAGAACCCTAGACAGTCAACTAAAAATACCAGATGAAACAATTAACAACTTTAGCAACATTGTAGGATATGAAATAAATACACATAAATCATCAGTATTCCTATGTATTACAGACAAAACCCAACCAAAACCAAAGAGATAGAAAGAGAAAGTCCACTTAAAACAAGTGCAGACAGTATAAAATACTTGGGAGTCCACCTGCCAAGACAAACCCAAGGACTATATGAACATAATTAGAAAACACTTTTCGCACAAATAAAGACAGATCTAAACAACTGGGGAAATATTAATTGCTCATAGTAGGCCAAGGCAATATAATAAAAACGACAATTTTTCCTGAATTGATTTATTTATTCAGGGCCATACTAACCAAACTACCAAATAGTTACTTTATAGAGCTAAAAAAAAATTAACAAAATTCATCTGGAAGAACAAAAGGTTAAGAATATCAAGGAAATCAATAAAAATGTGAGGAAAGTAGCCTAATACTACTAGATTTCAAACTATATTACAAAGTACTAATTATCAAAACAACCTGGTGCTGGCTAAGAAGTAGAATGACAGATCATTGAAATAGAATTAGGTACATAATACACAATAGTAAATGACCATAATAATCTAGTGTTTGATAAACTCAAAGATCCAAGCTTTTTTAGAACTCACCATTTGACAAAATTACTGGAATAACTGAAGAACAGTTTGGCAGAAATTGGGCACAGAACAATATCTCACACCATATACCAAAATAAGGTCAAGATGGGTACATTATTTAAATATAAATGGTGATATCATGAGCAGATTAGGGGACCATGGGAAATTTTACCTGTCAGGTGTATGGGTAAGGGAAGAGTTTATGATCAAATAAGATATGGAGCAGATCACAGAAAGTAATATAGGTAGTTTTGATTTCATGAAATTTAAAAGGGTTGGGGCAGCTAGGTGGCGCAGTAGATAAAGCACCAACCCTGGATTCAGGAAGACCTAAGTTTAAATCCAGCCTCAGACACTTGACACTTACTAGCTGTCTGACCCTGGGCAAATTACTTAACCCTCATTGCCCTGCAAAAAACAAAAAAAAAACCCTAAAATTAAAAAGGTTTGCACAAATAAAACTAATGCAGCCAAAATTAGGAGGAAAGCAAGAAACTTGAGGGAAAAAATTAGAGCAAGTTTCTCTGATAAAGTCCTCATCTTTTGAATATACAGGGAACTGAGCCAAATGTATAAAAATAAGAACCATTCCCCAATTGATAAATGGTCAAAGAATATGAAGAAGTAGTTTTCAGAAGAAGAAATCAAAATTTTTATTCAATGAAAAAAATGCTTTAAATCACTATTGATTAGAAAAATTCAAATTAAAACAACTCTGAAATACCACCTCATACCTCTCAGATTGGCTAACATTACAGAAAAGAAAAATAATTAGTATCAGAGGGGATGTGGGAAAATTGGAACACTAATACACTATTGGTGGAGATGTAAATTGTTCCAACCATTCTGGATAACAGTTTAGAATTATGCCCAAAGGGCTATAAAACTACATATACCCTTTGACCCAGCAATGCACTACTAGTTCTATATCCCAAAGAGATAAAAGAAAAGGAAAAAAGTACCTATATATACAATAATATTTATAGCAGCTCTTTTTGTTGTGGCAAAGAATTAGAAATTGAAAGAATACCCATCAAGTGGCAAATGACTGAACATGCTTTGATTTATGACTGTGATGGAATACTATTTTGCTATAAGAAATGACAAGCTGGATGGTTTCGGAAAAACCTGGGAAGACTTAAATGAACTGATGTAAAATGAATTGAGAAGAGCCAAGAGAACATTGAACACGGTAACAGTAATATTGTAATGATTATAAAATGTGAAATACTTAACTACTCTGATAAAGACAACGGTCCAAGATAATTCCAAAAGATTCATGATAAAAAAAAATTGCTATCAAAACAATTTTGAGGAGGGAAAGGGAGAAGGAAGATAGAAAATAGAGTAAATATCAAGGGGAGGGAATAGGATGGAAGGTAATACAGTTAGCAATAGTAATTGTGAAAGAATTGATAAGCAGTATGATATCAGAAGGATGTATGAAAATGCAAACCATCAAACAGAGGAAGAACTGATGGTATATGAATACAGATTGAAGTATAATTTTGTTAGCTTCTCTTTCTGAAGTTATTTTGTCTACTTTCTTTCACAACCTGACTAATGTGAAGATGTTTTGCATAACTGCACATGTATGACATATTGAATTGCTTGATTTCATAGGGAGGGTTGAGAAGGGAGGGAGGAAGAAAATTTAGAACACAAAGTTTTAAAAATCAATGTGAAAATTCTTTTTAATTTTTTTTATATATAACTTGGATAAAATTCTAAATTTTTTTTTTGCGGGGCAATGGGGGTTAAGTGACTTGCCCAGGGTCACACAGCTAGTAAGTGTCAAGTGTCTGAGGCCGGATTTGAACTCAGGTATTCCTGAATCCTGAATCCAGGGCCGGTGCTCTATCCACTGCACCACCTAGCTGCCCCCTAAATATTTTTTAAAAAAGAAAAAAATGCTATCCACATCCAGAGAGAGATCTGATGAACTCTCTTGCTTTTTATTGTTTGGTTTTGCAACATAGTCAATATGTTTTGTGTGACTTCACATATATAATTGATATATTTCTTGCCTTCTCAATGGGTGGAGGAGGAGTGGTAAGGAAGGAGAGTATTTGGAACTCAAAAAAAAAAGTCATATTATATATAAATAAATAACTGAAAGGAGAAAATAATACAAGAGAACATAAGATGATGTGGTTTTCTAAGTCAGAATATAGCCAGCAGAGATCATCATGTATGATATAGTGGCCCCTATTTCTATTTGAGTTTGACACCATTGGTATAGGCCATAGAGTGTTGGACTTGAAATCAGACAAATGAAGCTCTAAGACCCATCTCTGACACTACCTGTGGGCCATGGACAAATCACTTAAATTCTCTGAGCCTGTGTTTTCTTATCTGTAAAATGACAAGTTGAGCTATATGACTTCTAAGGTCCCTTCTAGTTCAAAATCTATGATACTATAATTTACCTATTATATGAGTTGATTATCACTTTAAAAGGAAAAGGGGGCCTGGTCCTAAGGGATGTAAGGTACAGGACAGGTAAGTTTCTATGGGCAAGAGATCCTTGGTTTAAATCCCAGTCCTGCCAATTGCTACCTGTGTGACCTTGGGCTTTCTGGGTCACGGTTTCTTCATCTGTAAAATGAGATGGTTAGCCAAGAAGGTCTCTGAGTATTCTTCCAGCTCTTAATCTATGCCATCTCTGCCACTATACTGGGGAGAAAAATGTTTTCTCCTGTTTGAATACAATTTTCTTATGTGAAAGGGTGCATTACCCTAAGGGCATACATACCCTGAGCTCCTCAGCTACTAGTAGCTCTGAGTGAATCAAGTCAGGTCAAACCAACAAGTGTTTATTAAATGTTTACTCTGTGTCAAGCACTGTGCTAAGCCCTAAAGATACAGAGAAAGGTAAATAATCTCATCTTTACAACTTACAAATTTGAAAAACTGTCACAGCCAGAGTTCATCTTCCTCTGGGATGTGGTAGTAATATATGCTATATCCCAAGCAGGAACGTGGGAAATCAAGGAGGCATTTTAGTATTTTTCAGCCAAAACCAAAAAATGAAAATTATTTAAAATTAATGATCAGCAGGAAGAAGAGGGAGAATGGGAGAAAAATTTGGAAATCAGAATCTTATATAAATGAATGTTGAGAACTATCTTTACATGTAATTGGTGGGGGGGATACTATTTACCAAAAAAAGAATTAATGATCTGGATTTTGAGGATGTATTACCCTATTTGGATTGTTTAAAAGATATAATAATCATTAATATCAATAAGATTTCCTCTTGTTTGAATCAAGCCCCCAGCCAGGATAGAGTCCTGACATTGCAAACAGAAGATGTGAACCTCTATCTATCTATTTCTATTTACCACAAGCTTTATCTCAAATCAACTGACTTGGTTGCTATTTAAAACAGCCTATAAACAACTTTAAAGAACTCCCCCCAAAAATCTGGGTTAGATATGAATCCTCTTGAACAGAAAGGGAATGGCAAAAAGCACTTCAGTATCACCATGAATTCTCAGTCAGAAGAAGGCTTATCACCAATTAGAAGAAGCCTTAGCTTCCCTATTTGCCTTTATGGACAGTCAATTGCCACCACAATGGAACGCAGTCACATTCTACCCCACCTACCTTTGGTCTCCCCTCTTTACACCATCTCTCTATGGTCTATCTCCTCTCCTCATTTTCATTCAATTTAATCCATTCAAACATCCTGGCCATTTGTTTTTCTCTCAACCTTAGTGTTTCCTTGCACATAGGGCTGCTGTGGAAGCTGCAGCAGTGGTGACGAGGGAGACCTACCCTTCATCTCCTATAGCTCCTCTCTCTTAAATTATGTTTTCAGCATCATCTACAAATCCTGTGTGTCCCTGCACATGTTCTCTCTCATGAGAGTCCCATCAAGGTCTTCCAGGAGAGAAAGAAATAATGCTTTCTGTTTAGAACTTCCATTTCCAAGAAATTCATGTGGCTTAGTTCTGGGGACCTTTTTTTCCTCTGCCTGCAAAGTAATGAGTCTCCCCCCAAACCTCATTTTATTCCTCCCTGGGATTAAGTATTTGACAGCCCCTTGCTGAACTGAGTCTTGAAAGATGGGTAGTATTTGGACTGGTGAAGAAAAGGAAGAAGACTATCAAAGATAGAATGGGGGCAGCTAGGTGTTGCAGTGTATAGAGCACTGGCCCTGGATTCAGGAGGACCTGAGTTCAAATCTGGACTCAGACACTTGACACTTACTAGGTGTGTAACCCTAGGCAAGTCATTTAACCCCAATTGCCTCACCAAAAAATAAATAAATACAGAAAGAAAGAAAGAAAGAAAGAAAGAAAGAAAGAAAGAAAGAAAGAAAGAAAGAAAGAAAGAAAGAAAGAAAGAAAGAAAGAAATGAATAAATAAATGAATGATAGATAGAATGGAATGAGCATAAAGGTCTGGACTCAAAAAAAGTGGAGATATGTTCAGGGAACAGAGTATATAGTTGACCTTGATTGGGACATAAAATGTGTGTAGGGAAATCTTGATTTTAGCCAAAATACCAAGAAGCAATTTTCTTAATCTATTATTAAATGAATATGGTGAAGAGGAAAGCCACTAGTTTGGATGGAAAGGACTAGGGTTCAAATTCTGGTCCCATTGCTAATTGCTCCTAAAATCCCAGGCAAGTCACTTAATCCCAATAGACATTAGTATCTTTGTCTGAAAAATAAGGGAATTGAACCAAATGATCTCTAAGGTCCTTTTCAAGCTCTAAATCTATTACCTATTTAAATGTTGCACAGAGCAGTATGGATTTACATAGCCTTTACTCCTTCAAGGCTCACAACATAATGTGGTAGGGTGTGTTTGGGAGTGGGAGACATTCCTAAGGGGACATCTGCAGTCATTTATAGCCAAGAGGGATCCATAGCTCCTAACTTGCCAAAACTATAGGAGCTGGAAGATGGTTCAAGACAATGCCCAATGATCCCAAGATTAAAGAATCAGAGATTGTGAGAAGTCTTCACTACTTACCTAAACATCTCCTGAACTTTTCTCTACGGTCAAAATCCTCCATATATACTTCTAAAACAAGCAGATATCATTTCAATGAACTAAGAGTAAAAGCCAATAACAGGCACACATTGGATATGTCAACTATGACTGAAAGTGCTTTACCTCTAGATGGAGCCTTTGAGATACTGAGATCCAAAAGCAGGATCAAAGGATTTTCCATGGGTGACATGGATGACATGTGAGTCCAATCAAAAATATGTCAATAAGGAAGTCCTTCCAGGAGCTTATATTCCTAGCAAGCACAAGCGTTCACTTCAGGACAAGACTGTGACCAAACTACACCCGGGAAGAATTATTTGGGCCCCAGCTCCCTAGAGAGTTAACACTAGCCATAAAAGCAAGTAGCCCATCTAGCTTTGGTCATTGGAAACTAACAGTGGTCACATGGGTGAGGCTCCAAAGTCAAGTCTTCTGGGTGAGATGGATTTTAGCAACAGTGCTGTAATCTGTCATTAGTTTCATGTAGTCTTTCACACCTAAAAATTAGTGATTTCCACATGAGGACAGGGAATGTTTCAGCCTTTCAGCTGAAGAAATTGGCTGATTCAAGAAAGTTCCAGGAAGAAGCCTGCCCATTAACCACCAGGGTTTTTCCAAGTCTGTTTAAGATTCTTGCTGATTTTTTCCTTCCCTTGCCCACATCCTGGTGCTGTGGCAGGTCTCACATGTCTGAGAGTGAACTCATGGTTGCCACCTTCATTCTTTGCAGGGTGCTTTTGTAGACATAGTTACAGGACAAACCAAAACCCAGAAGTATCCAAACTTTTGAGTTCCATAAAGTGCTCTGATCTCGTCAAATTGTTACCAGAGGAGTCATAGCTGACTGAGCACTTGCCAGCTTCCTGCAGATCTCCTGAGAGCTGTCACCGTCCTCATCCATCATCATTGAAACAGTCCACCTGCTCCAGGGCCGATCTTTCAACTATAATGATGGTTGAGATGCGATAGATGTGTCTTGTCGTCACCTTGACTTTTTTTTGGAGACTTAAAGGTCAAAATGGATTCTGGGTACTGAAGAAGGTTCCATGTGCCTGTCTCCATGCCAGCATTTATAGTCCCAAGAGTCAGTTATAGACTGGATCACTGAGAGCACCTATCATCCAGCTGCCTTTTCTCACCAGACAGCTGATTGCTGCTGTCTGGTAACCATCTCTCAGTAAAGGACCACGAGAGAGTAGGAACAACACATGACCTTGGATTCCCAGGGTGCTCATGCCCCTAGAGCTCACAGCTATGACTCTGAAGGAAGTAAGCCCTATGTCCATTTCAATCCCCAAAGGAAATGGCACAACTTTCTTTTCCTCTTGGATAGAGGTCACTTCTTCTATACTATCTAAATCTGTAACTCTCCTAAAGATAATTCAATGAGCATAAAAAGTACATGACAGGGGCAGCTAGGTGGCACAGTGGATAGAGCACCGGCCCTGAAGTCAGGAGTACCTGAGTTCAAATCCGGCCTCAGACACTTAACACTTACTAGCTGTGTGACCCTGGGCAAGTCACTTAACCCCAATTGCCTCACTAAAAAAAAAAAAAAAAAAGTACATGACAATTGTGTCTAGACCTGTGTCTAAAAAGTGGAAATTAGAGATAATGAGCCCAAAATAGATTTTGGACTCAGATATTCTAATATTATTGGTAAATACTTTGTGAATGAAATATCTCAATAATTACCTGTGAAATGTGGTGAAAAGAAAGCTGGATTTGAAATAGGAAATCTGAATTAAAATCCCAGCTCCATTACTATCTGTATGATCATGGGTAAGTCACTTAACCTCTCTGAATCTCACTTTCCCCATCTATAAAATAAGTGTTGGACTAGATGGTTGCTGAAGTCCCTCCCACATCTACATGATTTTAAATTCTCCACTAGCTTGTATGTTTGAATACAACACACCACAGATAATCTAGATGAAATACATTATTGGGGTACCATTTAGCATATATCTGAACAAAGTGATACATACATCATTCAACTTTGAGCTACATAACCGAAAAGATCTCAGTGCTTTAGAGTCTTTCATTGACTGTAGTGCTTTATTTTCTCCTTTTAAACAATTATTGTTCTCATCACCAAAAAAACCTTACTACTGCACCTGGTACTATTCTATACAGTTTAGAAAGACATGGCTCCTGCCCTTTAGGGGCCCTATACTTCATAACTCACAAATCTGACATTGATTAAGGGGTTTTTTTAGTGAGGCAATTGGGGTTAAGTGACTTGCCCAGGGTCACACAGCTAGTAAGTATTAAGTATCTGAGGCTGGATTTGAACTCAGGTACTCCTGACTCCAGGGCCGGTGCTCTATCCACTGTGCCACCTAGCTGCCCCGATTAAGGTTTTAAAAAGCATACCAAAAAAGTGACAACAACTCTTTATCTGCCAAGAACAAAAGAGAGAAGGTATCTACAGCTCAGGACAAAGGTGGGAGATTCCTATCCCAGTTGTCAATAAAGGGCCATAGAGGTGTTCTCCTCTACATTATTTTTGAGAGCCTGGTGTGTCCTGAAGACCTGGAAAAGAAGGGATGGGCTGACTAGGATTAAGCATTGAAATTTCCAAATTTTAAAGGTAAGTATATTTCAGAGGGGACTACTAGAACACATCTATACTAGATCATCAATGGACCAAAAGAAAAAAATCTTAGCCAGAAATCATCTCTGATAAGTCCAGAAAAGCTTCATGGAGGATGTGGAACAAAGGTATTTAGATGCTAGAAGGGAAACATCTTGGTCAACTATAAAAAAAGAACACTGTAACCATGGGGCTCATCCCTAGGAGAAGATATTGAAGTGGGCACATAATGACCAGATAAAAGAGAATTTGAAGCAAATTTGTCTTAGCATCTGGTGTAAGTAGGGAAAAAAAGAAATGTTAGGCTAAGCACACTGTGTGGAAGTACTTGGAAGGAAAATACTTCATAAACATATCAATGTACCAACACTGTTACCATCCTGTACAAATGCCTGATGGAAATCAACCAAAGTTATCATTCTTCTTTCACTGATATTCATATCACTTTTCCCACTGATCCAACTATTTCCTATGCTCTATTGACAGCTTTTCAGCTATCAATATAGAGCTTTATCAGCTATTGATAGTGTTCAGCCTAATCATATAGCCATCCGCCCTGCTAACTGTGCTGATTATCCCTACCTTCAGATCATGCCAACAAAAATATGCCCACAGTTCATCAAGGAATAATTTGTTCAGTTTTGGAACTCTCACTATAGGCCAAGATGTTCTGATTGGCAAGTGAGCACAGACTCAACCCAACCCACTCTAATTAGCTGTAGACCACCAGATCATATTTCATACTCCATCCAGCCAACCACTCTAGCCATCTTGCTTTTCAACCTCCAGCCACAGTAAAGCCTCCTTCACTCCTTGCTTTCTACCTCTAACTCTGGGTTCAGTCATCAGATCAATGCTACCATCCTATAATTGTCCCTGAAAAGGTGTGTCAATTGACTACCATGTGGATCAACTCACCATGTCTGTGAATTACCTGGCCACCATGCCCCCTTTTATATAGTAAGTTCCTTAAGGACAGAGACTGTCTCACTTTTGTATTTGTATTAGCACCATACTTGGCACATAGTAATAATAAATATTTTTAATTCATTAATTTCTTTTTTTGTTTGTTTTTGGTTTTTCTTAAGTGAGGCAATTGGGGTTAAGTGACTTGCCCAGGGTCACACAGCTAGTAAGTGTTAAGTGTCTGAGGCCGGATTTGAACTCAGGTACTCCTGACTCCAGGGCTGGTGCTCTATCCACTGTGCCACCTAGCTGCCCCCTCATTCATTTCTACTAAAGAAGAAGGAAGCCTCTATACTTTTTATATATTTGGGATATATTCCATGACAATAAAAGGTCATTTGCTTAGCCTTTAAGGTTTGCAAAACACTACCCTCACAACAACCGCAAGAGATATTCTTGTGCAAGTATTAGTATCTCCGTTTTATAGAGGGGTAAATTGTAGGCTTGAGATGTTAATTGATTTGCCTTTGGTAGCAAAACTAGTAAGTGTCTAGAAGGGGTGACAAATCTATATCTCCTGATTCTGGGTCCAGGACTTTATCCACTATGTCAGGCCAACTCCAATAACCAATCCTCTCTCTCTATTCAATGTGATTATTGGGAAGCAGGTCCAGTAGTTTGCTGATAAATGTTTAACAGTTGACTCTCCAAAAAGCAAGACAAACTTTTAAGTTTAGTCTGCATAATTAACATTTTCCTTATCACTTTCATAAGTCAAGAAATCAATTGGCAAGTCTGAATTTGTAGCATTAGCTGGTCTCACACCAAAAATTTAAAATAGGTCCTCAAGAACAAATTCAAGATGGCTCCACTACATACCAGATCCTATTCTACAGTCTTCTTATTTCCTGTAATACCCAGTACAGCTGAATTGGGCGGTGGGGGGGGGGCAGAATAGATTAAAAACTGGTTTCTTGTCATAGACCTCTCTCTCTTCTGTTTAACCTGGAAGACAGTTGTTTTATGTTTTGTTTTCTGTACAGTATCCTCTAGTCTCTTGCAAAACCATTTTCCCTTATACACCCATCATTCCCACAGTTAAGTCTATTTTATTGGCTCTTGCTTCTAGAACTAAGAATAAAATTAATTTTAAGGGGGAGGCTAGGTGGTGCAGTGGATAAAGCACTGGCCCTGGATTCAGGAGTACTTGAGTTCAAATCCAGCCTCAGACACTTGACACTTACTAGCTGTGTGACCCTGGGCAAGTCACTTAACCCCCATTGCCCTGCAAAAAAAAAAATTATTTTAAAAACATTCTTTTTACCATCTGATGTTTTTTTGGGGGGAAGGAGAGAATTTTGAGGATTGTCTATAGTTTTAGATTTGGATATGATGTAATTGAATGCCTCAGCTTTTCCCCCATGCTATCCATCTGTAAAATGAGAAGAATGAATAATAAACCCTCTGATTCCCCTTCTAGTTCTAAGTCTTTGATCCCATGATCCTGCTTCCTTTAAGTCAATGGTCTCCAGTGTTGGGTTCATGCACCCAGAGATGAGGGTGGTTCAGGGGAAAATGTCATATAAACTTCTATATACATTTATTTTATCTAAAAAGTAAGAAAGGAATTAAGCTTTACTGATATTTAATATACAGATTGACACAAGCACCCTTACTTGGTCTTTATGTCAGATGATTATGTATCATTTAACAGGTATTCTGAAGGAAGTATGAGTTCCACAATGTGAAAGTGTTGGTAGTGATGCCCTCATTCATTCATTCACTTTCAGTGCATTGTGATATGCCACAAGCTACATGTTCATGTAAGTGGATGTATGGATTTTATTATCTGTTTTACAAGAATAAGCATTTATTAATACCTACTATGTGCCAGACACTTTGCTAAGTGCTTTACAAATACTATCTCACTTTAAATCATCCCTCACACAGTGGAAAAGTGGCTTTAGAAGATTCCTACAAAGAAACCCCATGGACTAAAGGTAATAATGTGACCCCAAGTAAGCAACAAGAAAATGGCAGAGATGATTATTCTCCCACTCCTACTTCTAGTCTGAGCTCTTTGTCAGTCATAAATAAAATAAATAAAAACAATCTAATAAGATGTGACCAAGTTAGAAAAAATTAATTACCAAGAAGATAATTTGAAATCAGGATTTCTATCCATTATCATTAACAATGAACTTTACCCTAACTATATATTGTGCTTCAATACATTAGGTACTCTGAAGATAACAAGACTAACAAGACAGTTAAAAACTATACTTTTGTTACCAAAAATGAATGTCACCTATAATGACTCTATATATCTGAACACTTTAAAATTTCGGAAACAGTTTTCTCACCTGCTTAAAAATCTCCCAAATAACTTTAGGTGGGGTTGGAAGCCATTTGTTTAAAGTATAAAAATGAAAGCTCTCCAATTAGTTCACAAGGACAACTGATTAATGTCAGGGAAGACTGAAATTTCCTAGCCAAATTTTAATAAAAACCTTTGTATGATTAAGGGATGAGATTGAAAAAAAATGGGCATCTTAATTTAACAAGTGCAGCTAATGATATGCTTCTTCCATTTGGATCTATAGGTCTTTGAAAGGTATGTTTTTCATTTATGACCATCATTGAAGTCAGCTATCAAAATAAACTGAACTTAAAATTAGACCTTCATCAGATCACACTTAGACCAAGATTTTCAAAAATATTAAAGTCTGTTTTATCATATTGTTCTCACTAAAAATGCCAATAATAATATGTTACAAAAACAAAAAAGAATTTGCATAGTTTATAAAAATAAAAGTTGTTTTAAAATGTTGTTCATTTTGTCTTTATCTCATCCCTATTTGGAGGTATGTCTTATATTAATAATATATTAGTGCATTAATGTATATAATTAATAAATATATATGGAAGACATATGCTTAAAGGTTTTTTACTGATAGGGTTGTAGGATCAAAGCATTTGATGACCACAACTTAAAATAATAATTTATTTTCTTAATACTCCTAGTACTTACTGAGTGAATTTCTCCTTGATGTTTTGTACATGAGAGCATCACTTTAACAACTAAATGTGGTAACATTACTCCAAAGATGGAAGACCTGGGTTCAGGTCCTAACTCTGATCCATATTAGATATGTGCAAGTCACTTAACTTTTCAGTATCCAGGCAACTCCTTAATACTATTAAGTCTCAGAGAAGATTCTGATTTGCATTGGTATAGTTCCTTATTGTGATTCCAATCCAGTCGCTATACCTTTTTCACTATAGGATTAGAGAGAATATTTTTTGTGATGGATGGGGAACTGCCATACAGACAGGAAATGAAGGGTAGAGGAAAACGGGCCAATTCCTTGATATAGATGTATAAATATAGTCCCTCTAGGGGTCAGATCTGGGACCAGTTTTATTTGACATTGTAAATTCATTGAAAAAAAGAGTTCATAGTGAAATGTTCCAGCTTTCAAATGACACCATACGTGACTAACAGGGATAAACAGTAGGCTGGCTTTATGAGGATAAGTGAGGGAGAGGAAAACTGGTATGGGAAGTTCAACTTGAAGTGGAAATTTTCATAGATACTCTTCAATCCATGTCTCCAAATCCTCCTTTTCGCTTCCCTGAGAAGATTCTTCTTAGTGAAAGTCTGTGTGCTGCTGCCTGCATCAACGGAACATGTATGATACTGGAATATACATATATGTGTATGTGTGCATGTATGCATGTGTGTATATATATATATTTGTGTGCATGTGTATGCGTGTGTATATGTCTGTCTGTCTGTATGTGTCTTTAGGTATAGCTTGGAGAATGGAAACCTGGAGAAAGATGCACAGATGTGCAGGTAAATGTTTAAGTTCTCTGAGAACACATACCACACTTTTAAGATTAATCTGCATAAGGGGGCAGCTAGGTGGTGCAGTGGATAGCCCTGGAGTCAGGAGTACCTGAGTTCAAATCCAGCCTCAGACACTTAACACTTACTAGCTGTGTGACCCTGGGCAAGTCACTTTACCCCAAATGCCTCACTAAAAAAAAAAAAAAAAAAAAAAAAGATTAATCTGCATTATTAAAACTTTATGCCTTACTTTCTTAAGCCTAAATAATCACAAGAACAGTAAATCAAGACCTGATATGTAATTATTTGCTGATTTCTGAGGTATAGATGTTCACCCTGAAAATTAAACAATCAGCCAATTTGAGTTGGTTGCAGCACACCCTTAGAGATATATGAAGTTGGACTCCAGAAGTTTGGAAGTCAGAGAGCCACATTAAATGATCATTTAAGGTTCCTTTAAGATTTATGATTCGGGGTGGGGGGGGCAGCTAGGTGGCACAGCGGATAGAGCACCAGCCCTGGAGTCAGGAGTACCTGAGTTCAAATCCAGTCTCAGACATTTGACACTTAATAGCTGTGTGACCCTGGGCAAATCACTTAACCCCAATTGCCTCACAAAAAAAAAAAAAAAAAGATTTATGATTCAGGGGCAGCTAGGTGGCATAGTGGCTAGAACACTGGCCCTGGATTCAGGAGGACCTCAATTCAAATTTGACCTCAGACATTTGACACTAGCTATGTGACCCTGGGCGAGTCACTTAATCCCAATTGCCTCACCAAAAAAAAAGCAAAGATTTATGATTCAACATTTTTAAACAGGGCAATGGGGGGAAATTATCTCCTTGTCTTCTTCCTTTTTTCCTCCCCTTTCTTCCTTCCTTTCTTTTCTTTCCTTCCTTTCTTCACCTACTTTCTTCCTGCCTGTCTTTATTTTTTACCAAATTGGGGGGGGGGGAGCGGGGAGGAAGAGCTAGGGAAAAGATTAGAGCAGAGAAGAATAGCAGAAAAAGAAGAATTTAAGCCAGAATCAGGATGTTGTCAGAGGAGATGGCAATCAGCAGTGAGGATAATCAGATTTCATGCAGTAAATAGATTTGTACAGCAAAGATGAATTTCCAAAATGCCAAGAGAAATGAATGCAAATCAGTGGCAAATGGTTATATAAGCTATCATTGATCATTGAATGCACATGCTCCTTACCTAATTATAGGCAGTAGGATGCACAATCATACTAGCATTTAGCATTGCTGGGCATTGATTAGGGTTTGCCTGGCTACTTGGTATTGTTCCTTTTCCCTTACTTTTTGACAGGATCAGAAACACACCCTTAGTTTGCCTGCCCTGGGTTCTTAAACTGGCTACGCCCTGAAACCTTCAGCAATTGGTTCAAGCTCCTTTAATAAAGAGATAGAAAACCTGAGTACTTAAAGGGTTCAAAACCAACTTTTCCAGCTTATGGTTCTGTCCTTGTTCTTCTGATCCTGACCCATAATTAGTATCCATTTCTCAAGCCTACTCTGCCGATTCAACCATGTATCAAAGATGTTCATGGCTTTGTGAGGGGAGTAGAAAAGGATGTCACGCTCCGTGGGTCAAGCCTCCCCACCCCACCCCCCACCCCCGTCCAAATCTGTGGAAAATCTCTTAATTGGGTATTTCTGTAGGCTTTTACCATTCCTGCCCTTTTTGGAACCCATGCTGTGTCAAAATGAAGTTTTATTAGGGAATGGAAAAACATCATACATTCTGCAAGTAAATTCCAGTGTTCCAATTCCCACAAAGCCCCACACTGTAGATTCTTCTCATGTGGTAGAAACTATGGAAGATCATTGTTCCCATCTCTTCCACAATCCCTCCTGTAGTTTCCTGTTTCTGTGCGCTCTCTCTCGCGCTCTCTCTCTCTCTCTCTCTCTCTCTCTCTCTCTCTCTCTCTCTCTCTCTCTCTCTCTCTCTCTCTGTGTGTCTTCGTGTGTTTCTCTGACTCTGTCTCTCTGTCTCTTCTCTGTCTCTCTGTCTCTGTCTCCTTGTCTCTCTCCCCTGCAGCTTCAGGTCTCTGCTACAACTAGCTAGGTCTTCTCAAAAGGTATCCTCTGGGAGATGTAGTCATCTCTTTGGATACCCTTGGCACAAGCCAGGAGGAGCTGTCTGTGTGGGCTGATAGCTCTCCCCAGCAAAGCTCACAGCTATAACGGTGGCAGTGGCAGCAACAATAATAACAACTTGGTAGATCAATGGAATAGGCTAGGCTCAGGAAATGCAGTAGTAAATGACACTAGTAATGCAGTGTTTGATAAACCCAAAGACTCCAGCTTCTGGGATAGGAACTCAGTATTTGACAAAAACTGCTGGGAAAACTGGAAGATAGTATGGCAGAAATTAGGCATAGACCAACATCTTATACCTTATACTAAAATAAGGTCAAAATGGATACACGATTTAGACATAAGAGGTGATACCATAGGTAAATTAGGAGAAAAAGGAATAGTCTACCTATCAGATCTTTGGAAAGGAAAACAGTTTTTGACCAAACAAGAGATAGAGTATATTATAAAATGCAAAATGGATGATTTTGATTATATTAAATTTAAAAATTTCTGTACAAACAGAAGCAATGCATCCAAAATTAGAAGGGAGGCAGAAAGCTGGGAAACAATTTTTGAGGCCAGTACTTCTGATAAAGGCCTCATCTCTAAAATATATAGGGAACTAAATCAAATTTATAAGAATCCAAGTCATTCCCCAATTGAGAAATGGTCAAAGGATATGAACAGGCAGTTTTCTGATGAAGAAACCAAAGCTATCTATTCCCATATGAAAAAATGCTCTAAATCTCTAATGATTAGAGAGATGCAAATTAAAACAACTCTGAGGTACCACCTGACACCTATCAGATTGGCTAATATGACAAAAAGGAAAATAATAAATGTTGGAGAAGCTGTGGGAAAATTGGAACACTAATTCATTGTTGGTGGAGCTGTGAACTGATCCAACCATTCTGGAGAGCAATTTGGAATTATGGCCAAAGGGCGATAAAGCTGTGCATACCCTTTGACCCAGCAATTCCACTTTTAGGTCTTTTCCCCACAGAAATCACGGAAAGGGGAAAGGGACCCACATGTACAAAAATATTTATAGCTCCTCTTTACGTGGTAGCAAAGAATTGGAAGTTGAGGGGGTGCCCATCAATTGGGGAATGGCTGGACAAGTTGTGGTATATGAATACAATGGAATACTATTGTGCTGTAAGAAATGATGAGCAGGAGGAGTTCAGAGAAACCTGGAGGGTCTTACGTGAGCTGATGATGAGTGAGATGAACAGAACCAGAAGAACATTGTACACAGTATCATCAACATTGAGTGTTGACCTACTGTGATGGACTATATTCTTCTCACCAATGCAATGGTACAGAAGAGTTCCAGGGAACACATGATAGAAGAGGACCTCCAAATCCAAGGGAAAAAAAAAGAACTGTGGAGAATAGATGCTGATTGAACCATACTATTTCTTTTGTTTTGGGTGCTGTTGGGTTTTTTTTTCTATTTTGAGGTTTTGCATTACTGCCCTGATTTTTTTCTCTTATAACAGGATTAATGCAGAAATAGGATTAATGTTATTATGGATATATATATGTGTGTGTATAGATATATATGTATATGTATATAGATATATAGATATAACCTATATCAGATTACCTGCTGTCTAGGGGAGGGGGGAGGGAGGGGAGGGAGGGAGAAAAATCTGAAATTGTAAAGCTTGTATAAACAAAAGTTGAGAACTATCTTTACATGTAACGGAAAAAATAAAATACCTTATATGTAAAAAAAAAAAAACCCAATAATAACAACTATTTATGGAGTGTTTTAAGGTTTGCAAAGTACTTTACATACGTTATCTAAGCTGTTGCTATAGTGGAGAATTTCTAGGGGTGTCAACCATACTAGTGGCTGCGTTTCTTATTAAAAGCTGTGTCACACCAAGGAGAGTCACCTAGGCTCCAGGGAGGGAACTAGAGACAAGAACTAGATGTGAAGAAAACAACAGGAAAGTACTGAAGGCAACAGTGGAGCAAGGGCTGCTTTAGAGTCAGAGGAGCCAAATTCGAATCCTGACAGCCACTTTTATTATGTGATTATGAGTAAATCACTTAAGCAATTTGGACCTCAGGCTCCTCACCTATAAAATGAGGGTGTTGGACCACATCATCTCTAAGGTCCCTTCCATCTCTCAATCTATGATCCTTTGACTTCTTCAGGAATAAGAACAGAGAAATCTTGACTGGCAGAAGCGATCTGTGGACTTAGTGCCCTTTGGCCCTTAGCCATGCACTGCTTCTGCTAATCCCCAGCAGCTGGACTAATTACGTGGCCTGAAAAGATGCCTGCAGAGGTTCTCCGTCCTTGCATTTTTCTAACCTTCAATATTCAAAAGCTACTTAACCCCTACCTGTAGGTTCATATCTATCTCAGATTCGCAGATCATCCATATTTGTAAGCCAAGGGACTATAACCAACCTTAGATCAGCAGATCGCTAGCTTAGGAATGTCAGACTTCCTGATCAAACAGACGTTGGTACTCCTCTTCCAGAAACAAGGTTCTAGGGTTGTTTCCCTGTGACCAAAGTTCCTGCCTTGTACTTCAGTTCCAGGAACCAATCTTGTCCCTCGTTGTAGTAAAATTTTAAAAATTAACAACCCCCCACCCCCGCCCCACTCAAATCTGGGGATAAAAGTCATAGATATTACAAGCCAGGCAGGGAGAGACCAGTTGACTCACAGAGAAAAATTCTATTGGGCAAGTGGGATCTGAATACAAGCCACTTTTCCATCAGAGAAAATGAAGAAAAAATCAAGGGCAGTTTGCTAGATAACAAACTGTTACTAAGTACAAGGTAATGATGGTCTCTACAAGGAGAGAAACAACACAGCAGCAGCTCTCAAATATGGTTTTGCAAAATCTTGCAACTTTGTTCATTTCAGTGATAAGAACCCTGGCCGTAAAGAAAATATATTATGAAAGGTCTTGTAAACAGACTCAGAGGGTGGGAAAAAATTCAAACTCAAAATTCAAACGCTCATACAAGTTCAAGCAGAGAGCAAAGGGTAGCCAAACTGGCAATAATAACACACATTTGTATAGCACTTCAAGTTTGCAAAGCACTTTCTTTACTACCTACAAAGTAGGGAGTACAAGTATTATTTCTACCATAGTTCAGTGAAACTAGAACAGACAGATCATGATGAAAAACTCTGACAAAAAAAAAAAAAGGTGATCCACTGGAGAAAGAAATGGGAAACCACTCCAGTGTATTTGCCAAGAAAACCTCATGGGGAAAAAATGGTCTAAAGAATCATAAAGAGTCAGACACAATTGAACAATTCAACAACACAGTGAGTATATGAGCTAAGATTTGAACCCAGGTCTTCTGACTCCAGGGCCTAAGCTCTGTCTGTCATACCTAACTACTTCTGGAAAGGATATTCATAGACCAAATCAACCTCCTTCTGGGTCTTCTTGGAACTTCAGTGAAGTTCTCACGAATGTTGTGATATTCCAGTTCATAGGACCTCAATATTTATTAAAGTTATATTTGTACATGTTATATTAACTGAGGTGAGTTTGATGCATTGTTCCACAGATCTTCCACCTAACCCAAATACAAGATGTTAGCTAGAATCTGTACTGCCCCTACTACCAATGCAAGGAGACAATGCATCTAAGCGGATGCTTGTCATGCCTACTAGAAGTTTGTTCAGCCTAGAGGGAGGGAAAAGATTCCCCCAGTACATTTGAATACACTGATCAGAAATGTGTTTCTAAAGTGAAGTGAGCAGAATTTGGAGAACATCATACACAGTAACAGCAATGTTGTAACAATGATCAGCTGTAAAAGACTTAGCTACCCTTATCAAGACAATGATCCAAGACAATTCCAAAGGGCCCATGATGAAAAATGCTTCCACCTCCAGAGAAAGAACTAATGAACTTTGAGTGTAGAGTGGAACAAACTTTTCTCACTGTATTTTTCTTGGGTTGTGTGTTTTCTTTTACAATGTGGCTATTATGGAATACATTTTGCATGACTTCACATGTATAATCAATATAGCATTGCTTGCCTTCTCATTGGGTAACGGTGGGAGCGAGGAAAAGAAACTCAAACTCAAAATTTTGAAAAATAACTGTTAAACATTTTTAATATATTTGGGAAATATTTAATGAAATAAACAAAAATATTTCATCATAGATATGGTATATATATGTATATTATATATGTAATCATATATTATAATGTGTATATTTATATGTGTGTATGTGTATACACACACACACACACACACACACACATATATATATATATATATATATATATATATATGAAATGTCCCTCCTCTCCTCTCTGGCAAGGACTATAAGATAGGTCAGAGACTATCATTAGGATGGTGAGATTAAGGCTAAATTCTTTGTTTTCCAGGGCCAAGAATAAATAGCCCAGTCTTTTGGCTAACAAAACATGAGCCAAGAAATGGTCTTTTTTAGTCCACTCTGTGGCCCACAGAGACTTTAAGTCTTATGTGTGTGTGTGTGTGTGTGTGTATGGGTCTATTTTATATATATACATATATATATATGGGTCTATTATTTATTAAGCACTTCTAGGATGGTCTTGACCATATGCATATCACCTCATGCCTACATTACAACAATATCTCTAAAATTTATCTCTATCTTCCTACAGTATTTTCCTACAAATCACACCATAAATCTTCTTAAAACTCCATTTTCACCACTGAGCTCAGAACCCACACCTACAGTGATTCCATATTGCCTACTGCACCAAGTCCACACTCCTCTGCCTGACTCCTAAGACTTTCTATTATCCAACTTCATTTACCACTCCACCTTTACCTCCAATCAATTCAGTCTACTGACTATCCCAGGAATTCACTACATTCATTCCTCTCTTTATATTCATTCATGTTGTTCCCCTAGCCTAGAATGCTCTTTTCTCTCCCTTTTCCAAATCCTATCCATCCTTCAAGGCCCATGTCACTTCCCCTATCTAAAAATGCTTCCCCCAGCTACTCCATAAGATGTTGATCTCTTTTCTCCTAAACTTTTGTAAGACTTTAGAGAAGGAAGATTGATATGCTGAGGCAGAAACTCAAATGCCCTCCTATCACTCCTCCCTCTCCTCAATCCCTCCCTACACACCTCAACCTTAATCATTCTCAATCCCTCTCCTCATCTGTCCTCCCTTTCCAGTGTGGCCTCTAAAACCCACTCCATTCTATGAATAACAAACTCTCATATTGTTTTGATTTTCTTACATGTCTGAAAACCTCCCTTCAAAGGGCACTGAATTGCAGGCTATCCTCTCCAAGAGTTGGCGGTTATTTTCTCATTCATCATAACACAGCAGACCAGAAGAAGAGGAAGAGGATGTATCCTATGCTCTTCACTTACATTTCTAAACCCTTCTTTTCATTTGCATTGTTATAGTCATTGCGTATATTATCTTCCTAGTTCTACTTCTAATGAAGGCTTTTTTTGAGAATGGAGGATATCCGAGCATATTTTTTTCCTTCTGTTTTTCATTTCTGCGGGGCAATGAAGGTTAAATGACTTGCCCAAGGTCACACAGCTAGTGTCAAGTGTCTGAGGCCAGATTTCAACTCAGGTCCTCCTGAATCCAGGGCTAGTGCTTTATCCACTGTGCCACCTAACTTCCCCCATCTCTGGAAATCTTGTATGAATTGACCAAGGGCTTATCTATCAGCTTTTAGGTCATTCCCCTTTCTTTCTCAGAAAGTTACATATATGGCTTCTTTTCCACCCCCTACCCTCATACCCATGGATTACAAATTGTGCGTTCATGTTCCCCCAAATACCTTAGAGCTTCCTAGTACATTAGGCTCCTCAAATACTATGAGCTATATTCATCTCATCAGAGCTAGCCACAGGGATGGCCATGCGTTAGATTTCATGATTACCGGTAATGATTCTACCTCCATGATCTTGAACTAAAAAATTCCTCTTTCATTCTTCCTCCCCTATTCTGCTTCTTATTCTTTCATATCTCTCCCTATGTCACTCCTACTCAACTCATTCTTCAGCTTCAATACAATTTTCAAGTCTCACTCCTCCTCCTTCTCTAAGCCCATCACCCTGACTTTGTACTCATTTGCTTCTCCTCAAAGTCTTGACCCTACAACTGACATTCAACTTTACACTAACCTATACTCTCACATCACTTACCTCCTTGTCTACTTGCTGCTTGAGACTTGCCTAATCAAAACCCCCCACAGCAGTCATTCAAACCTTTTTCTCAAACCCACTATGAAATCTTCTGCCTTCTTCCTCTCAAGAGGAACCTACCTCTCATGAAAGCTCTTTCTTCTCTCCTACTTCATAGCTTGAGATCCATGATGTCATCTCCTATTCTCTCCTCTCTTTATTTCCACTGCTGAGAAAAAGTTGACCATTTTTCTTGCAAATACTTGGGGGCAAGGCCCTCCTCTCCCATTTCCTTCAGGAGATAGTCTTTTCAATCATTTCTTCTCTCTTTTACTTTAGATCTCCCTTTATCAACAGGTTTCTTCCTCTCTATCTAAAAAAAATATGCTCAGATATCCTCCATTCTCAAAATAAGCCTTCGTTAGAAGTAGAAGCAGGAAGACAATATACACAATGACTATAACAATGTAAATGAAAAGAACAACAAAGAAATTGAACACTAATTATAATGACCATGTCTAGTCATGAAGAAAAGATGAGAATAAAGAAAATGGACCCTGAAACCAAAAGACTTGGGTTCAAATTCCACTTCTGAAGCTAACAGGATGTGTGACCTTGGTCTAGTTACCTAATTTCCCTGAGCCTCAGTTTGGTCTTCTGTAAAATGAGGGGTTTGGATCAAATGGTTTCTGAGGTCCCTTCTGGCTCTAGACCTATGAATTTCTTTAGAAATTCAAGCCCCCTCTTCTTTACAAAGGTCAAGGGTGGGGGATATGGGTGTAGAATACAACATATACTGTCAAACTCAGTGAATATACTAGTCCTCTGATTCCAAGTCCTTTCCTTTTTCCACTATACCACATGGACACCATCTGCCACATCCAGGAACAATTGGACATCTGGATTAAGAAAAAAGAATGTATTCACTGAAGCCAAAGCATCTCTGGGTATTGATCAATAATCAAGGGTGACATATGGGACCAAGGCAAGGCCAGTTGTTCCAAGCTCAGTGGAATTAAGCCAAGAAAACATATGACAACAGGGGGAAATTGTCATTAGTGAAGACTACAAAAGTCTCCTTTGATCCATTCTAAAGAGCAAAGAAATAAACTTTTCCAAGAGTATTCCACTGAAACTCCCATGTTTGCACTTCTCCATACTATTCCCAGGACTTTATGGAAAGTCTTTTAGTTATCTGTTATTAGTTAGCTGAACAATAAGTAGTAACAGCTCCTCAAAACAAACACTGTCTGAGTGCTAGAAACAGGAATGTTCTTTCAATAATAATAGCTAGCCATGAACTGATCCAACCATTCTGGAAAACAATTTGGAACTGTGCCCAAAGCTGTGCATATCCTTTGATCCAGCAATACCACTGTTAGGTCTTTTTCCCAAAAAGATCATAAAAGGGGAAAAGTACCCACATGTACAAAAATATTCATAGCTGTTCTTTTTCTGGTGGCAAGGAATTAGAAATTGAGGGCATGCCCATCAATTGGGGAATGGCTGAACAAGTTGTGGTATATGAATGTAATGGAATAATATTGTGTTGTAAGAAACAATGAACAGGCAGATTTCAGAGAAACCTGGAAGGACTTACATGAACTGAAGCTGAGTGAGATGAGCAGAACCAGGAGAACATTGTACACAGTATCAACAACATTGTGTGTTGATCAGCTGTGATAGACTTGACTCTTCTCAGCAAAATGCAATGATCCAAGATACTTCCAAAGGACTCATGATGGAAAATGCTCTCCAAATCCAGAAAAAAGCACTGTGGCATCTAGATGCAGATTAAACCATACTATTTCTATTTTTTGTTTTTCCCTTTTGCTCTGATTCTTCTTTCACAGCATGACTAATGCAGAAATATGGATTGTACATATATAACCTATATGACACTGCTTGCTGTCTTGCGGGGGGAGGGAGGGAGAAAAATTTGAAACTAGAAATCTTATAAAAACAAATGTGTAAAATTATCTCTACATGTAATTAGAAAATAATAAAATTCTTTTATGATTAAAAAAATAGTAATAGCTAGCCTATACCACCACTATGTCTGTATCCCAAAGACATCAAAGAAAAAAAAGAAAAGGACCTATACACACAAAAATATTTATAACAGCTCTTTTTGTGGTGGCAAAGAATTCCTATCTATTGGTAAATGCCCAAACAAGTTGTGGCATATGATTGTGATTGTGATGTGATTGTGCTATAAGAAATGAAGAGGGGAATGGTTTCAGAAAAACATGACAAGATCTACATGAACTGACAAAAAGTGAAATGAGAAGAACCAGAAGATCATTGTGCACAGTAACAGCAGTGTTATATTGGTGATCAACTGCAACAGGCTTGGCTACTCTAATCAACACAATGATCCAAGACAATTCCAAAGGACTCGTGATGAAAAAATGCTATCCACCTCCAGAGAAAGAATTGATGGACTCTGAGTGCAAACCAAAGCATAATTTTCTCACTTCACTTTTCTTGCTTTTTAAAAAATATATGTAGCTAATATAAAAATGTTTTGCATGATTTCGCATGTATAATTGAGGAGGGGTGGGAGGAAGGTGGAAATAGAGAAAGAATTTGGAGCTCAAATTTTTAAAAGAAAAGAATGATTAAAAATAAATAAATGGAAAAAATGAGGGGGCAGCTAGGTGGCACAGTGGATAAAGCACTGGCCCTGGATTCAGGAGGACCTGAGTTCAAATCCAGCCTCAGACACTTGACACTTACTACCTGTGTGACCCTGGGCAAGTCACTTAACCCCCATTGCCCCACAAAAAATAAATAAATAAATGATAAATTTTAAAACACAGAAATAATAATAATAGCTAGCACTTTATATAGCAGTTTAAGATTTACAAAATTTTACAAATATTACTTTGTGGGACCCTCACAAAAACCCTCAGAGGTGAGTGCAATAGTTGTCCCCATGTTACAGATGAGGAAACTGAGGCAAATAGAAGTTAAATTACTTTCCCAGAGTCAAAGAGCTAGTAGTCATCTAAGGCTGGATTTAAAATCAGGTCTTCCTGTCCATAGGTTTAGTGCTCTATGCACTGCATCATGTAGCTTCCTAGAATCTATTCTGTTCATGTGGTGAACATAAATTTCCTCTGTTGATCTTTTCTTATGTTCACTCACATACTTCAATGAGAAAAGATGTTTCATTTTTGTAATATGTGTGTAGCATCTTGATTCTGCTGGACAGATAATGAAGCATGAACCCTCTTCTCTACTGAGAAATTTCACTGTGTTTCCTTCACCTGTGGAGAGTAAGAAGAGCATAAGAGCAGAGATTTACATGTATTTGGTCATTTTTATTTAGCTGTTCATCATATTTGCAGGGCCGGTACTTTGGGTGATAGAGGCATTTATCAGGAAATTATTGGCAATAAAACAAAAAGCATCAATATTTTAATATACATATAGCTGGGGTGAGGGATAAACAGTGAGCCATCCTCACACCACATCAATTTCCACATGATGTTAAAATATCTAGAAGGAGGCTCATATTCTGTTGGGTAGACCCCTCTGTAGAGGAGTTATAGGAACCTGGACACAAGAACCACACAGGATGTAAAGGATTCTTACAACTTACTCCCTGCCATATATTCTTCCATCTAGTAACACTGGCCTCCTTCCTGTTACATGAATAAGATGTTCCATCTCTAGACTCGGGGCATTTTCTCTGGCTGTCCCCCATGTCTGGAATGTTCTCCCTCCTCATCTCCACCTATTGAATTCCCTAGATTCTTCCAATTCCCAACTAAAATCCCATTTTCTACAAGAAGCTTTTCCTAACCCTTCTTAATTCTAGTGCCTTTTCTTTGTTAATTATTTCTTAATTATTCTGTTTGTTCATTCTCTCCCCACCCCCACCCCCACCATGTTAGATTGTGAGCCTGAGGACAGTGACTATTTTTTGCCTCTTTTTATATCCACAGAGTTTAGTATAGTACCTGACAACAGGAGACAATTAATAAATGTTTATTAAATAAATAAATAGATGTTTATTGACTTACTGGACGGGCTACACCACTGGAGAGAGTAACTATATCGGTGAGATCATAGCTCCATGGAAGTATCAAATACATGTATTAAGCAGGCTATATACTTTTTCCTAGAATCTCTGAGCTCAGAAAGATTTTGTGCTTCTATTTAGTTTTAAGTTTTTACAAAGTGCTTTCTTCCCTACAACTTTATCAGTTGGGTAGTACAAGTATATGGGCAGCCAGGCAGCACATTAGATAAAGTGCTAGGTCTAGAATCAGAAAGACTCCTCTTCCTGAGTTCAAATCTGACCTTCGACACTTACTAGCTATATGACCCTGGGCAAGTCACTTAATTCTGTTTTTCTCAGTTCTATAAAATGAACTGGAGAAGAAAATGGCAAATCACTCCAGTACCTTTGCCATAAAAGCCCCAAATAGGGTCACAAAGAGTTGGACATGACAGAAATGGCTGAACAACAAAAAGTACAAGTATAATTATCCCCATTTTATAGATGAGGATGCTGAAGTTTGGAGAGATTTAAATGGTTTGCTCATGAACACCCAGTTAGAGATTATCTAAATTGTCCTAACCATACCAGATCTAAAATTGCATTATAAAGCAGTTATCAAAACAATCTGGTACTGGCTAAGAAATAGAGTGCTCAGTAATAAATGACCATAGGAACATAATGATTTATAAACTCAAAGACCACAGCTTTTGGAACAAGAACTCACTATTTGACAAAAACTGTAGGGAAAACTGGAAAACGGTATGGCAGAAACTAGATATAGAGATTATCTAGCGAAATTCATCCCTAAACTAAAGAATCCTTTAACTTATCCTCATATGACATAGTTATCTGTTAGATACATGTTAATATCCAAATGCCATGCCCTGAACAAGAGGTGCCTGGAGTTTTGTCCCAGAACAGAAAATTTAGAAAGTAATGCTTCCTTATCTCTCTTTTCATACTGGCCCAGTCCTCAGGCAGCAATGGTAGACTCATTGTTGACCCTTTCCACAAATCAAAAGCCTTTCAGTGTCCCAGGAATATATACCTTCTCCCAACCCCAGGAGCAGTATCTTCAGCATCACCCATGCATTCACCCTTTCTGTATCTCTTCTCCAATCACAGTGGCCAGATTTTAAGCTGGGTAGAAAACTCATGGTACCCTACACTATGCCCCCTACTAAGCCTCTTCATCCCCTTCACTTACCCAGACACAACAATTGCTACTTACTGCTCTGCCAAACACAATACTATCCTTTTGGTCTAGGCAGGACAGAAGGTAGCTGGACCATTGCCTCTCTTGCTCTGGATACTATATTTCTGTCAATGCTACCTAATACTCACAGTGCTAGTCAGTGAAACCCTCCAACTCTGTTACTTTCACAAAATAATCTTTTTGCTTCTCAAATTACCAAAGTCCCTAGCACAAAATCTCTTTATTCCTTCTTTCCTAGGTGCGAATCTTTGGGTGGCATCTCTATTTATAAGTTTTCTATTGTGGTGTGCAGATTTCCTACTGTTTCAAGCAGGCCCCCAAAATTAAGCCAGTCTGGATTCTGAAATACAAACATCTGCTATGTCAGGGAAGAAAGGCAGGTCCACTGAACTCTCTCCCTCACCTAAACTCCACATATTCCCAGAGGAATGGGGCTGTTAAAAACAAGTCTTCCCAGTCAGGGGAAGCCTTCCTGACTGGTGGCAGGAATTGAGAGCCAGAGAGGAACACTATTCTGTGGAAACACTCAGACACTTCCCCCTCCGACAGGTAACTGATTGGATTAAGAGGCCCGTCTGACAGCATGTCCGTTCAGCCACCGAGGCTAATCAACCTACCCATCCTGCCTGCTAATAAATCCTGCACTAGGGACCATTCTGCTTGATGATCTCTCCTTAGGGAGTTTTAAAGACTTCTCTCCGAGAAAACTACCCAGAGTCTATTAAAATTGCAACCCCACACTTGTCAGGTAGTCCCAGGGAGTCACGGGAGGTGCCCATCACCCAGGTGGAGGTAGCTATTACATATTCAAGCCCAATATGAGCCTGTTGGAGGGAGCAGAAATTACATGAAGCGAAATGAACAAGGAGAGAACGATTGTTCTGCCTGCAGGCCTGTCATGTCATAGCTTAAGTCTGCAAAGGGGAGGCAGGATTCAAGAAAGCAGGGTGAGCTCCGGTCCTGCAAAGGTCTCTCTGCCCATTTCCTAAGAGGATAGGGAAAAGTGTAATTTAGGGGCTAGGATGCAGACAGGCTATGCTGCTGTTGCTGTTGCTGCTGCTGCCGCCGCCACCTCTACTCCTACTTCTGCTGCCACCACTGCCACCACCACCACCACAGCCACGGTCACAGCTACCACCGTGGCCACTTGTTTCTTGACTTGCTTCTTTGCAGTCAGCCAGCTCCTGAGTGATGTTGGACACTGACTGCAGGCTCTCTCCCAGGCCTCCAGTTAGAGTCTGTTTGCTCCAGCTTAATAATTCTATTTTTTTCAGCTTAATAATTCAATGAGAGGAGTGTTTGATTTGTTCAGCTGGGGGACCTACTCCCACTTAAATGCATTTGGTTGCAGTAGGCTCCTGTAGGACACGGCGTGAATAAATTAGAGGTGGCAATTGTTGGGTCTACAATATCTATACTGAAGATGTATAAATACATTAAAGTTTTAATTATTTTCTTAGATTTGCCATGGCACAAGAGATTCAGTGAAAAGCTGGGTAAGAGGAGTTGAATCTTCCCCCCAGAACCTCTACAAGCTCCAGTTTGTCTAGCTGCAGTGATTTCTTCTCTTCTTACCTTGTCTCCAAAGGCACAGAGAGGACAGGAAAATAATTTCCTTTGTTGCTCAAGATAAAAAGTACATGAGTTTTGACTCGTAGGCTTTCACCACTGCTGAAATATTATGTTCTTTTCCCCCTAGTTTTTCTTTTCAATGGAGGTTGTCAGTCAAGTGAATTTCCCCATTTTGATCAGATCTGGAAGAACCTCCAAGTGCTTTATTAAATATTTGAAACCTACCAGAAATATTCAAGCAACCTGCATCAGGGTCTAGAAGGGAAGAACTTGCATTGAAATAATCCTAGAGGTAATCAGATACTTTGGTTTTGTTTTCATCTAGTTGATGAGGTTTTCCTCGCTAAAGAGGACAGAGTATGCTTTAAAATTCAGATTCCAATAGTCTGGCAGCATCTGCCAAAATTTAATCCTTCAGTACTTTTCTCAATCAGCAATTTCCCTGTTGTAGGATTGCAGGTTTGTAGCTGGAAGGTATTTTGAAGGTTCTCTAGTTCTGTCCCCTCATTTTACAGATGAAGAAACAGTCTCTGAGAAGTTAAGTGATTCACCATTATAAAAGGTCAAAACTTTGTTGAGACAAATCATGTCAGGCAAATCCTTCCAGATCCAATACCACCTAGTTTGAATTGATGACTCCTGGAACTGGTTTTCCTACTCCTCTCGTACCTGTTGAACTCAGTGCTCCAAAAAAACCATAATCAAG
The DNA here is from genome assembly GCF_019393635.1 of Dromiciops gliroides. Lineage (NCBI taxonomy): Eukaryota > Metazoa > Chordata > Mammalia > Microbiotheria > Microbiotheriidae > Dromiciops > Dromiciops gliroides. Next base: position 488,506,940 of record NC_057861.1, read on the forward strand.
GTCACACAGGTGAGATCACATTCGCAGAGTTGAGATTTGAACTTGTCTCCTCTGACTCCACCAAATCCATTGCTTTTTCTACCATACCCCACATCTTCCTAGAAGGAAGTGACCAGAAGAAGAAATTACTTTGCAGCTACCTTAAATACCTAAACCATTCAGGAAAAAATGGAGTCATCTCCCAAGTAGAAGCTGAGTCATCTCATTATTGATGAATAAGAATTTCAATTCCTAATCCTAAGAACTTCCAAATCTAGAAATAGAATTTCAAGAGTTTGGAAATTGGGTTTGGGACAGAATACAAAAGTTCCAGCCCTTTAGGGGTTTTTTAATGATTTTTTAAAAAATAAACTTGACAGCTAGACATGGCGGCACATGCCTAAAGTCCCTGCTCCTAGGAGGTACTAAGGCTAGTAGAATGCTGGGGTTCAGGAGTTTTGATGTCCAGTAGAGCTAAAGATGATAGTGTGTATAAACTAATTCTAGAACCACTATGGTAAGCCCTCCAGAGCCAAGGGCCACGAGGATGCCTAAGGAGGGGCGGACTGACCCAGGTTGGAAAAGCTGAACAAGTTAAAGTTTCCATGTCAATCAGTACTGGGATTGGGCCCATGACAGCTACTATACTTCCATCCTGGGCAAGATAGGGAGACTCGATCTCCAAAAAATAAAATATAAAAGAAAAATAAAAGAAATTAGGTCATACTTAACACACACACACAAAAAAAAAAACCCTCTAAATTACTTGTAGTTTGCTAAAAGGAAATGGGTATGTATGAGGATAGACTTTTACAAGATAACATGATTCTGAGTCTATGACTTTACTAGTACAAATGAGACAGCATAGAACAAGATGGACCCAGCTCAGGACCATGCTACCATAACCATACAGGGCAGGCTTAGAGATTACAGACACCATATAAAGTTAAAACTTTGTTGAGACAAATTATGTCAGACAAAATGGTCTAGCTTCTCTGCCTATGCTCCATATCAAGCCTCTGGATCCAATATCACCTAGACTGAATTGAAGACTCTTCTCTCTCTCTCTCTCTCTCTCTCTCTCTCTCTCTCTCTCTCTCTCTCTCTCTCTCTCTCTCTCTCTCTGGGGCAGTGAAGGTTAAGTGACTTGCCCAGGGTCACACAGATGGTAAGTGTCAAGTGTCTGAGGTAGGATTTGAACTCAGGTCCTCCTGAATCCAGTGCTGATGCTTTATCCACTATGCCACCTAGCTGCCCCCTGAATTGAAGACTCTTGAAACTGATTTTCCTACTTCCCTCATGCCTGTTGAAGTCAGTGCTCCTAAGAAACAATAATACTGTCTGAGGTAGGATTTGAACTCAGGTCCTCCTGAATCCAGTGCTGATGCTTTATCCACTGTGCCACCTAGCTGCCCCCTGAATTGAAGACTCTTGAAACTGATTTTCCTACTTCTCTCATGCCTGTTGAAGTCAGTGCTCCTAAGAAACAATAATACTGAAAAGCCTTTGGTTTAAGCTGTCATGGACACCAATTTACATTGCCCCCTCTCTGGAGTGTGCCTATTCACTACAAATGCTCACTTTTCCTCCAGCAAGATAAATCTTTTAGGTCCCCTTTGGATGTTTTTTCTATGAAGTACTTAGCAGGTTCCATTGTTGTTGTTTAGATAATCGATGCATACATTATTCTGAATATTTCATCTATCTATATCCTATTCACACACTTTTCTGCATTTCTTTGTATTCTTTGTAGTTGGGAATTTTTTAAGTTCAATAATATTTTGTAACAACAGATACATTGGGCCCAGCAGGGCTAGTGTTCTCCCTCTCCCACTAAGGACCTGGGGTCATGTGGATCAGGTTCAGTCGGGAGGGAGCCTATTCTCTAAAAGAAAGGTTCTTTCTTATTGTCTCTGATTCTCTATAACCAAAATGAAGGGGTTGGACTTGAGGACCTCTGACATCATCTAGTCCATTTTCCAGATGATGAAACTGAGGTTCTACAATCACAGTATAATATATCTAAGTGTGTAAGGGGCTCAGAGGGCATCTAGTCCATGTGGCCCAAGGGATTAAAGTCACTTGCTCAAGTCACTAAGGTAGCAAGTGACAAAGGGGAGATTCAAACTCAATTCCTATGACCCCCATGTTCATCATTTTTTCCATAGCACCATGCTGCTGGGGAGCTCAGGGATAATTCAATTCAATTTAGTTCAATAAGCGTTTCTTAATTGCCCACTATGTGCTCAACACTATGCTAGGCACACAGATAAAGATGAAATTATCAAGAAGTTTACATAAACTGAGAAAAAGATAAAGCAGGATATCGGCTACTGGGGAATTTGGATGCCAAGGTCAGAACTGGACCAGCAGCAAGAACTCACTACTGAACCAATGGCAACTACCCAAGCATTCCTTGTGTTCCTCGTGGTCTGGCCCAACTAGAATCTGGCCCAGGGTTGAGTCTGCAGGTAAGGGTTAAGTTCATACAAACCTCAGGGTTAGAGAGCTGAAGGGAACGGGAGTCAGGTAAGCTATTTTAATCTAACCGCAAGCAGAGGACATTAGAGCTAAGATTTCTTTTCCTAATAATCATAATTCTAAGAATCTCAGAGACCGTTTCACCCAGTCCTATCATTTTACAGATAAAGAGACCAAGGCTCTAAGAGATGAAGCTACTTTCCCAAGGTCACATTGCTAATTAGTGGCAAGGCCTGGGCTAGAACCCAAATGCCCTGTTTCCAAGTCCTCAATTCTTCAATTAGCTATTAGACAGCTAAATGGAGAAACTGAAATCCCTCTCCCAGAGCCAATAACTGGGTGCACTGGTCTGGAAGGCTCCCCCAAACCCAGGCAAGATTCAGAACACCAAATGTCTATATTTCATTTGCAATTGTCCCCACCAGTCTTCAGACACATCTCATTGCAGAAAGTAGCATTAATAAAAGCGATGAACTAGCCACCGAGCGTCAGCACTAATCTCCTGGCCCTGGCAGTTTCCATGTGATCTGATTTATCAGAGGAGAGGGCATGCTTTTAAAGGGTCAGACCCAACCTCTGATCTCTGGTTCTTTTAGCAGTGAGTAGTGGAACATATTTCCTCTGCTAACAGGATTGTATGTTATAGGACAGATTATTTTAAGAGTCAAGTCTAAATTGAATCAAGGCAGGCTTGATCTTTTTTTTCCAGTCATAGAAGAAACCCATTCATCCAACCACTAGCGCTCAATTATCACGTATTCCTTTGCTCTCTCTCTCTCTCTCTCTCTCCCCACCTGCCAGTGATATGATGTGAAAGGCTCAGCATCCCTGAGCATAGTCAAATCTAGGGTAGGACAACTTGGCCTTCGCCCCGAAGCACAAAACTGTAAAGGGCTCAAATTTTTTAAATAATTGTTAATGATAATAGCTAGCATTTATAAATCTCTTTAAGGTTTACGAGGATCTTTGCAAATCTTATCTTATTTGATCCTTGAAATAACCCTGAAAGATAGGCACTATTATTATCCTAATTATACAGATGAAGAGACCGAGGCAGGCAGAACTTAAATAACTTGTCCAGGGTAACACAACTAGTAAGTGTCCTGGGCAAAACTAATAATCAGATCTTCCTGAATCCTAGCCTAGCATTTTATCCACTGTATCCCTATCTGTCTATTGTAACACCTAGCTGCATTTTGACAACACTTACATTTCAGTAGCAGACAAAAATTGAATTTAGGCCCTACTTACCAAGATAATTAGTTAAAATAGGAAGCTACCAAATGGGTTTTTCTTCACCTAAGAATACAAGTTCCAAGGAAACTCCTCCTAGCTCAGCTCTACCCTGTTCCCCACCCCATCACTCAGGATAGCAGTATCACAGCTCTACAACTGCAGAGATGGTATCTTGGGATCTCTACCCATATCCTTTGTCTCCCCTCTTGTTCATCTAAATTTATCTTAATTGTTTTCACCCATAAGATGAATTTTTCTCATACTGAGTCAAATATACTTTTTAAAATCAACAATAGGGGCAGCTAGGTGGCACAGTGTATAAAGCACCAGCCCTGGCTTCAGGAAGACTGGAGTTCAAACCCAGCCTCAAATACTTAACACTTACTAGCTGTGTGACCCTGGGCAAGTCACTTAACCCCCATTGCCCTGCAAAAAAATAATAATAATAATAAAATAATTATTAATAAGGTCTGGAATTTTCCCATGCCTGTAGTATCTTCCCCTCCAGATAATTTGTATATTTGCCCTTTGATGTACTCATAATCATATTGTCTCCAACACAGATTTCCTCTATATACACACTTGGTCCACATCCATCTTTGCTTTATTTAGTGCCCTTTCTGCCTCCTCTATAAGCACATCTGAGATGATGATGGTAGGGTCCAAGAGTTGAGGCTCCAGTGTGTTAAAATGGTTTTTGCAAATCTTTTCCATTTTTCTTCTGTTTGCAGTCCTTCCATTTTCATCCTTGAATGGTTATGGGATTATTGCTTAGTTCGATATTTTGCCAAGCTTTCTTTAAACTGGTTTTACCCTCCACTGCTTCTCTGTTTTATGAGACAATATTGCTCATAATCTTCCATCATCCTTCTTTGTAAGATTTTACAAACGAATTTATATTCTAACCTGGAATTGCTTTGGCAGACAACTCTCTCTGTTTGTAAAGAAAGTAGGTTGTCTGCTGACTAAGTCACTTTATAGACTCTTTTGGTCTTTTTGTTGTGGCAATTAATTTATATTAGCTAATCTTCTGGATGAAATTATTATATTTAAAGTTTATTTCATCTCTGTTGCTCATTTCCAACCTAGATTTCAACAAATATGGGTGATAACCTTATAAAGCTTGTCCAACAGTAAGTAGCTCTGAGATGTCTAGATGAACTGGACCCAGAGTTAAAAAGGAAGAAAGTAATATGGATTGCTTTCAGGAAAGTACAAAGCTTGATTTATAGAGAGGCAGAGCCAAGATGGCAGAGTAAAGCCAGAGCTCTCCAAATTTACCTCAGAAACAATGTTAAATTAAGCCTCTAGATGGATTCTGGAGCTACAAAAAGATGGAATGAAACAAACTTTTGACTTAAGATAATCTAGAAGGTCTTCAGGAAAGGTCTGTCTCACCTGGGTAAAAGGAGAGCACAGCTCAGTGCAGGGAGTGTCTGGGCAAGCCAGAAAAAGGGCTCTTATCCACAGCACAGATCAGCAGCTGAGGACCCTCAGTACTAGCTCAACAAGCTAGTGGCACAGCAAGCCAGTTGTGAGGCCCCAGCCCCAATTCAGAAGGCAATCTGCCAGCTGGGGTATCTGCTACCCAAAAGGCCCAATTAGGCTGGACCAATCCAATGCAGTGAGCAAGCTACAAGTGGCTGAGACCTCAGAGCAGAAAGCTGGGTGACTGGGCCCCTGGCCCCCAGAAAAAGAATCTTGGGACAGTGTATGCTGTACCCCTAGGGGTACAACTCAACTTTAAAAGGCACAAAAAAGGCTAAAATATGAATAAGAAGCAGAAAAAAAAAACCTTCACCATAGAAAATTACTATGGCAACAGAGAGGACCAAAACATAAACTCAGAGGAGAAAAACAATGCCAAAACACCTACACATGAAGCCTTAAAGGGAGAGAGGAATTAGTCTCAAGATCAAAAAGTCCCTTTGGAAAAGCTCCAAAACAATTTTATAAACCAAATAAGAGAGGTAAAAGAAAAATTGAGAAAAACAATGAGAGTTATGCAAGAGAAAGTCAATAGCCTGAAAAAGGAAAATGCTGCCTTAAAAATACAATTGGACAAATAGAAAAGGAGGTACAAAAGCTGACTGGGGAAAATAATTCCTTATAATCAGAATTGATTGAGCTGGTGGAAACTAATGACTCAATGAGACAACAGGAAGAAGTAAAGCAGAATCAAAAGAATATAAAAGTAGAAGAAAACATAAAATACCTCTTCAGAAAAACAACAGACCTGGAAAGTAGATTCAGAACAATTTAAGAATAATCAAAGGGCAGCTAGGTGGTGCAGTGTATAAAGGACCTGCCCTAGATTCAGGAGGACCTGAGTTCAAATCCAACCTCAGACACTTGGCACTTACTAGCTGTGGGACCTTAGGCAAGTCACTTAACCAAAAAAAGAAGAAGAATTGGACTACCTGAGGGCCATGATAAAAAAAAAAAGAGCCAGGACAGTATATTTCATGTCATTATCAAGGAGAACTGCCCCAATATCTTAGAACCAGAGGAAAAAATTGTCATTGAAAGAATCTGCCAATCACCTCCTGAAAGAGACCCCCCAAAAGGAAAATAAAAGCTCTATAAATGATCCCAGGCTTCCCCTGAAAGCAAGGACCCATCTTTTCAAAACTAACATTCAGGGGGCAGCTAGGTGGCACAGTGGATAAAGCATCAGCCCTGAATTCAGGAGGACCTGAGTTCAAACCCGACCTCAGACACTTGACATTTACTAGCTGTGTGACCCTGGGCAAGTCACTTAACCCTCATTGCCCCACAAAACCCAAAAAACAAAAACAAAAAAAACTAATATTTGACCCCTGTTACTATTTCTCAGTGAGACATAGACAGGGGTATGCTGGAGTCAGCTCTAACCAGCTCCCACTGATAGTGTGAACATTTACACCTCATGCTGGACTATTGTAATAGCCTTCTGGCTGATCTCCTTGTACAAGTCTCTTCCCATTCCAATCCTGTGAAATTGATATTCCCAAGATTTAGATCTAACCACGTTATCCTCCTCATTCAGCCAACTCCCATTCAATAGACTCCAGTTGCTTCCTGTTGCCTCTAGGATCAAATATAAAATCCCTTATTTAATATTCATAACCTGGCCCCTTCCTGCCTTTCTGGTCTTTTTACACTTTCTTGCCCTCCTCTAGCTTCTTATTTAAGTTTTCAAAGGATCATATAGAGTGATTAAGTGACTTGCCCAGGATCACATGGCTAGGAAGTATCTGAGGCCAGATTTGAACTCAGGTCTTCTTGATTCCAGGCCCCAACACTCTATCGAGCCACATAGCTATACAACATAACATAGATAATGTCAATGTATGGTTTTCTAAAGAAATGTGCCACAGGCCTGCTTCTATTTGAATTTGACACCACTGATGCAAGCAATTCTCCAAGACTATAGTATAAGTTTTAGTGAAGGTACCAACTTGTATTGATAGAGGGAATTTACTCTCCCAGGAGTTCCTTGTACTAATAAAATCACAGGTCCAGTACCTATCCCTACTCTTTCCCTTTTCATTGTCACCACCACAGGCTAGATTTTCATCACCTTTTACAATAACAGCTTCCTTATTGGTCTTTTTGTTGTTCAATCATTTTAGTTGTGTGTAATCTCATTTGGTATATTCTTGGCAAAGATAGTAGAGTGTTTTGCCATTTCCTTCTCAAACTCATTTTACAGATAAGGAAACTAAGACAAAGAATATAAAGTGACTTGCCTGGGGCTACATAGCTAGTAAATGTCTGGGGCCAGATTTGAACTCTCTCCCTTCTCCAATCCATGCTTCAAACTGTTCCCAAATTGATATTCCTAAAGCATAGGTCTGGACATGTCTCTTGCCTGCTCAAGCACTTCCCCTATGCCAGTCCTTTCTTGATTTTCCCCCCACACCCCCTTGTTAGTGTCTTCTCCACTTGCTCTTGCCATACAAAAAGTCCATCTTTTCTTCCTATCATGCAATTCCTTGATGACATTTTTTATTCTTCTTTTTTTTGGAGTTCTCTATGGGAACACCCACCATGTGTCTCTCCATCACTCTCTGTATAACACTCATTTTAAGATTGTAAGAGGCAGTTCTGTGTCCAGAGGTATTCTGAGGCTCATGTGAGATCATGGATATAAAGCACTTTGCAAAGCTTGAAGTACTGTATAAAAATCCCTTTTTAAGCCTATGGTTACTAGGTCTACAGACTGGTGATGATTTCTTTTCCTGAGTTTTAAACCAGTGGTGCCAAACTCAAATAGAAATGGATCTCTGCTGTCACATATTGACTTAGAAAATGACAAATTTATATTATCTGTGTTGCCTTTTTATTTTCTTAAATATTTCCCAATTACATTTTGTTTTGGTTTGGTTTGGTTTGGGTTTTTGGTAAGGCAATTGGGGTTAAGTAACTTGCCCATGGTCACACAGCTAGTAAGTGTCAAATGCCTGAGATCGGATTTGAACCCAGGTCCTCCTGAATCCGGGGCCAGTGCTCTATCCACTGCACCACCTAGCTGCCTCCCAATTACATTTTAATCTGGTTCAAGTACTCAAGAGTTTGTAGCTAGTCGGCCATTAGTTTGACACCTCTGCTTAGATTGTACTCCTACTGACTTCAAGCAATGTTTATAGAGTAATAGAGTGTAGAGTTGAACTGGTTCACCAAGGGAATCAAGAAAGGCTTCATGCAGATGATAGTGTTTGAGCTGTATTAAGATACAGGAAAAGTGGGACTTTGGGCAGAGTTTAGATGTGAGTGCATTGCAAGCATGGGGGATGGCCAGTGTAAAGACATGGAGACAAGAGATGGGGAAAGATGTGTGAAGAAGAGAGAAGGCCAGTTTGGCTAGAACGCAGAGTGGGAGAGTGGGAGGGATGCCCAGTGAAACTGGAAAGATTGGGACCAGTTTGTGAAAGGGTTCAAAAGCTAAACAGAATAGCTTATTTCTTGACCTAGATGTAAAAGGAAGTGACTGATGTTGATTGAGAAGAGACATCTAAACTTGAAGAAAATTACTTTAGCAGCAATATGGAGGAGAGACGAGTTCTGAGAGACTTGAGGCAAGAGGACCCTAATGGAGCCCATTGCAATAATATACATGACAGGTGATGAGGACCTAAAGGAAGATGGTAGTGATTTGAGAAGGGAGAAGTAGTCATATGTGAGAGAGGTGGAGGGGGTAGAAATGGCAAGATTGGACAATTGATGGAATATGTAGGATACGGGGAAATGAGATGAAGGTAATACCAGGATTACAAACCAGAAAAACTATATCAGATAGACCGAGAGGTCTATGCCTGGTCCTAATCTGATTACTAGTATGGAATGATCATATTTGGTCTCTTAATGGAGTTATTTTTGTAATCAAGCAAATTTCTCAGTCTCTCAACAACTTGCTAAGAATAATAGCTAGCATTTACATAATGCTCTAAAGTATGCAAAGTTCTCTATGTACGTTATTTCATTTGATCCTCGCAACAGTCCTAAGTAGTTACTATTTGTTGCTGTTGTTCAGTCATTTCAGTCATGTCTAACCCTTCATGACCCCATCTGGGGTTTTCTTGGCAAAGATACAGGGGTGGTTTGCCACTTTCTTCTCCAGCTCATTTTATAGATGAAGAAACTGAGGCAAACAAGGTTAAGTGATAAGCTCAGGATCACACAACTATAAGTGTCTAAGGTTGGATTTGAACTCATGAAGATGAGTCTTCCTGATTCCAAGGTGAATGCTCTATCCACTGCACCACCTACCTGCCCCATGTTAATACCTATTTTACAAATTTTACAAGTTTACAAAATTTATGAGTTAAGTGACTGCCAGCCCTGGATTCAGGAGGAATTGAGTTCGAATCCAGCCTCAGACACTTGACACTTACTAGCTATGTGACCCTGGGCAAGTCACTTAACCCTCACTGCCCCACCCCCCAAAAAAAGTTAAGTGACTTGCCTAGGGTCACACAGCTAATAATTGTCTGAGGCAGCATTCAAACTGAGGTCTTCCTGATGACTCTCCATGTTAAAGGACTTGACAATGAATTTGGGCATCAAATTCTGTCAGCACTTTTATGAGTTAAAACTATGGCCAACTGATACTGTTTCTTCAGTTGGGAGATATACTGGCTATGAGCATTTAAATTCCTCCAGCTTCTGAGAATGTCCCAAAGCATAAGTGAATAAGTAGATGTGTCTCCTCACCCAAACATCAGCAAAGTTATATTGTAAAGATTGTAGTGCCGTTCTTGGAAAAGTTGTATCAATGTGCTAGAAAGGTAACATGTTAGTTCCATGAGTCTCAATATAAGAGCAGATTTTGTTCAGTTTTTTGTTATGGTTTAGCAATGTGCAATTGAAACACTCAGGCTGTGGGTGATAAAGTTCAAGATATAGTTCAAGACTTATTACCTGCCAACACTAGCATTTCTTTGAGGAGCTAGCTCTCAAAGTCTCCCTCTTGGTCAGAATAAATCCTGGCAGAGAATCCATACACTGAGAAATATTTTTTCCTGTAATACTTTAGGAACTGGGAAAGCTTTCTGGTTTCTGGTTAGGTATGACTAATAATTAGTGAAATGAACAATTATAGCTAAGAGTTGGTTCTTTTCTCCTCAAGACAGAGGTAAAAATCAATGCAAACAGGTTCCAAAGGTTTGTTAGTGCTTCTGTCTCCAAATCTTCAGCGCAAGTCGATACCCTTTTCTTCACACACATTAAGCATGTCCTACGCTTTTTAGTGACATCAGCTGTCAAATCTACTTCTTATGAGCCCCAAGGTTCTCTTTCTTGACGCCTATGTCCAAAATCACCATGTAGCAGTTTTGTGGACATAGAACAATGTATACCAGATAGCACCAATTGATTCCTGATACCATGTGTGGGACTGGTGTGATACAATATTCCACTGAACAATGTCAGTAATGTCTGCTATTGTCTTCTAGCACTTCCGCTATTGTCCCAATGACTTGAGTACTCTAACATGTCACCCCCCACACCCACCAAAAAATCCATGAGGCTCCCTATCACCTCCAGGATCAAATTTGATTACAGGCTTTCTATTTAGGCACCTATGCTCAGAGAAAAGAAGACAAAATAGAAGAGAAACCCAAAGGTCTGAGGCCCAGGATCAGTCTTGTCTAATAAATACTCCCCTCCCGCAATGAGAAATTCCAGAGAGAGACAGAGGCAGAGGACAGAGTTAGATGCCACAGAAGTGACCACAGAGAGTAGTCAGTCTTTTTAAAGTCTACTGAGAAGGAGCAGCTAGGTGGCGCAGTGGATAAAGCACCGGCCCTGGATTCGGCAGGACCTGAATTTAAATCTGGCCTCAGACACTTGACACTTACTAGCTGTGTGACCCTGGGCAAGTCACTTAACCCTCATTGCCCTGCAAAAAATAATAATAATAATAATAAATTTAAAAATAAAATCTACTGAGTAGGCAGTTCTTCCTGCCTCAGTTGCCAATCCTCTTTGGCATCCTCCCTGACACCATCATGGGAACCAAGGGATTTCTGGGTCATTCTAAAGCACTAAAATCTTTCAGCACTGAGCAGGAATGCGTGGGACCAGAAGCGGGCCACCTCCAAGTCATGTGGCACTGGAAAGAGCCCAGTTCTTCACATGTTCCTTGAGACACATTCTAAACAGAAGTAATGGCAGGGTGTTCTCTTGATTTGACCCATTACACTGAAAATATTTGGATGAATCTCTGTTCTCCTCAATGTGGATGTGCCCTTCAATGATGCAGATTACTACCCACCCAAGCCTGCATATCCTTTGTGATTCTCATCCATATTCTCCCAAAAGTTCACCACCAGGGACTCCACCAAATATACCATGTAGCCTTCATTGGTTTCTCCCAACATGACAACAATATCAGGGGCTCACATGGGCTGTCTATCTGTTAGCAGTTGACACAACCAGCTCACACCTTTTTCAATGACACATATTGCTGACACCATCCTTTATTCCAGTTCTTTTTTAGTTCTTCACTTATTATGTGATGCTGCCAACATAAGAGTCTCATTTCCCAAGCCCTGTAAAAACTGGGGAAATATTTGGCATTTGCTAATAGGCCAGCAGGGTGCAGTGTGACCTTATAGATAGAGGCCTGGACTAAGCCAGGAGATGGGAGAACTTTGCTCCCAGGACTTTCAGAGAGTAAACCACTTGACCCCGCACCGTTCATGTCAACTCTGCATGCTACCGTACTCCCGTGACCAGAATACTAACCTCCTAATAAGGGCAGTCCTTAGCCTAGTTGGAATCATAATGCTGTGTCCTGGATTTTCTAGAACAGTCCCATTTTAAGAAAAGCCAGCATACTTTTTTAAAGGCCTTGCAAAAAAAAAATGTCTTTCATCAAACCATAGCTTCTAATTTTTGGTTGGAAAATTTTGGTCACTGTCAATATAGGGGAAAGGCCCTGTTCGGAGAAACCCCCATGTGACTGATTTGCTGCTCTATGTTGGTCCACTAGACAAACTATTTATGAGACTATTAACCAAAATATTTGTGCATCTTCCCCCACAGGGATGTTTTTATTCTTGGTTTTGGTTTGCACTTACCCACTTCACCTGCAGAAAAAGCCCCGTGGTCCCTAGAGTTTTCTGGCATTGTCTACTTCCCCTTTGTCGATGCAGAAACAACTCAACTCTTGTCCAGAACAAATTAGCTTTTCTTTGTGAACATTTTCTAATAGATTTATGACAAGTAGAAAACAAAATGGTATAAAATATTGCCCATGGGCCTTTAGAATATACCCCAGGGAGCCCAACAGGAACTGGGCCCCTTCTGGTACCATGTAACTTAGAGCTGGTCTCACCATGCTGGCTCACTACTTAAAGATTTGTTGCTTTAGAATGACCAAGAAATCCCTCGATTCCCATGATGGCACCAGGGGAGAGTGCCAAAGAGGATTGGCACCAGGGCAGGAAGAGCCACCTACTCTGTAGACTTTCACTTCTCATGACTATCACAGAATCTGAGCTGGCAGCCACCTCAGAGACCAGCTAGGCTAAGTTCTGACTGAAAAGAAATCCTGCTTATAGAACATATCTTGCCAGTAGTCATTTAGTCTCTGCTTAATGACCTCCAGTGATGGAGAACTCACTACCTCTCTAGCCATCTCTAATTGCAAAGTCGGGTTTTTTTCCTTATATCCGGGCATGTGCTGGTAAATGTTTAACAACCAGCTCTAAATGGGGTTTGGGGGAGTGTACATTCAACACAATTTTAAGCTTAAATTGCATTATTAACTTTTCTCTATCACTTTCTTCAATCTAGGCTAAGGGCTGAATCAGGCTTACTGCCTGTTTTATATAGCTAAGTAGTTTAAAATGGTTTTGACATATTTAAAAAATAAAGTTTTATTGCATTTTAAAATGTCAGAACTATTCTTAGCTCCCCAGGATACACAAAAACAGGTGGATGGCTGGGTTTGGCCCACAGCTTATTGTTTGCCAACCTCTGGTCTAGACAATAAATAAAATAATCAATCAATCCCTGATTTATAGCACTTGCCCATTTCTGAGATGAAAATGCTCATATCAAAAAAATTTAACAATTAGCCAATTCAGCTGGTTCCAGCACACCTCTATTGACATCTCATCAAAAAATGCTCCTACAACTTCTACCACCTACTTTTTTTGTTTGTTTCTTGGTAGGTTTTTTGGGGGGGAGAGGGGAGGCAATGAGGGTTAAGTGACTTGCCCAAGATCACACAGCGGTTAAGTGTCAAGTGTCTGAGGTCAGATTTGAACTCAGGTCCTCCTGAATCCAGGACCGGTGCTTCATAATCCAGGACCAGTGCTTTATTCTTTTAATTCTGTCTTCTGGGACCAAACATGAAAAGCCTCCTGCCTTTTTCATAACAGAGCCCATAAAATATTTGAAAACAATTATCATGTCTACCTCCTAAACCCTCTCTCTTTTCAATGCTAAGTGAAAAGAGGAGCTAATTGATACTCTGCTCCTTTATCTGATGTCCAAGTGGCTTGGTTTCCATTCTTTTTCCCTATCCTGGCTGACCTCTCCTTTGATTCTGAGCTTTTTTTACCTCGGTTGTTTGGAAGCCATGTTAGCATGGTGGTCAACTGCTATCTTTCTTGGGGAGGGATGATGGGCTTATAGATATAGAGGTAGAAAGAACATCAAGGCCCACGTAGGCCAAATCCCTCCTCTTACAGGTGAGAGGTTCAGAGAGGTTCCCATGACATCTTAAGGTCACACAGGCACTGTGAAATTTTATAGCCCCGAGACCACAGATAGATTATAACAATTGGGATTCATAGTATGAGTCAATCTGGTCTTGTCCTGTGGTCTCCAGAAATAGAGCACTTCATCAAAATGAGGGGTATAGTTAATTCCCCAAAGGAGAATCTGAAGGGACTGGTTAATTAGAGTGGATAGAGGTTAAGTGATTTGCCCAGGCTCCCACAGCTAGTAAGGGTCTAAGTCCAGATTTGAACTCATGTCTAGCTTTAACTCTAAGTCCAGAGACCTTTCCACTGCACCATGTCACTACATCACAAAGGTAAATGAACATAATGTAAAGCTCTGGATATTTCCCAGGATGGGTTTTCTTGATGAATTCTATACAACTTCTACTTTTCTAGGCTTCTTTTAGAGACTCCAGTGTTGGCTGAAATTAGTTGGCCTGCCCTTTTGGGAAGCTAGTGCTATTTATTATCTTAATATTTAGATGATGATATTCTCCTAAGCCTTTTAAGAATATGAAGCAAATGATAATGATAATTATAATGATCATTTTATTATTCTATTATATATCATATGTTTTATTGTGTTCTCTATTGTTATTAACTATAATTGTTACACAATAATGGTGATGATGATAACTATCATATGATAATAATAGCTACCATTTATATAGCACCTACTACATATCAGACACAATACTAAAGGCTTCACGAATATTATTTCATCTGGTCCTCATAACAACCCTTGGAAGTAAGTGCTATTATTATCCCCATTTGATGAGAAAATTGAGACAGAGATTGTCACTTGCCCAGAGTTTCTAAATCTGGGCCCAGTTGCTCTATCTTCTTTGCCTTACCAGTGTCTTAATATTTGGGTTGGAAGACAGGGAAAGGGGAGAGGGAAAATATTTCCTGGTATCACATATGATGCTAGTGTGAAACTAGGGGATTCTAGACTCACTTTGGTTCTAGACATTAAGTTATTTCCAAGCTAACAGAAACCTAAGCAAAAAGCCTGGGATCAGCAAAAGCATTTAATTAGAAAAAAAGAAAGTTTTAAAAACTCAGAAATATCCTCAACAACCATTCTCCAAATACACAATTCACCTCCTCAAGGCAGCCTGGCAAGAAGCCCGTTTGTTTCTCTGCTGAAGTTTGAATCTCCATCTTTGGTAACCCGGCCAGCCCTCGGTTCATCCAGTCACATTTGGTCTTCACCATGAAATAGGCCCTCTTGTGTATCTGTCCCATGACTTAGCATCTACTTCTTCCTCCTGCTCACCTCTCATCCGTAATGGCATTTCCTCACCACTAGCAGTATTTCATAGGAATTCAAAGTTAGGCCCCCTAACTTTGCCATCAGGCCTGATTCTTGGGGGCTGGGAACTCAAGAGAAATGTGTGGGTCCTTATTAGTCTTGTGTAAGCACCTGTTGTCTCATCATTTCTTGATACTATACTTCTTGAGAAGTATAGCATTCCCCTCATGTGACTCATGTGACAAAAAAGTGACATTTAACAGAGAAAGAGGAAATAGTTTTATGGGACAGTGCCTGAGACCTTGGGTAAGTTACTTTCTTTCTGTAGACCTTCATTTTTCTCCTCTGTGAAATGATCTAGGTGAACTAGATTCTAGACTAGACTAGGGGTGGACAGATTCCTGATATGGGGCACTAGAAACTCGTCAAGAAATAGAGAAAATATTTGGTAAATAGTTACACTATCCTATTGAAATATTCCAATAGTTAATGGAAAAAATATATTATGTACCAAATAAAGTTTTGTGAAAATTTAATCTCCATTTTCATATGCATGGTAAACTCTAGAATATATTTTCTTTCACATGAAATCAGAAGTAAGTGGAAGAATATAGGGACTGAAAAAATTTGGTGACACCCAGACTAGATGATCTTTGAAGCTCCTTCTAGGTTATACATTCTGTCCCAGCAAATGTCATCTTTTATAAATAAATTTAGCAATAGGGAAATAATTTCTCTGTCCTTAAAGTAAGGATTAAGGAAAAGGAGTTTGGGAATGAATGCTGAACCCCCATCTTCATTTACAACACCTTTATGATTGATCTTCCCCAAAGAGTTGAGTGAGATGAAAATTTTTCTCATTGGATCACAGATACAGAGCTGAAAGGAATCTTAGAGGCCAGGGAGTCAAACCCCGCCCCCCATTTTTACAGATGAGGAAACTGAGACACAAAGTTTGTGTCTTGCCCCACATCAGACAGCTAGTAAATGTCAGGGGTAGGATTTGAACCCAGGCCTTGCTAATGTTCTCCTTGTTGTTACATAAACAAGACAGGAACTTCAGCTCCAAGAATTCTCTCTGTTGTTCCTCATGCCTGGAATGTTCTCCTTCCTCATCTACTGGTCTGCTGGCTTCTCTGTTTTCCTTAAATTTCTGACTAAAATCCTATCTTCTGCAGGAAGCCTTTCTCAACCCCTCTTAATTCTAGTGCCTTTCCCTCTCTCTCTCTCTCTCTCTCTCTCTCTCTCTCTCTCTCTCTCTCTCTCTCTTTTTTTTAGTGAGGCAATTGGGGTTAAGTGACCTGCCCAGGGTCACACAGCTACTAAGTGTTAAGTGTCTGAGGCCGGATTTGAACTCAGGTACTCCTGACTCCAGGGCCGGTGCTTTATCCACTGCGCCACCTAGCCGCCCTCTTTCCCTCTCTCTTAATTAATTTCTATTTATTCTGCACATAGCTTGTTTTGTAAGTATTTGTTTGCTTGTTGAGACTGTAAGCCCATTAAGGGTAGGAACTGTCTTTTGCCTCTTTTTGTATCCCCAGCACTTGGTATGATGCCTGGTGTGTAGCAGGTGCTTAATTAATGTTTGTTGACTGACTGACTTGCACTGCCCTGCTCTAACTCCACACCACCTCTGCTTAAAAATGCTTTTCATAATTCATCTTTGTTTGACTTACTTGCAGTGTCATTTTCATTGGTGTTATTATGATTCTAATGTTCCAGTTCTGCTAACTCCGTTCTATATTGGTTTAGGTGGGTCTCTTCATGCTTACCTAAATTCTTCATATTTGTCATTTCTTATATATCATGGTTTGTTCAACCATTCCCCAACAACTTTTGCTACCAAAAAAGCATGCTGCTGTGAATATTTTAGCCTGTGTGAAACCTTTCTTTCTGTCTTTGGCCTCTTTGGAGTATATTCCCAGTAGTAATAATTAGGACTAACCTTTATAATAGGATTTTAAGATTTACAAAGCACTCTTACATGTATTATTCCATTTGACAACGCTATAAGGTAGATGCTATTATTATTATTCCCATTTACAGATGAGGAAACTGAGGCTAAGAGAGGTTAAATAACTTGCCCAGAGTCTCATGTCTGGGAAGTGTCTGAGGTAGGTATTGGTCTTGGGTCTTTGTAATTCTAAATCTAGCCCTCTAATTCCTGCACCACCTCACTGCCTCAGTAGTAATTCCTGTTTTCTTAGAATCACCCTAAGCATAGTAAATTTTGTTGTAGCTCCTTAGAAAAATTTTCTAATCTGTATCAGTGAGCAGGACCAGTCCAATTTGTCTATGGGAAAATATTTTGTTGCTCTTGTTGTTTAGTCAGTTAGTCATGTCTAACTTTTCGTGACCCCTTTTGGAGTTTTCTTGCTCATTTTACAGATAAGGAAACTGAGGTAAACAGGGTTAAGTGATTTGCCCAGGGTCACATGGCTAGTAAGTGTCTGAGGTCAGATTTGAACTCAGGTCTTCCTGACTCCAGGGATGACATCTGTCCACTATCCACCTAGCTGCCCAGGAGTGTACTTTGCCACAGGAAATTAGATTGAAAAATGTACATGAGAAGATAGTTTACTTTTCCCCCACCTAAAAAAATTGGCATTTATAGGTTTAACTAATGTTCTTATGCCCAGGGATAGTCCTGTTGCAGAGGCCAAATCTTTAGAGCACTATTCTGGCATGGGATGAGAGAAATGGGGCTTAGTGAAAGAGGAGATAGAAAAGGAGGCGAGAAAAAAAAAATATGTAGAATGAGCAAAGATAGAAAGGAAAAAGAGAAGTGAAATAAAAGAGTAAAGAGAGGAAGAAGGGAAAAACGAAAAAGATGGAGGAAAAAGAGGAAAGGACATGAGAAAATAATTGCTATCCTTAGGATCAACACAGCACCCCTTCTCCCCACCTTTCATCATGCTGCCTCTTACCAATTCTGTATTCCTGTTCAGGGCCGAATGTGACTCAAACCTGTGCAATGATTCAGGCTCAGAATAGAAACAAAATAAGATACACATATACCATAAACCATTTTTTAAAAGAACCTTAGCTAATGGTAGAATGGAAAGGATATTTTTGCAACAATACTTCTTTGATTCACTGGTGTAACTCTTGTTCCCTCTGCATTCACCATGATGGTAGGTCCAATCAGGACGGTATATTGACTCACATGGCAGCTGTCAGATTGACTTGATCAATAGTTGGGACCTTTGAGCCTTAGTGCCCTAGACTAATTAAGTATCTAGGATGAATGGTTTCATTACCTTCTAATTATGGAGTTGTCCAACCAGATAGCAATGGGCTGACATCAGACTAAACCCAAAAACTTACTCAAGAATCCAACTAGATACTCTCCCTGGCCCCACCCTCTCTTCCACACCTCCACCCTCTTCCTCAGTTATGATTTATGAAATAACACAGAACAGTCTTAGAGTTGGGTCAACTTTACTGTTACAAGTAAACACCTTGAGGGTAAGATGTGTTTTCAGTTTTGTATTTGTATCCTAAGAGCCTAGCAGAACACCTGAAACATGATAGGTACTTAATAAGTACCTGAATTGAATTGAACTATTCTCTAGTTTCCAGGGGTAGCCAAGGTGATGCACTGGATGGAGCACTGGTCCAGAAGTTGGGAGGATCTGAATTCAAATCTCACCTCAGACATCTTACTAGTTGTGTGACCCTAGGCAAGTCAATTAACCCCAATTGCCTTAAACATCTGGGGCCATCTCCAGTTGTCTTGATAATATATCTTGTCATGGGACCCAAATGACTCTGAAGGAGAGAGTGAGTTTGGTGAATTTGCTCAGCTCTTCTTCACTTAAATCAAATTCACTGCAAGTCATGACACCTGTCATGGTCCTCTTCAAGAATAAGAACAAACAACAATTCTCTAGTTTTCAGAGTAACAGGCACACTCTGCCCCTTGGATCCTGACTTTCTTCTTATGCTGAATTAGTGATCAATATCAATAAATATAGCATGGTGTCATAGAAAAAGCACTGGATTTGAAGTCAAAAGACAGGTTCAAGGGGTGGAGCCAAGATGGCGGAGGAAAGACATTAAACAGAGGGCTCCTGATACAATCACCCCAAAAATAGCAACAAAAGAACACTTTGGGCAGAAAAACACACAAAAATACAGGCTGAGAGTTTTCTCCAGCTATAGATAGATTTCAGGGGAATGTGCTGGGCCACAAATAAAGCCTAACCCCGCAATCGGGCTGACACACCAGACACCCACCAGAGGAATTTGCCCCAGTGCCTCTGAATCAGCTGCAGCACCAGCACCTTCAGTGTCTTCTGGAACTGAGCGGGCGGTTGGGCTGAACTGCTAGCTGGGGGGGGGGGGGGCGGGTTAAGTGCAGGGTACCAGTGGACTGGGGGGAAAAATTCGACTATCCCACCCCATCGGCCAACCAGGAAGAAATCCTGAGTGGCGGGAGACCCAGGTTGGGGAGGGGAGCAGGGGTGCAGTCTCATCGGAAGCTGAGAACCACACCACAGAAAGCTTTGCTGGTTGCTTGCTTAGTAAAGTAGGCCTGAGGTTATCTCCAGACCTGAGAACAGGCCAGGTGAGATTAAAACCTGCCCCCCCTCAACCCAAAACACTTGGGACCCTCTGAAGCTGAGAACAGGAGCAGAGCAGAGAAGCAGCCCCCTCCCCCCCCCTACTAACACCACGTCCCCATCACACACACACACACACACACACACACACCCCACCCCACCCCACCCCACCCCACCCCACCCCCTGTGAAAAGTTTAAAATCAAATGAAAGTGAGGCCAGGCAGGCTGAGAAGAAGCCCAACCATCCTCCGGGCCATGCTGTAGCTTGAACAGTGTGTCCTGGAAGCAGCGCCACACTTTAAGAAGGAGTTAAAAGCCAAGAAATAATAAACCAGGATAAGTAGGCAGAGAAAGCAGAAGACCATCCAAAACTTCTTTGAGGGTAAGGTAGACTATGATACAACCTCAGAAGAAGAAGATAATAATAGGGTCAAAGCTCCAACATCCAAAGCTTCCAAGAAAAATATGAACTGGTCTCAGGCCATGGAAGCTCTCAAAAGGGACTTTGAAGAGAAAGTAGGAGAAATAGAAAGAAGATGTAGAGAAAAGGAGGAAAGAATGAAAAGGGAAATGAGAGCGATGCAGGAGAGTCATAAGAAAAAAGTCAACAGTTTGAAAAGCCAAATGGAAAAAGAGATTAAAAAACTGTCTGATGAAAATAACTGCCTAAGAATTAGGATTGAACAAATGGAAGCTAGTGACCTTATGAGAAACCAAGACACAGTAAAGCAAATCCAATTGAATGAGAAAATAGAGGGCAATGTGAAATATCTCCTTGGAAAAACAGCTGGCCTGGAAAATAAATCTAGGAGAGATAATTTGAAAATCATTGGACTACCTGAAAACCATGACCAAAACAAGAGCTTAGAAACCATCCTCCAAGAGATTGTGAGGGAAAATTGCCCTGATATGCTAGGAGCAGAAGCTAAAATAGACATTGAAAGAATCCACCAATCACCTAAATCTCCTGAAAGAGATCCCAAAAGGAAAACCTCCAGGAATATTATAGCCAAATTCCAGAACTCCCAGGTCAAGGAGAAAATACTGCAAGCAGCTAGAAAAAAGGAATTCAAATACCGTGGAGCTCCAATAAGGATAAAGCAAGATCTAGCAGCTTCTACATTAAAGGATCGAAGGGCATGGAATATGATATTCCAGAGGGCAAAGGAACTGGGACTACAGCCAAAAATCACATACCCAGCAAAACTGAGTATAATCTTTCAGAGGCAAAAATGGGATTTCAATGAGAAAGAGGTCTTTCAAGCATTTGTGATGAAAAGACCTGAACTGAATAGAAAATTTGACTTTCAAATACAAGACCCTGGAGAAGCATAAAAAGATAAACAGGAAAAAGACTTCATGAGGAATATTAAAAGATCAAACTGTTTACATTCCTACATGGGAAGATAATACTTCGAAATCATAAGAACTATCTCAGTAAGAAACTCAGAAAAGACACAGATCTGAACTGAATATGAAGGGATGATATCTGTAAAGCATTTATGTTTTGGTCTTTGTGGGGCAGACAGGGTGGGGTGTCTTATGTCTGGGGCTGGATTTGGGCTTGGGACCTCCTGGGTCCAGGGCTGGTGCTTTGTCCACTGTGCCACCTAATTAATCCATTATGACATCATTAAAATACAGTTGAGGTGTAGGAGTAATAAACTGAGGGAAGGAGAAGGGTAAAGATGGTCTGGGGAGAGGTAGTTCACATGAAGGAAACAAGAAAAAAGCTTATGGAGGAGAGTAGAAGAGGGGGAAGGAGTTAGGGAGTGAGTGAACCTTAATATCAGAATTGGCTCAAAGAAAGACTAACATACATACTCAAGTAGGTATAGTAATATATTTTTTCCCTGAGGGAGGGGAGGGAGAAAGGGGGGGGTGAGAAGGGAAGGAGGAAAGGGCAGATTGAGGGATAGAGCAGTAAAAAGCAAAACACTTTCAAGGAAGATGAAGATGTTCTGCATTACTCCACCAGTATGACATATTGAATTGCTTGATCTCATAGGGAGAGTTGAGGAGGGAGGAAGAAAAATTTGGAACACAGAATTAGCTCAGGGACCCTGATCACACTGGAGTGGGCTCATGGAGGGAAGAGATTTCATACCCAATTCGGAAGAGTAATCTATTTAACTCTGCAGGAAAGTAGGAGGGGAAGAGGATAAGGAAGGAAGGGTGAAAAAAAGGGCGTACAGAGCAGGGGAGAGGATAATCAGAAGTAAAATACTTTTGAGGAGGAATAGGTAAAAAGAAGATAAAGTAAATGTCATGGGAAGGGAATGGGATGAAGGGAAATAGTTATGATGATTGATTATAATGGCAAAACATATGGTACCTACTTTGCTGGGCTTTTATGAAGAAAACTCTCTGTCAAGCTTAAGGTACTATATACAAGGGGCAGCTAGGTGGCGCAGTGGATAGAGCACTGGCCCTAGAGTCAGGAGTATCTGAGTTCAAATCCAGCCTCAGACACTTAACACTTACTAGCTGTGTGGCCCTGGGCAAGTCACTTAACTCTAATTGCCTCATTAAAAAAAAAAGGTACTATATACAGGTTATGATGAACAGGATACTATCAGAAAAGACCTACATGAACTGAAGCAGAGTGAAATGTACTGTATACAAAATAACAGCAATAGTAGGGGATGATCTGCTGGGAAGCATGTGGTTATTTTCAGCAAGGCAATGATCCAATATAATCCTGAAGGACTTATGAAGATTGCAGCCCATTTGCAGAGAAAGAACTGATAGTATCTGAAAACAGATGGAAACACATTTTAAAATTTATTTTCTTTTCCTCTTTGACAATTCCTTAATCTGAAGTTTTGGTTTTTTGACTATTTTCTCTCACAACTAGCTAATACGGGAATTTTTCCATGACAACTCATGTATAACTTATTTTGAATTGCTTGAGTTCTTATGGTTGGGGGGGGTGGCAATGGAGGGGGGAAGAGAAATTCTAACACAAAGTTTTTTTTAAAAATGAAGTTAAAATTTTGTTTTTGCATATATTTTGAAAAATAAAATTCTATTTAAAAAAAGACATAGGTTAAAATGCTGACTCTTCCAACTTATTTTCTATGTGGCAGCTAAGTGGTACAATGGATAGAATACTGGGCCTAGATTCAAGAAGTCCTGAGTTCAAATTCAGTCTCAGACATTTACTAATTGTTCGATCCCCAGGCGTTACTTGGCCTCTAACTTCCTCAGTTTCCTACTGTAAAATAAGATAATATAGCACCCACCTCACAGAGTTGTTCTGAGGATCAATCAATTGAGAAAATGTTTATTGTTGTTCAGTTGTGTCAGACTCTTTGTGACCCCCATGGACCATACTGTCCAAGGAGTTTTCTTGGCAAAGATACTAGAGTGATTTGCCATTTCCTTCTCCAGTGGATTAAGGCAAACAGAGGTTAAGTGACTTGCCCAGGGTCACACAGCTAGTATCTGAGGCCAAATATGAACTCAGGCCCAGTACTCTATCCACTGAGCAACTCATCTGCCTCTATGGCACATAGTAGGTGTTTAATAAATGTTTATTCCCTTTCCCCTTAGGCAAGTCACTTAATCTTTCAGGACCTCAGTTTCCCAATATGTAAGGTGGGGATGTTGGACTAAATTATTTCCAATGTTCTTTCCAGTTCTAAATCTACAATCCTATACTCTTCCAGTATGCTTGCCATCCTCTGTCTCTCAATAAGTGAGAGGCCAGTCAGCAATAGTATGACAACCAATTAAAATTCTCTTTGACTGACCTGATACTGATGGCCAATTTCAATAGTCACTGACATTTGAAGGAAAGGTGTTAGAGCATGACTGTCTCCATTTAAGTTTTTGTGCCTCATAATAATTAGAAAAATAATTCCTACATCCACCCCCAATTCATCCCTTCCTACTCTTAGAGGAGATGGCCCACTCATGGATGATTTGAGCTCACAAAAATAATTTTAAGACACAGAGGATGTAGAATTTCTTCAGCAAATGGAAATTAAAATATGAGGACTCTCTCCACCAATGCAGGTTGCAACCCATGATCAACAATAACAACACCCAGAACAACCACTTACTCATCTTGAAATTTATTTGAAATGTCTGATAAGTAGTCAGCTCCTATTTATGGACGTTTTTCAAGCCGTACAATGTAATATGACTCACACATTTCTTAGAATCCTGGAATTTTAAAGCTGGAAGAGACCTTAGAGGTCATCTCATCCAGCTTCTCCATCCAGTACAGAAATACCCCCTAGACCATCCCTGACCTTCTTGAGGAATTAATTTTACTCGTGGGAAGAATCCTGAACACTCCCTCCTCATTTTGGTCATGGCTCCATTCTCAGTAGCTCCAAACTACATAAAACTCCCCATCCTTCCACACTATCTACTCTGGAATCCATGCCTCTGCTTATTGGATAATCTGTCATGTGAAAGGAATACAGATGTTTGCATGAAATGATTTGACTTTATTCTTGGCTGATGGCACATCTGGCTGTACTTTAACAGCTTTTGCTGAAATTATGCACCATGGTTATAGCTTCTTTAATTAATGTTTCATGCTGCCAGATGGATTTGAAACAAGCCCAACGCAGGAAAAGTCTGTGAAGATGCTAATTTTTTTTACTTTAAGTTAAAAATAAAATTCAGATCTTCAAATCCTAATGTCTCTGCAAAGAATTGGACTAGATGAGTTTTTGTTTTGTTTTGCTTTTCTGAGAAAGACCAGACTTCTAGGGGGGACATTTCATAGGGTCTACACTGACCTGTAGAACTGAAACAGATCATACTTGCAGATAACTTTTTTTAAAACCCACCAGCCAGCTTCCAACAAGGTACCAAGTAAGAGATTCTATACAAGCCCAGCTTACCTTTCATTCATTCAAAACAGGTAGAAATGTGCTAAATAAACTTAACCTCAACAATAAGAGAGGAATCCCCTTGATGTGATTGAGTTCTTGGGGGGGGGGGGAAGGGAGATAGAGGTAATAACTCTGCAAAGAAACTAAAGTGAAAAAAGTTCATAATAAAAGCATGCAATTCTATGGGGTAAGAAGATGTCAGTATAAAACTTCAAAAATAGAAACAATTCTGTAATAACCACATCCAAAAAGAGACTGGAATGAACATAGGGACCCCCAAAATGATTGGAGGGCCTAATGAAATAATTGTACAGGGTGGTGCTAGGTGGCGCAGTGGATAAGGCACTGGCCTTGGATTCAGGAGGACCTGAGTTCAAATCCAGTCTCAGACACTTGACACTTACTAGCTGTGTGACCCTGGGCAAGTCACTTAACCCCCACTGCCCCGCAAAAAAAAAAAAAAAAAAAGAAAGAAAGAAAGAAAGAAAAAGAAAAAGATAGGAAGGTACCAGGTCGGGAATACATTGAAATGGAAAACAGAGGTATTTATCCAATCCTAGAGGAAACAGGAGACACAAGGAGTATAGTGAATAGGGGACTGACAGTCAGATCTGTACCTTAGGAAAATCACTTAAGCTATAATTTGGAATATGGATTGATGTGAAGAGATACTTGAGATGTGGGGACCAACTAGAAATCTTCTACAATACTCCAGACAACAGGTGATAAGGGCCTGAACTAGGGAGGTGACTGTGGGAGTAGATAAAAGAGAGGAGATGGGTGAGAGATTTTGGAGAAATTATAAGATTTTACAGTTGATTGAATATAAGAGGTGAATGAGAGGAAGGAGTGATGGATAGCATCAAGGTTCTAAATCTGGATGACTGGAAAGATGTTGGATCTCTTGACAACAATAGAGAAATTTGGAAGAAGAGTTGGTTTAAGATGAAAGATAATGATTCCTGTTTTGAACATGTTGAGTTTGAGATGCCTATGGGACATCCAGTTCTAAGTATCTAACAGGTAGTTGGTGATAGATGCTCCTAGATCTCAGGTGATAAAACAGGAATGGATAAATAAACATGAGAAACATCTCCCTAGAAATAATAATTGGATTCATGGGAGCTGACGAAATCACCATATAAGAAAGTATATAGAGAAAAGAGGATAAACACTAGAAACAGCTAGGCGGCACGGTAGATATAATGCTGGATAAGGGATCAGGAAAACACAAGTTCAAATTCAACTACAGATACTAGCTTTATGACTTTTAGCAAATCACTAACCCTCTCAACTTCAGTTTCTTCATTGGTAAAATAGGGGTAATAACAGTACCTACTTCTCAGGATAAAATGTTTCAAAAAACTTGAAATGCTATATAAGTGATAGGTGGTGGTAGTTGTTATTGTTGTTGTTGCTATTGTTATTATCATCATCATCATTATATCAGGACCTTGGAGGACATCTACAATTAGTGGGTTTGACATGGAGGAAGACACAGCAAAGACTGAAAAGCAGTTAAGTTGACAGGAGGACAAAAATAGAGTTGTATCATGAAAACCCAGAGAAGAAAGAAAGACCAGGAGAAGATCAACTATGTCTAATGTTTTAGAAAGGTTAAGAAAGATGAAGACTGATAAAAAGGCTATTAGAGTTAGCAATTAAGAGATCATTGGTAACTTTAGAAAGAGTAAAAAGTTGAGCCATGAGGTCAGAAGCCAGATTGCAGAGGGATTAAAAAAGAGTAATAGAAGAAGTGGAGTAGATGGCTTTTTCAAAAACTTAAATTGAGAAGGGGAGAAGAAATATAGGAAGATAGTTATCAGTGAAGATAGGATCAAATAAGAATTATTTACAGATTAAATAAATATGTGGGGGCAGCTAGGTGGTGCAGTAGATAAAGCACCAGCCCTGGATTCAGGAGGAACTGAGTTCAAATCCAGCCTTAGACACTTGACACTTACTAGCTGTGTGACCCTGGGCAAGTCACTTAACTTTCATTGCCCCGCAAAAAAGTAAATAAATAAATAAATATGTGAATATTTATAGATAGCAGGGAGGAACCAGTATATATAGAGATAATGCATATTACAGAGTGGGAATGATATTGATTGCAATCTCCTGGACAAAACAGGAGGGGATGAAATAACTTTAAATTTTTAGTTTAGAACAGAAGGTAGAAAACCTTAGAAAAGAAGTGAACATTTTAGGGAAAAGATTAGACAAGTTAAAAATAAAAAATTCAATCACACAATAAAAAATTATCATAAAGTCAAAAAGCAACAAAATTGGAAGAACATATGTAATATGTAATAAAAAATTGACTTAGAAAACAAGCCTCAGAAAGCTATTCTAAGAATCATTGACATCTCAGAAAAATTATGAAACAAAAAAAAAATCAGGATGCCATATTTCATGAAAACAGAAAAGGAAATTCCTCACAAGTTCTAGAACTTGTGGGTATACTTTAGCAAAATTCATAGGATGCCACCAGAGAGGAGTACCAGGTTTGGTTCACTCAGTAATGTGATGACTGTCAGATATCAGGGTTTCCAGATCAAACTGGTGCTGTTTTAGGTCCATGGGGTGAATGAAAAGAAGTGATCTATCTCCCCATTCATATTTCCTGTCCATCTAGTAGCAAATGTTGTAAACTAATTATTTTTATGATAGTGACACCAGGAAAGGGAAAAAAAGGGCCCAAGAACAAAATTTACAAATCTAAATCAGATTATTGAAGGACACAGGAGGCCAAAGGTGGAGATAAAACATACAACAAGTCTTCACTTCTCTGTCTCTGCTCTGATCTCCACTAAGTGACTAGGGGATTGTTAATAGTGTCAGACACGAACTTATGATGGATGGGAGAAGAGGAAGATGATGGTGAGGTAAAACCAAGCTGGTTTAACAGCTTCCTCTTTTTATACAGAAAAGGTCCCAATCTCTGATATATGTAAGTAATGGTTTACCAGTTTTACTCACTTCCCAGAGGTTCTAGGGTGCTAGAGTTATTGGTGGGAAGTGAAGCTTTGCCTCTTATCTCAGTTCCCAGACCTATGCTTTGGGATCTTTGAAAATTGCAGTTGTTTGAAAGGGTGAAGAAAAAAAGAAAAAGAAAGTGAGAAAAAGTGTAATTTATCTTATGTTTAATTCCACTAATTGGTTTTTCTTGCCTCTGTGAAATAACATTTACCGGGAACTAGAAGAGGTCCCCGTAACTAAGTTAAAGAGGAAAATATTACAAATAGCTAGGATGAAGCTAATAAAGTCCTTTGAGTCAAATTAGTCTCTCTGAAGGCACATATTAACACAAGAAAAAAGGTGAATGAACAGCATGCAACTAAAGAAAAAATCTAAAATCAACAAACTAATTATCATCAAAGAAGCACAAAGGAAGGAATTTTGAAAATCAAAGCCAACATTGTAAAATGGAAAAACAAACACAAAACAAAACTTAAGCTGATCAACAAAACAGTTTTTTAATTAAAAAAAACCAACAAAATAGATGAACCATTAGTTGTTTTATCAAAGAGAGAGAAATTAAACTGCCAAAATAAAAACAATAGTTAGCATTTGCAAAGTACTTTAAGATTTGCATAACGCTATTACATGTTATCTCATTTAGCTCTCACGAACAACCCTGTAAAAAAGATACTATTGGGGCAGCTAGGTGGCTCAGTGGATAAAGCACCATCCCTGGATTCAGGAGGACCTGAGTTCAAATCCGACCTCAGACACTTAACACTTACTAACTATGTGACCCTGGGCAAGTCACTTAACCCCAATTGCCTCACACACACAAGAAAAAGATACTATTACCCCTATTTTACAGATGAGGAAGCTGAGTCAAATATAGATTAAGTTGGGGTAGCTAGGAGGCGCAGTGGATAGAGCACTGGCCCTGGAGTCAGGAGTACCTGAGTTCAAATCCCGCCTCAGACACTTAACACTTACTAGCTGTGTGACCTTGGGCAAGTCACTTAACCCCAATTGCCTCACTAAAAAAAAAGATAGATAGATAGATAGATAGATAGATAGATAGATAGATAGATAGATAGATATAGATTAAGTGACTTGCCCAGGAAAAGGGAGAATTCATAATGACTCAAGAAGAAATAAAGATATTTTTAGAAATTGCAATACCCAATTAAATGCCAACAAAATTGAAAGTTTAAATTAAAATGGATATTTTTAAAAGACAGCATGTCCCGGGGCAGCTAGATGGCACAGTGGATAGAGCACCAGCCCTGGAGTCAGGAGTACCTGAGTTCAAATCCGGCCTCAGACACTTAATACTTACTAGCTGTGTGACCCTGGGCAAGTCACTTAACCCCAATTGCCTCACTAAAAACAAACAAACAAACAAAAAAAAAGACAGCGTGTCCCAAAAGTCTTACTGTCATTTTAAGCTATTAAATCCTGTATTTTATGAATATTTTTCCATTTTTAATGGCTTTAATAGTTTAAAACTACACTAAGACTTTTGGGACACCTTGTATAAAATACCCAAATTAGCAATGCAGGAAATAGAAAATTTCTCAGAAAAAAAAAAAGAAATTGAGTAAACCATAGGTGAACTCCCAAAAGAGAAGGAAAAAACAAAAAACAAAAAACAGTGGTGCAAATGAATTTTAAAGTACATCCTAGCTGGGTAGGTAGTGGCACAGTCTCTTCTACTAGAAAGTCCAAGTCTTAAGTCTGGTAGATCATTTGAGTTCAAGAGTTCTGAATTGAAGTAGTACTAATGCCAATCAGCTGTCTCCACTAAGGTCAACACCAATATCCAACATCCCAGTCTTTAGGATTGGGGAGCTACCAGACTGCCTCAGAAGAGAACCAGTCCATGTCAAAATAGATCAGGTCAAATCTGTGCCAATTAGGCCAATGAGTGGCCACTGCTCTTCCTGAAAAATTGGGAAACTCAGGCAGAAAAGAAAAGAAGAGAAAGGGAAAGGGGAAGGAGAAGGGGAGGGGGAGGGGAGGGAAAAGTATATCTATCAAGCATTTAAAGAATATGCAATTCCCATGCTACATAAACTTTCCAGAAAGATAGAGAAAGAAGGTTCTTTACCAAATTCCTTCAGTGAAACAAATTTGGTCCTGATTCCCAAACTAGAAAGAGATAAAAACAAAGTCGGGGGTGGGGGGTGGGGGTGGGAACTGTATATCAAAAGCAATAATAATTTGTTTCTTCTGGTCTATACCTGTGATTCCATTAGTTTAGGGCAGAGGTATCAAATTTGAAGCCTGCAGCAACAAAATTCCCCAGTACATCCCAAACTAGATTAAAATTTGGAAATTTTGTTGTTGTTGGTTGTTGTTGGTTGTTTGGTGGTTGTTGTTGTTGTTGTTGTTGTTGTTGCAGGGCAATGAGGGTCAAGTGACTTGCCCAGGGTCACACAGCTAGCAAGTGTCGTGTCTGAGGCTGAATTTGAACTCAGGTCCTCCTGAATCCAAGGCCAGTGCTTTATCCACTGTGCCACCTAGCTGCCCCCTGGAAATTTTAACATGGCACCAGTCTAAGACTGTGCCCTGTCAACCTTCTAGGTTGTTAGGAAGTCCTAGATATGGCATCTAGTCCTGGAACCTCAGCCTTTGGGACACTTTCTGATGACTTGATGTTGAATTTCCCTGATGCCAACTAGCTGCCTTCCTGGACTTGCTGGAAAACTTTTCTAAGATCTCATATACCAGTGTAGATTTCCTTATTTTAACTATGGCAAGGACATTCATTCCCTCATTGACTGTCTTACTCCTTTGATGTTTTTATCTGCTCTTTTTTTCATTATCCCAAATCCGGTCCATTCTATCACCATCCAATAACCTATGCTGACTTTAATAGACTCAAATAAAGGGAGGCTAAATTAGAAAAAGGAAGACTCGAGTTGTGCTTTAAAAAAAAAAAAAGACAACAAGGCACAGGATTGAGAGGGTTAAGCTTGCTAATAAGATATGTCTATTAATAGAAACAGTTGAATAGTCAATTGAAACAGGACCTGATTATTTGTAAAGATGATAACATCCTCATTGGTTTGCTTTCCTTCTCTTTTTCTCTTAATGTTCAAATCTCACTTGTTATAATAATTATTTGTCTTAAAGAGTTCATGGTTCTATACCAGATAGCATCCCTAGCAACTAGCACACACAGGGTAAGTGCTTAATAAATATTTGTTGAATTGTTAAATTTGCAAGTAGCAGCCTTCTCCCTTCAATGGGCATGACTATACTGCCACCTGGTGTCACAGAGTATATATTACAGGTGCAGATCGCCAAAGGAATAGTTCCAAAACCAAAGAGCAGAAACTAGAAAATTCAAAATTGCATTGTAGACTAACCCACTGGCCACTTGTGACAAACAGAAACGACCACGGACAAAATGCAAAGTAAACATATGTGAAATTTGAAATAAATTCAGCTTTATACATACCCAAAGAATTCCCTTTATTGGTTTAACACTCAGTGGTAAACAGAGGAGGCTAGATGGCTCAATGGATAGAGTGCTGGCCCTGGAGTCAAGAAGACTTTAGTTCAAATCTGGCCTCAGACTCTTACTAGCTGTGTGACCCTGGACAAGTCATATAACCTCTGTTTGCCTTAATCCACTAGAGAAGGAAATGGAAAACCTCTCCAATATCTTTGCCAAGAAAACCCCACGGACAGTATTGGTGTGAGATGGTGCAAAGGGTCAGAAAGACTTGGACACAGTTGAACAACAATAATAAGTGGACAGTCAAGAAGACCTGAATTCAAATCCTGTCTTAGACATTTACTAGTCATATGACTGTGGGCAAATCATGTAATCTCTCTAAGCCTCAGTTTCCTCATCTGTAAAATGAGAAAATTGGACTCAATGACTTCAGAAGTTCCTTCCATTTCTAAATCTAC
The DNA here is from genome assembly GCF_019393635.1 of Dromiciops gliroides. Classification (NCBI taxonomy): domain Eukaryota; kingdom Metazoa; phylum Chordata; class Mammalia; order Microbiotheria; family Microbiotheriidae; genus Dromiciops; species Dromiciops gliroides. The sequence goes on from NC_057861.1 coordinate 488,538,412, forward strand.
AATTCAACGACCCAGTGGTATCTAAAACTCCATTAGGCCTTCCTTCTTTTGGGATTACAGAATTGCCCTTCATTAAAATCCTAACCTCTCAAGGAAGGGTTACATACTAAACTTTGATGGTTCATGGATACCTTAGTTCCTGAGTTTAAAGTAGTGTTGTATTTCATAGAGAAGATAGTTGAGCCTATATCTATGCATTATTCATCTTGGGAAGAATTGCACCATAGTAAGGGAGAAAATATCATTTTATAAAAACTGCAGAGCACAGCATCCTTCTACTCCACAATGTTGCTTTAGGAAGATGCTGTTGGATAGCCTAAGGCTGGCCTGCTATCCGTTCTCTATTTTAACCATTGACCATTACATGAAGACAGCACCATAGCTCCTCAGAGCACAGAAAGAAGCTTGCCCTAAGATATACATAGAATCAGAAAACCATAGAATCCAGGGCTGGGAAGGGGCCTTAGGAACCATCTAATGCAACCCCCTCCTTTTTATCCAAAAGAAACTGAGGCCCAGAGAAATGGAGTACATTGTCCAAGGTTATACCTAGTGGCTGAGGCAAGGATAAATACACGACTCCTGATTTAGTTGAGAAGTGTTTCAATTCTGCAAACCTGCTCTGAAAATTGTAATCTTAAAGAGTAGCTTGCGGGGCAGCTAGGTGGTGCAATGGATAAAGCACCAGCCCTGGATTCAGAAGGACCTGAGTTCAAATCCGGCCTCAGATACTTGACACTAGCTGTGTGACCCTAGGCAAGTCACTTAACCCTCATTGCCCCACCAAAAAAAAAAAAAGAGTGGCTTGGGATACTGAAAAATTAAGTGATTTGATTAGAGTCACATGGCCAGTATGTGTCAGAGACAGGATTTCATCCCAGGTTGAAGTCAGCTCCCTATCAAGTATACTACACTGCCGAGAGAGTGAGCGGGGAGGGGGGGGGGGGTCAGGGGGAAACACGGAGGGAGGGAGGAGGAAAGACAGAAGGAATGAAGAGAAAGAGGAAGGGAGGGAGGGAGGAGGCAAGGAAGGAAGGAAGGAAGGAAGGGGTAAGATACTTAAATAAATGTGTATCTTTTGTTGTTGTTTTGGTCTAGACCTCTGATTTCATAAGTATAGAAATTCCCTCCACTCATGAAGATCAATTGCTCATCTGTGTTTCTTAGAGGTAGTGACATGTCCATGGTAAGTTAGCTAGTATGTCCCAGAGGCAAGATTTGAATCCTCTGGTCTTCCTGATTCCAAGGCTTAACCTGTGTCCACTAACTCTACATTATCTCATGCATTGCACATGGACAACTTAATAAATGGAACTGAATTGAATCATTCACAAATAATTTTCATAAATTCGCCACAATTTTTTGGCTTATATTTGGCTCCCATCTGGAATTTCCTCCAGAAAAATATTCAAATAAAGTTAGCTTAGGTGTCCAGCACAGGACTCATTAAGTTTCTTATTTCCTTCTTCATTCTATATGACCCAAAAAGAATCACATGTTATAGGTAAGTGTATCTTCAATTTGTGAAATAAATAAATAACAATAAAGCAGAGTTTTGAGACTCACCAAGTGACTACTTAACACTTAAGTGTTAAATCAAACATTTTCTTGCCTAGAAGTGGTCATTTCTTCCTGAATAACTCATTTCCTCTTACCAAGAGAACCAACAAGTTACTCCCAGAGGCAGAAGGAATTTTTCTCCCTCCCTCTTCCATCTCACACTCATGGAAGGGTAGAACATACTATATCACTACACCCTCCTGACTCTAGGCTATTCATCAGGGGAGTCAAGGTCAGGAGCCAAGGTATTTCTCTCCAGAATTTCTGTTCAGTAGCCAGTCATACCATTTCTATTGCTCCTCCTCAACTAAGTTCCAGCAAGTAAGCCTGTCTGCCTTTCTCTGTCTCTTACTCTGTCGCTGACTCCCTGTTTTGCTCTGTCTCTATCTTTCTATCCTTCTGTGTCTCTGTCTCTGTCTCTCTGCCTCTATCTCTATCTCTCTGACTGTCTCTCTGTCTCTGTTGATCTCTGTCTCCATCTCTGTCTTTGTCTCTGTCCCTCGCTTTCTCTTTTCTCTCTGTCTCTGTCTGTCTGTGTCTCTCTTCTCTTTTTTTTTGTCCTTACCTTCCCTCCCCCTTTCTTTCCTCTCTCTCCCTCTCACACATACATCCTTGGTGGCCATGACCTCCAACTCCCAGATGTTCAAGTGAAAAATAAGGAGCCCATCTAGCAAGTAAGGTGACCTCTGCCCAATGGCCTCTCTCCCACGGCAAGTCATGAAATGGTTTGGTGGGACTGACTCTCTATACTGTTATTCCACATTGTGGTCTGGGTGGTTTGACCCCACCAAGAAATCCAGTCTCTCTTTTTAAAGATCTCTGCCCAGTATAACAACTTTCCACTTCTAGGTACTCCTACCTCACCCTCTGATTACACTCTATGGAACACAGAGATCCAAATTAGTAAGGAAAGTCTAATCTGTTCCAGGCACTGTGCTAAGCTCTGGCCCAGACAGAAATCAGAGGAATACAGAGAACCATAACACATAGGGGCTACATCTACAAAATAGACACTTAAAATCACACAATATTTACTGTTGCCAAATCAGAGTGCTAGGAGCAGGACTAGAACCCAGTTCTCCCATCCCTTCATCTGGTGGCCTATGTGCTACATTGCGGTGGCTCAGCTGACATTTTTATTTCAGTCCTTAAGAGCCTTTTATGTTCTGACAGCTTGACAGGACATCAGGAAATTTATAGGCAGCTTCAATTCCCTCACAGTTCAAAGAAAGGATGCCCAGCATGACACGAGCAGAGGTAAGAGTGTGGATATGTGCTCCTGTCACCTCATCAAGCCTCTTTCCTTTCCCCTAAGGACTATGTGGTTAATCTGACTGTGTACTAGTAAAGTAGATTGTGTCGGGGAAGGAGAGAAGAGAGAGAGGCAAGAGGAGGAAGGGGAGAGACTGACAGCCAGACAGACTGAGGGACTGACTGCTGGAGAATATCAGATTAGCTCACTATAAGGGTCTGTCTTACCCCAAAAATGTGAATGAAAAAAAGAACTTTACAAAAGTTTACAAAAGCAAGAAGTTAAATATTTTAAGTGCTAAATGATTCCATCCTAATATTATAAAACTACTAATTGGGAGAGAGTTAAGAACTCATTTTGGGCAGCTCTCTTTTGGCCATGTTTAAAGAGGTTTGCCCAAGTGCGGTGATGAAGAAAAAGCTTTTTTAGTGCTCAAGTAGATTTAGTCAGCCTCCTTCAGCATGGATATATTTTGGCGAACATGATCTTTTCATATATTGCTCCTTAGGTACCCACAATTCTTTTCATGTGTATATGTTCTGACTTTCTAACCAAATAGAGAGCTCTTTTAAAGTAAAGATGGTATCTCCTATTTTTTTTTCTTTCCAAGACTCCCATGGTGCCTAGGATAGTGTTCAGCAAACAGAGGAAGCTCAGGAAACATATGACCAATTATGTTTGACCATAGTAAAAATTTCCCTTGGTAACCTGGCACCATGATCTGATCCTGTGTGGGCTTTCTCAGGAGAGAAGAACATTCCTGGACCTTGGTGTGTAGTAAAAGACAGAGGTATATAACCTGCTCACCCTGTCATTTCCCTTCCTGACCAAAGCCAAAGTGAATGTTCATCTCTCTTTTCAGTGCTCTGAGCAGAGGGATAGAAAGTCTTGTGTCAGAATCATAAATGATGCAGCTTGTATTGGGGCCACCCTGTGGATTATCTCTACAGTCTCATTCCCCTTTTCCAAGTCCTTTACTATACTAAAAAAACCTTTGCTGTTAGGGAACTAGCCATTCACACTTGATGCGGATAGGTTTCTAGAAGAACACCTATGGAAAGTAGCATGTGGGATAAAGACATTGGAGACAGAAAAGAAATTGAAAGAGATGACATTTTAAAGGTTTAACATAAAGTCATATGCAAAGTTGTTTTTTAAATTATCTGTACAAGCAAGTACAGGATAAGGGAGGCATGTCTTTTCAACTTAATAACTCAATGGCCACTTACTAAGCACCTACAAAATAGAGAGCCTTTGGGACAGCTAGGTGGCACAGTAGATAAAGCACTGGCCCTGGATTCAGGAGAACCTGAGTTCAAATCCGACCTCAGACACTTGATACTTACTAGCTGTATGACCCTGGGCAAGTCACTTAACCCTCATTGCCCTGCAAAAAAAAAAAGAAAAAAAATAGTCTTCCCTAATGATTCCCCAGTGTGGCATAATAATAATTATCCCTTATATATTTTAAGATGTCAAAGTTTTATATATGTGTGTGTGTATTTCTCATTTGATCTTCATAGACAACAGATGGAGAAACCGATGAAAACAGAGGTTAAGTGACATGAATGTCACATAACCAGTAAGTGTCTGAGGCTGAATATGAACTCAGGACTTCCTGACTTCTGACCCAAAGGTCTTTCCACTGTTCCACCAGCTATCGCCATAAAAATGGTACTGAGGGGCAGCTATGTGGCACAGTGGCTAAAGCATTGGCCCTCGATTCAGGAGGACGTGAGTTCAAATCTGGCCTCAGACACTTGACACTTAACTAGCTGTGTGACCCTGGGCAAGTCACTTAACCCTCATTGCCAGAAGAAGAAGAAGAAGAAGAAGAAGAAGAAGAAAATGGTGCTGAGTTCTCTAAGGCTATACCAGCAGAATATAAAGTATAACAGGTTCCCCCACATCTTAAAGGCTTTGAGAACAGGCTTAGCAATAGACTGAGTCTGATTTCTTGAGGACTGGACCAACTTCACCAAGTACAGAGAGGCTTCTCCCCAGTAGTCTATGCACTTGGTGATGGATTCCTTGGCCCTGTCAGCCCTTAAAAGAAAGAAAATCCTAAATGGTCCTCAGTCCTGCGTACCACTTTCTAGCTTATGCAGTGACAGGAGCAGGGTAGCAGAACGTGGTCTGAAGATACTAAGATTCACACAGTCTTTAGACCACCTGTAATATTTAACTTAGCTGTTGGTGTTTAAGTGTGAGGTCCTTATCCAAGGGCTACCAAGTGGACAAGGTCCTGGAGGAATTGAATCATATCAAACTTGATGTTCTCACTGCAAACGGAACAAGAAAAGAGAAGGAAGTTGCAATGGGAAGACGTCACACAAGTTCTCCTTGAAGAGACAAAGAAAGGAGTTGGCAGAGTTGGCTTTATCATGAATCTAAAGATAAGAAAGATTATTTTGTGGGGCACTGGGCCACCTTGTGTTGTGATCAACACAATAAGTATTTTCAACAAGATCACCTTGAATATAATTGTGGCTTATGCACAGACATCAGTTGTGGAAAATTGAGAGGTGAAGAAATTGTCCGGAGACCCTGATGAGACCCTCTAGATTAGATTGACATATATTTTGATGTTTGGTGACTAATGCAAGGGCAGAAATAGATAAGAATGGTGGGAAAATATGGATCAGGAATATGGACTAAGAGAAGGCTAAGACAGGCTATGGAAGCCTATACATCATGAATACTTTCTTTAAAAAAAAAAAGTCAGTAGGTACCAGACAGAGCAAGTATCAAATAGCATCACACGGATAAATGAAATTGATTATTTTTTAACTGGCAAAAAATGTCTAATTACTGATATGGAAGTCTTTTCTCAATCAGCTCTCTGTGTAAATCAGGACACTGACTAGTTAAAGAAATGATCAAAATTAGTTGAGATCTAGAATAAAAATGAGGAAAAGATATGCAGGCAATTAAAACAACTCCAATCTGACCCACTTAAATGTTATTGATTTTTTTAAATGGGATATATACAGAAGAAAAAACATAGATGGGGAAGGGAACAAGCTTTTGTTAATCACTTGCTACGTGCTAGGTACCATACTAAGCATTTTACAAATATTATCTCATTTGATCTTCCCAAAAACCATGGGAGGTAGGTGCCATTATTCTCTCAATTTTACAATTGGAGAAACTGAGACAGAAAGAAGTTAAATGACCTGCCCTGGGTCACACAGCGAGGAAGTATCTGAGGCTGGGTTTGAACTTAGGACTTCCTGAATCCAGGCCCAGTGCTCTATTCAACTGTGCGATCTAGCTGTCTCTAATAGACACTGTTACTGTTGTTGAGTCATTCAGTCATGTCCAACTCTTAGTGACCATGTATGGGGTTTTCTTGGCAAAGATAATGGAGCTGTTTGCCATTTCCTTCTTTAGTGGATTAAGGCAAAAAGAGGTTAAGTGACTTGCCCATAGTCACAAAGCTAGTAAGAGTCTGAGGTTAAATTTGAACTCAGATCTTCCTGACTCCAGGCCCAGTATTCTATCTATTGAACCATCTAGCTGCCTCTCTAATAGGATGACTAAATAACAAACACAAGAATCATGTATAGAAGTTTAAAAGGTCAATTGCCACAAATAGAAGACCAAAGGCCCTAAAAAGTACTTCAGTCAAGAAACACTTGACTTTCCTGACTCTTAATAATTTCCTCTACCACCACCCCCCAAAAAACAAAAACATGGTGTATACTCTCCTACAAAGCACAGGAGAGACTGTAGACATAGAGGTAACATATATGACCAGGGCCCACCTCTTATCTCAGGTAAAAACAGGGCTTCTGATGTCTTTTAGTGACATCATTGCTCTTTTCCCAGCAGAACCCACCCCCACACACACTGATTGCTCATGGTATACAGTCTCCTTCAGGCCAGTGCTACCCTTCTTTTCAGGGACCTGAAGTCCAAGGCATAATCTGTGATGAGGGAGGGGGACCTCTACCAGCAGAGACCTCGTGGTAAGGATTGTAAATAACTGTGCTCACAAGGACCCCTTCAGGGAACAAAAAGGGACCTCAGAAGAGCCTTCATGTCAGAAACTCTACATTACTCTATGTTCATGAGACAGCATAGTATAGAAGAAAGATGACACGGTGACTCTGAGCAATTCCTTTAACCTCTCTCAACCTCAGTTTTCTCATCGGAAAAATGGCAACCCTCCACAGGGTTATTGTGAAGATCAAATTAGATAGCATATGTCAAGTTCTTTGTAAACATTCAAGTGTTATATAAATACTAGCTATGAGTAGTATTAATCATTATCATCATCATTTCTGGGTAGGTGGAGAAAATCAAAGCGTTAAGGAGACAGAACAGTATAATTGCTTATCTTTGTGAGTTTCCTTCTTCTTCCTTCCTCTTCTTCCTCTTCCTCCTCCTCCTCCTCTTCTTCTTCCTCCTCCTCTTCTTCCTCCTCCTCTTCTTCTTCTTCCTCTTCCTCTTCCTCCTCTTCCTCTTCCTCCTCTTCCTCCTCTTCTTCTTCCTCCTCTTCCTCTTCTTCTTCCTCTTCCTCTTCTTCTTCCTCTTCTTCTTTTTTTTTTTGGTGAGGCAATTGGGGTTAAATGACTTGCCCAGGGTCACATAGCTAGTAAGTGTTAAGTGTCTGAGGCCAGATTTGAACTCAGGTCCTCCTGACTCCAGGGCCGGTGCTCTATCCACTGCACCACCTAACTGCCCCTGTGAGTTTTCTTAAGCCAAAATTTCCTTCCATTCAAAATTTCCTAGTAAGAAAACTGGGAAAGATGGTACCTGGTAAATAAGCATTAAAACCCCTACTTCTTTTTTTTTTTTAAGTGAGGCAGTTGGGGTTAAGTGACTTGCCCAAGGTCACACAGCTAGTAAGTGTGTGTTAAGTGTCTGAGGTCGGATTTGAACTCAGGTACTCCTGACTTCAGGGCCGATGCTCTATCCACTGCGCCACCTAGCTGCCCCAAAACCCCTACTTCTGACATTATTTTCTTAAGTAGACTGACCCCATTCCCAAGAATGAGAGGAAAAACTGTATAAGAGTTGTCCCTCCAACTCACAACATAGCCATGTCAGCAGAAGTATAGGCACAAGTCCTTGCCCAGGCTCTGAGATGGATATCATAACTGCCTCCCAAGCAGACTGATCCCCCATTGAAAGTTGCTTTTATATGTTATGGCCTTGGAAGGAAAGGAGAAATTTGAACTCTGGCTGGCACACGCTACTGAGATGCTTTTGGAGTGGCAAATGTCAGAAACACAGATGCAAAAATGACTACTGGAGAGTCCCCCGGGGCCCATATTTGAGGAACATAAGATGTCTGCTGTCTACCCAGGACATGCATCCAGCATGTGACAGAACTTTCTTAACCTATCAAACCTGATAACCTCTACCCACCTCCAGTGATTCATGTGGGCAAATGATACCACCAGAAGAAATCTAGAGAGTATTCCCCAAGATTATGAAGTTGGATGTGAGGAGGGAAGGGAGAACAACTGAAGACTTTAAGGGCATAGATAGTGTTTTTATCAGTATTGCTAGTTGAAAGAGGGAAATTCAGAAGAGAGAGGCAGATTGGGAAGTGAAAAGCTGATGAAGAAGTTGGTGCCTAATAATAGGATTTGGATTTCTAGACTGGAGCTTAAAATATAGGGGGGCTCTTGGCAAGGGAGAGAGTATCCCTATCTAAGGTAAATAAAAACATATTTTCCCAGTTTTGTGAACTAAAATAGAAGGCTTTGAACTAAAAAGGGAGTGGGAAAGAGGAAACTGCTCACATAGAAGAATGAATGAATAAGCATTTATTAAGTGTTTACTGTTCTGGGCATACAGCTAGGTGGTGCAGTGGATAAAGCACTGGCCATGGAGTCAGGAGGACCTGAGTTCAAATCTGGCCTCAGACACTTGACACTTACTAGCTGTGTGACCCTGGGCAAGTCACTTAACCCTCATTGCCTCACCCAAAAATAAATAAATAAATAATACAAATACAAGGAAATGGTCTCTGGTTTCAAGAAGTTTACACTCTAATAGGAGGAGACAATATAGAGAGAGTAATGGTGGCCAGGGAAAGAAGTTTTATTTGGGGGAATTGTAGGGATGGTGAATTAATTGATCAGAAAGGCAGGTAGCACAGTGAATAGAGCACTGAGCCCAGGATCAGGAAGAATTCTGTTCAAATCCAGCCTTAGATACTTCTTATATGTGTGATCATAGGCAAGTCACTTATCCTCTGTCTCCATTTCCTCAACTGTAAAGTAGTAGTAGTAGTAGTAGTAGTATGTTATGAGGGTTGTTATGAGGGTAAAATGAGATATTCATAAAGCACTTAGCTCAGTGCCTGGCACATAGTAGGCACTTAACAAATGTTTAATGACTGAGTGGTTGCCCACCCATGTTTGAACACAATACTCCAAATGTGGTCTAACAAGGGCAAAGTATTCTGTATTGCCGAGAGCTAGTCTCTTCTTAATAAAAATTAGCTTTTTTGGCTATCACGCTACTGGTTCCCACTGAGCTTACAGGCCACTAAGACCCCAGATCTTTATCTGAACAACTGCTGTTTAACCATGCCTCCCCCATAGTGTACACAAATTTAGCTCACCTAGAAATGTGATTGCCAAGCTCTATTTCTACAAAGTGAAAGAAAAATTACTTGAAGCAAAAAGTTTAGGCTTGTGGATGGTGGAAACACCAAGGCAATGAGAGCAAAAAGAATTTTATTAAAGCAATTCAAAAGTACAATGGGAGAAGGGGAGGCTATGCTTTAAATACTAGGGGAAGCCTGAGTAAAATTAATTCACTGCAGCCAGTAGTATGGGGGCCTTTCAGTGTCATGAGTTTGATTTGGGTAGAAGTTTCACTGAGCCAGTCCAAGACTTGCCCTTTTATGTCAATCTGAGCTCTTGGTCAAAGGACTGGACAATGCATCAGTATTTGGGTATCTCATAAGACCCAAACACAAATCAGGAAGTTTTACTTCCCAGGTTTAGGTTATGATCACTAAATGTCTGAATCCAAGAAACACCCTCATTTCAAGCTTTCTTTTCATAGCAAGTTATTCATTAACTCCCTTTCTCCTGCAACCCATCTCCCAAAACAAAAACACTCTAGCAATTTTGGAGGAGGAGGGATCAGGTCCCTGAGAGAGGTAAGAGGTTCCCAGAAATAACATATAGGCTTAGGGGCAGCTAGGTGGCACAGTGGATAAAGCACCAGCCCTAGATTTAGGAGGACCTGAGTTCAAATCAGGCTTCTGACACTTAACACTTACTAGCTGTGTGACACTGGGTAAGTCACTTAACCTTCATTGCCCTGCCAAAAATAAATAGATAGATAAGTAGATAAATGAATGAATAAATAAATAAATAACATATAGGCTTCTATAAATGCAAAGCAATAAATATGCAAGTACCAAAGGGTTTTTTTCCTCCTCTGTATCCCCATCACTACAGAGTCAGGAATGCATAGTGATAATAACACACTAAGATCTCAGATATTTGAGTATCTCCTGACCCAGTGAAAAGAATTTGTTATGAAAGAATGAGAGACATGGCTGTTCTATGAGGTCTGGTTTTGAAAATCACAGGTTATTGTACAATAGATAGGTATGATAGGACAAGATTTCCTCACCTCTGTTTAATCCTAGGTAAGAGGTTCTAAGTAGGTTTTGGATCATCCAGTTCATGCATCAGAATTCCATGGATTCCAAAGTTCTTTTAGACAACCAGATAATTTTATAGAAGGGAAATTTTCCCATACAAAGGAGAAACAGAAAAATTGAGAAATGATTCAATATGGTCCTGCTGGTGCCTCCACAGAGCTGCCAATCCCAATCTTCCCAGAAAACTCTATTCACCTGCAATTAATATAACATTTGAAAATCCTAGGCAGCATTCATTACAGACAGGTGCTGGTATTTTCCCTTGCATGGTGGATTGTTGCTTCACCTGCTGAAGTAGTTTAACCTGTATTAACCTATGAATCTAAACCTTTTCATGGATCTAAACCAAGGTTAGAACAAATTTAAAGTCCCAAGAAATTTACCTCACAAAGTAAGTTCCACAGCTTACAATTGAAGTAAAATGCAGTTCCTTCCTAGAAGTTAACTTTTGGGGCGGCTAGGTGGCGCAGTGGATAAGGCACCGGCCCTGGAGTCAGGAGTACCTGAGTTCAAATCCGACCTCAGACACTTAACACTTACTAGCTGTGTGACCCTGGGCAAGTCACTTAACCCCAATTGCCTCACCAAAAAAAAGAAAAAAGAAGTTAACTTTTATATCGGTGGGTATTATCATTAGTTTACAACTATAGCATTATCTATGAAATTCATTACAAATCTATACACCCATTAAGCTCATAAAACTTTTTTTCCTAAAAACTTCCATCTCTTTCTTCTTAGTTTAATATAACCTGATCCAAGTAATGGTACAAATTATTGATCATAAAAATAAAACAATCGTACCTGAGTTCAAATCCGGCCTCAGACACTTAACACTTACTAGCTGTGTGACCCTGGGCAAGTCACTTAACCCCAATTGCCTCACTAAAAATAAATAAATAAATAAATAAATAAATAAATAAATAAATAAATAAATAAATAAATAAATAAATAAATAAATGAATGAATAAATGAATAAATAAATGAATGAATGAATGAATGAATGAATAAATAAATAAAGCAATCATGCTGTGTGATTTGTTTGTTTTTAGGGAGAATGGTTTAGTTTCATATTTGGGTAATTATTAGCCCCAAAATCATGACAAACTCGGAGCAATCTCTACAGTTCCTATCTGAAGGACAGATTGTAGTCTTATACACATTTTCTTTTTTTTCTTAAGGTTTTGCTTTTCTTAAACTTCATATAAACTCTTGACCATGACTCAGTCTTTTCAATAACTATGACTTCCATATGGACAAGATCCAGTCCAAGGAGTGGCTTTCCAATTAATATGAAGTCATCAGCACTAAAGAGCAAAACCTTTTCCATTGGAATCCTTTCTCCAGGTTCAATATCTAATGTGTTTTCAATTAGAATTGTGTCAACTGGCAAAGTACACAGCAAGGAACCTGCTATATTGTATAGAAAATTAATTGACAAATTAATATGGCTTTGCCAAGAAGTAATAGGGGCTTGCTTGGGGGCAGCTAGGTGACACAGTGGATAGAGTTCCAGGTCTAAAATCAGGAAGATTCATCTTCCTGACTTCAAATCTGGCCTTAGATTCTTACTAGCTGTATGACCCTGGGCAAGTCACTTAACCCTATTTGCCTCAGGTTCCTCATCTGTAAAATGAGCTGGAGAAGGAAATGCTAAATCACTCCAGTATCTTTGCCAAGAAAACTCCAAATGCAGTCACAAAGTATCAGACATGACTGAAAAAAAAATGACTGAATAGGGGAGTTGCTTAGAATAGTATTGGAACCTACTAAGGATTGCTAAAATGACTCTCCATCTCTAAGGTTGTAGAGACTACAGCCCTGGTATCTGTGGATCCAAGGTTCAAGGTCCTGATGTTTAGCAGAACCACCAAGAATTGTGGGTACCTAATGAAGTCTTCTTTCCGCAAATTTCAGGGCATTTTCCCTTCTTAATGGCCTGGAAGGGAGACTCTAGGCCTGGAAATGAAAAGTCTGCACACAGATCATCAATATCACCCAGCAACAGAAACTCTTATCATGCACAAAGTTGTAAAAGTAGTCTGTTAAAAAAAAAAAAAGTAGTCTCTGTTCCATTATTTTGCCCTATTCCTCAATGTTATGACTAGCAAATGGGCAAGGAAGAGTATTTTGAATATACCAATTTGTGCCTCCCTCTGTGAAAAATGATTATGAGGCAAAATAAATAAGGGTGCAATGATTATCCCATTATTATCTGGCAATTCGATAATAATCTAAAATCAGTAACCATGCTAATCCATTAACAGTAATTGGTTGTCAATAATCCAGTAGTCAGGAATCTATAGAGATGATGACAATTCACCAGATAAGTCATTTCTGTTCTGCATAGGCAACCTTTCCACAACTGGATTGCATTTGAATATTCATATCCTTATGAGCTATACTACTTTTAAGCCAAGCATTATTTGCTCTTATGCACTATTTTGGGTGTCAGAAAAGAAGGTGTTGCCTACTTACTCTTACAAATTTGAGACAAAAAATTCTTTTGAAGAGATGAATAAATATAAAATCAAATTAACTCTATAATAAACTGCTATAGAATCACCATCTTCCCACTTTGGGGGAAAAAGAGTTGGAAGGGACTGGGGTGAGGCCTGTGGGGGTGAGGGGTGTGAGTCATCCTTTGGGTGCTCTGTATGGAGGGAAATTGTTCAAAATGTCAGACACACAAGCTGATATAAATATTCACCAATATTCAAGTGGCCTTATTGGAACAATCAATCTGAAACCTTAAAACCACCAAACCAATTTTCTAATTATCTATTTTTTTTAGGCTAAAAATCATTAAAAGCTTGTTTTGTTTCCACACACATTCCAACAGAAACTAAATTGTCTTTTCCTCAGTTTAAAATCCATGGAAATTTTTTCCCCTCATAGAAGCTGTTTCATAAACAAATCCCTAGACACAGTCAGGGTCTAATAAGGTTGTATAATTTTTATCCAAGGCCAAAAATCATGAAAGGTTGACCTGCTCTCACAGAAACTCCTTCATAGACATTCAAACTTCCCAAGGTCTTTTGTACTTTTATCTAAATAAGTTGTAACTCTTACCACACAGTTGTTCTTCTGTAGAAAGGGAAAAATCATATGTGGAAGATTTAAAATCACAGCATTTGTGAGTTAAACATAAAATCATTAAACAGCTTCCTGAATCTCTGGTCATACAGTGATCCTTTTCAAGATAATTTGTAAATAGTTTGTTTACATAGCTCCTTGAAGACAAGCATTGTATTTTTGCCTTTTCCTAGCGCCTAACACAGTATCTGGCACACAGTTCTCAATGAATGTTTGTTGAAGACTTAAAATACAGGAAAAACTAGACAGCAACTAATCTTCAGCAACATGAGGTTGGGGATTACAAAGATTCCTACATGTTTAATTTCTTTCCCTCCATCTTCCAAACCACCCTTTTCACATCCCTCCACCAGAACTGTGGGCCTGCCTGATTTATGCCCTGAAATAAAAGGGTAACAACATGGCCTGTGGATTAGAACAAGTGCGTGTAGCAATTGAAAGGCGAGGCAGCCAGCAAGGGTCAAGCAATATTGTTATTGTTTATATTATGCAACCCAGAAACCACCAAGTACATCAGCCTAGTCATTCTGGAATCAAACAGTATCTTTAGTATTACAAGCATAGATAATCCTTGGGTGGGTTATGAGATTATGAAAAAACACTGGACGAAAAATGTCTGACACTAACTAGCTATGCAAGTTTCCACATTTGTCTGCTCTCTTTTCAACTTTTTGGATGTTGGAACAATATTTCATTGCATTTATGAACCATAATGCGGTCATCCATTTCCCAAAGGATGATCAACCATATTGTTACCATTTCTTTACTATAATAAAAAAGTTTGCACATACAGGTTCTTTCCTTCTGTCTTCAAACTTTTGGGGGATATAATAAGGAAATCCCCCAGAAGGGAAAGTACTTGTCAGTCTTTGCTTCTCAGCCCCACGGGTTCCCCAGCTTCTGACACATCTCTGAATATTACAGTTGGGAGGATATAAAACTAAAGAAAAACTCAAAGGAAATTGCCTCACAAAGGTCTCAGAAATGACTTCCCTTGAACAAAATTGAACAAAAGCAAATTCATACAACCCCTAACTAGATTGTTCTGATAGAAAATAATATACCCAAGAGTAGACAGCTATGTGAGCACTGAGAGAGCACTGGCCCTGGAGTTAGGAGGACCTGAGTTCAAATTTGACCTCAGACACTTGACACTTACTAGCTGTGTGACTCTGGGCAAGTCACATAACCCCAGTTGCCTCAAACATCTGGGGCCATCTCCAGTTGTCCTGGTGTATATCTTGGCACTGGACCCAGATGGCTCTGGAGGAGAGTTAGTTTTGTGACTTTGCACAGCCCTATCTCACTTAAATCCAATTCAGTGCGAGTCATGACATCACCCCAATGTCATGATCCTCTTCTTGAACAAAGGACAAACAACAATATACACAAGGAAATCCATCTCCTGCTAATCACAGGTATATCATTCCTCTTATTTCAACACTTTGCTAGATCTGTAATCTCACTGAAATGAAACTCATAATCATTTCCATATCTCATCTAATAAAATTTTTAGCCATTTCATTCTACAAACCCTCCATAAAGGTTCTACCCAACACTTTGAGGTACTTCTAGCTCTTTTGATATTTCAGTTAAAAAACCTGGGTAAGATTTGGCTCTGCCCCTTCCAAAAGGGAGGAAAGCAAAGAAAAGATCTAGTACTTTCTTCAGACCCTCCTACAAATGTTGAAAAAGGATCATTGATTTTAAGGCTGTAAGAGACCCTACAGGGCATTTTATCAAAACCCCTCATTTAACAGGTGAAGAAACTGAAATACAGAAAGGATTAAATAACTTGCCCCAAATCATTCAGAGAATAAATGTCTGAGTCAATACCTGAACTCAGATGTTCTATATTCCAAATCCAGTAGTACCCCATTCATTCTACCACATCACCTCATCTGGGATTATACAATAAGAGAAATTAGATTTGTTCCACTTGGCCTTAGAGAGCAGAACTAGAAGCAAGGAGTAGAAATTGCAAAGGAACAAATTTAGGCTTACTATGAGAGAAAACCCCCTAAGAATTAGAGATATCCAAAACTGTTCTTGGTGGGGCAAAGTAGTCACTCCTTACCAGAGATCTTCAAGACTAGATGGCCATTTGTCAAGTATGATATAATGGGGATTCTCAATCAGGTTCCTTCCAACTTTGAAGCTGTGATTCTGCAATTCTTTGATCAGTAAAAAACACAGCAATAAGTAACTTTGGTCAGTTATATTCAGTGCATCAATATTGAGAAAGATTAAAAACAAGAAGACATTGCTATAAGAAATGATGAGCAAGTGGATTTCAGAAAAACCTGGAAAGACTTACATGAACTGATGTTGAGTGAAGTGAGTTAGAACCAGAACATTGTACACAGTAACAGTAATACAATGGTATGATCAACTGTGATTGAGTTACCTCTTCTCAGCAATACAATGATCCAAGACAATGCCAAATGACTCCTGATAGAAGATGCTATCCACATCCAGAGAAAGAACTGATGGAATCTGAATGCAGATGGAAGCATGTTATTTTCACTTTGTTTTTTTCCTTTTGTTTTCTTTCTTTTTTCCCAACACAACTAACATGGAAATATGTTTTCCATGATTGCACATGAATAACCTGTATCAGACTGCTTACTATATTGGGGAGAGGGGAGAGGAAAAAGTGTGGAAGGGAGGGAGAAAATTTTAGAACTCAAATTCTTACTTAAAAAAAGAATGTTGGGGCAGCTAGGTAGCGCAGTGGATAGAGCACTGGCCCTGGAGTCAGGAGTACCTGAGTTCAAATCCAGCCTTAGACACTTAACACTTACTAGCTGTGTGACTCTGGGCAAGTCACTTAACCCCGATTGCCTCACTAAAAAAATAAAAAATAAAAAACAAACAAAAAAAAAGAATGTTGAAAAATGGTTTTATATGTAATTAGAAAAAATAAAATACTATTTACCAAAAAAAAAAAACAACACAAGAAGACATAAACTCACCAAAAGTGTTCAGCGGTGTCATAGAGAATATCCTATGTAATGTCCAATTAAAAGAATTCCTGACACATAGCAAGGTTTTCTTGATGCTCATAGTTGTAGATGACATTCTGCTTATTTCATCAATCCCCCAAATATTTTAGACCTTCTCTCTCCACTTTTTTTTTTTTTTTGCAGGGCAATGAGGGTTGTGACTTGCCCAGGGTCACACAGCTAGTAAGTGTCAAGTATCTGAGGCAGGATTTGAACTCACGTACTCCTGAATTCAGGGCTGGTGCTTTATCCACCGTACCACCTAACTGCTCACATGCTTTAGACCTTCTCAAGAAGAACCATTGTCATTCAGAAGAAATTTGTCTAAGTCTATTCAAGAATGGATAAAGCATACATGCTGCCCAGATTATTGCCCTGCATTTGTAGAGATGGTCCAGAGAGTTAATCCATCAATAACCATACCACTTACTACAGACACTATCCTTGGACAGTGAATTGGGCTCAAAACTGAATAGAAGTCTGACCTACATTACACTGGGAAATTACATAGCTTTTTCAAAAATCCCTAAATGCTCCCTGATGCAAAAACCTAGCTTTTGCCACTAATATTCCTTCCAGCTTTACACAAAGGCAGAACTCATAGAGCCAATGGTATGTGAGGCTGATGTGTTGGACATATTCCTCCAGATTTAGGGTTCTGATTGTGATGGTATCAATGATTTTGGGTGCAAGCTTGTTGATCGAGGTAGAAAGCCAGGACCAGCACAGTCTAGTACAATCCAGAAGCTAGCAATAGGAAAGGAAGATGCTAGCAGGACAAGCACAGGTCTCTGGATTCAGAGGAGCCCAAGCAGCAGCAGCCAAGAAGTCTTACAGACAGCCCTGGTGTCAGCAAACCCAAAAGACACTATACATCAAGGGGGTCAGAAATCAGGGCAATCCAAAGTCCAAGGCAGGTGGTCAGGGGATGGGAAGCCAGTGGGAATTGAAGAAACACAATAACAGACAGCTGGCACACAGTGTTTTGTAAACCTTAAAGCCTTACACAAATGTCAGTTATGGATGCATGTATTATGTATGTATGCCAATGTCAAGGAGACTTGTTCACTGAAGCAGTCTCCAGCTCTGCTTCTGGGCTTTTCTATGGTTTCTGTAGGCCAGGAGCCAATCCCAGAGGAATTAGTCTAAGAGAGAGAAGTGTAGGTGAGAATAGACAATTGTTGGCACCTGGCTGAGGCGCAGGAACACAGAAACCCATTCCTGGTGACTGAAGTAGGACCCTTTATTTTTTTAAAAAATCATCTTTATTCCTATCTTTTGTTTTTTGATCATCTTAATTTCTGAACATATTGTCCCCCACCCCTAATCCCTACCACTACCAGCAAGCCATCTCTTGAAACAGAGAGAAATAGACTTGGATTTGGTTTTTTGGTTTGGTTTGGTTTGGTTTGGTTTTTTATAAAGCAGCTAAGCAAACCTAACCAACATATCAACTGATCCTGATGGTATATGCAGTATTCCACATCCATAGTCCCCCACCTCTTCAAAGAAATGAGGGAGGTATATTTTCTCATCTCTTCTTCCTGGCCAAGACTTGTCAAAGAATATTTGTTGTTCTTTGCATTTATGTTGTTTTCATCAATTGATATATTTTTTCTTGGTTCTATTTACCCTACCCTACAACAATCTGTAGAAGTCTTCCCATATTTCTCTAAATTCTTTATATTCTTCATTTGTTCAGACATAATGGTATTCCATTACATTCACAATTCTAAGCCTTTATAAGGGATTAAGGCTATATAACAGGAGCAGGCCATAGAAGAGTTATAACAACACTGGACTAAGATTCAGAAGAGCTGAATTCAAGTTCTACCTTCAAATCTACTATCTATTCAACCCTTGGCATTTTGGTTGCCCTGTTTGAGCCTCAGTTGACTAGCTTCTAAATTGGTGGTCATAGCCTTAGAGATGGAAGGGAACTTTGAGGTCAGACCTCATTTTACCAATGAAGAAACTGATACCCAGAGATATTGCAATAAGCCAACATCATACAGGTAGAAAGTACCAGAGCCAGGATTCAAAGTTTTGTCTGACAATTCCAAATCCAGTTCTCTTTCCCAGGCTCCAGGCTGCCCTCAAAAGATACTTGGCCTGCCTAGGGCCAAGGCTTGTTACAATGATAAAATAGTTTCATAGGGTTGTTACAATGATCAAATGAGATGATATAAGTGAAAGTACTTTGGAACCTATAAAATTTTACCCAAAAAATCAATTCAATAAACATTAAGCACTCACCATGTGTAAGGAATTTAATTAAATACTAGAGATATGAAGACCAAAAAGAGAAGAGAAAAGAAATAGTCTCCAGAGTTGGCTATTTCACTCTCCTGCTCAATAAACTTCAATGACTCCCTAATAGCTCTAGGATCAGATAGAAATGTTGTTTGGCATTTAAAGTACTTCATAACCATACTCCACACTATCTTTAGTGTGTTATTGTATCTTATTCTCCTTCACACCCATTATGGTTCAGTCATACCAGCCTTATTTCTGTTCCTTTCATGACATTCCATCTCCTACCTCCTTGCTTTTATACAGGCTATTGCCCAAGCCTAGAATGTGTTCCCATCCTCACATCTGCCACTTAGATTCCCTAATTTCTGCCAAAGCTAAACTAAAATAGAACATCCCTATTTGATCTCCACAGCTTATTGCCTTCCTCTCCTCCTAATTGCACTTATTTGGCAAGTAGATGTAGATGTAGATGTAGATAGGTATAGGTACAAATAGAGAAAGAGATAGAGATAGATAGATATAGATATAGGCATACAAGCATTTATTAAGTACCTACTGTATACTAGGCACTGCACTCGGTACTGGGAATGCAAATGCCAAGAATAAAACAATCCCTATTCTCATGGAGTTTATATTCTAAGGGGGATACAGCAATTTGTTCAATGTTGTCCTTTGTCCTTGACAATCAAAGAGGACCAAAATGACATCAAGATATTGGGGTCAATGTACAGTGTGTCTAATGTTGACTAAGGCTCCCCCACAGGTCTGGCGCAAATAGTCTGCATGAACATTTGGGGAGGAGATGTCTCTAAATTTGTGCATCTCACATTTCCTTTGAGTTAGTACATTTATATGGCTGGATTGGGGGTGATTCCATTTCAGGTGGTCTTGGCATGCACCAGATCCCCAAAAAAGTATAGGTAGAGTACACATAAAGAGAAAAAATACAAGGTATTATAATTAGGGAAGACAGGCACTAGTAATTAGGGAGGATCAGCAAAATCTCCACAAAGAAGCTAGTGCTTCAACTGCATATTAAAAGAAGAGAGGGATTCTATGAGGTGAAAGTGAGAGTGAATTTTTAGGCATAGGGGAGGAGATAGAATGTCCGTGTGAGAGTAACAGAAAGAAATCCAAGTTGGCTGATGGAATAATGTGTAATGAGGCTGGAGAGATAGCCTGGTTATATGTCTACAGCCAAGGTGTCAAACCTACTGAATATGGCCCAAACCAAATTAAAATGTAATTGGGTGGGGTGGCTAGGTGGCGCAGTGGATAAAGCACCGGCCCTAGATTCAGGAGTACCTGAGTTCAAATCCGGCCTCAGACACTTGACACTTACTAGCTGTGTGACCCTGGGCAAGTCACTTAACCCTCATTACCCCACTTAAAAATTTGTTTTTAATTTAATTGGGAAATATTTAACAAAATATAATTTAAAATATAATAAAACATAATTGTGTTATAATATATTAATAATAATTAACATAACAATAATGAAATTTTTACATTTTTTAATTAAGCCAATTGTATAGCCTGCAGGGATCAAGATGTACAGATTGGCAGCCATGTTTCTATTTGAGTCGGCCACTATTGGTGCACAGGATGCTCCTTCTCTCCTGTCTGAAACCCCAGCAACTAGTACAAGGCCTGGCATATAATAGGTGCTTAATACATGCATGTTGATTGATTAAAGGAGCTTACATTCTCCTGGAGGGGGAAGACTATCAATAGCCAATATGTAAATACAAAGTATGCACCAAGTATACTTTGTACACAAGGTGATTTCAGGAGGCAGAGGAGACTAAAAGTTGGGGGAAATCAGGATAGCTGTCATTTGAGCTGTATCTTAAAGGAAGCCAATGATTCCAAGAAATCAATGTAAAGAGAGAGTAATTCGGGGGCAGCTAGATGGTGTAGTGGATAAAGCACTGGCCTTAAATTCAGGAGGACCTGAGTTCAAATCCAGCCTCAGACACTTGACATTTAACTAGCTGTGTGACCCTGGGCAAGTCACTTAACCCTCATTGCCCTGGAAAAAAAAAAAGGGAGAGAGAAAGAGAGAGTAATTCAAGCCAAGGGGCATGGCCTCAGCAAAGGCATGGAGGTGGGAAATAAAATATTGTGTATATGGAACAAACAGCAAGCACTGCTAGAGCTGAGAATGAATGGGGAGTATGAAATGTCTGGAAAGGTAAGGAAGAACCAAGCCAGATTGTGCAGGGTTTTAAATGTCAAACAGAGGAGTGTGTATTTTATTCTAGAAGCAATATGCAGCTACTGAAGGGGAATGGGATGGTCAGACCTGTGATTTAGGAAGATTATTTTGGCAGCTGTGTGGAAAATGGATTAGAGAGAAAGGAGAAATTGGAAGCAAGGAGACCAATTAGGAGGCTATTGTGATAGGTAAGAAGAGATGAGGGCTGGGACGAGGGTGGTTGTGTTGTGAGTGTAGAGATGTGGACTGATGGGAGAGCTATCACGGAGGCCTAATTAACAAACCTCAGCAACTAAATGGTTACAGTGTGTGAAGGAGAGGGAAGACTAGAGCATGAATTCAATTGCAAATCCAGGCAACTGAAAGGATGGTGGTACCCTCAACAGAAAGAGGGAAGTTAGGAGGAGGGGGAGGTTTAAGGGGAAAGATAATGAGTTCCGTTTGGGGCATATTGAGTCTGAGCTAGTGATAGGCCTCCTTGGTAGAGATTTCCAGCAGGCAGTTACTAATGTTGAGAGAGATGAGGGATCGTTGCTTATGGATGAGCAGCTGGGATTTAGCCATAGATTGTCCAGAGGGTAGGTCAAAGGAGCTACTTGGGCATTTAATACAAGTGTTCATTAAAGGTCAGGGTTTGCCCTGAAAGCTATTTTTCAAGTTTGAGAAATTGCCTGTCAATAACATACCATATAAGGAAAAAGTCACCAAATAGTTGCACATGTATTATCACAAAGAAAAATGGAGCAGCAAACACCAAATAAATTGTTTCTCCCAACTACAGAAGTAAACTGATGAACAGTCGCTTTAGGGCTCTTTGCCTGTACAATGACTTCTCCCTCACCCTATATTTTAACTCCTTTTTCTCTTAATTCAAGTTCATGGAACCACAGAAATTTAAAGGTGGCAGGAATCTTAGAAATCACATAGGTTAGAACTCTAATATATAGATTAAAAAAACATAAAAAGAACAGCTCATCCATGTATGCTGGAGATTGGCAAATAGGATTTTCATGACAAATTACAAAGCTGAAAGTCTACTTACTTGGGGGGGGGGGGTCGGACACCCCCACCCACCCCTGTTCCCCCGCCAGTAACCCTGGTATGTGACTTTAAGCCTCTTCTAGGTGGATGGGATATTGATGAAAGGAAAGGCAAGTATGGACCAAGATCTTTTCCTGAGGTTGTCCTTCTCAGTATAGTCTGTTCTTTCTCACTCATATTCTCCATTCTGACCCACCTTCAATAATCTTAATTTAATTGGGAATGGGAACTGCAGTCTGATTTCTTTCACTCTCCTTCTCTGTGACATGGGCAAGTGGTCCCAGTACTCCCTTCAGGACAGAGCCCGTCTGAAAGGAAAGAAATCCTCCAAACAATAAACGTTCTAAGCCTGAGCCAGCTCCATGGGGGAGGTGGAGGAGGTGGGGGTGGGGAGGGAGCGGGGAGAACATCAGGGCCTCTTCTGCTGTGCTGCGGCTCCCTGGGATTCAGCTGCCGTGCTGAGCTGCAAGCTATTTGGTGGAGTTTGTGCTAATTCTCCATGATGAAATGCCGCCTGCCTCATGGGAACAGTCTCCAGCCTTCAGCCATTGTCAGGCCTGGCAGTTTTATCATACACACTGAGGGAAGACATAATCAATTCCCCAGTTGGCACTTTACACTGAATACCCACTTTTTCAGCTTGATAGCAGGACTAAATTAGTTATTTAGCAACTAGACCCTAATTTAAAGTGAGCAAGCGCCTTGACAAGAATCATTGTTCAAGGCCTTCCCCCCTTTGCCTTCAGATAGGAGGCCCACAAATCCCTGGAAGGTGATAAATAGACAATTAGAAAATAGATATATTTGGTTGTATCTACAAGGCTCCCCAGCACCGTCAGGCTCACAATAAAGGGGGTTCCAGTAAATTGGTGGACAATGAAAGCCAGCTGTACGGCCATCACTCCTACAGACACAAAGCCATATGTGGCCATTTACAGACCTTCCTGGAGAATAGATTGGACCAATAAGACCAGAGGGAACTAAAAATACTTGACAAAGTTGGCTGCTCTTCATTTAACAAGAATAAAATATCTAATGGAGTATAATGGAGAACATCAATCACTTCCTGCCAGGCGTCTCTTTAATACCCCACTTTTTAACTATTCATCTAACTTTTTTCACAACCATAAGTCAGAAATTCACACCCGCTCTTTGTGCACTGTGATCATGCTCTGTAAGTAGTAATAAATGGTGTGTGTACCTGAGGAGAGTGGCATAAAATGAATGCCATCTCAAAAGAACATGGGAAAAGCAAGGGAGAGGCTATGGGAAAGGATAAATGACAGGGCTGTTCTGTGCATTTTCAGTGACTAAAGCATACTCATTCCATAAGGGAGATTCTTGCTTTAATGCTTTTGGGGAAGTAAAGTTTTTCAGACATCAATTTTATTCTCTCTGATTATGTAGTACATATAGATGTGCAACTCGGTATGTGCATGTGTATTTGCATGCATGTGTATGAGAGAAAGAAAAAAAGAGAAGGGAGAGAAAGAAGATATAGTTTTTAAATTGTCCATTTCCTACAATGTTTAGATTGATTTATAATGTTCTAGTCTAAGACGACTTATCTTTGGGGAATAATTGTGCTTTTATCTACTTTCGGAGAATATTCTGTGATACTACCACAGAACCAAAACCTATTTACCTTTATTACCTAACTTCCTGTATTGGATTATGAAGTCAGGAAAGAGTACAGAGTATGCTGGTAAATATTTAACAACCAGTTCGCCAGAATAAGAAAAAACACTGTACACACAGCAATGGGACAGTTAGTTGGCACAATAGATAGAATGCCAGGTCTAGGGTTAGGAAGACTAATATTTTTTTAGCACAAATCTAGTTTCAGACGTTTATGAGCTATGTGATGCTAGGCAAGTCACTTAACCCTGTTTGCCTCAGTTACTTCATCTGTAAAATGAGCTGGAGAATGAAATGGCAAGTGACTTCACCATCTTTGTCAAGAAAACTCCTAATGGAGCACAGAGAGTCAGACACAACTGAATAACAACAATACACAATAAACTTTTTTTTTTTAAGTGAGGCAATTGGGGTTAAGTGACTTGCCCAGGGTCACACAGCTAGTAAGTGTTAAGTGTCTGAGGCCGAATTTGAACTCAGGTACTCCTGAATCCAGGGCCGGTGCTCTATCCACTGCGCCACCTACCTGCCCCCCACAATAAACTTTTAACATTGCATTATTAATGTTTTCCCCATCACTTTCTTAAGTCTGGACAATTAACACAACAATAAATCAAGCCCTGCTTTAAAGCATTTGCGGGTTTCTAATTCCCGAGGTATAAAAGGTCAACATACAAAACTGACTGTCAGCTTTCTAGAAACAACTAGCTCAATCATATTCCTTTGGGTTTAGTCCCGGATAGAGCCCTTCCTGTAACTCACATGTGAGAAGTATAGGAGGAGTTAAGGTTTTGCCCCTTTGAGTGGTTGTGTTCATAGTTCCCTTTTAGAGGGTAAAACCTTGAGTAGATACACATTGAGTGACTATATTGGAGGCTCACTTGTAGGTCAGGTACCATAAAGATAACTACACCAGGTTTAAGGTACCCATTTTAGCCCTCATAAATCCATTCATCTTAAATAGCCAGTTGAAAACTCAATGCAAAAGCTTTTATTGAAATGGTACAAACTTATTTATTTATTTAGTGCTATACCAATCAAATTACCAAAAAAAATTATTTTATAGAGATATAAAAAATAGCAAAATTCATCTGGAAGAACAAAGGGCAAAGGATATCCAGAGAATTAATGAAAAAAATGTGAAGGAAGGTGGCCTAGCCATATCAGATTTCAAACTGTTTTATAAAATGGTAATCATCAAAACTATCTGGTACTGGCTAAGAAATAGAGTGGTGAATCAGTGGAAAAGATTAGGGACCCAAAAGACAGTAATGAATGGAACAAGAACTCACTAGGAACTAAGAACAACTGCTAGGAAAACTGGAAAACAATATGGCAGAAACTAGGTATAGACCAACATCTTATACCATACCATACAAAGATAAGGTCAAAATGGGCACATGATTTAGACATAAAGGGTGATACCATAGGCAAATTAGGAGAGGAAGGAATAGTTTATCTGTCTGATCTGTGGAGAAGGAAATAATTTATAACCAAACAAGAGATAGAGAATATTATGAAATGCAAAATGGATCATTTTGAGTACATTAAATGAGAAAGGGTTTGCACAAACAATACCAATGCAACCAAGATTAGAAGGAAAACAGAAAGCTAGGAAACAACTTTTATGGCAAGTGTCTCTGATAAAGGCTTCATTTCTCAAATATATAGAGAACTGAGACAAATTTGTAGGAATAAAAGATATGGACAGGCAATTTTCAGATGAAGAAATCAAAGCTATATAGTTATGTGAAAAAAACTGCTCTAAATCACTATTGTTGAGAGAAATGCAAATTAGAACAACTCTGAGGTACCACCTCACACCTACCAAATTGGCTAATATGATAGAAAAGGAAAATGTGAAATATTGCATGGAATGTGGGAAAATTGGGACATTAATGCATTGTTGGTAGAACTGTGAACTGATCCAACTATTCCGGAAAGCAATTTGGAACTATGCCCAAAGGACTGTCAAATTGTGCATACCCTTTGATCCAGCAATACAATACTATTACTAAGTCTGTATCCCAAACAGATCATTCAAAAGGGAAAAGGACCTATTTGTACCAAAATATTTATGGCAGCTCCTTTTGTGGTGGCAAAGAATTGGAAGCTGAAGGGATATCCACCAATTAAGGAATGGCTGAACAAGTTGTAGTATATGATTGTAATGAAGTACTATTGTGATAGAGGCAGCTAGGTGGCATGGTGGATAAAGCACCAGCCCTGGATTCAGGAGGACCTGTGTTCAAATCTGACCTCAGACACTTGACACTTACTGTGTGACCCTAGCTAAGTCACTTAACCCTCATTCCCCCCCCCCCAAAAAAAGAAATACTATTGTGCTATAAGAAATGACAAGCAACCTGGAAACACTTACATGAACTGATGCCAAATGAAGTGAGCAGAACCAGGAGAACATTGTACACAAAACAGGAATATTGTATTATGATCAGCTATGAATGACTTAGCTATTATCAGCAATAATTCAACACATTTTCAAAGGACTCATGATGAAAAATACTATCCACATCCAAAAAAAGAACTGATGGAATCTCTTTTGGGAGGTCTCTTTGTTGGAGTGTGGCTACCACCAGCTTTTCTTCCAATGAGATGAGATTTTACTCTTCCTGTCTGTGAAATGTTAGATATAAGCACATGGCAGTGGAAAATATGCTTGTATAGATGATCCTGAGACTGTACCTCAAGTCTCTAGATACTTCTTAAGTTTTGTGTTTCTTTCCCTGAGCCGGTTACTTAAGCACAATCCTATCAGATGGAGGCTTCCATCTTTGACAACTACATCACTATTTTGAAGGGTCTGGAGTCCATGAGTTGGTACTGGTTTCTGAGTGTGAGGTACTTCCCGGTACTACTTCTTGGAGATAAAGATAACAAGTGCTGAGAAGATGCTATATTTACAAGGATTAAGAAAACACAAGCTTGTCAGGAGATCTGGACATTGTGTGTTGGTTGGATAGTATATATCTGAGATGAACACAAAACATCTTTTCAGTAGTCCCACACAGTGCTTTTTCCTTTCAGTAAATTTTAACAGATGATGTTTTATGGTTTCATCTTTATTTGTTAATGCATACTTCTGGGACATTATGTGACAAGTGAGTTTTAAGCATTTCTTTTGTACTAAAGGTAATAAATAGCCATAAAGTATAAAAGCAATCAATAAAACTAAAATCTTTTTTTAAATGACAACTAATAAAATTTCAGCCAACCTGGTTAAAAATTAAATTGAGAAAAATTAACAAACAAAAAATAAACAATGAAATCAAAACAGAGAAAAAATGAAAATAATTATCAGAACTTACTATATACCCTTATCTACCAATAAAACTGACAATTAAAACAAAATTCAAAATTACCTACAAAAATATAAAACACACAAATTATCAGAACACCAAGTAGAAATCTCAAATAATCCAGTCTCATTGAATTATTAGCTGTAAAAGGAACCACTAAAGAAAAATTTCCCAATCTAGATATTTTTGCAGGAGAATTTTATCAAACTTTTAAAGAACAATTGGTATAATACCCTATAATTTGTTCCCCAAAATTAGTAAAGTCTCATTACATTATTTTGTAACATAAATTTTTTGATATCTTTGTTTTTATATAGCCTAATTTCTCCCCATATTCCTCCCCAGAGGAATACACCCTCCCAGAGAACTATTCCATATGACAAAGAATTTTTTTAAAGAAAAAGAAGAGAGGGAAAAAATCAGCAAAACTGATCAATACATCAAAGAAAACCTGACACTATATGCAATGTTTCCCACCCATGGACCCCACCTGTCCACCCCTCACCCCGGCCTTCTCTGCAAAGCAGTAGAAGGAGGTATCTTCTCAGATCTCTTCTCCAGGGCCATGCTTAGTCTTTGTAATTTTGTAGTTTATTCTCAATTGTCTTCTGGTTGTCAGTCTTTCCATTTTTATAGTGGTCTTTGTGTATATATTGTTTTATTGGCTCTTCCTATTTGATTTTACATCAGTTCATTTTTTTCATGCTTCTCTATACTCAACATATTTGTCATTCCTTACATAGTAATATTCCATTGCATTCTTATATTACAATTTGTTTAGCTGTTCCTGAATTGATAAGCATCTACTTTGTTTCTACTTCTTTGCTCCTATAAAAAAGTTCTGTGTGTACCTCATACATGTATGCTGAAGTTAACAAACCCAGAGACTGGGACAGCCTCTTGCTAGATTGGAACAATTAGGGTTAAATTTCCTGTTCCTTGTTCCTCACTTCTTATTAGGTAATTTAGAAAATATCAGGGCAGCTAGGTGGCACAGTGGATAGAGCACTGGCCCTAGATTCAGGAGGACCTGAGTTCAAATCTGGCCTCAAACATTTGACACTTACTAGCTGTGTGATCCTGGGCAAGTCACTTAACCCCAATTGCTTCACCAAAAAAACAAAAAAGAAAAGAAAAAGAAAATATCTTCGTTTTACTAGTCTTGACAATACTCCCCTAAGAATAACAGGACAATCTCCTACTGGTCTTTGTTTTAACACTTCATATGTTAGAGCTGTGAGAGGCTCTGGACCTTCAACTGAAGAATGAAAATTATTGCCCAAGTGGATGCCAACCTACTGTGTGCTGCCCTCTGCAGAGAATCAGAGGTAATGCACTAGGCCCAAAGATTGTTTATCTGTTGGCATCTTCTCCTCCTTCTTTTGTGAATAGTAATAAAATTTATTCACTGCTATCCCAGATAGCTCTACCAATCTTCACTCAAACTCTCCTGCACCACATGCTGCTATTTTATATGTTTATATATTTTGGTATATATGGGGTCTTTCTTTTTGCTAACGACCTCCATAGAGTAGATAACCAGCATTTCTAAGACAAAGAGTATGGATATATTAGCCATGTTGTTTGCATAATTCCAAATTGGTTTCCAAAGTGCTTATACCAATTCATAGCTCCACCAACAATACATTAGTGTGTCTATCTTTCCACAATCCCTCTGACACTGACTACTGTGTGCCTCATGAATGATGGTGGTGGTGGTGGTGATGGTGGTGAATATTTCAGTCTTTTAAGATTTGCAAAGCACTTGATATATCTTATCTCATTTGTGAAGAGGATGAAAAAGACCAATGGTACTGGAAACTTAAATATGAACTGAGTAAAG
The DNA here is from genome assembly GCF_019393635.1 of Dromiciops gliroides. Classification (NCBI taxonomy): domain Eukaryota; kingdom Metazoa; phylum Chordata; class Mammalia; order Microbiotheria; family Microbiotheriidae; genus Dromiciops; species Dromiciops gliroides. Next base: position 488,567,277 of record NC_057861.1, read on the forward strand.
TTGCTATTCCTATTATTGACTTTGTCAAGATAGTCCAGAACCGTAAATTAGGAGAGAAAGGAATAGTGTACCTATCAGATCTTTGGAAAGGAAAACAGTTTTTGACCAAACAAGAGATAGAGTATATTATAAAATGCAAAATGGATGATTTTGATTATATTAAATTAAAAAATTTTTTGTACAAACAGAAGCAATGCATCCAAAATTGGAAGGGAGGCAGAAAGCTGGGAAACAATTTTTGAGGCCAGTGCTTCTGATAAAGACCTCATCTCTAAAATATATAGGGAACTAAATCAAATTTATAAGAATCCAAGTCATTCCCCAATTGAGAAATGGTTAAAGGATATGAACAGGCAGTTTTCTGATGAAGAAACCAAAGCTATCTATTCCCATATGAAAAAATGCTCTAAATCTCTAATGATTAGAGAGATACAAATTAAAACAACTCTGAGGTACCACCTGACACCTATCAGATTGGCTAAAATGACAAAAAAGGAAGATAATAAATGTTGGAGAAGCTGTGGGAAAATTGGAACACTAAAGCATTGTTGGTGGAGCTATGAACTGATCCAACCATTCTGGAGAGCAATTTGGAATTATGCCCAAAGGGCGATAAAGCTGTGCATACCCTTTGACCCAGCAATTCCACTTTTAGGTCTTTTTCCCAAAGAAATCATGGAAGGGGGAAAGGGACCCACATGTACAAAAATACTTATAGCTGCTCTTTACATGGTGGCAAAGAATTGGAAGTTGAGGGGGTGCCCATCAATTGGGGAATGGCTGGACAAGTTGTGGTATATGAATACAATGGAATACTATTGTGCTGTAAGAAATGATGAGCAGGAGGAGTTCAGAGAAACCTGGAGGATCTTACGTGAGCTGATGATGAGTAAGATGAGCAGAACCAGAAGAACATTGTACACAGTATCATCAACATTGAGTGTTGACCTACTGTGATGGACTATATTCTTCTCACCAATGCAATGGTACAGAAGAGTTCCAGGGAACTCATGATAGAAGAGGATCTCCAAATCCAAGAAAAAAAAAAAAAGAACTGTGGAGTATAGATGCTGATTGAGCCATACTATTTCTTTTGTTTTGGGTGTTGTTGGTTTTTTTTTCTATTTTGAGGTTTTGCATCACTGCTCTGATTTTTTCTCTTGTAACAGGATTAATGCAGAAATAGGATTAATGTTATTATGTGTGTATATATATCTATATCTATATGTATATAGATATATAGATATAACCTATATCAGATTACCTGCTGTCTAGGGGAGTGGGGAGGGAGGGGAGGGAGGGAGAAAAATCTGAAATTATAAAGCTTGTATAAACAAAAGTTGAGAATATCTTTACATGTAACGGAAAAAATAAAATACCTTATACATTTAAAAAAAAAAAAAAGATAGTCCAGAACCCATGTGAGTGGTCTGGAGTTAATGAACTTTCTAATGCCCATTTCTCCATTCTCATAGCTGAGACTAGTCAAGAGGAGTTTACTTTCACCTTTACCTTCCTCCCTTAAGGATATGAATTTTCTTTTATATTGCCACAGTTTGGTGTTGAGAAACACAATAGAAACCCCATTACATGAGGGAATTGATGATATGATGTTCACTTGGTGGTAAGAAACCATGGAGGCAGAGGCCTGAGATCAGTTCATAGGAGAAAGGGTGAAATTCATGTTCTAACCTCTGCAGTTAAGTTGCAGGCACTACACTGGATAGAGAAACTCAGATGATTTTGGATATAGTCTGTAATAAGCTACTGCTGCTCACCCTTCCACAGTTTAAAAAGTAAGCTCAGAGTAAGCTAAACTCTAGGTTTTAAAGAACCAGTATTCCCCATCTAGATTTTTTTGTTTTGTTTTGTTTTAATGAGGCAATTGGGGTTAAGTGACTTGCCCAGGGTCACACAGCTAGTGTGTCACGTGTCTGAGGCCGGATTTGAACTCAGGTCCTCCTGAATCCAGGGCCAGTGCTCTATCCATTGCACCACCTAGCTGCCACCCCATCTAGATTTTGTAATTGTCCTTATTTACCGTCAGTCAAAAATCTACCTCCTTTGAGTGGAGTCTAGAATAAGGTACAGCCTTGGAAAACCTAAAGCATGATGTCCAACAGTCTCTTCTCCCCCTCCTTCCTTATAATCTTGTGGAGTCTGAATTCTCGAGGGTCCCTATGCATAAGGACCAAGCTGAGGGGGCCTGTTGGCAGACGTCAATGTGGGAACAGATGAAATAACCAATTAGACTTCTAAAGCCATAAGCCACCCAAAGTGGCAAGTCACTATTTTACTATTAGAAAACAGTTGCTTGCTTGTTATCAGGCCCTAGTTGTTATGGAACAGATGACTCAGTGATTTCATTACCCTTCATCCGGAGTTGCTTATTGAGTTGAGTGATACAAGATGATCCCTTTAGCAAGTGGGCAGAGGAGGCTTCCATTGTTAAATGGAAATAGTACATTGAAGATTGTGTTTGCCTGTGCTCCTCAAGTGTTAGTGCCATTCATGAACAGGTTGTGACTTTGCCAGAGGCTGAGACCTACAATCTCAATCCCAGTACTTTGCCTCCTTTGGTCCCACAATGTTCTTTGCCTTGATAGGAGCCATTTTTGAGAAATGCCATTTTGCCTTGTCCACTGATGGCTCTGCCCATTATTATAAGAGGTATATACAACTGAACCTTGATGGCCATTAATCCGGTAACAAGGAACACACTGAGGACTGAGAGACTTGGCAAGTCCTCTCAGTGGGCTATACAACCTGGGGAAACAGTTGAAGTCCCCTTTAATTTCTTCTTCCCTGGGATTGTCTGGATAATTCCTTCTTAGTAAGGATTTGGAGGACCAAAAGGTAGAAGAATTAGAAGGGGCTTTGCTATCAAATGGAATGGGGGAGTTAAAAGTGCCTTTTTATAATCATAGTGAAAAATAATTCATCCAGAAGAATGGGAGTCTTTTAGCTGACTTGGTGGTAATCTTGAGTCCCAAGATGAAGATGAAGAAAAGTCCTTATCCAATCCCAACAGAAAGCTGTAATTCTTCAGTAGAAGTCTCTAGAGGGACCAAAATTTGGTACCATTCCCATGATAAGACTTTGAGAAAGGTAGAGGTTTTGTTTGGTGAGCCAGGGAATACCGAGAGGGTAGTAGTATTGTTTGTATTAAGCTTCTCCTCCCACACTACTTATTTTAGAATTGTTTTAAAATTATTTCAGTAGTATATAATACACTGGAAATTTGGGGTACCTTGCCACAAAAAGGTGAGATGTAATAAAAGTAGTGGCTGTTTTACATAGGCTCATCAGGTTTCCCTTAAAGGGGAGGCAAGGGGCAGCTAGATGGCGCAGTAGATAGAGCACCAGCCCTGGATTCAGGAGTACCTGAGTTCTAGCTATGTGACCCTGGGAGAGTCACTTAACTCCAATTGCCTTACTTAAAAAAAAGGGGGGGGGAGGCAAGGTGATGATTCTTGGGATCACAATTGGTTTGGTTTCTTTGCATCTTGAGGTATAAACAACCCAACTTAAGGGGAGTTGGTGTCAGAGGTCATAGTAGAATTCCCATGGCCCTACGTGAATGTCTTTCTGACCTAATTTGGCTTCTTATCAAGGTCAACAAAGAAGCAGAGGGGAATAATAATTTTATCAGAATTACTATACTTTTAACTTTGGTAATTCTATAATTTTTATGTCTTGTTATTAGTGAAGCCATTTTTGTTGCATTTAATGGCCCATGAATGTCTCATTGCATTCTAACCACAGGCCTGAATCACTGAACTGACCTGAGTTAGGCCAGGTCCAGAATAACTTGCCAGGGTCTGAAAGGTTGATTGGACAGTACATGATAGTTCTTTTTTTTTTTTTTAGTGAGGCAGTTGGGGTTAAGTGACTTGCCCAAGGTCACACAGCTAGTAAGTGTTAAGTGTCTGAGGCCGGATTTGAACTCAGGTACTCCTGACTCCAGGGCTGGTGCTCTATCCACTGCACCACCTAGCTGCCCAGTACATGATAGTTCTTAAAGAGAGCATGGAGGGGCAGCTAGGTGGCACAGTGGATAAAGCACTGGCCTTGGATTCAGGAGGACCTGAGTTCAAGTCCAGCCTCAGACACTTGACACTTAACTAGCTGTGTGACCCTGGGCAAGTCACTTAACCCTCATTGCCCTGCAAAAACAAAACAAAACAAACAAACAAACAAAAAGAGAGCATGGAATAGCTGGAAATCTTCAACTAGTTACAGAAGTATGGATTTCAGTGGTCAAATATACCACTCGTGACCAGAGAAAAAGTTTTCTTTGTCATATATTTAAGTTACTGCTATTAGAGAGGAACAATCTATTTGTGCATGGCTAATACAGTGTGGGTCATTTGGAGGGAAGCTAGGAATTTCTCCATGTTTCTATCCTGGTTTTCCTGATAAAACGTCAAGCCCCATCACCATTCAGAGGGATGTTGGGATTGAGTCAGTCATGAAAGTCTGGGAGCTGGGGTTGTTCAAACTCCTACTAAAGGGAGGGGAAAGTCAGTGATAAGAGAACCATTGTCAGAGGAGAAAGCTGAGGGAATGGGAAGGGACAAAAAGCATGATACCAGAGCAACAGAAGTGACTCCTGAAGCTGGACATGAGCTCTGGCCCTTTTGTGGGACATTTGTTTTAACCCCCTGCTAAAGGATATGCAAAGAATTGTGCTCTTTTTGCAATGGAAAAGAGTCAGAAACTGAGGGGATGACCATTAACTGGGGAATGGCTGAACAAAGTCCTGGTGTATGATTGTGATGGAATACTATTGTGCTATAAGAAATGACAAAGCATTTTACCTTTTAGGATGATTATAATGATGTTGATGGGTTATTAATTTATGATTTAAGGGGCAGCTAGGTGGCACAGTGGATAGAACACCGGCCCTGGATTCAGGAGGACCTGAGTTCAAATCCGGCCTCGGACCCTTGACACTTACTAGCTGTGTGACCCTGGGCAAGTCACTTAACCCCAATTGCCTCACCAAAAAAAAAAAATTATGATTTAAGTATTTGTAAATGCATAGATACGAGTCTTTTGTGTTTTAGAAATGTTTTGTGGTGGATAAAATAAATAACTGTCCTATACCTGATATACCTGCTAATGCAGGTATATTTCCCTTTTGGGGAAATCCTAGACATCAGCCATAACTAAATTTTATTGTAGAGATTTCCCTGGAGTTCTATTACAGAGTGGAGACATAAGAGAGAAAAAGAGACACAGAGAAGGGAGGCGGGGAATGAATCTTTGGGAAGTCAGGTAGTCCCCATGAAAAATCCAGATTCTTTTGTGTACAGAGCAGAAAGTCATCATGGGAAAGGGACCTATGGGGCAAGAGTCCCAAAGGTCAGATCAAAATAAGATTAATTGCAAAGGCCAAAATATAAGTGAAAAGTGATGGGAGATCAGAGACAAAAACTAGCACTCAAAAAACTAGAAAATATTTAATAATGCATGAAACTTGGGAAATCACAAGGAAGAATAGGATTTCTTAACCAGTTTCCTTTTTACTGTGAGCACTTCCCCTTGTATTTTTAAGGAATTGTTCCCTGCACCCCGAGGAACCAGAAAATGTGGAAAGCATTGTCATAAATGCCATCTCTGTTTGTTGTCTCTTCATTCAGCCTTCAAAGCCAGGAAGGAAAGAAAGGGAAAAAACAACAACTAAAAACTAAAGTTTCTCTTCCCCAGGCTTAGCAGAAGGGTTTTAAAATTAAAACAAATTAATTCATCTTCCCCCAGAGAAAAGGTGAATTATAGGGACAGTAAGTTTAGAAGCTTTTGCTTCTGCTTTTAGGGGCCAAGAAATGCAAATCTTATTCCTGTCCTGTGTTAAAGTATAACCCTTAAAGTACTTCAAGACTGCTATCATTCCTCTTCAGCCCCAGTTCTGCCTCCTATTTTCTAGCAGGGTGACTTGAAGTGTTTTCCTGGACAATTACCCATTCTTGTGTGAGTGTAGGGAATCATGACTTACCTATACATTCCCAAGAGAGTAGGAACTTCTCAGGAAAAGCCTCAGTGGTCTGTGTCCATTCATAAGAAATGGGAAGAAACCAGGTAACATCCTTAGCTAGGAGGAGGGGGAAAAAAGTAATCTTTTTTGTTTTTTTAAACTCTGGCGAAGAGATGGAGAGAAATCACAGCATCAGAATACAGGTCATAAAATCTGCTCTCCATCAAAATTCCTGACAATAAGTAGTTGGAAACTTTTCTCTCTGTAGGGTTCTTGGGTTTTTATATTTTATCCTTTTTTCTTTTAACTTCTTTCTAATTCTGCATCATTGTCCTTTGTTCATTCTCCTGTTTCACTTTACAATGAGAACAGATATAATATGAACTTAAACCCCCTTGCCCTGGGTCATTGCCAGTGCTTAATAAAAGTGTATTAGTATTTGTAGTAATGATAATAACCCACAGATAATGATGTGGCTAAAACCAAAGTGTCCCCTTGGAGATTCAGCCTCCACTCATAATCTCCTTGCTTTGCTGGATTTAATGGAGACCTTGAATGTTTCAGAGAGTCATTTCCCTTTTTAAATTACCATTATTCCACAAAGACAAACATCCTTCACTTAAGATTTCCCAAACTACCTATGTGCAGGTCTGTAGATAACCTTGTTCCTGTGTCACTGTAAGTCATACTACCTTCCTAAGACTGTACTTTGTTACTTGTGGTCCTTATATACTGAAAGAAAAACTAAACAAGCCCTCTTCCTTTTAAAATTTTAAAACAATGGTCTGTGTATATACACAAACATATGCATGTAAATGTATACACACACATATGCACATATATATTATATGCACATGTTAAGAAAATATTTATTAAAATGAAACTGAGGATCTTGGTAGCAGAGCCTAATGGAACCTGTATCCATGGTCCTTTGCATGGGGGTGTAGCTTTTTGCAAAGTGCATAGGATTCTGTTTACTGTGTCAGGGAACCTGACCTGGCTGTCATTTGTGTATTATTGACATCAGTCGCAGCAGAGCCTCTCTCTGTCCCTGTCTGTCAATCTGTCGCTTGTCCATGACTCTCCTTCTTGACTATATGATTCATCCCTTCTTTGGGGTTGGGACAGATAAATATTTTGACTTACAAGCACTTCTGCTGATTTAAAACCATCCCTCAGAAGCTAGACGTTCATGACTGGTTTCTTTAGCACCAGAAACAGAGAACAGGAACCCAGACCATGTTGCTTGTCTAGGCCATGCCTTAGATGAGTCATGACAGATAAAGATCAGTTGAAAAAAGTGGACATGTTTAACCTGGAGGGAAAAAAAGTCAGGGAGGGGCATGATGGGCAGGAAAAGAACACTATCTTCAAATAGGTCTGTCATAGGGAAGAAGTAATAAACCTGTTGTCTGGCTCTAGAGGGCAGATCCTGGGACAAGAATAAGATGAAAAGGTGAACATTTAGGCTTGATGCCTAACAATTTAAGTTTCCCAAAAGTAGAATGGGCTGCCTCAGGAGGCAGGGCTTTCCCCACCTTAGGGGCCTTCAGGGATGATCACTTGGATATGCTAGTGAAGATTCCTTTGGGGGTATGGATTAGACTAGATGGCAATGGAGGTCCCTTGCAATTTCTATGATTCTTCAGACAAACCAGAATACTCAACAGTTAAATCAGACTAAATTTAAAAGAACTACCTTTGGGGCAGCTAGATGGCAAAGTGGTTAAAGCACTGGCCCTGGATTCAGGAGTACCTGAGTTCAAAGCCGGCCTCAGACACTTGACACTTACTAGCTGTGTGACCCTGGGCAAGTCACTTAACCCCCATTGCCCCGCAAAAAAAAAAAAAAAAAGAACTACCTTCAATTGCCTCCGAACCACACAACCATTACAAAATATAATATACACGGGGGCAGCTAGGTGGTGCAATGGATAAAGCACTGGGCCCTGGATTCAGGAGGACCTGAATTCAAATCCAGCCTCAGACACTTGACACTTAATAGCTGTGTGACCCTTGGCAAGTCACTTAACACTCACAGCTCCGCCCAAAAAAAAAAAATCTATGGGAGATCACTCATGGAAGCCGAGGGAGGGAGGCAGAAATGGATTTCATGACCATTTGGCTTGGCAAGGACATTGGTAATCTCTCTCTCTCCCCCCCTCCCCACCTCCTGCCCCAGTTTCTGGACTAAGTGACCTATGAAGTTTTTAAGTTTGAAATTCTATTCCTATAACTCAGCCTCCCACTGTTTACCCCCTGCATCCTCATCATGGTGCATTCAGGCCATGTTTTGCGGGATTTTCATTTCTCATCAGGGCTGCTCCAGAAACCTTTTCATTCTAGATCACTGCAGCCTGTGGAATTTACTCTCTGCCTCTGGGGTTTCTGATTGAATGGCTCCTCCCAGAACTTCCATTTAAGGAGGGGGCCCAAGCCAGACACCCATTTCTCAACAGGCTGACCCTCCAGATTTTTCCATGATGCACCTGCCTTTCTCTTCACCCCCTTTTCAATGTCTTTTTATGTGTTGTCTTCCCCATTATAAGTTATTTGAGGGTTGAGAACTCTTTTTGCTTCTATTTGTATACTTGGTGTTTAGTATAATGCCTAGAACAGTTAGTACTTAATAAATGCTTGACTATTGACTGACTTTAACAACATGTCAGAGCAAAGTATATAGCAAATCACATTTTTTCTATTTTAAAAAATATTATATTGCTGTCTTTTGTTTTTACTCATTATTTCCCCTTAAATACCCCCATATAGAGGCAGCAGGTGGTACAGTGGATGGATTACTGGTTCTTAGGTTAGGAAGACCTGAGTTCAAATCCAACTTCAGAAATTTACTAGGTTTGTGATCCTGGACAAGTCACAACTTCTTTTTGCCTGTTTCCTCAACTGTAAAATGGGCATAATAATAGCTCCTACCTTGCAGGGTCATTGTGAAGACAAAATGAAATATTTGAAAAAAAAAAAAAGCTTAGCCCTGTGTCAAGCACACAGTAGGCACTATATAAATGCTTAGTGCTATGGCAAGCACATAGTAGGCACTATATAAATGCTTACTCCCTCCCCTCCCTTCCCTTGCCATTTAATTGTAACAACAAAAGTACTGATGGAGAGTCAACAAAGAAAAATTTTAATCCAGGAACAAAGTATATTGCTTAACTGACACTGGAGTTCAAGTTTAAAAATTAGGCAGATTATTTTTCAGTCAGCTCTGATAGAGTAATATGGAATTAAATACATTGTGAATTATTTCTTTGGTTTGATGTGCTTCATTAGGGGATATAAAATAATCCAGTCATTTTTGTTTCTATCATATTCATTTTTGGCAGAGAATTTATTCAATCACTAGTATCTAGTTATTTACGTGAGGCAAACCAGCGGTTTTGCATTCCCTAAGGAAGGCTCTATTAAAACTCTTAATGTGACACCACATATTTTTACTAGACTAGAAAATAGTTAAAATTTTAATTTAAATTGAAATGACTATGTAATAGCTGGACAAATCAGTCTGAGATCCCCAGAGCTCTTAATTGTAATTCTCCATTGTTTTCTATGCATAAATTTATTTTCCAAGCGTGTGTTCAGAAATATTCACTAATTTTTTCAAATGTTCTGTACTCAATTTAAAACTCACTTATTTAATAACTTTTTATGGCTAACAACTTCATGATTAAACTTTAATGTTAAATATAAATAGCTGAAATAATAAGCCTATTAGAGTGTTTAAAAAAGGAAGTGTACTGCACATTAACATGAGCATAATTTAGGGAACCATGTTTAAGGAGAAAAAGCGATCAGTGAATAACAAAGTGGAGAGTTTTAATTTTTTTTTTTAAAGAAAAGCATCACTTTTAAGTCAGAAGATCTAGAACCATACCCTAGTTTTGCTATTCACTATTTGTGTAAACATGGATAGAGCACTTCTCTGCCTCAGTTTCCTAATCTGTAAAATGAAAGCATTAGCTTCAAAAGTACCTAAGTTCCCTTCTATTGAGGCAATTGGTGGCAGAATGGAAATAGAGAGCCATGTCTGGGGTCAGGGAGACCTGGAGTTCAACTCCAGTCTCAGACACTTACTAGCTGTGTGACCCTGGACAAGTCACTTAATCTCAGTCCTCCTCACTTTCCTCAACAATAAAATGGTGATAATAGCACCTGCCTTGTTGGGAAGATCAAATATTTACAAAAAGCACTGAGCACAGTGCCTGGCTCATTGTAGGTATTTAATAAAATGCTTTTTGGATTTAATTATATCCAGGTATAAAATGTCTGACAGTTCACTTTGCCCAGTAGCAATGCTACCCCATCAGCACCTAACTCTTCCACCTACCAAAGCACCAGATAATATTTAAAATTTTTTTTAAAACTAAGATATTTCTGTGAACTAGTTTTGTTCAACCATATGAATTGTCTATAAGTTTTTTTTCTTTTTTTCTTCCATTAGAGGGAGAGAAAGAGATTTCTAATTTAAAAAAATAATAAAATATAATTTAAATTTCCTTTTAAAAAATCTAATATAAACCAACCTAAAAATCATAGGCCCCTTAATTCAAAATATTATAAGGTGCTTCTCAAAGGAAGTCCTGAAAGTACAGGAGGGACAAACAACTGCACTGCATGGGTCACTAGGTTAAGATCTACTCTTTTTGCTTGGATATTTTTTTCCAGGTGAATAAGGCAAGAAAATTTTGGGTAAGAATTGGAGGAAACGGGGCAGCTAGGTGGCGCAGTGGATAGAGCACTGGCCCTGGAATCAGGAGGACCTGAGTTCAAATCTGATCTCAGACACTTAACACTTACTAGCTGTGTGACCCTGGGCAAGTCACTTAACCCCAATTGCCTCACACACACACAAAAAAGTCAAGATATCACCCTCCTGATGTTACTGGTCCTCTTTGAGAACAAAGGATGAACAACTACACTGTATTGTGGACTCCACTGCTCCCTATATCCATTCCACAATGATTTCTTCCAAAGTCTCGCTCTCATAGTATCCTTCCTTTTTTGTCTTCAAGTATCCAGAAGTCACTTTGAGGAAAGTCCTGGGGCACTCCTTCCATATTCTTGGCAATCTTTTATCAACTGTGCTTTGTCAATTTCCTGGAAATGATGGTGTTACACTTAAAACCTCTGCTTTTTTCTCAATTCAATGTCTTATCAACAATTCACTTATACAGAGTGGGCTAAAAGTCACCAAGGGGTTTCAATATTTAATAATTCCATTATTTTTTGTTCCTAACTTACCATACCATAGCATCATATACAGTATATATAGAAAATGAATTTATATTATGTGTGAAAAAGCAAATCTCATAAATGGCAAAAAATACAGAAAAAACAATTTTCAAAAAATTATTTAAGCATCATGACTTTTGGCCCACCCCATTCCCCTGTCTTACTCAAAAAGTTGGTGCCTAAGAGTTGGCTACTGAATGAATTCTTGGATAAGGGGGAAAGACACACACTATTACTAATTATACTATGAACCAGTTACCAACATACTGGAAACAAACTTCTGTTGATAATCAGTATTCATTGCACTTGAGTAAAAGTTTGGGTCATGTGTTCCTGGTGGGTAAGAATTTTCTACATTCTGGAAACATTGTGAATACAATGTGTCCAACTTGAATCTACTCACACCAAGATGAGAAAACAACAGTGACTTGAGCGCTGCCGGAAATGCCTGACAGAGGCTGATCGGTCTTTTATTCTCACTGATAAGAGCAAGCTCAACTGCTGAATGAAATGGTCCCAATTAAGGCAAAAAACAAACATGAAAACCCAGAATATAGTTTGAGCTAGCATTCCTGAGGGTTTGCTACTATCTTCTTGGCTCCCAAAGAAAGGACTGTGCAGACACAATAGGATGGGGTGAATATAAAGCTACTTAAGTAATCTAAGAAACTAGTAAAATTAACAATATTTACAAAGAGATAAGGAATATGAATCTTAAATCCTCCTTTAAATTAAAGCACTGGGGGGGGGGGGGCGCAGCGGATAGAGCACCGGCCCTGGAGTCAGGAGGACCTGAGTTCAGATTCTGCCTCAGACACTTAACACCTACTAGCTATGTGACCCCGGGCAAGTCACTTAACCCCAATTGTCTCACCTTCCCCCCCCCTCCCAAAATTAAAGCACCGGGGGAGGCAACCAAAGAAACAAAAAATAGATTAGCTACAATCCTATCCTAAAATAAATATTCCTGGACACTTCCTCCCTTTACTTGAGAAATTAAGCTTTATCTAAATAGAATTTACTGACTCTAAAAAGACTGGACCAGGCTAGATTCTTCTTTAAAAAGGTTTTTGTTGTTATTGATGTTGAAGACTGTAAAGAGATGCAGTGATCAAGGAGGAACAGCAAGAGACTTGAGAGGGATCTGGACCCAATCCCTCCTGACTCTATTCTGGAGCATTTCACAATGCTTTTCAAATTACTTCAGTGTTTCAATGGATCTGTGATCTCCTCAACATGGCTACTCAATTTAAGGATGCAGATTTTGACCCATCCACGCCTTCTCGTCCTATGTGACTTTTACTCATCTCCTCCCACCAATTTTACACAAGGGGTCCAACCTAACCATGGAGATCAATGGAATAGTTATGCAATCATGTGGTGAGGGTACACATTTTGTTAGACCCAAAATGACTGGTAGCAGAACCTCTAATAATGGCAATTCTAAACTCATAATGATCTTGCAGTTAACTGAAATCAGAAAAAAATCTAGTTGAAAAGGAAACTGGTATAATGAAATATTTTCTTATTGCTTTGGAAAAGTAGCTATTCATTCTTCAGATAGTTAAGTCCAGTAAAAACTATACCAATGTAATTCTAGCTCTAACCTTCAAGGCCAATATTAAAGTTAAACATAAATATAAGAGTTAGTCAAACATTTATTCATTCCTACAAGTATTATCATGTACCTACTATGTGAAGGCCCTGTGGTAGGTAAGACTTAGGGAGATTATCATAATACAATATGTAAATTCATAGTTCAAACACTACAATTGTAGACTTAACATATTTATTGATGACAATTCTATTTTATTCAACATATTGAGCATGTTGTTTAACTCTGATAACCACAGCTGTGACTTAGTTAACGATCTCCATAAATCCTACTTAGAACAGATATAGGAAAAAATTATGCAAATTAATTCTTATCTGTTTTTCTGCCCAAGGCATACTTGATAACTGATAAAACGTACCCAAAATGGTCTTTACTTAAGAGTTAGAAAGACATTCAATGTTTTATTCAGATGATAATCCCAAGTACAAAAAAGAGAAGAGCTATATGCTTTATTCATTAAGTTATTTTATTCCAGAAAGAAACTGCACATCAAAGGCAGAGTTACAAGCTCACATTCACAAAAGGAAGTGAATATAAGAAAGTCAACAGTTATTAATATGCAAAGGTACATGATTAAAAAAACAGTAATGGATAATAACAGATGGGATTGCCTTAGATTCATACATAAAATGTCTTCTGTTTGAAAACAAAAAAAAGACATTAGTTCTTACAATAGTCCTTTTTGGATACAATTTTGGTTCCAATGGACTAAAATTCAAACTGATCAAGTCACATTCTCAGTAGGGTAGTCTAACACCCACACTTAGTCCACAGGCTATATAAACCATGCATCAATTACACCTTGCAGCTAGAAAGGATGTCTTCAACTAATCTCTTGTAAACCCAAGCATCACCCTTAAGCCTTTGCCTCCTGATACCCACCACCTCAGGTTTGCTAAGTTGGCATACTTCTAGCTCAAACTGCATTGTCACTTTGCCAAAATCTGACTGTGTTTGACACTTCAGTGTATAGCTGTGAAAAACAAGATAAGAAGGTAGTTAGTAGGAAAGCCATGAATAGTGTGGATGACATATAAGACAATTCTGAGCCTTTATGAGGCTAATAGATAAAACAGACAATCATTTCACATCAAGCAATGTATTAAGGTGTAGTTTCAAGACAACATGGCTATTATGCCTCAGTGACAAGTGTGACTGGAGCTTCCCCTGGAAAATAAATGAGAATACTAAGGAGAAATAAGGATGTGTTGGGTTTGTTTTTTTAAAATCCTTATTAGAATTCTGCCTTTCTTCAAGTAAAATAGCTTCTTTTACATTGTACTAGTGTTTGGGGTTTTTTTGTTTTTAACTATATTACCACATATCAGGCTATTCTCATACATTCTTCAGGTTTTACCCAAACAAATCTTTCAGTGCCCTTACCTTTAAATGTTATGCCATATTCACTATGGAATCAAGTGGCCAGAAAGCTATTTTATTTGTCTTGTTGTTTTGTTAATGGCTGTCCTTTGCATATGAGGATAATACTGACTTCTTAGTAGAGTCTTTTAAAAAAAACTTTTTCCCCACAAAAGAGTTATGTTTACCATAACACATAATAAGAATGGTCCATTTCTAAGGAGCTACTTAGCTTCAAACAAAAAATAACCCAGCACCACTTGTTGGAGGACTGATGAACCCACTTTGTGATCAGGTTAAAAAAAGAATTCCAAGCAATATTTATGGTATTACTTAACCTGGAATATATTCCTAGTGTCTTCATTACAGTCTTCATTTTAGACTAACATACCTTATTTGAAGCAACAATTGTGTTGCAAAAGGTGCAAATAGATAAATCAAATCATGTTTTGGAATCAATTTACACTAAAACTGTGCAAATGCTTTATCTACATTTATGACCGAACCACCAAAGTTCTGATTTTAGTCTCTCCTAGTCCAATTTAGCCTATATTCTTATATCAAATTAACCTTCCTAATGTACATAACTCTCAGTTTCGTTGCTCAAAGGTTTCTAATAGTTCCCTATTATCTCTTGGACAAAATCCAAATTCCTTAACCAGGTATTAAAGGCCCTACATAAAGTATAGTTTCCACCTACTTTTACAGTTTTAACTCACCCTACCCTTCCATTCATCTGGACTACTCATTGTTTTCCCCCAAATGGCTCATGCTTTCCAGACTCTACTCCAGTGTTTCCTTTGCCAAGTATATGTGAAAAGTTTAAAAAAGTCCTTCAGGGGCAAGTAGGTGGGGCAGTAGATAGAGCACCAGCCCTGGAATCAGGAGTACCTGAGTTCAAATCCGGCCTCAGACACTTGACACTTACTAGCTGTGTGACCCTGGGCAAGTCACTTGATTCCAATTGCCTCACCAAAAAAAAAAAAAAAAAAAAGTCCTTCAGAGGAAGGACAGATGACTTCTAGGTAGGAGGATCCAAGAAAGCTCCTTAAGAAGATGGCTTTTGGGTGGAATTAGGTGGCACAGTGGATAAAGCACCAGCCCTGGATTCAGAAGGACCTGAGTTCAAATTCAGCCTCAGACACTTGACACTAGCTATGTGACCCTGGGCAAGTCACATAACCCTCATTGCCCCCCCCCCAAAAGATGGCCTTTGAGTTAAGCCATTATGAAGACAGTACTATTTCTGCAGAACAGGAATGATAGAAGTTGAATATTAAAAATTAAAAGCAAAATACAGAATAAATTATTAAAAGCAGTGCAGTTTTTCTCATAAGATGATTTGATATTATCTAATGTAACAAATGTATATAATTCTTTATGGTTTATTAAGCAACCCAATTTTTCAGATGAGAAAACTGAGACTGAAAAATTAGTGACTTCTGATGATCAGCAAGATAAGAAGTGTCAGGGCTGGGGTTCAAACACAAAAGTACAGACTCCCTTTGCACTACATCATGAGCTTGGTACTTACCCCTTTTGCACAAAGTCAACATGCTTTTTTGGAAGGACAGAAATTATTTCAGCCAAGAGTTGATCTGGATTCACTAATTTGGTTGTGGTCACATTATAGTGAGCCTAAAAGAGCCAAAAGAAAATAGAGGCCTCATTATCACCACAGCTATCCAGTAACAATTCACGTTGACTCATAACATCTGACTTAGAGATTCAAAGCTCTATTTTTCAAAAACTACCATAGAAATTCCAAGATAATACATAGACAAGGATAGCTTGGTGAAATCCCAAAATGTGGTTTTGGGTTTTAACATTCTCTCCTACCAAATATATTATTTTATTTTTGTTTTTAATCAGAAATGCCAACTCACAGCCGATCTGACCTTCCTTCCCACACTATAGTAGTAATGCTAACAAGCACTGAAATATAAACAGAAGGAAACTGAAGCAAATGGCCTGGATAATTCATAATGGTATATCTATATATACCTCCTCTGGTTGACTGATGGTGTCAGAGATTCGAAGATAAGACAAAAGTATCTATGGTGATGCTGAAAGAGCACGCTATTTTGGATTACAGGTATTCTAGTTATACATAATAACTCAAATGATTTCTTCACAGTCTTGATCATAAATTTCAGAAGTGTTTATCTTCATTTCTAATTGGTATTCAATAAGCGGTAGTTCCTAACTCTTCAGTTTTAAGCTTCTATGCTTCTCACCTTCTGTTACAGTTAATAAGCTGAAAATAAAGCATATAAAAAGGCTCACCATGTAAAGGAATCTTTTGTGAAATGAAGAATTTATCTGATTTTTATCCTATTTTTACATATAAAAATAATAATTGCTGACATTTACAAAGTAGCTGATCATTTGCAAGGGTGTTTCCATATATGGTCTTTTGCAACAACAGCTCTGAAAGGTAAGTACCACAGGCATTTTTATATCCATTGCACAGAGAAGGAGACAAAGGCTCTTGCTTAGACTACAGCTACCAGGTGTCAGAGGTAGGTCTCCTGGCTCCCAGCCTAAGGTTCTTCCACTCAAAGCACAGCTTCGTGGGGCAGTAGCCTGGAAATCAAGATGCCTGAATACTAATTCCAAATCAGCTGCAAAAAGCTGGACTAAATAACTCCCCAACATTCCTTCCAGTTTTAAAATGTTTCTGATTAAAACAAGGCACTGCTACACATGATATGCTTTTTGAAACAAATAACTTCTAAGACAAATTTGTGAAAGAAAATACCTTAGGTCCACCAAAAAAAAAAAAAAAGAGGAGAACAATGATGAAGAAAACCAAAGAAAAATAGCAGTAAGCTTCTCTCTCCAGATCAGAACTGTCTAAGATTGTCAAAAGCCTCTTAGCATTTGGGGGAGGAGGAAGCCAGAAGTGGGACATGGGATGCCTGCCCTGTATTTCAGAAGGACAAAGCCAGGTCCATCTGGGTTACTTCACAGTGTATACCTGGGTCCTCCAAGTAGCCTCAAGCCAGGGTGCTGGCAGAGTGAACCACAAAAGAAGACAAAACCCATACAGCACTTAGGGAGCCCCAGAGCTACAGCAGAAGATGGGCCAGCACAACCCCCAGGAAGCACCAGCAAAGGGCCTTTCAAGAAGTCTTGTGCCCAATGCAATCAATGACATCTGGCTGGGGTCTATCAGGAAAACAACACAGGGTACACCTAATTCCAGGGAGAAGACTGTGCAAGGAGTAAACAGAAAAAGACCTAAGCCAAAGCCCATGTTGGGCCACCAGGAAATAGACCCAGAAGCTAGGGATCCCAGGAGAAGGTGAGACCTCATCCCAGCTACCTGATCCAAAATCACAGTGGCAAGAGCATCCAGACTACAGGAGGCACAATCAAGCAGGGCCTAACATCCAAGAGCATAGGAGGGAACAGAATCTGGCCCTGACACAAAGTAAGTCTCAATCCAGAAACTGAGATTGGCAATGTAATTAAACAAAAGAAAATGCTGAACACAAGAATGAAAAACTGTGGATTAACAGATGACCAAGAAGCAGACATTAACTCCACAACACGTAAGGAAAGAAAAGAGAGAAGGAAAATTATAATAGAAGGTAAGATATAAGAAGAGAGGAAGGAGAACTCACTATTTTTGCATAATTGGGGTGAGCAAGAAGATGTATATGAAAGCATGGAGGAAAAGAGCATATCACGATTTCCACTGTTATCTGAACCAAAGAAGGGCTGACCTCCTTCCTCCCCTCCCCAACACACACACACACACACACACACACACACACACACACACACACACACACACACACGCATGCATACACGAACAGAAATTTGGGGTAGAAATACATTAAACTGAACAGTAATTAAACTCAACAAATATATATATTTTTTCTTTTTGAAAGTAAATTTACCCTTAGTCTTCTTGGTCCATCTCTAGTAGATCCTTTCTTTTTGTTTGGGGTAAGCATTGTAATCATTTTATCCAACCCCCTTTCAAGACTCCCAAACATCTTGGTTCCTTTTCTTTTTGGAGGACTGTCTCTATGTGCTTGATTAAGATCCAGTTCCACTGAACGGCATCTTTAAAAGAAAAATTTAGCCAAGAAAGTTATTTAGCCTAACATTATTCAACAAACTATCCTTTATACAGCATGTTTATGTCAACTTTCTGCAAAATTCTCCAAAATGGCAGACCTCCTCACCTGAAATAAAATTTCAGCAAAACCTTGATAGTACAACCTTTTAAAAATTATATTTTTAGGGGGACAGCTAGGTGGCACAGTGGATAAAGCACTGGCCCTGGATTCAGGAGGACCTGAGTTCAAATCTGACCGGACACTTGACACTAACTAGCTATGTGACCCTGGGCAAGTCACTTAACCCTCACCTCCCCACCCAAAAAAAAAATTATATTTTTAATAGTAAGAGTATCAACAAAGCTGGTATTTAAAACGTTTACATATTTGGATTAATTTTATTCCTAAATCTAACAACATACAAATAGCTTACTTAATAAGAATGTGATTGTTTGTAAAGTGTTACCAATCATACAACAATATTGGCTGCAAAAATTCACCTTAAAGATGCTTTTAATTTCATTTTCTTTGTTATTTATGTAAACTGGCATGGGGGGATGTTTAGTTTACTTAAAAATTGAGTTTTCTTTGTTAAATTTGTTGGCAAAATGGATAGATCACTAAGCCTGGAATCAGAAATACCTGAGTTCAAATCCAGCCTCTGATACTTGCTTCCTGTTTGACCCTTGGCAAATTACTTAACCTATACCTCAGTTTCTTAATCTGTAATCTAGGGATAATAATCATAGCATCTATCTCCCAAGGTTGTTGTGAGGATCAAATGAGATAATAATCATAAAGCATTTAGCACTATGTGTCTGGCACATAGCGTTATATAAATGTCAGCTATCATCATCATCATCATTATTATTAAATTTCTATGTAATCTTGAGAGAATCAACAAACTGTTAACAAACATAATGAACAGTCAAGTGGGTCCAAATTGGTTAAAGTTATTTACATCTCTTCAGCATCTAGATATGGTATTCAAACTAGGGCTGCAGTTCATAGAATCTAGAGCTGAAATGACCCTAAGGTTTCAAACTTAAACCTATCATATCATAAATAGGTAAACTGAGGGCCAGAGAAGTTAAGAGATCATATGGGATGTAGAACTAGATCTGGAAGGAACCTCTATGAATTATCTAGTCTTCATTTTATAGGAGGAAGAAATAGAGACTCAGAGAAGTCACACCAGCAACAAGGGCAGGATTTAAATCCAGTCTTCTAATCCCCACCTCACAGGAACTTCACAGTAAACTAAATCATTATTTCTCAGAATCAAAGATGTAGAGTGAATCTTAGAAACAATCCAGCCTCATCCCCTTATTTTACAGAAAGGAGCAGGGGGGAAAAAACTGTAGTTCAGAGAAGTGACTAATAATTGATTTTAGTGTCGGAGGCAAGATTAGAACTCGAGGCTCTTGCCCCTATTCCAAGTTCTCTGCAAAATATACCCAGATCCTTCATAAACTAATACCATAACATCAAACTAGACTTAGTCCAGCAGCACACAGAAAGATTACATAATCTAGAAAATAATTTAAATAGAGTTGTGCATATCTGATGACATATCACTGAGTATTATGGACTGAGGAAATCTGGTCACATCTTAGGTGAACTCAGCATATAAGTAACTAACCACTTACCGTCTCTCAGGACTAATAATGGCTGTTGGTAGTTCCTTTATCCTCTCTGGATTTAATTCCTTGCACTGAGTTCTCTCTGATGGACCAAAAACAAAACAAACAAAAAAACCACTTTATAAAATATAAGTTGTAGGTATATTTTGAAATTGGACAATTTTATCAATATCTAGAATAATTTTTTTCTTAGAAATTTCAAATAATATTACTTCTCCAAATACAGTTCTTCCACTATAGTTACTCAATAGAATTAGTCAAAATTTAACAATAAGTACATATTGCCACTGTTTCCCATTCATGTTGATGGCAGAAATGGAGATGAGAAAATATATAAAATTAGAGGTAATCAGGCAATACAGTGATTGATGGGAACAAGGGGGAGAAGTGGTTAGAATCTAAAAAAGAAGTAATTAGAATCTGCTCAAATGTCTCATTCTTCCTGCCTCATGCTGCCATCAAAGCAAGGTAGGAGATTGGAGAAGACAACTCTTACATACTTAGAGAAGTCAAAGGGAGAGTAAGATCAGCTTTATAAGCAACTTTTAGAAAGGTACCCATTCTACAAAGCAAAGCACATTTAAGCTTAAAACCACTTTCCAAGGATTCATAGTAATGACAAAGTAGGGTCTGGAAAGAAACACAGGCAAGACCTATGATTTCATTAGCATAAACTCCCACTGTGAGAACTCCCTCCACCAACACTGATTACAATGTATGACTTGATAAATAAGTCCTAGGGAATTGCTTAAGGTACCCGGACTTTAAAGAACTCGCCATGGTCAGACAGCTTAATAAGAGACAGTGCACCAGCACTGTCAAGGACCCTGTGCCAAACTGAGGCAATGCTTTATCTAGCAGAATATCCTTTCCACATTGCACTTAAGTAAAATGTCTTTTGTGAGCTGTTGACTGGTCTACAAGTGTCTCGTTTTGTTCCAATCCTGTACCTGGACCATAAGGCTTGACTGAGCCAGGCCTGGCCTACAACAGAGGTGGGAGGGAAGGTGCAGGCTAGTCACCGAGTGGAACCATAAGTGGGCTGGACTGGAGCAGCCACAGCTGGAGAAGGGAAGAAGGTCGTGTGCACTCATCAGCTGTTAATAACTAATAAGGTCAACCATAACAAGAGAATGGGTAAAAGAAGGAAATCTAAGCATGTTATAGAATCTTTAAGAGCATTTATTCATAACTTGAGTGAAATGACAGGAGAAATTAGGTTACATTTTTCTAAGGTGGACCATATGGCTCTCTTTTATATTATGTTTCAAGGACCACACCAGCCTCTTGCTTTCTATTTTCACATATCTACCTAGAAGCCAATTGGAAAAACCCTAGATTTGCGATCAGAGAACTTGGGTTCAGATCCCAGCTCTCCTACCTCCTGAGTGACCTTAAGCAAGCCACTTTCTAACTCAATCTGAAGCTTATGATGCTAAACTATTTTTTATTTACAGAAGATCAGAGACAGTGGGACCTCAACTTGTATTTCACTAAAAAGGCCCTTTGCAACAGTCTTAACAAGTAGATGAAGATGCTTGAAGGCGTCAAGTCAAGGAGAACCCACCACCTGCTAAGGCAGCCAATTTGACTTCTGAACAGTACTTACAGTTAGAAAGTTTTCCTTACATTGATTCTAAGCTTGCCCCTCTGAAATTTGCACTTATTGCTTCTAGATCTGTTCTCTGGGGAAAGCACAAGTCTAACCCTCTCATCCACATTACAGACTTTTAGATTCTTGAAGAAAGTTAACACCGGCCCCACCCCCCACAACCAGTATGGATGTAGTTAAGTTCCTTCTATCAACTCAATGGTTGAATAAGTATCTCATATTTAAAGCCTAACAATCTCACATTTAGAGTCTAAAGTCTGTAAATCATCCAAGTGGAGGAAAATAACTAATCCATATTAATATTATCAATGTAATGGCTAATATGGAAATATGTTTTTCATGACTTTACATGTATAATTGCTATAATGCTTGCCTTCTCAATGGTGAAGGAGGGACTAGGGGGAGGGAGAAAATCTGGAACTCAAAAAACCGAAATTCAAAAAATCCACATGGCAAATAAATTTAAAGAATGGATAAATATTTTTCAAATTCTTAGTGTAAATAGGGAGAAGGGGGAGGCACTAGCAGTTGGGAGATCAGGGAAGGCTTCAAGTCAGAGGTAGTATTTGGGCTAAGTTCAAATTAGTGACTTCAGAAACAAACATGAGTGCGAAGGGACATAGAGAAAAGACAGGATGTTATGTATGAAGAACAGCAAGGAGGTGAATTTGATGGAAATGTGGAGTACATAAAAGGGTATGATGTAGAATAAGGCTGAAGGAAGGCTGGAGCTAAATTGTAAAAGACTTTAAATGGAGTTTGTAAAACATGATTCATGATTAAGAAATTAAATAAGGCTTAAAAATTACTCAGATCCCTCAGGCTTATACGTGAATATTTTCTTCATGAGTCGGAAGGCACTGCACATGAAAAGCACCAAACATTACCACAAAAAAAAAAAATTTAACTGCTTATATAAACACGGTGTAGTAGAAAGAACACTGGATTTGGAGTCGAAAGAATTAGGTTCAAATTCCAGCTACTTATTACATAAGTGACCATGTAGAAGCAATTTTGTTGCTAAGTGTCTCAGTTTCCTCACCTCTAAAATGGATTAAATAATATTTAAGATCTGTTACATTTCCCCAGGGTATGGATAATGCTAAGGGAAGCTGTGAGGACCACCCTTTTCCTTTGCCAATAAACTTAGCAATACATCTTAGGATAGAAGACTAGCTGTCTGGAAAGTGTGATAGAAATCAGAGGGGCTGGAGGAAGGAGGAATGTAGAAAGTCAGTATTTAGGAAGAGACTGAAAGAAACTAACTTTTTGCCCAGAGACAAGGACATGCATATTGATGCAGGTTAATGACTGTATAATGTGTATAAACCAACTAAGGCAGGTAATTCTGGCCTGATATTTAAATGACATTTGGGAAGGAAAAGGAAAAGAGCTACATTTCTGAAAGCCATAAGGATGAGAGGAGAAGGGCACATGCCTCACTCCATGTGAAGCCTTGTAATTCTGAGAAAAGAACAAATGTTTAGCTGTTCTCTGCCACAGGCTTGTTCCCTTACAGCTTTTGGCCAGTCACCTGGGCCAAGAAAGTACTCAGATAAGTCAAGTCTCCTCTAACCTTGGGAAGGTCATGATGGCAGAGGCTGGGCAGGGAAGAACCTTTCCAGCTCTGCATCATACGATCCTATAAACATCTGGCTAGCAATGCAGGAATAATAAGTAGCAAAGCTGGGGCAGCTAGGTGGCGCAGTGGATAAAGCACCGGCCCTGGAGTCAGGAGTACCTGAGTTCAAATCCGGCCTCAGACACTTAACACTTACTAGCTGTGTGACCCTGGGCAAGTCACTTAACCCCAATTGCCTCACTAAAAAAAAATAAATAAATAAGTAGCAAAGCTGGGTTTCACACCCAGGCCCTCAGACTCCAAATCCCGAGTACTTTGCACTGCCCTAACCACTCCACTACCTTTTATTAGCAACTCAGAAGTAACATGAAAGGTGCAGAAATAGGTTGACACACTCATTTCAGCCCTGAGCCACAGAGAATTTTGTTTTTATTCTAAGATTTTTTTTTAAGTGCTAAATATCTAGCAACTGACATCTGTTATTTGCCTTTAAATGAGGCACTGATCTCTCCAAAATATACAATCCTGCCTTCCAATGACGTGGGATTCTTTTCTATTCCCCCCAGTAAGTTTGCCTGTGACAGGTAAAGGCCTGGCACTGAAGCAGCTTCAATTCTCCAACGAGCAATATCGTGCAGACATAGAAAAAAGAAAATAAGCAGACATCTGTCTCAACGGCCCCAAACATTAGTTGTGGATAACTGAGAGTTGACTCTATTTACATTCTAAGTAACAGAAACCACAGAATATTAAAAGAAGTTTTGATTCTTCTAGATCTTTTCGGAAAGGCTGGTCATCTATCTCTTAACTATCACACAGGCATTTGACTTACTTGATGTAATGTATTCAAAGATACAATCTATTTCTTCATTTCTACAATCGAAACTTTTAATACGCATACAATCTATACCTTTGTAAGGAGAAGGATGATTTGGTACAGTTAATATTCCTTTTTCATGCACAGTCTTGCTAACAGGAGTCTTTGGAATGGGCAGTACAAAGTGTTCTTCATCCTTCATAGCAGACTTAGCAGGCTTAGGCGTGCACACATTTTCTTTGTTCTCTGATTTCTTTGTGGCTGCTCTGCACAATATTGGAGTTAATGGCTTAGATTCCATATCGTTTGATTCTGTCCAATGCTTTGCAAGCTACAAAAAAAGTTATTGAATGAAGCTCATTGCAGTAGAGAAAAAGTTAATGTCTTATATCACTATCTAATCATTTGACAATTACCATGCAACACATGTTTAAAAATTTAACAGAAGCAAAAGAAATTAATATTTGTGTATTTAAAGACACGTAGATTTAGCTGACAGTAAATATCAATCACTTTAGGTTAAAGTTCAAAGTCTTCCCTGTTATGTTTGACCCCAGATCAACAGAATTGTTGACTAATTAGTCAATTAATCAATCAATAAACATTTATTAAGCACCTAATATTCGCCAAGTACTGTGTTAAGTATTGGGGATACAAAAAGAGGCAAAAGACAGTCTCTGTCCTAAAGGAGCTCATGATCCAAAGGGGGAGACAATATGCAAACAAATAAATAAAAAGCAAGCTATATACAGGATAAATAGGAAATAATTAAAAGAGGAAAAGCACTGGAATTAAGAGGAGTTACAGGAAGATGATAGAAACTAGGTGATAGGTGTTTTCTTTTTTAGATAAGAAAAAAAATCAATCATTAACTCAAAGGAAATTCCTTGGGGGAGAAAAGAACCTATGACAAAAAGGTATATGGTACCTAAAACTAAAGTTTAAGTTTATAGAACCTAGGAATTGCTAGATTTTCATTCATGCATTATCTCTGGCTTGGAATGCATAACAAACTTTCTTTTTTTCTTTTCTTCTTATTCTGAACTTGATAAACACTAACCAAAATGAGCATTTCCATATACATTGTGGAAGAGGAGAGGATTGTACATGAAAAGGCAAATATTTACACAATAGATTTTCAATATTAGCTTCCTATTTCATTAGTGTGTTTAAGTTGAATAGTTTATATGTAATTTTAAATTAATTTGTACTTAAGAGAAAACCCTTGTACCATTTTGGGAGTCTTTAAAGCCATCTCTGTAAATGAAATATCTTCACATGGTTCATAAATAAGTGGTAATTCCAAGGTGTCAAATTCATAATTATCATTATTGTGGGTTACATGTTTAAACTCAGTTTTTTTTTTAAACTATTCAGTGGCTGGGATAGGGGAGGTAAGAAATGGTTAAACGGATTATGTAGAAAAACTATAGTTTGAGAATTATTAAATTAGTTAGGCTCTCTTAGGGGCTGGGAGAACCTTTCTGAACCAACCACTTTTTCAAACTGTAAGATATATTTTCACATTTAAGATGATTCCATGGGATCTTACAGCTGGGAAAGATCTCAAAGGCTATCTAACCCAATTCATATCTGAAAATAAATCTCTTCTGGAGCATCCCTGAGAGGCAGTCAGTCACCTAGCCTCTACTTTATAAGTCTTTCTTTTCATCAGACCTAAATCTGCCTGCTTGAAAATTCTACCCCACTGCTTCGAAATATGCCCTCTAGAACCAAGGAAGAAGTCTAATCAATCCTCCACATGAAAAAAAAGAAAAAGACAAATATTGGAGGGGATATGGAAAAATAGGGACACTAATGCACTATTATTGGTGGAGTTGTGAACTAGTCCAACTATTCTGAAGAATAATATGTAACTTTGCTCAAAGAGCTATAAAAGTGTGCATCCCCTTTGACCCAGCATTATTACCCCCTGGTCTATCTACCCCAAGGATATCAAAGGAAAAGGAAAAGGAACTATTTGGGTTTTTGTTTGTTTGTTTGTTTGTTTAGTGAGGCAATTGGGGTTAAGTGACTTGCCCAGGGTCACACAGCTAGTAAGTGTTAAGTGTGAGGCCGGATTTGAACTCAGGTACTCCTGACTCCAGGGCCAGTGCTCTATCCACTGCGCCACCTAGCTGTCCGAAAAGGAACTATTTGTACAAAAATATTTCTAGCAACTCTTTTCATGGTGACAAAGAATTGGAAATTGAAGGGATGCTCATCAATTGGGAAATGGCTAAACAAGATGTGGTATATGGCTGTGACAGAAAACTCTTATGCTATAAGAAATGATGAGGGGTGATAGAAGAGGATCTCCAAATCCAAGAAAAAAAAAGAAAGAAAGAACTGTGGAGTATAGATGCTGATTGAACCATATTATTTCTTTTGTTTTGGGTGCTGTTGGTTTTTTTTTTTCTTTCTATTTTGAGGTTTTGCATCACTGCTCTGATTCTTTCTCTTGTAACAGGATTAATGCAGAAATAGGATTAATGTTATTATGTGTATATATGTGTGTATATATATATATATATATCTATATGTATATGTATAGAGATATATAGATATAACCTATATCAGATTACCTGCTGTCTAGGGGAGGGGGGAGGGAGGGGGGGAGGGAGGGGTGGGAGGGAGAAAAATCTGAAATTGTAAAGCATGTATAAACAAAAGTTGAGAACTATCTTTACATGTAATGGAAAAAATAAAATACCTCATACATAAAAAAAATAAAAAGAGAAAAAAAAATAAAAAGAGAAAAAAGATACAAATGAATGATAAAACTATATTCACATGTAATTAATAAATATTTAATGAAATACAAAAAAAAAAAAAGAAATGATGAGGGGAATGATTTCAAAAAACTGGGAAGTCTTACATAAACTCATGCAAAGTAAAGTGAGCAGAACCAGGAGAGCACAATAATAGCAATACTATAATGATGATTCATTGTGCAAGATTTAGCAACTCTAATCAAAACAATTCCAAAGGATCTATGATGAAAAATGCTATCTTTTCTTGCTTGGGGTGGGGGTGGGGGGCCCACGGGGGTTAGTGCAACATGGCTAATGTGAAATGTTTTGCATGACCTCACATGCATAATTGATATCATATTGCTTGACTTCTCAGTGGATAGGGGAGGGGCTGGAAGGAGGGAGAGAATTTAGAAGTCAAAAAAATGTTTTAAATGAATGTTAAAAATAAATTTATTTCAAAAAAAAAAGAAAGAAAGAAACTAACTGTGAGGACCTAGGATCCAATCTTGCCTTTTACTCCTACTATGTAACCATGAACAGGTCATTTAATTTTTCTGAATCTCAATTTCTTCATCTGTAAATTGGACATAACAATGACTATAGTACCTCCCTCCTAAGGTATTGGGGACCCAAATGTGACTTGTACAGAATACTATAGAAGAGATTCAACCATTAGGTTGGGTATATTGAATTAGATGACTTCTAACATTTCTTCCAATTCTATAATTCTGTCATCTTATGTCTGGTCAGCCCTTTCTTTGTAATATCATTCATATCTGACCTTTTATTCTTTCCAGTTATCACCCAGTCCAGGCTCACATCATCTCATACCAAAGAGCAATCTCCCAGCCTAACTTCTAAATTGTCAATTTTTCTACCCAAAGCTCCTCTTGTTAAGAATTTTTAATAATTAACTTCTTGAAAATGTTTTTAAATAGTTCTATTCTGGTTTCTTCTCACTGGCAAATTCAGCTATTCAAACAGTAAAACCGTCTCATAACAGTGAGAATTAAGGACTTACCACATTATGCAATAAAAAGACCTAAAAGTTACCTGTAGCTCCTTGAATGAAGGAACACTAGTTTGTTCTCCACTGACAGATGGAAGCCTTAATCGAACTGGCTTTCCATGAGCTTTCTTAGCAAGAAGTAGGTGATAGGTAGCTGTGAGTTGATCATATTGCCACTGGGGAAAAACAAACATACAACTGTTTGGAATACAAATATACTGATTTCTGAAACAACAAGCTATTACTAGAACTGAGTAACTCTCAGCCCTACTATAAGATATGCACTCTGTATGAAGGATCAGCAAACTGCTCCTTCATTCATGCACTACTCAATAAAATATTGATTTGGCAAACTCCTTACTTTGCAAGTTAGAAAAACAAAAGAAAATTTTAAACATTTTTTTAAAAAAATACTGAAGGGGCAGCTAGGTGGCGCAGTGGATAGAGCACTGACCCTGGAGTCAGGAGGATGTGAGTTCAAATCCGGCCTCAGACACTTGACATTTACTAGCTGTGTGACCCTGGGCAAGTCACTTAACCCCAATTGCCTCACCAAAAAAAAAAAAATACTGAAGAAAGTTTTATGTATCTCTACTACAATTTCCTTTCATTTAAATATGCAAGAATGAATATATCTATTTCAAAAAAAGATCACTGAGAGGACAATCACATGCTATAAAGTTAGAAAGCTTAAAGAGCAGAAAATAAATTAAAAGTTCATGATTATATGATTCATAAAAATGGGCACGATGTTACACTACAATGTTACATGTAAAGTAAGAATAAAACAGCATGACAATAGGTAAACTAGAAATTCACAAAGATCTACTTTGGATATGTATGAAATAAAAGACAGAAACAGTTGAGTGAGAAGAGAGAAAGTAGAGATAATAAACACACACAGCTTTTTCTACGTGTTTGGCTGAGAAAAGGGAAAAAGAGCAACAATTTCAAGGATTTTTTTTTTTTTGAAGATGGGAGATATTTGGGAATGTCTGAAGAATCTGTGAGAAAATAATTATTTTTTTTTTAAGTGAGGCAATTGGGGTTAAGTGACTTGCCCAGGGTCACACAGCTAGTATGTGTTAAGTGTCTGAGGCCGGATTTGAACTCAGGCACTCCTGACTCCAGGGCCGGTGTTCTATCCACTGCGCCACCTAGCTGCCCCGAGAAAATAATTATTAATAATAGATTTCTAGGAGAAACCCAGACATTAGTTTTAGCTGCTCTCTCCCCCTCACCCAAGAAACCTGATGGGGATGAGTTCACATGAACAAAAGGAATGCAGATTGATTCTTTTGTTTAGTTAGGGGAAGAAGCACCTAATCTTTGGAACCTGCCCTCTCTAAGACCAACCCTCAATTCATGTCAATCAATGGAGCTAAATGATGCTATAACCAATCAACTTAGATCAATGTATGGTGACCTGCATCTATCTAAAGGGGATAAAACCTCTGGACACACTTTTACTCCCCATGTACCCTCCTCTCTCTTTCTCTTGCTGCTCACCCTCTTGGCTCAGAGGACTGTTTCTTAGGAGTATGTAATTGTTAGGCCTGTAAGCCTGTGGCTAGTGGGGAAATCAGGGAGACACGTGGTCAATATTTTGCTAATATGTAATATTAATTAATAACACTCACTTTTCAAAATGGGTGCAATAGCCATTAATTTATAAATAGCAAATAATTCTATAAAGCACACTATAGCCACAAATAAGTTAGCTAACACAAATCCAGTATAGAGAGAGGTTTAAGGGACATCTGCTGGAGGAGGGTATGAGATAAAGCCTTGATAAGAAGGGTCACCTCATTATCAGAGACTGGAGTAAAAATGAGTGGAAACTGGTATCAAGAGGTTTTGAGATGAAGAAAAGAAAGAACTTATGGCAAATGGCCTTAATTTTCTTAGTAAAATAAGAGGTAAGGTAAGAGCAGGGAATATGAGAAGCTTGAGAAAAGAAGAGACAGTTTAGAATAGTTTCTACGGGAATAAACTATGGAATCAATTGAGGAAGAATAAAAGGATTGCCTTGCTGCAGCGAGAGCCCCATGGAAGATGGATAACATGAATTTATAGTGTGTCCTGTCAGCACAATTGTATGATTTATTCTCTAGCTCTGTTCAGTAAAAGCAAAAGAGACATCAGATGGTGGGAGTAATTCATATATGGAGTTTGACAAGGGATGAGTGGCAAGGTGGAAAAAGACTGGAGAGTAAAGGAGAGTGTGGGGATTAATTGGTTACCTACAGGAATAATGTGCTATCACTACAACTCTATCTCAAATCAGTGTGTTTGGCATACTATCCTAATTTTACTGAAGGCCAGAAAATATCAGAAGAATTATGAGTAGGAATAATGCTGAAACTTAAAATAAGTTCATTTTCAATATGTTTGCAATAAAGACAATTGGTAAGTATTCATATTGGGCTCATAAAAACAGGAATAACATTTTGAATGAAATAGACAAAAACCAACAATACTGTAGCAAATAATTGTTCTTACCAATGAAATTAAGTCTTCCATTATCTGTCTGTTGTGTTTATGATATACCGAAAGTTCTACAACACAGTCTTCATCAAGACGTCCATACTACAATGGCAACATGAATAATTAGATTAACAAAAATTCTGTTGGAAATTAAAATAGAACACTAGTTTTATTCATTAGTATTTAGCATCACTAAATAAAAACAATGTGGGACACAGCTATGTTGAGGTCACAGATTCCCCAGTGCTCAGTGTCTCTACTCTAGAAAACAAGAAGGAAAAAGCAGCGATAAGGCTATGCCTCAATCATCATTACTAGTTATTCCAACTGCAGCATACTTAGGTAAGGGGGAAGGCAGAGAGAGGGAGAACCAGGCCTACAATTGAAATGGCTGAGAAAGAATGGAGAAAGAAGAATTAGGATAGGAGGACATGAGAGCTGCAGAACAAAGAGGCACAGTGCATGAATGAGGCAAGGGTTGAGATGGAGAAGACCGTAAGTGTGGTACAAAACTTACTGGGAAAGAGAGAATCTGATCTAATATCCATTGATGACAGAAACAAGGATCTAGACAAGATGGAGTGAATTTTAAAGGCAGAGAGGTAGTTGCTGAACAATGGTACAGAAAGAGAATCAGAAAGTAGCAGTTGGAAGCAAGAAACATTTTGCTAACTCCTAGTCCTTGCCCTATAGGTAAGGAAACATCAGAACAGGAACAGCCAGTCTTGGAGAACGTGTCACAAGAATTTGGCATCTTTAAGAGAAGGCTAGAGATCAATGAAATGATGGGAGAAAAATAAAAAGAAGTTTAGGTTAAAGGGAAGTGGGTTAGCAAGACAGATAAGTTCCAGAAGAAACACTAGAAAGGGGAAGACAAGAAGATAAGGAGTGGAGAGAGCCAGATGTATTTCCGGGGGCAGAGAAAGGAACACAGCTTCTGCTACTGATTCCCCCTCTGATCCCAAGAGGCCTGTGGGTCCCAAAGCAAGGTGACACTCTGAGAGCAATATGGTCCACTGGGAACATGGATACAACCCTGCTGAGGGATCAAGCCCTGGCAGCATCATGTTAGTTCCAGCTCTGTGACCCAAGTACAGTAACTAGATAAAAGGGAACTGCAAGTGTTAGAAGCAGATCTTGTATCACAAAGATCACCATATTGTAGATAATGTATGTATTTAGGCAAGAACTGCTACTGTTCTATTAAAAGATAGTTTATATTCTTTCTCACAATAGCTAAACGTCCTAAGATACTTATTTTTTCTACCATGGTCCTAAATATGGGGGGATTTTTTTTTTTTTTACGATAGATAAGGAAAATATACACCTACACTCTTTCATCCAAAATGTCATCTTTATTTTATTTCATGTTGTTACAGCACCTTATTTCACTAGGTTTATGGGTGGGACTAGAAACTGAGATTCTATTTAAAAAAAAACTCCTTGCATGGAGAAGTGACGACACCCAATGGCCATGTGTAGGCATTTTACATTGTCTACTTTCATAATGTCATTAGATCATCACAGGATCATAGGATTTTAGAACTGAAAGGGAACTTAAAAGATTACAATTACTAAAGTACTAAAAAAAAAGGAAATCATTCTAATTGCTACAGACAACTGCAACCATACAAGAGACCAATTATTGCATTTACATTATTGCAATTAATAGCTCTTGAAATCAAATTTTAGCTGTGATGTTCATAGTTCATGTATTGCTAAGACAAAAGAAGAATGAGCTTAGTTAGGCTAGAGGGAAGGGAACAAGATCTTTTTAGAATCCAGTTGCAGAATTATAAAAATAGTAACGGTATAGTGAGAATGAGAGAGGAGTAGTGGCAATCCTGCTCTGGATTTCCAAGGATTTCTAGGGTATAGTCATATCAGCTGAGGATAAGAATACAAAGGTAGAGAACCAAACAGATCATCATCACAGAACTCATCACTTAGCATTTTAATACATCCTAATATTTGATGGGGATTAGACCATTGAAAGAAATGATTTTTTTTTAAAAAACACAAAACAATATAAATAATACTATCATGATACTCACTGGATATTTACTCTGCCATTCAACAGGACACAAGTTATCTTGCA
Source organism: Dromiciops gliroides (assembly GCF_019393635.1). NCBI lineage: Eukaryota > Metazoa > Chordata > Mammalia > Microbiotheria > Microbiotheriidae > Dromiciops > Dromiciops gliroides. The sequence goes on from NC_057861.1 coordinate 488,599,552, forward strand.
TGATCCAGGGGTGGCTCAGCAGATGTTTCACAGAAATCCGTTTCTTTGGGTCCACCTAGTGGCCATTGAGAATTGGCCAGAGATTACCTTTTTCAAATGGATAGAATACTTTTTCTCCTAAAGGCTCAAACTTCATTCGAACAGTGAAAAACTTTATAATCACGAATATGCCATGTTGCACTGAAGATGGTATAAGATCTTCTGAAATGTGAATCCAGTTAAAAAACAAAACAAAATCCTATAACTATCAATACTGGCTTTCAAGTTAAGTGCCTAGCAGAACTTACTTTATTGATATAGACATTATTCATAAAGTTAAGCCAGTATATCTATTATAACATATGTTTTTGCCCAAAAATATATCCTTAGGAAATATTCACCAATTTAATACTTAGTCAATCACAATGTTGAGTGCCATATATTAAGTATACAAGATCACTTTTCCAAAAACTTACAACCAAATAAAACATTTCAAAAAGGATAAATTCCTATTATATCTATATAGTTTTCAGATGTAAGGATGACGGGGGGGGGGGGGGGGGAATCAATGTGCAAGTACTTATTATGCACCTACTGTGGGTGTTGAGTATTTTTTATTAGTTAAAAGCCAAAGCTCAACACCCTTTTAGACATGAGTAAGAGTTTTAATTTCTCAGAGGAAACCCTGGAACAAGCCAAGGAGAATTTAGAGAAAAGCTTCCAAAACAGTCTGTGTTAAGCCCAGAGCTCTGGTTTGGGCTCACAGGTCCTACTTAGAAATTAAGATCCTGAGAAATATCTTATTCACAATCTAGTAATTATTTAATGAATTCTCACAATAGCCCTTAAAGATTATTCTCTCCATTGTATATATGAGAAGGTGAGAGAGACATTAAATGACTTGCCTAAAGTACTCAATGACACAATGGAGATGAGAACCCAGGTCTCCCTTCTTTTAGCCCAACTTCTCTTTATTACATGAAGCTGCCTCCTCTATTTCATGTCATATGCCAAATAGACAAATATAGGGCTATAAGAGGGAAGAGAGGGGCTTGGGTCAATTAGAAAGTAGATAAAAGAGAGTAGATTTTGTTTAAAGTACAGATATAGGCACATATGATAGAGGCCTCAAAAACCTAGCATGTGTACTTTAATTCAATGAAGGAATCCAGTTACGTTTTTTATGAAAGATAATAGGGTAAAAACAGGGAAGAAGTCATTATTTGGGGTTAGGGAGAATAGCATTAGTCCCTTAAAGTTCTTAATCTTAATTTTTTTTTTAATTTTTTGCAGGGCAATGAGAGTTAAGTGAATCGCCCAGGGTCACACAGCTAGTAAGTGTCAAGTGTTTGAGGTTGGATTGGAACTCAGGTCCTTCTGAATCCAGGGCCAGTACTCTATCCACTGCACCACCTAGCTGCCCCCCTTAAAGTTCTTAACAAGGAAAAGACTTAATACAACCTGAAAATTGTTCAGAATAGAAAGTAGTTGATTTCATTAGATCAAAAATTACTTAAAAGTAAATTTTACCTGCAGCATCTGTTGAAGAAGTAGAATACTACCAGGAGACAGCCATTTTGGAATGTCATATTTTCCTCGCTAAAGAAAACACAGTTAAAGTAGGTTAGATTTAATTATTCTTGACAGATTTCCTGGTAATATATTGATTTAGTAAAAGTTTACAGAAATATAGGGGAAGCAATTTTTAAGAAAAATGTTTTAATTTTCCCCAATTACATGTTAAAACAATTTTTAACATTTGGAGGGGTTTTTTTTAAACGTTTGCGTTCCAAATACTATTCCTTCTTCCTTCCTTCTCCCCTCCTCCCCTGCCCCGACAGTAAGCAATTCAATATAGGTTACACATGTGCAATCAGGTACAACATTTCCATATTAGTCATTTTGTACTAGAAGACTCAAACAAACAAAAAAAAAGAATGAAAGAAACTGGGAAATAGCATGCTTCAGTCTGTATTTGGCCAATATTAGTTCTTTCTCTGGACGTGGAGACCATCATGAGTTTTTTGGAATTGTCTGGGATCATTGTATTGATGAGAATGGCTAAATTATTCATAGTTCTTCATTGTAAAATATTGCTGTTACTGTGTACAATGTTCTCAAGGTTTTGCTCACTTCACTCCCTGCTCATCATTTCATATAGCACAATAATATACTACAACTTGTTCAGTCATTCCCCAACTGAAGGGCATCCCCTCAATTTCCAATTCTTAGCCATCGCAAAAAGAACTGCTATAAATATTTTGGTACAAATAGGTCCTTTTCCCATTAAAAAAAAAATCTTTGGGATACATGCCTAGTAGTGGTATTGCTGAATCAAAGATTGCACACAATTTTATAGTCCTTTGGGCATAGTTCCAAACTGCTCTCCAGAATGGTTGGATCAGTTCATAACTCCACCAACAGTGCATTTTAGTGTTCCAGTTTTCCCACATTCCCTCCAACATTGCTCATTTTCCTTTTTTATCATATTAGCCAATCTGATAGATGTGAGGTGGTACATCAGAGATATTTTAATTTGTATTTCTCTAATCTGTATGGAGATAAAATTCTAGTTAGTCTGTCTAAAATATCTAATGAGTGGTTGCCAATAAATTATAAGCTTTAGCAAGAGTTAGACTTTTAAGCATTTATTAAGGAGAATAAGAATTTGGTGAAGAGAAAGAGAAAGGCCTAGATTCATCTATCTATTAAAGGGAGAGCGCATTTCTAGCTCCACTCTCCACCAGAGTCCTGATGAAAGAGAGGGAGAGCACCAGCCTCACCCCCTCTTCCTCCCACAAGCAAACATCACTTTCTGACGCCAAAGAAAAGCCACATGTCTTGCCCTCAGGCGCCTTCTCTTCATGGCATAGCTTTCCTACAGTAACTCTCCAGCAGGTGGCGTCATTCCAATCGTTACAAATCAATAGTGATTTAGAATATTTTTATATAACTATAGATAATTTTGATTTCTTTTTCTGAAAACTACCTGTTCATATCCCTTGACCATTTATCAATTGGTAGAATGAGTTATATTCCTATAAATTTGACTCGGTTCTCTACATATTTGAGAAATAAAGCCTTTATCAGAGATACCTGCTGTAAAAAACTTTCTCAGATTTTGACTTTCCTTCTAATTTTGGTTACATTGGATTTGTGCAAAAACATTTTAATTTTATATAATCAAAATTATCTGTTTTATATTTCATAATACTCTCTATATCCTGTTTGATTCTAAATTCTTCCCTTATCCATATATCTGAGAGGTCTTCTAATTTGCTTATGTATTCATTCACTCTTTATGTGTAAATAATATACCCACTTTGACTTCATCTTGCTATATAGTGTGAGATGTTGGTCAATACCTAGTTTCTGCCATTCTGTTTTCCAGTAGGGAAGCAATTTTTTTCCTTTAGGGAATAGGAACATTTACAGCATACTGCAGAGTCAACTCTCAATTACACTAGCAGAAGAAAGCAGTGGTAAAGTAATGACAGTGAAAAGATTAGGTCTATTTGGCTTGTTAATATCACAAGATTTTTAGGTAACAAATGATAAATTTTAGCATTACTTTTTTTTTTAAGTTTGTAAACCTATAACATATCAATCAATAGTGAGAAGGAATGGCCTAGAAGTAAACTTGATATCAAGGCAGAGAAAAATGGGCCAGGATTTTAGAATAATAGTGGTTAATCCACAAAGCAGAGCATAATTTATCTGCATGCATGTTGACTACAGGGGGGTGCTGTGACACAACAAAACTCCTGAATGTTGCTTCTTGGAATCCATTTCTCCTTTCGAGAATGAATAAGACTTATTATACTTAGATAGACAGACAGACAGACATTCTATTAAACTAAAACATTCTGACCACCAGTTATAATCAGAATTTGGAGTCTGCCATTCAAGAAAGAATGGAGGGGGCAGCTAGGTGGCGCAGTGGATAGAGCACTGGCCCTGGATTCAGGAGTACCTGAGTTCAAATCCAGCCTCAGACACTTAACACTTACTAGCTGTGTGACCCTTGGGAAGTCACTTAACTCCAATTGCCTCACCAAAAAAAAAAAAGAAAGAAAGAAAGAATGAATGGATAAAATATGAATTCATTATAAGACAGGAAACAGACCTCTGATTTCAGAGGTACAGGGCGTTCCCTGTGAGCAATTTCCTCGACCAAAGGCAGGTCAGCACCTTCTGGGCAAATTACAGTCATAAGGCATTGCCTAGAGCACAGAGATGTTAATTGACTTACCTATGGTCATATAACCAGAATGTATCTCTGGGAGATGGAACCTCAGCTGAGGTCTCCCTGATTCTGAAGTCAGCTCTCTATCCACTATGCCATTCTGCCTCTCTCATTTTATTTTAATACCACATTAAATTGGGGACAAGTAAAGAATAGGATATATTAATTATCTATCCTACTCTCCTCCCAACTTTTGAAGACGTAATGAAAAAAGGTATTCATGCACAATTTCTCCCATAGTAAACTGCCACTGTGTGGTTGCTTGCAGAGTTGACTACCACAACACATATCAGGTGCCACTTAATCATCTGTCAGTATGATTACAAGAACATGTATGTATAATGTTTTAGAGAATCAATCTAGCTCCAGATCTAATCCTGGTACACCACTGAGAGGTTGTGTGATTGTATAGATATGAGAACCACATGCTTATAAGGAGCATTTCTGGTGATCAGATCTACAAAATCAAATTGTTTGCACACTTAGGAGCTTTGAATAACGAACAGGCTCATCAAATGTCCAAGATGGAGTCACTCATGACCAGAGCATTCCTACGACATATGTCTATTAGGGACACTAACCTTTTTTTCTTAATCACACAGCAGAGACACAGCCTAGAGAAGTTTTGAGCACAAGTAAAGAAGCAACTCCATGTGGCCCTCTAGTGGAAGTCTGTTGTACTGCAGAATTCCTGCTTGTAATCAGCCCCTACCTTCTTTCCAGGTAATGCCAAGATATTACTAACCAATCAAAATCAATCAGTAATCACTGAGCACCTACATACCAGTTCTCCTACTGGGAGGGAGGGGAGCAATGTTCACAAAGCTAAATAAGACAGAGCTCCACCAAGGACAATGAAGTCTAGATGTAGAGAGGGGCAAGTAAGGCAAGTCTACAGATAGCTATAACATTAGGCAAAGTTTAAGTTTCAGAGAGGAGATTACCTCCATCTGGGGGTGGGAGAAGTCAGGAAGGATTCATGAAAATGGTTACATCTGAAGTGGACCTTGAAGGGCAGGTGGGATTTTAAAAGACAGAACTGGATGGGAGAGTTAGTGTGACTGGCGACTATTCCAGGCAAAAGAAATAATGCAAGAAAAGTGCTGAGGCTGGAAAACGTTCAGGGTACAAATCTAGTCTCGCTTAGCTGTATGTATGTTTTTTGGTCCTATCCTTTCTTGCATCAAACTGTCTCTACTCTAGACACATCCCCTCCTCCTTCCCTGTATCTACACAACTTGCCCCTTTTTCCGGAACTCCCAATACCCAGAAACCTGCATGCTGGAAACTTCCCCACCACAGTCTCATTCATTAATTAGCACCTCTCTGCTTGTGACAGGAGGTATGAAAATAATCAGATACACCTGATCAAGACCCTCCCTATAAAAGACCCGGCCTTCCACATAACAGAGCAGCCCCCTTGAATGGAACTGCAGCTAGGAGAAATGGCAGGTCCCTGACACAAGCTGGGTCAGGACAGGAGGGCTACCTCTCCCTAAGTCATTAATCTCTTCTTCCTCCTGAGGTGACATGAAGACCATTTCATCTGAGACCCAGATGCCCTGAGCTGGCTAAGTGCCACTAAGATTGGGGTCACAGGCTAGGTCCAGTTGAAGATTTGGCTCCAAAGAGGGTCTGTTTCTCCCTTACAATAATGCCACCACCTGGAGCTGCTCCGAGAAAAAGCTCCCGATACACTCAGGTGTTTCCCAAATGTGAGCCAAAGGGGCCCCACTTTCTACTGAAGCATTGAAGGTACCAAAAGCATATCACACACACAACATACAAGGCATACATCCCAGTTGTCCTCTTGTCTCAAGTGACTGTGGATACATCTGGGTGTCTCAAGTGAGACACCTTCTGTAAATTAAAATGCACTTGTGACCAAAGCCCATTACTTTTTTAGCATTGATGGCTCATCTACATCATCTGTGGAAATTATCAGTTTCCCCAAAAGGCCATAATAGGAGGAAGCATCCAAAGTAGAGGCACCAGGCTCTTGGGGGCCATGGCCTCGCCCCTAGGGGTTATGGTCAACTAATTAAGAGGGTGAGAAGATAGATTACATCTCACTTTCACACAGGCAATCATGCGGCTTGTCTCCAATGCAACCACAACTATTCTTATTATCCAACCACCCTTCCATTCCTCAGCTTCCCTTCTTCTGAACTAAAGGTTGGCCCCTCAGAACCTAACTACTACCCATGTACCTATAGGAGCAGCTGTGCTGGTGACAATGGAAAATTCTGAACACCTCCCCATCTTATCCCCACCCAGCCCATCAGGTAGCCCTCAGAAGTCAAGTCAAGTCAAGTCATAATAAATGTTGACCTGATTCAGAAGATAGGCTCTAGGCTATTGGAGCAGTGATCTGTAAGATTCCCACCCCTTTTTGTTTGGGGCTGGACAGAATGAGTCACACAGGATGAGCAATAATAGATGGGCTGTTACAAGAGTGCAAATCTTTAGTACGTTATCCTTCCTCCTCTTCCAAATTTCCCTATTTCTATCAAGAGCACCACCATCTTCCCATTCCTCCTGTGGTCACAACGCTGGTGTCATCTTCAATTCCTCATATGTCCATGTCTTTTCATTCCCACCTCCACATCTCTCCTCTATGACCCCTTCTCTCTCCTCCCAGGGGCACTCACTCAGTTCAGGCCTCCAGTACCTCTTCCATAGGTTTCTGCAATAGTGCCTCATCACAGCACTTGAGTCCCTACCTCTAGTCTCTCCCCACTCACATCCAAAGTAAACTGGACTCAACACAACAGTCTCACTCCTTGAGTCAAGCGGGGCCCTCCTCACTTGCCCTGTTCTTTTTCATTTCTGTGTTGGCTAAGTTTGGTAACGGACATAATCACTGATGCACAGTAGGAGGAGGACAGACCACACCTGTGATTTCATTGCTACACGGAGCTCTCAAGTGAGGAAACTCTTTCTAGCAATGCAGGGCTGCCCCTTTTCTGCAACATTTTCTTAGAGGGGAGGGAAAGAACAGGTCACTCTCTCTATCTCCCTGGCTGGAAGTGCAGCAGCCACTCAGGGTAGGATCCCACTGTTGACCAGCACAAAAGCTCTGACCTGCTTTGAACTCCTGGGAGGGCTCATCATAGTGATGCTAGACTTGGTGCAGGTGGTCCAAGGAGGAGCACACAGCACAATGGCAGCCCAGCCCTCTGGGACCTAAGAGCTGACTAGATCAGGAAGAAGTTAAAAGACTTAGCTATGGTCACACACCCAGTATGTGGCAAAGGCAGGACTAGATCCCAGGTCTCCCTGGCTTCCAAGTAGGTTGGCTGGTATATAATAAAAATGTTTGGAGAGGGGGCAGCTAGGTGGCGCGGTGGATAAAGCACTGACCCTGGATTCAGAAGGACCTGAGTTCAAATCCAGCCTCAGACACTTGACACTTACTAGCTGTGTGACCCTGGGCAAATCACTTAACTCTCATTGCCCCACCCAAAAAAAAAAAAATGTTTGGAGACCTCCGATAGATAGCAACCAGAAAATTCAACACATAACCAACCAGAAGTTAGGCTCTGGCTATTACATGGAAAACCCTAAAGACCAGCCTCTGGACAGCCACTGTACCTCCAGTGTCCCAGGCCTTCTTAGCTACAGGCAGCTTGGACACAAGGGTCTTAACTGGCAGAGTCCCAGCTCTTTGGAAACACAAGGCACAGCCTAAAACCAAAGACATGCTAAAGCTGTAGCCCTCACTTTCAGTTTAAATTGAACAGGCACAGGGGTGGCTAGGTGGCGCAGTGGATAGGGCGCCGGCCCTGGATTCAGGAGTTCGTGGGTTCAGGTCCGGCCTCAGACACTTGACACTTACTGGCCCATGTGACCCTGGGCAAGTCACTTAACCCCATTGCCCCGTAAAAAAATAATAAATTGAACAGGCACAGCAAACACACTAAATACAAGGAACTCCACATTAGGAATGCAATTGTTCCTTTTATATCACCGAGAAAGGTGTGGGACTCTCTGGGGGTATATAATCTTCCCCATTTCATTAGTATTAGACTAAGTGTATTTTATAATTTTTAAATATCATACAAAACCCAACATGTTCATTTTATTTTACATTGTAATTTAAAGCCGTTACCAACTATATACGCTTAAGCCATCTCACTTTACTTTTATTAAATGAGTCATTTAAAGACTTTGCTAATATATGAGTGCCAAGAACTGCAGTATATCAAAGCTTGTCTCTGAACAGTTATGGTACATGAATATAGGTGAAGTTAATAAGATTAATACTCAATCTAATTTATTAGTAGTCATGCTACAAATTGCATTGAGCTTTTAGGTTAAAAATGCAGAAGATAAACAAAATAAGTCTGCCTCAAACCGGAGTTACATACAGGATGTCAAGTTTTGGTGGGTTTTCAATCAAACCAGGAAGCATTGAGTGAAGTGTTATTCCCAAGTGAGGAATTTTAGCACATTCTAGGCAAGGAAACATACTGCATGCAAGTGATACGACACCTTAATTAGATTCAACCAGCAGACTGTATTACATTGCGACTCGGAACAATAGTTCTCAGCTGAGATTACAATAAATTTCAAAATCTATAATGTGTGAAATTAAATTCCACAATAATGCATAAAAGTCCTAATTTGAATCAATTTTCAACTTGCAAAAACATGAAAACCTAAAAAACAAAAATTCAAGATAGTAGAAACAAAGAATATGTACTATTGGCAAATAATATTGATTAGGAAGATTATATTTCTTCTAAACACATTCATCTCAATGCACAGAGTTTAAAATGTAAGGCCAAAATAAAATTAACTAAAATTATAAAGTTAACTTTCTAACTCATTAACATACTATCCCCAAAATGATCAGATGATCAGGTTCTTCCAAAGACTACTAAGTTTTAGGGGGTTTCTTTGTTCTTTTAAGGCATAGAATCTGAAATCTGCATATCGATAATAATTTACTATGAACGGACATTACTATCCATTGCACCTGCCATTTTCAGAGATGATTAACATACAAAAGTAGGTGTGTTAGGGGCAGCTAGGTGGCGCACTGGTCCTATAGTCAGGAGGACCTGAGTTCAAATCCAGCCTCAGATACTTAACACTTACTAGCTGTGTGACCCTGGGCAAGTCACTTAACCCCAATTGCCTCACCAAAAAAAAAAAAAAAAACCCACACACAAAAAAGTAGGTGTGTTAGAAGTCAAGAATTAATACACAAAACCTATTTCATTGGAAAACTAGAGGTATGAGAATTTTTTTTTTTTTAAATCCAGCTAGGTAGAAAAGCCATTACTAGCCACTATCAGGTAGTAACCACCATGGTGGTAACTTGGGGAATATTAGTAGACATAGATTCATAGGATTTAGAGTTGAGAGGCACCTCAGAGATCATCTAATGCAAACTCCTCATTTCACATTTAAGAAGCCAAACCCAGTGAAGAATGGATGAAGTTATTTATCATATGCCTGTGTTCCATGCACTGTGCTCGGTGCTGGAGATATAGAGCACAAAAGTGCCACAGCCCCTGATGCTCAAGGAACATATATGCAATTCTATCAGGGGAGACAAGCATGTAAATATCTATGTGTATGTACAAAAAAGATAGGAGATAAGGGTGTGGGGAAGGCACCAGAAGCTGGGGAAAGGGGGGTGGGTTTGAGTTAGTCTTTGCAGATATCCCTGATTGTTTTGCCTATTGCTATATTACAGCAGTTTCCTCTGAAATACTGAAGAATTCTTCATCAGATGGTCAATAAAGTACTGAATTTCCTCATATACATTACCATAGGGGTCTCAATTCAGAGACTTCGTGTAATAGCCATATAAGTACCTACCACATGTAAAGCACTGAGTTAGGTCCTAGGGAGATTAAACACACGGTTCCTGCCCTCATGAAGATTATAGTCCAGGAGATGACCTGAACAGTCTACCATAACCAACACCACAGCTATTCCAATCACTGTATTCTATAACTGAGTTATTATCACCTGAATTGGAATGACCATATTCACTGAAGTGGCATATAAACTCAAGTTACCATAGTAACATGAATAATTTTTGTTCTTAGATAGAGGACCACCTCCCCTCCATTCACGTGATGATCTAATATTAGAGATAGTGGCCTGGAAGTCAAGAAGCCAAGACTCTAGTACCACAAATGAGACCATCAGTGTGGCCCTGGACAAAACCTCTAGAGGGATTCCTCAGCTCCACTCTCCCTCCCCACTTCTCATTCCTACCACTCTTTAGAGCAGGAAGGGGGTAATGGATGGCTCTCAACTACTACTTTTAAATGATGCTAGTAGGCTTGTCCTATTTGAACTGCCTTTCCACTTTCTATTCACATCTTTTGTAGTGCCCTTCTACTCTCACAAGTGACAAAAAGCAAATTCCTCTGGATTTATTGATTTCATGATCCTTAATCAAAAGAATGTCCATCAGTTTTGCTCTTAAGCAAAAATGACCTTTCTGGGAACATGTGTTAGAGGGCAACCGGGTCTTTTTGAGTCTATTCTAATATGCTATCGGGAACATTCCTCTTCCCTATATGATACTTATTCTCTGTTCATTCAGTTTCCTATCTAAAATATTCCCAATGTTTTCTTCCTTCCTCCCCATATCTCCTCACCAGTATTTAACAATAAGAATTAAGGAAATGTTTCCTCATCAAAGTGGCACTTCTTTCTTCTTTGAAATGATCACTAAAACACTGGTGATAACAGCTTTTTATTTGTTTGGGGGGGGGGATTTTTAGTGAGGCAATTGGGGTTAAATGACTTGCCTAGGGTCACACAGCTAGTAAGTATTAAGTGTCTGAGGCTGGATTTGAACTCAGGTCCTCCTGACTCCAGGGCCGATACTCTATCCACCGCACCACCTAGCTGCCCCGATAGCAGCTTTTTAAAGCAAAATAATCTGGAGGTGGGGATGCATGTGAAGGGGTTGTCGGGGAGAAGGGGGAAGACTTGTCAACAAAGACATGTCTTAAAGAGTTTTTCTCTCTTCACACTACTTAGACCCATAGCTAAGAATTATCAATGCTCTTACCAACTGAAAAGCTGTAAGCTACTATTGTAAGACACAATATGCTTCAAGTCCATGAACATACTACAAAACAAGATTCAAAAATGTTCAGTTTCCCCTCATTAGTCATATTAGTCTATAAGTTCAAGCTCAAAAATTGAATATGAATATTATATTCCATTAGGTGCTCTACGTCCTCCCTCATTTTCTACTTTTCCCTAACTAGAAACAGAGTGAGGTTTCCATTACCTCTAAAAAATAAGCAAGCCCCAAATCCTTCCTCAGACCTGCTATTCCCACCTTCAACCTACCAACCTTTCTCCACCTCTTCACTTCCAAATTTCTAGAAAGAATAATCTATACTTGTTATCACAATTTCTTCACTTTGTCATCTTGCTTCTATCTAAATCTACTGAAAATTCTCTGCATTAATAATTAGTGAATCCTATATCCAATAGCTGTTCTCCCCCACTATTGGAAAAACACTTTAGTTTTCTGTATAACCCCAAATCATGTAGATTATATATAGAACATACAAATAAAGCAACTTTTATAGCTATTACCTTTCAAAATTCAGAGAAAAGAGAAAAAAAAATGTTGGCAAAGGTACAGGAAGTCACTCATAACATTGACAGATCTGTGAAAGGGTAAACAAATTTTGAAGCAAAATATGGAAATTCATTGCAAGAACTAGATCTTAAACATCATATTGCTAGGACTCGTGATGTTTAAAATCTAAATTGTGGTCGCCTTAAATTAAAAGCTTTAGCACCAGTCCTTGGGCATTAAACATTTATTAAAGCACACAGATATTCCCATGGAGTTCAGAAAGTTAAGAAAAAAGCCTATTTAGCCTAGAGTTCCAGCCTGGTCTGGTTCTTCCTCAAGTCCTCTGCCACAAGCCTGCTTCAATCACAAACTCTCTCCAGCAAACTGATTGTGGAAGCTTTTTATAGGTCTGGAACAGAGGCGGGCCTTACACACTGCTTCAAGCTGATTGGTTGGTGTCATCTAAATCCATTGGTTCTGAAGGTGTTCTCAAGGTGTGATTACAATCCAGTTAACCTGAAGTAAGCTAATCAGCAATTAATCACTCTCACTTGATTCAATCAGTCTAGATTAATCTCCAGGTGGGTCTTTGAGTATCTGCTAAATCTCATTATTTCATCACAGACTACATCCTAAAAGTAGCCCAAAAAAGTGACATTTGTACAAAATATTCATAACAGCTTTACTTGTAATACCAAAATACGGAAATAACCCATATGTTTAAGGAATGAAGAAAAGCTGAATCAAATATAGCGCATTAATTTAATGGAATATTATAGTGCCACAAAAATTATAGATATGAAGCCTCTGCAAGGAAACCGGAAATGACCTATACAATGATACACGATTAGTTGACTGACAAGCATTTATTAGGCACCTACTCTGTTAAGTGCTTGGTATACAAAAAATGAAATAACCCGTACTTGCAAGTAGCTTATATGCAAAATAAGGTCAACCGGAGCAGCAACATGTTAGACACATTAACCATAATAACTATATGTAAAGTAAAAGAAGGTCAAATATAGAGGAACATTAGATAGAATTAGAAAGGGTCACAGAACAAACATTTTTCCGATACCTATAAATACATTCGGTCTTTCTTTGTTGTATGCTAAGAGCTTTACTGAAAACCTCAATCTTTAATCCAGATATCTGTCTTTCTTTATGGTTATTAAGTTTATAATCAATAAAAAACAGCACTGTAATGTAAAAAGTACTAGATTTGGTATAAAAGGGTATCCCTTTGTCATTAATTAGCTCTAGCTAAAAAACGACTCCCCAATAGGAGGCAGCACCTGAGATAACCCTTAAAGACAACTAGGAGTACTAAGAGGGGGAGGTGAAGGAGGAGGGCATTCTAGGCAAGTGGGATCTATGCAAAATCATAGAGGAAGGAGATGGAATGACAGGACTGAGAAACAAGTACACCAGCCTGAATGTAACAAAGAATGCATGAAAGGTAGTCATAATAATTAAGCTGGAAGATGGAGATTGCAGGCAAACTGTAAGGGGCTTTAAATGCCGAGTGAAGACTGGATTGGAAAAACTGGAAACTAATTAAGATGCTATTGCAAGGGGGCAGCTAGGTGGCACAGTAGATAGAGCACTGGCCCTGGAGTCAGGAGGACCTAAGTTCAAATCCGGCCTCAGACACTTACCACTTACTAGCTGTGTGACCCTGGGCAAGTCATTTAATCCCCATTGCCTCACCAAAAAAAAAAGAAAAAAAAAGATGCTATTCTGGACAGCTAGGTGGCACAGTAAATAAAGCACCGGCCCTGGATTCAGGAGGACCTGAGTTCAAATCCAGGCTCAGACACTTGACACTTACTAGCTGTGTGACCCTGGGTAAGTCACTTAACCCTCATTGCCCCACAAAATTAAAAAAGGAAAAAACGAAAAGAAAAAAAGAAGCTATTGAAAAAGTACAAGTGAGTGGCTAGAGAAGAAGCAAACTCAAGGCATTTTTTGGAGGGGGAAGAGATTTAGCAGATTAGCTATGGGTTTGAGGAAAAGTGAAGAAACAAGGACAATTCTCAGATGGAAATGGGGGTGGCTGAATGATGGCACCCTTAAAAGAAAAAGGGAAACTTCGAGGTTTGTAGGGGAGTTTGTATGATTAGGAGATAAGAGAATGACTTCTGTTTTGGACACGTTCAGTTGGAGATGCAGGACTAAAGAGCAAAATGAGAGCTGGATATAGGATCTGATGAGATTATCAAGAGAGTTTGCACAGAGAAGTGCCAGAATTTGGGGGAGGGGGGTCCAGACAGGTAGAAGAACCATGATAGAACAATAAAGCAGTGACCCAAAAATTGAGGGAAGTAAGAATCTTCAAGAGGGGGCTGTCAATAGTCAAAATGCTGCAAAGTTCAAAAAGGATAATGACTTTTTTGTTGTTTTTTTCTTTTTCTTGTGGTTTTCCCCTTTTATTCTGATTCTTCTTTCACAACATGACTAATGTAGAATACATTTAACATGATTGTACATGTGTAACCTATATCAAATTGCTTGCTGTCTTTGAAAGGAGGATGGAGGGGAGAGAGGGAGAAAAGTTTGGAATTCAAAATCTTACAAAAATGAATGCTGAAAACTATCTTTACATGTAATTGGGGGAGGGGGGAATTAAATACTATTAAGCACAAAAAGAATAGATCAATTCATCTATTATTTTTTATGAGCTTATTCTCCTAACATTTTACTGTCCTCTTTTCCCGCACAACTAAAGATAACATTTTCATAATCCATATTATCTGTGACCCAAAGAAGTATCAAGAGTGGACCTCAAATCTGAGGCTGCCTATTTTGCCTATGGCCATGGTGGTAGAGTAGTAACATTTCTTGCTACTTCCAGATTCTCACTCTACCTCCAGTACCGAGCAACCTCTCCTCTTATGAAATCCAACTTTTTCACCCAATCTGGATGCTGCTGTTACCTGCCAATCCAAAGGACATTCTCCTTGCTTTCTCAATGAGTTCAGCTCTTAGCTCAAAGGTGTCATCTCCACCCTAAAGCTTGCCTTCATCATTCTGGGCAAATATAACATATATATTAATGTTCCCTCAATATACTCAGCTCCTACGACCTACTCCTCCATTCTACCCAATCTATACAGCTAGATCCCAATTAGTAATAATAATGAATCTTTATGAAGTGGTCACAAGCACTCAAAATCACAATATTTGAAGTTTTATTTATATGCTCATTGTTTCTAGTCCAATGGAAATATGAATTGCTTCCAATTTCATCTTTTATTTTGCTTTCTGTTTGGTTTGGTTTTTGCAGGGCAATGAGGGTTAAGTGACTTGCCCATGGTCACACAGCTAGTAAGTGTCAAGTGTCTGAGGCTAGATTTGAACTCAGGTTCTCCTGAATCCAGGGCTGGTGCTTTATCCACTGAGCCACCTAGCTACCCCCTTCCAACCTCAATGGAAACTGCTCTCTCTAAACTTACCAAGATGGCCTAATTGCCAAATCTGTCTTTTCTCAATTCTCCTCCTGACCTCTATCCCCTTAGAATGTAAACTGTTTACAAGTACGATTGCTACATTCATTGTATCTGTCCCCTCAGATAGGCCTGGGATATAGCAGGCACTTAACAAATACTTGATTGAGTGATTCTTGACCTCTCATCTCTACTGCTGGACCTTCCATCGTTTCTGCACTTCTGTGACTCTGCTTTCTCTTGGTTCTCCTCCTACCTAGCTAACTACTTTTTTTTTTTTATTTCAATTTTAATTTTTTTTTTTTGGCAGGACAATGAGGGTTAAGTGACTTGCCCAGGGTCACAAAGCTAGTTAAGTGTCAAGTGTCTGAGGCCGGATTTTAACTCAGGTACTCCTGAATCCAAGGCCAGTGCTTTATCCACTAAGCCACCTAGCTGCCCCTGGCTAACTCCTTCTTAGGCTCCCTGGCTGTATCTTGATCCACATCATGCCCACTAACTTCCTAGCTGTGTGACCTGGAGCAAGTCACTTAATCTCTAATTGCTTCAGTTTCTTCATTTGCAAAATGGAGATAATAATAGCTCCTACTTCCTATAGTTGTTATACAGATCAAACGACAATATCTGCAAAGCGCTTAGCACAGTGCCTGGCACATAATAAGCACTACATAATTAATTATGCAGCCCTGGTCAATCTCTGGGGCTCCAATCCTACATCACCAACTGCCTATTGGACATTTCAAACTACATAAGTCCTCTCAAACTCAACATATCCAAAACAGAAGTCATTATCTTTCCCTAAAAAGTCACTTTCTTTTTTAAACTTCCCTATTAGTCTCAAGAGCAACAACCTTCCAGTTACCTAGTTATCTCAACTCCTCTCTCTTGATCATCCCACATATTCAATCAGCTGCCAAATCTTGTATCTTCTTTAAGTGTAGGTCTTACTGCTTGATAAATCTCAGTGGCTCTCCATTTCCTCTGGGATCAAAAATAAATTTCTGTTTGACAATTAAAGTTCTTCACAACCAGGCCCCTTCCTGTCTTTCTAATCTTAACACTTTCCTCTCTTCTGTGTACCCTATGGTCTATCCATATTAGCTAAATTTTAATCAATCAACAAGAATTTATTAAGTGCTTATGGTATGCCAGGCACTAAACTAAGGAATAAATGAAATGTAAAAACAATTCCTTGCCCTAAAGAATTTTATGTTCTAATAGAAAGACAGAATTTAAAAAAAAAAAAAAGGTACCTCCCTGATACATACAGAGTAGAGGGGAAGGTACACCTGAGGGAATTAGAAGAGGAGGAGATGTTTCTTATACATGACGCTCCATCTCACATCCCTAGGGCTTTGCACTGTCTATTCCTCATGTCTGATTCTTGGAATCACTGGCTTCTTTAAGATTTAACTAAAATATCACCTCCTAAAGAAGGCATTTCCCAGCCCCACTTCTAACCCACAAGCTGGTAGGGTCTTCCCCTCTAAGACCATTTACAATTATGTATGGTGGTCTCTCCCATCAAAAAAAGAAGCTCCTTCACACAGTGCATGGCACAGAGCAAGTCATTAATAAATGTTTGCTGATTAACTGGATGGGTCTAATTGTTAACTGTTGGGTTTTTGTTTGTTTGGGGTTTTTTTCAGGGCAATGGAGATTAAGTGACTTGTCCAGGGTTACACAGCTAATGAGTGTCAAGTGTCTGAGGCCAGATTTGAACTCAGGTCCTCCTGAATCCAGGGCTGGTTCTTTATCCACTGCGCCACCCAGCTGCCCCCCTATTTCTTTAGATCAAACCTAAACATGGCTCTCCACAATTTCTACCAATCCCAGTAAAACATAGTCTTGAGAACCAAGCCTGTCTCACATTTACATTCTATATTCCCAGCACCCAGCACCTGGCAGAAAGCGATACTTTAGAAATGCTGACTAACTGCTCTGACTTCTGCTTCCTCGGGCCAAGTAGAGCAAGTCCAATCTCTTCTCCAAATAACTACTCATCAAATACTTGAACATGAGCTAGCATGTCTCATCCAACACCCCAAGAGTTCTCTTCTCCTAGGTAAACATGCCTAGTTCCTTGAACCAATCTTCATATGGTATGAGTCTCAAGGCACTTTGGTAACCTAGTTTCCCTTCTCTGGAAGAAAGGAGAAAAGAAAACCAGAAAGACTTGAATGTGAATTCAGAGCCTTGAAGTTCCTAAAGGAATATCAAGGGGGCAGCTAGGTGGCGAAGTGGATAAAGCACTGCCCCTGGATTCAGGAGGACCTGTGTTCAAATCTGTCCTCAGACACTTGACACTTACTAGCTGTGTGACCCTGGGCAAGTCACTTAACCCTCATTGCCCCACCAAAAAAAAAAAGGAATATCAAGCCATTTTCCTCTCTTCATTGTTCTAAAGCCCTGCCCACTTCAATGTTTAGAGGACAACTGAAGACACCTCACACTAAAGAAAGGGAGAGTATTAAAGATGGGAGACAGCAGAGCCAGGAATAAGGATCCCATGTGAGTTTCCTCCTACAAAGAGCAAAGTTTAGACTGAACAGGGGCCAAAAGACTGCCTCTCTCCTCCTCGCCCAACAGCACTTTCAGCAGAGGTATAGCACAGTTCTGGAAGGCTCTACTCACAAAATAAAGGATGAAAAATAAACTTTTCCCATGTGGTGCTTCTATAGTCATAATAATAATTAATAATCCCTTATAGAGACCCATGCAATAAAATGCCAGCTGTACCAACTAGCTGGGATAATTTTAATCACAGGCTTATAATACCTAGAAATGGAAGGGAACTTTGAGGTCAACTACAATCCAACCTGGATGTTTCACAGATTAGGACCCCCCAGACCAAGAGGATATTTAAAGTTAATAAGCAGAAGAGCTGGGACTTGAACCAAGGTCCTCTGACTCCAAACCAGGGCTCCATTACAACACAGTGCCTAAAGAAATCTACCAGCTTGTCCATTTCCTTGGAACTCTGATGCTTATTATCCAACGGGCAGAATAGAAAAAAATGTGTCAGGAGGTTTAAAATATTGCAAGAGCCTTTTGGGACCAATGAACACTTTGCCAATAAGAAAATACACGGAGAAGGATAATGAGGATTGCATAGTATTTCACAAAATTGCAACAAGGTCTACATGAAAGGGGAAACCATCCTGAAGCTCAGAAACAATGCTTTTCCCTCGTCCTTTACTGAGCATGAAGCATAAAAGTGATCATAATGCTTTTCCTTCCTATATCACTCTATTCACACATCAGCATCTGGTTTTTTTGCCAGGCTCAAAATTTGTGCCACCTGGAATCAGGCATTACAGGAATAACTCCAGTGGCCACCAATTCTTTGAGGAAGTCACCAGTCCCTGCCACTGTTTCTCTAGAGGACTTGGAAGGGATTAAGGAACTTGGTTGCCTCTGGAACACTACCAGATGTCAAGAGTCTGTCCTCCACCCTACCTCCACCCCCTTTTCAAGAATCAAGAAGTCAGGCGCAGGGGGATTGAACAAAGAAGCAGTAGCAGATGTTGCTGCTGCTACCCTATAGCTTCCCAGCTGTGAGGATGGTGCACTCCCCAGCCTTACTGATACTATTCCAACTCTGGCTCCTCCCACATTTTGTAGCTTTAATTTGCATCAACTGCATTCATTTCAAACCTCACTGTAATGGCTGAGAAACCAATAAGGAAAATGAAAAATCTAAGGTTTGGACCTTAGTACCATGTGTTAACTGGGCAGGAGATTAACAGGTTGCAAATCTGACCATCTGGGTCTGCCACCTCCCATGCTACCTTTCTGTTTCCTGAAAACAAGATTTTTCTAAATCAAATCTTCCCTGCCACAACTAAATGGGAAACTGGGGCCTAGCCTAGCAAAAATAACAGGAATACAGAGCCAGAGCAGCAGAGAAGGAGAACAACAGGCACGATTCGCTCTCTGCTTCAAACAATTCCACCTTTTCCAGGAAGAATAAAATACAAATACACTAACACAGACATCGATAGCAGAGGCATTAATGCACCAGCCTTAGATGAAGCTCTGTGCTCCATGTTTCAATCCTATGCCCAGGGTAATTGCCCTGCTTGCTTGATCCTTTTATGCTACCAGAAAGGATCCTTCTCCCCTCTAAATCTTGTTGGTTTTCTGGCTTGAGTATGAAGAGAATCGAGGACATTTAGATAACACCTTCTCATTTAACAGATGAAGAAACTAAGAAGCAATGAAGTTTAGGTGTTCAAGATCACAGTCCTAATTAGTATTAGAACCAGGACTCCTTACTCCCTACCAAGTGCCCATGTCATATTTAATTTTTTTCCCTTTAACTATCATACAGGCATATCTTAGAGATACTGCGGGTTCAGTTCTAGACCAGTGCAATAAAGTAAATATCACAGTAAAGTGAGTCACATGAATTTTTTGCTTTCCCAGTGCATGTAAAAGTTATGTTTATGCTATACTGTAGCCTATTAAGTGTGCAATACTATTATGTCTTGTTTGTCCTTCATTCTCAAAGAGGACCATCCATAGGGAGATGATGTCATAACTTGCAATGAATTGAATTTAAGTGAGGGAGGGTTGGGCAAAGTCACCAGCCTCACACTCTCCTCCAGAGCCATGGAGTCCAGTGGCAAGATATACATCAGGATGACTGGAGATGTCTAGCATGCAATGGGAGACCTTGGCCTTTTAAGTTAAGGCCTTTCACAGGTCTGTTTGCCTGAGGCAACACCCATTCAATGATTAAGGCTAGGTAAGGCAAAGAAAGACCTCTTTTACCTAGTCAAAAAATAAATAGATGGAGGGGGAGGAAGCCCCTCGGAGTTTCTGGCCAAAAGATAGACAATTGCTGCTTAGACCCACTCTGAGCCATCAAGAGGCCAAACAATGGCAAAATGAGGCTTAGGCTGGGATCTATTATTGGCCAATCAGTGAGGGCCAGAGTTATTTTGGTTTAAGGAGTGGTCCTTAGAAAATATCTTGCAGGGAAACCCCAAGAAATCTTATGAGGTTTCTGCAGACAAATTTGTATTCCTTTGGGCAGAGCACCTGATGGCTCCAGAGGAGAAAGTGAGGCTGGTGACTTTGCCTAGCTCTTCCTCACTTAAATCCAACTTATTGCAAGGCATGACATCACCTCCCCGGTGTCATGGTCCTCTTCAAGAACAAAGGACATGGGGCAGGTAGGTGGCACAGTGGATAGAGCACCGGCCCTGAATTCAGGAGGACCTGAGTTCAAATCCAGCCTCAGACACTTAACACTTACTAGCTGTATGACCCTGGGCAAGTCACTTAACCCCAATTGCCTCACCAAAAACAAAACAAAACAAAACACAAAAACAAAGCAAAAAAAAAAAAAAAGAACAAAGGACAAACAACATCCAACATTCTGTGAGTAACAGCTGTCCCACTGGGGACCCAAGTGGCCGGCTCCAGTTGGGCCAAGCAGCTCCTTCCTTTCCTTTTTCCCCTTCCCTCCCTTTCCCTCCCTTCCCCTTTGCTTCCCTTTCTCCTCCCCTTCTCTCCCTCTTTCCTTATAGAGCAACAGTTCTGCCCAGAGGAATGCAAATTTGTCTGCAGAATCTTCACAAGATTTCTTGGGTTTACCTGCAAGATGTCTTCTACAGGCCATTCCTTAAACCCAAATAACTCTGGCCCTCACTGACTGGCTATCGATAGGTCCCAGCCTTTGCCAATGTTTGGCCTCGTGATGGCTCAGAGTGGGCCTAAGTAAATAGCAATTGTATTATGTCTAAAAAAGCAATGTACATACCTTAGTTTAAAAATACTTGATTGCTTAAAAAATGCTAATCATTATCTGAGACTTTAGCGAGTCTTAATCTTTTTCCTGGTGGAAGATCTTGCCTTGATGATGATGGCTACTTGACGGATCAGGGTGGTGGTTGCTAAAGGTGGCTGTGGCAATTTCTTAAAATAAGACCACAATGAGGTTTGCCACACCGATTGACTCTTCCTTCCACAAAAGATTCCACTGTAGCATGTGATGCTGTTTAATAGCATTTTACCCAAAGTATGACTTTCAAAATTAGTCAATCCTCTCAAACCCTGCTGCTGCTTTATCAACTAAGTTTATGTAATATCCTTCAATACTGCTGTGTCTCAGGGAATGGGGATACCCAAGGAGAGGGAGAGAGACTAAGGAATGGTAAGTCAGTGGAGCAGACAGAACACACATAACATTTAACAAGTTTGCCATTTTATATGGGTGCAGTTCATGGTGCCCCAAAACAATCACAATATTAATATCAAAGATCACTAATCACAGATCACCATAACAAATATAATAATAATGAAAAAAATAAAATATTGTGAAAATTACCAAAATATGATACAGACATTATATGAGCACATGCTGTTGGGAAAATGGTACCAATACACTTCAGGGTTACCACCAACCTTCCATTTGTTAAAAATAAGAACAACAAAAAACAACCCTCAATATCTGAAAGGCACAATAAAGCAAAGCACAATAAAATGAGGTATACCTGTACCTCAATGGATCAATCATTTCATTAATTCTCCCTGCACCAGTACTGATTTCTGCCCATCCCATACTATGAGAATGTTGTTCATATGCTCCCATAATAAAACCTCTGTAGAGAATCTACCCAATATTCTAAAGGCCTTCTAGGTCTCCTATATCTTTTAGTATTTCCTGGGGACCAGTGGAACAATCAGGTTGTACATCTGTGATTCCTCCCTCGTTATATGTCACACTATTTTTCTGACCACACTTAGGAATAGAATAAACTTTTCAAAAATAATATTATCTGAATGAGAACTGATATAAAGAAATCACCAAGGAAATGTATGATCTTAATCACACCTAGGAACTTTAAAAAATAATAATCATTTTTAATGGCAATCACTTTGACTTGATCACTTTCATGATCAAAAACTTAACATCCCACTTTTTTTATCATAACCTATCATTCCACCTTTACCTATGTCTCACCTCTCCTATTGTTCATCTTCATGAAAATCTTTCAACTCTCAGTAACCTCTGCTTCTAATTGACTTTCATCCTTTCCCAATATCTACCCTATCATTAACTGGTTCAATTCCATGTTTTCCTACCCCTCACCAACTCATCTTATTGTTGTTTGTGATTTTTAAAAAACTCAATTAATCCCACTATGCATTTCTGTACCTTTGCAAATGCTGGCCACATCCACAAAAAATGTGCTTTTTTAACCTCAACTGAACCTTTATTGAAGACAATCCTTTTATACCTCCCTAAATGATACTCTCTTACTCCCCCAAAAGACTTCTTGAAACCTCTATTGCCTCAAATTTCCCAAAACACTCCTCCTTCACCCTCTAAACTGAGGATTTTCCCATACTTTACGCAATAAAGAAGACAAAAGAGCTCAGAAAACAGCTTAACTACTAAACACTTAGACCCCCTGGTTAAACAGAAAGATCTGAGAATTGGAAACATCCAATTAGAATATAAAATTATCTTAATCTCTTATAAAGGATAGTGAAAGATTATAAACAGTATCACCTCACAAGAAGAAATAGAGGTAAAGATAAGTTTTCAGAAAGTCTGGCAAGATTATCAGTTAAATTCATTCCAAACTCATCCAGGAGAGTGGCCCAAGTACAAAATCCTAATCCAAGAACTGAAACTGAAAATTTGAAAAAAAGAATAAAACAATGAAAAAATGAGTCAAGAGAAGTCTAAGAGACAAACACAGAAAAGATTAAACTGACAACAACTATGAGAGTCTCAGAAGAAAAAAAAAAGTTGGACATAAGAACAACAAGAGTTGCTTGATGATACTAATCAAAATACAAAAACTAAAATGGCAAATGAGATCAGAGTTTCAGGTGAAAAATTGAAAGAACAAATGTCTTAGAATAGAAAGTGGGAAAATCTTATACAAGAGAACTCCCTGAACAATAGGAGAGTAAACAGAGAGCAATAACTCCATGAGACAAAAAAATATCGGAACATAATCAAAAGATTGAAAAAATTTCTTACATGAAATACCCACTATAAAAACAACTTACCACAAAAAAAGTCAAGGAAAGAACATTTAAGAATCACCTGACTCCCACAGACACGACCAAACAAAAAACCTAGACAATAAAAAAGTAACAAAAGAAAACTGACCAGGTTTAGAATCAGAGACCAAAGTGAAACCAGAATCAACAAATGACCTCTTGAAAAACACTCCAAAATGAAAACACTGAGGAATGTCACAGCTAAAACCCAAAACTAACAAGCTGTTTCTATGAAACATATATGGTCCTAATACCTAAAACAGGAAGAGCTAAAGCACAGAAATAAAGCTATAGAGCAATTAATCCTTAATAAATATCAAAAATATTGAATTAAATATTAGCAAATAAGGTATAGATTAAAAAAGAATATACACTATGGCCAGGTTTGATTTGTACCATGAATGCGAGGTTGGTTAATATTAGGAGAACTACAAACATAATACACAATATTAATCCCCAAACAATAAAAATCAAAAGATACAGAAAAGCCCTTTGACAAGATATAATTCAGCTTCATGTTAAAAATAACTAAAAGCATAAGAAGTGATCCATTTTTAATACAATAAATAATATCCATAAAAAAACAAAGAGGTAGAAATGCTAGAGATGTTTCTATCTAAATCAAGGTTAAAAGAAGTATGTTTATTGTCATTATTATTCTAAAAATGCTAGCTATAGCAACAAAAAAAAGAAAAAATTGAGGAAGTATTGGTAAAGAGGAAGCAAAATGATCAATTTTTGCAGATGATGAGATGGTGATAGAAAAAATAAAAGATCCATATAAATATATGTTTAAACTAGTGAAAGAGAAATGGAGAGGTGCAGGACAAGTGGCATAATGGCTACTATTAAAATGGCATATGACTGAAAAAGAGAGATAAGCCAGTATGCATGGAAAGGAAGGGATAACTGATGGAAAGTCTGTATAATCCTTTGGTATATGTACAGCAACAAGAGAGCTTAAGGAAGGTCCCTAACATGCTGGTGGAATGTGTACTGAAAATTTATGGAAGGACATGTACAAGAGTCACAGAGGATAAGAAGGCATACATGGATTACATTTGCTCCATTGGGGCATACCCACATGGATGTGACCACAGATCTCTCCAAGTACACACAATCTACCAGATAAACCACTTTCCACTTGTGCTCAATGTTAAACCATTGCCTAAAATGCAAAATATTCATTTTAAATTTCACCATACAATACTTACAGTGATCTTCTTGTATAAAGCCATGACATTATCATCATCAAATGGCAGAAATCCACACAGTAGTGCATATAAGAGAATTCCCATGCTCCAAACATCTGCCTAAGGGAGAAAATACCCAAATTGCATAAAAGACAAATTTTAGGCTAATAATAAATCTTCTTATGTACTATTAAGTAATTTCCTATTCACTGGACTGTTTGGATAATGAAAAGAATAAAGGAGCTAGGACTATAAATTTCAAGCAAATTCCAAAGTCTTATAGGCTTCAAACGACATAAAGTCTCCATTCTGTCAAAAAGTCAAACAGGGCTTAAATATGTACTACTGTTAATTTGAGATGATCCTAGTAATTATAGGACCAGTTTCAAATTAACACCCGGGGAGATACTATAACAAATCATTAGCAATCATCTACAAGCCATTTTCTTTTTCAGCAAAAGCAGCAATTAGGCAGTCTAGACTTAGAGCTGGAAGGGAAATGTGAGACCATTATACCGAATCTCTCATTTTTCAAATGAGGAAACTGAGACCTTACGATTCTAAGAGTCAGATTTTTAAACAATGTTAAATTCAGGAAATATGATCTGAAAGCAAAAGAAAAACTGAAAAAAGCATTTATTAAGTACTTACCACCCGTCAAGTACTAGGGATACAAATATAAGCAAGCAAACTAATCACTGCCCTCAAGGAGTTTACAATCTAACAGGGGGAAACAATACATATAGGTGGGTGGTATCCAAGGAGTGTTTTGGACAAAAATGTTATAGGGAAAGGTGACTGCAGACATAGAATAATTGATTAACTCAGCCAAAGGATAGTCTTTAAATCCATACAGTATAAAAATGTCTAAAGGTTCACATAAAGGTCTTTAAAAAACAATTTAGCTCTAAGTATGTTATTTTTTTATTGTATAAATTCAAAAAAAGCAAACATATAAAAGTAAACTTAGTAGTCTAGTGGGGGATAAACACAAAGATCACTGCCACTGGGATAAGGATTAACCATTGATAAAAACTGTTGGGAAACCTGGACAACAGTCTGCAAAAATTGGGTTTAGACCAATACCCCACACCTTATTCCAAGGTGAGCTCCAAAAGAACATATAACCTAGATATGAAAGGTCATATACAAATAATTAGAGGGGCAGCTAGGTGGCGCAGTGGATACAGCACCGGCCCTGGAGTCAGGAGTACCTGAGTTCAAATCCAACCTCAGACATTTGACACTTACTAGCTGTGTGACCCTGGGCAAGTCACTTAACCCCAATTGCCTTACCAAAAAAACAAAAAACAAAACATAACAAAAAAGCAAATAATTAGAGAAAAAGGAATTAATTACCTTCAGATCTATGAATGACAATTTAACATCCATTTTATAAAGTGCTTACTATGTACAAGTCAATGTGCCTTTAGACACTAAGGACACAAAAAAACAAACCAGTCCTTGGCCATTACACTTTACAGGAAGAGCTTCTATTACTAGCTCCTGTCCTTTATAATAGGCCAACTTGTAAAACATCTACAACATCATATTTGTCCTGAACTTTCAAAGTATTCTCTCCCCATCTCCTTCCCATGTTAAAAAAAAAAAAAGACAACAACGAAGCTGGTTTCTTCATATACAAGAAGGACAATAACCCCAGTGTCATTACAATGCACATTTTGAACTTTCCTCCCTGTGGTGGTAATGATCTGTTTACATACTCTTGGCCAGTCTTCCTTGGTAAATGCTTAATGGCAGCCATTTATAAAATAGATGGCAAAGCAGTGGCCATAGAACAGTCTTTCTCTGTGCTCTGAGCTAAGTGGCTCACAGAGGGCCTGTATCGCCTCAGCATCCTGCTGTAACCAGTTTAGCTAACCCAGCCCAGAACAGTGCATTAACCATTCATACAAAAACAACTACAAGAAGAATACACAGATACCTCTGATCCGATATAGGATTTGCCTTGAATTAGTTCAGGGGCTGCATAAGCTGGGCTCCCACAACACGTCTGTAGATGGTAATCCTTGTTACCCTGCAGAAGAGACAGAATACTGAATATAAAGGACTCAACAGCCAGCAGATATTAAAACACACTGCAAACTAGGGGGCATAAAAAAAAAAAAAAAGGTCAGGCTTCTACTTCACAAGTGCATCCTAACTGGACAGGTTCCTCTTGGTCCCGTGACTAAGAAGAATCACAGAAATTATGCTCTTTTGGCACACTCAGAGTTAAAGTGGTTCTTCTTAGCATATAAAGGGAGGGGCACAGAGTTAAAGTAACTTTCTGGGGTCTCAATAAACAGAAACCTCACTGCTTCAAAAAGCCCTACAACCTCAGGCTAGCAGTAGACTAGAAACCAGGGACATCTGACCTCTTCTCTGCCACTAATTGTGTATAATTGTGTATACTTGGACAAACCATCGGCCTCAGCCTCAGTTCCTTAATCTGTAAAATGAGAAGATTGCATGACATCAGAGGTGTCAAACACAAGCCATCCCGAGTGCCTCCTAAGCTGGATTAAAATGTAAATGGGAAATATTTAACAAAACAAGTAATATGATAAAACACAGAGAATCTTACATTTTAAAACTAAGTCAGGGCAGCTAGGTGGCGCAGGGGATAGAGCACCGGCCCTGGATTCAGGAGTACCTGAGTTCAAATCCGGCCTCAGACACTTAACACACACTTACTAGCTGTGTGACCCTGGGCAAGTCACTTAACCCCAATTGCCTCACTAAAAAAAAAAAAAAAAAACTAAGTCAACGTGGACATCATTATGTACACTTCAGTAGCCCCTGTTTCTATTTGAGTTAGACGCCACTGCACTACCTAATCTCTGGGGTTCTTTCCCAGTCTAAAAGTCTGATGGCAAGCTACCAAAATGAGCAACAGGACCAGCAAGCAGGTGGCAAAGGCCCAAGGGTGCTGAGGCCTAGAGGGAGCCACAGGGAAGGTTATCACAGAATAACCTCACACATTCACTACACAATTGCTCCTGCTATGGAAGCAACACATCCTCAGGGACACTTTGCAGGAGCTAGAAGCAAGAGACCAAGAGATGAATGATCCTGGCAATAAAAAAGGCAAGGTAAAACAAAAATAAATCAGTCTACAGTATATGAAACAATTGTTAAAACAGACTACAAACTCTATGAGTAGCTTTTTTCTCCTCATCTTTTCTTTACTTCTCCTTTACTCTCTCTTCTCCTTTTATCCTTGTGTCTACTATCTATCTACCTGTGACATCAGCAGACAATGCTTAACCCCCATCAGTGTGCCCAGGCCTAACCAGTTTTCTGACCACTATTCTAAATCATCTGGTTTTCATTTACATATTGGACCCTTTTGTCCACTCCAAATTAAAGCAAGCTTACAGATAGTTCTCTGCTGATAAGGTCCAAAACCCTTCTCTATTTAAGTTGAAGGAACTTTTTTTGCTCATAAGATGTCTTATTTACAACTCAGTGTTTTGGGTTGGGTCTTTTGTTTGGCTTTTTTTTTGGGGGGGGGGGTGGCTGGACCAAACTCGGATCAATACTTCCATTCAAATACATTTCCTATATTCACTGTGGCCTTCCTCAGTGACATTCACCTGGGCTCCAATCCCTAAAATACAGGCAGTGAAAAGTGAGAAGACATCCATTCAAGACCATCAACATACAAGAAAAACAAGGTTAATAAGTGCTTTGGCCATTCCACATTCAGGCCACTTCTACAGTAGCAATGACCAAGTTATCTATATTAAAAAGGTAGAAGGGCTACAAAAAGCAAACATCTGGAAGCTTATGATCTCAGACACATACTTAGGCATCCTAAAAGTTCAGATAACCCAGGAATGCAGGAACATTAATGTTAAACCATCCAAGGGATGGTTGTGGCTCATTATTTAAAATCAAATATAACAATTTTTTAAATGAACACACATTGTGCTACAAATAGTCTTAGGTGAGTATATACATAATACACCAAAGTCTTGCACAGATATGCTTACTTCATAAGCCACTGCCAAGGTGAAACAAGAAAAACTTTAAATACTTTTGAATACTAAGAATTTCAGTCTTATCTGACAGTAAGACTAGACTTAAGTAACTAGAAGCAAGAAGTCAATTTTAATCATCATTAAATTTTAATACTGTTTAAGATGATGAGCAACACTCATTACCAGCAGCTTGGCCACACCAACCCATGAAATCCTTAGAAACGTTAACAGATCCATGATCTCAAACACAGAGACTAAATAAAATACACCCACACCTTCTCATTCTGTGCAATTCTTGCCCATTTCCTTCTCTACCTCATTCTCAACAGGCTCTACCCATCTAGATTTCATAACTTCCTCTAGATGTCATAATGGTATGTGGGTTGATTATGTAGTGTAGCACCAGGGCTCTCCATCTCTTAATTCTTGCTATTGCTTTATAGCCAGCTCACCTCCTGTAAATTATATGTTTACTACATGACATCTTTCATGTCACATTTTGCAGTCACTCTGCATGCTAATAGACAATAAAATAATATTTGTTCAATTGAATCACTGAAAATAAACTACAGCCTCCCTACAATGGGTCTCTACTGCCCTTTCAGTCATCTGTGATGGCACTGCATACATGATTTGTGAACGTGACTCCAGCAAAAACACTGGTAGTAAAAAGGCTTTTCAGCCTAAAATAACATGCCAGATCCTGAACTCCAACAGCATTGCATTCAAGAACCCAAGTCACTTCCAGACCACATGGAGGCATGCAAATACAAGTGTAAAATGGCCCTAAGGCATATGCAGTTCCATTTCACTCCCAAGATGAAGGGTGTCAGAGAATTCTAAGATTTGTACAATTTCTACAAGCATTACTTTAAATTTTAAAATTGTATCTGGGGGCCGCTAGGTGGCACAGTGGATAAAGTACTGGCCTTGGATTCAGGAGGACCTGAGTTCAAATCCAACCTCAGACACTTGACACTTTACTAGCTGTGTGACCCTGGGCAAGTCACTTAACCCTCACTGCCCCACCAAGAAAAAAATAATTTGTCTGGCAACTAGCAAGTTGCTATACTTCTAAAGAGAGTATTCTACATTTATACTGACATATTAAGCCAGACTCACTGAAGCAGCAAGGCATCCTGGGGAGAGACAGTTATCTGCATGCATTAGACAAGTCCAGTCACCACCATCTTCCCTCAGACCTTCATGGCCCAGTACCCTGAACCCTTAGGAATGATAAAGCCTCCAGCCCAGGGCCCACAGCCACCATCCCGGGAAGCAGCCCCTCTGAAAAAGCAGCATGGCCAGCGTTCCTGTGAGGCTACAACCATGGCTACTGAAGACCCAGGAAAGAAAGTTATCACGAAAGTTCTTGCACTGACAAATGGTTCGATATCAGACACTTATGATTTTAAATGACGTGAAATCAGTGGCATTACCATCTACTTTGCTGCTGCCCCTTGAGCATCTTGGGACCTTTCCCACCGACTTGTAATTGAAACCCTCCATTTGTGGATGGATTTGAGCTCCTTGAGAAATGAGACTGTTTTACTTTTCTATTTGTATCTCTAGTGCTTAACAAAGTGCTTTACATATAAAAATGCTTAATAAATGTTTCATTCCTTCAAATAAAATAGACAATGAAGTTGCAGCAAAATGTAAGAAAATCTCATAGGTTGGTTCTTTTTGAAGATGAAAATAAAGGAGCTGATTTCATTATATGCCCAAAGGCAACAAGAAACATTATTTTATGAGACCCTGGGTCTTCTTATCTTATACTATTTGTGACCAAAGCAAGCGGAAAGACCACTATGGTCTTTGTCAATGTCTATTGTAAAGTATAAAGTGGCAAGATTCTACCAAAGAACCTGGGAAGATGTGGGGAAAAACATTGGCTTTAGAATGAGAGAACTTGGGGGCAGCTAGGTGGCGCAGTGGATAAAGCACTGGCCCTGGATTCAGGAGTACCTGAGTTCAAATCCGGCCTCAGACACTTGACACTTACTAGCTGTGTGACCCTGGGCAAGTCACTTAACCCCCGTTGTCCCGCCAAAAAAAAAAAAAAAAAGAATGAGAGAACTTAGGTTCATATTTTGCATCAGACATTTTTTACCTGTGTGACCTTAGGCAGATCACTTACCCTCCCTATGCTTCAGTTTCCTCATCTGTAAAATGAGAGCATGGGACTAGATATCCTCAGATGTCTCTTCTATCTCAAGATCTATGATCCTGTGAAACTGGTCAACATAAACCTTGGTATTTGATAGACACAGGGTAGGAGACTGAAAAAAGAGATTGGAAAAAATCTGAGGAAAGAGAATAAAGTCATATACATTACTCAGAAACTTCATGCCTAAATATTGTGAATCTTTTCTTTAAGAAGACAGTTGGAGGGGCAGCTAGGTGGCTCAGTGGATAGAGCACAGTCCCTGGATTAAGGAGGACCTGAGTTCAAATCTGGCCTCAGACACTTGCCACTTACTAGCTGTGTAACCCCAATTGCCTCACCAAAAAAAAAAGAAGAGTTGGAAAGCATTCACCATGAAAAAGGAAATGAACTAAATACTGATCGGAAACTATTAAGTGCTTGGGAAATGGGTCATTATCAGCTGTTTGTATCCAAACAGGTCATTAACAGATTAGTTATCAAAGGTCAAAATTCTCCCCACCAAATTAGGAAGATAAAGATGAGAAAATATTGTGTATGATAACAATATTTCTAAATTGACCTATTTTTGTTTGGTTTTGGGGTTTTTTTGGTGAGGCAAATGGGGTTAAGTGACTTACCCAGGGTCACACAGCTAATAAGTGTTGTGTCTGAGGCCAAATTTGAACTCAGGTCCTCCTGAATCCAGGGCCAGTGCCCTATCCACTGCGCCACCTAGTTGCCCCCTAAATTGACCTATTTAAACTAGACACTGACCCTGATTATCATCATTATTTAGAGACCCTACCAATCTGAAACAAGCATCATGATTTGATGACCAAAAGTATCCAGAAACCACCTCAGCCAGCAAACACCATCTCTTTAGCAAGTGAAGAAACGTGAGGGTCAAAGGCTATACTGTTTAAAATATAAGATGATTTGCAGAGCATGACAGAAAATGGCAGAAGTATATGGTCAGTATTGCCTCATAAAACAAGATCTAATAGAGAAGGAAACAACCCCGCAGAAAACTTATACGATGAGCTCTACCCGAGCTAGATTTGCCACAGGAATATTTACAGACAAAACCGGTGGTGAAATGCGCTAGACTGCCCATTGTTTCTATAGCAAAAGATCTTCATAATCAGTGATGGCGTAACCACACTATTTGGACTCAAAACATCTCAGTAGCTAGCATGCTATATGAAGAGATAGCAACAGCACTTAAGATGACAAAGGAAAGAACAACTGAGCTTGACTACAAAGGAAAACCACCCTGGAGCTGCGGCAAGTTTAAAGACACTCAGATCCTGACTTCACTTTTCCAGGTTCTCAAGACTCCAAAGGAATAAACAAAAATTATGCAAGGTCATGTGGCAGAGTGTGCCAGATTTGGAGTCATGATATCTGGGGTTTGAATCCTGTTTCTCTTACTTACTATGTGACCTTGAGCAAGTCATTTATTTCTGGGCCTCAGTTCTTTATTGATAAAAATAAGCAACTGGACTAATAACCTCCAATATCCTTTCCAGTTCTACATCCATGATCCTATGTATTCAAGGAGAAAAGAAAAGGACCCCTAATCTTCCTGCCACGCTGTCTTCCTCCAGCCCTGGGCACCCGCCATTATCTCTCCCTGCCCACTGCCATGCCCGGGCACCATACGAAGCTGACCCCAGACACCTGACCATGCCCTATCTTTCTCATGAGGGATGCTGCTGCAGCTGCCTCCAATTGAGACTGCACACCCCTGCCCCAAAACCACATTGACTAGTGGGAGCTCCCATCTACTCAGCCCCAGCAAACCAAGTAGGCCACCTTCTTCCTTCCCACCTCTTGCTCTAGGAATCAATACCACTGATGCTTTGGGAAGAAGCTCATCTTTCAACTGCTTTATGGCTTTACTCACCAGCACTGACTTTATCCATCTCTGGCCACTACTCAACCTAATTAGAAACCTAAGTTCCTTGAGAACCACCTCTCTTTTGTATTTGTATTATCAGCCCTGAGCTCAGTGCTAAACATGCAATAAGCAGCTTTCTTCATTCATTCAATCAAGAAAAATATCTGCAACTACTCTGTTCAATACAATGATCCATGACAGTTCCAAAGGACTCATGATGGAAAATTCTATCCATCTCCAGACAGAGAACTGATGGACTCTGAGTACAGATTGCAGCATTTTTTCCACTTCGTTTTCCTTGCCTTTTGGGGGGGCAACATGGCTAATACAGAAATATGTTTTACATGACTTCACGTGTATAATGGGTATCATATTGTTTGCCTTCTCAGTGTATGGAAGAGCTGGAGGGAGAAAAAGTGGACACAAGGGGCTGATGATGAGTGAGATGAGCAGAACCAGAAGAACATTGTACACAGTATCATCAACATTGAGTGTTGATCTACTGTGATGGACTATATTCTTCTCACCAATGCAATGGTACAGAAGAGTTCCAGGGAACTCATGATAGAAGAGGATCTCCAAATCCAAGGAGAAAAAAAAAAAAAAGAACTGTGGAGTATAGATGCTGAATGAACCATACTATTTCTTTTGTTTTTGGTGCTGTTGTTTTTTCTATTTTGAGGTTTTTCATCATTGCTCTGATTTTTCTCTTATAACATGACTAATGCAGAAATAGGATTAATGTTATTATGTGTGTGTGTGTGTGTGTGTGTGTGTGTGTGTGTGTGTGTGTGTGTGTGTATAAAACCTATATCAGATTGCCTGCTGTCTAGGGGATGGGGGAGGGAGGGAGAAAAAATCTGAAATTGGAAAGCTTGTATAAACAAAAGTTGAGAACTATCTTTACATGTAACAGGAAAAAAATAAAATACTTTATTAATTAAAAAAAAAATTTTTTTAAAGTGGACACAAGGAAAAAATGAAAGATGAAAGTTTTAAAAATCAGCAACTACCAACTCTTTCTCACAGTCACATTTCTCATCTTTATAAACCTTTATGAGAATGGGCTATGCAATCATGAAGGGCATTCTCGATGAAAACATGGGAAAACTCTGAAAGAGCAGGATTTTAAAGACAAATTTTTATAATAGATTCTATTTTCATAGTCACATGAGAGGTAGAGAGAACGTAAGATCCAATTGTGTTACTGACTATTAAAAAAGCATTTGAGGGGGCAGGTAGGTGGCGCAGTGGATAGAGCGCCGGCCCTGGAGTCAGGAGTACCTGAGTTCAAATCCGGCCTCAGACACTTAATACTTACTAGCTGTGTGACCCTGGGCAAGTCACTTAATCCCAATTGCCTCACTAAAAAACAAAAAACAATCAATCAAACAAACAAAAAGCATTTGACTCAGTATAGCAGAAGGTTCTCCTCCAACAAAGTGTCTCCCATGCATAGATCAAAAAGATTCTTTCATAGATGAAACCACAGAAATTATTCAACTATCCTTTCATTATCAGTGTAAAAAGTCATAAAAAATAATCAATAAAGTGAGCGGTGGAATGCTACAATGTCTCTTCAATGAGATCCACAGCCACTCAGAAGAAAACAGCCTAGCAATCCCCATGGAAAAAAACAAGCAAATAAAGAATGAAAATTGCACAGATTATGCCACATCAAAGGCAGTAACACTAACCTAGTTCATTAGTAGTATATTTTAGATATGCCCTATATTAGACATGTTCATCTGGACAGTGACTTGAGCCCATATTTAAATTGGAAAAGAAGAAGCAATTTTGCTTTGGAGAAATTATGTAGAGCTTTCAAGAATCCCAAACTGCTCCCTGAAACAAAAACTCATCTTTTTAATACCAATTTTACCCTGGTGAATAACTGTGAATCACAGAGCAGCTCAACTTCCAATCAGAATTGTAGGTGATACAAAGAGCAATGGCAAAAAACAAATGGATAGTGTAAGCCTATAACATATTATACCTAACAACACAGATACAGGAAATGGTGTAGATAGAAGACAACATCCAGGTTCTAGTGAGCTCATGTCAGAAGAAAAGGATAACATGAAAATAGAGAGCCTGAACTTTGGCATTTATGATACATTAAAGGATTTAGAAGAAGGTCTCAAGTTAGGTGATTGGGGGAAGGAGTCTTATGTGGAGGATCACAGGAAAGACTCGGACTAGAATTCACAGGACAAAAAGACAGGGCACAGTTGTGATATGAACTTGTGGAAAGAACACCTCACTCACAAACAGATCATGGATCCATCAAAGGATATTTAATTTCTTTGAAAGCTGATTACACTAAGATCATAGCTGTTAAAAATTTTCCTCTCGGGCAGCTAGGTGGCGCAGTGGACAGAGCACCACCCTGGAGTCAGGAGGACCTGAGTTCAAATCCGACCACAGACACTTAACACTAGCTGTGTGACTTGCCCAGTCACTTAACCCCAATTGCCTTAACAACAACAACAGCAAAATTTCTCTCTCCAGCTGAAAATAGTAAATTTAGACTTCTTTTTTTAAAGATTTAATGAGTCAAAGGTGGTCAATCAAAACAAGGTAGGAACAGATTCAAAGTAGCATATAAATCTTAAGTACAAAGAGAAGCACAGAGTGAAGTGAACAGAACCAGGAAAACATTGTACACTGTAACAGCAACACTGTGCAGTGATCAACTGTGATAGACTTGGCTCTTCTCAGCAATACAATGCTCCAAGACAATTCCAAGACTCACGATGGAAAATGCTCTCCACATCCAGAAAAGGGACTGATGGGGTATAAATGCTGATTAAGGCATACTATTTTCACTTTTGTTTTTTTGTTTTTTCTTTTTTGTGGTTTTTCTTTTTTATTCTGATTCTTCTTTCACAACATGACTAATGTGGAAGTTTTTTTTAACATGATTGTAAATATATAGCCTATATCGGATTGCTTGCTATCTTGGGGAAGGAGAAGGGAAGGGAAGGAGGGAGAAAAATTTGAAATTCAAAATCTTATACAAATGAACATCGAAAACTATCTTTACATGTAATTGGGGGAAATGCTATTGTTTAAAAAAAAAAAGCTTACAGTGGAATGAATGAGTTTTGTAAAGTATCCCTTTGATCATTTGATGATTATAGTATTGAAAATGGAAAATGTTAATTAAGAAAAAAAGCAGCACAATTTTTAAAAAGTCCCTTTCAATCGTCTCTCCTCTAACTCCAAAATTCAGTAATTATATGGAATGCTATCCATTAAACAACTTAACACTGAAAAATAAAAAAGTGCTTACAAGTAAAATAAGTTCATTCATCATACATACTTTGGGCTTTGCACAAAGACCGAAGTCAATCAACTTCAATTGATGGTATTCATCAATCAGCAAGTTTTCCTGAAGGAAAAGAAAAAAGATCTCTAATAATTAAGTTTCCCTGATGGAAGTACATTAACATTATAATTTTCTTCTTTATTAGTTATGTCTAAAAGCAACAAATTTTTCAAGAAGTTAATTCTGGGGCAGGGGGTGACCTTAATGGTATTAACTATTAAGGGAATGAGACTTGTAGACAAATTGGGAGAGAACTTGAGAATTTGGACTAGAAAAAAGAATCCCATGAAGGCCTGGTCAAGGACTGGGCTTCTAGGATTACCCCTACCTCACTCCAACTTAGCCCCAAGAAAGGGAGGCTAGACATCAAAGGAAAGAGACTAATTAAAGGGTGAAAAGTCAACATTCATCCAAACCACTAAGGTCTTATACCTTCTACCCAAGCCTCAAATCCACCCAGAGGGTATGAGTGTATCCAACAATGCTGCTCCAGTCAATGAGAGCACTGCCACCTTCATTGAAGATTAAATCTGCCAGGGTTGGAGCTGTAGAATCCATCCCCTGGAACAGGAATTCTTAAATTCTTAACATGGGCTCTGTGCACTATTTTTTAAAAAAATATTTTGATAAGTGTATTTCATTATAATTGATTTCTTTTATAGCCCCATATATTTTATTTTATGCACTTAAAAACATTATTCTGACTTTTTATCACCCAGAAAAGGTTAAAATCTCCTATTTTAGAAGGGGGCCTAGGTATGCCTCGCACCCACCCAACCTAGATTATGTTTCTAATGTGTGCTTTTATGACATCCTGAATATCCTCACCTTGAAATGCATCTTAGCTGTACAAGACTGAGCAAAGAAAGGGGCCAAGTTCTGGCAGAGCTTTGGGGGTCCAGTGAAGGGAAGATAAGGCCCTTGGAAGGGGGTCTTTAAGAACCAAGTGAAATAGTTAAAATGTGGGCAAAAAAAGTAGTCTAAAGTTAGTGAGGAATACAGCCAAAGTGAAGGGAATTCAAACTATGAGTAAAGATTGCCTCTTTTATTAAGTTCTCAACCAACTCTGTTCCTTCCAATCAAGTGCCTTCATTTTGCTTCTTAACTTTGTTTCACCCTGAATATATTACATTTCTACTCCTTTCCTTCTTGTATCTTTTATTAGGTTCCTTAAGTGTATTTGACATAGTGTTTGGGTCTATTGCTCATGTTCATCTCTGCCCTCTGTGCATTTAAACAAGTTACTCCCCATCCCTACAATGTACTTCTTCATCTCTTCCTCTTGGGATCTTCTTTAGAGGCTCAGGTACCACCTCCTCTGAAATCTTCCCTCATCTCCTCAATGGAGCCCTTCCTCCTGCTTACATTTACTTTATTAAGCAGAACAGAAGCTCCTTGAGGTCAGGGATTAGTTTTCACTTTGTCTGTGTCCCCAGGGCATCACACTGTACCTTCCATGGGAGGAAATTAAGGTTAATTGAAATGAATTCTGCCTGTCCAGTGCACTCACTCTAAAACCTAAATACAGGGGCAGCTAGGTGGTGCAGTGGATAAAGCACTGGCCCTGGATTCAGGAGGACCTGAATTCAAATCTGGCCTCAGACGCTTGATACTTACTAGCTGTGTGACCCTGGGCAAGTCACTTAACTCCAATTGCCTCACCAAAACAAACAAACAAACAAAACACCTAAATACACCCAGCATTCTTCAGTATAATGCTAATTCAAGGAGCTGAGGAGTGGAGTAAACTAAAGCTTATTGTCTCTGGAAAACAATAATGGCTTGACTGGAAGAAGCATTTGAATATTTGAAAATCACAGGCAAATGAAATTTTGAAGCTCAATGTCAAACTAACTGTAAAACAGCCACTTACTGGTTTAAGGTCCCTATGAGCATAACCTTGACTATGTACATAAGCAACAGCTGACACAATCTGACGGAAGAAGATGCGTGTTTCCTCCTCCGAGAGACGATCCTTGGCAATTATATAATCAAACAGCTCTCCTCCAGGGCAGTACTGCAACAAGAACACAACAATGTCTATTTAGTCAGGGCTTTCACTCTAAAGAACACAGAGCAATTTACAGACAGTCTCCTTTTTCTCCCTTTTAGTATTTTTGAATGTTTTGTCTTTAATCCAATCAATGATCAAACATATTTCAACATAGGAAGGAAAAGGAAGAGGACTATTAAAAGTCACTTTCTACCACACACAGAGTTTACACTTGTATGTGCATGTGCATACATATACACACACATAGGTGTGCATGCTATTTATACAGACACATGTATATGTAGACATATATCATATACATATATATATACGTGTATGTATATGAGTAGTGACAACTACTCTGATCTCTTCTGTACCTCTACTCCCATTCCTCTATGAAACTTTTAAAATGCTTTATTGATTTTCCCCCCACAAATATCACTGCCCACCAAGTCACCTGCTTCCTCTTCTGACAACTGTCACCCACCTTGATAACAAATTTGTATAGATAAGCAAAACAAATCAAGGTCCTGGCTATGTATGAGAATACACGTCTGTTTCTGTACCTCTAGGCCCAGGTCTCTTAATTTTGTGTGTGTCATTGAACCCTTTGGCTTGTAATGGAATTTATTAATTTGATCATTGACAATGCTATGCTAAGGTTTAATAAAAATACAGCAATTCAAACAGTTAAAGAAGAGAATCCAGCTTTCCAGACCAGAGTCCAGAATCCAGTTTTTCCAGACCAGAGCCCAGAATCCAGTTTTCCAGACCAGAATCCAGTTTCCTCCTGATGACATCTTACTACTTCAAGAAGACAAGAGAACTCAGAGACTTTATATGAACTGTTTTGCTTTATTAGTTTTTACTATCTCCTTTCTGTTATAATATACACTATCTGTAACATGTACTCTCTGCAGAGGCTCTCCCTTTGCAAGACTAATGTCAAAGCGTCAGTTCATGAGGACAAAAAAAAAAAAAAAATCGCCCCTCTGGA
This sequence comes from Dromiciops gliroides, assembly GCF_019393635.1. Lineage (NCBI taxonomy): Eukaryota > Metazoa > Chordata > Mammalia > Microbiotheria > Microbiotheriidae > Dromiciops > Dromiciops gliroides. Next base: position 488,638,370 of record NC_057861.1, read on the forward strand.
CAAAACTTTCCTCTCTTCCTTTTCTATATTGTTGTTCACATATTATTAGTTAGCAATAGTTATTATATTATTTTTACTGTTCCGTCAAGGAAATATTTTGTTTCTTGAGGAACAAAAGGGGGGAATGTGGTAAAAAGTTTTAACAGTCGGTTAGATAATGGAGAGACGCCAGTTTTTTTTAGGACCACCCTTTTGGGGAGATCAACAGCATGAGCTACGCACACCAGTCTGCCTGCGATGCAGGCCAGATTGCCTGCTGAGCACTCGACTTCCGGGGTGCGAGCTTAAAAGGCAAGGAGAGAACGGAAGTGGGGCCTTTTTTCCTGCTCCGCGGGTCTCCTGGCTGCGCTGCACAGACAGACGGGGACTGGAGTTTGACTCAGCCCAGCTCTTGGTTAACAGCACGCGCTTGACTCGGTCTCTCGCCCCAAAGGTGGCCTTCCGCTTTTGGTGAGTTTTATATAGAATATAGACTAAGCCTAGACTTAAGACGATTTGTATTGTATTTCTACTTTCCTATCCTTCTAATCAACATCACCTTGTGACTACCATACAATAAAGGCTCTATCTAGAAAACCAGAAGCTTCTTCCATTTACTAGTCTGGGAGATAAATTAAGGGAAAGGTTAAGTAGGGTAGATTAATGATCTAATATTCATTTTAATCTCACAGGCTGTATGGGAAAACCTCCTCAGAATGTTTTTAAAAGCATAAAATAAAATCAGAGGATTACAAAGGAAATTAATTATATTGAAATAGTTATTAAAATACTTTTTAAAAACAAGTTCACAGGGGCGGAGGAAAGACACTAAATGCACAGAGCTCCTGATACAATTACCCCAAAAAGAGCAATAAAAGAACCCCTGGAGCAGAAAAACCCACAAAAATATGGGCTGAGATTATTTTCCAGCTATAGATAGATTAAAGGGGGCCATGCTAGGCTGCGAGTAAAGTCAAGTCCCGCGATTGTGCCAACAGAAACCCCAGGCACACTGTACCAGAGCCTCTGAATCAGCTGCAGCAGCAGCGTCTTCTGGAACAGAGCTTGTGGGGTTGGGTGAGGAGCTAAACGACTTAGGGGGGGGGGGAGTACAGAGGTATCAGTGGGACCTAGGGAGAAATTCAGCTGTCCCACTCCAGCAGGGAACCAGGAAGAAATCCTGAGCGGTGGGAGGCCCAGGTGGGGGAGGGGTGCAGGTTCGTTGAAGCTAAGAACCACCATACTGCTCTGCTACCTGGCTAACTAGCAAGTTGGCTTGAGGTCATCTTGGGCCCAGAGAACAGGTCAGGCAAGAGAAAAACCTGCCCTCCCTCAAACCAAAACACCTGGGACCCTATGAAGCTGGGGACAGTAGTGTAGCCCAGAAGCAGGGCCCCCCAGTGGGGAACTAAAAGTCAAGTAAAAGATGAGCAAGCAAAGAAAGTTTAGAACTATAGAAAGTTTCTTCAGCAACAAGGAAAATCAAGGTGCACCCTCAGAAGAGGAAAACAACTTCAGGGCACCTACATCCAGAGCTTCCAAGAAGAATATGAACTGGTCTCAGGCCATGGAAGCTCTCAAAAGGGACTTTGAAGAGAAATTAGGAGAGATAGAAGGAAGATGTAGAGAGAGGGAGGAAAGAATGGAAAGAAAAATGAGAGCAATGCAAGAGAGTCATGAGAAAAAAGTCAACAGTTTGAAAAGTCAAATGGAAAAGGATATAAAAAAGCTGTCTAATGAAAATAATTCTCTAAGAATTAGGATTGAACAAATGGAAGCTAGTGACCTTATGAGAAATCAAGACACAGTAAAGCAAATCCAATTGAATGAAAAAATAGAGGGCAATGGGAAACATCTCCTTGGAAAAACAGCTGACCTGGAAAATAAATCCAGCAGAGATAATTTGAAAATCATTGGACTACCTGAAAACCAGGACCAAAATAAGAACTTAGACACCATCCTCCAAGAGATTGTCAGGGAAAATTGCCCTGATATTCTAGAAGCAGAAACTAAAATAGAAATTGAAAGAATCCACCGATCACCTCCTGAAAGAGATCCCAAAAGGAAAACCTCCAGGAATATTATAGCCAAATTCCAGAGCTTCCAGTTCAAGGAGAAAATATTGCAAGCAGCTAGAAAAAAGGAATTCAAATACTGTGGAGCTCCAATAAGGATAAAACAAGATCTAGCAGCATCTACATTAAAGGACCAGAGGGCATGGAATATGATATTCCAGAGGGAAAAGGAACTGGGACTACATCCAAGAATCACGGACCCAGCAAAACTGATCATAATCTTTCAGAGGAAAAAAATGAGATTTCAGTGAAAAAGAAGACTTTCAGGCATTTGTGATGAAAAGACCTAAACTGAATAGAAAATTTGACTTTCAAATACAAGACCCTGAAGAATCATAAAAAGGTAAACAGGAAAAATAAACCATGAGGGACATTAAAAGGTTAAACTGTTTACATTCATACATGAGAAAAAAATACTTCCAACTCATAAGAACTTTTTCAATAAGGAATACACAGAGGATATAGGTCTGAACTGAATATGGAGGGATGGTAATTGTAAAGCATTTATTTTTTATGTATCCTTGTTCTTTGTGGAGCAAACAGGGTGGGTTGTCTTGCGTCTGGGGCCAGATTTGGGCTCTGGAACTCCTGGGCCCAGGGGTGGCGCTTTGTCCACTGTGCCACCTAGCTAACCCATGATGACATTTTTAAAATAGGGTTGAGGGGTAGGAGGAATAGACTGGGGGAGGGGGGAGGGGAGAGGTAGCTCACATGAAGGAAGCAAGAAAAAAGCTTATGGAGGGGAGGGGAAAAGGGGGAAGGAGTGGGGCAGTGAGTGAACCTTACTATCATCAGAATTGGCTCAAAGAGGCAATAACACACATACTCAAGTGGGTATAGTAATATATTTTTGCCCTGAGGAAAAGTGGGAGAGGAAGGAGATGGGGAGGGGCAGGAGGGAAGTTTGGGGGAGGGAGCTGCAAAAAGCAAAACATTTTCGAGGAAGGGGAAGAAGTTCTGTATAACAGCACATGTATGACATATATTGAATTGCTTGATTTCATAGGGAGAGTTAAGGAGGAGGGAGGAAGAAAAATTTAGAACACAGAATTAGCTCAAAGACCTTAAACTCATCAGAGTGGACTCAAGGAGGGAATAACGCACACACCCAGTTGGGATGAGTAATCTATTTAACCCTACAGAAAAGTAGGAGGGGAAGAGGATAAGGAGGGAAGGATAAATGAAGAAAGGGTAGAGCAGGGGAGGGGGGAGTCAGTAGCAAAGCACTTTTGAGGAGGAATAGGACAAAATAAGATAGAAAATAGAGTAAATATCATTGGAAGGGAATGGGATGGGGGGAAATAGTTATGATGATTGACTACAATGTCAAAACATATGGTACCTACTCTGCTGGGCTATTGTGAAGAAAATTCTTTGTCAAGTTTAAGGTACTATATAAAAGTTATGATGAACAGCATGCTATCAGAAAAACCTGGAAAGACCCACATGAACTGAGGCAGAGAGAAATGTACTGTATACAAAATAACAGCAGTAGTGTAAGATGATCTGCTGGGAAACGTGGTTATTTTCAGCAAGGCAATGATCCAATATAACTCTAAATAACCTATGAAAATCACAATACACCTACAGAGAAAGAACTGATGGTATCTGAAAACAGACTGAAACATATTTTTTTTTGACAATTCCTTAATCTAAAGTTTTGTTTGTATCTGTATTCTCTCACAACCTACCTAATGTAGAATTTTTTCCATGACTACTCATGTATAATTTATATTGAATTGCTTGAGTTCTTGGGGTGGGGGTGGGAAGGGAGGGAGGAAGAGAAGGTGGAACACAAAGTTTAAAAAAAAAATTGAGGTCAAAATTTGCTTTTATGTGTAATTTGGAAAATAAAATTCTAAAGAAAGTAGGGAATAAATAAATAAACAAGTTCACAGACCTCTATTCTACTCTATCACCTCTCTACCAAACAATGAAAGATACGCTTTGACATCAGTCTTTTAAAGACATATTGTTTTGTTTTGTTTTTGCTTTTTAATTGTGTTGGTTTATTAAAAAAAAAATCACTTCAAATTTACAGAAGTGGAAGTGAGGCATATTCCTATCCAAAGTCTCAAAATGAATTAGAAATAGGACCAAGATTTCTTGGATCTCAATTGTTTAACCATGATTAAGTATTTTAAATAAATATATTCAAGCATGTAGGGCTATACAGACAAAAATCAATAGTCCCTACCCTCTAGGAATTTAGTCATAAAGAATAAAAAAACATTGATGCTGAGGCGGGGGAGGGCAGGAGGCAGCTAGGTGGTGCAGTGGATAAAGCACTGGCCCTGGATTCAGAAGGACCAGAGTTCAAATGCAGCCTCAGACACTTGACACTTACTATCTGTGTGACCATGGGCAAGTCACTTAACTCTCATTGACCCACCAAAAAAAAAAGAACATTGGTGCTAAAAGAGAAAACAGAGATAATTTAATTCAATTTCACTATTTTACAGGTGAACTAAAAACAAGAGGGGTGAAATAACCTGCCCAAGGTGGCATGGTTAGCTGGCAGCCCCCACACTAAGGTCCCCAAACTTTGTTCACTCTGAGTATTCATAAACTCCTCTCTATCCATTTGGGAGGAAGGGACTAAGCACTTATATAGCACCTACTATGTGCCAGACACTGTGCTAAGCACTTTACAAATAGTGTCTCATTTGATCCTCACTCTGCAAGGTAGGTGCTACTATTATTTTATAGCTAATGAAACTGAGGCAAACAGAGATCAAGTAATTTGTGCGGGGTCACAGAGCATTTGAATTCAGGTCTTCCTGACTTCAGGGTCAGCACTTAATCCACAAGCCTCACCTTGTCATTCATTCAAACAACACAAATATCTACTATGTGCAGGGCAGTATGCCAGGTGCTAAAGGACATACAAAGTTTAAGTAACTCACCATTCCTTGCCTTCACAAAGTATAAGTAGGGGGACAAAAATATACAGAAAGCTATAGTTTTCTGTGTATTTTGTTAATAATTTTTAATAACTGCTTTTTTGTCAATATTACAATAGTTCTTATTAAAATGGCTCTTTGGGGACAGCTAGGTGGCGCAGTGGATAGAGCACCGGCCCTGGAGTCAGGAGGACCTGAATTCAAATCCGACCTCAGACACTTTACAATTACTAGCTGTGTGACCCTGGGCAAGTCACTTAACCCCAATTGCCTCACCAAAAAAAAAAAAAAGAAAAGAAAAGAAAGAAAGAAAAAAGGCTCTTTGGACTTTACAGCACTGTTTTCATAACAACACTGGAGAGCATATTACACCCTGGCTCAAAAGCTCTGCCTTCTCCCTCAGCTACTAGACCTGACCAGTTGCCAAATCCTATCAAGTCTCCCAAGGCAATATCTCCTCTCCACTTGCACTGCCACCACTGGACTCTGCCTTGAACTATCACAACCGCTCCTAAGAAGTCTTAGTGCCTCTAGTTTCTTGCCTCCATCCTTCAGAGTGGCCAACATAATTTCACCAAGCACAGCAGGTCTTGACCACATCACTCTTCTGCTTAAAAACTTTCCATGATTCCCTCCTCTCTCTAAAATAAGATGCAAATTGCCTGGCATTTATGGCCCTCACAATTTGCTCCAAGCAACCCTGCCAGACTCATTTCAACATGTTCCCCCTTTCACATTCTGATTTCCAACCAAAGTGGACTCCTCGCTGTTCCCCAAACTCCTGCTATATTCCACTTGTGTAAATGCACAAAGGTCATCCTCAATGCCTGGAACTCATAACTCCTCCCCCCTACATCTAAGAATCTTTACCCTAATTCAAGGCTTGGTGTAGGCAAAAGCGTCTTTGTGAATGAACCCTTCCCTAATGAACCTTCATCTCCCCAAACACAATCCCCAGTTCAAAGAATTCTTTCTGTCCTCAAACTTTCATAAAGCATTTTTTCTTGATCTCTTTCACTCCTAATCTTCTACCATTGTTATATTTACACCAACAGTGTCCAGTGCTGACACTGTGATTTTTTTCACCTGTATATCCCTAGAGGCTGGCATAGAGCCTTGCACACTGACAAATGCTTAGTGAACATTTGTTGTGGTCAGCAAAAGTAAGGCCCAGGAGCCATGGCTCAATGAAGGCTTCCTGGAGGAGGTAGTGTGGTACTTGTGCTCAAAGGAGAAAGAGGAATGTAACACATGGTAAAGAGAAGAGAGAGCACAAAAGTAGCAGGAGCAGAGCAGAGGACAGATTCCATGTTGCGTTTAGAAGACAGAGAGGGTCAGTGTGCAGGGGAGCACAGGGTACAGAGAGCAGGACACAAGCTGCTCTAGCAGGGTGGGGCTGAGCAGGAGAAAGCCTGGAACATCAGCTAAAAGAGCCTCAACTTTACTTGGTGGGGCAACAGGCCCACAAGCTTTTTTTTTTAATCAGGTCAGATATCACCTAATCTAATTCCTTCCCTTCACCAAGGAAGAAACCAAAGACGGAAGAGGGAAGATAATACCTAAAGTCATACAGCTAGCAAGTGCCCCACCCAGATCTTTATGTGCAAGAGAGAAATCTGCAGGAAAAGAGGGTTAGAGGTAGCAGAGCACAGGGGTAAAAGGACCTGTTATAAGAGGTCCTTTTACACCAAAACAGGAAGGGGCTAATGAGGCATGCATGTGGCAGCAGTAGGAAAAGACAAGGCCAGGAAGTAAGAAATGCCAGGAACACAGAAACCACAGGGCTTGGGGCAGCTAGGTGGCCCAGTGTGATAGAGCACCAGCCCTGGATTCAGGAGGTCCTGAGTTCAAATCTGACCTCAGACACTTGACATTTACTAGCTGTGTGACCCTAGGCAAGCCGCTTAACCTCAATTGCCTCACCAAAAAAAATAGGGGCAGCTAGGTAATGGAAAAGTAAAAAGTCAAAAACATGATTTATGGTACCAGTGACACGAACAGTTATGTCAAGACAGCAAGTTTGGTTGTAGACAGGTTGAGACTGAGATGCTAGCAGGACATTTGGGAACAAGCAGCTGGGAGGGGAAGCAACAAGGATTTGGGGTCAGACAAGCTGAATTGCAGTCCTCACTCTGCATGGCTGGAGGCATTTCCCTTTACCTCTCTGGGCCAGTGTCAAACTCAAAATAAGGGAGTTGGGCTAAATTACCTGTAAGGCCTCTTCCCACTCTCAATCTCTAATGCTACATGGACCTAGAGGTCAAAAGAGAGGTCAGAGTGTCAAGTCAGGAGAGGAAATAAGATTGCCAATGAGGGAAAAATATAATCAAAAGAAAAGAGAACCTAAGATAAAATGAGAAAATGTGAAAATCACTCCCATGTAATACTGTGTCCCTGACATCTCAGCCTGGTTACCCTGCTGTTGAATCAAAGTAAACATGAAAATATAGAGCAGCTTCTGCTTTCATAACAGGCAATTCTATTTTGACAAAATAGCAATCAAAAAATCTTAGACACATCTTCGACTCATCACTATTCCTTGCTGCCCACATTTTCAATCTACTGCTAGAGCTGCTGCACCTTCATATATTTCCCACATTTGTACCCCTTCTTCCTATCCTTATTACCAGAGCCTTAGTCCAGACCCTTGCTTATTGTTCAGCTAGACTATTATAACCCTTTCCCCACCTTACTTCCCATTTCTATGGGCTTGGAAAATCTTGGAACTGGAAAGGACACCAAAAAGTCATCTAGCTCAACCCCCTACCTGGAGCATGAGTCCATCCAACTCATTTACTGTCACTGCTCCTGTCAAAAGGCATCTTTTTTCACCCATTCATTGCTGTGCCAACACCATCCTCCTTAAAATCCTACAAGAGTGTATTGGTGTCACACTACAAAACAGTTCAATAGTCTTGCCCTGGATTTCAAGTCCCCACAACAAGGCACCACAGGATTATCTCCAATAGTTCCATTTTGTTTCCAGAAGCCTACCTCGGACACATCTGCTTCAAGACCTCTTCATTTGGCTCTGCACTAAGCCATGGCTGAAATACCCTAGCCCAGCAGTCTGCTTAGCTATCTCATTATTTAAAGATCTTCTGAAGTCACCCATTCATGATCCCTTAAGACTTCTAAATTCATCAGAGATATCTTCCTCTAGCAATATGAACTATAAGCAGAGATTTTCCCCAGCCAACCTCTCTATCCTCTACTTCCATCTACACACACCCATTCAACTCCAACTTGTATCTGTAGTGTATATGTGGGCATTTGTACATTCATTTGTTTTCATTCTATTTTCTCCAAGTCCTTTAGGTCATTAGTGTTACAAGTCAAGGAGTACAAACTCTTTCTATGCAGGGAGAAGGGAATGATCTTGCTCTAAGCACAGAACCATAGGAAGGTCTTAGATACTCTGATAACAGAGACACTTTGCTGAAACTAAACATGTGATCCAGACAAATAATGAATATTCCCTTTCTACAGGTAGTAGTTTAAATTCTGTAAATGAACATACTAACCTCCATAACCATAAATATTTTGTTGTCAGTCTCGAGGACATGGTAAAGACGACAAATATGTTGATGACTTAGGTTCTTCATAGCATCAATCTCTGTTTTCACACGAGGCAAATCACTCTGCAACAAAAATTAGAATGCTACAGCAATTTGAAGCATGTTATAAAACGTCTATATCATAACAATGATGGCTTCCAGGCTTTCTAAGAGGAACAGAGAATACTCAGTCATCTTTAAATGGGGAAGGAATATTAAGTTCTCTACGTTTCTAAAGAGTCTTATTTTCTACTCTGTAAATGTGAGCAGTTGTGTCAAACTCAAACAGAAATAGTTCCCTCCAGGCTGTATACTGACCAAGATGACCACAAATTAATATTATCTATGTTGTACTGCATTTTTATTTCTTTTGTTAAACATTTCCCAGTTACACTTTGATCTGGTTCCCACTAGCACTTTAGAGTTTTGCAGGCTCATGAGTTTGGCACCTCTGGCCTAAAGAATACGTAGGCTTGTACAAAACTTCAGTAATGAGTTTATTTGGCTGGGGAAGAAGAAAAGGGACTCTTTCTGCTCCTCCCCACCTTGTTCAGGTCATAAACAACAGCATTATGCACACAGACATGATACATGGCACTGCCCCACACAAGCCATAACACGTTTATTTGTTGTTTCTATTTTATAAGTATCTTCTTTGAACACAGTTCTTGTCCCTAGGAAACCAATATGTATTATCCCATTTCAGGATAAGAAACTGGGAGTCGAATGGCGGGAAAGTCTTCTTCTTGGGGCCTTCTGAGGAAAGCTCATTTGTGTCTTCCCCTACAGATGAAAATACTTAAGTAAAGTGTTTATATTTAGACTTAAAGCAAGCACAAAAAGGTTTCAACTGAAGAATAAACCATTCATCTTACTATCAAAGTTTTCACATTTTTAAATCCAACAATTTGAATAGAAATGGTGGAACCATTTTAATTTTCAAGTTTCTAAGTTAAAGGAAACTTTTCAATATCAGAACTTCATGAAAACAGAGCTTATCAACACAGAGAGATAAATATATTCAAATACACAATGCACATAAAATATAAGTAGAAAGAGTAAAAGCCCAATATTGTAACGATTGGAATAACGCCACCTGCTGGATACTTACTGTAGAAGAGTTCTGCCCATGAAGCGAAGGTCTTTGAGGGCAAGACCAGGCATCAGGAAGTGACGCAGACTAGTGGGAGGAGGAAGGAAGAGACTGGCACTCAGTCTCGGTCTTTTTTTTTTTCCTGAGGACGCTGGCGGAGAAGGGAGCTAGAAATGTGCTCTCCCTTTAATAGATAGGAATCTAGGCCTTTCTCTCTCTCTTTACCAAATTCTTATTCTCCTTAATAAATGCTTAAAAACCTAACTCTTGCTAAAGCTTATAATTTATTGGCGACCACTCATTAGATATTTTAGACAGACTAGCTAGAATTTTAGCCCTTAACAGATGGCTGACCACGAAGAGGAAAGCTGAACCTCACTTCTGATCTTCCGGTTGGGTAAGAAATTTCTCCTACCCTTTAAACTGCTAAGTACTGGCGCACTGGCTGTGTTTTCCTTTAAATTTTTTCGAATGGACCTTTTAAACTCCCTAATTACCCTATTTTTGATTTTAGTCTGTTTAACCAGACAAATGGGAGATAAGATCATGTTAATGCTTTGTTTTTCTGGATTTTCTATTTTTCTTTTTATTTTTGTTAGAAGAGCCAGCAACTTACTCACACAAGGAAATATCTCTCCCTCTCCCAACCATGCTTTTTCAGAGAAACCTGAAGAGATTCCTGCAGCTTTTCCCAGTTCTAACAGTAATTGTTGCTCTAATTTTGCATGCCTGGAGGCAACGACCCACCCTCTAGAAGCTTTTAATCCCCTAGCACCTGGAGGCAAAGTGGGGGAAGAGGAATCCAGGCCTGAGTTCAAAATCAAGTCTGATTCAAATTGTGCTGGTCCCTCCCCTCCTCTCCAGACCCCACCCTCTACTCCTCCTATGGCCAAGCCCATAGCTTCCCCTGCCTGGGAAGTCCAGAGATCTGATGCGCATGCTCAACTTTTTCTACCTGCATTTGCAGCTTCAGGCTCAGCCCTTCCCCAGCCTGGCTGTGCTTCTGAGACAACTTTAGAAAACCCTTTAAATTCCAGATATGCTCGATTTGTTCATAATTTTGCTAACCTGCTTTTGTCTTTAATTAGTAATCTTATAAAGCGTTTGTATGGTGAAAAGCCCGACAGACAATATAGAGGGGTTAAAGAAGAAAAACTTAAGCTGAATAAGAATGACAATCATCACCATAGTTCAAGACTCTGCTTCTTTTGCCATGGAAGGGTACATATTTTACAGAAATGTAGAAGTAAGCAGCAAGGTATTGATATGAGTATTGGGGATTTTAGATATCGGAATCAAAAGTGTTCTAACTTTACTCAGAGTATTAATGTCAGTTCAGAGGTTACATAGGATTTCTATGCCATTACATATACATTTTGAAATTAATGGTATGGGTTTATTTTCATAGAGATTTTCATGCTTTTGAGATTGTGTCTTATACTTAGTTTCTAAAACAAGGAGAATATTTGTAAAAGCTTTTTATAGTCATGTGATCAAGTTTATATTTTATAATACTCTTATTGATATTAAGTTCATATTCATTTAGATTTCCCTAGTTTGAATTTCATTGTCTTTTATTATTCCATGTGTATTTTCTTCTATTCATTCATCTATCTAATTTTGAAACATGGTTTTGATTTCATAATACAATGTTAATTCTAGGAGTATTGTGCTCCCATATTCTGAGTTATTTGTTTTTGTTATTTTTCTCAACTGATTATTTGATCAAACTCTTTAAAGCATTTCCCTAGCAAATTGTTTGCCATGGCAAGTGTAAATTGATTCTAGAAGTATTATTTTTGATAAGCATATTCAAAAAAAAAAAAAAGAGGGGAACATTTGTAAAAGTTGTCTTTGAGATTGTGTTGTGCTTTAACTTGTATTTAAATATGTTCAGATTTTTCAAAAAAGTAATTGTATACTAAGTTAAAAAAAGGGGTATCATTTGAAATTGTTGCATAATTATATATTGTGTTCTGAGTCAAGATGTATTCACATTTTTTGCAATCATTTATTATCCTCAATTTTTAAATCCATATGAGACTTGGATTATGGGAACTTATCATTTAAGACATTAATTGCCTTTATTCTGAGTTATCAGATGCCAGTTGGCCAAGATGCCATCCAATCACAAGAGGAATACATGCAAGAGCAGACACTGAACTGTCACATGAGGGGAGACATGCATGAAGTCAAGGTATGGCCGAGGGAACGGCTTTTGACAAATGTTGAGGTTGGATTCTCTTGGTTTAATATTTTATTCTCTTTTTCCCCACAATATTGTACAGATGGCTGGAAGTATTCATCCCACCCATCTCACTTCTACACCTGGCTTCTATGCTCCCTCCTATATGCCTGATGCCATGGACATCTCAATCCCATGCATCTGATTAAGTCTGACTCAGTTTCTTCCAATATGTTCGGTGGCATGGACATATATTCCATCCACCTATTTTAAGCCTGGCATACTGTATGGGCAGTACATATTGCTCAAGTGTGGGAATGCTCATATCCCATCATTTCTCTGTTCTTTTATGGTAACCCCCATAATTATCTCAGGTGTCATGATAAATACAGTGTTGAATTTGGCCTTGACACCTGTTACCAATTATATTAGATTTTTTAATTTCTCATAGTGGCATGAGGATAATTAGGCAGATGATGCAAAAAGTGATGAAACAAAGATAAAAATTATTTTTAATAATTAATATCGTAGCAATTGTCTTCTCAATTACCCTCCATAAGGGGGGGACTATAGTAATATTATAATTTTAAAGAATGGTTCAATTTTTGTTTTATTATATGTTTCATGTGTAACAACTAAGATTCTGAATTCCCTTAGACATGTTTTTGAGAACTTTCATTGTTTGATTTGATTATTGACAAAGCTATTTTAAAGTTGTGTTAAGCTCAATTTTGTAGGAAATTTTCCTGGCTGATTACCAGCATCCACACATCAACCCCTGAAAAGACTTCCATTCCACGACTACACCTAGAGGACATCTGAGAAAAGACTTTCAGAGACTTTAAATGAACAGTTTTGATTTGTTGTTTTTGTTGGTTTTTTTTTCTCTTTCTGTTATAATATACACCATCTGTAACATGTATTCTCTGCAGAGGCCCTCCCTTTGCAAGACTAATGTCAAAGCGTCAGTTCATGAGGACAAAAAAAAAATCGCCCCTCTGGACAAAACTTTCCTCTCTTCCTTTTCTATATTGTTGTTCACATATTATTAGTTAGCAATAGTTATTATATTGTTTTTACTGTTCCGTCAAGGAAACATTTTGTTTCTTGAGGAACAACAGGGGGGACTGTAACGATTGGAATAACGCCACCTGCTGGATACTTACTGTAGAAGAGTTCTGCCCATGAAGCGAAGGTCTTTGAGGGCAAGACCAGGCATCAGGAAGTGACGCAGACTAGTGGGAGGAGGAAGGAAGAGACTGGCGCTCAGTCTCGGTCTTTTTTTTTTTCCTGAGGACGCTGGCGGAGAAGGGAGCTAGAAATGTGCTCTCCCTTTAATAGATAGGAATCTAGGCCTTTCTCTCTCTCTTTACCAAATTCTTATTCTCCTTAATAAATGCTTAAAAACCTAACTCTTGCTAAAGCTTATAATTTATTGGCGACCACTCATTAGATATTTTAGACAGACTAGCTAGAATTTTAGCCCTTAACAATATTAACAGCTAAATTAACAAGACTATCTTGTCCCCAAATACTGAAACAAGAAGTTCTCTAACAGGGTTCCAAAAAAAAGTCTTCCAAACCTCCTCCGATAAAAATACACTTTGAGAAGCGTCAAAAAGATGCCTAGACCATCCCCCAGAAAATAGGACATAAGCCTTTTCTGATACACTTGATCCTTCCATCCCTGCTATAACCTCGAATGTCTTTTGCCTTTTGGGGTTAAACTCCTTAAAAAGACCATCTGTAATAAGTACCTCCACTGCATCTCCTCTTACTATCTTCTCAGTCCCTTATAATCTGCTTTCTGAGCTCATCATTCCACCAAAACTGTTCTCTCCAAAGTTACCAGTGATCTCTTACCTGCCAATGGCTTCTTCTCAGTTCTCATCTTTCTTGACCTCTCTGCAGCTTCTGATGCTGTCAATCACCCTCTTCTCCTTAATACTCTCTTCTCTTTAGGTTTTTAGGATACTCCACTCTCCTGGTTCTCCTTCTACCTAACTGTTCCTTCTCCACCTTCATCCAAGTCAAGCCTGCTAACTTTGGGTTAACTCCACAAGGCTCTACCCTAGATCCTCTTTTCTTCTCTCTCCATACTACTTTACATGGTGATCTCATCAGCTCCCATGGATGTAATCCTCTTTATGCTGATGATACTCCAATCTACTGATCCAGGCTTAACCTGTCTGCTGACTGGAGATGGCCCCAGATCTCTAACTGGATGTCCTATAGATACCTTAAAGTCAATATATTGCAAACTAAACTCATTCTCCCTCACATCCTCTCCCTTTTACTGATGAGAGCACCACCATTCCCCCAGGCTTACAACCTGGGTGTCGTCCTCAAATCCTCTCTCTCTTCCCCCATATGCAATCTGTTGCCGAAGCCTTTTGATTTCACCTTTGAAACTTCTCTCCAGTATGCATGCCACCTTTACTCTTCTGATGAGGCCACCATCCTAGAACAGGCTCTCATCTGCTCGTACCTGAACTGCTACCATAGCCTGCTGGGTACACCAGCCACAAGTCTCTCCCTTCCTCCAGCTTATCCTACATTCAGCCGCCAAAACAATTTTCCTAAAGCAGGGGTCTGACAATGCCACCCCCTATTCAATAAACTGCAGTATAAGATCCTGTGTTTGCAATTGAAAGCTTTTCATAACCTAGGCCCACCTCCCCCCACCCCTTCACCATTGCAGTCTTCTTACACCTTACGCTCCAGCCCAGTCCTCTTCAATCTAGTGGCCCTGTCCTCCTTACCAACAAGACCCTCCACCTCCACTCCAGGCATTTTCTCTGGCTGTCCTCCTAACCTGGAATGCTCTTCCTCCTCATCCCTGCCTCTTGACTTCCCTGGCTTCCTTCAAGGCCTAGACAAAATCCCAGCTGGGTGGCACAGTGGATAGAGGGCTGGGACTAGAATTCCCTTCCCCAAATTCTCTCTCTCTCTCTTTTTTATTTTGGTGAGGCAATTGGGGTTAAGTGACTTGTCTAGGGTCACACAGCTAGTTAAGTGTTAAGTGTCTGAGGCCGGATTTGAACTCAGGTACTCCTGACTCCAGGGCCGGTGCTCTATCCACTGCACCACCTAGCTGCCCCCCTTCCCTAAATTCTACAGGAAACCTTTCCCAGTCCCTCTTACTTCTGGTGCCTTCTGTCTGTTGATGATTTCCTACTTACCCCGTATACAGCATGTTTCTACATGTTGTTCCCTTGGCTTCCCATTAGATTGTAAACCCCTCGACAGCAAGGACTGGCATTCTCAGTATTCTCAGTGCTGAGCACAGTGCCTGGCACAGAGCAAATACTTTATAAATGCTTATTAACTGACTGATCCAGAACGGAGGAAGCAACAGCTACTGCTTCCACCACACCCAGTGAGGCTCATCCTTTCAGCACGGGTAAACTTAGAGGTCACAGAATCTCAGAGCTGAAAGGAGTCTTAGAGATCATTTCATCCAAACTCTTCATTTTACAAATGTGGAAACCAAGATGCAAAGATTTAAAGAATAAAACTATACAGGAAGCCAGAGGAATCAGGACACAAACAATTGCAGGGCTCCTCGGTTCTCACAATCTTTCACTATCCCAACATTCACTACTTACAGGGACCACTAGGAAGGAATTCTCCGTTACACAGGGCATTTATAAAATCTCTCTCTCACCAATATCCTTTTCTTCCATCCTACCCAAAAAAGGCCTCGTGTTTTATTTGAGGAGGGAAAAGAGTTTTCATCCGTCATCACTAAGCCCAAGAACGCTATCCCAGCTGGACGCTCTTAGTTTCTCCAGGAATCATTCCCTACTCCAATTTAGCTTCCAAACCCTATACTGAGGAGCATTAACTCTCTTGCTCACAAAGTGTGTAATGGGCTTTTGGAAACTGGGGCTACCAGCTAGAATTTCTCTCAAACCAACTCAATGTGCACTCAGTAGAACACGGATGTCTCCTAGAAAGAAGGCCAATTGTTAGAGAATCAATTCAAGAGGGTTGAATAAAGTTGTAGGAAATGAAATGTAGGAGGATCTAGGGAACTTCTTAAAAATGTAAGCAATTAAAACAAGTTAGCAAACATAGCATCAAAGAAAGACTAAGTGGAAATAGAGAGTATCGATTCAGAAAAGTAGCCAAGCAAGAGATGTAACTGATTTCGGAGCAAGGTTATTATGCTTTGAACAGTGTTCTACAAAACTCTATCTGAAAGAATTAGCTGACTTATAAAAGCTTCCCCAATGTGTCTCATATTTAACTAACTCTCTCTCTAGCTTCTCATAACACAGATTAACAGTTGGGAGAAATCATAAATTGGGCCAACCACAAGCTTATTGAAATAAGTACATCCAAGAGGCAGCTAGATGGTGCAGTGGATAAAGCACTGGCCCTGGATTGAGGACCTGAGTTCGAATCCAGCCTCAAACACTTGACATTAACTAGCTGTGTGACCTTGGGCAAGTGACTTAACCCTCATTGCCCTGGGGGGAAAAAAAAGAAATAAGTACATCCCAAGGAGCTTCAGTCAAAAAATCAGAACCCTGTGCTCTATCATGAAAGAATGGTTCTGAAACATTGTTCTGGAATGATGTTTCATGCTGACATGCTTTGTAAGCAGGGTCCTGTCTAAGTTCATGGCAAAATCAGAAAGTCAGACTCTGGGCTTCTAGTCTAAAGCTCACAGGCCTCTAGTTCATCTTGGCATTTGATTAAATGTAGCTTCATTAAATTGTAATTCCACAAAATACCCCTTAAATGAGTAAAATGTTCCATTTTAGTTGAGATGGGAAAACACATTGATAGCGCATGATCTTAGCACCCTCTTGTCAATTTCCACTCCACTGTAACAGCCAAGTAGAAAAGAAGCAAATGCACAGGCTAAAAAGGCAAGAGGAGAAAGATGAGACAGAGGTCAAGTAGCCTGATGGTACTGACCACAAAAGCCACAAGAACAGAGTTATGGAATGCCAGACCCTCGGTCACAACTGTCTGAAACTTTCAGGAGATACCACTCTATCAAGACTGTACCAGTTCTCCCACCTTATGCAGAATTCTTATTTCCAACATCTGATTTAGGATCCTTACCATCATTTGATAGCCCTCTGGCAAAGCTGTATGCCATAGGCCCTCAACCTTCAAGACCAATTATTTTCTTGGTAGCAACTGAATAAGAAATCATTTCTATTTTTTTTTAGTTGGGAAAAAAAACCACATCAATATCACTCTGCTATCTACACTACAATAGTAGTGTTGCAGCACTTTTATAGTCTTGCAAGATTCCAGCTGAAAAAATCCTGTGGTTAAAAGAAGTATTCTTTTCAGTGTCAAGACCTCCTTTTAACAAATAGTCTCCTTCAAGCCTGGAAAACGCTATCACACAGTACCAATGTACTTGCCATTTCTATCTCCAATACGTATCGCAATCTGATCCTTTTCTTCCTGTTGCCAAAGCTACCACCTTAGTTCTGGTCCTCATAACCTCTCTCTTAGATTATTACAATGACCTCCTAATTCATCTTCTTGCCTCTTTTTACTCCAGGCCATCCTGCACACTGTTGCCACAGTGATTTTCCTTAAATGCAGATCTAACCGTGTCAATTACCTACTCAATAAACTCCAGGGGGTTCCCTATTGCCTCTGGGATAAAAATATGGATTTCTTTGTTGAGCTTGTAAAGCTCTTCACAACCTGGCCCTCACATATTACAGCTTAGATACACATTTCCTCTTCTCCCACACTATGTGATACAGCCAAACTAAAAGGCTCTATTCCTTAAAACACATTACCTCATCTCTCACACCCATGCTTTTCCACTGATTGTCCCCCATGCCTATATAATGAACTCCCTCCTCACCTCTTCCTCAAAAAATCCGGCTTTCCTTAGGCCCCAACTCAAGTGCCACCTTTTACATGGTCTTTCCTGATTGCCCCAACTGCTAGTACCCTTCCTCCCTCCCTCCCAAACTAAGTTGTATTTTAAAATGTTGTAATTATTTGTATTTCTCCTACATATATTTACCTATGTACTTTAAATCTCCCTCATTAGAATGAATGCAAACAGGGCAGCTAGGTGGCGAAGTGGATAGAGCACCGGCCCTGGAGTCAGGAGGACCTGAGTTTATATCCGGCCTCAGACACTTAACACTAGCTGTGTGACCCTGGACAAGTCACTTAACCCCAATTGCCTCACTTTAAAAAAAAAAAAAAAGAATGAATGCAAGCAATTCAAGAGTAGGGATTGGGGCACTGTTTCATTCCTTGTATTCGTATCCCTAATATCTTCCAGTACCTGGTCATGAGCACTAAATAAGTGCTTCTTGATTGACTGAATGAAGTGATGGGGTATA
Source organism: Dromiciops gliroides (assembly GCF_019393635.1). Lineage (NCBI taxonomy): Eukaryota > Metazoa > Chordata > Mammalia > Microbiotheria > Microbiotheriidae > Dromiciops > Dromiciops gliroides. Next base: position 488,656,503 of record NC_057861.1, read on the forward strand.
ACAATGCTTTTACCCCATTTTGCCAGGGCAGATATATCTATTTAGCTAAAATGAAATGTTTTATTTCCAACAATAAACCAAGTCCTACTGAATTCATGAAGCTATTCTATGAAACACATCGATATTTGGCAAACAAGTAAGGCACTCAAAGAAACTGTCATATACTCATGCTCAGAAAAGCTAGAAACTAGACAGTTAAATGGCTGGTCAAATGGATTATATAGAGCTCATATAAGCATCTTTACTTAACCTGTTGTCAAAGTGATTGGGGTGGGGGTGGGGGGGTACCCAGGAGATAACATAGTTTGGGGAATAGCATCCCCTAAGGCAACATTGTTTAAAGAAGCCATCCAATCCCCTGAGGCTTCGAGGTTAAGGGGAACCCCGCCCCCAACCCTCAGCATGAGCTCTACTTACCTAGAACTGTACCCTAGTAAGCTTTTCTTCTTAGCATGAAATTAACATCTAGTTTACATTGCACCCCCCAACCAGGATACATTCTGGGATGGTGCATGCTTAGAGAGGAAGTGCTTTAACTCCAGCCAGAGGGGAGGGGATAGGAAGGAGGTGGGGCCAGAGAGACTATAAGAATTAGGACCCTTCCCCAGCTCACTCAGGGGCATTCAATCACCCTGCCCTGGTCATTCTATTACCTGAGCCATTCCACCACCCCAGCCATTCTATCCCCAGACTATGCTTATTATACAACTCCCTTACTAAAATTTGCTCACTCATTATAGAGATTGACTGAGTTGTCAATTCTTTGGACAAGAACTCAGGAGATGACAACAAAAGTCATTGACCAAAGTGACCCTTGCCTCCTCTAAAGTAATATTGAACATCATATATCCCTGCCTGATGAGCACTAGAAATCAGATTTTGATTTATGAGGTTGATTTAATATTAAATTTGAAAACAAAAAAAAAGCACTTACCCCCAGTGTATTCTTGTCCATGATTTTTATTGCTACCTTTTCACCAGTGAGAATATGGCAGGCAAGTTTAACCTTTGCAAAGCCACCTGAATTTAAGAAAATAACATTTCAAAATAAACATATTTAAGAAAAGACTAGGTAAATATAATCTCCAGAATTAAGGGTTTAGGCAAACAAAGCAAGTCATTTTCCAATGACGTGGATGGTTCTACCTTTCCCCACAATATCCTGATTCTTTCTTCACATTTGGTTGTATATTTATACTTATTGGTTGTTATACTTTGATTGTATTGGTAATATCTTAAACCTCTCTTCATTTAAAAAAAAAAGTAGTGGGCTGTTTTTCAAAGTAGTACATAGAACTCATTTCAGAGAAAATTGCTCTATAAGCTAATGCTGCAGAAGTATATTTTTGACATATAGAAAAGGATAGTCCTATTTATATATAAACACATATATAAACCAACTGCAGAAATAAAACTGAACATTGTATATTTATAATGACCAGACTTGGTCCCAGATAAGTGATAAGAATATGCAGATCATTCCCTTCTTTGAAGAGGCAGAGTGGGGCAGCTAGGTGGTGCAGTGGATAGAGCACTGGCCTTGGATTCAGGAGGGCCTGAGTTCAAATCCAGCCTCAGACACTTGACACTTAACTACCTGTGTGGCTGTAAATATAAGCAACAATTTTTCAAAATACACCAAAAGCCTTATCAATATTCTGTGCAGGACAGTTAAGCAATTAAGACAATTATCTAAATCAGGGAAAGAAGAAAGAGAACCATGAATTTCTTTCCTCCCTTACTATTTATAAACACGATGTCTAAATAAAAGGAGAGTGTAAGTTTCCCATATACCAAAATTGGATTTTAATGAGGCTTCCTATTGTGCCATACTATGTCAAGTAGCATGGCTTAGTCCTATATTTTTTCACTAGTTAAAAATTATTGATATCAGTCCAACCAGTTAGTAGTGAAATGGTAACTGTTTATTCTCATCAGGACTTCACCTAAAATGGGAAGCTAGAGAAAAAATATTATATACATGTCCCTCATCAGCGATTTTTCTACCAAAGACTCAAACCCGGACCCACAAATAATAATCTATGCAAGCAGAGAGTGTAGCAAATTCCATTCTACATACTGTAATCCCATATCAACTACAAGTTTTTCAGGGACCTGATACATATTCAAATACTTGCAGTCGATTACTATTGCTACAAGAAACATCATTAAAGTGATATTTCAGCATTCAGGTTACTGAAAATATTTCTGCCCTTCAACAAACAATTTCCATTTGGGAAATAATCTATAGACTCAAACTTGCTAAAAAGGCCTTGTTCAGCGAAGGCTACCTGAAACAATATAAGAATAGATAACACCCCCATAAGACAAAATTTAGCTCTACCAATTCACTATATTTATTAAATCAGAATTAAGATTGCTGTTCTACTTAAAGCATGGAAATTAATATAAATTATGGATTACTCATTGCCCTGCCAAAAAAAAAATAAATAAATTATGGATTAAAATTAAAACATGGGATATATATATATGGAGAATCAGAAAAGTGAGTGTAACAATGATTATAGTATCAAAAAGTGATTATTCATATACATAAGATTGATACTGTGGAACAAAACTAAATTAACTACTACTAACACTACTAAAACTAACACTACTAAAGAGAAACACTGCTGAAACAGAAGGATTTAAGTTACAAAACAGCATAGATGGTGACAAGGATGCATGGATGCCACCAAGAGAACCAGTGTAAGAAAGCCAAGATGTGAGGAATTAAAGGTCAATTAAAGAAAATATTGAACAACAGCAGGCTTGTCTAAGAAACAATCATAGCAACTATCAAAGTGTCAAAATCCAGGTACTCAATTATGATCATCCTGGGAAATGAACAAGTTTAAATTACATGATGATTTAGGCAAACATACAAACATAAACAACTCTTTCTGTCTAGAAATAAAAATATATAAGGACCAACCTAAATTTTTGAAGTGAAGACAGAAATAAAGCTGTCGATAACTATCTCCAATTCAATAGGGGTTGGCCACCCCAATCAACAGGTAATTGACTATGTGCTCATAAGCATAAGTATAGCCAAGTAGTTGAAAATTTGTGATTAATTAAAATCATTTTTTTTTTGTGGGGCAATGAGGGTTAAGTGACTTGCCCAGGGTCACACAGCTTGTGTCAAGAGTCTAAGGTCGGATTTGAACTCAGGTCCTCCTGAATCCAGGGCCAGTGCTTTATCCACTGTGCCACCTAGCTGCCCCCGATTAATTAAAATCTTGGAAAAAATATGGACTCCATCTAGCAATGTTTATCCTAATGTTTATCCTCCTCTGATCTCATGAAATATATATGGTAGTGCTGAATACTAAATAAGATTTGACAGAGTGACATAGGTTAGGAATCAGCAAGAACTCATGGGCTGAAAACTCAAATAGTCATTAGTCTTCTTGACATACACACACACACACACACACAAATAGACTTACCTGTTCCAATAGTTTCATATAATTCATAGTATTTAAGAAGTTCATCATAGTCTCCCACAGCCATGATGAAAGCTTGTTTCAAGGTATCAAAGAGTACAAAACAAGCACACAATCTGTTGGGTAGAAATAACACAAAAACATTATAAACTAGTATTAAAAATTAAGGATGACCTAAATGGTTGATAGGAACTTTTAAATCTGAAGTTTATAAAGAGATCAAAAATTCCTGTTTTCTCAACACCTAGAAGAATCCTTTATATCTACACATATTAGATATTCAACAAACATTTGATAATTTAATCAAAGTTACCTATGATGAAATCAGTCACCTGACTAATACAAATACATATAAGTCAATGTCCAGTTGTAGAGTTGATCATGAAATTGGAACATTTCAGGCCCAGAGTTTCTCTTCTTCCTATTGAACCTACCTTTTGACCATTTCCATTCATTAGCAACTCCACCAACAAGTGAGATGAGAAAATGAAAGGAGATAGAGCTCCAAAAGGTTGGTTTTATTTCTTGCTTCCCCCAGCTCATGGTGGGAAGGGGGCAGCCTAAATGAAAACTAAGTTAAGACTCAGGATTAAGATGCAACCGTCTGATTATCTATGGCATTTTTCCACCACATTTCCCCTCTAAGAAATCAGAAACAAAAGTTATTCATAGTAGACTTCTTTAACAAGAGAAATCTTGCTATCACATTGCCTCTAGACAAATATTTATCAGGTACAATAAACCATCATAATACAAGATGCTTGGCAGAATTCTGAATTGCATTCCTGGATTCCTGGAAGTGTTTTCTAAGAGTTTAAAGTAGATCTTAAAGTAATTCTAATTGACTCTGCCAATTTATTGGTCATATGAGCTTGGCCAAGTAATTTATTTAGCTTCTCATGATCTCAGTTTTCTCATGATCTTCAAGGTAACTCTCCAGCTTCAAAACCCTATTAAAAATTCATTTCCAGGCAGCTAGGTGGCACAGTGAATAAAGCACCGGCCTTGGATTCAGGACTCCCTGAGTTCAAATCTGGCCTCAGACACTTGACACTTAACTAGCTGTGTGACCCTGGGCAAGTCACTTAACCCTCATTGCCCTGCCCCCCCCCAAATCATTTCCAATTGTGTGTGTGTGTGTGTGTGTGTGTGTGTGTGTGTGTGTGTGTGTACATGAGCCTTTGCTGACAACGAAAGAGAAGGATATAAAGGAGTACAAAGTAAGTTCATACAAAATCAGAAGAGGCTTGAGTCAGGTCACAAGATTGAAGATGGAGAAGGACATGAAGCTGCTTTGAGAGCTAGAATTAATGAAGCAGATGAGCAGAGTGAGTGAGAGGCAAGTGGGGGAGGAAGGAGCTAGGTAGTAGACACTATACTCTAAAATGGTCCCTTGCCTACAGAAATAAACCTACATACAAGACTAAAGCTTGGTAAGTGTAAAGAACTTGTCTCATTCTCCATTTCCTCCATGATTCACAGGGCCCTGAATATAGTAGGGGATCAAAAGTTTGAGAAAATGAAAGAAATCAACTTTTCCCTGTACTCCTTGGGTTCCCTTCACTCCACCCTGTTAGAGAAAGACAAATGCATCTGATTCATTAAAAGTTGCCCATGTAGGGGCAGCTAGGTGGCGCAGTGGATAGAGCACTGGCCCTGGAGTCAGGAGTACCTGAGTTCAAATCCGGCCTCAGACACTTAACACACACTTACTAGCTGTGTGACCCTGGGCAAGTCACTTAACCCCAATTGCCTCACTAAAAAAAAAAAAGTTGCCCATGTGCCTACCTTGAGCTGCATAGGCAGAAGAATAGGAAAATATTGTTGAGTCACTTCAGATTCTTCATGATCCCATTTGAGGATTTCTTGGCAAAGATATTGGAGTGGCCATTTCATTCGCTAGTTCATTTTACAGATGAGGAACTGAGGCAAACAGGGTTAAATGACTTGCCCAGGGTCACATAGCTAGTAAGTACCTGAGGCTGAAATTTCATGAGGATGAGCCCAGTAGTCTATCCACTGTGCCACTAGCTGTCAATCATACAATCAAAATGAGCTAATACAGACCCCTGCCCCCAGAGATTACAATGAAAAGACCTGCAATCAAACCCTGGCACTGCCACTTATAGCCAATATCACCTTGGTTGGGTCACCTGACCTTTCTGGGAATCAGTCTCTTCACCAGTAAAATGAGAGAGCTGAAGTAGATGGATCTCAAACGTCCTTCCCAGCCCCAAACTTAGAAGCTCCAAAGGAAACTATTATTATTCCATTTTACAGATGACAACAAGGTCTCAGAGAGACAAAGTTGCTGCAGAAATAAAATTCAAAATTGTATTGCTCCAGGCAGCAGGCATAAGTTATTTAATAAATCTCTTGCGGCATCTTTCTCTAAAACATGAAAAAAAAAAAATCTGAGCTGGATGACAGCTCTGTCAATCATATTTGCAGCTGATTACAAAATCAAAAAAAATCTCCAGTGACATGCCACAGGTCTCTAACCCTGGCCACCAATATTTTTGTCAATGGCTTAGATAAGGACATAGAAGAAATGTTTCAACATCCACGTGGACAACAATTCTTCAGCAGAGAGCTAATTTACTCAGTAACAGAGTCAAGTTTTTCAATGATCACTGTAGAAAGGAACAGGGCTAAAATTAACAAAATCAAATTTGATTGTGGTAATATAAAGTCCTAGAGTTATGTTCAACAGAATCAACTAGAGACCTTCAGAATGGGGGATACCTGACTTAAGAGGACTTTGTGTGAAATATTTTAATGAAGTACAAGCTCAAAAAAATACTGAAACTAAATGCAGAAACTAAAAACATATGCAGAGGGGCAGGACAACAAGGGTGAGAGGCATAAAAAGGAGATCACATGAGGAACAAAGATTAGTTAGCCTGGACAAATAAGACTAACAAGAAACACAATCACTAACTTCAACTAACTGCAAAATTCTCACATGAAAGAAAAAAATCTGTTTCTAGTTGCTCCAACAGGTAGAAGTAGAAGTGATAAGTACAAAGGAGAGAGATTTATAAAAGAAGAGTTTCCTAACAAACACTTGTGTCACAGGATTCAGAGCCAGAAGGGCCCTTGGGGATCACTTAGTTAAATTCCCTTATTCACAACTGTTTCACTGAACATGTTCAAAGGGAAGTTGAATATTCACTAGACAATTTCTAAGGATGCATGAATCTATGGGGCAAAATGGGGCCTAGAACCCAGTCTCCTTCCTTACAGGAGTGTTTCCCTTTCAGCTACCACGTTAAAAGCTGCTCTGAGAGGATTCTTGATGCCTTTCTTTTTCAGTTAGGCCTGAAGTCAGGAAAATGAGTTCTAATCCAGCCCCAGACATGTGTGACCCTGGAAAAGTCAGTCTCGTGATTTTTGGTTTTTTTCATCTTTATCATTTCCTTTTTTCTTTTCTTTTTTTTTTTTTGAGGGACAATGAGGGTTAAGTGATTTGCCCAGGGTCACACAACTAGTATGTGTCACGTGTCTGAGGCCAGATTTGAACTCAGGTCCTCCTGAGTCCTGGGCCGGTGCTTTATCCACTGTGCCACCTAGCTGCCCTCAAGTCAGTCTCATAAAATAGGGAAAATAATACCACCTATTTCCCCAGGTTGTTGTGAGAATCTAATGAAATATAATTGTAAAGTGCTTCACAGTGCCTGGCATATAGTAAGCACTATATAAATGTTATATGTTGCTATCAGTATTATTTTTATTATTATTACTACTAGCTATGTAGCTCACAGTATGTGGGCCTACAGTCAGAAAGACCTGAGTTCAAATTCAGCCTCAGACAGACTTAGTTGTATGACCTGGTACAAGTCACTGAATGTCTCTCAGCCTCCATTTCATCTCCTGTAAAATGAGGAAGATTAAATGCACATGCTCTACTTCCCCAGTTGTTGTAAGGATAACATGGGATAAAATTTGGAAATCACATTACAATCCTTAAAAAACCACATAAATACATTATAAAGCATAAATGCTAGCTATTATTATTATTATTATTATTATTATTATTATTATTAAATTAAACATGGAAAAGAGCTTTGCAAAACTTAAGGGGCTAGGGCAGTAGCCAGGCGGCACAAGAGAGCACCCACCTGAAATCAGGAGGACCTGAGTTCTAATCTGTCTTCCAACACTTAATAGCTGTGTAACTCTTAACCCTGTCAGTTAACCCTGATTGCCCCCCAAAATAATTAATTGATTGATTGGTGACTGAATAAATGAATAAATAAATGAATGGATATAAATGATAGAGAGATAAGGAGCAATAGAATTGCTAGCTATTATTATTAAATTAGACAAAATGTAAAGTGTTTTGCAAATCTTAAAGCCCTGTATAAACACTAGTTTTTATTAAATGATATAATGTGTTAAAGCTCTCTGGAAACCTTAAAGACCCATAAATATGTTCTTTCTATATATGTATATATAAATGCTAGCTATTATTAAATCAGCATAGCGCTTTGCAAATCTTAAAGCCCTCTATAAATGCTAACTAGCATTATTAAACCAGATAAATGTTAAAGCACTGCAATCCTTAAAGAAATATATAAATTTAGTTATCATTAAATCAGACGTAAAATGCTTTGCAAACCTTAAAGCCTTCTATAAATGCTAGCTACTACTATTAAGCTAGATAACACAAGCATTCTACAAACCTTAAATTATATAAATGCTATATATACTCATATATGTGCTGTCAAATATATAAATGCTAACTATAATTATTGAATCAGATATGCAAAACACTTTGCAAACCATAAAGCCCTCTAAAATATTATTATTAAATGAGATAACAAAGTGTTTTGCAGACCTTAGAGTCCTACATAAATGCTAGCAATTATCACTGTTCTTTCGTGTGTCTGTCACGGACCCCTTTGGCAATCTGGTCAAGCTTATAGACCCCTTCTCAGAATAATGCCTTGCTGTCCATACAGTAGTAAGGGAGGAAATGTTAATTTTCACTTAAGGATTAGTTGGTGGGTAAGAAGGGGAATTTACTGTAATCTTCCCCACCCAAGTTCACAGACCTCCTGGGATCTACCCAAGGACCCCTGGGGACCCGACCTCATTCCATCCCAGCCCCGAAAGGCGGACTGACTAGTCCGAGGTGACCCAGCTGGGCCCGGAGCCCGGCTCTGCCCGCGGCCCGCAGGTGGGAGGAGCCGCTCGGCCGCTGAGTCTCCTCCAACCCGCCGCACTACCATAGGGTGTCTCCGAGAGCTCCGCGCCGGGACTCCTGATCCCATCCCCGCCGGACCGAGGCGGCCACTCACCTGCGAGGAAGAGGAGAGGGTCTGGACGGGGCGGCGGGCAGGATCAGACGAACCGGCCGAACCGTTGAACTGGTCTTGGGGAAGCTTAGCGGAGAACGGAGGCCCACGCAGCCGGCACCTAGCCGGGAAGAGTTCAAACCTCCCGCTTCCCCGCCTCGCTTCCGCCCGCCAATAGAATCAAATCCCGGAGACCGGAAAAGGCGTGGCAGCGGGAGAAGGGGCGGGGCAAAGTAGAGGGCGGAGCTCTTTTTGAGACTGGACCCAACCTCCTGGGAGACAGGCGCAGGAGCCGTTCCTTTCACCCTTCTTCCCTCCTTTCCCCTTCCAGGCTTCTGGACGTTGTCCCGCTGCCAGTTACTTCCCTTTACCCTTCTTTCTTGCCTGGAGACGCAGCTTCCCATCCTAGGTCCTCCTTCTATATTCTGCTTCCCTCACGTCAAACCCATAGATCGTCGTAGTCTTAGCATCGTAGATTTGCAGCTGGAAGGTACAAAAAGCGGCCCATCCAATATAATGTCCCCATTGTACAGATGAGAAAACTAAGGCAAAGAGAGTTAAGCTTAAGCCCCAAATCACAGAGAGAATAAAAAGCAGAACTAGAATTTGAGTTTAGATCTGCCTCCAAACCCAGCGTACCCTCCAATCAATCGGGTTTTTGATTAACAAACGGGTTGGGTTTTTTCCCAGCTAATGAAAAATCACCTTCTCTCCCACCTCCCCAGTGAAAAAAGAGAAGGAAGAAAAAGCAAAAACCTTTGTAACAAATGTGCATAAAGCAAACAAAACAAATTCCTACATTGGCCATGTTCAAAAAAATATCTTTTAATCTGCACCTTGAGTCCTCTCTTGGCAGAGAGGGGTCATTGCTGAACAAGAATGTGTTAAGGGCTCATTCCTTATAAATAAAAAGCAAAAACTGTCTGCTCTCAAAGAGCTTACATCCTAATGGAGTAAACAACACACATAAATAAGTACATATAAAATTAATACAGAATAGATGGAAGGTGACCTTAGAGGGGTTGGCAGTAGCATCTGGGGGCACCACGGAAGTCTTCTTTGAGAAGATGGGTTTTGAGCTGAAGCTCTCCAGGCATCAACCCCTCAATCTGAAATTGATGAACTGCTACAAACAGGACCTTGAAAACTGCCTGAGGACTGTAATGTTATGCTCCCTCTACTTAGTCTTTGCATAAATAGTCCCCTATGTCTGGAATATATATATTTCCTCCCTCTCTCCCTCCCTCTCCTAGAATCTCTAAGCTTCCTTAAAAGCATAGCTCAAGGGGCAGCTAGGTGGCACAGTGGATAGAGCACCAGCCGTGGATTCAGGAGTACCTGAGTTCAAATCCAGCCTCAGACACTTGACACTTAACTAGCTATTTGACCCTGGGCAAGTCACTTAACCCCAATTGCCTCACCAAAAAAAAAAAAAAAAAAAAGCATAGCTCAAGTGACAACTTCTACATGGAGCATTTCACGATCTCAGTTTTTAACACTCTTTTCCTCTTGATAGTACTTTGCATTAGTATACTTTAAGTATATTTACCTTGCATACTTGTATTCCACCAGTAGAATATAAGCTCTTTGCAAATAGGGATTTGTTTCATATCTTTTCTTTGCAAACCCAAGTAGAAACTGACCCATCTACCACTATATTCATTTGCCTAGTGAAATGGCGTAAATGTATTCTCTTTTCCCTGGAAACATGTATGAATCAATTACTGTCTTCTCTACCTTTGAGACCCCATAGTCTGGCAAAATACTTTGATTTTTAATCTCCACATCTCCCCTCCCCAGTGTTACCAATTACCTCTCTCTGCTACACACCATTTAGCAATATGGGTGTTTAACAAATTTTCCACATTTTTCCAGTTTAAGAGACAAAGTAAATGAATAAACAGACTTTCAGAAAACATCAGATGAATGTTCTTTCTAAAGAGAGGGAGGGAAAAGGGAGAAAGGACTAAGGAATCATCACCTTTCTACACAACATTCATCCACAGTCCTTTAAAAATCAACAATCTTTTCTGGTGGCCTCATGGCTCTGGTCCCTCTCTCACTTCCAGACATTTCAACACAATCCCTTCCATCTGACTTCGCAGTTTCTCACAAATCCAAAAGATGGAACAAGGTGAGCTCATCAATGTATTCCAAGATTAGATTAAAATTTCATGGGGGGCAGCTCGGTGGGGCAGTGGATAGAGCACCGGCCCTGGAGTCAGGAGGACCTGAGTTCAAATCTGGCCTCAGACACTTAACATTTACTAGCTGTGTGACCCTACGCAAGTCACTTAACCCCAAGTGCCTCACCAAAAAACAAAACAGAACAAAACAAAAAAAACTTCATGGGGCAGATGAGTAAGAGATTGAGATATTTCTGCCCCAAAGCAGCAGGCACTTGGATCTCTTTGGCAACACCTGTAAAAGGCATAGCAGGGGGATCTTGAGTAGTGCAGTAGATGGCTCAAAAGGTGCAGATTCAAGAAACCTCTCTCAGTTACTTACTAGTTATGGGATCATTGATCCAGCAAAGGAGAGTGAGGAGTGGTCAAATATCTAAGAGGAAAACCAGTAAAGAGCAATGTATGAAAACCTAGTGTGGGAATTTATTTTGATTTGGGGACCCTGCCTTTGGGCTGATATTAAAAAGCCTTAGGCCCTCAGAGTTTTTTTCTGTGTAAGAGGGGCTGGTGCCCCACCCCCTCCAATTCAGCTGAGCCAAAAAGCCCTGTGGGCTACACCAGGTCAGATGGCTGGGGGGAAAAGCCCCAGCTCCCTACACCCTGAGAGGAACTGCCCCGGAGATCCCAGGCTTGTCCTGCCAGGCCATACCATAGCCCATGCAGAGGTCCCAGGCGCACAGCAAGGGGCACAGGTCCCTCAAGCCCCGCTGCCAGTGGATTAGCTTGGCATGTGTGGGGGTTCAAGGAGCCCGAGGTTTGAGGGGAAAGAAGGAACATATATACAAGGGAGAAGACAGAGAAAGAGGAGACCTGAAGATTAAGAAGACAGTAAGGGAGGAATGGACAGAAAGGGGGCTGCTACAAGGACACTAAGAAAGCGAGAAAGGAGATGGAGAAAAAGCTAAGAGCAAGGAAGGAGGACACAACAGTAAGAGGCTTTTCAGGGGTGTTGGCAAGAGTACAGAACAGGGGGGCTTTTCAGTGAGGGCAACACTAGAAGAAGGTCCATTGGTACGCAGGAGGAGGCTAAAAAGTTCAAGGTGCAGCGGGTGGAGAGAGACACACGGGAAAGCATTCAGGTTGTACGTTTTATTTTCCTGTATTCTTAATTTTAAATTGTATCTCATAAATAAACCCCCTGCTGTTAAATTGGAAGAGGCTGTTTGCTTATCAATTTGGGAGCCAAGCAAATGGAGAAAATTTTAAATGGCCCATATTAAATTAATAGCAGTCAGATAGCCAGCCAGTCAAAAGTCCCCAGATTAGTCCCCCCAGATTAGGCCTAGTTAGTTTAAAATATTTTTACACTAGAGAAGAGAGAATATCTAAGAGGAAATGGCTATTGACAGTGTCAAAGGCTTCAGAGACACTCAGTATACATTATGAGCATTGGGCTTTATTTCACCTACCAGAGAAAATATACAAGATGTGAAAGACTCACCCTGAAGTCTCACTCTAGCCCTGGAACTCAGTAAGTGGAAGTCCCCTCCAACCTTTCTGCCTTTCCTGATTGCATGGCACTCATAGGTCCTCCATTCAACCGCTGTTTTATGCTTCCATTGCAGTGCTCAGTTTAAAAAAAAAAAAAAAACCTCCATTATTATAGAAGTCCATCCCACCATCCTGCAGCTATACCAGGCTCAGAGTTGGCAACAGTCTCAGTCCTGGGTGAGAAGACAACCACTCTCTCTCCAGAACCACATCCCAGGGACCCACAGCCAAGCTCAAAACATTTCTCCCTGACTCCAGACAGGGGTCCATTTCAAAAATTGGTTAGATGAAAATAAAATGATATATTTGTAACATGCTTAGCAAACTTTAAAGCACTATCTAATTTTGAGGCAGCTAGAGGGCACAGTGGATAGAAAGCTAGACTTTGAGTGAGGAAGACCTAAATTCAAATCCTGCCTCAGACACTGTTTAGCTGTGCGACCCTGGGCAACTCACTTAACTTCTATTTGCCTGAGTTCCTCACCTGTAAAATAAGGACACACTGGGAACAAACTGAGGGGGAAAATTATAGATAGTTCCTCAAATAAAGAACTATGTCAAATCTATAAGAATGTGAGTTATTCCCCAATTGATAAATGGTCAAAGGATATAAACAGGCAATTTACTGACAGAGAAATCAAAACAATTTATAGCCATATGAAAAAATGCTCTAAATCATTACTGATTAGAGAAGTGCAAATTAACCTTGAGATGTCATTTTATACCTATCAGAGTGGCTAAAATGATAGAAGGAAAAGTGACAAATGTTGGAGGGTATATGGAAAAATTGGGACACTGATTCACTGATGGTATATCTGTGAGCTGATACAACCAGTTTGGAGAGAAATATGGAATTATACCCAAAGAATTATTAAATTGCCTATATCCTTTGACCCAGAAATAGCATTCTTAGGATTGTTTCCCAAGATAAATATGGAAAAAGGAAAAGAACCTACATGTTCTAAATATAAAATATGTATAGTCACTTTTTTTGTGGTAGCAAAGAATTAGAAACCACAGGGATGCCCATCAGTTATAGAATGACTGAGCAAATTGTGGTACATATTAATGATGAAATATTATTCTGCTATAAGAAATGATGAGCTCAATGGTTTTAGAAAAGCATGGGGAGATGTCCACAGAATAATAAAGAGCAAAATGAGCAGAACCAAGAGAACATTCTGTATAGTATATCAGTATTATTTTAAAAAGAACTTTGAGCAACCAAGTTATTCTATTACAAATACCCAAATTTATCAGTCTATGAAGAAACAGCTTGAATATAGAAAAAAGAATTGACATATATATGCATACATATGCATATATATGTATACTATATACACTGTATATATGTATGCTGTGTATGTGTGTGTATGTATGTATGTGTGTGTGTGTGTGTATATATATATATACACACACATACACATACAGATTAATATCTAATGGTAACCGTCTTGAAGACTGGGGGGGGTAGGGAATGGGGGAAAAGTTGCATTATAACTGGGTGGTATATTTGAAAGAAATAGCAAGTTGTATGTGGTATATTAGCAATCTCAGGGCAACGCTTTCTGTTTCTATCCCACTTTGTTATGGAAATGTTTGTTTCATTAAGTTCAGAATAAAATAAATATATTAATATATTTCTATTTTTAAATGGGGACACACTGGAGAAGGAAATGACAAACCACTCCAGTATCTTTGCCAGGAAAACCCCATGGACAAAAGTCCATGGGTCACATAGAGTCAGACACGACTGAATGATGGAACAACAACAAAGGAAAAATGTTTCCCTTTTTTGAACAAATTTTAATGATAATCTTTTAAGAGCATATATATTTCCCACAATAATCTTCCCTACTATCTCCCAGAGAGCCATCTCATAGAAAGACTGAAAAAAAGGGGAAGAAAAGGTTCTCAAAACTAACTGATATATAAACAAGTCTGATATTACATGTTCCTCAAAATCTTCTTGCAGAGGTAGGGATTTGGGGTGTGGAGTACTGCATATAATGTAAAAGTATTTCTTGAATTAAGGTCAGTGAATATTTCACTGTAATAATTTGAGAGAACCAATACTATCTAGACCAATTCTATACTGAGTAATCTTTATATAAGTGGTTCCTTTGGAACCTGAGATCTCCTCACCCTGAAACAGCCTACCATGTCTTCTGACTGTTCGTTCACCCTAGAACAGATGTCCACAAGGCCTGCTCACCTTCTCCTATTGGTGAGTTCCTCCTGGAGACTCCATTTTGTGGTAGGCCCAAATCAGCCTGACTTCATTCCCCTTCTGGTATCTTTCTGAATTATCTTTTTTTTTTTTTTGCAGGACAATGAGGGTGCCCAAGGTCACACAGCTAGTAAATGTCAAGTGTCTCAGTTCGGGTTTGAACTCAAATCCTCCTGAATCCAGGGTTAGTGCTTTATCCACTGTGCCACCTAGCTGCCCCTGGTTGTCTTTCTTTTTACTTGAATTTGTATTTTCAGTTTAGTTGAGAGCCTGACACATAAAAACTGCTCAAGAAATATTCATATCACAGAGGTTAGGGGTAGTCCTCCCTCCCCCACTGCCACAATTTGGAAAATCTACATAAAATTTTTTGGCCCTCCCTTCGTACCAGAGAAGAAATCTGATTTTTTTCTTTTTCTTTTATGGGGTGTTTACTGTACCTTATTGTAAAATTGGGGTTGATAGTATATAATACTACACATATATTTTTTGCATTTCTGAGTTTCTAAACTTTTTCCTTGTCATCTGCTGGCCATCGCATGTCATCTGAAGCTTTCACAAAATTCCAAAAAATTTCCATTTAATTTTTTATGCTGGCCTGCAATATATGGGAACCTTGATGTGGATAGCTGTGATGTGGAAGGGATAACTGTATTCTATACTCTCTCTAAAATATATACATATATTATATATATATATATATACACATATGCACATGTATATGCCCGTGCATATACACACACATATATGTGTGTATATATATGTATGTGTGTGTATATATATATATATGTGTGTGTATATATATATATATGTACTCACACTTTCCTTTCATCAGTTCCCATGAGTTTAAATATAATCATTATGTGGATGAACTCATATCAAGATATCAAGTCCTCGTCTCTCTCCTAAGCTCTGGTCTTGCATCACTAACTCCCTACTAGCTATTTCCCACTATATATAGACCCTAGGCATCTTGAGTTCAACATGTCCAAAACAAAACTTCAAATGAATTCCTCTTCCTAACTTCCCTATTCCTAGTGAGGGTTTTGGTATGAGCAATACCTTAATCCTAATGCCTACACCCATACAAGTCAGGCTAGTTTTTAAAAGGTATTGAGACCCATTTTAAGATTTGATTGATTCAGGAAACTAAAGGTTCAGACTGTTGACATAATTTCTTGGTCACCCGTGCACAAAACAGTCACAAGGAGCTCTGGGAGCTTTCTATTATATGGTTGGTAGAAAACCATAAGTGATTTAGGCAAGGGAGCTTGGCTCCGCTGAATCACTTGAGGTGTCCTCAATGTCTATCCTTATTGAATGTCCTTCTCTTGCTATGTAAATCTCCTTTTGTTAAGTGTTGAACAACCTATGAGTGTCTCATTCTATTCTAATATTAAACCTAACCTACCGGGCCTGAATCAGGCCCAGCCCAGAAACAAGGGCACCACCATTTTTCCAGATACTTAAGTTTAAAACCTTAGCTTCAAACTCAACTCTTCACTCTCCCTCACCTGCTATATTCAGTTACTTACAAGTCTTGTCAATTCTATGCTACAGAATCTTTGTATCCATCTCCTTGTCTCCACTAATACAGCCACCACCCTAGCTCAGAACCCTCATCACTTCTTCCCTTGCCTATTATAGTAGCCTCCTACTTGGTCTCCTTGCCTCAAGTCTCTCCCTCCCCTTTACATCCTCCACACAGTTGTCAAAGTGATATTCCTAAACTCCAATAGGTCCCTATTACCTCTAGGATAAAAATTAAACTTCTATGTTTAACATTGAAAATTCTTCACCATCTGGCTCCAACTTACCTTTCCAGGGATATTACATGCTATTCCCCTTCATGCACTCTGTGGTCTAACCATTGATGGGAAATTTTGAGAACTTTGCAAGGAAATGATCACTCCTTCCTAGAGTTTGCAATAGTGTAATATAAATAGATAGCCATCTAATCTACAGAACAGATGGCCTCCATGTAGCATGATATCAGACAGACATCCAACCGGAGAAAAGTAAGAGGGTCGTGGCTGCACCACCAGTAGCCTAGCAGAGAAGGGGTAGCAGGAAAGATCAAGCCCAGCTGTGGCTGGGTTACCACTCTGTCTCCAAGGAGGGTATATAGCTAGAATCATATCTATTTATCATACATTAAATATTTGCAGTCCAGGAGTTCGATGCCTTTTTAGGGATCAGGAAAAAAAAAAAAAGAACAAGTTTCCCTGGTTGCACTAAAGAGGGTGATAGTTTTCTCTCACCAGTTAGTCAATAAGCATTTATTAAGCACCAACGGTGCCAGGCACCCTGCTAGGTGGTGGGAATATAAAAAGAGGGAAAAGACAGTCCTCCTCAAGGAGCTCACAATGTAATGGAGGCGACAACCAGCAAACAAATATGTACAAACAGGCTACACGCAGAGTAAATAGGAAATAATTATGAAAGGGAAAGCACTAGAATCAAAGATGGATTTGAAAAAGTTTCCTGCAGGAGATGGAATTTTAGTTGGAACTTGAAGGAAGCCAGAAAAGCCAAGAGGCAGAGATGAGGAGGAAGAGTCTTTCAGGCATTGGGGCTAGCCAGAGAAAATGCCCAGAGCCAAGAGATGGGAGTGTCTTGCTCATGGAACAGCCAAGAAGCCGGTGTCATGGACTGAAGACTATGTTGTGGGGAATAAGGGTAAGAAGACTGGAAAGGTAGAAGGCAACTGGGTTATGAAGGGCTTTGAATGTCACACACAGGATTTTGAGGTGATAGGGAGTCACTGGAGTTTATTGACTGGGGGAGAGAAGAGGTGATATGATCAGACTTAACAATTTAGGAAAATCACTCTGTTGGTTGAATGGATGATGAATTGGAGGAGGGAAAGACATAGCAGGCAAACCCACCAGCATCTCCACCAAAGCACACACCAATCCATTTATCTAAAGAAACAATAAATAGAAACTGGGAAAGTTATATGGATTAGAATATATGGGGGGCAGCTAGATGGTGCAGTGGTTAAAGCATTGGCCCTGGATTCAGGAGTACCTGAGTTCAAATCTGGCCTCAGACACTTAACACTTACTAGCTGTGTGACCCTGGGCAAGTCACTTAACCCCCATTGCCTCACTTAAAAAAAAAAAAAAAGAATATATGAAAGAGGGGCGACTAGGTGGTGCAGTGGATAAAGCACCGGCCCTGGATTCAGGAGTTCCTGAGTTCAAATCCGACCTCAGACACTTGACACTTACTAGTTGTGTGACCCTGGGCAAGTCACTTAACCCCCATTGCCCCACAAAAAAAAAAAAAGAATATATGAAAGAATACACAAGAGTAGATAAACTTGTATCATGGGAGCAATATAGAAATTCAGCTAAGTCAACTAGAAAATGATCGGAGAAGTTTGTTCTTAATCCTGGGATGGGGGGGTGGGGCGTGGGTAGTGCAGTGCAGGCACTGAGAATCAAGGGATACACTGGGGGCCAGCTTTCCCAGACGTCTATATCTCTGGGAAGATTTCCTATCTGCCATTCTAAAATTCACACTTTTATCTATCTTAAACTCTACTTCTCTTTGTCTCAGTCTCTCTGCCTCTGCCTCTATCTCTCTGTATCTCTCTTTTTTGTCTCTCTCTCTCTCTCTATCTCTGTCTCTGTCTCTTTCCAGACTTTCCCCACACTATTTTAAAAATGGCTTAGATGTCTCTCAGACAATCATAAGTCATATCTCTCACTCTCCCTCACAGTGAGGTCCTTCAGGATACCCACTCTGCTTGGAGAAACTACCTAGAATGGGATTTGGGATACACTGAGAGAATCTTGAACCAATCATTTAAAAGATTGTTAATGAACACCTAGAAAATGAAACAGTGATCATAAACAAGCAGCATGTCTTTCTCAGGAACAGATATAAAATGCAAAACTAAGCATATATCCTTTTTTTTTTTTTTTTGGACAGGGCTACTCAATGAGACGATCAAGGGAATTTAGTAGATACAGTTTATCAAGATTTTTATTTGGTTTACTTTAGTTTCATTAATAACTTCTGTTTTAATTTTGAAATTTTATTCTTTTTCAATTAATAAGCATTTTTTAAGCAGGGCAATGAGGGTTAAGTGGCTTGCCCAGAGTCACACAGATAGTAAGTGTCAAGTGTCTGAGGTCGGATTTGAACTCAGGTCCTCCTGAATCCAGGGCCTGTGCTTTATCCACTGTGCCACCTAGCTGCCCCCAATAAGCATTTATTTTCTCTCTTTCCTACCTTATTCCCATCATTTAAGAAAACAAAAAACCTAGTAACCAATATTCATAGTGGAGCAAAATAAATTTCCACATTCACCATGTCCAAAGATGTATGTCTCATTCTGCATGCATCTTGAGACCATGACCATTCTGTCAAGACCTAGGTAGCATACTTAATCATTGGTCTCCTGGAATCTTGGTTGGTCATTACAATGATCAATGTTCTGGAGGCTTTCAAAGTTGTTTGTCTTTACAATGTTGTTATAACATAAATTGCTTTCCTGGTTCTGTTCATTTCACTCTTTATCAGTTCATGTGAGTTTTCCCAAGTTTCTCTGAAACTATTATTTCCATCATTGCTTAAGGCACAATAGTATTCCATTGTATTAGTATACCATAATTTGTCTGCCACTCTCCAATTGATGGAAAACCCCTACAGTTTCTAGTTGTCACTACTTAAAGAATTGCTGTAAATGTTTTTGTACTTGGGTCCTTTTCTTCTTTCTTTTATATCTTTGGTATATAGATTTTATTAGTAGTATCGTTAGTCAAAGGTGATGCACCATTTAATCGATTAATATTTATTAAGCACCTACTATGTGCTAGACACTGGGGATACAAAAAGAGGCAAAAGATGGTTCAAAGAACTTAATAATCTAAAAGGCAGAGAAAACATGCAAACAAATATGTACAAATAAAGCTACATACAGGATAAATAGGAAATAATTAAATGAGGGAAGGCACTAGAATTGAGGGGTTGGGAAAGGCTTCCCATAAAAGGTGGAATTTTAGCTGAGATTTAAAAGAAGCCAGGAAAGTCAATAAGCAAAGTTGAGGAGGGACAACATTCCAGAA
The DNA here is from genome assembly GCF_019393635.1 of Dromiciops gliroides. NCBI lineage: Eukaryota > Metazoa > Chordata > Mammalia > Microbiotheria > Microbiotheriidae > Dromiciops > Dromiciops gliroides. The sequence goes on from NC_057861.1 coordinate 488,676,237, forward strand.
ATGGGGGATAGACAGAGAAAATGTCCTGACCTGAGAGATGGAGTTTAGTCATTTTTTGATAACTTTTGTTTTATATCACATTAAATTCTGAATATTCACTGTCTTCTACCCAGTATGCTTTTCCTTACAATGAAAATTTAAAAAGAAAAAATAGTTCAGCAAAATTAACTGACTGATGGAGCAAATCTAATATCATATGTAATGATCTACAACCACACTACCCCACATCTCCGATGAAAGGAATAAGTTGCTTTTTCTCATCTCTTAGCCAATGCCAAACTTGGTCATTACAATTACAAACTACTTAAATGATATCTTAGTCAGGATTCCATACTGGTTGGCTGCTAAAATCCCTTCTAGCTCTAAAATTTTGCGTTTCTTTGATCATTTGTGCCTTAAGTAACCTTGTTCCTTTCAATATTTTTTCCTTTCATTTAATCTTAGCACTTAGATTGTGATTTCACAGTTTAGCCTCATGTCCTCAACAAGGTGGTCAGCTCCTCATATACAGAGGTAATGTTCATCCCAGATCCATTTAGTCAGGGCAGATGATTCTGAACAGTGAAAAGGAGAATTTACCATAAGTTATATTCTCTGAACTGGAAATGTCCAAAAGCTTTATAAGCAGTAAGTAAAGTACCATGGATAAAGGATAGGGCCTAGGGTTAGAAAAACCAGAATTCTGGCCTTAGACACTACCTGTGTGACCCTGAGCAAGTCACTTAGCCTCTGCCTCAGTTTCCTTATTTGTAAAATAGAGATAGCACTTACCTCCCAAGATTGTTGGAGAATCTAATGAGATAATATTTGTAAAGTCCTTAGCACAATGCCTGGCATATGGTAAGTGCTATATAAATGTAAGTTATTATTACAATTACCACTATAATTATCACAGCTTTGGAAGGTACCAGATTGTCTCCACATTGTCCAGAATTGGAGATAATGCAGAAGAAAATAGATACTATTGATCAACTTACTGTTTTTGCTAAGTGGTTGGCCTACAACCATGACATAAGACTGGAAATTACATCACTAAAATAAATTTAGACCAATCATACTACCACCTTAATTAGAGATTCTTAACCTCAAGTCTCTTAACTTTTTTTATTAACTTGTTTTTAATCCTATGTATTTTATTAATTTTAAAATATTATTTTGAGTGGAGGTTTAAAGGTTTCATCAAACTTCCAAAATGGTCTGAGCTTTAAGTCATGTCAATGTAGCATTAGTACGGACAGTGGAAAGAGCAAGGATCTGGAGTCCAGGGCCTTGAGCTCAAGCCCAGCCTTTGCCTCTTATAGTAAGTGCTCCTTGTGTGACCTTGAGAAAAGCACTACAACTACTGCACCTGAGTTTCTTCATATGTAAAACAAGGAGACTGCACCTGATAAACTCCTTTATCTATCAGTTATCAGGTCCTTTTAGCTCAGAATTTAAGACACTAAGACTTCATTCTCCCCTTTACACTGAATGATAAATATTTCTTGCTCATATAGTGGAAAGAGATCTCCCCTACCATCTTCCTGGCTCTAAACTAGGTTTATGCATGGCTAAACAAAAGAACCTCTATCCTGTGGCTGGCAGCTTGTGCCACATGATTTTCACAGCCACTTAGAAAATGCTGAACGGTGGAGTAGAAGCAGCAGAATACTAGCTTGTGTTGGCAACCCCAAGTGAACCATACTCCCAAATGGGGAATAACCTTGTGTATAATACCACTTTCCCATTGGCATAGTGTATGAACACAACGAGCAGGGCACTTTGTCCTCAGTATAAAATTAGAGGCTTTTCTTTTGCAAGTTTAGGTGAACATGGGCCATATGTTATGGCTAGAATCCAAATTCCAGCTAGTACCAAGGTCTGGCTAATGTCATATCTCAGATTAACAAACACATACTTGTAATATTGGTAGCATTAAATTAGCACCACTCCAGATCAGCAATTTTTAGTACTTAAAAAAATAACAATATATTTTATTTTTCCCCAATTGAATGTAAAAACAATTTTAACTTTTTTTTTAAAAAGTTTTTAGTTCCAAATTCTATCCCTCCTTCTTTTCCCTCTTTCCCTTCCTGAAATGGTAAGCAATCCGATATAGGTTATACATGTGCAATTATGTAAAACATTTCCATATTAGCCATTTTGTGAAAGGAGAGAGAAAGAGAGAGAGGAGGGAAGGAGAGATAAGGAAGGCAGGAGGGAGGGAGGGAGGGAGGAAGGAAGGAAGGAAGGAAGGAAGGAAGGAAGGAAGGAAGGAAGGAAGGAAGGAAGGAAGGAAGGAAGGAAGGAAGGAAGGAAGGAAGGATATGCTTCAGTTTGTATTCAGACACCATCAGTTTTTTCTCTGTAGGCAAATAGCATTTTTCATCATGAGTCTTTGGGGATTGTCTTGGATCATTTTATTGCTGTGAGTAACTAAGTCATTCACTACTGATCATCATACAACATTACTGTTACTGTGAACAATGTTCTCGGTTTTGCTCATTTCATTTTATATCAGTTCATAGAAGTCTTGTCAAGCTTTTCTGAAATAATTCTGCTTGTCATTTCTTATAGCACAATAATATTCCATTACAATAATATAACTCAACTTGTTCAGCCACTTCCCAATTTATGGGCAACCCCTCAATTTCCAATTCTTAGTCACTACAACAAGAGTTACTATAAATATTTTTGCAAAAATAGGTTCTTTACTGGCCCCCCCCCCCCGCTTTTTTATCACTTTGGGATATAGACCTAGCAGTGGTATTGCTGGATCAAAGGGAATGCACAGTTTTATAGCCTTTTGGACATACTTCCAAATTGCTTTCCAAAATGGTTGGATTGGTTCACAACAAAGCATTAGTGTCCCAGTTTTCACACATCCCCTCTGGTTATAATTTTTCCTTTTTTTTCATATTAGCCAGAGTTGTTTTAATTTGCATTTTTCTAATCAACAGTACGTTTTTTTTTTTAAAATACAAATGATGTGAGAGTACCTTCTTAGAAGCAGCTAATTGAAGTACTAGATAGATTAGTGGACTTGGAATGAGGAAGACCTGTGTTCAAATCCTTCCTCAGATACTCACTAGCTGTATGTTGTTGTGTTCAGTTGTGTTCAACTCTATGTGACTCCATGGACCATAAGCATCCTCCACTATGTCTTGAAATCTGTTCAAGTTCATGTTTATTTAAATACTATCTATCTATCTCATTCTCTGCCATTCCCTTTTCTTATTGCATTTAATCTTTCCCAACATCAGGGTCTTTTCCAATGAGTCTCACCTTTTCATTATGTGGCTAAAGTATTTAAGCTTCAGCTTCAGTATTTGACCTGCCAGTTGTTAAGGGCTAAAATTCTAGCTAGTCTGTCTAAAATATCTAATGAGTGGTCGCCAATAAATTATAAGCTTTAGCAAGAGTTAGGCTTTTAAGCATTTATTAAGGAAAACAAGAATTTGGTAAAGAGAGAGAGAAAGGCCTAGATTTCTATCTATTAAAGGGAGAGCACATTTTTAGCTCCCTTCTCCGCCAGCGTCCCCAGGAAAGAGAGCGAGACTGAGCGCCAGTCTCTTCCTTCCTCCTCCCACTAGCCCGCGTCACTTCCTGACTCCTGGTCTTGCCCTCAAAGACCTTCCCTTCATGGGCAGAACTCTTCTACAGTAAGTATCCAGCAGGTGGCGTCATTCCAATCATTACAGTCCCCCCTGTTGTTCCTCAAGAAACAAAATGTTTCCTTGACGGAACAGTAAAAAGAATATAATAACTATTGCTAACTAATAATATGTGAACAACAATATAGAAAAGGAAGAGAGGAAAGTTTTGTCCAGAGGGGTGATTTTTTTTTGTCCTCATGAACCGACGCTTTGACATTAGTCCTGCAAAGGGAGGGCCTCTGCAGAGAATACATGTTACAGATGGTGTATATTATAACAGAAAGAGAAAAAAAACAACAAATCAAAACTGTTCATTTAAAGTCTCTGAAAGTCTTTTCTCAGATGTCCTCTAGGTGTAGTCATGGAATGGAAGTCTTTTCAGGGGTTGATGTGTGGATGCTGGTAATCAGCCAGGAAAATTTCTTACAAAATTGAGCTTAACACAACTTTAAAATAGCTTTGTCAATAATCAAATCAAACAATGAAAGTTCTCAAAAACATGTCTAAGGGAATTCAGAATCTTAGTTGTTACACATGAAACATATAATAAAACAAAAATTGAACCATTCTTTAAAATTATAATAGTACTATAGTCCCCCCCTTATGGAGGGTAATTGAGAAGACAATTGCTGCGATATTAATTATTAAAAATAATTTTTTATCTTTGTTTCATCACTTTTTGCATCATCTGCCTAATTATCCTCATGCCATTATGAGAAATTTAAAAAATCTAATATAATTGGTAACAGGTGTCAAGGCCAAATTCAACACTGTATTTATCATGACACCTGAGATAATTATGGGGGTTACCATAAAAGAACAGAGAAATGATGGGATATGAGCATTCCCACACTTGAGCAGTATGTACTGTCCATGCAGTATGCCAGGCTTAAAATAGGTGGATGGAATATATGTCCATGCCACCGAACATATTGGAGGAAACTGAGTCAGACTTAATCAGATGCATGGGACTGAGATGTCCATTTGAAAAAATTTAAAGGGAAAACACAGCCAGTACGCCAGTACTTAGCAGTTAAAGGGAGAGTGTAGGGGAAATTTCTTACCCAACCAGAAGATCAGAAGACTGAGGTTTAGCTTTCCTCTTCGTGGTCAGCCATCTGTTAAGGGCTAAAATTCTAGCTAGTCTGTCTAAAATATCTAATGAGTGGTCGCCAATAAATTATAAGCTTTAGCAAGAGTTAGGCTTTTAAGCATTTATTAAGGAAAACAAGAATTTGGTAAAGAGAGAGAGAAAGGCCTAGATTTCTATCTATTAAAGGGAGAGCACATTTTTAGCTCCCTTCTCCGCCAGCGTCCCCAGGAAAGAGAGCGAGACTGAGCGCCAGTCTCTTCCTTCCTCCTCCCACTAGCCCGCGTCACTTCCTGACTCCTGGTCTTGCCCTCAAAGACCTTCCCTTCATGGGCAGAACTCTTCTACAGTAAGTATCCAGCAGGTGGCGTCATTCCAATCATTACACAGTGAATAGCCTGAATTAATTTATTAAATTATTGACTGATTTGATCTCCTTGCTGTCCAAGGGGCTCTCAAAGTTCTTCTGTAGCACTACAATTCAAAAACATCTATTCTGCAGTGATCAGTTGTCTTTATAATCCAACTCTTACAGACAAACATTGCTACTGGAAAAACCATACTTTTGACTATTTATCAGACCTTTGTCAGCAAGGTGATATCTTTGCTTTTAGTGTGCTATCCAGATTTGCCATAGCTTTCCTTCCAAAGAGCAAGTGTCTTTTAATTTCATGACTACAGTCACCATCTGCAGTGATCTTTGAGACCAAGAACATAAAATTTGACAGTTTCCATTTCTTCTCTCTTTGCCAGGAAGTGATAGGACTACTTGCCAATATCTTAGTGTCTTTTGATGTTAAACTTCAAGCCAGTTTTTTGTTTTTTGTTTTTTGCAGGGCAATGAGGGTTAAGTGACTTACCCAGGGTCACACAGCTAGTAAGAGTCAGAGTCAAGTGTCTGAGGGTGGATTTGAACTCAGGTCCTCCTCAATCCAAGGCCAGTGCTTTATTCACTGCGCCACCTAGCTGCCCCTCAAGTCAGTTTTTACACTCTCCTTTTTCACCCTCATCAAGAGGCTTCTTAATTTTTCCTCTTCACTTTCTGCCACCAGAATGATATTGTCTACATATCTGAGATTATTGTTATTTCTCCTAGCAACCTTAATTCCAACTTTTGATTTGTCTAAGCTTATATTTCACATTATATACCCTGCATATAAGTTAAATAAATAAGGTGACAATATGCAACCTTGTTGTATTCCTTTTCCAATCTTAAATTAATCAGTTATTTTATGTTTAGTTCTAACTGCTACTTCTTGGCTTGCATATAGGCTCCTCAGGAGATAAATAAGATGATCTGGTACTCCAATTTCTTTAAAGACTTGCCACATTCTGTTGTGATCCACACAGTCAAAGGCTTTTAGTGTAGTCAATAAAGCAGAAGTAGATTTTTTTTTTTCTGAACTCCCTGGCTTTCTCCATAATTCAATGAATGTTGTGGCAATTTGGTCTCTAGTTCCTTTGCCTCTTTGAAAACCAGCCAGCTCTTCTGGTAATTCTCAGTTCACATATTGCTGAACTTGCAGAATCTAAAGTATAACCTTACTGGCATATGAATTCATTGGTAAATCCTTTGTTTAGAACTCATAATCATTTCTAAAACTGACTAGGTGATATCAGTTCCCTAGTTATTTCCAATTATCCAGAGATTGACAAAGGTTAGCAATCCTTGTTGGGGGTGGGTGGGGTATGAAACAAGATACATATCTCTTCTGTTTATCTCAAATGCTCTGTTCTAAAAGGAGTTAGAATCACACAACTGAGACAGTTCCTAGATGATGACTGTCCACTCTAAGTGCTTTGGCTATGAAATCTCAGAATTCCCAATTTCTACTAATCTCTACTTCTTTGAGGGAAGGGACTTTTATTTTTGTCTTTCTTTTTCCAGGACCTAGCATAGTGCCTAGAGAAATATTTTGGTAGGGGAGGATCTAGATCAATGATTTCCTCAAGGAACCTGTAGGGAATACCATAAATGGATATTCTCTTCATTGATTCATATTGGAGCCTTATCTGCAATCTATAGTCTTAGAGATTTACCTGGGATTTACCCATCAGTAGATGGGTCTTGTTGCCAATATGAATGTGAGGAAATACTTTGAACCCTTACTGATTCTGACATAGGTGCTCTATCTGGGGCTGACTTTCTATCCCTTATGCCACACTTTTTTTTTTTCTGGGGCAATGAGGGTTAAATGACTTGCTCAGGGTCACACAGCTAGTTAAGTGTCAAGTGTCTGAGACCGGATTTGAACTCAAGTCCTCCTGAATCCAGGGTCCGTACTTTATCCACTGTGCCACCTAGCTGCCCACACTCACTCATATAAGTTTTGCTTTTAGTAGGTGCTTTAAAAATGGTTGGTGAATTGAAATGAAGCCAGAGTAGAAAAGGTGCCCTAAAATCAGATTACCAAAATCAGAAGCATTTCTGACCCCTGTTTTTAAAGTCTTAGATTAATTGCCTCCAAAAAGGATGGGAACAGCATATGCGTGGTTGCACTTGCTTGCTCTCTCTCTCTCTCTCTCTCTCTCTCTGCCACAGTCATGACATCTCTGATTTCCATTTCTCAGAAAAGCATGACTTCATTGAGGACATCCGTGTTTTATTCTTATATGGAAGCAACCTTGTCTTAAAGCACTTAGGCAATGACAACTTTGCATTACAAGCAGACATTTTGGTTAAACCCAGAAAGCAAGAAAATCACCTCTGATGGACCTATTTTTCAGATTTCATGTTGTCTACAATGTTTAGACCTTAGCTTTAACATCTATCATATATAATGTGAACTTCTCATCATTAAAGACCTCAAATGAAGACAACTTTGGCTTATTCTGGGCTATGTTTGAGAGTAGAATTCCCCAGCTAAGGACTACAAATATAAATAAAGGGCAGTTAAATAATAAACACTTTTTCTTAAAAACTGAAGATGGCACTAAAGAGTCAGTTATAAGTTACTGAAAGGAGACCATCCCCTTATTTCAAATGTGTCCGATTAAAACAAAAATCGACAAAGCCATCAAAGGAAGTCCCTAATTTCTAAGCATGTTGGTCAAAAGTCCATTTGTACATCAGTAGTTTAAAATTTATAATTAATGCATTTTATCATGGAAACAAAGGAAAATTGATGTTCAGGCTCACAAGTCAGCCCACAAAAGCCTGCTTTCTGAGATCATAGATCTAGCTGGAGTTTAAATTCCACCACAATTATTCAATATTCAAGTCCTTGCTTATGACCTCATGCCTAAATTATTTAATCTCTCTGGCCCTCGATTTCCTCATCTGTAAAATGAAGGGATTGGACTCTACGACCTCTAAGAGCCAGTTTACCTTTAAAGAGATGATCCTAGGATCCTATTAAGTACCTATTAAAGTAATAAATACCTATTAGGGTCCTATTAAGTACCAACAAACAGGGATAAAAATGATGAGAAATTAAACAGCTTCAAAGAGCTTATACGAGGTGTTCCAAAAATCTGAGTGCAGTTTTAAGCCACAAAAGCTTGAACCCACCACATTTAAACTTTAGTAGTTTAAAACTACAATAAGATTTTTTGGAAGGGACAACTTGTATTCTATTGGGAAAATAATGACAAAAGCCTGCCCGTTACCCACAGATGAGAGAATATAAGCTATATACAAAATAAATGGGGGGTACTTATAATTGGAGGGGTCAGAAAAGGCTTCCTGTTTGAGGTGTCATCAGAGGTGAATCTTGACTATGCCAGGGATTCTAGGAACATGGTGAAAAAGGACATTCCAACCAATGTGTGTATGTGTGTGTGTGTGTGTGGATGTATGTGTAAAGAGATGGAATGTCATATTTAAGTAACACCAAATAATTCATTTTGACTGAAATAGAATCACTGTCTTGTTCAAGAAGCTCTAGTGAGTCTCTACTACTTCTAGGATAAACTTGAAATCCTTTTGGGCATTTAAAGTCTTTCACATTCCGGTTCCAAATGACCTTTTCAAGTATATTATTCCTGGAGATATGATACATTCCAGTCAATTTGCCATCCTTACTTGATGTTCTTTTCTTGTAACAAATACATATATTTGATTACATTGCAAAACAAATTTTTCACACTAGCTGTGTTCAGAACTGTGCATTTTATTCTGTTTATTTAGTCCATCACCTTTCTTTTTTTAATAAAGTATTTTATTTATTTTTTCCCATTACATGTAAAGATAGTTCTCAACTTTTGTTTATACAAGCTTTCCAATTTCAGATTTTTCTTCTTCCCTCCCCTTCCTCCCCCCAACAGCAGGTAATCTGATATAGGTTTTACACACACACATACATACACACACACACACACATATATACATATACATACATATATATATGATAACATTAAACATATTTCTGCATTAGTCATGGTATAAGAGAAAAATCAGAGCAATGAGGAAAAACCTCAAAATAGAAAAACAACAGCACCCAAACCAAAAGAAATAGTATGGTTCAGTCAGCATCTATACTCCACAGTTCTTTTTTTTTTCCCCTGGATTTGGAGATCCTCTTCCATCATGAGTCCCCTGGAACTCTTCTGTACCACTGCATTGGTGAGAAGAACATAGTCCATCACAGTTGATCAACACACAATGTTGATGATACTGTAGTCCATCACCTTTCTGTCAGGAAGTGGGTAGCATTCTTTATAATTGGCCCTCTGGAATCATGGTTGGTCATTGTATTCATCAGACTTCTTGCTAGCTTTTTTTTCAAAATCATTTGAAAAGTTTTCCCAAAATACTTGGCAAATGTCATACTGTGTCTCTACTTCTTCATATTTTCAAGGATGACGTAGTGAGTTCTCCCCAAAGTGATGTAGTCAATTCTCCCCAAGATTCCATTATTTCTACTTCAGTAGTTTCTCCTTATGGGGATAACAAGGTCTAGAATTGGTTTCTCTGTATTTGAAGGATGACATTACCATTAAGGTAAATCAAGATATTAGTAGTACTCTTTTTTGGGGGGAAGGCAGGGGAATGGCAGAGAGAACTACTGATGTCTAGATAATTGAAATAATCTGTTCTAGATTTTTATGTTCTTGAAATCCACATTTTCTCTTTTCATGTGTTCTAAAATATATGCTGATGACAATCTATTTTCTTCTTTTTTTCTTTATTTATGTATGCCCCAATACCTTCTACCATTCTCCGCCCCCACCATGTTTTTTCTAGCATAAGCACTTCTTATGGTGCAATGTTGTTCTGTCTCTTCATCCCCCACCCACTCCCCATTTCACCTATCCTATTATTTTATTTTATTTTTTGTGGGGCAATAAGGGTTAAGTGACTTGCCCAGGGTCACAAAGCTAGTAAGTGTCAAGTGTCTGAAGCTGGATTTGAACTCAGGTACTCCTGAATCCAGGGCTGGTGCTTTATCCACTGTGCCACCTAGCTGCCCCTTATCCTATTATTTTAGAATATTACTTGCTGTTTCTTATACATGATAGTCTATCTCCCACCTCCATGCCTTTTACATATATTGCTGTCACATTTACCTGGAAAGCTCACCTTGTTTGCTTAGGTGTCTTAGAATTCTTCACTTTTCCAGGTTCAGCTCAGAGGCCAGCTTCTATACTAGGTCATTCCTAATTTTTCTAGGTGTTAATGCTTCTTTCCCCCTGCCCCCAAATGATTTTGTATTTACCTTCCTGTATAGGTGTCTTATCTCTCACTAATTTCCATTAGAATATAAACTCCATGAGGACAAGGACTGTTTTATTTTTTTCCTATGTATTCCCAAAACCTAGCACATAGATTTACTTTGGTCAATCTCTCACTTCAATCAATCAGCAAACATATATTGTCTACTATGTGCTAGGCATTGTGCTAAGCACTGAAACCAATTTTGTTCCAACAGTTATGGTCGGTCTTCCATTCACCAGCAAGAGTAAATACCCTGGGGCAGCTAGATGGCGCAGTGGGTAGAGCACCAGCCCTGGATTCAGGAGTACCTGAGTTCAAGTCCGGCCTCAGACACTTAACACTTACTAGCTGTGTGACCCTGGGCAAGTCACTTAACCCCAATTGCCTTACTAAAAAAAAAAAAAAAAGAGTAAATACCCTTCCTTCTCTCTAAATACCCCAGTTAAATATCATCTTTATATACAAGGCTGGCAGTGCAATTACTCACAACAAACTTCACTCCCTTTGCTTCTTCTGTAGCTCATTTGGATTTCCCTAGATATGGGGATAGTGAAATAGATTCTCAACAAACAAAAATGGGGCTTATTCGTTATACCTTTTGAGGGCTAATTAAGTTTTATGTAAGAAATGTTTGAAACCTGCCTGGTTTTCTAGGATTTGTAGTTCAGAAGGACAAGGGTTCCCTTTTAATTCTGAGAATCTGGACTAGTGTAATCTCTGAGCTGGGGTCAGGCTGGAAGTTTTGAAAAAGGGACATGCGGGCTGTGATAGAAGTAGTAGACAGGGAGCTTGCCTTCATTGACACCATAGGAGGGTACAGTCTCTGATAGATGAAACAAAAGACTCAGACTGAGGCTGCCAGTTGCCATCACTGTTTTAAGAACTAAGGACTATTCTGAAAAGTTTTTACTCTTCCCAAACATGCCTCTTTGTTAGCATGCTATTTTTCTTGCTCTTTATTTAAGCTGTTTGTTCATCCTGATTTTTTGCTCTCTATAAAAATCCATAATTTGAATGATTATGAATGCTTTTATTGCATGTCTGTATAATTATTGCATGCTTTGTAAGTGGGGGTGGGATATGAGAAATATACAGAACTAAAAATATTGGTCAGGCAACCACTGTCCTACTGATAAGACTCCAATTCTGATCTAAGGAGTCAAGAGTTATATGTGATTTAAAAATTAATAATCTATATTTTAAAGCTTCCTAAAATAATAGAGAAAAAGGACCAAAAGAGCATTTTGTTGTTCAGTTGCTTTTTTTTCCAGTCATATCTGATTCTTCATGACCCAGTTTGGGGCTTTCTTGGCAAACATATCAGAGTGGCTTGCTATTTCCTTTTGCAGCTCATTTTACAGATGAGGAAACTGAGACAAAAAAGATTAAATGACTTGCCCAGGGTCACACAACTAGCAAGTGTCTGAGACCAGATTTGAACTCAGGAAAATGAGTCTTCCTAACTCCAGGCCTGGCACTCTATCCAATGTGTCACCCAGCTGCCAAAAGCTGCATTTTACTGCTGGCTAAAACATGAGTTCTTTTTTGTAGTCAAGTATGGATACACAAACAACAATCAACAAGAATTTATTAAACACATACTATGTACCAGGCACTGGACAAGTACAAAGTACAAGTACAAAGTATAAAACACTTCTTAGACTTGCAAGGAGCTTACATATCAATGCGAGAGATAACAAGTCCAGATAAAAAGATATATGGCATAGGGGGCAGCTAGATGGTGCAGTGGATAGAGCACTGGCCCTGGATTCAGGAGGACCTGAGTTCAAATCCAGCCTCAGATACTTGACATTTACTAGCTGCGTGACCCTGGGAAAGTCACTTGACCCCAATTGCCTCACCAAAAAAAAAAAAAAGATATATGGCATAAATGTCAAATTAATAAATACAAACATACACAAAGTAGTTAAGGAGGAAGGACACCAGCAAGTTGGGGGCATCAAGATAGGCTCCAAGTAGAAGGAGGCATGTGAATATCTTAAAGGAAGAGATGGATTCTATGAGGTGGAAATGAGAAGAAAGTACATTTTAGGAATGGGGGAAAGGCCAATGCAAAGGCATAGATGTGGGAGATAGCGTGTCTCTAGGGAGGAACAAAGAGGCCAGTTTTGTGGGAGGGGGAGTAATGTACTAGGAGTCCAGGAAGATAGGCTGTAATAAGGATGTATGAGGCTTTAAAAATGAAACTGAGTTTATGGTTGATATCAGAGGCAAAAGGAAGTCACTAGAGTTGATTGAGTAGGGGAGTGACACAGTGGAATCTGCAGTTAAGGAAAATAACTGGCAACATTGTGTAAGATGAACCTGGAATGGGGAGAGACTTGAGGAGGAGAGATCAATTAAGAACTGTTGTAATTGTTGTAGGTTGTTGTAATAATCCAGGCTAGAGGAAATGAGGGCCTGAACTAGCTGTGGGAATGAAGAAAAGGGGTCAGATGTGAGATTTTGTGATGGCAGAAATGGCAAAATCTGGTATCTGACTGGATATATAGAAGAGAGACAGAGACAGAGAGAGACACACAGAGAGACAGAGACAGAGAGAGAGAGAGGGAGAGTGGGGGAGAGACAAAGACAGAGAGACAGAGACAGAGAGAGAGAGAGAGAGGAGGGGGGAGAGAAAGAAAGAAAGAGAGAGAGAGAGAGAGAGAGAAATAACAACCACAATAACAAGGAGGGTTACAAATGTGGGAGACTGGAAGGATGGTGATACTTTTGACAGAAACAAGGAAGTCTAGAAGAGGATTAGGTTTGGAGTTAAATATGCTCTATTTTGTACATGCTGAATATGAGATTTCCCCAGTATATCCATTTTTAAATGTCTTATAGACAACTGGTAATGTGGGACTAAAATTCAGGGGAGAGACTGGGGCTGGATAGATATGTGAATCATTGTCATAGAAATGATAATTAAATCCATGAAAGCTGATGAAGTGTGTAGAGATCAATAAGGGCCTATATCATAGAGAGCATTCACAATTAAAGGGTGTGATATGGATGATGACCCAGCAAATAGATAAAATGAACTTATCAAACAGGTAAGAAGAGAATGAGAGGAAAGTAGTATCACAAAAACCCAGAAATGATTAGCTAGGAGGAGAGAGTGGTCAACTTGGTCAAATGCAACAGATAAGTTAAGAAGGATAAGGACTGAGAAAAGAGCATCACATTTGGTGATTAGAGATCATTTCATCACTTTGAAAAGAACAACTTCAGTGGAGTGCTGAAGTCAGAAACAACCTTCTGAAGGGTTAAGGAATGAAAGGGGAAGAAGTGAAAACAATGGTTACAGACAGTTTTTTCAAGTTGTTTTGCTAAAAAAGGGAGGAAATATATAGGGCAATCATTTGAGGGGATGGTAGGGCACAGTGAAGGTGTTGTTTTTTAAAGGATGGCGGCACAGTAGAGGAGGAACCAATAGATAGGGAGAGGTTTAAGATGAGAGAATTCTCACTGTCAAAGACCTTGCAGCTTCAAATGGCTATCAGAAATTGATATGATTTTGCTAATGGAAATGACACTAAAGAAGGAACTTTACCTTTTACTTTGTTGCTGTACCCCAAGTACCTTTCTATATGGGTATTTCCACATGATCAGCAGTTGAAACCTCCTGCTATATGTGCCACCTTCCTCTATTTAGAATGTGAACTTCTGGAGAAAAAGGATTGCTTTACTTTTCTATTGGTATCTTCAGTGCTTAGCACAGTGCATAGTCATTCATTCATTCATCCATCCATCCAAGGAAGAGAAACTTGGAGCTACCAACTTGACCTGTGGAGTTAAGAGATCAGAGCAGGGCATCTAATGCCAAAGGTCAAATGTAGGAAAGTCCATGCATTGAAAGACAGGAAGATGGTTATTCTGAGATAAACAACATTGGACAGGAAGCTCAAAAGTGATAAACCAAGTTGGAGCCAAGGATGCCCATGTCAAAATCCAACAGGGGCCTGGCAAACAGGGCCTAAATGTAATGGGCAAAGGCAAGTTTTTGTGCTGACAGTACTTCCATGAGTGCCATCTCATTCTGCTGGGCTGTTCTCCTACTCACCCCCAACCTTTTAACATATTAAAAGACCGGTAAGCTGCCATATCCAGAACTAGAATGACTACAACAATAACAATGAAATTGTGCAAGCTCCAGATTAAAGACAGCAATCCTGCTGTCTAGTCCTTAACTATGTTAGAAAGAATAAAAGGTCTGGAAAGAATAGGTTCCATTTAATGAGTTAAAGGAATTTTTTATGAAGAAGTCTCATGGGGTGCTCAGCCAGCAGTTCAGAATCTTAAAAATATATGCCGGGGGAGGGGGGGTAGGGGCAGCTAGTTGGCACAGTGGATAGAGCACTGGCCCTGGATTCAGGAGTACCTGAGTTCAAATCTGGCCTCAGACACTTGACACTTACTAGCTGTGTGACCCTGGGCAAGTCACTCAACCCCCATTGCCCCGCAAAAAAACAAAACAAAACAAATATATATATATATGCCAGGGGGCAGCTAGGTGGCGCAGTGGATAGAGCACTGGCCTTGGATTCAGGAGTACCTGAGTTCAAATCCGACCTCAGGCACTTGACACTTACTAGTTGTGTGACCCTGGGCAAGTCACTTAACCCCAATTGCCTCACCAAAAATAAAAAGATTTGAATAAAAAATCTGTGCCAGACCTGCGTTTGAGATCCAGCTTCACTACTGAACAGCTGTATCTTCTTGGGCAAATCTTTTGACTTCTCTAAAGTTTCTATATGATAATTTGTTGTTGCTGTTCAGTTGGTTCAGTTGTGTCAACTCTTTGTGACCCTGTATGGAGTTTTCTTGGCAAAGATACTGGAGTGGTTTGCCATTTCCTTCTCCAGTGAATTAAGGCAAACAGAGGTTAAGTGACTTGCCCAGGGTCACACAGCTAATGAGTATCTGAGACAAGATTTGAATTCAGGTCTTCCTGACTCCACATCCAGAGCCCTATCACTGAGCCACTTAGGTGCCTCTGTTCTAGGTTTTTGGGAAGATTAAAAGATATAAGAAACAACCCCACCCTTCAGTGAGTTTATAATTTAGTAGAGGAACTAAGGTATATACAGATATAACTATAAAAAATAACTATAACACAAACTATTTTATGTGTACAAGAGTGGTTTGAAGATGATACTAAAAGATTTTAGGAGAGGTCACTTTCATATGGGCGGAAGTCAATGAAGACATATCATATCATAGGATTTAAAACTGGAAGGGACTTAATAAATCAGTTAATACAAAACTTTCATTTGAGTCCAGTGAAGGGTAAGGAACTGAGTAGCCTTGAGCAAAACATACTACAGCCATGGAAAGCTAATTATCCCCCAAAAGGGGAGTGGGTGAGAATAGGGCAGAATTGTGATATAGATCTAGTATGGGAGGAAATAGGAAAGAAACTGAAATCAGATTGATTCTAATAATGGATTCTGGAGTTATTTACATTTTTTGGGGGGGGGTTGCAGGCAATGGGGGTTAAGTGACTTGTCCAGGGTCACACAGCTAGTAAGTGTCAAGTGCCTGAGGCCACATTTGAAATCAGGTCCTCCTGACTCCAGGGCTGGTGCTCTATCCACTGCACCATCTAGCTGCCCCAATCAAATTGATTCTAAAAGAATAAACTATAAATACCTAGTGCTGATTTCCTTCTTTTTCTTTTTTTTTTTAAGAAGAAAAAAATGTAATACAATTTGATGGAGGGGAAAATAAATTTAATTGTTATAGTCATGAATTTGAACGGGAGGAACTAATTCATAAAATGGAAGAAAGTGACAGACTGGGTTACAGAATAAAATCCAAAAATTTGCTGTAAGAAAAAAAGGTATTCAAAATGTAAAGTTTCATGGAGAATTGAAATAAGGGGTTGGAGCTACACTTATACCTTTGCTGAATTTTTTTTAAAAATCAAGTGTGGCAACCATTATAGAAAAAACAAAATGGTTAAAAAGAGAGAGAGAAAAGAAAATTAAGGAGACAAATAGGTAAACTATTTTATACATAAAGACCCCAAATAAAAACAATTTAAATATTAAGTATACACATATCAAATGGCACAATATACTTAAAGGAAAAGTTAACTGATTTGCAAGACTTAAAGGAAGACAATGACAGTAGGGGATTTCAATGAGCCTCAATTAGACAAATATAAAAATAAGATAAGAAAGTAAGAATCTAGATAGAGTGTTGGAAAAACAAAGTATGTTGATGCAGTGGAAAACAATGGATATGGAATCAGATGTGGATATGACTTTTAGCTGTACCATTTATGATTTATTTGACCATGGGCAAATCATTTAATGTCTCTTGGCTTGAGTTTCATTTGTCTAGTGAGGAGGTTAAAATAAATGATCTCTAAGGTTTCTTCTAGCCTATAATAGACATTTTAGTAATTTCTGAATGGGAATCTTTTATTTTATATCATAATCATTTAAAAATATATCCCTCATCTATGTTTGCCAGTATATGGTATTTTAATTTAATATTAAGGATTATCCCGTTTTTAGCATCTCAGAGCACTTTTACAAAATCTGATCAAGTGTGCGGACATTAAAATACATAAATAAATGCAAAAGGCAGAAAACTCATTCAACTTCTCCTCTAAGAATTTTGATGCTATACCAGTTGGGGCATACATGTTTAGTATTGATATTACTTCATTATCTATAGTACCTTTTAGCAAGGTGTAGTTTCCTTCCTTATCTCTTTTAATTAGATCTATTTTTGCCTTTGCTTTGTCTGAGATAAGGATTGCTACCCCTGCTTTTTTGACTTCAGCTGAAGCATAATATATTCTGTTCCAACCTCTTGCCTTTACTCTGTGTGTATCTCACTGCTCCAAATGTTTTTCTTGTAAACATCATATTGTAGTTTTTTAATCCACTCTATTTGCTTGTTTTATGGCAGAGTTCATCCCATTCACATTCAGTTATTATTACTAGCTCTCTATTTCCTTCCATTCTATTTACCCCCTTTGTACTTTTCCCTCTTTCTTTCACCCTATTCCTCCTCACCAACGTTTTCTTCTTACCCCTGCCTCCCCCAATGTGCCCTCACTTTTATCAGCCCCCCCTTCATTTTCTTTACCCTTTTCTCCCCTGCTTCCGCCCTCCCTTCTATCAGTACCCTCTTTTCCCCTTTCCCTTTTACTTCCCTAAAGAATATGCTAAGTTTCTTTATCCAAATGAACATTTATATTATTCCCTCTTTGAATCAAATCTAGTGACAGTAAGGTTGAAATAATGTTCACCCCTCTCTTCTTTCCCTCTATTGTAATAGGTTTTTTTGGTTTTGTTTTTGTTTTTTTTAACGGGGCAATGGGGTTAAGTGACTTGCCCAGGGTCACACAGCTAGTAAGTGTTAAGTGTCTGAGGCCGGATTTGAACTCAGGAACTCCTGAATCCAGGGCCGGTGCTTTCCACCTAGCCGCCCCAGTAATAGGTTTTTTGTACCCCATTCTACCTCCCCTGTCCTCTTCTCCCCACAAACTCCCTTTTATCCCCCTAATTTTCTTTATATCATCACATCAAAGACAATTTATATTTATACCCTCTGTGTATAATCCTTCTGTCTGCCCAAATATATATACAGTTCTCAAGAGTTAGAAGTATTATTTTCCCATGTAGGAATGTAAACAGTTTAACCTTATTGAATAACTTTTTTTCCCCCTGTTTACCTTTTTAAACTTCTCTTGAGTTTTGTATGTTAAGATCAAATTTTCTATTCAGTTCTGGTAAGCCCCCTATTTCACTGAATGTCCATCTTTTCCCCTGAAGGAGAATGATAAGTTTTGCTGGGTAATAGATTCTTGGCTGCAATCCAAGCTCCTTTGCCTTTTGGAATATCATATTCCAGGCCTTGCTATCCTTTAATGTTGAGGCTACCAGGTCCTGAGCAATCCTGACTGTTGCTCCATGATATTTAAATTGCTGCTTTCTGGCTGCTTGGAGTATTTTCTACTTCACCTGATAATTCTGGGATTTGGCTACAATATTCCTTGGAGTTTTCCTTTTGGGGACTCTTTCAGGAGGTGATCGGTGGATTCTTTCAATGACGGTTTTATCCTCTGATTCTATAATATCAGGGCAGTTCTCCTTGATAATTTCCTGGAATATGTTGTCTAGACTCTATTTCTGATCATGGCTTTCATGCAGTCCAATAATTCTCAGATTGTCTCTCCTGGATCTTTTTTCTGGGTCAGTTGTCTTTCCAATGATTTATTTCACATTTTATTCTATTTTTTTCCATTCTTTTGATTCTGTTTGACCGATTCCTGGTGTCTCATGGAATGATTAGCTTCCAACTGTCAAATTCAAATTTTTAAGGCTTTTCCATTTGGCCAAATTAATTTTTTAAGGAATTGTTTTCTTCAGTCGATCTTTGTGATTTCTGTTCCAAAATGCTGATTCTTTGTGCTTCCTTTTCCAAGCTGCTGATTCTTTTTTCATAACTTTCTTGTGTTGCTTTCATTTCTGTCCCCATTTTTTCTTCTACCTCTCTCAATTGATTTTTTAATTAAAAAAAATTTTTTTTTTAGTGAGGCAATTGTTAGTGACTTGCCTAAGGTCACACAGCTAGTAAGTGTTAAGTGTCTGAGGCCGTATTTGAACTCAGGTCCTCCTGACTCCAGGACCGGTACTCTATCCACTGCGCCACCTAGCTGCCCCTCTCTCAATTGATTTTTAAAATCCTTTTTGAGCTCTTCCGAGAAGGCGTTTTTGTCTTGAGACCAATTCATCTTCCCTCTTGGGGCTTCACATGTAGGCAATTTGAGAGTATTATCCTCATCTGTTTGTGTTTGCTTCTTCCCTGTTGACACAGAAGCTCTCAATGGTGAGAGCTCTTTTTTGTTTCTTACTCATATTGCAGCTTATTGGTTTTTTCTAAGTTGTGGTCCAATCCTTGGGCACCAGGGTCACTGTTTCAAGCTTCTTGTGCTGGGAGATAGGGGCTGTGTCATTGACTTTCTACTCTAAGGCCTCTATAGCTTGTGGATTTCTCAGTGCCCTGGGCTTCCTCCCTGTGCTTGTTCCCTTCATGCTGGGATGGCCAGGCCTGGTTACGCCTATTCTGTGGGTGGTCACCTAGCTGGCAGCCTGCCCTCTCAGCTCGTGCTGGTAGATCTCACCACTGGCCTGCTGCACTACCAGCCTGCTGAGCCAAGATCAAGGGGCCTCAGTTGGTCTGCCGTGGCCTGTTGCTTCCCATTGACTTGTCCAGACCCTCTCCACACTGTGCTGCACTAAGGTGCACTGCACTGCCCCCTGCCGGACTAAGACCGACCTTTCCTGAAGTCTTTTAAATTATCTCATGCTGGAAAATTGTGTCTTTCTGTCTTTTTTTTGGTTCTATACTTTCAAAATCTGTTTAGAGGCTTGATTTAATGTTCTTTTTGAGGGAACTGAAGGAGAGCTCAGGCAGCTTGCTGTCTTTTCTCCACCATCTTGGCTCTGCCCCCCTCTTCCTATAAATATTGCTGACTTACTAATAATTATTAAAATTATCTACTCCTATTTTGTGGTCTTTCAGACCCAGCTCTCTGGAAAAGGATGGGAAAGAAGAAGCTTAAACTCAAACTCAACTGGCGAGGTAAGATATATGCCATTTACACGCCATTTACAAGTTATTAGCCATATATATGCCACTATGCAACTTTGCCACATGCCAAGACATGCCTCTACATGACTTCACCCCCAGCTCTGCAGAGCATGATGGGAAGAAAGAAGCTTGAACTCAAACTCATCATGCAAGATAATGTACATGCCATTTACACACCATCACATGCCAAACATGCCTCCACAGTCACAGCCAAACACATACCAAAACACACCACATGCTAAAACATGCCCAAACACACGGTGGAGACATGTTTTGGCATGTCACACACCAAAACACGCTGCATGTCACATGCCATAACATGCCAAAACATGCTTCAGTGAAAGGAATACTGACTCTGGAATAAGAGGACCTAGGTTCAAATCTCATGTTTCTTGCTTACTATCTGTGTGATCTTGGGCAAGGCAAGAAGTATGAAGTCCTCACCATGTACCAGGTACATAAGAGTAGGGGTCAGAGAAGTAAAACCCTTGTAGGAAACAAAATAAGAATTTTTTTTACATATTTACATACAATTTTAAAATGTAAAAAATTATTTTACAACCATACAAAAGCAGGTTGAAGGCTGGATTTGGCCTGGCTATAGTTATATCCTGAAAGATAGTCCCTGCCCTTGTTGTTCAGTCTTTTCAGTAGTGTCTGACTCTTTGTGACCCCATGTGGGTTTTTCTTGGCAGAGATATTAGGATGGTTTGCCATGTTCTTCTCCAGCTCATTTTTACAGAAAAGGAAACTGAATGACTTGCTCTGGGTCATACAGTTAGTAAGTGTCTGAGACCAGATTTGAACTCGGGAATATGAGTCTTATTGATTCTAGGCCTGGCACTCTATTCACTGTACTATCTAGCTGCCCCTTCTCTGCCCTGAAGAAGCTTACATTTTAATGGGGTCAAGAAATTAATAAAAAGGAGCTGAAAAATGGGCATGGAGGAGGGACATGGTAGTAAGTCTGCAGAGTCAGAAGCAGAGACAGGGGAAAATGAATGATGTCTTGCCTGGACTACCAGCCAAAATGGAGGGCTCAGAAGGAACTCACCAATGGGAGATAGGGTCTAAAGGTGCCAAAGGAGGTTCTAGGATGAGAAGTCCCCAGGCATTGAGGGAGTCACTAAAACTTTTGGGGCTTCAGCTCCCTCATCCATAAAATGGAGTTGGTCTTGATGGCCTCTGAGATCTCTTCTAGCTCTCGGATCCTATTGTCACTGTGTATAGGTAATTTTTTGTAGGCCTGATAATAACAACAGAAAATGATTTTTTTTTTTTGCGGGGCAATGGGGGTTAAGTGACTTGCCCACGGTCACACAGCCAGTAAGTGTCAAGTGTCTGAGGCTGGATTTGAACTCAGGAACTCCTGAATCCAGGGCTGGTGCTTTATCCGCTGCGCCACCTAGCCGCCCCCATCAGAAAATGATTTTGAAAAAGAGAAAAAAAAAGGGGAGACGGTACCCAAGATTAGTAAGGAGGGAGTTAAAATGTTCCTATTTGCCCTTGAATTCAAATTATCTGATCTTCATGAAGTACCTCCCAGCATCCCTAGTGTCCATGCTGAGTCACTACTAGTGAAATCTGAAAGATCATAGAAAATAAGAAAAGTACCATAATACTGGAAAAGGGCAAATGCTGTCCTACTTTTTACAAAAAGGAGGTGAACAGAGTCTGCAAACCATATGCCAAGTGAGCTTGACTTTAATTCGTGAGGAAATTGTAAAACAGATCATGAAAGAGCTAGTTAGTGACCATTTAGAAAGGGAAGTAAGTGTTCATTGCAAAGGACCAGCATGGCTTCATCAAGAACAGGTAAAAGGGGCAGCTAGGTGGTGCAGTGGATAGAGCACCGGCCCTGGAGTTAGGAGTACCTGAGTTCAAATCTGGCCTCAGACACTTAACACTTGCTAGCTGTGTGACCCTGGGCAAGTCACTTAACCCTAATTGCCTCACTAAAAAAAAAAAAAAAAAGAACAGGTTAAGACAGACTAACCTCATTTCCTTTATTGACAGGATTACTAAACAATTGGACCTATGAAATGCTGTGGATACAGCTTACTTAGACTTTAACAGAACTTTCAATACTGTATCTCACACTAGAGAATTTGGACACATAGATTATATAAGAGTATGATTAGATGGGTTCAGAGTACAATTAGATGGTGAGATGGCTACAATCAATGAACAGTTGTTAATGGTTAAACACCACTGTGGTAGGTCTCCAGTGGAGTACCCCAAGGACTTATACTGGGCCCTGTGTTATTTAACATTTTTATCAGTGACTTGGATAAAGTCATCGATATCATCAATATCTGATGAGCACAGATGGCACGCTAACCAAATTTTCAGATGACATCAAATTGGGAAGTCTAGCTAACACAGTGGATTGCTGAATCAAGATCCAAAAGTTCAGGGTAGAGCACTGAGGAAGGAGGGAAAGAAACAAGCATTTATCTTAATAAATACTTACTACATGCCAGGGATATTATTTTATTTGATCCTGACAACAACCCTGGGGGAGGTAGGTAGCCTGCATTTTATAGTTGAGGAAACTGAGGCAGACAGAGTTTAAGAGACTTGCCTAGGGTTACACAGCTAGTAATTAATTGAGCTGAGTCTTGTACTTAAGTAATAATAATAATAATCTACTCTAACAGCATAAAATGGGGGAGGCCACCATTAGCTAGCAGTTATAACAATGCTCTGAGAGTTCTAGTAGATTTCAAACTCAATATAAGTTAGCAGTGTCATGGGACAACCAAAAAAACTAATACAGACTTGGGCTTACAGTGTGAAAGACGTGGCTTCTAGGAATAAGGAAGTGGTGGTCAGACCTCATGGGGCATCTTGTTCAGTACTGGGTACCATGGTTTAAGAAGTATACTGATAATCTAGAGAATGTCCAGAAGAGAGCAATTTAGGATGGAGAAGGCCTTGAGGCGAACTCATATGAAGGAAACAGGCATGCTTTGCCTTAAGAAGAAAAGTCTCAGGAATAAGAAGTAGGAGAAATCAGTCAATCAACAAACATGTATTAAAAGTAAAAACATGGAACTTGTCCTCAAGAAGCTCCCATTCTAATGGGGAAGAAAACATGTAAAAAACTATGAACATATACAATAGACATGGTGCAAATGGGAGGTAATCTCAGAGGGAAGGCACTGGCAATAGGGGACAGGGGAAGGGCAGACCAGGAGAGGCCTCTTACAGAAGGTGGGACTGGACTCAGATTACTTTGAGGTGAGGAAGGCCTGTACCCAGGGAGGTTGGTGTGAGTGGAGAGAAGAGGGCATATATGAAAGATGCTGTAAATCAAAGCTTCTTTTTTTGTTTGTTTGTTTTGCGGATGAGGGTTAAGTGACTTGCCCAGGATCACACAGCTAGTAAGTATCAAGTGTCTAAGGCTGGATTTGAACTCAGTTCCTTCTGAATCCAGGGCTGGTGCTTTATCCACTGTGCCACATAGCTGCCCCCAATCAAAGCTTCTTAAACTGTGGGTCCCAGCCCCATATGGGGTCATGTAACTGAATGTGGGGGTCTTGAAAAATTTGGCAACAGGAAAAAGGTTATATATACCTATTTTATATACCTTTATACCCAGGGTCAAGTAAAAATTTCGCTGGCGAAAAGAGACTGAAAGAGGAAAAGTTTAAGAAGCTTTGCTGTAAATGACAAGACTTGGCAACAGCTTGGCTTTGTTGGGGTAAGAAAGTAAGAAGCTGAGGATGGCTGCAAGGTTGTGAGCTTGGGTGACTGGGAGGATGGTGGTGCCCTAGACAGTAATGAGGAAGCTAGTAAGGGGTGGGTGGCTAAGAAGATAATGAGTTCATCGTGGGATATATTGAGTTACAAGGGCTTTGGGAAATACTATTTGAAATGTTCAATGAGCAGTTATGGGAGACTGGAGCTCAGGAGACAGGTTAAGTCTGGATAGAGAGATCTGAGAATACTTACAGAGAGACAATAATGAATTCTTGGGAGCTGATGAGATAGGCTAGTGAGATAGTATAGGGGGACTGAGAAGAGGGCCTAGCCCAGGGCAGAAATTTGGGAAATACCTTCAGAGAATGCCTTGGGAAAAGATCCAGCAAAGGAAGCTGAGGACCAGTCAGACAAGTAGGAGAACCAGAAGAGAGTTAGTTGCTTTACTTCATGGGCCTCAGTTTTCCTGTCTGTCTGACTATCTATCTATCTATCTATCTATCTATCTATCTATCTATCTATCTATCTATCTATCTATCTATCTATCTATACCAAATGGGGTTGGATTAGATGATCTCTGAAATCTCTAACTTTATCATCCTATAGAAATAAAACCCAGGTTTTTTGACTCCAGATCCAGCCTGCTTTCCACTTCTGACTGCAAGTTCAGTGCTCAAACTGCTGAGAAAAAAAGTGACCCAGTTCATGACACTGTTTAGGGTTAAAGACACAGGGAATATAAATACCTAGTTTGGGAGGAAGAGCAAGGAGGATGGAGAACGGGCTTCTGAAGGGTATAGCAAATATATTATTTTTTGTTGTTTGTTTGTTTTTGTGGGGCAATGAGAGTTAACTGACTTGCTAGTAAGTGTCAAGTGTCTGAGGCTGCATTTGAACTCAGATCCTCCTGAATCCAGGGCTGGTGCTTGCTTTATCTACGGTACCACCTAGCTGCCCTCTAGCAAATATATTCTTAAGAACAAACTTTTAGCAAGTTAAGCCTCCTTGACTACATGGTGAGACTCCTTTCAACCCAACATCTTCTTTCCAGGGTTGAACTCTTCTTGACCATCTATTCAGATCCTTGATCATATTTATAATTATCCATAAACCATGAAACAAAACTAAATATAAAATAAAAAGTGTCTGCATATGTAGGGATGGGGAGAGAAAGAGGGGGAAAAAGCATGGTATAATGAAAAAGAAGGTTCGCTTTGGAACCAGAGGGGTATGGGTTCAAGCTCAGATTACATGTGTGATCACCAGCAAAGGCCCCCAATCTCTGGTGTCTGTTTCCTCTTCTGCAAACTAAGGGTCTGGATTAGATGACCACCAAGGTCCCTTCTAGCTCTAAAGCTGTGAAAAGAATAGTTAGACACGGAGACTTTCTGTACCTATTTTCTGAAGCAGGGCTTCAGGCCTGAAATGTCATGAATATCCTGGAAATTTTCCTTTTCAGCTTTCTTTTCCATTGTCCCCTTCTATTCTTCAAGATTTTTTTTTAAACATTTGAGGAGCTCATCCCCATCATACCTTTGCCCTCCTCCTTCACCCTTCTCTCTGGATTGGTTACTATCTGTAAGATGTAGGGGAGTCAGCTGAGGTGACAACACATAGATCCTAAGAATGGAAAGGACAATTTTGGTCTTTTCAGCTGCGGTAAAGAGAAGGGAAGGGAAAAGAAGGAAAGGGGAGGGAAGAAAGTGTCCACTACGTGAGGATGGATGGACACACACACACACACACACACACACACACACATACACACAGAACGAGAGAGGAGGAGGAGAGGGAGGAGGAGGAGGAAGAGGAAGGGGAAGGGGAAGGGGAAGGGGAAGGGGAAGGGGAAGAAGAAGAAGAAGAAGAAGAAGAAGAAGAAGAAGAAGAAGAAGAAGAAGAAGAAGAAGAAGAAGAAGAAGAAGAAGAAGAAGAAGAAGAAACAGGAGAGGAGAGAACGAGACGAGAGACAAGTGGGACAAGAGGAAAGAGAGAATAGAGACAAATGAGAGAGAAGAGACAGAGGAGAGGAGATAGAGAAGAGAGAAAGGAGAGGAGAGAAAGGAGATGAGAGAATGAGGAGGAGGAAGACAGAGAGAGAGAGAGACAGGCGGACAGACTTACCAGAAGCAAAGAAAGCAATGAATGACTCGCCCCAAAGTGAAGGTCTGAGTCGGGGGCGAGGAGGGAAGCTGGGGAGCATCTTCTGGAAAAGGAGGGCTGGGAGGCAGGAAGTTACAGTCCGGGCACCCGCAGGGATCCCCTGGGGCGGGCGGGGCTCCCTAACCACCTCCCCCCACCCCCAGCCCCACTCCTCCCCGCTGCTGCTGCCGCTGCCGAGGGGCGGGCGCTCGCTCCTTCGTGACTGCGCTCCTCCTCCGTCCACTTTGGTCCCTGAACTTAGTTTGCGCTCTGTGCCCGGAAGCCTGCCCCCGCGGGCGCCAGCTCTGCGCCGCCCGCCCGCTCCGTCCGTGCCTCCAGGACCCGGACCCGGGCCGGGGCCGCGCCGTCCAGGCCCCCCGAGCTCGGAGGCGGGAGGGCGATGCCCATCCCCGCGTTCCGCCGGGCACCCAGCAGTGCGGGCAGCGCTCTCCAGGCCAGCCCTCGGGGCAGCTGAGCCGGCGCCGGGAGCCCCCGGGGTCTGCAGCCGATCGACAGCGGCCCCTTCCTCCTCCTCCTCTTCCTCCGCTCCTCCTTCCCCAGCCGCTTCCTCCTCTTCCTCCTCCTCCTCGGCTGCTCCTCCTGGGCTGGGGCTGCTCCCAGGCTCGCGCTCCAGCTCCTGCTCCTCCTCCTGCTGGGAGCCGCCGCCGCTTCCTCCTCCCTCGCCTCCTCCTCCCGCTCGGGCTCCCCGCCTCCTCCGCCGCCGCCACCGCCTCCTCCTCCTCCTCCGTCGTCGCCGCCCGGCCGGGCCCAGGCCGCTCCCGAGCAGAGCCGCTCCCGCCCAGCCCGGGGCTCCCGGCGGCTCGCCATGAGCCGAAGCGCGGCCGCCGCCGCTCCTGCCCCGGCCGCCGCCGCAGCTGCCGCTCCCTTCCCACCGCCGCCGCCCGGGGCCAGCCTCCCGGAGCACGGCCGGCGCCACCGCCACCGCCACCCGGGGCAGCCGCATCGCCCCGAGGCCGGAGGAGGGGGCGCCGGGGGCCACGCCGTCTCCGTCCCTACCGGCCCCGGGCACCAGAGGGCGGCCCCCGGCGGCGCCGGCAGCAGAGTCCCCGGAGCAGGTAGGGGGGCTGGGGAAACGAGGCGGGGCCGGCGCCGGGGAGCTGGCGGGGGGGCGGGGCGGGACCCCAAACCCCCCCACCCCAGGCTTGCTGGGGCAAGTGGGGTGTGGGGGGGAGTGAGAAAGCCCGGAGAGCTCACTTGCCCAGATGTTCAGTTACTCAGACTGACACTCCTCCCCTCCCCCGGGGCTGGGGAGGGGGAGGGGGTAGGAAAGGGCAGATGTTGGGGCATCTTGGCTGGGGGAGGGAAGAAAGAAGCTGGATATGGGGAAAAGGAAACTGGGGGGTGGGGGTGGAATGTAGAAAAAAAAGGAATGAGAAGGTAGGGAATGCAGGGGAGACGGAGCTTCAGCGTTTGCAGGGCTTTTAGAAAGAGTTTTAGGGTGAGGAAATAGGACTGTGAATGATTCTGAAACTTTTTGGCCGGGGGCTCAGGCAATGCCCGAGAGTCCAGGGAACACCCGCGTGCCTCACCTGCTTCGCGCTTTACCGCCCTATCTCCAATCTGTCTTGGGTAACCCTCCTCCTCCCTTTACTCTCCCCCACCCCCAGCAAAAATCTTCTACCTTAATCAATGCAAGACCTTCCTCGCTTTTGATGAGACCGCCAGGAGTTTGTCAGTTTCTTTTTTAAAAATTCCATCAAATGACTTTATCCCTAAATGAAAGTGAACACGGGCTTTGCAGCATGTTTTCCTAAAGAAACCCAGCGGGCTACCACTTAAGACCACACCTTGAGAGAACCGCTGGACTAGGGGGCGGTCCTAGGGGAAGAACGTAGAGGTCCGAAGAATAAGAAGTCAGTCATACTATGCAGGAATGAAGGAAGTTTGGTAGATTGGACCCTGGCTTGTTAGGAAGGGGGAGAGGTAATGGGAGCGATGACCCGGAGGGCGAAGTGGAATTTTCTTTTGGATTTTGGAGTAGTTATTTTGGTTTTCCTGGGGGTGCAGCTTGAAGAGGAGAGGCTGGGGGCATCTTTTTCTTGAGGGGAGAGTTATGAAAAGATGGAAGTGAAGGGAAAAAATGATTTGAAAAAAGGAAAAGAGGGGTTGACTTACTTTTCAGGGGAAGAGAGAATGGAACAGAGGAGAGGGTCTGGGTGTTTGATCTAGAGGAGAGGGGATTGAAAGTTAAGTGAGTACTGGATTTTTTATCATCTTGGATGTGTGGTAGAAAGTGTGTTGTAGATTTAGTAGTTCTTTACTGTACTGCTATTTCATGGAGTTAGTTCCCTTTGATTTTCTTTGATTAACAGTAATCAGTACTTTAAAAAAAAGTTCTCTTCCCTCTCATACGTGGTTCAATCATTGTCAGTGCTGAAGATGAAAGAATAATTAGCAAATTCTTTAATTAGAACCCTGTTGTGCAAGATTTAAGTCAGCTGCTCTGACTATAAAGTACCCCCATACAGTTCATGTTATGTTTGAATTTTGAGTTTTATGTAGGCAGTCAAAATTTAAGATCCTAAGCTAATTATTTTTCATATTGGAATAGCCTGATTCATAAATTTGCTAATTGTCCTCCAGCTAGACCCTTTTGTCTTTAATCCTAACATATCTGTGAAGAGTGTAGTATTAACAAATGGTAATTAACATTCGGTAATGGCATCTATGAAATAATTTATCTATGATGTGTAGTCGCTTCTGAAATTTCATTAGGAAAGGGGTTATTCCTCATATTCACTTTGGAGAGGAAGCTTTTTACAAGGTACATCTTTGGAAATATTTGTCCTGGATTAGGTATTGATTAGATACTCATGGTAGATCTCATTTTTGAACTATGACATGTATTTTTGAGACTTAAAAAGGGTTGGCTAGGTCAGTCATCTCATTTTGGACCTATAGCTGGTTTTTGAGACTAAAAGCAAATCAATTACTCACAAGCATTTGTGTTACAAGTACCTACTGTGTGCCAGGTGCTATGCTAGGCATTGGGGGATTCCCCCCCCCAAAAAAAAGGCAAAACAAAACAGCATGTTAGAGTTATTGTTCTGGAAGAATTCTCCTTTATGAGAAGCTTATTAGATTAAAACCATACAGTTGATCTTACATATCACTGTGTTCAATTAAACTTAGGTTATGCTTAAAAACTGAAATTTTATTGCAGGGTCATGTGTGTATCTGTATGTATGCCTCCATACACACACCTGTATATATAAATAACTACTTAGAACTGTGACTTATATTCAAGAGAGAATTTATACAATTACTGAGGTATGGGGGGGGCAAGGAGGAAAAAGTAACTTTTTCATATTCCTGAACTTCAGTTTGAGGGGAAAGTAAATTTTAAAAAATTTACATAATTTTCCCTCTTGTGAATGGCCTGCAATTGTCTACAGTAATGGCCCTGAATCCCTCTGAGGTTAGAACAGTGGTGTTCTAGATAACACATTCTGGAAACATTTGCTCATTTTGTTAAGAGTTGTTATTTATTTTTTATCTTTTTTTTTGGAGGTGGGGGGAGTAGTAAGAGAATCTCTGCCCTCCCAGGACTTTTTAGAAACAGTAGCAGTGTGTCTAGACAGCAGTTGGCATGGAAGAACATATTTTGCTGGCTTAAGGGTGTAGTGTCATAGTTGAAGTGGTGTTTTGTTAGTTTTCTCTTTCATTATCTTCTAAAATATGTTTGAGAAAAGGAAAGGGAGGGGTTATTCCTAGGTGATCTTACTGATATTTAGGCTGATTTTTTTCTTTTACTCTTTCTATAGGGATGAACGTAAAAATTAAACTATTCAAATAGTGTCTAATACTAAAACTAGGAGAATAAATCATCTAAATATCATAGCACATTTTAACACAATTACATTTAAGTGGTTATCACTGTCTTTAATATTCTGATTATTTAGAAATTAGTTATGCTGATTGGTAATGAACCATAGGTAAATTATGCTGTAGGGACTGCTTAGCTTCTTGAAGACCTGACTCATCTAATAATGTAAAGAAATAGTGAGCATTTTAAGTGCTTATTAAGGACGATTCAGCTTTGAGGGATGTTTTCACCTCTTGGCATGGTCTTCTGAACCTCCTGATGAGAAGGCATTACGATGAAGTAGAAAGAGCCTGACCCTCAGGTCAGAAGTTCTAGTCTTTAGTCTGCAAATATCCAGCAGCCACTTCACTGTCTGGGTGTCATTTTTCTCATCTGTAAAATTAAGAAACTAGATGTCTAAGAATTCTTTTAGCTCTGAATTCTGAAAGTGTAGCCTTCACAAGACTGGCTTTGAAGGGACCTTTAAACTCCCAGGTGACCAGGCTGGGTGAGGCTCAATAAGAGACACTGGTACGTGAACCTGAGTTGATACGGTTGCTCCCTCATTCTCAGCTACTCTTACCATTGACCTGGCCCTGAGAACACCAGGACTTTCCCCTGGACATTCTCTAGGGCTTGGCTTCTTAAACTGTGGGTCTGAATGTGGAGTTGTGAACAATTTGGCAACAGAAAAAGGTTGTATGTACCTATTTTATACATCTATGTATCTGGGGTCGAGTAAAAATTTCTTGGGTGAAATGGGGTCATAAGTGGAAAAAGTTTAAGAAGCCCTGCAAGACTGATTTCAGAAAGACAGCAAAATTTCTTCAACACAGACTATATCATGAATGTGTTTAGGTTGGAGAGGCATTTAGAAGTATTTGGATGTATCTATAAGTATTAGTGGGAAGAGTGGAATTAAAAACTAGATGCAGATACTTAAAAAAAACATTAATTGAAAGTTGGCTATTAAGATGATGGGGACATTTTGGGATAATTAAATAAGTTTTAAGGTTTTACATTGAAAACTTTAGGAACTTTAATATGTAATATTTTAAGGGAGTATTTTGAACTGGGAGTATACTGAGCTGTTATTTCATTAAATTGTAAACCTTGTAGGGCCATACCCAGAAGGTATTTAAGAACTTCTATGAATCATAGAATTTCAGAGTTAGAAATGACCTCAGAAGTTACCTACTTTAACTACCAACTGAAGCATGTATCATCTCTGTGGCAACCTCTATAAGTGGTCATCTGACTTCTTGAAGATATTCAGTGATGAGGAACTCGTTACTTAATGAGGTAATCCATTCCATTTTTCTTATTCACTAAATTCATTGAAACAGGTATTATATTAGAAAGGTCTTGAGTTGAAATCTTCCTCCTTTACTTTTTATCAACTTGTCTTAGTTCTACCCTTTTGGACTGAGCAGAATATGTCTAGTTCCTCTTCCAAATAACAATACTTCAAATATTTTAGCAGGTGATTATATTCTACCCAATTCCACTCACCCTGGAGGCCCCTGCCACCATGTTTTCCATTTCTTAACAATAAGATTTTTTTGATATCTGTTTTTATATCATCATTTCTCCCAGGATCTCCCACCTTGAAAACCATTCCATATTATAAACAACATTTTTTAAAGACAAAAAGGAAAAGGAATAGGAAAAAAAAAATCAGCATCTGATCAATACTTCAAAAAAGTATGAAAATATATTCAGTGCACAACACTTTTATACCTCCCTACTTCTACAAATAGGTGGGGCCTCATCTCTTCTTTCTAGCCACACTTTGTTCCTCATAACTTTGCAGCATTCACTATTGATTTGTGTGTGTGTGTGTGTGTGTGTGTGTGTGTGTGTGTGTATCTTTCCATTTCCATTTTTGAAATGATTGTGTATATCATTTTCTTGGCTTTGATGACTTCAGTCTACATCATTTCATGTAGCTCTTTCCATCCTTTTCTGTATTCATCACATAAGACATTTCTCACAGCACAGTAATATTCCATTACATTCATGTACCACAATTTGTTTAGCTATTCCCTAATTGATGGGAATCTACTTAGTTTCTAATTCTTTACTATAATAAAAAAAAACCCAAGCAAACAAATATACTTTTCTTCAGGAGAATCATCTCTAGTTTAAGACAGTTTTTCTCCATGCTGGTTACCCTTCACTGGATACACTGAAGCTTATCAATATTCTTTCTAATATGTGTCTAGACAAGACCACATCTGGAATATTATTTTCAGACAGAGACAGAATACAGTTTGACTATCACTAACCTTCTCCTGGACCCTTTACTTTTACCATTGCAATTTAAGATCATATTAGGGTTTGGGTTTTTTTGCATTAACTCATTCAGCTCTGCTAAAAACAGCAGGTGTAATCATGTGCCCCTTCTTGGTACTTGTAAGATTTATTTTTTGAACCTAAGTGCTAGGACTTTACTATTAAATATCTTGTTTGCTTCTGGCTTGTCAGTATCTTTTTTCATCTCGTTTCTAACAGATTAGTTATCGC
Source organism: Dromiciops gliroides (assembly GCF_019393635.1). Classification (NCBI taxonomy): domain Eukaryota; kingdom Metazoa; phylum Chordata; class Mammalia; order Microbiotheria; family Microbiotheriidae; genus Dromiciops; species Dromiciops gliroides. Next base: position 488,708,432 of record NC_057861.1, read on the forward strand.
TTTAGCTTTTTGTCATCTCCAGATTCGACAAATGTGTTCTTTATAGCCTTATTTCACCATTGAACTAGCCATGTGAACTTGATTGAGCCTCTTGACTATAAAATAGCAACACCAATACCTGTACGTAGTAAATGTCTCCTAGGGGCAATAGGAGGCTCAAATAGGATAATATATGTAAAAGCTCTTTGCAAATTGTAAGGCACCATATAAATGTCAGTTATTACTATCATCACTTTTATTTTTCCAAATCATCGATGAAAATGTTGGTCTTCACACAGGACACTGAATTTCCTGCTTCTTAGCATTGTCACTGGCATTTCTCCATTCCTGGAATTCTCTCCCTCCTCATTTCTATTTCTTAGCTTCCCTTTTTCTTCAAGTACCAGCTAAAATCCCACCTACACATAAGAAGCCTTTGCTGATTTCCCTTACTGCTAGTAACTTCCCCTTACCCATCATCTGTATCTTGTTTGTACATAGTTGTTTGTGTGTTGTCTCCTCCATTACACTGAGTTTCTCAAGAACAGGGGTGATTTTTGGCCTTTCTTCATACCCAAGGACTTAGCCCAGTGAATTGTACATAGTAGGTGCTTAATAAATGCTTTTGGCTTGACTTGCAAGCCATATCTTTTTCTCATTATTATTCTTTGTTCCTGTTTGGGCTATACACAGACAGCTGACTCAGGAATAATTTCCACATCAATAAAGTCTTCCTGTTAGTTAAAATATAATATAAAGAGTATATCAAAAGGCATAGAACCACACTAAAACTTTTGGGACACCCTGTATTTCATTCTTTATGCTATTATTTAGTGTTCACAATTCCTGTGGCACTATTTTGAAAGAAGAGGTCAGGTGGGCATCTATTTAATAATCATTTATGTACTTTTTGTCTTGGAGCCACATCAGGCTCCAAAAATTTGCATTTTTTAAAAAAAAATTATAACTGGAATACTTCCTGCTATTGCTCACAAATCTTCAGAAACAATAGTTTAGTAATCATATTTGTAGGTTCATTTAGTACCCAGGAATGTAATATATTTAGGTAAAGGTTTTAGTTCCCGTTTGTCCCTTCCTGCTATATCCTTTTCAATGTAAAGATTGATGTCTCAGAAGGAGTTAAGAAGTTCTCCTTTCCCATTGTAATGTGTTATCATTAACCCATTCCTTCCATGCTATGGGCTTATCCTCTCCTTGGTATTCAGTTTGTGTGCTGCCAACTCTAGGTACAGGGAGCTTGGCACAGACCCAGGCCCAATTTTAGAATAGATTGTTAAAATGGGTAGTTTGCGAGACTACTTGTAAAAGGTTTATTATGTATGTTTGTGATGGTAGACTAATTCATTGAATTTTCTTCCAGAGAAAAACTGATCATCTCTTATGCATAGTTCTTACATGTTTGGTGTTGAGTGAACATTTGTAGTCTCTTTTAGATGATACTGTATTTTCTTATTTTTTTCTAATATTTTAAAAGAAGATATCCATTCAAAATGAGATATTTGTCTTATATTTTATTATGTTATTTTTCTTCTTTTATTTTAAACTTTTAGTGGAGATTTTTTTAAGGCCGCCAGCACTGGATAAATCTTGGAAAAGGATTTGTGAGATACTTGGGTAGGAATCCCAGAATGAAAAAGTGTGGAGGAGTTTGATCAGTGGAGGGGACACTTTTACTGAAGAAGTCATGGATCGGTCAAAAGAAGAATTTTATTTTTTGTGTTTCTCTTTTTGTATGGTAGCTTAAAAATACCAGTCTTCTGTTATTAAAGAATAAAAAGCTCTTATCTAAAAAGATATCAAAACCTCATTAGTTAGCACTGGAAACAAGAGACTGATCTTTTTTTCAGACCCACAGTATCATGTGGAAGGGTCTGTGTTGTATCATCCCCCTAGCCCTGAGAGAATGTTTGCTCTTTGATGGGAGGATTCATTTCCTTTTTGTGTCTTTGTAGCTCTAGTGCCTTATACATAATTGGCACTTAATAAAGGTTGAACTTCTGAAAACACTGATTATAGGGTAGCTGTGCTCCTAAGGCATTGTGGATGGTGACCCCAAGAAATCAAAATTATTAGATTTTAATATATAATATTCATAACATTAATTATGAAAAATTTTAATTGTTATATCAATAAACACAAATGGCTAAAAATAGTAATCAAAATAATAACAACAGGGGCAGCTAGGTGGCACAGTGGATAGAGCACTGGCCCTGGAGTCAGGAGGACCTGAGTTCAAATCCAGCCTCAAACACCTGACGCTTACTAGCTCGGTGACCCTGGGCGAGTCACTTAACTCCAATTGCCTCACAAAAAAAATAATAATAATAACAACAACAACATTTGTATAGGATGCTGGGCATTGTGCTAAATTCAGGAGGATCTAAATTCAAATCCAGCCTTAGACACTTGACACTAGCTGTGTGACCTTGGGCAAGTCACTTAACCCTCATTGCCCCAGAAAAAAAAATTTTTTTAAATGCTTTACAATTATTATCTCATTTGATCCTTACAATAACCCTTGGAGGTAGGTATAATAATAAAAATGATATCTAACATTTATGTAGAGCTTACTATGTGCCAGATACTGAGCTAAGTGCTTTTGCAATAGTTATCTCATTTGATCCTGGGAGGTAGGCGCTATTATTATCCAATTTTGTAGGGGAGGAAACTGAGGGTTATGTGACTTGCCCAGGGTCACATAGCTAATACTTAGAATTGCTTAAAAGGGGTTTTCTTATTAATTATAGTTATTACAATTATTATCAAAATACTAGTACATTTACATAATGCTTTGCAGTAATAAAGTATTTCTCATTTTTTCAAAAATAAAGTATTTCCTCATAAGTGTTCTCATAACTCCTCTATGGGGGAGGGGGTAGTAAAAGTTTCATTTAACCCTATTTTGTACATGGAGAAACTGAGACTCAGAGAGGTTAAAGTATTTGGCTGCGGTAACTCCCCCAGAGTAAGATTGGCACCTTGGTCTTCTAATTCCCTATCCAATGGCCTTCCATCAGTAACTTTCTGAACATTATAAATAAAGCAGCTCAAGACATATATGTCATATATAAAGAATATTCTTTAGTTTTGACTTTAATTCTTTGTGCCCAGCATGATGTTTGTCTTGGCATCAAAAAGTCATCTGATTTATTTGTAGGAATAGTGAAGTGGTGTCATGAACTAATTTGATTCAATATTTTAATTTTTTTGGAGAAGCAAACTGACAGCCATTTCCAAAGTGACATTTTATTTGAGATTTACAAAAGACAAAGGGAATCCATTTTATCTGTCTGTAAATAGAAATGAATTGAACAATTTCTTTTTTTTGCCTTCAGTTTTTATGAATATGCCAATACACCAGGACTTTGGTAACTTAATTGTTGGGGAAGTCAGGAAAAACTGAGTTTAAATCCACCCTTAGACACTTCTTCCTAGCTGTGCGACCCTGAACGAGTTAGTTAACTTCAGTTTGCCTCAGTTTCTTCAACTGTAAAGTGAGAATAATAATAGCACCTGTCTCCTAGAGTTGTGAGGATCAGATGAGATAAAATATGTAAAAAAGTCCTTAGCACGATGCCTGGCAAGTGCTAGGTGTTATATGAAGGCTCACTCTCTTCTGCCCCTTCCCCTTAATCGGAAAACCCGATTTTCCTTCTGGATTTTTGAACTACTTTCTTCATTAGCATCATATCTTTCTTTTTTATACAGATATCTCTCCTAGGTATTTAACTCTCTTGACTGTTCTTTTGCTTTCTCTTTGGGAACTGCTTGATTCTGAGACCCTGGCACAGGAGGTCTTGGGTTGTTGAGTCTGTAGTGAGGGGGAGAGAAAAGCTGGGGTAGCTCTTCACAATTGTATTACCCTTTTCATATGCTAATAGCTAGTGGGCACCCTTTCTCTAGCTTTTCCCCTCCCCTTTCCCCCCTACTCCCTCAGTCTCAGTCTCAGTCTCTCTGTCTCTTTCCCTCCCTCCCCTCTCTCTGCCAGAATTTAGCCCACATATTACAAAAGCCTACCAAGTAGTAATGATCATTAACCTAGCAAATTAGTAGATCACAATTTAGTATTTCTCAAAACATTGGTTTTTATATATAAGGGTCATCAAAAAACATTTAGAAAAGGAGCATTTAAACTCTGATTACATTTCATTGACAACAAAAGAGTAAATGTGAGTAAAGTCTATATAACTTTCTCGAACTGACAGAATGATGGAATATCATACACAGCTGGACAGGACTTGAGGGATGATTTCATTGAATCATTTTATAGTAAAGAAACTGAGGCCTGAGTGTTGAAGCCCAAGGTCACAAAACTCTTAAATAGCAGGATTAGGAGCAATGGGTAAATGTTGCAAAGAGATATATTTACAGCTTTGTGTAAGAAAAATCTTCCTAACATTTGGAACTCTTCCAAAGTAGATTAGGTTGCCTTTCACTGGAGGCCTTAAAGCAAAAGTCAGATGACCACTTGTCATATAGAGGGGACTCTAGTTCTAGAATGACTTGGACTAGCTGGGCTCTGATATCCTTTCCAATTCACAAAATTCTGTTATGATAACAACAACAACAACAGTAATGAGAGCTCACATTTATATAGCACCTTAAGTTTTTAAAGTATTTTACAAATCTTATCTCATTTGATCCTCACAACAACCCTTGGAGGTAGGTGCTGTTATTATCCCCATTTTCCAAATAAGGAAACTGAGACAGTGACTTGGCCTGAAGTCACACAGCTGTCTAAGGCCAAATCTGAAATCAGGTCTTCCTGACTATAGCTTCAGCATTCTATCTGGCAGGCCACCCTGCTGCCTTGTCTGATTCTCTGTCTTGTGCTTTTCAAAATTCTATCATAAAAAATTTGTGTTGTCACCATTAGATAGAATGTAAGTTCCTTGAGATCTGATTCTGTCTTTCTTTTCTGTTTACATTCCCAGTACTTAGTTAAGTGCTTAAATCCTTTTCATTCATTCAAAAAATAGTATTTTTAATAAAGCATTGTATATTTCAAGTTTTTGTGTATATCTATGTAAGATGTGTATGTCCAGTGGATTGTCTAAATGTGTCTCAAGGGAGGCATTGATAGAGAGTTCAGAAATCTTGCCTATCTCTCTAACCTGAGTTCAAATCTAGCCTCAGACATTTATTTGCTGTATGACTCTAGTCGAGTCACTTAACCTCTGTCTGCCTCAGTTTTTTTCAGCTGTAAAACGAGCATACTATCTTAACATCTCCCTTCCAGTTTGTTGGTATCAAATGGAGATGATATTGTAAAGTACTTAGCACAATGCCTGGCACATAGTAGGCACTGTGATAAATACTTATTTTCTTCCTTACTTCCTTTTCTTTCCAAGGGGTGCTCCAGTTCCTGCCTTGAAGTGGACGTGCCAAGTAGGAGAAGAACAATGAGACTCAGTGTTCTTTTTTCCAATCTCAGAGGATTATTGGGTTAAAATTATGGCTAATAGTATTGGCTCTCTCACTCCCCCAATTTTTTTCTTTTTTTTTCCCCATAAAAGTATTTTATTATTTTCCAGTTACATGTAAATATAGTTTTTTAAGGGTCATTATTTTAGGTTCAAAACAAAAACCATTGCCTGGTGCTATCTTTTAAAGGGAGGAAGAAGAGTTATCCCAAATTTATACCAGCAGGTATAACTCCTTCCTCTCAAACACTGTTTACATGAAAGACCATACTACTGAATAGAAGTAAACCCATTTATCTAAGCAGGAAACCAGGGATGTGTTGAAGAGCTGGCTTTCCCTACAAGCCTGGAGTTTCTGAAGTCGTTCTCTCTCCATGTGTCTGGAGCTGGTCTGAAAGAGAGGCTGACACCATTTGTGTCTCTTCAAAACTCTTTCACTGACTCTGCCCCTTATGCAAATGCACAAATCTGTAGCCTTTGTCAGCATTCTCTGTAGCGGCCTGGAGTCTGCTGCATCCAAAACACCCCAGGCTTGAAAAACCTGAGTTACACTCAAGTAGGCATGTTTAGCATACTGCTTTAACAACAAAACAACAACAAAAACAGTTTCAAATTTTATTTTCTTTGTATAACTTTTACTTTTTAAATTAACAAACATTAATTTTCTTACCCTTCCACCTTCCTCCCAATTCTTACCATTATTTTTAAATAGTTATTTTATCCACTGCCATATACCTTTCCTTGCCAAATTTCTAAGAGTTCAATAAATAAAATCATTTGACATTGTCAGCAACTTTACCAAATACAAAGGAGGAAAGATCCCAGTTTAAAAACATCTTTGTTAATGGGTAAAATGGGAGCAATTTTTGTTAAAGTGAGAGATTAATTACATCAAATACAGAAGGAATGCCAGGTGTAAAATGCTGTTCCTCCGTATACACTTTAAATTAAAACAAAAGCAGAAGTTAAGTGAATAATTATTTACTTTATAAAAAAACCCCTCATTTCACAAATTTTATTCCCAATAAAACTTGCTGACCCAGTCATCTAGCCTTGTGTTTTCAAATTCATTTGATTTAAATTTCTATTAATATCTTTTGTTTCGGGGCAGCTAGATGGCACAGTCGATAAAGCACTGGCCCTGGAGTCAGGAGGACCTGAGTTCAAATCCAGCCTCAGACACTTGACACTTACTAGCTGTGTGACCCTGGGCAAGTCACTTAACCCCAATAGCCTCACCAAAAAAAAAATCTTTTGTTTCTATGTAATCTTCATTTCCAAATATATCTGTTCCTTCCCCTTCCCAGTGAGACAGCCCTTGTAACAAGAAAAGAAAAAATGAAATAAGAAAGAAAAAGAAGAAAAAACAGTTTAGCAAAACTAATCAATGTATCAATTGAGTCTGACGGTATATGCAGTGTTCCACACCCATATTCTCCCACAACTGCAAGGAAGAAAGGGAGGACTTATTTTCTCACATTTTTCAGGGACAAGTTCGGTCATATAACTTGATTTTTAAAAGTCTGATTTATGTGCCACTTTCCAGACACACCTGTTATACACAGATGTTCTAGTACTCTGGAAAAAAGCCAAATTCAAAAGGAAAAAAAAAAACCTGTCCTGAAGGGCTTCAAGATAAATTATGTACTCATGCTTTTTTCCAGAAATTAAAAAATGGATAACTTAAAAGAATTCCACTGATTATTAAAGATCATAATTTTAATAATGTTTAATGGCATTGAATGATGACTGTTACTCCCCATTTTTATAGTTAGGGATTTTGACTGGATGGTCTAAATCTCTGTTCCTGTGAGCTGAAAGATTGGGATATAAAAATATGTATGTATGTGTACATATAAAAATATAGAGATGTTCACATATATACCTCATAGAGTTGTTGTGAGGCACTATATAAATGCTAGCTATCATTACTACTAATATTATTACATATTTTTATCTTTAATGGAAGAACTATGATTTATTGACATTAAATGCTATAGAGACATAAGTTTAATGCTTATGGAGCAGTTAAATATAATTAATGTTATCTTGTTCATCACATTCCTCGGTTACAATGTAATTATCTAAATCTGTGCAGAATAATCACTGCTACTATCTCCACTGCTGTAATGTTCCTTTTAAAAAAAGTTTCCAAAGTATCACCATCTTCCTTACATTGTAGCTTCTTTATCCAGATCAGGAAATAGACCAATACACTAACAACTGATTTAGAAACCAGGAAAAAAAAAGGTCAACTTTATGGGAGTGAACAAAAAAATTACGAGGAAAAAAACCATAGGGTTAAATAAACTCTGTACTTGAGTTTGCTATTAAACTTCATAGGGTGGTAAATTCTAAAAAACCTTCAGGAAAATTTGCTAATAGAGGGCAGCTAGGTGGTGCAGTGGATAAAGCACTGGCCCTGGATTGATTAGGACTTGAGTTCAAATTTAGCCTCAGACACTTAACACTTACCAGCTGTGTGACCCTGGTCAAGTCACTTAACCTTCATTGCCCCAAGAAAGAAAGAAAGAGAAAAATTTGCTAATAAATGAAGATCTTCAGTCAAATTTCAATCATGACCCCATTTCGGGTTTTCTTGGCAGATATACTAGAGTGGTTTGCCATTTCCTCTTCCAGATCATTTTACTGATGAGGAACCTGAAGCAAACGGGTAAATGACTTGCCCAAGGTCACATAGCTAGTAAGTGTATAAGGCCAGATTTGAACTCAGGAAGATAAGACTTCCTGACTCTGGTCCCCAGCACTCTATTCACTTTACTATTTAGATGCCCCCTAAATGAAGATAGTTACTACTAGTTAAGCCACCATTCGGATAAGAACAATGAGTAAAGAGGTACATCTCTTAATTTGAGGGATGTTAATCAATATTATCTAGGTGGTAGATTAACTTGTCTGGAACTCAACATAATGGCAGACATAAATGTTGCCTAGAAGTTGACCGGAATATGAAATTTAACCACCAAAGATATTTTGACATCATATGGTTATCCACCAACATTACTCCACCGAGAAATAGCTGCTTTCCTTTGTTTCTTAATTTCCAAATTTTAGTGGCATTTTTCTGTTTGAAATCTTCCATTCAGTTGTACTTTGAAGCAGAATTTCTATGGGATAAGGTATGTTTTAAACTGAATAGATTTATATTAACCTTTAAGTTACTACTGTGTGTGTGACTCTAATATAACTCATACTTTTCTGAATATCTGTGTACTCAGGATTGGGGAGGAGGGGGTGGAACAACACTATACAAAAAACTAAAAATTTTTATATTATTTGAGGCTAGATCCATTTGGAGAGTCTTGCTGAGAATATTTGAGGCAGTTGGATGTGCCGGGGTGTCCATGCTACATTAACAAAGTATCAAGAACATAACTGGAGGAATGAATTTATTGCCTTCGTCACTCTATGTTACTGCTGAAAGGAGGGTAGTATGAGCAGAAGCTTCTGAAACAGTCGCATGGTAGACTAAATGGAATGTTGCTGGGGAGAGAGAAACTGATCTGCCTCAGGATTTATGTATTAAAGGAGCTGGTAGACAGGAATTCATATATACTGTGTGTACACATACACGTATTTTTATGACCTTTTGGGACTATTCTCCTTCTCACTCTTCTGTAAGTTTATGTTCTTTTAGCACTAGCCTGTCTTTCTCTGGTTTGGCTGCATTGTCTCTGTAATATCTTTCTCACTTTCCTTCTGTTACCATTAATTTATTAATATTTATTTTATTTATAGGGAACCCATGTTAACAAGGTGATTCTTGTCACTGTGGGAACTTGGCAGGTCAAAGGAACTGAATAGGCATAAGGACATGAGTCAGGATTACTCCACAGAGAGGTATGAAATAAAGACAAGAAGTTGAGGTTAGGGCTCTACCCCAAAATGAGTAAGAGGCAAACCCTTGGGAAGTGCTAAGGGGCAGTTAGGTGGCACAGTGGATAGAGTGCCAGGTTTGGAGTCAGGAAGACTCATCTACTTGAATTAAAATATGGCCTCTGATACTTAATAGCTGTGTGATCCTGGGCAAGTTACTTAATTCTGTCTGCCTCAGTTCCTCATCTGTATAATGAGCTGAAGAAGGAGATGGCAAACCACTCCAGTATCCCTGTCAAGAAAATCCCAAATGGAATCATGAAGAGTCAGACGTGACTGACACAACCAAACAAGAAGAAGCAGCAAGGCTGATGGAATGAAGTCAACCAGCCTTGCTTGTATGTTAGCCCTCTGCCTGCCACTTGACTCATTATCTCTTTAAAAATGTTATCATATGCTTTAGAGTAATCAAGGGATATGCTATAGTATTTTTCTCATTGATACAATTACAGTCTCACTAATTAGTGCCCCCCCACTCCACTACTTTAAATATTACTTATTTAGTGAATGATAAATATTCTTCAGTTAATGAACTGAAGAAATCTTTCCCAGTGGTAATTATGCTTATTTTTCTATAGTTTAATAAATATTAAAATCATTGAATATGTACAGCTTACACAGTGTGAGGGAAGGGATTCCAACTCCACTTCAAAACAGAGGACTCAGAAACTTCAATTGAATCAATGAATAGTTTAAACTAGATGTTAAGGAATTTTCCTATAGTCCCATTAGGATTTTTTTTCAAACTCCAGATTACTATTAATGTCTGAAGAAATTTCCTAACAATTAGAATTATATACTAGTGGCATTGGTTGCCATGAGAGAGAGTTGATTCCTTCTATTTTGGAGATTTTCAAGCAGGGACTCTATGACTGACCACTACATAGCCACTGAGGACCCTTCCAACTCAAATTTTCTGATTCTGTAATCCTGATTACTAAGTATATAAAAAATGATGTTTCTCTAAGCTTCAAAAATGTTCACATCCGTTACCCCCAGTTTTCTTAGTAACGTAGACAGCTGGGTCATTTAAATATGGGGAATGGGATACAGTTGGTGACCAACAGAGAAGAGAAAGTTTGGACCAGCAATTTTCTAAAATGAGATAAAGATGTGATGAAGAGTAGGCCTATCAAGGAGCAACAAGGTTACCTACCTCAGGTTACGTTCCATGATTCTGTACTGGGTAAAATGAACTTTATTTCATGACTGTGTTCAGCAGTGCTTTGCAGACTGGGAGCAAAAGGGGAAGAATTCAGGTGGTGAGGGTTACCCAGGGATGAGGATTCATAAGTCAGGACTCAAACAGAGTTGAGGAGGCAAAAGATAGTAGTTAATGAAATACAAGACAGTAGTAATGGGTCTAGTCTAGGTGAGGAAGCATGCCAAAGCAGAGTGGGGAAGTTGGACTGGGAGGTAAGGATCCAGGACCATACCTAGTCTGTGGTGAAGAGTAGATTTAGTGTGTGACACAGTGAGAGAGGGAGAAGGAGAAAGCATAGGAAGGTTATGTTGGGAGATTGCTATTGAAAAATTCTAGATCTTGGAAATGGTGCAATTCCAAGAGATGTTGAGGACTAAGTTTTTTGGTTTTGTTTTGGTTTTTTTTGGTGGGGCAATGAGGGTTAAGTGACTTGCCCAGGGTCACACAGCTAGTAAGTGTCAAGTGTCTGAGGCTGAATTTGAACTCAGGTCCTCCTGACTCCAGGGCCGGTGCTTTATCCACGGCGCCACCTAGCTGCCTCCGAGGACTAAGTAAGTTTTGAACATGTCAATGTGGAGGTGGTTGGAATTGAGCAGGTTGAAGAATATGTGGTCAGGTTCTTAGAGGGGTTGTTTGAAAGGAATAGTGAAGTTCATGAGGATGAAATCAAGGGAGTAAAGTAGACAGGAAGATTATAATTCAGGTACTGGGGGTGATTGACAAAATTAGGAGACTTCATTTTAGGATTTCTATAACCTAACCAAGAATTGACTGGTACCACCTTAGAGGGAACAACGTGGCAGTGTTCCTGGAAATGGTCTCTTCTCTAGCTCCTATGATTCATTTCCTAGCTACAGACCTATTATTTTCAGTTCAGACCAAGCATCTCTGAACCGTGTTTAAAATTGCCTTTAGTAAAGCTCAGCTGCCTAAAATTCTTGTCCTAACTGGCATGTATGCTTGGCCTTACAGGGCCAGTCACCCTGATCCCTTGAGCCAGGCTCTCTGTCCCACCAGTCTTCCTCAAACAGATGGTCTTTTTTCAGACCTTGAGCTTATATCAGACAAATTCATCAAGTCCCAGTTTTCAGCCTCCCTAGTATCCACTTATTTCTAGATCTTAGATAAGACATTTTGTGAACCTAACATCTGAGGTTTTTATATTGATTTTTTTCACTAAGTAGTATTTCATTTTTTCCAATTACATGTAGAGATAGTTTTCAACATTCATTTTTATAAGATTTTGAGTTCCAAACTTTTCTCCCTTCCCTCCCCCTTCCCCAAGACATCAAGCAATCTGATATAGGTTATACATGTACAATCATATTAAACATATTTCCACCTTAGTCATGTTGTGAAAAAAGAATTAGAACAAAAGGGAAAAGCCATGAGAAAGAAAACAAAAAAAAGTGAAAATAGTGTGCTTCAATCTTCATTCAAGCTCCATAGTTGTTCTTCTGGATGTGGAGAGCATTTTCCATCATGAGTCTTTTGGAATTGTCTTAGATCATTGTATTGCTGGAAGAGCTGAGTCTATCATAGTTGATCATCATGTAGTGTTGCTGTTACTGTGTACAATGTTCTCCTAGTTCTACTCACTTCACTCAGCATCAGTTCATATAAGTCTTTCCAGGTTTTTCTGAAATCTGCCTGCTTGTCATTTCTTACAGCACAATAGTATTCCATTACATTCATATATCACAACTTTTTTCAGGCATTCCCATCAAAAATGGGGGGAAAAACATGCAAAAACAATAAAGTGAAAATAGTAAGCTTCGATCTGTATTCAGACACCATAAGTTCCTTCTCTGGCTGTGGATAGCATTTTTTATCATTAGTTCTTTGAAATTGTCTTAGATCATTGTATTGCTGAGAAGAGCTAAGTCATTCATAGTTGATCATCAAAGAATGTTGCTGTTACTGTGTAGAATGTTTTCCTGGTTCTGCTCATTTCACTGAGCATCAGTTTAGGGAAATCTTTTTGAAATCTGCCTGCCTGTCATTTCTTACAGCACAATGGTATTCCATTACATTTTTACATGTGGGTTCTTTTCCCTTTTTTATGATCTCCTTGGGATATAGACCTAGTAGTGATATTGCTGGATCAAAGGGTATGTACAGTTTGATTGTGCTTTGGGCATTGTTCCAAATTCTCCAGAATGGTTGGATCAGTTCAAAACTCCAACAACACTCATAGCTCCCTTTCTGAAGCTGAGTGCTTATTAATTTAAAATATATATATTTTTATCTGTTTTGTTAGATAAATTATATTTTATCCATTCTCAAATTTATATGTATGTGCATGCGTGTATACATACATATACATATATAAACACATGAATATCTATGCACATACACATTAACACATACACACATATTCAGAATTCCCAAACACCAGCAACCCAGTAGCCTCATCCCCCGCCCAGAGGCAGGGGTTAGAAGCAGACAGCATTGTACTCAGTCGTGTCCTCAGTTTTAATTAGCTATGCTCCTCTGCCAGAACCATATAATAATAGTTATTATTTTTAATCCAGAATTTGGTGCTTCTAAGATGTGAGCAGGCTATGGTGAGAATTTCTTCTGCACTATTCGTTTTTCTCAATACAACTCCTGCTACAACTAATATTGGCTGTCCCAAAAGTCTTAGTGCAGTTGGAGGAAGGGGGGAACCCATATTAACAACAGCAGGAGTTTGTATTTAGGAAAGCATTGCCTCTTTCTGTATGCCCAACAGTTAACAGAATTAGCCTGGCACACAATAGGCATACTTACTAAATGTTTATTAATCGATTGATTTATTACAATCATAGATCTGTGTGAGGGTGGATTTTTTCTAGCTTTAATAGGTTATGACTGCACTAAGACTTTTGTGACACCCTGTATAATTACAAAGAAAGGGTCTATAGAGTTGTGTTATTTTTAGACCATAGTAGAGGACTCTGACATGATGGTCTGGTGAGAGCGCTTTGTGAATTTTCGTTACAGTGAATAGTACTATACAACAAATCTGTTCCTATAACCATTACTACCTTCTCTCCTGGTAATGGAGGCCCCCCTTTTTTCTTTCTTTTCTTCTTTTTTCTGGTCGTTTTCAGGGCTTCAGCTCCCCTCATTCCCCTTTACCACAAACATTTCAGCAGTTCTCATTAGAAAAGCCTACCTAAAAGTCTCTAGCTGTTCTCTGAAACAGCACACAGTTTGGTTTGGAAATTTCAAGAAGGAAAAGTTGTGTCAGTGATGTCAGTTGTGTCAGTCTCTTTCTTTTTCCAGGTTTGGGATACAGGTTTTTCACTTCTTTATTCCTAGAGAGGTGCATGCATGCGTGTGTGCGTGCATATATGTGTGTGTGTGTCTGTCTGTCTGTCTATGTGTCTGTGTGTATATGTTCTTCAGTTTACCCACCTATTATTAATGTGATTTAGAGCAATGTACTTGTATTAAAACAGAGGACCATTTTAACAGAACATTTAGATGTCTCTTGGAGCTCCTTATAATGGGCTTTAATGTAACATAAGTTTTGGGGGTTTTTTTGTTTTTGTTTTTTTAGTGAGGCAATTGGGGTTAAGTGACTTGCCCAAGGTCACACAACTAGTAAGTGTTAAGTGTTTGAGGCCAGATTTGAACTCAGGTACTCCTGACTCCAGGGCTGGTGCTCTATCCACTGTGCTACCTAGCTGCCCTGTAACATAAGTTAATAAACATAAGTTTATGGTCATGATTTTATAGTGTAGTGTAGTGTAGCACTACCTCACCCTCCCAGATCAAGGTTGGCTACATCTCCTGATCAGGATTTTAGGGTCTTTTTCTAATGCTGTTCGCTTGAGATATCACTCAGTGTGTTTTTTCTATTGTTAATCACCTAGCTCCATTTAACCCATAACATCAATTAGCTTTTAATAAAAATAATAATAATTGATAATAGCCAACATTTGTATAGTACTTAGTGTGTGCCAGTCACTCTGCTAAGAGCTTTACTATATTATTATCTCATTTGATCTGCACAATAACCCTGGGTAGTAAGCGCTATTATTACCCCATTTTATAATTCAGGTGATTGAGGCAAGAAGCATCTGAGGTCAGATTTGAACTTAGGTTTTTCTGACTCCAGGCCTGGTGTTCTATGTACAGGGCCACTTAGATATATAAATAAAGGGATATTTATTTGGAGGATATAGAAAGAATATAGACTAGAAATACAAATATCCTCCCATATGGTGGGGTCAGGTGCGAGGGGGCAGCACACAGCACATTCTCCCCTCTACCACCCTGATCATTAAGGAGAGTGAGCTGATACAACAAATGTGGCATAGTTGCTGGATGAACCAGGCCACATCTTTGCTATTACTGATCTGGGTTAAGCAGCTCTCTCAGTACTTAGCTCTTTTGTGTCTGGTTTCTGACAAATTCCAGCATAGATTCTAGCCCCAAGACTTCTAGTGGTTGGTTTTCCTAACCTTTCAATGCTCACAAGGTCATAGATATTTCTAACACTCCACCTAATAGAAAAGAATGAACACCACAGAGACAGAAGCAAAAGCAGGGTTATCTTCCTTCCTTCCTTCCATGAGGGTTAAGTGACTTGCCAAGGGTCACACAGCTACTAAGTGTCAAGTGTCTGAGGTCACATTTGAACTCAGGTCCTCCTGAATTCAGAGCTGGTGCTTTATCCACTGTACCACCTAGATGCCCCTATGTACTTTCAATTTTGTGCCAGCTCCAGATGATAGAGGGCCTGAGACACCTCCCCAAACTGGAGATCCACAAAGCTCAGTCTCCTTGTCCAATGACAGCCAGGTAGGAATGAGAATCCCTTATGTTTTGGCCTTTTACTGCCTTTCGAACACACCCCAGTTCAAACTTTGCAGCCAGGCAGTGGTGGGTCTCTTAATGATGTTGGTAGACCAGAACCAGTTATAGAATGGCTTTGAACTAGGGAGTCAGCCCTTATGCATCATCATGTCTTTCTGGAGATAAGTTCCCCATCCTCTTCCACATGGGGATTTTACATCAACTGAGCTCATCAACTCCCTGTTACAATCAAATCATATATCATTTAGAACTGAAAGAGATCTTAGAGATGATCTATTATGTGACTCTTATTATATCAATTATTTTCTAACATACGCTTAGGTTTTTCTCTAACATACATTGTTTCAGCGGTTCTCAAAAATTTCCGTTTCAAGATCCCTTTACATTCATAAAAAATTATTGAGGAGCCCAAAGAACTTTTGTTTATGTGGCTTACATTTGTTGATATTTAGCATATTAGAATTAAAGTTGATAAAATTTTAAAATGCATATTCATTTAATAATAATAATAAACCCACTGTATGTTAACATAAATAACATTCTAAAGAAAAATAACTATTTTTCAAGGCAAAAATTTAGTGAGATTACTTTAATGTCTGACAGCAGAAGACAGCTGGATTCTCATGTCTGCTTTTGCATTCAGTTTCTTGTTTTATGTTTTCTTTGAAGTATCTGAAGAAAATCCAGCCTCACATAGACGTATGATTGCAATCAATCAACAATGTTTATTAAGCACTCACTATGTGCCAGGTACAGTTGCTAATTACTGGGGATACAGAAAGAGGCAAAACCAAAAAACAGTCCCTGCCCTCAGGGAGCTTGAAATCTAAGGGGAAAAAAAGGATGAATATTTTAATAGATAAATCATGTTTTAGTATTATTATGAAAATCATTTTAACCTCAAAGACCCTCTGAAAGGACTTGGGGACCTCCAAGGGATCCACAGACCACACTGGGAACTATTGAAAGAACTGGTGGTCTATATCATTAACCAGCATTTGAGAGCCAAAGGCTGATGAGTCATATAAAAATATTATATGCCTATTGGTTTAATTCAAAATTGTTAAAGTAGTGCCTCCTCTTTGTTGAAGATCTTTATGCTAAGTTATTTCGTTAGTTGTTAGTGTCTCCAGTGACAATTTCTTTCCCATCTCATATCATATCACATCTTCTTTTTTTTTTTGGTGGCAAGGCTATCAAGGTTAAGTGACTTGCCCAGGGTCACATAGCTAGTATGTGTCAAATGTTTGAGGACAGATTTGAACTCAGGTCTTCCTAACTCCAGGGCCAGTGCTCCCTCCACTGTACTACCTAGTTTGCCCTTTATCTTTTTTCTTCATCTCTGCTGCTGAAATTCTATACCATTATTCTGGGCCCAGTTCAGTGATGTCACTCAACTCCAAGAGGCTTCTCTGATTTTTCCGGTTACATATGATTTCTCTTTCACAAACAAACAAAACCCATACCACTTTGTGTCTTTTATCATATTTAGTCTTTTACTATAAGAGACCTTGTCTTATTTTTATATCCCCCATGGTAGTAGGCACTCTAAATATTTGTTGAATTGATTTGACAGTTAAGATCAATTTATTTACTGAAAAGAATGGGATATCTTTCAACTAACTGTATTGTGTGGTATTTTGCATTGATTTTATTTATTTATTTTTTGGTCTGACTTTGGAAGGTGTGTCCTGACTTTCATCAAATTTGATAGACTATTAAAGGGTATCAAGATAAACCTCCTATGGTGGGGTTTTTTTTGTGCTTAATCTGCTATTTTGAACCAAAATGATGGCTACTAAAATGCATTCAGTGGTCATTACTTCTATGCTATTTGACAGACTGCAGGGAAATTTAGTATCTGGGTAAATGTTAAAGATAAATTCCTTAAGTGGTAAAATTGTAAAACAAAGTGAATTTATTTTTCATAACTCTCCATTGCCTAATTCTAACCTTCATGGAATTACTAGCATATACCGTCAATGAGAAGTTATATATTAACATATTATTCATATTGCTGATTATCTAAGGCAAATATTTTCATGTTTGCAGTTGCCTTTACTCTGCTTAATTCAGTATTATTTTGTTGACATTATCCATAGCTTTGTTTTTCATTAGCCCAGCAGGAATAAGACAAGGTTTTTAGATAAAACAACTCCCTTCCTGCAGGGAAGGTATGAACCAGCTAGACCCTGTCTTTTTTCAGGCTGACCCTTTGTAGCAATAGGAGAAGTGATTTAGTCCATTCCCTGTTGATGAAGGGAGACAGTAGGTGAGGAGGGTGAAATGTATAGTTAGTCTTTTATGCTTACATTATTTGGAAGAATCAGAAATTCAGAGTATTAGACATATAGGTATTAAAATATGAATACGGAGGCAGCTAGTTGGCACAGTGGATAGAGCACTGGCCCAGGATTCAGGAGGACCTGAATTCAAATCTGGCCTCAGACACTTGACACTTACTAGCTATGTGACCGTGGGCAAGTCACTTAATCCTCATTGCCCCACCCCCACTCCAAAAAAAAAATATATATATATACACAAAACTACCTTCTGAAGCCACTTATATGATTTTTTATTTTTCTTTCATCTAGAATTATCGGTACCACTATGAACAACCACCCATTCATAGTTTTAGATAGTAATGACCCCATCCTGAATCAACATAAATTATTTCTCATTGACGTGTCTTACTGGGACCATAAATTAAATGTAATTTTATTTCATGTTGGCTAATTAATTGTGAAGGGGTATGTTGAAATTATTTTAATTTCTGGGCTTAGATTTGCTGTTTTATTGGTTACAGACTTCTCTAAGTTACTTGCTATCTTCCCATAGTTATTTTATACAAATATAAGTTATGTGAAGGCTTACTGTTAAAGCAGTCCTTAAATTTTGCAATATACATTGCTCATAGTTATTCCTCTTCTTATGGTAATTGTAGTGTTGCATATTATGCTTGATTAATTTTAACCCCTTTCTGTATTGTGCAATTTTGTAATACCAATTAACAGTGCTATACTTTAGATATAAATATTGCCTATTACTAGTTTTAGTCACCAGTCTTGAACAGGGTGTTCCAAAAGTCTTAATGCAAGCTTAGACTTTAATAGTTTAAAATAAGACTTTTGGGACACCCTGTATAAATTCCTGTAAAAGAAAATGATTTTTAAAAATCATTTCCTCTCATCCTCAGTTTTTTAATTTATAAAATAAGGGCTAGATAATCTCTAAGGTGCTTTGCTGCTCTAAATTCTTAACTTGAGGTCTATTAACTTGGTTTTAAAAAAAAGAAAACATTTTGCTATTTCATTATAATTGGCTTCCTTTGTAATTCTGTTTTATTGTATGTACTTAAAAAAAATATTCTGAGGAGGGTCCATAGTCTTAGCCAGACTGCCAAAGAAGGGGTGGAATTCATGACCCAAAAGTGATGAAGAGCCCTTCCCTTAGCTCCAGAGATCCCTCTTCTACATGTTTACTCTAACAAGATCAAAGACAGAAAGAAAGGTCTAATATATGCCAAAATATTCACAGCAGCAGTTTTTATGGTAGCAAGGACCTGGAAACAAAGTATAGTTTCACCATCTGTGGAACAACTGAACAAATTGTGATACCTCAATATTATAGAACATTACTACATTATAAGCATGAACCAATACTGAACGAAGTAAATAGAACTCGAAAAATGTCCTCTGTGTGTGTGTGTGTGTGTGTGTGTTTGTGTGTGTGTCTAGAAAGAGAGACAGAGACAACGAATAGTGGTGAAAATAAGAATAAAATGAAAATAAATGCTGTATAATAGTGATGTAGCTTGGTCTTGGAGAAGAGGTGAGAAAATCTGGATCCTTCTCTTTACTGCAGGGGCTAGAGGCTATAAGTATGTAATATTGGGTTGCTTTTGCTGAACAGTCTTTTTTTTTTCCCCTTTTTTAACCTTTGCTACAAGGGAAGGCTTGTTGGGTTAGGGGAACAAAAAGGGTATGTTTGGAAAGAAACTTAATGTAAAAACAAAAAGTAATTAAACTTAAAAAAAAGACCAGAAATAAATCCTGTGATCATCCTGTCTTCTGGATGAAAAATGAAACCCCAATTCATACTGTTTCCAAATTGATAGATGAGATTCTTAGTTAGATTCTGTTCTTTTTCTGTCTTAAATTCATTTCTTGCATAAATTCAAATTCTCTTAGGCCTTCAGTACTGATAGGGAAAAGCCTTAAAGTATATAAGCACAAAATAGTGGCTTCTATCCTATCTCTGATTGTGACCTCTGGCAAGTCACTTAATCTTTCTGGGTTTAGTTTCCTCATTTGTAAAATAAAGGGGTTGGATTAGATGACCTTTAAGGTCCCTTCCAGTTCTGGATCTATGCTCCCCTGGTCATATTAATGGGTCAATTATAGATTTTTCTGAATGAATAGCCACTCATTTGCTGACTTGTAGAAATGGCAATAGAATGAATTATCACTGCTTGGGGGATCCAAGCATTATTGCCCATTCTAATGGAAGATCCAAATTAATTTTTCACAGATATTTAAAATAAGAAATTTATACTGCTCTGTGGGAGCAGTATATAATCACTAAATATCTTTCACATTAAGAAAAAAATACCTTAAGATAATATATTAAAAAGTATTAGGACTTACCAAGTTTAATAAATTAAGGCAGAGGAGGAACCATGAAAATAATTTATAAAATCATAAAAGGTATGGATAAATTGAATGTGGATTTACTGAATATTGGAATTGAGAGACCTCCTTTGAAGCCTGAGAGAGGTAGTTATAAAATGTTAAAAAGAAGTTCTAAAAAAAAAAAAAGTTCTGATATATGCAGTGATTACTAAATTCTGAAACCCCATAGTGGTAATGATAGAAAATATAAAGAGATTTTAAAAGGGTTTATACACATTAATAGATAGTAGAGGTTGATATCATAGATACCTCCATGCTAATGTATAAACTATCCTGGGACATCAAAGTTGACAAATACTGGATTAGATGGATCTTTTTGCTGACCTAAGATAGAGTGTGTTGGTAAATGTTTAACAGCCAGCTCTATTGGTGGGGAAGGGGGCAGTGTATTCATGACCCTTTTAAATTAAATCAGCATTATTAACATTTTTTTTATTATTAACATTTTATACATCAACAAAATAATAACTTAAGTCCCAATATATAGCATTTGCTGATTTTTGAGGTTTAAATGCTCATGCTGAAATTAATCAACTTGTAAGCCATGGCTCCAACACATCCCTGGTCTTACATGTGTTCTTTTTGTTTTGTTTTGTTTTGTTTTTGTTTTGTTTTTTTTTAGTGAGGCAATTGGGGTTAAGTGACTTGTCCAGGGTCACACAGCTAGTAAGTGTTAAGTGTCTGAGGCCGGATTTGAACTCAGGTACTCCTGACTCCAGGACCGGTGCTCTATCCACTGCGCCACCTAGCTGCCCCCCTTACATGTGTTCTTAACACTAAGAACACACACACACACACACACACACACACACACACACACACACACACACACACCACTTTATCATATCATTGATTCAGGTATGTTAAGGACAGGGCCTGTGCTATATATTTCATTATATTATCTACATTGCCTTGAATGATAATATTAACTAGCTCACATTTATGTGATGCTCTTATGTCTGGAAAAACACTTAAAACAAGGTCAGTCATGGTGTAATAGACAGAAAACTGACCTTGAAGCCAGGAAGACTTGGGTTCAAGTCCAGCTTCTGACACATATTAGACATGTGACCTGGACTAGGCACTTCTCAATCCAATCAACAGTTATTAAGTACCTACTATGTGCCAGACACTATGCTAAGAGCTGGGGATATGATTAATAAGTAGAAAGACAGTCACTGCCCTTGAGGAGCTTATAATCTAATGAGGATGGTGAAGGAAGTAGGAAGAAGGGAGGAAGACAGGACAAAAAGAGATTTCTGGTATGGGGAGCATCTTGTTCCATGAAATTATAACCAGGCAGAGCATCAGATGCAAAGTGGAGTGAGCTGAGAGTGCAGTTTCTGCTTTCTATAAAGGAAGGCATTGGGAGGAGTTTGGTACTCCACCCTCCAACCCTCCAGTCTGAGGGGGAAGAGGCTGAAGGAGATGGTGTCATTCAAGACTTGAATATCTAGTTACATGCTATTATAACTTAGAGATATCTAGTCAGACCCCTTGATTTTTACAGATGAGGTCCCTGATGCAGAGAAAAATTAAGTGAAATATACACCAGGTTCACTGAATCCTAATCAATCAGTAAACTTTTCTTAATCACCTACTATGTGTTAGGCACTGTTCCTTTCCTCAAGAGAAAACAATTGGGGAATGGCTAAACAAACTGGTATATGATGGTAATGGAATATTACTGTGTAGTAAGAAATGATAAACAAGATGACGTCAAAAAAGCTTGGAAGGACATGTATGAAATGAAGTATTGGGAAGTGAGCAGAACCAACAGAACACTGTACACAGAGACATCAATATTGTTCAATGAAGAACTGTGAATGACTTGACTGTTCTCAACAATACAATAATCCAAAAAATCCCAAAAGAATGTTGATGAAACACTATCCACCTCCAAAAAAAGAACTGATATTGATGGAACAGACTGAAGCATGCTATTTTTCACATTCTTTCATTAAGTGACAAATATGATGATGATATTTTGCATGATCATAAAAATAAATAAAAATGTACACCATTTAAAAAAAAAGAATTGTTGGGAGCTACATAGATAATAACCAATCCATTATTGACCACTGTGACCATGATTTCATGACTTAAAACAACGACATTAATAGATCAATAAACTACCTATGTGCACAACCAAAAAAAAAAAAGAGAGAAAACAACACATACATGTACAAATAAACACAAACTATAAACAAAATAAGTAAATTTTTGTTGAGGGGAGGAAGGATAAGGGCAGCTAGGGGGCACAGTCTTCCTGATTCCCTGTGTGACCAAGAGATGATAGTGGGATCATTTGGAAATCATTTAGTCCAGCCCTTTCATTTTGTAAGCTCTTTGAGGGCAAGATGCTCTCTCAGAACCTGGAGTGTATTGGGTACTAATAGATGTTTCAGTATTTAAATGGAATAATACTGTTTTTGGTCAAAAAGTAATTCTTGTGGACCAGAGTGGTGGTATCTGTGAGGACAGTCATTGGGCCACAGTTCATTCTGTGTACCTGGATGGTACAGAATCTGTCAAATGCTTCATAATTTCTACATTATAAAACTGGTTGATTCTTCAGATTTTTTTTTTTTGGAGTACCATTTGAATAGCACTATTGATGTCAAAGAAACAAGTCAATATCACCTTCATCCATGATTTTTGGTGAATTTATTGCTGAGCTGATGTCAGTGATCACTGAAAAATCATGATAAATGGGAGAAGGTACCATAGAATGAGAGAAGCATACATGACCTATTTTTCAGAAAGAACAGGATAGAGATTTCAAACTATAATAGATCAAGGAGCTTGACTTTAATTTCTGACAAAGTTCTGGGAGGTGTTATTAAAGGGATGGCTTATGAACATTTAGAAAGGGACGTACTGATTACTGAATGTCAGCATGGCCTCATCAAAAACAAGGCATGCCAGATTAACCTCTTTCTTTCTTTCTTTCTTTCTTTTTTTGCAATTATTAGATATACAAAGTATATCTGGATTTCAGCAAAGCATTTAACAGTCACTCATGTACTTGTGTGTAAATGTGATGGAAAGATGTGGGCTAAATAAATATAGTCAAAACTGGCTAAATTATGAAACCAAATAAATCATTTTCAGTTTGGAGTGAATGCCGTAGTAGAGTGCCTAGTTTTTGGTCCTATGTTTTACATTTGTTTCCAAAGCATGGATAAAGGATTAGTTAGCATATTTATCAGATTTGCAGATGACATGAAGCTGATACACAGGATGATAGGATCTCAAAGGATTTAACAGGCTTAATAGTGGGCCAAATCTAATAGGGTGAAATTTAGTAGGGAATACAGAATTTCAGAAGTACAAGTTAGGAGAAAGTGTGGCTAGATAATATATCTGGGCTTTTGAGGGGACCACAAAGCTATGTGTGAGTTCACTGTGTGACATAGCAGCTCATTGCATTGTATTCTGCCCTGGTCTGATCACATCTAAATTATTGTATAAAATTCTGGTCATCCCAGTTTCAGAATGACTTTGATAACCTGGAAAGAGAGCGTTTAGAGGGTAAACAAGGGTATAACCATGTCATATAGAGATCAGTTGATTGTTTAGCCTAGAGAGGAGAAGAGGTATAGAGTTGGGGAGGAGGCAGGCCTGTTGGCTCTCTTGTAGTATTTGAAGAACTGCCATACAGAAAAGGAAATAGACTTGTTCTGCTTGGCTTCTAGGGCAGAACTAGGAGCAGTGGGTTGAAGTCGAAGAGGAGCAAATTCAATCAGCAAGCATTTTTTAAAATAGAATTTTATTTTTCAAAATATATGTAAAAACAAAATTTTAACATCAATTTTTTAAAAACTTTGTGTTCCTACATCTCTTCCCCCCTCCATTCCCACCCCCCCAACCACAAGAACTCAAGCAATTCAAAATAAGTTATACATGAATTAGCAGGCATTTTTAAAGTGCTTTCCATAGACCAGATATTATGCTAAGTGTTGGGGATACAAAAAGAAAAACCAAAATATACCTGCCCTCAAAGAGTTTACATTCTAATGGAGAAGATGACATGTATATGAATAGGTACCTAAGAGTAGATTGAAGTAATTTTAGAGGGGAAGGAAGGCACTAATAGCTGAGTGGGGACAGAAGAGGGGAATGGAATGCTGAAAGGTCTCTTACAAAAGGTGGGACTTAAGCTGACTCATTTTTTGTTTTTGTTTTTTACTTTAATATATTTTTCTTCCCTCCCACTCCCCTTTTCTTTTTCTCCCTCTCCCACTGCTCTTCTCCCTTGAACTGACTCTTCTTTTTCTTTCTTTCTTTCTCTTTTTTTTGGTGAGGCAATCAGAGTTAAGTGACTTGCCCAGGGTCACACAGTTAGTGTCAAGTATCTGAGGCTGGATTTGAACTCAGGTCCTCCTAATTCCAGAGCCAGTACTCTATCCACTGCTCCACCTAGCTGCCCCTAAACTGAGTTTTTTTTTTTTGGTGGGGCAATGAAGGTTAAGTGACTTGCCCAGGGTCACACCGCTAGTAAGTGTCAAGTGTCTGAGGCCAGATTTGAATTCAGGTCCTCCTGAATCCAGGGCCGGTGCTTTATCTACTGTGCCACCTAACTGCCCCCTGAACTGACTCTTAATGAAAGCCAGAGATCAATTCTTAGAAGCAAAGGTGAGAACAGAAGGCATTCAAAGCATGGAGGAGAGCCAGGTGCAAAGCCGTGGACACAAGTGATTAGGAAATGCAGTGTCATAGTGTGTAAGCAACCACAATTAGGCTGCCATGGCTGGATTGTAGAGAGAATGAAGGGAAGTGATAAGTAAACAGATAGGAAGGGGCTGTGTGATGAGGTGCTTCAAGTACCAAACAGGAGTGTTTCTATTTGAAACTAAAAGTAATAGGGAGCTACTGAAGTTTATTGATTAAAGGGGTGACATGGTTAGATGTATGCTTTAGAAAAAATGATGCTGGCAGCTGAGTGGAGGATGAATTGATGTGGTGGGAGCCTTGAGGCAGGGAGCCCAATTATCGCAGGAGTCCAGGCAAGAGGTAATGAGGGTCTGAAATAGTGTTGGGTATGTGGGAGATGAGAGAAGGGGCTATATAGGGGAGAGGATATGGCAGCAGAAGTGACAAGATTTGGCAACCGATTGGATATGTGGAGTGAGTGAAGGTGAGAAGGTTGTGAATGAAGGTGACTGGCAGGATGGTGGTGCCCTTAGTAGTAATAGGGAATTTGGGAAGAGGATGAAGTTGTTAGATGACGGGTTTGATTTTGGACCAGTTGACTCTCAGATGCCCACAGGACAAACACTCAAAATACTTTGCTTGTAAATGTGGCATGGGCATGGCATCCCCCTTTTCATCTTTGGGTTGGTTTCTTTACCCAAGGTGCACTAACAATGACTGGTTAAGGGTTTCCAGAAGGGGTGGTTATGCTACTGTAATTCATTGTTAGGGTAACCAAGGATAACCCTGGGATGGGGGCTAGTTCTTCTGTTCACACTGTAGTACCTGAGGCCTCACCAGGATGGCCTCACTAGTATGCTTCCCATTCAACAAGACTCGAGTTCCTATTCTGCCTTAGACATTTAATAGCTGGCCACAGACAATTTACTTATCCTCTTTCAGCTTCAGTTTCCTCATCTGTAAAATGCAGATAATAATAACACCAACTGCACAGGGTTGTGAGAATGAAGTGAGATAGCACAGATAAAGTGCTTTGCCAGATTTTCAGTTGTAGGCTAGTGAGTATCATGCACAAATCCGTCAAGATGATAACCATTAATTCCTAATCTGAAACACTGATTAAACAGAGGGCAGTGCAAGAAGAATTAAAATCCAACACTCTAGCTGTCATCTAGGGACATCCGTCGCCTTTATGTCTGTGGGGGTAGGGAGGAAGTGCACACGGACTTAGAGAACCATATAGTCCAGCAGCCCATGTGTAGGGAGCACTGGTGCAACTCACTTCATTGGAACAAAGATTTTAGTGTCCTTTGACCCCCTCAGGGACAGTCTGCAGGACAATTGGGCCACTTACTCCTTTTCTGGGCCTCTACCTTCTCTGCCTGGCCCAGGTTACCTTTCTGTTGGTTTTTCTCCTGGGCTGCCGAAGCAGAAACCCAGGTCCGAGCTCTACAAAGAAAACAGAAACCCTAAGCCTGCGATCCTTTTCTCTTTGGGCTGTTTTCTCAGTGTCTCCTAAATGCTCTTGTTTCTGCCTCTTTCCCATTACTGTAGTTAGGTCTTGAAGCAGTGCCTGGATAGCCTAGTATCAGGGATATAATTTATTGAGGGCATTTTTGGTTTGTGTGTGTGTTGATGAGACTGGGTAAAGAGAGGAAAGAGGCCAGCTGGTTGGCACAGTGGCTAGAGTGCTGGGCCTAGAGTCAGGAAGACTCATCTTCCTGAGTTCAAATCTGACCTCAGACATTTACTAGCTGTGTGACCCTGGGCAAGTCCCTTACTCTTTTTTTGCCTCATTTTCCTCACTTATTTTTTTTCTTTTTTTGTGGGGCAATGGGGGTTAAGTGACTTGCCCAGGGTCACACAGCTAGTAAGTGTTAGGTGTCTGAGGCCAGATTTGAACTCAGGTACTCCTGACTCCAGGGCCAATGCTTTATCCACTGTGCCACCTCGCTGCCCTATTTTCCTCACTTATAAAATGAACTGAAGAAGGAAATGGCAAACCACCCTAGTGTCTCTGCCAAGCAAACCCCAAATGGGGTCATGAAGAGTCAGACATGACTGAAAACCACTGAACATCAGCAAAAAGATAGGAAATTCCCCAATGTCCAACTTTCAAGTGCACCTCTGAATCTCTTAGGGTCTGGTATTCTTGGGATTTTGGGCCTTGATCTTGTTGTGCTAGAAAGCTAAACCCCACAAAAATAATGATATCTTTGTTCTAGAGGGAAGAATTTATTGTCAGAATTCAGACTGTAAGGGAATTCTTAGTTCAGTAATAAAAATCTGGACCATGAAAGGAATCATAAGTTCAACAACATAAATTTTATGAAAAATGGCATGTATTTATTAAAAAAAGAAAATCTTTGACAAGAATCCTAGAAATGTAATACACAAAATAATCCCTTAAAGAGCAATTAAATTTTTTTAAAAAGAGCAATTAGATTACCTATCCTAAATCCAGTTGGGCATACCTGGATTTACATCTATGTGGACTTTAGTAGGAGGTAGATTTAAAAGAGAAGAAAGAAAAGAGCTGCAAAGCTAGACCTCTATCATGGCTGCCTGGAAAGGAAGAAGCCCCTGCACAGCTCAGAGGTTGCTCTCTTATCACTAGTCTGCTGGAAAGAGAGGAAGAGTTTCCAGGCTCTTCTACCTCAGCAGACAGGGAGGGAAGAAGTACCAGGATAGGAGACAAGGTGAAGGGCAAAGACCCAGGAAACATATCTACTATTATTCTGTCAAACTAGTCACTGCCTTCTCTGTTGATTAAATGCCTCACTGGAGTTCTGCCAACAAGAAGTAATTTTGAATGAGGGGAGTCTCTTCATTTCATGGAGTGAGAAGTCCCATCCCTTTGATTCTCTGATCATTGGGCAACATTTTTATGCTGGTAAAAGCTAGTTGGAGAAGGGATGGGTTATTATACTTAGAACACAGCTACAAGGTATCAGTTATTAACTCTGTTATTTCCAAGGAAATTTGTCCTGCAATACTGTAACAGCCTAGTTGACTAGAGCAGGGCTTCTTAAACTTTTTCTAGTCATGACCCCCTTTTTGCCAGAGAAATTTTTATATGACCCCAGGTGTAAAGATATATAAAATAGGTATACATAACCTTTTACTATTGCCAAATTTTTTGAGACCCCCACATTCGGTTACATGACCCCATATGGGGTTGTGACCCACAGTTTAAGAAGCTAGGGATTAAAGGACCTTCAAGGTCTATTCCACTTTTAAGGTTCTTTGATGCTATAGTTTCTTTTTTTTCCCTTTTTTTAAATCTAAAGAATTTTGGAGTTTTCCATTACAGACTTTGACTCTTTATTTCTGGTTCATAGTCAAATCACCATGTTTTGTTATAAGTTTCTCTCTCTCTCTCTTTTTTATTGGTGAGGCAATTGGGATTAAGTGACTTGCCCAGGGTCACACAGCTAGTAAGTGTCAAGTGTCTGAGGTTGGATTTGAACTCACGTCCTCCTGACTCCAGAGCCAGTGCTCTGTCCACTACGCCACCTAGCTGCTCCAGTTTCTGTTTCTCTTAAAAATATATAATTTGTCCAGCTTTCTTTGCTTTAAAAAAATCAGAACAGGGACATCTAGGTGGCGCAGTGGATAAAGCACCTGCCCTGGATTCAGGAAGACCTGAGTTCAAATCTGGCCTCAGACACTTGACACTTACTAGCTGTGTGACCCTGGGTAAGTCACTTAACCGCCATTGCCCTGCAAAAAAACCCCCAAATCTACAAAAATCAGAACAGATGGCATCTTCCCCTGTGAACTGTTCATTACTAAAAATTCTTTCTTGTACAACCTTTGCAGAAGTTTTGTCTATACTTTTGTTTCTTTCAGAATGAATCTGATCTTTTATTTAAAGTTAATGCGTTAGTCATCATTTTTCACAGATAGTCATCATTAGAACAAACTAAATTTCTGGCCTTGTCACAATTTTTACTGATTCTGAGCGTGTTTGGAGGTGATTTAATGCATTATCATCAGCACCTATGCATCTTTAAACTTTTTGTCTTAGTCAACAACTCTTGTTCTTGACATTATTTCATCCCTGATAAGTTTCTTTTAACAAAGTAACTTGCAGATTTAGCTCCACAAAACTCAATTCTTTTTAATTGTCCATTTTATATTGGTAGGAAGCTACATGCACTTTCATCATAGCCAGTAGGACAGAAGTGATCCACCAACTTTGAAAATGCTGATGCTTCAAACTAAAACATCTTACTACAGATCTTGACTGTCATCATTTTTCTGTTTTGTGACACTGAAACTAGGAAGACTTGCTACCCAAGACACACAAAAAAATCTAAAACTTGGAACTGTTCTCAGGCCATTTGATATTATGGTCACTTTAAACAGGGCCTTCTATGTGCCAGGCACTATGCTAAGAGTTTCACAAATATTATCTCATTTGGTTCTCACACCAACCCTATGAGGTAGTGCTGTTATTATCCCCATTTTTCAGTTGAAGAAACTGAGGCAAACATAGGTTAGATGATTAATCCAGGGTCACAGAGCTAATTTGGAGTGTGGAGAAGTGGGAGGATGAGAAAATAAAGGCTTCTTAATTCAAAAATAAGACAAAAATTTATCCAAGCTATTAATAGCCATGTGAGAAAAAAGCTGTAAATCACTAATAGAAATACACATTAAAACAGTTCTGAGGTTCCTCTTCATGCCCATCAGATTGACAGTAATTTTAAAAATATATTTATTTATTTATTGGGCGGGGCAGTTGGGGTTAAGTGACTTGCCCAGGGTCACACAGCTAGTAAGTGTTAATTGACTGAGGTCGGATTTGAACTCAGGTCCTCCTGAATCCAGGGCTGGTGCTCTATCCACTGTGCCACCTAGCTGCCCCAGTATTTTTTTGAAAGGGACTATGACAAATTTTGGAGGAACTGAGGGAAAACAGGGACATTAACATACTGTTCGTGGAGCTGTAAAATCAGTCCAGCCAGCTTGGAAAGTAATTTGGAGTTATGCCCAAATTACTTTCCAGTAATTTGGAAAGTTATTAAACTTACCAAAATTTAGGAAACTTTGTCACTAGTCACAAAATGACTAAAAACTAGGTATATTCTTTGACTCAGAGATACCTCTACCAGACCTATTCCCCCCAAAAGATGAAAGACAGACGAAAAGAACCCATATGTATAAAAATATTTTAACAGCTTTTTTTGGGTGGTGGTTCTGGCAAACTAAGGAAATGCTCTTCACTGGGGAATGGCTGTGAAAATATTATTGTGTATAAATGTAACACTATGATGCCCTAAGAAATGATGAAAAGGGACTGTTTCGGAGCAACCTGGAAACACTTGTTTGAACCGATAGAGAATGAAGTGAGCAGAACCTGAAGAGACATTTACAAACAATAATAACCAACAACAGTAAATGACTGAAAGACCTAAGAACTCTGATCAATACAAAGCCTAACAGACAATATGCTTTTTGACCCTGGAGGCGATAACATGGTCAAGTAACATGGTCAGACTTGCTCTTTATGAAGATCAATTTGACAGATTTGTTCATTGAAGAAAAGTAAAAGAAGTTAAAAGAGAGTGAGTCACACCAGACTAAACTAATTCTTGACAAGATTAGGAAACTAGTAGGTGAGGGGAGTGATGTAGATATAGTTGCCCCGATTTTAAAGATTTTGATAAAGTATTTCATGCTGTTCTCTTGAAGAGGATAGAGAAATGTGGGCCAAAGAAAAGAACTTTACTCCCCTTTTTAATCAGTTGGTGTCACTGTGGAGCAGAGTTTTGCCTACAAAAGTTTGTTGTTTATTTTTGGTTTTGTACTCTCCTTCATTAGGATTGGGTGAGGAGCTGCTGCCTCCCTCAGTGGCAGCCCACTATACTATATCCATTCTGCCCCATCCACTTTGGAGACAGGAATTTCCATTGGCCAGCCATCCTGGACCTGAGCAGCCACACCTGCCTATAGTAACTGTTCATTCTTAACCCTAAGGACAAAAGTTCTGATTCTTCCTTTTGAGGCAGTTTGTTACATATGATTAATAAAATAACAATTGTGAGGTTCTCTCACATGGTCAACTCTGAAACCCTCACATAAAAATCAAATGATGACATTTAAAAATTCTGTGTATGTTTCCTCATTTTCCTTTTTTAGGGCTTAACTTAAAAGGCCAAGGTCTCTCACTGTATCCGGGACATCTCCAGTTGTCCTGATAGATATCTTGCCATTGGACCCAGATGGCTCCGGAGGAGAGAGTTAGACTGGTGACTTTGCATAGCCCTGCCTCACTTAAATCCATTTCATTGGAAGTCATGACATTACCTCCCCAATGTTATGATTCTCTTTGAGAATGAAGGACAAACAACAACATTAGTTCTATTTATTAGGTTGGCTGTCAGGGGTAGGGGTGTGGGGGTGGGGGGACCTGAACTTCCTAACAGTGAGAGCTATACAAAAGTACACTGAGTCGTTTCAAGAAGTGGTCAAGCAGACACTTGTCAGGTAGGTAACAAAGGGGATTCCTTCTATTTGAGGCTCAGAGCTGAGAGCCGCTGAGAAGCCTTCCAACTCTTAAATTCCGCAATTTTGTCAAATGCACAGTTAAAAAAGAAATATAAAAATACAGGCATGTGTAACAAAGCATTCACAATTGATTATGTATTTTTATGTGAAACAAAATCAGCATAAAAATAGAAAAACTGTATCTAGCTTACCTATTAACAAACAGGGTCAGGGGATTTGAAGTGAATGACCTTGTAGACCATTCCTCAGTTTTGTTTTGTTTTTGTTTTTTGGCAGGACAATGAGGGTTAAGTGACTTGCTCAGGCTCACACAACTAGTAAGTGTCAAGTATCTGAAACTGGATTTGAACTCAGGTCCTTCTGAATACAGGGCCAGTGCTTTATCCACTGTACCACCTAGCTGCCCCCATTCCTCGGTTTTTAAAGTGATGGCTGCAGTGGGAAAATGTGGTGTGAATTCTTCTCCCCTTTGAACAGATTCTCTGCCCAGAACCTCCCCTTGTAAGCTTTAATCCCTAGCCTTGGAGCAAATGCTGGAGTCCTACAAGAAGCCTTGTTGCTGTTGAAGATTCTTGCCTCTCTCTTCCACAGATTCTAACTCCCTTCTCTGTCTCAGAGTGATTCAAAAGGCAGATCCCTGTTTCCACAGGTCCTTGCTATTTTCTGGTCTTTCTTAAGGCTTGGAGGGAATGCTGACCCTCCAGGACTATAGTTCTCAAGATTCCCAGTGAAAGAGTCAAAACTGTTTCCTCTGCTCATGGGGAAATCAGTCTGAGACCCATGTGAATACCCTGTAAAATTTTTGCAATGGGGGTACCATAAGATAAGCCCATCTTTGTACTTTATTTAGGACCTTATAACTCCTCATTGTATATCAGTTGTCATTCAATTGTTCAGTTGCATCTAACTCTTTGTGACCCTTTTTGGGGTTTTCTTGGCAAAGATACTACAGTGGTTTGCCATTTCCATCTCCAGTAGATTAGGCAAACAGAGGTTAAGTGACTTACCCAGGGTCACATATCTGAGGCCAGATATGAACTTGAGTCTTGACTCCAGACCTGGCTCTTTATCCACGGTCCACCTAACTTCTTCCAAGGCAAACAGAGGTTAAGTAACTTGCCCAGGGTTACAAACCTAGTGATTATCTGACTTCAGATTTGAACTCAAGACTTCCTGACTCCAGGTCCAGCACTCTAGCCACTGAGCCGTCCAGCTGCCTGTCAGGTACCTACCTCTAAAATGTGGTTTTGTCAGCTGAATGGAAAAGGTGTAAATCAGTTGATGGGTGTATGTGTATGTGTGTATCTGGCATTCCTGATCAACTTCCCCTCCTCACACACAGACATTGTGTCTCACCACATTGATTTTGTTATCTAACATGGTGTCCCAAAAAGTCTTAGTGCAGTTTTAAGCTTTAATAGCTTAAAACATTACTTTCCCACCATACACCCCTCACTACCAACCCTCCTTTATAAAAAGTTAAGTAGAACCAGCCAATCCAGGGACTACCTCTCAGAGCATATATAACATCCAGCATCTGCAGTTGCTCACTTTTCTCTAACAAGAGGTAAGTACTGTATTTTATCATTTGTTCTTCAGGACAAAGAGCAGTCATTACAGTTAATCAATGCTGGGCTGCCTTTCAGGGATGTTTTTTATTTGCATTATCGCAATCGTTTTCTGTATTCTTGTTCAGCTTGTTTAACTCTGCATTTGACAGAATCACAGAGTTGGAGGGTTGGAAGGCTGCTCAGTGGCTCTTGGATCCTAGCCACACATGGAAGGAATTCCCACTGTCACCTACCAGACAAGTTCCTGTCTGACCGCCTCTTGAGATTGCCCAGTCTACTTGTGCACAGCTCTCCTTCTCAGGAAGTTGTTGGTTTTTGTGTGTGGTTTGTTTCCTGATATTAAAACCTAAATTCACTTCTTTACAACTCCCACCCACTGCTCCTGGCTTTTCCCCCTCAGGGACAAACAGCAAGTCTGATCCCTTTTCCATATGTCAGCCCTTCAAATCCTTGAAGAGAACTGTCATATTCTCCCTGAGTCTTCTCTTCCTCAAGCTAAAGGCACTCTATTCTTTAAAACAACTCTTATGTGTCATGGATTTAGAAGCCTTCACCATTGTGGTTGTCTTCCTCTGGATACTTTCCAAAATAGCAATGCAATTGTTTTCTTAAGCCATAGTGCCCAGAATTGAACACAATACTCCAGATTGGGATTGTGCTTGAGGTCAAAGTACAGTGAGACCTAGCACCTCCCTATTCCCAAAAGTTATACCTTTCTTAATGCAGCCTAAGATTGCATTAGCTTTTTTCTTTCTTTCTTTTTTGTTGTTTCCATGACTCATACTGCCAACTCATCTTGAGTTTGATATCTATTAAAATCTCCAGTGATTTTTTTCAGACAAGCTACTGTCTTCTTGTACTTTTGAAGTTGTTTTTGTACCCAAGTGCAAGACTTTACATTTATCCCTACTGGGTTTTATCTTAATAGATTTTGCCTAAGACTTTAACCTGTCAGGATCATCTTGGATTCTGATTCTATCATTCATCGTGTTAGCTGCTTCTTTCAGCTGGGTGTGATCTGCAAATTTGATGAGAATATCATCAATTTTTTTATCCAAGTCACTGATAAGTGTCTTGAACAGCCAATACAGATCCCTGGGGTACTCCATTATAGACCTCTTGCTATAATTGACACCGAACCATTATCAGGTGTATTGTGTGTAACCATTTAGCCATCTAACCATCCAGCCAGTTCTGAACCCAATTGTTTCATTGCTTGTAATTGTCTAATTCATCTTTCCATTTTCTTCATAAGAATATGAGATATTTTATCAAAAGCTTTGCTAAAAATACCAATTCAAACTGAATATTGTAAAATTATAATGATTAAGTTTGACCCTAAAGAAAGATATAAGAAAATACCTTCCTCTCCTCCTCCTTTCCCCCCTTGCTTCTTTGCATTGGTGAAAGATCATAAGTGTGGAAATACTTTAAGATATACTTGTTAGTTTTGCTGACCTTTTTCCCTTCTGTTTTTTTCTTCTTGATTATAAGAGATGGCTTTCTGGTCAGAAAAAGGGAAACGTAGGTGATGTAAAAACTAAACATCTCAGTAAAATTTATTTTGCTTTGTCATGATCTAGTAAAACTGTTTCCACAACATTCCCCTCATATGCTGGTTAGTAAACCTGTCAAAAAAAATGAAGTGAGGTTTAGTCTGGCATAACTTGTTTTTAAAGAAGCTTTTGATTTTAATGCACTGGTGGTGGAACTGTGAACTGACCCAGTCATTATGAAAAGTACTTTGGAACTGTGCCCCAAAAGCTATTAAACTGTGCATACCCTTTGACACAGTGATACCACCACTATTACAAAGAGCTCGAAGAAAGTGGAAAAGTACCCGTGTGTACAAAAATATTTATAAAAGCAGCTCTTTTTTTTGTGGTGGCAAAGAACTGGAAACCAAGGTGATGCCCACAAATTGGGGAATGGCTGAACAAATTATGGTATATGTATGTGATGGAATACTTTTTTTCTTTTTTTTGCAGGGCAGTGAGGGTTAAGTGACTTGCCCAGGGTCACATAGCTAGTAAGTGTCAAGTGTCTGAGGCTGGATTTGAACTCAGGTCCTCCTGAATCCAGGACAGGTGCTTTAACCACTGCACCACCTAGCTGGCCCCAGGAATACTCTTGTCTTGAAATAAACGATGAAGGCGGTGGTTTCAGAGAAAACTGGGAAGACTTATAGAAACTTATATGGTGAAGTGAGCAGAACCAGGAGAACAATTTATATAGTAACCCAATATTATAAAGATAAACAACTTTGAAAGACTTAGGAACACGGATCAACACAATGACCAACCACAGTTCCAGAGGATTCATGATGAAACATTCTGCTGATAGAGAAGTGCAGATTAAGCTATAAATGTGTGTGTGAGTGTACAGACACATGCATATACATATATATATAGTTTTATTTAAATATGGCCAATATAGGAATTCATTTTCCTTGGCTATACCTATTTGTAACGGGGCTTTTGTTTTTCTTGCTTTCTCAGTTGGAGAGGGGAAGGACTGAGAGGGAAAGAATGTGCACCTGAAAATAAAATTTAATTTAAAAATTGTGTCTTTTTAATCACCACTTCCTATTCTACACGTTTGCTGACCATCTCTTTAATGATTTACTTTGTTTTAATACTCTCTAAAATGTTATGGGTTTTGGTTGCTGTAAGACTTTGCAAAAGATACCAATTCATAGTTCTACCCATAATGAAAAAGTGTACCTGTTTTTCTATATTCCTACCAATCTCACTCATATGGATCTGTCATCCCATCAGATCAGCAGTTCTCTTCAGTGATGCAAGATTGCTGCTCATCCATGCCTCTTCATCCTACATCCATGCCTTTTAAAATATTCATGACAGTGGGCCAGCCCAACTTCCTTCGTTTTTCCTGACATTGCAAAAGTACCAAAGGAGCACTCTGTCTACCTGTAATCTTTCATTTGTTTCCTATGTCCAACTCATCATCTCTTATTGTACAGTTCTTTGGTGATGTCTTTTACTCCTATTCTTCTGAATTAATTGCAGTAGGTTGCAGCCTATCAAGATCCATCATGTGCTACTCCACTACCCTTTATGTGATAGATGTTTTTAGTTCTGAGGTAATTGTATTCCATTTTTTGCTTCCATAGGACAATGTCAGAAGAATTTTAGTATTGATAATATTTGGATAAAAAATAATTGTTGGAGGGGCTATGAGAGGACAGGCACACAAATACATTGTTAGTGGAATTGTTGATTAGTATGAATGTTCTTTTAAAAACATTTTAATAGTATTTCATTTTAATGAATTTAATTGGCTATTTTATATTTATACTGTTATAATTTTTCCAATTACATATAAAGATAGTTTTCAGTATCCATTTTTGTAAGATTTTGAGTTCCAAATTTTTCTCCCTCCCTTTTTCTCTTCCCTCCAAGACAAGCAAATAATCTGATGTATGTTATACATTACAATCGTGTTGAACATATTTCCACATTAGTCATGTTGTAAGAGAAGAATCAGAACAAAAGGAAAAAAACACAAGAAAGAAGAAACCTCTCCCTGCCCCCCCCCAAAATGTAAAAATAGTATGCTTCAATCTGCTTTCAGACTCCATCAGTTCTTTCTCTGGAAATGGAGAGCATTTTCTATCATGAGTATTTTGACATTGTCTTGGATCATTGTATCAATGAGTAGAGCTAAGTCTCTCACAGTTGATTATCACACAATGTTGCTGTTACTGTGTACAATGTTCTCCTAGTTGTACTCACTTCATTCAGCATCAGTTCATGTAAGTCTTTCCAGGTTTTTCTGAAATCTGCCTTCTCATCATTCATATAACTGTTTTTTAAATCAATTTAGAACTTTACTTTAAGTTTTATTAAACCTTGCCTACCCTTTGACCCAGTGATACTGTTACAAAGCATATACCCCAAAGACATCAGAGTGAAAGGGAAAAGAACCATAGGT
The DNA here is from genome assembly GCF_019393635.1 of Dromiciops gliroides. Classification (NCBI taxonomy): domain Eukaryota; kingdom Metazoa; phylum Chordata; class Mammalia; order Microbiotheria; family Microbiotheriidae; genus Dromiciops; species Dromiciops gliroides. The sequence goes on from NC_057861.1 coordinate 488,745,153, forward strand.
ACAAAAATATAGCAAAAAAAAAAAGAATCTATCTATATCAACATTTTTTGTTGAAGCAAAGAACTGAAAACTAAGGGAGTGTCCATTAATTGTGGAATGACTAAACAGGTTGTGTCATATGAAGGTAATAAAATATCATTACACCATAAGCAATGACAGAAGGAATAGATGCAAAAAAACCTGGGAAGACTTCTGTGAACCTGATATCTATCAATCTATCTTTTAATCAGCCAAGATTTGCCTTCTCACCCTCCTACCCCAAATCCTGCCTCCATTGAGAATACAAAAACCAAACAAAACAAACAACCCATTGTGCACACATGTAGTCCATCAAAACAAATGTCTACTTTGGACTTTAAAAAAAAAACCCAATTTGTCTCATTCTGCATTAAGACTTTCACCCCTTTATCAAGAGGTGGGAAGCATGTTTCATCATTAGTCCTCTAGAATCATGTTTGGTCATTAAATTTCTAGAGTTCAGCCCAAAAGTATTCTTTCATATTTACATACCATAATTTGTTTGTTCATTCCCTAATTTATGGGCACTCCCTCAGATTCTCATTCTTTGCCACTTCAAAAAGAATCTTGCATATCCTTAAAATTTGTTTTGCTTGGGACTAATTCACCTCCTCCCTTCTTCCCTTTCCTTCCTATATCCCTATTAAGTGAAATGTATTTTTGTTCCCAACTCTATGGATCTTCTTCTTCTTTTTTTTTTTTTACCAGTTTTAGATGAAAGCTAGGTTCAAATGTAAGCTACTCCCTTTATCCCAAGGAGGTACCTCCTTGCCTCCTTGTTTGTATAAGATTTTACTTGTGTACCCTGATATTGTGAGATTATTATCCCTAACCTTCCTTTCTTTTCCCCTTAAACACAACATACTCCTCTTTCCCTTTCTTTCTGTTATTTTCTTAAGATCATCAAGATATGACAGAACTACTCTTAGGTTTTGTCTAATTGGCCTCCCTCTATGAACCCCAATCATGATAGAGTTCAGAGGGAATACACATATCCTTTCCCCATATATATGCAGTTTATCCTTGTTTAGTCCTTTATCATTGTTCAGTACTGTTTACTTTTTTAATGCTGCTTTTCTCTCTTGTGTTTGTACTTCAGATTCTCTACACAGCTCTGTTTGTTTGTTTTATTTTCCAATCAGGAATGCTTGGAAATCCTCTATTTCATCTAAATTCCATTTTCCCCCTGTAGTATATACTCAGTTTTGCTGAGTAAGTTACTCTTGCTTGTAAAACCAAATTCTTTGCCTTCTGAATTATCATAGTCCAAGTTCTCCACTACTTTATAATGGTGTTATCTAAATCATGTATGATCCTGACTTTGGCTCTTTGGTACTTGAATTCTTTTTGGCTGCTTGCAGTATTTTTTCTTTGATCAGGAAGCTCTGGATTTTGATTATAATGTTCCTGGAAGTTTTCATTTGGGGATTTCTTTCAGGAGGTGACTGGTAGATTCTTTTGATTTCTACTTTACCCTCTGGTTCTAAGAGATCTAGAAAAATTTCTTTTTAGGTTTCTTGAAATATCTAGGATCTTTTATTGGTCATGATGTTCAGATAGTCCAGTGATTTAAATTGTTTTCTCCTTGATCTTTTTTCTAGGTCAGTTGTTTTTGCTTTTTACCTTATGCTTTCTTATATTTTTTCAGCCTTTTGACTTGATTTAGTATTTCTGATTGCCTAATGGAGTCATTGGCTTTTATTTGGTCCATTCAAATTTTCAGAGTGTTTATCACTTGGGTAAGTTTTTGTGCCTTTTGTATGAAGCTGTTAATTTCCTTTCTAGTTCTTTCTTCCATTACTCTCATATCTTTTTCATTTTTTCCTCAAGCATTCTCATTCCATTTATGAAAACATTTTTAAAATCCTGTATCATCTCTCCCAGGAATTCTAGCTTTTGTGTCCAAGTTGTGGGTTGTTATTTTGGTTTTTCGAGGGTCTCTTTTTAGATGTTTTGCGGTTGTTTCTTCTGCCACCATTCTGCCACTTATTATGATGGGGTTCTTCTTCTTCTTCTTCTTCTTTCTTCTTTCTTCTTTCTTCTTTCTTCTTCTTCTTCTTCTGACTAGTTCCTCTAGCCTGCTTCTTGATGTTAAGGCTGGGCTTTGTGGTATTTCTAGAGGGAAGGTCTGGGCTGGTCCGGTTGCTGTTTTCAGGAATAGGTTGGGACCTTTAAGCTTTCAGTACTACTAAAGTAGTTCATGGCAAAGTGTGAGCTCTACAAGTTCCTGACCTGAGTTTGAGTCTGATGCAGAGTAGACTGCTGCAGTACTCTGCTCCTATCAGCCACCTAGAAAGCTCTGTTGGCTCAGAGTGGCAGAATCGTAGGCTCCTTTTGGACCAAGATTCTCATCCTGGTTATTCTTCTACAGGCTTGGCTGGATGGTGAGAGACTCCGTTTTGCACCTGTGGTCTGAGCTACCCCACTGCTCCTGCTGCTGCTTCCACTGGCTTTTGGACTTCCTCTTTTCTCCATATACCATGTAGGGTCTGCGTACCCAGGAATACTGCTGTGCACAGGTCCCCTTCTCACTCCACCCTCCATTTGTGACCAGGAACTAGGTGGTGATTGACAGAGCTGACACTTGGCAACTATCCAGTCTCAGTGCCCCAGTGTGTATGTCTGGGAATATGCTGGTATGGGCCTGAGACTTCCTCTTGCCCTAATTCTCAACCTCTCCCCAGGTATTGGAGTGTTCTATGGGCAATGTGTTCCTGGATGACCTATCCCCAATGTCCACAGACCTCCTGATCTGACTCCCTGTGCAAAGCTGGGCTGGACAAAGGATTCATTGTGACCTTTTATGGATTTCCCCATCAGGATTTGATCTGGTGCATTTTCTAGATCTCTCAGAAGTTCATGGAGAGGAACTCACTGCATTGCTTCCTATCACTCTGCCATCTTGGCTTTAAGACAAAGGTTCTTAACTTATTTTTGTGTCACAAGCCCCTTTGCCAGACTGGTGAAACCTATGGACACCTCAGAAGAATGTTTTTTAAATGCATAAAATACATTGGACCAAAGGAAAACAATTATACTGCTATATCATTGTCAAAATATTTAGAAAAAGCAAACAAAAGTTCATGGACTTCATGTTAAGAATTCTTACTCTAGCTTGCAGCTAATGGGACTAGGAAAAGCCTCCTATAGAAAGTGATATTTGAGCCGAGTGTTAAAGTCTTTTTTTTTTCTTTACATTTTTATTTAAAGTTTTGAGTTCCAAATTCAATCCCTCCCTCCCTTTCCTCCCCCCTCTTCCCTACCTGAGGCACTAAGGAATCAGAAAAAGGTTATACAAACAATTATATAAAACATTTCCATATTAGTCATTTTGTAAAAGACTAAAATTTAAAAAAAGAAAGTGGAAAATTGATTCTTGAAGTCTTGGTAATGTAGAATGCCTCTTAGCTTGTGGTGCAGATGTGAAGACTAGATGCAAAATGAGATAGGTATCTTTTTTTTTAGTGAGGCAGTTGGGGTTAAGTGACTTACCCACGGTCACAGTCTGAGGCTGAATTTGAACTTAGGTCCTCCTGAATCCAGGGCAGTGAATCCAAGGCCAGTGCTTTATCCACTGCTCCACCTAGCTGCCCCTGAGATATATATTTTTAAAAGTTACCTTTTTTTGTTGTGAATTTAACAAGCAGCAAAAGAACATTTCTATATGAAAAGTAAACCAATATCTCACAAACTTATAATGCATTAAGCTCCAAATAAATACATGATCTAGATATAAAACATACCATAAATAAATGAGATGCAAAAGACACTTTTACTCACAACCAATACAACACCAGTTTGTTTTATTTAGCTATAGCTATTCCAGTGGAGGGCTTTTATTTAGCAGGGACAGAATAGGGGGAGTATAAGTGATAGCAGTAAAAAAGGAAGAAAAGTGAAAAAGAATGAAACAGTTTTTAAAGTATCCTGAAAAGAAGAGAAGTAAACTGAGTGAGAAGGGAACACAGATAAAGCAGGACAACATTAGTTTTGCCACATTAAATTTTATATATATACACATAAAATTTATATATGTATATATGCACACTTTTTAAAAAAAGGTTAAAATTACCTTGCTTTCAACACAGCTTCTCTCAGAGTATTATGATCCAAACATTTCCCAACTTTGTCTCCTTAAGTTCTGTTTCATTTTCTTCACATGGCACATTGAGGACTGGGGTGTCTAAATGTGATGGTTCCTCTGTCACTGATGATGAAAATAGATGGTTATTGGAACACTGAGAAATTGGTTCCATTTTCTATTTGTGGTGCTCCTTCCATTTTCATCTATGAATATTCTTTCAATGAGGTGGCTCAGTTGGATGTCATGCCAAATTATCTTTAGACTTCTTTTCACTTCCATTGTGACATTACTCATAATCTTCAGCTCTCCTTCATAATGTTTTACAAGGAGTTTGTATTCTAAAACAATGTTGCCATCTGACTGCTGTCTGTGACATTACTCATAATCTTCAACTCTCTTCCTCTATAGTGTTTTGCCAATGAGTTTATATTCTAAACCAATGTTGTCCTTTGCTGCCAGTTCTCTCCCCTTGACAAGTAAATCAGGTGTTTGTCTCAGATGGTTTTTGGACTCTTTTGACTTACTTATTATGGCAACTCTTTTGCATTGCTTCAACTTTTGTTTTTGTTTTTGGTTTGGGGGGGGGGCAGGGGAATGAGGGTTGTGACTTGCCCAGGGTTGTACAGCTAGTGTCAAGTATTTGAGGCCGGATTTGAACTCAGGTCCTCCTGAATCCAAGGCTGGTGCTTTATCCACTGCGCCACCTAGCTGCCCTCCCAATTCCTTTTCATACAATTATGAGTAATGAGCTCTACGATTCTGCTTTCCTGTGTTTGTCTTCCTATAGTCCTGCTAATAATGATCATTTAACTTTTTTGCCATCTTTGATAATCTGATGTGTGTAAGGTAGAACATCAAGACTGTTTTAATTCTCACTCTTTACATAATTTCCTTTGAGATTCTTGGCCTTTTGTTCCTCCAGATGAATTTTATTATTTTTTATAGCTCTATAAAGTAATCCTTTGGTAGGTTGATTGGTATGTCACTGAATAAATAAGTTGGTTTTAGTAGTTTTGTCATTTTTATAATAAAGGCTCAGCCAGTCTATGGACAATTAAATATTTCTCCAGTTATTTAGGTCCTTTATTATTATAAAATATTTTATGTTAAATACTGTCAGTACATATAAATAGGTAAGTTCCCAAATATTTTATGTATTCTGTTATTTTAAATGGAATTTCTCTTTTTACTAAATGATGCCTGATTTTCACATACCTTACTCCTTGTTTTTATAATCTTCTCAGGCATCCCAATTATGAAAGATAGTCATTTCCACCCCCTTCTTCTTGATCTAGTGTATTCCTTTCTTCTTCCCTTATCTTTCCTATCGTCAGATCATCCAAGAACAAGCCACCCCCAGGCCTTCTATTAGTCTTATTTTGCTCCATATATGATCCTTGAAGACATCAGGATTTTGAAGAGATACATGTCTTTCCATTCCCTATCAGAAAAATTATTTGTTCAACATTTAGTTCCTTCCAGTCCCTCAACTTTGTTTACCTTTTTAGGTTTCTCTTATCTCCTGTGTTTATATCTAAAAGTTTATACTAAGTTCTGCTATTTAAGTCCTCTCTTCCATTAAAGGTCCTATTTCTTCCCCTGTAGGATTATGCTTCTTCTTTGAGCATAAATTATTCTTGGTTGTAAGCCCTAATCTTTTGCCTTTTGGAAAATCCTCTCCTCAGGTTTTCCTGTTATTTATAGTAGTTACTGTTAAAAAAATTGAGTGGTCTTTGTTATCTGAATTTTTTCTAGCTGTTTACAGTATTTTCTTTCTTTTTAATTTGAGAGCTCTGTATTTTGGCTTTGATACTCTTGAATCTTTTCAATTTGGCATCCCTTTCAGGAGGTGATTGGCAAATTCTTTCTATTTCTCTCTGCCCATTAATTAGATCTGGACAGTCTTATTTATGACTTCTTGAAATATGGCATCCAGGGGATTTCCCGTGATAGTTTCCAGGTAGCCCAATAATTCTTAATTTTTCCTTTACATGTTTTCCAGGTTAATTATGTTTTTAAATAGTAGATACTTTATGTTTTCTTAGATTTTTTTCAATCTTTTGATTGTGTTCTACTATTTCTCTTTTGGAATCAATGAATTATTTGCTCCATTCCAATTTTCAGGGACACAGTTACTTAGGTAAGGTTTCCTACCTCCTATTATAAAGCATTAATTATCCTTACAATTTTTTCCCCCTTCCAGAGTTCTTATTTCCCTTTTAGTTTCATTTCAATCTCTTGCTGCTTCATAGCTTCCAAGTTCTCTTTGTGGCCAAATCACTTTTCTCACCAAGGCTTTCTTGTAGTTTGTTCAGTGTCTTTGCTTTATTCGTATCTCAATTCCTGGTTTGAGACTTTGTACAAGGTTCAGACTCCACCTCCTCCCACACTTCTGCATGGATTTGGTCATACCCTGTTTTGTTCTGACCTTAGATTCCTGTGTTCTTGCTGTTGTTGGCTTCCACTTCTGATGTTTTTGTGCTCAGAGTTCTGATAGTTTTCAGGTCCCTCTATGCTGTCCATGGTCACAGTATTGTGGTCTTCAGGGCCATTTGGAGTCTGGACAGGGTCAGGGTCATTTGAGGACAAAGTCTGCCCTTTTGTGTTCTTTTTATTGATTCTCGTCCTCTAGATTTTTTGACCATCATTCAATCTGATGCTTTAGATCTTTGCAGAAGTAAATGTGAGGGAGTTGGTCTCCAGTATAAACTTTCCCACTTTTAGCTCCCCTTGCTTCTTTGCAGAGGTGGGGCATACTGAATATAATGTCAGACTTTTTTAGCATGTTGATTAGTTTTGCTGAACATTTTTCTCTAGCTACTTGGCAGTCTAAAGCTGATTTTAGATTTAGATGGTAGAATCATGGGAGTCTTTATCAACAACAACAACAACAAAACACCAGAGTTTTATGGATTATCAACTTAAAAGAGGGGAAGAAGGAAGAAGGAAACTGAGAAAAGAAGATGTCAGGAATGTAGCAAGTATGTTATGAGACAGTTTTCCAAGGATGATAGTCTCTTTTCAAAGGGAGCATGGAAAGAGAGGAGATTAGGTGATATGACCTTGACACTCTACTCCTCTTGAAAGCATTCCACCATGTTCTAAGCCAAGTATAACCATAGTATGGTATGCCATTCTGTAGTAGGACAGGTAGTCCCCTGGTTTAGGGGAAGTAGATAATTGTATCTGCATTCCAAAGAAAAGGCTACAATCTTTGGAACAGCTAGGCATGGGGAAAGGAAGGGCTTAACTTCTGAGGAGTAAGAATGAGCAGAGATTTGTCTTTATGATTTGAGCTTATACTCACAGACTAGAAAGGATTTTTTTTTTTTAGGCTTAGTCACTTTGTGAAAATACTTGGATCGACAGCTCCATCCTCATTCTTTTTTCACCAGTTATAGGCTATATGAAGAACCTGATTTTTATTGGTCTAGGTTTGAATCCTGGCTTTGCTATTACCTTGTTCTATGGCCTTACGCAGATCATTTCATCTTTCTGGGTCTCAGTTACTGCTGGAAAATGAGAGAGTAGGGGCAGCTAGATGGCGCAGTGGATAGAGCACCGGCCCTGGAGTCAAGAGGACCTGAGTTCAAATCTGGCCTCAGACACTTAACACTTACTAGCTGTGTGACCCTGGGAAAGTCACTTAACCCCAATTGCCTCACTAAAAAAAAAAAAGAAAATTTAAAAAAAAGAAAATGAGAGAGTTGAAGTGGTTAGTAGGCTTATCATAGACATGAATCCAATAAATCCTAATGGCTCTCTATTGCCTCCAAGATCAAATAGAAAATCCTCTCTTTAGCTATTAAAGCAAGCTGGCCCCTTCCTACCTCTCCAGTCTTTTTACACCTTGCTGTTCCTTAAGCAAGTCACTTCATCTCTTTACTCAGGGCATTTTCACTGTCTATCCTCTACCTGAAACGTTTTTCCTTCTTTGCCTTCTGCTTTCCTTCAAGGCTCATCTCATGTGGGAGAAGTTTAGGGAAGAAGGAACCAGGGAAGAGAGAAGGAAGGACTTAAGTCAAGTGAAATCAACCAAAAAGCATTTATTTATTTATTTATTTTTTAACATATAAGGTATTTTATTTTTTCCGTTACATGTAAAGATAGTTCTCAACTTTTGTTTATACAAGCTTTACAATTTCAGATTTTTCTCCCTCCCTCCCCTCCCTCCCCCGTCCCCTAGACAGCAGGTAATCTGATGTAGGTTATGTCTATATATCTCTATACATATAGATATAGATATATACACACATAATAACATTAATCCTATTTCTGCATTAATCCTGTTACAAGAGAAAAAATCAGAGCAGTGATGCAAAACCTCAAAATAGAAAAAAAAAACAGAAAAAACCAACAGCACCCAAAACAAAAGGAATAATATGGTTCAATCAGCATCTATACTCTACAGTTCTTTCTTTCTTTTTTTTTCTTGGATTTGGAGATCTTCTTCTATCATGTGTTCCCTGGAACTCTTCTGTACCATTGCATTGGTGAGAAGAATATAGTCCATCACAGTAGGTCAAATGTTGATGATACTGTGTACAATGTTCTTCTGGTTCTGCTCATCTCACTCATCATCAGCTCACGTAAGACTCTCCAGGTTTCTCTGAACTCTTCCTGCTCATCATTTCTTACAGCACAATAGTATTCCATTGTATTCATATACTACAACTTGTCCAGCCATTCCCCAATTGATGGGCACCCCCTCAACTTCCAATTCCTTGCTACCACGTAAAGAGCAGCTATAAATATTTTTGTACATGTGGGTCCCTTTCCCCCTTCCATGATTTCTTTGGGCAAAAGACCTAAAAGTGGAATTGCTGGGTCAAAGGGTATGCACAGCTTTATTGCCCTTTGGGCATAATTCCAAATTGCTCTCCAGAAGGGTTGGATCAGCTCACAGCTCCACCAACAATGCATTAGTGTTCCAATTTTCCCACAGCCTCTCCAACATTTATTATTTTCCTTTTTTGTCATTTTAGCCAATCTGATAGGTGTCAGGTGGTACCTCAGAGTTGTTTTAATTTGCATCTCTCTAATCATTAGTGATTTAGAGCATTCAAAAAGCATTTATTAAGCAGCTATTATATTCCAGGCATTGTGCTAGCACTGGGGATACAAATACAAAGAATGAAACAAAACTTAACTTCAAGGGGTTTGCAGTCTTTTAGAAGGTGAGATGGAAGGGTTTGGGCCAGTGAAGTAGGTCTAAGATTGAATATGGGAAGGAAAAATATGACCAAACTTTGGAGAAATTAAGACATATTGGAAGGAGATTAATCTCTAGACCCAGATATTGGTCCAGATTATACTTCAAGTGGGCATCTAGGTGGTGCAATGGATAAAGCACTGGCCCTGGATTCAGGGGGACCTGAGTTAAAATCCAACCTCAGACACTTGACACTTACTAGCTGTGTGACCCCGGGCAAATCACTTAACCCTCATTGCCCCACCAAAAAACCAAAACAAAACTAAAACAAAACCAACAGATTATAATTCCAGATTGAAAAATAATAGAATCAAGGACAATTAATGGGAATATATAATAGGCAGTAGAATTTCAAGTGGTAGACTCAAGAATGACAAGGTAAATAAGAATAGCTTAGTAGAACAAGTAGAGGGTAGAACAAATTAATAGAATGGTTTGGTGAGTGGGGCAAATTGGTGAACTAGAGCAGGGCTTCTTAAACTTTTTCCAATACCAACTCCTTTTTTGCCTGAGAAATTTTTACATGACCCCCACATTCAGTTATGTGATCCCATATAGGGTCGTGACCCATAGTTTAAGAAGCATCAAACTAGAGAAGAGGTTGGGTGCAAAGATGAAAAGAAAATAGGTGTGGCTATTGAGTTATTTAGACTAAGGAAAGGATGTTGAGTGGAGATGTGAAATTATTCATAGAATAATAAATTATTAGAAAAGTTTTCACCAGATGCTTAGGGTTGAGGTGTAAACAGAAATAGTTTTTGTGAAAAACAAGATTGAAAAGAGAGTAGGAAAAGTGTCTAATGACTATCATTGAGCATACAATGTTTCCATTTCTGCCACTGCTGGAGTGACTATTATTGAACTTCCAAGTGTGGGCTGATCTGTCTCCTGGAAGAGAAAGTGAAGGGCCTTGAAGAAAACATCCTCATACTCCCTGGTGTTAAAGAGAATGATATATTCTTTTTTGTGTGTGTGTGTGAGGCAAGTGGGGTTAAGTGACTTGCCCCAGGGTCACACAGCTAGTAAGTGTCAAGTGTCTGAGGCCATATCTGAGCTCAGGTCCTCCTGACTCCAGGGCCGGTGCTTTATCCACTGTGCCACCTAGCTGCCCTGAGAATGACATTTTTTTTTTTTGCAGGGCAATGAAGGTTAAATGACTTGCCCAGGGTCACACAGCTAGTGTCAAGTGTCTGAGGCTGGATTTGAACTCAGGTACTCCTGAGTCCAAGGCCAGTGCTTTATCCACTGCGCCACCTAGCTGCCCCGAGAATGACATATTCTTAAAGGAAATAGAACTGGGGGCAGCTAGGTAGCACAGTGGATAAAGCACCAGCCCTGGTTTCAAGCGGACCTGAGTTCAAATCCATCCTCAGGCACTTGACACTTACTTTCTGTGTGACCCTGGACAAGTCACTTACTTAGCCCTCATTGCCCTGAAAAAGGAAAAAAAGGAAATAGGACTGAGGCTTTAATAGGAACAAATGAGATCTGAGATATAGGAGCTGGAACTTAATTATTGGCAAGATACTGAGAAGTAGAAGGGTGTTAACCCAGAGGTTAAAGAGAAGGGGAAAAGACAGTTATACAATTAGAACTTAAAACAGATTTGAGGATCTTCATGAAGATGACAGAGCTGAATGCTCTGAGGAGGAAAAAGCTGCTTGTCCTCCAGAGAACAATGATATATCAGAGCTTCAAAGCAGTCAGGCAAGAGATTACCCAGTTAGTGTCAGGGGAGACAGTGAAAAATTGTAGCAGTTGGTGATTCCCTGCGTAGAGGTACTGATGCATCTATTTGTCAACCTGATAATGACAATGGAGAGGTTGTTGTCTTCCCAGACCCAACAGAAGACCTCCCAAGGCTTAGCAAAATGGATAACAAGTGCCCCCTGCTGGTGATTCATAGAAGCACAAATGACACTTCCATAAGGAACTTTTAAAGTAGAGGCAATGATTATGAAGTCTTGGGTGTGTGAGATACTGAAAACCAAAGGGGGCACAGTTCATTTTCTTCACTGTCTGTTGCTCACTGAAGAAAAGGGATGCCAAAGAGAAAAATTAATTTGGAAAGCAAGCAGTTGGCTAAGGAGGTGGTGTCTGAGAATGAGATTTGGACTTCAAGCCCGTAGCTTAAAATATGGGGACAACAGATTTGTGACCAGAAATGGATTATACATACATAACAAAGCCTGGTAAGAATATATTTTCTGGATGTCCTAAAATTTAATCCAGAGGGCTTCAAGCTAAAAAGGATGACAGAGAAGATTATCTATTCTGTATCCCCCAAGTTATATATCACGGCGCAGGGCTTGATAACCTTTTTTGCATCATGGACCCCTTTGGCAATTTGGTGAAGCCTGTGGACCCCTTTTCAGAATAACACTTTTAAATGCATAAAATGAAATAGATACGATGGCTTTCCCTCTTTTGATTATCTCTAATTTATGTGTATATTGTGTTGTTTAAAATCTAAATGTGGCTTCTAATCTGCTCTGGATGAGTTCACTTTAATTAAAACAAAATGGGATGGATAAAAGATATTAATAAGCAGGTCTATTCATGTGAAGAAATTTCTCTGTCAGAATTAGGGGAAGAATAACATTATTTGGGTGAAGGTAAGTGGTAGAAGAAACAAGTGATTTTGTCATTAGAGTCTACTATAGACCATTTGGACAGAAAGAGTAAATAGATGCGTTTGGGAAAGACCTCACAAGCCTGCCACAAAAGATTGATATTGATGAATGTGAATTATCTAGACATCTACTAGAGCTCTTTCTCAGTAAAAAGCAGAGCAGCTAATAACTTCTTGATTTACCTTAGTAATCATTTCATTTTTCAAAAGGTGGAGGAACAAACAAGGCAAAGTTCTATTCTGTATATGATTCCCCCTAAAATTGGTGAACTGGTTGATGGTGTAGAAGAAACTTAAAGGGGAAGTGGCTACTCAATCCTAGAGTTTGTGATAAAGAAGGAGTCATTCCAGGCATCCTGTGACTTGCAAACTGGATTTTGGGGAAGCAGATTTCTAGAGGTTCAGAGGAAAGGTAGATAGGATCTCCTGGAGTAAAGTGTTTTAGGGGACATTAACCCACGAGGGCTTAGAGATGCTCAAGAATGAAATTCAGAAAACTGAAAGGGAAATGGTTGCAACAAGGAAGAAATATTGGATTTGTCTGTAGAGACCTATATGAATCCACAGGGAAGCAATTAACTGGGTTGGGGAGGGGGGGAAGACACACTAATGTATCTGATGAAGATATAATATATGTAAGAAATTGATTCAAAGATATAAGAAAAAGAGTCATTCCCCAATAGATGATCAAATGATATCAACTTATATTTCTGAAATCAGGCAAGGTATCAACAACCTTATGAAAAAGTGCTCTATACCACTAATAAAAGGGAAAATACAAATTTGATCAATTCTGAGGTTCTATTTTTTAACCCATCATGTTGGTGAAGATTTAAAAAAAAGGAAAATTACAATTATTGGAGAGTTTGGGGAGGACAGGCATATTATTGCACTGTTAGTGAAGCTATAAATTAGTAGTCATTCTGGAAAGTATATTGCATACATATTCAAAAAGTCACTGAGCCATCTATCTGTCCTTTTATCCAGTGACACAACTACTAGGCATATGCCCTAAAGATGTCAAAGACAGAGAGAAAAGATCTATATGTACAAAAATATTTTATAACAGCATTTCTTGTAGCACAGAACTGGAAACAGTGACCATCAATTAAGAAATAGCTGAACAAAATATATGTGAATGTAATGGAATATTCTTGTGCCATAAGAAATAAGGAAAATGACAGATTCAGAGAATCTGGGAAGACTTGTTTGAATTGATACAGAGCGAAGCAAGCAGAACTGGGAGAACTATTTACAATGACTAAAGTAATGCGAAGGAAGAAACTTTGAAAATTTAAGAAAGGTGACTAATGACAAATCATGACTGCAAAAGAATACATGATGAAGCATGCTTCCTACCTCTTGGCAGAGAGCACAAAATGAGACATTTTTTTCATAGGTGGCCAATGTATGAATTAATTTTTAAAATGTATACTTATTTGTTATAAGGAAGAGGTTCTATTTTTTCTCCGTAGGGAGGAGTCAGGAGAGGGAGTTGGCTGGTAGTGATAGTGATGCCCAAAAAAGGAAGTAAAAGAACATCAATAAAGTATTTAAAAATAGAAGATGGTAGAAAGACATTCAGAAAGACATACAAACAGTACACTCCTAGAACAACCATGACTGACAACCAAATGTATTATATAGTTTAGATGTATTATATGGTTTAAAAACAAAGCATAGTGGGGGCAGCTAGGTGGCGCAGTGGATAGAGCACCAGCCCTGGATTCAGGAGTGCCTGAGTTCAAATCCGGCCTCAGGCACTTGACACTTACTAGCTGTGTGACCCTTGGCAAGTCACTTAACCCCCAATGCCCCGCAAAAAAAAAAAAAATTCTCTGTTAACTATGCTCTTTTTTCTTCTTCTTCTTTTTTTTTTTTTTAAGTGAGGCAATTGGGGTTAAGTGACTTGCCCAGGGTCACACAGCTATTAAGTGTCAAGTGTCTGAGGCCAGATTTGAACTCAGGTACTCCTGACTCCAGGGCTGATGCTCTATCCACTGCGCCACCTAGCTGCCCCCAGAGAATTGCTTTTTCAAATTTTTTTTCTCTTCTTTGTATATAATAATAATAGTAGTAGTAGTAGTAGTAACAGCATTTATATAGTGCTTTAAGTTTTTTTTTTTGCAAAGCACTTTACAAATATTCTCATTTCATCCTCACAACAAGCATGGGAAGCAGTTAAAACTATCATCATCCTGATTTTATAGGTGAGGAAACTGAGGCAAACAAAGATGAAGTAACTTGCCCAGAGTCTCATAGCTAGTAGGTATCTGAGGCTGAATTTGAATTCAGGTTTTCCTCATTCCAGTCCCAGCACTCTATCCACTATATTATATATGGAAATAGTCATGTTTGTTGTTATTTTTCAAGTTCATAAAAAAAGGAAAATTTTTAAAAATATTCTGGAAAATGGAGGATACCATAAGATTGGAGGACAGATGTTCTTCTGGGTTTTTTTTGTTTTTGTTTTTTTTTTAGATAAGGGAATTCTGCAAGCTGTAGGCTGTTAAGCATAACTTTGATTCCTGGGACAATTCTAGAACATTAATGAGATTTGGGGCAAATGCCTAAAAAGGGAAGTGATTAGAAAGAGCCAGCATGGCTTCAACAGGAACAGGCAGTGTCAAACTGACCTTATTTACTTTTTTTTTTTTAGTGAGGCAATTGGGGTTAAGTGACTTGCCCAAGGTCACACAGCTAGTAAGTGTTAAGTGTCTGAGGACGGATTTGAACTCAGTTACTCCTGACTCCAGGGCCGGTGCTCTATCCACTGTGCCACCTAGCTGCCCCCTTATTTACTTTTTTAATACAGCTTGATAATATTCCATTTAGATCAAGCATTCTTAGCCTGGGGTCTGTGAGCTTGTTGCTGTTTTTAGTAACTTTTTTGGGGGTGAGGAAATTGGGGTTAAGTGACTTGCCCAGGGTCACACAACTAATAAGTGTCAAATGTCTGAGGTCGGATTTGAACTCAGGTCCTCTTGAATCCAGGGCTGATGTTCTGCACCACCTACCTGCCCCCAATAAGTATTTCAATATAATCAGTTTCTCTTTGTAACCCTTTGTATTTGATTTTAGGCATTTAAAAACATAATTTTGGGAAGGGGTTGGTAGGCTTCACCAGGCAGCCAGAGGGCTCCATGACACAAGAAAAGATGAAGAACCCCTGAATTAGATGGATTCAGAACTGGATGGACTCAGACTAGTTGTTAATGGTTTAATGTCACTGAATATGCTCTATCATGCTTCCCCATTCTGGTTTCCTGATTTCCTCAAGAGTATACGTTGTTTTTGTTTGTTTGTTTGTTTTTTGAGGGGCAATTGGGGTTAAGTGACTTGCCCAGGGTCACACAGCTAGTAAGTGTTAAGTGTCTGAGGATGGATTTGAACTCAGGTACTCCTGAATCCAGGGCTGATGCTCTATCTACTGCGCCACCTAGCTGCCCCAAGAGAATACGTTTTTAATATACAATGCTATGCATTCCTTTTTATTGGTCAGTCAGCAAGCATTTTTTGTTTTGTTTATTTGTGGGGCAATGAGGGTTAAGTGGCTTGCCCAGGGTCACACAGCTAGTAAGTGTCAAGTGTCTGAGGATGGATTTGAACTCAGGTGCTCCTGAATCCAGGGCTGCCCTGGCAAGCATTAGGTTAATAACCTCTTACTATGTGCCTGATTTCCTCAAGAGTATACTTTCTTGGACTTATGATGAAAAATGCTCTCCACTTTCAGAGAAAGAGCTGATGGAGTCCAAATGCAGATAAAAGCAAATTTTTTTTTTTTTTTTTTAGTGAGGCAATTGGGATTAAGTGACTTGCCCAGTGTCACACAGCTAGTAAGTGTTAAGTGTCTGAGGCCAGATTTGAACTCAGGTACTCCTGACTCTAGGGCCGGTGCTCTATCCATTGAGCTACCTAGCTTCCCCCAAGAAGCAAACTTTTTAAAACTTTCTCTTGAGGTTTGGGTTTTTGTTTTTGGGTCTGCATTGGGGTTTTTTTTCCTCACAAAATGACTATTGTAGAAGTATGTTTTGCATGACTCTGCATGTATCACTGCTCACCTCAATGAGGGAAGAAGGGAGGGTTAGATAGAGAATTTGGAACTCAAGCTTTTAAAAATGAATTAAAAAAATGTTTTTATGTGTAATTGGGAAAAATGAAATATTTTTTAAAGTATACCTTCTTTATTAGTATAAAAAGTGTACCTTTTTATTAGTCAGTCAACAAGCCTTTATTAACCACTCAGTCTGTGTCAGGTTGCTGTGCTAGGCATCGGGTATGCAAGAGCAAAAAAGAGAAAACAGTCAGCTCTCAGGGAGCTTGTTCCAATGGGGAGATAATACGTACAACATACAAATGCATATCTGACCATGTCTCTCCCTTACTCATTAGCTGGGGTCTTTGCCTTTATATTTTCAGAACTTAGGACAGATCTGGCACCTAGGAGGTGCTTAATAATGACAGCTGGTGGTGATGATAATATAATTCTGTATACATATGGGATAAATACAAAATAAATAGAAAGTAGTTTGGAAGCAAGGGCTCTAGCGGCTGGGAGCAGGAAGGGCTCTGTGTAGAATTCTGAAGGTGGCACTTGAGCTTCATCTTGAAGGAAGTGACATATTCTAGGAGGAGCTATTTTGGAAGGAGTGCATTTCAGGCCTGGGAGACAGACGGTGCAAAGGCAGGCACATGGGACAAGGACATGAGTGACGAATACTGAGAGGGCCAGTTTGGCTGAACTGTAGGTAGTGGGAAGGGGAATAATATATGATGAGTTTAGGAAAATTATATGGGGCCAGATTTTGAAAGGCTTTACTATCCTAACAGAGGAATTTCTTTTTTACCCTAGAAGCAGTAGGGAGCCACTGGAATTTATTGAGCAGGGGAGTGACAGTGCTTGAGGAAAATCACTTTGGCAACTGCGTTGAGGTTGGATTGGCATGGAAACAAATGTGAGGCAGAGAAACTCATTAGGAGGCCCATTTCCAAAGTCTAGCTTAAATGTGCTAAGAGCCTGAATTGAGGTGGTAGCAATGTAAGCAGAAATTGGATTGCCTATGAGATATGTTGTTGAAGTAGAAGTTACAGAATCTGGCAATGGATCAGATATTGGGGTGAGGGTACTTGAGGAGTTGAGGATAATGCCAAGGTATTACAAAGCTGAGAGACTAGAATAGAGCCAAGGCCCTCTATAGAAATAGAGAAGTTTAGCAGAGGGGATCCTGTTGGGGAGGGTGGATAAGGAGTTCTGTTTTGAACATGTTGAGTTTCGGGTGTTCTGTCCTCCACACAGGTGCAAAAATGATATTGGTAAAGCAAATAAAGGTCTGACTACAACTCTCCCCTGCTCCAAAAACTCCAGTGTGTTTCTCCTGTTTTTAGGTTAAAATACAAAATTCTTCACAATCTGGTTCCATCTCACCTCTCAGTTTATTACATTTCATGCACTTACAAGAGTATCTTATGTAATCATGGTATCTTTTGTTTTTATATCCCCTATATGCTTCCCTTACACCCTTCCAGAGGACCATACCATATAACAAATAGATTTTTTTTTTAAATAAGAGAAAAAAAATTCAGCAAAATTCATTACCACATGGGAAAAAGAATCATTACCTGCAGAATGAGGGAAAGTCTCTTTTCCCATACAGCTTGAGGTTTTTTTTGTTTGTTTGTTTTTGTTTTTGTTTGTTTTTTTGGTGGGGGGGATATAATAAATTCCCTGGTGGAGCTCTCTGAAGTGAGATCTGGCTACATCATGGCTCAACCCATGTCTAGTCCTGCTGGGGAAGCTACCATCTTGACTTCCTGCTCTGGCCTTGGGTTTGTTTGTAGCCCCCTTTCTTATTGCATCTTGACTTCTAGACAACTTTTCATGAAGTTTTGGGGTGGCAGGAGTCACTTTTCTTTTCTTTTCTTTCTTTTTTTTTTTTTTGGTGAGGCAATTGGGGTTAAGTGACTTGCCCAGGGTCACACAGCTAGTTAAGGGTCTGAGGCTGGATTTGAACTCAGGTCCTCCTGAATCCAGGGCCAGTGCTTTATCCACTGTACTACCTAGCTGCCCCTCACTGGATTTCTTGATCTTTATTTGGTGTGCTGCAGATTTTAAGTTTTGTTTGGGTAGGTATGTGAGAGATGGATGGTCTGTTTCTGTTCAGGAAGCCATCTTGGCTGGAAGATGTTTACCATTCCAGACCCATTTTCTAATTATAGGTCTCAATCCCACCAAGTCTGTGGTGATACAGGGGAGTCAAACTTTTCTGGTTTGATTAGGTTCACATGGCTTGTTATCTGTACTTTGTGTTTCTGTCTATACAGATCTAAGGCCATGGGTTTTATTTCTGACTTCCTTCTTTGATTTTGTCTCCTGTGGATATCTGGACATTTCTATTATTGTTTGTTTGTTTTTTTCCCCCACATCATCTTTAATTTCTAAGGCATCTATTTTAGTGGATATAGGCATGCAGCTTTCTCAGTTTAAAGTTTAAACCTTTTTCAGTTTAAAGCCTTTTTGATTAGATTCACAAGTTCCCAGACAAATACATTTTTACCAGTTCTTGTTAGGCACGCTTAATCTCTTACCCAAGATTCCATCATTCCTGTATTTAAATAATGATATCAAAAAACAAATCCCTTTTTTGGACATCAACTTCTTTTTTTTTTTAATAAAAGTATTTTATTATTTTCCAGTTACATGTAGAGATGGTTTTCAACATTTGTTTTTATAAGATTTCCAATTTCAAATTTCCCCCCCCCCAAAACAGCAGGTAATCTAATATAGGTTATATATGTACAATAACATTAAACATATTTCTGCATTAGTCATGTTATAAGAGAAGAATCAGAGCAAAAAGGAAAAACCTCAAAAAAGAAAAACAACAGCACCAAAACCAAAAGAAATAGGATGCTTCAATCAGCATCCATATTCAACAGTTCTCTTTTTTTTCCTGTATTTGGAGAGCCTTTTCCATCATGAATCCTTTGGAACTTTCTTGTACCGTTGTATTGGTGAGAAGAATTTAGTCTATCACAGCATCAACTTTTTTTGTTTTTTTGTTTTTTGTAAGTTAATTGGGGTTATGTGACTTGTCCAGGGTCACACAGCTAGTAAGTATCAAGTGTCTGAGGCCAGATTTGAACTCAGGTCCTCCTGAATCCAGGGCTGGTGCTCTATCCACTGCACCACCTAGCTGCCCCCATCAACTTCTTTTTAAAAAATTTATTTTATTCTGAACTTAAGAAATAAAACAAGCATTTCTGTAACATAGAATAGAAAAAAAGATGATTGTAATGAAGCAGCAAATCTATTATGTACAACTTCCTATCCCTTTTAAATATGTAATAAAGTTATCATGTAACTCTTCCCCTCCCCCGCCTTTTTTTCCCTTTCCTCTCCCCACTCTAGAGATGACTATATCATTAGGCACAAATATGTATATGTATGTAAAACTGATCTATTCATACTTCTATTTATCAGTTCTTTCTCTGGTTGCAGATAGCATCTTCCTTCATATGTCCTTTGTAGTTAAATTGGGCACTTATAATAGTCAAAATGGTTTATTCACTCAAAGTTGTTTTTAAAACATTATTGTTGGGGGGCAGCTAGGTGGTGCAGTGGATAAAGCACCAGCCCTGGATTCAGGAGGAGCAGAGTTCAAATATGACCTCAGACACTTGACAATTACTAGCTGTGTGACCCTGGGCAAGTCACTTAACCTTCATTGCCCTGCAAAACCAAACCAAAACCAAAAAACAAACAAACCAAAAACCCCAATATTGTTGTTACTGTATACAACATTCTCTTAGTTCTTCTCATCTCATTCTTCATTATTTCATTTAAGTCTGTCCATGTTTTTCTGAGATCTTTGAGTTCATCATTTCTTATAACACAGGAGTATTCCATCACAATCATATCCCACAACTTGTTCAGCCATTCCCCAATTGACAGGCATCCCTGCAATTTCTAATTCTTTGTGACCACAAAGAGAACTGCTATATTTTGGGACTTGTAGGTTCTTTTCCTTTTTCTTTAATCATCTTGGGAAACACACCTAGTAGTGGTCTGCTGGGGTGTAAATAGTTTAATAACTCTTTGGGCATAATTCCATCATCTTCTTAACCATTAGATTGGGAGCACCTTGAGGACATGGACTGTCTTTTGTCTTGTTTTGTATCTCCTATATTTAGCACAGTGTCTGGCACATAGTAGGTGCTTAATAAATATTTATTGACTGACTACTCAGCTGTTTACTTCCTAAATCTGTTTTTTATCTTTCAAAGCCCTTGTCTTCAATTGGCAACCATAATGAAAATTCTGCCTGAGTCCTGAATCTTATCCAGTACTTTGTAATCATTAGCAATGCTTTCTGGATTCCTTCTGGCACTATCGACTGTGCTAGAAGTGAGCAGTGGTATCTAGTTTGACAAGTCTTGGTGGTTTTTCTGTCTTAGCTATTTTCCCTGGGAAGACTACAGAGCTACCTTTTGTTGTCAGGTTGATGGATAGGAGATTTTGGATTTCAGTTAAGTGGTCTCCTGGACTGAAGTATCAGTTTATCAAAAGCAGAAAAAGGGCAGCACAGGTAACCATATTGAAGCCCTCTGTCCAGTAGGCCTCACTTACCGAGGCTGTTAGCTGTGGGGAAATATAGCAAGACCTCTAAAGAACTGACGGTCTCAGTTTCAGAAGGTGTGAAGGATGAGGAGGATATTCTGGTTATGCATAGAGATCCTGCTGGGATACATTCCTGCCATTGTGACAGAACAACACACGAGCTTTGTACAGAATGCAAATTGGTCTCTTTATTAGGGATGGCAGAAGAGGCCATTCTGCCCTTCAGATGACTGGAGGAATGAAGTATTTTTTGAAAAAATGGGCAAAGTATTTCTCCCCCTGCCTTCCCCCCCACCGGGGCAATGAGGGTTAAGTGACTTACCCAGGGTCACACAGCTAGTAAGGGTCAAGTGTCTGAGGTCACATTTGAACTCAGGTCCTCCTGAATCCAGGGCTGGTGCTTTATCCACTGTGCCACCTAGCTGCCCCCATGGACAAAGTATTTCAATAGGAACATGAAGGAAAAGAACACAGAGAGACATAGGGGTAATCCTAACTTGTGCTATGAAGTTGAGGAAAAATAGGATTTAAGGCAGAGAAAAGGGTCATGGAACTGAACAGGTTCTGTGATAGGTTTGAGACTCTTCTCATAGAAGATAGAGCTGGGCCCTCTGAGGAGGAAGCACTTTCTCCTACTCCAAACTTTTGATCTCCCACCTTTTTTTTTTTTTGGTGGGGCAATGAGGATTGTGACTTGCCTGGGGTCACACAGCTAGTAAATGTCAAGTGTCTGAGGCCGGATTTCAACTCAAGTACTCCTGAATCCAGGGCCAGTGCTTTATCCACTGTGCCATCTAGCTGCCCCTCCCACCTTTCTAAGTAAAACATTTTTAAAAACAGCCCAATATCTGTATATTTGGTTATAAGTTTACATGTGTACTACTATACAGATAAATCATGTATATTATAGACACTCAAAAATGTAAATT
This sequence comes from Dromiciops gliroides, assembly GCF_019393635.1. Taxonomy (NCBI): domain Eukaryota; kingdom Metazoa; phylum Chordata; class Mammalia; order Microbiotheria; family Microbiotheriidae; genus Dromiciops; species Dromiciops gliroides. The sequence goes on from NC_057861.1 coordinate 488,766,645, forward strand.
GAGAAAGGATGAGATAAAGATTAAATAAATAATATGTAAAAATATTTTTATTTTATCAATGCAGCAAAACATCTTTTGCTTACTAAAACATTAATAATATTATCTATGGTAACATAATATTAAATATAACAAATGTTTGTTGTTCAGTTGTGTCTGACTCTTTGAAACCCCCATGGACCATACTGGCCACGGGTTTTCTTGGCAAAGATACTGGAGTAGTTTACCATTTTCTTCTCTAGTAGATTAAGGCAAACAGAGGTAAAGTGACTTGCTCAGAATCAATCACACAGCTAGTCAGTGTCTGAGATAGGATTTGAACTAGGGTCTTCCTGACTCCAGGTCCAGTGTTCTATCCACTGAGCCATCTAGCTGGTCCATAACAAATATACTTAACAAATATTATATATAACAATGTTTCTAGTGAAAGCAGCGTTATTTAATAAATACCTCTATGTCCTAGAGGATAGGACAGACTTGTTGTTTACTCATTAATTATTATTATTAAGTGTTTTGATTAATGTAACTAGTCAAGCAGGTGAATTTCTTTTTTAGATACCTTTTAATTGAGAGACATAAAATAATTTGTTATTAATTACTTCATTTGATTAATGTAGCTAGTCAAGCGAGTTTCTTTTTAGATACTTTTTATTGAAAGATACACAATATGACAATCAAATAATATTTTAACAGCAATCATAATTTTTCAACAGGAGTCACTTCTCTGTAGACATACACCATATACCAAGCAAAGCGACTTGCAAAAGTGAATTGTCCCTGATTTCAGCTGAGCAGAAAGTTTCCTATATAAATACATTTCTCCTCACATAGGTCTTCTCTAACATTTTTAGACATACTTGGTAGTTGCTTAGTTCCCAAACTTTTAAGTAACAGAAAATTTTGCTGGAACATTTTTCTATTGGGCCCCCTTCCCATCTTTCTTGAATTTGGAGTCCTGAGATGTCTGAGCTCTTAGTGTTATTTTCATCTTTTATAGGAGCATTTAAATTTAGCAGCAGCTCTAGTTTTTGTCCAAATAATCCACAGCTGGTTGCAGTGGGTGAGTGGTTTTCCAATATGCCTCTGAAGATTATGGCCCAAGTCTATCTATACCTGTGGGCAACAAATGACTGGCAGCATTAGAGATCACATTGGAAATAGACCCCAGGGTCATCGGATGGGCTTACCCAGCCCCTTTCTACTTTCTCTCTTTCTGTCTCTGTGTGTACACAACACACAAAAACTTCATCTATAGGAGTGCTAGAGGGCTGCAGGCTGGACAGATGTAACAATCACATTTACCTTAGTGGTAGAAGCATTTCTTTTTAAGGGCTCAGACCAATGACTCCAAGTCTACATTGATCTGTTTAGGAGATGTTTTCCTCTGTAAAATGAAACTTCGAGGAGTCACCAGCAGAGCTAAGCAAGACACTGAGATCTGCCATCCTCTGATTTTTCCACCTTTTTTTTTTCCTGTCTCAACCCCATTTAGAGATAGCCTTATCTTTGGAATAGTTTTTCTATTCATTCCTGGTTTCTTAATAGGTTTCTGGACTTTAAAACTCCTGATGACCTGGTTTCAGCCTTATTACACACTATTACCCATCACATGGTCTTTGGTTCAGCCAAACTAGCCTTCTTACTAGTCCTCATGCATGATATTCCATTTCCCATTTCCCTGTCTTTGGACTGGGTGTTCCCTTAACTTGGAATGTACTTCCTTCTCATCTCTAACTCTTAGAATACCTAGTTTCTGTCAAGGTTCACTTTAAGTCCAATTTTCCAACTGGGTATGGAGTCAGGAACACCTGAGTTCAAATCATACCTCTGACATTTACCAGGCATGTGACCAAGTCAGTTAATTAACCTTCCTAAGCCTCAGTTTCCTCATCTGTAAAATGAAGGGGTTGGACCATAAGACTTAAAAGGTCACTCAACTCAAAAACCTATAAAACTATGAGTCTAAATTCAGAAGAGGGGGGAATTTGGCTGAAAAAAGCATTATGCAGGGGGCAGCTTTGTGACACAGTGGATAAAGCACTAGCCCTGGATTCAGGAGGACCTCAGTTCAAATCTGGCCTTAGACACTGACACTTATTAGCTGTGTGAGCCTGGGCAAGTCACTTAACCCTCATTGCCCCGCAAAACAAACAAACAAACAGAAAACCCAAAAGAACAAACAACTCATTATGTCTCCTTTACCTGGGTTACACTTTCTCACTGAATAATGAAAAGTGATGTACCCACTGCTGGCTTAGTGTTGTGATTGAGGACAGTACTGAGGACATTGGATTGGGACTGTGTAGGGGACGGAGGGTACAAGGAGAATTTTCCTGTGCACTTGGCACATTAGGCCAGTGGTGGGAAGGTTGTAGTTGTTTTCAAGACTAGCCCACATTTGAGGGAGGGGTGGGGATTGCTACCCTTCTTTGGGATCTTCTCACCCTCTGATTAGTTCATCACACATCCCTATCATACCATGACCCCCATTTAGGATTAGCAGCATGCTGACAAATGTTTCCCATTTTAAATTCTTCTTAGAATCCTTACCTCCTTACATAATCCACCATTTCCTAAGGATCTGCAGTTTGTCCGTGTGGTAATCCCTTCATCAACACAGACCACAATGTTCCTACAAGTTAATCAATAGTCTTCAGAAGTTACTGTGTCTAAAATATTTATCAGCCTTGCAGCCCAATCAGTAATGAATGAGTGGCTCTCTAAGCTTGGTTATGATGGTCCTTGGACAGCAGATAATCCATCACTGGGCCTATTCTCAGCGCTTTTTCATCTTGAAGAGGAACTAATAGAATTTGTGTCCCACTGACATCCTACATTAGCCCAGAGTAACCTCTATCACCACCACACTGAGGTACTGGAGTAAAACATTAGTACTTCAGGCTAGTTGAGCATTTGTACATGTAGCTTTTCTTTTTTAATGGTTCTGGATATTTTTGTCAGCTTAGTTTTGCTGCCATTGTAAGCTAACCACTCCTCAGAAGTAGATCAGAATACCAAGACTTACTTCTTACACATCCTCTTACTCCAGTAACACCTTTTGTACTTTACTTAACTTACTGAACTGTAGTTAAGAAGTGTCTCAAGTAAGGCTGCATCCATATGGTCCATCTCCATAGGAACTGGCCTCCTGCTAATTAAGTTTAAATGGTTATAGGTTTGTGCTACATGCAGAGTGAGGAAATTCATATGGTACTAGAATCTTCATAATAACCTATGGGAAGATAAGCCTGAAAAAGTTCCTTAAAGGCATTTAGTCTGCCTCAACTCCTCCATTAGATTGTGGTCTCTTTAAGGACAGGTATTGTTTTTCCACCCTTATTTGTGTGCTCAACCCTTAGCATAGTGCCTGGCTTGTAGTAGATGCTTAATAAATGCTAATTGAGTGATTAAATCTTAACCAGTGCAAGAATCTTATTTACGATGCTCAGATTCAAAGCGGGTAGGAAACACTGGAAATTAGTTGGGTGAATCACATTGTAGGGGGCAGCTAGATGGTTCAGTGAATAGAGTGCCTGGCCCAAGTCAAGAAGAATAGTCTTCCAGAGTTCAAATCCAGACTCAAACAAGTACTCAGACTATACAAGCTGTGTGACCTTGAGCAAACCTCTCCAGTATTTTTGCCAAGAAAATCCCAAACGGGGTCATGAAGAGTTGGACACAACTGAACAACAACAAAAATTACATTGTATATTCTTCCTTTTTGCAACACCTGTCTTTTCTCATCTGGCCTCCAAAGCTGATGCAGGGTAGGTTTTTGCTGTGATAGAAAACTGTCAGAGTAGGATCAGTTTTGTGATAAGGGGTGGAAGGGAGGACAAATTCTTGAACAGGGGTTCTTTTTTTTTTTTTTTAATATATTTTTAGTGAGGCAATTGGGGTTAAGTAACTTGCCCAGGGTCACACAGGTAGTAAGTGTTAAGTGTCTGAGGCCGGATTTGAACTCAGGTACTCCTGACTCCAGGGCCGGTGCTTTATCCACTACTCCACCTAGCTGCCCCAAACAGGGGTTCTTAACATGGGGTCTTATGAACTATTTTGTCTTTAAATTTAAATTTTTACTCCCCCCCCATTACATGTAAGAACAATTTTTTGTTTTGTTTTGTTTTTTGTCCTTTTAGTGAGGTACTTGGGGTTAAATGACTTGCCCAGGGTCATACAGCTAGTAAGTGTTAAGTGTCTGAGCCTGGATTTGAACTCAGATACTCCTGACTCCAGGGCCGGTGCTCTATCCACTGTGCCACCTAGCTGCCCCAAGAACAATTTTTAACATTCATTTTTTAAATCATAAAAGTATTATTTTCCAGTTACATGTAAAGATAGTTTTCAACATTTGTTTTCATAAGGTTTCTAGTTCCAAATTTTTCTCCCTTTCTCTCTTCCCTCCCTCCCCAAGACAGAAAGCAATCTAATATAGGTTATATATGTACAATCACATTAAACATATTTCTGCATTTGTCTTTAACATTCATTTTCCATACACTTTTTTTGTTTGTTTTTTGTGGGGCAATGAGGCTTAAGTGACTTGCCCAAGGTCACACAGCTGGTGTCAAGTGTCTCATTAACATTCATTTTTAAAAATTTTTGAGTTCTAGATTCTTTCTCTCCCTCCCTAACCATCTCCCCTTCATTGAAAAGGCAAGTAATTTGACATAGGTTATACATGTACAGTCATGCAAAACATATTTCCATGTTAGTCATGTAAAAGAAAACAGACAAAAAAGAAACAAGAAAAAGAAAGCAAAGAAAAATTATGCTCCTATTTGCATTCAGACTCCATCAGTTCTTTCTCTGGAGGTGGATAGCATTTTTTATCATGAGCTCTTACGAATTGTCTTGGATCATTATATTGCTCAAAATAGCTAAGTCAGTCACTTCACATTGATCATAATACAATACTGCTGTTACTATATACAGTGTTCTGGTTCTGCTCATTTCACTTTACATCAGTTCATCCAGGTTTTTCTGAGAGCATCCTGCTCATCCTTTCTTATAGTACAATAGTATTCCATTCCATTTGGGATCTTAGTTCTTAGCATGGCTCCTGCCTATCTTTTCTGCACTAAGACTTTTGAGACACTCTGTATAATAAGCACTTAATAAATGCTTTTTCATTTATTCAGTCATTTCTTTCTCACTCCACAATCCCATCCTTTGTTCTTCACCTAAGAACTGTGTCCCTCCTGAAATCCACCAGTCATGCATGGTCTTTGCAGCTGAGACTTAAAATAAGTTTCAAAATATACTATTTGTTTTTATTTTAAAATCATAAGTTTGGAAGGAATCTTAAAAGATCATTTAATCTATCCTTTACTTTCAGCCAGGAAAATACCTGTGTCATCCCAAAAAGATCTATTTTTTAAGGTCATGATTCAGTAACTTTTGTTGATTTGAGTGGCTTTATTAGGACTGAACAGTGTTTGTAGATGCTATTGACAGGTTACTCTAAAGAAAACAAAGAAATATTTATATGTTGGTATTAGAAACTGCCCAAGTCCCCGGGAGTATTTAGACTAAGGAGTTCCAAAGAAAGAAATTTTATAGTCTCCTTAAATAACTTGTTATTACCCATCAAAATTTTTAGGAAATTCTTTCTGAACTAATCTTAATCCATATCACTATAATTTAAATGCATTTCATCTTTTCCTTTATGAAGAATATTTGAGTATTATGATGAATTTCTGGTTCCTAACTATTTCTGGAATATCCCCAAGTCATTCTGTGTGAAATTCTCAAATCAAAGTTTGATTTCATTTAAGATTACAAGAAATGCAAGACATGCTACTGTTTTAGGATGAAGGCATTTGGGATATGAGTGAGGAGTCATGAAATTAAGCAATTCCTACTCTTGGAAATCATTGGCTTAGGAAACTATTTTGAATTTTTCAAGCGGAATTCTACTCTGCTCTGTAAAATGTAAGTTTTGGAAAAAAGTCACTGAGAGTCAACAATGTTTAGTCCTTAAGTACAAAAAGAGAATAAGGCAGCTGGGTGGTGCAGTGGATAGAGCACTGGTCCTGGAGTTAGGAGGACCTGAGTTCAAATGTGGCCTCAGACACTTGACACTTATTGGCTGTGTGACACTGGTTAAGTCACAACCCCAATTGCCTCAGACATCTGGGCCAACTCATTTAAAGCTCCCTTGCCTCACTTTCTTCCTGTAGATCACCATTCTGTGTAATGATTTTTACCAAACCAATGCCGCAAGAGGTTTGAGTTCCCTGTTCCCTGAACTCAGGAAAGGGACCACAGACAGCTAGACATCTGCCTGCCCCTCACCTTCATCTCCTTCCCTTTCCTTCCCTCATCTCATCTCTCCCTCACTCTCCCACCTTGTTCCTCTCTCCCCTCACTTATCCCTTTCTTTCACCCCTCACCCTCTCCTTCACCTTTTTCCTACCCCTTCCTTTCCCCCCACACCTTACCTGGCTGATCACCAAGGATCGTGCATGTGTTATGTGTGTGCATGTTTGAGGGAGGAAAAAAGTCAGCTCAACTGATGAATGCATTTGGAAAACATGTGCAATGTGTAATATTTGGGGACCTTTTGCCTCCAGGAACAGGGAGAGAAAAAATTGTCAGCTTAACTATATAATACTCACAACAAAGATATCTGAGGCTGGAGAGGCATACTCTGAGGGCATTCCTGTTACTACAGGTTTCCTGTCTGTAGAAACACATTTCTTCTCATAACACTCAGAGAACCAGATTCTTGTGGCAGGAGATAGTTTCTCAGTACATTCCTGCTACCACAGGCTTGCTCTCTGTGGAAACACATTTAGGCTCAGAACACTAAAAAGACAGGATACTTGTTGCATTATCCACAGTATTTGATAATATTTTAGTTGACTCAAGCCTGGTCTCTGTATAAGCTAATCTTGTTTGAGAAAACCCAGACCTCTCATCGTGGTCATGTTGCATTATCAAAATTGTGCATGATCTGAGGCACAAAACAAAAACCAAAATGCTGCAAAGTAGGCAGGACAGGTATTATCATCTCCTTTTTACAGATAAGGAAACTGAGGCTCTGTAACATTGAATGGCTTATTTGAGATCACACAGCTAGTAAGCTGGGGAGTAAGACTTGAATCTAGGTGTTTTACCACCAAACTTAATGAATTTATATTATATAAATCTTGCCCTTAAATAGATAATATAAAATGCTCAAGTAATATAAAAGCAGGTTGCAGTTATTTCATCCCATGATGGTTTTTTGAAGGCCATTGTTACCCTCCTGTTCCATCAACTTCAGTAGCTCCTGACTGCCTCCAGGATCAAATATAACATTCCCAGGCCTTTAAAATTCCCCATAACCTGGCCTGTTCCTACCTTTGTAGTCTTATCACTCCTTATACCTCCCCAGTACTCTGTGACCCAGTGACACTGGCCTACTTGCTCTTCCAGTCACTAGACACCCATTTCCAGACTTTGGAATTCACTTCCTTACTCCTCGTGCCTGGAATTCTCAGTCCCCATTTCCACCTTCTGCTTTCCCTGACTTCTTTGAAGTCTCAGCTAAGATCTCACCTTCTGCAAGAGGCTTTTATTCATCTCCCTTCATTCTGGTTCCTTCCCTTCATTAATTATCTCCAATTTACAGTGATTATCCTAGCCAGCATATCTAGAAATGATGCAAAGGAAAGAAATTAGGGCACTTTATTAAAAAGTTCAGATATACTTAATGGTGTAAGGAAGCAGTAATTATCTCCAATTTATCCTGTATGTGGCTTATGTATACATAGTTGTTTGCATGCTATCTCCCTCATTCAATTGGACTGTCTTTTACCTTTCTTTGTGTCCCTAGTGCTTAGCACAGTGGAGGCATCTAACAAACGATTGTTGATTTATGAGAACCATTAGTTATTTGCCATTTCAAAGTGCCAACTCTCAGTTTTCCATGTCAGAATTATTTTTGCATTGCTCATTATTTATATTTTCTCCAGCAGGCTTTCCTGCATTCTTAATGTCCTTTCTAATGCTATTCTGGAAGTTTCCTTCTTTAGATACATACTAACTAGCTATGGGATAATATGGAAAATCTCAACTCCTCAGAGCCTCTGTTTCTTTATCTATAAAATGGGGATAATAATACATACCTCATAAGAATGGTCTGAAGAAAAAGTTTTGCAAACATTAAAGTGCTTCATAAATATGTCCATTGTTAAAGATACCCAGCCTTCACTTTTTTCGGGGCAATGAAGGTAAAGTGACTTGCCCAGGGTCACACAGCTAGTAAGTGTCAAAGTGTCTGAGACTGGATTTGAACTCAGGTCCTCCTGAATCCAGGGTTGGTGCTTTGTTCACTGCGCCACCTAGCTGCCCCCTTCACTTCTTGTAAGGACAGTACCTATCTACCTCTCTTTCTCATGTTGACATTTTGATTTCTCTAATTCAGAGGTTGCTGTGGTTAAACCACAGGAAGATGATTAGCCATTTTGTGTTTCCCTTCCCATAATGCCGATTATCCAAAGTCAGTTGGTAAATGTGTCCATAAATTAAATCAATGCAACCAAGTGTTTAATATTTCTGGGAGAGTGAGTTTGCTTTCCCCAAAGTGAATTTGATCCCTTTTCAACAAGAAGCTTTCCGGTGCTAAATAACTGTCTGGTTTTCTATCGAGAATGCAGTAACATTTCCAAAGTAGGTTCTGCTGGAGGAAAACAAATCAGTACTAATGACAGGCTGGATTTGTTTTTTAGTTTTGTATTCCATTTATTGCATGATGCTTCTGGGAAGGTCAATGGAATTTTTCAGTAGTTGTGATTGATTATTTTACAGGATGGCATCAGTCTCCCACTATCTTCCAATCAGAATGTTTTTTGTACTGTGCACATCACAGATACTGCTCGAATTAATTAAACTAAGTTGAACTAAACTGAATTGAAAGTATAAATGGGGGGGTAGCTAGGTGGTGCAGTGGATAAATCACTGGCCCTGGATTCAGGAGGACCTGAGTTCAAGTCCAGCCTCAGACACTTTGACACTTACTAGCTGTGTGACCCTGAGCAAGTCACTTAACCCTCATTGCCCTGCAAAAGGAAGGAAGGAAGGAAGGAAGGAAGGAAGGAAGGAAGGAAGGAAGGAAGGAAGGAAGGAAGGAAGGAAGGAAGGAAGGAAGGAAGGAAGGAAGGAAGGAAGGAAGGAAGGAAGGAAGGAAGGAAGGAAGGAAGGAAGGAAAGAAGGAAGGAAGGAAGGAAGAAAGAAAGAAAGAATAAATGGCTGTTACATAAAACTCTTTTTTACAACATAGCAATAGGCCAAAAAAAATTCCAATTGGAAAGCCATTCTTTCTGTTTTGGATTTAGTATAATTTATATCTTCATTTCTTCTTATTGAAATCCTCTTGACCAGTTCAGTTGCCATCTCTTCCATGAAGCATTACCTGAACTCCCAATTAGAAGCGATCCCTTTTTCCTTAGCTCCTAGATCACTTTCTCTACATCAACAAAACTTTATTAAGCATCTACTCTGTGCCAGGCACTATAAAGGAGCATACAATATAATGTTGGAGAGAAAATGTAAACATCTATGTAAGAAGAAACTCTATACAGGATAAATGGGAAATAATCAACAGAGGGAAGGTACCAAAATTGGGGATTAGGAAAGACTTCTTGGAGAAAGTGAGATCTTAGCTGAGACTTGAAGGAAGCCAGGAAAGCCAGGAGGTAGAGATGAGGAGGAAGAGAGTTCTAGGATTGGGGGACAGCTAATAAGAGTGCCTGGAACTGGGGGATAAATTGTCTTGTTGAGGAAATAGCAAGGAGGCCTTTATGCCTATGGGTGTAGAGTAAATGGAGGAAAGGAAGGTGTAAGAAGACTGGGAGAGACAGAAAGCGAGTGCGAGCGAGAGAGCAAGAGAGCAAGAGAAAGAGAGAGAGAGAGAGAGAGAGAGAGAGAGAGAGAGAGAGAGAGAGAGAGAGAGAGAGAGAGAGAGAGAGAGATTATGAAAGGCTTTAAATGCCAAATAAAGGATTTTATAATTGGTCCCATAGGTCATAGGGAGCCATTGGTGTTCATTGAATAGTTCATTGGCATTCAGACCTGTGATTTTGGAGGATCTTTTTGACAGCTTAGTGGAGGATGAACTAGAGTAGGGAAAGAGACATGTGACAGGGAGATCAACCAGCAGGCTATTGCAGCAGTCCAGGAGTGAGGAAATGAGAGCCTGTACTAGACTTTGTCCTTGTCGCATTCTATCTCGTATCCTATTTATTTTTGTACATGTCATAGCCATTCATTATATCGTAAGTTCCTTTTCATTTTTATTTTAGCTCCAGCACAAGGGGCAGGACATTGAACACAGCAAGTATTTAATAAATACAGGTTGTTCCAAAAATCTTAGTGTATTCTAAAGCTTTAATATCTTTTAACTTCACTGAATTCACATCAAGTCACATAAGAGTTTAATATTTCAATTCAATGAGGCCATAGTCCATGTTTCTCTTACTTCACCATTGCCCCAAGAAGCTCATTATTTGGAAAACCTCATCATCCTGCAAGATCTCATTAGCTTCATCACTCCCCTCTGATTGAAAGGGTAGAGCCATAAACTCCAAAATCTTCCATTAAAGGAGGGAGGTCAGCTCAGAAATCTTATTTCTCCCCTGACTGCACTACTCTGGGACCTCTCTTCTCCTCCATGCCCTTTCTCTTCCTTTCAGCTTCCTTTCATGTGTTGTCCTTCCCCATTAGATCATAAGCTCTTTAAGGACAGGGAACTGTCTTTTTTTTTTTTTTTTTTTTTTTTGGTCAGGGCAATGAGGGTTAAGTGACTTGCCCAGGGTCACATAGTCAAGTATCAGAGGTCAGATTTGAACTCACGTCCTCCTGAATCCATGGCCGGTGCTTTATCCACTGTGCTACCTGGCTGCCCCCAGGGAACTCTTTTTTGGTGAGTCCAGTGCTTAATGAATATGTATTGACTGATGTGTCTAGAGCAAGTGGTATTTGAAGACTTTTAAACAGTTAAAAGTCCTCTTGTAATATAGGTATAAAGTCATATAGAACTAGATTAAGACGGTTGCAGTTGGTATTGTATATCACATGGACCCTAAAATCTAGGAATCCAATTTGACTATAATTGGTGTGTTTGTTTTTAAAATTCAGGACTTTTGAACAATGACAGCCTACAATTAAAGCTGCTGATATTAATTAACTTTTATCATCTCCCTTTGCTCAGGAAAGCAAGCAAATTATTCTCAGGAGCAAGTTGTGTTCACTAGTAAGATATGACTGATATTTATTTACCTGACATTTCATTTTGTAAGATGCTTTTTCATCAGATCACAGAATCATTGTTGGAAGGGATTTTTGAGGTCATCTTTTTCTTTTTCTTTCTTTCTTCTTTTTTTGAGGTCATCTTTTTCAACTCCTTCATTTTGCAGATGAGAAAATTGAAGCCTAGAGAGGTTACCCAAAGTTACTTTAAATAATTATCTTGATGCATGTGTATTAGAGAACAGCTAGGTGGGGCAGTGGGTAGGACACTGGGCCTCAAGTCAGGAAGACTCATCTTCCTGAGTTCAGATCTGGCCTCAACTAGCTGAGTGACCCTGGGCAGGTCACTTAACCCTGTTTTCCTCAGTTTCCTCATCTGTAAACTGAGTTGGAAAAGGAAATAGCAAACCACTCCAGTATCTTTGGCAAGAACACTCTAAATGGGGTCAGGAAAAGTTGGACACAACTGAAAAACAGCTGAGCAACTGGAGAGTGCCAAGAGTTTTAGTGATTTTTCCAAAATCACACAGCTGATAAATGTCAAAGGCAAGACTTAAATTTAAGTCTTCCTGACTGTGAGTCAAATTGCCTGTCTATTCACTAGGCCTTTAACATTACCCTCAGCTCTCTCCTCCTTTCAGTCAATAAGATGGCCTTTCTCTTTGTCAAGGCCAAGCCCTCCCATCTTCTCTGGCAGACTGGGATCTCACTCTTTCTTTTTACCTTTCTCCCCTTCCTCTCTCTCCATCCTCTCCCTTCCTCTCCAATGCTTTGTTTCCTCATCTCCTCCCCCTCCTCCTTTTTCTGTCTTTCTCTCTCCGTCCCATGCTACGTACTTTTCACTTCTCCCTCTCTGCTAGTTCCTTCTCTGTTGCCTTCAAACACGTTCATTCTTAAAAACACTTCACTAGGTGCTACTATCCTCTCAAGCTATGGCTCTGTATATCTCCTCCCTTTCTCAGTCTAAACTCCTTGAAAAAAGCAGTCTATACTTGCTGCCTTCTTTTTTTTGCAGGGCAATGAGGGTTAAGTGACTTGCCCAGAGTCACACAGCTAGTAAGTGTCAAGAGTCTGAGGTCAGATTTGAACTCAGGTCCTCCTGAATCCAGGGCCAGTGCTTTATCCACTGCACCACATAGCTGCCCCTACTTTTGCCTTGCTGCCTCCTTTTTATCCTCACACTCGGTCCTTAAACCTTTGCAGTTTGGCTTCCAATCTCATCATTTAACTGAAAGTGCCTTTTCCAAAGTTATCAGTGGTCCCTTAATTGTCAATGGCAAAGTCCAGGTGAGAACCCAAGTGGAAAGGGATGTCAAATAAGGCGAGCTGAACCTAGAAAACAATTTACATGAAAACAGTTCATGCTGTTTAAAAGAAAAAAGCTTCAACAAACTTAAGAACACTGATCAGTGCAATGAACAAGTACAATTCCAGTGATTGATGATGAAACATAATAACCATCTCCCAACAAAGAGGTCACAGACTCAAGATACAAAATGAGACAGACATTTTTGGACTCGGCTAATGTGGCTAATACTTGTCCTCTTGTGCATATTTGTTACAAGTATTTTGTTTTCCTTTTTGTTTTCAAGGGAAGAGGGAGGTGAGAGGAAGAAAAATGCTTGTTATTTGAAAATAAAGTAAAAGTATAAAAAAGGGGGGGGCGGAGATTGCATGCTTGCCATATGCCAAAAATTATGCTGTGTTTGGGCTAGAGATTCAAAAAGAGAGTGGGAGAAATGAGGTAATAAGTGGGGGGAAATGGGGAAGCATGGTACATATGAGGGGAGGTTCAGGGTATATTTTGGTTTGAGAAGTTACTAAGATGGTGGGAGAATGTAGAGGTTTAGATTAATACACTTGTTAAGGTAATGATGTTCAATTTGATTCTAGATCTAGAACTGGTAATCTTGAGTTGGCAGTGAGGTGGGGCAAAAGTCAGCAGAATAGATTAGGAGATGGCTAGGCCTAGAGTGAAGCATGGTTAGAACCTGTTCTAGGTATCGTTGGTGACTGAGGCAGTAATCAATCAGAGCAGACGTTCAAGGGATTAAAGAGTTAAGTTCACTGGGACATGGTTTCTGGTCCACACAACATGGCAGTTAGTACGGAAAAGAGCAAGGATCAAAGTAAAGTACAGCTGGAACCCAAGAGATGAAATGAGCAGGAAATCTGGAGCAGGTCAGATGTTCTAAAGGCCAAGGGTTTGTGAGTTGGTTGGGGTTTTTTGTCAAAAAATGTGGGGAGCACCACAGAACTGCTCCTTAGTTTGCACTCAAGCTGTTTCTTAGAAGCTCGGTTCCTTTTTATTTTGGAGGTTAGCATCCATAACCCATACTTGACCTCGATGGCCTGCTCTTTCTGACTCAGCAATACCTGCTAAACTGTTGACGAGTATATCTGTGATTTTACCCCAATTATACGTAAAAACAATTTTCATCATTCATTTTAAAAATTTAGTTCCAAATTCTCTTCCACCCTACCCAGTCTTCCTCTTTGAGAAGGCATGCCATTTGACATAGCCTATATGTGTTTAGTCATGTAAAACATATTTCCATATTAGTTATGTCGTAAAATAAAACATAGACCAAAATAAAAACTCAAGAAAAATAAAGGTTTTTCAAAGTATGCTCCGATCTGTACTCAGTCCATCAGTTTTCTCTCTCTGGAGATGGACAACATTTTTCATCATAAGTCCTTCAGAGTTGTCTTGGATCATTGTATTGCTAAGAATAGTGAAGTCATTCACAAATGATCATCCCATAACATTGCTGTTACTGTGTACAATGTTCTCCTGGTTCTACTCATTTCACTTTGCATCAGTTCATGTAAGTCTTTCCATACGCCTAGTTTTTTACCCCAGAATTCCTTCCCAGGTTTGGTGTTCTTGGAGTGGTAAAGTACTATTAGTAGAAACAAATCCTCTATCATTTTGGTTGGATTGAGGGTGAGAAAGTGGGTTGGGTTTTATACAGACTATGCTGACTTTTATGTCCTTTTCTTTAGACCCTTTTGTCTGTCCACTGGGTCCAAGATTCTTGCGTTTATAAACCAAAGCATCCTGTACATTAGAGTTTCCCTGCAATTCCAGAGTTGGTAGTGGTAGATTGGTCAAGGTCATGGTGAGCCCATCCTAGCAAAGACCAATGGGGTATGTGGTAGATACAGAGTGAGGAAGGGACTTCCTGCCTGTAGGCCCATAAACTTAGTAAATGAAGGGAAGAGAAAAGACAGATTGCTAGGTAGACTCTAACTTTCCAAGGTAGTCATTGACTTTGGAGACCATTGATATTGAGACTGTCCTACTCAGATCTGTTATGGATCAGTAGTCTTCAGCTAGAGATCATTGTGGCCAGTGGCCAATTAAAGCATCTGGCAGGCTGAACACCACTCATTAAATGCACACAGTTTTGCTCAAGAGAGATTTATAATGAGGGCCATCAAGCAAATGGGATCATGGATTTAGAGCTTTAATAGTTCTTACAGGTCATCTAATCTAGTGCCCTTGTTTTACAAATGAGGAAGCTTAGATTGAGAGAGGTTTAGGTAACTTGTCCACCATCGCACAGCATGCCGAGCCAGGATTTGAACCTAGATTCTCTGTCTAAAGGGCCATCACACTCTCCATGTCGTCATGCTGCCCATCAGGAAATTTCTAGCTCCATATAAACATAAACTGAGAAAAATTCCAATATGATTAGGATAGAATATGTAATAGTAATCCTAAAAACCCCACAAGACTTAAAATTATTTTTGAAAGGAGTGTGGCAATGGAAACTTCTCTTCGACCTAGTTGGGCCAGTGCGTACTTTATAATTCCTAGTGATAAAAAGAGAAAGAGAGACTGCAGGTAGCTCCTCTTTCTGCCAAAAGAACAGCCTTTTATTTACTCCTGCTCACAGAAGATATGAAGAGACATAAAGAGAGGCAAGAAAGAATTCTGCTCTCCTGCCTGGTCAGAAGAGAATGAGCAAGATGGTTTTAAAAGATTTGTCTCCAAGCCTCATCTATGACTTTGGGATTATCAGTTTACATGGCAGGATCTAGGCCTGCTCAGTCTTACCTTCTGAGAGCAGGAGGCAACATTTTATCTTCTATATTTCAAGCTCTGCCAGATCCGAAGGCTGCTGCTTTTCTAAGGAGTCCATTTTGAATCAAGGGGCACCTGCACAGCTTTCTTCATGGTGCAGTCAGTATGACTTTTGGGAACCAATGATTGTTCTGGCTGGTGCCCTGTGGCAGAAGGATGAGGTGTTGTCTTTCTTCCACCTCAGTTCCAAGTCAGATTTCTTTGCTTTTCTTGCAGCATAGGGTCTTGAACTATGCAATCAGGGAATGTATGTTGAATTTGATTAAATTAATATGATTATTTATCACTATTAATTCCTGGTGTTGTGAACTCAACAAACAGCAAAATATATGATTATTTTTATATACAAAGAAGAGAAAAAGAATTGTATATGGTTGGTTGTCCTCGAAGACCAAAATGACGTTATTATGTCGGGTCAAAGTACAGTGTGTCTGACGATAGCTGATCAGATCATTATGAACTCAGAAGGCTCTACCACGGGTCAGGCACAAATAGTATATATGAACATTTGAAGTGGAGATGTCTCTATATACAAAGAACAGAAAAAGAGAACTTTTACGAAACCATAAATATAGGTATAGCTTGTGGTTTTAAACTTTGTAATGAATTTACCATGATAGTTCCAGAATTGTCCTTCTTGTCTGTGTTTCTTTTTAAAGTCTTTTTTCCTGGAATTTTAAAGTATTTTCTTGATATTTCTTTCTTCCTTCTTGAGACATCCCTATCACTAAGCCCTTCTTTTTCATAATTCCCCCCAGAAGTTTATGTGTATACACACACACACACACACACACACACAAGTGTATATATGTGTATATACACCTTCCCCTGTAACAAATAAGCACAATCAGGCAAAACATATTCACACATTAGCTATATCTAAAGATAGTGTCTCATCATGCACCATTAAGCTGTCCCCTCTCTGTCAAAAGGTGTGGAAGTATGATTCATCATATGTCTCCTGGAGTCATGGTTGTTTTATGAATTCATCAGAGTTCATGAGTCTTTCAAGGTTCTTTTCATTTACATTGTTGTTTCATGGTGTAAATTTTTCTCATGGTTCTGCCCATTTCACTCTGCATCAGTTCAAACAAGTCTTTCCAAGTTTCTCTGAAACTTGCTTTCATAATTTTCATATATCATAATTTCTTAAGTCATATATTATAATTTGTTCGGTTCTGGACTTCTTTTTTTTACAGTTCTTTGCTATAACAAAAAGTTCTGCTGAAAGTAATTTTTTAGTGTATTGATCCTTTTCCTCTTTCTTTTGTGTCTTTGGAATATATATATATATATATATATATGTGTATATATATATATATATATATATATATATATATATATATTAGTGGTATCCCTAGATCAAAGGGTACACACAGTTTAGTGACTTCTTGGGCTGAGTTCAAATTGCTTTCCAGAATGACCAGGCTAATTTACAGCTCCATTAACTGTGCCTCACACAACTGACCTCCTATAGTCCCTCTATCAATTTCCATTTTCCTTTTTGGTCATTTCTTTCAAGGACAAGGGATGTGAGGGAATGGTAGAAACATCATCTATTACTATTCTGATTGGGACTTATAGTCATAAGACTGGGACAGTATAAGGATAGGAGAAACATGTATTATTATTTCAATTGGGACCCATAGCAGTACGTCTGAAAAGTTACTGCCACATAGGCTAGCTCTTCCATAAAAGGCAAGGAAACTGACCCTCTGAGACTTAATTGGTTCAAGGAATTAAGGCTTAAATTGTTGACATAGCTTCCTGGTTGTGTAAGGCTTAAAAGTATAGCACATAGATTAGTAGGTGCACCTTAGTTAAGCTTGTTGGATAGGGCACCACTGTTGGCAAATGTTTAGTTGAAGGGAGTTACACCCAAATGAATCAACACTATATCTTTGCAGAATATTTTCTCCATACTGTTGTTAAGTAAACTGTTTTTTGTTAACTCTTATATGGTCTGTGAGTGTCTCCTTTTGCTTCACTTCTAAATCAGAAATACCACTCTACCATAAGTTAAGCCTGGCCAAAAACATTTGTCATAACTGGTAGGATTGGATTGGAATGACATTATAGTTGATGTATACTGGAAAAGGTATGTAGAGGAAGAGAAGCCTTGGGTTATTTCATGGCTTAACAAGGGAGCTTTATTTGTGCCATACTTGTGGTCAAACACAGGCAAATCTTAATGAAACAGGAAAGGAACCCCCAGTGGGATTGCCCTGTTTGGTATCAAAGGTATCCTTGTTGACATCAAGGAGAAACACTTTCATGGCTATTGCTGATGGATGGCTCATACAAGGCTGGATCATTAGAAGGAGGAAATTATGTTGAACCCTTATGAGATCAAGGCTATAAGGGAAGAGAATAAGAGTGGGAATCAGTGACAGTTGAGAACCTATCCCTTCAGTAAAATCCGTGGGCTTACCCTCCTACTACTTCCTGGGGATGACTTCCTTCATTGGGGGAAATTGGAGGTCAGGCTTTTACCATCTAGAAACTTGAGAGTTTTTGGAATAAGTTTAAATAATGACTGATTAGGCACTAGAACAATGGTGGGTGAAGGTGAAGATGCATTGTGGCGATTTCACAGAAGACTTAAAAAGTAAATTGGGGGTGGGGCAGCTAGGTGTCGAAGTAGATAAAGCACCGACCCTGGATTCAGGAGGACCTGAGTTCAAATCCGCCCTCAGACACCTGACACTTAACTAGCTGTGTGACCTTGGGCAAGTCACTTAACCCCAATTGCCTCACACTCACACACACACACACACACACACACACACACAGTGAATTGGGGGCAGCTAGGTGGACACTTACTAGCTGTGTGACCCTGGGCAAGTCACTTAACCCCCACTGCCCCGCAAAAAAAAAAAAAAAAGTGAATTAAATCAGAGGTCTTTAGCCCCCCCCCCCCTTTTTTGGTCAACATGGGGAATTGCAATAGGTTTGGTGGTTTGGCTCCTTGGACAGTACTTTGCTTCACTAGCTCCCCTCATAACAACTCTGTGGCTTATGAGGAAGGTAGATGGCACCTTTCAGTTCATAAAGAAGTCTGTAGAAAACTAAACAAAGTTGTCAGGCAAATTTCTGCAGATTTGCCTGATCTCATCAATGTGATAGCAACACCTGGAATTGCAAGAGTCACAATCCTCCCCAGCAATTTGGATAGCATTGCAGGCCCTAGGAACGTAGACAGCAGTACAGGCAACCAAGTGGGTATCAGCACAGGCAGTGATGTGGTGCACAAGAAAGTATGCAGGCAAATTCATCATAGCTCTTTGATTAGTGCAATATGGAACTGATAAAGCCACTCTTTGTTGTTGTCAGTGAAGTATCCATTACTACACTCTACCCAAGAATGAGGGAATAGAACAAGGACCCTGGATTAACAATGAAATGAAGTCTTCAGGCATCAGTTTCATCATCATTTCTTTGATCCCTCAAGTGTGGTTCCTGCCTCCCACAATAGGTGCCCATGACAAATCTGTGCTATCCTAGAGAGGGATTCTCTGATCTAGTGGTTTTGGGATATAGCCTCCAACAAGACATACTTGACAAAGATGAGCCACTTTAAGATATTGTCTTGGATCAAACTCTCTGACCCTTCTCTTTTCCCTCCTCTTCTGGAATTTGCCCAAAATCTCAAGGTTCCTGCAGAAGAAGGAAAAGATCTTGTTCTTATATATTTGCATTGATGCCATAGATAGATAGATAGATAGATAGATAGATAGATAGATAGATAGATAGATAGATAGATAGATAGTATAAAAGACCATTATTAGAGAAGTTTGCTGGGAAGATTTTTTTCTTCTCCCAGTTAACTTCTTTCTGATTTTAACTGAATTGGTTTTGTTTCTGTAAAATATTTCATGTATGAAAAATTGTCCACTTTGTCTCCTTTGATCCTCTCTATCTCTTGTTTGGTCAAGGAATCTTACCTTTCCCACATGTGAAAAGTGTCTCCTTCCCTGTGTCTCTAATTTCTTTATGATGTGACCTTTAGGTCTGGGTTATGGATCCATTTGGAGTGTATTGTATTAAATGATGTGATCTCTTACCCTAAACCTGATTTCTGCCAGACTGCTTATAGTTTCCCCAGTAGTCTGTGTCAGATATTGAGTCCTTCTCCTCAGTAGTTGATGTCCTTGGGTTTGTTGAACTCGAAGTGGTTATGTTTGATCGCTCCTGGACCTTGTTTATCTAATCTGTTCCACTAATGTACTTGTCTATTTTTAACCAGTACCAAATAGTTTTAGATGATCATTGCTTTGTAAGGGATGAGGGTTGGGGGCGGGGGGAGGCAGAGAGGTGGAATCACGAAAGGCTTCATGTGGTACATAAGCTTTATTTCAAAGGAGACCAGGGTTTCCCGGTGGTGGAGGTAAGGAGGGAGTACGTTATAGGACTGAGACAGAACCAGTATTAAGGTTGAGAAATAGGAGATAGTGTGTTATATGTATGTGTTTGAAACAGCAAGACTAGACTGCAGAATAAATGGAGGAGAATATAGAAGAAGCCTGGAAACATAGGAAGGGGAGAGGTTACAAAGAGATTTAAAAATCAGAATAGTTTGTTTTTTCTTTGAGTCAATAGACAAGTACCGAAAGGGTTTTTTGTTGTTGTTGAGAAGGGGGTAGCATGGTCAGATGTGACTGGCCCAGACTCACAGAGGTACCTAATAAGCATTTAATAAATATTTGTTGAATGAAATCTAGACCTTCTTCAATATGATTGCCCATTATCTGTTTGAAGCTGTGGTTTCTAATGTTGCCCAAGACTTCTCCAAGCTAAGCATCCCTGGCTCATCTGACTAATTCTCATATTGCTATGGTCTCGGCTCCCCTTACCATTCTGGTATCTCTTCTCTGGATATACTTCAGATCGTTAGTGTGCTTCGTAAAAGATCACATCTGACTTTGGCATAGGATAGCTCTAGAGCCACTCACTGGAGCTGAGGGCTCTCATTGGGAGTTACAACATTTGTCATCAGGAGCCTCTCAGACTCAGCATCTGCCTTCACAGAGGACAAAAAGGATGAAATTCATGCATCAAATGTATGTGTCCCAAAGAGATTGACTAAAGACTATTTCATACAGGTGACTGAGGCTTCAGGAAAATTGGAGCTGGGAATGGGATGCTGTGATCCTCCCAATCTGTGTCTTTATTGGGGTAGTGGTATGGCAGTTCCAAAGATGACTTCTTAGCTTTCCCTTTTGGTCCAGAAGAAGTTCTATCTCTGACATGTTAGAGATGATGCCTCCTTTTGAGAAGTTGCCAGGATGGTGATTGGTGGGGAGCAAGATCTTATCTATTATCTCCACTTTCAGGATCTTAGCAGTAATTTTTTTTTAGCAGTAATTTCTTAAGGGGGTGCAAATATGGAATAGGAATAATCCCCATTTTACCCAACATTAGCTAACATGGAAGATGTGGGGATCCTATCTATGATCTAAGGGACTGTAGAACTGTTAAGACCCATATGGACACATTTATAAAATTATAATTGGGGAAATGGGTAGATTTTCTTGTTTAGTTTCAGGAATGAAAGGAGAATACAGCAAGAAGCCATTTTTAAAACTACATAGATGGGGGGGGGGCAGCTAGGTGGTGCAGTGGATAAAGCACTGGCCCTGGATTCAGGAGTACCTGAGTTCAAATGCAGCCTTAGACACTTGACACTTACTAGCTGTGTGACCCTGGGGAAGTCACTTAACCCTCATTGCCCCGCAAAAAACCCTACATAAATAGACAAGACACTAGCCGTTGAATATGGGCCTATGTCTTTCCAAGGGAGTTCTGTCTCAAAAGGGACTGGGCCCTGCCAAGACAATGGCCTTGAGATTTTTTTTTTTATCAAGTGATGATTAAAGGTGATGCTAATAACTTTTCTCCTTGGGATTTTACCTGAATGCTAACTCAGATGGTATGAGAGGAATAAACTTCCAATGCCAAAAGACCTTAACATGGAGAAGAAGACCTCAATTATTAATGGACAAATGTGCATGTCTGTTAAGTAGTAGAAGTTCATTTGCATTTCCCAGAGGAAAGATAGCACTTGCAGTTACAAAATTCCAAGGAGCTAGCATATCTTTACACTCAGCATAAGAAAGACCATAGAAATCATAAAACAGATACTATGAAAGGTTGCAGATACAGCAGTTGTTGTTTAAAGGGCTCTCCTGCAAGTATCGCTTGACTATCACCTTCCTTGCTTCTTTTATACTAAATTTTGCAGATGATGTTATAGCAAGTTCACATTCAAATGTGAACTTAAGTATTATGCAGTGTGATGATAGCTGGGCACTATGTATCTTTCCATGTCACTTAGGATGCCATTTGCTTTTTTGGTTGCCATTCTGGTCTCATCATGAGTTTATCCACTAAAATTTCCATGTCTTTTTCACAGGAACTGTTGCCTAGCCATGACTTTCCTGTCCTATACTTTCTTTTTTTTTTTTTATCCTATACTTTCATATAGGATAGGACTTCAATTTAGTCATATTATTATTTTACTGGATTTAGTCCATAATACTAGCCTATCAGGACATTTGGAATCCTGACTGTTATCCAGTGGATTAGTTATTCCTACCCCCACCCCTGCCTTACCCCAGGTCATGTCATCAGATGTTTGAAAAGCAAGCCACGTATACCTTTATCCAGGTCGTTGGTAAAAATGCCAAAGAAAATGAGACCAAGGACACATCCCTGGAATACTCTATTAGAGACTTCCCTTTGTCAGCTAATAAGTATCAACCTATTAATGACTTTTCTTTGGTTTCCATCATTTTATCAACTTGAAATTCATCTTACTGAAATGTTATGTAGCCTCCTTCTCTGAATCTTGTATGCAAGGATAGCATCAGAAACTGTATTATATGCTCTCCACCTCCGGATAGAGAACTGATGGACTCTGAGTGCAGATTGAAGCATTTTTTTCTCTCTTTATTTTCCTTGTGTCTCCTTCCCCCAACAACATGTCTAATGTGGAAATAGGTTTTGCATGACTTCATCTGTATAATTGGTATCATATTTCTTGCCTTTTCAATGGGTGAGGGAGGGATGGAAGGAGAGAGAATTTGGAACAGAAAAAAAATTTTAAAGGGAAAAAAATAGAAACTTTATTATGCTTTGCTGAAATAGTTATATCTGGAGTATTTCCAGAATCTTGTAGTCTGGCTAGTCTGTTTAAAAAAAAAATTAAGGTTAATCTGGAATGACTTTTTTTTGCTTCTTACGTGAGTTTGATTAGTGTGCTGGTTGTATTCTGCAGTAATTTCTTGATATAGCCTTTCCCCCCTTTAACTCTCTTTTCTTTTCTGTTTCTTTTTTTTTGGGGGGGGGTGAGGCAATGAGGGTTAAGTGACTTGCCAAGGGTCACACAGCTAGTAAGTGTCAAGTGTCTGAGGCTGGATTTGAACTCATGTCCTCCTGAATACAGGGCTGGTGCTTTATCCACTGTACCACCTAGCTGACCCTAACTCTCTTTTCTAACAAAAAAAGATAGTGAGCCAGCATATCCAACATTCTGCTCCCTTAGTTCCCCTGCTTCTCTCCCAAGAACAGGGAAGTGTGTCATCATCTGTTCCCTGGCACCAATATTGATCTTTGCAATTAATCTGAGTTTGTCTTTTGGTGCTGTTTTCATTTACATTATTGTCATCATGTATATTGTCTTGGTTCTGTTTGCTCTCCTCAGCACCAGTCCATAGAAGTGTTCCCCTATTTCTCTGACTTTTAGACATTACTTCCTACAACACAGTGGTATTCAGTTACAGGTATATACCACAATTTATTTATCTATTACTCAATCAGTGCTCTTTTTTTCTAATTTTTTGCTACCACAAAAAGTGCTGCTACGAATATTTTAATATATATGAGACCCTTCTATGAGACCTATTCTTTTTTAATACTTTTATATCACTGTCATTTCCTAATAACTGCTCTCCACAGTAGGATCTCTTCCCCCTTTATAACAAAGTACAGTTAAGAAAAACAGATTAACACATGGACCATATTTGGTACATGCCTTATTCATTATCTCTAGTTTACTGTTTTCTCTACCAAGAGGAGAGAAGTCTATTTGCTCATCAGGCCTCTGGAGTCAAAAGTGGTTGTTTCATTGATCTGAGTCCTGTTTAATATTGTTTTCCTTTACATTATTGTGGTCCTTATTTATATAATGTTCTCTTGGTTTTAGTTGCTGGTATGGGGGGAAAGAGCACTTTTTGTTCTGACTTTAAGCTAATTACTTAACATTTTGAAGTTTTTTAAAAGTCAATTTATTTCTTTTAGCAGAGAGTCAACTTTTGTCTTATGCTGCCTACAGTATTGAATGCTTCATAGATTAATTTTGGGGGTGTGTGACTGTGTCCTGAAACAGTCAATTATTTTTGTACTTCTGAAAATGAAATTCATCTTGTCAGGGTTCCAGACAGACCTCTTTTATTCTAATTTTTGCGCTTGAGCAGCTTGTGTTATAGAAAAGCTCTACATTTAAATCTGAATTTAAGTATTATACAGTATGGGTATATCTTTGTCTTTCTCACAGAACTAACAAATTGAATTTTAAAATTATGCCATGTACTTCAAGAACCAGTATTTCTAGCATGGAGTCATTTTAGTCCCCTAACAGAGGATAGACAAAAAATGAATTTCTAAAACAGTGTAGTATTTAAAATAGTCCCAGAGGGTATTCATGTATTAGATAGGGGTTTATAGTAGAAGTCCCACTCTCTGAGATCCTGTGATTTGATGAAATCAAATTAATAGAATTAATTTGAATTTAAATGCTGACAATTGAAACACCAGAAATGACACAATTTCAGATTTGGAAGGAACATCAGAACCTGTAGTGAAATAAAAATTTCTTCTACCATATATCCAACATAGTGGTATTTCAGCTTTTGCTTGAAGACCTCCAGTGATGGGAAACCTTCCCTATCTGTCTCAAGACAGATTTCCCTTTTTCAAAGCTCTAATTATAAGTCAAATTTGCAACTTGTACCCATTGCTCCTAGCTTTGTATTTAAGGGGCCAGAAGGACAAGTGTAATTAATCCCTCAACACTTGAAAGCCCTTCATATGTTTCACAATAGCTATAATATCCCCTACCCCTCCATCTCCAGGTTTAATGACCAAATTTCTAAAGTGGATATCCCTTATATGTTATCTCAGGGCCATTTACCTTATCAATGACCTTCCTAAAATATGGTGCCCAGAACTAAATGTGATATTCTAATGTGTTTTGACTAAAGAAGAGATACAGTTCCAATATCACATTCATAGCCTTAAACACAATGTTCCACCACCATCTACTTTGCCCCCCCACCTTTCTTTTTTTTTTTAATTTTTCCGTTTTAAAAAATTGATGCATATTTTACATGCCATCCCCCAATGTTTAGACCATAGTCTGTAATCTAAGTGAAATCATATGCCTTTGTGATGAGTAAATAATTACTTCAAAGAGGAGCAGGTAAAACTAGTACAAGCAGAGATATAGAGACATTTTAAGTAGCAGAAATATAGAAACACCAAGAAAAATACTCCTAAATCCAGAAAATATGATCTACTTGATTTATCAGTGATATTCATGAATATTGCTATTGATGCAGGGGAAAGATGACTGTGTTTGCTTTCTGTGAATGGTTTAGCAGCTGCACATAACATGAAACCCGGCAAACTGAAACATCATGAAACTCTGCTTGCAAAGTACATTGGCAAGACGAGAATTTTTGCAGAGACAATTAAGATGCATTTAGCAAGCAAAAACAGACTTTTTAAAAGTCCATGTCTGCGACGTCACAAGGGTGGCTTGCAAATTGTGTAAAGTTGCTTATAGAATTACTAAATGTAAAAAGCCTTCCTCTGCAGTGTTTTTTTCACCTGGAAAATTCCTCCATATAGTGAAATTCCTACTGTGTCTGATTTTGACTGGGGGTGTGGCGTGGTGGTATGGAACCATGTGAAATCCTGGAACTGATCTCACCTCATCTCTTGCTTGAGCTCCATACTGTGATATGGAATCTCCTGTGGGAATGTTGGACTGGCTGCATACTGGGACATCTCATTAAGATAGAAGTATCCTCAGGGCTTCCATACCTCTCAACTGTTAGTCTTACAGATGTGGAGACCTTCATGAAGCTAGTATTGTCTGAGGGTATTAATTTCTTTGTTTTTAAAAATCAGTTCCTTTAAAATAAATAGGCCTTGTGATACCCTTTCTTAGATCATTCTAGAAAAGGGACTGGGTGTATTTTTTTACTTAAAAAAAAATACTAGTACCACCTGCAGCTATGGCTCTGAATGATTACATATGTGGGTAATATGATGTGTAGGAGAATTATCTGTGTATTTGAAGATCTTTGAGATCCATTGAAACACCAAGTTTTGTTTTTCACTGTAAGTGGATGAAGCAGTTAGAGGTAGACTTAAAGGCACTTATTTGCACATATGCTGTTGAAACAGTTATTTCAAGTTAGGGAACTAGAGGGAAAGAAAGAACACAAGGTAAACAGCTTCAATTTTCTCAGTAAAGAATGAGGCAAGGGGCTGTACTGAGGGGGTGGGGTGGTTAAGGAGGGAAGGGAAAGCTTGGAATAGCCACTGTGGTGAGATAGAAAATTAATTAGGGGGAGTAAAAGGATTAGCTTGCTGCAGTGAGGACCCAGTTGAGATCATGTAAATCGGTAGTGACTTTGACATTCAATGGCATTCAGCAATAGATGAGTAGGAGCAGAAGAAGCAGGTGATGGAAGTAATTCAGGGCTGGGATTTGATAAGGCAAGAGTTGAGATAGGACAAAGGAGCAAGAGCTTTGAGATAATGGACAGTATGGTGTTGAATTGGCTAACTGTACAGTCAAAATTAGGAAGGGAGAAAAATGAAGCCAGGATAGCTAGGTCCTATCTTACTACCTGCCTGCTTAATTGAGGTTTCAATTCCCCATTAGCCATTTTTGTTTTATCCTTTCCAATATGGAGACCTTTCTTCTTGGTTGGGGAGACAAGAAGCAAATTTACAGTTGGGCAACTCTGCCTTTCTCTCTCATTATACCATCTCCTTTCCCCAAGCAGAAGTCCTATCTTATCTTTTATTTTATTTTTTTCCCTAATAGTTTTTTTTAACTTATAAAAATTATAAATTATTTTCTTTTCAATTCTAAAGCCTCTCCCTCCCCCTACTTCCCACTCCAATATAGTTTTTTTTAACCCAACAATACATTTTTGTTATTTTTAGCTTTCCTTTATGGTGTCAGTTCATTGTGAGCTTTTCAACACTATTCATACAGGACTGTGGTGAACTTTGGCATTCATCTTCCATTACACTACCTTGCTTCCCTCTTCTGTCCATCTTTTAAAAATCTCGGCTTACACATAATAAATGTTCAATAAATATTAGTTGATTGACCGAGTGGTGATTTGAGTATTAAAGATCATACCAAGAAATAATGAGAAGAGAAACTACGTTTTATAGCTGGGGTAGGGGATGAATTCTTCACCAAACAAGGGAGAGAGGCAATTAGCAACATCTAATTACATGAAACTGAAATTAATATATGTAGGGCAAGATGGGATCAACTAAGAAAAGGTTTTGTATTAAATATCTATTAAATGAGTTTTATATTCAAGATATATAGATAACTTAGAGATATAGGTGGTTCAGTGGATAGGGTATTATTTCTTTCTGAGCTCAAATCCAGCCTCAGACACTTAATAGCTGTGTGACCTTGGGCTACTAACTTAATCTCTATTTGCCTTAGTTTCTGAAACTTCTTTAAAATGGGGATAATATAATTGTACTTATCTCCCAGGATTGTAGCCAGGATCAATCAATATAATATTTGAGAAGTGCACTGTGCTATTTGTTTTTCTTTGCAATTTTGTTGTTATTAAATTGTTCTCTTAATTCACTCTGGATCCGTTCATGCAAATTCTCCTAGGTTTGTTGAAGTTTTCCCTTTCATTATTTCTTATGGTGCAATAATAATTTATTATTTTTACATTTCATTATCTGTTTAACCATTCCCCACTAGGTGGACACCCTCTTAGTTGTCAGTTTTTTGCCACTGTGAAAAAAGAGCTAATATTTTTACACATTTAGGCTCTTTTTCTCTTTCTTTGTTTTTAAGGTATACAAAAGGGGATGCACAGTTTCATGATTTTAAAGGTTTAGTTCCAAATTGTTTCCCAGAATGGCTGGACCAATCCATAGCTCCCACAGCAATGCATTCATGTATCTATTTTTCCTGCTACCCTCCCAACACTTCTCATTTTCCTTTTGTTGTTGTTATTATTGCCAATCTGAATGTCATGAGTGCCTTTTTACTTGTAAATTTCTTTTTTTGTTTTGTTTTGGTTTTTTTGCAGGGCAATGAGGGTTAAGTGACTTGTGTCACAGCCAGTAAGTGTCAAGTGTCTGAGGTCAGATTTGAACTCAGGTCCTCCTGAATCCAGGGCCAGTGCTTTATCCACTGTGCCACCTAGCTGCCTTGTAATTTTCTTAAGGCAAGATAAGATGTATAGAATGCAATAAGTCCATTAATCAAATTAAGTTCTATACATGACCTTTTCATTTGTTGGGAAAAAATATTCCAACTCCTGTCCATATTTTGATGTTTTAGAGATGGGGTTTTGCAATTTTGTTAACTTCTTTTCCCTTCCCTCCCTTTCTTATAGGTAATTTTGGTACCTCTTTCCAGTGCCAGCCAATACATCATGACCACATCTGTAATGAGGACAGTGACAAGGTGAGATGTCTGTTCATGTCTGCTTGAATGAAGTGCATGATGCCCTTGTTTCTATTTTATTCATATATTTAACTTAATGGTAAGCATCTGCCTAAGGGAGGAAAATGAAGGGATAAGGAAGGAATTACTGGCATGTTTATTTAGCCCATTTCCTCCAGAAAATCTGATTTTAATTCCTAAGGGATGAAGAGAGTTCCTTCTGTATCCTCATACCTGTTGCCTTCATCACTGTCATGTTATGTAATGTCCTATGGGAACTGCCTTAGAGTTAGTTTGATGTAGGGTTATTTTTCATACTAATAATATTTGCTTTCCCATTGTTAAAAACGGTTTCTGAAATCTGTTATTACATAATTTGATATACCTTTCAGGGTTTTCTTTTTTTAATTTTTTATTGTGAGGTCATACATCAACAAGTACAAACACTTATATGTTCAAAGAAAAACAAAAAAGGTTTGTATATGAAACTCTCACCTTCTGTTAGGTATAGGGTATTTTTGTGTGTGTGTGTGTGTTTTAATCAATGGATTCAAAACTTCCTCCTCTGTATCCCCTTCTGAACTTTCTTCTCTGCTCTTCAGGGTATTGGAAAATATTTTTTTTACATTCTTTTTAAAAAAACTTTTCATATCATTATTACTATCCATCCACTCATTCTGAAATTCTCCCACTGCATAAAAACCCTTACATGTAATGAATATGTATAGTCATGCAAAACAATTCACATATGGGCCATGTCTAAAAATGTACCTCCAGTTCATTGCCTTTCACCCAAAAGGTAGGAAGCAAGATTCATCATCAGTATTATGAAGTCATGATTGGTGTTTTTACTGATTAGATTTTCTGAATTCTTTCTGAATTCTTTTCCTATTACAGTGCTGTAGTCACTCTGAATCTGTTCATATAAGTCTTCCCAGCTTTCTCCAAATCTACCCAGTTTGTCATTTCTCATTGTTCATTGTTAAACTATTCTCTTCAGTTGATAGAAACTTGGTTTCCAGTTCTTTGCCACTACAAAAAAGAGCTGCTGCAAGTGGTTTGGTATGTATGGAAGGCAGGAGGGGAGGGAAAGGAAGAAGGAAATAAAGAAGCATTTATTAAGCACCCAAGCCAAGTACTGTACTAAGATTTTTAAATTATTATCTCATTTGTTCCTTGCAACAACGCTGGGAGGTAGGTATCATTAATTATCCCATTTTACAGTTGAGAAAACTGAGGCAGAATTTAAGTGACTTGCCTAAGGTTACATGGATAGTAAGTATCTGAAGCAGGATTTCTACTCAGAACTTTTTGACTCCAGGTCCAGTTCTGTATCCACTGTATCACCTAGCCGTCTGTCTTTGATTTCTAGGTATATATACCCAGTAGTATTTTCAGTGAGTCAAAAGGTAGCTACATTTTAGTGAGAGTAGTTAAAGATTATTTTCCAGGGTAGCTGGACAAATACATAGTCCCACCAATAGTGGATCAGTACACTTGTCCTCCCATAGCTCCTGTAGCAATTGCTATTTTCTTTTCTTTTCTCTTTTTTGTTCTCTGTTCAATGTGATAGGTGTGATATAGAACCTCTGAATTGTTTTAATGTGTAATTTTCTTATTATTAGTGCTTTAGAGCATATTTTCATATAATAATAAGAATCAGCATTTATACAGTGCATTAAAGTTTGCAAAGTGCTTTGCACGTGCATATTATCTCATTTGCCCTGACATGTAGCTATTGTTTTTATGTGAAAAGTTTTCAATTTTATGTAATCAAAATTGTCCATGTTCTCTCTTGTGATCTATATCCCTTGTTTAGTCAAGAATTTGTCTTTTATCTATAGTTGTTAAAAGGCAGCTAGATGGTGTAGTGGATAGAGTGCCAGGCCTGAAGTCAGAAAGATTGATCTTCCTGAATTCAAATTTGGCCTCTGACACTTACTAGCTGTGTGACCCTGGGTAAGTTTCTTAACCCTGTTTGACTCAATTTTCTCAGCTGGAAAATGAGCTGGATAAGGAAATTGCAAACCATTCCAAGTTTCTTTGCCCAAAAAAAAAAAAAAAAAACCCCAAATGGGGTCACAAAGTCAGACATCATTGAAAAAAACTGAACAAAAATAGTTGTTAAAAGGTATCTCCTTCCTTTCTCTTCTCATTTGTTTATGAGAGGAGAGTACCTTTTATATTTAGATCATATATCCATCTGGTGCTTAATGTGGTACATAGTGTGAGCTATTAGTCTAAACCTAATTTCTGCCAGACTGCTTTCCAGATTTTCTAGCAGTTTTTAATCAACTACTGAGGCCAGTGCTGATAGTTGAGTTGCTTGTGTTTATTGAACACTATGTTACTGTGACTGATTGCTTCTGGATCTTATTTACCTAATCTGTTCTACTAATTAACTTTTCTATTTTTTTAAACCCATACCAGATAGTTTTGGTGATTACTGCTTTGTAGTATAATTAGGCATCTGGTACTGCCAGGCCTCACTGGATCCTATTTTTTGTTCTTTATTTCCTTGGATATTCTTGAACTTTTGCTCCTCTAGATGAATTTTGCTATTATTTTGCCTAGTTCTATACAGTAACACTTTGGATGTTAGATTGATATAGCATTAAATCTGTATATTAATTAAGTAGTATCAGTTTTATTATAATTTATCTAGCCCAATCTTGAGCGATTAATCTCCCTCTAATTATTTAAGTCTTCATTTCTTTCTATAAATATTTTGTACACAAATTCACATAATTTCCTTGTGTGTTTTGGCAAGTGTAGTTTTTTTGTTTGTTTTTTGGTGAGGCAGTTGGGGTTAAGTGACTTGCCCAGGGTCACACAGCTAGTAAGTGTCAAGTGTCTGAGGTAGGATTTGAACTCAGATCCTCCTAACTCCAGGGCCGGTGCTCTATCCACTGCACCACCTAGCTGCACCAAGTGTAGTTATTTTAAAGGCGATTTCTTTTTCTTTCTCTTCCTATTATGTTAGTTTTGTAATATACAGAAAGATGAATTATTTTTCTGGTGTTTTTAAAATCTTGCTGCTTTACTGAAATTTTTGGTTGTTTAATTTTTAGTTGTTTATCTAGGATCCCCTAAATAAATCACATCATCTACCAAAAAATTGATAATTTTTTAACCTATGTTTATTTTTCTAAATTTCTTTACATACATTATTGCTAGAGCTAACATTCTAAGAACAATATCAAATAACACTGATGAAAGTAGACATCTTTGTTTTACCCCTGTTCTTAGTGGAAAGACCCAAAGGGTTTTTCTATTTTAGGTAAATAAGAGTATTTTACACATTTTTTGTTTTAGATAGATACTGTTATTCACATTAAGGAAAAGTCAATATATTTCTTTGTTTTTAAATGTTTTTAACATCAGGGATGTTAAATTTTTTCAAAAGTCTTTTCTGAATCTTTTGCTTATGATATTCTGATTTTTTTATTGTTTTTGTTACTAATATAGTCTCTAATCTTAAAAATTTTCCTAATGTTGAACCAACCTTTTATTCTAAGCATAATTTTAAATTGTTATAACATAAAACCTTTTAAATATATTGCCAAACTCCCTTTGCTCGTATTTTATTCAGTATTTTTCTATCAGTTTTAATTAGAGATATCAATCTATTGTTTTCTTTCTTTGCTTTCTTTCACTCTGGTTTAAATCTTAGGACTATGTCCCATAGAAAGAATTTGGTAGGATCCCTTCCTTCTCTGTTTTTTCAAATAGCATGTATGGGGGCGGCTAGGTGGCGCAGTAGATAAAGTACCAGCCCTGGATTCAGGAGCACCTGAGTTCAAATCTGGCCTCAGACACTTGACACTTACTAGCTGTATGACCTTGGGCAAGTCACTTAACCCCCATTGCCCCACAAAAAACAACAACAACAACAAATAGCATGTATGATTGTGAAATTCCTTTTCCTTTGAATATTTGATAGAATTCACTTGTAAATCCATTTGATCCTAGGAGTTTTTCTTTGAGAATACGTTAATGATTTGTTCATTTTCTTTATTTCTTCTATTCATCTAGGTAGTTTGTATTTTATAATTGTTAATCCATTTCATTTGTTACTAGTTTTCTTGGACAGAATAGATTGAAATAATTTTTTAACTTCCTTTTCATATGTTTTGGATAATCTTTTATTTATTGAATATGATTTGGTTTTCCTTTTTAAAGTTATATTAACTAGAAATTTGTTTATTTTCTTAATTTTTAAAAAGAAGCTCAGTTTTATTCAGTACTTCATTGTTTTTTGCTTTTAGTTTTGTCTCTTTAGTTTCAGAATTTCCATTTGCATTGGAAGTTAGGGTTTTCAATTTTTGCTTTTCTGGACTTTTTAAAGTTGCACGCCCACTTTATTAATATTTTTCCCTTCTGTTGATGAGGATGTTTATAGATTTAAATTTTCCTGAAATGTTTACTCTTATCGTATCCTAGAAGTTTTGCCTATATTATTTCAATGATGGTGTTTTCTTTGAAGTTTTCTATTATTTCTATGTGGTTTTTTTTACTTGCATATTCTTTTGGATAATATTTTGTTCATTTAATCCTTTATTTAGATACCATTTTTGTTTATAATTTTTATTTCATT
This sequence comes from Dromiciops gliroides, assembly GCF_019393635.1. NCBI lineage: Eukaryota > Metazoa > Chordata > Mammalia > Microbiotheria > Microbiotheriidae > Dromiciops > Dromiciops gliroides. Next base: position 488,799,294 of record NC_057861.1, read on the forward strand.
GCTGGGCAGTGAGATATGCTGAACATTTCTGCCTTCATTTGTTAGAGGTTTTATGCATATATGCACATATGCACATATTTTTGTAAAGTTTCTATGCATACCTTAGCAACACATATACTCTTTTTGATTCTCACTTAGTAATGGCCAGCATGAACATAATTAACTTTGATAAATGATATACAGGTCCTTAATTTCTTTCCTTTATCTTTCTGTTTAAATTTTCAGGTTCTTTAATAGATTACTACAGTGGAGTTGCCATCTCTTATAGCTTTGCTATTTATTTCTCATTGCAGTTTGATTATCTTTCATTTCATTTAGATGCTATGTACCATTTGGTACATTTATATTAAGAATTGATATTATATCATTAATTATTTAGTTATCTATACATTTCGCATAATATATTTTTTCATGCTTATCTTTGCACCATCTTTTTTATTTTTTAATTTGCTTTCTCGGGAATCATTATGACTATTCCATGGCGAGTTAGGTGATGCAGTGGATAGAGCACTGGCCCTGAAGTTGGGAGAACCTGAGTTCCTATCTGACCTCAGACACTTACTATCTATGTGACCCTGGGCTAGTCACTTAACCCCAATTGCCTTGAACATTCCGGGCTATCTCCAGGCATGCTGGTATATATCTTGCCACTGGACCTAGATGGTTCTGGAGGAGAGAATGAGGTTGGTGACTTTGCATAGCCCTACCTCACTTAAATCCAATTCACTGCAAATCATGACATCATCCCAATGTCATGGTCCTTTTCAAGAACAAAGGACAAACAACAATAACAACAATATGACTATCCCTGCTTTTTTGCATTTGCTTGAGGCATAACAAATTTTTCTGCATCCCCTCATTTTTCTTCTATGTGAATCTTTATTTCTCGTGAGTTTCTTTTATAAACGATTTATTTTTGGATTCTATTTTCTACTCCATTCTACTACTCTTCTCTTTTTTTAATGAGTGATTTCGTCTAATTTATATTCACTGTTATGGTATGGATGATCAATCATTTAATAAACATTTATTAAGCACCTACTAGGTGCTAGACACTGCGTTAAGTCCTGGGGATACAAAGAGGCAAAAGACAGTCCCTGCCATGAAGAAGCTCAGATTCTAATGGGGGAGACAACAAGCAAACAAACGTGTACCACCAAGCTTTATACAGGATAATTAGGAGATAATTAACAGAGGAAAGGCACTAGAATTAAAAGGGGTTGAGAAAGCTTATAGAAGATGGGGTTTTAGTTGTGACTTAGAAGAAACCAAAAAGGTCAGTAAGAAGAGCATTGAAGGGGCAGCTAGGTGGCACAGTGGATAGAGCACTGGCCCTGGAGTCAGGAGGACCTGAGTTCAAATCCGGCCTCAGACACTTAACACTTACTGACTGTGTGACCTTGGGCAAGTCACTTAACCCCAACTGCCTCACACAAAAAAACCCAAAACAAACAAACAAAAAGAAGAAGAAGAAGAGCATTGAAGAGAGAGCATTCAAGATATGGGGGCAGCCAGAGAAAATACCCAGAGTCAAGAAATGGGGTGTCTTGTTGGTGGAACAGCCAGGGTTGAAGAGTATGTGTTTGGAAGTAAGGTGGTAGGGAGATGAGGAGGGTGGGGGTTAGGTTAGGAAAGGCCTTGAATGCCAGATAGGACATTTTGTATTTGTTCCTAGAGGCAATAGGACGCCACTGGAGTATTGAGTAGAGGGGTGAGCTGTACTTTAGGAAAATCATTTTGGTGGCTGTGGAGTGAAATAGGGAGAGACCTGGGGAAGGCTGACCAACCAGCAAGCTGTTGCAATAGTCCAGGCATGAGGTGATGAGGGCCTGCGCCAGAGGGGTGTCAGTGTCAGAGAAGCAAAGTGGGGTATATAGGAAAGATGTTGCAAAGATGAAATAGACAGGCCTTGGCAACAGCTTATATATGAGGGTGTGAGATAGTAAGGAGTCCAGGATAAATCCTAGGTTGTGAGCCTGAGGGAGTAGGAGGTTGGTACTGCCCTCTACAGTAACAGGGAAGGTAGGAGGTGGGGAAGGTTTAGGAGAAAAGAGAATGAGCTCTGTTTTGGACATCATGAGTTTAAGATGTTGTGTTTTTCTGTCCATCATATCTCTCTTATAATTTTTCCTTTTCTTTTTTTCCCTGCCCCATCCCCTTTACAAGGAAGAATAAGCTAGGGCAAGAGTAGTAATCTATTCCTGAAGTGGTCTGATTTCATTCCTCTCTTTACACAGCTTAGATTCTGATCACTAGTTGGTTTTTTTTTAATATTTTCTCTCCTTTTTAGCTTCCCTCAGAATTTAACTTCTTGATTGTTTTAGAGCCTAGGATGAGAACAAATAAGGAAAATGAGCTAGTAGCAAGTAGAGAGAAACCTGATCACCCCACCTAGACTTCACAGAAAAGGTGGTCTACTCTCAAACCCTGTAACACAAGAGGACCCATGTTTGAGGTTTTATTGTTGTTGTTTTTTTTCTTTTTTGGTGAGGCAATTGGGGTTAAGTGACTTGCCCAGGGTCACACGGCTAGTAAGTGTCAAATGTCTGAGGCCGGATTTGAACTCAGGTCCTCCTGACTCCAGGGCCGGTGCTCTATCCACTGTGCCACCTAGCTGCCCCTTATTGTTGTTTTTTAAAAAATGAACATGGGGGCAACTAGGTGGTGCAGTGGATAGAGCACCGGCCCTGGAGTCAGGAGGACCTGAATTCAAATCCGGCCTCAGACATTTGACACTTACTAGCCGTGTGACCCTGGGCAAGTCACTTAACCCTCATTGCACCGCAAAACAAAAACAAAACAAAAAATGAACACAGGATTTTTTTCTCGTTATCTACCTCTTGTAACTTATAGAATTATAGGTACAAAGTGACTGACATTGCATCTGATGAGTAAGGACATTCACTTGTTTTATGGTTTTATTTGATTCATATTAATTGTGTACAACTTTGTTTATTAATGCATATGTTGCTCGTTTAATGATTAGCTTAGCATCATTGGTTTGCCAAATATAATTTTTATGTTGTTACTCCAAAAAAATTGAAGTTGACATACTTTATAAGTATGGTATTGTTTTTGAACTGGAAACTCTTATGGGTTTCTTGATTTTATGGGTCAACTCAGAATATAAATGAGAATATAATTAGGATACTGAAATTGAAAAAAATTGAATTGGGATGTTGAAAATTAATTCATAATAAGATCAAGGCTGGGGAAGACCAATCAAAAGTCTGTGAATAACTTGACCTGTTGGATCATGAAAGAATAACATATATGCTGACTGTAGCATATAGCACTTGAAAAAATGATTTTATACATCCTCTTCTAAAGAGGAGTTGATTTTTTGGGGGGTGGGGCAATGGGGGTTAAGTGACTTGCCCAGGGTCACACAGCTAGTAAGTATCAAGTGTCTGAGGCTGGTATTTAACTCAGGTCCTCCTGAATCCAGGGCTGGTATTTTATCCACTGCGACACCTAGCTGCTCTGGAGTTGAGGTCTTAATTAGAAAAAGAGGTCTGATGGCAAGTTAGTTAAAGAGAGTTCTTAACAACTCATCCGTCCTGTGAGAAGAGCTAACGTTAGATCCTTCAGCAGAATGAGATAACTACCCTGTCGATGAAGTTACTCCCAGAGTTGAACGGCAATGCATGTGGACAAGGCTGAAAGTGGGTATATCATTCAACAGGGACATTTCAAGTCATTTAGGAAGTTTTTCTGGTAAAGTACCATGTCCTTCCAGGTAACAAACATGGGAAGTTTAGATCAACAAGGTGGCAAATTTACTTTGGACTTGACAGGCATCTGAGTTAGCAAAGATAAATAACTTGTTGACCTCCCTCAGAAAATCACCGTTTGAATTTGTATAAGATTTAGGAAAAGGCCAGTTTATCCTCACGTGGCTGACCTGCTTGCAAAAAATAGATATGTTTTGGTGTCCATGAGTTGCCAAAACCAGCTTATGATTCCTTTCTTAAGACTATCATTTATTAGAAATGGGAAATGCTTACTGATTTTCAGCATGTGAATGCTGGATTAAGGAGACTGCTAAAAAGGAGAGCAATAAAGCTGGAGGAAGCAGATGAGGTTATCCAGGAACAAATGGGTCATAACTTGAGATATAGCTGAGAGAAAAAACAATGTCCAGTTGTCATTTGTCTGTACTCACCTTCATACAATTTAAAAATATCCATGGACTACGGTATGCAGGATGGATTGGGAGCACAAAACTGCCTTAGGACACTTACCCTGAGAAGATTCAACCTCACCTGGCCCTAGATCATCCTTTCCTGTATGGGCTACAGAGTTGCACGGATAATATTGATACTAATACAAAAGTTTACCGAGATGTTACAAGATGGCACGGGGTGGGGGTGGGGGGGTATTAATTGTTTTAGTGAAGACTAAAAACAAAGAGGACTGAGATCATAACAATCTGGGGCAAAATCACCACAAAGTAAAAGAAGCACTATTAACTTGTGCTACAACTGTAGTCTAGATCAACACACAAGTGAAGAATACCCCTGGAAGAATACAACCTGCAGGGTTGGCATGGAAGAAGCTTAACTCTAAAGAATTAGTATTTGGAAATGAAGATGGGTCAAGGATAGAGCTCATCTCAGACCCCAGAAATAGCAAGAACAACCTCATCACTCAGATCACAGAAGTTTTAGATAAAAATATGACCATCATGATACAAGCAGAGAAGAATAATTATTTTTCATTAAAAAAATGTGGACTAGATGGCCATAAATAGGACAAGTGTCCTTGGTTCAGAGGAAGCAGATAATCCTCTATTGAGAAACCCCAAGTTTTTTTTAATCAAGGATTGAAAAAAGATGATAGTTTTATTGAAAAATATTAGTGTTGGGGCAGCTAGGAGGCCCAGTGGATAAAGCACCCATCCTGGATTCAGGAGGACCTGAGTTCAAATCTGGCCTCAGACACTTGACATTTACTAGCTGTGTGACCCTAGGCAAGTCACTTAATCCTCACTGCCCCACAAAAAAAGAAAGAAAAGAAAAAGAAAAATATTAGTGTTGAATTGTTTTGGTGGTTTTGTTGTTGTTGTTGTTGTTGTTGTTTGTTTTTTGGCAAGGCAATGAGGGTTAAATGACTTGCCCAGGGTCATACAGCTAGTAAGTGTCAAGTGTTTGTGGTTGGATTTGAACTCAGGTCCTCCTGAATCCAGGATCAGTGCTTTAGCCACTGTGCCACCTGGCTGCCCCATGATGACAACTTTAAAATAGAATTAAGGGGTGAGAAGAATGCTCTGGAAGAAAGGAAAAGGGAGAAGTGGAATGGGATAAAGTAGCTCACATAAAAGAAACAAGAAAAGGCTTACGGAGTGAAGGGGAAGATGGAGAAGGAGTGGGGGAGTGAGTGAGCCTTTCATCAGAATTGGCTCAAAGAGGGAATAACATAAACACTCATGTAGGTACAGTAATATATCTTGCCCTGCAGGAAAGTGGGAAGGGAAGAGGATAATGGGGGAGAGGTGAAAGAAGGGAGGGCAGATTGGGGTAAGGGGCAGTAAAAAGCAGAACACTTTTGAGGAGGGATAAGGTGAAAGAAGATAGAAAAGAGAGTAAATATTAAGGGGAGGGAATAGGATGGAGGGTAATAGAGTTAGCAATTGTAATTGTAAAAGAAATGATAAGCAGGATGTTATCAGAAGGACCTATGAAAAATGCAGTCCATCTACAGAGAAAGAACTGATGGTATCTGAATACAGATTGAAGTATAATTTTTTTGTTAGTTCTTTCTAAAGTTATTTTGTCTGTTTTCTTTCACAACTTAACTAATGTGGAAATGTTTTGTATGTTATACATTGCACATGTATAACTTATTGAATTGCTTGAGTTGTTAAGGGGGAGGGGAGGGAGGAAGGGAATTTGGAACACAAAGTTTTAAAAATCGATGTGAAAATTTGTTTTTACATGTAACTTGGGGAAAATTGTAAATAAATAAATGTATTATTTAAAATTTTTTAAAAAGAAAAATATTAGTGTTTAAAGAATGTTAGAGAGACTTGATAACCAGATAGAAAAACTTCTGTGAGATATCTCAGTTGAAGAAGAAATCAAAAAGTGAAGTAGATCAGTTTACATTTATAAGAAATCAAGGTATTTGTATTTTGGATATAAAGAAACAGACACTAAAAGGAGCTATCAGATTGATATAAAATACTTTAAAAAATGTTTGAAAGATAACTTCTGCTTTGAAAGGGCAGCAGAATTGGAAGCCTAGCTTGCTTCTTTCTTAGCCTTATAGGGTTTCTGACAAAGACAGATGCTGCATATAGAAACCCATTAACTAAGACTGAGGAGGTTCCCAGTACAATCAAAGGGAGAGAGAGAGAAACCCAGAGGCAGAACTTTTCTTGCCTACTACCTTAGCTGTAAAGCTCCTGGCATAAAGAGACAAGCAGTGGAATTTAGAAATACTCGTAGTGAGCTTGTCATTAATCAGCTTAGGTATAGTTGGAGAAAGATCAATATATGTCATAAAACAATTAGTCAATAAGCATTTGCTATGCAAGCACCTACAATGTGCCAGACACTGTGTTAAGTGCTGGGGATACAAAGAAAAGCGCCCCCCCCCACCAAAATACAGTCCTTGCCCTCAGGGAGCTCACAATCTAATGGGGGAGACAAGTAAACAACTATGTACAAACAATATATGTACAGAAGCAAGTAGAATAATCAACAGAGAGGTAGTATTATTGCTAAGGAGGATTGGTAATGGTTTCTTGTAGATGATGGGATTTTTAGCTCAGACAAAGTCAGGAAATGGAGATGAGAAGAGAGAGAATTCCAGGAATGGGAAATAGCCTGTGAAAAGACGTCAAATCAGGAGATGGAGTTTATTTGAAGAACAGCAAAGACAGTGTCACTGGATCATAGAGCATTGGGGAGAAAGGCAGGAAAAAGTTATAGCTAGTCTAGAAACATAGGAAGGGGACAGGTTAAGAAATGCTTTGACGTTGTGTACGGTGAGAGCCATGTTGTTTGGTAAAGAACTGTGAATGACTTAACTATTCTCAGCAATACAACAATCCCAAAGGACTAATGATGAAGCATACAATCCACCTCCAAAGAAAGAACTGATGTTGATTGAACACAGACTGAAGCATGCTATTTTTCACTCTCTTTCATTTTTTCTTTTATTTAAGTTTTCTTATACCAAATAACCAATATGGTAATGTTTTACATAATTGCACATGTATAACCTATATCTGATTTCTTACTGCCTCAGAGAGGGGGGAAGGGAGGGATAAAATTTGGAACTCAAAACTTTAAATAAAAATCTTTGTTTAAAAAAAAGAAATGCTTTATGTGGATTTAATATTTGTAGAGGTGACAGGAAGTCACTGGGGTTGATTCAGTAAGGTAGAAGGGGGGTGACATAATCAGATTTCTACTTTAGGAAGATTAGTTTGACAGCTGATTGGAGGAGAGACTTGAGGCAGGGAGATTAATCAGCAGACTATTGGAAAAGTCCAGGCATGTGGCAATGAGGGCCTGCAGTGGTGGCAGTGTTGGAGGATATAAGGAGTGCATAAAAAACATGTTGTGAAGGTAAAATAAACAAGACTTGGTAACAGATAAGAAGAGGATGAAAGATCGAGGAGTCAAGGATTATGAGCCAGGGCCACTGGGAGGATGGTGGTGTTCTTGACAATAATAGGAAAGTTAGGAAGAGGGGACTGTTTGGAGCAGGAAAGATGAGTTTGGTTTGGGACATGGTGAGTTTAAAATGTCTATGGGACAAGCATTTTGAAATGTCTAATTGGCTACTGAAAATTTGAGACTAGAGCCTAAGAGAGAGGTTTTGTCTAGCTAAATAGATCTGGGGATTTGCATGGAGATAATTTCATCTAAGGCAGTTGATGAGATCACTAAATGAAATAGTGTAAAGGCAAAAGAAAAAAAAAACCTAGGGCAGAAGCTTGGTGGCTACCACCAAATTAGTGAGCACGACTTGGATGAAGATCCAGCAAAGGAGAATGAGGATTGGTTAGACAGGTAGAAGGAGGAAAACAATGTCATAAAAAACCTAGAGAGGAGAAAGTTTCAAGGAGAAGAGGGTGATCAACAGTGTGAAAGGCTACAGACAGGTCAAAAAGGATGAGAGTTGAGAAAAAGTTGTTGAATTTGATAGTTTGGGGAGAACAGTTTCAGTTAAATAATGAGGTTGGAAGGCAGACTGCAGAATGAAGAGGAGAGTGAAAAGGAAGTGGAGACACCAATTACAGAAGGCTCTTTCAAGAAATTTAGAACAATAGCTAGCAGGGATAGACAGATCAAATGAACATTTTTTGATGCTGGGGGCAACATTAGCATGTTTGTAGACAGAAGGAAAAACAGTGAATACACAGGGAGAAATTAAAGATTAGTGAGAGAGTAGGAATGATAAAAGGAACAATCTGCTAGAGGAGACAGAATTGGAATGAGAATACTTTTGCACAATCTGGGTTTGCTTTGGCCAGGAGAAAGTCCCCATCATTATATGAAATGGGGTAAAGGAGGGAATAGTGGCAGAAGGCATCTGAATTAGAACCATCAAAACTTTTAATAGGCTAAATTATGATGTTGCAAGAGAAGTGCTTACTAGATATAATTCATTGTTAAATTATATATAATGTTGCTTTGTGCTTTTTTTTTTTTTTGGAGGGGCAATGAGGGTTAAGTGACTTGCCCAGGGTCACACAGCTAGTAACTGTCAAGTGTCTGAGGCTGGATTTGAACTCAGGTACTCCTGAATCCAAGGCCAGTGCTTTATCCACTGTGCTACCTAGCTGCCCCCAGTACTTTTGATATGTATATATAGTGTTGCACATGCATAAGGTTATAGTATTACATTTAACTATCATTACCACTGTTCTTAGTCTTGTATTTTTAAATTCTTCTTTGAAAGGACATACTTTGAGGGGCAGCTAGGTGGCATAGTGGATAAAGCACTGGCCTTGGATTCAGAAGGACCTGAGTTCAAATCCAGCCTCAGACACTTGACACTTAACTAGCTGTGTGATCCTGGGCAAGTCACTTAACCCTCATTGCCCTGCAAAAACAAAAACGAAAGGACATACTTTGGGGCAGCTAGCTGGCACAGTGGATAGAGTACTGGCCCTGGAGTCAGGAGGATCTGAGTTCAAATCCAACTTCAAACACTTGACACTTAACTAACTGTGTGACCCTGGGCAAGTCACTTAACCCCAATTGCTTCACACACACACAAAAAGGACATACTTTGCATTATGGGTGTATTACATAAAATATTAGTAAGAATTTGATGTACCTTGAAGGCACCATGAGTCTTTAACTTTCATTTCTCCAGGAATTCGTTCAGTTCCATATTTTTCCTTTTGTTTATCTTTCTATTAGATTTATCTAAAAGTGAGAGAGGGACATTAAAGTCTCCTGTCACTATTGTGTTGCTATCTCTATCTTATAGCTCACATAATATTTCCATTTTAAATATGGATGCTAGAGTATTTGGAGTGTGTACGTTTATTATTGATACTAGTTTATTGTTTATGGTTCCTTTCAACATAATATAGTTTCCTTGTTTATCCCTCTTTATTTTTTAAATGTTTGTTTTTGCTTTGTCAGATACCATGATTGCAACTCCTGCTTTTTTGGATTCACTTGATCCATAGTAACTTTTTTCCAACTCCTCAGTTTTATTTTGTGTATATCTTTGTTTCTCAAATGTGTTTCTTGTAAACAACAGATTGTAGGGTTTTGTTTTCTTATCCAATCTGTCCCTTTTTCATTTTATTGAATTGTTTAATCCATTCACATTTAAAGTTATGAGAGTTAGATTTATATTTTCCTCCACCTGTCTCTAATATTGGTCATTTTTAAAAAGTTATAATTGTCCTCCCTCTTCTACTGTGAACATAATACCTTCAATTCCTTTACCTTAATCTTTTTAAGATGGCCTTGTTCCTACTGCCTCTCTTCTTCTCACTCCTGATCCCTTCTCCTTTTTCATTCCTTTCCCTTTGAGGTTTTGCTTATTCATTCCTTTTTCTTTTCTGCTTTATCCGATCATATAATTCTTACACTCCTCCCACCTCAGTCAAGCAGATTCTCCCTTTCTTCCCTTTAAACTAGTCTTGTTCATTAGTTTTGGGTTTTTGTTGTTGTTGTTTGGTGGGGCAATGGGGGTTAAGTGACTTGCCAAGGGTCACACAGCTAGTAAGTGTTAAGTGTCTGAGGCTGGATTTGAACTCAGGTACTCCTGACTCCAGGGCTGGTGCTCTTTCCACTGCGCCATCTAGCTGCCCCCCCTCATTAGTTTTTTAATAACATTTTTTTTGCCCCTTTCCAGGCAGGATATCTCAAATTCTCTTCATTACCCATCCTCTATTTCTGTTTACTGTAAATCTCACTCTGGTTCATGACCCTGTGAACATTTTCTCTGCATCCTTAGGACTATAAAAACTTCCAAGGTATCTATTCTAGGCTTTTTCCTATAGGTATGTTCTGCCATTGCCTTGTAGAGCTTTTCTCTTTCCCATCTGCCTCACTCCTAGAACAATACCAGTTACTGCAGGTGTCAGGACACTGCCCCATAGTAGGGCCCCACCACTTTCCTGATTATGCAGCCTGCCAATTATGCAACTCTTCTCCCAGTTACCTGTTTTTCTTCTCATTTACCTCAAAATTTCCTCTCTGGATTCATGTAATCTCTCACTCTCCCAAAGGCCAACTGCTCCCAAGGAGTTCCAGTTCTTGCCAAACTCTCTTCCCTACTCACTGTCCACCTACCCCCACTCCTAACCAGGTAAGACCAGTAGACTTTTCAAGCACCAGGGGCAGCTAGGTAGTGCAGTGGATAAAGCACCAGCCCTGTATTCAGGAGGACCTGAGTTCAGGTCTGGCCTCAGACACTTGATACTTACTAGCTGTGTGACCCTGGGCAAGTCACTTAACCTTCATTTCCCTGAAAAGAAAAAAACAGAGTAAATAGACTTTTCAAGCACCAAAATCTCCAGGCCACACCCAGCACTGGATCTCCCTTCACAGATCATCTCTCTACCCATGGAAGCATTCATCAGTGGAATCCTCTTCTACCATCAAAGGAAAGCCTCCTTCTTTTCCATTCTTTTTCAACTATTCCCCCCTCTCCCCTCACCCAGGCTCCTACAGGCTCTTCTCTTTCTAAGACTTTAGGAGTCATCTTCCTTTCACTGTCAGCACTAGATTTGACCCCAACATTTCACATTCCTCTCTATTCCCCTACTCCACTTCCCCCCCATCCTGCTCCCCTTTTATGTACTCTCCTATGTTGTAATGTAGTCCCACAAAAGAAGCATTGATTCTCCCGTGGGTAGGGGATCTCCAGGTTCTGTCCATAATACCCCCAGGCCTACTTCCTCGTTGTTCTCTCCCTAGGACTTCACCACTTGTGCATATTTAGAAAGAAATCTCTTATTGGTTGGTCTTTTTGGCTGTTACTCTGTTGCTATCCTTGACTGCTGCACTTATTCATTCCTACTCCATATCTTTTATTTGGGGGTCTTCAAGAAGCAAATATTCTTTTCAGTTCTTATTTTCTTTCTAAAAATGGTTCAAAAATACCTCTTTATTATGGAATGCCCATCTTTTCTCATTTATGGTTAAGCTCAAACTTGCAGGGCCTACCCTCTCCTGGGGCTGCATCCCGAGTTCCATTGCTCTTTGGAATGCACCATTACATTATGTTTTCTGGTGGGTGCAGAATAGTCTTTAAGTTATTCAAAAATTTTTTCCTTTGTATTCGAAGGTCTTTCTCATGATTACATGCCAAACACAGTGTTTCTGAATTTAATTGTTAAATTTAACCACTGTGTATCTTAGAGTTTGAAGCCTTGGCTTTTTTTTTTTTTCTGGAGGCAATCTGTGAATTCTTTCAATTGATATTTCATTTTCTATATTCAGAAGTTCTCTTCTGTTCCTTCATTATGGTGTTTAATGGGTTGTTGTTGTTGTTTTGTCCTGTCATGTTCTGGCAGACCTATGATGTTTAGGTTATCTCTTTGTATCCTGTCTTCAAGATCAGTGTTTTAATTGCACAGTGAGCATATTTTCTTTTAATTTTATTGCTTTTTGCTTCTCTTCTTCTAAATTCTCTTTCACTTCTGTTTATTTGCATTCCCAGGGCAGCTAGGTGGCACAGTGGATAAAGCACTGGCCCTTCATTCAGGAGGACCTGAGTTCAAAATCCAGCCTCTGACACTTACACTTACTAGCTGTGTGACCCTGGGCAAGTCACTTGACCTTCATTGCCCTGCAAAAAAGAAAGAAAGAAAGATACTGTTATTTGCATTCCCAGTCTGTTCTTTTCTCTTTTATTTTTTTATTAATTTTCATTGCAGAGTGCAGATTTTTTATTCTGTCCATTATTTTTGCCATGCAGGCCATAAATTCTGCTCTCATAATTTTCATTTCTCTTTTGGACTCCACAGAAAAATGTGTTGTAGTTCCATGTTCTCCTTACATTTCACAGGGTCTTCTGTCTGCTCAAGTGTTGGATCATTTTCCTTTGTTTTGCTATATTTATTCATAGATGCATGAACTAATTTACTAGATCTGGAGGCCATATTTCCTTCTATTGTTAATGTTTTCCCTGTTGATCCATCTGCTTATGTTCAAGGTCTTTGAGTTTTCTTCTTCCTGAGACCTTTGGTAATTTCAGTCTTTATTTTTTCCCCCTGCTTTTTTTCTTATTCACCTTCTGTTTCTGTCCTCTCTGATGGTGGTTTCCTGGGGGGCAGCCACCTGCCATGATGGCTGTGTCACTTCCTGAGCAGACTTCCGCAGCCTGAAGCTGGGGTTCCCACTGCACAGGAAAGAAGGAAGAGAGACAGGGTTAGGGGTTAGGTTTTGTTGCAAACTCCCACGTATGTGTCAGGTCCTCGGGTCTGCTAGTGCAGCCTCCCTCCTGGTAGTGTGAGAGGTAAGGAAGGGGTGCTCAGTGAGCTCAGGGTCTCTGTGTGTCAGTTCATGGATTTTTTTTTCTTTTGGATTCTGGGTGTCCTAGACTATGGAGACAACTAAAAATGCTTTATCTTTGGTGCATATTTTCTAATTTGGAGAAGTCTGAGACAACATGAGGATCAGAGAAAATGTTCAGTCTTCCATTTTCTTGTTCCCATGACCCAGAACCTCTCTTGGTGTATCTTGCAATAATTTTTCAGAGTGAAAATTTTTCTCCACAGGGAAAAAAGACACCAGAATCAATAACTTGACTCTCTTGTGTACAACTTCCTGTTCATTTAAGCATGTAATAAATTAATTATTTTTCAAAGCTGTCCTGCTTACCTGTGATTTCCTCTGTCCTTTCTGTTTTCTTCTGTACCTTTAGAAAGCATTGTAGATACTGGTGCTTTTCTTTAAGAGTCATTAGAGAGGGGCGGCTAGGTGGAACAGTGGATAAAGCACAGGCCCTGGATTCAGGAGTTCCTGAGTTCAAATCCGGCCTCAGACAGTTGACACTTACTGGCTGTGTGACCCTGGGCAAGTCACTTAACCCCCATTGCCCCGCAAAAAAATAAATATTAAAGAGTCAATAGAGTCTTGGAGTTGAAGTTTAAATATTATTCTGTAAGGAGTTTGTGAAATAGTTTCATTCTTATTCTGGAAAGATGGTTAACTATAATGATTGAAGAGAGGACAAAGAAAAAGGACTAAGAGTACTTATTCCTGAGAAAATTGTTTAATTCTTATCTTGGGGGGAAGTAACAGCAAGAGTATTTTTTCCCCATTAAAAAAAAAATACGACCTTAACAAACATCACCTAAAATGAGCCCTTCCATACATTGTTGTTGTTGTTGTTGGTGGTGGTGGTGGTGGTACTGCTTCTGACCACTGATACCATGGGGTGATGTATTGATTTGCATGTGAAATTGGGTTTAAGTGAGGCAGAGTTGTGCAAAGTCCCAAGACAAAAGTCAAGACAACCTGCTGAGGCACAGGATGTGGTGGGTTACCTTGGCCTTTCTAAATTAAGGCCTTTCTCAGACCTCAGTTTGTCTGAGACAAGACCCATTCAATTCCATGACTGTGAGCTTGGTAAAAATTGAGACAAGATGGCCTAATTTACCAACACAAAAATACCAATATGGGAGGGCTTTTCTGCTTTGAGCAGAAACTTTGAGAATCATAGATGCAATAGGTAGAGGGACACTCAGTGGAACCATAGGAAGTATAATGATTTTGGTTATTGGAGGGGGTGGAGTAGGGAAAGGATCAGCAGTTTTACTAGGTTTAGCATTCCCTTTTCATTCTTTTTCCTCAACTGGTTTGTATGGTAATGGGGGGGGGGCACAATGGAGATTAGAAAGAATCTGTTAACCCATCTTTACCTATATCTTTTGCTGGAAAATGGTAACCACTATGATTTTCCCTTGAATTTGCATGTTTGGTATTCTTCCTCAATCTTTATTGGAGAAGTTGAGAGAGCTGAGTTGCATGTGCTGGGTCCACATCAAAAGTCTGCCTTTGTGACTTTGGACATATCATCTGGCCTCTCCCGGACTCAGTTTCCTTATCTAAAGAATAGATTAGACTTGATGATAATTCTTAATCTTTTCTTTTCTTTTTTTTTTTTTTTTAGTGAGGCAATTGGGGTTAAGTGACTTGGATGAAGATCCAGCAAAGGAGAATGAGGATTGGTTAGACAGGTAGAAGGAGGAAAACAATGTCATAAAAAACCTAGAGAGGAGTCACACAGCTAGTAAGTGTTAAGTGTCTGAGGCTGGATTTGAACTCAGGTACTCCTGACTCCAGGGCCGGTGCTCTATCTACTGTGCCACCTAGCTGCCCCAGTTCTTAATCTTTTTTGTGCGTGTCATTGTCCTCTCTCTGGAGGAACATGAAACTGCAAATCTCTTGTGTACAACTTCCTTTTCATTTAAGCATGTAATAAATTAATTATTTTTCAAAGCTGTCCTGCTTACCTGTGATTTCCTCTGTCCTTTCTGTTTTCTTCTGTACCTTTAGAAAGCATTTTCCAATACCTTCTTTATGTGAGGGTGGCCAGACTACCTTATCTTCCCTTCTACCTCCTCAATTCCACAAACTGAGAAAAAAGAACAATAAAACCTTTATAACAAATATGCATAGGCAAAACCCCCCAAATTACCACATTAGTGCTGCCTAAAAATATATGTCTTAATCTGCAACTTGAATTCATCACCTCTATATCAGGAGGTAGGGGAGTACTGCTTCAAAATCAATCCTCTGAGATTGTTGGTCATTACACTGATCAATGTTCTTAAGTTTTTCAGAGTTTTATGTTGGTTTTGTTGTATAAATTATTCTTCTAGTTCTACATACTTTTCTCATCTCCAGTTCATACAAATCTTGCTAGAGTTTTGCTGAAAACTTCCTTTTTTTTTTTTTGCAGGGCTATGGGGGTTAAGTGACTTGCCCAAGGTCACACAGCTAGTAAGTGTCAAATGTCTGAGGCCAGATTTGAACTCAGGAACTCCTGAATCCAGGGCCTGTGCTTTATCCACTGTTCCACCTAACCGCCCCCTGAAAACTTCCTTTTGATCATTTCTTATGGTGCAATAAAATGATGTTATTTCATATAACATAATTTGTTCAACCATTCCCCTATTTATGTGCACCTCCTTAACTTCCTTCCAGGTCTTTGCTAAATCAAAAGAATTCTTGAAAAGAGATTTTAATTGGTATCCTAAGCAAACTGAAAGTTGGGACATTGTTTCTAGAATTGAAGAGAAATTGTAGTGACTACTTGTAATCTTTCTCATAAGTGATACAACCAAAATAATTATGCCTCTGTTATATTGTTTGTTACACTGTTAATAAGTAATGTAGCTATCACCTTTGATATTTAGTTAAATTTAGGAGATTAGATTTGAGATATATGTATGTATGTATTATGTGTATACACATATACATTCATCTATAGCAAGTGGGAGGTGAGTAAAATGCTTCTGTGAAAATAGATTTTTCCATTTTATTAAAGAAATAACAGGGGCAGCTAGGTGGCACAGTGGATAGAGCACTGGCCCTGGAGTCAGGAGGACCTTAGTTCAAATCCAGCCTCAGACACTTGACACTTACTAGCTGTGTGACCCTGGGCAAGTCACTTAACCCCAATTGCCTCACCAAGAAAGAAAGAAAGAAACAAAGAAAGAACATTTCATGAACTTTGGTGCATGCTAAGACTTAATTACTTAAGGAATAAGTTGTTTTAGTTTTATTAATATGGAAATATCACAACATACGTTTATGATTGCCTTAGAATCTGGAATGAGAACAAATCAGAAAATATAGTACCAGTCTATAGCAGATGATGATGGTTAACTTTAAAACATATCTACATTTTTACTGTGGGGAGATTAATTTGTGTTTATTTCTTGGGCTTCTCTCAATCTACAGTATTTATTCATCATATTAAGAGTTTTCTTCTGTTTGCTTATAATTCTAGGCTTACTTCATGGATTTAGACTGTACCAGGCCAAGATCTTCCCCCCTACCCCTTGGGTTGTATAGAATGGGTGCAGAACCTTTTTGCTTCTGTCCCTTCTTCAGTCTAGCTGCTGCTGCACCTTCCCTGCCACAAATCTCCTTGGGGGTCTAGGAACAATCTCTTCCCTTTGCCACCATCTCTGACTTTTGCCTCCTTCTCCTGTTGGCCCTGTGCTGGTGTTTGCCAAACTAGTGGTGTCTAACATGCGGCCTGTGCAAAGTCAGTCCACAACATTTCAGAGTCCAGCCCAAAGCAGATTAAAATTCAATTGGGCAATATTTAACAAAATAAATGAAAGTACAGTAAGTGTAGATGACACTACATTTTGAAACCAAGTCAATCTGTGGACCCACAGGGATCCTTATGTACAGTTCAGTGGCCCCTGTTTCTATTTGAGTTTGACACCATTGATTTAGACTAAAGGTCATCCTATTCTTTCTTTATCTGATAGCTAGATGATGCAGTGCATAGAAGTCAGGAGGACCTGAGTTCAAATCCTGAATCAGGCACGAGAGAAATTATTAGAATGAGCCCCTCATTATAATATTCATTCTCTCATTAATTGTTAACCAATCAGAGTTGATTGCCACCCTTAGGAACACTCACTCTTCCAAGAACATATAAACTGGGAGCCCACTGCCATTGAGGGCTCTTTGGCATTGAAGAATACCACTGACCTCTTCTATTAATAACTTGCTAGCCTTATTAATAAAATGATTAAATTACCCAGAAATTGTTTCTCAAACTTTTTACATGTCATAGGCACTTACTAGCTGTATGACCCTGAGCAAGTCACTTAACCTCTGTTAGCCTCAGTTTCCTCATCTGTAAAATGGGAATAGTAATGGCAGTGTTGTTGTGAGAATCACATGAAATAGCATGGCTTTGCAAATATCAAAACATTATATAACTGCTGCTGCTGCTGCTGAGACCACTCAGATTCAGACACTCATTACCTCTTTGTTGGAATAGTACCATAGCTTCCTGATTTTCACTTCCAGCCTCACCCTATGCAATTTCTTCTTCATGTCAGTAACTAATCTGATCATGGCCATATGATGATCAAAATCCTTTAATGATTCTTCTCCCCACTGAATAAAAGTCTAGACCTCAGTATGGGATTCAATATTCTTCATAAGCTGCCACTAACCTTCTTTTTGCATATTCCCTAAATAGGGTTGGTATGCTCTGTTCCCCTCCCCTGTTAAGGGCTAAAATTCTAGCTAGTCTGTCTAAAATCTCTAATAAGTGGTTACCAATAAATTATAAGCTTTAGCAAAAGTTAGACTTTTAAGCATTTATTAAGGAGAATAAGAATTTGGTAAAGAGAGAAGAAATGGCCTATATTCCTATCTATTAAAGGGAGAGAGCATTCCTAGCTCCATTCTCCACCAGAGTCCACAGGAAAGAGAGCAAGTCAGAGTGCCAGGCTCCCCCTTCCTCCTCCCACAAGCAATCATCACTTCCTGGCGCCAAAGAAAAACCGTGGTCGCCCCTCAGAGACCTTCACCTCATGGCGGAGCTTTTCTACAGTAAGTCTCCAGCAGGTGGCGTCATTCCAATCGTTACCCCCCCCCCCATTTGCCTTCTAGAGACCTTCATGATCCTACTCAGGTGCCATATAATTCAATTAGATTTACTTTATCCCATTAAGTGAAAATGAGCTCACTTTCCTCAAAAATTTCATACCACTTTGTGCCTATAATGTACTTATCTTTTTAAAATTTTGCATTAAAATTATTCAAGTACATGCTTTAAATCCCCTATTAGATTATAAACTCCTTGAGAGTAGGAATTGTCTTATTTATTTAGTATCTCTTACCATAGCTGTGTATAGTGAACTATACACAGAAGGCTCTTAATAGATTGTTGAATGATTGTTGATTGAAAGCATGTAACAACTAGCTGTGTGACCCTGGGCAAGTCACTTAACCCCAATTGCCTCACTAAAAAAAAAGAAAGAAAGAAAGTATGTAACAAGGGGCAGTTAGGTGGCGCAGTGGATAAAGTACCAGCCCTGGATTCAGGAGGACCTGAGTTCAGATCTGGCCTCAGACACTTGACACTTACTAGCTGTGTGACCCTGGGCAAGTCACTTAACCCCCATTGCCCCATAGCAAAAAAAAAGGAAGGAAGGAAGGAAGGAAGGAAGGAAGGAAGGAAGGAAGGAAGGAAGGAAGGAAGGAAGGAAGGAAGGAAGGAAGGAAGGATGTATGTAACAAGCTCAGCTACAACTCCCTAGGTTTCCCCTGCCTGCAACTATCTCTTCCTTTAGTGGAAGTGGGATAATGAGTTCCAGACTTTAGATTCATATTCTTAACTCAACAACCTTACTTTTAAAAAATGTTATTACTCTGTCCATCTCATGACTGACCTCTCCTTAGAACAATTTTTTTAAAAGAGCTCTCTACAGATAGATACATAGTCTGACTAAACAAATTCCCACATTTACCACGTATAGAAATGTATGTGCTTTTCTGCATTTTAAGAGCATCACCTTTTTGGCAGGAGATATGGGGGAGTTTCATCTTCCTGCTTTTGAACATAAGGTTTATCATTGCATGGATCAGAGTTCTTTTCTTTCCGCAGTGGTTGATATTTTTCACTTTGTTAAATATTTCCCAATGCCATGTAAAATATTTTATCATTAATTTTTTTAAATTTTGAGTCCCAAATTCTCCCCCTCCCTTTCACTCCCTTCTACTCCCTTCCCTCCTTGAGAAGGAAAGTAATTTGATATTGTGGTCAGGATTCTAACATCTTTCAAAGTTGTTTTTCTCTATAATGTTTTTATTGTATAAATTATTCTTCTAGTTTTTCTCACTAAGCTTTGTATCACCTCATAGAGGTCTTCCAGTTTCCTCCAAAACTACCTATTATGGCACAAAAATATTTCATTACATTTATATACCACAATTTGTTCAATCATCCCCCCTTAGTTTCTAGTAGGCGGATACCCCCTTAACTTCTAATTTGGGGCTACCATGAAAACAGCTGCTATAAATATTTTTGTACATACAATTCCTTTTTCTTTTTTCTTTAGATTATTGACTTAGTGGTGATATAACACCCCAGTTACCTTTTTAGGGCAGTTTTAAAGTTATCTCTCCTTCTTGGCAGTAACCTATAATTTCTGAAGCGTGTGCCCAGCTAGATTTTGATCCTGTCTTCTTTGTTGTTGTTCAGTCATTTTCAGTCATGTCTGGATCTTCATGACCTCATTTTGGATTTTCTTGGCAAAGATACAGGAGTAGTTTGCCGTTTCCTTCTCCAAATCATTTTACAGATGAGGAAGCTGAGGACAACAGGGTTAAGTGACTTGCCTAGGGTCACATAGCTAGTAAGTGCCTGAAACCAGATTTGTTTGTTTTGGTAAGGCAATTGGGGTTAAGTGACTTGCCCAGGGTCACACAGCTAGTAAATGTCAAGTGTCTGAGACTGGATTTGAACTCAGGTACTCCTGAATCTAGGGCTGGTGCTTTATCTGCTGCACCACCTGGCTGCCCCCCTGAGACCAGATTTGAACTCAGGAAGAGGAGTCTTCCTGACTTCAGGCCTGGCACTCTATCAATTGTGTCACATAGAATATGTTATTGTTTATACTATCCAAGCAGTCATCCCCTTTTAGTGATAGATATTTTCTGTACAAAAACAAAATCTGGCTCATTAAGTTTTCTTTGCTCAACTCCATGAGATTTGAAGTGAGAGTATATGACTGTAGCTTTTGAACAATGCAAGACTTTTCTCTTAAAGTGATAACATTTCAAAGGTATTAGCAGAAATTTGGATAGGAGATAAAACTTTCCTACCCTCTTTTTTCTAAAGCACATATGCTTTATCCTGTAGCTAAGATCTTTAGACAATGATGGAGAGCACTAGTAAAGTTTTGGTCCTATATCCATGGATCTCACATTGAATCTGTATTTCTCTCTCTCTTTTTTTTTTTTCGTGAGGCAATTGGGGCTAAGTGACTTGCCCAGGGTCACACAGCTAGTGAGTGTCTGAAGTTGGATTTGAACTCAGGTACTCCTGAATCCAGGGCCGGTGCTCTATCCACTGTGCCATCTAGCTGCCCCTGTATTTCTCTTGATAGAAAACAGCTTATGGCACAAAGAACTAGTTCTATAACTTGAAATTCCACAATGTGGCTAAGTAAATGGCTAAGCCTTGTAAATAATTTTGTGAACTATAGTATCACCACTTTATCTTGGTTTCAGTAGTTCATAGAATAGCCCCTAGCACTTCTTGACTGGGCCATGATGAGGGGGACCTTTAGAAGAGCCTAATCTTACCCACTAAGCTCCTGGCATCCCAAGAGAAAACTCTCAGTTTGGCTGCTTCTGAGAAAATCACATTGATGCCCAGGGAATTGGAAAGCATAGCAGCATCTGGGTCTTATTCATCTCCTGGTTCTCAGCTAATTGATTATTTCTTGGAAACTCCTGACCCTCTCTCTAGGATTCTCTAAGTATACCATCATATCATCTGCAAAAGTGATAGTTTTGTTTCCTCCTTGCCTATTTTAATTCCTTTTTCTTCTCTTATTGCTAAAGCTAACATTTCTCATACACTATTAAATAATAGAAGTGATAATGGACATCCCTGTTTCACCCCTGATCTTATTGGGAATGCCTCTAACTTATCCCTGTTACATATAATGTTTGCTAATGTTTTCTGAACCTCTCTCTTTAAGATACTCTTTCATTTTAGGTCTATTTTTCCCAGTTCCCTCTTTTGCCCCACCCCTTTCTTCTTGAAAAAAAAATGTAGCAAGTTTTTATGGAGACATAAATCATAAGCTTTGCCATATATTATCTTGTTGATCAAATGATAATATTTGCAAAAGCACTCTGAAAAGCATAAAGTACTATACAAAATAAGAGGGTGGTAGTGTTTTTCACCCAGATGTTGAAATTAGTTAGAACTTGTAGTTAAGGTCAACATAAAATGAAGTTCAGTCTTGAGCAGTGACGTATTTACTCTAAGAATAGATATATTAGCTTATGGTAAGCCTATGTATCCATTTTGTTAAACTCCTTATTCATGTGAGGTGAACTAATTTTCCAGATCCTGGTATTCCATCAAAAAAATTGTTATTATTATGAACTTGACAAGCAACAGCAAACAATTATTTCCATATGCAAAGAGAACTGTATAGGAAATCATGAATCTTTATTACTTATGGCTTTCCTTTAAAAAAAATTACAGGAAGTAATTCTGAAAGTGTACTGCTTGTCTGTCTTTGAATTTCCTCTTACTCTCTTCTGTGCAATTTTTAAGTGTTTTTCAACACTTTCCTTTATTCTATTCTTCTTTTGGCATCACTGTCATCCTGTCATTATTCTCATTCCCCCTTCTCTCCCCACCCTCCAAGACTTCCCTTATAACAAATGAGCAAAACAAACACATACGTTACCCATTTCCAAAAAAAAAAATCAGCTCATTCTGTGCCTCTTGTCTGTTCCCTCTCTCATCAGTCAGCCAGTCAAACCCAGTTTATTAAGTACCTACTATGCGCTAGGTTCTTCACTAAGCACTGGGGATACAAAAAGAGGCTCAATAAGTGGGAAAGCAAGATTCATCCTTGGTCATCTGAAATCTTGGTTAGGTATTACACTGATCAGGGAGCTCAAGTCTTTCACAGTCGTTTTCTTTACAAGGTAATAGTCAATGTATAATTTATCTTCCTGGTTCTGCTTAATTTCACATTGCATCCATTCGTGCAGGTCTCCCCAGTTTTTCTGAATCCATACTTTTCATCATTTTTTATAGCATAATAATCCTGCATTACATTCATACAGCATAATTCATTAAGACATTCTCCAATTCGGAGCAGCTAGGTGGCGCAGTGGATAAAGCACCGGCCCTGGATTCTGGAGTACCTGAGTTCAAATCCGGCCTCAGACACTTGACACTTACTAGCTGTGTGACCCTGGACAAGTCACTTAACCCCCATTGCCCTGCAAAAAAAAAAAGACATTCTCCAATTCGGGGCAGCTAGGTGGCACAGTGGATAAAGCACTGGCCCTGGATTCTGGAGTACCTGAGTTCAAATCTGGCCTCAGACACTTAACACTTACTAGCTGTGTGACCCTGGGCAAGTCAACCCCAATTGCCTCACCCCCCCCCCCCAAAAAAAAGACATTCTCCAATTGAGAGTCAAAAACTGTTTCCAGTCAGTCTTACCTCACTCATGATGGTTTTGTGGCCTTGGAGTGGGGCCTAAACCAGATTAAAATGTAATTGGGAATATTTAACAAAATAAAACAAGGTACAATAAAACATGGGTGACCTTACATTTTACAAGGAAGTCAGCATGTTTCCTGCTGGGATCTTTATGTGTGAATTAGTGTAACAGCTTCTGCTCTCTCCCCCCCTCCCCCCACACCCATTTGACTTGGATGCTGCTAGTCTAGGCCATTCTAAGTTACAGAGGAAGTGCTGACCTGCATTGGTAGAGGGAGTTCCCTCATCTAATACCACGACTGAAATCACAGGTCTAGCACCTCTCCCTACTAGGGGAAACATTTGGCAAATTGGAGTGTGTGGTAGCTGCTGCTACTGCAAATGGGTTGTAACCAGTAATGATCTTTTTTGAGTACAAGTTTGTGTGCTCTGGCCAAGGCCTAGTCCTTGACTGGGCTGCTCTAGAAGGGGCTCCCGTTCCATGTCCCTAAAGGAAAGAGATTGTCTTGCTAATTGCTCAAGTGAATCCACTTCCCTTTCCATACAGTTAAGATGTTTGAAAATTGCTATGCTGTGTAACTTTACTAAAAGGCAGTGTAGTATAATGGATAGAGAGCTGGCTTCAAAGTCAGGAAGTCTGCCTTTGACTAGCTGTGTGAATGCTAGGTGAGTCCCTAAACCTCTGAGTACTTTAGGTAGCTCGATAAAACAGTAAGTGGTAGGGAGGGTGCTTACCTGCATTCATGGAGGGAGTTTCCTCATCCCAGAATTCCTGATATCGGTGGAATCACAAGGCTTGTCCCTGTTCCTTCCTAGTAGGTTTATAGTTTTCCTACTATTAAATAAAAATTTGGAGTAAAAATATTTTTAAGTACCACAGGCAAGACTTTGAAGGAGATGCAGAGATAAGTAAAATACCTCATCCTTTTAAGGGGAAGTTAAATAGGGGAAGTTGAATAAGTAAACATGTAGCACATGTTTCAAGTTACTATGGAACCACTCACTTTCTCAGTTATAGTGTGGGGCTGGTTTTGACCATCAAATTACAAAAATGCAGTTCAAGTCTCTATCCAGTATAAACGATTTCAACCGACCAAGCAGGAGCTAGAAATCAAATAGCCAAGTATGCAGTTGAAAGACTAGCCAGATGAAAAACAAAGGAAAATCAAGCAAAAGTATGTTCCAGCATACTACCACACCTACTCTGAGCCTTGGCAATCTGCTGTGCCTTGTTGTTGCTGGCTGTGCCTTTTGGCAGCTCCCTCACCTAGGTCCTGAATCTCCTCTTGCAAACGATGCTTTTACTCGATTTCTGCAGACATCATCTCCTGAAGCTGCATCCTCTCCCATTATTCTCTGCTTCCAAAGCTTCCTCGGGTTCTTCATGGGTCGGGACTGGGGCTGGGGGGAGGAAGAGGTACTATTGTTCTTTTTGGAAACTGTCCACCCCAGCAGCAGCTAGATACAGAAAGGCCCAGTTACTCCATAGTAAAGACCCAGGCACTGTGCTAAGCCCTGGGCATACAAATTGAGGCTGTCTCAAAAGTTTTCATTTCAGACTTTTAGGACACCTTGGATAAACAAGCAAAACAGTTCCTGCCTTCAAAGAACTTATATTCTAATGAAGGGAAGAGCTGGAAGAAGGGAAAGTACAGAGCCTGGCTGGAAATGTACAAGAAGGCTTGTGGAGGGCAAGAAAGGGGCAAGATAAGGCCAGAATTAGTCTGTCCAAACCCAAACTGGTTCGAGGGGCAAAGTCCACTTTTTTTGGTGGGGAATAAGGGGAGATAATGACCAGAGTTCTTTTATTAGAAAGGGCTTGCCTCATCTCAATGACATTCAGAAGGATTCTTAAGATAGCTATGGAGATGCTAGCTTTTTTTTCTTTTTGACCTTTCTTTCCAAGTTGTTTGTGGTTTTTTGGTTTTTTGTGTGTTTTTATTACAATGTTGTTGTAATTGTATAAATTGTTCTCCTGGTTCTGTTCACTTCACTCTGCATTGGCTCCTGTTTCTCAGGATTCTCTAAAGTTGTCTGTTTCATCACTTTTTTTTTTTTATTTTAGTGAGGCAGTTGGGGTTAAGTGACTTGCCCAGGGTCACACAGCTAGTAAGTGTTAAGTGTCTGAGGCTGGATTTGAACTCAGGTACTCCTGACTCCAGGGCCGGTGCTCTATCCACTGCACCACCTAGCTGCCCCTGTTTCATCACTTTTTACAACAAAATATTCCAATCCATACATATTTTGGTGATAAGTGAGAGAATCAGGATGATAGAGGGGTCATTCTATTGGAACAGGTATTATGAAATGGGATCTGTCTTTGTGCAATTAGAGAATTCCTTGGCAAGAAAAAAAACCTCTTCATGTGAGACAGAGGTGAAGATAGTGACAGTGGCAGAAGGCATCAGGGTAAGATGTAATGAGGAGGAGGGGAGAAGAGGAAGATCTCCATAAATGACCTCAATTTTTTTCAGTGAAAAGAGAGGCAGGGTTCTTAGTTGAAAGGTTGCAGACAAGGTTGGGAAGTCTGAGGAGAATGAGGAGATTTGAAAAAGCTTCTGTGCTAAGCGAGGTAGTGAGTCAATTAGGGATGTGCAAAAGGATTGTCTTGCCGCAATGAGGGTTTGGTTGAGATTATGTAACATCGAGTTGTGGCAGATTCAGTCAGCACAATTTGGAGATTCTTCCCAACATCATTCTGCAGTATGGGAATAAAAGCAAAGGCAGCAGATGGTGAGAGTTCAATTGAATGCTGAGGCTTGACAGGGCAAGATCAGCGATAGGATAAGGTTGTAAGGGGCTCAAGAGAAGAGGACGGTATAGAGTTTAACTGGCTCACCAACAAGTCTGATAGGGAAGGTAGGAGAATGTAGCCAGTGCAGAGGTGATTGCCTGGAAAAGAACTAAGGAAGTCAAGGGATTGGAAGTCTTGGTGAGGATGAAAAATAGAGTTTAGGGCTATAAGACTAAGGGAGAAATGGCATGATAAAAGAATGGGGTCAGGTAAGGCAATTTCAGAGTTTGTGAACACGGAAGTGGTGCAATTGTGGGTAATATCAAGATCAAAGGCATCATGCTCTTTGTGTGTAGCTGAGGTAGGGTGGAGGAGTTGATCATGAGAAATGAGTAAGTTGAGGAACTGGAAGATTGGAGTCTCCTAGTATGAGGGCAGGAGTTTGAGAAGAGAGGAAAAACTGTGAACCAGACACCGAATTCACTGAGGAAGGAAGGGGAGTATCCTAGAAGTTGGTTAAAACAAAACAAAACACCTGCCAGAATATTGATTGAGTGGTAGGTATGGATTGAGTGAACAGGAAAGGTTACTGAGTGATGGTGACATCATAATTTGGAAATAACAATGAGGAGCAAAGAGTATTACAACTCTTCCCAACTTGACCAGTGAGTGAGTCAAGGGGAATGAGTGAAAGTGCAGCCAGATCTGGAAAGGGAGGCCAGGTCTCAGTGAGAGCCAGAAGATGAAAGAAATGGGAAAGGAAAATATTAAAAATGAAAAAAACTTTGTTATCTATGGAGCAAGCATTCTGGAGAGCATAGTTGTAAGGGACAGAGAGCTTTAGAGTGGGGCATTGGAGGAAGGTGGATGTTGGGTTGAGGGGGATGGGAATGAGGAAGCAGGCTGTTGGGGATGGATAATAGGGGTTTTTTTGGGTTTTTTTAGTGAGGCAATTAGGGTTAAGTGACTTGTCCAGGGTCACACAGCTAGTAAGTGTTAAGTGGCTGAGGCCAGATTTGAACTCAGGTACTCCTGACTCCAGGGCCTGTGCTCTATCCACTGCACCACCTAGCTGCCCCCGGATAATAGGGTTTTAATAACAACAAGAGGTTCAGAATCACTGGGATGGGGAGAGTAGTATCTTAGTCATCTCTTTATCATAATTTCAGATTACTTTTCATAATGATTAGACCAATTCACAGTTACATTGACAGGGTATTAGCATGACTCTTTCCCCAACTTCTTGAACATTGATTTCCCCTATATTTTGCCATTTTCTTTAGTCAGTTCTTTTGAATATTATTTATTCACCCCACTCCCTTGCTGCCCCCAAATTGCTTCTCCCTCATGGAATGACTTGGTTTTATATGTTTGTGTTAATTTCCTAAATATCTTAGATTTAAGACTTAATCAGAAATATTTGCTACAAAGGTTCTCTACCCCCCACAGGTTGATAAGCTTCCCTTTTTATTCTACTTATGTTTATTTTGTTTGTGTTTTTCAATTTTATGTAATGGGAATTATCTATTTTATCTTTTGTGGTTGGCTCTGTCCCTTGTTTGATAAAGAAACCTCCCCCCCAACATAACTGTAAAAGATACTTGCTCTGCTTCTCTTGATATTTTTATGTTATGATCTCATTACTCCTTGTTACTGATCTGATTTTTGCCCATGTAACAACACGGAGAACACAAATGGTATATATCTAAATACTGTATGTAAGTAATGGATTTTTGAGTGGTGAATCACTGAAGAGTATCAAGTCAGTACATTGAGTCCAGACAACTAAGTTAGCGATCATGTTCAAACCAGATTTATTTTTAGGGTTAGTTATGAAGTAGAACCTGCCATTCCTACTTCATAATCCACCAAGTGTTGAGGATGTTAGAGTAAATGATGAAATCAATGTGTCCTCCAGTCACAAGATCATTTCTACTATTTTATTAAGATCTTCTTAACAATAAAAAGGCCTTATTTCCCAAAGTTCTTGAATACTATATCATAATTCCTCACTAAAACAAAAACTAAGCAGTGGGTAGATAGGCAGTGTATTCAAATAAAAATTGTTCATTAAAAAAAGGCAAGAAGAAAGTAGTACATTTTAAATTGTATACTCATGCTGTGGAATATTATGAAGTTAAACTTTGAAGTTTGGAATCCTGCATGGTGTCACAAAGAAGCAAGTAGGATAGACAGTGGTGTATTGTGTTTTTTTAAAGAAGTTTTTATATTATGGTATACACAATGGTGAGACAAGGTTCTTTTTTTTGTTTGTTTGTTTTGTTTTGTTTTGTTTTGTTTTGTTTGTGGGGCAATGGGGGTTAAGTGACTTGCCCAGGGTGACACAGCTAGTAAGTGTCAAGTGTCTGAGGCCGGATTTGAACTCAGGTACTCCTGAATCCAGGGCCCGTGCTCTATATACTGTGTCACCTAGCCGCCCCCAAGGTTCTTATTTTTAAATAAGTGGTATAGGACTCCCTCCCTCAGAAAAGCTGGTCTAATTTAAGGCATTTTTTATAGTAGAGTTGATGATCTCCAAAAAAAAACTACTGCTTAATGGACTCAGTGCTGCCGCCCCCCCCCCCCATATGAGGCCTTTATTGATGCCCTAGTTGCTAATGCTCCCTATCCCTCCTTCCTCACAGGAAATTATATTGTACTTGTTTCATATATATTTGAATTTACTTATTTTTCTATGTTACCTCATCCAATCAATGATTATAACAGTAATAATAATAACTAATACTTACATAGCGCTAACTACATGCAAGGCACAGTGTTAAGTGCTTTACAAATATTATCTCATTTGATCCTTACAATAACCCTGAGGAGTAGGTGCTATTGTCCACATTTTACAGATGAGGAAACTGAGACAGAGATTAAGTGACTTGTCCAGGGTCACACAGCTAGTGGTTGAAGCCAGATTTGAACTCAGGTCTTCCTGACTTCAAGCCCAGCTCTCTATCTACTATGCCACCTAGTAGAATGTAAAGACTTTAATTTTTATCTTTGTATCTCTTGTGCCTGACACTTTGTTGTTGTTGTTGTTGAGTTGTGTCTGACTCTTTGTGATTCCATGTGGGGTTCTCTTGACAAAGATACTGGAGCAGTTTGCCATCTCCTTCTCCAGCTCATTTTACAGATTAGAAAACTTCGGTAAACAAGGTTAAGTGACTTGCCCAGGGTCATACAGCTAGTAAATGTCTGAGGCCAGATTTAAATAAACTCAGGAAGATGAGCCTTACTGACTCTAGGCCTAGCACTCTTTCCATTGCACCACCTAGCTGCCTATGCCTAGTACATAGTAGGTGCTTAATAAAGTGCTTGTTGGATTGAATTGATTGACAGAAAGGCAAGTAAGCTTAGAGTATAAAGCCTGGAAGGGAACTTACACTTCAACTACTCCTACCCCGTCATTTTACAGATGGGGCGTCAATACAGACAGCCGTGATCTGCAATGCACATTCTCGAAACTGCTTTTTAAATTTGGATTTGGAATTCGTAGGTCATTATTAACTTGTCTATGTACCTCATAATTGCTTTGGCTAAGGTTAAAATTAGATTGAGATTCCTGAGCACCCACTGACTGGCTGTGTAGAGAAAGAGGCAGCCCAGTGAAAATGTTAAGATATGAATGGAGAAGGGGCAGCTAGGTGGTGCAGTGGAAAAGAGCACTGGCCCCTGGAGTCAGGAGGACCTGAGTTAAAATCCAGCCTCAGTCACTTGACACTTACTAGCTGTGTGACCCTGGGCAAGTCATTTAACCCTCATTGCCCCCCCCCCAAAAAAGGATATGATCAGAGAGAGAGAAAAAATGGGTATCTTTGGTTAGTGAGGATTGTCTTTATGGGGAAATTAAGACTGGTAGTGAACTGCATTTAGCAGTTCAAACATATATGACAATTCAAGATTTATGAATTAAACATGAATTAATAATTGCAATTTGTACCCATTTAGAAACAATTAAACAGTTGTATTTTTTTAAAAGTAATTGGACCCTGGGCAAGTCACTTAACCCCCATTGCCTCTTTAAAAAAAAAAGTAATTGGAGGCAGTGGTCCAGCTGAAAGGACCCGGCATATGGAATCAGAGGACATTTAACATGCTGAATCTCAGTTATCTCCTGCAAAATGAGGAGTCAGACTATATGGCCTCTAAAGCCCCTTCTAGTTATACATCTCAATCCAGTGATCCTGTGATGGATAATCTAAGTCTTTTCCATCCTCATCAATGTCTCTATCTCTGTCCTGCTCAGGTTTTTTCCTTTCCTCTCCTCTCCTCTCCTCTCCTCTCCTCTCCTCTCCTCTCCTCTCCTCTCCTCTCCTCTCCTCTCCTCTCCTCTCCTCTCCTCTCCTCTCCTCTCCTCTCCTCTCCTCTCCTCTCCTCTCCTCTCCTCTCCTCTCCTCTCCTCTCCTTTCTTGTCCTGTCCTGTCCTGTCCTTCTCTGTCCTGTCCTGTCCTTTGTCTGAAGCCCAGAGAGGTTGTATCTTACCAAGGTAAGACAACCCAGCTGTTGGCAGTGTCTAGTATACTTTTCATTGGACTGTGCTGCAACTGCCTTGATTTTTCCTGCTTCAAAATATTTAGATTTTTATTTAAATTACTATTATAAAATGTTTAGGCTCACCTCTTTTTTAGTTTTTTCCCCCTTTGTAACACTGCTTTTTTTTCTCCTGCTCTATGTGTCTAAAATGACTTAATGTGGTTATAACAGAACAGCTTAAAATATTTTAATTATATCATTAAACTTTACATGCTCTGAAATTACAAATAGCAGCTATTGCTTTTGTTTGTTTAAAAAATGAGTAGGGTGACCCTGGGCAAGTCAGTTAACCCCAATTGCCTCACCAAAAAAGAAAGAAAAAAGAAAAAATGAGAAGGAAAAGTGAATGTGTAATATTGATCAATTTCTAGAAGCATATTTTAAAATTTTTTTCTTGTAAATGTAGCTTTATAATTTTATTAGAGAGTATTTACTTTGCTTAGGTACATTTATCTAAGGCCAGGAAGTGGCACCAAAATATTGGGGAGAGAAAAAGAATTATGGGAGTACAGAAGAAAGAATACAGGTCTTGCTCCCTGCCCAGAATTATAGATGGAACCTGTCAGCCAAATCCTAAGATCCTTAAAAACAGTTTTGTCATATAATTATGGACCAGAGCAATAATGGCAGGAATAGAAGAGAAGAAATTCATCGTAAAAACATGTGAGAAGGATGAGAGTAAAACTTGTTTCTGAAAAACACCTTTAGTCCCATGGAGTAGCAGAGAAAGCAGGCCCAGGAACATGCAGGGGAGCAGGCCTGCAGGGATCACCCAGGAGAGCACTGATGGCTTCCCCAGCAAATCCCAGCTAGACATGAATCTCAGTGCTGACTCAGTGCATCTTAAAGAAGGAGGATCTCCTTTACTTTGATTCACCCTTCTTCTGCCCCAGCAGAAAAATAATAATAACAGCTAGTGTTTAAGATTTGCAAAAGGCATTTTATTTTACAAACACCTCATTTTATCCTCACAATAAACTTGGGAAGTAGTGGCTATTATCATCCCCATTTTACAGATGAAAATACTGAGGTAGTATCTTCTGTATTTATCTGAGCCTATTAGAACTCCAGTTTTCCCAATTCCAGGTCTAGAAATATGATGAACTTTCAAAAGACAAATAAGAGGCATCAATCTGATCAATCAGCAAATACTTATTTAGTGCTTACTTTGTGCCAATAATTACTGTTAACAGGGCAGCTAGGTGGCGCAGTGGATAAAGCACCGGCCCTGGAGTCAGGAGTACCTGAGTTCAAATCCGGCCTCAGACACTTAACACTAGCTGTGTGACCCTGGGCAAGTCACTTAACCCCAATTGCCTCACTAAAAAAAAAAAAAAAAAAAAGTCTAATAATTACTGTTAACGGTCTTCATCCGACTGTGAACACTTGGCAGCTAAAGTATTTGTGTTTGGGGAAGTGAGCATGAACTTGGGCTTTGGTTCCTTGGTTGCCTCCCTTTTCTCGTGTTCTTTCCCCATTAGATTATAAGCTCCTTGAGGGCAACGTCTATCTTTTCCTATTCCTGGTATTTCCAGTGCTTAACACAGTGCTTAAAACAGGCATATTAATAAATGTTTATTGATTAACCACAGGTGACCGAGCATTAATCTGGAGGTACACATTTCTGGAGATCCAGAGTTCCTGGGTCCCTCAGTAAGTGGTGATTAGCAGCAGGAGAAACTTGTGTGTCTAAGAGCGGGGCCTTTGTCAGGAAGAAGGCCCCACCCCTAGCCTGGCTTGTCAGAAGACGTGTTCTGGGAAGGAGCTGTTTAAATTGTACCTAACTGGGGCAGTACCACTTACCTGCCCCTGAAACTGTGATTCTTGACAATCTTTTGTTTGTCAAAAGCCAGTGATTTAGAGGGTCTGTTTGTTTTTCATGAAAAGACCCTAGAGTAACATGAACTATCAAGAAGATGGGAAGATTGACACTTTCTAGCTGAGTGACCCTGGGCAAGTCACTTAACCCCAATTGCCTCACCACACCCCCTCCAAAAAAAATTGGATGGGAAGAGAAGATTACTTTAAATCTTGTATTTACATAATTAAAACATCAGCTTTAAAGGTTTCTCTCATACTGTTTCATGTACTATTTCATTTTCTATGCTTCAAATTAAAATTCTAAGTAATTCATTCCCACCTTTTGGGAGGATGAGGTTAGAAGGGAGCCTTCTGCAAACTGTATTTACTATATATTCCTTCTGGATTCTGTTTCTCATTGCTTCACTGTCTGTGATAAACTTTCATTCTTGCAGTTGGTGAATTATCTAGGCCCTTTGGTTCTTCTCTTCCTTAGAATGTCATTTCCCTGATCACATCTTCATTAAAGGGTAGATGGAAGTAGGAACAAGTAAAAAATTTCTCTGTGTTTTAAAAATGCTGCCTTGGGGGCAGCTAGGTGGCACAGTGGATAAGGTGTCGGTTCTGGATTCAGGAGGACCTGAGTTCAAATCCGGCCTTAAACACTTGACACTTATTAGCTGTGTGACCCTGGGCAAATCACTCAACCCTCATTGCCCTGCCAAAAAGAAAAAATGCTGCCTTAAAAGATTTAATAGAAAAGATTGAATCTTTGCAGAAATTGGCATTTTGTGATTATTTATACATTCCCCTTATTCATCCTAAGTCCTTCACTAACAGAGGTAATTGAACATTGGCAGGCTGGAATAGTATATAATATTTTATTTTAATTGCTTACTTCCTTAAGCCAGATATAAGTAATTGTTACAAATCATTTAGAAGCTTGTTCTGTGTTATATCAGTGATACCGCAATGCTGTGTTTACCAGGGTTTGGGAACCCTTAAACTGCATTATGGCAGTACTGTGTGTGTATGTATTTCCTGGAATAGTTTTTTCCCCACTACTTACCCCTAAAGTGGCTACATAGATTACATCCAGAAGCAATGGTGGGATCATGGCTTTAGAATTCATTTTATCCTAGGGCTAATTCCACAATTAATGAATAAATGAATGAAGGAGTTTTTATTAAGTACTTCCTATATGCCAACCACTGTGTCAAGGCCTAGAAATGCAAATAGAAAAATTGAGATTGTCTCCAATCTCAAGGAGATCACACTCTAACTGATATACATTTTTTTTTTTAAAGTTCATCTTTAGATGGAAAGGCCCAAGGGTAGTTAAGGTTAAGTCAGCAGGTCAAATGATTGTTCTTAGGGTCTATGGGGCATAGAGGCAGGGGAGAGAGTCAGGCTTGTTGGTCCTCTGCCTCACCAGAAGGAATAGATCAATTCTCATCCAAGTCATATGGACAGTGAAGCAGCTTAGATGGGTTCTAGGTAGCCTTTTCTGGGGGACAAATAGGAAGGGATAAGGTTTTCCTAACCCCTCTATCTGCACCACACACACACACAATCCAAATGCTCAAGCAAGCCAATTGATTACCATTACTAATTTCTTTACTCAAGTAGCTCAGCATGATCTGTCTTCAGCCTGTCAAATTGTGCATTACTCCTCTTTACATAACCTATATTCTGGTCAAACCAGATTCCTCATAGTTGGCATTCTCTCTCCCATATCTGTGCCATTGTACATACCTTCTCCCCATTCCTGTCATGAACACCGTCCTCACTTCCCCCTCTTAAAATCCCTACCTTCCTTCGAGGGTTAGCTCAAGGGATACCTCCTTATAGGAGGCTTTTCCTGATGCCTCTTATTTACTTACTAGGGGCCTCATCTCCCTATTATATCTCATATGACTTTGCATACATTTTGTATTAACTGACCTGTGTATATTTTGTGTCCAGTCACTCCCTCCCCAGCCTGTACTCCAGGAGAGTAAAAGTACCATGAGGAGGAAGGTTAATTTTGTCTTTGGCTTTGATTGCTCAGAGCCTAACACAGTGCCCAACACAGCCCCAACCCATACCCACTGGAACGTAAGTTCTTTGAAGGTGGGGTTGTTTCTGTTTCCAAAGTACTCAGTAAATATTAGATAGAAAATAAATGTTTGTTGAATGGATGATTACAGAAGATACACATCCTTATAAACACGTGTCCTTATCAAATTCTGATTGTTGGATTCCCAGCAATGGCAGGGGTAAAAATCAATGTATGTATAGTCAACTCCAGCTTATAGGTGTGCCAGGGCTGCACTTTGATTTGAACAATTGTTGGTGCCACAGGAGTCTACCTACATCATGCCATGCTTTCCATTTCTTATACAGCCAAAGGGCTCAGTTCAACAGTTACCTAAAATCAGTTACCTTCAGATTTCTGTTCTCATGACAAATCTTATTCTTGTAATGTCTCCATTGAGAGAGAAAATGTCATTTGTTAAACCACTGCTGCTTTTGGACTGATGACAAAGCATTTTTTGGAAGGACCTTGCTGTTAAGTATTTGTTAATGTGTCGTTTTGTGATGTATATAACAGCACACATGGTTGGCCAAAAGCAGGCAGGGCAACTCTATATGCTTCATGAGTTACAAGCCCCACTGTATACACTAGGATTCTTGATACTCGGCTTTTAAAATATTCACAATGTACCTACCACCTGCTCAATTGTATTTTCTTTAATTGAGCCCTGCAGAGGGACTCAATGGGTATAGAACCCAGGACAGAAGTGGAAAGGGGGTAAAATAATATTTTTATTTATTTTTATTTATTTGTTTGTTTGTTTGTTTACTGTGAGGCAATTGGGGTTAAGTGACTTGCTCAGGGTCACGCAGCTAGTAAGTGTTACGTGTCTGAGGTCAGATTTGAACTCAGGTACTCCTGACTCCAGGGCCCATGCTCTATCCACTGCGCCACCTAGCTGCCCCTAAAAATAATATTTTTAAATTAAAATATTCCTATTGCAAAATAAACAAGCAAGTAGAGAGAAGACTATAGTTGTGGGAACCTTAAATCTGACATTTGTTTAATTAAAATCCCAGTACTCTAAGAGCTTTTTAGTTTTTTCTTCTCTGGAGCATTTTTATCATTTCAAATTATAATATACCAGGATAATTTATTCTCATCCTTTCCTAGGATAAACTTATAAAGAACAGACTGAAAATGATTACTATGCAATTATATTGGCACAGTGGATAGCCTGGAATCAGGCCTACTTGTCTTCCTGAGTTCAAATCTGGCCTTAAGATACTTACTAGCTTTGTGACCTTGGGCAAGACACTTAACTCTGTTTGCCTCAGTTTTCTCATCTGTAAAATGGGCTGGAGAAGCAAATGGCAAACCACTGCAGCATCTTTGCCAAGAAAACCTCAAATGGGGTCACGAAGAGCTAGACATAACTGAAATGACCAAATGGCAAACAAAAACAAAACTGGACTAATTCCTTTAGACCTAGTTTAAACTCTGTTACTTGACTGACAATATGAACCTAGGCAGTGTATCTCAATGTATCTGCCTGACTTTTAGTTTCTCTGTCTATAAAATGAATACATTGGACTAGATGATCTCTGAGACCCTTTCCAGTTTTAATGGGTTTTTTTGGGTTTTTGGGTTTTTTTGGTTTTTTGTGGGGCAATGAGGGTTAAGTGGCTTGCCCAGGGTCACACAGCTATTAAGTGTCGAGTGTCTGAGGCTGGATTTGAACTCAGGTTCTCCTGAATCCAGGGCCAGAGCTTTATTCACTGTGCCACCTAGCTGTGCCCCGCCCCCCAGTTTTAATGTTTGGTGATTTTATGAACTTGGTAGACTAGCTAAGGCAAGTTTTCCAAACTATGATACAGCCCCCCACACCCTAAACCCTGGAGGGTGGGGCCAGAATGGGGAGATCTCCATTTGCATGGAGCAGTGCCAAAACTCTTGTATATTTCTTGTATATTATCAAGTACAATTGCTGCATAAATATATCTTTTAAAAAAATACCAGTTCTCATCCGTCAACAAAAGTGAAACTCACAGGCAAATCTGTTCTGACATTGCAACACAACTATTTTTAATACAGTGTGCGCAAATGAGGCCAAATGTGAGTCTTTTCCTGTGTTATCTCAAGGTGCTGCAAGAGGCTTGTCCATTGTTGCAGTTGGTTGGAGTAGACTCATGACATAGCTGAGTTGTATTCTTAAGCTGCTTGCTGAATTTGAATGTGAAGAATATAAATGTAAAGTTAAGCAATATGTAATTTATTAACATCATTTTGGTCAACATAATAAAATAAGCTGGTTTCTCACTCAAACTTTTTTTAAAAATAGAAATAACTGAAGAACAATAATTCATAGTTATTTGAAATTTCCAGTATTAAATTAAATTGTCCATTTTTATTGTCTTTATTTTTAAAAAATAAGGTAATATCCCTTCAAGATAAATACAGACAATTAAGATAAATACATAACATTTGAAGAGAAAATCTATGCTCAGCACAGTGCCTGGAATATAGCAAGCATCTATTGACTGACTGGAGTAACTGAAAAGAATACAAGAAAAGGGAGCTTTGGGGGAGAGAGGAAGGAAGTTTGGTTGGGGGTGGGGAAGGATTGTACCTGTGATTTGTTTAGTAAGGTCAGCGCCATTGAGGAAACTTCTATTATAGAAGATCAATACCTACCCCGTAACATAGTGTCTTAAGAGACTATCTGGGGCAGCTAGATGGTACAGTGGTTAAAGTGCTGGCCCTGGATTCAGGAGTACCTGAGTTCAAATCCAGCCTCAGACACTTGACACTAGCTGTGTGACCCTGGGCAAGTCACTTAACCCCCATTGCCCCGCAAAAAGAGAGAGAAAGAGAGAGAGAGAGAGAGAGAGAGAGAGAGAGAGAGAGAGAGAGAGAGAGAGAGAGAATATCCTTTAAGAGAGACAGTTTAAGAAGTAGTAATAGTGAAACCCAAAGTAAAAAATCCTAATCAAGAAAATACACTCTGTTTATCATTGGGATTCACAAGTACTGTGGGAAAGACCACTGTTTGCTCTGTACAAATGTGCTAGCAGCTGCAAATTGAACAAAACTTAACAAATGGAAACCTCTTGGAAGTGGACATTCAAATTTGTTGGCAAGACAAGGGAATTTTTCCAGAGAAAACTAGATGCTTTCAACAAGTAAAAACAGACTTACCAAAAAAAAAATCTTGCTTGCATTGTATAAGATTGTTTACAGAATTACTAAGTGTAAAAAAATCCTCATTCAAGTGTTAGTGCTACCTACAACTACTGATGTGGACAAAATGATGCTTGGCAAATTATATGTATTTTAGTAAAGCAGCTTAAAATAATTCCACTTGCAGATAATATGATTAGAATTGCCCATATGTCTGAAGAACTTTGTGATCAATTAATTGAGAAATTAAAATCTCATTCTGCATGGCAAGTGTATGAAGGAACAGATGTAGAATGAAAGATTCTCATTTGATTGCTTTTGATTGCATTTATAGAGTATGTTGTTGAAAGTGAGGTTAGTGAAGATTTACTTTGCAAACCTAATGATTACAATGCCGCAAAAAGAAAAATTTTCAGACAATTTGATGTTTTTATATCAAGTTTATAACTATGGTTTGAATTGACAGACATATAAGTGACAAATGCAGCATTAGTATATGAGTAGCTAAATTCCAAAGAATTTACTTTAGGAAAAGAAGATGAGGCCAGGGATGCAGGTCCCTTGGGCCCTGAAAACAGTGAGAATGACCACATAATCACTTGGCTCTCTGTCATTTGATACAAGGACACTACCATCAAGATAGAACCAAAGAGACAAAACTGTTCTGTTTTGAATGTGGAATAGATGTGACCACAAATATGTCAAGTGCACTCAAGAAGAGAATTTTGATTGGGTTTGAAGGAAGTCAACACCCAAGAAACCAATATTAACAAACAACAGTTTGAAGCCCAAGTTTGTTATCAAGCATTAAAATTCAAAAAGGAAGACCACTCTTTCTTCTTTCTGTTTTCTCTATGTTCTCTCTAGACCTTACTGGAAAAGATACAGCCATTTCTACAACATTCAATTTGGCTTCTTTATATAAATAGTGGTATCTGGAATCTCTGTGGGAAAGCCTAGCGAAACAGATGTTACAGTTATAATGTGGGAGAATGGGGGGGGGGCAGCACCAAGCAATTTAATCACATAACCTACTTTATAAGCAATCATTTGTATCAAAAAATGATGAAGAGCTACATACAATTTTTAAGTTATTACCAAGAATTACTTCATCCTAAGGGGTCGATTAAAAGGAAGACTCTTTGTAAAATTTTGTCATGAAAGTAGGCTGTAGGATACTTTTTTATGTTACTGCCAAACACTTTGGCTTTCTTGTACCAACATAGTTCAAAGGATTTTTTGAGCTAAAAGTAGAAATTGACATTTTTCTTAGTAATAATAAAGATGAAGCAAATTAATTTTGTAGTAAATATCTTACTAAAGTTTAGGAATTTTGGTAATTTTGGAAAACTGAGTACTCTAAATAAGTTAATGCCAAGGTCTAAAAATCATCCTCTGATATAAAAAGATAAGATGATTGCATATATAAAAAAGAACTGTATATAAAAACTTACAAAATACTTCTAAATATGAATGGATAAAGAAACCAGTTGCCAAGAACTAATATGATTCACTTGGTCTTACTCAAGAACAGTATAAACTAGTTTTGTGTATTATGAAACAAGCGATTGAGCCTGAAAATTTCATGTTTTGGCTAAAGATGAATAAAAACCAAAGTGATATACATTTTACTACTAATTCCAACATCTTATTTGTGTGAAATGCTATAGCTTTTATAAAGATAAAATGTGTTTTGATTAATAATTGAAAAAGAATGGGGGCCAGCTAGGTGGCGAAGTGGATAAAGCACTGGCCTTGGATTCAGGAGGACCTGAGTTCAAATCCAGCTTCAGACACTTGACACCTACTAGCTGTGTGACCCTGGGCAAGTCACTTAACCCTCATTGTCCTGCCATAAATAAATAAATAAATAAATGAAAAAGAATGACCAAAGCAGCAGTAATTCTCTCTGATGACACCATGTTTGGAGAAAATTTGTGGCCCCGATTCATTCTACTCATTACAGTAGTAATGATATTATTAGAATTCATGTTTTGTAAATTATAAACAGGAAAATTTTAATGATTATAACTAAATGCTATGTTCTTGTATTTTTGTTTTGTGAGCTATAAAACATGATAAATTCTTGATTTTATTTGAATAAATATGGGATAAGAAAAATACTTGTCCTAAATTGTTCTCTGAAAAGTGTAGAAAAGGCAGTTTTTGGGGGGGGGGGATGGGGTATTGCTACGTAACTTGAGCTAAGCTTTCAGGACTAGTTTGTCAAGATTCCAGTCTTTAGTCAGTGATACAAAAATGTAACAAACTGAAACTGTTTTTAGGATCTAATTATTTATATCTGATGTTTCTTTCTTCTCTCTATCCATTTTGTGCTCAACCTCTGGCAAACTGGGATGATTTACATTTCTATTATTCTACTGAATCAAATTACCTTTTTTTACTTCATAGACTTAGAAGTGGGAGGGATCCTAGATCTCAACTAATCCAGCCCCTTTCCTTTTACTGTTGAGTAAATTGAACCCCAAAGAGGTTACTAGCCCAAGATCACATAGTAGTAACCATTCCCTTCCAACTTCAAATCTGTAATCCTGTGATCTCTCTTTCATATAAACCTTCTGTTGGATTCCTTGACTTTGACCTAGATTTCAACCGACAGTTTCATGTATGTTATATATAAGATTTTGGACTCTGGAATATCTGCTCACTCCCACCTCTAACATTCCTATCGGCAGTCCCAACCAGACTTCTGTTCACTCTCTAGTCTTCTGACCCCTAGGGGAAAAAGCCCTGCATGTCCTTTTCTGAATAGAATCTACAACTGGTTGACAATAAATACCTTCTCATACTATCCACAGCAAGTACACAGCAGGAAAAGAACACAAATTGATGATATTGCAGTATCACAAACTCACTTAGGAAAAAAAGTTTATTGCAGTGCACATTTCCCCCTCCCATATTCCCAACCTCCTACAATCTGCTACTTTAGCAATATAATCCCTATACTCCAAAAGTAACCCTTCTTTCAGCACTCTCCTTCCTTCAAGATGTCAGTGTAGATTAGTCATCAGCTTGCTTTCCTAAACCAATTTCTATCTTTCTTTTTCTCTAATTACTTTTGGTTGAAGAAAAGACATTTTCATAGGGAAAGGAAATGTGCCAGATTTGTACAAAATGACCAAATTTGTCTTTACTGCTCTTTGTATGTTTTCCTTTCTCACAACTCTTTTGGCCCTCTTCTTCCAACTGGAAGAGTTTTATGAAAATGCCCCCCAGCTAAAAGACGTTTGGGTGCCATCTGTTATAAATTCTGTACTATCCCTGCACACAAAATAGGTAGTACAGGGCTACTTCCTCTACCATAGACCAATAATTTAACTAAATTTTCTATAGCTTGCTGCAGTAATCTTAGACTGAGTATGTGGCCTGATTATTGCTAACATTCAAAAAATTAGAAGGGAAACTCAACAGGTATCTTGCATAGCTATGAGTAAGTTGAGAGTTCTTAACCAAATAGAAAACAGAGGCCATCAAAAAAGATAAAATAGACAATTTCATGATCCCCAAAGATAAACAATTCTGATTACAAGAAATTCTAAAGATTTGCATAAATAAAATCAGTACAGGTAGAACATAAAGGAAAGTTGTTGATTGGGGAAACATTTTTTATCAAATATTTTTATATAGTCAAATTCAGAATTTATAGGTAAGATGATGATGATGTGAACAGGTTTGTTCAACCATTTATATTTGCCTCCTTCACACTGGCTCTTTGCCTACATGGGTTTCCCAGTCTAAAGAATATCTTTTCTCCTCCTCAAAGTTGTATCAAAGGATCTGTAATTCTCTGCATTTTATTTAGCTTTTAGCCCCCTTGTGCTGGGGGGGGGGGTTGGTCTTGGCAAGGTCAAGGGCCACTTCTTCAGAAAGTAAGGGAAAGGAGGAAAGAGTGGAGATGATGTCAAGGGGTTTTATGAAGACAAAGGAGGAAGGGGGAGCTCACTTTTAAATGGCCTACCATGGTAATACCTTGAAATTCCTTGAAACTCCCTAAATTATTGCTTTTTCTTTCTTTCTTTTTTAAAATTTGCTTTTCCTCCTTTTTTGATCTCTTTTCCCACCCAGCTAAGGGTGTGGTTCCAAAATGTTCCCTCTCTCCCTCCCTAATATTTTAAGAAATTTTCTTTTGTCACACTCTTTCTAAAAAGTTTCTTTTTGGAGGTAGCTAGGTGGCACAGCAGATAAAGCACCAGCCCTGGATTCAGGAGGACCCGAGTTCAAATGTGACCTCTGACACTTGACACTTACTAGCTGTGTGATCTTGGGCAAGTCACTTAATTGATGTTTGCCTCAGTTTTTTTCACCTGAAGAATACGGATAACAGTACCTCCCTCCCAGGATTGTTGTAAAGATCAAATGAGATATTTGTAAAGTGTTTATTACAGTGCCTGGCACATAGTAGGTGACTGTAGAAATGTTAGTTGCTATTATTGTTATTATGTGATATAGTATATAAAGAACTGGCCTTGGAGCCAGAAAGGCCTGGGTTCAGGTGCTGTCTCTCTGAAACATAATCAGTCATTTAACCTCTCAACACTCCAGGCCATTGGTCTCTAGTGGCCTGTGGCCTGACCCCAAGGAGTATCAACCTGTCAATGGGTGGGAAGATTGATGGCCTCCCACTTGCCCATAGATAGCCAGTCATGGGGTTTTTCTCCAAAACCACCATACTTACCTTTATCATCCAACCCCCTCCCCTTCCCCATCCCCTGAACTGTCTCCCCTTCATATGTGGTTGAAGTTCCCGATCACCCCTATTTTGATTCAGGCATTGGCTCCCAAAGGCAATTATAACCTAAACCAGACCCAGACACCATTGGGAAAGTTCCCCTCCCCCCCTTCCCTAACTCAGCATATCTATTCCCATCCTCCAAATTACCCCATGGCTAGAGTGGGCACCTCATGGAGGTGGACTTTGTGCTCCAGGGTAGTAACTGGTAAGAGAGAGTCCTGCCTTTCTCCTTGTCATTTTAGATTGGACAAGATGAGTCCAGCATGATGAACAGATGTGGATGGGTTGCTCCTATAGAAGGTCTTCTTACATTATATTTCCTCTAAAACCTATCCCTTTTCTAGACTTCCCTATTACTGTTGAGGCTACTTTTATAATTGAAATCACCGAATTTCACCACCCTTCACCCCACAAATCCATTCAGTTGCCATATTGTGTCATTTCTACCTCTACATTTTAGAACAGTAGTGACTTTGAAGTCCGTGGACCTGGGTTCAAATCTCACCGGACCTGGGTTCAAATCTCACCTCAGTTATTACCCATGGGACCTTGAATAAGTCACTTAACTCATTTTCCTTGTCTGTAAAATGAGGGCATCAGACAAGATTTCTAAGGTTCTGAGGTTCCTTCTAGGTCTAGAACAATGATCTCACATCTGTCCCCTTCTCTGTATTCACACAGCTACTGGCCTGGTTCTGCCTTTTACCTGGATTATAGTGATAGCCTCTTAATTGGTTTCCCACTGCACATATCCTGGCTCTAATCCATCTTCTACTCAGGTGCCAAAGTAATTTCCCTAAAGATCTGACTGTGTTCCTTCCCTACTCAGAAAACTCCAGTGGCTTCTCATAGACTCCAGGATCAAATGTTATTTCTCCTTTAACTTAACTCAGTCTTTTCTATTTTCTTTAAGTTTGATAATGTACATAATTATTTGTACAGTAGCCGATGTGTATAATTTATAGAGAACTGTATAAATATCAGGGATGTGATCATTTTTTTTTAACTGATGCAATTTGGACACTGCTGCTCTTGGAAGTCTATAAGCTTCAGAGAAGGGGCTGGCCTTCATTGATAGGCATTTCCTCACAAATAGTTCTCTATACTAAAGAAACCACAGGTCCAGTTGCTTTCTACTATTTTAAGGCACCATAGACTGGGCTCTAAGACCCTTTTCTAGTTCAGAAGTGATCTGATTCTCTGATTCTCATCCCACTCTTCTCTACAATAATAATCACACTTATTGGATAGAGTGGTTTAGAGCAGGACTTCTTAAACTTTTTCCACTGGAACTTCTTTTCGAGGGAGAAATTTTTATGCTACTCCCCCCATATAGGTATATAAAATAAGTATACATTTTCCAAATTTTTCTCGACCCCCCCATGTTGTTCCTCGATCCCATATGGGGTCCAGACCCACAGTGGATGTATGTGAGGCAGGGCGTGGCAGTCACTGGCCTCACTTTCTCCTCCTGGAAGACAGGAGATGGCCCCAATGTAGTGGGAGACCTCGGCCTTTTTAAGCTCTCTTTTTCCCTAGTCTGTTTTGTCTGAGGCAACGCCCATTCAGTGATTCTGGCAAGTTAAAAAAAAAAAGCAAAGAATGCCTTCTTTTACCTAGTTTTTAAAAAAAATCGATCTGGGAGAGGAAGACGCTCAGGGTTTCTGTCCCAAACGGAAACAATTGCTATTTACACTCTCAGCCTTCACAGCCCAAACAAAGACCAAATGTGGCTTGGGCTGGGAGGTGCTTAGTAAATGCTTTTTGAAACGGCTTTTCTGTATCAATGAGGTATGAAACATAGGTCTGGGAGTTCTATTGCTTTTTCTTCACCATTTTTAGACTATTTCATACGCACTTTTCTTCTGGCTTACTTACACCTGCTATTACTGAGAGGGTAACTGTCCTACCCAGTGCTAAGTTTATTAGGCTGAGGGGACGACTTGAATATTTTAGTTGTGAAGGTTTTCTGGGCTGTAAGAGGGTTGATCTCTTAATGGTTAGCTTAATTGGAAATTCTCTGCTTTCTCATCTCCAT
Source organism: Dromiciops gliroides (assembly GCF_019393635.1). Classification (NCBI taxonomy): domain Eukaryota; kingdom Metazoa; phylum Chordata; class Mammalia; order Microbiotheria; family Microbiotheriidae; genus Dromiciops; species Dromiciops gliroides. Next base: position 488,843,035 of record NC_057861.1, read on the forward strand.
CTCCAGGACTTGGAGTCAGGAAGAATTCCACCTCGGATATTTTCTAGTTGTGTGACCCTGGGCAAATCACTTCACCTCCGTTTGACTGTTTCCTCATCTGTCAGATGGGGATAATAATAGCCCGTGCCTCCCAGAGTTGTGAAGATCAAATGAGAGAATAATTGTACAAAGCTTAGCACAGTGCCCGGTACATAGTAGGCGCTCTATAAATGTCAGCTATTATTATCCTCATAAAATATCTCATCTTAAAAAAAACACCTTAAGAAGCTTTTGCCGGTGCTTTTAAATCTTTGTACCGTTCCTCTGAGACTGCCCCCAATTTATCCGGTATAAAGGGTGTCCTAAAAGTCTTTAGTGCACTCATGCAAGTATTGACTGCTTTGGGGACTTCCTGCATTTCTTGTTTGTACAGGGTTGCTATTTGCATGTCGTCTCCCCCGTAGGACTAGGGGCTCCTTAAGCGCACAAAGACCGGCTTTGGCTTTTCTTTGTCATCACCAGCCCATAGCAAGCAGTTTGTGCCTCGTCCCTAGCAGGCGCTTAATGAATGTTGACGGACTGCGGCAGCTGTAAAGAATCCTTGGCTGGGCTAAGAGGCTCTAAGTTGGTCCGCGGGGGAAGGTGTGGAAGGTCTGTCCCTTTAAATTTCGCCTGGGGGCGGGGCGGGGCCCTCTTCCGGCGGACCGCGCGCCCGCCCGGGGGTGGAGGGAGGGTTGGAGGAAAGAGAGTGAAAACAAAGAGGGCTCGGCCCCTGGAGAGCGGACCAGACACTCTTCGGGAGTCTCGAGCACGCCCCGCCCCGCCCCGCCCCGCCCCGCCCCGCCCGAGCCGTGTTAGTCTAGGAGGGGGTCGGGGAGTCGCTCGCGCGCGCGCATTCCGGCCTAGTCCGCTTGGGAAGCGGCGGCCGTGCGGCCGAGGGGCTGTCGCGCCGGCGCTCTGAGTGCGGGTCGGGTGGGCGGGGAGGCCAGGTAGGTGAGAGGGCGGCGGGGAGGGGGGGAGGTGCGGCCTGGCGCCCGGACACCCAGCCCGGCGCCCGCCGGGAGAGGGGGCAGGGCGGTCGTTCGAGGGGCTACGAGCGAGCGGCCGGCTGGGCATGCTGGTGGGGGGGCGGGGGATGGACGGCGCGAGGAGGCGGTGAGCGAGTCCGGGAAGCGCGGGCTCAGCGGCTCTTTCCTGTTGTGGCTTCTGGGATGGGAGGAAGGAAGCGCCGGCTGAGCCTCGCGGTCACTGGCTCGGCGGCGGCAGCGGCGGCGAGAGGCGGATCCGAGAGAAGGAGGTGGAGGCGGAGGAGGAGGAGGAGGAGGTGGCGGCGGCTGCCCAGGCTGAGGCTGAGGAGGCGGAGCGGCGCCTGAGCAGCTGGCGGAGGAAGCGGCCGCGGCCATAGAACTGCGGGGCCAGGAGCGCGGACAAGCCCGAGAAGCTGCTCCGAGGGGCGGCGCCTCCACCGCAGGTACGGCGGCGGGCGGCGGCGGCCGGGGGCACGGTCCTGGGGGTGGGGGGGAGCCTGGAGTGTGGCGGGGAAGGGGCTGCCCTCCTTCCTCCCCTCCTCCTCTCTTCTTCCTCCCTTCCCCCCGGGGCCGGGGCCAGGTGTTGTTGTTCGAGAAAGGGGGCGAACAGCCCGTCTTCCCCGGGCGCTTCTGCTGGGGGGGAGGTGTGTGTCTTGGGGGCCCTGGCTTCCTGGGGCCGGGGGAGGGGGGCTCTCGTCCTGTGTGTCTTCCCCCTTCTCTGGACGCTGGTGGGGCTGTCCTGGAGTAGTTCTCTTTGTTTTTGTTCGCCATCCCGCGGGGTGGTGCCGGCCTGGGATCGTCGCCGCCTCTTTTGACAGCCAGGAAAAATAGCCTGAGTGCTGAATGCGTCCACCCCCTTCTCCCCGGAGGACAGGCTCAGGTGCAGGGGTGTCTGCCACAAAATAACATTTGTTTCCCCACCGAATTTGGGAAATGATCTACCGGTCATGGCTTGGTTGGTGGCCGGCAGGTTTACGAGGTTCGGTTCTTTTTTGGCTGGGGGCCATGGCGGGGGTGGGGGGGGGAGCGGGAATCTTCTTTTGTCATAAGATTAAGGAAGTTTCTCTTGTTTTGCTCTGCTTATATAGCACGGGGAATGTTGAGGATTGTTGGTTGAGGAAGTTTATCGCTGTATCTTTACTTTTCATTGTTCTTTGGAAACCAGAAATAAAAACTTTTTCTTTTGGAAGAGCGAATATATGCGGCTGCAAAGGATACTCTTTCACGGGACTAGCTCTAAGGAATATATGTGGTCATTTTAAACATCAAATTAACTGTTTTAAGTTTAATTTATATTTCAGTTTGTGTAGAAATGTGACAAAGCAAATGCAGCGGCCCCCCGCCCCCATTTAGATTTAATAAATTTGGCTTCATAACCTTAGCCGTCGCTTTAAGGGCGTTTACTTGTGAATTTACGTAAATCACTTAACCTCCTGGAGCCTCAGTTTCCTTACTTACCAAATGAAGGGATTGAAAGCTGCTCAGATCCCTTCTAGTTCTTGAGCACTGATTCTTTGTTTTTATACTTTGTATCGCTGACGGCACTAACTTTGAGTAAATGTTTGCTGACTAATTTGCTTTCCTTTTGATGGGATGCATAAAATTTAAGTTCAGTGTTCAATAATATTAAAACAAGTCAGCCTTTTGCTAAAAAAAATTAATTTGTACATTTTTATGTGATCCATCAGTCCCTACTTAAAGCTTAAGTATCATAGGAGAATACAAAGAGGCAATGGTCACTGCCGAGTTGGAACTTTGTTTTTAGCTAGATAATAGGACATATATAAATAACACCAGATCTACTATTATACAAGTAAATATTAAATCTTTTTAATAAAGTAGGCCATATTTGTTTTTTAAGTATTAAATTCTTTACCAGCTTCTTAAAGGGGAGGTCTTATTTGGTACCCACATGCTTGATATGCTTAATTGTTTAATTTAGCTCACCTCTTGGGGGGGGGGAGAACCCACTAAATCCGGAATCCTTACATTCTAGAACTGGTTTTAATTACACTTCAAAAGTTCTTAAGACTGCTTATTCCTCTCATCAGGTTTAACTAAGCTAGGCAGAGAAATTGTTTCTTGTCATTTGCCTCTTCGAGTATGAGCAGATTAAGTTGTGAATTGGAAAATGTTGATAAAAGTCAATTAAGAATTGTCTCACTTCTGGATATCACTGTAAACAGTTGGGGTGGGTGGGGTGTGGGCAAATAGTCAAGTCACTTATTAATCACCTGTGCCAGGCATTGTGCTGGCAGAGATGGGGATACAAAAACAAAGTCTTAAGGAGAGGTGAGGAAGAAACTATGTACATTTATATTTATAGGTAGATACAAAATAGATACAAAGTAATTGGAGAAGAATACATTGGCAGCTGGAAAAATTAGCAAAGGCCTGTTTAGAATTGAACTAGAGTTTTGAAGGAGACTAAGGTTTCTGGGAAATGGAGGTATTAATAATAATAACATATGGTGCTTACTCTGTGCCAAGGACTGTGCGAAGTGCTTTACAATTATTATTTCATTCAATCCCTATAACGACCCTGGGAGATAGGTGCTATTATTATCCGTGTTTTACATTTGAGGAAACTGAGGCAAACAAGTGAAGTAACTTTCCAAGGGTCACTCGTCGAGTAGTAAACCTTGATTTAATGTGGTCTTCCTGACTCTAGCGCCTGTAGCTCTCCACTTTGTTACCTAGGCTTGGGGAACCATCAGGGAAGTGGAAGATGGAGTATTCTGTATGAGGAACAATAAGAAAAACACTTTGAACCACTGAGTGTTGGAGGAGAATAATATGTAATGAGGCTGGAAAGGTTGGTCAGCACCAAGTTCTTTAATGACATAGTTGTTCCTCTAATTAAGGTAGTAACAGAATAAATCTATGCTAACTACTTATGCTGACAGTATCATTTAATAGAGTGAAACAGCAGACTTGGACACTAGGTGAAGGGGGGAAATAGGCTACCAGAATACTTTTGGTTTACTTCTGGTCTATACAGGGTTCATAGGATTATAGTTGTAGAGATAAAAGAGACCTCAAAAAGCCTGTAATTTTATAGAAAAGAAACTTAAGGCCCATGGAGGTTAAGTAATTTGCTTGATGGTGTCTCATAAATAGTAGTCTTTAAAAGTGGGCTTTGACCTGAGTCAGTTTTTTTAGTTAAACTACCTTATATTTTGAGTATATGCCAGATAATAGAAACTTATATTATGCCAATAAAAATAAGGCAAACTTCTTTTAATGAAAGCATATTAAATTAACCAGATTTCTTGCACAATAACTGCAGATCAGTGCCTGGCACATAGTAAGCACATAATAAATACATGTAATGATTTTGAGCTGTATGCCAAAGATGGCAGGAGAGGGAAGATTCATAACTGAGAATATATTCATTCACAGCTAATGTGAGTGAATCTGTTTTTTCCCCCCTTCACACTGTGGGAAGATTTTTATCACCCAAACTTTACCATAACATTTACTCAGGAGGGATTGTTGCCAACTTTTTAAAGTTATGGGTCAAGCTGGCATTTAAAATAGCCTGACCATTTTTCTTAATGAATTAGCGTCACCAAATGAAGGTGAATTAAAATAGCATACAATTTGATTTATAATGACCATTAAACATTAGGCGGTTTTCAATTGCAACAGAAAATTTTTACTCACATGCCTTATTGAAAACATCCATGTAAATTGAATGATTACAAACTTGATACAATTTCCTATTTGTCTCATTTACATTCTTAAAACTTTAACTGCAAATAAAAATATTTGGCTACTTGTAGAAAGAATTTAGTCAAAAAAAGGGAAATTTATTCATTGTGTAGTTGCTAGTTCAATGCCAGCTGCTTAAAATGAATTTAACTTTCCATTATCCACATGGTAGACTATCTGTATGTACCAGCTGGTCCTGTGGATGCTTTTATTACATGCACATCATACATTAGTTTTCTCACTTCCCCTTTACTGAATCACAAAGGATTTGCTTTATTTCCTTTGTTTTAAGATTCAGTGCTATTTTATTGGAGTTAAATTTTGTTATGGTAAATCCATTGATAGAAACCAGATCTTTGTGGCTTAGATATATACTTGATATTCATTTGTATTGGGAAATAGCAAGTGAAATAATGACGAGCTCAGTTGGGGAAGGAGAGAAGGGGGTTACTACTACCATCTATTTATTTCTTCTTCCCACATAAATATTTTTCTGTGTTTGTATTTGGATGAATGATTAAGTTGTTTGAAGTGAAAAGGTCTAGGAGTGTTAAAACAAATTTAATAATGGAATAAAAGAGCTCAACTAGAAGCTTCAAAATCTAGTATAGTATAGACAAATTGATTTATGCTGAGTAGGATCTGGATATATTAAAATCCTACTAAAGAGATCTCAGTAATTTGACATGCTGGAAACACTCCAGCATGCACTGTGACAGAATAATAAAAGCTAGCATTTATTGGTGCTTTCAGATTTGTGTAAAGCACTTTCCATAAGTAATCTAATTTGATTTTCAAAGCAACTCTGAAGTAGGTGCTGTTATTAGCCTCATTTTACAGCTGAAGAAATAGGCTAAGAGAGGGATAGGGACTAGTTCAAAGTCACACAGCTGGTGTCTGCAGAGAAGATTTGAACTCGGTTCTTCTTGGCTCTACCATTGTATTAGATCAGTGTGCATTTTTCTGAAATAAGTGCATGTAAACTTATAGCAAAGTCTGTATAACTTACATGTGGAATTTGAGAGGGAAGGGAAGCAAAGAAAATATAACCATATCAGTCAAGATTATTTCTTGGTGTGATTTAAGAGTAGGCATGGTGGCATCAAGGAAGCATGGTCTGCCTTGCTTGGCATCCAGTTTAGCGAGCCCCAGGTGTTCTCTCTTTGCCCTTAAGTGACCTGGCCCCAGGAACAGCTTCAGTTTACACTCAAAATGACTATTCAAGTGCCAGTAATCATCTCATTTTCAGTTATTAATACCTGCTTCTCATAGGCATCAGCAGTTTCTGAAGGGAGCTTTCCCTAATACTTAATTCTCATTTTCCTTTACACATCTCCCCACCTTTCTTAAAAACAACAAATAATGTATTGTTACTATAGTGTTCAAGGGTATTGTGCTGTGTGGGTATTGGAGAGTTCATTCTAAGGGAAGGGGGTGTATCTGAGCTTCAGATATATTGGGGGAAGGAAGGGGCTTAAGGATGTAAATACCAGATACCTTCTAGTACAAGGACACTAACCATTACTACCTTAGCATGTACCACCAGATGATATAGGAAAATGTCTAAGGGTATGTATAAATGTTTTCTGCACTTGTATTTTGGAAGGTTATTAATCTTGTTGATTGATTTTTTTTTTTTTTAGTGAGGCAATTGGGGTTAAGTGACTTGCCCAGGGTCACACAGCTAGTTAAGTATTAAGTGCCTGAGACAGGATTTGAACTCAGGTCCTCCTGACTCCAGGGCCAGTGCTCTATCCACTGTGCCATCTAGCTGCCCCTGGAAGGTTATTAATCTTAACAAACTCTTGTCCACTCTCTTTATCTCTTTACTTATCTCCCTTAGCCCACCCAGAATCCACTAGGGGGAAGAATGGCTCCTGTCCCTTTAAAGGGATGGGTTTCCCTCCTCAAACCTTAAATTCAGGAACTTGGACAGAGGAACAAATAATAATCATAGTTTACTTGTAGCATTAAATAGCATAGATAAAATTAGAACATTTCTTTCAGTTGCAGGCTGTAGTAACACTACAGCTGGGAGGGTACTTACCCTTTTACTTTCCTCCCCTACTCTTCACCTCTGCTAGTGCCCTTTGAATCCTCTTATTGCCTCTATTCCTAGGTTCACTGCCCTCATGAAAAGGTCCTTTTAGGTTGATCTCCCTCCAAGTCCCACTGGATCCCCAGGCTACTATAAATACTTCTAAGCAAAAAGGGTTGTGTTCAATGGGCCCTCCTTAATAAAACCATCTTAGTAGCCAACCAGAGCAGAAGGAATTTTGGCTTCCAGAAGTTCTCTCTAAGCTCTTGATTCTGCTTCTTGCTTACCCATTTCCAGAGAAGGGGCAGACTGCACCTCCAGATGAGAGTTTCATTAGAATTCAAATTCTTAAACTCTTAATAATTTGGAGTACCAAGAAATAGAAATCAAATTGACTTGTGCTTATTATTTTAGTAATGGAGTGTTCTCTTTCCCTGTAAAGAACAGTTCCTAAACTTAGAATTTCTGGAAATGATGAAAGCAGCTAGGCTGTCCAAATTACAGCCCTTCTTCTGCCCTCCTCCCCTTGCATTGAACTATTGAGCAACAAATATTTATTGATATGGATTAATAGTGTTTTGATACAGAGAATAGGATTTCAGTGGTATGGGGTGAGGAAATTCTATTTGTCAGTGAAGGCTGGCACCTTTTCTTCATCTCAGGGCACAGAGATTGTTATCCAGGGTCACACAGCCAGGAAATGTCAGAGACAGGATCTGAGCTCGGGTCTCTTGGCCCGAAGTTACCCTCTCTACTCACTACATTAACCTCCAATTATATGTTATCTGGTTCTACCCCCCCCCCTCGTTTTATAGAATAGGAAACTGAGGCCCAGAGAGGTATGTCTCACTCATGGTATGTCGTAGAACTAGAATTTGTATCTGCATTCTCTAGCTCCAAATTGAGTACCCTTTTCCATTACAATAGGAAGTCTCTTGAATACTGAGAACTTCAAAGGCAGTAACCATGTCATGGAAGAGGAAAAGCCAAAGAATATATCTAGAAGTTAACAAGAAAAGAAAGGGACTTTCTGGCTAGGATGAGTGTAGCAAACCTTCATAGAGGAGGCATTTGTCATTTGACCTGGTCAATAAAGTACTGGTAGGAATTTAATAGGCAGCAATGGACAAAACACATTCCAGCCTATTGAGCATTAAGCAAACAAGACAAAAATGTCTGAAAAATCTAACTTGGGACTGTCTTCTCTCTTTTTTTATGTTGGTTTTTTTATCTCTTTTCTCCTTTTTTTGTTTCATGTACAGGTCTTGCTGTTATGAGTTGATTGAAGTTGTAGTTAAGAAAAATCACAAGATATTAGCTAACTATCTTCAGTTGATATAGCAGATATACTTTTGTTACCCTATGTGACATGTTAAATCTAAGGTGTGGTCGCCTTATTCCTGTCCCAAGTGTAGGGAAAACTAGCTGGGGTTTACTTATAAATTAGAAGCTTTAGCATCAGGTTTTGGCATTAAGCATTTATTAGTGAAAAAGAGGGAACACCTGGGTCAGAAAGCCAAGAAAAGACCAATCTAGCCTAGCATCCTCAACTTCACCCACCAACAGCCTATTCGAGCAATGAACTGAGAGAGAAAGCTCTTCCTGCATCCTGGAAGAGGCAGTCCTTAGACACTGCTTCAAGATAATTGGCTAGCATCACCCAAATCCATTGGTTCACTGGACTTGAGGGTGGTCTCTGTTGAGGTGAGCTGAGAACAATACCCTCTTCAGAGTCAGGCAGGTCTGGCTTCAATTTAATTAATTTTAAGTGGGTTAATCATCGAAGTCAATCACTCTCAGTCAATCCAATCGGTCCCAATCAATTTGGGGCCTTTGGGCGTTGACAAAAACCCATTGTTTTCTTACACCTAATATGGTATTTTAATAGTTTTAAAAAAACACGATATTATAGGTTTGAGCAGATACACAGAAATAAATGCTAATGTTCTCAATGACAAAGACAAACTACTCTTTGAAATTAATATATGAGGTGGGTGACTTGGGCTTAGGTTTTTCCTGTAAGTATCCAACTATAGGAAGTAGACAGCTGAAGATAGTTCAGAAAATAAAACTTATATTTGCCAAAACTTTCCAAGAAACTACTTCTTACATAAGGTATACTTGTTTCAGAAATTATTTGTAAGGGCAGCTAGGTGGCACAGTGGATAAAGCACCAGCCTTGCATTCAGGAGGACTCGAGTTCAAATTCAGCCTCAGACACTTGACACTTATTAGCTGTGTGACCCCGGGCAAGTCACTTAACCCCATTTGCCTCACCAAAAAAAAAAAAAGAAGAAGAAATTATTTGTATAAGAAATTATAGTTTTATGCTTTCAGAATTCCGTGGAGTTCACTATTAACTTCTCTAAATTAAGAAACTAAATCTGAAGATCAAATACTTGGGGACGGGGGAGAATTTGGAACAAAATTTAAAAAAATTAAATTAAAAAAAAGAAATGAGAACGAAAATTTAATATGTAAAATTCAAGCTTATGTAGCTTTGTTTTATTGTGTGTGGTATATGATTTGTTAATTTACAGTTTACTTTCAATCATTTTCTTTGTCAAGTTTCTGAATCTCTTTTAATCTCAGATAATTTAGCCAGTAGCTAAATAAAAAATGTTACTTTACTACTGAAAATGGGGTAGAGGAGAGGGAGGATTTTCTATACACACTGAATGATTCTATTCAGTACATCATATTAAACCATCATCTTGTTTTTCCATTTGTTATGCCTCCCCCCAAAAACACACCCTCATACAACTTTCTGTGCTATCTTTTCATTTATATTTGATATGACTTACTTTGGTAGTGTTTTTTAAAATCAGAGAAAGGAAACAGTTTGTTAAAAGTTATAGCATTGGGGCAGCTAGGTGGCGCAGTGGATAGAGCACCTGCCCTGGAGTCAGGAGTAACTGAGTTCAAATCCGGCCTCAGACACTTAACACTTACTAGCTGTGTGACCCTGGGCAAGTCACTTAACCCCAATTGCCTCACTTAAAAAAAAAAAAAAGTTATAGCATTTATCATATCCAGTCAGTGGAAGAAGGTCAATTCAGTTGATAAGTTAGTTTTGCAAAACTGCTTTTTCCCCCCTTGCTCTACTGTTATATAGGCTGGCTCCTCTGGGTAAGAGAGAGGGGTTAAACATTTATTAAGCATTTATGTGTATCAAGATCTGTTCAACAAAGGGAATACAAAAATGGGTGTGCTCTCTTCTCTGAAGAAACTTGCATTCTAGCTATTTAAATTTGGAGAGTTACAGAGATATTAAGTGGAACTATAGGGGAATATCAATATATTGACTTGATTATGATTCTGGAACTGAAAGATGATTGATGTGGGGAGGGAACAGAACAGCTGGTGAGATGATGACTGAGGAGTAAAGTGAAGCATTACTGGGTTTCCCTAGAATATAGAGGGCCAGGTGAGGGATTTGCCAGTGGGGGAGGTGATTAGAATAAGTAGAGTGACAGTTAAGGAGCTGAAAGGGTTAAGTTTTCCAGGCCATGGTCTTCTGTACCATTTGGAAATGTACATAATGTACATATGTAATGTATATAATGTACATATATGACAAATATATATAAACCCAAAATATATAAGACCTCTCACTATCCTGATTGCCCTCTTCATCCTTACCACCCACTTCTAAAGACACTCTCCAGCCTTTCCTAAACAGTGGTGAACAATACTAAACCTAATATAATAGATGTGGTCTCAGTCATACTAAACACATAATAATACATGGGGTCTCAGAGCAACTTTCAGCTTTTAATCACTCTTTAGATCTCTCTTTCAATGCAGCCCAAGATCACATTAGCTTTTTTGGCTGTCATATCACATTTCTGTTTTAGGTTGAGCTTGCATTTCACTAAAACCCCCAAATATTTGTCAAACTGTCCCTCCCCTAATGACACTGAACAAAATCCCCAGTCATATGCTACAGATGAATATAGTTTATCATTTCCTATGTTGCCAATACAAATTCTGTTCTCCAAACTAAAATCTGGCAGTTTAGGAACATTCAACATCAATGAAATTTTTACTCAGAGTTTAAACTAGTTAAATGGGGAGTGTCTTGTGGAGTTGATTTGGGGGTTTGAGTAAATTACCCTGAGCCGATAGCCATTGCTGATCCTTGCTTTAAAATTAGGATAATATACCTCTGGATGTGGAGGAGTGGCTTGGAATTATGTCTGTAGGGATAAATGAAAAAGTCTTAAAACAGCTTAGGAAATATGATTAAGGATAAGCAGTACAAAACTTCTATACAGGAACAATAAAGTCCAATGGATTACGATATAATTTGTACTGCACTCCAACAAGAGTTCACCTATCTTGCTTTTTCAAAGAGCACATGTACTTTTTTTTTTTTAAAGTGAGGCAATTGGGGTTAAGTGACTTGCCCAGGGTCACACAGCTAGTAAGTGTTAAGTGTCTGAGGCCGGATTTGAACTCAGTTACTCCTGACTCCAGGGCCGGTGCTCTATCCACTGCACCATCTAGCTGCCTCCGAGCACATGTACTCTTAAAAAGATTTACTGAGTTGTACACATTTTTAAATTAAAAAAAATCATAAAGTTTATAACCCGATAGTTTCACTGCATGTGCCCATTTTCTTAGGCTGAAGAGTATACAGTAAGACTGTCCACCAGAGAATGGGACATGTAAAGTAGAACTGTATATGGAACAATTTGAAATAAATTTGCGGTATCTAGTCCTTGCTTCAATTTTAATTACCAAAGTGACTTGAAACATATTTGTAATTTTCTTAAATTTAAGGAGGTTGTCAATTTCCAATTCCTGGCAAGGAGACCAGTTTAGATTTCGTGTCAGGAAGAACTTCCCAGCAATTAGTTATTCAAAAGTGGAATGGGCCACAAGAGGTGGCAGGCCTTCTGGAGTCCATCTACTCTGCTACCCTCCTCTCTCCCCCCCCCCCTTCCCCTTTGTGAGGCAGTTGGGGTTAAGTGCTCAGGGTCACACAGCTGGTAAGTGTCAAGCGTCTGGGGCTACATTTGAACTCGGGTTCTCCTGACTCCAAGCCAATACTTTATCCACTGAGCCACCTAGTTGTCCCCTACCTCTCCATTTTTTCAAGCAGAAACAACACTTGTCAGGCATGTTACTGGGGAATTCCTTTATGTAGATTAAATGACTTCTTACGTTCCTTTCAGCTCTAAGACGTTGTGATTCTGTGACCTGCCATCTTATAAAGTTGTGGGGGTTTTTTTGTTTGTTTTTTTTGTGGGCCTATGGGGGTTAAGTGACTTTCCCAGGGTCACACAGCTAGTCAAGTGTCTGAGGCCAGATTTGAACTCAGGTACTCCTGAATCCAGGGTCGGTGCTTTATCCACTGCGCCACCTAGCTGCCCCTAAAGTTGATTTTTTAAAAAATCAAAATGTATTTATTGATTTTAAAAAATTATTCAGAATTCACCTTCCTTTCAGTGGTCTTTTCCTTTCTTTTAAAAAAATAGCTCTTTATAGACTTCTTTTTTAAAAATATCACCAGTTTTCCCCAGTATCTCTCCCTCTTCCTTACAGAGAGCCATTCCACTAAACAAAAAGCACATTTTAAAGTCGCTGAAAATGAAAGAAAAAGAAGAGGAAAAATCAGCAGAACTGATCAATACATCAAAAATGTCTAAAAATATGTACAATATACACTTGTGAACTTTCTTCTATCAATTGCCAGAATATAGTATGATGGGAATATTTTCTCATTTTTTCTTTTAAGCAATACTTTTAAAAAATATTTGTAGCATTTACTTTTTTATTTGTGTGTAGTACTTTTTGCTTAGATTTTTACAGTCATTGTGTATATTCTTTTGTTGACTCTGTTTACTTCATCTGTTCATGTAGGTATGTTTTCTTTGTATTCATTATTATATCAGTTATCAGAATCTGTTTTGCTCAACTTTTGATTCTATTCTACATCAGTTCATGATAACCTTCCCATTTTTCTTTAAATTTTTCACATTTGTAATTTCTTGTTATCTAGGCATATTATTATGTTCATAACTATGACTAATTCAGGAATTTATAAACAGTCATCCAGTTCTTTTCCAAGTCTTTGTTATTAAAAAAATCTAACTGTATGTAAAAATCTAAAATATGTATCCATATTGAATTTTATCATCTTCATCTCATTATTCTAACTTGCCAGTATCTCTTTGGATCCTTATTCTGTCAAGCCCAGGGTTTTACCTATCTATCAACTTGGTGCCATGTTGAGAAGAATGCCTTTTGGCTATATTCAGATTATTGAAAAACATCTTAAATAGCACATGGCCATGCACATATCCATGGAATTTTCCACCGGAAATGTTCTCCCAATATGATATCTAACTATTGATGGCTACACTTTCAGTCCAGGCATTTAGTCACTTCTGTATTCTTCTGATTATATCTTTGTTCAACCCATCTCTCCATATTTATCACAAGAATAACATGAGATACTTTTTATCAAATGCTTTTCTAATATAACAATTCTCTTGATTTTCCAGTGTAGTAGCCCTGTCAAAAAAGGAAATAAGGTTAGTCCGGCATAACCTGTTCTTACTGGAGCCATACTGGTTCTTCGCAATGACTACTTTTTCTCCTAGATGTTCAGTAATCTCTTTAATTATACATTGTATAATCTCATATGGTAGATCATATGGAGTCCCCTCCCCCTTGTTTCCATTTAAGTCTGTTTTTACCAACTAGACTCAAGGCAATTGCAAAAATATTTTGTTGATTCCCTTTTTTTCCTTCTTTGTCAACAGTTATTCGCAACTGTGTAATTTTAAGATTCTAAATGTGGATTCTAATCTGTTCCCCCAGTTTTGGGGGAAACTGACTAAAAATCACTGATAAAACGAGTTTAGGTTTTTAAGGGTTTATTGGAAAATAGAAAGAAAAAGATTGGGAACAGAATTCTAACAGCCTGGCATTCCTATCTTTCCTCAAATTTCCTGTGAAGTCCTCTGCCGCCACCACCATCAAGTCAGGAAGCCAAAAGGCCCCAGCGCTCTCTGCGCAGGCTCCCTTTCCTCCTTCCTGTCTCCTCCCAGACCATAGGAGGCTCCTCAAGTTGATTGGCTGGTAGCCTTGATAGACAGCACCCATGAGCAAACGTCATTTCCTGATGCCAAGGAAAAGCCACAATGCCTCTGAGGCATTTTCCTCATGGTGGAGCTTTCCCACAGCAAGTCTCAAGTAGGTGGCGTCATTCCAATCATTACACTACCCTGGTTTGTGATCATGAAAAACAATTAAGCAAAAAGATTAGTTTTTACCATATCCAATAATGCCATATCTGCCCTAGTGGTCACCCACCTCTCTTACATGAGGAAAGAATTATGTTTCATTATATCTCCTTCAGGATCTTCCAGTTTTTCAGCTACTCAAATGAGTTTTTCATTTATATGTTGTAATAATGGTACATTCTTAGAACTACTTATTTTTTTTGTTTGTTTTGGTGGGACAATGAGGGTTAAGTGACTTGCCCAGGGTCACATAGCTAGTAACTGTCAAGTGTCTGAGGCTGGATTTGAACTCAGGTCCTCCTGAATCCAGGGCCAGTACTTTATCCACTGCATCACCTAGCTGTCCCATCTTAGTACTACTTGTTTTGCTCTATATTAGTTTATATAAATTTTCTCAGATCTGTCTTAAATCTCATAACTTATGGCATAGATGATACTCCATTACATTCATGATGGATTTTTGTTGGCTTTTGCTTTTTAAAACCATTCTCTAAGTCAGTGGGGGATAATTTTGTTTCTAATTCTTTGAAGCTATGTGATGTATTGCAATAAATATTTTGTATGTTTTTTGATTTCTTCTGGGTATATGCCCAATCAAAGAATTCCTGGGTCATAGACTGTACAATTGAGTCACTTCCCTTGCATAATATAAAGAACAATTGAAATACTTCACACCTCTGTAAACATTGCATCTGTGTGCCCGACTTTCTACAGCCCTTCTAATGTTGACTGTATCCATCTTTTTTCATCTTTGCCAGTTTGCATGATATGAGGTGAAACCTGAGTAGTTTTAATTTGCATTTCTCTTCCTGTTAATGATTTGGAGCATGTTTTCCTACTTTCATTTATGACTTGCAATTCTTTGAAAATGTGGTTCAGAATCTTTGACTAGTGGGGCAGCTAGGTGGCTCAGTGGATGGAGCACTGGCACTGGAGTCAGGAGGACCTGAGTTCAGGTCCAGTCTCAGACACTTAACACTTACTAGCTGTGTGACCCTGGGCAAGTCACTTGACCCCAACTGCCTCACTAAAAAAAAAAAAAAACAAACAAACAGAATCTTTGACTAGTTATTTGCAAAATGGCTCAGTCAATTCCTTATAAAGTTTGGATATTAGAATTTTGTCAATATTTGATCAAATTTTTTTTTCTCACTGTTTCTTTTCTGATTCTGTCTTCATTGATTTTATTTGCATTAAACCTTCTTGATTTGAAGAAGTCAGAATTGTCTTTATATTCTTCTCTGTCCCTTGTTTGGTTAAAATTTTTTTCCCATGGGTTGGTAGGTGTCACAGTAGATAAAGTACCTGCCCTGGAGTCAGGAGGACCTGAGTTCAAATTCAGCCTCAGACATTTGACACTAGCTGTGTGACCCTGGGCAAATCACTTAACCCCAATTGCCCTCAGGATTTTTTTTTTTTAATCTTAAAAAAAAAAAAAAGATTTCTCTTCCAAGCTTGATCTGATTCTCTTCTAATTGGGGGTAAGGAAGGAAAAGGGGGGAAAGTGTAGATAATGGTTTAAGCCTAATTTCTTATAAACTGCTTTCCAACAATTTTTATTTTAAAAAAAAAAGAAAAGAAAGTTCTTTAGCCACCAACTTTATTAACCACTAGGATATTGTTTCCATTGTTTTCTGGTTTTACTTATCCAGCATGTTCTATTGATCTATTTTTCTGTTTAAAATAAACTAATACCAAGGAGTTTGGGTAACCTGCTTTATAATTTTAATATGTCACAAAAACACTTTAAATAAAAGACATCTAAATAATTGAAGAAGTATTTTTTTGTGGTTAGGCTGAGCCCATATAAAAATGACAGTATATTAATATACATATTCAGTGCCTTGTCAGTCGTACTACAGAAAGATTACTTTATAGAACTAGAAAAAAATAATAAAATTCATCTATAGGAATAAAAGATCTAAAATCTCAAGGGAATTAATGAAAAAGAGTAGAAAAGAAATGGGACCTAACAGTACCAGATCTTAAATTATATTGCAAAGCGGTAATCATTAAAGCAGTTTGGTATTGGTTAAGAAATAAGATGATCATTGGAACAGATTAGGCATACTATGTATAGAAGCAAACAAGCACAATAGTCTAGTGATCCCACCCAAAGAGACTTTTTCAGGAAATGCAGGAAAGTAGTCTGGCAGAAATGAAGTAGAGATCAAGATCTTACTCCATATCAGTATAAGCTTTAAATGGGCATATTAATTAGATATAAACTGTGAGATCATAAATTAAAATAAAGAAAAAAATTACCTGTCGGATTTATGATTAGAGGAAGAGTTTATGACCAAGCAGTAGACTATAACAATAGGTAAAATGGACACATTTGATTACATATAATTTTTGCAAAAATAAAACCAATGCAACTAAAATTAGAAAAGAAGCATGCAAATAGAGGGGAAACAAATGTTTGTAAAAAGATTATCCAATAAAGGTCCTATTTCTAAAATATATAGGGGGGCTGATTCAGTTTTATTAGAATAAGTGCCATTCTCCAGGTTATGAATAGGGACTTAAGGAAGAAAATCAGTCTACAGACATATGGGAGAGTGGGGGAAATCTAAATCACATATACAGAAGTGCAAATTAAAACAGTTCACATTCTACCTCATTGCCAATCTGATGGGTAAGTGGAAGAAAGGAAAATTGTAAATGCTGAAAGGACTGTATAAAAACATTAATGCAGGGCAGCTAGGTGGTACAGTGGATAAAACACCCGACCCTGGAGTCAGGGGTACATGAGTTCAAATCTGGCCTCAGACACTTAACACTTACTAGCTGTGTGACCCTGGACAAGTCACTTAATCTCAGTTGCCTCACCCCGCCCCCCCCCCCAAAACAAACAAAAAAACATTAATAGATCCTTGGTGGAGCTGTGAACTGGTCCAACCATTCTGGAAAGCATTATTTTTAAAAATAGTACTTTATTTTTTCTATTTACAAGTAAAGATAATTTTTGACATTCACTTTTTTTCTTTTCCTTTTTTTTTTTTTTTTTAGTGAGGCAGTTGGGGTTAAGTGACTTGCCCAGGGTCACACAGCTAGTAAGTGTTAAGTGTCTGAGGCTGGATTTGAACTCAGGTACTCCTGATTCCAGGGCCAGTGCTCTATCCACTGCGCCACCTAGCTGCCCCGACCAGTTATCTTTTGATCCATTGTTTTATGTAATCTATATTCTTTCCTTGATTTGTTTTCTTTTAGACAGAACCCTCTCTCATTGCTCTGCTTTTGCACTGGCTCTTTCCCATGTCTGAAATGTTCTCCTCTGTGTTTCCTTTTGAGACTATGCTAAAGTGATACCTCCTCTTGAAGGTCTTTCCTAATTACACCCCCCCCCATTAACTTCCATCTACTGTGTACTTGTCTTACATATTCTTATTATGTATGTTGTTTCCCCATTAAAATGTAAGCCCTTGGAGGGCAGATGTTTATTTTGCTTTTTCTTTCTAACACCAATGCTTAAAACAATGCCTGACACACAGTAAGGACTTGATAAATACCTATATTCTCTCAGTCTAATCTGTTTTCTTCCTTTATTTTCTTTGTAATACAAATCTCAACTAGTAAACTATGCAGCCTCCAGATAATGTGTATATTTAAGGGAAATAGTGGTGCAAACTCCAAAATAAGTTTGCTCATAAATACACAAGCATTTTATTTTCTATTTATGTCTTAAGAAAGACTAAAGTCTTCTTCCAGCAGTTCATTGTGTTATAGGGGTTACCTTGAATTCCCAAAGGCTATGTGACTATAGGATGATAAACTGGCATGGTTTTAAGTACAGCTTCTGACAGCCTTGTATATCTGTCATCCAGGGGCCAGCCTCTCTAATATTGGAGAGTCTCATCATCACAGTTGGCCTCTAGATGATGGATTTTTTTCTAACTGGTATACAAAAGCCAGGAGTTTCAGTCTGTATTATAAGAAAGAAATATTTATACTTAAACCATAAATCCTTTAAAGTACTGAGTCTTAGGTTAAAAAACTTATTTTCTGGATTCAAATAACTTTAACCTAGAGGGACATCACAAAAGTTTATCAGAGAGCAAAAGGAATGCATTTTGCAATTTAAAATTTTGCCACAGGTAGTCCACGTAAATTGGGAGTTGACTGTTAGTGGAACATTTTTGTGGTAATTTTAAGAGTGGGCCTTTTTTTACTTCTCCTTAAACGTTTTATTCTATGAGAATATACCTTGCTCCTATTCTTTCTCAAAACATTTCTACTTTGTACTCATTTTGTCCTCTGTACTAGCCTGTCTCTCTTAACCCCTTACCCTTTCTAGCCATGTGCCTTCTTGTAACTGCTGTAATCTTATTTATTTTGCATAAATTGACTCTTCCCATAGGATTAATGACAGAGACCCCTGTTGTTTCCTTCTATATGGAGCTTTACTTTACAGTAGCATATTATGTGACAGGGCATAGGAGCTATAGAGTGCTCCTGATGTAGGACTGTATACTGAATACTTATGGTTATATTTAAAGGTAAATGAATGGCAAAGATACCCCCAAAGAGTCAGAATGGTTAATGACATAGTCTGATGCCATCCCTGTTATTTTTTTAAAGTATGTCATAGCTACATCATCATCATCATCATCATTATTATTATTATTGGTGAGGCAGTCGGGGTTAAGTGACTTGCCCAGGGTCTGAGTGTCTGAGGCCGGATTTGAACTCAGGTCCTCCTGACTCCAGGGCCGGTGCTCTATCCACTGCACCACCTAGCTGCCCCTACCTAATGATTTCTTAACAAAACTATAGTTCTATAGTATCTTTCTTCACATTTGCCTGGAATTATTTTGTCACCAAAATTTCTACTTGTCACTCCTTTTCTATACTTATGATAATTAGGAAAAAAGTTCCTTCTTGCATGGCATTCTCCTTTTTCATCACAAAAGATGGAATGGAACTTCATTTTCCTTAAATTACTAAGTGTATTGAGAATGTTGGTATAGCTTACCATTATCCAGTGCTATACTTGACCGCAGAAAGTAGGACTTACAAATAATTCACTTATGTTGCTCATGTTTAGTAAGAATTTATATTCAGGTCAAACTTTAAAATATGTAATCATTCTACCTTATAAATCCTTCACCTTCCGGGGTCTATATGAGCATGTGTTGTTCTCGTTTGCTTGATGGTTCTTAGAAATATGAGTCTGTTATCTTTTGTGTTGGGCAGAAGGAACTTTCCATGACCATAGAATAGTCCTTTTCTGAGCATTTGCCAATAAATATATTTCTTCTATTGAATTTGCCACAAAAACCAAATCTCATTTTAAAATTTCCTTCTATTAGTTATCTAGTGATCTTTAATTTTTTTATAGTAAAACAAATTAAATCCTAGATAATTTAGTTTCTTGTTTTATTTTGTTTTTGTGGGGGCAATGAGGTTAGTTAAGTGACTTGCCCAGGATCACACAGCTAGTGTCAAGTGTCTGAGGCCGAATTTTAACTCAGGCCCACCTGAATCCAGGGCTGGTGCCTTATCCACTGTGCCACCTAGCTGCCCCTGGATCATTTAGTTTCTTAATGATTTCTATGTACATAGACTTTTTTTTTTCTTCTAAGAGACAGAACTAGTATAGTTTGGGTATTTGAGTCTAGCATCATATCCATCTATATAACCTTTAAGATTTCAGAATTAGAACTTTAAAGAAAAATAATAGTACTGTGATGAAGGAATACTTGTAAATTTAGTAATACCATTGTGTGTTTTTTCAGACTCTTAATTTTCAAAAGAGATAGCACTGATCAGTTAGTTTTTGTCACCTTCATTTGTTTTGTTTAGTGTTTTTAAATGATTGTTGATTTTTCTTCCAGTCTCTTTAGACTCTTCAAATACTTGAAATATCTAGACTATTCCTCATGGGGTTGATTCTCCATATTGGTGCAGTTAGCCATGAACTATCCTTTTCTTCTCCCTCTTTTTCCCAGATCTCTCCCGGGTCCAATTCAGCACCTCTACCTGGCCATCCTAACAAGGTGATTTGTGAAAGGGTGAGACTTCAGAGCCTGTTCCCTCTCATCCCAAGTGATCAGGATACTACAGTTCAAGAGGATGCCCACTTCAAAGCTTTCTTCCAGGTTCTTATATATGTTTACCCTTCCCCTACCATAGGGTACTAGTCAGATAAATTCTAGGTTGTTTCCAGGAAGGCTTGACATGAAGATGGAAATCATTAGGTTATTGTAGGTTACTATCTCACTACTTAATTACTCATGTGTGTGTAAGTATGGATCTTCTTCCCACATTATTTCCCTAATATTTCTGTTTCAGCTAGTTGTTCTGAAGAATGATTTTCTTCTCTTGAACAGCTTTTATTTGTTCCCCTAATACTCTTGGCCTGCTTTCTGACCTTTTGGCCCCCATATCAATTTACCCTTATAGGCATAAATTAACCTATAAGAAGGTAGAAATGCAGTGGTTCTTAGCTAAGATAAATGAAAACATATTGGGGGTAGGGCAACTCCAAGACTAACTGTTTTTGTTTTACTTTGTTTTTTAAAAATCAGAGCTGCTTACTAAGCACCCACAGATGATGCAAATTCTAGAAAGGAAAAAAATCATTCATGCCTTAGAACTTACATGTTAATGAAAACTTCATGAAATTGGAATTTTGAAGTTAATTTTTTATGTTGGAAATAAAAAAACAATTCTTAAGAATTATATACATACATTAAATATTAAATTAATTGAATCTTAGCTAGACTTAAATTCTAAGTGATAGGCTTCCAAGAAAACAAAGGCATATTGCTTACATGCTACTTTCTTGGTATCTTAAGAGTTTGTTCAAACACAATGTTTGCTTAAAGGATATATACCTGTAGTAGAATATGCCCTTTAAAAACCTCCAGTTGATTATAATTTTGCTGTGGCACAGGAATAGATCTGCTTTATATAGTGAATAATGAATGCATTAAGTATAGGAACAAGTTTCAGGGATAGAGGAAATTGGCTTATTATTTTTACTAATGCCGTCAACAAGCAAATTTTTGAAGCTCTAGCCATTCTCTAGAACAATGATTTTGCACCTGAAGGGAAACTGGGGGTAATCTAGTCCAACCCACTTATTTTTACAGATGAGGAAACTGAGGGCCAGAGATTTCTAGGGCAAAGTTAAGACTTGAGCCTTGGAGGCAGCTAGGTGGCACAGTGGATAGAGTACCGGCCCTGGATTCAGAAGGACCTGAGTTCAAATGTGGCCTCAGACACTTAACACTTACTGTGTGACCCTGGGCAAGTCACTTAACCCCAATTGCCTCACTTTAAAAAAAAAAAAAAGATTTGAGCCTTGGTCCTCTGGCTCCAAATTCAACATTCTTGGATTGTTCATTTCAGTCTTTTCTAGTGGTCATCACTTCTTGTGTGAAGGATAATGATCTCAAATTTTGTATTAAAGTTTCTAGGTCAAAACTTTATATGGAATAATTCTTTGTAGTTACAGGTGTCTGGTCTCCTGGGAGGTCAGGTCTGTTACTAGAGGCAGTTTCTGGGATTATGTGGATTTTCACTGTGGCTATTGCTCTGTGTTAAACTTCTGAGAAATGGTAACTAAATTGAATAGATTAGATTGTAGCGATTGTATTTTTAAACTGTGTCTTTATCCTTTCTTTTAACTTGCAATTGAATTTGGACTAGTTAGTAAAGTGACTTACTGGGAACCAGTTGATTTTAGTGACCCATTATCAGCAACCAGTATTTATTCTGCCTGATAAGTCATTTTTATTTCTTGTCATGTACTGAATGGCAGTAGTGGCTTTAGAGTACATACTTAATGGAAAAACATGGGGTAGGATGACAGATTGAGCAGTGACAATGTATTGAGGAGAGGAAGAGGAACATAGAGAAAACTTATTGTGAACCTAATTAATAAGCCAGTCATTCTGAGAGCATTAAGGTACAACTGTAATAACAATAAATAGAAATGAAGTTATACAGTTCTGCCAGATTTTTTTTAGAAGAAAATCTTTTTTGTTATCCTAAATTTAACAAACATGAACATTTTCTTATACAAAGAATATTAAAAAATGACAGCAAGAATCTCAAGTTTTTTTTTAATATATACTAAATTTGATAGTTATAATGACACTGCCCAGCTTCCGTGGGTTCAGTTATGAACCTCTCAACCTTTTTCTGTGTATTTTTTAAAATGTTCTATTGGTTCTTTTTTCTTTCTTTTCTTTTCCTTTTTTGGGGAAGTACCATCCCCTGAAAAACAATAAAAACAACAAAAACCTCTCTTAAAAATTAGCCAAGAAAAATAAATTCACACATTGGCCTTATCCAAAAATGTATACTTCATTCTGTACTATCAGCTCTCTACCAAGAGGTAGTAAGAATGATTCATTATCAATCTTTGTGGGGTCATGATTTATCATGGTTCTTAAGTTTTTCACAGTCGTTTTCCATTGGAGTATTGTCCTTTTATATCTTTTCTCCTGGGTCTCCTCAGTTTTTACAAGTCCTCCCATGTTTCTCTTGCTCTTGTCAGTGCAATAATATTTCATTACATTCACATACCATAATTGTTCAATCATTTTCAATTGGTAGGCCCTCCATTTTGTTTCCAGTTCTTTGCTTTAATAAAAACTGCTGTTGTAAATATTTTTCTGAATGAAGCCTTCCCCTCTTTATTTGATCTCCTTAAGATAAAGTCCTGCTAGTAGTATGGCTAGATCAACAATAGTTATCTGATTGGGGGGAGAGGAGGGGAATGGAGTTGTGGTTCCAAGTTGTTTTCTGGAATATTTGGATCAATTTATAGCCCCACCAACAGTGTGTTAGGGTGTCTGTCCTTCCATTGCCCCTCTAACTATTGTCATTTTCCTTTTTTGTCATCTTTGCCCAAGACATGGGTATGAAATGGAACTTCAGAGTTCAGAGTTGAATTTGTATAATATTGTGGATTTTTTTTATATATGGCTGTTGATGGCTTGCCTTTCTTATTTTGAGAACTGCTTTTTCATTTCTTTGGCCATTTATCTATTTGGGGAATGAATCTTGTAATGCAAATTGTCCATTTACTCTCCTGTGATCGTTTCTTTCCCTTGTTTGGTCAGGAATCCTGCGTTTGTTCATAATTGTAAGAGGTACTCCCTCCCTTTTCCTCTCATTTAGAGCATTATGCTTTTTATGCATTTCACTATCCATTTGGAGATTGTTTTGCTTTGCTTTGGTTTTGGCTTTTTGCAAGGCAGCCAGGGTTAAGTGACTTCCCTGGGGTCATACAATAAGTATTGTCTGATTTGTGATCTGTAAATGTTGGAGGTAGTGCTTACACCAGTGGTGTAAACTTGCTTATTCCATAACAGTATGTTTCAGGGGTCCTCAAGACCCTTTCTGGAAGGCCTATATAGTCAAAATTATTTTCACGATATTACTAAAATAGTTTAATTTTTGATTCTGTAAATATCGATATCCTACACACACACACACACACACACACACACAAGCAAAGCTCTTTGAGGAGCTCTTAGTTTTTAAGAGTTTAAAGGGGTCCTGAGATGAAAAAAGTTTGAGAACCTCTGATCTACTTTAATAAGATCAAAGACTTATTAAGGTATAAATTTGTAGCCCATTTGTTTTAATTAACCAAAATCTGCCTTCTCACCCTCCTACCACACCTGCCCCCCCCCCCCAAATTGGGAACCCAAGAAAAACAAAACTCATTACACACGTGCATAGTCAATCAAAAACAAATTTCTACCCTGGCCATATCCAAAATAAAATTCTTATTCTGTGTTCAAAGTCCTATACCTCTGTCATGAAGTGGATAGTATGTTTCATCTTGGATTTGTGTTTGGATCAGTGTAATGATAAGACATTAGCACAGTAGTATTCCATCATACCTATATACCATAACTTATTCATCCAGTACACAATTTATGGGTACTGTGTCAGATTCCCATTCTTTGTCACCTCAAAGAGCTATAAATATTTTTATGCATCCTTGGAGCAAATTTGTTTTGCTGAAGACATATCTTCTTTGATCTACTCTCTCTGAAATTCCTCCTCCCTTGTCCCTTTTCCTTCCTATTTCCTTACTGAATAAAATGTAGCATTTAAATATTAAGGGTTCTCGAGGATATTGGAACTATTAAAAGAATGGGAATCTGTAAATTTTGTGTTCTTCATGTTTCCCAATGCCAAAAGTAATAATTGAGAATTGATTGCACCTATTTTTAAATAATGTGATTTTGAACTTTAGCTGCAGAAGGCACCTTTACAGTGTGTCGTTTAAACTTAATGTAAAATGGGTATAATGATAGCACCTGCCTCCAAAGGTGATTGTGTGGATTAAATGAGATAATACTTGTAAAGTGCTTTGCACAGGGCCTCCTGCATAGTAGGCACTATAAAAAGGCCAGCTGTTTGGTACTTGAATTTCATTTTGTTAACGAAACTAGGAAGACATCGATTAACATTTTTCAAATTGTAACAATATTCATGATGCCTAAATATTTGCTAGTATTGTCTTTCTTTTTCAAATCACACAAGAATCAGAAAGTTGCAAGGTACTTTAGAAGCTATTGAATTGAACCTCTTCATTGTACACTCTAAGTGGTTATCCTTAGTTTCAATAACCCTGGTGAGGTGTAATCCACTGATTGCTGGTCTGGCCCATTCTACTTTTCTAAAGCTCTTGTTGTTAGGAAGTTTTTCTTTGCAGCAAGCCTAAATCTGCCTGCTCTGTTTTATCATAGTTCTTGGTTGTGCCCTTGGGATTATAGTGGATAGAGCAGGTCTCTTCCATGTGGCAGTTCTTTAAATATTTCAAGACAGCTGTCATGTTTCTCCTAAGTATTTGCAGCTCCAGGTTAAATATTCCCAGCTTCTCAATTGATTCTTATATTAGAGTTAAATAGAAATTTCTATAGTCGAATGTAAGTTCCTTCAGGACAGGGATTGCTTTTCATTTTTGTCTTTGTACAGCCAGTCCAGTGCCTTGTACTTAATAGACACTGAAATGCTTGTGGAATCAACTTGATATGACATGATCTCATCATGTCTTTATCGTTGTGATGACTTTCATTTGTAAAGTCTCCAGTTTAACCATGTTCTTTCTAAAACATGCCTAGCACTAAACATAGTACTCCAGCTTGTGTGACCAGAGCAGAATGAATATAGCAGGACTATCACCTCCATACCCTATGCCTTTCTAACCAGTGAAGATGCCATTTGATTTTTTGATTTGACACATGGTCCTATTCATTCATACTGAGATTGCAAAGAAATAAAATTCCATATCTTTCAGACTTAGGGCTACCTAATAATAACAGTAGATAACTTTTACATAGCACTTAAAGGTTTGCAAAATGTCTTTTATATGTATCTCATTTGATACAGCAACACTTAGATGTTCTATTATTATTATTCTAATTTTATAGATGAGGAAATAGAAACTGAAAGACAGGATTCAGATTCAGGTCTTCTTGACTCCAAGTGGAGTATTCTGCCCCCTAGTTATCTGTAGACAGACCTGGGGACATAGTAAAGAAAATTGGATTCAAAATCTATTTCTTAGAAATAGCCAGGTTATCTTCAAACTTCATTTATCTATAAAATAACATTATCTCACAAGCTTTTAGTGAGAAAAAGCACTTTGCAGACTTCAAATTGATTTCAATCACATTTTGAGAACAAAATAGGAATAACATTTAAGTAAGAAGAATATAGATTTATAGCTTGTAAAGCAAGACTTTAGAAGTCATCTAGTCTGTCACACTCATTTTACAACTGAGGAAACTGGTCCAGAGAGCCTAAATGCTAGTTTCCCATGGCTCGGTGATGTATTCAAACAAAAAGCCACTGACTTCAAATTCAATAATTTTCCTATTGTACTGTGCCTCTCAAGTTTAAAATATTAACATAGTATTATACCTTTTATTAATAGAATAATCAATTGTATTTCATTCAAAATACTTTTAAGGAATGATGCTTTCATCTCATTAGTTGGATGAATGCAAATTGTTCCTAGATAGTCTTCTTGAGTTAGTCATCTTAATTTTTTACTACTGCATTCTTCAGTTTTGATCTTGCTTTTATAGTTGTAAAACAAATTTTGTTTCTCCTTTGAATATTTATACAAAAGGGTTTTTGTTGTTCTTGTTGTTGTTTTTAGAAAAAATTTTATGTGAACCTACTGTTTTTAAAAGCATTAGGTAGGGGCAGCTAGGTGGTGCAGTGGATGGAGCCCTAGACTCAGGAGGACCTGAGTTCAAATCCAGGCTCAGACACTTGATACTTACTAGCTGTGAGACCCTGGGCAAGTCACTTAACCCCAATTGCCTCACCAAACAAAACAAAAAAAATAAAGGCATTAGGTAGAGGTAACTTATAAACTTAATGTTATACATTATAATCAGCACAATGAGACCACATTCTGGAAGGAGCTATTGTGCCTCTGTGGACATAACATGCTCCAGGAAAAAAAGAAATTAGAGCTTTGGAAGCAACCAGCATCCAGAAAAGTGGTGGGAGGACATGAACCCAGAGAGGAGATTCTCTGTCTTATGAGAGAGGAATTGATCATGAGGAGAGCTGACTTTAAAATTGTACTGGATGATTTGGAAAACACATGGAAATTTCTACATTGAGGCAGTGATTTAAAGACTAAAAAAAATGATAAACCTTTAGCTAACCTGATTAAAAAGAGAGCAAAAATCAAATCAACAAAATCACAAAGGTGAAAACACAACCAGAAAAAAATAAAAGAATGCTCATAACCCATTATATACTTAAAGAAGAGACTTGCCTTAAAAAACACAAAATATTCAAATAGAAAACCAACTGAAAATTTTAATTCAATCTCAGAAAAGAACAAAGAGCTATAAAGGAACTACTCAAGAAAAAAATATCCTAGGACTGATTTATGGGAAAATTCTGTTTAACTCAACAATTTATATGAATATTAAGCAGATTATTTTTAAAAACTGAGAAACTACTAAACTTTTTAAATGAGCCAAATCTAGTCCTAATACCTAAACCAAGGAGAGAAAAAGTACAGAATACTGGAGACAAGTGTCTCTAATGAATATTAACTCACAAATTTTAAATAAAATCCTATCAAACTACAATAATTTATATAATCATTATAACCAAATTGGATTTATGTCAAGGATGGAACAACATTTCAACATTATGAACTCTTTTTTTTCTCATAATTTGAATTTTTAATAGAACGATTGGACCAATTTATAGCTCTATCAACAATGGCTTGGTGTGTCTATTCTAACATTGATCATTTTCACTTCTTGTCATCTTTGTGCTGAGCATGAGTGAAACTTCAGTTATTTTGATTTGCCTCTCAGTAGTGCTTTGGCATAGTCTTTTATACCATTGCTAATGGTTGGCAATATTTGAGAAATGTTTATCTGTTGGTTCTTAATCTATTGGGAAATGGTGGTTGGTCTAAAATATTCTTTTCCCATTCATTAAATGCATTGATTTTATTGATGTAAAAGCTTTTCAATTTCATAAAATCAGAATTTAGTTAATCTTTGATGATATTTATCCCTTTTTCTCCCTCAGCTATAGTTATTAAAGATTGTCTCCATATTTTTCTTTTCATTTGTTTTATGATGTTGTGATGTATAAAATCTAATGTGTGGTCACCTTAAATTAGAAACTCATAGCACCAGTCTTTGGGGCATTAAGCATTTATTAAAGTATAATGGAGGTTAGTAAAGAGAACACGTGGAGTTCAGAAGCTCCCTGTACCTGCAGCTGCCCCTACCACAACCTCCAATGGGAAAAAGAAAGATCCCCTGTACCCTTTGAGTGGAAGCTCCCTGCAGGCCTGCCTAGGCACGGTCCCTACACACAGCTCCAAGCTAATTGACTGGTAGCATTGATTGACATGACTTACGGGCATTTCTATGAATAGATGTAACTTCCTGACACTAGTCACAAGCTTTCTCCTCAGGGCAGCACTGCCCTGGTTCTCACTATATCTTTCTCAGCAGGGGGGTGGCAGTCTGATTCTCACAATGTGACCTATAGATTGATTATTTATTTGGAACTTAGTGTCATTGTGGTATACGGGATGCTGGTTTAAGCCCCTGTTTTGACCAAACTGCTTTCCACTTTTCCTAGTAGTTCTTGTCAGATTGAAAATCTTTTGCCAAGTTATTTGTGTTGAGCCTTGGACCTGTTGCATTCAGGTATTTCTGGTGCTTGCTCTTCTAGTTATGTTAATATCCTTTTATTTGGCTAGTACCAAACAGTTTCATTGAATACTGGTTTAAAATTCTAGGTCTGGAAGACGATCTTGCAATATCCCTCATTTCTTGTTTTTTTTGTTGTCTTGCTGCAGAATTGTGGATTAGTGGATAGAGCCTTTTTTTTTTTAATCAGGAAGACCTGGGTTCAAGTCCCACCTTCAACACATCCTGACTGTGTAACCATGGGCATGTCAGTTAACTTCTCAGGTGCTGTAGGCAGAGAGGACTTAAGTTGGAGAGAAGGTACAAGTCTGCCTTCCTGGAGGAAATTTCCTCATGTGGAAATTCCTTATACAAATGAAATAACAAATCTAATCTTTTTCCCTACTTATAAAATAAACCACTGGTAATTTTATATAGCATTAATTCTCCAACATAACTAACAAGGAGCTCAACAGCAATAAAGGACATGATCAAGAACTGGTATAACAAGGAGAGAGAGCTGGCTAAATTATATGGCAGTAGTGATAGAATACAGGTGAACTACCAGAGTGTTCTATTGATATCCTTATGATATGGGGAGAAAATTATTCAGGCCTTTGACATATTGGGGGCCCCTTGTAGCAAACTTTTTTTTTTTTAAGTGAGGCAATTGGGGTTAAGTGACTTTCCCAGGGTCACACAGCTAGTAAGTGTTAAGTGCCTGAGGCTGGATTTGAACTCAAGTACTCCTGACTCCAGGGCCGGTGCTCTATTCACTGCGCCACCTAGCTGCCCTTTGTAGCAAACTTTTGAGATAAATGTGGACAAAAATCTTATGGGATAGGTGGTCATGGATGGGTTCAGTCTGTATTGTTGTAAGTAATTCTTTTTCTTTTCTCTCTTTCTCTCTTTTTTTTTTGGTAATATCACATCCAGGGTACTATTACATTATATTCATATACCACAACTCATTCACCTTTTCTGTAGTTAATAGAAGTATAGGTGATTTCAATTATTTGTTGTTAAGAATGGAGCCACTTCATATTTTACACAGAAATGTTTTTATGCATCTATTTATGGTGATACAATTCCAGCAATGGAATGACAGTTTTGTGCCTTAATTCTGTAATGTTTTCCAAAATGTTTCTGTCGATCTGGGGCCCTACCCCCCATGGAGTAGAGCGCCTGTTTCCCCACTGACATTGGGTTTTTACCACCTCAGATTCCACAAATAACAGTAAAATTATGTCATTACTTGATATGTCACTGATTCCTAACTCTTTTGCCCCTTCATGGCATGAGATGACTCTAGTTTGTTATAGTTTGTGCCCAAGGAGCCTAAACCCTGACAAGTTCTATCATGCTAGAAAGGCCATATACAGACAATGTTTGTTTTCTGCATTACGCAAATTCTATTCCCCTACTACTGAGTAGCAGGCCTGTGTGGAGCCTCCAAGCACTGAAGCCTCTCTAGCTGCATGGACCCCAGGCACTGAAACTGCTTTGGGCTGCTGGGTCTAGAGCCATGGAGGTGGCAGGGTGAGGCTCCTCAAGGAGAGAGGGAGGCTTCAGAAAGGTCTACTTAGGATGATCAAAAACTGTACATAGGGGGCAGCTAGGTGGCACAGTGGATAGAGCACTGGCCCTGGAGTCAGGAGTACCTGAGTTCAAATCCGGCCTCAGACACTTAACACTTAACTAGCTGTGTGACCCTGGGCAAGTCACTTAACCCCAATTGCCTCACTAAAAAGAAAGAAAGAAAAACTGTACATAGAAGAGAGATCCATGCTAGAAGTCACCCAATTACACTCAAAGCA
Source organism: Dromiciops gliroides (assembly GCF_019393635.1). Lineage (NCBI taxonomy): Eukaryota > Metazoa > Chordata > Mammalia > Microbiotheria > Microbiotheriidae > Dromiciops > Dromiciops gliroides. The sequence goes on from NC_057861.1 coordinate 488,873,029, forward strand.
TTGTTGCACAATATTTCTGAAAGAAGATATCAAAAGGAATTTTTTTTAAAGTTAGCCTTATTAATCTCCCAAAAAAGTGAACAATTTCAGCAACCACCATTCAACATACCTACTTCCCCATACATGAAATTTTTGTGTGAATCATCTGTACCTTCATTGAGTTTATTGATAACTAACTTCAGAATCTTTTAGTTGCTATTCAGGCATACAGGCCATAATTTGCTGTGCCAAATTATGATGTCATTTCTTCAGCTTTAAATGCAACTCAAAAATCTGGTCATTTCAGTAACATCACAAATCTATGCATATGTTTCTAAGTACAATTGCTTTTCAGGTGCTTAATACTTAGTTTGTTTCATAGTGAAGTAGATAGTGATATAAATTTTTCTGGAATATTTCCTGTAAGGAACAATTTTTTGTATCCTACTTTTAAAAATCCAATTTGTAACACTGCTACATTTTATATGAACGTTTGTCCTATTTTCTCCAAGTATTTTGTACTTCTTTTACCATCATTATACTATGGTCATTTGTGTATATAGTATATGGTCATTTGTGTATATACCATCTCATCACAAAGTGTTATTATTTTATTTAAAAATTAGACAAAAATTTGCAGATGATTATATTTAGTTGTTGAAAAATTAAAATAATTATCTAGTTGTTGTGGTATTGCAAGTTGGTGGGTTGTTTTTTTTTAACATCCATATATCCTTTTAGTTCACAAAGTTTATTATCTTATATTAAGCCAGATGAATAATGTTGGGAGATAAATGATCTTGAGGTTGAGAAATGTAGGTGATCTTAGGGTACTTGTAACATCCATACAAAGATGGCTTAACTTTGAGTCTACACACTAGAGATTATGCCCTGGGAAATTTAACCATTTCAGATCTGTATCTTCTGGTCTGGCCTGCACTGTCTCCATTGCTGAGTGCCTCAAACTGCCTGTTACATCTAGGGGGCTCCAGTAACACTTGACTGGCATCCAGGCCATCTTTTTGAGTATCTTTTTTTTCCTTTTTTCTTTTTGGTGAGGCAATTGGGGTTAAGTGACTTGCCCAGGGTCACACAGGTAGTAAGTGTCAAATGTCTGAGGTCGGATTTTAACTCAGGTCCTCCTGACTCCAGGGCTGGTGCTCTATCCACTGCATCACCCAGCTGCCCCCTTTTTGAATATTTCCAAAAAAGTCTACCCTCACTTTCTTTTTCCTCAACAGGGTTGTTGAGGATCAAGTTCTAGAACCATAATCTTACCAATGAAACTATTGCTATTGGAGTGGAGAAGCCATGTTATTCTACTCTCCACTGGCCCCAATCAGCATTCCAGAACAACTCTCTCTGGGATACCACTTCCCATATGTTTTGTTGTCCCTTGAAGTCAGGGACTACTGTGTCTCAAATTTGTATCAAGATTTTAGCAAAGTGCCTAGGACATAGTAAATGTGCACTAATAAAGTTGTTTTTTTGTACAGATTCAGTAAGCACTATGAGGTCACAACAGCTGACTCTGACCGATTACACACAAGTACCCCCTTGAAATTTTACCTCATCTGCACATTCCATATCAAATAATAATTGTTCTGCATTTGTTGTTAGAGTGAAATCACATGTTAGTTTCTCTCTCTCTGAACTTTGTTTTCATTGGGAAAAAGTGCATGTATTTATGTGAAAATTATGTTTTGCCTATCCAAGAAGGTCTAATGCCCTTCCTGAGGGCATCTCATGGTTTGGAACTTTAACCTACTCACTTGATCCTTGAGGGTTAAAGATATAGTTTTTTATATTTCCTTAAGTGCTTTACATATGGTAGATGGCCTAGTAAAGGTTTTAGTAAACTTCTCTTTTTGTTTCTGTTTTTAGTGAGGCAACTGGGGTTAAGTGACTTGCCCAGGGTCACACAGCTAGTAAGTGTTAAGTGTCTGAGGCCCGATTTGAACTCAGGTACTCCTGACTGCAGGGCCGGTGCTCTATCCACTGTACCACCTAGCTGCCCCAGTAAACTTGTTTTAAATCAAAATTCAGTGCATAGTTACTGTATACTCCTCCTGCATTTAAATGACCAAAATTATATTTTTTCTATACTTTTTTGGATCACATGTATTGTGCAAATCTGAGTATGCCTATTCTAAGTTGGAGCACTTAATAGAAAATAACCATAGAGATTCCATGCTTAGATTAGGCAGACTAAAAGAAAATGGAAACCTTTTTTTTTTCCTTTTTCTTTAATTAGCCAAGGGGAGGATTTGTGAAGAATTTAATATGTTAGGAAGGTATTTAAATAATGGGAATTCAGTTCCTTAACTGACTAGGTGTGTTCATTTGAGGGGGCTGGAAGGAAGAGTTATTATTTCAAAAGTACCACATATTGCTTTGAAACAGTTTGAAATAGTGAGAATTTCTGAAGCAAAGGGTACATGTTTCTCCATCTCATTAAACTACTGGATTTTTTCAGAGCTGTGATTTGTTTCTTGTTCTGCAACATCCCAATATTTCTATTTGCAGATCTCTCAAATTTTCAAAAACAAAACTAAAATACTTAATTTATTTTAAGAGTTAATATAATCTATAATACTTTGGTCAAATGGTAGTTGCTAAACCAAACAAATTACAGTGTATAACAACTCCCATAAGCCCTGGTTCTCTTTAGAATGGTTCTAGATGTATACATCAAGTAAAACGACTAAATGCAGTGTTCTTATTTCCATTCATTTAACATTGAATAAATGAAATAGTATATATAAACCGCAAATGAGCTTAGAGATCATCAACTTTCTTTCCCATGCTCCTTTATTGTGTTAATTAAAGAAACTAACACCCAGAGAGTTGTTATAGGTCTCCTAAGTCACACTGGTTGTAAGACTTATTTTTTAGTCACTGTTATTCATTGTCAACTCATGCTCCATTCTGATGCGTGCATAGCAAATCTTACCCATCTAATTTTGCTTTTGTTAGCTCTTAAAAATTTTTTTCAATCTTAATATTTTTTTCCAGTTACATATATAGTTTTCAACATTCGTTTTTATAAGATTTTGAGTTCCAAATTTTTCTCCCTTCCCAAGATGGCAAGCAATCTGATATAGGTTATATATGTATGATCACATTAAACATATTTCCACATTAGTCATGTTGTGAAAGAAGAATCGGAACAAAAGGGTAAAACGTCAAGAAAGAACAGGAGGGGGGGGGCGGGGCAGTGCAGCTAGGTGGCACAGTGGATAGAGCACCAGCCCCTGGATTCAGGAGGACTTGAGTTCAAATGTGGCCTCAGACACTTGATACTTACTACCTGTGTGACCCTGGGCAAGTCACTTAACATTCATTGCCACCACCCAACCAAAAAACAACAATAACAACAAAACAAAAAAAGAAAGACACCCCCCCCCAAGAAAAAATAAAATATAAAAATAGTGTGGTTCAATCTACATTCAGATTCCACAGTTCTTTTTTTATGTATGTGGAGGGCATTTTTCATCATGGGCCCTTTGGAATTGTCTTGGATCATAGTATTGCTGAGAAGGGCAAATTCTATCACAGCTAGTATTACACAGTGTTGCTGTTACTATATACGGTGTTCTCCTGGTTCTGCTCATTTCACTCAGCATTGTTAGATCTAAAATTATTTTTTTTCATTTTCTATTTCAGGTTTGTTATAATATGATTGGTTTCCTAATTAAAGCCAAGTTTTATGTACAAAAGTGCAGTAATATTGAATATGAACATTCACACATTTTTGACAACCACAACTCCTCACACACAATTCACACTATGGTCCTTTAGCAACATAAAGTGTGTGTGTGTGTGTGTGTGTGTGTGTGTGTGTGTGTGTGAGAGAGAGAGAGAGAGAGAGAGAGAGAGAGAGAGAGAGAGAGAGAGAGAGAGAGAGAATTGCTTTCCAGATGTATTTATACTTTGTTTTGTGGCTGGATGGGTAGAGTAGTGTACTTAGAGCCAGGAAGACCTATGTGAATCTCTCAACACACTTATTGTTATATGACCCTGATTAAGTTGCTTAACTTCTCTCAGCCTCAATTTCCTTGTTTGTGAAACGGTGATAATAGTAGTGCCCACCTTACAGGGTTGTTGAGGATCAAATGAGATATGCAAAATGATTTATAGACCTTAAACCTACATAAAAATAAAGCTGTTTACATGTTATCATCATGTCCTTCCTTCCCCTCACTCACCTTTACCGCCCCCCATACACATACGGCCAGAATAAAAATATAATGCAAATGCAAATTGATTGGATTAAGACTAGCTTACACTAAAAAATTAAGAACTACTTCTCTCCTATTTTGAATATATAGAAGGTGTTATGACATCTCCCTCCCTTACTCATTCTCCCCTCCAGAGTTGGGGGCTAGACAAAAAGGAGATGGACTAGTCTGCATTTTGTGTTGGACATCCCACCTAAACCACAAATATTTGACATAGTGTGTTTTTAGGGAGACAAGTTGCATATATTGTAGTTTGTGCCAAGAAAAAATGTTTTTGATATTTGGGAATGGGGGAACAGGTAGGATGACCGTCTTACCCTCATTTCATATTTTGTGAACCTGCCTAGGAATTTGATCATAATTCACATCAATTTATGGACAGCTAGGTGGTGCAATAGATAGAGCCTAGAATCAGGAAGACTAATTTCCTGAGTTAAAATCTGGCTTCAGACATTTACTAGCTATGGCAAGACACTTAACCCTGCTTGCCTCAGTTTCCTCATCTGTAAAATGAACTGGAGAAGGAAATGGCTATAGTTTTGCCAAGGGATAAAAGGCGTGAAAAGTCAGACATGACAAACAAATGAACAGAACAATCTGGTGTGTGAGGTGTGTTGATGTATTTACACCAGGAGTATCCTCCAGGGCCTTCAAACTGTTTTATGGTCCAAAACAAAAATTAAAAGGAAATGAAGGAGGCAGCTAGGTGGTGCAGTGGATAAAGCACCGGCCCTGGATTCAGGAGGACCTGAATTCAAATCTGGCCTCAGACACTTGACACTTACTAGCTGTGTGACCCTGGGCAAGTCACTTAACCCCCATTGCCCCGCGACAAAAAAAAAAGGGGGGGGAAATGGAAAGTGTTGAGTGATAAGTATACTCTTTGTGCCCAGTAAATTTGTTTCTAGTTCTTAAAACCACTCAGTAAACCACACTATAATTAGTCTCTTCTTGTAAGGCGTTCAAGTAGCTGGACCAAACAGTGAAAAGGGTAGACCAGATCATCTTAGGTCCTGATACAATTTTTTTTTTTTTGCTGGGCAATGAGGGTTAAGTGACTTGCCCAGGGTCACACAGGGTCGGTGCTTTCTCCACTGCACCACCTAGCTGCCCCTCTACAATTACTTTTAATGAAAAAGGTGTTGATGAGTTTGAGTTTTAAATTTGTTTCCTGTTTTCAATGCAGATAATGAAAATATAATTGGATTTCATAAGAATACTTTTTATGGTTTTGTAGGTTATTTTGTAATTTGTGATATATTTGAAGAGGAAATATTGTCACTTAATATAAAAGGAAAATAGTCTGATATTTGGAATAGTGTGACTAAATCATTTGAAATGATAAATTATAACTGCTTAGCAATTTGTTAACATTTATTCTGATTTTAATGAAATCACTAATTCTTCTGTTTGCATGAACATTTAAAAATCAGAGCAATCAGTATTTCTGAATGTCATTATGTATCTGCTTTTGAAGTGATATGGGATAATGAAAAGTATCCAATTTGAAGCAAAAGGGTGCTTTGATATAGTTTGAATTGTAGCTACCCTCTAATAGAATTAATACGTGTAACAAAGAGTCAGATTTTAAGCTAGAAGGGATTTAAGAGGTTGATTTCAAACCCTTCATTTTACAAACAAGGAAACTAAGGATCAGGCTTGCCCAAGGTCATGCATGTAGTAAGTATGTGAGGTAATAAAATACAGGTCTTCCCTGACTTCAGGTCCAGTGGGCTATCTACTATACCACTAAACCTTCTACTATAATATGTTAGTAACTAGTTATTCTAGAATTTTAAAAATATGATTTTTTTGCTTATGTTAATTATGATTATTCTATCTGAAAATCAGGTCTGTTTTGTTGTGGGCAAAGGGTGGGGAGGTAAATAATGAAAATAGGAAATTGGATCAGCTAGGGTATAGTGGATAGAACATTGAATTTGGAGTCAGGAAGATCTGAGTTCAAATGTGGCCTCAGACATTTACTGTGTGACCTTGGGCAAATCAACCCCTATTTGCTTCAGTTCCTCATCTATTAAGAAGGGGGTGGAGGGGCAGCTAGGTGGTGAGGTAGATAAAGCACCGACCCTGGGTTCAGGAAGACCTGAATTCAAATCCTGCCTTGGACACTTGACAGTTACTAGCTGTGTGACCGTGCGCAAGTCACTTAATCCTCATTGCCCCACAAAAAAACAAAGGGAGAGTGGGGTGGGGGAAGAGATTGATCTCTATATAAGGTTGTAGACTTTGTTATTACCATTTGTAAATGCTATCTATAACCTAGAGTTTTGTCATGATTACCTGGTAACTAGTTTAGTTTTGAAACTAATATCCAATTGACCTGTATTGTTTTTCTGTGATAACTCATAAAACCTAATGCATTCAGTTTTGTGGCATCTGTAAGTTACTAGTATTTACTGAATAGCTTAAAATCCCATATTACTTTTTTCCATTTAAGATCTATTATTTAAATAATAAGGAAAATGCAGAGAGATGGGGAATTACCTTGTTTTAGAGATTTTTTTTTACAAATGTATGTATATTTATGGTCTGAGAAATAAAAGTAAATCATTGATCCAAATATTGCCTCTGTTGTAGGTAGCTTAACTATATAATTATCACCATGAGGCTTCATTTTTAAATATATTTTTCCTTAGAAAGTTGGGGTTTTTTTGTTTTTAAGGTAAAATTCAGAAGCATCTGCCGCTTTTCTAACAGTGTAGAATGTTTTATTTGAGGAGTTTTATACCCACTGTATTTGTCTTGTTATGTTGGCAGAGTGAAGACAGCCCAAGTCCCAAGAGACAGCGGCTTTCACATTCAGTCTTTGAATATACAGCATCACCAGCTCCATCACCACCAATGCGACCATGGGAGATGACATCAAATAGGCAGCCTCCTTCCGTTCGACCCAATCAGCACCACTTCTCAGGGGAACGATGCAACACACCTGCACGCAACAGAAGAAGGTTAGTAGGCTAATTCTTTAGTTAAGCAATTCTGTTTGAAATTTTCTTCCAAATCAAAGAAACCTAATTAGAAATCACTATGATGGTCCCTTAACTGTGTGGAATGTTCACAAGTTTGGGGCATATCTATCTTCTTTATACTTTGATGGTTCATTAGTCTCCTAATAAAAGTATGAAGGAAGTAAAAAAAACTCATTCAAGTGTCTGGGAATTTTTGTACTTACTTTTTATTATAAACTTAACATAATCAAAAACCTACTTGTCTGTTCTCTTCTAAATTTTGAAATTTATAATCGATGCCCTTTTTGGTGTTTCCTTCTTTATTTTGCATCACTAATACTACTCATTCACCCCCACCCTTAAATGCCCTCTTTTGTAACAAGTATAGTCAGGTAAAACAAAGCAACACATTAGCTGTTACTGAAAATGTTTCATTCTGCCCCTTCTGATCCATTACCTCTTTGTCAAGAGGTGGTAAATGTATTTCACTTCAGTCATCTGGTATCAGTGCTTGGTGCTGGTTAAAAGATAGCAAATGTTATCAGTAGAGCAGCTAGGTAAAAAAGTAACATAAAGAGTAGCATGTTCAAAAACCACAATCTTTCCAGATCAGTACACACTGTTTGACACAAACTTCTGAGAAAACAGGAAAGCAATCTGGGAGAAATTAGGCTTTAACCAATATTTTCATAAAACATACCAAAATAATTTCTAAATGGTTTCACATGCTATTAGGCCAGTTTTTCCTTGTAAGGTATTGAAACTTCTTCAAAGCTTAGACTTAGAAGGGCCGATTTTTTTCCCCTTTTCTTTATTGGGGGGGGGGGGGCAATGAGGGTTAAGTGACTTGCCCAGGGCCACAAAGCTAGTAAGGGTCAAGTGTCTGAGGCTGGATTTGAATTCAGGTCCTCCTGAATCCAGGGCTGGTGGTTTATCCACTGCACCACCTAGCTGCCCCCGAAGGGCCACTTTTTAATATAATTTTTAAATGATATCAAAAAACAAACTGTTACGTGTATCAGGTAGGAGTCAAACAAAGATACCTCCTTCCACCATTATTATTTGTCAGTTCTAGAGATGCTAACAAAATCACTAAGAAAAGAGAAGAAAATTTAAAGCATAACTATAGGTAAAAAATAGACAAAATTATCTCTATTTGCTGTTGATTTAATAATTTGCTTGGAAAACACCAGATAACCCACCTCACCCCTGCCCCCAAAACCCCTAATTTAAATAATAGCTTAAATAAAGCAAGCTACAAAAATCAGTAGCATTTCTACATAATAATTACAAAAGTCAGGAGAAAATAATAGAAAAACAAGACTCATTCAAATTTTATGAAATAAATTGATGAAAAAGCATCTTTTCAGCACTTACTAAGTATCCAACAATGTGCTAAATGCTAGGGAAACAAAAAATAAGAGCATTGACTAAGGAAACAGTCATAATATGTTAAAGTACACTTTGGGGTTAACTTCCAAAACACTGGTCACTACCCATTTCCTTTATTGACTTCTCAGTGAAGTGGGAATTGTCAATTTTGGCTGAACTGTTTGAGAAACAAGTGTACTAATACACTTTTGGTGATGCTGTTTCCATTTTGGAAAGTGATTCAAAATTATGGTGGGAAAGTAACTGAAGTATCCATACCACATCTTTTAACTAATAACCATAGACTTCTCAAAGACAGGAAGTATATGCACCAAAATACTCATCGCGACACTTTTCATGGCAATGAATTGGAAATGGTGCTCATAGACTGAGAATGACTGAATATAATGGGATTTGTAGTTCATAAAAATAATGGCCTATCATTGTGCTGGAAGAAATGATGAATGAAAAGTATTTTTAAAAGCAAAGGAAAACTTGTACAAACTGCTGCTGAGTTAAGTTAGCAGAACCAAGGAAGTAATATAAAAGATGGCAGTGACTAAAAAACCGAACACTGAATGGGATGTAATTGTGACCAGGCTTGATCCAGAAGAGCTGCAAAAACATACCTTATAGGGGAGGGGTGAGGCGCTATAGGTGTGGGACATTAAAGAGATTACCAGATTTACTGTCACCTTCATTACTCTAGTCTGATGGTTACCCCTTCCATCCAAGGCCAACTGCTTAGCATATCCCCTTGCTTCAATCCCCTCCCATCTCTTCTAGCAGATTGCCCCCACTATTACTTCCTAGCCCGCTAACCTTTAATCTCTCATATCTATTGGTTTTTTCCCTGTTGTATGCAAACACCCACGTCCCTCTTGTTTTTAAGAAACAAAATAAAACCTAACTAAGCCCTATTATCCCCTTTTCTCTCCTCCTTTTCGTAGCCTAACTGCTTGAAAAAGTTATCTGTATTCATTGTCTCTACTTCCTTCCCTCTCCCTTTTTTTAGTTCTCTACAACCCAGCATGAGACCTCATCACTGAATTGCCTTTCTCTTATTACCAGTGATTTCTTTTTTTTTTTTTTTTTTTGCAGGGCAATGGGGGTTAAGTGACTTGCCCAGGGTCACACAGCTAGTAAGTGTCAAGTGTCTGAGGCCAGATTTGAACTCAGGCATTCCTGAATCCAAGGCTGGTGCTTTATCCACTGCACCACCTAGCTGCCCCCTACCAGTGATTTCTTAATGGCCAAATCTTATGCTTCTTGACTTCTCTGCAGCATTTGTCTCTTCTATCTAGCCTTTCATGACACTGCATGTCTCTTTGTTCTCCTTTCTGTCAGATCACTTTTCATTCTCTCTTGCTAGGCAATCATTTCATGCCTACTAACTCTGGCTGGGGAAGCAGTATCTCAAGGCTGTATCCTAGACTCTCTTATCTTTTCTCTACTTTCTCTGTTGGTGACCTTCAGTTTCCATTCATTTAATCATCATCTCTATGCAGAGACTGCCAACTCTAGTCCTAGTCTCTTTCCTGGGTTCCATTGCAACATCACAAACTGCTTAGTGGACATTTCCAACTGAATTTCCCATAGATATCTCAGACTCGCTGTCTGAAGCAATATTCATTATCTTTGTCTATAAACCCATCCTTCTGAGGTCTTCCATCCTTCCGGTCACCCACCTAAGCAACTTCAGTATCATCCTTGATTACTCACATTTCCAGTCAGTTACCACATCGTCATTTCCACTTCCATAAAGTCCCTGAAATATCCCCATATTTCTAATCATATCATAGCCACCATAAATCGAGCCATCATCGCTTCTCTCCTGGACATAGCAATTACCTCCTAAAATGGTCTCAAATCTCTTCTCACTCCAATTCATCCTTTACACAGCTGCTCAAGAATAATTCCTAAAGTGTGTAGATCTGATCATGTCACCCTTGGAGCTCTTCTCAGTAAGATCCAGTGACCCCCTAAAACCTCAAGGATCAAATATAAACCTCAAGGATCAAATATAAACTCTTCTGTTTGGCATTTTAAGCCAACCTGCCCCCATCCTTTCTCTCCACCCTTATTACATGTTACTTTCCTCTCTGCATTCTACAGTCTAGCCAAACTGGCTTTTTTCTGCCTTTCACAAAAGTCACTCTATCTTTCATATTTTTCCTTTGTACTTCTTGTCCACTATGTTTTAGGCAGTCTTTCCTTGCCTCTACTTCTTGAAATTCTTGGTTTCCTTCAAGATTTATCTTTAACTCCATTTTCTGCTTGAGACATTTCTGGGCCCCAATAGCTCCTGATTCCTTCCACCTCCCTCATGCCAGGTTCTCTGTTTTGTTATGTATCTCTGTTGTTTTTTGCGTTAGAATACAAGCTTCTTGAGAACAGGGACTATTTGACTTTTGTCTTTGAATCGCTACTGCTTAGCACTGTGCCTGGCACATAATAGCCACAATAAAATGTTTGTTAATTGATAAGTATCCCCTAAACTGATTGCCTTCCCCCGCCCTCCTATCAGAGATGGCTCCTTAGGTATTGGGAGTTGATGGGAAATTCTTGTCCCTTCCCCATTACTTTGCATTTTTATTGTAACATCTGGGACATAAATGTTTAATAAATGCTCTATCATTTATTCATATGCTCTACCCATATCGTCTTTATCTAATCTGTTCTGTTGATTTACTTTTTATTTTGTTTTTTATCACCAGATAGTTTTAATAGTTACTGCTTTATAGTGTAAATTTGAGATATGGTAATACCAAACTCCCTTTATTCCTACTTTAAAAAAATTATTTCCCTTGATATTCCACCACATAAATCTGTTTTTTCCAATTTATCAAGTATATCTAGTTGTGTGATTAGTATAACACTAAATGTTTAATTTGCTTTTCTCACCCCATTACTATCTATTTACTTTGTATACATTTCTAATTTACCAGTCCGTGTACATGTTGACTCCCTTACCTCCCACTCTAGTAGAATATTAACTACATGAGTGAGGCCTAGGACTGTTCCCTTTTTGTATTTGTATCTTCAGCACTTACGACAGGGCCTGACATATATAAGTGCTTAGGTGAATTTAATTACCCATTAGCTTTTTTGAATAGCCTTCTTATAAGTCTTCTCACACACACACACACACACACACACACACACGTATATGCTCTTTTCATTTTCAAGTAGCCATAATCCACTACTGCTCTAATATTTCTTATGCATATATCTGAGCATGTCAGTCCACTGCTCAAAATTGTTTTGTGGCTCCCTCTATATACCAGTCTTGCCACAACATGATGACAAATTATCTTTGCAACTTTATGCAATATTTCTTTTTTGTATTTACTGTGTGTTCCACTCCAGCTTGACAGTTCTACACCCCAGATATACATTACATACTTCCATGTATTTTCTTACTTGGCTGCCTATATTTGAAATACCTTCCTTTGCTCCCTTTTACATAATGATTTCCTTCCCCTTCTGTAAAGTACAATTCAGATTATACCTCCTTTGGTTTAAGATTGTTTCCCTGATACCTCCCAGTCAGTAATGAATTTCCCCATAGATATCACATAGCAGTTTGTTGCTCCATATAATTCGTTCATTGTAATTTTTATATCCTAATAGCTTCCAGTGTTATTTGTCCTACTATATTGTTAGTTCCTTAAGGTCAGGGAATCGATCTTATGTAAACTTTCTAGCTCCATGTATGTCTAGCTCTTAATTTATAGTGAATACTTAAATGTTTGATGTATAAACCTAATGTTCTTTATTGAATTATAACAGGTCATTATTTATTGAAGGTCTTAGGATTTAGAGCTCTTAAAAGACTTTAGGGCATCAAGGTGGGCATGATGGTTAGAGCACCAGGCCCAAAGTCAGGAGCATTGCTTTTTCTGTGTTCAAATCAGACTAGCTCTTTGACCCTGGGCAAGTCATTTAAACCCTGTTTGCTGCCTCCGTTTCTTCATCTGTAAAATGAGCTGGAGGAGAAACCACTCCAGTATCTTTGTCAAGAAAACCCCAAATGGGGTCAAAAAGAGTTGTATTTGACTGAAAACAACTCAACAACACAAGACCTTAGAGGTCATCTAACACTTTGCTTTTTTATCTTCTCAGAGGCATATGATTTTAAATTTTCTTTATGCATGATGTCTTCAAAATAAATGTGTTTTTATATAAAGATCATATGTTCTTTTAACATTGTTGCTTTTTTGCTTCTCTTCTTCCAGATTTACCTTTACTTTAGTATATTTGTATTCCCGATCAAGTATTCCCTCTTTTGCTTGTTAAGTGGATTTATAACACTGGATTCAGATATTTCTTATTCTAATTATCTCTTCTACAGAGGGCATAAATTTTGCCATTTGTTCTTTTAACTTCTTTCAAGGCTCTTGTTTTTCATTTGGACCATTCTGGAACATTGTGCTGCAGTTCTGTGCTCTTTGGGAAATCTATGGGCCTCTCTCTCTCATGGGGTGTTGGGTCATTTTCCTTTGTCTTGCAATATTTATTTAGACACATTTATGGTTGTTTAGATGTCTTGATGGCCATCATCATTTCTGTTTTAATTTCCTCTAAGTTTTTAACTGATGTTTCTTCTTATCCTCTAAGGTTTTTTTGTTTGTTTTTTAAATTTGTTTTTATTTTTGGCAGGGCAGTGGGGGGTTAAGTGACTTGCCCACGGTCACACAGCTATTAAGTTTCAAGTGTCTGATACTGGATTTGAACTCAGGTACTCCTGAATCCAGGGCTGATGCTCTATCTACTGTGCCACCTAGCCGCCCCTCCTCTGAGTTTTTGATGATCTTTCTTATTTTTTTTAACTGATGTTTCTTCTTCTTGAGATCTTTGGTATTTGGGATCTTTTCTTCTCATTAATGTTACCTTAATGCTCACTTTTTGACTCTTTCATGTTGGATAGTGAGTTTCTGGGGCTAGACCCAAAGCTCTCTTATCCTCTTCCCACACTGAGCCAATCATTTAACCTGTGCCCCCTAAGCAATTTCCTAAAACAGGTTTTTAACAACCTATAAACTTGTGTGTGTTTTTTTAATATTTTGATAACCATATTTCAATATAATTGCTTTCCTTTGTAATCCTAAGTATTTTAATTAAAAAAACATTCTGGGGGCAGCTAGGTGGCGCAGTGGATAGAGCACTGGTCCTGGAGTCAGAAGTACCTGAGTTCAAATCTGGCCTCAGACACTTAACACTTACTAGCTGTATGACCCTGGGCAAGTCACTTAACCCCAATTGCCTCACTTAAAAAAACAAAACAAAACATTCTGAGGAGAGTATAGGTGTCAGTGGGTTCATGATGCAAGAAATGAGCCCCTGCTCTGAGACCACAAGGTGCAGAGAAGGTCCCTATCTTCCTTGGTATTGGATGCTCCCTGTTCTAGTGAAATGACAGCTTCATTGCCCCAAAATCCTCACATAGTGACCAGTAATGAAAGGTGGGCATATAGGATCCTGTTGGCAGTCTAAAATAATTTGTCTTCCTTCTCTTTCACATTTAATGTATTTCAGTCCTCCTGTTAGGCGCCAGAGAGGAAGGAGGGATCGTCTTTCTCGACATAATTCCATTAGTCAAGATGAAAACTATCACCATCTTTCATATGGACAGCAGCAAGCAATAGAGGAGCCTCGAGCCTTCCATCCTCCGAATGTATCCCCACGTATGTTACATCCTGCTGCTCATCCACCTCAGCAGAATGCAGTGATGGTTGACATACATGAGCAGGTAATGTGCTGAATTGTTCCTATTAAATAGATATTGCAATTCAATGAGATTTCTTCCTTTTGCCAAGTTTCTTAATCACATAAATAATTAAGACATAGCAATTTAACTTGCATACAAAGGATACCTTAAGTTCTCAAAAAAAATTAAAAATCAGTATCTGAGTTATAGAGGGAAAAAATTCATGTTTTAAATGGATTTCACTTTATTAGAACTCCCCAATTAAAGGGAAAAGGGGTAACAGTTTCAGAATCTCTTAAGAAGCTGCAAATGTCAGAAAAGGCCCCAGGGAGTTGTTATGGCTTTATTTTAGCTCAAAGGCTTCTCTGTGTCTCAGGCTAAAGAAATTCACCCAGTCCTGGAGATTAGAATAGGAGCTTTTAGATTGAATGGGAAAGGATAGCCTCAAGGTTTTGATCAAATTTTTCATCTTGGTGTTGAAGTTTCTATGGGGGAAGTTCTTTTTTGGCATTCATATGCCTTTTATCCCATGAGTCAGTATGGCCTAATATATAGAGGTCTGTCTCACTATCCTTTAGAATCAGGAAAGCCTGGGTTCAAGTCCTATCTCTTAAATATTAACTCTGTGGCATTGGCCTGTCATTTAGCTTCTCAGTGCCCCAGCCAATTCTTCAACACTACAGGTTACCAAGGGAAGGGAGCTCCTTATAAGGTTATATCAGAGCCCCAGACCTGCCTCTCATGTCCAAAAAAGAAGTTCACTTTTATCATGTTTGTAATAAAGTAAAAATGTTCTCTTTTGTGGAAAGAGTGAGCCCAATTTTGTGCCTTAAAAATGGAGAACTAGGGGCAGCTAGGTGGTGCAGTGGTTAGAGCATTGGCCCTGGAGTCAGGAGGACCTGAGTTCAAATCCAGCCTCAGACACTTGACACTTACTAGCTGTGTGACCCTGGGCAAGTCACTTTACCCTCCTTGCTCCCCCCACTTGACCCCCCCCCAAAACCTAATTATTTAAGAAGGTAGAAGATCTCTCAGTAGCCCTAAGATCCAACAAATGTTGATTAAGCTATACTAAATGTTGGCTATATAAAGGCAAAATGCAATATTGGAAGAATATAGAAATACCCATTTGAAAATTATTCTAATATTTAGAGTTAGAGGCAGTTGCTAATCAGATCACTCATTTTAGAGATATGGAAACTGAAGTGAAGGGAGTTTCCCAAAGCTCCCACAGCTTAAAAGAGTCTCAGATCTGGCATGTGGTTCCAGATCTCCTGACACCAAATCCATTGCCCCTTTCAGTAGACTTCCATACTTGCCTAATGTTCATATTTAATTCATCATCTGTTTCTAGTGCTCATTATTGTTAAATTCATCTCTTCATTGTAGCTCCATCAAGGCACAGTCCCAGTCTCTTATACTGTAACAACAGTTGCTCCACATGGGATTCCACTTTGCACTGGCCAGCACATCCCTGCTTGCAATACACAGCAGGTTCCAGGATGCTCTGTGGTTTTCAGTGGACAGCACCTCCCCGTTTGTAGCGTGCCTCCTCCAGTAAGTATTCATCTAGGTTCTTATAAGGTCTTATCAATAATATGCCTTAGTGCAAGGATAAGATTATACTATGGAATAGAATGGAAAAGCATTTAGTAAGCATTTACTTTATGCCAAGCATTTTAGATGGAAATAGTAAAATGAGACTGTTCGTTCCTGTTCCTAAGGTGTGCAACTTCCTATTGTCTTTGGAGATTAATCTTGATCCTGCAGTTAGTCTTGAGCTTCTGTGAGTCCATTCTTGACAGAGCTACCAAAATACAAGTCTAACCATGTCATTCACTAGCTTAAGAAACTCCAGTAGCTCCCAGAAAAATTCCTCTCTATATTCTGTCTCCAAGCTACATTTTCCAGTTTATTTCACTTTGTTCCCCTTGAAGCATTCTACATTTCAGCCAAACCTGTCACCTTGCTGTGCCCTAAACATTTCATCTCTCAACTCCAGGTCCTTTCCATAGGTTGTTCCCTCTGCTGGAACATCCTCCTCTCTCACTTCTGCCTCTTAGCATATTTAGCTTCCTTCAAGACTTAGTTATTGCATCAATTCCCACTTGAAGACTGTCCCTCTCCCCTGCATCCCAGTTGTTAGTACCCTTTCTTCTCAAATTCTTGTTTATTTACATGTTGCATGCCCCAGCCCACCTTCCCCCCTCCTCCCCCGAAGATGATGGTAAGTTTCCTGTACTGTTCAGTTTAGTTTTATCTTTGTATCCCTAGCACTTATCATGATGTTTCACACATAAGTGCTTAATAAATGCTTACTGTATTAATTTGAAATAATGTGGGGACTTTTTAGGAATATATAGGGAAGAACAAAGAAGAGAACAAAGACTAGGCTGGGCATCTGCCTTAAGGACCCCCTGCTTTTCTTTTCTCCCCTTCTCTTTCCTCTATCCAGTAGTGTCTCTTCCTGTATCCTTTCTTTTCTGCTCCCTCCAAATGGGTACAATGAATAGTCTTACCCCATCCTTCTCTCTAAGTGTTCCACCTGATCTGATCCTTTCTAAGTGAGTGCTTTTATATCCTTTCTTCTGCCTCCTTTTCCTTAAATGAGCGTCCTCTAACTATGCCATCTTAACTGTGTGGAAGTAAGCTAACCTTCCTGATCTAAAAACACTTAAAAATCAAGTAGATCATAGCCATCAGCAATCTAACAGTAGAATGGGTAAGGAAAGTCATCAGTAACTCTTAGGTTACCAACTTCAGTGACTAGCAAGATGATGAATTAGGAGGGCCAGTAGTTTTATGAGCACGAATGAGAATGTCAGCTTTAGACATTGAAATTTAGTTAATAGCATGCTTTGAATTTTTCTCATTTGTTACAGTTCACTATTAATTTTACCTACTGAAAGTATTCTGACAGTTTACTTATTTTCTCTGATAGACATTTTTTATTTTTTTGGTATTCTTTCAAATAAGTCATAGAATATCCTGACCTTATTAGAAACAAAAAATTAAATTACTGTTTTTTTCCTTACAGATGCTTCAGGCATGTTCAGTTCAGCACTTACCAGTACCATATGCTGCATTCCCACCTCTTATTTCTAGTGACCCATTTCTTTTACATCCACCTCACCTTTCTCCACATCATCCTCCTCATTTACCACCACCTGGCCAATTTGTCCCCTTCCAAACACAGCAATCACGATCGGTATGTATATGTTTTTATTCTTTTGCCTACAAATTTGCTCGAAAATTTAAGTCCAGATCTGCTGATTGTCATTTAGTAGAACAAAGATGCATGTGCCTGCTAACTTAATTTTTTTGTACTAGGAAAAAAACTCCTATATTCTACAAATAGAAATTTGGCATGAATTAATGCAGATTCATTTGAAATTAATTGGGAGGGGCAGCTAGGTGGTGTAGTGGATAGAGCACCAGCCCTGGAGTCAGGAGGACCTGAGTTCAAATCCGGCCTCAGACACTTGACACTTACTAGCTGTGTGACCCTGGGCAAGTCACTTAACCCTCATTGCCTCACCCCCCCAAAAAAAGAAAGAAATTAATTGGGAGTTCCTATTTTATATATTAATGACGTGGTACAATTTTGTTTTGCTATTCTTTTGTTTGCAGTCTCAGTACTAAAAGTAAACAGAAATAAAAATCCTTTTGGACAGTTTAGAGGCAGGAATTAGTTTCGTTTAAGATAGCAGTAAGCCTTAGATTGAATGGAATATATGAAAGCTTTTTTCTAATATTGACTTCTTTTTTTTTTTCCTTTACTATTTTCCCAGCTTCCTTTAAAGGTCTAGGTTTGAGCCATGTAGCATCTGTGAGCTTTAGCAAGTCACCTTTAGCACTTTATTTCCTTCAACTTGCCTTTGATCCTGTTATCTCCAACCAATTACTCTGACTTTCATCTCTTCTCTGTAATGCTCAGTCGCTTCCTATCTACTGGTTCTTTTCTCTATTGTCTACAAGCACTACTAAGTCTTCCCCATGTTTAAAAAGTCCTCACTAGATCTTATTATTGTACTTATATCTCCTCCCTTTCTTGGGTAAACTCCGTGGGGGTGGGGGGCACCTTTTACATTTGGTGCCTCTACTTCCTCTCTCATATGGCAGGGACTAGATCAAGAGTTGTTAGGCTGGCAGTTTTGGTAGATCATGGAACATGATATAAGCATGGGGTTATGGCTTAGAGATCAGTAACTCTGTGCCTGGGGAGCAGGGACATACATATGTGAGTTCTATGTATTCAGGAGGGAAATGATCAGAATATGAGTCCCAGGATTAATAGCTGAGGGAAAAGGTAGGTAGCAGTTAATAATTAAACTATCCATAATTGGCATCCAAGAAATTAGGTGAAGCAAGGAGAACATGCAGAGAATGAGTTCTAAGCAGTGGGGTAGAAGACAGTATCCTGGGCCTCAACATATTCCATATAAGCAGCCGTGTTGTGACTATTGACTATAACAGGTTAGTTACCTGTCCTCATTCCTGGTCTCTTCCATCCTGCTGCATGTAGGTGCGATAGCAGGTGAGAGCTGGAAACTTACAGCAATGCACCAATTACCTTGGATGCTCATGGTAGCTGATTGTGGCAGAAAAGATGAAACTGTTAGAATCTTTATTCCTAGCAAGCTTTTATTTATCTTCATTTTGGTTTTTTTTAACGAACTAAGATATGTAAAAGTAGAAGTATCCTTTAATATACAGAATTTCATTTTATTGAGAGCTGAGCTAAAAAGAACCCTTGTAGTGTGCAGGAAAAAAAGCACCACCAAATGAAGACTTATTTAAAATAGCATGCTGTTTGGGTTGGAATGAGGAAAACTTGTCCCTGAAAACTCAAAGCATTATTTTCCTTATAAAGACATGAAAATCACTGAAAATCAGAACTTAAAACAATATTGCAGTTTGGTTTTCAGTTTTTGTATGATCACAATGTCAATAGTTGATATTTCTGTGTAGTAGAAACACATATCCTGTCCCGATTCTTTGTTTAAAAAATATTGCTATATCCCACTACTTGATGTATTGCATTTATACATATTAAAAGTTTTAGGTGGACCCTGGGCAAGTCACTTAACCCTCATTGCCCTGCCAAAAAAAAAAAAACAAAAACGTTTTAGGTGGCTGAAAATCATGAGTATGTCAAAGGACTATGAAACAGAAGCAACTTTAAGCAATGTATATATCCTAAAATGTTCTTTTTCTCCTTTATGTGAAAAAAGATTCAGATAGTAAAAGCAGTTTATCCTTTGAGGTCCTAAATAATGGAAACACATAACACCTTTTACTTTGTATATTATTTTCAAGTTAGTAAAGGTCCATAGCAAAGTTCAGTTTGTTCATCACTGGGTCTTTCAGAATGGTGTTTTTGACAGAAGATTCATGGTCTGAAATAGCAAGACAATTGTGCAAAGATTGTTTCAAATCTTGAGCTGAAAGTGATCGCAGTTTGTCTGAACATGGAAATAAAATTTGGTTTTTTTGTGTGTGTATATCTTTAATCAGCCATTACAAAGGATAGAAAATGAAGTCGAACTCTTGGGAGAACACCTTCCTGTAGGAGGCTTTACTTATCCTGCATCAGCCCATCCTCCAACATTACCTCCATCAGCCCCTCTCCAGTTCTTAACACACGATCCTTTGCACCAGGAGGTATCTTTTGGAGTAGTAAGTTAATTTTTTATTCACATTAATTTTAGTAATTTTACTACTATGTATATCTTCTCATTTTAATAGTTAACATTTTATAGTAAAATAATATAGTATTTTCTTGAAATAATTATTTCACATGGAGTACTGCTATTATTTAGTCAAAAGCCAAACGTGGCTTACTTACGTCATTATTTCTAGATAAATTTTTTTATTCTACCACATGTGGATGAACAGTTTATAATGTTTTTTCATTTAAGAGTTTGACTTGAAAATGAATAAAAATAGGGATACAGAACGAGCAAGTAATAATGTGTTACAGATACCTACTTTAAAATCCATTAATTGTTTGATTTTTCAGTTTAAGTTCAAGCAAATAATTGGGTGGTCAACTTCATTTAAAGCTAAAAAATAAAATCAAAAGAATACAGTAATGCTACTTTTAAAAGTAGACAAAATCATTTTTTGTTGCTGTTCTTGGCTTTAATGTTACGTAAACCAGGACTACCCTAACCTTTGTAGTCTTCAGCCATGAAATTGGGATTTTCAGGGGGTGCGCCTATACCTTTCAGTTATGGTTAGGTACAGAAGTTCTCACTTCCACAGAAATGAACCTGTGGGTGGACCAGGTGACCTCTAAAGTCTCTTCCTCCAAATCTATCATTCCATAACGAGGTACGCGAATATTATATATGTTGTCAGAGATGCTTTGTCCATTGGTTTTGCTTAATTGTTTCCCTTTGATGCATGGGGGTATTCATTATATATTTTTAAGAAATCTTTTTCTTTTCTTTTTAAAAAAAGAAAGAAAATAGGGATGTAGAGTGGAAGAAGTATCTTTCACTGCTTCATAGGTGTTTCAGGGACCAAATTGGGAATATTCACTAACACTTTGAAATTCCATCCTTTTTCATCTTCCTCGACATAGATATACACACATATTAAGTCTTCATTCTAGAACATAACATTTACACACCAGCCTTGCCTCTCTCTGACATTTCAGTCCTGCAGTCATAAGTCTCTTGCTGAGTAATTCTACGTCAGTGCACAACACAGGCATCTCTGACACAACATGTCCAAAACTGAACTTCTCCCAGACCAGCTGGTCCCGTTGATTATTCATTATATTAATGGTGGCACTGTTCTTCTAATTTTCTCAAACATTGAAGTAATAACACTCATCCCTTTATTCTTACATTTCATCACTTAAGTGTGTTAGTGTTTTAAGTGAAATGTGATTTTTTTCCTTCAAACTTGTGATTTTAAAAGGTTTACTGCATTCTCAGTGATCTCAGGATCATTCTCTCAGAATTGAAAGGGACTCTCGCATCTGACCTATATGTGAACATACCTAGCAAGGATCCTTCTTCTTCTCCTGGAGTATATATTCAGTGGAGGACCCACTACTTCCTCCTGAGGCATCTCATTCCATTTGGGGGTAGCTCTAATTGTTAGGAATTTTATCCCCCCTTAAAACCTAAACCTAAATTCTCTTCCTTGAAACTTTTGCTGGTTTCTCCTGGTTCTGCCCTGTGAGGTCAATGAGAATATTGGGGGGGGGGTGTTTTTTTTAAACTCTCCTGCATATTTTCCTTTTAAAATCTTCTGCTTCAGGCTAAACATCCCAATTCCAGATTTTAAAAACCTGCGTTCAAACCACACCCCAGATCCACAGTAGCTTTGGGGTCCTTGGGAGTCGCTCGTCCTTTCTGAGCCTCATTTCCTTCTCTGTGAGATGAGGCTTATAATCCTGTGAGTTAGGTACTATTGTGAGGATCAAATAAGATAGTATATGTAATGCCCTTAGCAAATCTTAACTATAAATTGTTGGTATTATCATTATCATTAAAACGATCCTTCTCTGGTATCAGCTTAAAGCTCTTCCCTCTGCTGGATGCTGTCCAGTTTATTAATGTCCTCCTTAAACTATATGACATGGAACTAAAAACAGTAATCCAGATATGAGCTGCTCATAGTAGCATTTTTGTGATCAGCTCGTGCATCTTACAGCAGAGAAATGATTTTGACTGCTCTCAAACACCATTGACTTGTAGGAAGTTTTCAGTCTTTTACAGTTGAACTTCTCTATAGCCTGTCCACCCCAGGTTATACTTGTGAAGGTGACTTTTGAACCTGAGGGTAAGATGTTACTCTTATCCTTATTAAATTTCTTTTTCTAAAAAGTACAGATTTGTTACATATTGAGCCAATTGTTTTTCCAAAGGTTTCAGTGAAAGTCAGTGGAAGAACTGGATTTGATATGCAAAATTTTGCTTGAGAGATAATATTTAGCTTTCAAAAAATGAAATGAAAATGAAAGTCTGATTTCATAATGGATAGACCATCCTTGGAGTCAGCCCCTGGACAATCTAAATTTCAGTGCCACCTCTGACACATACTGGCTGTGTGATCCTGGGCAACTCACTTATCCTCTCAGTGCCCCGAGGCAGTTTTTCACTGGTGGAAGGCATTTCCTCCCTGGGAGTTTCCTATAGCAATAAGATCACAAGCTTGTTCTTCCCCCCAAAAAACTTTTAAGAATTTTAACTTTTTAAAAAAATGAGTATTGCATAAAAGTGACAGATTAGTCAAGTGCACAGCCACCATTGTTTTGCTTTTTTCCTTACAGCCTTATCCTCCCTTTATGCCTCGAAGACTTACAGGACGCAGTAGATACCGATCCCAGCAGCCAATACCACCCCCCCCTTATCATCCCAGCCTCCTGCCGTATGTACTGTAAGTTCTGTCTCTGTTGTTTTAATGCTTTTCTCTAGCTATTAGACATTTATTGCTTTTATATAACTTATTCCCTCATATGTACTGCCTGTAAAGCTTAATATAAACAAAATAATATTGATGTGTATTTTAAGGGTGTTTCATATTCAGAATGTTTTGCTTTATTTCCAAGAAGTATAAAGCAATGTTGAATATTAAAATACAGTTTTTGTATCTGCATGTCTCTTACAAACAGATCAGAGAAATTAATCTTTAATCTCCTACAAAATTAATAAACAGATCAATTATAATATCTTATAATATCTCCTATAAATACAGATCAGAGAATTAATCCCCTATTAACCAGATCAGAGAACATGATAGCCATACCTGTCCTCCTACAAGACAGATCAGAAACAAAAACATAATACCAATTTAATTTTTGTCCCAAGAAGAGAGCCCAGAGACTACTTCTTTCTGAGGGTATATTAGGGTTTTTTGTCCTGTGATTACAGGTTGTTGTCAGTTTCAATAGTATGGTACAAAAATCAACCCAGAAGCAAAAGGCAGTTTAACAATTTCGGTTATAACAAGTATGGAGGAAATATAGATGCATCATGACAAGATTATAGGATTCCAAATAAGGGTTTGGCAAGGATGATGATGGCCAGATGTCACCATAAGATAGGGGCTTACTATCCTGAGGGAAAAGAAGTCACTAGGTAGGGTCTTTTATCTGCCAGCTATCTGTGTTCTGTTTGGAGTTCAGTTGAAGGACATTTTGCTCTTATTAATCCAGGGTTTCATAAAAAATACTTTTGGATAAGAAGGCACCTCCATCAAATCCAAGTGATCCATATATTCAAAATAACAGCAAAAAAAGGGGTAGCAAGATACAAGGATAATTGAATTTCAAAAACATTTTTCAAGTACTTGTTATGTACAAGGTGTTGGAAACAAAAATGATTAGTTTCTATTCGCAAAGAATTTAGCTTCATTGAAGTCTAAATGTGTATCAGAAATAAATTCATAAGCCAACAGGTGTATCAAGATAGGAGACAAAAGAAGATTCAAATGGAAGGTTTTTGTTTTTGTTAAAACTAGTATCACCTATACCTTTCACTGCTTCTGGTTCCTTTCTTGTTGCTGCTGCTTTTCTTATGAGGAAGAAGAGTAGCCTCTGTCTCTAAGATTTAGAGAAATACCTTCTGAAGGATTCTTAAATTCCCAATACATCTCTCAATTTTCCAAGAGTTTGATATCTTCTGTAAATATATTCTCTTGTCACTGATAGAACCATTCTACTTTGAAACCTTTTTTTTAATACAGTTAATTTTAAATTTTTTTTGGAGGTTGAATTTTTTTTAATATCTAAAACCTCATGTTGTGGTTTTAAGATGTGAAAACAAATTAACTTTTATTGGTTTGATGAAAAGGATTTTCTTTGACAATGCATGTGTAATCATTTAAAGGGTTTTCTTTGTTTTAGAGAATTGATCAAATTAGTTGACACATCTCAAAATTAGCCTTTTAGAGTTGGAAGACTACTTGGTTTTTAAAGTGTTCAATTCTTCAAAGGTAATCATAATTAATATTTATTTTTCTCCATGAAATAGTAGTAGAGCTACTTATTTCCTGGTGGTACAATTTTTTTTTCTTTCCAAACCACTATGATGTATGAGATATAAATATCCAACCCAAAGAAAATTTAAAATGACAAAAGAATTGGGAATAGAATATCTCCTATGGATGCCTTTACCTTCCCTTAGAAGGGACATGAACATTGAAATTCCACGTCTATAAAAGTAGAAATCTGTGTCTCATGCCAAAATCTTGTTTCAAGACTTGACAAATTAAAACTACCAAAGTGGCAATGGCTATTAAACTGTCAATAAAAAATTAAGTCATAGTTTCATGAAATGTAAACCCTAGACTACTACTAAATCTACTACTAAATTCTGGCTGCCATTATTTTACCCACTGCCACAAAAGTGATTTGATACCATTTTGTCTCTGAAATCTGCTACTCTTGCTCTTCATATCAACATCCTTCAGCAATAATTATATCTATCTAGTCTTCTCTTCCACCGTACATTATCCCACATTTCCTTTACCAGTTCTTTGCCCAAGCTGTCCCCCCACCAAAACTCATTATTCTCTTTATTTAATTTGCCCTTTGTGGTCTGCCTTTTCTAGAAACCAGACCTTCATGAACTTCAGCCTTTCTCAAACCCAGTGAAACAGTCCTCTCTAATTCCCTTCCACTCCCACTACTCACTGGGCTTTTAAATGTGTTAAATAAATAGTAAGACTTAGTGTTCATTGTCTTTCTTGTAGATCAATGCTTCCAGTGCCACCGGCAATAGGTCCAGCCTTCAGTTTTGAATTGGATGTAGAAGATGGAGAAGTAGAAAATTATGAGGTTAGTAAATAATTTTTAAATAAATCAGTATATTCCAAATGGTCTTCCATAAAGAAGAGAAATGAGATGTTTATTCTCATAATTACATTTATATAGTGCTTTAAAGGTTGTCAAATCCCTTAAATTATATTCCATTTGATCTGCATATCAACCCTGTGAAGGTTGGTTCTGTTATTCCCATTTTACAGATGAGGAAACTGAGGCTCAGAAAGGCAGAATCACTTATCCAGGATTATACAGCTAGTTAAGCAGCTAGGGCAGGATTTGAACTCATGTTCTCCTTATTTCAAGACCAGCAATCTATCTCCTGTCTCTTTAACAAGGATTATATTTACATAAAATAATTTTACTACTCCAAGTACAATCCAAAATATAAAGACACTTATATTGTGATAAATATCTTGCTTTTCAGAAGTTTTAAGTTGTTACATAAATGCATACAGTACATTCTTTGGAAATAGCCAGTCATCTCTTTATTAAGAACTTTAAAATGCCATGTAACTAAATGATTGAACAGCTATTTTACATACTTCCAGCCTAGGGTTGTTTAATTGTTCAATTGTTGTTTCAGTTTTTAGAATTTGAGAGTTCTATGATTATTTGCTTTGGAGAATTAGTTAGGATTTTCCTTGCTTGTGCCAAATATATTTTTGCTACTTTATTTGTAGCATATTGCCTAGTGACTTGAAAAAATATTTGTAATCCCTTTGATTCATTGTCTAGCTAATTTTTCTTTTATCTTCTGGCATCCTGATTAATTTTTGTACTTCTCACTCTTTCTTCCAAATTTGTTATTTTGTTTTAGTATGTACATTGTCTTCTCAGTTCTATTGCCTTCCTAGGTTTTTTCTTCAATTTTATTTTTATTATCTATTGATCTTTCTTTGATATCATTTATTTTGTTATTTGCAGTTTCCATAGGTATGACTGGATCTTGGATAGTGTTTTGCAGTTTCCCTGGTTGTTGTATTCTCATTTGTTAGTCTTTTTAAACTTCCAATATTACGGTCCATTTATTATCCAGTTTTATTTTTCCTTTTGTACTTTTATCCCACCCATTGATGCTTCAATTTGGATTTGTATATCCCTTGAGGCTTTGCTGTGTTGCATAAGTTCTTTACTAATTTGCGATTTTTAAACATTATTTTTTTTTTCCCTGTCAGGGCAATGAGGGTAAAGTGACTTGCCCAGGGTCACACAGCTAGTGTCAAGTGTCTGAGGCCGGATTTGAACTTGGGTCCTCCTGAATCCAGGGCTGGTGCTTTATCCACTGTGCCACCTAGCTGCCCCCTAAACATTACTTTCAATGTTCATTTTTATGAGATTAGGAATAGTACCTTCTATCCTTTACTGGTATGCAGGGTAAAGAGGGTCAGGGATTCTCTAGGCTTCTGTAGTGTGAAGTAGGTGTAGGTAGGTTCCACCCTTTTCAGGTCTAGTTGCTGCTCTTAATACCCTTGGGGACCTCATTGAGCTCCCATGAACCATGGGAGTCAGGAACATGTCTTCTTTCTTACAAGTTTTATCATATTGGGTATATTTTTAGTAGTCGTAAGTCTTTCTAGGAAACAAATAAGCATGTTGTGTTTTTTCTTAAGTATTCACCAAGGACTCTGGTTGTGAAGGTTTGAAGAATAGAACTATCTTTGAGTCAGGTGTTCTTGTTCATCTCCTTGGCTTTCCCTGCCCCAGCATTAGCCATGGTAAGACACAGTGAGTTGTGCTAAGAAAGGGAAGGGAAGAGAAGTTGACATTGGAACTTTTTAAAAAAGTATTATTAATAATGCCTTTTGTTTTTTACTCCATAGTCATTTCCCAGTATTCCCAGTCCCTAGAACCTCTCCCTTCCATCCCATAGCTTTTTTAGTGACAACCTGCAGAACCCCCTTTTTCCCTTTTTGGTTCTCTACCTAAGTCACTGTCCATGCAACACTACTTCAAAAGCATTTGAGTAGAAAAATGTAACAAAAAGCTGCAAAGTGGGACAGCTACATGGATAGTGGATAGAGCACACGGCCCTGAAATCAGGAGGACCTCAGTTCAAGACTAGCCTCAGATACTTAGTAGCTGTGTGACCCTGGGCAAGTCACTTAACCTCATAGCCCCCTTAAGAAAAAAAAAAGGCAGCAAAGTTAATTATGCAGATGCATAATGGGAGACTGGAGGATAAGGTGAATTTTGACTGTACTGGGGTTGGTGGGAGTGGGGGCTCTCTTTAAACCATGTATCTAACAGAGCCTTCCTCTCATCACCCCAACCACCATTACATTGTCCTGGTGATGAAAACACAAAAGTAGCTAATACCAAAATTATAAATGGAATTTTTAAATGAATTAAGTATTTTTCCTGCATACACAGGCATTACTAAATCTGGCAGAACGACTGGGAGAGGCTAAGCCACGTGGATTAACAAAAGCAGATATTGAACAGCTTCCATCTTACCGGTTCAATCCCAACAACCACCAGTCAGAACAGACTTTGTAAGTGTTTACCTGTTGGTTAAGTCTGTTAAGCACGTGTTTTTATATTTTGAGTTTGGATTCTGCATTGATCATTAGAAAACCAAATGCCCTTTTTCATTTATTTCACATTCCATATCCTTAAGTTAACTCTAAAAGTTTCACAGATAGTATAAAATATTGATAATATACTTCTTTATTGCAGTAATCTCTTTGAAGAAGCATCTTTGGGGTATTAAAGTAGGAATTATTTTATATTTGCTCAGAATACATCTTTATTATAATTTTTTAAATTAAAAAAACAAGTATAGTATAAAACGTACAAAACTTCAAAGTTTGTTCAGTTTTACATGTTCATTTTCAGAATAATTGCATGTTAATAATTTCTGTTTAAACTTGTAATTTAGGAGGAAATGTGATGGGATTCTGATATATAGTATATGACAATTTCTAAGATGTCTCCAGATATAACAAGACAAAAAAACCCTAATATACTGTTTCATTTGGATAGCATTATTCCATTGTTTTGTTTTCTCTTTAGGTGCGTAGTATGCATGTGTGATTTTGAGTCAAGGCAGCTACTTAGAGTCTTACCCTGTAACCACGAGTTCCATGCCAAGTGTGTTGACAAATGGCTTAAGGTAAAGTAGAAGTTTCTATTAAATAACTTTTGACATATGTTTTTGATTCCTCCTCACTATAGATGTAAAAGGTTTCTCAAAGCTCTTATGTTGAGGTTTGGTTTTTTTATGGAGAATATTATGTGGTAGAGGTATAGGGGACATGCCTTGGAAAATGCACACAATAAACATTACAAAATATTACAAAGACTCGTTCTAAAACTATGAACAAGTTAAAAGTAACTTAAAAGTACTTCTTTGTTTTGTTTTTGTTTTGGGGGAGTTGGGGCAATGAGAGTTAAGTGACTTTCCCAGGGTCACACTGCTAGTAAGTGTGTCAAGTGTCTGAGGTCGGATTTGAACTCAGGTCCTCCTGAATCCAGGGCTGGTGCTTTATCTACTGTGCCACCTAGCTGCCCTGAAAAAGTACTTCTTAAATGGCTGTCATAGACTCTTAGTTGGAAGGAGCCACTTACTAGCTATGTGACCCTGGAAAAGTCACTTAACCCTCATTGCCCCGCAAAAACAAAACAAAACAAATAAGGAGTATTTCAATATAATCAACAGACTTATATGAAGATAGAGTATATTATGATAAATACTGTGACCATCTCCATGTGTGTTTGTACACATACACATTTGCTTTTTTTAAAAAAGGACATAGAATCAGTGTTACTAACTGTGGAATCTAAATTATATTGTTGCATTCATGTGTATATATTATATTACCAAGAAAACAGTAAGTAGGTCATGTAAATGATTCAACAGACTTGTAAAAATAAACAAAATTCCATCCCCCATAACTTTTGTTTTCTTGCTTGATTAATTCTGTAATATATAAAAACATGTTTAACTTAAACTATATACCTAGACTGCTTGAGTGGAAAGGCACTTGAATAAACCTTTAGTTCACCATTTCAGGTAGTTCTGTTTCAATATGGAGTCACATATTATAACTTCTTGTATTTAAATTTGTTCAGTGGTAAAATTATTGTGAATATAGCAAAAATGAAAGGCCTTAGACTATTTCATAAACTTTAGTCTGATAATAGTAAGATGAAGAGGCGGAAGAGATAGAAGGGGGAGAAAGGGAAAAGAGAAGTGATTTGAAAGACTTGAACTTGTATTAGGGAAAAAAGAAGCAGCAACAAAATGCAGCCATCTCAGTGAGTTAGCATTAAATGAATGGGCTTTATTAGAATTCTAGGTATGATTCATGCATATAAAGTCTAAGGAAAAAGATTACTTCAACATAAATACCTTTTGAGTTGAAGCCCATATAGTATATTCATCCCCCCCCAATTCCTGATCTTGGACTGCCCTAAGACTAACCCTCCTGTGACACCCACTCTTTAGAACAGGTATCAGCAAACTACAGCCCAGGGCCAAATCTGGGACTTTCCTCTATCTGTGTTTGATTTAGCCCAACAATGCCCAGAAGCTGAGAATGGTTTTACATTTTTTTAGTAAGCTGAGTCTGGCCCTCTGGATTATTTTGTAGATGTCATTCTTAACCCCCTCCCTCCCTGTAACCATATAAGCAGGGGGACAGTTTTGATTTTTTCTTGTGTTCCCAAGGCTTGGCATATTGCCTGGCCCCTGGTGAGTGTCTAATAAATTTAAGCTGTTGGTATTTGATTTGTCAACATATTTGGTAACCAGAGCCATTTTGGGGAATGGTCCTTGCTTTCAAAGGCATTTTTTCCTCCAGCTGATCTCTTCAGTAAAACTTATCAAATTCAGTAAACCCCAAATCACTCAATAAATTTAAGTGTGTGCCTATGAATTACATGTATCTAAAGGCTGTCTTCATTACTAGGTTTTAGTTCTTTAAAAGCCATCTGTCTCATTCTTTGTTTTGTACCAGCCCTTCCCCTTCCTCCAGAACCCTTCTCAGTACATTACACATAAACCTTTATTTTCTTTCCCCCAGGAGAGTCTTTTCTTTCCTTTATCTTTTCCAATATTGAACCAAATTCTCTCCCTTCTAGTCCTTCCCCCATCCATTGAGAAGGCAAGCAATATGATATCATTGTACACATTAGACATTTAATAAATATTTACTTACTGAATAAATTAGTATAGTCCATGAATCCATAGCAAGGTTACCAGCCTCAAGTGTTATTACTTGAGAATGACACCAGCTCCATTAGGAGAAATGTGTAAAACAATCCCACGGATAACTTCACCCATGCAGAGAGAAAGTTGAAATTAGTGGTGTCTAGATTATGTGATCTAAAATATAATCAACTGCTTTTCCCAAAACAGAAACTGACCCACACAAAATTTCCACTTTGCCACTAGGTGTCAACTCTAGCCATATTTCACAAAAAATTGTGCCCCAAGGTCTATCTACTTTTGATTCAGTTTCTAAATTTGTTTAAAGATGAGGGAATTTTCTGTTAAAGACCACTGTCACAAAAAATACAGAGACCATGAAGAAAGAAAAAGCAATCTGTTAGTCTGGAGTTATAGGAGTTATTTTGTTACTGTTTTTTGGGTTTTTTGTTTGTGTTTTTATGAAATGGAGAATATAACCAATTCTATACAGCTATGAACAGTTAAAGAGGAGAAAATAAGGGCAGTAGAATAAGTGTCTGAGGTGAAATTTGAACTCAATCCTCATGACTTCAGGCCTGTCAATCTATCTACCAAGTCTCAGACCCCGGGTTAAGAATTCCTGCCTACCTGTGTGTATTGGCCTAGTAGTCTTTGAATTAGCTAAAGAGAATAAGGGCAGTAAATGGGAGAGAAATTCATGTACTAGAGTGCTCTCATTGTTATTTCCCCCCTTATAGCATCTTATTGACATGAGTTTGTATATTAAGAAGTGATTTGTCAGCTTTCTTCTTACTTTAAATTTTAAGGTGTTTGTTTTACTTGAATAGTTTCTTTTACCTGTGAAAATCTGAAAGAATTGGCCAGGTAGAAAGGTGTTGCTTTGCTTTAGAAATTTATGTTCAAACCTCAAAAAAAAAAAAAAATAGAAACACAGGTTTAGAGTAGGAAGGATCATTAGAGATCATCTAATCTATTCTCTTTTATAACTGAAGGAAACAATATCAAAATGGTGAAGTGAGTTGTCCAAGAGCATATGGTCAGTGAGTAGCAGAGTCAGGATCAAGACACCGGACCAACTGAGCTAGTACAATAAAACACTTTGCAAACATGTCAATGCAAAAGCTAGATGTATTATCTAACACCAGATCATGGAGTCTTTTCTATTATACTTTGCTGCCTCAGTCAATTTGTATGACTTTGAATCTTTTAATCAAAAGCTAAAATACTGCTTTTTTTAAAAAAAGAAAAAAAAAGATTGATTTTTATCCCATGCCACCTAAAGATTATATTTAACAGTGTCCATGGGTTAAATCAAGCCAAATGCCAAATGTTCCCCCAACCTAATATAATAATAATTCACTTTTATATTTTGTTTTACAAGTTTACAAGAGCCAGCATTATTTTTCTTCAGTTTATGTATGAGAAAACTGAGGCATATAGGGGTTAAATGACATACCTACCATCAGTTAGCTAATATGTGCCAGGTTTTCAAACCCAGGTTGTTGTTTTTTTTATCCAAGAATGTTCTTTACCATACTGATTCCCCCAAAGCTGAATTAACTGTATTTTGATGATTAGGATACAAAATGGAGGCATCTTTTAACTTTTAATTTTAACAATGAATGTAATAATGAAAAGAAATGTTGTTCTTTGAATAAATGTTGTCTGAATCACAACTCAGTCAAGTCTTATTTTGCCTTCATCTTACAGGCAAACGTACCTGCCCAATTTGTCGAGCTGACGCATCAGAAGTGCCATCGTGATTCAGAATGACCAATCTAAGAGCACAAATTTAGTTTGGGTGTTCCTCATCACATGTATATATGGACTTTTCATTGAATTTACCTGTGTGGCTTCCAGCCTTCCCCCTACCAAAAAGGTCAATGGACCTTTCTTTGCACTGTGTGATTTAATTAATTATAAAGCTTACATACAATTAGTCGTCACAATTATGGGATGTTATACTAACAGTGTGATTGGAACTCCAAAGACTTTTTCTTTAGCTTAATTTTGTGTGTGGCACTAACATTCCCTGGTTTTTGTGTGATCATTCCGAGTGTTGCTGCAAGATTACTGTGGACGTGATCTTAGCATGTGCTTTTATAAAGAGTGGTAGCTCCAAACAATATAGCAATCTACCTTATATAGGGCCTTCAGAAACTGTGAGTGGAAATGAATGAAATGTGTGAGTTTGATGGTGATATATCCATGTATGTCTGCAAGTATGCAAGTATTTGTGTGAGGGTGTGGTAGCATATGTATGTGTGAGATCCTATATACCAGCATGTACTGATGAATGTGTGTAGTGTTAATTATGCTGCAATGGATAATCTTGTGAGTTATTTAAGCAGTACTAGTACGTGTACACTGGTTTCTCTTCCTTGTGTTTGCTGTGCACACTGAATGCTAAAGGGTGCAATCATTAGAAGCATTTAATATTCCTCTCTCCCCCAATTCCTTCCTAATATAATTTAAGTATACAAAGACCATTTTATTCTTCAGGTGGCTGTTATACTTTCCCTTTTTTGGTGGTCTCAACTTTGGCCACTTATAGAAAAAATGTTACCAGGACCTAATTTTTAGATTCTCTTATGAAAGTGAATTGTTAAAATGTCAGGCTTGCTATTCCTGTTAGAAGGTGCAATATATCACACATAATCAGTTAGCAATATTAACATGTTCAGTCAGTAATTTGACTGTTGATGTATGTTCCCATCTCCTTAACATTTCATGTCAGCTTGTTAAATAAAGTACCTGTGATTTTTTTCTTTTTTTTTGTTAACTGTTAGGTTTTTTACTCTGTGAAGATGCTTCAGTAATTTGTTACTAAGAATATCCCCAGTCCATGTAGTCCCACCTCCTGAAATTAGCCTTCTCCTTCACCAGAATCTTTCTTTGCATTGAGTAGTTCAAACTGGATTCCTGGCACATATTCCTTGTTGTATAGTGCAAGCAAAAATTGAGAGGAAATGACATTTCTCTTCCGCTGTTAAGTAGTTTAACTAAAATTCTGATTCTGAACATAGTCTGGCTAGTTCTCTTTTGGAGAGTACCATTTCCCACTTGGTACCCCTTTTATCTTGTGCTGTATGGGTGAACTCCATGATGAGACCCCTGCTTTTTTTTCTTTGTCAAACATGGGGTTGGGGGATGTTGGGGTGGGGTTTTTTTTTTCCTTGCATGAATGAGTAAAGTGTAATACAATCAGTGGTCCAGGATGTCAGCAGTATAAAAGAGGATTCCGTTCTGGATTAGAACAAATAACGCTGTGAAAAAAGGTAGTTAACCTCCCTTCAATTGACCTGAATAATATTATAGTTGTGGTCTTGAATAAACTGATTCACTTACCATATCTCAAACTGATTTAGACTGTTTTTCAGTAATAGAGTTAGACAGAAAAGAATTCCATTTCCTGAATCCCTCTGCTTCTACCTTGGTTGAACATCGTTACTTTGGTCACAGTACCATAAGCAGCACACTTAGTTAGCAGTCTTGTCCCAGCTTTAAGTTCCTTGTGTCATAACTTTGGATGCCATTCAGCTTGTCAGTTATTTTTTTCAGACAGTGTTATTGCTTACCACCATGGCTGCTTTGCCCTCTTTTGTAGACTCTATAGACTAATCGCAACGTGAAGTTGAGTAACATAAAACAAGCACAATTTTGCCCATTTTTCTGACACTGTTGACTCCTACCTAGTTAAAATGAGAAGATAGAATTATAAAACTTTTTGGTCTGCCCATATTTGTCAGATCTTAAGAGCACTAATGAAATAAAACAATGATAAAAAAAATATATACAACATACTATTTTTTTAAACGGTTATAGACCCCCCCTCCCCCAAAATGTGGTAGAGTGGACTTATTGACACAACCAACCACAAACCAATTAAATCATGTATAGTTAACCTTTATTTTTTTAAAATAAGGAAATCATGTTTAAAATTGCATATGCCACACATCTGATACATAGACTCTTTTATATAGCTGCAGAAAAAAATCTTTTTATCTGTACAGATGTAACAATAACACAACTACACTCAGTATTCACTTTATTGAAGCATGCAAATAAAGCACTTTTTCTAATTTAGATAGAAATACATAATTAACAAGGCACATTGTACTAATATTTAGATAAAGTAGTACTTTTTTCCTTGAACTTAAGAATTCTTGTTATAATGTCCCTTTTCCAGTGAAGTTCTGTGAAGCAGTTGACAGTTTAGAGGGCAGTAAGGACTAATTTGGTAAATATTGAATTTAATTGTTGCACTCTTGTAGCTAATCTGAAATTTAAAAAACTGTTATTTGCATGGAACTCTTGGAGATGTATGCAGATTTATTTCCATGAGGTAGCCTGTATCTAAAGCACACATGCATGTGTTCTGAACCAGCTCAGACTAGCTGCATTTGAACCTCCCCTGTTGTGGCTGACAAAGGGGGAAAGAGAAAGGGGTTTCTTGTTCAGCTGTTACTGCCTTTAAATTAATGCACCTCCACACCCTTACAGTGGTAATTCACAGCACCAGAATCCAATACGATATTTGTTTATTGCCTTTGCCCTCTTTTCCTTCCAAAAATGAAAATGATTGATTGGCATTACCATCCTTAGCTCTGCTGTGGTTGATGCATGAATTGTCAACTTTATTTATTTTTGAAAGAGAGATGTCAATGCCTCCAGATATCAAATCTCATTTCTTACTGAAAGTTTTTCAAGCAAAATGGGGGAAATGTGTAAGTATGTTTAGGTTTTATACAATCTCTTAACTGTGATTTGTTTACAGCTCTTAAAATTTAGGCCTCTTGTAAATACTTTGGATGGGATCTACCAACTCACTTTCCTTTTAGGAAAACAGTTTTGTTGGAGATATCTTTGGGCCGCCATTAAAACTGTTTTTATTTTCCTTTTGGTACATTCAGTTACCTCATTTTGCTGTTTGTTTCAAATTTGCTAATAATGATTATGAAAGCTTATGAGTTTTTTGTTGGAAATCATATTTGTTGTCTTTCCTTCATCATACTCTATTGTATCATTTAATGTAGTTTTAAATGTATTATAATACCTGTAACCAAATCATTTGAAGGCTTGATAAATTTTTAACAAAATATGTACATTTTTTTATGAAAGTTATTAGTAATGCTTTACTAAGTAGTGCAATGAATTTTTATTTTTAATCCCTGTGCCCTATTTTGGAGTTGAGAGGTTGTTCAGTAATAAATGTATGATGGTATACTTAGAATTTTTTGTCATTCTTCCTGCTTTTATATATTTGGGTATTTAAGCAGATTTTATGTTTTTTATAAATGAGTGTTTGGAGAATATACAATACACTCCTTCGCTGAATTAAAAAGTAAAGTAGGGGCAGCTAGGTGGTACAGTGATAGAGCACTGGCCCTGAATTCAGGAGTACCTGAGTTCAAATCCGGCCTCAGGACACTTGACCACTTACTAGCTGTGTGACCCTGGGCAAGTCACTTAACCCAATTGCCCTGCCCCCCCCCCAAAGAAAAAAGAAAAAAAAAACACAGGTGTGGTTTTAAGCCATTTAAGGCTTTTATAAAGCAATTATTAAAATTTACATCCACACTAGGGACACCCTGTACAGTGTATGCTTGTATTAGAAACAGTACATAAATGCAGCTAAAAAGCATCACCAAAAAAGGTCCTAAAATGTGAGAGCCTTTTATTAAGTAATAGCCTTGTGTTGGTGTACATAACATAAGTGGTTATCAGGCCTTTTTTTTTTTTAAAGTCAGCCAGTTCACCATATTGCTGATTGCAGTTCCAGCAAGCAATGGGCACAAAACACCCAGGGATGCCAGTCAATGTTTCATCATCCAGAGTTGCTGTTTGTTCTCTTTTTTTTTTTTTCCCTTATCATAAACTCAAGGCGGTGGGGGAGTTAACTTTCTTTTGCCCCAACTGCACAGGAATTATTTTTTTCAGGCTGGTTCCTGGACATACTTCCAGCATCCTCTCCCCAAGAAATACTACTTTTCTGTACTTAAATGTTTATCTTCTTGATTACATGAATTGTTTTGGGAGCAAATTATGGTCAGGTTCTCCCTGACCATTGGTCCTCTGGAACCCAGTGTCCACTTAACAAATTGTCATTTATGTTAGACCTGTACAACACCCCCCTCCCCATTATTCTTTACATATTCTGTATTAGATAGATCTGTTATTTTCTCACAAAAGAAAGTAAGTGTCTTGAGGGACAGGGACTATTTAGCTTTTGTCTTTCACTCCCTAGCCTCTGGCGCATAGTAGAAAACTTGATCAATACTGTGGCAGATCTAGAACCCAAACTTTTTTGAATGGGGAGGGGTTGCATTTTCTGTTACCTACACTGTAGGATTCAATTTCAAAAGGCACTTGATGATTTTCCTCTTTAGCTTTTTCTCTATGTTGTTCTTGTTAAAGATATCTTCAACAATCCTTAAACCACCAAGATCAATAAGCTTTCTGGTACTTTTGTATTTTTTTACCTTGAGTTTAAAAACAAAAACCCTATGGCAGCTGTTTGGACAGAATGTAGCATCATTTTTTAGGAATAGAATGAAAAGAGGGACTTCAGTCTTTTCTGGAACAAGTACTCAGGCCTTTTTCTACCTTTTCACAATTATTACTGTTGGGGTATCATGGAAAAGACCAACTTAGAAAACTTTCACAAAAAAAAATCCAATGGGTTTAAAGCAACTATGGCAAGAAGGCTTACCATTACTCCCAAGAAGATAAAGAGCAAGACTTTTCAAACTATTTCAGCATTTGCGGGAATGTTTTACAAAAGTAAATTTCTATGTGTGAAATTTTTTTCATATTTCAAATCTTTGGGAATATATTGTTTCTGAAATCAGATCCTCCATCTCCAAATTACATTTTCATCTTCACAATCTAACTGTGCGCTTGTTCTTCAGTCCAACAATCTCACCAGGGCTATCCAGAAACTGATACATTTAACCATGTATAGGCATAAAATTGATTATATTTGTATATAATCAGAGAAAGAACCACATAAAAATAGATAAATTTCACTACAATCACAATTCCCTCATTTTTACTGGTATCTTTACACTAACATGTTAATGTTATTATTTCTGAATTCCCCGTTGCCCTTTAATATAGATCAGTGACTCCAGTATATTGGATTTATTTCTCATTAAAACTCTTTTGATAGTCCTCTTTTTTGGGGGGCGGGCAGGGCAATGAGGGTTAAGTGACTTGCCATTGTCACATAGCTAGTGTTACCCAAATTGGTTCTGAAATATTCACTCTTTCAAAGAATTACTTGCCCACACAAGCTAATCAAAATTAAGTCAGTTTTTTTTATTATTTGGCACATAGAAGTATGGCTGGGAGAAGAAGTCCTAAACTTCACAAACAAAGGAGAAGGGTAATAGTTTTATAGAGGAGAGAAGAGAGTGCCGGGAGAGACTTAAGACTGAAAAATTACAGCAATTTGGAAAATGATGATGTTAGCTATTTGGATACAGGAATAATAAAAATTCCACATTTCTGACTCAAGATTATTGTCACTACCTGGTCCTAATCACATAGCAAACATGACTGGCTCCTAACAAAGTCATGCTTATAAATTTCCAGGTGCCCAGCTCTTCTGAGTGTCTAACATGTATGCTTTATTATCTGTTTGAGTGAACACTACCTGGTTAATTAACCACTTTGCTTTTCCAAGGAAAGAGTAATCTAATTGACCCCAGCAAGTTGATCAACCATATTTCTCCATGGTCAGTGTCCCCCTCAGGGCCAGAGCCCAGGCCTACCAGGCTGCTACTACAGCTAGTAAATGTCAAGTGTCTTGAGGGTGGATTTTGAACTCAGGTCCTCCTGAATCCAAGGGGCTGTGCTTTATCCACTGCACCACCTAACCTGCCCCCAAATGATAGTCTTTTTAAAAAATTGTGTCTGTAGATGCACTTCAAAAAGTTTTAAAGTCTCTCTAAAAATAGCATATCAAACCTGTAACTGAGAAACTGAACTACTTGTATCCTCTCATATGTTTTAGAATCATTGATTTAAAAGTGAGAAGTTTTAAAGATCATGGATACAAATCAATTCATTTTACAAAAGAGGATAAACAGGCCTAGATCAAATAACATCCAGGATCACAGAGCTAGAAAGTAGCAGAGTTCAGAATTTAAAGCTAAGTCCTTTGAGTCCCAAATCATGTTTTGTTTGTTTTGCCAACTCTTTTTTTCCTTTCATCCAGACCAATAAGTATTGGAATATTGCCCTTGCAAGGGATATGTTGTTTGCTTTTACATAAATGTTATCTTCTGAGCTTATGAAAGGGAAAGTTTCTGACAATGCCAATCAAGACTAAAGCCAGTTGATTCAGAACCATGGGTTAAATCCACCAAAGAACGGTTGAATAGTTGAAATCAATGCCCAGACCAACATTTTCCTTAAGTAAATCCAGAGGACATCCTTGAGGCACATGTGTTTAACTCCTTTTGACCAACAAACAAGTCTCCCAAAGCCTCTTCTCCTTATGTGAAGCAGGAATAATTCAAATAAAAATCTTCACCCTTAGCAAGAGACTTCCCACCAGCTTGAGAAGTTAAGAGTACGTACTCAGGAGGGGAGACTTAGGTGAGAACAAAGGCTCTTTTATATGATTATTTGAGTATGAAAGTGCTCAGAGGCTCAGGTGTGACATTAAGGTGGCTAACAAGTTAACATTTGTTAATAAGCCTCTACTATGGGGCTCAACAGGAAAAAGTCAAGGTGAAGTTGCACAAGGCACATCTTGTTCTTTTAGAAGTTGTGTTGTCAGATTGTAAGGTGGTTTTTGTTTGCTTTGGGGGGGGCAATGAGGGTTAAATGACTTGCCCAAGGTCACACAGCTAGTAAGTCTCAAGTGTCTGAGGTCAGATTTGAACTCAGGTCCTCCTGAATCCAGGGTCAATGCTTTATCCACTGAGCCACCTAGCTGCTCCCAGATTGCAAGTTTTGATGCTTTTCTAGCCCTCAGGTATTTATTTCATGTATGCTATTGAGAGACCTTCCATCCTCATTGGAGGCCCTCAGATACCCTAACACCCTTAAAGTATTGTCTCAGGAAGTTTTAAGTACAAAGTGTTAAGAGAAACTTGAAATCACTTCCTAGGTTGAGGAACTTGAGAAGGCTTCATGGAGGAGGCGACCTTGAAAACTGGGGGACAGAATCCATCAGAATTTCTGAAGCCCCTAATCTCATAACTTCTCCCTTGGATGCTAAGCCCAACTCCCCAAGACAAATCAAAACAGCTAACATTTATGATGTGCTTAATATTTACAAAACACTTTATGCGTTTTCTCATTTGATCCTCAGACCAACCCTGTAAGGTGCTATGTAGTCTTCATTTTACAAGGAAACTATAAGGTAACTTGCCTGGAGTCACCCAACCATAAGCACAATTTTAATTTGAGTCTTTCCAACTCCAAGGTCAAGCCATCTAGTGTGCCACAAAGCTGCCTTCAGTGTTGCAAATGGGATTGACTTCTGCTCCTGCTACCACAGCAGCCATACAGTTAGTCTCCCTTCACATCAAACCACCTTATTATACTCCAAAGCTCAATTCAAATGAACACATTTAAGTTTGTAATTGCCACCTGTGTCAAGCTAATAGAATGTGGTAGATAAGGGGATTTAGCAGTTACTCAAAGGCCCACCTGGAGATTAAACTGATTGAATTAAGTGAGAGTGATTGACTGCTGATTAGCCCACTTCCAGTTAACTAGATCGTAAGCACCTCTGGCTAGCCTTTAAGAAGGTATTCTAGGGGCAGCTGGGTGGCACAGTGGATAGAGCACCAGCCCGGGATTCAGGAGTACCTGAGTTCAAATCTGGCCTCAGACACTTTACACACTTAATAGCTGTGTGACCCTGGGCAAGTCACTTAACCCCAATTGCCTCACCAAAAAAAAAAAAAAGAAGGTATTGTTCTCAGGGGCTAAAAACTTTGAACTTAACTCAAGAATACGTTCAAGTGCAGCGAACCAATGGATTTGAATGATGCTAGCCAATCAGCTTGAAGAACCTCCCATTTCTGGGAGGAGAACATGAAGGAGGAAGTTGACCCTGGTCAAGGCCTTCTTCCTCTTGGTTTCTAGACATCAGCTTGGTGGCACTACTTCAAGTGGGTGATTAGGAATGCTAGGATTTCCATGCTATAAGGAATCTGATCTCAATCTTTCTCTCTCTTTACTATCTTATATCTTTTAATAAACCCTGAAAAGCCTAAACTCTTGGTGAATTTATCAGTGATTTTAGCCAGTTTCCCCCCAAAAAAACTAGGGGGACAGATTAGAACCCACATTTAGTATTTTAAAATACAAACACCAATTATATATATATATGTAGGTCACAATATAACATCAATATTCCTGTCCTCTCAAAATTAGCCACATAAGTTATAATAGACAAGACTATTGGTCCAACTAAGAGAGAAGGGAAAGGAAATAAAGATTGATTACATGCCTAGTGTGTGCCAGATACTGTGGTAAGCACTTCAGAATGAAATAACTCATTTGATCCCCACAACAACCCTGGGAGGCAGATACTATTATCCTCATTTTACATTTGGGGAAACTGAGGCAGAACTCTGTACCAAACTGCATTCATCTTCCCCCTAACCCCCAACACAGCCCATCTCCTATCTTCTATTTCTGTCAAAAGTTGCTAACCAGGTCTCCAACAGAAATCATCCCCCAACTCCACTCCCTTCACTTTCCATAGCCAATAATTTCCAGTTGTACAGGCTGTCCACCATGCCGAAAATTCTGTTGTTCACTTCCACTTAGAACCCCCTGGCTCCCTTCAGGCTTTATCTTAAGCACTATCTCCTTTCCAAGGCCTTTCTTGTTTTCCCAAGTCGTTACTGTCCCCATTCTCCAAATGGCTTAATATTCATTTTGTATAAAACATGTTGAATCTTCCCCAATGCCTCATTAAAATGTGAACTTCTCACTTGTGTATTTGTATCCCCAGTGCTTGCTACATTAAAAAAAAAAAAAAACTGGACTAATGGAACAACCTGTGGCTTCATTGGTATATATAACTTCTGCTAAGGAAACTCCTAATGCAGGTTAGCACCTGCTCTAAAACTTATATCCTTAGCCCCAGAATCTCATAGCCAGGATGTGTGAAAGAAAGGCAGATCTTCCTGACCTCAGAAAGCTAGCTCTCTCCTCTCTCTCTCTCTCTCTCTCTCTCTCTCTCTCTCTGCACTGCCTTTTGCTTGGTACATAGTAAATACTTGATAAATGATTGATTGATTTTATGTCCAGTTTAAACTGAATTCCATATAATCTGTTTTGCATTTCTAGCCCACCTTCCAAAAAGGATTTGAGGAGGCTTAACATAAAATAAAGTACTTTGGTGATTCAAAAGGCATTTAAGTTCCTACTTCTTGATAAGAGCAAGTTGATAATGCCAGAGACCTGAAATTAGCAGATTACTACAATTGACCACCAAATTTAGCTCTACCTCTCTTGGAAACTAAAGAAAAGACCTGAAGCCATTGTAGTAAACAATAATTTCATGAGAAAAGTAGACATTTGCCTTTTCCTTGAAGTAAAGTGAAGCAGGAATTTACCATGCAGGTCCTTATGTCAGGATTAAGGCAACAAATTCAGCAATGGTTTTATATAGTGCATAAACAAATCTTTTAAAAGGAATAATTGCTGCATTTTTTTTTTAAACAGGGCAATGGGGTTAAGTGATTTGCCCAGGGTCACACAGCTAGTAAGTGTCAAGTGTCTGAGGCCAGATTTCAACTCAGGTCCTCCTGAATCCAGGGCCGGTGCTTTATCCACTGTGTCACCTAGCCGCTCCCGCTGCATTAATTTAAAAAAAACTTTGGTTTGGTCTCTTTTGATTCCTGACCTCGCCATGGTGGGTCAGATGATAGGGTCTCTTAGAAATAGTTAGATTTTTTTTTTACCTTTCTCTCTGATCCGAATGCTCTTTAATAAATACTTAAACATTTAAATAGTCTTGCTAAAGCTTATAATTTATTGGCGACCACTCATTAGATTTTAGATAGTATAGCTAGAATTTTAGACCCTTACAAGAGAGAAGAAAGAGGAGTGAGAGTGGGAAAGGAGGAAAGGGGGATGAAAAGAAGAGGAAAAGGAGGGAGAGAGGGAGGGAGATTAGAGAGGGAATGAAGAACAGAAAGAGGAAAAGAAAGAAAGGGAGGAAGAGAGAGAAAAGAGGAAGGGAAAGAGGGAGGAGAGAAAGGAAGAAAGAGGGAAGGGAAGGAGAAAAAGGAGACAGGGAGAAGAAGAGAAAGGATAGAGAGAGAAAGGGAGAGAGAAGTAAGAGGGAGGGAGGAAAAGAGAAGAAAGGAAGAAAGAGAAAGGAGAGAGGGCAATAGAGAGCAGACAACAGCTATCTTCTCTAGCTGGCTTCTCATTACCTCGTAGAGGCAATGTAGTATAAAGCTTTCTGGAGTTACATTCTTACAATCTAAGTGTCAGTATCTACTTCTTGTGCTAGCATTTATACAGCAAATTTAAGATTTACAGAGCACTGAGGCAGCTAGGTGTTGTAGTGGATAAGGCACCAGCCTTAGATTTAGGAGGAGCTGCGTTCAAATCTCAACTCAGATGTGCTACACTTACTAGCTGTGACCTTAACTCTCATTGCCCTGAAGAAAAAAAAATTTACATGCATTATCTCATTTGATCCTCATAACCACCATGTGAAAAAGGTACTATTATCATTCCCGTTTTATAGATGAAGTTGAGGTTCAGAGAGGTTGTGACTTGCCCAGGGTGTGAAACAGCCCTCTGTGTACTATACCAGCTAGCTTTTGGTTTTGTTTTTTTCAGGGAAGGGAAGGTTCAAGTAGTTTTTTAATTAGGCAGAACTCTAGCCATTCTCCCTCTAATCCAACAATTTAGCCTTTGCTGGAGAAGAGTAATAGGAAGGGAAAAGAACACTTAATACTGACACCAAAGGTTTTACATCATCTCTATACGAAGAATGTTAGGCCTGTTCTTTGTAGGGTGTGTGACCGCTAGGTGGCGCAGTTGGATAAAGTTCTGAGCCTGAAATTAGGAAGACTGAATTTGGCTGAGTTCTAATCTGGTCTCCCGACACTTAAATAGCTGTGTGACCCCAGGCCTCAATTTCCTCATCTGCTTTGCCAAGAAAACCCCAAATGGGGTCACAAAGAGTTGGACACTACTGAACAACAACAACAAACTTGTAGACTGCCCTAGTGTCCACGTGAGGAGA
This sequence comes from Dromiciops gliroides, assembly GCF_019393635.1. Taxonomy (NCBI): domain Eukaryota; kingdom Metazoa; phylum Chordata; class Mammalia; order Microbiotheria; family Microbiotheriidae; genus Dromiciops; species Dromiciops gliroides. The sequence goes on from NC_057861.1 coordinate 488,916,477, forward strand.
AATGACTCCTGCTGGAACTCATGGCGGTAATGTGTCAAAGGCTCATTTATTGTCATTCTCATGAGAATGGGCAACCCAGTGTGCAACTGGTGGGTGCCCAGAACGGAGGCTCACAGGCCCCATTTTATGTCCTAGTCCCTAGCGCGAATGGACCCTCCCCTTTTTCATCACTAATGGATTACTCAAGGGTTACAATCTATGCAAAGGACTAGCTAATCAGAACGCAGTATTCCCAACCCTAATTATGGACCTAATTGAGACCAGCTGGACCTAATTGAGACCAGCTTGGGGCTCCTAGAACCATGTGATGTTGTTTGCCAGAGGGGGAGGAGGGGATCTGAGACCTTTGTTCTAAAACAGGTCTGGAGGAGTGCAATCGGAATGGTGACCACCACATTCCCATTGAGAGGAGACCATTCCCCATTTCCTCATAGTCTGGGTTTGGAAAAGAAACCCTTGTTTGTAGTATCTAGCAAAAACACCGTGCCCTGAACGTGGTAAGGTAGTCATATATCGGTGCCCTTAAAATGTAGCTAGCCTCACAGATAGTTAAGTCTACTAGACCAGTAATACAAAGTGTCCCAAAATAACAGCTGCCTCAGGAGACTTTTGGGACACCCTATATTTAATCAGACTTTCAATTTGCCTCTCAATTTGTCTACAAAAAGCCTATGAAGCAGGGCGCAGCTAGATGGTGCAGTGGATAGAACACCGGCCCTGGAGTCAGGAGTACCTGAGTTCAAATCCGGCCTCAGACCACTTAATCCTTACTAGCTGTGTGACCCTGGGCAAGTCACTTAACCCAATTGCCTCACTAAAAAAAAAAAAAAGCCATGAAGCAGGCTGAAGCAGATCGCTGAAGCACTTGGGGACTTGATCAGACACTAGGAAGGATGGCCCAGATGCTCATCCAGTGCATACCAGGCCAATCCCTGGCCATAACTGGGCATCCTGACTTTTGTCTTTCTGTTGGACTTCAATGACTCAGAAAGAGACAGTCAGGCTGCAACTTTGTGCAATTCTGTCTCACTTAAATACCAGTTCACACGTAAAACTATATTACCCCATCACGTCACTGGTCTTCGAAAACCTAGGAGGAATAACCAGCAGCAGCAGCAGCAGCAGCAGCAGCAGCAGTATAATGTGGTCTTCCATTCTCCCTATTCTTCCAAGACATGGATTCTGTTTTTTGCTTCCTTAACATAATTGGAAACTTCAATATGTGCCATGACATACTTCGGAGGTGAGTTATTAACCCTGCCCATCCCCCAAATAAATGGGTGTACGACTGCATTGTTGGAGAGGGTGAGGGAGCAGAGTAGACTTCTGAAAAGGGATTATTTTGATGACAAAAAGGGAGAGAAACAGAGGGGCAACAATTATTACTCAGCTAGGAGATGGTGGGGCCCCAGACACAACTTACTGAGAAATTGCCAAGCCTCAAAGGTCCTGGTCCATAGGATGGGGGTGAGGGCGCATCGTGGAAAAGAAGGGGAAAAAAAGGACTGGCAAATTGGCCAGACAGTGCAGGACCAAACTGGGTCGATTCTGTCTGTCCCTTGTTGACCCTGGAAATTTATGTCAAATCAAGCCTGAGCATTTCTTCTCAGGGAACCAGGGCATTCCAATCAGCTAGATGGAAGGAAATCCAGGGGCAGCTAGGTGGCGCAGTGGATAAAGCACTGGCCTTGGATTCAGGAGGACCTGAGTTCAAATCCAGCCTCAGACACTTGACACTAGCTGTGTGACCTTGGGCAAGTTACTTAACCCTCACTGCCCTGCAAAAATTAAAAAAAAAAATCATAAAGGAAATCCAGGAGAGGTCAAACCAAGATTTTCAGTTATTGTTATGATGATGGTGGTGGTGGTGGTGGTGGTGATGTTGTTGTTGTTGCTGCTGCTGCTGCTTGCTTTCTCAATGGGTGGGGAGGAAGTGGAAGGGAGGGAAAGTGAGAGAGTATTGACTTCCTCCAAACACATGTAGAGCTAGAGTTTTTTGGAGTCTCCTCTTCAACAGAGTCCAGTCTTAAGGGTCTTTTGGCCTCTCATTTCCCTCTTATGTCTTTCAGTTCCTTTTAGGTTTATGGTCTAGGACTGTACTTGAATGAATCCTTCCAAACAGTAGGCCGAGATTGTAAAGCACTTGATGTTGATCCTAACACATACTAGACACTCAATAAATCCTGTTTCTTTCCCCTTTTCTTCTGTCTCCAACACCGCCCCCTCCTACACCCTCCAGCCCTTGCAGCTGTGTTAGTGCCTTTGTGCTCTAAACTAAAAGACTTTTGTGTAATCCCACCTTATGGGTTTGTTATTTTATGGAATATACTTTACTTTATTTAAAAGTGTCTTTCACCAAAATTAAAAAAAACAACAACAACACAAAAAAACAAAAACAAAAACAAAAAACCTCCATGTTCATAAGGGTCAAGGTCCTGAAACCAGAAGATAAACCTTCAGTGGGAAATGTAGGCCCCTCCCCTCAAAAGTTAAAAATGCTAATATCCACAAATGAGGCCGGGCTCCTCCCAGTCTAAAAAGGGGCTGCCTCCCCTCTCCCTTCCCAGCAAACCAAATCACATGATAAGGGAGCCCCAAAGCTTGTCATATGGGGGGAAGTGTTTAGAAGGCTTGTCTCTGTGTCACCTTCCCCCCATTGACTACACTGTGTTTTGGTTGGCTAGTTTTGGACACCAGTATCTTGGCACACAGTTTGTAACTGGGGAAGAAGGGAGGGAACAGCGGTGTTAAAGGATAAAAGGCCTCAGGGGCCCATGTTTTGCCACCATTCCATTAGGGAATGGCCCATCCTTGAGAGAATGTAAATAAAGACCTTTGGGGCAGCTAGGTCACCGGCTCTAGAGTCAGGAGGACTTGAGTTCAAATCCAACCTCAGACACTTGACACTTACTAGCTGTGTGACCCTGGGCAAGTCACTTAACCCCAATTGCCTCACCAAAAAAAATAATAAAAATAAAAAATAAAGACCTTTGATACTTCTCAACCATGAGTCCAGACAATTTTAAATGGGGTTTCTCACACCCTCTAACCAGCTGAACTGCTGACCTTCAAGAAGTAATTCCCTGGCTATAGCTTTAAAGACTTTAAGTGAAATAGCTATTGCATGTTAATACACAATTGGAGGCATTTTACCTGTAAATATTAAAGGTAGACTTTGAACCTCAAGTCTTTCTGTCTCCAAGAATGACACTCTTGTCTTTTAGGGCTACTCCATTATCACCACTACTCACATATGAATACTCCTGTGTTCAAAAACTTTTTGTTTTTGTGTTTTTTGGTTTTCTTGCAGGGCAAAGAGAGTCTACGTGACTTGCCCAGGGTCACACAGCTAGTGTCAAGTGTCTGAGATCAGATTTGAACTCGGGTCCTTTTGAATCCAGGCCAGTGCTTTATCCATCCTGCACTATCTAGCTGCCCCTAGGTTCAAATACTTTAAAAAATTGTCTACTATGGGGCAGCTAGGTGGCACAGTGGATAAAGCACTGGCCCTGGATTCAGCAGGACCTGAGTTCAAATCCGACCTCAGACACTTGACACTTATTAGCTGTGTGACCCTGGGCAAGTCACTTAATCCTCATTGCCCTGTCCCTCCCCCCCCCAAAAAAAAATTACCTACTGTAAGATTAGTATGTGTTATGGGGTTGGGACATATCAAGGAATTTGGGACTATTAAATTTTAAACTGGCCAGCTAAACTAAAGGACATGGTTCTGGGATAACTCTTCTTGAGAAGCTAAACTAAAGGACAGACACACCTTGAGAAGTAAGGGAGATAAGCCCATTTGGCATGGCTGCTGCCTGGTCAGTGACAAGGGAGAGAGGTAACTCCAGAAATCAGACTACCCCTCACCTGACTTTTCCTGACCCTCCCCCAATAAGGGCTCAGGTGATAACCCCATCTACCATCTATCTACAAAAGCTTCTGCCTTTCTCCTGTTAGAGAAGATAGGTATCTCAGAGAATGGTCTCTGAATCATCTCCCCTTGAGAGAAGTCCTTGCCTTCTTTCTTGGTCTCCTTTCTCTAGTGCCTAAATAAAAGATTATTTTATTCTAATTGGAATCGTGTGTGAGAGGGTGATGTAGGAGGCAAAAAAGGGGTTAACAGAAAAACCTAAGACCCAAGTTGATCTGAACTCTAAGAGGGATCCAGACCCCAGCTAATGGATAACTTAAGACTGGTCTTCATTAATACGAGTCAGGGCCTAGGTTCTCACTACCCCCCACATTAATCAGCACTCATAACAAGAACATACAGAGGCAGGTCATAGAGAACTTAACTATAACAATGATACACAGACAGGGTATAGAAATTCAAACTTATAAATGAAAATATTTTGAAACTAACCATGGGAATAAAAAAGTGACATGCTCAGAAAAGGCTAAATTTGTTCCCAGATTCACCTTATGGCATGTAAACCCCTAAAACACACCTCCACAGAAAAAGGTACCCGCCTCAGGGGTTAGCTTAGGACCCCAGGAACTCCAAATTAGGATAGGCCCTCCCCTGTACCTCTCTAAGGAGGATATTATTATAATGAGACTGATAATCAATTTATCCATACTATAAATAGAACTTTCTTTTCTTTCCCTATTCGAGAGATACCTTTCCACTTTTCTGGTTCTCTCCCTGTGGTCACTTACAGTATTGCAATAAAACTTGGGAAACTGAGTCACTGAGTCTTGTAATTCTTTTGGGACCACTCACGATCAATTTGATCTTAATTCCATCCCACATCAAGGGTGTAATTCTTTTTTTTTTTAAATCATAAAAGTATTTTATTATTTTCCAGTTACATGTGATAACTACAAATTTACTGAGAACTGCCTGATCCCCACCCAGGCAGGTGAATTGCCTGGGGCTGACGGGTCTTTGTCAATTCCAGACTCTTGATAGACTTATGGACCTTCCCCACCTTACTCCCTGGACTTTATGTTATTATGTAAAAGGGTCCACCTACATTAAGTAGTTTCTATTTAGAGTTAAGTAGCATCTATAATTAACTCAGGAACAGTTTTATATATATATATATATATATATATATATATATATATATATATATATATATATGTAGGTATGTATATATGTGTATGTATACATATATGTGTATATGTGTATATGTATATATAGTTTCTTTTGTCAAAGATTCATTTAGGTTATATATGTACAATCACATTAAACATATTTCTACATTAGTCATGTTGTGAGAGAAGAATCAGAACATAAGGGAAAAAACTCAAAAAAGAAAAAAAAGTAGAAACGGTGTGATTCAATCTGCATTCAGAATCCACTGTTATTTTTTTTGGATGTGGAGAACATTTTCCATCATGAATTCTTTGGAATTGTCTTGGATCATTGCACTGCTGAGAAGAGCCAAGCCTATCACAGTTGATCATCACACAATGTTGCAGTTGCTGTGTATAATGTTCTCCTGGTTCTGCTCACTTCATTCAGTATCAGTCCACTTAAGTCCAGGTTTTTCTGAAATCTGCCTGCTCATCATTTCTTACAGCACAATAGTATTCCAGTACATTCATAGACCACAATTTGTTCAACCATTCCCCAATTGATGGGCATTTCCAATTCTTTGCCAGAGGTTGTAATTCTTTAAAGAGTACCCCCAAAGGACCCATACCATCACCAATTACCCCCATGACAGTTTGCCTCGGTTTCTGCTGTCAGCAGCTGGAAAATGTTTCATTTTTCAATACTAATAACATGTAGGGGAGATGGTAGGAAAAGGGGGAGAGTATTAAAAGGGGTGTGGGAAGAAGGGAAGGCTTATTTTGGAGGTGGAAGAAGGTTCTACTAATGAATGCTCCTATGGGGTTTAGATGAGGACCTTACAGTGGACTAGGGTTGGGCAGAAAGTCTACTTGTCCTGGGATCGGGGGAAGTTGGAACCCCTGGGGGCAACTGGCACCAGGAGGAATGGGAGAGCATGAACACAGGGAGATTCCAAGGAAACTATAATTAAAAAAAAAAGAAAGATCAACAAGAGAGACTATGTATCAGTGATGGGGAAAGGACCCTACCATGGGACAGTGTCCTCTCTGACACCTGATATAATTGGCATTGTTCTGAGAGTGAGGTTCAAGGAATAAGGAGATTCCTGGGGTGAGCCCTACAAAGCAGAGGTAGAAAGTGCCTAGAATGGATACTTTGAAAGCTTTGGGGTTTTGTTTTTGTTTTTGTTTTTTTGTAGGGCAATGGGGGTTAAGTGACTTGCCCAGGGTCACACAGTAAGTGTCAAGTTTCTGAGGCCAGATTTGAACTCAGGTACTCCTGAATCCAGGGCCAGTGCTTTATCCACTGAGCCACCTAGCTGCCCCCATTTTGAAAGCTTTGATTGTTTGAAGAATACAGAGAAGAGAAAGAAACCATATAATTATAGGGGTCATGAATCAGAGAATGAGGACTAGAGTAAAAAGAAAGAAAAGATAGACAATGAAAGGAGTGATAGAAACTGGAAAGGAGCACAAAAAATGAAATTTTAAAAACTAACGAACAAGACTAGCTGAAGGGTAGGACAGGTAGAGGGAATCTACCTTACTAACTAAGAGGAAAAAGGAGGGAGAAGAAATATATAACCAGGTAAATGCAGGAGGGAAAAAGGAATCAATAAACAAAGCCCTAAAGTGTGTAAGAAAATAATGGGTTTTGACAATGCCCAAAGGCCCCAGCTTGAGGGGATTAATTTGGACTGATTGGATTGACTGAGAGTGATTGAATTTGCTGATTAACTCACTTAAAATTAATTCAATTGAAGCCACAACTGCCTGGTCCTCAGGAGGGTGTGTTCTCAGAGACTGTGGACTTTGACCTCAACACAGGACCACCCTCAAGTCCAGTGAACCAATGGATTTGGGTGATACTAGCCAATTAGCTTGAAGCAGTGTGGAAGGACTGCCTCTCCTTGGGACACAGAGCATGCTCAGTTTGTCTCTTGAATAGGCTGGTGGTGGAGAAACTGAAGAAGAACCAGGCGAGGCTGGAATGCTAGACTAAATAGGCCTTTTCTTAACTTTTTGACCCAGGTGTTCTCTCTCTTTTTTTTTTTTATAATAAATGCTTAATGCCCAAAAACTGATGCTAAAGTTTCTAGTTTATAAATAAACCCTAGCTAGCTTTCCCTACTCTTGGGACAGGAATAAGGTGACCACACTTTTAATTTAAAATGACACACGTGAAAGTCGTAAAAAACAAGAAGAGGCAATCAGGGATGCAGTGAAGGGAGCCAGTAGGAACAGGGCCGCTTTAAAAAAATTTTGAAGTTGCTGAAAAACATAAACATAATACTGTGTTTATAGCAGAAGAGGGAGGAAGGGAATCATGAAACAAGAACAAATTTAGAGGCAGATGAGAAAAATATATACTGAATGCTTATAGAGTTTTTTTCTTTTGTTTCGTTTTGTTTTGGGTTTTTTGGGGAGGCAATTGGGGTTAAGTGACTTGCCCAGGGTCACACAGCTAGGAATTGTCAAGTGTCTGAGGCCAGATTTGAACTCAGGTCCTCCTGAATCCAGGACGGGTGCTTTATCCACTGCACCACCTAGCTGTCCCCCGAATGCTTATAGTTTTAAATGTGAGTGGACTAAACAATCCAATAAAGTAAAAAAGGGTGACATATTGGATAAGAAAACAAAACCCTACTATCTGTTGCCTACAAGAAAGATATCTTAAAAACTGAAACATACACAAAATAAAACTATGGGGATGGGAAAAAATTTATTATGTATCAAGTGAATCCAAAAAAGCAGGAGTTCCCATCATGATATAAGACATAAAAAATATTCAAAAAATAAAAAGAGATAAGCAATAAAACTATATTTTAGGGGAAACTAGGTGGCACAGTGGATAGAGCATTGGCCCTGGAGTCAGGAGGACCTGAGTCCAAATCCAGCCTCAGACACTTGACACTTACTAGCTGTGTGACCCTGGGCAAGTCACTTAACTCTCATTGCCTGGCCAAAACAAAAACAAACAAACAAACAAACAAAAAACCCCTATATTTTACTGAAAGGAACTATAGACAATGAAACAATATGGTATCAGAAATAAACTTACACACTCCAAATGTGTTAATATCCAAATTCATAAATAGAAAACTAGAGACTTAAGAACCTGAAATATTCATTTTACAAAATTAGAAACCCCCAAAATAAACCTACAATTAGCACAAAAGAAGAAATGTTAAAAATTAGGGAGGAAATTGATAGATTGGAAACAAAAAACTCATAGAAATTATAAATAAAATTAAAACCTGGTTTTTTGAAAAGACTAGTAAAATTAATAAGCCCTTAGCTAATCTGATTTAAAAAAAGAGAGCAGAAAATCTAATGGATAAAATAGTAAATGAGTAATGTAAAATCACAGCAAAACCAGAAAGAAATACAAAGAATAATCAGAACACATTATACACAGTTATATACTAACAAAACTGAGAACATAAAAGAAGTAGAGGAATATCTTCAGAAATAGAAAATCCCCAAATTATCCTATCAAACAGACTACATCGATGTATTTAAGAAATCATTCATTATGATCAAGAGGGACTTATGCCAGGGATGATTCAACATTAGGAAAACAATCAATCCAATTAATTGTGGAAATTTATTTTGATTTGGGGATCCTACCTTTAGGCTGAGATTAGAAAGCCTTAGACTCTCAGGGTCTCTTCTGTGTGGGAGGGGCTGGTGGCCCTCCCCCCTCTGTTTCAGTTGAGCCAGAAAGCCCTGTGGGCTGTGTAAGACACAGACAGCTGGGGGAAAGAAGCCCCCAGCTCCCTCTGACCTGAGCGGAGGTATCTGAGAGATGCTGGACTCTGGCATAGCCTGTGCTGAGGCATGTGAAGCTGGAGCGCACCGCCCCCTACCCCCCACCACCCACAGCTCTGGCTGGCGGATTAGCTTGGTCTGTGGGGGCACAGGAAGCCCCGAGATTTGAGTGCAGAGAAGAAAAGGTATATATAGACCTGGGAGTTAGACTTGAAGGGGGCTGAGGAGATTAGAGAGGTTCTGACAGATGGGAGCAGACAAGGACGGAGCGGTTCAGGCGGACAAGGACGGACGAGAGAGGCTGAGAAGAGATTCGGACAAGGAGACGGGGGACGAGATGAACAGTAACGCAGGACTAGGAGCAAGGAGGAAAGGCTGGCGGACAAGATTAGATGGGCAGCAAAGGCAACAGAGGGCAGACGGACGGAGCAGACAGACAGAAGGTCAGTGAGAGAGAAACACAGGGGTTCAGCAGTGGCAGTAAGGAGAGGAAAGTTAGAAGCAGGGGGATTTACAAAGTGAAAGGGGCTCAGAGTTAGAATAAAGTATAACGTGCCCTGAGGCTGGAGGCGGCTAAGGCCCTTATTGTATTCAAAAAGTTTGAAGCACAGCAGGTGGGAAAGAGATGCAGTGGAAAGAGACACACCGCAATGCAGTCAGGTTGTATATTTTATTTCCCTGTATTCTTAATTTTAAATAGTATCTCATAAATAAACTCTGCTTTGATTATTTAGTTGAGAGGCTTCTTAATATTTTGCTTATCAATTGGGAGTGGAGCAGTGTGGTGGAACTTTAGAAACGGCCCATACTAAATTAATAGCAGTCAGATAGCCAAATAGTCAACAGTCCCAGAATTAGTACCCCAATCAAATTAGTCCCCCCAAATTAGCCCTAGTCATTTAAAATATTCTCACATTTGAATGGCAACCATGAAGGGATTTACGGCCCAATTATAATTTTCCAAAACTTATCATTTTTCATATAGTTATAATTTTTCATAAATCCAATTATATAATTTTCCATGTTAGATATAGCTATTAATAATAAATTGTTTTTTACATAATCATATTAAAAACCAATGCTGGGGCAGATAGATGGCACAGTAGATAAAGCACTGGCCCTGGATTCAGGAGGACCTGAGTTCAAATCCGGCTTCAGACACTTGAGTCTTACTAGCTGTGAGACTCTGGGCAGGTCACTTAACCCTCATTGCCCCAGGGGAAAAAAACAATGAATGCTTCCAAAAACACATGCTCATCTCAATATATGCAGAAAAAGCCTTTGACAATGTACAACATTTTCCTGCTGAAAAAATCTACAAACTATAGGCATAAGAGGACTATTTTTAATATAATGAAAGGCATCTATCCAAAACCAAAAACAAGCATCATATGCAATGTGGATCCACTAATACCTCTTCCAATAAATAAGAGAGTGAAGCAAGAATGCCCACCCTTCCCACTATTATTTGATACAGTTCTTGAGATACTAACAATAGCAATGAGAAAGGAATTAAAAGACTAAAGATAGGGAATCAACAAAGATACTAATTGAGACAATAACCTCAGCAAAGTTGCAGGCTACAAAATAAATCCTCAAAAATCAACATAATTTATCCATAATGATAACAAAACATAAAAAGGAAAATCTTATTTCAAATAACTACAAAATGCATAAGATATTTGTGGATCAACCTCCCAAAGAACACAAAAGATTTGTATAGATTGAATTACAAAGTGCTTCTTAAAGATATAAAGCACAACCTAAATCACTGAAAGAATATTCAGTGCTCATGGCTAGGTTGTTCCAATATAATAAAAATGACAATACTACCAAAACTAATTCAAACTTTTAATTCTATACCAGTCAAATTACCAAGGGAATACTTTGTGGAACTTGATAAAATGATAAGAAAATTCATTTGGAGGGGCAGCTAGGTGGTGCAATGGATAAAGCACCGGCCCTGGGATTCAGAAGGACTTGAACTCAAATCCAGCCTCAGACACTTGTCACTTATAGCTGTGTGACCATGGGCAAGTGACTTAACCATCATTGCCCCACCCCCAAAAAAAATTCATTTGGAAAAAGAAAAGATATAGAATATCAAAGAAAAGGATGAAAAGAAGTAAGGAGGAAGGGGCACTAGTACTTGTAGACCTCAAACTATATCATAAAGCAACAGTTATCAAAATCATCCGCTACCGTTTAAAGAATAGAAAGATAGATTAATGGAATAGACTAGATGAGAAAGATTCAAAAACAAAAGAACTCAATAACCCAGTTTTTTATAAAGTGAAAGCATAAATTACCTAAGGGGGAACTCCCTATTTCATAAAAATTTCTAGGAAAAAAGGAAAGCAGTCTGGCAGAAATTGGCTTAGAAGACCACATTCCACAATACATTCCAAATGAATATGTGACCTTAGTATTAAAGATCATACTATTTTTAAAAATTAGAAAAGAAACAGACCATATACCTCTCACAATTATAGGTAAGAGATATATTCTTTTTTTTTTTTTTTGGTCTTTTTGCAGGGCAATGGGGTTTAAGTGACTTGCCCATGGTCACACAGCTACTAAGTGTCAAGTGTCTGAGGCTGGATTTGAACTCAGGTACTCCTGAATCCAGGGCTGGTGCTTTATCCACTGCACCATCTAGCCACCCCTAAGAGATGTATTCTTAAACAAAGAGAGAGAGGTAATTAATTACAAAAGATAAAATAGATAACTTCGATTAGTTGAAACTGAAGAGCTTTTACAAGACAACATTAACACATCTAGGATAAGAAAGGAAGTGGTCAAATATGAAAAAAAATTTCTGTCAAATTTCCCTGATAAAGTTTGGTATCCAAGATATTTACATATATATGCATGCATGCATTTATACATACATACATGTATGCAATTCATATATGCATGTGTGTATAAATGCACATATATACATGCGTGCATGTTTGATATATGATTAAATTTTATTTTTAATATATTTTAATATAAAACAAGCATTTCCATAATATTACAATAAAAAAGATGATTGTACATGAAAACTGCAAATCTGCTATTTACAACTTGCTATTCCTTTCAAATATACAACAAAATTATCATGTACATTTTTTTTCTTCCCTTCCCCTTCCCCCCAACCTAAAGATGGCTACCATTAGATATAGATGGCTAAATACAAATAGGTGCATGTATGTATGTGTGTATGTAAAATTATTCTGTATATGTATTGATCAGTTCTTTCTCTGGATTCAGATAGCATCTTTCTTCATATATCCTTTATAGTTAATTTGGGTATATGTAATAGCCAAAATGACTTATTTGTTCAAGTCATTCTTTTTTTTTTTTTAGTGAGGAAATTGGGGTTAAGTGACTTGCCCAGGGTCACACAGCTAGTAAGTGTTAAGTGTCTGAGGCCGGATTCAAACCCAGGTACTCCTGACTCCAGGGCTGGTGCTCTATCCACTGCGCCACCTAGCTGCCCCTCAAGTCATTCTTTTTTTTGGGGGGGGGGGCAATGGGGGTTAAGTGACTTGCCCAGGGTCACACAGCCAGTAAGTGTCAAGTGTCTGAGGCCGGATTTAAACTCAGGAACTCCTGAATCCAGGGCTGGTGCTTTATCCACTGCGCCACCTAGCCACCCCCAAAGTTGGGTTTTTTTCTTTGGTTTTTGTTTGGTTTTTGCAGGGCAATGGGGGTTAAGTGACTTGCCCAGGGTCACACAGCTAGTAAGTGTCAAGTGTCTGAGGCTGGCTTTGAACTCACGTCCTCCTGAATCCAGGGCCAGTGCTTTATCCACTGAGCCACGTAGCTGCTCCCTCAAGTCATTCTTAAAACAATATTGATGTTACTGTAAACTGTTCTCTTGGTTCTGCTCATTTCACTCTTCATTATTTCATGCAATTCTTTCCATATTTTTCTAAAATTTAGCTCATCATTTCTTATAGCACAGTAATATTCTATCACAATCATCTACCACACCTTATTCAGCCATTCCCCAATTGATGGGCATCCCTGCAATTTCCACTTCTTTGCCATCACAAAGGGCACTGCTTGGGGACAGCTAGGTGGCATAGTGGATAGAGCACTGGCCCTGGAGTCAAGAGGACCTGAGTTCAAATCTGGCCTCAGACACTTGACACTTACTAGCTGTATGACCCTGGGCAAGTCACTTAACCCTCATTGTTTCCCCCTGCCACACCAAAAAAAACAAAAGCGCTGCTGCAAACATTTTTGAAGCATATAGGTTCTTTTCCTTTTCCCTTAATTATCTTTGGTAATAGACAAAGTAGTGTTATTTTGGGACCAAAGGGTATAGGTAGTTTAATAACTCTTTTTTTTTAATAGAATTTTATTTTCCAAAATATATGTAAAAACAAATTTTAACATCAATTAAAAAAAAATTGTTCCAACTTCTCTTCCCATCCTCACCCACTAGAACGCAAGCATTTCAAAATAAATTATACATGAGTAGTCATGGAAAATATTCCCACATTAGCTAGGTTGTGAGAAAAAAACAGTCAAAAAACTCCCAAAACTTCAGACTGAGGAATTGTCAAAGGGAAAAAACATTTTTTTAAAAAATGTGTTTCCAAGGGCAGCTAGGTGGCGCAGTGGACAGAGCACCGGCCCTGGAACCAGGAGCACCCGAGCCCAAATCCGGCCCCAGACACCCAACACCCACCAGCCGCATGACCCCGGGCAAGCCACCCAACCCCAATTGCCTCACCAAAAAAGAAAAAAAAAAGAAAAGAAAAAAAATGTGTTTCCATCTATTTTCAGATACTATCACTTCTTTCTCTGTAGATGGGTTGCCATTTTCATAAGTCCTTCAGGGTTATATTGGACCATTGCCTTGCTGAAAATAACCACATGCTTCCCAGCAGTTCATTTTACACTATTGCTGTTATTTTGTATGCGGTGCATTTCACTCTGCTTCAGTTCATGTAGGTCTTTCCAGGTTTTTCTAATAGTATCCTGTTCATCATAACCTAAATAATGTACCTTAAACTTGACAAAGAATTTTCTTCATATTAGCCCAGCAAAGTCATCATAACTATTTCCCTCCATCCTATTCCCTTCCCATGATATTTACCCTATTTTCTATCTTCTTTTAAACTATTTACTTCTGACTGTCCCCTCCCCTACTCTGCACTCCCTTTTTTTTCACCCTTCCTTCCTTATCCTCTTCCCCTCATACTTTCCTATAAGGTTAAATAGATTACTCCTCCCAACTGGGTGTGAATGTTATTCCCTCCGTGAGCCAACTCTGATGAGTTTAAGGTCTTTGAGCTAATTCTATGTTCCAAATTTTCTTCCTCCCTCTCTCCTCAACCCTCCCTATGAAATCAAGCAATTCAATATTTCATACTTGTGCCTTTATGCAGAACATCTTCACCTTCCTTGAAAGTATTTTGCTTTTTACTACTCTCTCCCAGAATCTAAAAATATGGAACGCTTCACGAATTTACGTGTCAATCTTGCGCAGGGGCCATGCTAATCTTCTCTGTATCGTTCCAATTTTAGTATATGTGCTGCCGAAGTGAGCACAGTTTAATAACTCTTGAACATAATTCCAGATTTTTCTCCAAAATGGTTGGATCAGTTTACAATTCCACTGACAGTGAATTAGTATGCCAATTTTTCCACATCCCCTCCAATATTTGTCATTTTCTGTTAGGTGTAATTTGTTAGGTGTAAAATGATATCTCAACATTGTTTTAATTTGCATTTTCCTAATCAATAAGGATTTAGAAACGGGCAGCTAGGTGGCGCAGTGGATAGAGCACCAACCCTGGAGTCAGGAGTACCTGAGTTCAAATCCGGCCTCAGACACTTAACACTTACTAGCTGTGTGACCCTGGGCAAGTCACTTAACCCCAATTGCCTCACTTAAAAAGAAAAAAAAAGGATTTAGAGTATTTTTGTAGGACTATAAATTATTTTGATTTTTTAATATGAGTCATTCCCCAATTGACAAATGGTCAAAGGATATGAACAGGCAGTTTTCTGATGAAGAAATCTCTCAACATCTTTGGGAGATAGATGATAGAGTAGATACAGTGCTGGGCCTGGAGTCAAGAAGATCTGAGCCCAAATCCAGGCTCAGAAACCTAGTAGCTGTGTGACCCTGGGCAAGTCTCTTAACTTCAGTCTCTTCAAAGTCTTGTTATTCAGTTGTTTCAGTCGTGTCTGACTTTTTGTGACCCCATTTGGGATTTTCCTGGCAAAGATACTGGAGTGGTTTGCTATTTCCTTTTCCAGTTCATTTTACACATGAGGAACTGAGGGTCACACAGCCAGTAAGTGTCTGAGGCCAGATTTGAAATCAGAAAGATGAGTCTTCCCAACTCCAGGCCCAGAACTCATCCATTGTACCACCTAACTAACCTCCTCTTCAGTTTTTTTGTTTTGTTTTTGTGGGGCAATGGGGGTTAAGTGACTTGCCCAGGGTCACACAGCTAGTAAGTGCCAAGTGTCTGAGGCCGGATTTGAACTCAGGTCCTCCTGAATCCAGGGCTGGTGCTTTATCCACTGCACCACCTAGCTGCCCCCCTTAAGTTTTAATACGGGGATAATTATAGTGCTTACTGGGGGCAGCTAGGTGGCTCAGTGGCCACCTAGATTCAGGAGTACCTGAGTTCACATCTGAGCTCAGACACTTGACACTAACTGTGTGACCCTGGGCAAGTCACTTAACCCTCATTGCCCCATTTAAATTAAAAAAAATAATAGTGCTTACCTTACAAGTTTGTGAAGTGCTCAGCACAGTGCCTGGAACATGGTGGATACTATATAACTATTTATTCCTTTCCCTTGGTGCTGTTATTGTCCCTCTTTTACAGATGAGGGAACTGAGGCAAAAAAAATTAAGTGATTTGCCCAGGGTCACACAGCTAGTAACTATCTGAGGCTACATTTGAATCAAGGTCTTCCTGATTCTAGGCCTCTTATTAATAAGCATTTTAATCTGTTCCGACCTCTACTTGCCCCTCCCCCGGGCTGTACCAGCTAAAATTAAGGTAAACCGAGGGATGAAGTTCCAATTGTGATCCATTTATTAATAAAGCACAAATTTACCAGTAAATAATATCTAAACTTCCTCAGCAAAGCTAAGACACTAAACGAGGGAGATAGCCCCCTTTTTTTTAGTGAGGCAATTGGGGTTAAGTGACTTGCTCAGGGTCACACAGCTAGTAAGTGTTAAGTGTCTGAGGCCGGATTTGAACTCAGGTACTCCTGAATCCAGGGCCGGTGCTCTATCCACTACGCGATAACCCTCTTTTATAGTTTTGGGAAGTACAGAAGAAAGAACAGGGTTTAGCAGGCAGGGACCAAGTTATGATAGATTAAAAGAACTCAATATCACAAATGGCAAAAATCAATATGATTGGTCCCAGGGCCAATATGATTGTTTGCAGATTGGAAGTCAGGGGCTAGCAACAACCCCCTCCTTCCCTCCTGTGACTAAGAAATGTTTATTGTTTGAGTCCACCTGGAAGATTAATGTTAATGGACCAGAAGTCTTTGGCTAGCAAACCAGATATCCTTGAAAAATAGCTTGGTGGCATAAAGATACCAGAGTAGACTCCCTGGTGTCTGCCCACATGCCTCAAGGTTACCAGATTTCCTTGAGGCAAGAATAGAACAATGATTAGCAGGAGAACGTGGATTTTGAAACTTAACTCATTACAAGCCAGCTAAATTTCTGAACTAAGGTTAGAGACAAAGAACCAAGACTTGGACAGTAACAGGACAAAATAATTATAAATAGGATCAATAAAAAAAAGGACACAGAATTATTCTGACATTCAGAGCAAACTTAGAAAGAAAAAGAACGCACTTGTAAATAGTTACATAGTCTGGCAAAACAAATTCATCACACAAGACATGTGTCTTTCTGCATTCTAAGTTCATCCCCTCTGATTCGGGAGGGAGGTGAGTGACGCATATCATTCCTTTGCATTTGTGTTTTATCATTGGGCTGAACAGAGTTCTACTGTCTTTCAAAGTTGTTTTTCCCTATGTGTTGTCATTGTATGAATTGTTCTCTTCCTTCTCAATTCACTTGGGCATCAGTTCCTAGGTTCTTGCTTCCTCTGAAATGGGCACAGCAGAGCCCTTTGAGAGGTTTGGAGGCAAAAAGGGAAGCTCTCACTCCTGATGAGGCCAAGAAGCTGTCATTAAAACTCACCTGGAGGGATTTGTTTTTTGTTTTGTTTTGTTTTTCAAAGCAAGGCCCAGATGCATGGCTACTCCCACAAGGATAACTCAGCCTCTGCTTTAATGAAAAGCAGCCAGCCCCTCTGCCACTCTGCTCCCTATCTGCCTGTCCTTGATTGCCGGTCCTCAGTACATATACAACCAAGGTGTCAGATTGAAGATTAGTGGCCACAAGCTCTGTCCCCAACATTGCTCTTTCTGTCCTGATCTGCCCTTCTAGACTTTGTGAAACTCTCATCATCCAGCCCAACTTGTCTAGGGCCAGCAAACCTCTCCTTTCTTGTTTTTTGTTTTGTTTTGTTTTGAGGCAATTGGGGTTAAGTGACTTGCCTAGGGTCACACAGCTAGTAAGTGTCTGAGGCCAGATTTGAACTCAGGTCCTCCTGACTCCAGGGCTGGTGCTTTTTCCACTGCACCACCTAGCTGCCCCCAAACCTCTTCTTTCTTAAAAGAGGAAACTGAGGCTCTGGGTGCAGTGATTTACCCAAAGTCACCCCCAGTGACAGAATCAGAACTAGAAGCCAGTTTTCTTATCTCCTAACCAGTCCTTTCCTAGATCCTGACCTAGTATGCATAGTTGAACCCCACTATCCATTTTCTCTCTGTATTGATGCAAAGATTATATCCACTAATGGGAATAATAGGGGTAGCCAGTTGGTGCACTGGATAGAGTGCTGGGGCGGAAGTCAGGAAGACTCAACTTCCTGAGTTCAAATCTGGCCTCAGTCACTTACTACCTGTGTGACTTTGGGCAATTCACTTAACTCTATTTGCCTCAATTACCCTGTATGTGAAATGAGCTGGAGAAGGAAATGGCAAACCACTCTAGTATCTCTGCCAAGAAAACCCGAAACTGGGTCAGAAAGAGTCTCACATGACTGAAATAACTGAACAACAAATAGGAATAATGAACTTCACACCTGGGAGCCAAGATAGTAGATTAGCCGGGCAGTATAGCCAATCCCCCTCAATAAAGACTCCCCTAAAAACACCTAGAAAATTCACCAGACCAAATCCTGATAGGGAAATCCAGAAAAGATCACAGTGAGTTATTTGTCTAGCCCAGGTCCACATTTGGCAGAAAGGTCTACAGACACTGAGGACAACGTTGGGCCAGGAGCACTGTATGTGAAGAACTCCAGCACCCAAGGAGACACTGGGCACTGGGGCAAGAGGAGATCCCGCACCCATACTGGGGCACCACCCACCTAGGGGCATCGTGAAAGGGATAGGTACCAACTGGGAGCTTTATCATCTACTATCCAGTTCCAGGTCATAGATCCAGGTATGGTGTATCCAGGTAGAGAGGCCCTGGGTGGTTTACTGAGAAAGAAGGAAGTTCAGAAGCAAGCAGCAGCAGTGGGGCTCAGACCCCAGGAGTAGCAAAGGGTCTTAGTTCCAGCATCTAGCTCAGCCTACAGAGGAATAACTAGGGTAGGAATCTGAAACCAAAGTAAAAGCAACATTTCTGTTATTCTGAACCAACAAAACTCTCAAGCTGGTTGATAGAGACTGAATCTAACAGCTGTCTATTGTTGCTCAGACAGAAACCCAGGTTAGAAACTTGCATAGCTTAAACAAATGGGATGTTTGGGGGGGGGGCAGCAATCAGATGTTGCATTGTATCTGACTACTTTGGCAGCACTGAAAGTGTACAGTCTTATCCCTGAGATTCTAGAGCCTGACTATAAAAGCACAATACTCAATACTCCAAGAAAGCAGCAATAGTACAAATCCAGACCATCTTTCCAAAAGTGTGTAGGGCCCATACCTAGCATCAAGTCTGAAGTCAGGAAGTAGGCTGGAAGAATGAGCAAACAAACAAAAAAAGAATCCCATCATAAAAAGATATTACAGTGAAAGGGAAGCTCTACATACAATCCCAGAATGACCGCCAAAAATCTACAAGCAGTGTCTCAGAGAAAAACACAGGTTGGGCACAAAATCAACTAGAATTCCTGGAAGAGATGAAGCAAAAGTTTTGGGTTTTTAAAAAAAAATTATAAGGGAAATGAGAGTACTTGAGGAAAAAAATTAGAAAACAAATGAGAGCTATGAAAGAAAGAATTGGAAAGGGAATAAAAAGTTTAGCACAAAAGATACAAAAGATAGCCGCCCCCGGCTCTGTTATCTTAAGAGAAGGATTGGAAGAAAGGGAAAGAGGAATACACAGAGGCAGGGAGGGAGAAAAAAAGTGAAGGAAAATTATCTCACAAGTAGAAGTCTTTAAAAGGGGCGGCTAGGTGGTGCAGTGGATATAAGCATTGGCCCTGGAGTCAGGAGGGACCTGAGTTCATATTTGACCTCAGACACTTGACACTTACTAGCTGTGACCCTGGGCAAGTCACTTAACCAACCCAATTTCCCTGCCCCCCCCAAAAAAAGAAGTAGCCCTATAAAAGCACAAGTAAAAGTCTTTATAAAGAGGAGGGGATTGGGGAGCTACTGACTCCATCTTCAGTTTCACTTTCATCTCATGTTGTTCTTTGTCCTTTGTTCTTGAAAAGGACCATGACATCAGGGTGATGTCATGACTTGCATACTGAAGATGGCCCTGGATGTTTTTAGGCAACTGGGGTTAAGTGACTTGCCCAGGGTCACACAGTTGCTACGTGTCTGAGGTCAGATTTGAACTTAGGTCTTCCTGACTCCAGACCCAGCACTCTAGCTACCTAGCTGCCTCAAGAATACTCAGGAGTACAGAAAAGAAAACTCATAGTTAAGAAACATGTGTTTAACAAGATATATGTAATATAAAGCAAAGCTTCTTGAACTGTGGATCATGACCCCATATGGTGTCGAGTAACTGAATGTGGGGGTCAAGAAAAATTTGGTAACAGTAAAAGGTTATGTATACCTATTTTATATACCTGGTGTTGCATAAAAGGGGTTGAGTGGAAAAAGTTTAAGAAGCCCTGACATAAAGTACTGAACAGATAAATAAAGCAAGACATAGGTGACATATGGTACTGACAATTAGAACCATATATCAGTTTTATATATATATATAGAGAGAGAGAGAGAGAGAGAGAGTGAGTGTGAGTGAGTAAGTGAGTGAGTGCGTGAGTACAGGCCATTAGCTATGGAAAGAAACATCTGTTCAAACAGGAAACAGGGTATATAGGGAGTTCTTCATAGAAAAGCACTATTATATTTTTTGCTTTCCCAGTAAACTATGAGTCTTGTGATTACTTAAAACCAAAATGTATTTACTTAGGTTCAAAGTTAACAAAACTACATTTCAGCCATAAGTTCATATTGTGTCTCAAGATATTAGCTGATAGCGTGACATTTAAAAATTAAGGTAGGGGCAGCTAGGTGGCACAGTGGATAAAGCACCAGCCCTGGATTCAGGAGGACCTGAGTTTAAATCTGGCCTCAGACACTTAACGCTTACTAGCTGTGTGACCCTGAGCAAGTCACTTAACCCCTAATTGCCTCACACACACAAAAAATTAAACTGAATTCTTTAAAAAAAAATTAAGGTAGGCAATGTGTTGCAATGGATATAACACTGGCTCTGAAGTCAGAGAACTTGGGTTCTAATCCTACTTCTGATACCACCCTTGTGACCTCAGGTGAGTTGTTTAACCTTTTCATTTCCTTCATCTGTAAAATGGGGGGGGAGGGGGAATATGCTGGCTCTAAGGTTCTTTATGATCCTAAATTTTTGCGACCAAAAACAATGTTAGTCATCTATAAAAATACTCACATATGCACATAAATCCAGAATTCTTACATTAAAAATTGATTGAGTTTCAGTGGATTTTGAACCCATTTGTTAAAAATATAAACATGTTAACACCTAATTAGTTTGTAAGAATTACCAATTGACATGAGAGCAGATGGAAATCTACTACACAGATTTCAACAAAAACTTTTACATGATTGGTGAATGAGATTTAAAACAACAGTGTGATGATGTGTTAAGTACAGTGTCAACAAAGCCCTTCTTCCATTTAAATCTATGTGCCTTTGTCTTGTATTTTTATCACTTATGATAGCCATCAACACCAAGTATTGACACAAACTGAACTTGAATTAACCTCATCACCAAACATTAAACTAAGTTGTTCACAAATAAAGAAGCATATTCAATCACATTGCTCTTACTGCTTTTTGTTGCAAAAGTAAAAAAGGATTTTTGTAACATTAAAATAATTTTGTAAAATTATTTTAAAACCTTTGTGTATTTCATCTATTACATTTAATTTCTATTTTCATGTATATCTTATAATGCACATGTTAGTGCAATAACACATATGTATAAATAAATGTATATATGTTGGGATGTATAGTCAAAAAATCTTTAATGATGAAGTGCACAAACAGTTTGGGAACCACTTAACTATACCTCACTATCTTTCTCAACAGTTGATTATGAAGGGCAGCTAGGTGGTGAAGTGGATAAAGTACCACTCCTGGATTCAAGAGGATCTGAGCTCAAATAGGCCCCCAGACACTTGACACTTACCAGCTGTATGACCCTGGGCAAGTCACTTAACCTCATTGCCCTACAAAAACAAAACAAAACAAAACAAAAAACCAGTTGATTGTGGAAGTCATCTACGTGGTGCAGTGGATAGAGTACCAGCCCTGGAGTCAGGAGGACCTGAGTTCAAATTTGACCTCAGACATTTGACACTTAAAAGCTGTGTGACCCTGGGCAAGTTACTTAACCCTGATTGCCTCTTTTTTTTTTTTAAAGTCTTCAAGACTTAAGAACTCAAGCAATTCAATTTAAGTTGTTGAATATTACCTTGATCAAACTTTCAGTTTCAAAGATATTTTGAAATATTTCACTAAGGCTTTTCTAATTTGAGGATTGAATTTAATCTTTTTTAATTTAAAGAAGATCTGCAGTGTATTCACTTTCCTTTGTGGGCTATGTTCATTAAAATTTCCTTACCCTAAAGAAAAAAAAAAAAAGAAATTCCCTCTGTCAGTGTAGGCAGACACCTTCTCTACAATGTATAGTCTCAGCAAGTTGCCTGGGGCTCTGAGAGGCTCAGGAAGGGTCACTCAGCCAAGATTTACTATAGACAGGACAGATACCCACCTCTATCAGAGACCGAGGCCAGCTCTCTATCCACTATGACACTAATCCTTGAAATTCATTCACCCTAACTGAGTAAGATCAAACAAGTCGCATTTCAAAATGCCAATTAGGATTCTGAAATCGGATTTTTCTTGGAAAAGAGAGATAACTGACTTGGAGAGGACCAATAATACTAAGTGTGATTCACTTGAACCAGATTAATTTTGTGGTTTGGTTTTGGGGTGTTTTTTCCACTCTTCACCTGCTGACACTATTGGCAAGACCTAATTGATGTGCCAACAGTAATTTGGGGATTTTTTAAAACCGTAAATATCTCTCCAAATAATCATGCTAGCCTAGTGGCATGAGATTAAATTCCCAGCCTTAGTTCCACAAGCAAAAATTTCAGAAAGGTCTCCTTAATACTTGAATACTGGCAAAATGGAGCTGTGCCTAATTCCTTCCTGAAACGCAGGGGCTGCTTGGGTGGTTTATGTGTCTAACCAATGAGCAAGAAAGTAACTATCAAGGGATTCTCTCTCATTCTTTGACATTTGGCATGGTGAAATTTAAAGAAAGTTATCTATCTAGCAAGTTAAGAAATTTGCCTAATTGAAGAAAGAATTCTGAGGAAAAAGAAAAAAAGAGAAAAGATGTTTGTTATTCACTGTATTAAGCATAAATACTCTAGATAATAAACACCAGAAAGTCATCACAGCTTCCAGAATCCTGAAACATTTCACTTACACATAATCCCCACTTCAGCTAAAATCTTCCATGTAACTAGAGGCTCTTCTGTGAAAGACTTATTCCTTGGTGGCCTATTTTGAGAGGAAAAATGATAGCTTTGCATTACTTGTAACTCCCAGGGGCCCACTACTGCCCAAAGGGTCCAATACCCAATATATTAGACTTAAACAAACTAGTATGTGAAAGATCTCTCTGTCTCTCCTCCTCTCTTCTCTTCTCTCCCATTTCTCTGTTTCTCTCTGCCTCTGTCCTTCTGTTTCTTTGTCTCTGTCAGTCCTTCTGTCTGTCTGCCTGCCTTCCTGCCTCCCCCCCATCTCATTCTCCTCTCTCCCTCTCCCTTTTCTTTTCCTTCTCCCTCTCCCTCTCCTTTTTCTTCTCCTCCTCCTTCTCCCTCTCTGTCTCAGTCTCCCTCTCTGTCTCTGGGTCTCTCTCTGTCTCTCTGTTATTTCTCCTTTCATCATCATGCCTTCCAACCCTACTTAGGTCTCTAGCATACCCAGCTGACTCACCTGAAATAGGAATCTTCTAAGTGTAGACATATTCTTTATTCATTCAACAATCTCTCTATGGATAGCAAATATGTGGATTTTGACTATGCTTATTTGTTACAGAGATTATGGTCTTTCTTTTTCTTTTTTTTCCCATCTTGGTTGGCAATTTGAGGAGGAAAGGAGAGTGACAGATAATGTTGACCAAAAAGAAAAAAAGAAAGAAAGAAAAAAAAAGAAAGGAAAAGAAAAAAAAGAAAAGAAAGGAAAGGAAAAGAAAAGAAGGAGGGTCATCGAAGCATTTTTTTAAAAAAATGTACTGAAGAGAACAGAAGAAGTTCAGATGGAAACAGATAAGCAAGACAGCTTTGAAAGTAATCTATGCTATTTTTTCTTTCTTTTTTTTTCTTCCTTCCCTTTTCTCCCCTCCCACCAGAACAGAGATAATCTGGAATTAAGTTTTGTATTATATCATCTGTATAATATGTATCAAATTTTTTTTTTCCATCTCAGTTGAGGTGGAGTGGAGAGAGGTAGAGAATTTGAAACTAAAAAGAAAATAAAATTTTTTAAAAGAAAATAATCTGTACTGAATTGATCACATACTTTATATATATATATATATATATATATATATATAAAATAGAGATTCTCAGTTTCACATATGATTATCTTTTTCTGTTCTATTTTATACAGAGAAATGTTTGTGGGCTTTTGGTGGTGAAGTTCAAAATAATATAAATTTGAACTTAAAAAAAAGCTAATGTCACTTCAGCCTGGGCAATAATAATCTTCATTTATTGAAATAAGGAAGTTGCAAAGTTCAAATGCGTGTTAAGCAATGTGGTTTGGCACTCAGACCCAGTGATCAAATATCAAAAGGACTGAGAGATCTCGAAGTTCATCCATATGAGACAGAATTTGGCGGGCTGCTCACAATCCCATCCTCCCTGCATGGATTCTGAATGAGATCACTGACACACGATAAATAAATAGCCTTTCCCTTTTTATCTTCAAACCAACAGAATACCTGACCAATTACATTTTATGAGATGGCAGCTTAGGACCGAATAGAGATCAAAACACAGAGGGTGGGGGGCGGCTAGGTGGTACAGTGGATAAAGCACTGGCCCTGGATTCAGGAGTTCCTGAGTTAAATACCAGCCTCAGACACTTGATACTTACTAGCTGTGTGACCCTGGGCAAATCACTTAACCTCCATTGCCCCGCAAAAAAACAAAACAAAAAAACAAAACACAGAGGGTGGGAGAGGCAAAAGAACCATTTTAGGAAAGCAGGATCTGTGACCATTGTCTTCCTATGAGTATTATGGAGTTGGGGGGCATCCAACTGGTCACATCAGGGGCTGTGTTGACATTTGTGACACACACAAAAACTTGTTTTTCTTGGTCAAGGGGTGGCAGGGTGGGGGAATCACAGTCCAAACCCATTTTTACACATATAAGGAATATTTCTTAAACCCTAACCTTTCTTTCTTTCTTTCTTTCTTTCCTTCTTTCTTTCCTTCTTTCTCTCTTTCTTTCTTTCTCTCTTTCCTTCCTTCCTTCCTTCCTTCCTTCCTTCCTTCCTTCCTTCCTTCCTTCCTTCCTTCCTTCCTTCCTTCCTTCCTTCCTTCCTTCCTTCCTTCCTTCCTTCCTTCTTGGTGGGGCAATGAAGATTAAGTGACTTGCCCAGGATGACACAGCTAGTGTCAAGTATCTGAGACCAGATTTGAACTCAGGTCCTCCTGAATCCAGGGTCGGTGCTTTATCCACTACGCCATCTAGCTGCCCCTAAATTTAAATGTCTTGCTCAGGATTGTTGTTGTTTTTATTGTTCAGTTATTGAAGTCACGTCTGATTCTTCATGACTTCGATTGGGGTTTTCTTGGCAAAGATAGTGGAAAGGTTTGCCATTTCCTTCTCCAGCTCATTTTACAGTTGAGGAAACTGAGGGCACAGAGTGAAGTGACTTGCCCAGGGTCACACAGCTAGTAAGTATCAAGTGTCTGAGGCTGCATTTGAACTCAGGTCCTCCTGAATCCAGGAACAGTGCTTTATCCACTGTACCACCAAGCTGCCCCAGGAACATTTCTTTAAAATGAAATTCCTAGTTTTTTATGTTATTAGCACCTTAATAGAGAATAAACCAGCTAGTGGAGAAGATGGCTACAACCTGTTTGTGATAAGTTACCATGTATATTCACTCTCTATCAATGGTAAAACTGACACCCAGGCTGGTCCTTTTGAAACATCTCTAGGACATGTCCCCTTCTCTCCTCTGACAATGTCACCTTTTTAGTGCAAGCTCTGTAATGGCTATACTATATGTTAGAACTTCCCTTCTTTATAGAGGAGCAGGGCAATGGAGTACGAACAGTCCCATAGCTCTTTGGGCATAGTTCCAAATTGCTCTCCAGAATGGTGGGATCAGCTCACAGCTCCACCAACAATGCATTAGTGTTCCATTTTTTCCACAGCTTCTCCAACATTTATTATTTGCCTTTTTTTTTTTGGCCATTTTAGCCAATCTGATAGGTGTGAGGTGGTACCTCAGAGTTGTTTTAATTTGCATTTCTCTAATCAATAGTGATTTAGAGGATTTTTTTCATATAGCAATAGATAGCTTTGATTTCTTCATCAGAAAACTGCCTGTTCATATCCTTTGACCATTTCTCAATTGGGGAATGACTTACATTCTTATGAATTTGATTTAATTCCCTATATATTTTAGAAATGAAGCCTTTATCAGAAATACTGACTGGAAAAATTGTTTTCCAACTTTCTGCCTGCCTTCTAATGTTGGCTGCATTGCTTCTGTTTGTACAAAACCTTTTTAATTTAATGTAATCAAAGTCATCCATCTTGCATTTATTTCATAATATTCTTTCTCTTGTTTGGACATAAATTGTTTTCCTCTCCATAGATCTGAGAGGTAAACTACTCCTTCCTCTCCTAATTTATCTGTGGTATCACCCTTTATGTCTAAATCTTGTACCCATTTTGACCTTATTTTGGTATATGGTGTAAGATGTTGGCCTATGCTTAGTTTCTGTCATACTATCTTCCAGTTTTCCCAGCAGCTTTTGTCAAATACTTAGTTCCTATCCCGGCAGCTGGAGTCTTTGGGTTTATCAAACAGTAGATTACTATAGTCATTTACTACTGTCTCTCCTGTGCCTAACCTATTCCATTGATCCACCACTCTATTTCTTAGCTAGTACCAAATAGTTTTGATGACTGCTGCTTTATAGTATAGCTTCAGATTTGGTATGCCTAGCCCACCTTCCTGTGCATTTTTTTTTATTATTTCCCTTGATATTCTTGACTTTTTGTTCTTCCAAATGAATTTTGTTATGATTTTTTCTAACTTTATAAAATAATTTTTAGGTAGTCTGATTGGTATGGCACTGAATAAGTACATCAATTTAGGTAGAATTGTCATTTTTTTATATTAGCTCGGCCAATCCATGAGCAATTGATATCTTTCCAATTATTTAGATCTGATTTGATTTGTGTGAAAAGTGTTTTGTAATTGTGTTCATAGAGTTCCTGAGTTTTTCTTAGCAGGTAAATTCCCAAGTATTTTATATTATCTACAATTACTTTAAATGGAATTTCTCTTTCTATCTCTTGCTGCTGAGCTTTGTTGGTCATGCATAGAAATGCTGTTGATTTATATGGGTTTATTTTATATCCTGCAACTTTGCTAAAGTTGTTAATTGTTTCAAGTAGTTTTCTAGTTGATTTTTTAGGATTCTCTAAGTACACCATCATATCATCTGCAAATAGTGAAAGTTTTGTTTCCTCATTGCCTTTTCTAATTCCTTTAGTTCCTTTTTCTTCTCTTATTGTTAAAGCTAACATTTCTGTTTTGTTTTGTTTTTGTTGTTGTTGTTTTGTAGGGCAATAAGGGTTAAGTTACTTGCCCAGGGTCACACAGCTAGTAGGTGTCAAGTGTCTGAAGCCAGATTTGAACTCAGGTCCTCCTGAATCCAGGACCGGTGCTTTATCCACTGTGCCACCTAGCTGCCCCCTAAAGCTAACATTTCTAGTACAATATTAATAATTGAGGTGATAATGGACATACCCGTTTCACCCCTGATCTTATTGGGAATGCCTCTAACTTATTCCCCTTACATATAATGTTTGCTGGTGGTTTTAGGTAGATACTTCTTATCATTTTAAGAAAAGCTCCATTTATTCCTATGCTCTCTAGTGTTTTTAATAGGAACAAGTGTTATTTTGGGGGGTTTTTGGGGGGTTTTTTTGTTTTGTTTTGTTTTAGTGAGGCAATTGGGGTTAAGTGACTTGCCCAGGGTCACACAGCTAGTAAGTGTTAAGTGTCTGAGGCCAGATTTGAACTCAGGTACTCCTGACTCCAGGGCTGGTGCTCTATCCACTGCGCCACCTAGCTGCCCCTGGAACAAGTGTTATTTTGTCAAATTCTTTCTTTGCTTTCTTTGCATCTATTAAGATAATCATATGATTTTGGTTAGTTTTGTTATTGATGTGGTTGATTATGTTGATAGTTTTCCTAATGTTGAACCAGACTTGCATTCCTGGTATAAATACCACCTGGTCATAATGTATTATCCTGGTGATCATTTGCTGTAATCTCCTTGCTAATATTTTATTTAAGATTTTTGCATCGACATTCATTAGAGAAATTGGTCTGTAATTTTCTTTCTCTGTTTTGGCTCTGCCTGGTTTAGGTATCAACACCATATTTGTGTCATAAAAGGAATTTGGGGGGCAGCTAGGTGGCGCAGTGGATAGAGCACCGGCCCTGGATTCAGGAGTACCTGAGTTCAAATCCGGCCTCAGACACTTAACACTTACTAGCTGTGTGACCCTGGGCAAGTCACTTGACCCCAATTGCCTCACTAAAAAAAATAAATAAATAAATAAATAAAAGGAATTTGGTAGAACTCCTTCTTCACCTATTTTGCCAAATAATTTGTATAGCATTGGAATTAATTATTCTTTAACTGTTTGGTAGAATTCACTTGTAAACCCATTTGGCCCTGGAGATTTTTTCTCAGGGAGTTAATTGATGGCTTGTTCAATTTCTTTTTCTAAAATGGGCCTGTTTAAGGCTTTTATTTCCTCTTCAGTTAACCTGGGCAATTTGTATTTTTGTAAATATGTATCCATTCATTTAGATTGTCAAATTTTTTGGCATATAGTTGGACAAAATAGCTCCTAATTATTGCTTTAATTTCCACTTCATTGGTAGTGAATTCACCCCTTTCTTTCTTTTTTTTTTTTTTTTTTTGCAGGGCAATGGGGCTTAAGTGACTTGCCCAAGGTCACACAGCTAGTAAGTGTCAAGTGTCTGAGGCCGGATTTGAACTCAGGAACTCCTGAATCCAGGGCCGGTGCTTTATCCACTGCGCCACTTAGCCGCCCCCACCCCTTTCATTTTTGATACTGGGAATTTGGTTTTCTTCTTTCTTTTTTTTTAAATCAAATTAACCAAAGGTTTATCTATTTTTTTCCATAAAACCAACTCTGAGTTTTATTGATTAATTCTATGGTTTTCTTGCTTTCAATTTTATTAATTTCTCCTTTGATTTTCAGGATTTCTAATCTAGTATTTAATTGGGGATTTTTAATCTGTTCCTTTTCTAGCTTTTTAAGTTGCATGCCCAATTCATTGATCTCCTCTTTCTCTTTTTTATTCATGTAAGCATTTAGAGAAATAAAATTTCCCCTAAGCACTGCTTTGGTTGCATCCCATAGATTTTTGTATGTTTTCTCATTATTGTCATTCTCTTGGATGAAGTTATTGATTGTTTCTATGATTTGTTGTTTGACCCCACTCGTTCTTTAGGATGAAATTATTTAGTTTCAAATTAATTTTTTTTTTTTTTTTAGTGAGGCAATTGGGGTTAAGTGACTTGCCCAGGGTCACACAGCTAGTAAGTGTTAAGTGTCTGAGGCTGGATTTGAACTCAGGTACTCCTGACTCCAGGGCCGGTGCTCTATCCACTGCGCCACCTAGCCGCCCCTCAAATTAATTTTCAGTCTACCTTTCCATGGCTCTTTATTACATGTAATTTTTATTGCATCATAATCTGAGAAGGATACATTTACTATTTCTGCCTTTCTACATTTGACTATGAGGTTTTTATGCCCTAAACCATGGTCAATTTTTGAATATGTGCCATGTACTACTGAGAAAAAAGGTATATTCCTTTCTATCCACATTCAGTTTTCTCCAGACATCTATCATATATAACTTTTCTAAAATTCTATTCACCTCTTTAACATCTTTCTTATTGATTTTGTGGTTAGATTTAATTTATCTAGTTCTGAGAGGGGAAGGTTCAGATCCCCCACTAGTATAGTTTTGCTCTCTATTTCCTCTTGTAATTCATTTAATTTCTCCACTAAGAATTTGGATGCTAAACTACTTGGTACATACATGTTTAGTATGGACATTACTTCATTATCTATTGTACCTTTTAGCAAGATGTAGTTTCTTTCCTTATCTCTTTTAATTAGATCTATTTTTGCTTTTGCTTTGTCTGAGATAAGAATTGCTACTCCTGCTTTTTTTACTTCAGCTGAAGCATAATATATTCTGCTCCAACCTTTTACTTTTACTCTGTGTGTATCTCTCTGCTTCGAATGTGTTTCTTGTAAACAACATGTAGGAGTCTGATTTTTAATCCACTCTGCAATTGGCTTCCATTTTATGATAGAGTTCATCCCATTCACACTCACAATTAAGATCATTAACTGCTTATTTCCCTCTACCCTCTTTTCCCCTTGTATGTACTCTTTTTTTCCTTCTTTCACCTTAGTCCTCCTGGCCATTGTTTTGCTTCTGACCACTGCCTCCCTCAATCTGCCCTCCTTTTTTATCAGCCGCCCTTCCTTTTCTTGCCCCTTTTTTCCCTTGCTTCTGCCCTCCCTTCTATCAATACTACCCTTTTCCCCTTCCCCTTTTGCTTCCTTGAAGAATAAGCTGTTTCTTTATACAAATGGGGGTGTATTTTATTCCCTCCCTGACTCAAATTTGAGGAGAGTAAGGTTTGGGGGAAGCTAGGTGGCAAGATGGATAGAGCACTCGCCCTGGATTCAGGAGGATCTGAGTTCAAATCCAGCCAATGTCAGACTTGACATTTACTAGCTGTGTGACTCTGGGAAAGTCACTTAACCCCAAATGCCTCACCAAAAAATAAAAAAGAGAGAGTAAGGTTGAAACAATGCTCACCCTTCCCTTCTTTCCCTTTATTGTAATGGCTTCTTTTTGTCCCCTTCATATGATGTAATTAACCCCATTCCATCTCTCCTTACCTCTCCTCCCCCTAGTGTCCTTTTATTCTGCCCCTTAAGTTTCTTTATATCATCACATCAAAGTCAATTTAATAACAATACCTTAATAAAGATACAGATTCCAAGAGTTAAAAGTATTATCCTCTCTCATAGGGATGTAAACAGTTTAACCTCACTGAACAATCTTTTTCCCCCACCTTGTTTACCTCTTTATATTTCTCTTGAGTCTTGTATTTGGAGATCAAATTTTATGTTCAGTTTTGGTCTTTTTTTTTTCAGGAAACCTTGGAAGTCCCCTATTTCATTGAATGTCCATCTTTTTCCCTGAAAGAGAATGATCAGTTTTGCTGGGTAGTTGATTATTGGTTGTAAATCCAAGTTCTTTTGAATTCAGGAATATCATATTCCAAGTCCTGCAATCCTTTAATGTTAAAGTTCCAGGTCCTGTGCAATCCTGACTGTGGCTCTATGATATTTAAATTTTTTTTTTCTGGCTGCTTGGAGTATATTCTCCTTCACTTGATAATTCTGGAGTTTAGCTACAATATTCCTTGAAGTTTTCCTTTTGGGGCCTCTTTCAGCAGAAAATCTTTAGATTCTTTCAATGATGATTTTATCCTCTGATTCTACAATTTTGGGCATTTCTCCTTGATAATTTCCTGGAATATGGTGTCTAGAATCTTTTCTTGATCATGGCTTTCAGGTAGTTCCATAATTTTTAGATGATCTCTCCTGGATCTATTTTCCAGGTCAGTTGTTTTTCCAATGAGATATTTCACATTTTCTTCTATTGGTATTTTGAAATGTATCCCAGGAGCAGCCAGGTGGCACAGTGGATAAAGCACCAGCCCTGGATTCAGGAGGACCTGAGTTCAAATCCACTCTCAGATGTTTGACACTTACTAGCTGTGTGACCCTGGGCAAGTCACTTAACTCTCATTGCCCCACAAAAAAAATAAATTTTCAAAAAATCCTGTTTCATTTTTCTTTCCAGGCAGAGCAAGTACTTTGATTAACCTATATATATATATATATATTTTTTTTTTTTGGCGGGGCAATAGGGGTTAAGTGACTTGCCCAAGGTCACACAGCTAGTAAGTGTTAAGTGTCTGAGGCCAGATTTGAACTCAGGTATTCCTGACTCCAGGGCTGGTGCTCTATTCACTGCGCCACCTAGCCGCCCCCTAACCTATATTTTTAATTTTTTGGTAAATTAACAAACTTTTATTTATATCCTGTTTGATGTACAAATAAGAAATATCTATTTAGTAAGATATTAAACAAGTTGACACATTGTATAAATCCTTTCAAATTAATAAATTGTATTACCTAATGAAACCAGAGTTTATGCTTTCCAACTAGAAGTAATTTTATTATTCACCTGGACCTCTTCAGGAAAAGACTTTTACCATTTGTTATCCAAATTCTTTAGTAGGTTCAGAAATTTATTTTTACTACTTATAATATTCTCTTGCTTGGTGTAAATTTCTTAAAAGTCATTTTGAGGGCAGCTAGGTGGTGCAGTTGATAAAGCACCAGCCCTGGATTCAGGAGGACCTGAGTTCAAATTCAGCCTCAGACACTTGACACTTACTAGCTATGTGACCCTGGGCAAGTCACTTAACCCCTGTTGCCCTGCAAAAAAAATTATTTTGAAAGTTATTTTTCACTGTTTAATATTTATTATTTAATAAAATAAAACTAAGGAATAAAAGAGAGAAAGCATGAGATGGTGGGAGATTAAATGTTGTGTCTAGGAGACAATAACTAGGCCAGTTTGTGCTGGAGTATGTGTGGATAGAGAATCATAGGAAATCTACCTGGAAAGATATGGCAATTGCCCGTTTTAGTCTTTTGCCTCTTCTTGTATCCCCAGTGCTTAGTGCAGTGCCTGCCACATAGTAGGTGCTTAATAAATGTATATTGACTAACTAACAGAAAGAGAAATTAGAGCCAGATTATGAAGGGGATTTAAATTGTCAAGCAGAGGAAATGGGAGAATTATGCAGTTTGGGGGGAGGGAGTCTTAGGGGTTTGGGGAGAAGCAATCGAGGTTAAGTGACTTGCCTAGGGTCACACAGCTAGTAAGTGTCTGAGGCCAACTTTGAACTCAGGTTCTCCTGACTCCAGGGCTGATGCTCTATCCATTGTGCCACCTAGCTGCCCCAGTTCTCCAGTTTTAGAGGTCAGACAAGAAGAGAAATATGGTTCAAGGTCACCATTCCTCCATTTCAGCTTTCTTCTCTGCAAAGTCACCTGCTAAGAATGCTATGTCATGGCTTAATTATATTTGAGGTAGGCAGAGCAAACATAATTCTCCCCATTATAGAGCTGAGGAAACTGAGGTACAACCACTAAGTGGCAGGGCAGGTGCTTCTAACTCCTACTCCTCTGCTCTTTTAACTTCTTCCTGATGCCTGTTGCCTCCTTTCTATCCACATACAGCCTGCTAAAGGGAAGCTAGTGCTTTGACCCAGCAATACCACTACTAGGTCTGTATTCCAAGGAGATCATGGAAAAGGGAAAAGGAACCACATTTGCAAAAATATTTATAGCTGCTCTTCCTGTGATAGCAAAGAATTGGAAATTGAGGGGATGCCCATCAACTGGGGAATGGCTAAACAAGTTGTGGTATATGAATGCAATGGAATACTATTGTGCTGTAAGAAATGATAAGCAGATGGATTTCAGAAAAACCTGTAAAGACTTACATGAATTGATGCTGAGTGAAATGAGCAGAACTAAGAGAATATTGTACACAGTAACAACATTTTTTGATGATCAACTGTGATGGATTTGGCTCTTCTCAGCAATGCGATGATCCAAGACAATGCCAAAAGAAATAAGGTGAAAAATGTTCTCCACATTCAGAAAAAGAATTATGGAGTCTAAATGCAGACTGAAGTATATTATTTTCACTCTTTTTAAAATTTTTTTTTTTTGTGGAGCAAAGAGGATTAAGTGACTTGCTCAAGGTCACACAGCTAGCAAGTGTCAAGTGTCCAAGGTCACATTTGAACTCAGGTCCTCCTGAATCCAGGGCCGGTGCTTTATCCACCGTGCCACCTAGCTGCCCCCTATTTTCACTCTTGTTGTTGCTCTTTTGTTATAATTCCTGTTTATTTTTTCTTGCATTTTTTCCTTTTGTTCTGATTAATGTGGAAATATGTTTAACATGATTGCAATGTATAACCCATATCAAATTGCTTACTGGCTTCAGGAAGGGGGAGGGAAGGGAGGATGGGAGAAAAATTTAGAACTCAAAAAATATCTTTGCATGTAATTGAAGAAAATTAAAATAAACAAATAAATAAATAGATGAATGAATGAACAAATAAATGTTTGTTTTGTTTTGTTTTGTTTTTTGGTGAGGCAATTGGGGTTAAGTGACTTGCCCAGGGTCACACAGCTAGTAAGTGTCAAGTGTCTGAGGCCGGATTTGAACTCAGGTCCTCCTCAATCCAGGGCCAGTGCTCTATGCACTGCACCACCTAGCTGCCCCGAATGAACAAATAAATGAACAAGCAAATTAATAAATGAATGATTGAATAAATAAGAAAGTGAATGAATAAGTAAATGAATGAATGAATGGATGATCGAATGAAGGAATGAAAGAATGGAGGACCAATAACAACAAAAATAAATAAAGAGAGGCAAGGTATGGTTGTTCTCTATGCTATCTCTGTATCACTTGTTTCTGGGAGTTTCACAATTGAAGAGCAGGAGGCCAGTGACCTTATATTTAGATGCTCCAGGCACCCAGAGAGGCAAGAAGGCAACAGCTGTGATCTTTCAAGACGAATGAAGAGACTTTGACCAAAGCAGTGTTTAATAAATATTTGTTGAATTGAATTACAGGGAAAATCCACGTAGGTAAGAGGTGGGGTCAGTTCTGTGTGCCTGGCTGTTTATATTTTATTGTAATTTCCTTAACAACTCAGGGTGTGTGCTTATGAATGGGAGGCTGACCCTTCCTATGTCAGAGTGGTAACACAACTATTTACTCTGAACAGCATCCTGTTGGGGCTTTATAGGAGCTCTCCAATATTGGCTCATGATCAACTTTATAGGGCAAGTAACACGTTCCACAAAGGGCCTTGTGTCTTTCTGTGGCTTTGGATAAGGATGTGGATGAGGAACTTGTGACTTAAATATATGTTGTATTTTCATGAACTTTCCTTTGAAAAGGTAGGATTATGTTTCTTAGATATAATTCTCCCTCTAGGTTGTATAACTCATTCCAGAATTATACTCAGAAGATATGACTTGTAATATAATAACAGCTCAACTTTATATAACTCTTTTTGGCTTACACACATGCGCACATGCTATAATATCAATAATAAAACACACCCAGCACTACAAGGTTTGCAAAGTCCTTTTTTCTCATCAAAACTTAGCTAGAACAAATATTATCCCTATTTTACAGATGAGGAAATGGAGGCTCAAATTTTTTCTGAAGGAACACAACTAGCAAATGGCAGAAAACAGGACAGAAAATCCAAGGTCTTCTGGCTTTCTGGGGGAAAAGATGGTTTTGGACCCTTTCCTCCATCCAGGCATACCCTTGCATCTTTATCTCTTGACTCACTTCTTCAATGATCCAATTTATGAAATCTTTCAGTATCTGTTTTCCTCCTTAATGCCTTCCCTCAGTTAATTATCTTGAATTTATCCCATATAGAGTTATTTTCATGTTGTTCCACCCCATTAAATTATGAGCTCCTGAAGGACAGGGTCCCTTTTACAATTTCACTAACTGTAAAATGAGGATAATGACAACTTAGCACATGGTTGGCATTTAATAAATGTTTATTCCCTTCCCTTCCCTTTTATATATATAGGGGGGTGGAGCAATGAGGGTTAAGTGACTTGCCCAGGGTCACACAGCTAGTAAGTGTCAAGTGTCTGAGGCCAAATTTGAACTCAGGTCCTCCTGAATCCAGGGCCGGTGCTTTATCCACTGCGCCACTTAGCTGCCCCCTTCCCTTATATTTTGGACGATAATAGACAATGATTTTGGAAGCTATCTGGCAGCAGAAGGCCCTGCCCATTGTAATGATTGGAGTGATGCCACTTGCTGAAGAATGACTGTAGGAAAGCTCCACCATGAGGAGAAGGCATCTGAGGGCAAGCCATGTGGTCAGGTCCTTGGCGTCAGGAAGTGACGTTTGCTCATGGGTGCTGTCTATCAAAGCTGCCAGCCAATTAACTTGGAGCTGTGTGTGCATGTGGGGGGGAAGTTCCCAGCTTCATAGGAGGTGTTGGGCCCTTTTTGTTCCTGATCTCGCCATGGCGGGTCGGATGATGGGGTCTCTTAGAAATAGTTAGATTTTTACCTTTCTCTCTGATCCTAATGCTCTTTAATAAATACTTAAACACTTAAATACTCTTGCTAAAGCTTATAATTTATTGGCGACCACTCATTAGATTTTAGATAGTATAGCTGAAATTTTAGCCCCTTATACCATACTCCCCATCCAATCAGAATTCGTTGTTGACTACCTGCTGGGGCTAGGGACAACCCCCACATCCCCTCCCCACTGCCCCCCATCCACTTCTTGACCCACATCAATGGGGCTGCTGGGGCCCTGGAACACTAAGAGGGCACTTACTTGAGAATGAGTTCTCAGCATTGGCTTACAGAAAATGTCAAGCCTGAGTATCTTTAAACGTCCTTTTTCCCCATCACTGGGGAAAAGGCTATTCTGAAAAGTGGGGGGTAAAGGGAAGCCCAGAGCCTCTCCTTTCCAGACACAACCCATAGGCTCATGGACTCAGTTCCAGAAGGGGCTTCAGAGGTGAGTCCTTTAGTCCAACAACCTTCACTTTGCAGAAGGGAAATTGATGTGTAGTTTGTGCTTACTTGATCATGTGGCTTACATAACTATTAGTGATAGCTACATGGGCTCTATGAGATAGATTATTACGGACTTGTAGTCAGAAAGACCTGAGTTCAAATTCTGTCTCAGGCACTTGAGGAGCTGGCCTCTGTTTCATCAGCTGTAACATGGAGATAACTGCCATCTACCTCATACAATCGTCAGGATCAAATAAGATAATAAATGTAAAATACTTTGTAAACTTTAAGTGTTTAATAACAAGACATGTAAATAATAGAATAATAAATTGTGTATAAATGTTAAAATGTACAATAATAGTGTAGGAGGTATTATTATTATAGTGTAGACTATTATGACCAAATCTCTTTTAAATGAGTACAATGGATAAAAGAATCTTTTATCTCCTGAACATAGTTATGATGCGAAACAAGGCCATATTTATCCAAGGAAAAACCTATATTTGAAATCTCTTGAAAGGTATCTAGGGGGCAGCTAGGTGGCACAGTGGATAAAGCACTGGCCCTGGATTCAGGAAGACCTGAGTTCAAATCTGGCCTCAGACACTTGACACTTATTAGCTGTGTGACCCTGGGCAAGTCACTTAACCCTCATTGCCCCGCCAAAAAAGGAAAAGAAAAGAAAAGGGAAGGTATCTAAAACCTAATTCAGCAGTTCCCCTCCCTACCCCCACTCCCAACCCACCCCTCCCACCCCCAGATATATCTTCTACTGTCCTCTTTCTCCACTGAGGCTCAAAGTTCTCTTTGAAAAGATACTGGTTACTGGAGAATTGGCTATAGTCTTGACCTACTCTTCCTTTCAAGACAAGACACAATTGAGTAAATTTGAGGGCACATTCCTATTTCTTCCTTCCTAAGACATTGACTACAGGAAGCACTGCCCTAATAAAGCATTTAGGGTCACCTGATCATAGGTGTTGAAAACATGGGAGATCGGGTGGGGGGGGGCGGGGTCTAGACCCCCTGGCTCCTTTGGGAAGAGTAAAAGTGAGAATTCAAGCCTCAGAATCTTGGTATTCAACTTGTTGAAGCAAATGTACTTAAGTTCATGTGTGTCTGTCTGTCTGTGTTTTCTTTTTTCTTGTCTTTTTTTTTTTAAATGTGTGTGTCTTCTTTTTTTTTTTTTCCTTAGTGAGGCAATTGGGGTTAAGTGACTTGCCCAGGGTCACACAGCTGGTAAGTGTTAAGTGTCTGAGGTCGGATTTGAACTCAGGTCCTCCTGACTCCAGGGCCAGTGCTCTATCCACTGCACCACCGAGCTGCCCCTAATGTGTGTGGGGTCTTCTTTGTGGTGCATGGATAAACTGGCCTGGAGAGAAAATATCTAGATGGAGCAGCCCATAGAGAGTTGCACTAGGAATCAGGACAATCTGAGTTTTAAGCCTGACTCATACACCTGCTAGGAAGTCACTTAACCTGTCTGCCTCAGTATCTTCATCTGTAAAAGTCTGGTAATAATAGCACTGACCTCACTGGGTTGCTCTGAGAACTAAATAAGATAATGCACATAGTAGTCCTTTGCAAGCATTAAGGTCCTATGGAAATGCTATTTTTTTTTTAAGTGAGGCAATGGGGGTTAAGCGACTTGCCCAGGGTCATACAGCTAGTAAGTGTTAAGTGTCTGAGGCCGGATTTGAACTCAGGTACTCTTAAATCCAGGGCCAACACTTTAACCACTGCGCCATCTAGCTGCCCCCAGAAATGCTATTATTAAAAGAATTTTTTTCTTTTAATAATTTTTTTTCTTTCTTTCTTTCTTTTTTTTTTTTTTAGTGAGGCGATTGGGGTTAAATGACTTCCCCAGGGTCACACAGCTGGTAAGTGTTAAGTGTCTGAGGTCGGATTTGAACTCAGGTCTTCCTGAATCCAGGGCCAGTGCTCTATCCACTGCACCATCTAGCTGCCCTTAAAAGAATTTTAAAGAGAAATAAGGCATGACCTATATTTAGAAATTTTCCTATAGCTTGAAATTTCTGGGTAGAGATAAGATTTAACCCAGAATTGCCATAGATTTATGAAATGTTTTATGTAGATGATTTCAACATTTAAAGAACCTCTGTCCAGGCCTGAAATGAACCTGGACTAAGGTAAGTGGGGCAGGCATTTGCAGTAGTTGGAATAACTTCACCTGACCCTCTGGACAGGTAGGGGCAAACTCATTTCTTCCTTTCCTTCCTTTTACCACTGGGAAACAGTGACCTTGAGAGACCTTCCATCTGCATCACTATATGTGGAATGCCCATGACATATCCAAATAAAAACAAAGTAGTTGGAGTTGGGGGTGTGAGGGAATTAAGAAAGGTGTCTTGTAAGATGTGGTATTTGAGCTTAGGAGCCAGAGATTTCAAGACAGAAGGGAGTATGTTCCAGGCATGGGTGATGGACTGGGCAGAGGCAAGAATTGGAATGTCATATATAGCAGAATGCTTTGGGTTGGAACTCAGGCTGAGTGTGTGAGGAAGAGTACATGTAAAATCAATCTTTTTAAAAATAATATTTTATTTTTTTCTCCAATTACTTGTTTGTTTGTTTTGGTGAGGCAATTGGGGTTAAGTGACTTGCCCAGGGTCACACAGCTAGTAAGTGTTAAGTGTCTGAGGCCGGATTTGAACTCAGGTCTTCCTGAATCCAGGGCCAGTGCTCTATCCACTGCACCACCTAGCTGCCCCTCTCCAATTACTTGTAAAAACAATTTTTAACATTTGGGATTTTTTTTCAAGTTTGAGTTCTAAGTTTTATCTACTTACTTCTCTCTCTCCCCAAGATAGTAAGAAATCTGATTATAGGTTATACATGTGCCAATCATGCAAAAATATTTCCATATTAATTATTTTGTGGAAGAAAAACCAAAACCAAAATAATGGAAGAAGGAGAAAAGTGAAAAGTACTATGCTTTGGTCTACATTTAGATGCCATAATTCTTTCTCTGGAGATAGATAGCATTTTTCATCATGAGTCCTTTGGGATTGGGATTGTCTTAGATCATTAATTGCTGAGAATAGCTTTACGTCATTCACAGTTGCTCATCATATAATGTTGCTGTTACTGTGTCCAATGTTCTCCTGGTTCTGCTCATTTCACTCTGCATTAGTTCATGTAAGTCTTTCCAGGTTTTTCTGAAATCATCCTGCTTGTCATTTCTTTTAGTACAATGTAAAGAATGAATTGTTATTTGAGGTTTTTATGCCTCCACCCACTGGTTGTAGCTGTTGCCGGGGCTCTGGCACCTCACATCATCACCATTCGCTGACACCTACATGGGCCTGGCAAAATTATAATGAGTGGAATCCTAGTGAGGGCAGTCATGTGACTGTCAGAGCGGCCATCCCATTGGCTGGGACTGTGTGGGGTGTTTCTAGGTTTGGGAGAGGAGAATTGGGCGTTCTAGGTGGAAGCTGGAAAGCAACAAGCGTTCTGCTGCATATTTTCAGCTGATTCCTGGGCGGTGGTATTTTTCAGGTATTATAATTTCCCTTTCCCCATTTTTATTTCCTTTCCCTTGATCCTACTGATCCTGTTTGTGGTTTTTTTTTAAGTTCATTCTTGTTAAAATAAATCTTGTTCTGTTTTGAGGGAGGCTGCCAGTCTCCTTCCTTGCCCCAATATTGTGGCGAGCCGCTTAGCTAGCACTCCCCAATTAAAAATTGGTCCCCACAACAATAATAGTGAAATCAGTTTTAAAGGAAATGGGAATAAAAATTGGGAAGTGAGGAGGAAAGGTAGGTTTAGAGGAAAGATGAGTTCTGTTTTGGACATGTTCACCATCCAGTACAATGGACCTGATTTTCCACCTTCCAATCCAATCTTCTTTATCTCCCCTGAGCCTCAGTGGTGTGGCTACAATTTCTCTAAGTCAGTAATGTCCCTTGGAGTACGTATTGAGGTTGGGTGATGGGTGAAGGGAGGCATCCTATTGCTAACTGATTATTTCCACTTCCCTCTTTCAAGGTCAGGCTCCCTGGTCTATTGAATCTATGATGTAACTCAAGGCAAAAACTAGACTGATAACATTAGAGAAGCAGTCATGAAGACCAGTGCTCTTGATGGGAGATGAAGGTGGTCCAGGGTGATTCTCTCCATTTTGTTTTTTATTTCCACAACCAGTCCTGACATTTCTGCTTTTTCTGTGTACCTTGAAATGGTCCAGGGGCATGCCCCACTCTAACCCCAAACTCATTTCTCATCTCATACAACCTTTTCCTCTTTTGAAATAGCAAGTTGTGGAGGCAGGTTGGGAAGAGGGGTTTTTTTTTTTTTTTTTTTTTGGCGGGACAATGGGGGTTAAGTGACTTGCCCAGGGTCACACAGCTAGTGTCAAGTGTCTGAGGCTGCATTTGAACTCAGGTACTCCTGAATCCAGAGCCAGTGCTTTATCCACTGCGCCACTGGGAAGAGTTTTAAATGGGAAACAGAGAGTAATCCAAAGATTGCAATGGAGCCTATGAATTTCGAAAAGACAGTACAAAGCCTCCAGAATATTGGTTAGATCTCTCATGGAGTAATTATGGGAGGACAACAATATGAATCTTGTAGGAGAGGAAACATGACTGGATTGCATGGATCCATTGAAATGCATGGTTTCAAACCTCTGTCTTCCTCTGTGAGGAGGGTTATTATCCTCATTTTACATATGAGGAAATTGAGGTTCACAAATAAAGTCATTTGCTCAAAGTCATGCTAAATATCACTACTAAATATTGAAGCTAATATTAGAATCCAAGGCTTCCTGACTTATGGACCTCAAGTTGTTGTTTTTTTTTCTCAATGCTTTTTTTCTCTACCGAGGATATTCATCGATTAAGCAAACCAAAAAAAGGGGTTGTGATTCTTGATTCATAGTAAAGAAATTCGGATTCAATGGACAGTTTCTCTTGCAAACACCTATAAACTTGTTTGTTTAAGGAAATTTTTACTTTACAAGGAAATTGGCAAGCATTTGTTTCAGCTTTGTAGTTTAACTTCCTTCAGTCACCTACCAGAAATACTTTTATTAATTTTGCTTTGTCCATTTTAAAGAAATTATTATTTATTATTATTTTTTTTTTGCTATTTCTCTCAAAGTCATTGATAAAATGAAATGCTCTTGAATTGTCTTTTGTTTTGTTTTGGGGTTTTTT
Organism: Dromiciops gliroides; assembly: GCF_019393635.1. NCBI lineage: Eukaryota > Metazoa > Chordata > Mammalia > Microbiotheria > Microbiotheriidae > Dromiciops > Dromiciops gliroides. Next base: position 488,958,038 of record NC_057861.1, read on the forward strand.
TTTTTTTTTGTGGAGGCCAATTGGGTTAAGTGACTTGCCTAGGGTCACACAGCTAGTACATGGTCAAGTGTCTGAGGCAGATTGAACTCTGGTCTTTCCTGACTCCAGGGCTGGTGCTCTATACACTGCACCACCTGGCTGCCCCTTCTTGAGTTGTCCTTAATGCAATAATTAGTGATCAAACATAGTGACAGAAACCTATTTAGCCAGCACGTGTTTGATTTAACATGGCAGCACCTTGTAAGAGAGAACATTGGGATTTTTGAGTCGGGAATGTAGGGCTCTAGAGATCAGGTAAGTTACTGCACCTCCCTGGTTGATACACTTGTCTAGTAGATGAGGCTCTAAAATCCTTTCTGATCCTAATAATCTGAGTCCATGACATCAAAGATAATTGAAGATATTATTTCCACAATAAAATCCTACAAAATATTCATTTAATAACCAAATAAAATCCCTAGTTTCAAGGCAATATAGCCAATAGCAAACCTATTTCTGTCTATTTTAATTCCTAGTTTGTTAAGAGAAAAATTGAATATCAACTAATTTGGCTGCAAATCATCCATACTCAATTTAGCTTTTTAAAAAAACTTACCTTTTTTCAGAAGTCTTAAAAAATATATTTTTTAGTACTGTGGTAAATCTGATTTGATAGTTTACATGCTGAAAACACCAAATCCATTTTTTTTTTCATTATTTGGGTCGTTTGGCTCCTATGAAAGGCATTGCCCCAAAGTGGGAGTCCATTTTGTCACATAGTAAAGTAGAAGACAGAGCCAGAATTGACCCAATTCACAGAACAATATTATTGAATATAATACAATACAATGTGATATAGTACTATATGATATAACATAATGTAATATGATACAATAACTACAATACAATTCAAGTGCAACATAACACAACCTAATCTAATCTAATCTAATCTAATCTGATCTAATATATAATTTCTAGGGCAATTTACATTTTCAGAGAGTCTTAGGGAAAACAGTGAATGGATTTCCTCACTCTGGCATTTCAGACACTTTAGGGTCAGTAGAACCCATTGAGTGGCTACTGGAATCCCAGTTCATTGAGGCATTCAGAAACTAACATCAGTCCTTCTTTAGGGTGAGGGATACATAGAGAGGAGGAAGAGGAAAAGGAGTGACAGTCTGATGTAGACAGGTAGAAAAATTAATCAAGTAACAAATATTATTGAAAATTTGCTAGGTGCCCAGGAGTGTGTGTGTGTGTGTGTGTGCGCGCGCGCGCATAGGTAGGGCAAGGGGCTGACGAAATAAAAAAGAGGTAAAAGATGGGGGAAAGAGACAGAAATGGGAAAGATGGGAAGGAGAGACATTGACCTACAAGTCTCTGTCACTGTTCATCCCTAGTAGATTCTTAGAAAGATAGATAGAGGGGCAGCTAGGTGGCGCAGTGGATAGAGCATCAGCCCTGGAGTTAGGAGGACCTGAGTTCAAATCCGGCCTCAGACATTTAACACTTACTAGCTGTGTGACCCTGGGCAAGTCACTTAACCCCCATTGCCCTGCAAAAGAAGAAGAAGGAGAAGAAGAAGAAGGAGAAGAAGAAGAAGAAGAAGAAGAAGAAGAAGAAGAAGAAGAAGAAGAAGAAGAAAGAAGAAGAAGAAGAAATGTTCTCCCTTTTGAAGATAGATACTCATGAAAAGAAATTAGTTTCGTTCAGTAAATTGGATTTTAACCAGAGGCAGCTAGGTGGCATTGGATATGGAGTTTAAATCCCTGATATTTACTTACTACTGTGTGACCCTAAGCAAATTACTTAACATCTGTCCGCCTCAATTTTCTCTGCTTCAAAATAGAGGTCATAATAGCACCTACTTCTCAGAGTTGTTTTGAGGATCAAATGAGGTAATATTTGTTGTAAAGGGCTTAGCATAGTGCCTGGTGAATATTAGGTGTTTGTTGTCATTCAATCAGGTCTAACTCTTCCTGACCCCATGGACCATAATGTGCATGGGGTTTTCTTGGCACAGATACTGGAGTGGTTTGCCATTTCCTTCTACAGTGGATTAAGGCAAACAAATTAAGTGACTTGCCCAGGGTCACACAGCTAGTAAGTGTCTAAGGCTGGGTTTGAACTCAGGCCTTCCTGACTCCAGGCCCAGCTCCTCAATCTACTGAACCACCTAGCTCCTGCTTTTAGGTACTCAGTTAATATTTATTCTTTCCCCTCTCCCCATTACCCTTAACTCTCCTTCATTTCACTCAAATCTTTCATAAGGCTGCTCAGAACATTCCTGGTGATCCCATGTGTCTCTTTGCAAAAGGGTATTAGTTCTGCCCTCTGCCTCCTATCATCTACTGGCTTTAATTTTTAATTTCAGAAAATAAATTTGCTTAAGAATTTCCGAAGACAAACAAGCCAACTTAAGCCACATCACCTGCTCTGGCTTCCACTCTGAAGATAAATATGCTTAGAACCATTTAGAGTGTCCATGTCAGGTGTGTGCCAGAGAAAGTGCGCCATTGCTCATGCCTGTTAAACATTAAATTAGGTTTGCCCAGAGACCAGAGACGTTGAAAACCAGCAGTGAAGGGAAAATGCTCTCCACATCCAGAAAAAGAACTATGGAGTCTGAATGCAGATTGAAGCACAATATTTTCACTATCGTTGTTGTTTTGTTGTTTCTTCTTTCTTGTGGTTTTCTCCTTTTGCTCTGATTCTTCTCTCACAACATGACTAATATGGAAATAGGTTCAATATGATTGTAATGTATAACCTATATCCGATTGCTTACTGGCTTTGGGAGAAGGGAGGAAAAGGAGGGTGGGAGAAAAATTTAGAACTCAAAATTTTACAAAAATGAATGTTGAAAACTATCTTTGCATGTATTTGGAAAAAATAAAATACTATTAAAAGAAAAAAGAATGAATGGGGGGCAGCTACTTGGTGCAGTGGATAAAGCACTGGCCCTGGATTCAGGATGATCTGAGTTTAGATCTGGCCTCAGACACTTGACACTTACTAGCTGTGTGACCCTGGGCAAGTCACTTAACCCTCATTGCCTTGCAAAGAAAGAAAGAAAAAAAGGAAGGAAGGTAGGAAGGAAGGAAGAGAAAAGAAAGAAAGAAATTAAGATGATATAAAAACAAAAGATAGCAACAAAAAAGAAAGAATGAATGGAAACCCAGAAAGAGTTCATATACAAAATTTGGAACTAAAAATCCTATGAAAACAAATGTTGAAAACTGGAAAATAATAAAATACTTTTATTTATTTAAAAAAAGAGTTCATATAAATATTTGTGTGCATATGGATACATTTCCTCTTTCTTTAATCTCTTTTGTTTGTTTTTTGCAGGGCAATGAGGGTTAAGTGACTTGCCCAGGGTCACACAGCTAGTAAGTAGCAAGTGTCTGAAGCTGGATTTGAACTCAGGTCCTCCTGAATCCAGGGCTGGTGCTTTATCCACTGCACCATCTAGCTTCCCCTTTAATCTCTTTTGATAGAAATTAGTGGTAGTGGTATGGATGGATTAATCAAAGTGTAATCACATTTTGTTAACTGGGGACATATTTCTAAATTTCTTTGCAGAATGGCTGGACCAATTCATAGCTCCAAAAGCTCATTAAACTATCTCCCCCCAAAAAAAAACAAAAACAAAACACAACACAACTCAACAAAAAGCCCCAGCAGTGAAGAATATTAGGATGTTTTTGTGTTTTAAAATCCCATGTCAAGAGGTCGTCATGAAATGGTTGGCTACCAGTCAGAATCCTTTATTTCCTGAGGGCCCTGGCACCCGGAACTATTTATTCCAGCCCCAAGCAATGGACAAATAAATAGTTATCAAGCACTTGATATGTGAAGGGTAGAGTTCCAGGAGTGTAGATTTTGAATGAGAAGGGACCTTACAAATCATAGAGACCAAGGCTCTCATTTTTCAGATGAGGAAACTGAAGCAGACAGAGGTTCAGTGATGTGCCCAGAGTCATGCAGCTAGTGTCTGAGGTTCAGTTTGAACCCAGGTCTTTCTGTCCCTTTGTACAACGTTCTTTTTACTGTACCATGTTATTCCAGCCCCTGGCTTGCACCCTAGTTGGGAGAGATGAGACATAAATTCATTAAATGTTAAATAACAATACAAAAAGTAAATAACAGTGCAATAGGGCCATAGTTGTGAGAAGACCCGGTTTATTAACAAATGAATAGTCTAGATAAAGGCTAGGTGGTACAGTGGGTAGAGTTCTGGGCCTGGAATAAAAACCTGAGCTTAGATCCAGCTTTACTCTAGCTATGTGACCCTAGACAAATCTTTCTGCCTCAGTTTTCTCTTTTTTTTTCTTTTGAGGGTTAAGTGACTTGCCCAGGGTCACACAGCTAGTTAAGTGTCTGAGGCTGGATTTGAACTCAGGTCCTCCTGAATCCAAGGTCAGTGCTTTATCCACTGCGCCACCTAGCTGCCCCTCTGCCTCAGTTTTCTCATCTTAAAATAGTGATAATAATAGCACTGATATGGGTCCAGGCTAACTCAGAGGTTTTCTCCTTGAGAAACTAAACTGAAGAACATACTCACTTAAGAAGGGGAGATTAAGCAGTGCCCTGGACAAAAACTCCCAGAAGTCAGGACCACCACCCCTCATTCAAGTCTCTCCCACCCCACCTGGAGATATCCCATTAGGCGTGACTGTCACCTGAGCTGTACCAGGGGACAGAGACACCACCACCCTTCATTCAAGCCTTTCCCCACCCCGTCCCCAAAATGAACTTTCCATTGTCAGAGGGTCACCTCATCTATCCTCTACAAAAGCTTTTGCCTTTCTTTGATTGGAGGAGAAAGATGTCTCTAAGCCATCTCCTCCTGGTGAAGGGAAGTCTTTGACTTTTACTTTCTCAAGTGCCCAGATAAAAGATCATCTTTATTCTAATTGGATTGTGTACAAGAGTTCCTTCCTTCCTTCCTTCCCTCCCTCCCTCCTTTCCTTCCTTCCTTCCTTCCTTCCTTCCTTCCTTCCTTCCTTCCTTCCTTCCTTCCTTCCTTCCTTCCTTCCTTCCTTCCTCCCTCCCTCCCTCCCTCCCTCCCTCCCTCCCTCCCTCCCTCCCTCCCTTCCTTCCTTCCTTCCTTCCTTCCTTCCTTCCTTCCTTCCTTCCTTCCTTCCTTCCTTCCTTCCTTCCTTCCTTCCTTCCTTCCTTCTATCCCTGTCTCCTTTCCTCTTCTTTTCTTCTTTCCTATAGTCCTTGGCATATAGTAAGTGTCTTAGGATACCATTATTATTATCAGCTATTCATCCTTGGTCGTCTGCACAGGGATCTCCTAGCTTAGAAACTCAAAGATAGCAAACAAAAACAAAACCAAAGGGCCATTAATTAGGTCTGTGCACAGTCTAAATACCTAACTGAAATATTAATTCTCAAGTTCTGTCTCCAAGCTTTGAAACATGTAATGTAGGTTCAATAAATAGGTTAATATTAATTCAGGGATTTTCTTCAGTACTTTAAATATTGGTGTGTCTGGCATCCCTGAAAGGGATCAGCAGGCAAGTATAAGGGCTGAAAAAGGTTTCCATTACAGACCCTCATTAAGTGATTTAAATGGCTGCCTCTTCAAATGATGATAATGATGACTACGATAACTATCATTTATATAGTGCTTTATGGTTTGAAAAGTGCTTTATAAATATTTTATTCTCACAACAATCCTGGGAGGTTACATACTATTATTTTCCTTATTTTACAGATGAAGAAACCGAGGCAGACAGAGGTTAAATGACTTACCCAGGATCATACAGCTATCAAGTGTATGAGACTGGAAATGGATTTAGGTCTTCCTGATACTGAGCTCAACCCTTAATCCACTGTGTAACCCAGCCATCTCAGCTATGATTTCCTATTATAGATTCAGATTTCTGGGAAGAAAACACCTTATTATTTTTCCCTGAGTCCTATACCTGGCAGACAGAGTGGAACAGCACTCATTTCTCCTCGATATCAAATTCCTGGACACTGTGCCTTCCTTTTTTTCTTTTTTCTTTTTTCTTTTTTTAGTGAGGCAATTGGGGTTAAGTGACTTGCCCAGGGTCACACAGCTAGTACGTGTTAAGTGTCTGAGGCTGGATTTGAACTCAGGTCCTCCTGACTCCAAGGCCGGTGCTCTATCCACTGCGCCACCTAGCTGCCCCTTTCTTTTTTTTTAATTTAATTTTTAATTTATGGAATAAAACAAGTATATCCATAACAGTATAATAAAAAAGATAATTGTATAAAACAGCAAATCTACCCTGAACAACTTGCTATTCCTTTCAAATATACAACAAAATTATCGTGAAAATTTCTTTTTGTTCTTTCCTCTGCCCCCAAACTCTACCCTAGAGATGACTGCCATTAGACACAAATAGGTGTGTGTATGCATATATGTACATTTATTCTATACATCTATTTATCGCTATGACTTTTTAAAAGGCATTGAGCAACTTGCTTTGAACTCACTTGTAACTTGAGGTTTTATGCCTTGAGAAGCCTCAGGGCCAGCCTGTAAAGGTCAAATTAGAAAGGGTATAATTAAAGTTAAGAACTACCCATTGTAAACCTGATGATCTCAAGACAATGACTTTTCCTTTCAAATGACTTTCCTTTAAGCTGAACCACAGAAGCAAAATAACTTTTAACCTTTGCTGTCTTGGGCAGCAGGATGCAGTAGAAAGTTGTGTACTTACAAACTCAGATGACCTGAATTAAAAACTGTAGTTGAGTGATCTTGGACAAGTCACTGAACCATTTTGTGCCTCAGTTTCCTCATCTGTAAAAGGGTATCATGACATCCCCAATGCAGCTAAAAGCAAGTGCTCAGTAGGTTCCAAAGGACAGTTTGTGTCAATTTGGTGTGCTGGGTGGGGTCCCAGGAATATATGAGGATATCTAAGTTACATTTGAGAGCTGATGAAGAGGTAGGATGCGGAATGGGTTGTAATGATTGGTGGCATATAGATAAATGAAAACATGATGACCTAATGACTTTCTTTACTTAGAAAGTCAGTTAGACTGGTCTGGGACTGGTCTCATACCTGGGTGGTGCTCAAGGGCCAGGTGTTAAGAGCAGGGGGGGGGGGGCAGACCTAGTACCCACTGAACTGCATATATTTCCCATCCCAGCTCCCCCAGATGATCTAGGACCAGGGCTGTACTGGAGCCAGCTCAAATTTCTTCTCAAAAGAGCTCATTGTTTTTTGTTTTGGTTGGTTTTGGTTTTTTGTGAGGCAATTGGGGTTAAGTGACTTGCCCAGGGTCACACAGCTAGTAAGTAAGTGTTAAGTGTCTGAGGCCGGATTTGAACTCAGGTCCTCCTGACTCCAGGGCCGGTGCTCTATCCACTGTGCCACCTGGTTGGCCCTAAAAGAGCTCATTGTTAAAGGAACATTTGCACTTCAGAAACTGGCAAACAAGAAGTCAGGTCTTGCTATCTTGTCTGGTTAATTGTCTAGACTAAAGAAAGGGTTAGAGAAAAGGCCAGCAATGCAGATTAAACCAAAAAGTCTGTAATTGTACCCTTTCCCCCTCAGGGAGCTAGTTGTTAAACATTGGCTAACAAACCACTGGCTGGGATTGCAATAGCTGTAGCGCTTACTAAGGAGAGAGTCTCCCTAGAAAAATTGCCAGATAAGGAGGGGGTGGGGGGAGTCAGTGGCTGCTTTTAAAGTTCTTCTGCGGCTTTGAAAATACCTAAGAGACCCACCAAAAAAAAAAAGGGAAAAAAAACCTACCTAAGAGAGAATGTTATCACCAAGCACTTATAATTGCAAAAGCCAGTTTGTAGTGACGACGCACCCACACACCTCCCCACTGTTGGACAGGAGTTCTGGAAGTCCTTGCTTTACCATTGGCAGGTCACAGATTTATGAACAGACCACAAGTTAAGGAAACCAGTGGACTCCTTCTTGTCTAGGCTTACTTTTTTTAGTGTCTATATTTCCCCACTGCCTAGAGGAAATAACTAGAATTATTTCCTTAAATTAAATCTATTTGAATTAATGTGAAAATGTTGTAAAGCATTTTGAGTACATAAAGATCAATCTCAACAAACATTTATTAAGCACCTACTATGTGCACAGCATTGGTGCATAGTGGTATGCACAGGATTCCTCCGCACTTTCTCCATCTTTTTCTCCCCAGGTTTTTTTTTTTTTCTTACTCTAAAATAGGTAAGGAGGGATCCTATGTGAGGCATATGAGGCCCATGAAGGTTATTCATCATTTTTCACAGCTTTTATAAATCTTTGAGATTTTTACCCAAGGAATTAAAAAGAGTCATAAAACAACATTGGCCAAAGCTCATTGGAATCATAACTCTCCTATAGGTCTCCTTATCTTACAACATTAATTTCCATTGTTTAGAGGAGAAAACTAAAGCATTTATCGACAAATCTTAAGCATTCACAGAACAACAGCTCTAAAAGAATTGATTAAATGTATGGTATGGGCGGCCAGCTATGGTGTCGGCCAGTGGATAAAGGCACTGGTCACTAGATTCAGGAGGACCTGGAGTTCAAATTGACCTCAGACACTTGGACCCTTACTAGCTGTGTGATCCTCGGCAAGTCACTTAACCGTCATTTCCCCACCCCCCCAATTTTTTTTTTTTTAAGGTAAGGTTTATACATATGATTTTCCTTTGCTTCTCAAGTTTGAGGTCTGGAACTTAACTATCTTTGATGTTTTTTTTTTTTCTAGTGAGGCAATTGGGGTTAAGTGACTTGCCAGGGTCACACAGCTAGTAAGTGTTAATGTGTCTGAGGCCGAGATTTGAACTCAGGTGACTACTGACTCCAGGGCCAGTGCTCTATCCACTGCGCCACCTAGCTGCCCCTTTTCTTTGATTTTTGATGTAAGGGGTGTTCAGGACAAACTACCACCTCTGGTGTGAGGGCCTCAGCAAGCCCTCACCAGGGCTGCTCATCCAGTTTTGATGTCTACTTGGCACTCAAGCCTCACCTGTGGCTCCAAGAAGCTGCAGTATGTGCAGTGGCTACACCCTGGTAAAACTGTCTGGGTGGACAGGCTAAACCAGGTTGTGGGTACCAATAGACCTCAAACCCTGTGGTATGAGAAGGAAGGAGTATGTGAAGACTTAGCCCGTGAAGGACTAAGCATGTGAAGACTTTCCTGGCAAATGGGCAGATAAGAACAATTTGTTTCAGTGGCCACAAAGGGGGATAAAGCAGGTTCGTGGAGTGTTTAAGACCTTGGTCAGACATCTAAGATGCCAAGGTCACCCACTGCATCCTGGCTCATCTTCAGTTATCCTGACTTTTGTCCTGTCACTGGACTTCCAAGACTCAGGAAGAGAGAGTGAGCCTGAGTACTTTGCACAACTCTACCTCACTTAAAATCCAATCATGTTGCAAGTCAAGACATCCAGGATGTCAATGGTCCTCTTCAAAATCAAAGGGCAGATAACAACATCTTTCATCTAGAAAGAGAGAAGGATCAGCAAGCTGCTGTACTGCGAACACCTGCTGGTGTCTCTCAGAGGATTGAAAGTGTTCAGGAGGACATGAGTTCAAATCCGGCCTCAGACACTTGACACTAGCTGTGTGGACCCTGGGCAAGTCACTTAACCCACATTGCCCTGAAAAAAAACCCAAACAAACAATAAAAGAAAGTGTTGCATGGGTGTGTTGGTAAATGTTCAACAATTGGCTCTTTGAAAAAAATACTCTAGAATATACTTTTGGTGAAATCTGCATAAGTAACATTTTTCCCATCACTCTCTTAATCTGGACAATGAACAAAACAATAAATCAAGCCCTAAATTGAAATATTTGTGCTTTCCAAGTTGAACAATGGTCCTCAAAAATCAGCATAAACTAGCTCCATCATACTCCTGGGAGTAAGCTCTGGGGGGCTGACTGTTTATACTCCCATACTAAGAAAGGAAGCAAAGATAATGGGAAGAAAACATGAAGCATAAGAAAACTGAGTCAGAGCAAAGGAATAGTTTGTTACTAACTCTTCCATCACCTTAACTTAGTCAGATGTAAACACTATGCTTTTAATTTAACCCCTTGCTTTTGTGATGAAATAATTAGATTTAGCAGATGCTCAAAGACCCACCTGGAGATTAATCTAGACTTGATTGAATCAAGTGAGAGTGATTAACTGCTGAATTAGCCTACTTCAAATTAAATGGATTGTAATCACACCTTGAGAACCACCTTCAGAACCAATGGATTTGGATGACGCCAACCAATGGATTTGGATGACGCCAACCAATCAGCTTGAAGCAGTGTGTAAGGACTGCCTCTCTTCTCAGACCTATAAAAGCTTCCACAATCAGTTTGCTGGAGAGAGTTCGTGACTTGAAGCAGGCTTGTGACAGAGGACTTGAGGAAGAACCAGGACCAGGCTGGAACTCTAGCTAAATAGGCTTTTTTTCTTAACTTTCTGAAACTCCATGGGACATAATCTGTATGCTTTTATAAATGTGTAATGCCCCAAGGACTGGTGCTAAAGCTTCTAATTTAAGGCGACCACAATTTAGATATTAAACATCACACTTTCCACAGGGAAGATAAAGCACATTCTGCTTAGAAAAAAACCCTCCATTAGTACTGTATTTGATGTTTCGAACTTACTTAGTTCAATATTTAAGGAGTCATTCTTTAATTTTTGTTGGTACTCCCCCAACTGATACAAATCATGCCCTTTCTAGTCCTTAGTTGGATAGGCTTTTTTTTTTTCCTTCCAGTCGCTGTAGCCAAAAATATTTGTCCCCTAATACCTATTCTTCTGATGATGAACTGGATAGTACATGGAGAGTGCATCAAGGGACCTGGGTTCAAGTCCCATTGCTAATGCTAATTACTTGTATGACGATGGGTAAATCCCCCTACTATGCTGGTTTCATCATCTGTAAAATAAGGAGGTGGATTAGATGACCAATAAGATCCCCTTCAGTTTGAAATCCATGCTCTTCATGATTAGCTAGGCTGGTCCTTGAGTAACAAGCACACAATTCATCACTGGACCCAGCCTTAAAGTTGTTCTGAGATTTTAAAAAAAAAATGTTAATGAGAATTGAGCAAAGGCTGCTTACGAAGTGCTTTCTGATTGTTTGATTTTTTTCATAATATGTTTGGAAGGAATATTTCAATAAATGTTCATTGGTGTTGTTAGTCATTTTGTCAGTCACATCTGACTCTTCATGACCCCATTTGGGATTTTCTTGGCAAAGATAATGGGCAAAGTGTTTGCCATTTCCTTCTGCAGCTCATTTTACAGATGAAGAAACTGAGGCAAATAGGGTTAAGTGACTCATACAGGGTCACAAAGCTAGCAAGTCTCTGAGGTCAGATTTGAACTCAGGAAGATGAGTCTTCTTGACTTCAGGCAGGGCTCTCTATCCACTGTACCACCTAGCTGCCATTTCAATAAATATGATACCCCTATCCATCTCCAGTTTGGGTCATCAGAGTGGAAAATTACAGTACTATCTACCAAACTGAACTCCTGGTGTCAAAAGGCCTCTCTATACACAGAAGTGTAAAATCCTATAATGTGAGTAAAAGGAAAACCAGAAAGACTGAATTCAAAAACAAGACCAAGTGTCGTCACTGGACAAATGGGGATTATTAATTACGTAGTCACACCTTAAAAACGGATTTATTCTCATTTTTAAGATTTTACCTCTGTTGATAACAGGCCCTCTCATTCATAGCCAGGGATCATGTCTGACATTTAGTTCTATCCCCACAAGCCCAGTACAGTGCCTTGCCCATAGAGGTACCTGATAAAATACAACCTTTTTCTAGAATTGAGGCTCCTCTGCTCCTCCATTTTCTTGGATTGTACAGGTTTTCACATGTTATAAGTATAAGGCCTACATGCCCTTGAAAACCTGAAAGTCTGGTAGGCTTCATGGAACAATGATCAAGTGACTCCCCAAACAGGCCTGTTTAGTGGAAGAACAAACCCCAGCAAACCCGTCTGGTGAATGGATAGGAACTCAATCTCTCCTTCCTGTTAGGTGCCTGTGGAACTCTGAGAAAACTAAGGTCCCTTTCTTTAGGCCAAAGGTAGGCAAATTACAGATGGAGGGCCACACCCAACCAGGTACCTATTTTTGTGCAGTCAGTGAACTAAGAGTGATTTTTATGTAAATATGTAAATATAATAAAACTGAATTTTTAATGTAAAAAACATTCTTAGTCCCCCCATGGTACAAAAACAGGCTTGGTAGGATTTGGCTTGTTCTAGACTTCACTATCACAAACACCCCACCCCCACCCTCTCTCCCCCGCAAAGTAATGTTTTCTTCCGAGTACATTAGGATTCTTCGATGTTTAAAACAGACTTTGCCACAACCACATAGAAAAGAACATAAGTGTGGATAGAGCACTGGCTTTGGAGTCAGGAGGACCTGAGTTCAAATCCAGCCTCAGACACTTGACACTTACTAGCTGTGTGACCTTGGGCAAGTCACTTAACCCCAATTGCATCAACACCCCCCATCCCCCAAAAAAAGAAAAGAAAAAGAAAAAAGAAAAAAAAGATCTGGGTTGAAAGGAACATAAGTAAGGGAGGAGGAGTTCTGTGGAAGTGGGTAGTGTTTAGCATTAGACAACTGAAGCTACCCTGAAGGGTTAAGAGGCCATAGTATCCACCTAAACTCTATCAGAAGTGCTCCCCTGCTTCCCTTTATCTCTGCCTCAGATCTAGGGAGCCTCGGCCGTCAGATGCAGCAATAGATGGCACCCATATAAAAGCATATATAAGGGTGACCTTAACTGTAGACTTGGAAATGGTGTAAGGGGAATGAGAAATGCCAACTGTTTCCAGGATGGTAGGATCACAAATTTTAAATTAGAAGGGACCTCATAAAGTCAAACTCCAACATTTTACATATGTGGAAAATGAGGCCCATCAAGGTTAAACAATGTGGTCAAGGTAACAAAGAGCCAGGGTTGGAAGCAGGGACCTTTGATTCGTCTTTCTTTTGATGACACTATTAGAATCCAGAAAAGGGCAAAAATGACTGGCAAGCTGGCCAAGGTAGCTCAATTGTAGAGCAGATGGGAGGCTATAAAGAGTAAGGAGATTGGAAAGGGAGCAAGGGGTCAGGAAATGAAAGAATTCATTGGCCAAAGGACTTTTTATATTTTATCTTGGTAATAACAGGAACATTGGAGTTTATAGATTAGGAGGATGACATGGTCAGATCTGTGCTTTAAAAAAAATCACCTGAGACAGAAAAACTTAGTAGTTTAGGCTATTCTAATAGGGGCAGGTGGGTATTGCAGTGGATAGAGTGCCTTTCCTGTAGTCAGGAAGACATTTTCCTGTTAAAATCTGCCCTCAGACATTTACTAGCTAGCTGTGTGATCCTGGGCAAGTCACTTAACCTTGTTTGCCTCAGTTTCCTTATCTGTAAAATGAGCTGGAGAAGGAAAGGGCAAACACTTTGCCAAGTATCTTTGCCAAGAAGGGCAAACACTTTGCCAAATGAGGTCATGAACAGTGGGATGAAACTAAAAACGACTGAACAACAACAAAAATTGTAATAGTCCAGACAAGAGGTGATGAGAGCCTGTACTACAGTGGTGACAGAGAGAAAAGGATATATCCAAAAGATATCCCGAAGATTGAAGAAACAAAACATTTTCATTATATTATATATGACTATGAGTGAAAATTTATAACACCTAGGTTGCAAGTTCTGGAGGATGGTGTTACACGGAACAGAGTTGGGAAAGGGAGAGGACTTTGGGGGAAAGGTAATGAATTTTGTTTTGGACGCCTGGAGTTTGAGGTACCTCCAGGCTATCCAATTTGAAATATCTGAAAGGCTGCTGGTAATGTGGACTAAAGGAGAAAGATTAGATCTAGAGATAAAGATGGGAGAATCATCTCAGAGAACTGATAGGATTAAAGGCAAGATAGTATGGGGGGTGGGGCAGCTAGTGGCACAGTAGATAGAGCACCGGCCCTGGATTCAGGAGGACCTGAGTTCAAATCCGACCTCAGACACTTTACACACTTACTAGCTGTGTGACCCTGGGCAAGTCACTTAACCCCAATTGCCTCACCAAAAAAAAAAATATATATATAGTATGGGGGAGGGGGGTGGCGAGAAACAACCCAGAAGGCCCAGGACAGAGCTTGGTGGCAACTATAGTTAGTGGAGGAGACCCAGAGCAAGATTTGGCCATGTGAGTGAAGAGTGGAACAGGAGAAGGCTGTGTCATGAGAACCTAGAGAGGAAATCCAGAAGGAGATGGTAACTGACAAGGTCAAAGGCTTCAAAGAGGTCATGAAAGATGAGGACTGAGAAAAGTTAGGGCCATTATGAGATTACTGACAACTTTGGAGAGAGCAGTTTCATTTGAATGATGAAGTCAAAACTCAGATTGTAGAGGATTTTAGAAGGGAACAAGAGGAGAAAAAATGGGACACCTGATGTGTAGATGACTTAAGGGGAGTAGAGACATAGGACAACCGTTAACAGGGATAGTCAGCTCAAATGGGAGGTTTGTGTTTTTTTCAAGGATGGGGTGGAAAACATGGGCATTTTTATAGGCAGAAGGGAAGAGTGAACTGATAGGAAGAAACTGAAGATTAGAGAGAGGATAGGTCTGAGAGTGGAAGCAACCTGCTGGAGAGGGCTGGAGGGGATGGGTTCAGTGGATTTGGAAGAGAGAAGGGCTATCTCTTCATGCAAGACAGGAGTGAAAAAGAAGATAGTGGAGGAAGATGTCTGAGTGATGTAAGATAAGAAGAAGGCTAGAAAAGGGAGCTTGCAATGGAATGGCTTCAATTTTAAACATTATTTAATTTTAAAATATTTAATATTATTAGCTATTTATATTATTTCATTTTTTTAAGGAAAAGAAAAAACATTCAATTTGGCCAGTATTTATTGAATACTTTTTTTTTGTTGTTGCTCATACTGCACCTAGAAAGTTTTTCTTTCTTTAAGGGAAAGGGTGAAGAGTGAAGGGGAACAATTAACCCATGATTAATGAGGAATATAGGCTTAATACACAATTATTTTTTAATCATAAAGGTATTTTATTATTTTCCTGTTACTCGTAAAGATAATTTTCAATATTTGTTTTCATAAGATTTCTAGTTCCAAATTTTTCTCCCTCCCTCCCTTTCCTCTCCCCTCCCCAAGACAGCAAGCAATCTGATATGGGTTATATATGTACAATCACATTAAACATATTTCTGCATTAGTTATATTGTGAAAGAAGAATTGGAACAAAAGGGAAAAACCTCAAAAAAGAAAAACAAAAGTAGAAACAGTATGGTTCAATCTGCATTCAGAATCCACAATTCTTTTTTCTGGATGTGGAGAACATTTTCCATCATGAGTCCTTTCGAATTGTTAATACACAATTATTATACCTGTGTAAATGAAAAGATCATTGGAAGAAAGAAAACATTTGAGAAAGCCAAATTCTGACTAACTACAAAACAAATAGTGGCTCTAGAGATAATGAAATATACCTCTCTTTCCAAATGTTAAAATTTGTAGATCAGCATATTGTACATATCCTCAGATCATATCATTCTAGTCTCTAGGATGTTTTAACCTAATTGCTTTTATTTGTTATTAGGGACAGTGCTTTTGTTTTCCCCCAACAGTGACGGTGATGTAAAAACAAGAAGTATCCTAGGAGGATGAAGGTTTAAAAAAGACCATTGGATTTGGTAAAAATCCCTGGTTTCCAGGAGAACATTATACACTGTATCAACAACACTGTGTGATGATCAGCTGTAAAAAACATAGCTCTTCTTGGCAATACAATGATCCAAGACAATTCCAAAAGACTAATGATGGAAAATGCTCTCCATCTCCAGAGAAAGAACTATGGAATCTGAATGCAGATTGAAGCATAGTATTTTCATATTTTTAGGTTGTTTTTTCTTTCTCATGCTTTTCCCTTTTGTTCTGATTCTCCTTTCACAACATGACTAATGTGGAAATATGTTTAACATGATTGTACATATATAACCCAAAAAACCCCCAACAATCCCTGGTTTCCTTTAAGATAGCAATTTCAGGAGAGGGGTAGAGACAGAAGTCAGAACACAAAGGGTTGAGGATAAAGTGAGTGTTGAGTAACTGGAGACACCAGATATAAAGAACTTTTTATAGAAGTTTGCCAAAAAAGGGAGAGGAAAGACAGGATTGTGGCTGCATGGTGTGGTAGAGTCAAGATGAGGCTTTTTTTTTTTAGGATTGGGGACACTTGAGCTGCATATTTGTGGGGTCAGAGAAGAGGTAGGGGAGAAAGAATGAAGGGGGACAGTGAAGTGGATAAATCACTGGGCCTGGAGCCAGGAAGACCTGAGGTCAAATCCTGATGCAAACATTCCGAGCTGTATGACAGTGGGCAAGTCACTTAACTTCTCTCTGCCTCAGTTTCCTCATTTGTAAAATCGTAATAACAATAGAACCTACCTTCCAGGGTTGTTGTGAAGATCAAATGAGAAAATAATTGCAACACACTTAGTACAATGACTGACACATAGTGAGCACTCTATAAATTTTAGCTATTATTATTACGATTATAGAGTGAAGCTGTAAAATGAAGGGGGATGGTTGGAATGAGTTACCTGGTCTTTTCTCTGAAAGCTTTTTGCTCCTGTAAAGCTTAATATGCCCATTATCCCACGTAAGCCAGAAGTCAAACTCCCTTTGCTGCTGCATCTTTCTACTTGTCAAAGAGAAGACAGACGACATGTTTGCTGGCTGATGCAGGTTGTGAGCTTTTCCAGCCATTTCTAGGGGTGACCAGTTTGCATCAATTACCTTCCCTAAGCAATCACAAAAAGACATCAATAAAACTTTTTTTTTTTAAGTAGATTAGGCTCTGGTCAAGAGCCAAGATTCTAGGAGGAACACAGATTAAATCACTTTCACTTTTGTGGAAATTTATTTTTGATTTGGGGACCCTACCTTTGGGCTGAGATTCGAAAGCCTTAGGCACCTCAGGGTCTCTTCTGTGTGGGAGGGGCTGGCGCCCCTCCTCCTCATGCTTCAGCTGAGCCAAAAAGCCCCGTGGGCTGTACAAGATAGCCAGGTCAGACAGTTGGGGGGAAAAAGCCCCCAGCTCCCTTCGACCTGAGCGAGGTATCTGAGAGATGCTGGGCTTCTGGTGTAGCCTGTGCTGAGGGCACGTGAAGCTGGGAGTGCACCCCTCCCCGCACCAGTCGCAGCTCTGGCTGTCGGATTAGCTTGGTCTGTGGGGGTGCAGGAAGCCCCCAAGATTTGAGTGGAGAGAAGAAAAGGTATATATAGACCTGGGAGTTAGACTGGGGTGGGGGGCTGAGGAGATTAGAGGGAGGTTCTGTCGGATGGGGGATGGATGAGAGAGGCTGAGAAGAAGTTCGGACAGAGGAGAGAGGCTGAGAAGAGGTTCGGACAAGAGAGATGGGGGACGAGATGAACAGTAACGCAGGACTAGGAGCAAGGAGGAAAGGCCGGTGGACAAGGTAGAGGGGCAGCAAAGGCGGCAGAGGGCAGACGGACTGAGCAGACAGACAGAAGGTCGGTGAGAGAGAAACACAGGGGTTCAGCGGTGGCAGTAAGGAGAGGAAAGTTAGAAGCAGGGGGATTTACAAAGTGAAAGGGGCTCAGAGTTAGAATAAAGTACCTTAGTACCCTGAGGCTGGAGGTGGCTAAAGGCCCTTATTGTATTGAAGAAGTTCCAAAGAGATGCAATGGAAAGAGACATACCGCAATGCAGTCAGATTGTACATTTTATTTCCCTGTATTCTTAATTTTAAATAGTATCTCATAAATAAACTCTGCTTGGATTATTTAGTTGAGAGGCTTCTTAATATTTTGCTTATCAATTTGGGAGTGGAACAGTGTGATGGAACTTTTATAAATGGCCCATAATATAATAATAGCAGTCAGATAGCCAAATAGTCAAAAGTCCCCAGATTAGTCCTCCAGTCAGATTAGCCCCAAAATTAGGCTAGTCAGTAAAAATATTTTTACATTTAATGGTGACCCAGATGGGACTTACAGCCCAATTATAATTTTCCTAAACTTATCATTTTCCATATACTTATAATTTTTTCATAAATCCAATTATATATAATTTTCCCAGATTAGGTTATTATTAATAATTAGATTTTTTTTATAACTTCTTAACTTGATCTACAAGTCCTAGATGATTAAGGCTGATTGATGGTGATGAAAAGGTTGAAAAGATATTTTTGGCGGGGTGCAGCTAGGTGGCACTAGCCCTGGGATTCAGGGAGGGACCAGGAGTTCAAATCTGGCCTCGAGACACTTGACACTTACTCGCTGTGTGACCCTGGGGCAAGTCACTTAAACCCCCCATTGGAAAGGGAGGAAGGAAGGGAAGGAAAGGATAGGAAGGAAGGAAGGAAGGAAAGAAAGAAAGAAAGGAAAGAAAGAAAGAGAAAGAAAGAAAGAAAAGAAAGAAAGAGAAGAAAGAAAGAAGAAAGAAAAGAAAAGAAAGAAAGAAAGAATTGCTTTGTCCATCACAATCTGTTTTGAACTACAGTCATATCTATGTCAGGGTAAGGTATAAAATGGGATGGGGTTGTGGTACTAGGAGCAGGAGACAACATGCTTTGGGAAAAACAAAATACTGGCTTTTTCCTTTGCAAGTTGTGGGGTTGAGAAATGACAAGGTTGCGTTTTCCACTTGTACAGTTGGTAGGAATGAGTTGATTTCCAAATATACAGGCTGCTCTACTCAGGAGGTTTATTAAAGTAGTTCTCATAGACACATTGGACTATCCATCCATTAGATAGGGCTAAAGTTTTGTGATTAAATCTCTAGTTTCTTCTTGCTAGCCCATTAGCTGTCTTAAAACTATGGGTCAAGACCCTATATGGGGTCCACATAACTAAATGTTGAGGTCATGGAAAAATTTGCCACAGTAAAAAAGTTAAGTGTACCATGTGGTTATAATGTTTTTTTTTTTGCAGGGCAATAGGGGGTTAAGTGACTTGCCCAGGGTCACACAGCTAGTACTGTCAAGTGTCCTGAATCCAGGCCAGTGCTTTAGCCACTGCGCCATCTAGCTGCTGCCCCCTATTTATATATAGCTATATACCCCTGGGTCAGTAAAAATTTCTTGGGCCAAAAGGGGTCACGAATGGAAAAAGTTTAAGAAATCCTGCTCTAGCCCCTAAATGCTTACCTGGTTAGCACATGTCAGTCTACTTTGTAGGTCAGAGCTTAAAAGTGATTTAGGCTCCAATTTGACCACATTTTATTTCAATTTGCAATTTACATTCTTGAAGATATTGGCCTATAACCCCATTCTTTTTTTTTTAGTGAGGCAATTGGGGGTTTAAGTGACTTGCCCAGGGTCACACAGCTAGTAAGTGTTAAGTGTCTGAGGCCGGATTTGAACTCAGGTACTCCCCGACTCCAAGGCCAGTGCTCTATCCCACTGCGCCACCCCTAGCTGCCCCTATATAACCCATGTTTTTTTTAATATTTTTTTTTAGGTGAGGCAACTGGGGTTAAGTGACTTGCCCAGGGTCACACAGCTAGTAAGTGTGTGTTAAGTGTCTGAGGCTGGATTTGAACTCAGGTACTCCTGACTCAGGGCCGGTGCTCTATCCACTGCGCCACCTAGCTGCCCCCTTATAACCGATTCTTGAGAAGTGGTCGTGTGGTACCTATATGAAGTGTACCAGTGGTCATGAAGTAACAGGTCCTGAGGTCTCTTACTATTCTCAGTGATTCAAAATATGATACAGCCAGGGCAGCTAGGTGGCTCAGTGGATAGAGCACCAGCCCTGGAGTCAGGAGGACCTGAGTTCAAATCCGGCCTCAGACACTTAACACTTACTAGCTGTGTGACCCGGGCAAGTCAATTAACCCCAATTGCCGCACCAAAAAAAAAAAAAAAAGATACAGCCCTTATCTATTGTGTCAAGGTAGGCTACAACCTCAGTTCTCTTCCAGTCCAGTGAAACTGTCTGGATAGTTCCAGATGAGCAAACTTGTCTACATCATATAAAAGAGAAGTGAATGATAACAGATTAGAGTAACCAGCCCTAAGTGATGGGGGAGTTGCATTTTAGTTGGGAATCAGAACGTTATAGCTATAATATCTGAGATCAAGCATAGGCTGGTGAAAGAGATTTTGAGCGCCCTCTCAGGATTTGGCTGGAAACTCTCCTTTCCAGATTATACTCTGGATTTCCATGGGCATGCTCCAAGCTCTTTATCTGGAAACCTCCTCACTCCAGCTCCAGAATTCACACATTAGAAGTACTCTCTCCGACCCCTCTTGGGATTGGATGGATTCTCCTAGACTTCCATTTAAGGAGGATGCCTAGGTTTCTCTTAAGCTGCACTCCTGACTTGCTCTACTATGGATATTTTACTTTCTACATCACTTATAATCATAATGACATCCTCTCAATGTTGCCCTTTATTTTCTCCTGAAACAATGACAAGCTTCTCCTCTCTACTGAAAGGGCCAGTGATGGATAGCAGAGCCACTTCTAGAACTGTATAAACTGACAACTTTCTCCAATCAGAGAGATTTTGGAGAGTCTCCTTTTCAACCCAAGTATTTATTGAGCATCTGCTGAGTGATTAAAACTGTGCTAGGTATTGGGTGATATAAAGATGTCCCAAAACATGGGCCTTGTCCTCAAGTTGCTTATAATCCAGTTGGGAAGACAAGAAGTACATACTTGGAATAGTCAAGCCACAACATGAGATAATTTTTAAAAAATAATAAACATTTTTATTTATAGTTTTTGAGTTCCAAATCTTTCTTCCCTTTCCCCCCCCCCTCCCTGAGGTGGTAAGCAATCAGATATGGGTTATAAATGGGTAATTATGTAAAATATTACCATATTAGTCATTTTCTATAAGAAAACTTGATAAAAGGGAAAAAATGAAAGAAAAGTGGAAAAATAGCATGCTTCAGTCCTTTGTTCAACTGTTATCAGTTCTTTCTTTGGAAGTGGATGGTATATTTCATCAATAGTCCTTTGGGATTGTCTTGGATCATTGTATTGTGAGAATAGTTAAGTCTTTCACAGTTCTTCATCAAACAGTATTGCTGTCTCTGTGCACAATGTTCTCTTGATTCTGCTCACTTCACCATACATTAGTTCATTTAAGTCTTTCTAAGCCTTTCTGAAATCATCCTGCTTGTCATTTCTTATAGCACAACTAATATTCCATCACCATCATATACGCACAGTTTATTCAGCTATTCCCCAATTGATGGGCCTTCCTTTGATTTCCAATTCTTAGCCACCACAAAAGGAGCTGCTATAAATATTTTTTGAACAAATAGGTCTTTTTCTCTTTGCGGGGAACATGAGATAATTAAGTGCTAAAGTGGAGTGATAAAGACAACAATAGTATCAGGACTTAAACAAGGGAGAAACCCGCTATTGGTTGTAGAACTCAGGAAGACTATCTACACAAGTGAATTGCCTTCATCACTTCAGTCTACAGATACTAGTTGGAACACATTTCTACTTATCTGTCACCTGAGGGTTCAGATAGATTGAACTTGACCTGAGTCTGTAGTTGAAAAGCAGAGATCATGTTACATCTACAAGGAGGGCACAAAATCCCTTTGCTATGAAATTGTGTGTTCACAAATTTGTTTTGCTTAATTAAACTGATGGGTTACAAGGAGAATTTTTTACTAAAGGGGAGTTTGGGTCAGAAAGTTAGATAAAAAGATTAGGGGTTAGTGACAGTGATTTTTCTTTAAAAAGAAGAAAAGAAAAATCATCAAGTGAACATTTGAAAAATATGAGACAGGATAGCTAGGTGGCCACAGTGGAAAAAGAACTGGCCTTGGATTCAGGGAGGACCCAAATTCAAATCCAGCCTCAGTACACTTGATACTTTACTAGGCTGTGTGACCTTAGGGCAATTCCACCTTAACCCTCATTGCCTGCAAAAAATCCGAAACCAAAAAATATCGAGAAGAGTGAGAAGCAGCATAAGAGACAAGAAACAGCGGGCCAGTTATTGGTATGACCACATACCTTATAAATATGTTTTATAGAAAAGCCTATACTGTAATAAAATTCACAATTGCATATAGAATCCAGTCCCCCATTATTCCTCACCTCAGTATGTTGAAAATGTTTGTGATCTGATAATTTCTACTTTTTAATAAAAAAAATAGAAATTGTATATTACCCTCTATTCTCATGACATCATTTGATTTTCATACTCCTCTTAGGCATTTTCTCTGTATTGAAACGAAATATCCTGGAGTTTTTTTCCTTCTTTTTTTGGAGGTTTTTCCTTTGTGCTCTGATTCTTCTTTCACAAGATGACTAATGCAGAAAAATGTTTAATGTGATTGCACATATATAACCTATATCAGATTGCTTTCCGTCTTGGGTGGCGGGAAGGGAAAGAAAGGGTGGAAGAAAAATTTGTAACAGAAAAATCCTATGAAACAAGTGTGAAAACTAACCTTATATGTAACTGGAAAATAATAAAATACTTTTATTTATTTAAAAAAACCCCAATATCACTAAGTTAGGTCCTGATAGCTTCTTTTCAGGACTTTAACAATCATTAGCCATTTTGGGAAACTTTCATAATAACCGTAAGTGAATTATCATGCATCAAGTCTGAGCTAATAACATTTTATAATTTGGGGGGCTTTTTAAAAATTATAAACATGTATTATTTCTCCCTCCTACTCTCATTCTCTCCCTTCCCAAATGAACAATAAAAAAAGAAAAAGGGAAAAAAACATCAAAATAAATGTCAAATTCCCATTTTGGTCATGTCCAAAAATATGAGTCAGGCACTGTGCTGAACACTTTATAAATATT
Source organism: Dromiciops gliroides (assembly GCF_019393635.1). Taxonomy (NCBI): domain Eukaryota; kingdom Metazoa; phylum Chordata; class Mammalia; order Microbiotheria; family Microbiotheriidae; genus Dromiciops; species Dromiciops gliroides. Next base: position 488,980,839 of record NC_057861.1, read on the forward strand.
ATCTCATTTCATCCTTACAACCATGGGAAGGTGCTCTTATTAACTCCATTTTATATTTGAGAAAACTGAAGCAGGAAGAGGTTAAGTGACTTACTCAGGGTGACACAGGTAGTAAATAACTGAGGCTGGATTTGAATTTGGGCCTTCCTGACTACCAGCCTGGTATTCCATTGCATCACCAGTGGACATGTGTCCTTAAGAGGTGTTATGAAATTCGGTGAAGGATTGATAAAAGAATACTAGTCTAATCCTTTTTTTTTGGGAGGGGGGTGGATGGGGCAATGAGGGTTAAGTGACTTGCCCAGGGTCACACAGCTAGTAAGTGTCAAGTGTCTGAGGTCAGATTTGATCTCAGTTCCTTCTGAATCCAGGGCCGGTGCTTTATCTACTGTGCCACCTAGCTGCCCCATCAGTCTGATCTTATAGTCTAGAAGTAAAAAAATAGGTTATTCATTATTGAGTGCTTTAATTACACAAGGGTAAGTCCATGGTTTAAGACAAAATACCTCCAGGCTGGAAGCTTGGAAGAACAGGGGTAACATGAGGAGAGACTCAGGAAAGGACGATACATTTGGGCCTTGGTTCCAAGAGTTTGAGGTGTGATTCATCTGTCCATGAAAGGAGGAGGAAAGGGGTCAGTGATGATCCTTCAGAGAAGCCTCCTGTGGACCTTTGCACAGGGCACTCCTAGTCAGTGCTCAGAGTGACTGCATTCTAATTGTTTTCATCTCAAGGCCACTCATCAAGTTTACTAAAGGTCATAAATTTTATAAGGAGGAGAGAGTGAGTTCCTGTTGAGGCACATCTAGTTGGTTTTCCATTCTGATGCCACACAATCAGGGCAAAGCTAGGCACTGACTAATTCAAGCCAATAAACAATATAAACATGGCAAAGGCAAGTTTCAAGAAAAATGTGGAGTGGAGGTGTTAAGCAGGAAGAGCAGGTAACATGCCCCATTGTTTCGGTCTGAGACAGTTTGCTATGAGTAAACTCTTCAGGATCACGGAGGTGTTCATGAGCACCAGAATTTTTTGAATTAACCTAGCACTTAATATATTGGTGAATGGATATTTTTAAATGTATCATCATCAGGATCCAGAAACACTTAAGAAGGACAAATTAAATTATTGTAAAGGAATGAAATTTAACAAGGAATTACTATAAAGTTCTGCATTTAGGGTTCAAAATGTCAGGGGGCACAAAGTGTCTGGGAGAAGTGTGGTTAAACTTTGGAGCTTCAGTTCACTGTAAGCTCATTATGAATCAAAAGTGTGGTACAGCTACCCAAAAAGGTTAACATGATCACAAACCGAGTTAATAGATAGACAGTGTTCAGAACAAAAGCCTATTCAGTGCTGGTCACATTATACCTGGAGAAATTTGCTCCATTCTGAGTGTTGCATTTGAACAATAAGAATGTCCATCAAATTGTTGGAGTTCATTAAGTCTTCCAGGATCAGCTTTTTGTTTGTTTGTTTGGTTTTGGTTTTTGGTGAGGCAATTGGGGTTAAGTGACTTGCCCAAGGTCACACAGCTAGTAAGTGTGTAAAGTGTCTGAGGCCGGATTTGAACTCAAGTCCTCCTGAATCCAGGGCTGGTGCTCTATCCACTGCCCCACCTAGCTGCCCCAGATCAGCTTTTACCATCACAACAGCAAGCTAGCATCAGTCTGTTGAACTCAAACAGCTGGACTAAGTTCTGGGCAGTCTTGTGATCACTTTGGTGATTATATGTTCTTTGGCTCTCAGAAAGTTATTGATCTCTGTCTTAGTTTTGTCCCTTTTGTATTGTGGCAGTGCCTGTCTTGTTATTCTAGGGGTGTGGTGTGCTTGGGAAAACTTCATTTAGTCTTTCAAGTATGGTTGGACTATAAACAGTTTTTGTTTTGTTTTGTTGAGACAGTCGTGGTTAAGTGACTTGCCTAGGGTCACACAGCAGTGTCTGAGGCTAGATTTGAACTCAGGTCCTCCTGACTTAAGGGCCTGTGCTCTATCCATCCCAACTGTATACAATTTTAAATCATTATTGAAGAAGCAAAAGAAATAAAATAAAAGTAATTCAAAACAGCTACCTTATCAACTATATACTTGTGGCTCCTCCCAAACCTAGGCAGCCAGTAAATTACAGGCATGCTCCAAACCAAGAAGTTTAAGAAAATATATAGTTTTGGTTCTGAGACTCAAAACCTTCCAATCAAACTCCCTTCCCAAGTACCCCAGGAGCTAGCAAAATGTCCTCAGTGTTGGTGCTAGGAGATGCATCTTCAATATTAGAGTTAACAAGCATTCCCCACTACCCACTCTATTTTTTTACTTAATCACCTCCTAAAGGTTAATGTCCAATAGTAGGGTAGGGAGGAGTGGAAACTCTAGTCCTGAAGCACAGATTCCTCTTTTGGGTACTTTAAAAAAAAATTCAATTTTAGTTTATTTTTCAGTTCTGAATACTTTCCTTTTCTCACTTATTGAAAGGGAAACAGAACCCATTCAAATATGTCTACCAGGATAAAACAAATTCCTTGTATTAGTTGTAGGTCCAAAGGAAAAAAAAGAGAGAGAAGAAAATAATGTGTCAATTTGCACTCAGTCATTGGCTCTCTCTTTAGAGGTGGCTAGTTTGTTTCCTCGTGAGTCCTTTGGCCTTGTGGTTGGTCATTGTGTTGATTAGCTTTACTAAGTCTTTCAAAGTTAATAATCTCTACAATATTGCCTTTATTGTATAAATTGTTCTCTCAGTTCTCACTTCACTCTGTAATCTGTTCATATAAATCTTCTCGGGTTTCTTTGATACTGTCCCCTTCATCATTTCCTATAGCACAACAGTATTCCATCACATTCATATACCACAACTTGTTCAGTCATTCCCCCAGTTGATGGGCATCCTTTTGGCCAACACAAACACTGGCCATATTTCCTTACTCATCAACAGGTTGTTGACTGAAACCTCTGATAGAAACCTATAACCCCTGAGCTCTATAAGACTCCACTCATTCCTTGTGGTCTGTTTATTCCCCCTGTGCAGAAATGGGTGAAGCAGGCCCAGGAGTAGATCAAGACTCTTCATGTGATCATTTTGAAACCACCATTCTTCAAACATTTAAGCTGGCCCATTCTCATGCTTGACAAACTCTTTTGGCAACTAAAGTTTAGCTTGGTCTTCACACTAAATTTAGGGAGAGAGAGGAAAGAGAACAAGCATTTATATAGCATCTACTATGTTCCAGGCACTGTGCTTAGCACTTTTTATCTTATATTATCTCATTTCAGCCTCACAGTAACCCTGTGAGGTAGGTCCTATTATTATCATCCCCATTTACAGTTGGGGAAAAGGAGGCAAACAGAGGTTAAATGACTTGCCCAGGGTCACAGAGATAGTATTTGGGGTCACATTTGAACTCAGGTCTTCCTTTCTCCAGGCCCAGGGTTCTATCCAGCTGGGCTACCAGATATCTCTGATGGAAAGAAGCCATATGAGAAAGACCAGACTAAGGAAAAAGGCCAATAGTTTGTCAGTTAAAGCATCAGTAACCCCCATTACCTATAAAATCATCAGTCTCACGATTCAATTTCTTTATCTGCCTAGCAACAACAGCTGCATATTAAAACTCTCCTGATGGGGACTTATTTTGGTTGGGACATCCTGAAGCATTCCTTCAAAGCTACAGCTGAAGTTGTAGGAGACATCATTTCCATCCAATATTACTGTAGCACTCGCCACCTTCATTAGAACAAATGGAACATTGTGATAAACATGTCCCTGAGAACATTTTACATCCTTTGGTGTTTGTCCTAATCTTAGTCTTCTCCAGACTCCTAATGAACAGTAGGCAGTATTTCTTGTGAAGCATTACTCATTAGACAGTCAATTCAGTATGCTTTCCACTTTTACTTCTTATTCCTGGGCACAAGAAGATAGTAGTACGTGCAAGAAGGCAACTCTTGAAATGTACAATCCTTTCTCAATTTTGGAAAGTTGCTTTAATTTTTTGCAGGGCTGTCCGAATGCTTGGCATTATTAAGAAAAAAAAGACAATATAGGTATAACAGAAAGAGCACTGACCTAGGAGTCAGAGAAGCTAGTTTAAAATCTAGGGTCCATCATCTGTATGATAAGAATTATACCAAGTCTTTGTAGTGCCAAAAAACTGAAAAGTAAGGGATTGACCATCCATTGGAAAATGGCTAAACAAGTTATGGTATATGACCGGAGTGGAATGCTATTGTGTCATAAGAAATGATGAAAGGGTTTAGTTCAAAGAAACCTGGTATGACGAGTAAAAGTAAATGTGTGGTCACCTTATTCCTGTCCCCAGTGTAGGGAAAACTACCTAGGGTTTACTTATTTTTGTTTTGTTTTTTGTCTTGTTTTTCATGGGGCAATGAAGGCTAAGTGATTTGCCCAGGGTCACACAGCTAGTCAAATATCCGAGGCTGTTTTTTTGTTGTTGTTTTTTGTTTTTGTTTTTTTAGTGAGGCCATTGGGGTTAAGTGACTTGTCCAGGGTCACACAGCTAGTAAGTGTCAAGTATTTAAGGCCAGTTTTGAACTCAGGTCCTCCTGAATCCAGGGCTGGTGCTTTATCCACTGCACCACCTAGCTGCCCCCGGGTTTACTTATAAATTAGAAGCTTTAGCACCAGTTTGGGGGCATTAAGCATTTATAAGTGAAAAAAGAGAACAAGGGGAGTTAAGAAAGTTAAGAAACCTATTTACCCTAGAGGAGAGATAAGAGTTCAGCCTGGCCTGTTTCTTCCAAGAGTCCTCTGCCACCAAGTGCGTGTTCGAGCCACCAACTGAGAGGAAGCTCTTCCTGAGTCCCTGGAAGAGGCTTACACACTGCTACAAGCGAATTGGCTAGCATCACCCAAATCCATTGGTTCACTAGACTTGAGGGTGTTCCTGTGTTGAGATTAGCTGAGAACAATACCCTCTTCAGAGTCAGGCAGGTGTGGCTTCAATTTAATTAATTTTAAGTGGGTTAATCAGCAAAGTCAATCCAAGCAGTCCAAATCAATCTGGGGCCTTTGGGTGTTGGCAAAAGCCCATTATTTTCTTACACTAGGAAGACTAATATGGACAGATACAGAGTGAAGGGAACAGAATCAGGAGAACAATTTTTGCCTCCAGGATCAAATATAAAACACTGTTTGGCTTTCAGAGCCATTCATATCTTGGCCCCTTCCCATTTTTCCAGTATTCTTATGCCTTATTCCTCTCCATATACGCTGTGATTCAATGACACTTACTACTCCTTTTCTTTTTCTTTTTTTTTTTTTTTGGTGAGGCAATTGGGGTTAAGTGACTTGCTCAGGGTCATACAGCTAGTAAGTGTCAAGTGTCTAAGGCCAGATTTTAACTCAGGTCCTCCTGACTCCAGGGCCCATGCGCCACCTAGCTGCCCTCTCTTACTGCTCCTCGCACAAGACGCTCCATCTCCCAACTCTGGGACATTTTCACTGGGCTGTCCACCATCGTTGGAATTCTCTCTCTTCTCAGTCTTTGTCTCCTGGCTTCCTTCAAATCTATCTAAAAGATAGATTCTTCTAAAAGAAGCCTTTCAGGATTCTCTTTGATATATCTGCTGTATATATCTTGCTTGTACCTAGTTGTTTTTTGTTTTTGTTTTTTGGGGGCAATGAGGGTTAAGTGACCTGCCCAGGGTCACACAGCTAGTAAGTGTCAAGCATCTGAGGTTGGATTTGAACTCAGGGTCCTCCTGATCCAGGGCCGGTGCTTTATCCACTGCATCACCTAGCTGCCTCATACTAGTTGTTTATATGTTGTCTCTCCCATTAGACTGTGAGCTCCTTTAGAGCAGGTACTCTCTTTTGCCTTTCTCTGTATCCCTAGCACTTAACAGTACCTGACACATAGTAGGCACTTAATGAGTTTTGACTACCATCCTGACAGACAGAAGAAAGACTCAATATGTAGAAAGAGACATCCGTTTTTGTACATGAACAAGGTAGGAATGTGTTGCATGACCATGCATATTTGTCACATGGGTTTTGTTTTTATTTTCTTTTTCTTTTTTAAAATTGGAGTAGAGTAGGGGGGGACAGGAAAAAAAAAACCAAGAGCAAGTTACACATGAAGTTCTGGAATACATCATCTCAGATTTATAACAGCCCAAAGGCATTTGATGATCAAATAATTTTCCAGGGTTCAATTTCCAATGTCGGACACTAGCATCTCACAACAATGAAGAGATCCCTATTATGAAAGTGTGCTAAAGAATGAATCTCCCTGGTCCTGTTCATGCCTGGTATGTTGTTTAAAATCTAAATTGTGGGTTCTAATCTCCCCCCCCCAGTTTTTGGGGGGAAGCTGGATAAAATCACTGATAAATTCAGCAAGAGTTTAGACATTTATGGATTTATTAAAATATATATTATAAGTTAGTGAAGAGAGAGAGAGATTGAGAACAGATTCCTTATAGCATGGAAATCCTAGCTTGGATCTATTTGGTATAGCCAGAGAGAAAGAAACCTTCCTTTTCCTAGCAGCCCACGTGAAATCTCTCACCACCAAGCTGATGTCCGAATGACCAAGAGGGCCCCTCCTGTACTCCTATCTGCTGCCACATGCCTATTCCTCACCAAAAAAAAGAGAGAGTTTCCATGAGCGAGCATCCACTTCCTAGTTCCTCTCTCCCTCCCCGAAAGGGGAGGTCCTTCAAGCTGATTGGTTGAGAGTAGTCTCTTGCTGATGTCAGTAGTACACCACCTCTGAGAACAAAGTCACTCAGGCCCAGTCAGGTGTGGTCTCCATCCAATCACCCTTAAGTAGGTATTTAGTCAGTTTCTCATTCTCACCCAATTCAAACAGTTCTTATCAATTCAGGTGGGGACACTTGGGCTATCGCCAAATCCCATTATTTTATCACACTAGGAAGTAGGGAACATTTTTAAAGGTTGATGTGAAAGTGATTCTCTCTCTATTCTTATTCCAATACCTCATTTTTGACATAGAGTTGACCTCTAGATTCTCAAAAGGAAAGAAAAGAATTAGGGGTTTTGTTTTATTGTATACTCAAAGGTAAAAAGAACATCCTTTATACTGTGCCAACAATTATAAACTATGGGAGGGATCTACCTATGCTAAAAAGGTTTGGGTATGGGTCCTGGAACCAATGACCAGTCTAGTTAAATCCAGAGGGGTTTTTCATCACTAGTGGATTGTCCATTGGTGATGAATTTTTTTGTCTCTGGAACCCATGAAACAAATGAAAAAATTTTAAATCATCCACAATCCTGTGAGGTGGGCAGATAGTGTTAAGAATTTTTTTGTGATCATCAGCTGTGATAGACTTGAGCTTCTTCTTAGCAATACAGGTGATCTAAGACAATTCCAAAGACCTCATGATGGAAAATGCTCTCCACATCCAGAAAAAAGAACAGTAGAAACTGAATGCCAATATTAAACTATTTTCTCTTTTTTTTCTTTCTTGAGGTTTTTCCCTTTTGTTCTGATTCTTCTTTTATAACATGACTAATGTGGAAATATGTTACCATGATTATTCATATATAACCTATATCACCTTGGTTGCAGTCTTGTAGAGTGGGGACAGAATGGAGGGAGAAAATTTAGAACTCAAAATCTTATAAAAATGAATGTTGAAAACTATATTTATATGTAACTGGGAAAAATAAAATTCTATGAAGATTTTTTAAAAGAATAATACAATTTTTAGATTGCCTATAAACTTTAACTTGGCTATTGGTATTCTAGATGTGAAATCCTGGTGCAAGGATTAATGAGTAGACATACTGGTGGAGAAAGTGAATCATATCTTGACATTCTTGCTGAAAGATAAAGCAAAGAAAAACATTGCAGCTTTATGGAAGGATGGTTCACAGGTACCTCTTAGAGAGGCAAGGAAAGTTAGAATAATTGGTTTTATTGCTCCTCTGTCACCATAGTAACTTTTTATGGTTAGGCTTTTTTTGTTGCTCTTATTTGCTCATTTTTCCAGCCCATTTCTTGACTTTGGACTTAATGTTAGAGTTGGGCTTTGCTTACCTCTGGAGGAGAGTGAGATGACTGTTCTGAGCTTCAAGATTTATGTCCTGCTCTTTTCACAGCTAGGTCTGGGAGCCTGTACATTTTTGGTGCTTCAAGGTAATATGGGGAGAAGTCTAGTCACTGCCTTCCTAGGCCCTGCTTCCTTGGGAGTACAATTCTTCTCTTTCCGGGAACTGTGACTCAAAATTGGGCAATGGGAAACAGAGTTGCCAAATGCCACCCAGTGCTGCGTTCAGTGCTTGCATAGGCAATAAGTGGTCAGATGCTGTCATGTCTTCACTCACGTATGACCCCTTCTCTCCTCCAGCCCTACTATGTCTCCCTCCTACAGGCCTTCCTCATCTCATGCTTGGAACCTTTCATTAGTTGATCCTTGGTCTCCCTGCCTCAAATCTCTTCCCATTCCAAACTGTATCCAACTCAGATGTCCAATTGATCATGTGATCATATTATTTCCCAATTCAGTAAACTCCAGCGACCAATTATTCTAACTTTCTTTCTCTCTCTAAGAGGTACCTGTGAGTCATCCTTCCATAAATACCACCAGGATTAAATATAAAATCCTCAGTTTGGCTTTCAAACCCTTCATGACCTCACCTCTTCCTACCTTTTTAGTTTTCTTACACTTTAATCACCTTCCCATATCCATCAGTCTAGTGACACTAGCCTCCTTGCTGTTCCATGAATAAGACGCCCTATCCAACAACTCTGGGCATTTCTACTGACCTCATTCTTAGAATGCTTTCCCCTCTTCATTTCCGACTCTTAGCTTCCCTATCTTTCTTCAAGGCTTAGCTAAACTCTTGATTTCTTTGAGAAGCTTTTCACTCTGCCTTCATCTTAATGCCTTCCCTCTGAGTTTATCCCCAATTTATACTGTATTTGTACACAGTTTTGGGGGCAAGGTGGTACAGTGGATAGAGTACCAGGTCTGAAGTCAGGAAGACTTATCTTCCTGAGTTAATCCAGATATTTACTAGCTGTGTGACCCCAGGCAAGTCATTTAACCCTGTTTGTCTCAGTTCCCTCATTTGTAAAATGAGCTTGTAGTGGGACATGGGTCCCTAAGAAACTCAAAGACCCCAAGGAATCCTTAAACTTTCCCAAGGGAAACAGCTCTGCCTCCCACCTCAGGAATGGGGTATGACTGAGCACAAAGGCCCTGGTCTGAAAGAATATGTTGATATTGGTTGGGTGCTATTCGTACTCCTGGAACTGCTCAGTTGTTTTGCCCCTCCCAGTTGTTTTGACAGCTTTCTTTGTTTGTAAATTATATATAAAGTGACCAACTCTTCTCTTACTCAATGAAACAATCTTCATAATGATTGTCTCTGGGCCATATATCCCTCTCTCCTAATAAATTTTCTTATTTTACAAGATTCACCATGAGCCTTCAATTCTTTGGGTACTAACTAGCCCCCTGATTCAGGTCACAAACAAGCTGGAGAGGGAAATAGCAAACCACTCCAGTATCTTTGCCAAGAAAACCCCAAATGGGGTCACAAAGAGCCAGCACAATTGAAACCACTGAACAACCACCACCACAACAATGTTGCTTACCTGTGATTTCTGTCATTTGATTGTAAGCTCCTTGGGAGCAGGAACTTTTTTTTTTTTCATTTCTTCGTATTCTCAGCATTTAACACAGTACCCAGCACATAGTAGATGCTTAATAAATGCTAGTTGACTTACTAAGTTGCATTCTATTTAAAGTAAGTAGTTCTTTTTGCATGAGATGTGAACTCAAGTGATTTAATAAAATAATTGGTCTGAGAAGGAGGAATCAGAGGATTAGAGGTTCATAAACTTTCAGTTTGAGTAACCTTAAAACCCAAGTCAGGCTTTAAGAACTTAGAAGCAGCGACGTGTTATTTCAATAAATTTCTCTCACACTCAGAATCCTATGACCCGTGAATATATTTCATTAACACCCATCCACCCAAGCTTCTCACTAATTTAATCTCTTCTCCATTCCTGAATCTAGACTTCCCCCTCAACAAGCTCTATTGCAGGTCAATTTCATTTAATTATTTTTCTATATACACAAATTCATTTTAGCATTTTAATTATACCTGTGACAACTCTTTCCTATTAGATGACTCCATGGCTACTTAAAAGAATGAAACCAGTCTATTCTTGTTTTCCTATCCTTGCTACCACAATCCTGTTGTCAAGGCATTTACACCTGAAGGGATGAAACCTTAGAGTTTAGTTCAGTTAAGATAACCAAACAATCACCAGCTGTTGCAATTGTGAACCTTCTTTCCTGGCAATCAATTTTTATTTGAGAGCAGCTTTAAGAGGTCTCTTCTGCAATTCTGACAGGGATCAAAATGTCTTATACTTAAGGAAGCTAAAGAAGTTTTCTGTACTCTGAAAAGATGCAGACACACAAATAAAAGAAATGTTTATTTTCAGGGCACAAGGCAGCACCCCTTGTATTTCCATAACATTTTCATTAACTGTATTAAAGATTCCTAGGAAGAGGCCTGCAGGTAAAAGATAGAACTACAAGAACCACACAGTAAGAAGAGTTATTCAAAGTAGCTATGTTCATTGTTTTTGGAGGTGGGGAAGCTCCAGGTGTTTGTTTAAGCAAGATTAAGCTTTACCCTTTACTCTTCCCCCACCCCTACTGGTCACAGAGCTGCCAGATTGCCTAGGTATTTCTGCCCTGGGCTAGTGTAGTATAGAAAAATTCACAGTGGAAACAAGATTTGTGTACTTAAAGAGGCCAGAGAGCTTAGATGTGAGGAAAGAACCAGAGAGAATCCAGATGGAGATTGTGAGTGCAGCTCTTGATCCCAGTAGGGAAGGCCCCACAATGAATCACTCAGGTGAGATATTTTTATGCTACTGTAGTAGTAAGTATAGGGAGATGATTGATGTATTCCAGAGATTGGTGGGAAATTAAGATGTGAAAAAACCCTGAATTCTCCTTCAGAGAAAAAGCCTGATCACAGCGTATGGCTCCAGTCTAGAAATCCAGAGAATAGCTAGTAAGCCCCTTCAAGGTTAGAGCCAGAAACTTGTTTGCTAATGTGTGTGAGCGTATATGTGTACACACACACATACACACACACACACACACACACACGTATATATGTTTATAACATTTTGAAAACCTAAAAGCACCCTGTAAATTCTAGCTATTATTATTACATTTATTTTTATGTTTATACATTAAGTTTTTCTCTCGACATTTTGCTAGAACAATGTTAAATAATAGAGGGGCTATCCTTGCTTTATCTCAATACTTATTGGGAAAACTTCCAGTGTTTCTCCATTGCAAATAATATTAGGTCTTGGCATTAGATATACAATTTAAATTATATTCAAGAACCTTTCTATGATGGTGATTTTTTCATTTTTGAAAATAAATTAGGTCCAGATTTTGATGTGTTTTCTCCATCTAATTGATATAATCATATGGTTTTTATTAATGTGATTAATTAAACTAATTGTTTTATTTATGTTGAACTATCTTTTCATCCCTAGTATAAATCCAACTTGGTCAAAGTGAGTGATTTGGGGGTACATTCCTGTATCAAAGATATATATGGTATCTTTGCCGAATTTTTGTTTTAGAATTTTGCTTCAGTATGCATTAGTAAAATTGGCCTTTATATTTCTTTTTGTGCTTTGTCCTGACTTTGGTTTATGGAGCCTTTAAGTATAATAGTTTTTTCTTTCTTTTTCTTGACAATGAGAATTTTTGCTGTTGCCTTAATGGAAATAATTTTTTACAACTTCTGCTTTTTTGGAATTGTCTAAAGCATAACAAATTTCCAAATTTCCTCATTTTCACTCTGTTGTTTCTACTTTTAATGTTTTTTCTTTTGTTGTTGTTGTTGTTTTTGTGGGGCAAAGTGATTTGCCCAGGGTCACACGTGTCAAGGTCTGAGGTCAGATTTGAACTCAGGTCCTCCCGAATCCAGGGGCCAGTGCTTTATCTACTGCACCTCTAGCTGCCCCCCTTAATGTACTGGCAGTCTTCTTCATTTTGGGTGAGTTTAAACTCATTCACACATTAGGGCTACTAATTGTTTGTGCTTTACTTGTACATAATTCTTTTTGCGCTGATTCATCCTTTTCCCCCTCTTCTTTCAAGTCATCAAGTTTTCCTTTCAATTACTTTTATTTATATTTATTTATATTTTATTTAGTCCCAGTCTCTCTCCCAGACTTTCACTTCTTGTCCTCTCACCCTGCTTGATTACGTGTTCACTGATATTTACTTTGTTTATTCTCTGTTTTCCCGGACCTATTATTTATTTTCCTCTTAAACTCTTCCCTTGCACCATCCCATTCTACCCTATCCATTCTCTTAATGAATAAAGGTCATTTATATATTCCTTTTTTTTTTTTTTTTTTTTGCGGGGCAATGGGGGTTAAGTGACTTGCCCAGGGTCACACAGCTAGTAAGGTCCAGTGTCTGAGACCAGATTTGAACTCGGGTACTCCTGAATCCAGGGGCCAGTGCTTTCTTTATCCACTGCACCACCTAGCCGCCCCCTTATATATTCCTTTGCAAAGAAGAGTTAATTATTTCATTCTTCTTTGCTCCTTTCTTCCTCTAGGCTCACCTAAAATCTAACCTCTCAATCTTATTCTATCACCCTTCTCCTCACCTCCAACCCAGCTAAGGTACCATTTCTTTACTTGAAGGCCTTTTCTGCTCTCACCTTTTTAAAATGACTGCATTATTTTTGGATGTCATATATATTTATATATGTGCATATTGTATCTTCCCCTTGCTCCAAGTAATAAGTTCCTTAAGGACAGGAACATCTTTTCATCTTTGTCCTCCAGGCTTAGAACAGTGCCTTGTGCTTAATATAGGCTTGTTGAGTTGAATGAAATAGAAGTTACGGTTACTGGAAGACAAAAACCTTGCTCCCCTTTTGTCCAGAACATTTAGGATTGTGATTATAGATCTCTCCTTTCCCCTTCTCCAGACCAACTTGCTAATCAACCAGCTTTGTGTGTTGTGGTTGTCAGCTCTGGCAAGCCTGTGCCCCTCCCTGACCTGGGACACTGCTACTCAAGCCTACCTCCTGGTTCCCAGCAGGGGTGAAAAACCCACGTTCTGCCTCAGCACCAGCATAGACCCCTGTAAATCTACCCCCCCTGCCAAGGGTTCAGCCCTCTCACCAGACTGTGAGCTTAGTTCCAGATAACACTGGTGCTTTAGCTGATTCAGAGGCTCTGGGGGTCTCCTTCTCTGGTGAGGCCTTCCTGGGACTTGATCTGTGTCAGTGTGACTGTGGGGTTGGGCTCCATTCCTGTCTCAGCACAGCAGCTCCCTCCTTCTGACCTTCCAAGCCATTCTTGGTAAGAAGATGATTTCAGCACATTCTTCTGTGGGTTTTGATGCTCCAGGCATTGTCCTATGACATTATTTGGATGTTTTTTTGAGCGATCATGTCATGAATTCTGTCCTTTGCTCTTGAAGAGGACCATGACATTCAACCATAAACCATTAATAGCCATTAATATTCCTCTCCTTTTCCCTTCTCTCCATCTTGTTTTCATTTTTCAAGTGTCTTCTTACGAGGGTACAAATTTTTTTTAAATCCAACACAGACCAGTAATGGGCAATCTAGATGGTGAGCGAGCATGAAATTAAAACATACAAGAGATATTTGAAGGAACTGGAAGTGTTTAGCTTGGCAGAGAGGATACTTGGGATTGGAATGGGGAGAGGGCAGCATGATCTTTGTCTTCAATAATTTGAGGGGGTGTCATATTGTTATGGGCACGGGTACCTCAGAAGTTTTCTGGGGAAATCAAAGAACCTTCATCTTGAAACTAAACCAAAGGACAGACACACCTAAAGAGATAAATGGCACCAGATTGGGAGCTAATTCATAGCTCCAGGACCACCACCTTTCATTCCAGTCTCCTCCACCCCTTGAGGAGATAATCCTATCTGGTGTGGCTGCTGCCAAAGTGGCAGGAGGAGACAGAATAACCACCCCTCATCAGACTGTCTCCAACCCACCACCCATTAAGGGAACTTTTCTACAGTCAGAGATCACCCCATTGGACCACCATTAGTCCTCTATAAAAGTATCTGGTATCTGAGAGCTATGCATCTGTGCCATGCCTTCTCCCCCATGAGAAGTCCAAGGATTTCTCTCTTGGTTTCCTTTCCCTAGCCCCTAAATAAACTATTATTTTATTCTAATTGGATTTGTGTGCAAGAGGGTGTAATTATTTAAAGAAGAATTCCTAAGAACCCTACCCCAAACCCCCATCCATTTGCCCCAAAAACAATATGAAAGAAATATTATAGGGGCAGCTAGGTGATGCAGTGGATAAAACATTGGCCCGGGATTCAGGAGGACCTGAGTTCAAGTTTGACCTCAGACGCTTGACACTTACTAGCTGTGTGATGCTGGGCAAGTCACTTAACCCTCATTGCCCCACAAAAAAACAAAACCCAAAAAAAAACCTAGGGGGAAAAAGGAAATATTGCACTTATTTTGCTTCACTGAAGAAGGCATTAGGTTCAGTGAGTAAAAGTTAAAAGGGAGGCAAATTTCAGCTCAACATAAGGAAAACTTCCTAAAAATGAATCGTGCCCATTTTCTTACCTTCCTTCCTTACCTTCCTTTTCCTTCCTGGCACTTGGTTCTTGCAATTCATTTTTTTTACACAGGTTTGGTCTTAGTCTCCCACAAACTTTCCTCCCCGACCCTGTATCCTGTCCTATCTCATGTTCCTTGAATTTACTTTATTATTCTGTCTCTGTCTCTCATCTCTGTCTCTTTCTGTCTGTCTCTCTCCTTTATTTATTTTCCTCTTTTAACCTTTCTCTTTATCTTCCTGTCCTTCTTTATTCCAGGTAAGAGTGAGGTTTAGAATGCTTCCTATTTCACCCATCCTTCCACCCTCATCTGCGCTTAATGAGTAAAATTCATATTCATTTGCCGATTTACTTCCTCATTGACTACAAGTTTCCTGGTTTGCACCTTTCTAGGAGATACTCCTCTGGTTCATGCACTTGGTAACCTGATTCAGCCCCTGGTCTTACTCTCCAATATAACTAGATTACTTACAGCTCATAGAATCATTTGGAATCATTTTGAGTTAAAATCTTGTCTCAAATACTTGCTAGCTGTGTGCCTTTGGGCAAATCATTTAACCCTGTTTGCCTCAGTTTCTTCATCTGTAAAATGAGCTGGAACACAAAATGGCAAACCACTCCAGTATCTTTGCCAAGAAAATCCCAAATGGGATCATGAAGAATCTGACATGACTGAAAAACAACTGAACAAAACAACAAATTACTAATCTATTCTGACATTTTTAAAGTATGGGAGCCAAATTTCTTTACAACAGTCTGGACTTTGTCAATTTTCAGCTAAATGTTCTTGTAATCACTATAATCTCAGCCTATACCAGAATTTAACTTCTAAAATACATTTATTGTTTTTTGGTTTTTTTGCGGGGCAATGGGGGTTAAGTGACTTGCCCAAGGTCACACAGCCAGTAAGTGTCAAGTGTCTGAGGCCGGATTTGAACTCAGGAACTCCTGAATCCAGGGCCGGTGCTTTATCCACTGCACCACCTAGCCACCCCCCTAAAATACATTTAAACAGAATGCTATAATGTTGTGAAGGAGAAGACAGACAATGCTTTCTGCACAGAGATAAAAAAAAGCTACTCTTTTCCCTGAGAGGAGACTAAAGTGGATTAGGTCAATTCAGGCTGTATACACACACCAAAGAAAGGGAAATGATTTACAATTCTTAATCTTTACTCTCTTCCTATCCTTTGTTCAGGGTTACAGGTATCTTTGTGATTCTCTGGAGAGTAGAAGCTTGATTCCAAGCTGGATTTCAGGTAGGAGGTACAGTAAATAGAGTGCTGGGCCTGGAGTCAGGAGGACTCATCTAAGGTGAGTTAAAATCCAGTTTCAGACACTTCTAGCTTTGTGACCCTGGGAAAGTTACTTAACCCTGTTCACCTCAGGTTTCTCATCTGTAAAATGAGTTGGAGAAGGAAATGGCAAGTCACTCCAGTATCTTTGCCAAGAAGACCCCAAATGAAATCATAGAGAGTCAGATTCAACTGAAAACAACTGAACAAAAATAGATCCATTACAGTTAATTATCTGTGGCATCCCTCTATTAGACTATAAACTGCATGACAGCAGGGACTGTATCTAATTTAAACTTTGTATCTTCCCCAGCACCCTACATAGTCTCTGTACACAGTCTATAAATAAATAGACTGTGTAGATTCTACTATAGACTATACTATAGTCTAGCCTCTTTTTGTTTTTGTTTTGTGGGGCAATGGGGGTTAAGTGACTTACCCAGGGTCACACAACTAGTAAGTGTCAAGTGTCTGAGGCCAGATTTGAACTCAGGTCCTCCTGAATCCAGGACTGGTGCTTTATCCACTGCGCCACCTAGCTGCCCCCATAAACTAGCTTCTTAAACTGGGTTCACATACCTGAATGTGGGGGGTCTTGAAAAATTAGGCAATAATAAAAGGTTCTGTATACCTGTTTTATATACCTATATACCTGGGATCACGTAAAAATTTCTTGGGCAAAAAAGAGGTCTCAAGTGGAAAGTTTAAGAAGCCCTGGTCTCTTTTATATATATATAACCTACCTGATAGACTATAAATAAATATAAATAAATGGTTGCTTAATTGAATTGAGTCGATTCCATCTTTCATAGTGTTTAGTATATCATTCTGCTTGTAGTAATTAGACATTTGAGGGTTTGATTTTGGATTGTTTCATGTGACTCAGGAGAAGAGTCATATTTTCTTAGTGAAAGGCTGTTTCCATCTTAATAAGGAAGTACAATAAGAAAGAGAAGTCAAAATCAAGCAGTATCCTCCCAGCATAAAGCTACTGTCCAGGAACTCAGGAACGGCTCAAATCTAGATTTTTTTTTTCCCCTTTTCTTTTCAGAGGGGGTGGAGCCTAAGGATTAGAATAACATTCAGGTGCCTATCAATGATTATTCTTCTGTGACAACTGAACCCAGGGAACAACTGCTCTGCTGATTAATTCAAAGCTCACCGTGGAACACAAAGACAGGATGGAAACTCATGCACATCGTTACAAGGAGCAGAGCTTTCGGGGACCTCATGTAAGTGAGCCTGTGATTCGCTAGGAGCCTTTGTTTCTAAAACTGAAGCAGAAAAAAAAAAAAGGTGACACTATAAAGAGAGAGGCAAGCTTTTGTTTTAAATCTGCCATCTTCTCCAAGAGTTTTTTTTTTTTAGTTGCTAAAATGGGAGAAAGGGTAGGCATTCTACATAATGCTCTTTACTAAACTACTGTGCTGAAACTAATGGTCACTTAGCATGTCTAGAATGAGACCTTAAAATGAACTCTTTTCTGTTTTCTAGCCATCCTGGTAGAAAAGAATTTAAGTACAGTATGCAATGTGGCTTAATTTGTGTTTACCCTCTTTCTTCATTCAATAGAAGCTAAAGGAATGGTGTTTGTTTCCAGATGGTGGAATGTTTGTCAGAGCTTATTTTCTTGCCCCCCCTTTGTTATTTAATCTTATTTAATAAGATATTATTAAGCATCTGATGTTTAATCTTATCAGATTTGGTTTTTTTTAATTCTTGATTTGCAGCCTCTTTTAATACCACCTCACCTTCAATCTAAATCCTGCTTGATTAAATCTGGACACTAGCTTAGTGTTAACTGATAGAAGCTAGACAGAACCCAAAGCAGTTATGTTGGTAAATGTGTTATCTACTAAACTGTATTCTTTTTGGGTGTTAATAAACCAAGAAGAATTGCATGTGATATCTACATATAGATCAAATCTTTCTTTTACATAGTTACTCTAGTGTTTGTCTACTTTTTAGTTACTTCATGTCATGGAAGTTCCAGTGTCTCTATATTTGCACATTTATCTTCTTCAATGACATCTTGTTTTTTATGTCAGCAACATGAGCACTTAATATTTTCAGCTGGGGTAAGGGTTTTTGAGCCCCCAGATGGGATTTCTAATATTATCCCTTCCCCACCTTGCAAACCTTTTCATAGCTACTCCCCATGCTACTTATTTAAGTTCTATGCTTCACTTTTTCTCAGCATAAACCCTCGTTTTATAAACTAAGCTCTTCTGACCTCTGTGTATTTGATTGTATTTGTTTCCCTCTGCTTGGAATTCCCTTTTCACTCCTCTGTGCCTATCTAAATCCTACTGATAATTTAAAATCTGCTCAAGCTTCACTTTCTTCATAAAATGCTCCCTATTTCATGCTATATTGTCTCAGAACATCTAAAGGACTTATAATCAGCACCAAACTATTCAACATGAAATTAAATTACAACTTGTGTTTTATATATATATATATAGACACATATACTAATCTAAACAATTAATTAACAAATTAAACCAATCAATCAACAAGCATTTATTAAGTGTCTTACTGTGTGCCAGGCACTTGTTAGTCACTGGAGTTACAAAGCCATAAAAATGAAACAATCCCTACTTTCAAAGAGTTTACACACCAGTGGATTCCATGAGAGACAGATTAATCTTTCCCACCACCCAGCACAATGTGGGCACATTTTGTAGGCAGCTAAATGGCAAACGACCTGAATTAAAATCTGACACCCTTGATAGCTATGTGTCCCTAGGCAAATCACTTATCCTTTCTGTGCCTCAGTTTCCTCATCTGTAAAATAAAGATAAAAGTACCCACCTCCCAGCATATAAAAAATGAGATTTTTATAAAGCATTCTGCAAACCTTAAAGTACTATATGAATGCTAGCTAGTTTTATTATTTATTGATTAACTCAAATGGCAGACACAACTTATTGTGCCAATGATTTTTAGCTTCAAAAGGGTGACTTAACATAGTCATAAATATGCCAGGTATCTTCCATGTATGGAGTTCTACACCATCTTCTATTACAGATTAAACATCTCTCCTTCCAACTCTTTTTTTTTTTTTTTGGTGGGGAAATGGGGGTTAAGTGACTTGCCCAGGGTCACACAGCTAGTAAGTGTCAAGTGATTGAGGCCAGATTTGAACTCAGGTCCTCCTGAATCCAGGGCTGGTTCTCCATCCACTGCACCACCTAGCTGCTCCATCTCTTTCCAACTCTTGAGCCAGCTTAATGAGAATTTCTTCTTCATAGAGTATTCTGAAGAAAATTTTTATCTAAAATTCTGAAGAAAAAAAGAGTAAGAAAAACAGGATGAAATGGGAGCAGGCAAAGAAATATATTTGCTTCATTGGAAATGCTGCTCTAATTCCTTGTTACTATTTTTCAGTCAGTCACACCTTTAAGTAGAATCAGATATTACCAGACGAGTAAAGTTCACATAGGGTTAGTGACTGAATAAAATTAAAAAGAAACTACTTGTGCTAAAATTAAAAAATTAAAAAATAAATAAAATATTAGTAATAATTTGCGCAGTAGTGCTTTCCCTAATGGAAATATATATATATATACACATACACACACACCCCATTATTTTTAGATAAATAAAACTCAGAAGCCTAATTCAGGTTAATTGGAGGATCACTTAAGTACATGAAAAGTCTCAATCATATAGTATGAAACATCATGCTGTTAAAATACTGTAACTCAAGCAAGGCCGACAATCAAGACACTGTAAAGTAGAATCCTCAGTGGACTTACCTTGATAAACAAATAAAGCTTGTTTTGTAATTAAACATATAGATGAAGACTATTCTAAAGTCAAGCCCTTTAAAATTAGCTGAATTCTCTACCTGAAATTTTAACAATACTACTCAGGACCAAAAGAAGGGTTGCTCTTTTTAAAGCAAGTGAAAGAAAGAGGATGACACCACATTTAGATGAATGCCATCTAGTGGCAATAACGCATAATTGTGAGTTGATAAATTTTAATAACCTACGTGACTGAAGGTAATTATGAAAATGATCCTTGATTGTTGCTATTTTTCTTTTCTTTTTTGTTTGTTTGTTTGTTTTTGTTTTTTGTGGGGCAATGGGGGTTAAGTGAGTTGCCCAGGGTCACACAGCTATTAAATGTCAAGTGTCTGAGGCTGGATTTGAACTCAGGTACTCCTGAATCCAGGGCCGGTGCTTTATCCACTGTGCCACCTAGCCACCCCTGTTGCTATTTTTCTAAAAAAAATTTTTTCAACTTGGATGGTTTGTTGTACTTCTAGAAATTCCATAATTTTAAGCAGTTTTATAAGCCTTCTCAAACCTCATAAGTTATCTTTCTTTCTTTCTTTTTTTTTTTTGGCGGGGCAATGAGGGTTAAGTGACTTGCCCAGGGTCACACAGCTAGTAAGTGTCAAGTGTCTGAGATCAGATTTGAACTCAGGTCCTCCTGAATCCAGGGCCAGTGCTTTATCCACTGTGCCACCCAGCTGCCACAAGTTATCCTTTATAAGGATAAAATATCATGTAAATTTAAAACACATCTTAATGCTATAAACATGTTATTTGAACAATAAGAATCTAATTCTGACCCACTAGACTAAGGCATTGTACTTTCTTTCTCTCCATTGAGATATCCCTCTCACTGGAGCCATACACATGGTCCACTTTAAATTGAGTCCTTGGGAAGCCTGGCCTCTAATAAGAAGAGTTGGGCTCATTTTTCTTATGTTGTTTGACTCATTGAAACCCCACCTCAGCATCCATGGGGTAAAAAAAAAAAAATTACTTCAAGCTGAGGTTTCAGCTCATGTCAAGGCTCCTGAAATAGGAAGTAAAAAGATACTCAAAGTATACTATAAATCAGATATGGGACAATTATTTATTTACTTTACAGAAAGAAATGATGAACACAAAACATCCACAAGCACACATTGACAGAAAGACTTAAAATGGGATTTAGCAACTTGTAACTATAGTTATACTCAGCACTCATTGACGGAAACTTATATAAGTGGCAGTGCTAACTACTGTTATACTCTTCTAGTAGGTTGGAACATAAATATCAGAACATGAATCTGTTTGTGGAACTACTAAATACTGTTATATTTCACTTTGTTTCTGAATGGCCCCCTTCAAGTTCATGTTTTTTGGCCTGTCACACTGCGTCTTGGGCTCTCCCTGTCAATTGGTCATTTTTTTTGTTTGTTATCTTTTTCAGTGCAGAAACTTCCCCTGCCACCAGTTAATTCCACTTGATGGACCTAGGACCTTCATACTTCTGAAACTCATGCCATCTCCAAACTTGGATGTGTCTCCTCTTTTTTTTTTTTTTTTTAGTGTGGCAATTGGGGTTAAGTGACTTGCCCAGGGTCACACAGCTAGTAAGTGTTAAGTGTCTGAGGCCGGATTTGGACTCAGGTACTCCTGACTCCAGGGCCAGTGCTCTATCCACTGCGCCACCTAGCTGCCCCATGGTTGTGTCTCCTCTTGAGGCTGATATCTGATTTACCTATACTCAGGAAAGAAACTTTGAGTGGCTCAACTCCAAGTTTACCTCACTGAGCTCCCCCTGCCTCCTCCCTGCTTTAGCTGTCCCATGGGAACAGTTGCTATAGACTGAGGTGGGGAATGGGCAGCCAATGCTTTCCCCATCCCTCCAGAAAGAGGCTTGAAGGATATTTACATATTCTGTAGCCAGGAAGAAAATTAGAAGCTGAGGGTGGTCTGTTCCCTTTTAAAGTTAAACTGAATCAGCTTTTCTTGTTTTTTGTTCATGCTTCACTCTTGCTCTTTAAGAGGACAAATGACAGCTTTTCTTCTTTCTCCTTTTTCCCTCGACCCTTGTGGTTCCTCTCTCCATTTGAGGTGTCATGCCTTTACATGTGAGTACCCTGTCCAAAGGAACATAACTTTTGGTTGCTTATACTTTGTAAGATATCTTATGGTTTGCAGTCTAGATTTAAAATAAATTATTTATTATCATTATTTTTTGTTTGTTTTGGGTTTTTTTGTGGGGCAATGAGGGTTAAGTGACTTGCCCAGGATCACACAGCTAGTAAGTGTCAAGTGTCTGAGGGTGGATTTGAACTCAGGTCCTCCTGAATCCAGGGCCGGTGCTTTATTCAATGTGCCACCTAGCTGCCCCTCTCCCCTTACTTCTTAGGTGTGTCTGTCTTGCTATCTAGTTGGCCTAGCTAAACTTTCATAGTCCCTTAATTCCTCCATATGTACTAACCCCCATGTCAGAAGGGGTCTCACCAGTCATCTAGTATAACCTATAAACCAAAGGAATCCCCACTATATAAACATACACAACCAATGGTCATCCAGCCTCAGTTTGAAGACTTGCCAGGACGCCCTTCCCCAACTCTTTTTTTTTTTAATTGATAATAAATTTTTTTATTAAAAGTTTTGAGTTCCGGGGCAGCTAGGTGGCGCAGTGGATAGAGCACCGGCCCTGGAGTCAGGAGTACCTGAGTTCAAATCCGGCCTCAGACACTTAACACTTACTAGCTGTGTGACCCTGGGCAAGTCACTTAACCCCAACTGCCTCACTAAAAAAAAAAAAAAAAAAAAGTTTTGAGTTCCAAATTCTATACCTTCTTCCCTTTATCCCCTCCCCACTCCTGAGGCAGTAAGCAATGAAATATAGGTTATGCATGTGCAATTATGTAAAATTCTCCCCCAACTCTTCAGGCAACATATTTTTGGTCTGGAAAGCTTTAATTGTTAAGAAGTTTTTCCAGATACCAAGTCAAAATTTGCCTTGCTGTTGAGTGAATCCCTACTCTAGCTTTTGTTGAAGTGGTTGGAAGAAATTTTGCCTCATTCATTTTGGAGGGGTATCTATGTGTTTCAATTGTTTAATTTTAAGTATCTTTGTATTTATTCACTGGCCTTCTTGCTCATATTGATATTCTAATCCTATTTTGAATTTTGTCTTGTTTTATGTTTGGTTTGGCATGCCACGAATGGTATTTTACCTCCCCAATCTGAAATTTCACTTTATTCTGTCTATTCTTTCCTATGAGAAGTCTATTATTCCAGTTCCTTTTAAATACATTTTCTTTTTTTCCTTTTTCTATTTCATGCACATGTTTTCTTGAACTTTCCAATAATCCATTATAATGTTTACAGTTTTGATTCCAGGAAAGTCCTCTTTTCTTCCAGATTTATTTTAAATTTTGTTCTGTGGAATTCTTAGCCTCCTAGGGACAATCCTTTCTCTCATCATCAGTCCACTGCTAACATGGGAATACTATTATGCAAAATGTTTTATGAATGCTATTAATTGATACATTATATTGACGTGGCTATGAACAAGTATTTTAGATTTACTTGGGTGGTTTACATAGTTATTTGCTATATGGTGGCATGCAAAAATAATCAATACTTTTTCATGTTCTTGAATTTATTTCTGTTGCATTGGTATAAATTTCCATATTTGTTTATTATTCACCATGCATTAATTGCATGCAACTTTTATTATTATGTTATATTGTGGAATAATTTTGTATGCCTATTGACTAATATAGCACCACTGGTTTTGTTGAATATCCTAAGAGGGGACTAATATCTTTAAAAAGATGGGTGCTGAAGTGGTAAAATATATTGTAGCACTATTGGTATGGATATTCAGAGAGGGCTCCTAATATTAAGAGTGAATGCAAGGGGCAGCTAGGTGGCGCAGTGGATAGAGCACCGGCCCTGGAGTCAGGAGTACCTGAGTTCAAATCCGGCCTCAGACACTCAACACTTACTAGCTGTGTGACCTTGGGCAAGTCACTTAACCCCAATTGCCTCACTAAAAAAAAAAAAAAGAATGAATGAATGAATGCAGAATAAAAAACTAAAGCATCATAAAAACACTGAAAAGGAATGTGAAAGTCTTGGGAGAGTGCAGAGTAATGTATAGTAACTTAAAGCCAGGTGAGGACACTCAGTACTGTAACGATTGGAATGACGCCACCTGCTGGAGACTTACTGTAGAAGAGTTCTGCCCATGAAGCAAAGGTCTTTGAGGGCAAGACCAGGAGTCAGGAAGTGATGCGGGCTAGTGGGAGGAGGAAGGAAGAGACTGGCGCTCAGGCTCGCTCTTTTTTCCTCTGGACTCTGGTGGAGAAGGGAGCTAGAAATGTGCTCTCCCTTTAATAGATAGAAATCTAGGCCTTTTTCTCTCTCTTTACCAAATTCTTATTCTCCTTAATAAATGCTTAAAAGTCTAACTCTTGCTAAAGCTTATAATTTATTGGCGACCACTCATTAGATATTTTAGACAGTTTAGCTAGAATTTTAGCCCTTAACAGTACCTGCTCTGTGAATTACAAGATCTATGTGACTATTCAAACAATCCCAAAGTACAGAGAGTAGGAATAGCACTGGAGAGCCAATCTGCAGGCCACTCACTGAGGAGGAAAAGCAACTTAAAAAATAGGAGCAGGGCAACTAGGTGGCGCAGTGGATAAAGCACTGGTTCTAGATTCAGGAGGACCCGAGTACAAATCCGGCTTCAGACACTTGACACTTACTAGCTGTGTGACCCTGGACAAGTCACTTAACCCTCATTGCCCCTTGCAAAAAAAAAAAAAAAAGGAGCTCTCTTCCCACAGAGGAAATGAGAGCCATATTTATGTCTGAAAATGACGATTCCCTTGTAGATAATGCTGGATACAGACCTAATATACCAGGTATATCAGAGGCCAAATTAGGGATCTTATTGGAACATGATCCATGCTACGTCAGAAAAGCTTGGATTAGCCAGATGTCAGGTATACTGTAGAATTGGAAAACACCAGAATCAGAAAAGAGAAGTAAATTGATGGAAAGTCTTTTTTTTTTTTTTTTTTTTGCAGGCAATGGGCGTTAAGTGACTTGCCCAGGGTCACACAGCTAGTAAGTGTTAAGTGTCTGAGGCCGGATTTGAACTCAGGTACTCCTGAATCCAGGGCCGGTGCTTTATCCACTGCGCCACCTAGCTGCCCCCAAATGATGGAAAGTCTTAAAGGATTATCTCTTGGATTCGAGGTCATGATCAGTCAATTAATAGTTATTACAATATGCTAGGCCTTGTACTAAGTGATGGGAATACAAAGACAAAGGCAATATGTAAATAACTATCTACAAACAATATATAGATATGTATATGCACGTATATATATATAGTGTATATATATTGATTAGCTCTAATTTATCATATACATACATATATGTGATAAATTGGAGCTAATCAATGGAGGGAAGGCACTAAAATTAAGGGGGAATTGGGAAAGTCTTCCTGTAGAAGGCAACATTTTAGCTGGGACTTGAAAGAACCTAGCGAAATCAGGAGGCAGAGATGAGGAGGGAGAGAATTCCAGACATGGGGAAGCCAGTAAAAATCCCCCTGGCTTGTCTTGTGTGAAGAACAGAAAGGAGCCCAGTAACACTGGCTCACAGTAGGTAGAGGGAATATGGTGTAAGAAGATTAGAAAGATGGGGATGGGATGGCTAATTATGAAAAAATTTTGAGTACCAAATAGAGGATTTTTGGGGTAGGGCAGAGCAATTGGGGTTAAATGACTTGCCCAAATAGAGGAATTTATATTTGATTCTAGAGGAACCACTGGAGTTCAAGAGTGTGTGTGTGTGTGTGTGTGTGCGCGCGCGTGCGCGCGCACTTGCCTGAGTGTGGCTAGACCTACACATTAGGAAAAACACTTTGATGGCTGAGTGGAGAATGAACCACAGTGAGGAGAGACTTGGGACAGGGAGACCAACCAGCAGAATATTGTAATAATCCAAGTGGGAGGAGATAAGGGCCCACAGCAGGGTGGTGGCAGTGTCAGAAGAGAAGGAGGTGTATAAAAGATGTCATAAAGGTAAAATCATCAAGACTTGGCAACAAATTGGAAATGAGTGGTGAGAAAGTAAGGAGCCAAGGATGGCACCTAGGTCACAAGCCTTGGTCCTAGGAGGATGGTGGTACCCTCAGTAGTTGGAGGGAAGTTAGAAAGAGATAGGGGAAGGGGGCAGCTAGGTGGTGCAGTGCATAAAGCACTGGTCTTGGATTCAGGAGGACCTGAGTTCAAATTCAGCCTCAGACACTTGGCACTTTCTAGCTGTGTGACCCTGGGCAAGTCACTTAACCCTCATTGCCACCCCCCCCAAAAGAACAACACACACACACAAAACCAAGAGATAGGGGAAAGATAATGAGTTCAGTCTTGGATATGTTACATTGAAGATGTCTGCAGAACATATTATTGATGGTAGATTTGGGTTGAGTGAGCCTCCTCAAAGGAGAAGTTACTGAATAATAGTGGTTAGCAGAGCCAGAGAGGCTAAAGTTGTGTGGCAAATGTGTCCATAGCATTTAGAGATGCAATTTGGAGGTGGGTAACACTATAGGAAAGGCATGCTATTTTTCAGCATAAAGTCTTCTATTTTATTTATCTTATTATATGAGTGGATTCTTCATCACTGCACTAATGGGTGAGGAGCTATATGCCCTGAGAAAATGGATAAGGCCTGACTGTGGTAAGCATGTAGTTGGGTGATGCATCACACTGAGCTACACTTGTCAGTCAATGGCCTTGAGAAATGATGCCACAAGCACAGCTACCAGAGTTGTAGCATTTGCTAATTGCATGGCTGAGCATTTTTACCTCTGCAAAGATGGGCTCAAACTTGAACGTCCCAGGAACATGTTTTCATATGTGGGCCATGGAAATAGGGCAAGGGATCCACATTGCAGAAACACATTTTTTTTTGGTGGGGCAGTGAGGGTTAAGTGACTTGCCCAGGGTCACACAGCTAGTAAGTGTCAAGTGTCTGAGGCCGGATTTGAACTCAGTTCCTCCTGAATCCAGGGTTGGTGCTTTATCCACTGCACCACCTAGCTGCCCCTTGCAGATAGAGATTTGAAGATAGACACTTAGTGAAGATCATGGACAAAACCAGTGGAAAGATAAAGGACCCACGGAACGGAAGTCATGATGGCCTGATATAAGAACTTCTTCAGTAGTTAATAGGGAAACAAACCTATCCTTTGCTATAATTGTGACCCGAAAGAATATATTATTGGTGCCTGTCCCTGAGAGAGAAATCCATAACTGGTGTGGGAAAAAATTACTTCCCAGAACCAAGCATTGGAAAAAAGATGCTGAGCACAGAGATAGAGTTAACTTAGACCTTAAGAACACTGAAAATAACCTTGTCATTGGGATTCTTTATGGATCTATTCCCCTTGGACTCTGTATAGCATCGATCAAGGATGTGAACTGTATTGCTGTCCTTAACAGTGTTTCTCAAGTAACCACTACCCGAGAAACATATGAAGAAAGTACCTTTAGAGCCTATGAAAAGTATTGGACCACGAGGAATGAATGACAAAGACTAGTCCACTATCTGGGATAAATCAGGGTGAGCTTGAAGTTTCCCAAGAAACTGCTGATGTCAACAGAAAAGTGGACACTTTGGCTCTAAGATGTCTACAACCAATAACGCTCACTGACGTGGATTAAAATGCACTGATTTGACCCGGCTCCAGCCCATTCATAATAGTAGCAGCAAACAATAAGCTGGAATCCTATAGCTATACACTTTGACCAGTCATGAAGCTGTGCAGAGCCCAACAAGAGAGTAAAAGTCAAACAGTAACAGAGAACATCCTGAGCACACTGGCTTTTCAGACATAGAAGTAAATCAACCCAAGGTAGTTGACTTTGGTCAACATAGTACCTGAAGAAACTCAGAGAGAAGATATATGTGTTCTCATTGAATGAGAGAGATGTCAGATGTGCCTCAACTCACAGAATCCAAATCACCAATTCTTTTCTTTTTTTAATTTTTTTTTGTTGTTAGTGAGGTAATTGGGGTTAAGTGACTTGCCCAGGGTCACACATCTAGTAAGTGTTAAGTGTCTGAGGCCAGATTTGAACTCAAGTACTCCTGACTCCAGGGCCGGTGCTCTATCCACTGCTCCACCTAGCTGCCCCTAAATCACCAATTCTTAACCATTCAGGGAATGGTCTAAGAAGATTCTTTTATCCATGATCTCAGAAACCATCCCAAGGACCTTGTTAAACTATCCATTTGATGAGTCCAGCAGTCTTAATGCCTCAACTGTAGTTGTGGTATAGAAGAATTTAAAACATTTAAAATGTATGTAGACAACCAGACTTTGGACAAAAAACAACCCCCCAAACCAGCTAGGGCTTAAGATGCCTTGGTCTTAAAAACTGTTGGGAAAACTGGAAAACAGTATAACAGAAACTAGATACAGACCAATGTCTCACATTGTATACCAAAATAAAGTTTATCTGTCAGATTTATGGACAGAGGAAGAATTTAGGATCAAAGAAGATCTAGAGGGCAATACAAAATGTAAAATAGATAATTTTGATTATATAAGATTTAAAAGTTTTTGCACAAACAAAACCAATGTAACCAGGATTATAAGGAAAGCAGAAAACTGGGGGGGGGGGGGGAATTTTGCAGCAGGTATCTCCGATAAAGACCTCATCTCTCATACATAGAGAACTGAGTCAAATTTATAAAAATACAAGTCATTCTTCAATCCAATTGATAAATGGTCAAGGGATATGAACAGGCAGTTTTCAGACAAAGAAATCAGAATGGTAAATATAACAAAAAAGGAAAATATTGGATGTTGGAGGGGATGTGAGAATACCTGGATGCCCCCTCCTTGGTAGAATTTTAGGCCATGAAATTCTACCTTTTTCTGAGCTCTTTGAAACATCTCTGGAAATATAGTGAAACCAACCAAACTTTAAAGAGAGTGATGGTGACAGAAATGAGACAGATATGGTATATAAAAACTGAAAAGCATTAGTAATAAACCAGGAGAGGAAAATAGACTAATTTTAGGCAAACTGAAAAAATTATATACTATACTGATAACATGTAATATAATACATTGTTTTGGTATGAGTTTTTTTTTTTTTTTTTGGTGAGGCAATTGGGGTTAAGTGACTTGCCCAGGGTCACACAGCTAGTAAGTGTTAAGTGTCTGAGGCCGGATTTGAACTCAGGTCCTCCTGAATCCAGGGCCAGTGCTCTATCTACTGTGCCACCTAGCTGCCCCGTATGAGCTTTAAAAAAAAAGTAGCTCTAGAGAGCTCTAAAATTCAGTTGTTTTCCTTCCAAACTAGTATATTAATTTGCTTAGCAAACAAAATCATCAGATAATGCAAAGGTAAGCTTTCATCATAGCCCTGGCATGGCATCATAAATTATTTATTAATGGAGCTTTATGTATAGTTAGGGGAAGTACCTACTGAATGCTAAGCACTGTGCTTAATGCTTTACAAATATCTCATTTGATCCTTATGATAACTCTGGGAGGTAAGTGCCTTTATTTTCACCATTTTATAGTTGAGGAAACTGAGGCAGAGGTTAAGTGACATCCAAAGTCACTCAGTGTCGGAGGTCAGATTTGAATTCAGGTCTTCCTGACTCCAGATGCACTCCTTTATCCATTGTGCCACCTAGCTGTCTCTATCGTGGGTCAATACTACATTCTGTGTGTGTGTGTGTGTGTGTGTGTGTGTGTGTGTGTGTGTGTTTCCAGGGCAATTAGGATTAAGTGACTTGCCCAGGGTCATACAGCTAGTAGGTGTCAAGTATCTGAGGCCACATTTGAACTCAGGTCCTTCTGAATCTAGGGCTGGTGCTTTATCCACTGTGCCATCTAGCTGCCCCACTACATTCTTCTTTTTTTTTTTTTAGCTTGGATCTTTGAGTTTGTTTGTTTGTTTGTTTGTTTATTTATAGTGGGGTTAAGGTCACACAGCTAGTAAGTGTCAAGTGTCTGAGGCCAGATTTGAACTTAGGTCCTCCTAACTCCAGGGCTGGTTCTCTATCCATTGCACCACCTAGCTCCCGCCCCGCCGC
Organism: Dromiciops gliroides; assembly: GCF_019393635.1. Classification (NCBI taxonomy): domain Eukaryota; kingdom Metazoa; phylum Chordata; class Mammalia; order Microbiotheria; family Microbiotheriidae; genus Dromiciops; species Dromiciops gliroides. Next base: position 489,010,639 of record NC_057861.1, read on the forward strand.
CCCCACTACATTCTTAATAGAAAAACCTCTGATCTTCAAGTCAAAAGACTGGTTCAAGTTCTGTCTCTGCTACATATTAGTTTTATGATATTGGATTAATCACTTAGGCCTATCTCAGCCTCAGTTGCTTCATCTATAAAATGAAGGATTTGGATTAGATCTCGTTGAAAAGCAGGTAAGTCTGGAGTCAGGAAGACCTGAATTCAGACACTTACTGGCTGAGTAACCCTGGACAAGTCACTTTTTTAAAAAATTATTTTCAAAGCACCGGCCCGGGAGTCAGGAGTACCTGAGTTCAAATCCGGCCTCAGACACTTAACACTTACTAGCTGTGTGACCCTGGGCAAGTCACTTAACCCCCATTGCCCCTCAAAAAAAAACAAAACAAAACCCAAAAAACAAAAAAAAAACAAAACAAAATTATTTTCCAGTTACATATTACATATAAGGATAGTTTTCAGCATTTGTTTTCACTGGATTTTTTGTTCCAAATTTTTTTCTCCCCCCCTTCCCTCCCTCCTCCTCAAGATGGAAAGCAGTCTGATATAGGTTTACATGTACAATCACTTTAAACATTTCTACATTAGTCATCTTGTGAAAGAAGATATAGAGCACAAAGTAAAAACCTCAAACGAAGAAAAAAAACAAAAAACAGTCCAAAAGTAGAAACAGTATGGTTCATTCTTCATTCATAATTCACAGTTCTTTTTTCTGGATGCTGAGAACATTTTCCATCATGAGTTCTTTGAAACTGTTTTGGATCGTTGCACTGCTGAGAAGAGCCAAGTCTGTCCCAATTGTTCATCACACAATGTTGCTGTTACTGTGTACAATGTTCTGCTCCTCTCAATCAGCATCAGTTCATGTAAGCCTGGACAAGTCACTTAACCTCTATTTGCCTCATTTCCCTCAGCTATAAAGTGGAGATAATAATAATAGCACTTGCCTCACAAGTTGTCTTGAGGATCAAACAACATAATATTTGTATGGTGTTTATTATGGTGCCTGGCACATAGTAAGTAGGCTTTTAATAAATCCTTCCACAGCATTCCACAATTCACCTCTCTTTCTAGTAAATATATACTAGCCATAAAATCAATTTACTTTCAAGTTTTGGTTGTGAAGCTCTCTGTAAAACACACACACACACACACACATGCATGCTTGAGCACGTACACACAAATCTAAACCAGTAGATTTGTAACCTGAATGGCATTCATTGCCCCACTTACATATGCATACATACCGTTACTCTTCAAATAGACAACCTTACAGGGTTGTTCTGAGGAAAGTATTTCATTGATATTAAAATGCAATAAAAAAATTTAATAATAGTAATCTTATTTGTTATTACACTGTTCTATCTTGGGCATGTCACTTAACTTCTCCCTGAATTCATTTCACTTTTAAAGAGCTCTAATTGTTAGAAAGTTCTCCCTTCTACAGAGCTGAAATCTGTTTCCTAGTAATGTCCAACCATTGCTCCTAGTTTTGTTTTCTGGAGCTACAGAGAATAAACCTAATCCCTCTTCAAATACTTAAATGACAATTCAGCCGAACAACCTGACATATTTTAAGTGCTTGGTTTGTGTAAGTCACATAAAAATGACAATTCCTCTATTCAAGGAGTTTATCCCTTAATGTAAGGGATGCAACATGTACATGGATTAGTAGATTACCTGGTAGGAAGTGATGAGGTCAAAGAAGTTATAGGACAAAAGATTCTAGGAATATTTGAGATGTGAAAGAACAAACCTGAACTGTGAACCGAGGCTTTCAGGACATTTTGAAAGTTGGCTACAGCTGTCACATATCCCCTAAGTAGTGGCTACTAAGGAGGCCAGGCTGCAAGACCTGCAAGGTTCATTTCCCTAGAGAAAAACTGTTGGGACAGGTTGAAAGCAGGGCCAGGGGTCTGGAGGTGCTACTGTTCCTGGTTGTGGGGTCCTGGGATGTTTCCACTGGGGTCCGAGTGGAGATGGTGGTCCAAATGATTGTGCTAGTAATCTATTAATTTTATTAGCTCAGGGTCAGCTAGGTGGTGCAGTGGATAAAGCTCCAGCCCTGGTTTCAGGAGGACCTGAGTTCAAATCTGGCCTCAGACACTTGACACTAGCTGTGTGACTCTGGGCAAGTCACTTAACCCTTATTGCCCCACCCCCACCCCCAAATTATTAGCACTACTGGATTCAAATGAATGTGGTAAAATTCCTTTAGGATTTAAAACATGAAGATTTCCAAAAATTCAGAGAAATAAATAGACTAGGTGGAGCTTTGAATGGTAAACTAAGCAATAGGTGTCATGGGAGGTTTTAGAGAAGAGGAGTAACAGATTAAAAAAAACTTTTAGGAAAATCAATGTTACTGCTGTGCAAGATAAATTGGAGGATCAAAAGGGGTTAAGAGACTATTGCCGTGTGTGATGATAAAGCCCTAAATTCTGGTATTAAATATAATAGAAAGAAGGCAGGATTAGAGAGCTGTTCTTTTTTTTTTGGCCAGGGCAATGAGGGTTAAGTGACTTGCCCAGGGTCACACAGATATTAAGTATCAAGTGTCTGAGGCCAGATTTTTGAACTCAGGTCCTCCTGGATCCAGGGCCAGTGCTTTATCCACTGAGCCACCTAGCTACCCCCTTGAGAGCTGTTCTAAAGAAATAGTCAATTAAAAAAAAAAAGAAATAGTCAATAGGCTGTAATCACTAGTTAGATGTGGGAGGAGGAGGAGGAGGAGGAGCCAAAAGTGGCTTTAGGGTTTGAAGCATGAGTAGTGACTTGCAGAATGGTGGTACCATTAATAAAAATAGGAAAGTAAGAAGGGAAAGATGATGAATTCAATTTTAGATCTGTTGATTGATGGTAGGACTTTTAAGTGGTTATGTTCAAACAGTCACTTAGAGAATATAGATCTAGAGCTTGAGAATGACATGGAGTTACTTTAACAGAGATGATGTGATCTAAACGATCAGAATAGATAGAGTTCATTCAAAGGAATGTCTAGATTTTGGAGTAAAGAACTGAACTTTGGGGAATGTCAATATTTTGGAGCAGGATAAAAACTAACAAAGGAGTTATTAGTTCCTCCTCCATTGCTGAAATCCCTTGAATATACTATGTATGTGTGTATGTATGTATGTATATATATGTGTGTGTGTGTGTGTGTGTGTGTCTATTTCCCGGTTGAAAAGTGGTCAAAAGCTATGAATAGGCACACACACACACACACACACACACACACACAATTAGTGGAGAGGAAGAGAGCAGAGTGCCCCAGCCTCCTGAACCCAGCAGTGGGTTATTAATGTTGAGGAAAATCTAAGTCTTGATTTTGGATTCACTAAATTGAGTTTTTAAGTATTTCCTAACAATTGAATCTGCCTAAAAGTTGAATGCCCCGTCAATGGAGGTCATCAGCTGTGTTTGTGAAGATTCATTTCTGGTTATGGGTTGGATTAGACAACTACTAACTTCCAGCTCTAAAATTCTGTGTTTTTGTGAAACATCAATGGTTAGAGAGGAGATTCAGGATGGTTTGATATTATCAGAAAGACAATGAAGCGGACTTCAGTGGCAAAATCCAGAAGGGAGATTAAACATACACAGGGTAAGGAGCTCATTTTTTAGTTCTTTACCTAAGTACTACTGCCAGTCAACTAGGGCTTATCAAGTCTGACTCAGATGACACCTTTATTTTTATCCTGCTGTCTGCCCAATACTGACCTCCTGCACACCTTGGAGTTGCCAGAACAGGTTATTCTGCCCGTATTGAGTAATCATGGAAGCTTCCCTTAAGGCTTGTGTTAGTAACTTTTGAATACTGTTTATCTCAGGTCATCCTTTTAATGGCAAAAGGGCTCACTACAAATTTCTGGAATTCCTTTAATGGGTAGTTTTCTTAGAATAATACTTAATTGGCCCAATTTATGTATTACCTGTTAAAGAGAAACAAGTTTTCTAGTTTTTTCTGGAATAACCATGCCTATTGATGTACTAAAAAAGAATGACAGAAATGTCTAAGCACTACTTTTTCAGATTTGCTTAGCAAAGAAATGAAATGTATGAAGAGATGGCTCTTTTAACATAGCAGACAGTTCCTCAACCAGAAATAAAAATAGAAATTAATATTCCAGCTAGGCATTTAATATATAGAAAAGACAATGGTTCCCTCAACAATTCAAGAAACATTTGTTAAGTGCTTACTGTTTGTTAAAAAAATAAATAAATTTGGGGGTGGCTAGGTGGCGCAGTGGATAAAGCACCGGCCCTGGATTCAGGAGTACCTGAGTTCAAATCTGGCCTCAGACACTTGACACTTACTAGCTGTGTGACCCTGGGCAAGTCACTTAACCCCCATTGCCCCACCAAAAAAAAAATTTTAAACTTATGTTAAAGTGAACTCATTTCTCTTAGGAGCATTTTGAAAAGGTCTCTACATTTGGAAAGGTCTCTAATACAGGTCAAGGAACAGTTTCTCCAAGCACTTTCTTCAGTGATGATAAATTGACCAGGCACCTAGAATTGTTGAAAGTGGTGAACAATAATGAAACACAAAATTAAAAAGTCCACCTGTGAGAACAGATCATACAAGAAATGTAGAAACTTGCCTTTCTCCCATTTTATGCCAATCCCAATAAGTGAGAAATAAACTGGTTGAGGAAACCTTGAGTTAAACAGAAACTAACCATTAAATTAAGTAAGGATACAATTTAAGTCTTATAATTAAGCTAAAAAATTATCCAATTGGGGCAGCTAGGTAGCGCACTGGATAGAGCACCAGCCCTGGAGTCAGGAGGACCTGAGTTCAAATATGACCTCAGACACTTAATACTAGCTGTGTGACTCTGGGCAAGTCACTTAACCCCAAATGCCTCACAAAAAAACAAAACCAAAAATTATCCAATTATGGAATGGGGGAGATCTAGCTTAACAAAAGTTTATTTTAGGGGCAGCTAGATGCCACAGTAGATAGAGCATCAGCCCTGGATTCAGGAGGACCTGAATTCAAATCCAGCCTCAGACACTTAACACTTACTAGCTGTGTGACCCTGGGCAAGTCACTTAACCCCAATTGCCACACACACAAAAAGAAAAGTTTATTTTAAACATATGAAAAAAGATCAATGGTATTTAGTAAGATAGTTCAGTGTAGAGTAACTAGGGGAAAAAAGACCAAATGAAGGCATGAAAGCAATTTTTTTTTTTTTTGGTGAGGCAATTGGGGTTAAGTGACTTGCCCAGGATCACACAGCTAGTAAGTGTCAAGTGTCTGAGGTAGAATTTGAACTCAGGTCCTCCTGACTCCAGGACCGGTGCTCTATCCACTGTGCCACCTAGCACCTAAAGCAATTTTTAATATTTGAAAGGTTGTCATGTGGATAGAGTAAAAATTCTGTTTTTCTTCAAAGGGCATGGCTAAGACCAATGGAAGTATGTTATTAAGAAACAGGTTTCACAATGACCAACCATGATTCCAAAATTGATGACGAAGCAGGCTATCTACCTCCGGACAAAGGGATGATGGACTGAGGCATTTATTTATGGAAATGATCAATGTGGGAACTTGTTTTGTTTCACTATGCAGATTTGTTACAAAGCTTTTTTTTTTTTTCAACATTTGTTGAATGTTGAATGTGAACAGCTGTTCACAGCTAAGTAGCATCCTTCAACTTTTTTTGTTCTTTTAAAGAACAAAACTGTAAGAACAAATTCAGAAAGCTGAAATCCCATTTGGTTCTTAGGCTCCTCACATTTGTATTAGAACTGGAAATCATGTAGACCAAATCTCTAATCTTATAGATGCAGAAAAATGGGATCCAATATAAGTAAAGAGACTTGACCAAGGACACAAAGCTAGAAAAGTGGCAGACTTCATCTCCAAGTCCATTGCTCATTTGATAATATCATGCTGCTTCCAGGGGCCTGAGCTAAACACCTTGAAAAGTCTCATTTTTCAGGTTAACTAGCATTATCAAATGAGGTAATATATCTGGCAAAATATTAATCATTATACAAATATTTATATTACTATTACCACATATGATGGGGATCCTGTGAATATCAATTGGGGAATGGCTCTTGGTGTCAAATACTTATGTTATTTATATAACTTTGATATCTGACATTCTGATTTTTTTATACTGTATAGAAATGCTAATAATTTTGAGGGCTTGTTTTGTGTCTTGCTACTTTACTGAAACTATTACTTTCTCAATCAGTTACTTCACTGATTTTCTAAGTTTCTGAGCACACCATCATGTTATCTATAGGTAGAGAAAATTCTGAATTATTGTCAATATTTATGCTTTTAATTTTATACTCTTGCTTTATTGCTATAGTTAACATTTCTGAAACTATGACAAATAATGAGAAAGGGCATTCTTGCTTTTCTTGTTTGTATTAGGAAAGTTTTTTATTGTTTCTCACCTGCAAATAATACTAATTTTTGGTTTTAGATAATAATACTAATGTTTTGGATCATATTGAAGAAGGTCCCTCCCATGCCAAATACATAAGGGGCTAAAATTCTAGCTATACTGTCTAAAATATCTAATGAGTGGTCACCATTAAATTATAAGCTTTAACAAGAGTTTAGACTTTTAAGCATTTATTAATGAGAATAAAAATTTGGTGAAGAGAGAGAAAGAGGCCTATCTATCTATCTCAGGGAGTGCTCATCTTAGCTCCACTCTCCATGAGAGTCCCTGAAGAAAGAGAGTGAGCCACACCTCCTTCATCCCACAAGCCTCCTGTGAAACTGGGAACATCCCATCCACATGCACACACACACACACACATCTCCAAGCTAATTGGCCGGTAGCCTTGATTGACAGCATCCACAAGCAAACATCACTTCCTGACTCCAAGGAAAACCACATGGCTTGCCCTCAGATGCCTTCTTCTCATGGCGGAGCTTTTCTACAGTAACTCTCCAGCAGGTGGAGTCATTCCAATCATTACAAATGCATATATATGTTTGTGTGTGTATATGTACACACTCATATATGCATACATATGGGTATACACACATATTTCCTGAGATATAAATGTTCCACTGTGGACTTGCTTAGCTATGTCTTAAAGGTTTTGGTATGTTTTCTCATTTCTTTAACATAATTATGTGTTACTAAGATTCATTCTTTGGACTACTCATCATTTAGGATACCATTACTTGTCTCCATTTAGATTTTAACCTTTTGCTCATTTTCATTAATTACTCGTAATGTGATTAATAATTATTAAATCATGTTATATAAAGGATATGATTTCTGCTTTTTTACATAGATTTCTGTTTCCTGTCTGTCCTATCACGTGATTACTTTTTTTGCAAAAAGTACTATGGGAGGGGGCAGCTAGGTGGCGCAGTGGATGGAGCACCAGCCCTGGATTCAGGAGGACCTGAGTTCAAATCTGACCTCAGACACTTGACACTTACTAGATGTGTGACCCTGGGCAAGTCACTTAACCCTCATTGCCCCACCAAAAAAACTAAAAAACCAAAAACAACCAAAACCAAAACAAAACAAAATTTTTAAAAAGTACTATGGGATGCTGAGAATAAGTATATGCTTTAATAATTCCATTTAAATGTCACCATATGTCAGTCAAATTTTTTTTTTCAAACAAATCTGTTCATGGGGGCAGCTAGGTGGTGCAGTGAATAAAGCACTGGCCCTGGATTCGAGAGGACCTGAGTTCAAATCTGGTCTCAGACACTTGACACTTACTAGCTGTGTGACCCTGGGCAAGTCACTTAACCCTACCCCCCCCCCCAAAAAAAAATCTTTTCAGCTCTTTTTTTATATCTTTCTTTTGGATTTATCCAGTCTTGAGAAAGGACTAGTAGAATCTCCTAATATTATTTTATGACTGATGTCTTTGCAGTTTTTCTAGATTTTAATAATTTAGACCTAATATCATTCGATGCATATATATTAAGTATTTTCTCTATTGGCTATGGGGGGCAAGTCACTTAACCTCTCAATCTCAGTTTCCTCAACTGTAAAATGAGAGGGTTGGACTCAATGGCCTCCAAGGTCTCCTTCAGCTTTAAGTCCATGATCTTATGACCTTTAAGCGTGACATATTTTCTGGTTTATCTCTCTTGACATGATGGATTTTTATTGTTGTCTTATCTGAAATCACAATTGCAATTTCTAGTTTTTTTCACTCCTTATTTTTTGTCTCAAACCTCCATTTTTATTCTGAATGTATTTGTCTGTTTTAAATGTATTTCTTGAATAAAGCAAATAACTGGGTTTTGGTTTTTAATCCCTTCTTTCATTTTCTTGGATTTATTCCATTTAGAGTTCATAATTGTTAAATTTGTGTTTTCTTCCATTAAATTACACACATGCTTAATTTTCTTTTTCTTCCCCAACCTTTTCCCAGTAAGTTATGTAGTCTCTTTGGTTTCTTTTGCTTATACTAATCAAATCCTCATCTCTCTTCTTCCCTCCTGTAACCCTGCTTACTCCCAGATTCCTAGAGTTTTTTATTAGTATTCTCTACTCCTTTCTCTCTTGTTTTTTTTTTTTTAATCTTCTCTTCTCCAGATCCAAAAAAGGAGTGTAGTGGCTAATCTTTCCTGTCCTTGTCCCCTGTATCTTCCATTTTAAAACAAGTGAGATTAATTTGTAATGCTCCTTTTGAAGAAAAGTAGTTTTTATTCCACTTCCTTTCCTACTTCTCCCTCTCGCCTCTGCCCCCTCACCCCCATTCTCTAGAATTCCAAGAATGTTAATTATTGAAGGGGGCAGTCCAATGGTCTGTAACCAGAGTTTGGAGGCCCCTACCTTTTATTTTCCATTTCCCTAATTGAGTATCCTTTTGATGTTATACTACTCTTCTCTTGAATTTATGAACCCGTTAAACTCTTTTTGAGCCATTCGTGCACAGGGGCCAAACTACTTCTCTGTCACCTTCCCCACTAAGTTGGGAGTGAGTAAGTAAGTAAGATCATAGGGTCTAGATTTAGAGCTCGAAGGGGCTTTTAAAGACCATCAGTTCCAGCCCTCTTATGTTACAGATGAAGAAACTGAGAAACAGAGTGGTTAACTTGGCCAGGGTTATCCATTTAGTATGTATCAGAGGTGAATTCAGGTCTTCTTGACTGCAAATCCATCACCCCATATGCTATTTCAGGCTCTTTGATTTCCTAAAGTGTCACATCCCACCTCCCACCCGTAAACCTACCTAATTTGTTGCAAGAACCTGGTCTTACACCCTTTTTTTATCTCTAAGGTGTTACTTTGTGATGCTGAGTGTTCCTTCCTTCCTCCACCACTTACATCTGCCCTCACTGACCTCCTGGAAGTTCTAGGAATAAGACACCCCATCTCTCACTTCCCTCCATTGTCTCTGGCTAGCCCCCATACCTGGAATGCACTTCCTCCTCCACTGTAACTACTGACCTCTTAGGCTTCCTTTAAGTGCTAACTAAAATCCCACCTTCTATAGGAAGCCTTCCCTAACCCCTCTTAATTCCAGTACTTTCCCTTTTTAGGGTTTTTCCTGTTTGTCATGTATATAGCTTGCTTTGTATTTATTTCTTTGCATGTTGTCTCCATTAGATTGCAAAATCCTTGAAATTAGGGACAGTCTAATGCCCCTTTTTGTACCTCTAGCATTTAGCACAGTGCCTGGTATTTAGTAGGCACTTAATGTTTGTTGATTGGTGTACTCTCTCTTTAGTCTCCCAAGGCACTCCAAAGGCAGAGGGGAAAATTTAAAATCTTTTAAATTTACCTCTCCTCACCAGTCCTTTATACAGTCTTCTTCCACCCTCTCTACCCCTCATTCTCTATATCATCCCACCACTTATAATATTGATTTACTAATGATTAAATGAGATTATTTTTCTTTAAAATATTAATTTACTTCTACCTACTTTCCTGCTGACTTGCCTTATTATATATAGTTCACTCCTTATATTCTCTAACATAATTGATGCTCTTCTACATCTCAGACAATGCTCAAGGGTTTTTTTTTTAATCCAACAACAAATAAAACATTCCCCTGCCACATATTCATAGTTTTGTCTAGTCCTAGCTACACAAAAACAAATATTTCAATCCTTCATTACTACCTGAAAATCTTTGACTTTGATTTTTTCCCCCTGTTTTTCCTTCAATTTCACAGGAACACAGACCAATCCTTTCCTATTCTGATTCACCATCATAGGAAAGTGAAAGATTTTTTAAAAAATAAAAAGTCTGAAAAAGTTGTTTGATGCTCTAATTCTGAGGTCTGACTGTGATGTTTCTTTGTAAGTTAAATGTGACGTTTTTTTTCTGGTTGGTGATATCTTTTGATCTGTACTTTGCTAGCTGCTTCCAATATTTCTGGGTAATTTTCCTAAATGGTTTCTTGAAGTATATGGTACTTAGGTTTTCTTTTTCATGTTGTTGTTTTTTCCCTAGGAAAAACAAATCTTTAGGCTATATCTGTGTTCTATCTTCAAGTTCAGTATTCTTATTTTGTAGAGCTCACATATGTTCTATGTCTCCTTAAAAAATTGCTTCTTTTATTTTCCTTGATTCTTTTTTTGTGTGCTTCAATTGTTGTTCTCTTTATCAGAGAAAAGGTGACTTTTATTCTAAATTCCCTACTTTATATTTTCAATCAATTCTTTGTTTACTTGTCTGAACATTCTTGGAGTTACTCCATTGTTATTTCAGGTATCTTGCCAAATTTCTATTAATAGCTTCCTAGTTAGGGGACTTGATTTAATTTCCTGTGTTGATAAGAATTGGTTCATTGAAATGGTTCATTTTAAAAATGTTTATTCATGTCTCTTCAGTTACTTATCTGTCTTTAATAATCACTCCATGATTTTTCTATGGTGTCCTTGCTCGAAAATGGTGACAATTCTTTCCGTTTTTCTGGGTCCTGTTGTGCCTCTGCCCCAGTCCTTGCTGCCTGTTTTTTCTTCTCTCAGAGACTGTTATGGTTGAATAAGATCTGATGCCCTTCAAAAGTTAGAGTGACTAGCTTGGACACTACTGCACTGAAATTTTGAAAGACTGACATTGTTGGGCCTGTTTACCACCTTTCCTACTCATTTTCCTCTCTGAGTCTTTTTGTTCCTGGGTGGAGCTGGTCCGGGAAGGGTTGGGGGAAGATGCATCAGGACACTACCGAGGTGAATTTCCAAGGAGGCTTTGCATTTGGGTCTTTTCTCCACCTTTTTTTCTTATTCCTTCTGCTGGTCACTGGAATTCTCCTATATAGTATTCAATTGTTGGCTCTAGCTACATTTCTGGTCTCCTCACATCTCTAATCTCCTTGGGGCTCCAAATTCCTCCCCTCCCCCAGTTTCCCTTTTCCCCACATTTTGGGGAGCTTGGGGCCTTGCCAAAGAGTCACCTTTAAAGATCAGCGCTTAAAATTTGCTACCTCAGGGATGTAGGGCTGCCTTTGGTCAGCATAGTCATGGGCTTTGGGAAAGTGTGGGAGTGACAGGAGCATCGGGCTGGTAAACAAATCTTTAGTTATCTTTTTTTATTCTAAGAATAAAATAACCTAGTGGTGATTTCTCTCCATTTCTCTCTTCTGGTCATTGTAGATTTTGAGTCATTTTATTTTGGAGGGGAGAAGGGAGTTGCAATCTTAGGTTGTCTTACCTTGTTTATTTCCGACGATCCTTCATTCATTTTTAGAATATTGTTGCGAAAGAACATGAAATGCATGCTTTGTTGTAAGTATAGGCATAAATGGTCCATTGCCATGTACATAACTTGCTTCCTCTGTCTTTAGATAATATTATTGAAAACTGAAACTAGCCATAACTAGACTCATCCTTATTTATTTCTCAGGCTAATGGATCTACCTAATCAAAGGATAAACTTCACAAGTAATGTTGAAAAGATAGCATTATTTTGTTCAAATTTTAAAATCTTATTTTTATTGCTATGTTTTGTTTTTACAACATGCTTTCTAATAACATTTCTACCCTGACCTTCCATCTAGCAAGTCATCCTTGTAAGTAAGAGAGGCAGAAAAGTGAAAAATAGCAGTTCAAAAGGGGCAGCTATGGGCAGCTAGGTGGCGCAGTGTATAGAGCACTGGCCTTGGAGTCAGGAGTACCTGAGTTCAAATTCGGCCTCAGACACTTAACACTTACTAGCTGTGTGACCCTGGGCAAGTCACTTAACCCCAATTGCCTCACTAAAAAAAAAAAAAAGGAGGGGGGGCAGCTAGGTGGCGCAGTGGGTAAAGCACCAGCCCTGAATTCAGAAGGGCCTCAGTTCAAATTTTACCTCAGACACTTGATACTGTGTGACTCTGAGCAAGTCACTTAACCCTTATTGTTCTATCCCCAAAAAAGAAAAATAGCAGTTCAGAAAAATCAGCCAACATATAAACTGTGACTGACAATATATGCAATAATACTCTACAACCGTCATTTTTCACACCTCCAAAGAAGGAAGGGACGAAGACACTTTTTTGTTTTACGTGAGACAATTGGGGTTAAGTGACTTGCCCAGGGTCACACAGCTAGTAAGTGTTAAGTGTCTGAGGCTGGATTTGAACTCAGGTACTCCTGACTCCAGGGCCAGTGCTCTATCAACTGCGCCACCTAGCTGCCCCCAAGACACTTTTAAAAAATTTTATTTTTCCTTTGGAGTCAAGCTGTCATTTTAATTGCACAGTCTTAAGTTTTATTTTTTGTTCTTCCTATTTACATTGTTAAAGTTCTTGTGTGTATTCCTGGTTTTGCTTACTTTGCTCTTTATCAGCATGTATGTCTTACCACACTTTTAATTTCTCATTTGTTATGGCACATTGCAATCATAATAGTATTATCTTTAAAAAGTCATCTTCTTTACATATGAATTATATAGAGAGGGTGATTTTCCAAGCACAACTTGGGTCTCTCCTTTGCTATCATTCTTTAATCTTCCTTCCTGATCTTTGCCTGCTTTGTAAACTCAAGCTTCTGGAGGGCAAGGGCTATTTTATTTTTTGTTTTTGTATCCCAGCACCTAGCACAATGCAGACTTTGGTTTTTTTGGTGGCAATCGGGGTTAAGTGACTTGCCCAGGGTCACACAACTAGCAAGTGTCAAGTATCTGAGTTTGGATTTGAACTCAGGTCCTCCTGAATCCAGGGCCGGTGCTTTATCCACTGCGCCACCTAGCTGCTCCTGCATTTTCATTTTTCTATCTGCATATCAATCCAACAAGCATTTACTGAGTTCCTGCTGCCTTATAAGCATTGTACCAATACTGCACTCCTTGAGAAGTTTACGTTTTGGAGTAGCTAGGTGGCGCAGTGGATAAAGCACCGGCCTTGGATTCAGGAGGACCTGAGTTCAAATGTGACCTCAGACACTTGACACTAGCTGTGTGACCCTGGGCAAGTCACTTAACTCCAACTACCTAAAAAAAAATAAAAAGAAGTTTACGTTTTATTAGGGGTCACAACATTTACACACAAATAGAGATAGAGACTAAACCTGATTTCATTGGTATAGGGAATTAGATGATGAAACCCTTTACCAATGCAATGGAAAAGTAGGGCAGCGGCACTGAGGCCCCTCCTTAAATGGAAAATCTGGGAGGAGCTCTCTGGTATCCACCCTCCACCCTCTCCAATCAGAGGGAGGGGCCTCAGGGCCAGGTGATGCTGAGGAGGAGGAAGGTTGGTATTTTCTCTTTAGTTTATAGAGTTGCCTAAAACACTTAGAGGTTAAGTGAGGTCGAAAGTCTGAGAGACTATATTTGTGTGTTGTGTGAGACTAGACGTGAGAATGCACAACTTGGCTCTGAGCCTAGTTCCCAATCCACTAAAGGAGGAAGACCTGAATTCAAATTCTGCTATTATCCTCAGCTATAGGCTTAGGAAATTGTTCCCAGCATTGAGGTTAGAGCCAGGGTCACACAGCTATTACATATTGTGATATTATGTACGGCACTGCAAACTTTAAAATGCTATTTACTATTATTATTCAGATGTCGAATTGACATGTAGCAGAAACTAAATAAATGATTACATTTTAAGTACACGGTGGATGTACTTAATACTCAACAAATATTGAACCACAAAGTACTGTAGATTCCAGTACGAAAGCTTTTACCGCGTCACCTGGCCTAAAGATTAGGCAACCCTGTGGCTGGTTTGCCAATGATTTAAAGGAATCAAGTTTGGGTTCCCAGCAGGGGTCGGATACTGGAAATAGATCAACATCTAAAATGTGTTTTGATCATCACAGAATTTCATAATCTATGAGCTGTTGTAAACCCAAGGTGCCGCATTCCAGAACTTCAATATATAAAACTGCTCTTGTTTTTCTCTCCACCCCCCAACGACTACTAGTACGTTTTAAAAATTTTTCCATAAAAGTATAATTTTATTAAATTTTATTTCCTAGTTTACAAGAGAAACTTGAAAGAAACAAAAGACCTTAGCCAGCACATGAGATATGTCTACATAATTTTGAATTTTCTTTTAGTAGGAACTCTTTGTTAAATTCTTGGAATAGTCAGAATTTAACTACAATTAATTTCATTGTATTAATTCATTAATTACACTTGCGGCCACTACTTAAAACTTGCGTTCTCGTAGCTACTTGTCTTTTCAATGAAGGTTGTTACCATTCTATTCCAAGTATCAAAGTGATATTGGAGATTTTTGCCGTCGGATTATGGCATGGACCGACCGGAGCAACTTGGCAGATACTGGACTCTAAGAGGGCGGGAGAGTTTGGAGACGTGGCCAGAGCAAGAGTTCCCAGAACCTATTTCAAAACCGAGTAAGAGGCTGGGGGCAGGGAGAAGGCAAGAGCTTTGGCGCCTCCCTTCCGAGATTCTGATTAGTACGAGGAACACCTCTCTGTGCCGCACTATTTGAAGTTAGCAAACGCAATTGTAACATAAATTGTAAAACATGGTCATTGATTCCAGCCTAATAGAAATACGAAGGCTTGGCTCGGCGGAGGATAATCTCCAGTCCTTAAACCCGGTCCTGGACAATACTTTGGTGGGGTTGGGGAGAAGGAGGGTGAGCCTACGGCCACGGACCAACTCCCCGAGCTGGAAACACTCGACTGGGCGAGAAACACGAAGACAAAGCTCAAGGCCACCCCTTTGCCGAGAAACCGTTGGGAAGGGGTGGGGAAAGGAGGTGCCCGACTGGAGAAATCACCAATAACAGTGTTCAAGATGGCCCTCCAACTCCCTCCCCCCTTTCGGCCCGCCCCTCCCTACACCCTCGGCCCCCCTGCTGCGCTGACGTCAGCGCCTGCGTGGGATTCTCCTCTCCTCTCTAGTAAAGAGGAGAGCGTCTGCCGGAGCTGTCAGGCCCGTCCGAGTGGCCGCCCGACCCGCCTCCGTTGCCGTCTGGTTGTCTTTCTTTGTCTCGGTCGCCAGGGGCTGGCAGTTTAACCCCCGCCTCCTCACAGGCCCAGCGAAACGGGAAGCTGCCGTGGGAAAAGAGGAAGAGAGCAGGACCACTGCTTAGGTGAGAGCCCCCCGGGCGGGCATCAGGAGCGGGGCGGACTAAGGGGGAGGCAGCATCCCCTCGCTTTGTCCCCCTGGCTGGCGTCGGCCTCGGCGCGGCCCCCGGCTAGCCTTGGCTCCTTCCGGCCAGGCAGAGAGGGCAAGAGGGAAAGGGGTGCAGTTAACGGTCTCCTGCTCGCCCGCCCACCTACTGCCGCCGTGTCCGCCAGCCCCTGGCTCCGTGCTTCTGCACCTGCCCATCTCTGGGGCGGAGTATCAGGAAAAGCACAGTCTAGGCCTGGGGTGTTAACCACGCAGCTGCTTCAAACAGAAGGTAGTCATTTCCTCCTGGCCTGCGAGGCGAAAAGTGCCAGGTAGAAAAGGAAATAATGAAGATGTTGAACAAAGCAGACTTTTTGGAACATCTGGTTAGCCTCTGATTAGGTAACATCCTAGGGAGGTGGTTCATAGCCACATGATCTATGGCTTAGGGAAAAGTGAAAAGGTGGTGTTTCTTCCCCTCATCAAGGACTTTGAGTGAAGTGTTAATCGTTCAAATTGATGCCTTCACTCCCTGTTTTGTGATCCTCTGGCAGAGAAAGTGTGTAATAATAAGTAACTAGCAATTATGTAGCTCTTTAAAGTTTGCGAAAGCAAACCTTAATATCTTATCTCATTTGTTCATTTGTTCTCATTTGCCGTAGCAACACTGTGAGATGCTTTTATTGTCCTTATTTTACATACGAGGAAACTGAGGCCGAGAGCTGTCAAATGACTTGCTCCAGGGTCACGCTGCTAGAAAGTGTCTGACTCGGTCTTTCTGACTCCCAAGTTCGGCATTTTATCCACTGTGCTGCCTAGTGTATAGGTAGAAAAAAGTTCAGTTGTTGAATGAGAAGTTCTTTATTTGTTCCACATTTGTAATGGGACTGACTTTGTTGGCAGAGTTAATGGTGTAGGGTTGTACGATCAGAGTAAATGGTGGCACCTTTAATCTTACCATATGTTGATAGGGGCTACCTCTAGCCACTGGCATAAATGGATGGTAACAGTGACTTGCTTTGTCCACCCTTGATCCTCGTGGTAAAAAGCAAAGCTATGAGACCTTTGAGGAAATAAAATTTTATTCCTTTGGGTTTGAATTTATTTATCTGTAAAATGAAAGAACTCTGCTAGATGATTTCTAAGAGCCTTTTATAATACTTATTAATCCTATGGTCCAAGTAACCGGGGAGCTTAAGGTTAAGTATAATTCTTTACCTAGTGTATCATTCTCTTTTCAGAGAGACTGTACTTTCTCTAGAATATTATCTCTAAGATAAATATATCCAGGGAAGAAAATTTCTTAACCTCCCTCATTGCTCAAGCTTAGTTAGACTGGCAGGATTTTACAACCATTATATAATGTTCTAGTGTTGTTGGTAACAACATAATAAAGTTGATTTTTACTTTATCTGAATGCCTATAGAACTTTGTTCTACTCCTGTTGATAAATTTTGCGTCATAGTGAATTGTATGTATATCTTGTATCTCTTACTAACTATAAACTCTGGGGGAAGGGACCAGAGGCTAACACAATGCTTTGTAATGGGACTGATTTTGTGTTGAAAGAATAGGTGAATGAATTGACCATTTCTCTTCTTATCTAATTGAAATCTACCCTTTGAAATTAATGTCCATTTTTTGGTTCATATTATAACAGAGATAGAGACCAAAAGTCATACTTGTCACCTTAATCAATTCTTGGATTACTATTATTTCAAAAAGAACACAGAATTCATATTGGGCCAGCAGAGAGGAGACCATAAGCAAGCCGTGTAACCTCTTAGCATGTCTCTAAGACTATAATAAATTCCAGAGAAGTTCATATTTCTTCCAAAACAAGAAATGAGTTTCATTAATTTTATTTCTAGTTCTTCATGATAGAGGTTTCCATAGTAAAATATGTATTTGTACACTGATGTTATATGTAAGACCATGATAATTCTTTGAATATCTGACAAACATTTACATTAGAATACATCACAAAGCAATTATCATCAACTCTGTTAACTGGGCCAAAAAAAAAGTCATATAGACTTGTGGAATATATGACATTCAACTAAATATATGCCAGAGGTTAGTGTTTGATAAACTCATTGGAAAAAGAAGCCATTATTTTAATAAATGTAACTGGGAAAATTGCTTAGCAGTTTCACAGAGAATGTATCCCACCATATATATGCCCCAGTGAATTTGAGCTGGATGAGAGACAATTTTTTTTAAACTAGCAAAAATCCCCCATAACACACTATTTCACATGTGTAAGGGAGGTAATTTTTTTTGTATTTAATAAATAGGAGTAATAATTAAAGAAAAACTAGACTTGTTAAATGACGTTAAGATAAATTTCTGTACAAAAATATAATTAAAAGAAAAATAATAGTAGACAGTTAACATTTATTAAGTGCCTTGTCTGTGCTGGGCACTGTGCTAAGCACCCAGATACAAATACTAAAAGAGAATGACAGCCCCTGCCCTGTAGGAGTTTACAATCTAATGTGGAAAAAAAAAAAAAAAACAAAAGGGGCAGCTAGATGGCGCAGTGGATAGAGCACCGGCCCTGGATTCAGGAGTACCTGAGTTCAAATCCGGCCTCAGACACTTAACACTTACTAGTTGTGTGACCCTAGACAAGTCACTTAACCCCAATTGCCTCACTAAAAAAAAAAAAAAACAATCTAATGTGGAAGACAGAATATAAAATGAAGCTGCAAAGGGGGTGTGGGAGGAAGGGAAGAGAAAGTACCTGACTTGTTGGCATAGTGGAGAAGTCAGAGAAGTCCCAAAGGAGTGCATCCAGGTGAGAAACAAGATCTCTGAGCTGAGCTCTCTCCCTAAATGGTTTGGAGTTTATGGACCCACTTTCCAATGAGAGAGGCAGAAAGTAGTGACGAGCAACAACTGATGAAAATCGTGTAGGATGATGAGGTTATCCCAGTGATGAGCTTCCTGTAGCATGGTGGAGAAATCAGTTGGAGAAGACCCAAAGGAGTGCAACCAAATGAGAAATTTAATTATGTGTGTTTGTATGCATATACACACATATGCATATATATTTACACACACACAAACAGAATCAAAGCATATAAACAATTTTCAAAAGAGAAAACAGTATTAATAATTATTTGAAAAATCAAAAAGATACAAATTGAAAACTTTGAAGTACCACATTATACCTATCAAATTCCCCATGTTGATTAAAAGCAAGGAAACTGAGTGCTGGCAGGGTTTCAGGGAATTGGGTACATAGCTACATCCATTGGTGGTAAAATTGCGAATCTGTATAATTTTTTTTTAGAGCAATCTGACAATATGTACTGAAAATTACAAAAAAACAACAACCCCCAAACCAAAAAAAAAACCCCAACCCCCAAACAAAAAACCAAACTCCAAACAACCATACCCCTTGATTCTATTGTTAGAGCTATATCCTGAAAATTTTATTTAAAACAATTTATCAAAGATGTTTATAGAAGCATTATGGGTCGTTGCAAAAAATGGAAGATGACTTAATAAATAGGGGAATTTTAAGGTAAATTTAGGTACAGTAATATCGTCATGTAATTAAGGTTGGCAGATGTTGTAGACCAGACTTGATTTAGGTTACTTTGGTGACTCAGGTACAGGATTGGAATGAAATGAGAATTAGGCCATCAAACAGTCAATAAAAGGAAGTTTATTAACTACAGCACAGGAAAGTTATTCAGCAAGAATATAGCATTGATTCAGTTAGATGCTGCTTCCCCACTTCTGCGTTAACCATGCTGGTTTGATTGTCAGAAGCATGTGACAAGCCAGGGGGAAGAGCTCCTGACTCTTCATGGGCTGGTTTTTACATTTAGGTGAACAGGAAATTATATCAGTGGTTAGACCCAGTGGCAGCAAGCAGTTTCCTGGGCACAAGCAGAGTGGGCAACAGAGGATTTGGGTTCCTGTGAATAACAGAACAGGCAGGCCCAGTGTAGCCCTTAACTTACTCTAATCAGGAACTGATAAGGCCCCTCCACATTGCTGCTTACACAGTACTTCATGTTCCCTGGCCCATCAGCTAGGACTTCCCTGGGAGCACCGTGGATAGGAGAGGGGATGACAAATATTTTCTTCTTTAGAGGCCTCTGCTGAGGGACTCTCATTCTGCAGTAAATGGGTAGACTGTTTCTTGTTCCTCCTGTCCTACCTCCAAACAGCTCTACCCTTGGTCCTCCAAATCCTTCTTGAGGGGTTGTTGATTCCTGGGTACCATCTTGATAGGAATTCCCAGGGACCTTATCAGTTCCAGATTACAGTAAGCAAAGGGATAAGATGGGCCGACCCATACTGATATCCATACTAGTGCTTCCTCTGTTGCAGCTGTGCTAGATGTACTGATGGGAGCTGCTGATACCTAGCACTCTGCTTATGTACTACTCAAACCCTCGCCCCTCCCCACCCCAGAGTAATAGAAATCAGTTCTTCCCGGGCAAATGCTGTGTTCCTGTTCTGGGCCTCCACTGCCCCTGCCTGGTCTACTACATTGATAATGTAAGGAACAGCCATGGCTCAAGCAACTGCAAGGATTTCTGGTCAGCTAGGGCAGGGCTTGGGCTCCTCATTTTGTAAGTAGTCAGCCTAGCTCATGCTACAGATTTTGCCTTTAGGTCTGACTGAAGGACCTATGAGTTTCTGATGTCTTGAACTTACATAATTGCCATCAAGGCCAGGAATGTTCAGTGATGAATTGTTCATCTATTCTTTTTTTTCCCCTCATCCCTCATCTATTCTTAGGAGGAAAAAACACACAGCAAAAGAGGTATTAAAGACTCTTCTTACCATTTCTGTCAGGGGTTCCTGCATCCGCCCTTGGGAGTCCCAGAGAGAAAGGAGAAAAAGTAGAAGCAGTCTCTCTTCTCCTTTTGTCCATATCTCTGGTTCTAGAAAGGGTTCTGGGTTCAAGGGTTAGGAAGGACACCGTGTCTTGCACCACAGATGCAAGAAAGTGCATATGGGGGCAGCTAGGTGGCACAGTGGATAAAACACCAGCTCTGGATTCAGGAGGACCTGAGTTCAAATCTGACCTCAGACACTTAACACTTGCTAGCTGTGTGACCTTGGGCAAGTCACTTAACCCTCATTGCTCCACCAAAATAAATTAAATAAATAAATAATATATTTTGTTGATCTCTTTTTTCTGTATATTACGATAATTTCCTATCCCCTTCCATCGAACCCTCCTTTGTGACAAAGAAAAACAATTAAGAAAATATCCCGTACAGAGACAGTGTCTAATATTTTAAGTGTACTGTCCTCCTTGGCCTCTTTGTTCTATTGTTTCATTATTTCTTCTGTGGGACTTTTGTTGGTTTTTCCATTATCTAAGTAGAATTCAGCTTCTTTTTAGTGATCACTTTATTTGCATCTTTATAGTCATCATGTATGTTGTTCTGTGGTTACTTTTATTTCACTATCCATCTAATCATATGATCTTCTTGTGTTCCTCTGAATTTATCACGTCTGTTTTTACTGCATAGTAATATTCCATTACATTCATAAACCATAGTGTTTTTGTTGTGTTTTTTTTCTAGCAGTTCCCAGAGACATTCCAAATTGACCGTTGCCATTTTTTGTTTTGTTTTTGTTTTGGTGAGGCAATTGGGGTTAAGTGACTTGCCCAGGGTCACACAGCTAGTAAGTGTTAAGTGTCTGAGACTGGATTTGAACTCAGGTACTCCTGACTCCAGGGCCAGTGCTCTATCTACTGTGCCATCTAGCTGCCCCATGTTGCCATTTTTTAAAGTGTATTAAGATCTTTGTTTTTACTTTAGCTTTGTTTCCACATATATCCCCTGACATTCCCCTACCCAGAGTTAGCCCTTGTAACAAAGAATAAAAAAGAGAAGGGGGAAGAACCACTTGAGCAAAACTAGCCAACACATCAACCAAGTGACAGGATAGGCATCATTCCAGTGTACACAATGACTACCCCTTGTGCCCACCTCTGCAAAGAAGGAGGAAGGGACGTATCCTCATCTTTTCTTCAGTGTCTAACTGAAGTTAGCACTCAGTTTTGTGTGGTTATTTGTTTGTGTAGTTATGGTGTACACTGTTTTCTTGCTTTTGCTTACTTTGCATCAGATCATACAGGGGTTTTCTTTGTATGCTTTATATTAATAATTATTTATAGAATAGTAATATGTCATTGTATCTGTGTCCACAATTTGACTATTCCTCAATGGTTAATTATTTATTTCTAGTTCTTTGCTATCATAAAAAGTGCTGCTATAAATATTCTAGGGTAGATGATATATTTCTTTCTTTTCTTTAATGTACTTGGAGTATTTGACTAGCTCTGAGATTTCTAGATCAAAGAATATGACAATTTTAGTCACTTTCTTATAAATTACAAATTGCTTTCTGGAATGATTGGACTAATTCACAGCTCTACTAATGATATGTTTATGCGTGTTTCCATCTATTTTTCATCTTTGGTCCTTAGTGTGTCCTGAAGTGAGATCTCAGAGTTGTTTTAATTTAAATTTCTTTTCTTTTCTTTTTTTTTTTTTTGGTGGGGCAATGAGGGTTAAGTGATTTGCCCAGGGTCACACAGCTAGTAATTGTCTTATGTCCGAGGTCAAATTTGAACTCAGGTCCTCCTGAATCTAGGGCCAGTGCTTTATCCACTACGCCACCTAGCTGCCCCTTTAAATTTCTAATACTGTTTAGTGATTTGGAATAAATGGAAGAATGGTTCTTGGTATTGTATGTTTGTCAGTCCCTTGCATATTTTGGATAGCAGACTGTTATTGATGATTTTTTGTCATGTTATTGACTATTTTAATGCAAATATTTCTCCCATTCCACTTTTTCTTTTCTGACTTCATTGATTTTATTTGAAAAAAAGCTTTTTAATTTTTTGTAGTCAAAATCATAGTCAAAACATAAATTTTATCTTTCATAATCTACATTTTATATTAAGAATTCTTCCCCTACCCATAGTTATAAAGAAGTACCTGATTTTATTTTCTTCTAGTATTTATTTTTTAAAAATATTGTGACCTCTTCTATTCAGGTCACATCTGTTTTATACTTGGAACAATTTTAACAATGTAAAACTAATGAAATAGAAGTAGAATTTTTATATAACATTTCCTTTAAAAAGTTCAAAATACCACATAAATCAGATTTATAATTTCTTTGCTCTATGCCTCTAACATAGACCATTACCCTTTGCCTTAGTAACTATATGTCTTTGTAAATCGATACGGTAATAAAAAATTAATTTCTTATTAGAAAGCCTTTTAATATTAAGACTTCCTGACCTTAGCTAGAGAGATGCTTGAGTAACAGACATAGTTGGTAGCCTGATCCATTACAGTATGGTCAGCCTTGCCTCTATCTGACATTGTCTTTAAGAGCTTGTCAGGGGGCAGCTAGGTGGCGCAGTGGATAAAACACTAGCCCTGGATTCAGGAGGACCTGAGTTCAAATCCGACCTCAAACACTTGATACTTACTAGCAAGTCATTTAACCGCAATTGCCTTTCAAAAACAAAACAAAACAAAAAAAAGAGCTTATCAGCACCACTCCCAGACAACCTAATGAAATATCAGAGTTAGTCTTTACTGGAGGGATGGTATCATACAAATCCAACTTTTATTTTGGGGAAAAATAATAGCCAATAATAGGCAAAGTAGAAAGAGAGAGAAATGAAGGGAAAGACCATGTGATAAGAGACAGTATGGTGGAATAGATAGAATGATAGACCTGGACTGAGGAAGGGCTAGTTTTGAAACCTACCTCTGACCTTGACTAGCTGAATGACCATAGATAGGCAAGTCACCTAACGTATCTTAGCCTTATTTTCCTCATCTGTTAAATGGGGATCTTAAAATCACAGATCTAGAGTTGGAACATATCTTAGAGGTCATCTACTCCAGCCCTTCCTTTTGTGGATGAGAAAACCAGTACCCGGAGATAGCAGGTTACTCGCCCATTGTTTCAGTTAGTTGTAGAAATGGGATTTGAACTATGGTCCTAGAATTCAAGTCTGTCATACTCTGTACACCATTTTGCCTCCCAAAAGATTGATCTCCAAGGCGTTACCACTATAGAGAGGGAATTTCATGTAATAAAAACTGTTGACTAATGTAAAAGATTACTGAGGAACGTTGTTGAGTCGTCTTTTCAGACTAAATATTAATAGACACGTAGTCACATGCAGGGAAGGAGCTCTAGGAAACTGTGTAATTGCACGCACATATGATCACACGTGAATCAGAGAACACTTAGCTAGTTGTGTTTCATCTTACTGCATTGTGTTTATGTATATTTATGGGGGTGAGAGTTAATTCCAGGGTAGAAGATTTTTGAAATTTGGAAAGAAGTTACTTTGAACTATCTACTGGAATAGCTTTAGCAATATGATTATGCTTAACTATCTGATTCACAGGGTGGTTGTGAGAATCAAACGAGATCATTTGTATAACATTTTCTGCAAACTTTAAAGTGCTATGTAAATGTTGTCTTTAATTATTCTTTTTGGGGTTGATGAACAACAAGCAAGGGTGATTACGTAGGTCTAGGTGATGTTAAGTGAAGTACCTATATACCTTCTATTACTGGTACCATGGTTACCTGTATATGCTATGTTCAGTCTCCACCCCCCACTTTGGGTCCCATCACATAATCCTTTGGCATATTAAAACCCTTAAAAAAAACCAGCCCTAAGTATTTAAATTTCTCTGTTCCCTGAAGTACAAGTTAAATATTTTTTGAATAGTGAATTATACTGACTCATTTATAGTTTATAGTTTGTCACCATAATCTAAATGTGAAACCACAAAGCAGTAAGTATTTTAGGCTGTAGTTAAGTTTTGTTAGGTTTGTAAAGTTCATGATAAGCATATTTCTATTGAAATAATGACCAAATTGGTACATATAAAAGAAAATGTTAACAATTATTTTCTACAAATTTAGGAACTCTATTTTGAGACTCTCTCAAAACGAAAAAAAATCATGGAGAAGAATGGAAACAACCGAAAACTCCGAGTTTGTGTTGCCACTTGCAACCGTGCTGATTACTCAAAACTTGCCCCTATCATGTTTGGCATTAAGGCAGAGCCTCAATTTTTCGAACTTGATGTGGTAGTACTTGGATCTCACCTAATAGATGACTATGGGTAAGGTAGAAA
Source organism: Dromiciops gliroides (assembly GCF_019393635.1). Lineage (NCBI taxonomy): Eukaryota > Metazoa > Chordata > Mammalia > Microbiotheria > Microbiotheriidae > Dromiciops > Dromiciops gliroides. The sequence continues at coordinate 489,035,284 of NC_057861.1, forward strand.
CTATATCTTATGTTATTTTATGGAGTTAGAGGGAAGTTCATTTTAACATAACATAGTTTTATGTTACACTTATTGACACATTCTCTTATAACTGGATTGTCAAAATTAAGTATTCAGTTTTGAATACAGGGTACAATGTTAACTTAATGCTGTATGACAAATGCATAGAACTGAAAGGGACCTCTGAGGTCAGCTAGTCCAAGCCCCTCATTTTTTTTTTTTTTTTAGTGAGGCAATTGGGGTTAAGTGACTTGCCCAGGGTCACACAGCTAGTAAGTGTCAAGTGTCTGAGGACAGATTTGAACTCAGGTCCTCCTGACTCCAGGGCCGGTGCTGTATTCACTGTGCCATCTAGCTGCCCCACCAAGCCCCTCATTTTACAGATAAAGAAGCTGAGGTGGGGGCAGCTTGGTGGTGTAGTGAATAGAGGACCACTGGCCCTGGATTCAGGAGGATCTGAGTTCGAAATTGACCTCAGACACTTGACACTTACTAGCTATGTGACCCTGGGCAAGTCACTTAAAAGAAGCTGAGGCCTAGAGATTAAGTAAATTTTAAGCACTGTTACATTTATTAATAATACTAATACCCTTATGATGGTTGTATTGTAAGAAGTATTTTGAATACAGGGGATAATATTAACTTAATATTGTGAATGCAAATATATGGCAAATAGTTTTTTTTAAAAATCCAAGTCATATATTAGGTAAAATAAAATACAATATTATTAACATTTATTAATTAGATTAATTAATTATTAATTAAATGTGGTTCATATTTTGGCCTGGATTTGAAAAAAATACAAAAGGAGAAAGGAGTTTGGGAAAAATCTTTGAAAAGATAGAAATGTGCATGTGTCCTTTGACAAATGTACTTGAAATTAGATGGTCTTTGAATAACATGTATGTATCATTTAATGCTCTCTAGTGGATTAAACTAGTATTACTTAGTTTCCAAAGACTTTAAACTGCCATCATTTTAGTAAGATAAAAGATTATGATAATAATTTATTCTTTTTCAAAGGATTTATTTTGTTTTAAATTATTTTAATGAAAGCACAACATTGACATTTTGTTTTGTTTTGGTGGGGCAGTGAGGGTTAAATGACTTGCCCAGGGCCATACAGGTAGTAACTGTCAAGTGCTTGAGGCCAGATATGAAAACATTGACATTTTAATATAGTTTTAATTTTAGTTTTTTAAAAATTTACCAATTTACATTTAAAAACAAATTTTAACCTCAGTTTTTTAAAACTTTGTGTTCCAAATTCTCTTCCTCCCTCCCTCCCCACCCCTCATTGAGAACTCAGGCAATTCAATATAAGTTATACATGTGAAGATTGACATTTTAATATAAGAAAATATTCTGGAAATCAAGAAGAAATTTGAGAGTGGTTAAATTTTTTCTTGTAAAATAAGTTCTGATTGCTCAGGGCAAAAAATCAGCTTTGAAATGAGGTGGCATAAAGACAAAGTAAGTGACAGTAAGAGAAATCTGAGCAGATTCCTACCCACCTCTGAGATAGGATAGAGAGAAAATTTGGCAGAAAAGAGTCATCCAGAAAGATAAATCTAAGCCTTTTTCTTAGTCATCTGCCTCAATAATGGAAGACTGAAAAATTATTAAATTGGTTTGGTTATTAAATAGAAAATTGGGGGCAGCTAGGTGGCAAAGTGGATAGAGCACTGGCCCTGGAGTCAGGAGGACCTGAGTTCAAATCCGACCTCAGTCACTTGACACTTACTAGCTGTGTGACCTTGGGCAAGTCACTTAACCCCAATTGCCTCACCAAAAAGAAAAAGCGTGGAAAATTGACAACATTTCTGCTACTAACAGAGACTATGGGACAGAATTGAAATTGTGGGCCAAATAGTCACTTTCCTTTCTTAAAATCAGAATTTTCATTAAAATGGTATCTTTTCCAATGAAATATTTCTCTGTTGCTTGGGAATTGTGTTAGTTTGCATTTTTATTTTTAATTAATTTTTTTTTTTTTAGTGAGGTAATTGGGGTTAAGCCAGTAAGTGTTAAGTGTCTGAGGCCAGATTTGAACTCAGGTACTCCTGACTCCAGGGCTGGTACTCTATCCACTACGCCACCTAGCTGCCCCCTTAGTTTGCATTTTTACAGACAAGTAGGACTTGGGAATCCAGTTTCTTGATTCCCTGGTTTGAATCTAGATTATCAAAGATTGTACTTGCTTAATAAGTGTTTATCCCTCTCTGAGATTGTTACTATATTGCTTTTCTCATGTATTATAGTTTTGATTGAAATAAATGTTCTAATGGATTCTCTCTTTTTTCCTGCCTAGAAACACATATCGTATGATTGAACAAGATGATTTTGACATTAATACAAGGCTACACACCATAGTTAGGGGTGAAGATGAAGCAGCCATGGTGGAGTCAGTAGGTCTTGCATTAGTAAAGCTACCAGATGTTCTTAATCGTCTGAAACCTGACATAATGATTGTTCACGGTGATAGATTTGATGCACTGGCTGTGGCCACATCTGCTGCCTTGATGAATATTCGTATTCTTCATATTGAAGGTGGAGAAGTAAGTGGGACCATAGATGACTCTATTAGACATGCTATAACCAAACTGGCTCATTATCACGTATGCTGCACCAGAAATGCAGAACAACATCTGATATCTATGTGTGAAGACCATGATCGCATCCTTTTGGCAGGCTGCCCCTCATATGATAAACTCCTTTCAGCCAAGAATAAAGACTACATGAGCATTATTCGGATGTGGTTAGGTAAGTATTATACTAAATATCAATAAAATGGTTGTTTTTTTCTTATTAGAAAATGTTGGGTATGTATGAATCTCTTTAGTGGCTGAACCTTGTTTATATCTGTAAAAGTTATAGAGGTAGGTTTTTGCTTTGGGGTTGGTTTCTTGGTTCCAGTACAAGTCTTGCATGGTAACACAATTTACCATATTATCAAGGGCCCTAACTTTAGTTAATTAAACTCACAAAAAACATTCCTCTCATAGTCCTTGCCATGATTCCCAAGATTTTTTAGATATTTATTTTTTACTTTGAAAAGTAACTTGACATGAGGAATATAAATTTGAGTTAGTTTCAAATTTTGGAAAACTTTGAAATAAACCTAATGTGGTTTTTATTATGCAGTTAACTTAAAAACTACATTTTATAACTTACAAAGCAGAATGCTAATTTACTAACGTACTGCAATATATTTAGGGAAGATAATCAGCAATGGTCATCTGTTCAGCACATCCCTTTCCCAATAGGTAGATCTAATCAAGAAGTGAAATTAACTATCAGAAGATCATTGGGTGTGTGGGATCAAAGAAAAGGTTATGCTAAAGAAAAGAAATATTTCTGTTCATACCACAATAGCATCTGAAGGAATTGGGCCTTCCCATTTTATAAGATAACTAACCCCAGGGATAGGTAAGTATAGCTCAGGGGAGCTTTTTGCTTTTGCATGGTGCTGGAGACAGAATCATAAATTTCAGATTCTTGAAATGTTTTTTTCTCTATTTTTCATAGGCCATTTTGATCATCCTTGTTCATCAGATTATAGCAGACGTTATGCTTCCATTTTCATTATAGTTAAGATACTTCTTTATCCTTTTCATAGTTTTCCAGTATCCATTTAAATAGTTTCATCCTATCTAATGATTCCAAGTAGATTATTGTTTTTATTTCATTGATATGAAATTGATTGCTCTTAACTTTAAGGGGTATCCTGAATTTGTCTACTTAGGTTGCCATATTTTCCAGAAATACTGGACCCAGAGCATGCAGGAAGTCCTGGATGTGTTAATTTTGAAGCTCCCCCTGAGCTGACATAATTTGTCATTGCTCCCCAAACTGCACTCCCTGTGTGTCCTTGGGAGGCAAGACAGGCCCCAGCCAGTCCGTGCAGGCTAGGATAATGCTTGTATAGCTAGGGTCTGTCGTACATAAGCTGACCCCTCCTGTCTTCATAGTCTAGCATTTCCCAATGGGAAAGAATGCAGCTTTTGCCATCACCTTGCTCCTCCCCTGGGGAGTGGTCTGATCCTTTTTTTCACCTTTGCTGTACCATTTCCCCTCCCATGTCATGCCCCTTCCTGGTATCCCCTCCTCCCTTTGTCCTGCTGTTATAAAACAGTTTTCTTGGGTTTTCTTGGCAGAGATACTAGAGTGGTTTGCCATTTCTTTCTCCATCTAATTTTAGAGATGGAGAAACTGAAGCAAATAGGGTTGATTAACTTGCCCAAGGTCACTCAACTAGTAAGCATATGACACTGGATTTGAACTCTGGTCTTCCTGACTCTCTATATCTGTCACTCTATCTACTGAGCTACCCAGCCGCTCAATCATTTGTATACCTACTGGTAGACAAAATGGCTGTACTGGTTGATGTACAAGTTGTTACCACTCATGACCATAGAATTCTTGCCTTTGCTGTCACTGCATTTTCTAAGGGAATAGATTTAGCCATAGTACTTGGGGCTGATAGGCCTCTCCAAGATGAGACAGCAGCAGGATCTCTTCTTCCATCAGTATGTAATCTTCTTGAAGGCAGAAGATTTTCTGTTTGCACTTATGTTTCCTTCCTTCCTTCCTCCCTCCCTCCCTTTTCTTCCCCCTCTTTTTTTCTTTCTCTCTTTCTCCATTTATTTATTTATTAATGAGACCTGTGACACCTTAAAAAGCCAAGGTTTCCCACTGCATCTGGGGTCATCTCCAGTCATCCTGATGTATATCTTGCCACTGGACCCAGATATTTCTGGGGGAGAGAGTGAAGCTGATGACTTTGCACAGCCCTACCTCACTGAAATCCAATTCACTGCAAGTCATGACATCACTTCCTGATATCATGGTTCTCTTCGAGAACGAAGGACAAACAACGTAAAACTGTAAACTTCTGTAAAATCAGGAACCTTTTGGTTTCCACATGCATGTTCATTTCTCTTGTGATAAACCTGGTTTTAATTGCATGTTGACAATCTCAACCAAAGAAGGTATTATACTTTGGACCTTTGAATTACTTTTCACTTGGTTCCTGATTTCAAATTCATTTGGAGTCTTTTGATCTTTTATGTAATAAATTCTTATATCATATGTTTGTCCTGACTTTTCGACTTTGGAAACTAATAGAGTACCAGTCTAAAGTCAGTATATGATCTTCAGCTAAATGTAATGTACATGATGTTGATTATTTTTAAGCACAAAGTATTTATTAAGTACCTGCTATATACCAGACACTCTGCTAGACACTATGAGGATGGCAGTACAAAGAATGAAACAATAGCCACTCACAATGAGCTTAAGTCTCATTATTTAATGAAGTTAACTACTTCTAATTGTCCTTTCGAAACTGACAATATTTGTAATGAATTACTGATTTATTCAATAATATATTTTATTCTGTAACATTTATAGTTCACTTTTGGTGTTTACCAATATAATACAAAATTATTCTATACAAATTCCATGTTATTCCAAGTGGGTTTCTATAATGATATAATATTTTAAGAAATGACTCTAAAGCCTTATTGTCCTTGGGGTATAATATTGCTCATTTCAGGAAGAATTTGTTAGAAGGGAAACAGAGAGAATAATGAGTTATTTCTGGCATTTCAAACGATAAATTTCCTTAATCCAAAAAAATCCCATCATACTTTGAATTTTATGTTACTATTAGTTGTCTTACTATCAAAAGAACTCTCATACTATCAGATAAAACTCTAGTATATTAAAGATTTGCTTGATATTTTTAATGATTGCTTTCTCAACTTTTCCAAAGCTAATGTATTATCGTAATGTTAATGTTTATCGAGGTTATGTTAAGTGTACTCAAGTATAATAAGATTTGTGGCATTTGAAAGCATAATAAATATACAACACATCTTTTTTAAACTTATATTTTGTTACTCTAGGACAAAGAACTTTTAAAAAATGTTAAGCTATTTAATTTCCAGTTTAGCTGTGATTGAATTTTTATCAGTTATTTCCAATTAAATTTTAATTTTTTTGATTTAAGTACTTTGTTACTGCTTGTGAAGTGTCAGAGTGAAAATAATGGTCAGTCTAGACTTCTAAGGCATAAATATTCTGATTTTTGCTTTAGAAACTTTTTTATCTAACCCTTTAACTAATAAAACAATGTAATTTGATTCTCTCTACACAGGTGATGATGTAAAACCAAAAGATTACATAGTAGCACTACAGCATCCTGTGACTACTGACATTAAACATTCTATAAAAATGTTTGAATTAACTTTGGATGCACTTATATCATTTAACAAAAGGACGCTAATTCTATTTCCAAATATTGATGCAGGTAATTTAATTTTTTAAAAAATTATTGTTATTATTTTTGGTGAGGCAGTTGGGGTTAAGTGACTTGCCCAGGGTTACACAGCTAGTGTTAAGTGTCTGTGGTCGGATTTGAACTCAGGTCCTCCTGACTCCAGAGCCAGTGCTCTATCTACTGTGTCATCTAGCTGCCCCTTAGGTAATTTTATTTCAAAATGCAATATTGTAGCCAAATTCCATCTTCTTGCTTATTCTATATGTTTTCTTTCTCATAATCTCTCTCTTTTTTTTGGCGGGGCAATGAGTGTTAAGTGACTTGCCCAGGGTCACACAGCTAGTAAGTGTCAAGCGTCTGAGGCTGGATTTGAACTCAGGTCCTCCTGGCTCCAGGGCCAGTGCTCTATCCACTGCGCCACCTAGCCCCCCCCCACCCCCTGCATTAGTCATTGTTAAAGAGAACTTAAAAATAGATTGTCTGATGTTTAAAAAAAACAAAATGAGAGACCTCTACACGTTGGATTTAGATTGAGACAGGTATTCAGATTACTAATATTTTTTAAAAGTACCTTAACTATTTTCTTTTTGTTATTTATGTAAACTTCTTTTTTCTTTTTCTTTTTTTTTTAAGTGAGGCAATTGGGGTTAAGTGACTTGCCCAGGGTCACACAGCTAGTAAGTATTAAGTGTCTGAGGCCTATCTGAACTCAGGTCCTCCTGACTCCAGGGCCGGTGCTCTATCCACTGCGCCACCTAGATGCCCCTATTTATGTAAACTTTTAAAGATATAGTTGTGCTTTGCTTTCAGGGAGAGGCATACTCTTACATTGGCTATTAAATGATGTTTTGTTAATTGATATTTTAAACTGACATACTGAATTGCAGAGGTTTTCATTGGACAATTGTTTACCCCAAGACTGAATTTAGCGAGTACTACTACTAAATAAATAGCTTGACCTTGCAGTCAGGAAGATCTGGGTTTGACTTGAATTTCTGACTTGTATTGGCTTTGTGTCCTAGACAAGTCACTTAACTTCTCAGTGTAGTGGGAAACGCTTCAATAATATAAATTGCACAACAGTTGCCAAGCTGCATTAAATATTTCTTCCCTGGGAGGTAGCTATCCCAATGTTTAGAACATTGTACATTAGTAATATGTTTAGTACCAAAAGGAAAAAAATTATAATTACTTTAAAAATATGACATAATTTTCTAATAAATGTATGAATACTTCTCAAAATAAGGAAAAATTGGTGAGTACTGGAAAGAATGCAATATTATGAGGTTTATGTTCTTGTCATCAGTTAATTTGTAAAAATAAGGGGGTTAAACCAAAGTGATTTCTGCTGTTGTTTTTAGCTCTGAAATTCTATGATACAGTACTATGATACAAAGACCTAGAGGTACTTACTTTCTTGAATTAAATATTTAAACATAGAGGTACACCATAAACAAAGAAGCTCTTTTTCCATCTTCTTAGGGAATTAAATTAAGAATCCCCTCAGAGAATGAACCCTAAACTTATGGACCAGAAGCTATTAAATACATGCTTTCTCATTATTTTTTAGTTAATCTACAGACTTATATGGTGTTATTAGAAAAGAATATTTACTATGTTTTCTGTTTTAAAAACCAAGGTTCCTTTCATTTAAACTCTTAGATGATCTAGATTAGTCAGTTGGACAAAAATATTATTAAGGCATTGATTTTCTTGAAAGGATCAATAATTTATTATTTACAGAAATGTAACTTTCACATGATGAGTCTGGATTAAGTGAAAATCATTTGCAAATGAAAATAGCTCACAAACAAATGAATATTTCGTTTTTTAATAGAAACTTTATTTTTCATAGGGAGCAAAGAGATGGTTCGAGTGATGAGGAAGAAGGGTGTTGAACATCACCCCAATTTCCGAGCAGTTAAACATGTACCATTTGACCAATTCATACAACTTGTAGCTCATGCTGGATGTATGATTGGCAATAGCAGTTGTGGGGTACGAGAAGTGGGAGCATTTGGTACTCCTGTAATCAACCTAGGAACACGACAGATTGGAAGAGAAACAGGTAAGTGTCTCTGTTTTAACTTATTTACAAAATCAGTTTTACACAGATATTCTTAAGTAAACTAAAATGAGATATTCGTACCCTTCTCTTCTCCTATCTCTGTCTTCAGTAACTTTGCCCTTTCATAAGGATCTCATTAGAGTAGTATAACTAAACTTTTATCATAATGTTTCCAAATCAAGCTTTAAAGAATTCAGTATAATCTAGGAACCTATTTTCCCTACCACAGCATTAAGGACCCAACATTACTTCTCGTTCTCTTCAGGAATATAGGCTAGTTCTCTCCTCTTTAGCCAACCCTACCCCACTCCACTGTCCAGCTCTACTTTCCCTATTATCATTTCAGGTCTCCATAAAGATAATTTTTTTTTTCGTAGGGCAATGAGGGTTAAGTGACTTGCCCAGGGTCACACAGCTAGTAAGTGTCAAGTGTCTGAGGCCAGATTTGAACTCCGGTCCTCCTGACTCCAGGGCTGGTGCTTTATCCACTGTTCTACCTAGCTGCCCCCCATAAAGATACTTTTAAGCTTTTTATAGTCTGAATTTTGGCCACCCGACTACTTTTTAGTGTTGTACTGTCTAATGCCTCATATATGCAGAAGTAATTTTAATTGTTGATCAATTATTTCTCCATTTAAGAGTATAACATGGTGAAGGTAAAGAATTTTCTTAAAGTCTATGACTGGTATTTGGCTATTAATAAGTTCATAAGTTATTTTCATGTTTGTGTGTTGTCATTTTTAAAAGTGAGATTTCAGCCTATTATAATTTTTACTGCCAACAGAATTTAATGAAATTAAATACAAAAGTCTGAATTACAGTCCTTCATTTCCCACAGGAAAAGATTACCCATAATTATCAATCTCATTTCTGAATTTTATAATAAAACGAGATAGGATTCTTAATAAATTTAGTAACTTTTACACCCAGTTCACAGATATTAACCAAAGTCTCAGTAACACCACATACATAAAATGTAAATTATCATACATATAGATCTGTATCTCTATATACCTACATATATAGTAACTTGTTTTATGTAGAGACTTCTTTCCCTGGGCAAAGTTGTTGTAAGTACTTTGAGCAAGATGATAAGAGTGAGTGATCATGGTAAAGTCCAACTCCCCTGGACCACCTCAGTACAACTAATAGATGTGCCAAGTCAAAGAACAATCAATGAAAAAGAAGAAAGGAAAATAAAATTTCATAGGCAAAACCTTTTTTTTTTTTTTTGGTGGGGCAATGAGGGTTAAGTAACTTTCCCGGGGTAACACAGCTAGTAAATGTCAAGTGTCTGAGGTTGGATTTGAACTCAGGTCCTCCTGAATACAGGGCTAGTGCTTTATCCATTGCGCCACCTAGTTGCCCTCACATGGGCAAAACCTTAAAAGAAACCTAAAAAATCAAATATGTAAACAAAAAAAGAGGCCTTCATCTGATGAGTAAATACTGTGGGGTGTGAGGAGAAATCTCTAAAAGAATAGAACAAGAACACAACTAAAGTACTGTTATAAGAAAGAATGGACATGCTCCACTCGGGAGGATTTAGATTTAGTGTAAGAGAAAAAGGAAGCTCCAGAAGACAGAATAAGCTCAGTGGAGGAAGAATTCAAGCACATGAATATTAGCTTTGGTAGCATTGAACTCATGGTAGAAAATCTGAGTGAAGCAGTCAGTAGACTCTCCAAGAAGAGTAGTTTAGGCAGAATGAGAAAAATTGTAGATATAACATTGGGAGCCATCAAAACTCTGGTCAAATAAAAGTCATATTAGTAACTATCAAAATTAGAAGATACTCCTCTTACCCCACCCATTTTTCTATCAACAGCTTAACTGTTTGGGGGAGTGTACATTGTAAGGGAAGTGTGTTTGAGTATTTGTTGAATGTGCATATGAAAATAAAATTTGTGTTTCTTTTTTTAAAAATGAGGTGGTTGGATCAAAGGGCCTCAAAAGTCTCTCAAATACCCAGGTTCCGAACATTTCTGAGTATGTTATGGACTCCTTTGGCAGTTTGGTAAAACGTAGATGCCTCAAAATAATGTTTTTAAATATGTAAAATAAAATACAAAGAATCACAAAGGAACCCAGTATACTGAAATAGTTATAAAAATATTTTTTAAGGGGCATCTAGGTGGTACAGTGGATAAAGCACCGGCCCCAGATTCAGGAGGACCTGAGTTCAAATCCGAACTCGGACACTTGACACTTACTAGCTGTGTGACCTTGGTCAAGTCACTTAACCCTCATTGTCTCGCGCCCCCCCCCCATTTTAAAAACATTTCCAGGGGCAGCTAGATGGCACAGTGGATAGAGCACCGGCCCTGGAGTCAGGAGTACCTGAGTTCAAATCCGGCCTCAGACACTTAACACTTACTAGCTGTGTGACCCTAGGCAAGTCACTTAACCCCAATTGCCTCACTAAAAAAAACAAAACAAAACAAAACAAAACAAAAAAAACACATTTCCAGAAATCAAAGAAGATAAAAATTTACTAACTGAATTTCAACAAAAACCTTTGCATAATTGGTAGTTGAGATTGAAAAAATGAATATCAGCATCTAGTAAACATAGTCCCAAATTAATTTTTCTCTTTTGGATCTACATGTCTTTGTAAAATCTCCTTTTTTCAATATGATAACTCTTAAAACAAGCTATCCAATAGACTGAATCTAGAACTAGCCCTTCAGCTTGCTGCATACAAAGTAATAAACCAAGATTTAAAAAATATTGAAGTATGATCAATCCTGTTGTCTTATTAAAATATGATTCTTAATAATAATAATATCCTAATAAGAACAAAAAGTTTTTTGAAAGCATTTAAAATATTGTTGTCATATTTTCTCCCTTTTAAACTTCTATTTTGTTAATTTCATGCCATTACTAATTAATACAATAGTATATACACATATATAATATACTTGTTACATATATAAACAAATATGGGGGAAGCACTTTTTTTTTTTTACTATTATGGATGCACAATTTTAAAAAATTTGAGGCCATTAATTTAGAGGACAGGCTACTGTCTGAGAATTGTCGTCATTCTGCCTGAAAACTACAAAGAAACAAAAGGCCTGAATGCCGTATTTCAGAAAATCATGCAATATAATTGATTGCCCATAACTATTAGAAGCTGCAAAGGAAACTGTACCTCTTTGGCAAAAGTGTTTATCTTTTTAAACTGTGCATTTCCATTGTGAAAGCTGTTTGTTAGTTGGGTTTGAAACTTTAATTCTTTCTTGATGAAAAATCCAGAATCAGACAAAGATTTTTTTTTTTGGTGGGGCAGACAAAGCTTTTTGACATGTGTATTGATTAAATAGCTGAAACTGAAATTAAAATAGAACTGAACTGTAAAAAGTAAAAGATGACTCAAATAATAATATGCTGAAAGGAGGTAATAAGTATGTTGGAGTTTTTTAAGTGACACTAGTATATGAGTCATTAAAAAACAAACACCAGGAATTTTTCCTTTAACATATCTGTTGTTTATAAAGATGAGATTTCCAAATCACCATTTTTTTCTTCCCATTAAATAACTGGTATATTGGGACCCCCCAAAAAGTCATACAAATACTTTAGCTAATGAAAGGCTGATATTTTTAAAAATTGTATTTATTTTAATTATCTTTCCAATTACATGTAAAGATTTTTTTGTTCCAGATTTTTCTTCCACCCTGTCTTCCCTCCCCCTTTCCGAGGACAGCAAGCAATTTGATATAGGTTATACATTACAATCATGTTAAACATATTTCCACATTAGTCATGTTGTATGAGAAGAATCAGAACAAAAGGACAAAAACACAAGAAAGAATAAATAAGAACAATTAATAATTAACAATAGAAGTGAAAATAGTATGCTTCAATCTGCATTCAGACTCCATAGTTCTTTTTCTGAATGTGAAGAGCATTTTCCACCATGAGTCTTTTGGCATTGTCTTGGATCATTGCATTGCAGAGAAGAGTTAAGTCTATCACAGTTGATAATCACAGTGTTATTGATACTGTATACAATGTTCTCTTGGTTCTGCTCATTTCACTCAGCATCAATTCATGTCAGTCTTTCCAGGTTTTTCTGAAATCCATCTGCTTATCATTTCTTACAGCACAATAGCATTCCATTACATTCATATACCAAAACTTGTTCAGCTATTCCCCAATTGATGAGCATCCCCATAATTTACAATTCTTTGCTACCACAGAAAGAGCAGCTATAAATATTTTTGTAAATGTGGGTCCTTTTGCCTTTTTTTATGATCTCTTTGGGACATAGACCTAGTAGTGATATGCATTTTAATAAGGATTTACTGTAGACAGTAATTTTCTAATAATATACAAATGAATGATTTGGTGAATGGGTGAAAAAGCATGAAAAAAGCATTAAAAAAAGGCAGCTACAGACTTATTTGACCTATGAAGAAAAAAAAAGGTTGATTTCTCTTTGGTAATAAATCAACTTATTCTCTCTCTCTCTCTCTCTCTCTCTCTCTCTCTCTCTCTCTTTTTTGGTGAGGCAATTGGGGTTAAGTGACTTGCCCAGGGTCACACAGCTAGTAAGTGTTAAGTGTCTGAGGCTGGATTTGAACTCAGGTCCTCCTGACTCCAGGGCCAGTGCTCTATCTACTGTGCCACCTAGCTGTCCCAACTTATTCTCTTTATAATTTTATTTTTAGCAGTCTTATTCTGCGAGTTCTTTTAAAAATATGTAGTTTTTAATTTAAGTCCCTTTGAGTCTTTAACGTTCATTAATACCACTGTATAAAAGTGGTTACTTTATTATTCATTTTGTCTCATTTCTATTATTGTAATATAGTCACTTTGTTTATGTAGGTGAAAATGTTCTTCATGTTCGGGATGCTGATACTCAAGATAAAATACTGCAAGCTCTGCACCTCCAGTTTGGCAAACAGTATCCTTGGTGAGTATCAGACCTTCTTTTGGGTGGCAGAAAGAAGCGATCATATTGTTTTTTATATGATGATTTAGTGGTCAGCAAATGTTAATATCTATGACAAAGAAAAGTCACTACTCGTAAGAATAACAAATTTAAAAGGTTTTCATCAAATAATTTAAGTTTCACACCCTGGATTCCCCAAGAGCTTGGTATCTTTATCCCTTTCCTAAGGTACTTGAGTACATATGTGTGTGTGTACACACATACATACACACACACACACACACACACACACATATATATATATATATATAGGTATATATACACACATATATTACTAATAAAACCTTTCTAGTTGATCCAACATGCATTTACTAAGTGTCTACTATGTGTCAGGCCCTGTGCTAAGCACTGGGGATACAAAGAAAGGCAGTAGAAAAGTCCTTGTTCTTAAAGATCTCATAGTCTAATGGAGGAGGCCACATATAACCAACTATGTACAAACAGGATAAATTGGAGATGATAAATAGAAGTAAGACACTGAGATTAAGAAAGCATGGAACTTAAAAAAAAGAAAAAGGCAGTATTTTGGGGCAGCTAGGTGGCGCAGTGGATAGAGCACTGGCCCTGGATTCAGGAGGACCTGAGTTCAAATCCGGCCTCAAACACTTGACACTTATTAGCTGTGTGACCCTGGGCAAGTCACTTAACCCCAATTGCCTCACTTAAAAAAAAAAAAAAGAAAGCATGGAAACAGCTTGTTACAGGAGGTGTGACTTTTAATGAGACTTTAAAGAAGTGATGGGTAGGGGCAGCTAGGTGACGCAGTGGATAGAGCACTGGCCCTGGATTCAGCAGTACCTGAGTTCAAATCCAGCCTCAGACAATACTTACTAGCTGTTGTGTGACTCTGGGCAAGTCACTTAACCCCAACTGACTCACTTTAAAGAAGTGATGGATAGAGATGAGGAAGAAGAGAGTTCAAGGTAGGAGGGGATAGCCAAGTGAAATTGTGCAGAGTTGGGAGATGGGATGTCTTAGGGGAGGAACAGCAAGAGAGCTGGTGTCACTAGATCATAGAGTAGCAGGAGGGGAGTAGTTTTACTTCACTATTTTTCACATCACTATTACTTTCCAACAACTGTTCTGCCCAACAGTAGAGCCTTTCCTTATAACTACAGTTAAGCAAAACAAATCAATCCAGCCATTTGTAAAAATGTATGCTTCCTTTCTGAACCTCTCTGTTGAAAAACATGTTTCATCATTAGACCTCTGAAAGAAGACCTTCATTTGGTGGTCATTGAAGACAACAGGCATTCTTCTTGTGTGGATAGTTAGGCCAAAATCTTTCTAATAAATTTCTAATTAATATGAAAATATAGAAAGCTCTGCAATATTAAGAGGCTTGATGAACTCAGCACAATGTTATTTTGTACACAGTAACATCTGGAGGATCCTAGGATTTCATAGAGTATTTTTTTCCATTTGTGTTCTGTATTTGACATCTTCTATGACAGTGATAAACACCTTTGGGGAGCACATTTCTATTTTATGTCTCTCTTAACAATTAACAATCAATGGAGTATCATTCAAAGTTATTTCTGTTGTTTGTCAGGAATATTGTATGATATTTTTAATACCTCATCTAAAGTTATTTATTTTTAACATTCTTTTAAAATTTTTAGTTCTCCCCCTCCCTGTCACACACTCCCCAATGACTGAGAAGGCAAACAATATGGTATCAATTTTACATGTAAAGTCATGAAAAACATTTTCATATTAGCCATATTATAAAACAGAGCAAAAGAAGTGAGAAAATTATATTTCAATTTGCACTGAGAGTTCATCAGCTTTCTCTGCAGGTGAATAGCATTTTTTCCTCATGAATCCTTTAGAATTGTCTTGAAATCATTGTATTGCTCAGAGTAGCCAAGTCTTTCACATTTGATCATCATTACATTGTTGTTACTTTGCTCATTGCTAACTTCGTTCTTTTCATTTCCCTTTGCATCAGTTTATATACATCTTGCTATGTTTTTCTGAAACTACCCCGCCCTTGTCATTTCTTATAAGACAATAACACTCTATCACCATCATAAGCTACATTCCCCAATTGGTGAGCATCCCCTCAATTTCCAATTTTTTGCCAGTACATAAAGAGCTGTTTTAAATGTTTTTGTATATATAGATCCTTTTCCTTTTTCTTTGATCTCTATGGGGTACAGACCTGGTAGTGGTATTGCTGGATCAAAGGGTATGCTACCCCTGCCTTTTTTACTTCAGCTGAAGCAAAATATATTCTGCTCTAGCCCTTTATTTTAACTCTGCGTGTGCCTTTTTCAAATGTGTAAGCATATTGCTGAAGAGGAGATGAATCTTGACATTCTCTCTATAAATAAAACCAGAAGAAAGAAGTTGTGGCTTTAAATGAAAGGATACCCCAAGAGTTGGAGGAATGTGTTTTAACATATGCTTAGAGGCAACAACAAACATTATTTCATGGGATATTTGGTCATTATATATTGCGTTAATCATCATAAATATTTACTAAAAGAACAATGTGAAAATAATTGCAGTTTATGCACTAATACTAGTTACTGAGAATAATGTGTTGGAGAAATTCCAAGCAACAGTAGAAATCTTTCCTACAAAATTATTAAACATGTTCTTTACTGACTATAACAGAACAAAGTAATAGAATCAATAAAGGGCAGTTGGAAAAAAGATTCAAACATCAAAGCAGTCTTATTTCATCATTAAATATGATTAGTCAAAGAACAAATAATAGAAAGGATAACTTAATCAAAGAAACTGATAACAAAAACAACAAATCTACAACTTTTGGCATGCAGCCAAAGCAGTCCTTATGGAAAACTGAGATCTCTAAACACTTTGATCAATAAAAGAATAGATCAATGAATTGGTTATGCATCTGAAAAGCTACAAAGAAACCCAACCCTCATGATTGAGCACAAAAATAGAAATCATGGAAATCAAATATAAAAATGAATACAAAAAGGCAACAAATTAAGAAATAAAACCTAAATAATATAGATAAAGTGTTGGTGAATCTAATTTTTAAAAGCTAGGAAAGCTAAATAGCCAATATCAAAAAAGAAAAAGGACAATTTGCAACAAATATAGAGGAAATTATTGAAAATTTTTTCTCTATTGCTAATTAAATTGATAACTTGATAACATTTCTGATGCTAATTAAACTGGTAATTTAAATGAACTAGATGATTATTTACAAAAATATAAAAAATCAAATGGTTAAGAAATAGAGAATTTAAATTATACAGTCTTAAAGTACTGAATAAGTCTGTTTTTTTCTTTTTTGAGGTTTTTCTCTTTTGTTCTGATTCTTCTTTCACAACATGACTACTGCAGAAATATATTAAATGTGATTGTACATGTATAACTTATATCAGATTGCTTTCTGGCTCGGAGAAGGGGGAGGAAAGGGAAGGAGGGAGAAAAATTTGGTAATAAACATTTTTATTTATAGTTTGGGGTTCCAATTTTTATCCCTCTTTCCCTCCCTCCCCTACCCCTTCCCTGAGGTGGCAAACGATAAGATGTTTGAAAACTATCTTTATATGTAGCTAGAAAATAATAAAATAATTTTATGACTAAAAAAAAAGTACTGAATAAGTCATAAATTACCATAGTAGGAGGGGAGTGGAACTGAGGACCAGATGGATTTAAAACTGAATTCTATCAAACATTCGAAGAACAATTAATTCCAATAATATATAGTTTGCAAAAATAGAGAAAGAAGTGGTCCTATTAAATTCATTCTATGAGACAAATACCTAAACCAGAGAGAGATAATGCACATAAAGAAAACTATAGACCTCTATCCTCAATGAATAGCAAAGTAAAATTGTGAATAAAAAGTTAGTAAAAGGACTACAACAATATATTAAATAGGTTATACACTATGAACAGGTTGGATATATACCAGGAAGGCAGGGTTGATTTAAATCACACAATTATATCAATAAAAGTAGATAAAAATTAAAAATAATAAGCATAAATGAATTATTCTTTAATATGGTAACTAGTAATCAAGACTAGTGTTGTTTGTGATGGAGAAAGGCTAAAGTGACTTTTCCAGTAATATTAGGGACAAAGCAAGTCCTCTCATTGTCTATTGTCACCAGTATTATTAAAATATTAATTGGTATATTAACTATATTATTAATATAGTTCTATAAATATTAGCTATATATTATAGCTTCTTATCAGTGGTAGAAGGAAAACTGAGGGAATAAGTATAGACAAAGATGAAACAAAAGTAGTACTGTGTACAGATTATATGATGGTTTACTTAGAGAGACGAAGAGATTCAACTAAAAATGTAATTGAATCAATACCTTTAGTAAAGGAGCAGGCTATAAAACATTCCCACAAAAGTCAACAGTTGAGGAGGCAGGTAGGTGGCACAGTGGATAAAGCACTGGCCCTGGATTCAGGAGGACCTGTGTTCAAATCTGGTCTCAGACACTTGACACTTACTAGCTGTGTGACCCTGGGCAAGTCACTTAACCCTCATTGCCTCACCAAAAAAAATTTTTTAATCATCAGCTGTTATGCTACTTTTTTTTTAATAAAGTATTTTATTTTTTCCCATTATATGTAAAGATAGTTCTCAACTTTTGTTTATATAAGTTTTCCAATTTCAGATTTTTCTCCCTCCCCTAGACTGCTCCACCTAGCTGCCCCCACTACTTTTTTTAAAAGGCAGAAAGAAAAGAAAAGAACATCAGTAAAGCAGAAAGATGTTCAGTAGCAGTCATTGACAAAGCAGGAAGGTATTGGGACTGCCACATTAAATTTAACATAATAGTTTTTTGAAACACAAGCTATTCATAATCGAAACTCACTGCCATAGATGATAAGAACAAAAAAGAAAGTGTTGGATTTGGTTGAATGAAATACTACCTTAAAATGTTTTGGTTTTTAAAAAAATTTTTACATCTCCCATCCAAACATCAAAATTATTCAAGACTTTTTCTAAAATCCAACAAAAGAAACATGCTGTTCAGTGACTCTCTGAAAGTAAACATAAGGCAAGGTGTAAAACAGATATATGCTTGCCAAAAGTAATTTATCACTGTACTAGTGAAGATCCAATGTTGAGACCATGGATAGTAAAGTCCTCCAGATAGTGTTGTTTGCAGATGCCAGTAGACTGACTGGGCAGATTAGGCGAGTTGCCCAAGGTCATGATGAAGCCATTTTCCCCCTTGTGGCTCTGTTTATACATGTTATGGAATTACTCTCTTTTCTAAATTTACTTCATGGATTTCTTTTAGCCCTTATTTATTCTTCAGGGGTCTTCTGTTTGCTCATGTCTTCAGGTTCAGTTTCTGGATTGGAGCATTGTTCTAGGACCAGGATCCATCCCCTCCTATACTCTTGGAAGGCATGATCAGCTTTGTTTGGTATCTTCCCCTCTCTATTATTCCCCACCCTGTGCTGCAATCTCTGGCAGCCTTATCTTCACATGGCCTAGTGTGGATTCTGGTCTCACCCTCTGACTCTCGACACCTTCTTGTTGTAAACTCCCCAACAAGCAGTTAGTTGCAGCCCCCAAGATACCATAACTGGGTTTCAGGAATTGTGCTTGTCTCAGGCCTTCTTGAGCTCTACCTGGTATGAACTGAATGGTATAAGCTGAATGGACCTTGTTGTTTGCAGTTAAGTTTTGAGGGTCTCTTTGCACAGTGCCAATAGAGGGTTGGCTTTGTTCCCCACTGAAGCTTTAAATACACTAGTAGATAGATCCAGCTCTCTTCAAGCTCTCTTTTACAAGAGTTTGCACCAGCTTCCTTCTCCTTGGTACATCTTTGCTCCAAGCATCCACAGGTTTCTGACCATCTTCATGTTAAGACTACATGGGGGGCAGCCAGGTGGTACAGTGGATAGTGCACCAGCCCTGGATTCAGGAGGACCTGAGTTCAAATCCGGCCTCAGACACTTAACAATTACTAGCTGTGTGACCCTAGGCAAGTCACTTAACCCCAATTGCCTCACCAAAAAAAAAAAAAAAGACTACATGGAAGAGTTTGCTGGTGTTTCCTTTGGTCTTCTTGATCATTGTTCTATATGGTGTACTTTTAAATCTCATGGAGTGTTTGTTGGGCAAGTTAGGCTCCTTTAAGATATTTCATGTTTCTGTAGTAATTGGAAGTCTTCCTTTGAATATATTTTTGTCAAATACCTTGCTGAAATTAAAGTTTACTATATGTCTTCTATTAAAATATTGAACTCTTTAAACTGAAAAAAAATCCTTTCTTACAAGTCTCAGATTTGTTTACTTGGATTTTTATCATTTGGGGATAAGGGAGGATTGTCCATAGCTAACTACATAAAAATGCATTCATTTTCATTTGACTAATTTATATTTAAATTCAATTAAATTAAGGTCAATCAAATTTCATTTTCAAATGAAAGTCAATTGACTTCATTTTAAGTCAGTTCCAATTAACTAATTAAATAGAGGTCAGGCCAGAGTTTACCATTATACTCTTGCAGTTTGGGTTTTGTTTTGTTTTGCTTTTTTAACAAAAGGGCTTGCTTATCAAAATAGGATTTAAGTTAGTATGTAGAGAGGGTCTAGACCTATTGTTTCATTGATATAGAGAACTCCCAGTGAAGAAAATCCTTCTACTTATGTAGAATGGCAAGTGTTCTGCAATTCATAGTATTAGAGAGTTGCCTGAGGTCCAAACAAGTGCTTAATAGTAGCTTGTTGCTTTTAAGGTTTCCAAAAAGTTTCTAGGGATTGCCTTCTTTGAAACCTTGCACAATAGGTGATGCAAGTGCAGAAAATTGAGTCTGAAGTAGATCAAGTCAGAGATATCAGAGGCAAGTAGATTGTAAAACTCAGGAATGTTGCAAAGTCAGATAGTTGGGAATTGTTTGACAAAACAAATATAATACAAGACAAATAATGTTAATTTGTTGTTTTTGTAGTAAATATGCTACCCACAGGGATCCATTTATATTTGAGTTTGGTACCACTGACTTCAACAACTTGCCAAAACTAGGACTGTAATCTTGCTCCAAAGCACTTAATATGTAGCACCATATCTTGGCCTGTATATAAGTACTAAAAGGTAGTAAGGAAACTATCTCCTTAAGAATATTCTAAAATTCAGAATTTTACTAACTTATGTCAGGTTTTTCCCAACTACTCCAATGTGGTTCCCTTCTCAAGAGTGTAAAGATTGGGGGCGGCTAGGTGGCGCAGTGGATAAAGCACCGGCCCTGGATTCAGGAGGACCTGAGTTCAAATCCGGCCTCAGACATTTGACACTTACCAGCTGTGTGATCCTGGGCAAGTCACTTAACCCCCATTGCCCCGCAAAAAAAAAAAAAAAAGAGTGTAAAGATTAATTTTTTTATTCATTCTTTTATTACCCAAAGTTGGGTCGAGTTCATAGGAGAGGATCATTATTTTCCTATCTGAAGACATCTTAGGTTATATTGTATTCCTAGGTTATGGTAAGAAAAAAGTGAGTTAAATTACTGTTTTGTTAATATTGTCTTATGATAATTTTTATATGTGACCAGTTCTGTATGTATCACCCTCCCCCTAAATCAAATTTAGGCTTTCTATAAAAAAACTGAGCCGTGCTATATGTCAGTATTCAGCATAGAAATTTGGATATCATAATTATTTTAAAATACAATGTGACAATAAATTTTGTATCACAAAAATTATGGTCATTGTAGTACACTATACTTGATTTTATTTAATATGTTTGGATGTTGCAGTTCAAAGATATATGGGGATGGGAATGCTGTTCCGAGGATTTTGAAGTTTCTCAAATCTATTGATCTCCAAGAACCACTACAAAAGAAGTTCTGCTTTCCCCCTGTAAAGGAGAACATCTCTAAAGACATTGATCATATTCTTGAAACCCAAAGTGCCTTGGCTGTTGATCTAGGTGGAACAAACCTTCGAGTTGCAATAGTCAGTATGAAGGTAATTTAATCTTAAAGTGGTCAGAATTAATACTTCAATACTTCAATGCATCTGCAATATCATTAATGTGGGTACTCCATCGGAATAGAGTGCAAACCAGTCTATGGTTTTCTTGACCTATGTGACTCTTGTCCATGTTCTTATTCATATTTTATTTTAAAATAATAATTTTAGCAAACAATGACTGGGTGTCAAAATTGAAAATTATATCCTCTACGCCTTAATGTTTCAGAGAACTAAACAGTTAGGGTGTCCCAGGTGTTATTAACACATAAATTATTGCATTTAGCAGAAAGAGTGAGAACAGATGGTTTATAAAGGTCATAATGATTTTTTAGAAGCAGCTTGGCATAGTGTCCAAAAGCCAGGGTTCAGATCCTACCTGTGACATCTACTATCTGTCTAACCCTCGGTGAGTCACCTACACTCTCAGTACTCCAGGCAGCTCTTCAATACTACAAGGTGCAGACAAGGGGCCAGCTGCTACATAGTTTCCTCACCAGGAATTCTCTATATCAGTGAAATCACAGGTTCAGTCCTCTCCTAAGAATTTTTTTGTGACTTAAACTCATTATATTGTTTAAACAAAGATTAATATCACACAATTTTCAAGTTAATTCATAATACACTAACTGACAAGTATAAATCTTTAACACTGGTTTAAAAATATCATATAGTCATTAAAATAATAAATAAGGACAAAACCATAAATCTGAAATTGCTTTTTATATCATTAACTTGATACTAAATGGACTGTTTTTTCCCTCTCAGATCCAAACTATGGTTTCTGTAGGTTGTAAGCACAAAAGGTAGAAAATTCACAAATGATAGAATTGGGGCGGGGGGGGGGGGTGCAGCTAGGTGGCACAGTGGATAAAGCACCAGACCTGGATTCAGGAGGACCTGAGTTTAAATCCGACCTCAGACACTTGACACTAGCTGTGTGACCCTGGGCAAGTCATTTAAGCCTCATTGCCCTGCCTCCCCCAAGAAATAGATTTATAGAATTGGAGACAAATGACAAATAAATGACTTACAAGTTCCACCACTTGGTAACAGCAGTGCCTGGTATCTTTTGTCCATATGTACTGTCTTCATCCTGAGCCTTTTTCCTGAGCTTCTATACTACTTAGCTCTTTTATTCTCTAGCCTGATTCAGAGGAAGTTTTCTAGGTTTGTATCTAAAGTCGATGATGAATAAGAAATATCTTCCACTTGCAAGGTGGTATCCTGTTGTCCTCTACACAAGTTCTACTTTAATGTCTCTAATCATTTAGAGGCAAGCTGCCTTCTGAAAGGCTTTGTCAACAGAGTGCAAACTCTGGCTGCTTCCACCAAATTCGAAAATTTTCTAAGTATGTTCCTGACAGTATCCTCTGTCTGCTGGCTGGGGGACAGCCTAACCAAGTGTAGAGCTTCTTCACCACAATGTTGACCGTTTAGGTGATATTTTTTGCTATGACAAAATGGGCCATGGAACTGATTAAAATATGCAACAACGGCAGCTAGGTAGCACAGTGGATAGAGCAGTGGCCCTGGAGTCAGGAGGACCTGAGTTCAAATCCAGCCTCAGACACTTAACGCTAGCTGTGTGACCCTAGGCAAGTCACTTAATCCCAATTGCCTCACACACACACAAAAAAATATGCAACAACTCTCAATTCCTCCTCCTCTTGTTGTGTGAGGTAGCAGATGCTTCTAAACTGAGTCACACCATTTTACGATGATCCATAACTACTAATTAAACTTGGTGTTTTAAATGATTATATTTGCCTGGTAATCAACAAGTAGTTAGATTATGGTCCAATTGACATTCTTCCTATGAATGAAACTAAAAGACATAAAGAACTTGCATCTGAATGAAAAGGTGGCTCACAGGTTGTCCTTGGGCAAATAAAAAAATTGGAAGAATTTATTTCATCCTTCACATGTAGGAAATAAGAATCATCATTTTATGGAAGTCAGAATCACAGAATTTCAGAGTTGGAAGAGACTTCAATAACCATTTAGTCTAATCTGTACGTGGAAAGAAGATCCTCTCTACAGTGTTCTTGATGTGTAGCCATCCAGCCTTAAGGACCTCAAGTAAAGGGGAATCTATGCTTGTTCATTTCACCTTGAAGTGTTCAAAAGCTAATAAACCACCATGACGATAATTGAAGCTTATGCATCAACATCAATTAAATAAGATTAAAAAAATAGAAAAAAAATCTATAAATGACTTTAGGTCTTGCAAACCAAGTCAACATTTATCTTGCTGTTTGTTGACAATAATGTCGAGGTAATTATCAAGGTGACAAAAATTATATCTAAAAATATTCAAGATTGAAAAATAAAAGAATCCAAAAGTTATAGATTGCCCAGAAGCCTTGCGTCTGTTAATCAGAATACTTCAATAGTCAAGTGAGAAGGAAATGGATGTGACAAACATGGAACAACATCACAAAAACCAAATTTTACTATTTATCTTATCACCTAGTTAATGACTGGTTGCCTATGTTGGAGGCTTTTCAGAATCAGGGTTTTTTTTGAATAGTCAAATCTGGTTAGGGTATTAATCAAACTCAGTACCAAATTAGAAGAAATTGCAAAGATGAGAAGACAGTGCCCAGGGTCACACAGCTAGTAAGTGTCAAGTGTCTGAGGCCAGATTTGAACTCAGGTACTCCTGAATCCAGGGCCGGTGCTTTATCCACTGCACCACCTAACTGTCCCTAAATCTGTCCTTTTCAAACAAGTTGGCACTTCTGGAAAAACAGGAAGGGGAAAAAGTAAAGGTTGACTTTTATCACCATTTCTTAATAATAGTAAATGCAAAACAGTTGCCACAGTGAAGGAGGCCAAAAAAAAAAAGCATAGACACCTCTTTATATAGCAAATATTTGCTGTCCTTGCCAAAGTAAAGAGATATAACTCCCAAGAGCAGCACTGATTTAGAGTACAAATTCACTTGCAACATATTAGTCATGAGGAAAATTGAAAGCAGTATTGTCTCACAAAACAGTATAATGTGATTAAGGGGGAAATATGCCTGCAAAAGGTCTAGAATGAGAGCCATCTGAGCAAGATCATCCTGAGAGTACTTGTTAGATGAATGAGGAAAGAGAAGTTGATGTTATATGGAACAGATCTGCCAGCCTTTCTATGACTGAGAACAAATAGTGCCTGCATATTGTAAGAGATTTAATAAGTAGGTTTTTTTCTTCTTTGCTTCCTGTGCTCATTAGTAAACATAATGCATTTGACCTTCAGTGTTCAATGTCATAAAGGGACAACAGTACTCTAAAAAATGAAGTTGGGAAGGATTATTGGACCTGCAAGATACTCAGAGAAAAAAAAAATCTATGCTGGAAGTGATAAAATTTAAAGGCTCTTGGCTTTGGATTCTAGAGATATCTGAAAGATGGCAAGTTTCCAAAAGAAGAGAAAAGATCACGGAGGGTACGATCAGGTAAAGCAGACAACTGAGAAGAAAACAGCAAAAACTTCCCCACATCTCCATTTTCCATCAAGGATGCAGTGGAAAGTCTGTTGGATTAGAAAACAGGGGGCCTGGATTCACATCATAGCTCTCACATTTACTACCTATGGTACTCTGGGCAAATCACTTAACTTCCTTAGGATTCAGTTTTCTCATAAGTAAAATGAGTAGATTTTCACCTGTAAATCTCTAAACCTTAATGGAAATGTAAAAAGGGGACAGACAGGCTTTCACAGGGCATTGCTGTATACTTTGTCTTGACTGTCTCACAGTGGAACAACAGGTGTGTCTATTGTTTGTTGTTAAAAAACAATTGGACTGGGACAGCAAGGTGGTGCAGTGGATAGAGCATCAGCCCTGGATTCAGGAGGACCTGAGTTCAAATCCGGCCTCAGACACTTAACACTTACTAGCTGTGTGATCCTGGGCAAGTCACTTAACCCCAATTGCCTCATAAAAAAAAGAAAGAAAGAAAAAACAATTGGACTGACACATTTTCTGAAGGTCAAAGTCACTTTCTTTCTCCAACCAAACCTCTGGAGAGACTAGAAATGATTTGGAAACACAATCTGAGGACTTGTGGCTCTGTAGTTCGCAGACTAGAGGCTCTGGAAGTCAGTGTGAGCAATCACACCAGGAATCAGACCCTAACGCTGTGTATGTCAAAATAATGGGAGAAAAGGAGCACAAAGAGGTATTGGTGTCTATTGGAAACCATCCCATGATCTAAACATAAGTAGTACACATCTTTGGATGGCAGAAAAACCAGTGCATCATTAGAAGCAGCTGCCAAAGTGACTGAGAAATCAAAGGCCCAAACCATTTAGAAAGTCGTTGTGTACACAGATAACCAACTTGTCACTAAAGGTATGAATTAACAGCTTAACAACTGGAAAGAAAATGGCTGCAAAACAAGTCAAAACAAAGATGTTGTTCACAAAGACCAATTCACTAAGCTGGATAATGTGACTTGGGACGTGGGTGTTGAGTGGAAGTGTGTGCCTGCTTTTGTTTAAAAATTGAAGATAATGTTGAAGCTCAAAGATTAGCCAGAGAAGTAACCAGAAAGAAATGAGAGGACTCGATCAATACTTGCAGATGTTGATTTTAAAGTGTCACTCCATTTAACCCTGCACTATAGTCGCCACGTCATTTTCTCTTTACCATTTCCCTCCTTTGTCTTGGAGCTCTATTCCATGGCTATCTATGGCCATCTTCTTCATTTCATGTGCCTTCTCAGTTTTTCTATGTGTTATTTAAAATTTTTTTGTTTATAAACAAAAAAGAAACATATATGATCAACAATTGCAGAAATTGTTCATGTGTACCAATATTAAGAGAAAGACATATATCCTCATCTTGGTCAGGAACAACTGAATTCTGACTTGCTTAACTCCTGCCCCAGACCACCCAGAACCAATGGAGACTGATCGTCTGCTCACGTGACTTGGGTTAATGGGAGTCTCAACTTTTCCTTCAGGAAAGATGGACTGTTAAATAAACCTTACCGTCAGCTTTAGAACCTGCCATGCTTATATGCCCCACAGTTTCCCAACACTGTTATCTGACCTACTGACAGTCTGAAGATGCCTGCCTGGGCCATGTGATCTGCCCTTCTGGAATGTTCCTATGAGTTTTAGGACTTAAGACTTTTAAGTCTTTTCCTTTGCTCAGGAGCTGAACTCTCTAATATATTGCCTTTCCCAAGTGTGAACTTGGCCATGGACTATCTCTAGCTGTTATCCTCAGTGCCAGAAATGGCACTTGGAACTAGATAGAAATAATTTTAAAAATGCTTTTTCTTCAGTTCCTAATGTCTGTCTTCCCCGACTCTTCCCATAAGTGCCATCTTTACTTTATGGAAGAGCACCTCTTTTTTCAGTTAAGAAAAACCATAAGGATTTGGGAAAGGCAGAAAAAAGTCAGCAATAAGGAGGGACTGGCCCAAAGTCAGTGTTCAGTGATAGTCTGTTCAATAATGATGTTGAATATTTCACATTTAAAATTTGTGCTTCTGTTTTTTTGTAAAATGTGCTTTACTTTTACAATTCTGGATATTGGTTGATCTTACAAGTTTATAGAAGTTTCTTATAGGTTCTGAATGTCAGTCAAATAATTGTTTCTGTTTAAAAAACAAAAACTAGGGGGGCGGCTAGGTGGCGCAGTGGATAGAGCACCAGCCCTGGATTCAGGAATACCTGAATTCAAATCTGGCCTCAGACACTTGACACTTACTAGCTGTGTGACCCTGGGCAAATCACTTAACCCCCACTGCCCTGCAAAAAACAAACAAACCAACCCAAAAACTAAACAATGGGACTCCCTTAAGGCAATTAACAACCTGTTCCAACCATCCTTTCAATACTCAGTATACATCACTCTACAGTCTAGTTCACTAGATTTTTTGCTATTCCTTGCACATGACATTTCATCTTTTATCCTCATGCCTTTGCATAGGCTGTCCCTTCATTCCTCACCTTTGCTGCTTAGTTTCCTTCAAACCTTAGCTTAAGCTCCACTTTTTACATAAAGCCTTTCCTAATCCCTCCAGATGTTAGTGCCTCTCCCCAAGTACCTTGCATTTATTTTACACATTTATTATATATTATATATATATTTACACATTATATATTTATTTTGCACATTACATATGTGTCATTTCCACTCATAGAATGTAACTTCTTCAAGGAAAGAACTGTTTAATTGTTGTCTCTGTATCCCCATTTCCCAGCACAGTCCTTGGCATATACTGTAGCTGCTTAATAAATAATGATTTATTAACTCAGTAGGGTAAAATACAGCCATAAAGATTTTCCTTTTAAAAAAGTGCTTTCTCATGCTACCCAACTCCTGAAAGAGAGTCAATAGACTCTGGGTATAGAATGAGACCTATATTTTTTGGACATGGTTCACATGGGAATTTCTTTTATTTGACCATGCATATTTTACAAAGGTTTTGTTTTTTATTTTTATTTTTCAGTGGTGTGGAGGTGTGGATTAGATAGAAAGGAATAGATAGATAAGAAAAGAATAGAAAGGATAGATTTTTGTTCATTAAAAAAAATTTAAGGGGCAGCTAGATGGCGCAGTGGATAGAGCACTGGCCCTGGATTCAGGAGTACCTGAGTTCAAATCGGGCCTCAGACACTTAACACTTACTAGCTGTGTGACCCTGGGCAAGTCACTTAACCCCAATTGCCCTGCAAAAAAAAAAAATTTAAATTAAAAAAAAAACTTTAAAAAGTATTTCTGGGGAAGCTAGGTGGTGCAGTGGATAGAGCACCAGCCCTCTATTCAGGAGGACCTGAGTTCAAATCTGACCTCAGACACTTGACACTTACTAGCTGTGTGACCCTGGGCAAGTCACTTAACCCCAATTGCCTCAAAAAATAATTAAAAAAAAAAAGTACTTCTTTAAGCAAGATATCTTGACAGAAACATTTTGACTTATTGACCCATTGAGTATCAACATCAAACAAAGCACAAAACAAAGAGATGTTTATGTTCATTAAAAGTTTTCACCACTGTGGTTGTCCTGCACAAAGTGCAAATAGAAGAGGAATTCTCTTTGAGGGGGAGATTTTAGAGATGCTTCTGTTTGTATGTGGCATAAGGCTGATCATATCAAGTCCCCAAATATTACAGGAACACTATTCTTTAGTGAGCTCTGTGAGTCTCTGTGAGACTTTTTTGGAAAAACAAAGTGTGTGAAGGTCATGATATACAGTTAGATACTTTTCTGATTGAAATATTTATATAATTGGGGGAAGCTAGATGGTGCAGTGGATAGAGCACCGACCCCGGATTCAGGAGGACCTAAGTTCAAATCCAGTCTCAGACACTTGACACTTACTAGCTGTGTGACCCTGGGCAAGTCACTTAACCCTCATTGCCCTGCAAAAAAAAATATATATATATATATATATTTATATAATCAGTACAGATATATACAGCATAAAGAAAATGCCACTTGGCCTTTCCATTTACTGTGAACGAAACCCTCCTTTAATGTCTCCTCCAATTAGTGTGAGTTCATTGAGAACAAGGTCTTTTTCCCTTTTCTGTTTGTATCCTCAGTACTTAGCAAAGTGCTTGACACATGGTGAGTGGTTAATACAGGATTTTCCATTCCATTCCTCCCCCTCCTCTTCCCCTTAAAGACAGTGAACAGGAATTCAAGCTGAATAGAAGAGATTAGGTTGGATTGCACTGGGAAATTATACAGCAGTTTCTATGGTCACTGCTGTCACAAACCACCTTTAAAAAAAACCCAAATGCATTCTCCCAGTGATGGGACTGGTTGAACTATGGAAGAACAAAATCTCAGAAGAATTGCAATTGTGGGTGACCTAAAAACAATGGAAAGCAGACAGTCTATGTTCCAGGCAAATCGGCCATTCCTAGTCTATGGTATTCTATGACCTCCAGTCTCTGAGATGTTTCACCTTCTCGCCTCAAGTTCTGGGCTCTCAAGCTCTCCCTGAGGTTAAGGCTCAGCCTTTCCTGATCTTTCTAGTTGTTAGTGCTCTTTCTTCTCCCAAAATATTACTTTGTATAAATCTTGTGATTACTTCTCTTTGTACTTGGGATTCAGATGCATCAAAATGGCAGTGAAGCCAAAGGAGTAAACCAGATCACCAAGGGCAAGAATATTGAGGGAGAATATACAAGGACCGAGGACAAGGCCTTGAAGAAGCCTCACCTTAAGATGAAGAAGAATAAACAAAGGAGAAAGAGAAGGAGCAGTTAGAGACATAGGTGGCAAACCATAGTAGGGTCGTGTTTCTGTGAAACAAATAGAACAAAGAGAATTCCAGGAGTGAATAGTCTACAGCATCACACACTGCAGGGTAGACAAGGAGGATGAACACTGAAAAAAGTCAGTTGGACTTGATGACCAGTCATTTAGATGAAAAAATAAGAAGGGGGCATCTGTTTGGTTTGCTTCCAATTTTGGATAAACTAATGTGATTTAACAAGGAATTTTAACTGGGCTCAACCATTTTTTAAAAGTGCTGCTTACTTGGGAGGCTAGGTGGCACAGTGGATAAAGCACTGGCCCTGGATTCAGGAGTACCTGAGTTCAAATCCAGCCTCAGACATTTGACACTTACTAGCTGTGTGACCCTGGGCAAGTCACTTAACCCCTGTT
Organism: Dromiciops gliroides; assembly: GCF_019393635.1. Taxonomy (NCBI): domain Eukaryota; kingdom Metazoa; phylum Chordata; class Mammalia; order Microbiotheria; family Microbiotheriidae; genus Dromiciops; species Dromiciops gliroides. The sequence continues at coordinate 489,065,164 of NC_057861.1, forward strand.
GCCCTGCAAAAAAAAAAAAATGCTGTTAACTGTAGAGTTATCCTCACTACATGCCATGCTAAATTTTTGGATTATCAATCTGAATCAGTAGTCATTTTTCATGCTTGGTATAGAATAATAACGATTGTAATCCACTTTTATTGGTCTTGTTCCCCCTTTTAGGGTGAAGTAGTTAAGAAGTACACTCAGTCCAATCCTAAAACCTATGAAGAAAGAATTAAAGTAATTCTACAGATGTGTGTGGAGGCTGCAGCAGAAGCTGTAAAACTAAACTGCAGAATTTTGGGAGTGGGTAAGTTTATATATATATATATATATATATATTTAATTTGAAATCCTTTGATACCAGTGCAGAATAAGTTTATTTTTAAAAAGCCATCTGATACCTTCTTCTGGCACCATAGGACATTGATACATACTCAACCTGGACTTCGTTGAAGAAGGTTGGTGAGAAGTGGCTCCCTCTACTAATGAAACAAAGAAAACACACACACACACACACACACACACACACACACACACCCTTTTTTTTTTTGGTGAGGCAATTGGGGTTAAGTGACTTGCCTAGGGTCACACAGCTAGTAAGTGTTAAGTGTCTGAGGCCAGATTTGAACTCAGGTCCTCCTGAATCCAAGACCGGTGCTCTATCCACTGTGCCACCTAGCTGCCATAAAACACCCCATTTTAAAACAAATATAAGCAGACGTCCATTATAAACAAATCACTTGAAAAAATGTTCAGCCTCACTAACGGTCAGAAGTGAAAATTAAAATAACTTCAGGGTTTTGATTTACACCTATGATACTGGCAAAAATAACAGTGACAAAACTCAATGTTGGTAAAATTGTGGGAAAACAACATATGCCCATATATTACTGGTAGAACTGAAAATTGGTTTAAACTTTTTTTAAAGGCAATCTAGCAGCATTTATCAAATCACAGTGATGACCATACTGTGTATTAGGCTATACAATGAGTGTTATAAGAAAAAGTATATGTTAACATATGTGCATATTTATAATCAGCATTTCTTTTGCATTTGTAAAGAATTGTAGAAATAAATGCCTAACAGTTTGTGTATGATTAAAACTATTTTATATCAATGGAACAGATTGTAATAATGCTTATTAAATATAATTATATTTAATGTGGCAAATAAACATGCTTATTAAAACTTAACTGTGGGGCAGCTAGGTGGTACAGTGGATAAAGCACCAGCCCTGGATTCAGGAGGACCTGAGTTCAAATCCGACCTCAGACACTTGACACTTACTAGCTGTATGTCCCTGGGCAAGTCACTTAACCCCCATTGCCTGCCCAACAAAACCAAAACCAAACAAACAAAAAAACTTAACTGTACTAGGACTTTCATATAAGTAATATAAAGAAATTTGGATATAGATACATACGTGTGTGTGTGTGTGTGTGTGTGTGTGTGTGTGTGTGTGTGTGTGTGTGTGTGTAGTATTTGAAACAGAGGAAACAAAAGCAAAGCCTTTAAAAGTTACACACTGGGGGGCAGCCAGATGGCGCAGTGGATAGAGCACCGGCTCTGGAGTCAGGAGGACCTGAGTTCAAATTCGGCCTCAGACACTTAACACTTACTAGCTGTGTGACCCTGGGCAAGTCACTTAACCCCAATTGCCTTACTAAAAAAATTAATTAATTAAAAAAAAATAAAAGTTACACACTGCCTCAGACACAGACACCTCAGACACTTGACACACACTAGCTGTGTGACCCTGGACAAATCACTTAACCCTCATTGCCCTGTGCTGCCCCCCCCCAAGTTATGAACTGCCTATAAAAGAAATTAGGATTATTATGGTGAGTGAAAGATGAAATGACTGAGGAAACAGAGGTTTAAGCTTCTAAACGTATCGATTTATTAAGCAATACATACTAATTGCTCCTCAGACAAGGGCCAGGCCTCCTCAGCTTCAGCATTGGACCCTGCATACAGAGAGAGAGAGAGATTTTTATGCCTTAGAAACAATCACATAAGATTAATTAATTAAAAGAAAACAACTAGGGGCAGCTATGTGGTGCAGTGGATAGAGCACCGGCCCTGGAGTCAGGAGTACCTGAGTTCAAATCCAGCCTCAGACACTTAACACTTACTAGCTGTGTGACCCTGGGCAAGTCACTTAGCCCCAATTGCCTCACTAAAAAAAAAAAAAAAGAAAACAACTAACCAGGATACAGCATTAAGTAATCTGATTTTAAATTGGAGGAAAGATTTGGGACTTTCCAAGTTAGGAGGGGTAGGGTTAATAGATACAGTTCCCTGAAATTAGAAAAAGAGGTGTCATAGTCCATCTAAGTGTCTGTATTCATTTTTTTTTTTAGTGAGGCAATTGGGGTTAAGTGACTTGCCCAGGGTCACACAGCTAGTAAGTGTTAAGTGTCTGAGGCCGGATTTGAACTCAGGTCCTCCTGACTCCAGGGCCGGTGCTCTATCCACTGCACCACCTAGCTGCCCCGTCTGTATTCATTTAAAGGAACATGGAAACAATAACTGATTGACCAGCACAGGGCCAGTTTTCAGATAAGACATAGGGATTGCTTGAAATGTATAATTGTGAGAAAACTCCTTGCATCATTGTTCAGGGCTGTCTGGGTTTCTGGTCAGCCTAACCTAAGTCCTTAGTTAAGAGTCTAGCAACAGGTAAACTTGGTTCAACTTTGCGGCCACACAGGGATAGGTTCAAATAGTGCAATAAAGTTTTCTCGTACTTCCCACAATTGAATAAAATTTTCTCACTAGGCAAAAATTGGATTAGACCCATAATTGAATAGAAAGGACCGTGAGCTAGCTTTGGATCTTAATCACAATATGGAGTCAGTGTGGTTCACTCAATTCCCAATACCACTCGCTCTTCTAATACCCAGGTTCCTTTATTGGAAAACCAGATTGGTTCTCTAAATGATTCTCCAACAACATTAATTCTGTGTTTAGCACTCACAACTTTTATAGCCACTTTTTATTTTATTGCCACTCCTGTGCAGTACTAACCACACTAAAGCTTAAATGAATGAAGTTGTTTTCCCATCCTAAGAAAATAGCATCCTTTCTTCTTTCTTAGAAATTCCATGGGGCAGCTAGGTGGCACAGTGGATAGAGTACCCGCCCTGGATTCAGGAGGACCCGAGTTCAAATCCAGCCTCAGACACTTGACACTTACTAGCTGTGTGACCCTGGGCAAGTCACTTAACCCCAATTGCCTCACCAAAAAAGAAGAAGAATTCTATCTGATTTTTGGATATTTTTGGTTGTGCTCAGGTATTTCCACAGGTGGACGTGTAAATCCTCGTGAAGGAATTGTGCTACATTCTACCAAACTTATTCAAGAATGGAGTTCTGTGGATCTGAGGACGCCGATCTCTGATACATTGCATCTCCCTGTCTGGGTTGACAATGATGGAAATTGTGCTGCCTTGGCAGAAAGAAAATTTGGTCAAGGAAAAGGACTGGAAAACTTTGTGACACTTATCACGGGCACAGGTGAGAGGAGAGAGAAGGAAATCGGTGCAGCGGTTTCTTTGGAAAGTTTCTGACACAGGTGCTGCGAGTTCTTGGAGAAAACCTCTTAGTCCCTTTGAGCTGTGTGACTCACTGAAGACTGATTCTTCCGTTTGTCATCTTATGCCGAGTCCCGAACCTTTGGGACGCTAGTGCTTTCCCTCTGACTAGTATTATCTATGGTTTATCGAGTATATAGCTTGTTGTACACAGTGGTTTGCATGTGGTCTCCCCCTTAGACTGTGAGATCCCTGAAATCAGGGCTGTTGTGTGCCTTTCTTTGTATTCCCCACACTCAGGACAGTGCCTGTCGAATACAAGGGGCTTATACTAAGTGCTAGTTGACTGACAGACAGATTCTGCTGTTCCCAGCTCCCCGTGTTACTGATACTGCCTTCTTCTTTCTGCTCAGCCCCCAGCTACAATGCCTTTACCTGCATTTTCTTTAATTATTTATATCGCCTTCACAATCCTGGCTCCTCTTTGTAGGGCACCTTATGGTGATGAACATGTTTTCTGACTTACTTTCCATTTCTGTTATAAGCTTAGTGATACATTCTATGCATTCAGTATATTCCAGAAAAATTGAGTATAAAGTGGATATGTATCCAGTAATATTTTCCCATGAATGTTTTTCATCATAAGAATAGAGAATTGCTACAGAAATTTTGTCCTAAATGTAATAAAAATAACACAATTCCATCATTTATTTCAAGGAAAAGTCAGTCTGCTTTCATCAGTGGTCTATTCATTTAACTTGCCAGCACAATCCCTACAAGAAGTTAGATTGATAATCCATATAATCTTTGCATGCCCATTAAAACTATACATATTAAAATATCATGCCGTTAATTCTGTTTATCGGGATTCTTAACTGATATCATGAGACTAAAATGTTTAAACAGTATCACCTGCCTATTTTTTTTATCCTAACTCTTCAGAAGAACTCAATTGGAAAAGTTACAGAGTTCCTGTTTTCAGAAAACCTAGATAATGTCCTAAAACTATCCCTGATTGGCACTGTTATTGTCATCTCAACTAAAATGTTTTCTTCAAGAACTCACAACACCTGTATCAGAGACTTCCTAAAAACCTTTTGTTTTTCCCATTTTCTCCACTTCCAATGAAATAAATGCTTCTGCTCAATTCTGTTGCCTTTTCATTTTGTTACTTGGTTTGTCTTCATGCATGTCTTTTGCATGTCTGCAAAATGAAAGGTTTGAATTAGTTGTCTTCTGAGGTTCCTTCTGACTCTAGGGCTAGCATCTTATGATCCTATATCTGTTTATTTCATGACAGTTTGAACTTTGACTGATTTACCTGTTTATCAACCAAATTCTTTTTTTTTTTTTTTTTAGTGAGGCAGTTGGGGTTAAGTGACTTGCCTAGGGTCACACAGCTAGTAAGTGTTAAGTGTCTGAGGCCGGATTTAAACTCAGGTACTCCTGACTCCAGGGCCAGTGCTGTATCCACTGCACCACCTAGCTGCCCCTAGCAACCAAATTCTGAGTATTCTCTCAGAAATCAATTGTTCTTTTAGGACAGAGACTTACTACAGTAACACCTCATTTATCTAGCCATCTCAACTATTTGGGGGTTTAGGCAAGAACCAGGAAGCCTTCTGAACAGTCAGAGCAGATGTTACAAATTCTGTGTGGGAAAGCTTACATACTTTAGTCAGCCTTTAGCTTTGCACCTATTAATTTTATTTTAGCCAAAATCCTAATAGGTGTGGTGATTCAGTTTCTCTGCCCCATAGCAGAATAGGAGGAGAAAATCAGAGGGTAGCTTGCCAGCCAGTCTCCCTTGGCTGATGCTTCCTGTAAGGAAGGACATGGAGAACCAGGGACTAGAGAAGCATCAACTCCCAAGAGCTCCAGAGTCCCCAATATCCCTGCACGATCACTGGGGTGATGGGGGTGATGCTAACATCTGAATGCGCTCTCGCTCTCTCTCTCTCCTCCCTCCTCCTCACCCCTCTCCCTCCCTCTCTAGGAATCGGTGGTGGCATCATTCATCAGCATGAACTGATACACGGCAGTTCTTTCTGCGCTGCTGAGCTTGGACACCTCGTGGTGTCTTTGGATGGACCTGATTGTTCATGTGGCAGTCACGGGTGCATCGAGGCCTTTGCTTCTGGGATGGCCTTACAAAGAGAAGCCAAGAAACTACATGATGGTGCGTATGGTGGCTTTTGCTGAATAGTAACAGGAGGTTTTCGTGTACAGAGATAAATTGTTCAGATTATATAAACCCAATAAGAAGAAACGACATTGTTTTTTTGTTTTGTTTTTAGTGAGGCAATTGAGGTTAAGTGACTTGCCCAGGGTCACACAGCTAGTAAGTGTCAAGTGTCTGAGGCTGGATTTGAACTCAGGTCCTCCTGACTCCAGGGCCAGTGCTCTATCCACTGCACCACCTAGCTGTCCCACGACATTGTTTTAAAAAAAGTTTTAGCATTATCTTGTATATAAGATTTAGCACACTGTTCCAGATACAGCCCACCCCTAAATATAAACCTTACCCTAAAATATGTTCTCTGGGAAAAATATAAGTATGCAATGAAAAACATTTACCATCTAAAAACACCAACCCATATGGGAGAAATCTTATGTTTTCTAAAAGCTAATTTTTCATATTTATGGAAGTAGAACCTAGAACTTCATATTTTCTTTTGTTTTCTTTTTTTGTTTTGTTTGTTTTTCGGGGCAATTGGGGTTAAGTGACTTGCCCAGCGTCACACAGCTAGTAAGCACTAAGTGTCTGGGGCCAGATTTGAACTCAGGTCCTCCTGAATCCAGAGCCAGTGCTTTATCCACTGCGCCACCTAGCTGCCCCAGCACTTAATATTTTCTGACCACATCTGCTCTATTTATATAGTATCTGCTATGTGCCAGGCTAAGGCTTTACAAAGATCATCTCATTTGATCCTCTCAACAATTTTGGGAGGTAGGTACTTGTTACTATCCTTATTTTACAGTTGAGGAAACTGAGGTAAACAGAGGTTAAGTGACATGCCCAGAGTTACACAGCTAGGGAGTGTCTGAGGCCACATTTGAACTCAGGTCTTCCTGACTCCAGGCCTGGTGCTCTATCCACTGCAGCACCTCATTGTGGACTTTCTTGAAAGAGACCAAAACAGGTGCGCCCCTCTCATTTGCCCCTCTTTCCACTGCCTCTCTCCCTCTACCACAGGATCATCCTATCCAGATTAAATGCAAAACTTGCATTTTATCAAGAACCCTGAGATGCTAAGGAGTTCTACTTTGAGATAAGGGGAAAAGAGGCTGTTTAAAACCTTTAAAAGCCTTCATACCTGACAGTGGTGAAATAAATAATATTCACATACCATCCCCTTCTCTCCTCTCTTTTCTATGAGTCTGCAGCATTTTTGTCACCCTGGTTTGCAATTCTTGCCACATAATTTCCACCACATTTGGCAAAATATTTTAACCCTGGAATGTGCAGAAAGTTCTTTCTCCCTTCATGCTGTCCCTGTCTCATTCTGCTCCAGTCTTAAACTCTGTGGGGGTTAGGGCAGCTTCCCCCCATAATAGGACTGATGCTCCCCCCAGTGGACATCAGCATAACCAACAAAGCTTACCTAAACACTACCTAAAATCACTTCAATACATTGAATATAATAACTTTTCCATACTTCCCCCGAATCCTCATCTTCATTCTCTGTCCTTGTATTCTCCTTCACTCTTTCTCTTCTGAGGCCACAGTGTGCCTGGGCTGTTATTCTTCTGCTTACTTTTCTGCTCTTTGACATCAAACTTCATCATTGCTTAGGGAACTTAGAAGCCCTGGGATCATGTGAATGACTCGTGTGACTTTGGAGTGTCAGCCAGGGAGGAAATGCCTGGGGATCCTTTCCTGCTATTCACCTTAGATGCCCATCTCGCGGCCTGGGACATGGAAGGGAAAGTTGATAGATTTTAGTAAAATCCCTAATTCTAAGCCACTTAAGGAAGGGATGGAGACCAGTCACAAGTGGAAAGCATCGGTTTCCCCTGTCTGGGACTAATAGCAGCAAAGGTGTTTGCTGTCATAGACTCCTAAGAATGAATACCGGTTTATAGAGAAGTTTTCTCTACTGCTTCAGATGATACTAGAGATGCCAGTGATATCTACTCTGTGTCTAAGAGCATAATTATAGACTACATTCAGGTTTTATACAAGCCAGATTTGGGGAAAAGTAAAGTACAATCTATATTTGTACCAATATGGTTTGGGGTGGGGCAGGGCAATGAGGGTTAAGTGACTTGCCCAAGGTCACACAGCTAGTAAATGTCAAGTGTCTGAGACCACATTCGAACTCAGGTTCTCCTGAATCCAAGGCTGTTGCTTTATCCACTGCACCACCTAGCTGTCCCCCCAGTATGGGATTCCTAACCAATTCCAAAGCTCTACTTAAAAAGTGGGCATATGATAGCCAGTTCTGTGGGCAGTCCTTGATTTTTACTACATTGTCTTCTCAGAAACCCTATTTTATTATTTTTAATCTTGTTTTATTGCTGTCTTTTATTTTTCTGTCACCTTTTAAAAAAATATTCCCCTTTTGCCTCCCCTTCTCCAACAAGTTATCCATGTAACAAATATAAGAGAAAGAAAAGACAATTTGACAAAACCAATCAACATATAGATCAATAGTATCTTACAGTACACGTGATATTTCCATGCCCCTAGTAGCACATCATTGCAATGAGAGTTGTATTTGCTCAGCTTCTCTATGGTCTACCTTAGTCATTATAATTGTAGATTGTTTGATTTTATTTTTTCACTTACATCATTGTGGTCATGGTATATATTATCTTCCTGTCACTGCTAACTTTATTCTCATTAGTTCATCCAAGTCTTCCTATGCTCGATTCCATGTTTTTAAATAGAGCTTCTTAAAGCAGGATGTATTTTCCCTATGGTGATAATACGGAATGAGGTCTTGTGGACAGAAGGCCCACAAGATTTGGGTTCAAGTCATGCTTCTGACTCATACTGCCTCTGTGACCCTGGGCAAGTCACTTAACCAACATCTCAGTGCCCTCTAGCACTAAGTTGTAAAACAGATCATTAGTAGAAGAAATTTCTTTACCAGAAATACCCTATACCAATGAAATCACAGGTCTTTACCAATTTGATAGAGGCATAGAAGAGCCAAGCAGTAAGCTGGAGAAATTTGAGGAAGAAGAGGCAAGAATATCAGTTAGGAGGCTATTATAGTAGACCAGGCAAGAGATCAGGGCCTATACTAGTCAACATTCAATTTAATTGAACAAGCATTTGTTGAGTATTTGCTAAGTTCCAGGCATTAAAATTAAAAAAACCAATAGCCTCTGGTTTTTGGGGTTTTTTTTGTTTTTTAGTGAGGCAATTGGGGTTAAGTGACTTGCCCAGGGTCACACAGCTAGTAAGTGTTAAGTGTCTGAGGTCAGATTTGAACTCAGGTCCTCCTGACTCCAGGGCTGGTGCTCTCTATCCACTGCGCCACCTAGCTGCCCCCTAGCCTCTGTTCTTAAGGAACTTACCTTCTGTTTGGTTGAGGGCAGAGGAGAGTTTTACCAGGATTGGGGTGATTATAGTAGGAGTAGAGAATGGATCAAATGCAAAATATATTGTGGAGATAATGACAGGATTTTTCTATTTACTGTGTATGTGGGGTAAAGGACAGGGAAAAGTGAAGGATGAATGTTAACATTATAAGCCACATATCCCCGAGGAGGTCAAAACCCGAAAGTTTCCATATGCAATAAAATATTCATAGAAGCATTTTTTGGTGGTAGCAAAGAATTGGAAACAAGGTGGGTATCCATCATTTGGAAGATAGATAAGCAAATCGAGGTACATGAGTGTAATGTAATAAATTCTGTGACAGGATGAATATGAAAAATTCAAAAAAGCATAAGAAGATATATATGAATTGATGCAGATTGCAGTAAGCAGATCCAGCAGAATATACACTATATACAAGGTGATGGAGTAGTGCTGTGGTATAAGAAATGATAAGGGGAATGGTTTTAGAAAAACCTGGGAAGACTTTTATGAACTAATGAAAAGTGAAGTGAGCAGAATCAGAACATTGTACACAGTAACAGTGATATTGTAAGGGTGATCAACTGTGAAAAACTTAGCTACTTTGATCGAGACAATTCCAAAGGACCTATGATGAAAATGCTATCTACCACCAGAGAGAACTGATGAACTCTGCAGATTGAAGCATATAGTTTTTTACTTTATATTTTTGCCTTTTTTGTACAACGACTAATATAAAAATATGTTTTGCATTATTTCACACGTGTGATGGGTATCATATTGCTTGCCTTTTCAAAGGATAGGGCAGGGCTTCAGGGAGAGAGAATTTGGAACTCAAAATTTTAATAATGTTAAAAATAAATAAAAATGTAAAAACATATATATACACTATATAAAGAGAAAGAATAATAAATTGAAAATGAAATGATATATAATTATAATGACCAGGCTTGCACTTAGAGAGCTAAGAAAATGCATCTCCTCTCCCTTCAAGACAGAAGTAGAGAACTATGGGTGTCTTATATTACTTATAGTGACAAATGTAGTTGATGGTTTTTTGTTTTACTCCTTTTTTTCCCCTTTCTTCATCTTTATTGGCCTTCTAGTTATAAGGGAGGGGAAGAGGCTATATCCAGAAATGAATGGGATAAAACAGCTAAAGGTGTCAATAAAAGGACAATTTTAAAAGAGGTAACAAACTGCACACTTGGGAGGATGGTGGTGTCATTAACAGAGGGGAAAAAAAAGGGGGCAGCTAGGTGGCACAGTGGATAAAGCACCAGCCATGGATTCAGGAGGACCTGAGTTCAAATTTGGCCCCAGACTCTTGATACTTACTAGCTGTGTGACCCTAGGCAAGTCACTTAACCCTCATTGCCCTGCAAAAAATAAAGTAAAATAAAATAAAAATTTTTTAAAATAGAGGGGAAAAAAGGACAGTCAAGTTTAAGCAGAAAAATGACAAGTTCAATCTTAGACATTGCTATGGATTTATTAATGCTATATATATTTCATTTCTCTCTCCCACCTCCTCTACCTTCCTCCCTTCCTTTTCCTTCTCATCTTTCCCCAAATAGAAGATCTTCTCTTAGTGGAAGGAATGTCAATGAAAAAAGAAGAAACCGTTGGTGCTCTTCATCTCATTCAGGCAGCTAAGCTTGGCAATGCAAAAGCTGCTAGTATTCTTAGAACAGGTAAGAGGCTACCCATCTTATTGGGACAGGTTTCCAAAATAATGCTGCACAAGTTAATATTTTTGGAAATTAGTTCATGGTTTTGAAGTTCAAGTATACCATCTTTAAGAAACAGCCAGTTTTGGTTCTGTGACCAGTTTTGTTGAATTTCCCACACATTTTTAGTATTTCTTGACTGTGATTTATTTTTGTTTCCCAGATCAACCTGTGGTTTTACCTTTGCACAGTTCTTAGTTCTGCTATTTTTATTTTCTTACAGCAGGGACAGCTTTGGGCCTTGGTGTTGTGAATATCCTTCACACGATGAATCCTTCCCTTGTGATCCTCTCTGGAGTCCTAGCAAGTCATTACATTAATATTGTTAAGGATGTGATCCGACAACAAGCCTTGTTCTCAGTTCAAACCGTGGATGTTGTTGTTTCAGACTTAGTGGATCCTGCCTTGCTTGGTGCTGCAAGTATGGTGTTAGATTATACTACACGGAGAGTACAGTGATGGACTTAGAGATACATTATTGTAGAAAGTTCTTAAAATGTAATATAGTCTATCGTTTGTCTTTTTAAAGTAAAATTTTAAGTGCACACTTTTAGCTACAAGTAGTTTTGGCATACAAATGTGTACTTTTGTTTCTTTGGATAGCCTTCTATTTCACGTCTGCATTTACTTTCCATGTTTTTATAGATGCTAGACCTCAGAATATCCAGAAACCAGTCGCCTTTCTCTGTGCCAAAGAAAGAAGCATAATAGATTTGGACTTTGTTACATCATAGTCCATCATGTGTCTTTAAAAAAAAAGGTTCCAAATCTTGATATTGTAGAATAGATGTAGGTAACACTACTTTTCAGGCCTGCTATCCTTTTATACTTTAGCAGAATAAAATCTTGCTTAAGTCTTTTTTGGGGGGCGGGGGGGGGGCAGGCAATGAAGGTTAAGTGACTTGCCCAGGGTTACACAGCTAGTAAGTGTCAAGTGTCTGAAGCCGGATTTGAACTCAGGTCCTCCTGAATCCAGGCTTCCTTGCTTAAGTCTTAAGCAATTCTGAATCAACAAATCTCTTCTTCCAGATCTACATGCTCTGCCTTCTAATGTTTTTTCATTTTGTTTTTCAATTACATTCATTTACTTTCCTTTGTCCTCATGTAAAAGGAAAAACAAAAAAAACAAAGATGCATAGTCAAGCAAAACAAGGTCATTTTGAATAATTCTTCCTTTTACTGATTTTTAAAATTATTAATTATTAATGGTTTGGTTTTGTTGTATTTTTAAATGAAATGAAGTTGCAAGAAACATGGTAAATATCAATTTGTGCGATTGTGACAGTTAACTGTATATGAAGAATGTTACTTAAATAAGGTCTGAAGGGAAAACAGCCTCACCTTTCCTAGCTCACAGTGGACACAACAAAGAGGCGCTGCTTACGAAGCCTGAGAATTAAGTCCTGATTTGCCTCAATTTTGGGACTTCTTTACCTCTATCTCGGGTGCGGCCATATCAAGTAAATGAAACTGCATATATCAGATTGTAAACTTTGTGAAATCATGAATCTCAGTGGCTCATTTAAGTCACACCTTTAATAGTTGAAACTTGAAGAAATCAGATCTCAATCCACCCATGTGATGGTACTTACATTTCCACAGGACTTTGAAACCAAATTCAAATATGAGTAGGAATCAGTTTTATCCTGTGGCTCTGTTATTTTGTGGTGCACTGAAGTTGTCTGAAAGGGACAGGTATCGATGAAAGGTTTTGCTAAACAAACTTTCTTTGTATAAAATCCCCCACACCCTCGTTTATATATTTGCCAAAAACCCTAGATTGCTTTTATCGAGATGTCACATCAATTCGGGGGCTCCTCTTGACTTTTGTAGCCCTGGAATATGATGATATCTTTACTTGGATGAACACAGTTATCTTACATTTACATCTGAGATACATCTGTACAAGAGGTAAATAATTTAGTGAACTAGATAATCCACAAATCAGTTGCAAGGTTTTAAATGAATTGTGGTTGGGGCAGCTAGGTGGCGCAGTGGATGGAGCACTGGCACTGGAGTCAGGAAGACCTGAGTTCAAATTTGGCCTCAGACACTTGACACTTAACTAGCTGTGTGATCCTGGGCAAGTCACTCAACCCCCATTGCTTCACCCCCCCCAAGAAACAAAAAAAAATGCATTGTGGTTGTCATATGGTAGGTTTACCTTCTTAATAATTTTTCATTTGATTGACATTCCCTGAGTATACACTGGCTAGGTAACAAGGAGACATGGCCCACAACCGACTGTTAACTGAGTGTTAAGTCAAAGTAACTCTAACTACAGATAATTGAGAATCAACGATCCCTAAGTTAACTGTAGAGGTTAAGAAACCATTTTGCTTTCTTATCCCTATATATACTTACATACAAAGAGTCTTTGAGACACAGGGATTTTAGACGACTATGTTAAAGAGCTATGGCAACTCTGTCTTCATTTCTTTATGAACAGCCAAAAATAATCAGAATGATAATTACTGGGACCCAGAGGATGCCTACTTACCAGGGGCCAGGACTATAGAGAGAGCACCTTGGCTTGAAATGGCTTTTCATACCCCTCATTCCAAAGTTTGTAGGGAATAAACACATATCTGCATATCCAAAGAATAGGTGATATTCTGGCACTGTTGTGTGTCTGTCTTCTGAGGTAGAATGATTGGTAACATTGTCTTTAAAAAATTAAGGTGGGTCTTTGTGTGTATGTTACACCTAAATGTAATTAATTAGCAGGTTCATGAATCAGAGTTTGGATTAGTTTAATCCCTAAACTCTGCTGATAGTGATAAATGTCTATCTACTGACTGTTCTAAGTCCCTGTGTGAAGAGAGCCTGGTGCTGGGCCTCAGGAAGATAGACAGCTCAGGTCAGACACAATACTGTCTCATAGGGGAATAAGATAAACATTCATAATTATGAATGTATTAGAGAATTACATTAAGTACAATGGGAACGTGGGCTGATAAATTTGAATGAAACAAGCATTTAAGATTAACGATGTTTTCTTCAAAACAGAACATCTGGGTTGAAACAAATGATTGACTTAAAAGGGTAGAAACCTAATTCTCATTCTTGAATCCAGTGATGTTTCCTTCTTGTGGAAATCAGGCAGATTTTAAGTATAACACATACATAAAAACAGGTATTTGCATTTTAATCAGTTCCTTTTTGTAAGTGCAAACTTTTATCAAATTATGTTTATTTCAAGTTTAGGAAAACCTTAGTGTATTTAAACCGATCAGTTCTATGTTTTCTGTAGTAAATTAAGATAATCTCTCCCTTTTAAACTTGTTGCTTTTTTGTATTTAACATAATATGTATTTAGGTGATCTTAGCTCAGTGGTACCTTGAGAAATAATTAAGTCTTATTTTTATGACATTCCATGGTGACTCTGTCCTGGGAATGGAGACTCAGCAGTGACACCATTTCTGTAAAACATGAGCAGTCTCTATCTGCTGTCTACACCAAATGATTAGGTCTAATTTAATCATTCAAGCATTTATTAAGTGCTTCTTATGTGCCAAATATAGTTGACAGATAAACAATGAATTCAAGTGATTCTGAGTAGTGAGTGTTCTTATGCATATATGTACATTAATTCTGATCATTTTAATTTATTCTTAAATTTCATTATTTAAAAATATCTGTACAATGCATTTAATTTATTTTAATATGAACAGTTTTGTTTCAGTGGGCTAACCTAAATTCTAAATAAATGATTCTTTATATGTAATCTTGCCTCATTCCTGTTTTCATTTTTTCCCCTTAAGCAAAAGCCCAGTATAATAGTGATTCAGATTTTACATTAGTCATATAGTGTTCTTTTGATTATTTCTCTAAAGCTAATTATTTCTTAAAGAAATAACGTAGTATTTTTAAAAAGTATTAAAGGGAAGGCATCACTTTTGGGCTGATATTTAGTCTAAGTTCAGTTTTTAAAAATCCTTATATTATAAAGTAGGCCAGAAATATTTATTTTGAAACCACAAAGTTTTATTTCAGTACTATGAAACTGAAGGGGCTCATTATGTATTTACTTTTATCAACTTACTTGTCTGTTATTTACTTTGATTATTCAACATACACACCCATACATTTCATTAATCAAGCACCTATTATTGCATAGAGCACTTTGCTTGGTCCTGGAAAAGATCCTGTGTGTAGAAAACAAAGTTCCTGTATCACAGACCTTATGATCTAGCAGGGGACGGAAACACCAATACAGAGCTGTGCAAAAGTGGAAGGGCTGCTTCAGAAAAGGGGCGGGGGGGGGGGGGTGTTCTCCCTCAGGGTCTTAAATGGGGAAGGGAAGTGCTGAAGCATTTATATCATACTTATATGATATGATAATATAATGTCAGACACTGTTCTAAGGCTTTTATGGCTATTATCTCATCTGATTCTCACAACCCTGTGATGGAGGTGCTAGTATCCTCATTTAACCCTGTTTGCCTCAGTTTCCTCATTTGTAAAATAAATTGGAGAAAAAAATGGCAAACCACTCCTGCATTTTTGCCAAGGAACCCCCCCCCAAAAAAAAGAGAAACAACTGAAAAATGACAACAACAATCAACATGATTAGGACCTGAACTGAGAAGCCATTTGAGTCATGAAAAGAGACATGGAGGTAAAACTGACATGACTTGGCAAATGATTATATAGGCCAAGGAAAAGTGAGGAGTAAAGGATAATTCCAAGGTTTTAAATTTGGGTGACCAGAGATAGGGAGCTCAGAAGAGGGGTGAATTTGGAGGGAAACATGAGTCTTTTTTTTTTTTAAAGTTGAATTCTAGATTGGAGATACCTGTGCAACATCCAGCTCAAAATCCCCAGTAGAGGGGTGTGTGTGTGTGTGTGTGTGCCCACGTGCGTGTGTGTTGGAGAGAGAGACAGAGAGAGAGAGAGATGGAAGGAGGGAGGAGAGACTTGGACAGGAAATAGCTCGAGGTATTCTCCACATAAAGGTCCATGGGAGCTGATGAAGTCACCAAGGGAACAGGGCCCAGGAGAGAGAAGGTGTACACCCACAGCGGGAAGGAGATGAATGAGCCAGCAAGGAGGATGAGGAGAGGTCAAACAGGTAAGAGAATGATATCACAAAAACCTAGGAAGGAGACGGTGATCAGCAATAGCAAATGCAGGAAGAGGTGATCAGTTTTTGTTCTGTAGGTAACAAGTAGCTGTTGAAGGCTTTTGAGCAAGGGAGTAACAAGATCAAAAGGGTATTTTAGGAAGATTTTAACTAGGGAGTATCCAGAGGAAGATGACCACTTCACAAGGGATCTGACTGGTATAGAGAAGACATTCCTGAGATCTTAAAATATCTGAAGGGCTAAGTAGGAGAGGGATGAAACTTGGCCAAAGCTGCCAGTTTTGGAGAGGAAGAAAGTTCTTTCCCAAATCTAATAATTAAAGGTGTACAAAAATAGAATGGGCTTCTCACAGGAAGTGTTCAAGCAGAACCTGGGTGAACAGGTGACAGAGATAGTATCAAAAAGGGGCACAACATTATAGATTTAAAGCTGGAAGTGACCTTTGAGATCACCAAGTTCAAACTCTGCCCCCATTTCATAGATAGGATCTATGAGCAAGGTTAAATGTCTGAGAGGTTAAATGATTTGCCTAATGGTACACAGCTATTTAAGGCAGGATTTGAACTGGGATTTCTCAACGACAAGTCTAGCATTGTAATCCATGCTGACTCTCAAAAAGACCACTGTGTCACAAGGGTAAGGGTGAGATTCGATTAGATGACATCTAACATTTCTTTCAACTTAAAGAATAAACCCGGAAATGGATAAATATCTACAAAAATATAAATTACCCAGATTAGCAGAAGAAATAAAATATTTAAATGACCCAATTTTAGAAAAAGAAATTGAACAAACCATCAATGAACTTCCTAAGAAAAAAATCCCCATGACCAGATGGATTCACAAATGAATTTGACCAAACATTTAAAGGACAATCCCCATACTATGTAAATTATATTAATAAGTGGAGTCCTACCAAATTCCTTTTGAGACAAATATGGTACTGATACTCAAACCAGGAAGAGCCAAAACAGAAAAAGAAGATTATAGACCAATCTTGCTAATGAATATTGATGCAAAAATTTTCAATAAAATACTAGCAAAAAGATTACAGTAATACATCACAAGGATCATATACTATGGTCAGGTGGGGTTTATACCAGGAATGCAGGGCTGGTTCAATATTAGAAAAACTATCAACATAATTGACCATATCAATAACAAAAGCAACAGAAATCATATGATTATCTCAATAGATGCAGAAAAGGCCTTTGACAAAATACAGCACCCATTCCTATTAAAAACACTAGAGAATAAAAGCAATACAGATTGAAGCATACTATTTTCCACTTTCACTTTTTTTCTTTTGAGTCTTCTTATACAAAATTACTAATATGGAAATGTTTTACATAACTGAACATGTATAACCTGTAACTGATTGCTTACCATGCCAGGGATGGGGGAGAAAAGGGAGGGACAGAATTTGGAATGCAAAACTTTAAATAAAAATATTTAAAAAAAAAACCAATAGTGTGGGATGGTTTGGGCAAATCAAGGGATTTCTTTCTTTTTTTTTTTTTAGTGAGGCAATTGGGGTTAAGTGACTTGCCCAGGGTCACACAGCTAGTAAGTGTTAAGTGTCTGAGGCCAGATTTGAACTCAGGTACTCCTGACTCCAGGGCTGGTGCTCTATCCACTGCACCACCTAGCTGCCCCAAATCAAGGGATTTCTAACGAATCTTTCCTACTGTAATGGGCTGAGCTAATAAAATAACTGCTCTCCCTGCTGTCAATCCTCCTAAACCCAACAGAATCCATACTCACTATACATTCAAGCCGATTTATAATTACAATAGGACACAAACTACTTACTGGCAGTGTTCCCAATTTTATCTGGACAGTGGTGGTCTTTGTCCTCCATGTGGTGACTTCACCCAAACCTTCTACTTCCATGAGGATTCCATGTCTTATCCAGTGTGGAATCTCTAGGGATGATGGTTTACTTGAATTCTTTGGGTGGGGAGGGTCTAGCAAACCCCTAAAGGTCTGAACCTTGCCTTCCATTCAATAAACTCGTTACCTGGGCAAAAGGTCTCTGATTTTCTTTTAGTCCAATGCTCCAAACTGAGTTTGAGAAGCTTGGCCCCACCCATGACAATCTAAATTCCATAAAACAAGGGTTCAAGCAGGTTTGTAAAGGCCAAGCAAGTGAGGGGCTAAAGGCCCTACAACCTATTCCTCTTCTGCTATTTCCTAACCAGATACTTAAGGACTGGCTGTCAATCTTTCTCTTATGAATTTGGTTATTAAAACAGGGTTAATATCTCTCATCCGGACCAGGCCATGTCTCATTCTTTTTGGAGCAAGCCATCCAAGAAAGGCAGATACCACTGCTTAATACCAGGAGTCTGCTTAACATCAAAATCATCTACTTTTTATTCAAAATATCTTAAACAATAACAAGTGGAGATGTACAACAAATTGGTGTTTCTAGATATAGACCTTCCAAGCGCTTAGTTGTCATCTATTGTAGGTGTGAGTGGCCTGAAGTTTGGTCACCTGCTCAGTGTTATACAACTAATCAAGAATTGCTAGCTCCTTCAGAAAGTATAATGACCATTTTCCTCTGGATTCCCCCCTTCCTCCAGATCTGGACGTGCAAAGAATTCCTAGAGGGCCAAATCTGCCTAATTCCCAAGCCATTCCAGAGGAATAATGACAAATTTTCTAGCACAATTGTACAGGGTCCCAAAGCCACCTTACTACAGGAGGTCCTCAGTTAATTCCTCCAACTTATAAGATCCAGCTTCAGTAAATAAATCAGTCTGCTCTTGTTGCTCATAAATGCAACAGCCAAGCTTCTTTCTGGCAAATATTTAGCCCCAAAAGGGCTTATCTTCTTCCCTTAATATATTTTAATCTCTCTCAATTCATCGTTCCCAATGATCTACCATACCTTGGGGTGGTCATTGGATATACCCTCCAAATTCTAATCTTTGGGAGAGCCTGAAGCTAGGGCCAAGATGTACTGGTGGAATCTTCCCCACTCCAGTGTGCACCCTTCTTCAGAATTGCTAATAACTTGAACATTGTAGAGCAAACAGGTTACAGTCAAGATCAATGCAAAGCCTAGGACATAGAAGGAATAAATAACAGTAACACTTATATAGTGCCTACTATGTGCCAGATACTATGCAAAGCATTATATAATTATTTGCTAAAAAACAAACAACAACAACAACAAAAAAAAACCCCAAACAAACCCTCCCAGCTTTAAAAGAACTACCACAAAACGGCCTTGTCTTCTGTGCATGGCCAATCAACTCGGTTTCATTTAATTGCACTTCATGATTTAGTTTTCCAGTAATACTTAACAAGTTTTTTTATCCAGCTTATTAACCCCTGTACACAGGCAGAGATGCCAAGGTCTTCCCATTTGATGGAATCCATTAGGGGCCCATTAATTCCCCTGTCATCAAATAATTAGGGACCAATCTCAGTGTGCTCCAGGGATAACAGTCCCACCTTCCCTTTGCCACTGCCATGCCTCCTTGTAACAAATTTTTTTTTAACTGCTCATACAGAGGTGCCTTCTATTTTTCCTATTTTGACACGTAACAATCTAGCAGGTCCTATATCAGTATAAATCAAAGGTCATCTCCAATCACTTGTGGCTAGGTTTTCACTTGAGTGCAAGGTTGGCCACATAGAATAGACCACTTCTGTTTTTCTAAGTCTCTGAACCCAACAGATTTGCAGATTAGCAAGATGCTGTTCCCTCTCCGTGACAATGAACTGTTCAGTCCCAGGACAAGCTCCACATAGTTTGTGATCCAGGCTAACTGCCCCTCAATTTTTTTCTTCATATGCTATATATTTTGGTGAGAAATGATCTCTAAGCAGAGCTCACTTGACAGAGATCTTTAGTCAACTGACCTCTCCCTGACATTACCCAAAATCAGTTTGTTCTCAGTTAGTGGTTTGGGAAACCCTTAGGGCTTTAAAAAAAAATAGTTCAAGGGGGCAGCTCGGTGGTGCAGTGGATAGAGCACCAGCCCTGGAGTCAGGAGGACCCGAGTTCAAATCCTGCCTCAGCCACTTGACACTTACTAGCTGTGTAACCCTGGGCAAGTCACTTAACCCCAATTGCCCCGCAAAAAACCAAAAACCCCCCCAAAAAATAATAGTTCAAAGGGCTTGCATTAAATATTCTCTAATGGCACCTTAAACAGCAACTGCCCAATCACGTTTCAAACATTTTTCCTCAGTGGCAATGAGGACATGAATGTTTGTAGCATTATAGGTTTGTTTCTACAGTTATATGAAACTCACAATCATGTGTACAATTTTGATATTCATTCAGTGATCACATCAGACTTTGACCACTTTTTTTTTTTGGTGAGGCAATTGGGGTTAAGTGACTTGCCCAGGGTCACACAGCTAGTAAGTATCAAGGGTCTGAGGCCAAATTTGAACTCAGGTCCTCCTGAATCCAGGGCTGGTGCTCTATCCACTGCGCCACCTAGCTGCCCCCTGACAACTTCTAAGAGCACCATGTTCTTGAAGTTTCTCAACCTGTCATCAATTTGTTTCCAAACCATCACAAAAGCTTGACATTCCAGTGTAAACTGATTCACAATTATCAGACATATATGCAAACTCGTTTGCATTCTGTATATTGTATCAGAGTAGCTCCCTTATTCCCTTCAGTTACATTGTACCTCATCTGTTCTGTAATTGTCTGATTGAGAGGTCATACACATTTGCAGAATATCAGGCTTTTTGAAAAATGTGCTATCATAAGCCATTTTGGAATCATCAGGGACTGTCACAAATGTTCTACAGAAATAAACCTGACATCATCTCTCATTGAAATACAGTTATTTAGGGGCAGATAGGTGGCACAATGGATAAAGCACCAGCCCTGGATTCAGGAGTACCTGAATTCAAATCCAGCCTCAGATACTTGACACTAGTTCTGTGATCCCGGGCAAGTCACCTAACCCCCACTGCCCCACAAAAAGAAAAAAGAAATAGAGAAATAGAATTTACCAACTTAAATTCATCCTCCATTTATGTTACTATTCTCCTACCTGGAAGATTTTCAAATGAACTAATTGACAATTCAGTAGTTTCTGTGTGCTATAGATTGTCAGCGATAGAGAAGAGCGCCATGTAAAGAGATCCATTCCTTACAAAAGTTTATACATATACAAACATATGTACACATACACACATATGTTATACACATACACATGTGTATATATACAAATAGTTTAAAATGAAACTCTATATAATCCAACTTTAAATATATTCATTCCTTAATACAATGCTTGTTATTATCTTGGTAGAAAATAAATAACTAGTGATTAACTTTTTTTTTTTTTAAGTGAGGCAATTGGGGTTAAGTGACTTGCCCAGGGTCACACAGCTAGTAAGTGTTAAATGTCTGAGGCCGGATTTGAACTCAGGAACTCCTGACTCCAGGGCCTGTGCTCTATCCACTGCGCCACCTAGCTGCCCACTAGTGATTAACTTTCGAGTGATCATGAGAATTTCCATCTCTCAGAACTTGTAAAATTCTACCATTTTTCATCACATTTGAGAAAACATTTTCATTGTTTTAAATAAAAATAAAGAAATCAATGCAATGCAGAGATTAAAGACCGTCTTAAGTTCATCCAATTATTTTAAGTCTTTGTTCAAATAAAAAAATCTATCAAAAACCCCCCAAATCACCCACATAGAAGTGCTGAGGGGTTTTTAGTGAGGTAAAGATACATGCTATTCAAGGCAGGGATGCAATATATTACAAATAGCAATACACTTGAGAAGGTACTTGGCCTTGAATCCAAGTTATATTACATGAACCTGGGCAAGTCATTTTCCTCTGAGCCTCAACTTTCTTGGCTACAAGGTAAGAGAGAACTTGGACTATCTTGCTCATTTGGGTGGTTTTGAAGATACTTTGCAAGTATCTTCCCCGCCCCCCATAGGAAATCATATCCTTACCTGAGGGTACTCTGCCCCCAAAATATAAATTTTGATCACTGAAACCTCCCAACATATCTTGGTTTTTCCAGGCTAGATTTTAAAGGACCTTGCCTTAAACCCAAATAACTCTAGCTCTCATTGATAGGCTAACAACAGGTCCCAGCCCAAGACTCCTTTGATTATTGTTCAGGCTCCCAATGGCTCAGAGTAAGTATAAACGGCAATTGTTTCTGTTTTGGCCTGAAACCCTGAAGGTCTTTCCCTCCCAGAAAAACAATTTTTTATTTTTTGGACCAGGTAAAAGAGGCCCCTTTTCCTCATTTCTTCTTCTTTTTTTTTAATGTGTGGGGGTGGGGCAATGAGGATTAAGTGACTTGCCCAGGATCACACAGCTAGTAAGTGTCAAGTGTCTGAGGCTGGATTTGAACTCAGGTCCTCCTGAATTCAGGGCCAGTGCTTTATCCACTAGCTGAACCTAGCTGCCCCCACCTCATTTCTTCTTACCAAGCCTTAACCACTGAATGGTTGTTGCCTCAGACAAACTGAGACCTGGGAAAGACCTTAGCTTAAAAAGGCCAAGGTCTCCCACCGTATCCAGGGCCTTCTCCAGTTGTGCTGATATATGTCTTGCCAATGGAACCTAGATGGCTCTAGAGGAGCATGAGGCCAGTGACTGCACAGCCCCGCCTCACTTAAATTCAATTCACAGCAGTCATGACATCACCCCAGGTCACAGAATTCTTTGAGAACAAAGGACAAACAACAAGTTTGGGTTACGTGATCCAATTCTACTTTTGTTCACCTATATTTATATAAAGCAATAAAGTGGTGGTTGTGAGTGGGTGGGATGGAAATGAAATCTCACAGGCCTTTCAGCCCAACTTCTACTCAAAGCACAAATCTCTTCTAACAAACACCAAAAATGGCCATCAAGTCTCAGCTTCAAGCCCTAAAGAAAGAGGCAACTATACCATGTGCTATTTGAAAGAGAATTTTATTATCAGTACAGTTGAAAATGACAATGCACAAAAGCACAAGAGGCTATTGTCCTGGAGGTTCTCACTTCCCTCCCACTCGGAATGCCAGGGAGAAAACAGTTGAAGAAAACATGCAATCACAAACAATGATCAACTCTAAAGACAAGAGGTTTGGTCCAAAAGAACCCAACATAATTAATCCAATGACTGAACAGCTTCGCTGAGTAAGATTAAGATATTGCAAACGTAGTGTTTTCACTGGGCTTCCCTTCAGTGAACGAGGGGGGCCTGCTTGAGGGAGATGAGGACTGAGCGCATGCGGGACACATCCTTGGCCTGCTTGCTAGACTTGGGGTTAAAGTCACACAGCCGAGCCACACGTTCCCACTCAGTGCCAGGAGAAGTCTCTTCAACATCATTTACAAAAGCTTCTTCAGCTGCCCTGCAAACAAAGAGAAAAGAGTTATCTTACTGTAAGACATAAGACCAGTGAGCCACCTCAACGCCTTACCACAAAAGCATCTCATCTGCCAGGCCTGTCAAACGGCATTGTTTTTCTCCCAAGAGTAAAAAAGTACTTTCCTATGGCAGAAGACAGATGTGCCACATCACATCAACCCCCTGTGCACAGAGTGCGCCAAGAACTGCTGTGTAAAATGTTGGAATACAGGTGTTTGGTTTAGGATTGCTCTCTTTCAATCTTGACCTGTCCTACACTGTCACAGCTATGGACTGATTTTGTTACTGAGAGTCACTGTGGTACTTATGTATTCAAGCAGGTTTTTACTGTATTTGGTTATGCTAACCTGTACGGAATTCAAGTAAATTTAGGAATGTCTGCAGACCACGTAGGCCATCACAAAAATAACAAGGTAAATCCTAAGGCTGTAGAGAACAAGGCCAGTCTGAGTGGAATTTAAGTCAGAACCTCCATGCCTGGAGTAACTGTATACTTAAGCCACCCTCCTGTTAATATCAAACCTTAAATGGTGAGCAAAAGAGATAACACTGCTCTTCTGTGAAGGTCTTTGCTTCACAAGGCAAACCAACCTAGAAGGGAAAATGTTATCTTTTTGCAAGATGCTGCTTGAAGCATTCTTTCAAGTTAGGCAATCTTCCCCCGTTACTTCAATCAGAAATTGATTGGGGGGGGGGGGTACTCACTTCAGCCCAGGAAGCAGTGGTGGGGAAAGAGACAGGACAAAATCTAGAAGGGAAAACCAAATTCATCTACTCCAACAAGCAGTAAAGGAAAAGCCAAAGCAATGGAGATGGAAATTCCATGGAAAGGTTTTGCACTATTCACAGGAATGACTATGTGAGACACCACTGCAGACCAAGCTCACTACAACACTGCTACTTCATGGGACAGACACTGAGGGGCAGTGAGAAAATTTTACTTAACTGTTCTAGGCTGTAGCAAGGATGATTTATGTTTGTGCTTAAAGGTGAAGAGAAGAAAAGAAACAAGGAGAGAAAGTTTAAGTCAGATATAGGAAATGAAAATGAGCTTAATGCAGATGACAAGTAAGCTAGACATGCCCTCACCACTCAGGCTACATTCAGGAAAACATGCTGCTAATTTCATTGTGCAATTTTACTGCACAGTTGTTCTGTATTATCTACATAATGAACACAGTAAACCAAAACCCATCCTTGCCATTTTTTTTTCCAATGTCAGAAATATTTTCAAAGGCAAATCAAACACCACCTGTAAATCCAGCATTTCACAAGTCTTGTTTCAAATCCATCTAGGAAGTTCATTACGTAGAAATCTACTTTAAATTACCATTCTTTAAATTTCCAGAATATAGGGGAGAAATTCAATTATTGTATTTCTACTGTTGTCCCAAGACACTAAGATAACCAAGAGGGAATTTATAGCTTTAAAACACAAAGGAAAAAAGTCCAACAATTAAAGCCACACAAACCGTAAGACTTGATTTTCTTTGGTGAAAAAAAAAAATACCTAAAATTAGCCTGCAGCTTATAGTTGTGACCATCTCATCCTTTGAGTTGGGCAAGGGTAGGGACAATAGAATGGAGATCATCTAGGGGAGAAAGGAAGCTCAGCAACAATCAAGTGGAAGCACATTCATTCATGTAAGATCATAGAAAACAATTACATTCATCTGAGAAACTTCTCTAATTAAATTATCTTCTTCCTTGAGGAAGAGATAGAACAGACAATAATAGCAGCTCACATCTATAAGGTGCCCTAATCCTCTACAAATAGTATCCAAGTTGATAAAACCACCCTGGAAGTAAGTAGTATAAGTACCACTGCCATTTTATAAACGAAGAGAGCAAAACTTTAGTGAGTTTCAGTGACCTGTCCAAAGTCAGAGACAAGAAGCATTAGGTGGCAGAACTGAAACTCCATCTCCAGGCTGGCTCCAAATTCAGGGCTCTTTTCCCTCCCTGTGAATGACCATGTCCTTTCCTTTATTTCCAATTCTATTCCACCCCCAGGCTGAAATACCTTTCTCCCTGCCCAAGGGTGAGGAATGAATGGGGAAAGAAGGCAGAAGCAGGTGTTAGGGCCACATCTCAGGTGCCCCTTACCCTCCACTCCCACCCACAAAGAACCTTTGAAAGGAAAAAGATTTTCCTTCAATACCATGTCTTTGAGCTCAAAGAATATGCTAGAAAATAGCTTGTATATTAAATCAAAGTTATGCAAAATACCCATGATTTTAATTGCCTTTTACCAAAACTGCTAAAAGGCAACTGGCAGGATCAATGTGAAATAGCTTAAAAGCAAGACAACTATTTTTACACAAAAGAAATACTAATATCAGACAAAAAAGTTAAGAAGATCAAAAGAATTAGTTTTGCAACATA
Organism: Dromiciops gliroides; assembly: GCF_019393635.1. Classification (NCBI taxonomy): domain Eukaryota; kingdom Metazoa; phylum Chordata; class Mammalia; order Microbiotheria; family Microbiotheriidae; genus Dromiciops; species Dromiciops gliroides. The sequence goes on from NC_057861.1 coordinate 489,090,792, forward strand.
CACATAACCAATCACGTCAGCGAAGGGTTGTTTGTAGAAAGCTTCATCTGCCACCCTAGACAGCAAGAAGTCCAAAAGGCAGGCAAGCGGGCAGGAAAAAAGAGAGAACATTGAAAAGCAGAAAAATCTAATTATCAGTATCAGCCTAGTGACAATGGAATTACATTAAGACCTCACACAAACTAGTGAGCTTGATACCCATAGTTGTTTCTAAAGCTCTGTTCTAACCCTATTTAGATTTTGGTAGAGTAGTTCTCCAATTTTTGGTCAAATCTTCCAACTGGAATTAGGAAATAGTGAATTATGTTCATCAACTAGATTATCTTCTTTGGTTAGTCACTGAAAAAGGCTAATGGAATCAAACTTGTGGTTAACAAACTAAGTAAACATTGAGTTAAATTCATAATAGCTTACACATTAATAATGGTTTCACAATTTACAAAGTACTTCACAACAACCCTATGAAGTAGAGATAAATAACATTCTTATTTTACAAATGGATAAACTGAGACTTGGGGGTTAAATGACTTGTCCAAGTTGACTAAAATTAAATGTCAGAGCGGAAATTTGTATTCTGCCAATTCCCAGTGCAGTATTTCTGATATTACAAAACAGCTCTCCACCCCAACTTTGTCCCTTTTCAGATTATCCATATTATCAACCTTCCCAGATAATCCAGTTGATTGTATCATGCCTCAGTATACTAGTTCACTCAAATAATCAGCTTAAGAATCTATACATGCTATATAAAGAAAAATATGAGCACTAAACTGATTGACTTGGTTATAAAAGAGCCAACGGATACCCAAATTTAACACACAGTTACTAAAAAGAAAAGCAATGTGTGAAAATGCTAGGATCTTTAAATAAAGGGGCTGGGACAAGAGGAAGAAGAGGCCCATATTCTAAGGAGTCTCTTATTTCAAGGATAACAAGAACTATAATTATACCAATGCTTATTGATCTATCACTCCCTACATCAAAGAAGTTCGACAATCATTCGGTTTTTTTTTTCCTTGGCATGGGGTATTGAAGGTTAAGTGACTTGCCCAGGGTCACACAGCTAGTAAGTGTCAAGTGTCTGAGGCCAAATTTGAACTCAGGTCCTCCTGAATCCAGGGCCGGTGCTTTATCCACTATGCCACCTAGCTGCCCCCCAGTCATTCAGCTTTGAATTAAATGTAATATAGTTCTCATAACTAAACCTCCTTAGGTTTAGTTTTTAATGCATGATATCGAAACGTCTAAGCCTAATCAATAATACATTCAGTGATCTATATTCTCATTTATTTTTTTAAAGGCTTACTACCCAAGCATCTTAACAAGGCTTACATATCATTACCTTGCTAAAATGAAGAATAATTCTTAAATGACAGCAGTAATTGGGTTTGTTTCCTTAAATTCCCTCACTTCTATAATCCCTAGAGATGATTTAATTAAAAAAAAAAAAAGCCACGGAAGCTATTAAAACAATCCTTCCCTCTTGCCTTACTTAAAAAAAAAAGGGGGGGGGGCTGAGTTATCAGGATTTAAACAAAAGTACAAGTAAGAAAATGTAATCTGGTGAAAGAAACAGCTTTGTAAGAGTGAATGTTCAGGAAGGAGTTTTCAATTGGAGAGCAAAACCACTGTATAAATTCATCACTCTTAAGTTTAAAGAAAAGAATACCAGTGGACTTGATTTTAACCAAAATTCAATAGTTTCTAATCAAACAAGGATAACCTCCACTGGTCTGTTTATCAAGGGTGGTTAGATCTCTAACGATTTTTTTTTTAAGATTAGATAACAGGCTGTACTTGTTTCATCACCTGTTTGATCAGAAACTAACGAATTTTGGGTGAATTTGAAATCAGTATATATAGATAAAGATATCTTGTAAGCAACTCTTGGAGTTGGAACTTAAATCTGGCTCTATTTCCCAAGTCAATGCCCTTTCCACTAATGAGAAATTTATCAAAATCGGAGATGCTTTTACTCTTTCCTGAACCCCATTATGAATATACTCATAAATGAGAGCCCTAGTGTTTACAGAATGAATACAGACATCCTACAGTTGAGGAGGGCTACCATACAATCTTCCTAGTAGGTTTAAAGCCATGGATTAGTCACCAAACATTTAAGTTCTCACTATTTTGTAATGGAAATAGAAAGACAAGAACAGTCCCTGCCCTCAAAGAACTTTCATATGTACACACCTTTTTGAACACTATCCCTTTCCACCCATGTCCCCCAACAATGTCCCCAGAGAAGCAACTTAAGATACACGGCTCGGTTCTCTAACTCATTTCAGGACCCAAAGGGCTTAGAGAAGAAACAGAAATGACTATAGAAGAGGAATACTAAGAGTAAGAGGCTATTTGAAAAGTCAAACTTGGTACAGAGCCAATTCAACAACTTGTTCAGGAGTGGGCAATACATTTATTCAGCTCTTCAGAGTGCCAAATGGAGCAACGGTTAAGAAAAATACTTGCTGTCACAAATTACATCAATACTGTTGCTTCTTCAATATTTCAAGGAAATGTGATTTCATTCATGCGTATCCTTTCTCCAACACATATCACAATCCCACTATAACTTAGAGGATGGTCTTCAAGAGTTATTGTGGTGGAAAAATTCATCACTCTACAGGCCACTTGGTGACACATGATTACAGAGAATAAGTTAGTTCCCAATTTCTGTAATTTGAAATTCTTTCTATCATTTATTTAGAACAAGAAACTCATAGGCATACTTTCAAATCTTGTTAATATACAATGCCCATGAGATTGTTACGTTTTCTTAGCCATAGAAGAGATCCAGTGTAAAAAAACAAAAAAACCACAAGTTTGCATCGTAAGGCAAGTAGGCACTGAAATATTCTTTGACAGATGTGAACCTGTTTGAGGTCCCTTTCCCACTGCCTGCAAGAAAAAAAATTAATAGCATAAGCAGATAATGGGCAAGGCTTAGGCACAAGTTCACGTGAAAGCTCTGGGGATTTAGCTCAAATAAGCTAATATGCTATCAAACATCCTCCAGCCAAGAAAAGCATAATAGCACTCTACTGTCTACTACTATTGTGAACTAACTGGTGCAAGCATGTTTGATTCTGAGAGCTACACTTTATTTTTCAATGAAGGGGGTAGGAGCAGATTATCTTTTTTTAAATTTGTTTTTTGCAGAACAATGAGGGTTAAGTGACTTGCCCAGGGTCACACAGTTAGTCAAGTATCAAGTGTCTGAGGCCTAATTTGAACTCAGGTCCTCCCGAATCCAGGGTCGGTGCTCTATCCACTGTGCCACCTATCTGCCCTGCCCCCCTCCCCCCAGCTATACTTTAAAGGGGCAGAGCTATCAAAGATGTGGTCAAGTACCTAGAAACCAGATTATATGAAGAACAGTTTAAGGGCCTAGGGATCTTTAGTCTGAAGAGAAGACGAATTGAGAAGGAAAAAAAAAAAGACAACATTTTCAAGGCTTATATGAAAGAGGTAAAAGATAGTGTCAAGCTCAAATAGAAACAAGGGAAGCACATTGAATTAGAAAACCACAAAGTAATATTATCTATGTTATACTGTATTTATTAATTTTGTTATAAATTTCCCAAATCCATTTTTATCTGGTAGGCCCCCTTATTTAGGGTTGACACCTCTGTTCTGGGTGACAGAAGTAGAAGATAGATAGTAGTTATAATGAAGATGATTAAGGACTCTGATAACTGAAGACACCCAATATCGAAAATGAGGCAAGTAATGGGCTTACTCTTTCATTAGAAATATTTTGATAGAAGTTGGTTGACCATTTATCAAGCAAGGTATAGAAGAGTCCTGCAGTAAGCAAATTTGACTCAATGGGTTTGGGTCCTAAAATTTTGTGAATAATTATCACGAAATATATTTCTAGCCTGACTTTCCACTAGAGCTTCTCAAGAGGAGGCAGTGAATTAGCCGATGAATGTTTTGAAAAGAAAAGTTCTTTTCATGAAAGTGAGAGAACACTTTTCTTTCCCTCTTTTTAGTTTCCCAAGTCTTATTGTTTAAGTAGTTGGAGAATTTATTTTCTGTTGAAAGTTAGATTAACTGAGGTGGAGATAGAAGATAATTAAAGATAACTACAGCTTTTTTAATAGTCAAAGAACAAAAATACCAAGAGTTTCTATATTTTCTTCCCCTCTCCTTTAGCTTTAAGAGATTAAACAAAGAAGATGTCACAAACCACATTTTGCTAAAATTTCCTAGAAGAGATGAGACCCAGACAAGTAGAGAAAAAATTTTACTGAACTAGATGAATGGAAGAGAATGTCAGAGTAACCAAATAAAACCACAATTCTCTAGCATGGAACCCCTTAAGGCTAATGCTAGGGAATAGAACTAATGCTTATCATATAGTTTAGTTCTAAGTCTTCATTATGTGTCCTTGCCCCATAGGACTGCAGATTTAGAGATGGACGAAACCCCAGAGGTCATCTAGTATAATACTTTCATTATACCGGTGAAGAATTGTGGCCCATTAAGGTTAAGTTACTTGCCCAAAGTAATAAGTAGTACAGCCAGGATTCAAACTGAGGTCTTTTCTCTAAATACCATAAAACAGCTCTGTATGCTTGATGAAGTTAAAACATGCAAGCCTAAGCTCTCACACGCTCCTTTTGAGTATTTCAATAATCTTATAGACAAGGTAAGCTGGAGACAAGAAAGAACATCAAAAGATAGCTACCAGGATGACAAGGCTCAAGAGAAATCTGAATGTGGAAGCTTTGTTTTTTATTCCCTTTGAACTTACCTGTTATTTACTTTTGTTTTTTGTAGCTGTTCATCTTGCCTTGCATACCATTCTTCCAACTCTTTTATTGCTTTTTCTTTCCATTCTGCTTCTTGCTTCTGAGAATTAGCATCTTTGGAGAAGGAATACAATAGAAACTTTATACATTATTTATAGTTTTGTTCAAAAGTAACAAATATCAATGCTTTTTAGCCATTAGCTGGGGGGAGGGAGGAGAGAGAAAAGTAACCTGTCTCTATTATTATCTATTCTAAAAACAGCTCTACTTAATACCATTTATTTGTTCTATGACTATAGTCTACACTTAGGGAAGAATGAGAAGGGAAAAGAGGTTTGTTTATGGTTTCTTCATCTTATACCCAGGTCTGTGTAACGAGTTCATGCTAAAAGTTAGGTTTCAGTATTCACTATATGTAATTAGTATAAGGAACAGGAAGCTGGGCTTGGGAGGGGAGTAAGGAGTTAGGAAAGAAAAGTCATCCAAGTTGAATTTTCAATCTTTAATATTTTGATTTGCCAGATCAGATTATAAATTAATGGAGAAATAAATTCCAAAGACAAATACAATTTCTGGATTATAGGTGCCACTGCTCCCTTACATTTCCCAGAGGCAATGTGGTATACCGAATATTGGGCTGGACATCAGAAGACCCGGATTCTTACTTATTAGCCATCTGATTTTGGGTAAAATCAGAACTCCTTCAAGCTTGTTTCCTCATATTAAAAAAAAGGGGGGGGGGCACAGGGAAAGAAATAATGCTTACCCTGCTTACCACTTACCTCACAGGATTTTTGTGAGGCTCAACATATTGTAACAGAAAGAACAGCTAAGAGACCTGGATTCCAGGGAACAAGTCACCATATCTCTGGACACCTATTTCTTTCTTTCTTTCTTTCTTTTTTTTTGCGGGGGAGTGGGGGTTAAGGGACTTGCCCAGGGTCAGCTAGTAAGTGGCAAGTGTCTGAGGCCTGATTTAAACTCGGGTCCTCCTGAAACCAGGGCCGGTGCTTTATCCACTGTGCCACCTAGCTGCCCCCTCCCCCACCTATTTCTTAATCCATAAAAGGAGGGGCTTCAACTAAATGGCTTAAGGTTCCTTTATAGCTCTAACATTCTGTTAGAAATTCTATGTGAAAATACCAGAATAATACAAAGAACAAGAAGAGACAGTAACTGAATATAGCTTATAAATAAAAATAACCACAAAATTATTGGAAATGCCTTAACTTTAAAACAAAAATTTAAATGCTAACTTTTAGGACAACAAAGGAAGGAGCTGGGGCAAGGGCAGATGCTAGGAAAACTAGTAGTAGTAATAGTATGACAATGACAAAGTTGGCAGAACTATTGATGCTTACACTGAAAGGTAACATTAAGCAACTTTATTCTCCCTTCCCATTTTTGCAAGTCTACTTCATGCTTTGCATCACTAAAGGTATAAGTCACATGACTCAAAGTAGTAATAATGCTCCTCATAAAACAGGATCTCCCAAATCATTCTGTAGTTTGAAATTTTGTCAGAGGTAAAAATAACACAGGGAGAACAGGATGTATTCTAGGCACAAGAGAAGTGAGGGTAACAGTACAAAAGATACTAAATAGCAAATATGACAGAAGCTTACCCCCATTCGGAGGCAGAGGAAAGATCCCCAAATAACAACAGATAAACTGAGAGCCTAATTTATTTATTTTTGTTGTTGTTTTTTTTTTAGTGAGGCAATTGGGGTTAAGTGACTTTCCCAGGGTCACACAGCTAGAAAGTGTCAAGTGTCTGAGGCCCGATTTGAACTCAGGTACTCCTGACTCCAGGGCTGGTGCTCTATCCACTGTGCCATCTAGCTGCCCAGAGAGCCTAATTTATTAAAAAACAAAAACCATCCCACTTGGAAATGCTAACCTAGGAAAACCCTTCTGAAAAATAAGGAATTTGGGGTGGGGGGAAGGGAGAACTTAGGGGTTTCCTTTACGACTATTGACTAAAATAATCACAAATAAATTTAATAATTTTATCTTTTGGAGCTGTACCTACATAAACCTTTCTGCATCACTGTTCTCTCTGCTTGAAGTTCCACTACTGCCAGCCTGGAGTTGCAGCGTTGTGTATAAGTCTCCTCTAGGAGGCAGTTAATCAACTATTTTCAGGGGGTTGGGAGAAAGTGGGCAATGGGGTCAACTAATCCTATGACAAATTTCACAACGTAAAGGAGCAAAACCAAATAGCACTACAGAATACACCTGGCGTTCCCTTACATAAACTAATAATGTATGGTGGCAATTTTATTTTCTTTGGGAGCCAGATTCTGAATTGCAAACACCTCATTTGACTTATATAGGGCTCAGAAGCAGAAAATATTTTATTTCTTACTTCAAAAAGTGGTACTGCTCAAATTATAGCCAAGATTTGAACAATTAAACTAAAACTTTTAAATTCAGCTTTGGGTGTTTATTTTAAAATATCATGTAAGGGATTGTTGGTAACTTTGGGCCCCCTCCCCTCTCCATTTCATACTGCTTTTCAAAAAAAAAAAAAATATATATATATATATATATATATATTATAAATGCCACATACTACTTGGACAATTGTCCAGCTTGACTGTGCTTCCTTCTGTGAATTTTAAAAAATTGTTTTGATGGTCCCACATTCTGGCATTACTGTGCTACCCTCTACAATCCAATTAAAAGCATGCAGCTTTTTTTTTTTTAAATGTGGCCAGTATTTTCTCTTTAACATGAAAGCTCTAGATTTTGGTTTTGACATTCCTGGAATTTTTCTCTTGGAAGCTCATTTCAGAAGGTGATCAGTAAACTCTCACTGCAGTTTTCATCTATTTCTTGAACTAGCACTCTGGGTTTTGTTTTTTAGGGGAGAAGGGATACGGGCCAATGAAGGTTAAGTGACTTGCCTAGGGTCACACAGCTAGTAAGTGTCACATGTTCGAGGCTAGATTTTAACTCGGGTCCTCCTGAATCCAAGGCTGGTGCTTTATCCACTGTGCCATCTAGCTGCCCCCTGTTGTTGTATTTTTAAAATTAACAGAGTCCCATGATTCTTAAATTCTCTCTCCCCGACTGGTTTTCCAGTCAGTTGTTTTTGGTATCAGATGTTATATTTACTACTTCTTCCAATCTTTTGACTCTGTTTTAGTAATTTTTTGCTTTCTCAGAAAGTCCTTGACTCCATTCTAATTTTCAAGGAGTCCATTACTTTGATAAGGTTTGCCACTTTTCATTCATTCTCCTTTTACTTCTCTTACCCAAACTCTAATTTCTCTTGCTTCATTTCTTCTAGTCATCATGTAGTCCAGGTGAAAAATTATCTAGAGAAGTTTTGTTAGGTTTTTTTTTTTTTTAAAGGAAGAGGGTTTGTTAAAGTGATAGTAGCAAAGGAAAAGTTTGGAAGTGGTGGTGGAAAGTAAGACATATTCCAACATATCTTTTAAGACCTGTAAGTGTGTGTGCGAGGGAAGAAGGAAGAGAAACAGGAAAGGAGAGAGGGAAGAATAAAGAGGGAGAGAGGAAAGGGTGTGTAGGCAATGAATGCATAACCAGATGTAGTATCTTCTGGGGGATGGCAGGTCTCAGTGAGGACAGCGAGATAGAAGTAGTATGAGAGAAAAAGGCCCAGGATGGAGAGTTTGTTCACTATGGAATGGAAATTTGGGTAAGCACACTGGAAGGGGTGAGAAGAGTTGGAAGAGAACATGGATGGGGTAATGCTGAGGAGCACTGGGAGGAAAGAACAGTAGGTAGGGCTTGGGGAGAAGTTGTTCCTAGATAGCTGATGATGGAGTAATAAGGGATAAGAAGAGAAACAGATGGTAGGAGTTTATTAGCCACAGGGATTGTAGTGGGTGGCAGATGAATAATAATACTTTTTTTAGGCTTCAAATATAACATACTTTTATATCAACAACAGATTGGGTGACTGGTAGATGATTACTAGAATACTATGCTCTCAGGTATATATAAATGGATGGTGCATTCATAAAGTTGTTACAAAAATGTAACTGTTATCACATAGAAACTACAATAGATACAAGAAATTAAAATTTCTTGTGAAATTCAAGGTTAGGTCTATCAAACCTTAATAATGTAATCTATTCTAATTTGCATTTTGTGTCTCTGCCAATTCTGATCATCAACATCGGTAGTAAGGGAAGAATATTTAAAAATAGGGCTAGATCGGGGCAGCTAGGTGGTGCAGTGGATAAAGCACTGGCCCTGGATTCAGGAGTACCAGAGTTCAAATCCAGCCTCAGACACTTGACACTTACTAGCTGTGTTACCCTGGGCAAGTCACTTAACCCCCATTGCCCCGCCGCCGCCGCCGGCCCCCCCCCCCATAGGGCTAGATCTTTTGGCAAGAATGTACTGGCAACTGTTAGCTAGGTCAGCAGTAATAATACTCAGACAAAAGTTTGGGGGATAAGAATAGAAATGGGACAAGGGAAGAAATAAAACAGGCACCACAGTGATTAAACATTAATAACGGAGTGAAGAATCCAATGCAAAAATCACTCATTACAATCCTTTCCCTCTTGAGCCTTCTATGTCTTCCTGGCTCTGACATAAGAGCAATAATTTGAAAAAATTCCTCTTCTTTTATCTTCCCATTAATTTTTGGAAAAGACTGAAAATAATCAAAGGGAAGCTTTCCTCAAATGTGAGCCAAACAAAACCACCTCAAATATTCTGGCATAAAAGGAACAGGCAGAATGAGACTAATCTACTCAGAGCTAGAATATCTGAAGAGCCTTTGTGTTCCCGATTTAACCCTTACAAAAGAGAATTGTGTGCACTAAATGTGCATTAAGACTTTAGAGCAAACTACATACTTCAGAACACTTTCTCATGTGCCTCTCCTTTCCCATCTCACTGTCTTCAATAGAGCAAAGCCAGATACTTGTTATATAAAATTATATATTGCCCTCCCAATGGGTGAGTATATCAAGCTAAAGACAAGAGTCAAACAAGATTCTAAATGCTAAAACAAAAAAAAAAACTAATGTATAAGGCTAGATGTAGAGTATTACATAAACTTGAACTAAATAAGAGGAAAATTACGTTAATTTTGCTAAAGTAAACTTTGAAAAGAATTACAAAAGGATTACCAAGGACTTCCAGACGTTTCATTTGTTCTTCTCTCCATTTCCGGATACTCTCTGGTTCTGACTGTAATCGATCCACTTGTGAAATAGCTGCATAACTATCAGTTGGACCATTACTCTCCTTCACACACACACACACACACACACACACACAAAAAACCAGAGAGATTATGTCAATGGAATTAGTTCAAATTTAAATGACTTTGTCCCACACATTTTAGTGCTGACACTTAAGAATAACAACAAAGTGCAGACCACTGATAGAAGTAGACAATGGCCATTATTTTAGTATAAGCCATATTAAAGAAGAGAAATCTTAACAAAGTTGTTAATTCCAGAATGCAGCAGTATAAAGGCATATCTGAGAAACAGAAAAGAGGCAGGGGCTTCCTTTCAGTGGCCCGAATTTATTTAAGTTATTAATAACTAATTAGCCAAAAATATCTGAGTAGCCAGAAAGACCTAAGGATTGGTCAATGTTGAGAAAAACATAGGTTTGTAGGAATTAAATGCAAGAAACTACAGAATGGGTAAATATAATTCAAAGAGATTCTTATGAATTCTTTTAAGTACCACATTAAAGAATAGTCAGGTACAGGAAAAGAAAACAGCAAAGCCATTAAATAAACACCATATAACTCAGTCAATTTTAGCCACATTTCAGACTTGTGTCATATACATAACCTGTCTTCTAAATAAATAAATATATTATAGGGTCATTGATTTTGAGCAAGAAGGGACCTGAGAAGTCACAGAATTTAAGAGTTGGCAGGATTTGGCAGTCCAACCTAGCACAAAATATAACATTACCAACAAGTGGTCACACAACTTCTACTTAAAGACCTCAAGGGATGGAGTACCCACCACGCTTGATCAAGACCAATCCACTTCTGGCCAGCTCTAATTATTATTAGAAGTTTGATTTCTAGTATACTTGTTCTTCCTTTGGATTAAGTATGGAGATATTGATAGGTATTTTTCTCTTTGAGGGACAGTGTGGTACAGTGGAAAGAGTCCTTGTCTTGGAACCTGGATTTGGATCAAACGACCACAATGATACGATAAAATGGCCCCAATAATCAACTGTTTCTATTCTTTTACAGAAACATGATAGTAAAGGCTCCTTTTGTAAGCAGTGTATTTGTGACCTCAATTATTGAGGATCGCAATGTCCTCAAGTTTCCCTACAATATGAACAGGTGGAAAGACTGAAAAGGATCATTATTAACAGGAAAATATAAAAGAGACCCTTAAGAGATTAGACTCCCAACATCTCAAGACAGTACATGGAAGTGAGACTGGCCCATATCTAAGACACCAGAGCAGAACGTGTAATACAGCAGTTTTCAGTATGGCTGACTTTTAAGAAGTCATGTTTCCACTGAAAGGCCAAAAGCTTCATGAATGTAATAAAAGACATTTATTCAAATACAAGTAGCAAACATTTTTAAATAGGTTCACAGAAGTCTTAAGAAAGAAGGTAACAGAGAATGAACATTAACTAAAGAACCATAATTCCAAGAGCTAACAGTATTTATGGAAAAGGTACAAGTATAATAAATACTTTTCTAAAAGGGGGCAGAGAGGGAAGAAGTAAAGTTTACTTCAGAACATTTTTTCCTTTTTGTTAAATAAAAACCATACACTTTTACAATTTGTATTCCCAAATTATACTAATTCCTTTACTACCTTTCATTTAAATGTCATTAACACGGACAGCTAGGTGGCACAGTGGATAGAGCACTGGCCCTGGATTCAGGAGTACCTGAGTTCAAATCCGGCCTCAGACACTTAACACTTACTGGCTGTGTGACCCTGGGCAAGTCACTTAACTTGCCTCACTTAAAAAAATTTTTAAATAAATGTCATTAACAGTTTAATTTCCTGTTTTATGGGGATAATTTCATCTGGGTATATTTAAAATGCTCAATCTTCAATAGAAAATGAAGAGAATCAATACTATCATCAAAATGTACACTTTCATTGTCCTTTTTGTTTCTGAGAAATACAACAAGTTCTATTTTGGTTTTTTTTTGGTCATTTCAACTTATTGTTTTTAAAAGGAGAATTTTGCTGCATTAAGTCTTCTCTGGCTTCACAACCCTACCAACTAGAGAGTACTCTGAAATGAAGGAATTAGTAATACCCATTACATTTTGAATGTTCCTGGGATAGAGCTTCAGTTGTTCCTAACTAATGATACTTAAATTATTGTCTTCTGTAAATTTATATATTACTACCAGTTAGTGAAAATGGGCAACCAAACAGATATAATATTTTTAGATACACTTGTTTTAGATAATTTGATAAAGGTAAATAGATGGAGGGAGAAGGAAACAGAATATCTTCCCTTTGATCACTGACAGGACAAGGCAAAGAAAAAAAATGAGTTAAGTCAGTAGACATATCCCCTGCAAAAATAACAGGCACTGAATTGTCTTAACCAATAATTTTTTTCCCTCTCATTCTGCTGTATATTCTCCCCTTGGACTTATAAGCAGAAAAGAAATCAAGATCTGGTTCCAGCCCTCTCATTTTATAGACAAAAATATTAAGGCCCACTAGAAATTGTGTCTTATCTAAAACCAACAAAGCTAATTAGTGGCAGATCCAGGACAGAATCCTAAGCCTCATCCTTTCCCCTTTATAAATACTTGTAAACTTTAAAATGCTGTATGCTCTCAAAATTGGTCCATTGTTAATGTGCTATTCACTTCTAAGCAACTCAGAAAAAGCAAGTTAACAAAAGAAACAGAGTGCACTAAGCTTCTATTGCAATAGATTTGAGGCCATTTAAACTTTGTTACCTGGTAGTATTCTCCATTCATCACTCCATCAATACCATCTGTAAGACACAAGATTATGGTCATCAGGAGTCACAAGGAATAAATGAATTCAGTTTGTAACCAAACACGAGATAGCATAATAAAAGGCTCACGAAATTATGAACTTGTGGAAAGGGAAATGAATTATATAAAACTATCTATATAAAAGAAATCCACAAGCACTTACCTAAGAAATGCTAAACTGAAACCTCCAAACTCAACAACACAGTGCTTCTACCGAGGATTTAGGAAGTGGGGAGGGTGGGGAGAAAATGAAAGATAGCGCTCCAGATGCTCTATCAAGTTCAACAGTAAAACTAGTCTCTAAACCTGCAGACTCTTTCCCCTTAATTCATCTTTCATCCCATATTAGAATGTGTATGTACAAGATGCCACTCTTCTGCTGGTTCCCTCATGACTACTGAATAAAGTCTAAACTTCTGGGCCTTACACTGCAGACCCTCTTTAACGGCTTCATCTTTTTCACCTGACTCCTTAGGTACTCCATTACCCAAAATGGACTCACTAAACCTCTGGTACCTAAAGAACACTTCTGTACTTCTAATTCTTTGCTCCATCTTTGCTCTAGGCTTAGAGCATAAAGACCAACTCCATCTGCCTCCTTTGCAGCCTCTCTCTACCTTTAAAAAATCCAACCCATCCTTCAAAGTTCAGCTCCAATTCTGCTAATCTCCGCAAAGCCTTCTGTGATGTTCTCTCTTATCTTATTGAGTGGGATATGGTAGACTTGAGTCAGTTCAGACTCTGAGGCTGGGGTCTGGAAAGTACCCAGCCCCCAGTCCCTGTTATTGTTCAACCATTCTGTCGATATTCCATCCTGTTGCTAAAACATACCTCTTCCCCCCTTGTTCTGTGGCCAAGCAGGAGAGCTGTCTCCTGTTAGCACAGACCCACCCTGATACTCTCTCTCCCTTCTTGCATTCCTAAGCTCTAGCTCCTGGTACCATCTCTCCCTTCTTCCCCCTTGCTCCCTTCTTACACGGGTGGATTATGTCACCTTTTCTCCCTCCCCTCCCCTCTAGCTCTCAAACCCAGCTGAGCATACCTCCATACCATGATCACATGCTGAACATGCATGCTGGGTGAGACAGAACTGGATGTTAGATTGTGAGCTCACCCTGTGCATGAGGGGACTGCCCCCTCAAACTTCCATAAAAACCCAGCTCATGAGCTTATCAGCACGCTCCTCACCTCTTACATGGTGTTGGCCATTCTCATGAGAATGAAATAAATCTGTCTCTGCTTGACTTGGCGGTCTCCTCGAATTATTTGGGTAAACTGAGGCAATTATCCCATACATTACAGAGAAGCAATCTTTTCCTGACTTTCAATCGTAACCCATTGTAACTCTAATGGTCTTATTCCATTTTGCAGAATACAGTAATTTATTCTTGTTACTAAGTTAGTACATTTTCCATTTTAAAATCAATACAGACCTTCCCATTCAATGGAAGGTCACAGAAGATCCTAATTCTCCCATATACCACCATAGCAAATAGCTAAAAAGGATACCAGAAAGACCTATCAAGAAAACCAAAGAAAAATAGAAGTAAGCATCACTCCAAAAATATGTAACCCAAAGTCTGTAGAAGTGGGGAAAGGGTTGATTATACAAAGAGCACAAGGCCTATCCTAGAGCCTGGGTAGGCTCATGCTACAAGGGGATTGGAAACCAACAATGAGCTCTGGTAATTGGGGCTAAAACCCTGATGTCTTTGAACAGAATTGGGAGACAGAACAAATCCTGTTAGGTCACTGTGTAGGGAAGGAGACAAAGGCATCAACTGAATGCTTCTCTAAGTACGGCAGGAAGGGCAGTCTCCAACATCTAACTGAGGGTTGCCAACACCACAGCAGGCGATGAAACCAACTCCCAACTGGCAATTGTACAAGGACAAAGATGCAAGCACAGTCCAAGGCTACCAAGCACATTAGACCTCCAGAACCAGAACAGAAATAAGGGACTGAGATGGGTGTTAGGGCTTACTAGCTACCCAATTTAGATCAGGAACAACAGACCTACCCAAATTAACCAAAAATGCCAGAGGTGAGGGGCAGCTAGATGGCTCAGTGGTTAAAGCACCGGCCCTGGATTCAGGAGGACCTGAGTTCAAATCCGGCCTCAGACACTTGACACTTACTAGCTGTGTGACTCTGGGCAAGTCACTTAACCCCAATTGCCTCACTAAAAAAAAAAAAATATGCCAGAGGTTGAAGCCTGGCTCTGGAATAAAGTCTCAAACCAGGTCGTGAGGCTAGGAATAGAAGTTCATAAAGAGAATACTTCCACATAAACTAGGGAGAGAGCATCAGGGAAAACAAGTGTTTTAGCCATAATGATTATAAGAATATGTGGAAGTACTGAAGAGATTAAAGAATGAAAATAGAATCTAAATAAGAATTGTGGAAGAAAACGATTGGAAGAATAAGTTAGAACGAAAGGTGAAAAACTTTATTCAAGTAGTGAATTCTACAAAAAAAATAGAAAATGTAAGGTAGATATTAAATGTAAGACTACTAGGACTCTGAAAACTGTGATAAAAACAAACAAAAACCCAACCCTGGACACTATATTTTAAGAAATCATAAAACCAAACTGTAAAAATCTGTTCAAACCAGAGGTCAAAGTGAAAAGATAATCCGTTTCCCTTTCCAAAGTGGCAAGACTTATACTTTATACTTATCACTTTGGCAGAGAGAGAACAGATTGGAGAGGTGAGAGACAAAGTACTGTCGCTGGAAAGAAATCCCCAGGAATGTCATAGCTGAAATCAAGCGCATTCAAGTAAAAAATGAATAAATAAATTACTGTGGGGAAGCAGAAAACAAGAGTTAAAGTACCAAGCAACCAAAATTGCTTAACACAAAGAGATAAAGGGATTCATGCACAAAAGTATTATAGCAACTGGAAGTACAGTGAATTTCTATGAACGGGAGAATGGCTGAACAAATTGTGAATATAATGGAGTGCTAACTGTGCTATAAGAAATAGTGAAAAGGACAGTCAGAGAAACCTCAAAGGACTTGTATGAATGTCTGAAGAGATAAGAGAATAAGAACAATTTCATCATCCAGCAATTACTATGTGTCAGGCATGCGCCAAAATCCGTAGATTAAAAGAAAAGGAGAAGGATGGTGCATTCCATGGAGATCTGGTAATTAAGAGATCATTGATAATTTTTGAGAGAGCATTTTTGTTTGAATGAAGTAAGACAGCAGAAGGTTTAAAATCTAGTGTAAAAAGTGAAAGTGGAAGCACCTATTATTATGGCTCTCTCAAGAAGGTTAGCTAAAATATGAAAAAAAGGTTTGGCAAGACCTCACATGTATAATCAAAATCAAAATAAAATGCTTGCCTACTCAAGGAAGGAGGAGGGAGAAAACTTGAAACTCAATTTTAAAAATGATTATTTCTGAATTACATGTAAAAGGATTTTTAATAATTATTATTAACAAAATAACTAAAAATACTTTTTTAAAAAGTTTAGCCCAGAAGGGAACAAGAGATATAAAGTGATCGTTAGTGAGAATGGCTGGATCCAGTGAGGTTTTCTTTAATGATGGGAGTGGAAATAGAAGATTTGGACATGTTTATAGGCAGCTGGAAAAGGAGCAAGTAGGACAGGGAGATTAGACAAAGACTATGGATGATAGAGGGGACAATCTGCTGGAGGAAAAAGAGGGCAAATGATCAAGGATGCAAGTTGAGGGGCTATCCTTGGTGAGGAAAAGGGCCATCATCAATTGATACAAGAATGAAGGACACAGTAGGAGATGTCTGAGTGATATAATAGCTAACATTTACATAATGCTTTCTATGTCCGTGGCACTGTGCGGTGTTTTACAATTATTTCATTTGATCCTCTAAACAACCCTGGGAGTAGGTGCTATTATTATCACCCTTACTTTACAGATAAGGAAACTGAAGCAATAAGAAGTGACTTGACCAGGGTCACAGAGCTAGTTAGCATCTGAGACTGTTTTTGAACTCGCATCATCCTGAATCCAGGCCCATAATTCTGTCCATTGTGCCATCTAGTTGAGATTAAGGAAAAGGCACAAGTAGGAGCTCTGGCTGAATGTCTCAATTTTTTTTAGTGAAGTATGGAGAGGTATAATTTATGATGACTAACACAACTCTAAAATAATAAGAAATGTGAAAGACTTAAAAAATTATTATTAACTCAATAACCAATCAGGACTCCAGGAGAGTAGTGATCAATCATGCTTCTCCCATCATCTTCTATAGCTTTCCAATAATGGGATAGGTGAGAATAAGAACTTTATTATCCAGTTAAACTTTTTAAAAAAACATTTACTATGTGCCAGGCACTGTGCCAAAAGCTACAGATAAAAGGCAAAAAAACCCCATAGTTCTTGCTTTGAAAAAGTTTGCATTCTAAAATGGGACACAACATGCAAATAACTGTGTACAGACAAGATGGAAGGTGGTGGGTGCCTTTTATAAGAGTACTTATTATTTCACTCATCCTGCCCCACTGCATCCTCTCCTATATCCCAGGAGATGGCCCTTCTCCTCCCCAAGGCCAACTGGCAACTTGAACCCTAGATCATTTGCCCTCATTTTCCTCCAGCAGATTGTTCTCTATCATCCCCATTGTTTATTTAATCTTTAACCCCCCAGTTGGCTCCTTTCCCCCTATCTTCTCTTCCTACCCAACTCTCCTCCTGGGAGAGGACAATAGAGATGTAGAATGAGACAAATATTTCCTTTCCTCCCCCCTCCTTTTTCTTTTGGGGGGCAATGAGGGTTGAGTGACTTGCCCAGGGTCACACAGCTAGTAACACAGCTAGTGTCGAGCGTTTGAGGCACATTTGAACTCAGGTCCTCCTGAATCCAGGGCTGGTGCTTTATCCACTGCGCCCCCTAGCTGCCAGAGACAAATATTTTCAAACATGGACAATGCATAGATTTGTTTTGTTTGACTATATTTATTGGTTTTAAAGGAGCTTCTTTTAATTTTTTTGAAGTGGAGAGTTATAGTTTGCCAGTAATAGTGCCTAAAAAAAATTCCCAGAAGAGAGTAGAGGTTAGGAATGGCACAACCGAAGTAGTGTTGGAATTATCACCTTAGATTTAATATATACTCAAAATCCAAGCTGTAGGTAATATTTATCATGACAAAAAATGTTCACATTTGTAAAATTAATGCAAAGGAGACACATTACATATTTATAATTGTATCATATTCATTCAGTGATGTAAAACTATTCTTATTTCAAAGATGGAATCAGGGAACCAGTCACAGGGAAAAAAGGAGGGAGAGATATTGCTAAATGTTTTCAACACATATGTCAGCCTAATGTTGCTCTAAGGGTAATGAAACTACATACTTACCTACTTCTCTGGGCTTTAACTCCTTGCTTTCCATGTAAAACTTATGCAAACAACTCTAAGAAAGCTACTCAGCTTAACAATAAAAGCTGATTTAATAATTTACAAGGTAAGATATGCTTATTGGGTTCCTTCAAATATTTTTGCAGTTCTAACTACAATATACAAAAAAAATGGAGGAGGGCAAATAGAGCAATTTCTGTCACTAAATTTGGGAGCCTTCCTTAAGATCAGATTTAACATTTAAGCAATTGTTTAAAAGCTTGGAAAAATCTTTGTCAAATGATGGGGCCAGATTGTAAGGGGTTGAGAGGTGTGGCAGGTGAATAAAATACATTTAAAAAAATATTTTATTCTGTTTATTATCACTACTACTATTTGTGTGTGTTTGCGGTGTGTGTGTGTGTGTGAATAAAATACATTATTCACAACACCACGAGGTAGGGCACTGTATTGTCTCCAGTTTACAAAAGGGGAAACACTAAGATGTGAAATGACCTGTTCATGATCACTTAGGTAATATGGAACTGCCTTCCCTGATGTATTTGCCTTTACAAGTGAATATTTTTGGTTTCCTCTAATAAGAGGCTCAGTATCATGGCAGGTAAACCCGAGTCCTCAAAAGCTATGCTCAAATTCTGCTAGCTTCTACCAAGAGAGAAAGGCTTAGAGTACTCTCTGACAATGGATAAGCCAGGCATGTACGAGCCAACTACTGCTAAAAGCCTCATTACGAGTAGCATGGCCACTAGGTAATTTTCTTTTCTCACGGTGACTTGTCAGACAAAAATACAAAATGGTCATCATACACTATGCAGCCTCCACTGTTAAAGGTTGAATTATTCGAAAAAACAGGCAGAGGATGTGAAGATTGGCAATTCTTAGATGTTGTTCAAACACTAATTTGCTGTTAATGATTTAAATATAAAGTCTTTCAAATGACTATCAAACTAATAAGCATTTATTAAGCACCTACCCTATAAGATACTGTGCTGGAGGTACTGTGGATCCAAACAAAAGTTTAATAGTCCCTGCTGTCTAGGAAATCGTGGTCTAGCTAGGAGAGTCAAGATGTGCATATGTGTGTGTATGTATATATGTTCTCTCTCTCTCACACACACACACGCACACACACAGGAGAGATACAAGGTTTTGGTGGGACAAAACACTGGGGGGGAGGGTATCAATTAGAATAAAGTGGTGCTTGAATTAAGGTCTGAAAAAAGTAGGGATACTAAGAGGCAGGAGTGTCAGTGCAAAATCACCAAGATGGGAGACTAAGTGCCAAGTATAAGAAATAGTAAGAAGGTCAGTATGGTATGAAGAGAAGTAATAAAGTCTGCGGTAGGATGGAGTGAAATTGTGAAGGACTAAATATCAAGCAAAGGGGTTGTTATTTAATCCTATGTGTAATAGGGAGCCGATGGAGTTTAGTGAATAGAAAAATGCAGTCAGACTTGCCTTCAAGAAAATCACTTTAGCAGCTAGGAGGAAAGAAAGACTGGTAAGATAGAAACTTGAAGTAGGGAAGCTGTTAGAATAATTTAGGTGAGAGGTGATAAGGGCCTGAAATATGGGGTAGATGTGAATAGGACAGGTATAAGCTATTGTAGAAGTATAAAGAATAAGATCTGGCAAAAGACTTGGATATGTGGAGTAAAGAGTGAAGATTTGAAGATGTCTACTAAGTTGATATACCATAAGAAGAATTAACCAACTTGATACTCTCCTGATACCTTAAGGGCTCTTAATATTAAGTTGATGAACTTGTTTCTTTTTAATTTTTACTTTCAGTTCTGAATTTTATCTCTTTTGTCCCTCCCCCACCCACTCAGAAGGCAAAACATAAGATATCCCATACATGCATGCATGTAGTCATGGAAAACATTTCCGCATTAGTCATATTGTAAAAGAAAAAAGCAAGAAAAATTAAAAATGAAACAACATAGGATTTAATCTTCACTCCCAGTTCCTCAGTTCTCTCCAGAGGAAGATGTCATTTTTCATCAAAAGTTCCTTGGGACAGTGATGGATCACTGTACTGATCATTGTAGCCAAAGCTGTCAGTTATTTTTACAATATTGCTGTTACTGTGCAAGTGTTCTGCTTCACTGCACTTTGCATCAGCTCAGAGAAATTTTATCATGTTTTTCTAAAACCATCTGCTTCATCATTTCTTCTAGCACATGAGAATTACATCCATCACAATCAAATACTACAACCTGTTCAGCCATTCTCCAATTGATGGGCATCCCCTTAATTTCCAATTCTTTGCCACTACAAAATGGGTCCTTTCCCTTTGATCACTTTGGGATATAGAACCTACTAGTGATATTGCTGGGTCAAAGAGTATGAACAATTTTATAGCCCTCTGGTCATATTTCTCAATTGTTCTCCAAAATGGTTGGCCAAGTTCATGACTCCATCAACACTGGATCACGAATTTGTTTATTTTGATAAATGTATTTCAATATAATTGGTTTAATTTGTAATTCTGTGATTTTGTTCTATGCATTTAAAAAGAGTTCCATAAGCTTCACCAGACTGCCAGCGTGTGTGTTGTGCAACACACATGATAAAACATGAAAAAAGATATGGTCACAATGCACAGGCATCACGTGGAAGGTGTTAAAAAAATTAAATATAGTTTTCATACCCATCTTCCTACAAGATAATAAACAGGTCAGAGACATCAATAATATCTCCTATAATTTGTTCACCCAGATCAGAGAAAGCTATTTCTGCCTCTCCTACCAGAAGTAGCTATCTCACAGAAACCAGATCAGAGAATGGATAGGGTAAACATAGTAACAATTTATTTTGTCCCAAGAACGAGCCATGATCATGTGGAGACCCTTCCGAAAAAGGCAAAAAAGGCTCAAGGACTCCCTCTTTCTGAGGGTATATAAGGTGGGTTTTTTTGTCCTTGGGTTACAGAGTGTTATCAGTTTCAACAGTATGATACAGAAGCAAAGGCAGTTTAACAATTTCAGTTATAACAAGTATGGAGGAAATACTGAAGCACCATAAGATTAGAGGATTCCCAAAAAAGCATTTGGCAAGGATGACGCCCAGATTTCCCCATAAGATAGGGACTTGTTATCCTGAGAAAAGAAGTCACCAGGTAGGGACTTTTATCTATCTGCTAGCTATCTGGGTTCAGTATGGAGTTCAGTTGAAGGGCAATTTGCTCCTATTAACCTGGGGTTTCATAAAAAATACTTCTGGATAATAAGGCATCTCCATCAAATCCAGGTGATCCATATTCATATTAACAAAGGAAAACCCAGCTCAATGAGATCAGAGTTCCAAAGTATTTTGAACACAGTCACAGTACTTTGTATGACAAATAATGCATTCCACATGCTCTGTATTTGCCCCATAAAAGCATCTCCTTTAATTTTGGCCTAAAGTTTTTTTAGAGTCTTCCTTCCTTCTCCTCTCCCTGTCCACATGAGGAGTCACCCTTAAATGTGGATGCTCTGTCCAAAGGAATATCATTTAAACCTCATAAGATATCTCGGAGTTTGGGATGGGGGGGGGGCTAGATTTTTTTTTCCTTCACCACTTATTTATTCTATCTTTCTTTCTCCCCCCAAAAACTGGGACAATTAACACTTTTGTCTCATGTAGTTTTTCATTTATGATTTCCTGAAACATGGCTCTTAAAAACCAGGCTTTGATAGAGTCCAGGGGATTCAAATGGAGCTACTTGATTAAGCCTTTAAACCCAAATCACTCTGGCTCTCACAGATTAGCCAATAGGTCCTAGCTCAAGCCTCACCAGCTCCAGGTTTGAGTTTTGATGGCTCAGAGTGAGTATAAATAGCAGTCGTTTCTATTCTGGTCAGAAACCCTGAGGGCTCTCCCCTCCTAGAAGGATTCTTTAAAGAAGGCAAACTAGGCCATTTTTTGCCTCAATTCTTACCAAACCTGTAATCACTGAATGGGTGTTGCCTCAGCAATTGAAAACAGGGAAAGACCTTAGTTTAAAAAGGTCAGGGTATCCTCCAGCATTAGCCCTGCCTGACCTATGTCTTGCCACAGGACTCTAAATGACTCTGGAGGAGAGAGAAGTGAGGATGATGACTCCACACAGCCCAGTCTCACTTAAATATAGTTTACTTCCAAGTCAAGACATTCAGCTTCTGAGGTCATTGGTCCTTTTTGAGAAAGGGGGACAAACAACAAGGTTTAACATTTTTAAAGGTATTTCCCTAGTTCTAGTCTTTTGGTTTTATCCATACTCTAAAATTATAACAGATTATAGCATCAATTGACCTTCATCTTTCTAAACTGAGTCCATCTATTTAGTAATCCATTTGAAAGCATGAAAATTATTACCAGAAAGACGTTAGGTGATTTTTGGGGGTGGGGCAACTTTATCCCAAATCTTAAACTCAAGAAAACTGCATTTCATTAAAAAACTCAAGGTCAAAAGTTGAATCAAATAAGTATTATCGCTTAGTCTTAGAGACTATTCAGAATTTAACTGGCTGATTTTACCACCTCTTATAGGGAAAAAAAGCAGCAAACCAGAACAATTCTAAAAGGAATCCACCCTTTTTTGTTTACTACAAGTATTTCAGGAAAGACTTTTCTGTGAATAAAGATGACAGAAGTTCAGGAAAGAAAAAAAAAATATATATATATATATATGCAGTTTTGTGATGCAGATTTATCTTTATTATATAAGCAAATTCACATTAACATATTGAAGAATAACTTTTTTAGGATCATGAATATACTTCTGGGAATATTAAAATGAAGAATGAAACAGACTAAGGTTTAAAAGGAATTTAAATTCTTAGAGCACCACCATCACTGTTATCCCTGAGCTGTTCAACTTTCTCACTTGATACAACTCAAACCAATTTCTTCTAGGTAGTTTTTTTTTCAAAAAGGTAGAAGTTAACAAAACCTATCCTTCAAATACTTATTAAAGATCACTCTTCTGCTTCTTTGTTCTTGACTAAAGATATCAACCCAAAAGTTCCCATTTCTCAAACCATAATTGGAAACTCGTTTTGCTGAACCTTCTTCCAATTCTGCCTTTTAAAAAAATTCAAACTGGAAATTTGGTTCAGCTCTTATGTTACATTCTCATTAATACTTCCCAATAATGAATGCTCACTCGTCTAACACCATCAACAGCATACCAGACTTTTCGCAGCACTCCAATACATGCTGAACCATCTAGTAAAAATGTAGTATCCCATTTACATGAAAGCCTGAAATCATATTTTGAGCTATTTACTAAGTAGTGAGGATGATCTGTACTGATCCATCAACATAATCTTAGTTCCTCTTATAATTAGACAAGAACACATTTGGGAAAGCTTGTCAAGGTGGAGATGCTGTGGCTGTGGAACAGATTATCCCAACCTCACAGAAACCAACAGGAACTTCGCCCTTAAAAGCACTGTGTTCTAACAACATACACTAATTATCAGACACCATGATATGAAATTCTTCATAGGTTAGCTCTGAGACCCCAACAAACAAGGCAATCAATAAACACAGTTTAAGGTTCTACAAGTGACAGACATCTTCTGCCTTCTTCCAACTACTCAGCCTTCACGATTTTCCATTACCTTTACCTAGGGTAGCCCAAAGTACTGGATCAGGAGTCACATGTTTGAATCCAAGTTGTATCTTACTGCTTGTGCAGCCTTGCATTAATTGCAATCACTTAGTCTCTTTGAGCCTTAGTTTCCTAGGTTCGAATGGATGACTTCTAAGATCCCTTCCAGAACAATAATATATTGAAAGGAGGCCTTCCTTCAAATCAGAGGAGAAACTTCTCAAATCAATAATCTCTATTTCCTCATTTTGGCACTTACTCTGCTAGTGCAGTCTCACTGTGGAGGATGAGAAATAGGGAAGAGGGTGTGTGTGTGTGTGTGTGTGTGTGTGTGTGTGTGTGTGTGTGTGTGTGTGTGTGTGTGTGTGTGTGTGTGTGAGTGAGAGAGAGAGAGAAGGGTCAGTGGGGTCAGTTAGTTCAAGGGTTTTGGAAGTGTTTTTTTTAATAACTTTTTTTTGGTTCCTGGGTATTCTAGACCATGAAGACAATGGAAGTTACTTTATCTTTGGGACACAATTTCTGTTTTGTAAAGGTCTGGTCCTCCATCATGTTTGTTCCTGTGCCCCAGAAGTCATTGGCACTTACTCTATCTTCTATCATTCAACTCTGCTAACTTAATTTTTTCATCAACGTCCTTTAATTCTGTTGACCAAAACTAACCTCTCCCTAAGATAACATACCTTCCCAGTCATTTCCTGCCCTTTTCCTTTTGGAAAAAGGAATAATCCTTATCTAGTTTTTCTGTGGTTCAGTTGTTTTTCAGTTGTGTCTAACTCTTTGTAATCCCATTTGGTGTTTTCTTGATAAAGATACTGTTTACCATTTCCTTTTCCAGCTCATTTTACAAAAAAGGAAACTGAGGCAAACAAGGTGAAGTGATTTGCCCAGGGTCATACTGCTACTGTCTGAGGCCAAATATGAATTCAGGAAGATTTCCTGACTCCTGGTCCAGTAGCACCCTATCCACTTAGACACCTAGTTGCCCATCTACTTCTTCAACCAATACCAATTAAGAGTATTAACCAGGGCAGCTAGGTGGCGCAGTGGATAGAGCACCAGCCCTGGAGTCAGGAGGACCTGAGTTCAAATCAGACCTCAGACACTTAACACTTACTAGCTGTGTGACCTTGGGCAAGTCACTTAACCCCAATTGCCTCACCAAGGGAAAAAAAAAAGAGTATTAATCAAGTCTTAGCACACATCCCTCTGCTCTTCACAAAGCTTCTTTTTCTTTTCTCTCCCACCCCGCCCCCCACTCTTTTTCTTTTAAAAGCTGTTCAAGCAACACTTCCAACAGAAATTACTAACCTGGGGTGTGTTAACTTGTTTGGTTTTTCTTAAAATGATAATTATATTTCAATTTAATTGTTTTCCTTTGCAATCCTCTGTATTTAATTTTATGCTTTTAAGAATTCATTGAAAAAAGGTTCATACATTTCACCAAAAGGGTACATAAAAAGGCTAAGAAATCCATTCTACCTAGATCCTTTCAGTCCCCCCAGCTACCAGTACTACCTACACCCCTAAAATTCACTGCATATTTATTTTGTATATATTTATGTATATGACCCCCCTGGTATAATTTAAACTCAAGCGCAAGGACCTTTTCATTTTTGTCACTGAAATCCCAGCACTCTAATCTGACAACACAGAGTACTTAATAATTATCTTTAATTGAGAAGAGTCAAGTGATCCATTAACTTTTCAACCCACTGCAATCTGGCTTCCAACCTCCCTACTTACCTACTCTCCAAAAACTAAACTCTGCATCTGCCCTCCAACAGTTAACAGCCATCACTTACTTGCTAAATTTGGTAGCCTTTTCTTAGTCCTCATCCTCCTTGACCTCCCTGCAGATTAAAGCAGTCAACCCATCCTTCTCTTTTAGCTTCCACTGCCCTCTCCTGGTTCTCTGCCTACTCATCCAAGTAATCCTCAGTATCCTTTGCTGGATCATCATCATTTACACCTAGTCTTCTCAGCACGAATGCTCCCCAGCGCTTTGTCCTGGACCCTCCTCTGGGCCTATATTCCAGCCCCTGGAAGTGTCATTAGCCTGTAAGGGTTCAAAGGTAATTTCTGTGCGAGTGACTCCGAAATCTACATATCCTAGATATCCTGAAGGCCTATCACGCAATGTTAGTTACCTAATAGATCTCCAAAATAGAGTTCTTAACTTCCTTATTTCTTTTGAAGGTATCACGGTTCTCTCACGAGCCCAAGACAAACTTCAGACTCATCCTCAAGTTGCCTGGCTCCTTAACCCCATCCAGTCAGTTATCAAGTTGTATCTGTTCTCTGCCCCTCATCATTCGGATGCTCATTACCTTTTACATTTGGGGGTGGGGAGAGGAAATGGAATTATGATGTCATTGGTATTTGGAGCTTCTGGTAAAGAAACTTCCTTGAAAAGATGGCTGTCCTGCTTTCAGGCTCTGGAATCTCCAATCAGTCCTTCAGATAACTGCCAAAATTAAGTTTTCCAAAGAAAAAGATTTTTTATCATGTTACTCCCCCTGCTCAAAACGGTTCAATTGCTCCTTGCATCTCAGGTAAAACACAAACTCCTCATTTTGATATTTAAGGCCCACTACAACCCTGTCCTAACCTACTTGCTCTTTTCTGAACTCAACATTCCATCTCCTGCCTTCATGCATTTTCAGTTTTTCCATGTTTAGGATGTACTTTCTATTTATTCCTCTCTCTCAAAAGCTAATTTTCCTCCAAGTTTCAGCATAGGTGGGTCTCACACAAATTACAGTACTTTATTTATCCACTTACAAGCTTCAATCCCCAGTAGAAAGCAAATTTCCTGTCAGTTTTTAACTTTTTAACCCCAAAACCTACCATACAGCCTTGTTAGCCTAGAACATCACTCCGCTTCCCTAGCTCCCTACTCCCATTGGCGAATTCTTCCTGGGACTTCCAGTCTGGGAATAGACCAGATTGGCTATACTTGATTTCCCTCCTTCATTTGCTTCTGACTGAGGTTTTGACATCATACCCAAACTCAGCTATTTTTCCTCTTCACATTCCCTCTCCGCTTTGTCTTCTCCCATGAAAATGTAAGATCTTTGAGAACAGTGACTGTCTTTTTGCTTATATTTGGATCCCCAGTGCTTAGAAGAGTGCTTGGCACATAGGAAACGCTGGACAAAAGGTTTGCCGCACTGCCTTACCCTATTCCTGGAGCTCTGTGGAGGGAGCAGAGATTGGATGCAAGATTTCAATTAGATAGCTACTGCAATAGTCCAAGCAAATGTGATGGGGGAATCAATGAGTGAAAAGAGACTGATGAAGAAAGGTTGAGGAGGTAAAATAGATAGGATTTGATAACTGGATGAAAGAAAGGGTAAACAAACAAACAAAAGATAAATCAAAACAGACTCTAGGTTGAGAACCTGGGTGTCAGGAACTCACCCCCCCAGACACTTTTAGACTTTTTTTTTTCTTTAGAGCAATGAGGGTTATCTACTGCACCACCTAGCTACCCCTAAAATTCCAGTTCGTTTTTCTTTTTCTTTTCTTTTCTTTTTTTGCAGGGCAATGAGGGTTAAGTGACTTGCCCAAGGCCAAACAGCTAGTAAGTGTCAAATGTCTGAGGTCACATTTGAATTCAGGTCCTCCTGAATTCAGGGCCACTGCGCCACTTAGCTGCCCCCATTTTTAGACTTCTATAGAACTTCCCTATTGTGGTTATCTGACTAAGTTTCTTACTGGACGATAAGATCCAGGAAGCAAAGACTACAACTTAATTTTGTTATCACTACCAGTGCAGTGCTTTTCACAAAGTAGGCACTAACCGTTTATGGTACTGAATTGGGTTCCTTGGAAAACTGCATTTTCCAAGATGCTGCTTGCAAATCCTACACAACCTTCCTGTACAACTTTTGTCCATACAATCTGGATAGGAAGACCTACCAAAAATACTGGAGACAATCTTCCTAGTTCTTTGAACATCTTGGGTGTTAATTCAAGCTCACAGCTGAACCATGTAATATTCTCCTGCCTAGCCTCTTCTGCTCTCCACAACAGGAACAGGTGAAACTGTCCTTTCGAGATAGCATTCAAAAAAGCAAACATAGAAGCAGCACTGGACTCGGACTCCAAAGCCTTTATTTCTTAGGTCTGGCTCCTCTAGGAACCAGCTGCATAACTTTGAGCTGATCAGTCTTTGTATCTCAATGCCCCTGAGGAAAAATGAACAAGATCACCATTGTCCTTTCTAGCTTCATGAAACTCGGGTTTCACGGCTTCAAATACACTAAACTTCCCCCCACTCTCCTTAAAATTAGCTTCATTTCTCAGCTACACCCCAGTTCAGCCCGGCCTATTTTTGTCATTTCCTGCTAAAAGAATGCCACCTTCCTCAAAATCCTGCGGCCAGCTCACCAAGAAATTATCCTTAGTTAGCACCAAGCAGGAACCTCCTCCCAAGCGAATATTATGCCAGGCTGGCACGGGTTTGTATTCCTTCCTCTCTCCCTTGGCTTTTTATGCTCTGGCCTCCTCTCCTCTCCCGTACCAGCCCCGGTTCGGCCCGGCCCGGGCGCTCCCTGATCGCTCGCCGCTCCTCCCCCGCCCTCCCCGCGCAGCACAGCCCCAGCCGGGACAAGCAGCCCCCTCCCCCTCGGTCAGCTCGCCATCGTGCCCACGGGCTCCGGGCGGGCCAGCTCCCGCCTCCCCGGGCCGGACCCGGCTCTTACCTGAGCCCCCGGGGGGCTCCCCTTGCAGGGAAGCGGGCACACTGCCGCTGTCGAGGATGCTGAAGCCCTCGTCGTTCTCGATGCCCGCGATCTCGCTCTCCTGCTGGGCTAGGAAGGCCGCGGCCGGATCTTCCTCGCTGCTGCCGCCGCTCGCCACCCCGTTACCTACTGCGGGAACCCCCGGGGCAGAGGCCGGAGCGGCGGCCGCGCCAAATGGATCTACTTCAGCCATGGCGCACAGGGCCGGAGCGGACGGACGGGCGAGCGATCGGGCGGGCGGGCGGGCGAGCAGAGAACGGGACCGGGAAAGGGAAAGCAGGCAGGGACGGAGGTCAGCGGCCACTGTGGTAGTGGTAGTCGGGGGGCGAGGGACGGAAGCGGAAACCCCGCCCCTATAAGGTGAAGGGAGTAGGGGGGGTGGTGGAGAAGGAGGGCCTGCCAATCGGCAGCCTCGTTGCTCCGAGCCGAGGTCCAATCGGCTGGGAAGTGGGGGCGGGTCCTGGGAAAACTCGTGACTCTAGGAGCCGAGGGTGGGGTTAGAGACGAGACCAATCAGAGTAGTGAACCCTAAAGTCGGGGAACTCCCAGAATGAGACGGAAAGGATCTGGCACGTGATTGTGAATTTCCCGGGGAAGCGCTAGGGAGTTATTACGTGATGGCCCAGTAGGCTTTGCGTCAGTTTCTCTCTTGCTTCGTGAGCTGCTAGTTCGTGTTTTCAGAAGCTACGGGGATACCTTTACTTTGTTTTTATGGGACCTTTTTCATCCCACACCACCTTCGCAAAGCAAAAACAACACACAGCACAACAGAACAAACTCCAAAATACAACGAATACACTGGTTCTTGTTAGCAGGATGTCACAGTGCAGGAAGGAGTGGGCTGGATTTTGGAGTCAAAGCACCCGAATACTGCCTTTGACACTTAATTGCCTGGTGCCCGGGGGCGAGTCACAACCTCTGAGCCACCCTTGGGAAGAGGTGTCTCCAGGGTCCCTGCCAGCTCTAAATGGAATAGCCTATAGGATGATGCAAGGATTGACAGGTTGAACTATTTGGACTACACAACTATTTTCTGTGCTATTCAATATCTGAACTGTGAATGGGGGAGGGGAGAAGGGGGAACGGGAAGGAAACTATTGTAAATGCGTGGAATTTGGGAGTTTGGAAGGACTTTAGTGGTCATTTAGTTCAGTCCCTACTCAAAAGTACAATTCTTGACCAGTGACTGTCCAGCATCTTTATGAACTTTCTCCATTTTTAATCAGCTGTAATTGTTGGAAAATTCTTTTCATATCGAGCCTAAGCCTATTACAGAGACCGTTTACATTGCCGTATTTGAGACTACAAGCTGAAATATTTTTAATGTTTTTCTTTGACAATAATTTAATAAAACAGATGTAGATATTTTCTTTTACCATTTAATTGTCAGATTAGCTTTTTCCCCCATAAAAGTATTTTATTATTTTCCAGTTACATGTAGAGATAGTTTGCAACATTTGTTTTTATAAGAATTTGTCTCAAATTTTTCTCCCTCCCTCCCTCCTCCCCAAGACAGCTTGCAATCCGATATAGGTTATATATGTACAATCACATTAAACATATTTCTGCATTAAACATGCTGTGCAAGAAGAATCAGAGCAAAAAGGAAAAACCTAAAAAAAAATAGAGATAGTATGGTTCAATTTGCATCTAGATTGCATAGTTCTTTTTTTTTTCTTCTGGATTTGGAGAGCATTTTCCATCATGAGTCCTTTGGAAATATCTTGGATCATTGTATTGCTGAGATGTAGATATTTTCAACTAATTATTATGTTAAATATGTGTGTGTGTGTGTGTGTGTGTGTGTGTGTTAAATGTGGGGGAGGGGAAAGGCAGTATATTGTAATGGAGAAAGCTCTGGGGGGAGCTAGGTGGCTCAGTGGATAAAGCACTGGCCCTGGATTCAGGAGGACCTGAGTTCAAATTTGGCCTTGGACACTCGACACTTACTAGCTGTGTGACCCTGGACAAGTCACTTAACCCTCATTGCCCCACCAAAAAACAAAATTTAAAAGAAAAAGTACAGCTGTCACTGACTGAGAGTCAGAGAAAGCAATGGATTTGGAGTCAGTACCTGACTTCAAATTCTGGCTCTGTTTCTTTGAGAGTTGTGAACTTTGGTCAGGCACTTAACATCCCTAAATTTCAGTTTCCTAACCTGTAAAATAAAGAATGTGGATAAGATAATGTCTAAGGTCTCTTTCCGTTCTAGATCTATGACCTACTTCATAGTGGGTAACATAAGACATTTGAAACATTAGTTTATGCAGCTAAAACATTAGCTTATACAGCTAATTCAACCTCTTGTCTCTTCCTGTTTACTTAAAGATTCACAGAAAATGATGAGGTTTCCTGATTTCTCAGTTCTCAAGTTTCCTAACTTAGAAGAAATTAATTCAAAGGAAAAGAACATATTTTCTACAATTGCAGAAGTTGCTGTGGTTACAAGCTAGATTATTATTAATACCTTATTTTTCTCTGTTTCTCCTTCCACCCCTATCCCTACCCAGCACAGTGAATTGGGCATAAGTTGCTTTAAAAAATTGTTTCAGTAATAAAATGAGTGTCAGCAAGGCATAGGGGATGGAAGACCTGTCTTAAGTCAGTAAGACTTTTTTTTTGGGGGGGGTGCAGGTGGGTTAAGTGACTTGCTAGTAAGTGCCTGAAGTCAGATTTGAGTTCACTTCCTTCACCTGACTTGAGGGCTCATGCTCTATCCATTGTTAACCACATAGCTGCCTAAGACTTGGTTTTAAGTCTTGTTGATAAACTATTACCTACTATTTTTATTATTATTTATTATTATTATTATTATGTTGGTTAATATATTACCTATGTGACCCTGGGCAAGTCACAACCTCTCAGTTCCCTAGGCCATCCTCTAAAACTGTTATTTACACAGGAGCTTTTGTCTGTTATCTGGTGGAAGCAGTTTCCACACTGGGAATTTGCTATCCTAATGAAACCAGAAGTCCCCAAAAGACCACAGAATTATAGACTTCTAGGGGCAAAAAGGTCCTTAGTGATCCCCTAGTCCAGTGGTTCTCAACCATTTTGATTGTGAGGATGCTTTTAACTTAAAAAAAAAAATCTAGGGACCAAATTAAGGCTACACACAGCAGCTGAAAACTCTGTGTGAGTGCTTAGATTTGTCAGCAAAGACCTAGACAAGTGAGTGATTATTCGGTAACTCATTGCAGTAAAAAAGAGGAAAAAGGACAAAGCTCACATGTGACTTACATGTCTAAAAAAAGATTTATTAAAAGATATTCTTTACAGCTAACTGGAGTCCAGACTGGTATGCTATGGCCCTGCAAATCTGCATCCAGACTGGAGCTGGTATTGGGAACCCCAAGATGGCCTCCCAACGTTCCTTTTTCAATATAGGAAATGTCAGTTAGGTGGGAAGTACTTACATATTAGAGGTATGTACCTCCAATCCTACTCCCTGAAAAAGTAAGGCTGGTTTAAGGGTGAGGCTGGTGGACCACTTGAACACAGCAGTTCTGAGCTGCAGTGGACTAAGCTGATCAGGTGTCCACACTAAGTCTGGCATCAATATGCTAGGCTTCCCCGGAGTAAATTGCCTAACAAGGGGCCCTGCCCATTTCAGAAATAGAGTAAATCAGGCAGTAGAATCAGACCATGAGGTCACCACACTTCCTGCCTAGACAAGATAAAGAAACTCGGTCTCAAAAAAAAAAAATCCCACTTATGACTGTTGCAGATGCTCCTTTCTTTTCTTTTTTGGGGGAGGTGGTAGGGAGTGTGGTATTCCAGGATGATGACTGATGAAGGCCAATATATTTTGTTAAGCCCCACTTCTACATCTATTTTTTGGGTTCCTTTAGCACAATAATTGGTTGAGAGGGATGACCAATCAAATAATAAACATTTATAACATAAAATATAGGATTAGAATGTCCCCCAGTTTTATTTAAGATTCAGCTAACAAGAGGGATGTGGAAGATCTCATCCATGACTCTAGTTGCTATGAGGCTGTTTGGGAAGGTGGAGGTTTATTTATAAAGTATAATAGGAGCTGAGAGAGAGGGAGACTGCAGCTGGTTTTAGGGTAAAAGCAAAAGAAAGTGAGAAGCAATTAAAACTGCATAGGCTTAAAGAACAGTAACCTTTTAATTTCATGGGCCTGAGGCTTCTCCAACTGACATTTCCTCTAAATTACCTGGTAAATTCTGGGAGAATGGACTTGAATTGTTTCCAGCAAAGATCAAAGGCCTCTGGTGGAGGTCCTTATCACTTTTTTTCCTTTGTGATTCTACATATGAACTCAGATTTTCTTGACTAAGAATAAACTTCCCATGCTCAGAAATCCTAACAGGGTAAAAGGTCTCAATTATGAATATAAATGTGGGTGCATATTCTATAGCAAACCATACTGGTTGATGTTTATATTCCACAAAGGCTAAACCATACTGATAGTCACAAAATTCTAAAAAGTAAACATATCGTTACATAAATTCATAACAAAGGTTGGGGAAACTGCAAAGTAAATATTATGTAATAAATAATGAACTATGGCATTCAGTTTAACAGTCCCTATAACCCTTCACCTTTTCTAGTGTATTTTAGTTTCATGTGGTGGGCTGGCTCAGTGGTTGTTGTTAGAAGATCTAAAGTGGGTGCTATGGAAAAGGAGTATTGGGGCGGCTACGTGGCTCAGTGGATAAAGCACTGGCCCTGGATTCAGGAGTACCTGAGTTCAAATCCGGCCTCAGACACTTGACTTACTAGCTGTGTGACCCTGGGCAAGTCACTTAACCCCCATTGCCCAGCCAAAAAAAAAAAAATTAAAAAAAGAAAAGGAGTATCAACAGGGTGTGACTTTTAGGGTCCTCTGAATCAATTCACAGACTAAAGTTCTTCAGTGTGTGTGTGTGTGTGTGTGTGTGTGTGTGTGTGTGTGTGTGTGTGTGTGTGTTAACAAACCCTCCCCTCTCCTCTTTCTACCATGCAGTTGTTTGTTGTTTAGTCCTGTCTGACTCGTCATGACCCCATTTGGATACTGGAGTGGTTTGCTATATCCTTCAACAGTTCAGAGGCTTGATTTGAATTCAGAAAGATGAGTCTTCCCGACTCCAGGCCTAACACTCTATCCACTGTACTACCTAGCTGACTGGGCCCTTAACTATGTCTGACACTGCCCAGGAGGATGGTTCCCAGGATAGAAAAGCAGGGAGTTCAAAACATTCAGATTTCAAACAAAAATAAGATCCCTCCAGATACATTCTCCACCCTGTTCTGGGGCCAGAGAATTGATACAAAAATCTATGGAAGTGGGGGCAGCTAGGTGGCACAGTGGATAGAGCACCGGCCCTGGAGTCAGGAGGACCTGAGTTCAAATCCGACCTCAGATACTTGACACTTACTAGCTGTGTGACCCTGGGCAAGTCACTTAACCCTCATTGCCCTGCCAAAAATTTTTTTTTAATCTATAGAAGGAAATTAAAAATTTTAGACCTCAACTCTGAAGTTCTTCTCTCTTTGGTGATAGCAAGTATTTTTTTTTTTTTTGCTCCTGCATGTGCAAAGCTAACCTATATTCACAACAATTATGCTTTGTCAACTGAGAGGCAGGTGGTGGTCTATGGCTGGTTTGTTATGCAGTTTGGCCTGTGCAGGTGGCTTCTCCAACACTTGACCTTTATTTCATAAGATGTGCTTAAGGTGGGGTATATGTCATAATATCCATGACATCACTCACTGGATGCCCTTTTGGTTATTTTTGGCCCTTGCCTCTTTAACCTTTTGGTAAAGTTTATTTCACCCAGGCTCAAGGCTTTCATCTGTATGGCAGCAACAACCCCAGCCTATATACCTCTTCACCCTCTGGACCAGGACTCCTTCCCCTGAGGCTTAGGGATATCTCTATAACCCTGTTCATCATGAATCAGTTACAGAAGATGGATCTTTTCCCTTTTTTCCCTTAGATATTAAAAATGGGGGAGATGTATTGGTGGGCCTGTTCCCAGTTGGAGGCTTGTTCTGTGAGGTGGAATGGTTGATCAAGATGCTGGGGTCGGTTAGAGGGTCCTTTTCCCTTGGAAAAGCAAGGTGGTTAATCAACCAGACACTACCTGACTAGGACCAGGTGGCAAGGATAATGCCTAGTTAGGCAAGCATCCCCACTCTCCAACAGCTGTAACTTTCCCCTCAATCTATTCCCCTATAAAAGCATTGCCTTCCCTCTGGCTGAGGGAGAATGATGTCTTAAATCTACTGTTCTTTGGGAGCTGAAGTTTTAGACTTCTCCTCCCAGCCACATCAGCTTGTGCAGAAGAAAAATTCTATCTCTAATTAGAACATGTATGAGTTAATTATTTACAAGAGGGACATACAGAACTAGTTTTTCCCCATGACACTTAATACCTAGTTTACTAGGTAAATTGATTGGTAGATAGACTGAAAGGCAACGAAGTATGGTAGAGCAATTGCTGCATTTAGGATTTGAACCTAGATCTTCCTATCCCAGATGCTTATTAGATGTTTATAATAAAGGCAAATCTCAACCTCTGTGGGCCTCAATTTTCTCATCTGTAAAATGAAGGTGGTAGATTTGAAGACTTCTCAAGTCCCTTTCAGCTCTAAAGTCATGATCCTTTGATTCTGTGATTCATTCATTACTTTAAGGTTTCTGTGGTTAGTGATTACTTTCCCAACCTAATAATTGTGTCACCCTTTTGTATAAGACTTTTCTTAGTGTTGGAGATTGACTTTTCAATGCTCTATGTCTGTGAGAGGCAGATTTGGCAAGATCTTGAGAGAGGAGAGATCCTGACTTCAAGAGAGGAAACACATAGTTCCAGTCTATCTTCAGGTCACTGTAGGGAAAGAGACTGTGGGAATAAGCTGAAATGTTGACCCATGCTCCTATCCCCAGCTTACTTTAGGAAACCTCCCTTTGTGTGAGATCTGAGACTTGCCTTCTTTTGGTTATCTTTCTCCCAATGAGAGAATTTGTTTACTGAGTATTATCTAATATATTCCCATATGTACACCTTTTCTGATTTGTTTTGCTATCAACTTGGATGAATGGGTTTATTTTATATTGACTGCATATCTTTACTGTGGAATTGACATTTGTTGGAGAAGGTGGCAAGCCTTGGAAATGCAGGTTAGGGTTCCCCTTCATTAAGGGATGGTGATTAGTAAAACAGCTTGAACCTAAAAACTGTTTCCCTTAGACTAACAATATTTAGGGAAATGACTAGATATAATTCTAGTCCTGTATCCCCTTTCTCCCAGGAAAGCAAAGTGGTCAGCCTTTGGTCCCCACCTTCTTTTCCTTTTGGCTGGAATCACAGTTCCTCTTGGAAAAGGTGGGGAAGAGACTGTAGAGACATCTAATCTTGTCTTCCTTAGAGTTATCTAGACAGACCCCTGTGGGCACATAACACATAGCCCACCCACACCTTCTATACTAGAAAGGGAAATATATCTAATCAATTAGAAGGAGCTAAAGGATGATCAGATACTTATATTGTAATAGGTGAAAGGGGCAGTGAGGTGGCACAGTGGATAGAGTGCCAACCCTGAAGTTGAGAAGACTCATTTTCCTGAGATCAAATCTGGCTTCAGACACTTACTAGCTTGACCCTGGACAAGTCACTTCACCCTGTTTGCTTCAGTTTCCTCATCTGTAAAATGAGCTAAAGAAGGAAATGGCAAAGTACTGCAGAATCTTGCCTCAAAAACCCGAGTCTGACACAATTGAAAAATGACTGGGGGCAGCTAGGTGGCGCAGTGGATAGAGCACCGGCCCTGGAATCAGGAGTACCTGAGTTCAAATCCGGCCTCAGACACTTGACACTTACTAGCTGTGTGACCCTGGGCAAGTCACTTAACCCCAATTGCCTCACTAAAAAAAAAAAAAAAAAAGAAAAATGACTGAACATCATGGACAATGGGTAAAAAGAAACAAATGTCCCTTCAGAATCCTATTGTTTTCAAAAATCAGAGGGAATAAAAAACAAACATTACATGAGAATGGTTTTATTCTGTTTTGTTGGTTTTAAGAGAGGAAGAAAAGAGAGGGGGAAAGGATTATAGGGAAGAAACAGAAGGAAAAAGAAACTTCTGTACCTCAGAAAAAGAATATACTAACATGTAGGAAGGGATTGGGGGTGGCGTATCATCTCATGAACTTCATTTCCATCTGGAGCAGGGAAAGGAAGGTTGAAAACAAAAAATTCAGTAAAAACACCTTAAATTCAACAGGGAAATAAGGGAGACAGAGAGAGGGGGATTTAAGAGGAAGGGTACACCTGGGCAGGGAATAATCACAAGTTAAACCAATTTTAACTATGAAAGTATGGATCAGAAGGGCAGAAATAAAAGAGGAAAAATAAATTTAATTAAAAGTACCAATGATGGGTCTGGGCTGGGTGAAGAAAATAAGGACAGAGTAGGAAAGCGTCAGCCACTTAGCAATTACTAGAATTGATCAGATTCCTTCTCTTTCTCCTTTACAAAGTAAGGGAGAGGGGGCAGCTAGGTGGCACAGTGGATAGAGCACCGGCCCTGGAGTCAGGAGTACCTGAGTTCAAATCCGGCTTCAGACACTTGACACTTACTAGCTGTGTGACCCTGGGCAAGTCACTTAACCCCAATTGCCTCACTAAAAAAAAACAAAAAAAAAAACCAAACAAACAAAAAAAAAACAAAGTAAGGGAGAAAAGAGAGAGAAAATAAGGATATGAAGGAGGGGGAAACAATCAATGAATGGTATCATAATGGATTAGAAAGAAGAATCCAGTGAACTGTTTACAAGAAACATATTTGAAACGAAGTCACACAGAATTAAAATGAGCTAGAGCAGAAATCACTGAACCTTAGCTAAAGCAAAAAATGAACAATCTTGATTTCAGACAAGGCAACAGCAAATATAGATGTGCTTAAATGAGATACGAAGGGAAGGTGCATTGTGTTTAAAGGCACTGTTGCTAATGTAATAATATCAATACAAATATATATACTGAATGGCTAGCTGTTTAAAAGAAAATCTAATCAAACCACAGGGAGAAATAGAGTGCAAAATTGTTGGGATCTTAGTTTGCCCTTTTCATGCCAATTCAAATCTTTTTGTTTTGTTTTGTTTTGTTTGCCAATTCAAATCTAATTTTTTTTGTTTTTTTGTTTTTTGCAGGGCAAAGAGGGTTAAGTGACTTGCCCAGGGTCACACAGCTAGTAAGTGTCAAGTGTCTTGAGGCTGGATTTGAACTCAGGTCCTCCTGAATCCAGGGCCTGTGTTTTATCCACTGCACCACCTAGCTGCCCCCAATTCAAATCTAACAAAGAGAAATAAGAAATTAAGGACCTAAGTAGAATTTTAGAAAGTTAAATTTAATATATTTCTGGAAATTATCAAATCAAAATTGAAAAGAATAGACATATTTCTTACCTTTGTATAGAGTTTGTAATAGGCCAGTCCTGGATCAGACCAAGCTAGTAGCTTGGTTAGAGATTGGAGCTAAATCAAACACTGGTAGGTTATTCAACAGTTAACAAAAAGAGGCTTATTTAGCTAAGATAGTATGGAAGGGATAGAATCTTGATTCAGCTGAGCACAGCTTTCCTGCCTAGGTGTTACCCACGAACCTAAGTCAGAGGCTCAGGGTGTAGAAGGAACTCATAATACTACAGTCCTCTGTACTCAGGCCAGCAGGAAATTACATTGAGCCTTATTCCCTAAAGTCAACTAATTTGCAATGAAAGTTTCAATTCTTTTAAGGAAATGTTAGTTTAGCCTGCTTGGAGTAAGGCCTTAGGAAAAGCTAGCCCAACCTATGCATCAGGGCTGTAGGAAATATTGCTCCTATCACTGTACCTTAACAAAATTGATCATATGTTAGGGCATAAAAACACATAAATTCAGAAAAGTAGAAATATTATATATATCCTGTCCTGGACATAATGCAATAGAAATTATTATCAATAAAAGGCCCCTTTCAAAAAAGGATTCAAATTTAAATGGAGATTAAATAATTTAATCCTAAGAATGCATGGCTGTTTTTGACTTTATTTCATTTTTTTTTATTCAAGTTTTTGTATACAAAATGACTAATATGGTAATGTTTTACATAATTGAACATGTATAACCTATACCTGATTGCTTATTGTATTGCCTCAAGGAGGGAGGAGGAGAGGGAGGGAAGGAGGGATAAAATTTGAAACTCAAAACTTTAAATAAAAATGTTTATTATTTTTAATTTATTTTTTTATTAATAAAGTATTTTATTTTTTTTCCCGTTACATGTAAAGATAGTTCTCAACCTTTGTTTATACAAGCTTTACAATTTCAGATTTTTCTCCCTCCCTCCCCTCCCCCCTCCCCTAGACAGCAGGTAATCTGATATAGGTTTTATATATATATATATATATACACACACATAATAACATTAATCCTATTTCTGCATTAGTCATGTTATAAGAGAAAAAAAATCAGAGCAATGATGGAAAACCTCAAATAGAAAAAAAAAACAACAGCATCAAAAACAAAAGAAATAGTATCGTTCATTTAGCATCTATACTCCGCAGTTCTTTTTTTTTTTTCCCCTGGATTTGGAGATCCTCTTCCATCACGAGTTCCCTGGAACTCTTCTGTGCCATTGCATTGGTGAGAAGAATATAGTCCATCACAGTAGATCAACACTCAATGTTGATGTTACTGTGTACAATGTTCTTCTAGTTCTGCTCATCTCACTCATCATCAGCCCACGCAAGACCCTCCAGGTTTCTCTGAACTCCTCCTGCTCATTTCTTATAGCACAATAGTATTCCATTGTATTCATATACCACAACTTGTCCAGCCATTCCCCAATTGATGGGCACC
The DNA here is from genome assembly GCF_019393635.1 of Dromiciops gliroides. Classification (NCBI taxonomy): domain Eukaryota; kingdom Metazoa; phylum Chordata; class Mammalia; order Microbiotheria; family Microbiotheriidae; genus Dromiciops; species Dromiciops gliroides. The sequence continues at coordinate 489,130,049 of NC_057861.1, forward strand.
CCCTCAACTTCTAATTCTTTGCCACCACGTAAAGAGCAGCTATAAATATTTTTGTATATGTGGGTCCCCTTCCCCCCTCCATGATCTCTTTGGGAAAAAGACCCAAAAGTGGTATTGCTGGGTCAAAGGGCATGCACAGCTTTATCGACCTTTGGGCATAATTCCAAATTGCTCTCCAGAATGGTTGGATCAGTTCACAGCTCCACCAACAATGGATTAGTGTTCCAATTTTCCCACAGCTTCTCCAACATTTATTATTTTCCTTTTTTGTCATTTTAGCCAATCTGATAGGTGTCAGGTGGTACCTCAGAGTTGTTTTAATTTGCATCTCTCTAATCATTAGAGATTTAGAGCATTTTTTCATATGGGAATAGATAGCTTTGGTTTCTTCATCAGAAAACTGCCTGTTCATATCCTTTGACCATTTCTCAATTGGGGAATGGCTTGGGTTCTTATAAATTTGATTTAGTTCCCTATATATTTTAGAGATGAGGCCTTTATCAGAAGTACTGGCCTCAAAAATTGTTTCCCAGCTTTCTGCCTCCCTTCTAATTTTGGATGCATTGCTTCTGTTTGAACAAAAATTTTTAAATTTAATGTAATCAAAATCATCCACTTTGCATTTTATAATATACTCTATCTCTTGTTTGATCAAAAACTGTTTTCCTTTCCAAAGATCTGATAGGTAGACTATTCCTTTCTCTCCTAATTTACCTATGGTATCACCTCTTATGTCTAAATCGTGTATCCATTTTGACCTTCTTTTAGTATAAGATGTAAGATGTTGGTCTATGCCTAATTTCTGCCATACTATCTTCCAGTTTTCCCAGCAGTTTTTGTCAAATACTGAGTTCCTATCCCAGAAGCTGGAGTCTTTGGGTTTATCAAACACTACATTACTAGTGTCATTTACTACTGCATTTCCTGAGCCTAGGCTATTCCATTGATCTACCACTCTATTTTTTAGCCAGTACCAGATAGTTTTGAAGACTGCCGCTTTATAGTAGAGCTCCAGGTTTGGTACCGCTAACCCACCTTCCTGTGAGTTTTTTTCATTATTTCCCTGGATATTCTTGATTTTTTGTTTTTCCAGATGAATTTTGTTATTATTCTTTCTAGCTCTATAAAATAATTTTTAGGTAGTCTGATTGGTATGGCACTGAATAAGTAAATTAATTTAGGCAGTATTGTCATTTTTACTATATTAGCTCTGCCTATCCATGAGCAATTGATATCTTTCCAATTATTTAGATCTGATTTGATTTGTGTGAAGAGTGTTTGGTAGTTGTGTTCATAGAGTTCCTGGGTTTGTCTTGGCAAGTAGACTCCCGAGTATTTTATATTATCTACTGTTACTTCAAATGGAATTTCTCTTTCTATCTCTTGCTGCTGGACTTTGTTGATCATGTATAGAAATGCTGATGATTTATGTGGATTTATTTATGTTTATTATTTTTAAAAAGAACACATGGATTAAAAAAAGTCATTAGACACAATTTATAATTTATTTTATTTGGAAAATTTTTATTTTGTTTTAAACTTAAATACAAAATGAGAAAAGAAAGCATTGCCATATACATAAAAGAACATGAGAGGATTCAATATAAAACAATACAAGTCCATTTCAAGAAAATCTATATAATAAATACTACACATGGTTTTCAATGCTCTCCAGCTTTTCTTTGCTTCCTTGTAAGTTTTCTTTTGTTCTCTGCTGTGCACTTTTTACTTTACTTCTTCCCCCCTACTCCCAAAAAGGCTACAATTAAGTATGGATATTGGATCTTAATACACACACACACATGTATGTATGTAGATATAGATATAGATTTATAGATATCTATAAACATACATATATACTCGTATACATATAGGAAAGACCATCCTATGCTTATTTCTACTTATCTGTTTCTCTGAATTTAGATAGCGTCTTCCTTTGTAAGCAAGTCTTTGCATGTTTTCCTAAATCTACTAGCTCACTTCCTACATTATAGCAGTATTCCAACACAGTCACATCCTATTTGATTGTCTATAAAAGTTTCCCCAATTTTCTGTATTCCTTCTATTCTTGGCTGCATAGGTTTTATTTATTCAAGAAAATTTTAATTTTAATTTAAAATAATCAAAATTGTCCATTTGGGGCAGTTAGGTGGTGCAGTGGATAAAGCACCAGCCCTCGATTCAGGAGGACCTGAGTTCAAATTCGGCCTCAGACACTTGACACTTACTGGGAAAGTCACTTAACCTTCATTGCCCTGCAACCCCCCCCCCCAAAAAAAAAAACCCAAACAAACAAAATTGTCCATTTTACACTTCAACAATGCACTCAACTTATAATATAGTTTAAGGTCCAATACTTTGGAATCTACTTCCTTTAAATCTTTTTTCTCTAGTTTCTTTGAAGTTCCAGACCTTTTGTTCTTCCAAATGAACGTTGTTATTATTTTTTTTAACTCAGATAATTTTTTAGTAATTTAATTGGGATGGCATTGAATAAATAAATTAGTTAGGTAAAATTGTCATTTAAAAATTATATTGGGGCGGCTAGGTGGTGCAGTGGATAAAGCACCAGCCCTGGATTCAGGAGTACCTGAGTTCAAATCTGGTCTCAGACACTTGACACTTACTAGCTGTGTGACCCTGGGCAAGTCACTTAACCCCCATTGCCCTGCAAAAAAAAAAATTATATTGGCTTTACCTACCCATGAACAATAAATATAACCTCAATTATTTAGATCTGACTTTATTTGTATAAAAAGTGTTTTATGTTTATGTGCATATAGTTTCTGTGTCTGCTTTGGCAGGTGTACTCTTGGGTATTTTATACTGATTAATACTTTTGAAGAGTTAAATCAATATTGAATAATATTTCTGATACATAGTGTAGTTTCTCTATTTTTCTCTTTTTCTTAAATCTAGTTCAGTTTTAACTTTGTCTGAGATCATGATTACTACCCTTGTTTTTTTTAACCTACCCGACAAAACCAAGAATAGGAATAAAAAAAATTCATTAAATTCAAACTGACCAAGTATCCATGTGATCTTTTCCACTTCTCTGATTAGCAAAGCTAAAGGTAGAAAAGGGGTACTTAGGAAGTTTAAAAGATCCATTTGAAAATTTAAAGCAAAAACAGCTTATACTTAGTGGTACTTTCCTTTTTATTTCTTTCTTTTTTTTTTTTTTTGTGGGGCAATGAGGGTTAAGTGACTTGCCCAAGGTCACACAGCTAGTAAGTGTCATGTGCCTGAGGTCAGATTTGAACTCAGGTCCTCCTGAGTCCAGGGTCAGTGCTTTATCCATTGTGACACCTAGCTGCCCCCTTAGCAGTACTTTCCAATTTAAGGGGACAGGGGAAGGGAAATCTTATCCAACCGGAAGATCAGAAGATGGAGGTTCAGCTTTCCTCTTTGTGGTCAGCCAAACTGTGTATTTTAAAATTCTAAATGTAGGTTCTAATCTGTCCCCCCAGTTTTGGGGGGAAACTGGCTAAAATCACTGATAAATGAGTTTAGTTTTTTTAAGGGTTTATTAAAAGATGTAAGATAGTAAAGAAAGAGGAAGATCGAGAACAGATTTCTTATAGCATGGAAATCCTAGCCTTCCTAAACCTCACACAATTTCAATATTCATTTTTGTACAATTTTGAATTCCAGTTTTCTCCCCCTCCCTCCCTTACTTTCCCCAAGACAGTAAGCATCTGATATAGGTTAAAAATGTACATTTATGTTAAATATATTTCCACATTATTCATGTTGTGAAAGAAAAATCAGAATAAAAGGGGAAAATGAGAAAGAAAAAAAACAAACAAAAAAAGTGAAAATAGTATGCCTCCATGTGCATTCAGATCTCATAGTTTTTTCTCTAGATGTGGATAGCATTTTTCCATTATAAGTCTTTTGGAATTGTCTTAGATCATTGTATTGCTCAGAAGGGCTAAGGGTATCATAGTTGATCATCAAGCAATGTTGCTGTTACTGTGTATAATTTTCTACTGGTTTTGCTCACTTCATTTAGCATCAATTCATATAAATTGTTCCAGGTTTTTCTGAAATCTGCCTATTCATCATTTCTTATAGCATAATAGTATTCTATTCTATTCATATTTTTATACATGTGGGTCCTTTTCTCTTTTTTATGATCTCTTTGGGATACAGTATTACAGTAGTAGTATTGCTGGGTCAAAGGGTATGCACAGTTTTGTATTCCCTTGGTCATAGTTCCAAACTGCTCTCCAGAATGGTTGGATCAGTTCACATCTCCACCAACAATGCATTAGTGTTCCAATTTTCCCACATCTTCTCCAACATTTATCATTTCTCTTTTTTGTCAATTGGCCACTCTTATAGGTATAAGATGACATCTCAGAGTTGTTTTAATTTGCATCTTTCTCTTCCTTCCTTTCTCTTCTCTTCCTTCCTTCCTTCCTTCTTTCATGTAATAAACATTTTTATTTATAGTTTTGGGTTGCAATTTTTATCCCTCCTTCCCTCCCTCCCCTCCCCTCCCCCTTCCCTGAGGCAGTAAGCAATCAGCTATGGCTTATAGATGTATGATTATGTAAAACATTACTATATTAGTCATTTTGTATAAGAAAACTTCAATAAAAGTAAAAAAATTAAAGAAAGTGAAAAATAGCATGCTTCATTCAGTCTGTGTTGCATCAATATCTGTTCTTTCTTTGGAGGTAGATAGTATATTTCATTAATAGTCCTTTGGGATTGTCTTGGATCATTGTATTGTTGAGAATAGTTGTCATTCACAGTTCTTCATCAAACAATATTTCTGTCTCTGTATACAATGTTCTCTTGGTTTTGCTTACTTCACTATTCATCAATTCATACAAATCTTTCTGGGCCTTTCTGAGATCATCCTGCTTATCATTTCATATAGCATAATAATATTCCATCATAATCATATGCCACAGCTTGTTTAGCCGTTCCCCAATTGATGAGCATTCCTTTGATTTCCAATTTTTAGCCACCACAAAAAGAGCTACTATAAATATATTTTGTACAAATAAGTCCTTCCTCTTTTGGGGGTTGTCTTTGAGATATAAACCTAGCAGTGGTATTGCTGGATCAAAGGGTATGCACAGTTCTATAGCCCTTTGGGCATAGTTCCAAATTGCTCTCCAGAATGGTTGGATCTTTTCACAACTCCACCAACAGAGAGGATTAGCATCCCAACTTTCTCACATCCCCTCCAGCATCCAATATTTTCTGTTTTTGTTATATTTGCCACTCTGATAGGTGTGAGGTGATACCTCAGAATTGTTTTAATTTGCACTTATCTGATCAATAGTGATCTAGAGCATTTTTTCATATGGTTTGATTTCTTTGTCTGAAAACTGCCTGCTCATATCCTTTTACCATTTATCAACTGAAGACTGATTTGTTTTCTTATAAATTTGACTCAGTTTTCTATATATTTGAGAAATGAGGACATTATCAGAAACACTGGCTGTAAAAATTGTTTCCCAGCTTTCTGCTATGCTTCTAATTTTGGCTGCATTGCTTCTGTTTGTACAAAACCTTTTTAGTTTATCAAAATCATCCATTAAGTAATCAAAATCATCCATTTTGCACTTTGCAATATTCTCTTGTTTGGTCATAAATTCTTCTCCTCTCCACAGATCTAACAGGTAAACTATTCCTTCCTCTCCTAATTTGCCCATGTTTTCAACCTTTATGTCTAAATCATGTCCCTGTTTTGACCTTATCTTGATATATGGCATAAGATGTTGGTCTATGCCTAGTTTCTGCCATACTATTTTCCAGTTTCTTTAGCTGTTTTTGTCAAATAGTGAGTTCTTAACCCAGAATTTGGAGTCTTTGGGTTTATCAAATGGTAAATACTATAGTCATTTACTACTGTATTGGATACCTAACCTATTCCACTGATCCACCACTTTATTTCTTAGTACCAGGCAGTTTTGATGATTGCTGCTTTCTAATATAGTTTTAGATCTGGTATGGCTAGGTCAATGGATTTTTTTCTATTTCTGCGTTGCCTTCTTGTTCTAGGACTTCAGGGCAATTTTCCTTGATAATTTCTTGTAATAGTGTTTCAAGATTTTTTTTATCATAATTTTCAGGTAGTCTGATCATTCTTATATTATTACTCCTCAATCTGTTCTCCAGATAAACTATTTTTTTGATGAGGTATTTCACATCCTCTTCTATTTTTCATTCTTTTGATTTTGTTTTATTATTTCTTGGTGTCTTAGACTGTCACTGATTTCTCTTTGCGCAATTCTAGTTTTCAAGGAATTATTTTCTTAAGTTTTTGATTCTCTATTTCAAGTTGGTTGACTTTCTTTTCATAATGTTCTAGATTTTGGGGGATTGCTCTTATTTTTTTTCTAATTTTTTCTCATTCTTTCATTTGATTTTTAAAGTTCTTCCAAGAACTCTTACTGTGCTTGGGACCATTTGATGTTTCTTATTGAAAAAAAGAGTGGCCTTTTTAGCTCCATTATGTTCCTCTGAATATGAACCCAGATCTTCTCTATCCCCATAGTAGCTATCTATGGTTGGGTTCTTTTTAATTTGATTCCTCATTTTTATTATTTATTATTTTTGTTTTATTTTGTTTTTAGCATCTATTAGTGTATTCAAGTTCTATTTCTGAGGCATGGGGAACAGGTCCTTCTTACTGTTATTCTCTGAGTTTCTGCCCACGGCTCAACCTTGGGCTGTCCTCTCCACTCCAAAGCCATTGTTTTAGGGCCCCCAGTCACACTGTCCTGCAAATGATCTTGCTCACTGAAGTCTCTGCAATGGATCTAAAGTACATCTCTCCTCTCTGTCCTGGAAATGAAACCAGGGACTCTGTTCTCCAAAAGTGTCCACAGCCAGCAGGGTCCCTGCCCCTCTGCTATTGCACTCACCAGATGTGTGCTAGCTCCCTCCCCCCTCCCTGAAGCCCAAGACAAGTTTGGTCATTGAAGCTCTATTTGGCATACCTCAACAGTAGAAGATCTTTCAGTCTTCTCCTACTTAGCTGTCAGACCCGACCCCCCCTCCCCTACCACACTCCATCCACGAGATGCAAGTTTCTAAGACTGAGGCTGCCTCTCAACCCCAGCTGCCCCCAGGGATCATTGTTTGTTGATTCAGCAAAGTTGGCCTGGAAGTGTTTGCACTTTACTCAGGCTGAACTTCTGCCCTCTTCCCACACCCCCAGTCTTTCTTGGGGTCTTCTCAAACTGTCTTAGGAAAACAACTACTTTAACCCGACTTTTGTTTGTTTATTCTGCTCTATATTCCCTCTGAGGCCATGTTCTGTCTTTTTTTTGTGGAGGAAATTTGGAGGGTCAAAAGTTTTCTGACTTACTATACCATCTTCCCAGAATCCTCTCCGATGCATAATTGTATTAAAGAAAGTGATAGCAATGAGACAACACACCAAAACTCTTGCTGTCTCCCTTGCCTGAAATTCTCTCCTTTCTCATCTCCACCTACTGGCTTCCTTCAAATTTCAGTTGTCACCCTGAAAATTAATGAAATTAATATAACAGAATTTAGGTCTTTAATGAGGGCAGAGGAGTTATAACTCATAGTATCACAAAGCAGATTGCTAGGAATACCCAAAGATGGGGACTGGGGACAGGGTTTATACGGGGTAACAGAACAGAGGGAGCTTTGAGACTACCTTTGGGAAGAGTAAGTTTCTCACAGTTTCACAAAGTAAGCCTTTTTACCTAACAAGCAAAAGTATGTAAAGAAAGCTTGGGGATCTCTGGAGGGGGGAGAGTTTAGGAGATCTACAGAATAATCAGAAGCTGGAATTGACAAAGTGCCCTAAGAATGGAGAATAGGTGAGGACCATTCAGTTCTTAGTAAATTGTGTTTGTCACAGCTAAAGTCCCACCTTCTGCGGGAAGCCTTTCCCAGTCTTCCCTAATCTCAGTGCCTTCCCTCTGAGATGACCTCTAGTTTATTCTGTCTATATCTTGTTTGTAGATCATTGTTTGAATGTTGTCTTCCCCATGCTCTATGAACTCTTCAGAACAGGGACTGTCTTTTGCCTTTGTTTCCTCAACATTCAGCACAGTACCTAGTACATGGAAAATAAATTGCTTATTGATTGACTGACTAAATGGGATGCATCCAAAACAACACAGAGGGGAAATTTTGTAATAATAAATACTTTCTTTCATCAACAAAAGAGAAAAAGAATAGTTTGGGAAGATATGCATGCAACTAAAAAAAAAAGATTTGAAAAGCAACAAATCAAAAAATTCCAAATAATGGGAATAATGGGGAATATAGCAGTGGGGAATACCACCACTTCCTTCACAAGGATGTCACCTCAACTTTCCCACTAATCCACATCCACCAGAAACTTATTTAATATTTGGTTCCCCAGGCAATACTCCTTTTTTGTAGCAATTGGTAGTTTCTTCTTGCATGAAGGGTTGCTGACTTTTCAGTATAAATACTCTTAGCAGGATCAAAGTAATATTATAGATAATAGAATAGCCATATTTGGAGGTTCAAGAGATTCCACCTCATCTAGCAAGCTCCCCTGCTTTCAACTAAAGCAGAGTACAGTTATTTTCAAGGTGATATTAATACTGACAGTTATTAGGATTTGTTTTCAGCTGTAGCATAATACATGACAATCATTTAGAATATTCATCTTTTGTACCCATTAAAGTCATACAGGGTCTTCTAGCTCTTCTTCTAGAGCTTCTAGCTCTTCTCTTCTTAGTCTAACACATTCCAAAGGGTTAATTTATATTCTTCAATAAAATGTCAGTTATAATTTCTTTCAATTACTTTTTAGGTGATATTCTAGGGTTCTTTAGAACCTATCATATCATCTGCAAAAAGAGATAATTTTATTCCCTCAATTTCCTTACCTTGTCTAAATGCTATAGATAGCATTTCTAGAACTTGATCAAATAATACTGGTGATCCCAAACATCCTTGCTTATACCTCCTATTAGTGAAAAGGTCACTAGTATTTCTCCATTAGAGATAACGCTAGTGCTTGGTTTTAAATAGATACTATTTACCACATTCAGGAACTATCCATTTATTTTTATGCTTTTTCATGTTTTTAACATAAAAGGTTATTGATTTTTCCCCAAAGTTTTTTAATCCATTGATATGGTTGTGTGATTATTTTTGATATTAATATGGTCTGTTATAATAGTTTAATATTAAACCAACTTTGCATTTCTGATATGAATCCAACTTACTCATAGTGTACAAACTTTTAAATATGTTGTATAGATTTGATGCTAATATTTTATTTAATATTTTTAATATCAGTGATTGGCATTTGTGTTTTTTTCTGCTTTATTTCTCCCTGAGAAATAGGTACTAAGGTAATATTTTTTCTCATAGGACTTCCTATTATTGCAAACAATGTGTGTAATATTGAAGTTATTTTTTTTAAGCATGATAGAATTTATTTGTAAATTAATCTGGTCCTAGGGTTTCTTTGGGAGTTCCTTTATGGCTTATACAACTTCTTTTTCTGAAACTGTGTAATTTAAATTACTTGTTTTTTGTTCTGTTATTCTGGGTATTTTATAATTTTGTATATCTTAACTCATTTCATTTAAATCAATTTTGGGGATACACATCTAAGCAATATAGTTTCTTTTTTTTTTTTTTTAGTGAGGCAATTGTAGTTAAGTAACTTGCCCAGGGTCACACAGCTAGTGAGTGTTAAATGTCTGAGGCCGGATTTGAACTCAGGTACTCCTGACTCCAGGGCCGGTGCTTTATCCACTGCGCCACCTAGCTGCCCCTAAGCAATATAGTTTCTAATACTTTCCTTTATTTCCTCTTTTTTGTTATGAATACTTCCTCATTCTTCTTATATCGGCAATTTATCTTTCCTTTTTTTTTTTTTTTTGGCGGGGCAATGGGGGTTAAGTAACTTGCCCAGGGTCACACAGCTAATAAGTGTCAAGTGTCTGAGGTCAGATTTGAACTCAGGAACTCCTGAATCCAGGGCCGGTGCTTTATCCACTGCACTGCCTAGCTGCCCCCCATCTTTCCTTTTTAACATCAGATTAGCTAACAAATTATCTATTTTATTAGCTTTTTAAACAACCAGCACCTAGTTTTACTCATTGTTGGAAAATGTAGGCCCCTCCCAAGTTGAAAATGCTAATGTTCACAAGGGGGGGGCAGGCTCCTCCCAGTCTAAGAAAGGGCTGCCTCCCCCTCTTCAGCGAACCAAATTACATGATGAGGGAGACCCAAGGCTGGTCACATGAGGGAGGAGTTTAGAGGGCTGTCTCTGTGTTGCCTCCCTACCCCCCCACTGGCTACACTGCATCCCAATTGGCTAGTTTTGGGCACCAGTATCTTGGTTAGCAGATCATAACTGGGGAAGAAGGGAGGGGCCAGCCGTGTTAATGGATAAAAGGGCTCAGGGCTCACCTTTCACCACCATTTCCAACACTGAGTCCCAGAAATTTTTGAATGGGCTTTCTCACACTCATCAATTGAGGTTTGTTTTTTTTTTCATTTTTACTCCTTTGAATAAATTCTGTTGTAGCCTACCATTTTAACTGCATGTGAATCTTCAAAGTACATTTCCTATAAACAACATATTATTAGATGCTGCATCCTAAGCCACTCTGTTTTATAAATTTACCCTTTTCACTTTCATGTCTGTGACTGTTAATTGTGTAGTTGCCTCCATTGGATCTTCTTATACTTTTTCTTTCACATTATCTCCCTCTTTACAGAGAACAAGCATTGAGAGGTCTTTCAATCTGGATCGGGGGATTAGCTCACCCAAAGAATTGGAGGCTCATCACAAATCTTGTAAAATAAAAAGATTTGTTAGGAGAGAGGGATATGTGCTTGGGAGACAGAATCACTATGAAGACTGGCTGAGTAAGAGAAGAGGTGGTCTTTTTGTATGTTTACAAAACAAAAAAAGTGAAACAACTGGGGGGGGGTGGGGATTACAAAGCAACACGGAGGGAAGTGAAAAAAACTGGGAGGGGATTTTTGAATAATGGGGCATCAGTAAGATATGCAGCACCCATCCATATCTTGCATATCATCTTGCAGACCTTGGTATTCTTTATCAGCATCTTGCTCAGACACACTGCATTCCTGAGGCGGGAGGCAGGAGGCAGGAGGCAGGAGGCAGGAGGCAGGAGGCAGGAGGCAGGAGGCAGGAGGCAGGAGGCAGAGCTTTTTTTCCTTAGGAAAGTTTAAGGATTCCTTGGGGGCTGGGGTCTTTTAGTTTCTTAGGGTCCCTCTACACAAGGAGATAAAGAATCTGATCAACACTTGTAATCTATAATTTGATTGATTTATTCCTACTCTACTCTTACCCCTCCTTTTTAAGATAGCTCATACTCCAATCTCTGGTTCTTTCTTTTTCTTTCTTTTTAATACTTCCTTTTATGATCCTCCCTTTGAAGTTAAAGTGTGTTTTTCTTGTGACTCTCTCTTTACTCCCTCCCTTAAACTCTTCTCTCCCTTCTCCCTGTGTATGCCTTTTTCTCTGTTGAATTTAATGTGTTTCTACATCAAACTCTGTGTGTGTATTTAGCTTTCCTTTGTCTAGTTCAGATAAAAGTGAGGTTCTTGAAATGCTTAATAACTACATCCCTTGCCTACATACTTGCATACTCCAATTGTTTTCAATAATAATGCAAAGATGCAGTCAATTGAGTAAAAAACTAAATCATATAATCCCACTTAAAGCAAGTAAGAAGATACTCTGATACATAAAGAGAAAATAAGTCTCAATCAGTCAGTCTTAATTATAGGATTTAGTGTCAGTCAATCCATCATAAGTTTCACATTAAGTGTAAAAAGAAATGCCTCCACAGCAATAGCTGGTGACCACACATTAGATTTTAAACGTCACAGCCTCCTAGCTTCAGGCCCACCGACCAGAGAAGAGCTGTCTCTGGTGTATCCTGTCCCACTTTCTGCCAGATTCTATCTTTTTGTTCAGTGCTGAACTAGATGGAGGAATTTACTTCAGTTTCTCTTTTGTTTTCTTTACCATTACTCAATCTGAAACTCTGATCACTCCCCGACACCTCTTATTTCTCATGGCCTATTGCTTAAGCCTTTTACACTTGTCTCACCCTCCTATTCTAGCTACGTGTGTATCTGTGATCTCTCTGCCCCATTAAATTGTGAATTTAGTGAGAGTGGGGTTGTGTGATATAGGAGAACAAGCACTAGACTAGGGAACAAGGGATCTGAGTTCAAATCTTAGCTTTACTGTCAACTGGCTAGTTAAGTTGGCTGAGTGACTACCTTTATAGGTCTGGGTTTCCTTAACTATAAAATGCCAGGTTTTGACCTGATAATTTCTCAAATCTCTGCCAGCTCTTACAGGTTATGAAACTAACCAATATCTATTTGTATTCCCAGTTGCACTGTGCATAATATATTTTAAACAAGTATTTGCTGAATTTGACTCTTCATGATTTACCTCTGTATTGAATTTCCTCTATTTTAGTTAGAATGAGTTACACTTTGTGTAGCTTTCTATATGTAGAGCCCCCTCTGGGAGAACCACCTCTCACCACACTCACAGGTCAGGTTTCCCAGAGCATGGCTGCCAAGGTACCCTCTGAATTCTTTCTTCTCAAACTTTACCGATATCTACTTTTAATATTCAGCCATTAGGTACAATTTTCTTAAAGCTAATGTGTTTGCTGAGATAGTGGCGAAACATTTCTCTCAATAAACTTGGGGGCATTCTCCTACAGCTACACAGAGTCAGTCACCATAGAGAACATACACTTAAGAGTACAATGAGAGGGGGGCAGCTAGGTGGCGCAGTGGATAAAGCACCGGCCTTGGATTCAGGAGGACCTGAGTTCAAAGCCGGCCTCAGACACTTGACACGTACTAGCTGTGTGACCCTGGGCAAGTCACTTAACCCTCATTGCCCCCCCCCCCGAAAAAAAAAAAGAGTACATGAGAGGCATAAACTTAGGGAATACACATTTATCATACCTCTAGCGTTGAAAGAACCCAAGGTCCTTTCCCTCTCTTTGGTGGCTTCACACTGTTCCTCCTTAGTGAAGCATCTCTGCTAAACAAGTGGCTTGTTTGGGCTCCTTGGGCTTATTCCTCTCAGCAGCTCAACTTCTAACAGCTGGAGTTGCCTCTTACTTCACAAAGGTCATACCCTCGTACCTGCTTCCCACCTCAACTCACGGGCTCCACTCCCTTGTGTACAGTGTCTTCTACTGGAACAATAGTAGTGCCACCATAAGATGTTTTAGCCAATGGAGGAAAAAGAAACATCTCCCTGTCCCCCCCTTAGGTGAGGGAGGATGACTTCTTATTAACGGCTCTGTTATTTTTCCATAACTAACTCTTCTCTATTGCCAGAGGTCACATTCCTCAGAGCCATCTCCTAATTTCATTGCTACTTGGGAAATATCTTTTTAAAGTGCTCCCCAGGGGCAGCTAGGTGGCACAGTGGATAAAGCACCGGCCCTGGAGTCAGGAGGACCTGAGTTCAAATCCGGCCTCAGACACTTGACACTTACTAGCTGTGTGACCCTGGGCAAGTCACTTAACCCCAATTGCCTGACCTAAAAAAAAAAAAGTTAAACGTTAAAGTGCTCCCCAATCCTTGTCTAGTCAGTGAATAAAGCTGCTCTCTAATTCTATCAATTTTGATCAGAGTACTCTTTATGTTTTGTTTAAAAGTTTGCTTTCTCTGTAACCTGCTGTCTTCTGTGATTTTATCACTTGGGCTGGAGGGAGATCAGTTGATCAGGAGTATCTTGATCATCTTCTCTCCCTCCTCCATTTCATTCATCTCAAAGAAATCTAGTTTTATTTGCAGAATCTCTTAGCAATTTCTCCTTTTCCATTCTTAGTGGTGCTAAGTTCCCACTCAAAGCACTGAGCATCTCTCTAAGCCTTTACTGGAAGGTTCCATAGATGTAAAGGGATTCATGATCCACAAATCTAGGAGCTGGCATTGAACCAGGAAACTGAAGAAGTTGTTCTGGTCAAGTATGTGGGTTTATTTTGCTTGACTGCTTATTGGTTACAAGGAAGGGTTTTGTTTGTTTGTTTGTTTGATTGTTGTTGTTTTTTTTTCCCTTGGGGAGAATGGGGAAGATAGGGTGAATAATGATAGTGATGCAAAAAAAAAAAATGTGTCAAATGAAATACTTTAAAAATTTCATAGATAGAAATAAAAATGTTTATTATTGAAAAAAATTGTGTAGAATGAGACAAAAGGAAGTTGAAAGGGAAATAGATAAGACCACTTTGACTCTAACATGCTAAATGTATTGTGTACTTTAAAAATAAACTGTATAGAGGCAGCTAGGTGGCACAGTGGATAAAGCATCAGCCCTGGATTCAGGAAGACCTGAGTTCAAATGCGACCTCAGACACTTGACACTTACTAGCTGTGTGACCCTGGGCAAATCATTTAACCTTCATTGCCCCACCAAAAACAAACAACAAAAAACAAACCCCAAACAAACAAATATAAATAAACTGTATCTGAGGTGATTTGAAGTAAATGTAAAATCCTCCTTTTCCGCTCTTCTTTTTATATGAAAATACTCTTATTTGCTAGTATTTGCCAAATTCAAAAATAAGAAAACATTTTTTAATAAATGAAGTTGCATTGGCATTGTCTATGATTCTTTAGGGATGAAGTCTCTTTAAAACTCTGATGAATCTTCCATGCTAATCCAGTTTATTAGTTAAATATACATATTTTCTGGAGAGAAATTTGTAATGAATAATACTCCAAGAATCTGCACCCTGATCCTTCTCCAAGGGCTTCTCATTTGAACTATAATTTGTAGCACCTATGGATCTCTTTTGCCTGATCTAACTTTAAATTTATACCAGGAAAACATGTCTGGGGAAACCTTAAGCTCCTAACAGAGCAGAGTGTACATTTTCAATAGGATTCAGAATCACAAAATCTCAGAGTTGGTAGGGATCTCAGAGCCCATTTAATTCCACCCATACCTGAACAAAGATCTCCTCCATAATATACTGAACCAGTGATCATTCAATCTTTTCCAGACTTCCAGTGAAGGAGAGACTGCCATCTTAAGCCGACCATTTCACCTTTAAGTTCACACTTAAATTGGCCTCTTTGCCACTTTGACTCATTTTTCCTAGTTTGGCTTCCAAAGACCAAGCAGAAAGTCTAAGCCCTATCCCACATTATGGTCATTCAGTCAGTCAACAAGTGTTTATTAAGTGTTTATTATGTGCCAGACATTGTGCTAAGTGCTGGGGATTCAAAAGAAAGGCAAAAACAGTCCCTGCCCTCAAGGAGCTCACATTTTCATGGGGGTTACAACATGCATGAAATTAGCTACATACAGAACATAAACAGGAAAAACTGGGGTAATCTCAGAGTGAAGACAGTATCATTAAGGGGGACAGGGAAAGAACTTGCAGATTGCCCTTGAAAATAGCTGATAGGGGCAGCTAGGTGGCGTAGTGGATAAAGCACCGGCCCTGGATTCAGGAGGACCTGAGTTCAAATCTGGCCTCAGACACTTAACACTTACTAGCTGTGTGACCCTGGGCAAGTTACTTAACCCCAACTGCCTTCACCAAAAAAGAAAAAAAGAAAGAAAAGAAAATAGCTAAGATATTCTTTCTTCCCAAGTTACCTCTTCTCCAAACTAAATATGCCCAATTCCTTTAACTGAGACTCTTTACCATCTTGATGCCCTTCACATGTATCTTTTATAGCTGAATCAGTCAGTCAGTTATGTGGCACTCAGAACTGAATATAATGTGATTTCAACAGGACTATCATCTCCCTAATCCAGGAAACCCTGCTTTTCCTAATGAAGCCTAAAACCACACTCAATTTTTTTGACTACCATATTGAGCTCTTGATTCATCTTAAACCTGCAACCCACTAACATCCCAAGATATTTTTCAGATAAATTGTTTAGCTGTTTTCCCCTATCTTATATTTGTGGCACTGAATTCAGCCATTTAAAAATTCATCTAATTATACTCTAATTTAGCTCTCATCTCTACAGCTTGTCCACATAAATAGCATAAGATTTTCTGAAGTGCTTTGCTAAAATGTAAGTAAATTATATCTATGGTATCTTAATCTACCAGTCTAGTAATTCTCACCAAAAAAAAAAAAAAAAGGAAATGAGGTTAGTCTAGCATGTCCTATTTTTGATGAAGCCAAGCTGTCTTTTTGTGATCATCACTTCCCTTTTCTAAATTTTCACTTAAAATCACTTTAATAATATATTCTAGTATTTTGCCAGTGAAATACTCACTGCCCTGTAGTTTGAGGGCTCAATCTTTTCTTTTCTTTTCCTTCTTTTTTTCCCCTCAAGGATGTGGTTCTTTTTAAAAAAACAAAACAGGGCATTTGCTTTTCTCTGGTCTTCTAGTGCCTTTTCTGTTCTTCAAGTTATTTCTTTTTTCTCTCTTTAAGGGCAAATATAATAAAGCTCTAAAAATGTAAGATAGGCATGAGCTCCAAGGCTTGACTAGGGTACAAACATTGTTAATGCAACATTTGGTCATTAAAGGAGGAGAGGGAGAGAGAAACAGCAACTCTCACCCATCCAGCAAGCTGTTGCCCTGAGGAAAGAATATTCTGGTTCAGGCCCAAGGACGAAAGAATAGCCACATCACAATGTCTTGGCTTAGTCTACTAAGGCTTTGAAGTTTAAAGCATCCTGAAGACATCTAGCATTTGTTGTTCTTTACAGTAAGATGGCAATTTAGGTCTGTATCCATGGGGTGTCTGGCAGAGAATAGCTCACTTCTGCTTGGAGAAATACTGCTTGGATCTCTACTTGGCAGGCTGTACTGTGTAGTTCCTAGTTTCCCAGCCAGCTGGGCACAGTTCAATACATATAATATGTATATGTATATATTATATATATTCATATTTATCTATGGACTATAATGTTTGGTCTAGCCATAGTGTCTCATCCACTGAGTGACAAACAGAAAGTCATTGGTAGTGATTTGGCAAAAGATCCCATTCTTGTCCATGAAGAAGAAACTCCAGAATGAAATTTCCTCATCTTCCTGTAAGACACCATAGCCTTAAGCAACAGGGCATGTGGAGCTAGGCACCATTAGGATATTCATGGTTCTCAGTCTACCATGCTTCTTGTATGTGTTGATCCATGCAAGGTAACAGAAGTGGGAGTACACTAAAGCACCAATTGCATATGAGTTGAATTTCTTAAATTCTTCTGCATATCACTGAATATGATCTCTGTGGGAAATATCACATCAGGGGATGAAAGAAGAACTTAACATATTTCCTTTGTAGTCAGACAGGCTGATGTCTTTGAACTGTTCATCTGGCAGAATAGTTACAGTCTTGAATTTGGGGCTATGTACCTATTCCTGGCATTTCCTGCCCACATGCTGTTATCAACTGCTCTCACATGTCACTCTGGGGACATCAGAGAAAATGAGAATGAGGTAGAAGTTTTCAAGATATTTCAAAGATGACTGTTGGCTCACCAATTGTAAATTCCATTGGTCATAGTTATCTAGTTCTTCGTTTGTTTATTCATTCATTCATTCGTTTATTTATTTTGCTGGGCAATGAGGGTTAAGTGACTTGCCCAGGGTCACACAGCTAGTAACTGTCAAGTGTCTGAGGCTGGATTTGAACTCGGGTCCTCCCGAATCCAGGGCCAGTGCTTTATCCACTGTGCCACCTAGCTGCCCCCAGTTATCTAGTTCTAATGACATATATCATATACCCAGAAGAGGGACAGGATTTATGTTCAGCCTCAGAAGGAAGAACCAAGATAAATGGGTGGGAGTTTAAAGAGGGAAATTTAGACTTGATAATAACAAAACCTTTTAACAATTAGAACTGTTCAGAAGTGGAATGTGCTGCCTTGAGAGGTGGTGGGTTCTTTCTCTTTGCAAGTCTGCAGGTTTCAGCGTGATAACCACTTGTTGGGTTTATTCCAGTGTTGATTCCATGGATTGGGCAAAATGGCTGCCGAGGTAACTTTCCTTTTTCAAATGCTTTGAGGCATTTGAACTCTTTAAGTATAGCCAGATGCTTTCTTACTGTCTCCCTACTTAACTTGGGCATAAACTCCCAATTATCCACTTTGATTAATAATGATAACTATCATATTGTTTTCAGCTTTGCAAAGCATTATACATATATGACCTCACTTGCACCTTATCCAGTGAGGAAGAAACAAGTATCATTTTATAGTCTATTCTTTTTTTAAATTCTATTCTGTTCCAACCTCAGAAATCTGTGTGTGTTCCATCCTCAGAAATCTATGTGTGAATGTCGTACCTTCCTTTCTTTCAGATTACCTCAAAAAGTTCTGATTTAAAATTTTCCTGGTTACATATGCTCACAAACTTCTGTCTCCTCTCTAACACTTATATCATCAAACTTGACTTTAGGGGAAGGAAATTTAGGTCCTTCACATAGTTCATATTTATTTAAGGTTTTCAGGTATACAAAGCACTTTTCTCATAACCAGTCCGTTAAGGTAGGTAGCATCACTTCTTTTTCTCCTTGTAAATAGTTTGTGTAATATTAGAGCTTATTATTCTTGGAATTTTGGATCGAAATCACATAAATCCATCTGGTCTTGTTTTTTTTTTCTTCTTTTGGAGCTTATTTATAGTTGGCTTAATTTCTTTTCCTGAGATTTGGTTATATAAATTCTCTTTTTCTTTGTATTTTATGTTTTGTTAATATTCATTTCAATTCAGTCATCAATTTTGTTGGCATGAAGTTGGGCAAAATAATTTTTAATAATTCCCTTTATTTCCTCTTCATTTGTTGTGAATCCTCCATTTTCGTTTTTATTATTAGCAATCTGTTTTTCCTCTTTAAAAAATCTGATAAGCTGTTTTTAGTATTGGATTTTTTTAAGCTCAAAGTTTTATTTATCAATTCATTTGAGGATTTTTTTACTTTCAGTTTTGTTAAATTCTTTGATTTTCAGAATTTCTATCTTTGTGTTAAGTAAAGGTTTGTTGTTTTTCTTTTTTTAGTTGATATTTAATTGGTCTGTTCTCTTAATCCTTTCATAAAAGCGAATTTATGTTAATTGGTTAAATGAAACTGACACCAAACAGTGGTAGGAGCATATGAGGGTTCAAGGTGTTGGCATTTATGTTTTGTTGTATTTTTATTTATTTTGTCAAATATTTCCCAATTATATTTTAATCTGGTATGGATGACATGCAAGAATGTTGTGGATTACATGTGGCCCATGAGCCATGTTTTTGACATCTCTAGGCTAATGAAGAACTTATTATGCTTCAGGTAAACTCTCAACAGGATAGTAATCATAACATAAAACAAAGCAATAATAAGAGCCAGATGTGTTTAAAAAAAGATGAACTATGAGATTATATATGCTTAAAGGCACCAAAGATAGTAAAATGATACTAGTTCTTAATGTTTACGGATCAAATATGATAGCATCTAAACACTTAAAGAAAAATAAATTTGTTATTGGGAGAAATAGACTACAAAACAAGAATTACCAGAGACCTAAATGTATCTCTTTCAGACCTAGATAAATTTAACAAAAAGAAAAACCAAAAAAGAAGTTACGGATGAAGAAAGAAATTTAGAAATTAGAAATTTAGAGAGAAAATTAGAAATGCTAGGTATGGTAAACCTCTGTTGAGTGTACCTGTATAGAAATTTATAATGTATGGGGGCACAACTTTTAATAAATAAATGTAGAAAAATAGAAATATTAACACAGAATTTACTGACCACAACACAATAAAAATATAATCAATAAAGGAACCTTGAAGGAAGGGTTAAAATTAAAATAGGTATTAAATAATTTATTCCTAAAGAATGCATAGATCAAAGAATAGATTATGAAAATAGTAAATTCTTTTATCAAAGAAAAAGACAGGGGGCAGCTAGGTGGCACAGTGGATAAAGGCCCTGGATTCAGGAGGACCTGAGTTCAGATCCAGTCTCAGACACTTGATGCTTACTAGCTGTGTGACCCTGGGCAAGTCACTTAACCCCCATTTCCCTGCAAAAAAACAAAACAAAACAAAGAAAAGGACAAAGATAAGAGGCCCCATATGAAAATTCCTCAGATTCAGCCAAAGTATTACTTAGGAGAAAATATATGTCTCTAAACATTTTCATCAATAAAAGAAAAAAACCACACCAGATCTATCAGTTGGGCATGCAACTAAAAAAGGGTAAGAAAGCAATGACTAAAAAACTAAATACAAATAGAAATTCTAAAAATCAAAGAAGAGATTAACAAAATTGAAAGCAAAACCCTGTTGAACTGATACATAAAATTAGGAGCGGCTTTTTTGAAAAAAGTAATAACATAAATTGTTAGCTAATTTGTTTTTTTGAAAGCGGAAAACCAAATTGCTATTATAAAAAATAAAAATAAAGGATTGACAATAGGAACAAAAGCAACTTCTACACTGGGTCTAAGAGGCTTGGTCCATAAACTCAATACTGTACAGAAATTCTTCCACTTGGTTCAGGAGCTCCTTTTCTTCTTTGTTGCCATTATTTTTGTTTCTGCTACTCACAGGGTGGCTTTAATGCTTCACCACTCAGGCACTGCCTTAGTTTGCTACCATCTCTGGGGCTTTGTGATTTCTTTTCCTTTTTTGGTTCCTTAATACACAGACTTTCCTGGTAGGGTTGTCATGTAAGACTGCACATGCTTCCTTCCATGTAACTTGAGTCCTATGTGTCTGACATGATTCTCTTTTTTTTCAGTTCTGGTTCTATTGCCTTCTGACCTCCTTTTTTAAAAAGCCAATTCCATGGAGGTAGCTTAGTACTTTTAGTATAGGCACATACTGCTCTTTAGTTAACAGGGCATTTTGTTGAAATAAGCATCTTGGTAAATCCTTTAAAATAGCTAAAGAAATTTTAGTTATCTATAGATTGTTACTATAAAAGCTTAGGTTTATTTTTGTAGAAACTAATTACTAAGAATTAAAAACATAGTAATGGGGCTGTTCTGTTGGAATATTGTAAATTATAAATAAAACAGGCAAATGTTTAACAAAATCTTAGTTATTGACTTAATGAGTATTTAACTGGGGCAATTTTATCATCATCATGATAGAGTTAATTCAGCGATACCCAGGGCAACACAAATTCAGACCTAGTCAAGATATGATCAGTGCCAGAATGAAGGGTCTCAATGGGTTTGCCTAATCAAAGAAGTCTCTCCTCATTAGAGGGACACAAGGGAGATTCAGGAATTCCTAGGAAGATAGCAGAATTTGAGGTTGTTTCTAAGCCTAGCATCTTTTTAGCACCTCAAAACAAGAAATGAAACAAATTTCAAGAACAGAAGAAAACTACTCCTTAGCAAGCATTTATTAAATCAACTAGCTGATTCCAAAAAAATTACAAAAGGCCATATTACTTGCTTGCTATTTCTTTTTTTTTTAGTTAAGCTTTTTATTTAATGTTTCAAAAAATATATTTAGTCAAACAGACCAAAGCCCATGTCATCATCAGACTCCTCGGATTCTTCTTTTTTTTGCTTCCTCTTTCTTCTCCTCAGCTGGGGCAGCTGTGCTAGCAGGAGCAACACCTCCAGCAGGGGCAGCACCACCAGCTGCTGGGGCAGGTCCACCAACTCCTACATTGCAGATGAGACTTGCAATGTTTACATTGTTCAGGGTCTTTGCAAATAATCCAGGCCAGAACGGTTCAACATTTTCACCTGATGGGCAGCTAGGTGGTACAGTGGATAGAGCACTGGCCCTGGAGTCAGGAGGATCTGAGTTTGGGTCTGACCTCAGCACTTAACACTTACTAGCTGTGTGACCCTGGGCAAGTCACTTAACCCCAACTGCCTCACCAAAAAACAAAAACATTTACACCTGCTGCTTTAATGAGGGCATTAATTTTATCCTCCGTGACCGTAACCTCATCGTCGTAAAGCATGAGAGCAGAGTAGATGCAAGCGAGCTCTGAGACGGCCATTTCGGAAGATGGATGAGGAGAGACTTGTTTGTAGTGGTGCTGAAGTGAGGCTACACCCCAACGCGGCCTTAGCTTCCGAAGAAGACCCGAGCACCTTACAGACAACTGAAGAGTGCTTGCTATTTCTAGTTATGTTTTGCATATACCCTATATGTCACCCTACCAGATTGCTCACCATACTGATTCCTTGTCTTAAGCTCAACATGACCATGACAAAAATCTGCTCTTATTTCCATCTCCTTAGTGGATGAAAATCCATTTGGTTATAATATAGGGGGGAGGGGTTCAAAATTTGTGGGGATGGAAGAGATGGGACCTCCTGTAAGAAGGCTGATTATAGGAAGAGGATCACAGGAAAACTAGCAAAGAGATTGAGAAAGAAGAAGGGGGGAAAAAAAAAGAACAAACAACTGAGAAAAGGGCCAAAGCAATGGGAGGCAAAAGAAATCAAAATTCCAAAATCCCAAGGACAGGAAAAATATATATATTTTGTTTTGGTTTTTTATAGGGCAATGAGTGTTAAGTGACTTGCCCAAGGTCACACAGCTAGTAAGTGTCAAGTGTCTGAGGCTGGATTTGAACTCAGATCTGCCTGAATCCAAGGCCAGTGCTTTATCCACTGCACCACCTAGCTGCCCCCAGGAGAAATATTTTTAAAAATTCAGTGAGATCACTAGAAATGACAATGGAACAATTTCAGCAACTTGCAGAAAGGTTCAGGAGAGAAATAGAAGAACTGGGAGAAAAGGAATAAGGCAGAAATAAAAAGGGAAACCAAAGGACTTTGAGATTGGAAGGTAATAGGGGGGAGGGAGGGGAGAGAGAATCTGTGGGAGGAAACCAGGATCAGCCAAAAAACCCAAAACAAAACCCAACAATAACAACCAAAAAACCCCACAGGGACTAAAGGCTGATTTAAAAGAGGAGTAAAAAGAAAAGGAAGAGGGAAAAGAACCCAAACTTCACAATTATACCCCTAAAAGTGAATTAAACTACTCGATAAAATGAAAATGAATAGGAGAATACACAAAAAAGGCAATAATTTGCTGTATATGAGAAATATGTTAAAAAATATAAGAATACATACAGGTTAATAATGATAGGCTAGAACAAAAATTGTGCTTATGGGGATTAAATAAAAAGCAGGAGTCACAATCATAATTTTAAATAAGGCAGCAATGAAAATTCATAATGTTGAGAGAGACTACATTATGCTTATGGGCACCACAGACAATGAAAGAGTATGATTAGCATATCTGTATATATACAGATATGCTAATTATATACTTTATATACATATTCCATGTATGTATACATACTAATCATACTCTTTTTTCTCTAATATATATGTTTACACATGTATATATGTATATATTCCTAAAAGGAAAGGTAACTGAATTGAAAAAAAAAACCTGATAGATAATAACACAGTTATCATGGGAGACTGACAATTCTTTTTCAGGGCTGGATATCAAACTGAAACAAAAAGAAAAATATAGACAAGAAAAAGATTATTTGAAAAATTAGATTTGAAACACATCTGGGTGGTTTCTGAGTGGAAATGTTAAAGAATTTACATATTTTACAACAACATATGATATCTTTACAAAAAATGATCATGTGGTAGGAACATAAAAATCATAAATAAATGCAAAAAAGCAGAAATAATAAATATGTCCTTTACAGGACAGAACTCAACAAAAAGAATCAATCAATATAGAAAACATGAACAATAGATACAAAAAACAAATCACAGAAAAAATAATTGTTTTAAATGAAATACGGGGCAGCTAGGTGGCGCAGTGGATAAAGCACAGGCCCTGGATTCAGGAGGACCTAAGTTCAAATCCAGTCTCAGACTATTGACACTTACTAGCTGTGTGACCCTGGGCAAGTCACTTAATCCTCATTGTCCTGCAAAAACAAACAAACAAACAAAAAGTGAAATACAATAAATGATATTCCAAAATTTGTAAGATGCATTTCTTCTGAGCAGAGGAAAATTGTTATTTCTGAAAAAAATATGTTTAAAAAGTAGAAAACTTGGGACTAATGAGTTGGCCATGCAGTTGAAAAGACCCAACAACTGGAAAAATCACCATATTAGCAACACCAAAAAAAGAACAAAAGAAAGTTTGAGACGTAAAATTGTAAATAAAGACTATTTATCGGATAAAATGAGTATCTTTTTAAAAAATTAATAAAACTGATAAACCATTAGCTAACAATTAAAAAGAGCAAAATCAAATCACTAAGATAAAAAATTAACAAGGCAAGTACACAATGTACAGGGAGGAAATAAAGGAGGATTATCAGAAACTACATAACTATATGCCATCAAAAGTTAGAATTTAAAGGAAATGGATGATTAGCTTAAAAAAGCATTTAAAATACTCATATGAACAAAATAAGAAATAGAAATTTAAACAGTCCAGTAACAGAAAGAGAAGTCTAACAAACCATAAATGAGCTACCATAGAAAAACCACTAATGCAAATAGATTTACAAGTGAATTCTACCAAACTTTCAAGGAACTACAAATATTCTTAAAAATAAATATATAAGGCACACTACTAAATTTCTTTTATGAGACAACTATGGTTCTGAGTCTCAAACCAAAAAGTATGCCAAAGAAATAGAGTTGTCTACCAAGATCACTAACCATATTGATTGATGCAAATATGTGAAGTAAAATTTTAGCAAAGATGCTTCAACAATGCATAAAAAAAGCATTGTGGTTTTGTTGGGTTTATACAGAGATGCAATGGTCACTCAACATTATGAAAATAATTAGTATAATTAATAATATAAACAAAACCTCCACAAGATTATATTTCAATAGATACAGAAAAACCTTTGCCAGAAGATAGCATTGATTTAACCTTAAAAATACTAAAAAACAGGCATGAAAGAACCCTTCTTTTATATGATGCAAAGAATGGGTTTGAAATCGAGTTATCTTTGTAATGGAGAAACACTAGGATCTTTTCCAGTAAATTTGGGGTTAAAGCAAGACAATTCCCCTTTCCCACTTTGATATACTTCAAGGAAATAGAAGCCATGGCAGTTAGATGAGAGGAAGACATTAAAAATTAAAGTAAATATTAAATTAAATTAAGCATTGGAAAATAGGAGACAAAATGACCTCTATCTGTAGAAGATATGTTGGCATACTTAGAAAACATAAGAGAATCAGAAAAAAAAAGTTTCAATGATAACTGGCTTCAGAGAAGTAGAATAAAATAAGTAGAAAAAATACATAAAAATCATTAGCATGTTAGTATAGTACTAACAAAAACCAGGATGAAATAAAAAGAGAAATTTAAAATAACCACAAAAAAAAGAAATATCTGAAAATGAGCCTATTGAAACAATCAGAAAACATGTAAATATAAACACAAAACAATATTTAGAGAAATAAAGGAAGACAAATAATTGTGGAAAGGTTTTATTCATGGTTGGACCCATACATTAAAATTTATAATATTGCCTAAATTAAATAGCACTATTTCAAATAAACAAATAGGAAATTACTCTATAGAACTAGACAAAACAATAATGAAACTTATTTGGAAGAATAAAAGATCAAGCATTTCCAGGGAAATAATGAAAAAAAAGAAGAAATGAAAGAATCCAATCATTTATTAAGTGTCTACTATGTGCCTGGCATTGTGTGAAGCAAAGGACATTACCATATCTCAAATTATGTTATAGAGCAGTAATCATTAAAACTATTTGGTATAAATTAAAAATAGAAAAGCAGATTAGTAAAAAAGATTAGATAAAATAATGCCTAGGAGAGAAAAAAGTGCAGTAACTTCTTTTTTTTGTAAACCAAAGAGCACAAGTGACTGGGAAAATCCAATTTATTTGATAAAAACTGCTGAGAAAACTGGAAATGTTTGTTTAAAAAAAAAGGTTTAGATGCCACCATATATCATATACCAAAGTTAAATTTTTTTTGGACATAAGAGGGGGAATTGTATGTGTTCATGAAACAGAGATTATTGGAAACTGATTGAATTGTAAAAACAAAAATAATAATTTTTTTTTTAAAGAGACAAATTGAAAAAAACTTTATGAGGTTTCACCTTCTATATGTTCAAGCCTAAGAGAAATAACAAAGAAGGCAGATAGTGTGGGTGATCCAAAGCTGAACATTAGAACCTTAAGGTTGTGGGGACAGCTAGGTATGTTTAGCTGATGGTATAGTTGAATGGGGAGGGACCAAACCCTTGCAATTCCATTGAGGAAAGAGAATCAGGTTCAATGAGTATTGGAGAGGTGAAGAAATGCAGAGTAAGGAATTTGGTCAGGGAAGATATAATTCTCTACCTTTCTTCTCTCAATTACCACCATCTTGAGAAAACTTTCTGCCTCTAGGGTTTAAGGAAGGATCAGAGTAAAGGAGGGAGACACAAAGACAGATAGATACTTAGTGTGTCTTTGGCCAGGAGTTCAATTTCCTATTATTTCATCCATCTCTGGGATGCTGAGTGGACTTCATGTGCCTCAGGCCAAGGCACTACACTACCCCTTTCTCTTCTCCATTTCTATTTTAAATATTGCAGAGTCTCAACATCATGAATTCCCATCCTTTCTCTCTTCCCCTGATTATCTTCTGAGCAGGGGAGGGGGGTCACTTTTTCTTCTTTCTCACCTTTAATGTTGGGGATCAGAGTAGAAATTCTCTCCCCTTCCCTCATCTGCCCAGTCCCCCAATTCCCAATCTTCTATAAGTCTTAAAAGAACCCTTCCTTTGACATAGCCATCTATAAATAGCTCCAAAAATGTATCCCATAAACTAATTATCAAAGATATGTTGTTGATCCAAAGTTAAATGTACCAGGCTGGGTATCTGCTCTCCACATTACCCATGAATCTTTTTGTCTTCCTCTCCTGCTCAATACATTCCACCAACCCTTTTATACCACCATCCCCACCCTCTCCCCCAAATCCAATATACCCAACTTTCTGTGGATCTTTATCCTTTCCCATGAAATGAATTCTTGCTGCATTTTTTTTTTTTTTTGCATCTCTCAGGTTGGAAAGAGAGTGATGATGGAGGTGCCTAGGGTCTCACCATCCTTAGTGGATCTTTTTCTATGTAACTACATTTGGCATTTGAATGTGCTCACTCTAATGAGTAGCCATGAATGATTACATCTGACACCCTCATGTCAAAGCCTAAAGCATAGAGTGTGGGGCAATAGCTTCCATTTGCCTTCCTCTAGGATTGGCTCTGCCTAAGGATCTTAAATATGTCCCACAAGGCCAAAAGCAGACGACAGAAGCCTTGAGAAGGAACCAATAGGGTGCATGCATGCACACTCTCTCTCTCTTTTTTTTTTAAACTGTGAATAATAATGGATTTACTTATTTTCTCACTTAAATATTGTCAATCCTTCGAAGAATCTTGCAAGGCAGCTTGACCATACAACATGCTGGACAGTCCAGGGCTTCTGGTGGTGGAGCGATAGTCTTCCATTCCCCTGCCTTCTGGTCTAACAGGTAGGCATTTTTATTGATAGTGTAATCTTTATTATGAGTGTCATTCACAGAAATGACACCTCCGCATACAAACACCTTGTTGTCACCTATCGGACACACTGCATGGGAAACATCCAAGGCACAGTTGTTGGGCAGCAAGGGCACACAGTTGGCAGTCTTACTGGCTTTAATCTTCTGCAAGTTAATTTCTACACTCTGCCTGTGGCTGTGCACTTTCAGGATGTTATCCTGCTGGAAAGACAGGAGAGGCCTGTGGTTGAACTCAATTGGGAAGGTGATACACTGCACTACTTCCCCAGTGCTGGTGTCAAAGCAATCCACCACCCCTACTCGAGAAATGAATCCCTTCACCAGACACCTCCCTGTCACTATGTACATGTTCCTGTTTCCCTTGGTGATCACTGCTGTTCCATCCATTGGGATGCTCATCTTCCCCACCAGACTCCAGATCTCCTTCCTCTCGTCATACCTGTAGATGTTGGAAACGTATCTCCTTGGAGCAACACTCCCTCCCACAGAGTACACAACTCCCCCGCAGGTCACCATGGTGTGGAAGACTAACCCCATGGGTAGATCAGGCAGTTTGGTCCAGGAGTTCTCATCCATGTCATACCTCCAGGCAGTTTTCAGGCCTGAAATCTGTTCCGTGGTTCCACCAGAAATGTAAATGTACTTACCCACAGAAGTTGCACTGAGAGCAGCTGCTTTGTATGGCATCTCAGTGAGTTTCAGCCAAATATCCTCCTCGATAATGTAAGCAAACACAGCATCATTGAATTTTCCCTGGGCTTTCTGACCCCCTAGAATCACTACAGCATCCAGCAAGGCTCCTTTCCTTTGGAAATTCAGCAGCCTGCATGGCTTCTCCTGCTTTCGGTCCAACAAGATATTCTCTATCAGGGCCAACGGGGTACTGTTGTTCTCCATTGCTCCCACTTTGTTGCTGGCAAATATAAGTGTTTTGTTGGAGACTCCATTTAGGTTGATGTAGGAGAAGAACTTCTTGAAATATTTCTCCCGCTCTTCCTTTTTGAAATTTACCCAGTGTAGGAGGGAGCTAAGGGCCTGGTCTTCGTTCTGCACGTGCAAATTTTCATCCCGAAGCAGCCGGCCAAAGATTACAGGGGGGCATTGCATGAAGTGGGTTGACCCTTCGTGGCTGGCCCAATAGTGAAAGTTATCCCGAATAGCAGCATAGGCACAGTCAGAAACCTCTTTCAGCTCAAAGAGCTCAGCCAAGAACAGGTAGCGAAGGGAGTTGTTTCTTTTGATGGATTTTAGCAGGAAGTCAGTGCAATGAATCCTTAGTCGGGGCGTGTTGAAGTACTGGGCTCCTCTCAGCAGCTCCTCCACATTCTGTTCAGAAATCACCACCTTCCCACTATAGAAATAGTCCATAAGCTGCTCCACAGAAGAAGGGCTCAGGTAGTTTGAGTCGATGGTGATAAAGAGCTCATCCGTGGTCTTCATGTCATTGTTGGAGATGAGGCTCTTCACCAGGGGTGAGACTGCAGCTAGCACATTTCGATGGGCAAAGAAGACATGATCACCCACATTCAGCGCCATGTCCCAGTACTCTTTCCTCTTTCTCTGCTTGTTGAGGTTCTGAAGGACAAAGTTGTTATAGTTTTTTTCTGTGAATTCCAGTTTCATGCTTCCTCTTTTTTCGATGAAATAGAAGGCACAAGAGCAGGTACTGAACACATAGAATTTCTCTTGTGCTTGTTGGTCTGGTTATCTCCTGTTAAGCAAGGGTTACAGGGAGAGTGATGCAATAGAGCAGAGTGACCACATCATAATGCAACATCCAACACAGGAATTGCTCACTCATTACCTCATTCTTACTTGATGTTGCTTATGCAAAGACAGTGTGGACAAATAGAGTGGATAAGGGCATTGGACCAGGAGACCTGGCATCCCATTCCTGACCCTCTCACTTACTAGCTATGTGACCTCAGGTGGGTCACAACCTCTCTGAGTCTCAGTCTCCTCATCTGTAAAATGGGGGTAATAACACTTGCCCTATTTCATGGTTTTGTGTGAAAGTGATTTGTAAACTCTAAAGCACTATACAAATATAGTATAAGTAATGATAAGACTTAAAACTACTGTGAGATTTAAAATTGGATACTGAGCATTAACCTCCCCTTTTAACTGTTTCCCTTATTTTATCTCCCAGATCAGTAAGTAAAGAAGCCTCTGGTCTCTAGTTAGAGCTTTTATTGTTTGGAAATTACAAGGTGATGTTGATTAGAGGTATAGGAAAGTAGAAATACAAACAAATAGTCTTAAATCTAAGCTTAGTCTATATTCCATATAAAACTCACCAAAAACCCAAGGCCACCTTTGAGGAGGAGAGCCTAGTCAGGCATGTGCTGCTAACTGCGAGTTGGGCCTAGTCGAACTCCAGTCAGCATCTGTCTGTGTGTCACGCCAGTCCTCGGACCAGGAGAGCAGGAAAGAGATCCCACTTCTGTTCTCTCCTTGCTTTTTAAGCTCGCACCCCGGAAGTGGAGTGCTTAGCCGCCGGGCTGGCGTGCGTAGCCCATGCATGGCTGTCGGTCTCCTCCCCGAAAGGGTGGTCCTTCAAAAATTGGCGTCTTTCCGTATTCACTAACCAACTGTTTTTTTGTTTGTTTGTTTGTTTTTTGGCGGGGCAGTGGGGGTTAAGTGACTTGCCCATGGTCACACAGCTAGTAAGCATGAAATGTCTGAGGCCGGATTTGAACTCAGGTACTCCTGAATCCAGGGCCGGTGCTTTGTCCACTGTGACACCTAGCTACCCCCCACTAACCAATTGTTAAAAACTTTTTACCACACTACCAAACATCTGAGAGGATTTGGGAGACAATGTCTTACATACGTACATACATACATACATATATACATATCTACACACATGCACACATATATACACTCACACACATATACATAAAAATACACACCCACCCTGAGGAACATTTCTTGTTTTAGCCAAAAACAAACTATTTTCTACATTCTGGACAAACACACCACATATATTAAGATATGGATTTTTATATTTATATTTGTACACATGTGTGTATATGTGTGCATATGTATACAGACACTATATATTGTATGTATTGTATATATGTATGTGTGTATATACAGTGTGTATGTATGTATATATATATCTACAGTGTATTTGTATATTATGTGGCAGATGGGAGGATGGACAGACAAACAGGTAGATAGATAGTGTGTGTGTGTGTGTGTCCAGAATGGAGGAAATAGTTTCTCTCTTTTTTTTTTTTCCAGGACAATGAGGGTTAAGTGACTTGCCCAAGGTCACAGAGCTAGTAAGTGTCAAGTGTCTGAGGCCGGATTTGAACTCAGGTCCTTCCGACTCCAGGGCCCTTGCGCTATCCACTGCACCACCTAGCTGCCCCAATAGTTTCTCTTTGACCAGAACAAGGAATCTCCTTTTCTACATAAGTTCAGACGACTAATCAGTATGAGAACCCTGTATTTCATTACTTACCAATGGTAAATACATTAATTTCCTTTAAAGAAATAAGTTGGTTGAATCTGTCTTGACAGGAGGTGGCAGGACATAGAATAAAGAATTGAATTTGGAATCAGAAGAATTGGGTCCAGATCCTAGCTATGTCACTTATTACCTGGGTCACCATGGGCAAGTCACTTATCTTCTCTGGGTCTCAGTTTCCTTATCTTCAAAATGGAGCTGTGTTAAATGACCTCAAAGGTCCCTCCCAGCTCTAATTCTATGATGGCATGGCTTGACAAAAAAAATAAAACAAAAACACCAAAGTGATCTTTTGGTCTGTATTCTCTCCTGATTTTTTTTGCTGCCCCTACATCTATCTTACCCCTTCAATACTATTAGCCTCTATTTATAGCACTTTCTTTTTTTAAAAATAAAATTACATTTTAAAAAGTTAATCAATTAATCATTTATTTTGAACATTCTTTTCTTTTAAAATTTTGAGTTACAGATTCTCTTCCTCCCTCCCATCCCTTCTCCACCCACTAAGAAGGCAAATAATATGATATCAATCATGCAACACATATTTCTATATTAGCCACATTGCAAAACAAAGCAAAAACAAGTGAGAAAGTTATACTTCAGTTTGTACTACTAGAAGTTCATTAGTTCTCTCTCTGGAGGTGGATAGCATTTTAAAATCATGAGTCCTTTCGAATTTTCTTGGATCATTATATTGATCAGAACAGCCATATTATAGTTGATCATCATTATAACATTGCTGTTACTGTACATAATGATCTTTAGGTTCTTTTTATTTCTCTTTGTTTCAGTTCATATAGGTCTTGCTATATTTTTCTGAAACCATCTTGCTCACCATTTCTTATAGCACAATAGTATTCCATTACAATCATATGTTTTAACTTGTTCAGCTATTCCTTAATTAATGAACATTCCCTGCCCCCCGCCAATTTCCAATTCTTTGCCACCATAAAAATAGTTGCTATAAATATTTTTGTATATGTAGGTTCTTTTCCTTTTATCTTTTTGGGGTACAGACCTGGTAGTGGTATTCTTGGATCAAAGGCTATGCACAGGTTTTTTGGTTTGGTTTTTTTGGGGGGGCTGGGCAATGAGGGCTAAGTGACTTGCCCAGGGTCACACAGCTAGTTAAGTGTCAAGTGTCTGAGGACAGATTTGAACCCAGGTCCTCCTGCATCCAGGGCTGGTGCTTTATCCACTGTGCCACCTAGCTGCCCCAGCTATGCATAGTTTTACATCCTTTAGGACATAATTCCATATTGTTCTCCAGAATTGTTGTACCTCATTAGTGCATCTATTTTCCCTATCCCCCTCCAGCATTTTTCATTTCTATAAGTGGTACCTCAGAGTTGTTTTAATTTGCTTTTCTATAATCAGTAATGATTCAGAACATTTTTATATGACTATTTCTTCTTCTGAAAACTACCTGTTTATATCCCTTGACCATTTATCAATTGGGAAATGACTTTTATTTTTATAAATTTGACTCAACTCTATGCTCAGTATATATTTGAGAAATGAGGACTTTATTAGAGAAACTTATAAAATTTTAAAAAATATTGCTTCATTGTCTATAGTGCCTTTTAGCAAAATGTAGTTTCCCTGATTATCTCTTTTAATAAGGTCTATTTTTTGCTTTTGCTTTGTCTGAGGTCATGATTGCTCACCCTTGCCTTTTTAAATTTAGCTGAAGCATAATAGATTCTGCTCCAGCCCTTTATTGTAACCCTGTCTGTGTCTTTCTGTTTCAAGTGTGTCTTTTGTCTATAGCTTATTGTTGAATTCTGGTTTCTAATCCATTCTGCTATCCACTTCCATTTTATGGATTGGCTCATCCCATTGACATTCTCTCTGCCTCTGTCTCTTTCATGTCCCTCCTCAAAAGCCTGTTTTTTTGGTTTTTTGGGGTTTTTTTATGAGGCAGTTGGGGTTAAGTGACTTGCCCAGGGTCACACAGCTAGTAAGTGTCAAGTGTCTGAGGCCGGATTTGAACTCAGGTCCTCCTGAATCTAGGCCTGGTGCTTTATCCACTGCACTACCTAGCTACCCCATCTGTTTTGTTTCTAAACACTGCTTCCTTTAATCTGACCTCTTTTTTTTTTTTATCATCCCCATCCCCTCCTATTTCCTTATTAGGTAAGATAGATTTCTATACCCACCTGCTCTCTCTATATATTCTTCCCTCTTTGAATCAATTCAGATGAGAGTAAAGTTCAAACATTGCCAGCCATTTCCCCCTCCACTATAAAAGCTCTTCCTCGCATGTCTTTTTTACATGAGAAAATCTCCCCCATTCTACCTCTCCTTTCCCCCCTTCTCCTAGTGCATCTCCTTTCTCACTCCTGCATTTTTTGGGGAAGTCATTCAAAATGAAAGGTATTTGATCAAGCAGCATAACAGTAAAGTGTAAATAAAATGTCCACATACATACTTGGGTTACTCTTTCCCACATGTGGTAAAAGGATTATCTAAATCTTTCTTACCATACCACAAGAAGGGGAGAGTATGAACACAGAGAACATGTGTAATCAAAGAACATTGGTGGAAGGCAAACAAATAGGGAATGTGCATGAAGAGACACATGCCAAGAACACACGAGCAGGACATGCATGTATCCTGGGCAACTCATACTTCCAATGCTATCAGATTGCTGAGGGTATACTGGGTAATGTCATAGTGTCTCTGGTTTTGTTCAGCCTCATTACCTGTACTGGTCTTGTGGACATTTGAGCATCACTCTAGCAGCAATTTTCCATGCTTCAGCACAGTCTGATAGCCTCTCAGCGACCATCTCTTAAGGGGCAATGACTAGAAATCTATTCCTGATAAGGACAGACTTAACAGCTCCTTAGTCTTTTGCTCAGGTTATGAAGTACTACACCTGGCTAAAAATAGTCAATAAAAGCCAGACTGAACAACTGAGGCATTAAGTCTATTCTTTACCTTCCTATATCTATTTTTGAATATTAAGTCTATGCTTATGTTTGGTATTTATTTGAAATTCATTGATTCATGGTTAAAAATTCCTCATAATTCCAATTTCATCCATTATGGGGATCTCATACCCTTTCCCCAAACTATTTCAGACACTGCCAAAACAAAACAAAACAAAACAAAACAAAACCAACCACTAAAGCTGTGTGGATGCTGAATATACCTCAGAGTTCTCATTATGAATAATATTATCCATTATGAATAAATAGAAAATCCATGAATTTATCTAAATCTTGAATCTATTGGCAATTGTTGCCAGCTCTATTTAAGAGGCAGCCTAGTGTGAAAGGAGCCTTAAAATAAGAGTTAAAAGATATACCTTCAAGTAAGCAGTTTTCTCATTTATAAGAAAGGGGTTAGACTAGAGGATCTCTAAGAAGTTATGATTTTATTGTCTAGTTTGGAACAGCCAATTTATTGGCTCTGAGACTCTTGTCAAGTCATGTCACTTCTCTGGGTATCGGGTATCTGTAAAAATGGGGACAATAAGATTTGTACTTTTTACACATAGAGCCATTATTCCATCTCTGTAAAATCTATGAAAATGCTTTATATGTATGTCAAAGACATAATTGATGAAGATATGAGAAGGAAATAAACAGGCTTTCACAAAGGATATTCTACAGTCCCACAATTGGCTCTGCAAAGCTGAGAAATACAGAAAATGCAAGATTCTGTTGTGCTCACTTTTTTAAACTATAAAAAAAAGCATTTGATTCAATAGAACAAAATTCAGCTTCAAGGACTCTCCTCCAAAGAAAAGCCTCGAATGTGGACATAAAGAGCATACACAAGACTTTGATAGGAAATTCAACACTAGAAACAACTATGTTTGATATCCTTCTAATTATTAATATCAGATAAAGTATAAAACAGGGATATATATATATATATATGTATGTATGTATGTTCAAGAAAGGCATCTGCCACTGTCATGAGGGTGTCAAATGGGAGAGTTCAAATGGGAGAGGAATTCCCTGTAGATGTTGAGGTCCTCTAGATGTTACTGTCTGAAAATGACTTTGTATTAATAGCATCAGTCAGTCATCAAGCATTTATTAAGCATATACTAGGAGTGAGGCACTATGCTAAGCAATGAGGATACAAAGAAAGGCAAAGAACAGTTCCAACTTGCAAGGAGCTTATTATGGCCTCTAGGGGCAGACAACATGCAAATAAGCATGTGCAAACAAGATATATACAGCATAAACTGGAGGCAATCTCAGCAGGAAGGCACTAAGTTTCAGAACTGAGAAAGTTTTCTTTGCAGATGGTTAAGATTTAGTTGAAATTTGAAGAGTCATATAGCTAGTAACTATCTGAGGCCAGATTTGAACTCAGGTCTTCCTGAGTCCAAGCCCAGTACTCTATCCTCTGAGCTATCTAGCTGCCCCACTTTACACATAATAATTACTTAATTTAAATTAATGTATACTCATTGGCTGACTTATTAAACAGTCTCTGTCTTTAGCTAAGGAGCTCATGGGCTAGAGAGCACACTGATTCATCAGCCATAGTATTACCCAAGGGTGGGAGAATTGTTTGTTTAGATAAAAATTAGAAATTTTAAATTAAATTAAAAGAGAGTTGGGTACCTATGTTCCTATGGAGATGGAACATTCAGAGGCAATTAGCTGGTCTGAAAAATGAAAACTCACCTAGAGAGATATGGTAATGAATGGCGTAAATTATGATCTGAAAAGTTAAAAAAAATCAGATGATAACCTTTTTATAATTATATACTTCTTATGACTATACAATTTGAAATAATGTTTTAATCAAGTTTTATAAAAATGCAGAATTATCCACTATTGGAAATTGAGGGGATGCCCATCAATTGGAGAATGGCTAAACAAGTTGTGGTATATGAATATAATGGAATTCTATTGTGCTGTAAGAAATGATGAGCAGGCAGATTTCAGAAAAACCTGGAAAGACTTAAGTGGACTGATGCTGAGTGAAGTGAGCAGCACCAGGAGAACATTGTACACAGTAACAGAAACATTGTGTGATGATCAACTGTGATAGACTTAGCTCTTCTCAGCAATACAACAATACAAGACAATTCCAAAGAATTCATGATGGAAAATGTTCTCCATAGCCAGGAAAGAGAACTGTGGGTTCTGAATGCTGTTTGAATCATACTATGTCTACCTTTTTTTGTTTTTTGTTTTTGTTTTGTTGAGTTTTTTCCCTTTTGTTCTGATTCTTCTTTCATAGCATGACTAATAGAGAAATAGGTTTAATGTGATTCTACACAAATAACCTATATTAGACTGCTTTCTATCTTGGGGAGGAAGGAGGGAAGGAAGGGAGGGAGAAAAATTTGGAACTAAAATTTTTATGAAAACAAACGTTGAAAACTATCTTTACATGTAACTGGAAAATAATAAAGTACTTTTATGATTTTAAAAAATGCAGAATTATTTTGCTAAGTTGGGGCTGATCAACATAAAATGGTTTAGAAATACATTATGATGGAAGAGAATAAGGCCTCAGTCAGTGACTGTCTCTATCTATCAGGAAACAACTTTCTCAGTGATCATAATAATGTAAAGAATGGAAATCTGAAAAACACCAGAATCCTGATCAATTCAATGATCAATCATGTCTTCAGAGAACTGCCAAGAAAGCATGCTTCTCTCTTTTTAGCAGAGAGGTGGTATGCTATAGGTGTGGAATGTTATCAAATGTGAACAATATGTTGATTTATTTTGCTTAACTTTTTCTTTGTTAAAAGAGGTTCTTTTGTTGGTGGTATGTGTGGAGAGAAAATTATTGAGAAGTGACAATTAAAAAATCTTTTTATTGATGTCTTTTTTTTAACATTGTCATAGTCACCTCCATTTACCCTAATGCTACTATGTGTTAGGAGGGGGGGAAAGACTATATCTTTGACCCTTTGGAAACATCTGCTGAGGGATTACCTCCCTTCTTCTGCAGGACCTGGGTTGACAGTTTCACTTCCTTCCAGACATTGGAAAGCAAAGGACTTCTCGAGGAATCTACTTCTTGATCCACTAAGCCTTTTCTGAGTTGTCTATTGGCCATTAGTTAGTATACTGGCTGTTATTTAGAGGGGGTCTTAGTTCCAAATTATAGTAAGAAGAGTGCTACATTGAGTCTGCCTTATTCATGCTGGTGTCCACTCCATTGTAGCCTACGTGGTTTCCCACTCTGCTTTCCCGGGGCTTACATTGCTGTCCATTACTACCATTCTCCCCTTCCCCACACCTCTTCTATTAAGACCTATTTTGCTGCTTGCTTTGTTTGCTGCTGGGGTCTCCTCTGCTGCCTGATGCCTATAAAGTTTAGAGTCGGTCTCTTGGGAAGGATCTTCGATCTGTTGCTGGTACTGCCTATGTTCTCTTTCCAACTCTCGTCCTCAGTCTCCTATTTTAAATTTCCATGGCAGTGTAAAACTCAACCTTGCAATACTAATCCCATGATGGAGTCCTTTCCTTCTAAGCTGGCTCTTTAGTCTCAGAGGTACCCTCACAAAGCAGTTGGTCCAAGCCTGGCCCAGAAGGCAGTTAACAACAGGAACTTGGAGGAGACCCAAACTCAGAACCCTTTGTACCTTATATGAATTAATCACGTATTATTTTGTATCCTAGTTGTATGTCTGTCTCATCTCCCCAACTAGACTAAAATTCCTCGAGGTCAAGAGTCAGACCTTATTTTGATCTCCCACAGGCCTTTTCCTGAAATAGGTGCTTAAATTTCTTGAATGAATGAATTGAATGAATGGCGTCCTTGGTGTATTCCTGAACTCACCTTCATTCTTCTCAAACCACCAGTTACTTGAGCTGCAGGGTAGAAGGCATCATGTAGGAGGCAGTGGGAATGGAATGGGCATTTTCCCCATGTAGTCTAGACTCCTTCATGCCATAGTGACTGACTCTAAATGAAATTCCTCTCCACCTGTCAACATATTCTTCCCTTTTTTTGCACATTTTTTGTCCCTTTCTGTGACCACCCAGCACCTCACCTCCAGGCACAAAAAGATCTTAGAAGACATTGACAATGAGGTTTTGGTTTTGTGTTTTGTGGTTGTTTTGCGGGGCAATGAGGGGTAAGTGACTTGCCCAGGGTCACACAGCTAGTAAGTGTCAAGTGTCCTAAGGCCGGATTTGAACTCAGGTCCTCCTGAATCCAGGGCCAGTGCTCTATCCACTGCGCCACCTAGCTGCCCCGATATCTGTCTTTTTAAGAAGACTGCAGGTTTGGGTGCCCAAAGCGATGTATCTTTCTCTACTGGCCAAATTCAGAGACCATTAGGTGGGGGCTTTTTGGACAGAGTCTTTCCTAGCACTCCTCAAAACCCAGAGGCTTGATGTACAGGATTGCATGCAATGAAAAGAATGGCCAAATATGCCCAAACTGATTTAGTAAAATTTCCCAAATGAGTGAAGTCATAAAATGAATGAGAAATGGGATTTGGGGTTTTTTTTGAGTCTTAAACAATGTTTATTAAATGCACAGAATTTCATTGTGGTAGATATCAGAATCATTTCCATCTTATCCCAGCTTATAAAAAGGGACACCAGCGATTCTTGGTATGGTGCGGGGAGCAGCGGTGAGAGCCCTAGACCGGTTACTGGTTGCTCCTAACAAGGTTGGTAGGCACAGGTTTGAGTTCAGATTGACACTGACTTTGCTTTCTGTAGCCACTAGGTGGGGCTAATCAATCATGTCCACAGTTTAACTCTCCAGTGGAGTTGGGCATGGTGGGGTGTTGATTCTCTCTTGCCAGGCGATGAATTGTGCAATTTATTCATATTTTACATACTTTCTCACCCTTTTTTTATGCACCATGACCCATTCTGAGAATTAAGAGCAAAGATGTGCTTTCCCCATGGGATTGCTCCTTGCTTCATGTTTTCTTTTGACTTTGCAGCAGTTCAAGGGACCTTTGGTTTTTTGTTTTTGTTTTTTTTACAAGGCAATGGGGGTTAAGTGACTGCCCAGGGTCACACAGCTAGTAAGTCTTAAGTGTCTGAGGCCAGATTTGAACTCAGGTACTCCTGAATCCAGGGCCGGTGCTTTTACCCACTGCGCCACTAGCTGCCCCTCAAGGGGGGCTTTGAAGCCTTGGTAAAGCCAGCTGTCCGGTACTATTGATGAATGACCCCAGATTCATGTTCCGAGGGCTGTGGTCGCTTTCATCTGTGTCATCAGTTATGGAGGTTGTCCATGGCAACAGCACTGGGGGTTTTCAGGGTTGTTTCCTTTCTCGGGGCCCTGGGATGGTGGTTGTCAGCAGCCCTGACACCAGATGCTCACAAGTAGCTCTCACTTCTTCTAAATTTCCAAACAAAAATGCCAGTGGGAAAAAGGTAGTATAAACATATGTTGGGAATGCTGAGACGGGATTCCCATTAAACTCCAGGTTGGATTAGATGATCTCTACCCCCCCCCCCCCCGTCCGGTTCTGAGACAGATTTAGAAATACACTCTCATGTTCATCATGGGGAACAAGATGATATTGGGCTAAGCCATAGCCAGATAGGTGGATGACCTGAGGGTGACTTTTTTCTTTTTCTTCAGAGAAGTACTGGAAAAAATATGCCCCCCCCC
This sequence comes from Dromiciops gliroides, assembly GCF_019393635.1. NCBI lineage: Eukaryota > Metazoa > Chordata > Mammalia > Microbiotheria > Microbiotheriidae > Dromiciops > Dromiciops gliroides. The sequence goes on from NC_057861.1 coordinate 489,169,591, forward strand.
ACCCGCCCCCCCAAGGTCCCCTCCGAGCCTCTTAAACTTATGATTCTATAGAATCAATGGTACAAAAGGAATCTGTGATTCCCCACCCAAAGGTAATTGGCTAATTGATGGTTATTAGAATTCCTATTAGGAGGAGATCATATTTTCAATTCCATGAGTAGAGAGAGAAAAGGCTTGAACTGCTAGAAAAACAGAAAGATTGATTTAAATTCACCACTGACATGGTAAGTCACTGATAGCAGATCCTTTCTTTTAAAAAACAATTTGTTTTATATTACCTGTATTTCCTATTAATCATTTACTCTCCCTCCTTCTCCAGAGAGTTACTCTTTAGAATAAGGAGATAAAAAAGGTGGGAAAACAGATTATTCACAACACTGAAAAAAGGTCTCACATTAGATCTATTGTTCCACTCTCATGGTCCCCCAAATAGAAATCATCTTTTTCTAAGGCTTGGGTATTTGAGTGGGTGGGGGGGTGGCATTATAGAGAATATAAAGTGGCAGAGAAAAAACTAGGCTGAGGCATATGAAAATTTTGATCGTTTTATCAGGAGCTCCCCTCCTCTACCGCTATCTACCCTGGCTATTTCTGACCCAAGAAGTTGGAATGTATCTAGGATGGAATTCTGCCAAGATGGGACAGATAATCATTAGCCTATTCTGATCCAAAGATAGTTGGGGTTGGGACTGCTCAGGAAAAAAGGACCATCCCCTTGTCCTCTCATCCTGAAAAGTCTGGAGAATGGAGATCCTCAGGAAAGGCAGAGGTGAGCAATGCCTTCCTGGTAGGATCTGATTTCTGGCTTCTGCATGAATGACAATTTGCAGGGTTGTGATATTCCCCTCTCCTCCTTTTTCAAGATGAGGGGAGAAGGAGCCTGTCTTTTCTTGGGGCAGTTATAGCTCACAATGGTCCTTGGATTAGAAAATGCTGATAATATTTCTATCCCATCTTGTAGGCTTTCAACCCAGTTGCATTCCAGTCCTATGGTTAAAAAGAGGGGTTACATAGTGAAATAGCACTGATAAAGTGCTTTAAGGTTTGCAAAGCTCTTCACATAGGTTATTTTATTTGATCCTCACAACTCTAGGGATTAAGTGCTATCATTATGTCTGCTTTTGCCGAGGTAAATCAAGTCAACTTGTCCAGGAGCCACAGAGCTAGCAACTTCTGAGGCAGGATTTGAACTTGGGTCTTCCTGATTCTAAGTCCAGCAACTTCACCACACAGTTACCTAAGTGATCTTGGACTAATCTTTACTTTATAGGAAAAACTACATGCAACCCGTCTCAAAGCCCCATTGACAGAGGAACCTCTCCTTATTGGTAGAGATGATTCACTGTCCTGCATGAAGCGAGTAGGGTGGAGTGGAGAAAGCAAGAGAGCTTGAGTTCTCTTCTGTTCTCGTGTGGTCTTTTTGGATACTTTTCAAGTTTGAGTCGCTTTGGGCACATCTGGCTTTTGGCTTCGTGAGGGACAATAGAAGTAGGCTGTCTAAAGGAAAAAAGTCTGAGAAGACATAAAGGGAGCTGGCAGCCTCTAACCATGTCTTTCTCCTCACTGTGCTACATTAGGGACTTTAGGGAGTTTCCCTTTCTTGAGTTCTTGTACTTGGTCGCGTTGAGTTACTTTGCTTCTTAAGGAGAGAGCTTTCATTTTGTATCGTATGGTATATATTCCCCCTGTGAATGCCTTCTCTGATTTCTGTTTTGGCTATTGATTTGGATAAATGAATTTCTTTGTGATTTCCTATGTGTGTTCATTGTGGAACTGATATTTAGTGTGAAAGGGGGTCAAGTCTTGGATAGAAAGCTTGGGGTCGTCCTTCCCTCCTAATACTGACACGAGCAATCAACAATACAAGTAATCAAGTCTATGCTCCAACTACTGATGCTGAAGAGGCCAAGCTGATCAGTTCTATGAAGACCTACACCATCTAGAAATAACACCAAACAAGATGTCACATTCATATAAGGGATTGGAATGCTAAAGTAGGAAATCAAAAAATAATTGGAATAACTGGCAAATTGGCCTTGGAGTAAAAAATGAAGCAGAGCAGAGACTAATAGAGTTTTATTAAGATAATTTTTCTGGGGGCAGCTAGGTGGTGCAGTGGATAGAGCATTGGCCCTGGAGTCAGGAGTACCTGAGCTCAAATCCAGCCTCAGTAACACTCAACACTTATTAGCTGTTTGACCCTGGGCAAGTCACTTAACCCAATTGCCTCACTAAAAAAACAAAAAACAAAAAACCCAAAAGATAATTTGCCGGTCATAACAAATACTTTTTGAAGAATGCAAAAGGGTGATTCTACCACATGGACGTCACCAGATGGGTCAACATTGAAATCAGATTGATTATATACTTTTGTAAGCCAAAGGTGAAGCCGCTCTATACAGTTAGTTAAACCAAGACTTGGCTCTGACTGTGGATCAGATCATGAACTCTTATTGAAAATTCAGCCTTAAATTGAAGAAAAGTAAGGAACAACCAACAGAGCAGATTAGGTATAAACTAAATAACAAACATCCCTTATGAATATGAAGTGGAGTTGATGAATGGATTTAAGGTGAATGGATCTGGTAGATAGAGGTCCTGAAGAACTATGAGCAAAGGTTTGTAATATTGTATAGGAGGCAGCAGCAGCAACAACAACAACAAAACATTAAAAGAAAAAGAACAAGAAAGCAAAATGGCTGACTTATGAGGCTTACAAATAGCTGAGGCAATGAAGGAAAGGGAAAGGAGAAAGGGAAAATATGCCCAACTGGATGCAGAATTCCAGAAAATAGCCAGGAGCTAATGATTAGGGGAAAAAAAGGTTTCTTAAATAAGCAATGCAAAGAAATAGAAGAGAATTAAATGGGAAAGATGAGATTTCTTGAAGAAAACATGTAAGACTACCAAGGAAAAGTTTCATGCAAAAATGGTCCTGATAAGACAAAAACCATAAAGATTTAACTGAAGCAGAAGAGATTAAGAAGAGGTGCCAAGAATACACAAAAGAACTGTAAGAATAATTTCTATTTAGCTGACTTGCTGTGAGTCTAATCTAACTGGAGGCCTAATCTGTTGATTTTTGACTATCTGATTGCTATTAATTGTCTAAAACTAATCTGTTAGGGCCATTTTGAAATTTTCCCCACACTTGCTCCTCCGGAATTGATAAGCAAACGATTAAGAAACCTCTTAATTAAATAATCAAAGCAGGGTTTATTTATAAAAATAAATGTAAGAGATAAGGGTGAAGAAATGAGACCTGATTGCTTTCTGGTGTGTCTCTCTCTTGCTGCCACTTGTGCTTCTTTGCTGTCTAACTTTCTTAGCATCCTCCTGTGTCTCCATACCAACTGACCTTCTAGCATTCCCCTTTCTGCCTAACTTCCCTCTCTGTAGCTTCAGTCTCCTTAGTGACAATGTCTGTGAACCCCCTTTCTGTACTGTCGTGACGAATCCCCAAGCGCTTCTTCTCTCACCAACCTCTCAGTGTCCCTACCTTCTTCTTAGCCTTTTCTCTGTCAGCCCCTCTCTTTACCGTCGCACTGAACGCCTGAGAAACTCCTAACTCCAATCCTCTTGCAAAAACCCCCATCTGTCAGCCCTCTCTCACTTTCTCCATCCTCCTGCAACCCCCACTCCAGGTGAATCTGGGGACAAATTTGGCCTTTTCTGCGCATGTCTCTTTCTGATTCCCATGGCTAGTTTCAAAATATAATCATTTTTTATTAGAATTTCTATAGGTTGTCTTTTTCCTTTATTGTTATTTTGACCTGACCAGCTCTGGTCTGTTATGGATGTTGATCACTATGGGTCCGAGAACCTAACATAAGTTATCCATTAACTGGGGTCTGACTCCCTTTTAGAACTAATATCTGAATTAGAGCTTGGGTCTTGGGTTTTTCTATTAACCCTTTTTTGCCTCCTACATCAACCTAAGACCCAAGCTCTAATTTAGATCTGAGGTCCAAAAGGGGCTATAACTTACAGGCCCCAGTTCCGAAAGGGATTCAGACTCCAGTTAATGGATAACTTAAGACTTGAGAAACAAGTCAGGGCCTGGGTTCTTGCTACCCACATTAATCAGCACCCATAACAAGAATATAAAGTGGCAGGCCATGGAGACCTTAACAATAACAATGATAAAATGACAGTGTATAGAAATTAAAACTAGAAATAAATGATAAATGAAGATATTTTGAAATTAGCCATGGGAATCAGAAAGTGACATCCACAGAAAAGGCCAGATTTGTCCCCAGATTCACCTTATGACTGTAAACCCTAAAACACACCTCCACAGAAAAAGGTACCCACCTCAGGGGTTGGCTTAGGAACCCAGGAACTCCAAATTAGGATAGGCCTTCCCCTGTACCTCCCCAAGGTGGAGATTATTATAATGAGACTGATAATCAATTTATCCATACTATAAATATAACTGTCTTTTCTTTCCCTATTGGAGAGATACCTTTCCACTATTCTGGTTCTCTCCCTGTGGTCACTCACAGTATTGCAATAAAATCTGGGAAACTGAGTCACTGAGTCTTATAATTCTTTTGGGACAACTCTCCCTCAATTTGACCCTAATTCCATCCCACATCAGTTTGATCCACATTATATGTAAATTATTTAATGAGTTATAAAAAAGTGGAATGATGGTGAGTTCTCTATCATCAGAGATACTTGAGGAAAGGCTAGATGAACACTTGTCAGGGATTCTGTAGAGGGCATTGCTTGTTCAGGAAGGAATGGTACTTACTAGATAACATCTCAGGTTTCTTCTGACCTGAAGATTCTTCATATGATTCTATATTAGAAAGCTATACCTGACTTTCCCATGTCACATGGATGTCATATCATACAGATATTTTTATGAAATTAAAAAACATTTTTTTTAAAGAACTAGTAGGTGTCCAGGTATCATTTTATATTTTATATAATGACACATGTCAACCTTTTAAATGAAAAAAACAAAACAACCCTAACACCCCAAAAACAATTTCCCTAAGATGAACAAAAAGCTTGAGAGACAGTTTCTGGGTAATTAATAATTAATTTATTAATTAGGTTAGTAAATAATAAATTGACGGGTCAGTCTGAGGGCAAGCCAAAGATAAAACTATGGAGATCCCTGATTGCTTTGGAAATGGGAAGTGCCCTTGATAGGAGAAAACCAACCCCAAATGGTGAACAATTAATGAGGGGGATGGACATTTTAATGAGGAGGCAGGCTAAAAGTCTTCAGCTACTCCTGCTGAGAATATGACTTGATCATGAGGCTCAGCTGCCTCCAGAAATCTAGACAAAGGAATCAATCTCCACCCAAACTGCTCCAGTTGAAAGAGGGGTGGGGTTCAAGGGCATGAGCCTAGTTTCAGGGCTGGAATTCCCCTAGATTAGCATCTATTTACACTTTAAGAAGAAGTAAACTCTCCTAGGTGGGTGGGGTTCCACCCAAAATTGAGGAGAATATTCTCCGAGGATTAGACCAATCTCTTCATCAGTCCTGTCCTTTAGAGACTGGCTGACCTGCCAGGACTGGTTCCTAAATGAGGAAATAGAAAGAAAAAAAAAACCCAATCCTAATTTGGTTGTTAATATAATAGAAAAATAATCACTTCTCTCACTTCCCTTAGACTGCGGTTGACTTATGAAAAGAATAAAAAGGTTCCTGATCCAGACAGCACCAGGCAAAGACAGCAAAGCACCATTCCAGAAAACATACCAATTCTTATGGAATGGAGCAGTGAAAGTTAACAGCAAGTTGTCTCTGCAAATATTACCTTCTATTGGATTTATGAATGTTTTGGAGGTCAGGCTTAGGGCTTCTGGTGTAAGTGTCCAGTGTCTGAAGCTGGATTTGAATTCAGGTACTCCTGAATCCAGGGCCAGTGCTTTATCCACTGTGCCACCTAGCTGCCCCTTTTAAAAAATCTTAATAGGCCTTTGACCCAGCATTAGCACTATGAGGTTTGTATCCCAAAGAGATGAAAGAAAAGGAAAAATTACCTATTTGTACAAAAATGTTTATAGCAGCTCTTTGTGTGTGTGTGTGTGTGTGTGTGTGGTGGCAAAAATTAGAAATTGGAAGTTGAGGGGATGCCCATTATTGGGAAATGGCTGAACAAGTTGTGGCACTTGGGAAAACATATAAACTGACCCAAAGTGAAGTGAGCAGAACCAGGAGAATATTATACACAGTAACAGCAATATTGTGAATAGTTGTGGTCTGTAAGGTGGCTAAGATTCTAGCTAGGCTGTCTAAAAATCTAATCTGTGGTTGCCAATAAATTAGAAGCTTTAGCAAGAGTTTAGACTTTTAAGCATTTATTAAGGAGCATAAGAATTTGGTGAAGAGAGAGAAAGAGGTCAAGGTGCCTACATCTATCTATCTCAGGAAGCCAGCATTTTTTGCTCCATTCCTCCCAAGGTCCTGGTGAAAGAGAGAGACTTGTACCTTCTTCGTCCCACAAGCCTCCTGTGAAAACTGGAAACATCCTGTTCACCCACACACAGCTCCAAGTTAATTGGCTGGTAGCTTTAATCGACAGTACCCACGAGCAAACGTCACTTCCTGATGCCAAGGAACTGACCTCTCAAAGCCACATGGCTTGCCCTCAGATGCCTTCTCCTCATGGCAGAGCTTTCCTACAGTATCTCTCCAGCAGGGGGCGTCAATCCAATTTTCACAATTGTAATGATGATCAACTGTGAAACATTTAGCTACTCTGCTCAAGACAATGATCTAAGACAATTCCAAAAGACCCATGATGAAAAATGCTATTCATCTCCAGAGAGAGAATCGATGAACTCTTAGTGCAGATTGAAATATACTTTTCTAACTGTACTTTTCTTGTTTTTGTGTGTAGGTGTGTTTTCTTTTGCAACATCACTAATACGGAAATATGTTTTGCATGACTTCACATGTGTAATTGACATCATATTGCTTGCCTTCTAAAGGGGTGGAGGGAGGGAGAGAAGTAAAACTAAATTTAAAAAAATTAATGTTAAATTTTTTTATACGTAATTAGGAAATATTTAATGAAATAAATAAAAATATATTTAAAAATCTTAATAGGACTTTAAAAAAAAGATTGTATTGGATGATCCATAAAACCATATAATTTGAGTCAGTCAAATTAAAAAGTCCAAACCTTTCTTTTAGTTTATTTAAAATAAAAGTACACATAGAACTATGAAAATATGTTTACTATTTTTAACACATAAGCTAATGCACTTTTATCCACATAAATTTTTTTCCACATAAATTTATCACATTCTCATCCTGTTGAAGTTGATTAACAATACTATCATAAGTCCAAAAATAGAACCTAGATTGTTGGATTTATGACTTTCATTTTTACTTTCTAGCCCATTACAAAATGCTAATTTTGGGAATTTCTGGGTATATAGAGAAAAACAACTTTCTGTTCATCTTCCATTGGACCATTCCCATAATACATATGAAGTTTTTTTGTTTGTTTGGTTTTTGTGTGTGTGTGTGTGTGTGTGTGTGTGTGTGTGTGTGTGTGTGTGTGTGTGTGAGGCAATCGGGGTTAAGTGACCTGCCCAGGGTCACACAGCTAGTAAGTGTTAAGTGCCCCTACATTGCTCATTATATAGGCCACTCTATAATGTCGCTTATTCATTCTGCAAAAAGCGTTGAGCTATGCAAAATTGTGCAATAAAACCTCCAGAGCTTATGGGGAAAATGGGGAACTGGGGACACCACACTCAGATGGAAAATGGAAATTAGAGGCACACAATGCTCAAAAATTTCATCAGAGAAACAAAAAAGATAGGAACCTAATAAAAAAAAGTAGAATGATTTTATCCATGTTAAGTGGTTAAGAAACACATAGCTACTGCAATATATAGTAACTGAATCTTCTGCCTTGGGCTGCAAATTTGGGCAGGCCTCAACTCTGAGGTAGAAGGGGGTACACAGGCTAGGGATCCAGATCAGCCCTTCTCCACTAACAGCTCCTACTCCACCAGAAGATATTCAATAAATATAGCACTTTACTGCAACTAAGACTTTATTTGTGGAAGTGAAGGTCAGAAAGGCCACAGCTTGTATGTTACTGTGAAGTGGTTCCTTTTTCTGCATTCTTGATGGTTTTTTGGGAAGAAATGAAATGGAAGCTGACTGGAAATTCAAGTTATGATTAATGTTCCCTAATATATCAATTGTGTTGGAACAAATGTTTTTTGAAAAAGACATTATAGCAGAACTGACTATACTTTAGTTGCTATGTCTTTATTCCTCTGGTTAAATATGGAAGTTTGTCAGCTACCAATACTTGTTTATGTAATTAATGATGGTCTTAATAGGGAATCAGAAAGATTTGTTCCCTGGAAAGAGACAGGAGGCAACTTCCTACTCTAGCATGACTAAGATGCAAAGAGAGGGAAGAAACAGATGCTGATCCCACATGGAAATCCCACAAGTATGGAAGGCAAGGGCAAGTTTCCATAATCAAGAGAGCCTATAGATATATACAGCCTATAGATATAGATTATATAGACATACATATCCTAGATGTATTTCTATATATGTGTATACACACACTTGTATGTTTTAATAGTATTTTATTTTTCCCTAATTATATGTAAAGACACTTTTTAGCATTCATTTTTTTTTTAGCATTCATTTTTATAAGATTTTGAGTTCCAAATTTTTCTTCCTTCCTCCCTTCCTCTCTTCCTAAAATGGTAAGCAATTCAATATAGGTTATATATGTGTAATCATGTAAAATATTTCCATATTAGTCACAGACGTGAAAGAAAAAACAGACCAAAAGGAAAAGACGCCCCCAAAATAAAGGACATGAAAAAAGTACGCTTTGATCTGCATTCAGAGTCCATCAGTTCTTTAACTGCATGTGGATAGCATTTTCCACCATAAGTCCTTTGTAATTGTCTTGGACCATTGTGTTTCTGAGAAGGGTTAAGTCATTTGTAGTTGATCATCACACAACATTACTGTTACAGTGTATAATGTTTTCCTGGTTCTGCTCATTTCACTTTGCATCAGATGTTCATGTAAGTCCCTCCAGGTTTTTCTGAAATCCTCCTGCTCATCATTTCTTACAGAACAATAGTATTCCATTACATTCATATACCACAACTTGTTCAGCCATTCCCCAATTGATGAGCAATTCCCCAATTTCTAGTATTTTGCCACCACAAAATGAGCTGCTATAAATATTTTTGCACAAATGGGTCCTTTTCCCTTTTTTATGATCTCTTTGGGATACAGACCTAGTAGTGGCATTGCTTGATCAAAGGATATACACAGTTTTATAGCCCTTTGGGCATAGTTCCAAATTCTCTCCAGAATGGTTGGATCAATTTGCAACTCCATTAACAATGCACTGATGTCCCTATTTTCCAATATCCTCTCCAACATTTATCATTTTTCTTTTTCATCATATTAGCCAATCTGATAGGCGTGAGATGGTACCTCGGAGTTGTTTTAATTTGCATTTCTCTAATCAAAAGCATATACACATATGAATTGATAGATGGATACATAGACAGATAGACAAACAGAGAAGCTAGGTGCTTTAGTAGATAGAGTACTGATCCTGGAGTCAAGAAGACTCAAATCTGGCCTCAGACACTTAGCAGCTATGTGACCAAGTCACTTAATCCTGTTTGCCTTAGTTTCTCATCTGTAAAATGAGCTGGAGAAGGAAATGACAAACCACTCCAGTATCTTTGCCAAGAAAACCCCAAATAAGGTCATGAAGGGTTGGACATGACTGAAAACGAACAACAACATAGATAGATGGGTAGATATCTCCCTAGGTTTAACTGAGATAAGCTCTTGAGACAAGAATGAGTCAAGCCCAGGCAAAACCAGACCCACAGAGAGGAGTTTGTGCTACATATGGGACATCCATCTCTTAAACCTGTTATAAGAAACACCTTCCTTACATGGTGGTAAGAAGGCAAAGTCTGTTATACTTATGGACTTAACCTGTTGCATGTACATATTTTGTGTATACTTAACTATATTTATTGGGGAAACTAGGTGGTACAGTGCATAGAGCATCAGGCCTGGAGTCAGAAAGATCTGAATTCAAATCTGATTTCAGACACTTATTAGATGTGACTTAATCTTTGTTTGCTCAACTTCCTCATCTGCAAAATGGGGACAATAATAGCACCTATCTCCTATAGTTGTTGTGAGGATCAAATGAGATCATAATTGTAAAATGCTGAGCACAGTGTCTGGTACATAGTAAGGGCCATATAAATGTTTGCTATTGTTGTTGTTATTATCATATGCCTACATGTGGTGTCCCTTTACAGAAAGTGAACTTGTCAACGGCAAAGATGGTTTCATTTTTGTCTCTGAATCCCCAGCACTTAGCATAGCATGTGCTGATCACACTGTGTGTGCATGAGATGTCATATACACATATATGAACAACTTCATCAGCGTGTCCTGGTTGGGTGTTGCCAGGTCAGTTGAAGGGCAGTCCCCTTAGTACTTGTTACCAACTCAAACAAGGACTGGCTCCTGATGGTATTCTATTTATGTTTCTAGGACCTTGGGATTCTGCCTGGTCTCATTTGTGGACCATAGTCAGCTCTCTCCTAAAGCAGGTTACTCTTCCCCTTCCTACGCTTGACCTGTGAAGGTACAGAGCCAGATACCATGATGGTGGGAGATTAGAGTGTGAGCTCCTTGAGGACGGGGGCTAGTTTTTTGCCTTTCTTTGTATCCCCAGTACTTAGCGCAGTGCCTGACATGCTGTAAACCCTTAATAAATACTTATTGACTGACCAAGATAGCTACCCCTAGCACAGTGCTTGCTTCACACTTCTTGTAACCAGAGGAGATCCAGAAATATTGACTGTACAATGTATATAGTGTAAGGTCATGAGATGTGTACACAGAAACTTCAGCTGTACCCCCTCTGGTGGTGTATTCTCTGGCCAAAGTTTCCTTTATTTGCTCAATACCTACTTTGCTGCATGAGGCTGGAACAACTGCTCCAAGTACTAAGTAGGTCATGTGTAGGATCTATGGGGGTGGAGCAGGAGGGAGATCAGAAGAAACTCTCCTCAATTTGATGAATTCTTCTACACCCTCATCTACCTGATGAAATTACAGTTTTATCAAAAAGAGGAGGAACCTTTTTTTTTTTTTTTGGTGGGGCAATGAGGGTTACATGACTTGCCCAGGGTCACACAGCTAGTGTCAAGTGTCTGAGTCTGCATTTGAACTCAGGTCCAAGGAGGAACCTCTTATGGAGCTGGACATAAGTCCTGCCCTCTTGCTTAGGGACATGACATTGGCCCTTGCTGAGGAGAATGTACCTTACTGGGAGGAAACAGTAAATTCCTAGCTGGTCTCCAGTGACTGCAAATGTGTAGAACTAGAGAAATGTGCCCTGCTCTGTGAGACTGAGGCTCTATTCTCTTTTGTACCCTTTGCTTTAGGGGTTCTTTTCCAGGCTTTTCTTTCCCTTGGACTTCATGAAAACAGGAATGGAGGGGGAGGGGAAATCTTCCCAAAGTTGCAATAGTGACTTACCGCAGAAAAACATGGCATTCAAGAGATGTGCTTAATTAGGTATGCTTGAGATGGAGCTCAAGCATTTGGCTGCATTCTTCTGACTTTTTCATTTCCTTTTCTGAGTCAATGACTAACAATCCTGAGAAATGGACATTTGCAGAATTGGCAATTACTTCATGGGTCAAAAGTTCCTGAATGTTCCAGCATCAACTAACCAAAGGGAGGACATTTCTACTACAGCATATTTCTTGGAATAGATCACCACTGGGATCTCCCTGCAGCTAGAGAACTAAAGACAGAGATTCCCTGGGCTGGCCAGGAGATCTGGACCTTGCCAACTCACCATAACAGATCACTATAAATTGCTTAAACAGTGCAGCAGGTCCAAGATGGATATAAAATACCTTCTCAGAAGTCCCATAAAGTATCTTCCAGGGGAATATAAAGAATGTAATGGGTAACTCAATTCCTTTCTATTTCCTGTATTTATTCATGGGTACCTTTGTGTACTTTGCATCGTATGCATTTTCTATAATGGAAAAAATTAAACTGATACCTGATACGTATATTGTACACTATGTACCTTTTCTAAAGAGGACCCTGCTACTTGTGTTTTGAGGTAACCTTAGACTTGAGCCATGCCTAAGCTTTGTTCAAAAGTTTTCCTTCAGAGTAGGGGCAGAACCTGAGAAAGAAATCTTATCCAGCTGGGGTTAGGGTCCCAGAACTCAGGTTCAGGTGACTCCAATTTTCCTGTAGCGCAGCTTCCCTGGGTGGTAGGATACAAGAGAAACCACATTAGGCGAGGAATAATTTAGAACGTGGATTCACTTAGCCTTTGTTAGTTAGTTGGCTTTGTATCTCCTCACTCTCTCGGTTTGTTCTTTGGAATGTCCTAACCCCCTCAGTTTAGTTGCTGGGTGTGGGGACTTTTCAGCCTTAGTCAGAAGTGTGACTCATATCAGTCGTTTCTCCATTTCCTGGATGCTCATTTGGTTCCTAGATGCTATATAAAACATCTGTTTCTGTTAGTGTATTTTCTGAAAATGAAAACCATAGTGACACTAACCACACACAAAGAGGTTTTCCCTGGATGACCTGGGCTCCCCAAAATGAAGAGAGAGACTGATGGGATTCCAGAAATTCCAGTCAATAGCCACCTTGCCTCTGCTGGGGAAAAAGTGTAGGAGGAAGTTAGAATGGGCACCAAGAAGGTTGGCTCTGAGAGTAAGAGACAAGCCTGCAAAAATGCAAACAAAAGGGGGCAGCTAGGTGGTGCAATGGATAAAGCACTGGCCCTGGATTCAGGAGGTCCTGAGTTCAAATTTGACCTCAAACACTTGACACTAGCTGTGTGACCCTGGGCAAGTCACTTTATCCTCATTGCCCCCCTTAAAAAATAAAAAAAAAATGCAAAGAAAAGTCTCAGAGTCCTGAGATCAGGAGAGTGGGAACCTTGATAAAAATTTAATATGCCTAAAGCACCTTCGGCAAGACAATGAAGAAGTCAGGTAGTGCAAACATTATCATCTCTCTATCACAAATAATACCAAGCCTCAGAGAAGTTGAAAGTTAGTTTTGACTCTTACCCAAGTTATTTGAAAAGACCAATGAACTTTCTAAACCTTAATGCTCAAATGTAGAATCCATTAAATAATACAAATGGGGCAAAACCTGATCCGGGTGAGTGAGATGACTAAACTCAAGACCCAATTCCTACTTCAACCTCCTTCTCTAATACCTAATAATGGTATTGCTGGGTCAAAGGGTATGCACAGTTTTATAGCCCTTTGGGCATAGTTCCAAATTGCTCTCCAAAATTGTTGGATCCGTTCACAGATTCACCAACAATGAATTAATGTTCCATTTTTTCCACAGCATCTCCAACATTTATTATTTTCCTTTTTTGTCATATTAGCCAATCTGATAGCTGTGAGATGGTACCTCAGAGTTGTTTGCATTTCTCAAAAACATTTGCATTTCTCTAATCAACAGTGATTTAGAGCATTTTTTCATATGGCAATAGATAGCTTTGATTTCTTCATCTGAAAACTGCCTGTTCATATCCTTTGATCATTTCTCAATTGGGGAGTGACTTGCATTCTTATAAATTTGATTTAGTTCCCTATATATTTTAGAAATGAGACCTTTATCAGAAATACTGGCTATAAAAATTGTTTCCCAGCTTTCTGTTTCCCTTCTAATTTTGGCTGCATTGCTTCTGTTTGTACAAAACCTTTTTAGTTGAATGTAATCAAAATAATCCATTTTGCATTTTTGTAATATTCTCTATCTCTTGTTCAGTTATAAATTCTTCTCTTCTCCATAGATCTGAGAGGTAAACTATTCCCTCCTCTCCTAATTTACCTATGGTATCACCCTTTATGTCTAAATCATGTACCTATTTTGACCTTATTTTATATATGGTGTAAGATGTTGGTCTATGCCTAGTTTCTGCCATACTATCTTCCAGTTTTCCCAGCAGTTTTTGCCAAATAGTGAGTTTTATCCCAGAAGCTTGGAGTCTTTGGGTTTATCAAACAGCAGATTACTATGGTCATTCACTACTATGTCTCCTGTGCCTAACCTATCCCATTGATCCACCACTATTTCTTAGCCAGTACCAAACAGTTTTGATGACTGATGCTTTATAGTATAGCTTCAGATTTGGTACAGTCAAACCCACCTGTACATTTTTTTCATTAGTTCCCTTGATATTCTTGACCTTTTGTTCTTCCAGATGAATTATTATTTTTTATAGCTCTGAAAAATAATTTTTAGGTAGTCTGACTAGTACAGCACTGAATAAGTAAGTTAATTTAGGTAGAATTGTCATTTTGATCCTATTAGCTTGGCCTATCCACAAGCAACTAATATTTTTCCAATTATTTAGATCTGATTTTATTTGTGTGAAAAGTGTTTTGTAATTGTGTTCATAGAGTTCCTGGGTTTGTCTTGGCAGGTAGACTCCCAAATATTGTCTACAGTTACTTTAAATGGAATTTCTCCTTCTCTCTCTTGCTGCTGAGCTTTGTTGGTCATGTATAGAAATGCTGATGATTTATGTGGATTTATTTTATATCCTAAAGTTGTTCATTGTTTCAAGTAGTTTTTTAGTTGATTCTCTAGGATTCTCTAAGTATACCATCATATCATCTGCAAAGGGTGATAGTTTTGTTTCCTCTTTGCCTATTCTAATTCTTTTAATTCCCCTTTTATCTCTTATTATTAAAGCTAATATTTCTAGTACAATATTAAATAATAGATCACTCTTGATCTTATTGGGAATGCCTCTAACTTATCCCCATTACTTGTTTGCTGATGGTTTTAGGTAGATACTGCTTATCATTTTAAGAAAAGCTCCATTTATTCCTATGCTCTCTAGTGTCCCCTCCCTGCCTCCCCCCGCCCCCTCCGCCCTGGGCAATAGGGGTTAAGTGACTTGCCCAAGGTCAACAGCTAGTGTCAAGTGTCTGAGGCCAGATTTGAACTCAGGTCCTCCTGAATCCAGGGCTGGTGCTTTATCCACTGTGCAACCTAGATGCCCCACTTTCTAGTGTTTTTAGTAGGAATGAGTGTTGTATTTTGTCAAAAGCCTTTTCTGCATCTATTGAGATAATCTCATGATTTTGGTTCATTTTATTATTGATGTGGTTGATTATGTTGATAGTTTTCCTAAAGTTGAACCAGCCCTGCATGCTTAGTATAAATCCCCCCTGGTCATAGTGTATAATCATGGTGATGACTTGCTGTAATCTCCTTGCTATTATTTTGTTTAACATTTTTGCGTTGATATTCATTAGAGAAATCGTTCTATAATTTTCTTTCTCTGTTTTGGCTTTGCCTGATTTAGGGATTAACACCATATTTGTGTCATAAAAGGAATTTGGTAGAAATCCCTCTTCACCTATTTTACCAAATAATTTATATAGTATTGAAATTAATTGTTCTTTAAATGTCTGGTAGAATTCACTTGTAAACCCATCTGGCCCTGGAGACTTTTTCTTAGGGAGTTTCATTGATGGCATGTTCAATTTCCTTTTCTAAAATGGGGCTATTCAGGTCTTTTATTTCTTCTTCTGTTAATCTGGGCAATTTATATTTTTGTAAATATTAATCTATTTCATTTATATTGTCAAATTTATTGGCATACAGTTGGGCAAAATAGCTCCTAATTATTGCTTTAATTTCCACTTCATTGGTGGTGAATTCTCCTCTTTCATTTTTGATCCTGGTAATTTGGTTTTCTTCTTTTTAAATCAAATTAACCAAAAGTTTATCTATTTTATTGATTTTTTCATAAAACCAGCTGTTTTATTTATTAATTCTATAGTTTCCTTACTTTCAATTTTATTAATTTCTTCTTTAAGTTTCAGAATTTCTAATTTGGTGTTTAATTGGGGATTTTTAATTTGTTCTTTTTCTAGCTTTTTTAGTTGCATGCCCAATTCATTGATCTCCTCTTTCTCTGTTTTATTCATGTAAGCATTTAGAGATATAAAATTTCCCCTAAGAACTGCTTTGGCTGCATCCCACAAGTTTTGGTATGTTGTCTCATTATTGTCATTCTCTTGGATAAAGTTATTGTTTCTATGATTTGTTGTTTGACCCACTCATTCTTTAGGATGAGATTATTTAGTTTCCAATTAGTTTTTGGTCTATCTTCCCATGGCCCTTTATTACACATACTTTTTATTGCATCATGAAATAAAAAGGATGCATTTGCTATTTCTGTCTTTTTGGATTTGATTATGTGTTTTTTATGCCCTAATACATGGTCAAATTTTGTGTATGTGCCATATACTGCTGAGAAAAAGGTATACTCATTTCTATTCCCATTGAATTTTCTCCAGAGGTCTATCATATCTAATTTTTCTAAAATTTTATTCACCTTTTAAACTTCTTTCTTATTTATTTTGTGGTTAGATTTCTCTAGTTCTGAGAGGGGAAGGTTAAGATCCCCCACTAGTATAGTTTGGCTGTCTATTTCTTCTTGTAACTCATTTAACTACTTCTTTTTTTTTTTTTTTTGCAAGGCAATGAGGGTTAAGTGACTTTCCCAGGGTCACACAGCTAGTAAGTATCAAGTGTCTGAGGCTGGTTTGAACTCAGGTCCTCCTGAATCCAGGGCCTGTGTCATCTAGCTGCCCCAGTTTACGTTTTTAAACTTGAGTCTTATATGTTAAGACTGAATTTTCTATTTAGTTCTGGTCTTTTCTTCAGGAAACCTTGGAAGTTACCTATTTCACTGAATATCCATCTTTTCCCCTGAAAGATAATGCTCAATTTTGCTGGGTAGTTGATTTTTGGTTGCAATCCAAGCTCCTTTGCCTTCTGGAATATCATATTCCAAGTCTTCTGATCCTTTAATGTTGAAGCTTCCAGGTTCTGTGACTGTAGATCCATGATATTTAAATAATTTATTTCTGGCTACTTGTAGTATTTTCTCCCTCACCTGATAATTCTGGAATTTGGCTACAATATTCCTTGGAGTTTTCATTTTGGGTTCTCTTTCAGGAGGTGATCTGTGGATTCTTTCAATGACGATTTTAAACTTTGGTTCTACAATATCAGGGCAGTTCTCCTTGATAATTTCCTAGAATATGGTGAATAGACTGTTTTTTTGATCATGGCTTTCAGGTAATCCAATAATTCTTAGATTATCTCCCCTGGAGCTATTTTCCAGGCCAGTTGTCTTTCTAATGAGGTGTTTAACATTTTCTTCTATTTTTTCATTCTTTTGATTCTGTTTGATGGATTCTTGGTGTCTCATGGAGTCATTAGCTTCCTCTTGCCCAATTTTAATTTTTAGGGCATTATTTTTCTCAGTAAGCTTTTCCATTTGGCCAATCCCCGCCCCCCCCCCCAATTTGGCCAATTGTATTTTTTACAGAATTGTTTTCTTCAATTTTTGCGCTTCCTTTTCCAAGCTGTTGATTCTTTTTTCATAATTTTCTGGTGTAACTCTCATTTCTTTTCCCATTTTTCTTCTACCGCTCTAATTTTATCATCATCATCATCATCATCATCATCATCATCATCATCATCATCATCATCATCATTTTTCAGGGCAATGAGGGTTAGGTGACTTGCCCAGGGTCACACAATTGGTAAGTGTCAAGTGTCTGAGGCAGGATTTGAACTCAGATCCTCCTGAATCCAGAGCCGGTGCTTTATCTACTGTACTATCTTGCTGCCCCCTCTCATTTGATTTAAAAAAAAAATTTTTTTTTTGGTGGGGCAATGGGGGTTAAGTGACTTGCCCAAGGTCACACAGCTAGTAAGTGTCAAGTGTCTGAGGCCGGATTTGAACTCAGGTACTCCTGAATCCAGGGCCGGTGCTTTATCCACTGTGCCACCTAGCCGCCCCCTCATTTGATTTTTAAAAGCCTTTTTGAGCTCTTCCAAGAAGGCTTTTTGGTCTTGAGACCAATTCATCTTCTCCCTTGGGGCTTCACATGTAGGCATTTTAATAGTATTGTCCTCATCTGAGCTTGTGTTTTGGGCTTCCCTATCACCATAGAAACTGTCAATGGTAAGGGTCCTTTTCTGTTTCTTACTCATACTGTAGCCTAGTGTGTGGTGTGTGTGTGTGTGTGTGTGTGTGTGTGTGTGTGTGTGTGTGTGTCTAGACTATTTTCAAACTTATAAAGTTGAGGTCTGCTCCTGGGGCACAGGGGTTACTGTTGCAAGCTTCTTGTGATGGGGGATAGTGGCCTCATCATCACTGGCTTTCTGCTCTGAGGCTTCTGTGGCTTTCAGATTCACCTCCCTTGGCTTGCTCCCTGTGCTGGGATAGCTTGTCCAAACCACACCTGTCCTGTCGGTGGTTCTCTAGCTGGGCAGTTTGCCCTCTCATTCAGGGTTGGTGGGTCTCACCACTGGCCTGCTGTGCCACCAGCCTTCTGAGCCAGGACCAAGGGGCCTCAGCTGCTGATTTGTGCTGTGTCTAAGAGCCTCCCACTGACTTGCCCAGACTCCCTCTGAACTGCACTGAGCTGTGCTGTGCTCCCTTTTCACCCAAGTGAGACTGACCTTTCCTGAAGTCTTCTAAATTATCTCAAGTTGGAAGATTGTTTTTCTCTGTCTTTTTTGTAATCCATTTAGAGGCTTGATTTAATGTTGTTTTTGAGGGAAACTTGGGAGAGCTCAGGCAATTTCCTGGCTTCTCTCTGCCATCTTGGCTCCCCCCAATTACATTTTATTTTTTTGGTGAGGTAACTGGGGTTAAGTGACTTGGCCCAGGGTCACACAGCTAGTAAGTGTTAATTGTCTGAGGCCGGATTTGAATTCAGGTCCTCCTGAATTCAGGGTCAGTGCTCTATCCACTGCGCCACCTAGCTGCCCCCAATTACATTTTAATCTGGTTCTGATGGGAGTTTGAGGGTTTTGAGTTTGATACCTTTGGCAGAGAGGACTTTTGTGCATTTTAAATGAGAATACCAGAGCTGATTAGAAACTCTGAAATATGAACACAAGAGTTTAGAGAAACCTGGAAAGGTAACTTTATTTGAGCAACTGAATAACTTTATGATGATGGAGTATTAACAGTAGTGTTAACATTCCACTATATAGAGAAGAAACAAGTGTCTTTTCATGACAAGTGTCCTGTCATCTTTAAAGGGTGATAAAAGAGTTAAATAAGAAAAGCAGAGGTCCTGAGGTTGGAATGGTTCAGTTCAGAAGGTGTTAAGAAGGGCAAGGCAAAAGCAAAAGCAAAACATCAGTTTAGAAAGGAGGGAGGAAGAAGGGGGTAGAACTTGATATTTCTCATAATTGGGGTAAGAAGTATATATAAATATGAAGGAGATTTGAATGTACATAGAGTCACACATTTTGGGGTAGAATATATCAAACTCAACAGGGAAACAAGCAGGGACAGGGTTGGGACAGGCTAAGAGGTAGGATATCAGGTAGGAATGTCATAAGCAAAACAAAACTTCTTGATCTTGAAGGGAGGTATTGAAGAGAGCAGGGTTAGAAAAGTAGAATAGTGCCTTTGATTGTTTCTTAGACAGTCAAGGAATGGCTGAGTAAAGTATTCAATGCAATATTATTATACTTTAATAAATCACAAAAGAGGTTATTTTAGAGAATTCTGGGTGGCATGAATTGGTACAATTAACAGTGAGCAGAAACAGAGCAGTTTATACAAGAACAACTTTTAAAGACTTAAGAACTATAATCAAAGTAATGACCAACCATGTTTCCAGAGGAACTATGATGTAGTATGTTACCTACCTCCTAACAGAGAGATGATGGAAATAAAAGTAAAAGAGGCATACATTTTTGGACATGGCCACTTTGTGAATGAGGGAACTGAGCGAACCACACTGACTCCATCCTGTGACTCAAATCTGAAGCTAATTCACTGTCCTTTCTATTCAATTATAGGTCTAGTACAACTTCTGTCTTGTGAGAAAACTTATTTAGTTGTGGGAATTGGGAGAAAACCTTATTGCATCATTTGAACCTAGCCTGCATGGCTAGGAAACTGGATTACTTCTGCCTACTGTTTAGAGACCCTTAACTAAGGACATTCAGATCCTAAAATTGATGCAAGGAATTTCCTGACACTTATATATCTCAAGAAACCCATAGATCTTATCTGAAAACTGGTCCTATACTCATCAGTTATTTTTTTCCATGTTCCTTTGATTGCAATCAGACACTTGGAGGGAGTAGGACACCTCCTTTTCTGATTTCAGAGAATTGTATCTGTTTACTCTCCCCCTCTCAACTTCGAAAGTCGCTAATCTTTCCACCAATTAGAAATCAGATTATCTAATATTGTATCCTGGTTAAATGTTTCCTTTTAATTAACTGGCCTTATTTGATTGTTTTTACTGTAATGTATAAAAAAATCTGTTTTCCCCTGTATTTGGGGTCCAGCCCTAAACTGAGAAAGAGGCCTGATCCCAATTTGTTAGGCAATTAGCATGCATTGCTTAATAAAAATACTTGACAGGATGATTTCAGAAAAACCTGGAAAGACATATATAAATTGATGCATGGTGAAGTGAACAGAACCAGGAGAGTGTTGTGCACAGTAACAGCAACATTGTCTGATGAAGAACTGTGAATGACAGCTATTCTCAGCAATACAATAATCTAAGACAATATCAAAGGACTAATGATGAAACATACTATTTGCCTCCAGAGAAAGAACTGATATTGATTGAATATAGACTGAAGCATGCTATTTTTCACTTTCTTTCATTTTTCCTTTTTATTAGTCTTCTTGTACAAAATGATTACTATGGAAATGTTTTCCATGACTGCACATCTATAACCTATATCTGATTGCTTATGATCTCAGGGAGTGGGGAGGGGAGGTATGGAGGGAGGGATACAACTTGGAACTAAAAACTTTAAATAAAAATGTGAAAAAAAGGAAAACAATCGAAATGCATGGAAGTTCAAACCTTTTTCCTCAGTCATTTCATATTTCATCTACCACATGGACTTGTTTCACTTAAGTATGCTTATTTGTTACAAGGTTTTTTTTCCCCTCCCTCTTCAGTTAATTTGGTTAACCTCCCTGGTGGTGGCGGCGGGGAGGAAGATGAGAGTTAGCAATGGGGATGCCCCCCAAAAGGTCTCCATCGTAACATTTAAAATAATATACAAAAGAGAACAGAAAGAAGTTCATAAAGAAGCAATGATAAACAGGACAATTTTGAAAGTAATTTGTAAAATTTATCATATGCTTTTTAAAAAACAAGCAGTATGAAACAGAGATTTGGTTTCATATAGAATCTTTGTGTTCTGATCTATGTATGGAAATGCTTTTTGATGTTTAAAATAAAAATTTTAATTAAATAAAATGATAAGTCACTTTTTAGGACTGTTATAGACAGACCGACACTGTGTCAGTGGAGGTGGTTTCCACCTTGGGAGGTGGTTTTTACCTACACACTGGTTGAAATATCAGTTCCCAATCACAAACAATACTTGTGCTTCCTACCTCACAGAATTGTAAGGGAAAAACCCTTTGCAAGCCTTAAAGTACAATATAATTGTGGGTTCACTGGATTGTAGATTTAGATCTGGAAGGGTCCTTATGGGTCATTTTAACCCTTATCTCATAGATGAAGAAACTGAGGCCAACAGACATGAAATATAGTGACAGGGACTAGTGATACACCTTTTGATTTGCACTTGGAAAACAGATTGTGCATATACTTCATCCATACAGTTGTTTTCCCATCTATTCACTCTTTAATAAATGCTTGTTGATTAATAGTGAGATTTCTACCTCCTTTATAAGTATATCCAGGAACAGAGATATTAGGATCCAAAGTGACTTTGATGGAGAAAAGTTTGCTATAATGATTTTTGCAAATCTCTTCCATTTTCTTCAGTTTGTAATGTTCCTTCCATTTTTATCCATGATGCTCCAGGATGACTTCAGGTTTTTTTATTTATTTTAATTTTTTTTTTTAGTGAGGCAATTGGGGTTAAGTGACTTGCCCAGGGTCACACAGCTAGTAAGTGTTAAGTGTCTGAGGCCGGATTTTAACTCAGGTACTCCTGACTCCAGGGCCAGTGCTCTATCCACTGTGCTACCTAGCTGCCCCAACTTCAGGTTTTTTTAAGCTGGCTTTGTCCTTCACTGCTATTTTATGAGATGATATTGTCCATAATCATTTATTCATAAAATTTTACAAACCTGTAAAGTTTTTTTGAGGGGTAGGTGAAATGTAAAATGCTTCCTATTATTATGGTGCTACAGACCTGGGGAATATCTAGTTGTGAGGCAGGGAGGAGGCAGGGGTAAGTTCAATAAGGATGGAAGACAAGTAACCGTAAGCAGTAGAAATAGAAGAACCTCAAAGTGCTAGACAGAAGTCAGCCATTATTATTATTATTATTATTATTATTATTATTATTATTATTCTGTTGGGTTTCTTTTTTTTTTTTGGTGAGGCAATGAGGGTTAAGTGACTTGCCCAGGGTCACACAGCTAGTGAGTGTCAAGTGTCTGAGGCTGGATTTGAACTCAGGTTCTCCTGACTCCAGGCTCAGTGCTTGATCCACTGTGCCACCTGGCTGCCCCTAACCATTATTATTAATAACTAAGAAAATAGAGTGTCAAGGAAGTAAAACATTTCTATTCTATTCAAATGGATCCAACCATTGCTGCATAAATAATCTAGGCACCATACAACTTGTCATTACTTAAAGAGATGCTAGGTAAGTATTGGTCATCTCTTGATTTTCAACAAAACTATCATGACAAGAAGCTAATAAAAGGTGCAACATTTACCTTTCTCAGTCTAAAATAGAATTTTACACTGATACAGAATCTTGCAGCAAACAACTCCTCTGAACAAAATCTCTCCTCACACAGTGCTGTCAATATAGCACTTAACTAAGCCTGAAGCACATTTGATAATTTAAAAAAATGTCTTTAACAAAACTCTGATGAGTTCTCTTTTTGTTTTTGCTTCTTCCTTCTAAACACCGAGTATGCAAATGATTGGTTGAGGCTTCCACTAGCCCGCTGAAATTTTACTATATATTAAAAAACCCATTTCTTGGCTATAGAATGCTTATTCGGAGGTGGGTTTTATTCATTGCGTATTTACCTAATGATAATTCACTGAGTTTCTGTAGGAAAAGTGTTTAAATTTCAGCTTTGAGAATGGAATATATATAAGAACTAACTTTGTATATGTGAATTCTTTCTCCTGCCCTTGATTAAGTCAGCCATAGTGGAGAGAACACAGGATTTAGAGCTTCAGTCTCTGTACCTTATTAGCTGTATGATTATGGTCAAATTTCTTTATCTTTCTCGGCTTCTGTTTCTGTAATATAGGAGTAATAATACTCTTACCATCTACCTATCAAGCTTTGAAGTGTTACATAAATATTATTTGTTATTGTGGTGTTGTTTAAACTTGGTAAAATCCTACATTATCATAATCCTTATCATTCGGAATTAAATCCGATTTGAGGATTGAGGATTCTTCCCTTCGGTTCATAGCTCTTTTTTTTTGGTGAGGCAATTGGGGTTAAGTGACTTGCCCAGGGTCACACAGCTAGTAAGTGTCAAGTATCTGAGGCTGGATTTGAACTCAGGTACTCCTGACTCTAGGGTTGGTGCTCTATCTACTGCACCAACTAGCTGCCTCCCATAGCTCATTTTATATCTTCAGAAAGTATCTGATTTCATTCAGTAAAAATTAAGTACCAGACCCCATCTTGGTTGCTTGGTACTGTGAGAAAATAATGGGGTTCTATGAAACCCAGAGAGCCTGGCCAGGCCTTTCTTAAGGCCAGCTCAGAGTTAGGAGAATTTCAAAGTAAATGTAGTTGAACTTTGGATTGTGAATACAGACAATAGAAGTTACCTCACTAAAAACCACACCTGCCTGAAGGCTTTTTCCCCTGGAGGGCTCTGTACTGTGACATCAGCACATACCCTTGAGTCCAGTAAACCAATCAATTTGAATGATGCTAGCCAATTAGCTTTGAGCAGTGTGGAAGGGACGCCTCTCCTCTGGACCTCAGGAAGCTTCCGCTCACACACGCTCTCACGTGCTCTTTTGGCCTGAGACTCTGAGGAAGCAGCTGCACCTTGTTCTCTCTCGCTCTTCTATCCTAGGTACTAGGGCTTCTGAACTTTTGGAGCCATGTGTTCTCTCTTTCATATTATTTAATATGCTTTAATAAATGCTTAATGCCCCAAACTGGTGCTATAGCTTCTAATTTATAAGTAGCAATAAATTAGAAACACCAGCTAATTTTCCCTAAAACTTGGGACAGAAATAGGACAACCCCATATAATTTTAAACACCACAGTACTAAAGCTGTCATTTTACATATCACACTAAACATCGCTGTTATTTGGTGGGGAATTGCCAGTTATTAGAAACTACTTAAAGTCTTGAATTAATTAGCACTCAAAAAGAAACCAGTGCAAATCACTTCAAAATAATGTATTATATGAAAAATATGGTTTATTTTCTAATGTTCTCCATAACATCATATCCCTGGATCACATTAGGAATAATGAATTAGCGTTAAAAAAACAACAACAATTTTGACAACGTAAGACATCAGAATACTGTAAACAGAATTTGTTTCTACTCAAACTTACTCTAAGTTGGAACTTATAAATACCAACCTCAAATTCTACAGCTAATTTTTCAAAGGAGAGATGACTGAAATAGTAGACAACATCAAGTTCTAGAATATACTCTTTAGGAATGTTCTTTTTAATTAATTTGCTGCAGTACTTGAATTTATGTGATGCTCAATAAATGCACTTATATTTTAACCTTAAGGCAAATACTTCACAAATATAAATACTGAACCAACTAAAGAACACAGGATTGTCTATGCTAAAATCTCTCAAAGAAATGTGTTTTTTATTATGATCTTTAAGCTGTGCCAGTATGACATAATTCCTGGAGGCAATATTAGCACAACTGTAATACTACAGATCTGCCAGAAATATTGCTTTTGCTCATTTCCTGCTTTGAGATAGCTTATTTCAGAGGCTATAGCAAGGAGACAGTTTATAATCCTTCAAATCCCACCAAAGTCATCCAAGTCTGCCTAAGAAGGCTTATCCAAGGTCACAGTCAAGTTCAAGGAAATGTGAAATTGTGGACGGGGAAATTACTATGTTCAAAGTTTTATGCTACATGCACGTATACATATACACATACATTTGTATACATGTTAATCATTCACTAAAGTCTTCCTCTGATGTGTGGGCACTTAAGTGACCTTGGGTTCTTGAAGGCAAGTTTTGCCAAACTAGAAAAGCTTAGAGTAAGGAAGTGGCCTGTATTTCCACTGTCCAAGCCCAGCCTGGCTTATAGCTAAAAGGTTACTCATCAAGTGCTAAATTTTGAAGGCACAGAAACTCATGGAGACTGTCCACTATGTCACAGATGAGTTGTAATCTGTGTCAAAGAAGGGGGTGTGTAGAGCCTGGAAATATTAAAGTATGAATGCCAATATATAGGCTCATATGATAAGTTTTAGCCACGAACACAGGAATCACCCAAATCCAGTGTCCACACTGTGCTGTGACCCACTTGATGGTGGTCTGAAATATTAAAAAAATATATTCTTTTTAAAAAATTAGGAGGTGTAAGAGGAAGTGAAGTTTGCCATAGATTTTGTATCTTTAAAGTCACACTGGGAATGCACTTAGCTTACGGCTCATATCAACGTTTACAAAGATGATAAATTCATGTTGCAATGTTTTTATAATTTTAAAACCAAAAATTGATTTCAGTTAAAATGAATTAATCTTATGGTGTTTGATTTTTTTATCATTTTAAATATTCATAATAATACAAAACTATAATGCATAAAGATAAATGTAAGACTTCAGTTGTTTTCAAAATAATGGAAATTTAGAAAACAGAGTACTAGACATGGTATAGGAGGAAAATATACAACCAATCTGCTTAAAAACATTACAAGAAATGATTACTTTTTTTTATACAAAGTTCACATAATGATAGTCCAAGTAACTGTACCAGATGATTAAATGCTTATTTTAAGCCTTCTTAAGTCAATTTACACTCATAATGTGTATTAGAGTGCGTGCTGTCAAAGTGACAGGTAAATAGGGGCATCAAGCTTTAGATTTCATAGGCATTTTACTGTTACACTCTGCAGTCCACAATTAATGTTTGCATTTTCAAAATTATTTCTTTGAAGGACGAGGGACGTTTTCTTCAAAGAAACCGGGATTGACAATATTTCCAGCTGGAAAGTATCTGGCAACCACATAGGAAGAACCATCATTTGCAGCGGCCTTTCCAACCCCCATCTTCTTTGTGTTCTTCCATATCATTGCTGTAAAATGTCCTGGATGGGGAAGAAAGGGATTAGGCAAAAGATCAACCCCTGGAATCTCAAAAAAGAGTTCATAAACTTGCAGTTTCTGGGTTGTGGTACTTTTAATGACCATCGGCATCTCCCTGAAATAAGAACCCACTTTTATAAAAGCAATCTTGTTTTGGTGATGCTAAGTAACTATGAATCATGGGAGGTGAAATAGTAGTGTCATGAAAACCTAGGGAAGAGAGTATCCAGGAGAAACAGGTGGTCAACAGCACCAAAGGTAGCAAATATTTGGAGAAAGATTTGGACCCTGAAAAACCCAGTTTTGACAATGAGGAGAGAGGAGTTTCAGTTTTATTATAAGATTGGAAGCCAGATTACGAGGAACTAAGGAGTAAGTAAGAGGAGAGGAAGTGAAGGTACTAAGTGGAGACAGTTTCTTCAAGGAGTTTGGCTGAGAAATGGAGGAGAATTATAGGATAATATCTTTAGGAGATAGTAGGGTCTAATGAACATTTTTTTAAGGAGGGGAGAGACTCGGACACATTTCAAAGCAGGAGAGAAGGAATCAGTAGACAAGAAGTTGAAGATTCGATAGAGAGTGGAGAATGACTTAGAGTGCAGTTTGTTGGAACACATAGGAAAGGATGAGGGATAGGGTGCACACCAAGATGGATTGGCCTTAGCAAGGAGAAGGGCAGCTTTTTGAAAGAGTTGGGGAAAGTAAGAGTAACAATGAGTAGGGTATGATGCCAATGAGTTTTTGTTTTGTTTTGTTTTTGGTGAGGCAATTGGGGTTAAGTGACTTGCCCAGGGTCACACAGCTAGTAAGTGTCAAGTGTCTGAGGCCAGATTTGGACTCAGGTGCTCCTGAATACAGGGCCAGTGCTTTATCCACTGCACCTAGCTGCCCCCTTGTCAAGCAGTTTTGAGAGGAAAAGAATGGACTCTTTTTTTTTTTTTTTTTGGTAAAGTAAGAGGCAAGGTCCTTAACTGAGCCTGAGAGAGATCTGGGAAAGAGGAGTTATGTGGCACTTGAGGAATGGAAAGAAGGTTTAAAATAGCTTCTGTGAGTAGTGAGATAGCAAACCAATTAGAGAGAAATTATAGGATTGCCTTGCTGCAGTAAAGGCCCAGCTGAGACCGGATAACATGAATTTTTTCCCATTATTAAATTCCATTTTTAATTTTTGGAATAAAATAAATGTTTCCATAACATAGTATATTAAAAAAGATGATTGCACTTAAAACTGCAAATCTACGGTGTACAATTTGCTATTCCTTTCAAATATACAACACAATTATCATGTAAATTTATTTTTTCTTCTTTCTCCCTCTCACCCACCCCATGGCTACCATCAGACACAAATCAGTATATATGTAAGAAACATGAATTTCTAATGCACCCAGTCAACATAGTTATACGACTTTCCCTTCACTTAGTAAATGGTGAGTAGGAGAAGAGGCAGATATAATGCAGAACTGATGTTTGGCAAGAGAAAAGTATCTGTGGATTCAAAAGTAGAAGACAGTGTAGAACTGAAATGCATGACTACTGGGTTGAGGTTGGAAAGGGAAGAAAGTGAAGTCAGAGCAGAAGTAATAACTTGAGAAAATCTTGAGGGTTGAGGGAATGTTGGTGTTGATGATGGCAAAGAACAGGTGTAGGAGGGATAAAACAGAGAGAAATTATGTTCCTGAGGTAGAATGAAGAAGTAGGTAATGGGACTTAAGAAGACTGAAGAAATAGGAGACTGGGGAGCTTAAAGGAGCTTCTATGTGGATATTAAATTCCCTATGTCAGTTAGTAGGTCAATAAGCATTTACTATGCACCCACTAAGTGCACCAGGACTGTGCTAAGTGGGGAAAAGAAGATGGTAAGCCAGGTGCTCTGAATTTTCTGAGAAAAGAGGGAGAACGTCTGGGGTGGGGTTGGCATATTATAGGTACCACAACTTTAATTTGAGTAGACTTCAAAAAGAGGAAAAGTTACTAACTGAAGGAGGTAAAGAGAAAATAGCAGTTGGGGCAGGAAAAGGTCTTCTGAAGAAGGTAGAATCTGAGTTGGGTCTTAAAGGAAGTTAATCTAGAGGGACAGATGAAAAAGGAGAGTAATCCATCGCTGAAGGCACATCCAGGAAAAAGGGAGAGACAGGGAATGGAGTACTGTGAGGGAGGAACAGAAAGAAGTCCAGTGTAACTGGATTAGTACATGAAGGGGAGTAAAGCATGGGGAAATATGGAAAGGTAGGAAAGGACCAGACTGTGAACACCAAACAGGATTTTGGTAGCTGAGAGGAAGATGGATTGGAATAGAGAGGGACTTAAAGCAGGGAGACCAACCAGAAGGCTACTATGATAAAAAAGGAAAGATTCAGTTTAATGAGATCTCAGAGAACACCTAATCTAAGTCCCTAGTTTTAAAAGTGAGAAAATTGATCATGGAGCATATAGTTTACTTGTTAAAGATCACAGAGCTAATTGGTTGCAGAGTCAGGACTAGAACCCAGGTCTTGACTCCCAATTCGGGTGCTTTTGTACACTGCCTCTTGCACGGTAGACCTGGCAGTACTTGGTGACAACTGTTAGTGGACAGGGCAAGTGTGCATCTGGGCACTGCCATTTGTTTGAGGTTCCAATGTTTCTCTAATTGGGGACATAATGGAGTAGGGACTTGAGGTCCATACCTGGAATTCTGAAGGTGTGGAAATCTTAAATGTTATTATAGTACTTTTCTTTGCAAATTATTTCCTTCTTCCTGAACATTTCCCATCTCTGTCATTCTCATAAAGAAACTACTACGCACATGTAAGATTTGCCCACCCCCTCTGTTATATGATTTCAGCGTTGAGGTAGTAAAAGTCAGGAATCAGGTCTGGAGGGAGAGGAAAGGTTTTTTTTTTTTTTTCCATAGCTCTGGTGGAACTAGTCAGCCATCTGATACTCCTGATGAAGAGTCTTATGTTGGTCAGAGCAGCAGAGGCAGGTAGTGTTTAACTCAAAAACCACAGAAGCACTGACATTAGTTTTGGTAATCCCTCAGTATGAAGTCCATAATTCTAGACTATTATGAAAAGCTGCTCCAGATTCATCAGAAAGTGAAATGGTCCTGGGAGATGTTTTTCTGAATTATAATCACCAAAAAACCAACTAGGAAAAAAAAATCTCTAATTTCTTTTTCTGGAACAGATGGAAAATTGGATGCAAAACTTTTTTAAGGGAGAAAAAAAAAAGATCTAAATCAGACAAAGTAACAGAGAACACATTCTTAGAGAATAAAAACACACAGATTGTTGTAAGCATTTACAAGGGGAAACACTGATCACTAAGCCAGCATGGCTTTATAAAAAACTGGTTATTCCAGATTAAACTTATTTTCTTTTCTGAAAGGGTTACTAGATGAGGGATCTGGTCAGGAATAAGGAATTATATATATATATATTATAATAACATTTATTTAACATATTCTTGTGGACAAGATAGAAGGACAATTCTTAGAAGGAGGTCTCTAGGGGAATGCTCTAAGGATCCATTCTTCGGCATTTTTTATCATTGACTAGGATAGAACCATGCTTATCAAATTTGAATATGAAGCTAGAAAGTCTGGAGTTCCATGAAACAGCTAACATGTTTGATGACAAAGTCAGGATCCACAAAGATTTTAATAGTCCAGAATAATGGGCCACATCTAATAAGATGAAATTTGATTAAAGTTAAACAAAGTTCTATATTTGGGTTTATAAAAACCTTCCAACTTCACAAGAATAAATTACTGTATAGTAGTTTGAAAAAGATCTGAAGTTACAGTGAACTTCAAACTTACTCTAAGTGAAAAGTCTAACACATTAGCCACCAATGCTAATGAGATCTTAGGCTGCAGTGTGTCTCAAATGAAGAGGAAGGTCCTGTTACACTTTGCTCTCCTTGGACCACATCTAGAAACTTGGAAATGTTTTGTTTAGGGATGAGAAGATTTTGACTCAGGTTTTGAAACTCTATACTTTTCAACTCAGCCTTAGTTGTCTTTCCCCTCTAATTAGAGGGCAGAGGAGTAAACTTCCAATGCCTTCTTTTATTTCCTGGTAACTCAATTTTTTCATTATGTCTCTTCTCCACCATACTCTTTGGGAACAACATGCCCCAAAGGTAGGTACTCCCTAGTTTTCTTGCCCCATCACACTCCCTTTTCAGTTTCTTTTTCTGTGCAGTCTTCTCCCATTAGATTTTAAGCTCCTTGAGGGCAGGGACTGTCTCTTTTTCTTATTTGTTTTCCCAGTGCTTAGCACAATGCCTGGTATATGATGTTCTATCATGTATCTTTGTGACTCCTTGGACTACAGCATGCCAGGCCCTTCTTTCCTCCACTATCTCCCTAAGTCTGTCCAAGCTCATGTTCATTACTTCCAAGACACTAACTATCCATCTCATCCTCTGCCATCTCTTTTCCCTTCTGCTTTCCATCCTTCTTCCCAAAATCAGGGTCTTATCCAATGAGTGTTGTCTTCCCATTAGATGGCCAAAGGATTTAAGATTCAGTGTCATTATTTGTCCTTCCAATGGACAGTCTAAATTAATTTCGTTAATTATTGACTGATTTGATCTTTTTGCTGTCTGAGGGACTCTCAAAAGTCTTCTCCAGCACCACAATTAAAAAGTGTCTATTCTGCAGCACTCGGTTTTCCTTGTAGTCCAACTCTCAGAATCATATATTACTACTGGAAGAACCAGAGCTTTGTCTATAGGGACCTTTGTTGATGAGGAGATGATGCCTCTGCTTTTGTGTGTTGTCCAGATTTGTATAGTTTTCCCTCCAAGGAGCAAGGGTCTTTTAATTTCATGAGTTGCCACCTGCAGCGATCTTTGAGCCCAAGAATATAAAATCTGAAATTGTTACTTCCTCTATTTATTTTCCAGGAAGTGATGGGAACAGTTACCAATTTTTTTTGTTAATCTTCAAGCTAACTTTTATACTCTCCTCTTTTTTTTTTCTTTTTGGCAAGGCAATGAGGGTTAAGTGACTTGCCCAGGGTCACACAGCTAGTAAGTGTCAAGTATCTGAGGCCAGGTTTGAACTCATGTCCTCCTGAATCCAGGGCTGGTGCTTTAAACACTGCACCACCTAGCTGCCCCTTATACTCTCCTCTTTCACCCTCATCAAGAGGCTTCTTAATTCTTCTTAACCTTTTGCCATCAGAGTAGCATCATCTAATATCTGAGATTTTTGATATTTCTCCCAGAAACCTTAACTCTGGCTTTTGATTCATCCAGCATAACATTTCTGCATGTAAGTAAAATAAATAAAAGGACAATATACAACCCCATAATACTCATTTTCCAATCTTAAGCCAATCATTTGTTCCACGTTCAGTTTTAACTGTTGCTTCTTTACTTGCAGATAGGTTCCTCAGGAGACAAATAAGATGACCTGGTACTCCCATCTCTTTGAGGACTTGCCACATTTTGTTGTGATCCACACAGTCAAAGGCTTTAGTATGGTCAATGAAGCAGAAGTAGATGTTTTTCTGGAATTCCCTTGCTTTCTCCACAGTCCAGTGAATACTGGCAATTTGGCTTCCAGTTCCTCTGCCTCTTCAAAAACCAACCTGCTCTTCTTCTTCTTCTTTTTTTTTTTTTTTTTGTCATTGGGGGTTTATTTAACACAAATAAAAATGTGCAAATTTTTACTCATTTTCTTCACTCCTCAGTCTAGCGTTTGGATTGGTAATCTTGATGGCTAGCTGAGCTGCTCTCTCAACTATGACTTTCCGATTCTTCGAGGAAATATTGTGAGCAATTTCAGCACAGTAAGATTTGTTGCACATCAGCAGCACTTCTAGCTCTTTGATGTTGTGCACCAGAAACTTCCTGAATCCACCAGGTAACATGTGTTTTGTCTTCTTATTGCTTCCATAACCAATACTGGGCATCAAGATCTGGCCCTTGAATCGTCTTTGCACTCTCTTGTCAATGCCTCTTGGTTTATGCTAGTTTCTCTTGATCTTGACATATCGGTCTGACTGGTGATGAATGAACTTCTTGGTCCTCTTCTTGAAGATTTTGGGCTTCATGAGCAGTCTGAGGGCAGGCATGGTGCCGGTGAAGAGAGAATTCCAACCTGCTCTCCTGGTAATTCTTGGTTCACAAATTGCTGAGGCCCATCTTGTGGAATAACCTTGTTGGTGTGTGAAATGAGAACAATTGTTTGGTGATCTGAACATTCCTTGGCATTGCCCTTCTTTAGAATTGATGTAAATTGATCTTTTCCAACACAGTGGTCACTGTTGTGCTTTCCAAATTTGCTGGCATACTCAGTACAGAAATTCAACAGTATCATCTTTTAGGATTTTAAATAGTTCAGCTGGAATTCTGTCATTTCCACTCTCTTTACTGTTAGCATTGCTTTCTAAGGTCCGCTTGACTTCATTCTCAGGTCTGACTCTAGATCAGTAACCGCACCATTGTGGTTATCAGTGATGCTAAGACCTTTCTTGTGTACTTCTTTTATGTGTTCTTGCCACTTCCTAATCTATTTTACTTTTGTTTGTTACCTGTTCAGGTAACAGTTGGACCAGACCCCTTCTTTTCCTCCATTGCTCACATTTCTAACATCTCAGACTTGGGTCTAACTTGTCTTTCTTTTATGGGATAAACATTTTTGGTCCATCAAATGGTAGCTTTTATGAACTCCATTAACACAAGGCATATAAAACATAACTTTTCTCTATCACCTCAAAAGAGATAGATAGAAATAACACATAAGTAATTAAGAATGGATCTATGCACTACCCAGTATAACTTCCTCTTGAATTATCAAGTCTTATGATATAGAAATATAGCATAAGACTTTAAGGGGAGGTTACACTGTGTGTGATGGATAGATCCCACTTAAATTATGTATATATGCTCAAAAACCTCTACTATATGTAAGATTACCATATACTATATGAAAACCTGCAGTTCTATAATGAACTAGAATGTTTTAGTCAAAAACTCAAGTAAAAAATGGTGAAATAGATGCCTTTTCTAACTTTTTTGCTTTTCTGAAAGATAAAATGAAAGAAAGACAATAAATGTAATCTTAGAAATGTTAATAGATTGGGTTTCCTATCTTTATATTATATATATATATATATATATATATATAAAATTGGGGGGGGAGGGCAATGAGGGTTAAGTGACTTGCCCAGGGTCACACAGCTAGTAAGTGTCAAATTTCTAAGGCAAGATTTGAACTCAGGTCCTCCTGAATCTAGGGCTGGTGCTTTATCCACTGTACCACCCAGCTCTTCCCGTTTCCTATATTTATAATAAAAAGAAAACAAAACCAAAACCTTGTACTTTGGAGAATAAAATGATGGCAAAAAATACTCACCTGATTCTGGGGTGAATCCTGGACTCTTAAAGTCATAATTTCTCATTTCACTATACCACCTGTCAGACACATCCTGTCCTATAGAAAAAAAGAGATGACCCTGTCAAAATACAGTGGCAGTAGAAAATAAATTTCAAAACCAGAATTAATAGTCAGAAATATCCTGATAATTTATAAAAACCTTTTTTTTAAAAAAGGAAGTTGGTGCAAGATACTCTCTTCAATTTCTTGTCCACATATAAAAATTTAGGTATCATCCTGCAACTTTAGTTCATCACCTCCTTGCTAAGAAGTAAGAAGCATGATTTATTTTTTCTTTTTCTTTTTTTGTGGGGCAATGAGGGTTAAGTGACTTGCCCAGGGTCACACAGCTAGTAAGTGTCAAGTGTCTGAGGCCAGATTTGAACTCAAGTTCTCCTGTATCCAGAGCCAATGCTTTATCCACTGTAACACCTAGCTGTCCATACCTTCCTTTTTTTTTTTTAAGAAGCACTTCTATGATTTCTAGAGTCATATTGTACTTATCATAGTTTTTAAGTCTTCCAAAGTTATTTTCCTTTACTATGTATGCACATTGTAGATTGCTTTCTCCTGGTTCTGTTCACTTCACTTGGTATCAGTTTGAATCCATCCCTTTTGTCATTCTACTAGGATAGCAATATTTCTTTTCTTTTTTTTTCCTCATAAAAGTATTTTATTATTTTCCAGTTTCATGTAAAGAAAGTTTTTGACATTTGTTTTCATAAAATTTTTAGTTCCAAATTTTTCTCCCTCACTTTCTTCCCTCCCCCCTCCCCAAGACAGAAGACAATCTGATATAGGTTATATGTGTACAATCACAATTAACATATTTCTGCATTAGTCATGTTGTGAAAGAAGAATCAGAACAAAAGATCAAAAAAGATAAAAAAGAAAAAAAGAAAAATAACAACAAAAAAAGTAGAAACAGTATGATTCGATCTGCATTCAGAATCCACAGTTCTTTTTTTCTGGATGTGGAGAACATTTTCCATCATGAGTTCTTTGGAATTGTCTTAGATCATCACAGTGCTGAGAAGAGCCAAGTCTATCACAGTTGATCATCACACAATGTTGCTATTATTGTGTACAATGTTCTCCTAGTTTTGCTCACTTCACTCAGCATCAGTTCATGTAAGTCTTCCTGGTTTTTCTGAAATATGCCTGCTCATCATTTATTATAGCACAATAGTATTCCATTACATTCGTATACCGCAACTTGTTTAGCCATTCCCCAATTGATGGGCATTCCCTTGATTTCCAATTCTTTGCCACCAGAAAAAGAGCTGCTATAAATATTGTACATGTTGGTCCTTTTCTAAGATCTCTTTGGGATATAGACCTAGTAGTGGTATTACTGGGTCAAAAGGTATTAGGGTAGCAATGTTTCATTACATTCATGTATGATAATTTGTTCAGTTATTCCCTAATTGATGGGCACCTATTTTGTTTACAGTTGTTTGCTATAACAAAAAAGTGCTGCTATAAATATTTTTGTACATATGGATCCCTTTCCTTCTTCCTTTGACTAATCTGATAGTAGTGGCATGCCTGGGCCAAATGGTAAGTTCAGCTTAATGACTTTTAAAGTATAGTTCCAAATTTTTAGAAAGGCTTTATTATTTCTCCATTATAGATAATTCTAGCTCTGGCTTTTAAATAGCTGCTATTTATCAATATTAAGGAATGGAAATTTATTCTTGTGTTTTCAAATATTTTTGACATAAAAAGATGTTATAATTTGTTAAAAAGCTTTTTCTGCATTTAAAAATATAATTGTTATTTTTATTGTTTTTGTATGAATATGCTTTATTATGTTGGACATTTTCATAATAACAAACAACTCAGCATTCCTGGTATAAATCCTGTATCTTTTAAATATGCTGCTATAGCTTCTTTACTAACATTTTATTCAACACTTTTACAATATTAGAGCTATGAATTTAGTTTCCCCCTTCTTTTACTTTATCTCTCCCTGGTGTATGATGTGGGATGGAATTATGGTGATCAAATTGTTCATGAGGCATCCCAAAAGAATTACAAGATTCAGTGACTCAGTTTCCCAAGTTTTATTGAAAGACTGTTGACCACAGGGAGAGTACCAGAAAAATGGAAAGGTATCTCTTGAATAGGGAAAGAAAAGACAGTTATATTTATAGTATGGACAAATTGATTATCAGTCTCGTTATAATAATCTTCACCTTAGGGAGGTACAGAGGAGGGCCTATCCTAATTTGGAATTCCGGGGGGCTTAAGCCAACCCCTATGGCAGGCACCTTTTTTCAAGGAGGTGTGTTTTGGGGGTTTACTTGTCATAAGGTGAATCTGTGGACAAATTTGGCCTTTTCTACACAAGTTACCTCAACTTGCCAAGGTCAGAGTGTCCCTATGTTTTTTATTCTTAGGCCTAGTTTCTGGGTATTAACATTTATCAGTTTCTATAACCTGTCTTTTTATGTTTTTGTTGTAGTTAAGGTCTCTGTGACCTGCCTCTTTATGTTTTTGTAATAAGTAGTGATTAATGGGGGTAATAAGAACCTAGGCCCTCACTTATACTGATGAGTACCCAAGTCTTAAGTTATCCATTAATCCTTTATGGAGCTCAGATCTAAATTAGAGTTCGGGTCTTAGGTTTGTCTGTTAACCCCTTCTTTACCTCCTACATCAGTGTGGATATCAGGGCATATTTGTCTCATGGAAGGAGTTTAGTAGGATGCCTTTCTTTCCTACTTTTTCAAACAATTTATGTAATATTGGAATTAATTTTCTTTGAATGTTTGATAAAATTCGTTAGTCTCAGATTTTCTTATTCAATTTTTATGAGGCTAAACTACTTAAGTTCTCTATTTCTTGTTCTGATAACCTGGGTATTTTAAGTTTTTATATATATTAATTTCATTTAAATTATCAGTTTTTGGCATATAATCAGGCAAAGTAATTTCTTTTTTTTCCATATAAATATTTTATTATTTCCAGTTATATTTAGAGATAGTTTTCAACATTTGTTTTTATAATATTTCTAGTTTCAAATTTTTCTCCCCCCCCTCCCCAAGACAGCAAATAATCTGATATAGGTTATATATGCACAATCACAATAAACATATTTCTGCATTAGACATGTTATGAGAGAAGAATCAGAGCAAAAAGGAAAAGCCTCAAGAAATAAAAACAACAACAAAAACAATAGAAAAAGTATGGTTTGCTCTGTATCCAGATTCCACAGTTTTTTTTTTCTTCTGGATTTGGAGAGCATTTTCCATCATAAGTCCTTTGGAACTATCTTGCACCATTGCATTACTGAGAAGAATCAAGTCTATGACAGTTGATCAACACACAATGTTGTTGATACTGTGTACAATGTTCTCCTGGTTCTGCTCATCTCACTCATCATCAGTTCATGCAAGTCCCTCCAGGTTTCTCTGAAATCTGCCTGCTCATCGTTTCTTACAGCGCAATAGTATTCCATTACATTTATATTTTTCTTCTTCTTCTTCTTTTTTTTTTTTTTTTAGTGAGGCAATTGGGGTTAAGTGACTTGCCCAGGGTCACACAGCTAGTAAGTGTTAAGTGTCTGAGGCCGGATTTGAACTCAGGAACTCCTGATTCCAGTGCCAGTGCTCTATCCACTGTGCCACCTAGCTTCCCTCCATTACATTTATATGCCACAACTTGTTCAGCCATTCCCCAATTGATGGGCAACCCCATAATTTCCAATTCCTTGCCAACACAAAAAGGAGCAGCTATAAATATTTTTGTACATATGGGTCCTTTTCCCTTTTTTATGATCTCTTTGGGAAAAAGACCCAATAGTGGTATTGCCAGGTCAAAGAAAGGGTAAGCACAGCTTTATAGCCCTTTGGGCATAGTGCCATACTGCTCTCCAGAATGGTTGGATCAGTTCACAGCTCCACCAACAATGCATTAGTGTTCCAATTTTCCCACAACTTCTCCAACATTTATTATTTTCTTTTTGTCATATTAGCCAATCTGATAGGTGTCAGGTGGTACCTCAGAGTTGTTTTAATTCACATCTCTCTAATCAATAGTGATTTAGAGCATTTTTTCATATGGCAATAGATAGCTTTGATTTCATCAGAAAACTGCCTGTTCATATCCTTTGACCATTTCTCAATTGGGGAATAAGGCAAAGTAATTTCAAACAAAACCATTTATTTCCTCTTCATTTGTGTGATTTTCCCTTGTTGATAGAGGCAATTTGGTTTTCCTTTCTCTTTTTAAAAAATCATATTGGCTAATGGTTTATATTCCTCCCCCTCCCAAAAATAACTTCTAGCTTTACTTATACGTTCAATCTTGTTTGTCTTTTCTTTGATTTTCAGAAATTCTATTTTTGCTTTTGGATGACTTTTTAAAAAAATGTTGTTTTCCTAATTGTTTTAGAATTAGAATGATCAATTCATTGGCTTGTTCTTTCTTTGTTTTCTTGATCAAAGTACTTTAGAGCTATAACATTTTCTCTGAAGACTGCTTTGGCTACAACCAAAATACGTGGTATACTGTCTTGCTATTTTTCTTTTAAAATTTTTTTTTTGGGGGGGGTGAGGCAATTGGGGTTAAGTGACTTGACCAGGGTCACACAGCTCATAAGTATCAAGTGTCTGAGGTTGGATATGAACTCAGGTCCTCCTGAATCCAGGGCCAGTGTTTTATCCACTGTGCCACCTAGCTCCCCCTATTTTTTAAAAATGAAATTATCTGTTGTTTCTATGATTTGTTATTTTACCCAATGATTTTCTATGGTTAAATTATTATTTATTTAAGTTTGAATGCTTTGTTCAAGGAATCTTAATGATTAATATTTTTATTGTGTTGTGGCCAACAAAGTATGTGTTTAATATTTCTGCTTTTCTGTACATGTTTATGAGATTTTTATATTCTAGCACTAGGTCAATTTTTGGTAAAGGTGTCATGCACATCTGAGAAATGTGTATTTATTTCAATTTCCAATCAATAATCACTTAATCATTTAGATTGTTAATCCAGTCACCTATTAGTAATCAATCTATCATATATAACTTTTCTAAAGTTCTATTTAGATTTGTTGTTGTTGTGTTTGAGTCATTTTCAGTTGTGTCCACCTCTTCATGACCCCGTTTGAGATTTTCCTGGCAAAAATATTGAAGTGGTTTGTCATTTCCTTCTTCGGCTCATTTGACAGGTGCAGAAACTGAGGCGAACAGGGTAAAGTGACTTGCCCAGGGTCACACAGCTAGTAAATGTCTAAGGCCAGATTTGAATTCAGGAACACTTATTTTTCTGACTCCAGGCCTGGTACTCTATTCACTCACTGCATCACCTACCTGCCTTAGCCTCTTTCTTTTTTGTCATACTTGTCTTGGTCTAAAATGAATACACAGAGCTTCCTATTATAAATTGACTATTTCTTTGTGGAATCTGAATAGCTAGTTCTTCAAATATTTAGACATCGTGTCATTCAGTCCATGTGGATTAAATATTGATATTATTTGATTATCTAGGGTACCTTTGAACATAATATTGTTTTTCTGCTTATCTATCTCTTTTTTGTTGTTTTTTGTTTTTTGTTTTTGCTGGGCAATGAGGGTTAAGTGACTTGCCCAGGGTCACACAGCTAGTAAGTGTCAAGTGTCTGAGGCCGGATTTGAACTCAGGTACTCCTGAATCCAGGGCCGGTGCTTTATCCACTGCGCCACCTAGCTGCCCCCCTATCTATCTCTTTTAACTATGTAAATTTTTACTCATGTCTTGCTGTGATCATAATTGCTAGCCCTATTTTTTAACTTGTTGAAGCATAATAAATTTTACTCCAGCTTCACCCCTTTAAATATTTGTGAATCATTATTTTTCAAATGTGTTTTTTATAAACACATTATTGGATTCTGTTATCTAATTCATTTGTTATCCTCTATTTTCTGGGTATGTTTATCCCATTCACATTCACTGCTGTAATGGCTAATTTGGTATTTACCTCAATCAGCACCTCTTACACTTTTCTTTTCCTTCTCTGAAGCAAAAACTACTTTGAAGCTTTGTGTTCATATTTCTTAATTCTTTCTGAGATCTTCAAAGACATTAGGATTTTAAAGGAGATACCTGTCTCTTCTCCCCTTATTAGAAAGTAAGTTAAGCCCCTTTTAGTTACTCAAGCATTTATTTCTCTTTCTAAATTTGTCTTGATTCTGTGTCTGCTTTCAAAATTTATAATCACCTTTGGTTTCTTCATCAAGAATGTTTGAAATTATTCTTTTGGCCTATTTTCCTTCCTATATGATCATATTGAGTTTTGCAAGGTAAGTCATTGTTGGCTATAAGCTTTTATCTTTTACCTTTAGAATACTTATTGTACTCTAAAATTTTCTCTACTTTAAAATAGTTGCAGAATTTATCTTGTATATGTCTTGTTTGTACATAATTGTTTTTATATTCTTATGCTATTAGGCTGTAAGATTCTTGAGTAAAGAAACTATCTTTTAGTTTGTTTCTCTACAGCTTAGCACAGTGGTGCTTAATAGATGCTTGTTGACTTGACTTGTGTAATTTTGACTGTGATTCCTTGATAATTTTACTCTTTCTTTCTGCCTGCTTGTTGTATTTTTTATTTTAAAAAATTTTTTTTTAAGTGAGGCAATTGGGGTTAAGTGACTTGCCCAGGGTCACACAGCTAGTAAGTGTTAAGTGTCTGAGGCCGGATTTGAACCCAGGTCCTCCTGACTCTAGGGCCGGTGCTCTATCTACTGCACCACCTAGCTGCCCCTTGTTGTATTTTTTAAAAATCTGACTTAGAAGTCCAGGATTTTGACTATAATATTCCTAGGTGTTTTCAATATGGTGTTTCTCTCTGGAGGTAATTATTTTTCAGTGGATTTTTAAAACTGAAAATTAGGTTATTTTTTTTTTTCTATTTTCACTCTGGTTCTCAAAGGTTCTGGCAATTTTCTTTTATAATTTCTTGAAATATAGCATTTGCATTTTTTGCATGTTCATGCTTTTCAGAGTCCAAACATTCTTCATTTGTCTCTCTTTTACTTGTTTCCAGGTCAACTGTTTTTGAGAATAGATACTTTACATTTTCTTCTATTTTTTCCAAAATTTTAATCTTATTCTAATAATTTTTGCTGTTTCATGTATTCATTGAGTTCTGTTTGTTCTATCATATTTTTATTTTTTTTCAGTTTTCAACATTTGTTTTTATAAGATTTCTAGTTTCAAATTTTTCTCCCTCCCTCTTCTCCCTCCCCCCTCCCCAAGACAGAAAGTACTCTGATATAGGCTATATTTCTGCATTAGTCTTACTGTGAAAGAAGAATCAAAGAGAAAAGAAAAAGCCTCAAAAAAGAAAAACAACAGCACCAAAAGCAAAAGAAATAGTATGGCTCAATCTGCATCCATATTCCATAGTTCTTTTTTTTTTTTTTCCTGGATTTGGAGAGCATTTTCCATCATGAGTCCTTTGGAACTATCTTGTGATGTTGTATTGCTGAGAAGAATAAAGTCTATCACAGTTGATCAACACATAATGTTGATGATATTGTGTACAACGTTCTGGTTCTGCTCATCTCACTGATCATCAATTCATGAAAGTCCTTCCATGTTTTTTCTGAAATCTGACTGCTCATCGTTTCTTACAGCACAATAGTATTCCATTACATTCATATACCACAACTTGTTCAGCCAATCCCCAATTGATGGGCAACCCCTCAATTTCTAATTCCTTGCCACCACAAAAAAGAGCAGCAATAAATATTTTTGTACATGTGGGCCCTTTTCCCGTTTTTTATGATCTCTTTGGGAAAAAGACCTAATAGTGGTATTGCTGGGTCAAAGGGTATGCACAGCTTTATAGCCCTCTGGGCATAATTTCAAATTGCTCTCCAGAATGGTTGGATCAGTTCAGAGCTCCACCAACAATTTATTATTTTCCTTTTCTGTCATATTAGCCAATCTGATAGGTGTCAGGTGGTACCTCAGAGTTGTTTTAATTTGCATGTCTCTAATAAATAGTGATTTGGAGCATTTTTTTTTTTCATATGGCAATAGATAGCTTTGATTTCTTCATCAGAAAACTGCCTGTTTGTATCTTTTGACCATTTCTCAATTGGGGAATGACTTGAATTCCTATAAATTTGATTTAATTCCTGATATATTTTAGAAATGAGGCCTTTATCAGAAGTACTGGCTACAAAAATTGTTTCCCAGCTTTCTGCCTCCCTTCTAATTTTGGATGCATGGCTTCTGTTTGTACAAAAACCTTTTAATATAATGTAATCAAAATAATACATTTTACATTTCATAATATTCTCTGTCTCTTGTTTGGTCATAAACTGTTCTCCTTTCCAAAGATCTGAGAAGTTAACTATTCTTTCCTCTCCTAATTTACCTATGGTATCACCTTTTATGTCTAAATCATGTACCCATTTTGACCTTATTTTAGTATAAAGTGTAAGATGTTGGCCTATGCCTAGTTTCTGCCATATGATCTTCCAGTTTTCCTAGCAGTTTCTGTCAAATACTGAGTTCCTATTCCAGAAGCTGGAGTCTTTGGGTTTATCAAACAGTACATTACTAAAGTCATTTACTACTATGTCTCTTATACCTAACCTATTCCATTGATCCTCCACTCTATTTCTTAGCCAGTACCAAATAGTTTTGATGACTACCCCTTTATAGTAAAGCTTCAGATTTGGTACAGCTAGCCCACCTTCCTGTGAATTTTTTCATTAGTTCCCTTGATATTCTTGACCTTTTTTTTTCCAGATGAATTTTGTTATTATTATTATTATTATTTTTACTTTAAAAAAATGGCACATTTATTAAAAACAAAGACTAACAGTACTGTGCTAATTATCATAATGGTATCAATTTCAACAAAAGTAATCACAAGAAAATCTTTCACAATGCATATTCCTCACAGAGGCAGGTTTGTTTTTTTGTTTTTACCAAAAGAACCTTTATTCAAGGTGATAAGTTCATGTTTCCAATAGGAAAATGTAAAGGCACTGCCCAACAGACATGATACAATGAAAGTTTCGATAGGTATTTTTTAGGGTTATTAGGAGGTCTTTCTCCTATTACTTGGAACTTGAGCTTAAATCTTTAGTAAATTTTATGAGTTTGTTTATGAATTCTAGAAACTTATGCATGTCACCAGAATATAAAGGGATATTTTGTTAATATGTATAATTGAAAAATCAACATATGGGATTAAATAAAAATGGGCATCTAAAACTACTTTTCCAAATAATGAACACCAAAGGGACATTTTATTTATTTATTTATTTGTTTATTTATTTATTTATTTTTGGTGAGGCAGTTGGGGTTAAGTGACTTGCCCAGGGTCACACAGCTAGTAAATGTCAAGTGTCTGAGGCTGGATTTGAACTCAGGTAGAGGCAGGAGGTTTAACAGAAGTAATGAGATAATTTCAGAGGTAGCTCCCTTACAATGAGTACTCACTACAAATCGTAGTTTGATAAAACTATTTACAACTCAACCAAAAGTTATGAAGATTGAATGATACTGACACAGCAGTATGAGACCAAAGAAGTCTGCTTAACATTTCTTAAACAGTGTCAAAGGGAAAAAAACTTCATGCTTCTTTCAGTTGTTAGCATTTTTCACCAAGGTCAAACTCATTCTTAGTAAGTGGAGTTTTTATATCTGTTCAGTACCAGAAGTCTCTGATGTCTTTTTGTGCCTGTTGATTAGCAAATGGGAAGAGAAATCGAAACCATATTCTGAAGTTCATGCTCTCACATGCCATTGTCTCTCTTCTACCATGATCTTCATATGCTGTCCAACTTCTTTAAAATATAGGGTGTGATGGGCAGCAGGGCCATGTAGAGAAGAAAGTTGCAGACCGAGGAGACCACATCCTCGAGCATCTTGTGATTCAGTTCCTCCGGGTCTAGCTTCGGCCCCAGTTTCTTGATCTGGAACATGCTGAATTAGATCTGTCAGTTACAGGTGGCGAATCTCTGTCCTCCAGGGCAGCACACACCTATTATTTTTTCTAGTTCTATAAAATAATTTTTAGGTAGTCTGATTGGTCGCTTCATCATATTTTTCAAGGATTCCATTACTTATGTAAAGGTTTGTTTGTTTTTTAGGTAAAGTTTTTAATCTTTTATTTTAATCTTTTTACATTTTTAAAAAATTCTTAAAAATTATTTCTCTTTTTTCCTCCTCAAACTTAATTCAACTTATAATTTCTTTTTAAAAAACTCATTTCTCATAGTCATTTTTATAATCCTTAGGGTCAAGTCATTTTCCCCCTCTAAGGCTCTGCTTGTTGTTATTGTGGAGGTTCTATCTTCTTCTGGGATGGCTTACTCCTTTGGTTTTCTCTTAAGGCATAGTATAGTATTTCTCCATTTTATTAAATGTTTTCTTATGTTCACTTATGTTTTCAGATTTAGTGTCTTAGATGGGTATTTTGTGCTCAAGGTAGTCCCATTCCGCTTATACAAGCTGTGCAGGCCTTGTTTGGTCTTGCCCCCTCTGTTATGAGGATACCTTTGTCACTGCTGAAATAGATTGGGGGTGATTCATATAGGTCCTCAACCTGTGCTGTCTCAGTCTCCCAGTAATACATTGTGGACTCCTGACTTGGCCAGTCTTTCTTTTCCTTTCATGATGCCCAATCAAGATATACTGGTCTCAGGCCTTCAGCACAGCACATGTGGTGAGAATTGACCCCATTTCCTGCTATGGCTTTTAGTGTTGGGAGAATTACTTTGTTTTTCTATGCAGTAACCTATAGGTGCTGAATCTGGTTTTAGGTCCTCAATTGCTAGAGCTCCTGCTGGCTTGGGACCCCTATTTGAAA
This sequence comes from Dromiciops gliroides, assembly GCF_019393635.1. Lineage (NCBI taxonomy): Eukaryota > Metazoa > Chordata > Mammalia > Microbiotheria > Microbiotheriidae > Dromiciops > Dromiciops gliroides. Next base: position 489,214,151 of record NC_057861.1, read on the forward strand.
TATGGGATGGCTCCAGTTATGACTGTGGGAGCCAGAAGCGGCTTCCCGGTGTGGTTTCTCTTTCTGCCTCTGCTGGATTTTCTGTTAGCCTGAGCTTATACTAGCTCTCCTGAGGTCTGCTCCTCTCTCTGCATCTGATGACTTCTGCATTTACAATTCTTGTCTGTTTTTTTTCTTTATCTTTGGTCTTGTGGGAATGCTTCTAAGATATTTGCTGGGGTTTCTATAAGTAAGATGATCTTTTGTATGATCCTTCATGCTGTGCTCTTTACTAGAAGACCAATCTCGGTAATGTTAACAAATGTGTGACCTTACTTTTTGAAGATTATGCTAACAGCACAAAACTGCAACAAGTCCCACCAACTGGGAGGGATTTCAAGGACAGTTTCCCTTGCTATCAGTCAAGGACCAGTATACCTAAATGCAAAGGAAACCTCACCACCGAATGATGCATATTTCCAGCCACAATTCTGTAAATCCTTTGTATTTACTTATGTTTGCATTTGCTGCTGCACACATAAGGGTGCAAGTTCTCTGGGGGCAGGGACAAGTTTTCATTTTTGCCTTTGTATCCTCAGTGCCTGGCACAAAGGAGATGTTTCATAAATGCTTGATGAACTGAATTGCCTTGTCATGTGTAAAGAGAACACATTATGATCCTTGAATTACTGAAATAATACCATCAGGCAAGTTTTCAAACTATGGAGCAGGCATTCGTGAGAGTACGGTTAAAGGGGCAGATAGATTTGGAATAAGACATTTTGGGGATACGGTTGAAGGGGATGGGTATAAAGGAGCAGGCAGAGGGATTGGTACAATGACATCAGAGACTGGTGGTGCTGCAGGAGTTCAGAACCACTGGGATGGGGAGAGTATGACAGGGTGGTTGTATGCTAATGGGTTCAGGTAGTATCAGTGGCTGGAGAGAGAACTATTGAAGGAGGCAGCGAATTAGACTGAGGCCCTCCCTCAAGGTCCAACATGGCAGCAGATAAATTTGCTGATTCTTTTTAGGTCCAAGATGGTCACCTTCCAGCAGACAGGAGGAGGTGAGGTATGGGAAAGTCTAGACAGGATCCAAGGACCAGCAATTTGAGAACTGGGGAAGTGGGATGAAGGCAGAAGACACAGGAAAGTGGCCCTGATATATCAAGGCCCGATGCAAGATCAGATCTATAAATCCCTTGCTACCCTACCTTTCTTCCTTTTTATGCTTTCTTTCTAATCACTGTGAATTAGTCTTTTAATTATCTGGGAGGTAGTGCTTCACTTTTTTTTTTTAAGTGAGGCAATTGGGGTTAAGTGACTTGCCCAGGGTCACACAGCTAGTAAGAGTTAAGTGTCTGAGGCCAGATTTGAACTCAGGTACTCCTGACTCCAGGGCCAGTGCTCTATCCACTGCGCCACCTAGCTGCCCCTAGCGCTTCACTTTTTAAGCAATTCACAATTATCTGTGGCTTTAGTGTCTTCTACCAATTCCTTTCTCCCTTTTAAATAGTATTTTGTTTTTTCAATTATGTGTAAAGATTGTTTTCAACATTAATTTTTTACAGTATTTTGAGTTCCAAAATTTTCTCCCTCCCTCCCTTCCCTCCCCATTCTCCAAGACAGCAAGCAATCTGATATAGGCTATACAGTACAATCATGTTGGACATATTTCCACTTTAGTCATGTTGTGAGAGAAGAATCAGAACAAAAGGGGAAAACCACAAGAAAGAAGAAACAACAACAACAACAAAAATTGAGAATAGTATGCTTCAATCTGCATTCAGACTCCATAGTTCTTTTTCTGGATGTGGAGAGCATTTCCATCATGAGTCTTTTAGAATTGTCTTGGATCAGGATCATTGTATTGCTTAGAAGAGCTAAGTCTATCACAGTTGATCATCACATAATGTCATTGATACTGTGTACAATGTTCTCCTGGTTCTGCTCATTTTACTCAACATCAGTTCATGTCTTTCCAGGTTTTCCTGAAATCTGCCTGTTCATCATTTCTTATAGCACAATAGTATTCCATTACATCCATGACTTGTTCAGCCATTCCCCAATTGATGGGCATGCCCTATATTTCCGATTCTTGGTCAGATATAAACGTTTTTGTATATGTGGGTTCCCCCTTTTTTAAACTTTTTTTTTTTTTTGGTGAGGCAATTGAGGTTAAGTGACTTGCTCAGGGTCACACAGCTAGGGTCAAGTGTCTGAGGCTGGATTTGAACTCAAGTTCTCCTGAAATACAGGGCCAGTGCTCTATCCACTGCTCCACCTAGTTGCCCTTTCCCCCTTTTTATGATCTTTTTGGGATACAGACCTAATAGTTCTACCAGAAATTCTATGCTTTCACCTGTCATTGCTTATTAATACTCCTATCAGAGAATAAACAAGAGAATTTGAGGAGATTAAACTTAAAATTGTTAATAGTTTTGAAAAGAATAACCTAGGGGACAGTTTGAAACTGTTGGATAAAATAGAACTTTTATGGAGTATATCCATTTGTTAGCATACTGGTTAAAATGATATTTTAGATTATCAATGGATTTCAATTCCCCATTTTCCCCTTTTATCCAGTATCAATGATAACTGATAACTGACAACTGACTCTATAGTTTTTGAGAATGAAGTGTTTCCTGGACTTTAACATGAAGAAGACAGAAATGCTGAATTGACTTAGAGATATATGAAATCAGTAGTGCTAGGAAAATGGAGCAGACTGAACTTTAAAAAAAAAAAGGACTGGGGGCAGCTAGGTGGTGCAGTGGATAAAACACTGGCCCTGGATTCAGGAGTACCTGAGTTCAAATCTGGCCTCAGACACATATGACACTTACTAGCTGTGTGACCTTGGGCAAGTCACTTAACTTTCATTGCCCCACCCCACCCCCCCAAAAAAGAACGAAGGACAAAAAAAAAAAGGACTGTTACAAGGGAAGGCTAGCTGGATAGGGGAGGGTTATATTTGATAATGACTATGATGTAAAAGCAAAATGCACTGATGCTACTTAAAAATTTTTTTTTAATTGTGGCAAAAAACAGGAAGCTAAGATGATAGGTTAGAGGAAACCCAGCTGAACTTTCTCAACATTCCCCACCAAAAAACTCAAAATAATACCTCAAATAAAATTCTGGAGTGGGTAGAGCCAAGAAAACGTCAATGTGAGGCATTTTACTGGTCTAAGAAAAATTTAGGAGGTTAGCTGGAGAAGTTTGTGTCACCAAGGTAGAGGCCTGTCTGTAGTTTACACACATGGCAGTGACAACAATAGCCACAGCAGAGGCAGTGGCAGCTTTGGAAGCTCTCAGTCCAGAGAGGGTGGTAGGGGAGTTGGGCAATTGGTCAGAAAGATATCATAGGGGACCCTTTGATGGCACTAGATATAGCTGGCACTGACTGGCAACTCTATTGTCTATATTCAGTTCTGGGTTACAGTTCCAAGGCAGAGAGGAGCGCTAGGGGTTGGCCAAAGAGAACAGGGATCATGGTAACAATTCCAAGGCAAAGAGAGTGACTATAGGGGACCAGAAGTCTTTCCTGGGCAAAGACCAGAGTGCAGAACAGTAGAGCAGTAACCATACCTTTCCCAGGACCACACCATGATGGAAGCATCAAAAAATTGTAGACCCCCTAGAACTAGTTCTGAAAATGGAAGCACAAAAAAAGTCTGAAGCTTGGCATGGTGGTTCCCCATTCCTAGGTGACAAGAGCCTAAATTTAACATAAAGTTTAAAGTTAAGAAACAGGCTGGAAAAATGAGCAAACAACAACAAAGAATCTGACCATAAAAAGCTACTATAGTGACCAAGAGAAACCAAGAAAATAACAATGTGAAAACAGCCACAAACAAAACCTCAAAGAAAAATATAAATTGGATCCAGGCCCAACAAGAATTCATGGAAGAGTGAAATAAAAATATGAGAGTGTCAGAGGAGAAAATTGGAAAAAGAAATGAGAGTGATATAAGAAAATTATGAACAGAGAATTAACATCTGGTAAAAGAGGCAAAAAAAAAAATACTGAAGAAAATAACACCTTAAAAAACAGAATTGGAGGGCAGAGCCAAAATGGGTGGGGGGTTGGGGGGAATCAAGGACTAGTTTGAGCTCTTCCAAATTCCTCTCCAAATAACTTTATATGATGCCTCAAAATAAATTCTGGAATGACAGAACCCACAAAAGGACAGGGTGAAACAATTTTCCAGTCTAAGATAACTTAGAAGGTTGGCAAGAAAGTTAAGAATGGAGCACAGTGCAGCGGAGGCTGCACCAGCATAGGTCGTACCCCAGCAAACCAGCAAAAAGCCCTGAAGTTGACTGAATCATCTGCAGTAGTGTGACTTCCAGTGCTCTCAGCACACAGATGATAAGGGGGTCAAATAAGTGATCAGAAGGAGATTACAGGGGTCCCTTTGCTGGCACTGAGTGCAGGACTCTTTTGATTACTCTTGGATCCAGGGCATAGCCCTGAATCACAATCCTAAGGTAAATAGGAACATTAGCATACCAGAGCTTGTGGCCATAGGGGATCGGGGACCCTTGTTACAGTTCCAGGGTGGAAAAGAGTGCTTGTGAATAACCAGAGACCATAGCACAGGTCAGAAGAGTAGTAAACACACTTTTCCTTGGATCATATCACCCTGAAAGATCTAAAACCTTATAAACCCCCAGAACCAACTCTGAAAACAGCTGCACAAAAACTTGGGACAGTATAAAGTTAAAATTCAAGAAATAGGCTGAGAAAATGTGCAAACAACAACAAATCTGACTATAGAAAGTTACTATGGTGACAGAGAGAAGATTAAAAAAAAATTCAGAAGAAGGTAACAAAGTCAAAACTGCTACATTCAAAGCTTCAAAGAAAAATAGGGATTGGTCTCAGAATTCCTACAGGAATTCGAAAAAGGATTGTAAAAAGCATATAAGAGAGGTAGAGGAAAAACTGGAAAAAGAAATGAGAGCAGTGGAAGAAAAACATGAAAAAAGAGTCAAAAGCTTGGTAAAGGAGGCACACAAAAAATACTAAAGAAAACACCACCTTAAAAAACAGAATAGGCTAAATGGTAAAAGAAGGCACTTCACCTCTTAAAGAGAACTTCTTAAAAAGCAGAGTTGGCTAAATGGAAAAAGAGGTATAAAAATCTCACTGAAGAAAATAATTCCACAAAAATTAGAACTGGGCAAGTGGAATCTAATGACACCATGAAACATTAAAAACAATTTTAAAAAGTCAAAAGAATGGGGAAAAAAAGAAGAAAATATGAAATATTTCATTGGAAAAACAACTGACCTGGAAAATAGATCAGTGAGAGATAATTTAAGAATTATTGGACTACCTGAAAGCCATGACCAAAAAAAAGCAAAAAAAAAAAAAAGAGCCTAGACAAGGCAAGGAAAACTGCCCCAATATCTTAGATCCAGAGGGTAAAATAGAAATTAAAAGAACCTACTAATCTACTCCTGAAAGAAATCCCAACAACGAAAACTCCCAGGCAAATTACAACCAAATTCCAGGGCTCCCAGTTCAAAGGGACAAAATTTCAGGAAGTCAGAAAGAAAAAATTAAAATACTGCGGACCAGGGGCAGCTAGATGGCGCAGTGGATAGAGCACCAGCCCTGGAGTCAGGAGTACCTGAGTTCAGATCCCGCCTCAGACACTTAACACACACTTACTAGCTGTGTGACCCTGGGCAAGTCACTTAACCCCAATTGCCTCACTAAAAAAATACTGTGGACCCAATATTTAGTATCACACAAGCTTCAGTGGCTTCCATGTTAAAGGAGCAGAGGGCTTAGATTATGATATTCCAGAAAGCAAAAGAGCTAAAATTACAGCCAAGAATAACCTACCCAGTAAAACTGAGTATAATCCTTCAGGAGTAAAATGGATGTTTAATGAAATAGAAGACTTTCAAGCATTCCTGGTAAAAAGACAAGAGCTTAATAGGAAATATGACTTTTACATATAAGATACAAGAGAAGCATAAAAAGGTAAACATGAAAGAGAAATCATAAGGAATTCAATAACGTTAAACAGTTTACTATATGGGAAGATGATACACATAACTCCTAAAAATATTATTATTATTATTAGTGCAATTAAAAGGAGTTTACATAAACAAAGAGTATTAATGCAAGTTGATTATGATTTCAAAAAAATGATGGGGTAAGAAAGGAGGAAGGGAGAGGTAGAATGCGGAAAATTTTCTCACATATAATAGGTACAAAAAGAGCCTTTAGAGTAGAGAGGGAAATAGGAATGAGGTGGAGTGGAAGGCAATGTTTAAACCTCATTCTCATCTGAATTGCTTCAAGCAGAGAAGAATATTTATACATACTCAGCTAGGTTTAGAAATGTAACTTATTAAAAAAAAAAAACCCCAGAAAAAAGAAATGTAACTTATCCAATAGGGAAATAGGAGGGGAAGGAGATAAGAAGAAGCGGGGAGGAGACATTAAAAGAAAGGCAGTGCTTAGAAACAAAATAGACTTTTGAGGAAGGAAAGAATAAAAAAAAAGTGGAAAAAATAAAAGGAAATGGGATAGAGGGAGATACACAGTTAGTAATCATAACTGCAAATGTAAATGGGATGAGCTAATCAGTAAAACAGATACAGATAACAGAATGGATTAGAAACCAGAATCCAATAATATGTTGTTTTCAAGAGACAAAATTGAAACAAAAAAATACACAGAGTTAAAATAAAAACTAGAGCAGAATCTAATATGCTTCAGCTGATCTAAAAAAAAAAAGGTAGGTAAGGCAATAATTTCAGACAAATCAAAAGCAAAAATAGGCTTAATTAAAAGAGATAATCAAGAAACTTTTGCTAAAAGGTATCCTTGAAAATGAATTGATATAAAAAAATTTTTATAGGAAGTTTCTTCCTTATTTCTCAAACATATACTGAGTATGGAACTCAGTTAAATTTGTAAAAATTAGAGCTTTTCATTCCCCAGCTGATAAATGGTCAAAGGATATGAACAAGCAATTTTCAGAAGAAGAAATCAAAGCTACTTTAAACATATTTTTTAAATGGCCTAAATTACTGTTGATTAGTGAAAGGCAAATTAAAACAACTCTGAGGTACCACTTCACACCTATCAGAAATGACAAATGCTATAGGAGATGAGGGAAAAATTAGGTACACAAATGAATTGTTGGTGGACTAGTGAACTGGTCTAACCATTCAAAACAATGTGAAACTATGCCCAAAGGGATATAAAGCTGTGCACACCCTTTGACCCAGCAACACCACTACCAGGTCAGTATGCCAAAAAGATTAAAGAAAAAGGAAAATGACCTATATATACAAAAATATTTCTAGCAGTTATTTTTGTGGTGGCAAATACTGGAAATGGCAGATAGACCCATCAACTGGAGAATGGCTGAACAACTGTGGCATATGATTTTGATGGAGTACTATTGGGCTATAAGAAATCACAAGGGCAGGGTGCATGGTTTCAGAAAAATATGGTAAGAAAAGATGCAAAGTGAAATGAGAAGAACCAGGAGATTACTATGCACAATAGCAGCAATGTTATAATAATGATTAACTGTACTCTGATCAATTAATTCCAAAGGACTCCTGATGAAAAAATGCCATCCACCTCTAGAGAGAGAACTGATGAACTCTGAGTACAACCTGAAGTATAATTTTCTCACTTTATGAAATATGAAATATTTTTTGCAGGATTTCACATGTATAAAGGACATCATATTGCTTGCCTTCTCAGTGGGTTAAGGAAGGGGTGGAAGGGAGGGAGAGAATTTGGAACTCAAAATTTAAAAAGAAAAGAATGTTCAAAATAAATAATAAATTAAAACCATATAAAAGAATGAAACAGATCAGAGACTTTCCTTCATAAGGAAAATTTACAATTTAAGAAGGTATTTTGGTACTATACAATGTATAAACACATCAAAGCTGAGAGTGAATTCTGATATCTCAAAGGGATTATGGAATAGTGTGGTAATATGTCTTAAGCAGGACTGCTAGGTGGTGCAGTGGATAAAGTTCTGGGCCTAAAGTCAGGAAGACTCATCTTCCTAAGTTCAAATCTGGCCTCAGACACTTACTAGCTGTGTCACCGTGGGAAAATCACTTATTAACCCTGTTTGCCTCATTCTCCTCGTGTGCAAAATGAGGTAGAGAAAGAAATGTCAAACCACTTTAGTATCTTTGCCAAGAAAACAAAAAATGGGACCATGAAGAGTCAGACATGACTGAAAATGAGACCAACATGTCTTAAGCAACTTACCCTATTCTTTTCTTGGTCCTGTTAAATCTTTCTTCCTTTAAGCTACTAAATTATTAAATATATACTTTGAAGAATCAGAATCAGAATCAGAATTTTGGAGCTAGAAGAGACCTTAGGATCCATCTTGTTTAGTCTCTCACTGTGAAGGAAAAAATTTGGCTCAAAAAGAAAGGTAATTTGTCAATGTTTACATTGGTCTTAGACATTTTTTTCCTCCTTATCCATCCCTCAGTTCCCTCAGGCCTCTTCTAGTTTTAACATTTAAGATAACATAGCCAGTTTCACATATATATTTTCCAGTTATAGTGTCTTACAAAGCAATTAGAAATAATACCTGATAATTCTGGTAAATCTATCATAGGATTATATCTTTAGAGCTAGAAGGGATTGTATAAGTCTTGACTCTAATAACTTTATTTTACAGTTGAAAAAAACTGAGGCCCAGAGAGGTTTAGTCACTTTCCCAGTTCTTCCTGAATCCAAGTCCTGGACTCTATCTATGATACTATGGTGCTTCATCAAATTGTATTTTAGTTTGTGGACACAGCTCTATCACAATTGAACCTGCAGAACCTTCCACTTTGCAGACAGGGGCTGGGTAAAGCAACTATATAGTGTAACGCCTATATCTATATTGCCCAGAATCAATCAGCATCTAGATCATGCAAAGCTAAGGCCAATGATCAGACCCTGTCATAGGTCAGATTGCTCGGGGCCCACAGAATTTGCAGTTCCCTGTCCTGAGCTGCCCCTAAGATCCTTGACAACATAGCACTCAATACACAGAGAAAGCAGTGGCAGGACCCAGATAATACAGATTAAGACCATACAAGGCCCCAATATTCCCTCCAGAAGTAAAATGAGCCTGGAGCTAACACAAAGTACCAATTCAGGAAGTAAGGCTAGAAGAAAAATAAACAAAAAAAGACTGACAACAATAAAGAGATGTGTAAATAGGGGCTTCTATGACACAAACTCCCCAAAAGACGTCTACAAGCAAAATATCAAACAAAACCACAGAAATCAAGTAGGATTTCTGGAAGAAATGAAGCAAGATACAAAGAGTATAAAAACAAGTGTATGATAAATGAAATGAGAGTTCTAATGGAAAGAACTAAAAAAGAAATGAGAGTTATAGAGGAAAATACTTGGAAGGAAAATTATCAGGTTAGGTACAAATCCTTACCTAAGCAACAAACCCCTTGAAATTTTAATAGATCAAAAAGACATTAATGACTAAGACAACAAGAAATATTAAAACAAAATAAAAAGACTGCTAAAAACAGAATAAAATGTAAGGCATCTCTACTATAAAACATAAACAGTCTGAAAAACAAGTTTTGAAGCTTTAATTTAAATAATGCTTTAACTCTTTATTCTTGCTTCTTTTAAGCTGAATCAGGATTCCAGCTACAAGCATCATGGTTATCTATAATATGAATACTTTATTTAATTTTTTCTTTTACAATTTTCATTTTTAATGTTATGTTATTTCATTTTTCCTTTTCTGCTCTAAATTTTCTGTTACATTGAATACACTATCTTTACTGTTATTATGGGAAGATTTTTTGTGGGCTGCTAAATCTGACTCATTGCTTGTTGAACTTGACACATAATTTTGTTACTAATGAGTTACACTTTTTTTCTCATATTATTGTATTTGCTTTCTTTCTTACTGAAGGTTGCAATTTGATTATATCATGCTTTTGAACTCTGATTCTAGTTTTGGTTTTCTTTTATTTTGCTATTATTTTTGTTCTGCATTAGGATTTTCAGTGGCTCCATGTAGTTGTCACCAATACACATGCTGTCCTACTGCCCTCTGTTACATATGCATATGAACACATTGACAGTACTGAGTCAAGGAGCTTTATTTAGGTGCCTATCAGTGTACAAATAGAATGTGATTGTAGCTAATTTCCATATTAAATGCTTTGTCAATTAGTTAGTACAGAGGTGGCCAAACTCTCTGGAATGCTAGCTGAACCAGATTTAAAATGTAACTGGGAAATACTTAACAAAATAAATAAGAATGCAATCCACCATCTGTTGTTCAGTCCTGTCTTACTCTTCATGACCCCATTTTGGGATTTTCTTGGAAAAGATACCAAAATAGTTTGCTGTTTCCTTCTCTAGCTCATTTTATAGCTAAGGAAACTGAGGCAAACAGGGTTAAATGACTTGTCCAGGGTCATATAGCTAGTAAGTGTCTGAGGCTAGATTTGAACTCAGGAAGATGAGTCTTCCTGATTCCAAGCCCAGTGCTCTATCCACTGCACCTAGTTGCCTCAAATAAACAATGTTAATTTGTGATTTTCTAAGTCAACATGCTATAGGCAGGGATCCCTTTCTCTCTTTTTTTTTGTTTTTGTTTTTGATCCTTTTCTCTTTAACACCATTGGCTTAGAATGCTGATTTGTAGTATCACCGTAGTATTAGACTACATTGCTAGTTCCATTTTAAATATTGACCATATTTAATATTGTCATTATAAATAAACATTTTGAAAATACAAATATTTCATTGCAACATATTGTCATTTGATGGGCATACATATCAACAGGGCACTACCGATATTCAGAGTGTTATTGTTGGTCAATCTTTTTCAGTCATGTCTGACTCTTCCTGACCCCATTTGTGGTTTTCTTGGCAAAGATACTGGAGTAATTTGCCATTTCCTTCTCCAGTTCATTTGACAGATGAGGAAACTGAGGCAAATAGGGTTAAGTGACTTGCCCAGGGTCACACAGTTTGTGTCTGAAGCCAGTTTTGAACTCAGAAAGATGAGTCTTCCTGACTCCAGGCCTGGCACTCTGTCCACTGTACCATATACTGCTGATTTTTTTTAACAGACCTTGGGTATGAAATACAGGATATTACAAAAAGTATTAAAGGACATAATAAGAAAGTTTGGGGGACACCATCGACAATTTATAGTGGAATGAGAACTGAAGTATGTGATGTGTAAAATGCCAGACTCATTTGATCATTTAAAAATTCCTGACAAAATCTATGTAGGAGACATTATTAAATAACCAGTTTGCCATCCAAAATGATGACAGTCTGCACAGAAATGGCAACATTAATGAGTAAAGGAGGTCAAACTACCCTGAAGTTCAGATAAAGAATTAGATCTACAAGGAAACTTACCAGAACAGGAAATTGAGGCAAGATTCTTATCATCAGAATCAGACAACTCATCTGTGGCTGAGGCTGATGCCATATTATATCTATGCAGGAAATGAAATTCTTATTTGTTCAAAGAGGGAGGACTAGTTTCCCTAGGCCATGCAGAGGAGTACCTCCCTTAAGAAAAGAGCTCAGTCGGGGCAGCTAGGTGGCGCAGTGGATAAAGCACCGGCTCTTTGATTCAGGAGTACCTGAGTTCAAATCCGGCCTCAGACACTTAACACTTACTAGCTTGTGGACCCTGGGCAAGTCACTTAACCCCCAATTGCCTTACCGGAAAAACAAACAAACAAACAAAAAAACAAAACAAGCAAAGAGCTCAGTCTCCTACAGGAGAGAGCGTTCCCTGGGCATCAGGGTGGGGCCTAAACTTACTTTGGTTGCCTGTGAGCTGGTCTGAAATTAAGAGCCTCAATAAAGACAAACTCTACCTGGGCCCAAGGGATGCACTTTCTCCGGAAAGGACACTTGCCTTTCCAGAGAAAGGACTCGATAAAGGTCTGGATCAAGAGGATGTGGGAGTATAGGGGGAAGTAAAGCACTGGCTCTGGATTCAGATGTGTGACCTCTTGTCAAGTCATTACGCTATCTCGGGCCTTAGTTTTCACTCATGTGTAAAATGATGGTTGGGTTGGACCACATACATCCCCTTCCAATTCTAAATCTTTGATCTTATATATTCTACAAGGCTGGCAATCATCTGATAGGGGCAACATGAATTGTTAAAAGAAAGTATCAGAGCCCCTACATTTGAAGAGCTGCCAGCTCTAAAGTAAAGAAGCCTTGAGCTCACATATCAGAAATGCTTATGAACCCTCTAGTATTTCTGTAGCTGTAGCTTAATGGGTGAGATGGTCTTACCTAGTTTGGCAATATGACTTGGTACAGAGAGAAACTGCCAGTCAATTTATTTATGAATTATTGAAACTGGTAGCAAGAGGAGTGATAGTCCCTGCCAAAAGCAGATCTGACAAAACTGACTTAAACTACCAAAGGACTATGGGATTTGGCTTGACTGATAAGGCAATGAAATAGTCACTGACTTGTAACAAATTGACAGACTGTGTGAAAGCACTTGAGCAATTGGAAGGGGGACCATGAGATAGCTCACTGCAAAATTTCAAGCCCAAGAATCTTAGGTACTTCTCAGACTGACACAAGAACAATGCTATCAAGAGAAAACCATGAGGTATCATGGCCTTCTATTACAGCTGAAGAGAAAATGGTCATGTGCAGGTTGCACATACCTGTAAGGAGGACACATACAGTGTTGGTACTGCAGATGCTAAGGTCTACAGGAAATAGAAAATATCAGGAAACAGGAAGATACTGGGAAATAGAAGGGGAAGGTAAAGGAATAAGCATTTATATGGTGCCTGCTATGTGCCAGGCACTGTGCTAAGTGCTTTATAAATATTATCTCATTTGATCCTCACAACAATCCTGGGAGGTAGGTGCTATTATTTATTTCCATTCTACAGTTGCCGAAACTGAGGCAGAGAGAGGTTAAATGACTTGTTCAGGGTCACAGCTATTAAGTGCCTGAAGCTAGATCTGAACTCAGGTCTTCTTGTCTCCAGGTCCAGTGCTCTATCCACTATACCATCTAGCTACCACGAAATAGCAGTAGTAACCATGACCTCATCATATTCCTTATGGGTCTCTCTCATCTGGACACATAGGACTGAACATAAGGAAGAATAAAAAATGTAGACTCCACTGCTGTCCTGGTCAGAAGAGCACAAGTGATCACTGTGTTCTAGTTGTTCTATGAAGGGTTTCAATTAATCAATCAATATTTATTAAGTACTTACTGTGTGCCAAGCACTATGCTAAGAAATAGAGATAAAAAGAGAGGCAAGAGATACTCCCTGCCCTCAAGGAGCTCATAATGTAATGAAAAACAATATAATTACCGTTTTTGAATTGGCTTGGACTTGGAAGACAGAATAATAAAAATTACCCATTATGGTAGAAACAATATTCTAACCCTTCTCCCCAGGCAAATTAGAGTACTTCTTGCTAAAAGATTTGAGACCTTCCTTAAGACTTGGTTGGCTCAGGCAAATAAAGGATGTCATTTCTTCCTCCCTTAAGTACAAGGCAGCCCCAAGAAGCTCCAGGCTGGCTCTCTGATGCTTGGCTAGTGGAAGGTGATGGGTACAGGGAGCTTTGCTCATCTGCATTAACTTGAGGTACCTTTGATAGCTATCTTTGTTGAATGTCTTTCTCTTACTATGGCTGAGCAAATCTCTTTTTTCTTATTTCCTGAATAAACCTATGAGTGTCTCATATAGCATCTAACCTATCAGGGGAATAGCCCAAGTCAGGCCAGGCACAGAATTCCTGTTTGAAATATATCACAGTAAGTAGAAATCATTCCAAGAAGTTGCTGGTATCAACAGAGAAGAAGACACCTTGGTTCTGGCATGACTATGTTTTATAACAGAATGTTAGCACTAATTGGTACCAATTTTAGTATGTCCAAGATACTAGTGAAGAGGCAGTATGGTACAGTGGCCAGAAAGCCACTGATCCTGGGCAAGTCACTTAGTCTCAAACTATATCTTGCCATGTTCATGGGGGATCCAGAGCCTATTACATCTATATCCTGTTGAATATGTTAGGTATACCGACACAAGATATGTAACATTCCTAGTACATATGTACAATGCCACCAAGAATGATCCCTAGCCTTTACACCCAAGCCGCTTGTGTTTGGGCACTATACCTCCTTACTGACATGTACGTTGGAGTCTCTGAAGATGGAAAGACTGCAAATATTCATAACCAGTACATCTCATCACCTAGCCACATTTCAGCTCAGAAGAGCTTTGACAGAAACAAATGATGCCAAATGATCATGCCAAAGTTTATTGTCAAGACCTTCAACAAAGAGACAGTTTTGCTAAGAAATCTTGGTGTGTATGAGACACACAAGTTAACTAATCACCAGGAAAACGATTTCACACCTAGAGATAAATAGGTGTGATAGTGCTAAAATGTATCAGTATTTCCCTGACATCGTTTCCCCTCCTCTCCTAACATGGGGAGGCCAATGACCCTCCTCCTAATCTAATCCTTAGGGATTAGCCTTCCCTAAAGAGAGACAAAGTTATTGGGGCCTAATCAGTCTTGGATTAGCTTCCTGGTCACCTAAAGTCGTAAGAAATCCCAGCTACAGGCAGCTGGGGCCCCTCAGACTTGGTGGATTTCTGAAGACCCCTTCAGTCATTCTGTCCTTCATGGTGCCTAACTTGCTCTTATTCCTTTCCATATGGAGACACGGGGAAGTGGTATCCAGAGAATCTAAGTGCTACTGTAGCCTTGCTCTGTTAGGGCAAAGTAAACCTCCTTTCATTCATGTTCAATAACCTGTGAGTGTTTTATTATATTCCAACAGTGAACCTGAAATGAGAAGGTAAGGGACCCCTCCAACAGTGGGCAACTTGCTAGTTAACAAATTAGGCCGGGAGACTGGTTGATTTGTTTCAATCATGTTCGATTCTTCATGACTCCTGTTTGGAGTTTTCTTGGCAAAGATACTGGAGTGGTTTGCTATTTTCCTTCTCCAGATCATTTTACAGATAAAGAACTGAGGCAAACCAGGGTTAAGTGACTAGCGTAGGATAACAGCTAGTAAGTGTCTAAAGCCAGGTTTGAACTCAGGAAGATGATTCTTTCTGACTTCAGGCCCAGGACTCTATCCACTGTGCCACACAGTAGGGGTCACTGATAGGGTCATGTATAGACAATTTACAATTCACTGTGACCACTTATTGCCTTTAGGTGAGTTGGTTAAACTCCCTTATGAGCAGATAGAGACCGATGGACATTTAACCCCACTGAACTCTAGGTAGGAAAAAAAAATTGTCAGCTGAGCAGGATGTTTGATCCAAACAATAGCTCAGAAACAGACATTTCAAGTAAAAAACAATTGGTGTACTGTCACTCAACTACTAGTTCAAATAAGGGGACAGAACAGAACCCAGAGCCACCACCTTTTCCGTCTAGAACTGCAGCTAAAAGGACTCCTAGAGGAAAGCCACGTAGCAGTGTAGTAGCATTGACAGCTAGTCTGAGTCCTCCACAACTAGTTCATGCAGAGGTGGAAAGACCAACAAATGATAGGTCAGAGAACTATGTCCCTTTTATCAGTGGCCAGACTAATAATTATATTACGGGGGAAATTGTAAAACAAGCAGTCAGGTGACATTTTTGATGCTTTCCTCTGAAATGTGTCCCTTATATGCAAATACATGTCTGTTAATCTACATTCTAATTATTGCATGTTTTGAATATACTTCTGTTTTATTTCCTTGTTCATGCTATTTGCTTTGTTACATCATGCATATATTGTGAATACATTAATTTAACTATTCATAATTTTACTTGTTATTGGTATAAACACTGCTGTTTTTACATATGCCATTACTTTATAGTCCTACTGATATTAATATTGTTTTACTTTTGTTTTGCTATTATGCTTGTGTTCTTTGTATAAGCATGCACTGCTGTGACATATGTATATACCTGTCCTCCATGTAAATGAGACCTTTAGTCACTGAAGTGTGAATAGTCCTATGTCTATTACATGTACTATTGATGTATATTTCCTGTGAATTGTATTCTGAGGTCCCATCTGGGATGCTGGTTTTCTTAGGAGTGGGTCTTTATTTTGATATTGTCATGGGTAATTCCAGGTGCCACTTGTAGTATGGCTGATTTTGTAAGGAAGGGCAAAATTTCTGATCAAGGGATAAGAAGTACCCAATGTCTGTCCATCTGAGGTCCTGAGAGCCATGGGGCTGTGAGATTGTTGTTTGTCCTTCATTTTCTTTCTTTCTTTTTTTTTTTTTAGTGAGGCAATTAGGGTTAAGTGACTTGCCCAGGGTGACACAGCTAGTAAGTGTTAAGTGTCTGAGGCCGGATTTTAACTGAGGTACTCCTGAATCCAGGGCTGGTGTTCTATCCACTGTGCCACCTAGCTGCCCCTGTCCTTCATTTTCAAAGGTGACTGTGAGATTGTTGTCTGTCCTTCATTTTCTTTTTTTGTTTTTTTTGTTTTTGTTTTTGTGGGGCAATGGGGGTTAAGTGACTTGCCCAGGGTCACACAGCTAGTAAGTGTCAAGTGTCTGAGGTCAGATTTGAACTCAGGTACTCCTGAATCCAGGGCCAGTGCTTTTTACACTGCACCATTTAGCTGCCCCCTGTCCTTCATTTTCAAAGGTGACTGTGAGATTGTTGTCTGTCCTTCATTTTCTTTCTTTTTTTTTTTTTTTAGTGAGGCAATTGGGGTTAAGTGACTTGCTGAGGGTCACACAGCTAGTTAAGTGTTAAGTGTCTGAGGCCGGATTTGAACTCAGGTACTCCTGACTCCAGGGCCGGTGCTCTATCCACTGCGCCATCTAGCTGCCCCTGTCCTTCATTTTCAACGGTGACTGTGAGATTGTTGTCTGTCCTTCATTTTCAAAGGTGACTGTGAGATTGTTGTTTGTCCTTCATTTTCAAAGGTGACCAATAACATCATGGGGTGATATCTCGACTCACATGAATTGGGTTTAAGTGAGGCAGAGTTGCACAAGTCATCAGCCTCACTTTCTTCCAGAGTCATCAAAGTTTAGTGGCAAGACAAAAGTCAGGGCAACTGACAATGGCCCAGGATGACCTTGGCATCTTCGATGCCTGACCAACCTCTAAGCACTCCATAGCACTTGCTTCAGCCGCCTTTATGGATGTTGGAACAAGTTGTTTTCATCTGCCCATTTTGCTGTGGGAAGTCTTCACGTGCTTAGGGTAGACACCTACTAACTCATCAACTGGTTTGAGGCTCATTGGTTATCCTCAACCAGGTTTAGCTTGTCTGCTGAAATGTTTTACTATAGCGTGGCTGTTGCGTACTACAGCTTCTTAGAGCCACAGGTGAGAATGCCAAGTAGACACTACAGGTGGATGAACATCTCTGAAAAGGCCTCAGCAAGCCCTCCCGCCCCAGGTACTAGCAGTGCTTGAACACCCCATCCATCTCTGTGAGACTTTATCATGAAAAGGAAGCCTCTTCTTCCATCCATTTTGGAGGAAGTAGCTAAAAGCTCCCAAGAAGAAATAAGGATATGCAAGAGAGCTGAGAGGTGGTCAAGGGGACTGAGAATATTCTCCTACCACAATGAAGGAAAGAGACTGGAGCAATAACAGACTGTGGAGTCCAGGAGGCTGCCACTGGCTGGCTCCCCTGCTACCCACTCTATACCCAAGTGGCTCAACCATAGGGGTTACTAGAAGCTGAGCGGTCATCAGCTCTTCCTCATCTTGATGGGGAGACAGGAGGAGTTCCTGAACTGAGCACTGCCACTGTGACTGCTGCTAACTCTGCTACCAATGCCACCATCAGGTGTGACATCCGGGACTCCCTACAGCCACCCAAGAAAAGGCAGTAGCTGGGAACTACAAATGGTTAAATTCCCCTTCCTTTCAGGGAGAGTGTATATTTGTTTGAAAGGTTATCTGTTTCTCTAAAGTTTATAAATTATATTATCTTTTACCTAGTCTGGCAGCCAGTGACACATTGCATGTAGTGCTGGGCCTGGAGTTACAAAGACTTGAGTTCAAATCTGGCCTCAGACACTTATGAGCTATGTAGCCCTAGGCAAGTCACTTAATCTCTATTTACCTCAGTTTCCTGAACTGTAGAATGGAGATTAATAATAGCACCTACCTTTCAGGCTGTGGCCATCAAATTAGATAATATTTGTAAAAAATACTTATACTAAGTGCCTGACACTTAGTAGGCTCTATATAAATGCTTATTCTCTTCCCCTCCCCTCATATCTAGAAATTGGTATTACGATAAAACCAAAAGTAACACAATGCATTGTTGATCTTGATGTATTCTGTTTGCTCAAGGGCAAGTTACATTTGGCTACATAGAGAGGAAACTCTCTTTTAAAATTGTTGGAGTTTCCCAACTGTAGGTTAGAAATGAGCCAAAAAGACTTGACTGACAAGTAGCAATATAACTGCCCCCAAAGCAGGGAAATAAGTCATGTGAATCTGTCTGTAATAACATACATGAATGAGCAGTGTACAGGGGACAGAGGCTTGCTAAGAAAAAGCTTTCTCCCAGAGCTGCTCTAAGGGAGGTCATTGTTCCATCTGTTTCAAGGAAACTCTTCCTCCCTGGAATGGAGTTGCTGGTAGCTCTATCCCCTCGAGAGTGGGAGTCAAAGAGAGGGAATAGCCAGTTTTCTTCTTAAACCAAACACCTCCAAACTTCCACCATTTTACACTAACGATGTCTAATTTTACTTCAAAATATGATTTCATTTTCTTTGACATGAATATAATGCCAGTATTGCTCTTAATCAACCATTATGGATGCCTCTTAAACCCACAAGTGGAATAAAAAAAGGGAAGGAGAGAGGAAGAAAAATAATTTACTGAGAATAGGCAAAAATGTCAAAATAGAAGAGGGTTAAAGATAATTCTTGGGAATACAGATTTGCCTGAGGAAAAATAAAGTGAAAGGGCAAGGGCAGTGGGTTATCAGGAAGGTAAGTAGTGCATCCATGAGCCCCTAGAATGCGAATAGCTATATGCATGTCATGGAATAGCTTGAAGTCCAATGCTTATAACTTAAGGAATGTCTACTGAAAGCTCTCTAGGCCTGGAGAGACCACTGAGCAAACCACAGAAAGTGTTTTAAAGTTTAAAGCAGGGGTTCTCTACCTGGGGTCCATGAATATAATTTCAGGGAGCCCATGAACTTGGATGAGAAAAAAATTACATCTTTATTTTCATTTACCTCTAAATGAGATATAGCATTTCCTACAATTATTTAAAAACATTTTTTTTTTCTGAGAAGAGGTATATAGTTTTTAACAGATTGCCAAAGTGATCTCTGACACAAAAATTTTAAGAACCTCTTTTCCAGGCAGTTTCAGAAGACAACATCAAAGCTACTAATAATCATAAAAAAAATGCTCTAAATTGGGGCAGCTAGGTGGTGCAGTGGATAGAGCACTGGCCCTGGATTCAGGAGGACCTGAGTTCAAATCCAACTTCAGACACTTGACACTTACTAGCTGTGTAACCCTGGGCAAGTCACTTAACCCCTCACCAAAAAAAAAAAAAAATTAAATTAAAAAATGCTCTAAATCTCTACTGATTAGAGAAATGCAAATTAAAATAATTCTGAGGTACCACTTCATACCTATCAGATTGGCTAATATGACAGAAAAGGAAAATGGCAAATGTTGTAGGGGATATGGAAAAATAAGAGCACTAGTGAGCTCTTGGTGGAGTTGTGAACTGACCTAACCATTTTGTATAACAATTTACAACTCTATGCCCAAAGGGCTATAAAACTGTGCCTACCCTTTGACCCAGCAATATCACTACTAGGTCTGTATCCCATAAGAAAAGGGAAAGTACCTATATGTACAAAAATATTTCTAGCACCTTTTTTTTTTTTTTGTGGTGGCAAAGACTGGAAGTTGAAGGGATGCCAATCAATTGGGGAATGGCTAAATAAGCTGGGGCATATGATTGTGCAGGAATATTACTGTACTATAAGAAATGAGCAGAATGCTCTCAGAAAAACCTGGAAAAACTTCTATGAACTGATGCAAAGTGAAGTGAGCAGAACCAGGAGAACACTACACAGTGTAGTAACAGGAAATTTGTATAATAATTAACTATGAATGAATTAGCTATTCTCAGCAATACAATGATCCAAGACAATTCTGAAGGATTTATGATGAAAAATGCTATCCACCTCCAGGGAAAGAACTGATGGAGTCTGAATGAAGACTGTGGCATACATCTTTTTTACTTTCTTTTTCTTTTTTTTCCCCTTCTGGTCTCTGTTTTATTTTGCAACATGGCTAATATGGAAATATGTTTTGCATGAGTTAGGAGAGGAAAGGAGAGGGAGAGAATTGGAACTCAAAATTTTAAAACACAAATGATAAAAAAAATTTTTTTAATGTATTTGAGAAAAAAAACTTTAAAAAGTAAGCCCTGTTACAATGGAACCAATAGAAACTAATAACTCCATGAGATACCTAGAAACAATAAAACAAAATAAAAAGTAAGCCCTGTTCTAAAGTGCTTTGTAAACTATTACATGCTGTATGAATTACTACTTTTTTTTTTAATAAAGCAGAATGCAGGGGTAGCAGTAACTCCTGGTTAACTTTTACAAATGTGGCAGATATTTCTCATTCCCACTGGATTCACTTCCTTCCTAGGGCCTGATTTGAGGGATTTCTCCAGGTGGCCAGATGTTTCCAGAAGCTCCTTTTCCCACCCCTTTCAGGAGTTCCATGCTGCTCAAGGGCCTCAAGAGTTCTAGGTTAGAGTGGAGGTCCCAAGACTAAGGTGTACAAGTAGTGTAAAGGTGGTGCAGGTGGTGTGAAGGGGAAGGAGGATTAGGTTCCTAGCTTAGCTCTCTTCCCACAGAGAACAGTCCCAGTTCCAAGTCCAAAATCCCCCTCAGGATCAAGTCTCAGGTACCCTGGCTTCTCAGGGTTTCTATGCCAAGATGGCTGCTTACACCATCCTGTCTGAATTTTTTTTTTTTTGAGTGGCAATGGGGGTTAAGTGACTTGCCCAGGGTCACACAGCTAGTAAGTGTTAAGTGTCTGAGGCCGGATTTGAACTCAGGTCCTCCTGAATCCAGGGCCAGTGCTCTATCCACTGCGCCATCTAGCTGCCCCTACACCATCCTGTCTGCAATCCTGGCTCTAGGTATCAAGGTCACCATGGTTCAAACTCCCAGGTCTGTGGTGGAGATCACCTCCAGTACCTGAAACTGAGGGAAAACAACACAGAACAGAAATACACACTTCCAGGCCCATTTCTTTAAGCCAGGAGTAATAGGGAGAAAGCAGGGGAAAGATTTTCCTTCCTCTCTCACCACCTCAGTTCATAGCTTCAGTGCTGGATGAAGCAGATAGGGTCCAAAAAGGGCAGTTCAAAGATGGCAGAAAGCATGTGAAATGTTCAGTTACTCCAGTTTTAAAGACTCAAGTGGACAATCAAAGGCAGCAATATATCCCCCACTCACCTGGTAGGGTACAATGTAGGCTACGTGTTAGGCCAACTAGGCATTCTCAAAAGGTTCAGTAGGGGTACTCCAAGCCAGAACTGGATATGCCCAGAGAAACCTGGGCTACATAAATATTTATATATGTATGTATGTTTGCATATATATATATGTGTATACAAAACATATATATATATATGCATATACTCACACATATAAAAGCATGCAAACCAATTTAACAACAAAATATCTTCCTCCCCAAAATCAATAGAAAGTGCCTCTCAAAAAGAGGAAATAAGCTTTAAAACAAAATAAAACTCAATAAGCCCAATAAACATGCTATCTTATTAAGAGTATAATTAGAGGCCCTAAAATAACTTTTTGATTTCAAATCTCTCTGACTTTGGTGACTGAAAGAGGAAAAAGGCTTCTTTTCCTTAATGAGGGAACTTCTGATTAAAATATTGCAGTTTTCAAAATATTTAATAGTACTCAATATTATTCTGAGTAGTTGTAATTCAATTCTACAAGAGCAGGTAGGTAAGTCCAAATAACACTTTTACGTGGTAAATGCTTTTCATGTGCTGCTCTCAGTTTGGTTAACAAATACAAGAATGGGTAACAGGGCTATGCCAAGAACAAGCCTTGGGGATGCAATTTAAAGCATAGGGTTTGGGAATAGAAATGGAAGAGGTAGGTGGAGGAAGTAGACGAGATAAATCAGATGGGAGGGGGGAGAGAAAAGGTTTGTATTTTTATATGAGGAGCTGGATTGTGGTTCCAAGTGTGTACAAATAGATTAAAAATAGAGTAGGTGAGATATAATTCAGTCCAGGAGGGCATGTATGAAAAAACAAAAACAAAACTCAGGTGTAAATCAACTTTTAGGGGGAAAAAAACCAGATCAGATTTATAAATATATACAGCCCACAAAAAATGAAGTAGGTAAATTTCAGAGATAGGAATTTAGAATCTAATAATTCCGTCAAGAGAGTATGAAAGAACCAACAAACATACCTGGTTGATCATAGGAAGCCCATGCTAGATTTTCTCCACAATTTCCCCTACTGGATTCTGAGCTATGTTTGAGAACCTTTGTAGTAGCCAGTGCATCTGCATACCTAGCAAAGAAACTCACAGCATTTACTAAAATTATAAGCAGAAATGAATGAACCTTAAAAAAAACTTCCAAATGCCCACCTTGCTTACATCTAAACCTTGAAAATGTATTGTCACAAAATTCAATTTATTTAAAAAGCAAACTTCCTCCTTAATGTTAAAATGACACTAAGAAAAGAGCACTATAACAGGAAATGTTATGACAAATCTCAGACAACAATCACACAGGATCCTTAGGTGCTAAGTTCTTTCAAAAAGGCGGAACAAATATTTAAAAATCTCTAAGTGTTAAAAACTGACTCACTGTTGTGCTTCATGGTTCAATTTATTGTCCAGTTTTATCGGGGGGCAGCCATGCTTCCGTCTGTAGTCATTGTGAGCTCTTAACATATCTCCAGCAAACTCCTTTGAAGCTAAAACAATTTAAAACAATGAAGCATTCCATTAAATACTGTTAACAAGAAGTAAAAAAAAATACCATAACCAAAATGACTAAAGTAGTGTCATAAGAATTGGAGACCTAACTGACATCTTAGGATTTCTAGTTCAGAAGGATAAGCATTTCCCTCTCTCAGCCTTGAGAGGGTTTGGGGATTATTATAGTCTTTGAGCTAGAGAGTAGAAATGAGAGCTAGAGAAGGGAAAAGGGAAGAAGCTCAAGAGCTGTGTAGCAGCTGCAGCAGTGATAATAGAGTTAATTTCCCTAGCCCCATCCAGGACTTAATGAGCAAAGCAGTAAAGAATCACTGTCACAGGGGCTACAGGAGAAGAAGAAAAAAAGGAGTGAGACTGAGTTGTGACAAGATTATCAACTCTTACAAGCACCTCTGAATATTAAATTTAGTCTAAAGCCACCATTTTTACCCATTTTTGCAAAGATGGAGGAAGTTCCAAGAAACTGACTGTTGCTTTTCCAACTTACCTTTTTGGTGCCTTTTATAGACAACATACTACTCTATACATTTATAGACATCATCCAGTACTCTGCTCACTTCTTTACTCAAATGTTGCCAGTAACCTGAATTTGCCTCAAACATAAAGAGCCCAAGGGTTAAGATAGAGATAAACCTAAATTTAAAGCAGGACCAGAAAACAGGGAAAAAAATTTATAGACAGTTCCTCACATAAAGATATCATATCTCAAATCTATAAGAATGTGAGTCATTCCCCAATTGATAAAAGGTCAAAGAATATGAACAGGCAGTTTCCTGATGAAGAAATCAAAACAATTTATAGATATATGAAAAAATACTCTAAATCTCTACTGATTAGAGAAATGCAAATTAAAACAACCTTGAGATATCATTTTACATCTACCAGGCTGGCTAAAATGATAGAAGGGGAAAGTGACAAATGTTGGAGGAGATACAGAAAAATTGGGACCTTAATTCATTGTTGGTGGATCTGTGAGCTGATCCAACCATTTTTTAGAGCAATCTGGAATTATGACCAAAGAGTTGTTAAATCGACTATACCCTTTGACCCATCAATACCACTCTTAGAATTGTTTCCCAAGATGAATAGGGGAAAAGGAAATTATTCCCTACATGTTTTAAAATAGAATTGCTTCCCAAGATGATTAGGGAAAAAAGAAATAAACCCCTACATCTACATGGTTTTTTTTTGTTGTTGTTGTTGTTGTTGTTTTGGTGAAGCAATTGGGGTTAAGTGACTTGCCCAGGGTCACACAGCTAGTAAGTGTTAAGTGTCTGAGGCCGGATTTGAACTCAGATCCTCCTGATTCCACAGCCAGTGCTCTATCCACTGTGCCACCTACCTGCCCCCCTACATGTTTTAAAATTTTTATAGCCACTCTCTTTGTGGTGGCAAAGAATTGGAAATCACAGGGATACCTGTCAATTGGGGAATGGCTGAATAAGTTGTGGTATATGATTGAGATGGAATACTATTGTACTTTAAGAAACAATGAGTAAGGGGCAGCTAAGTGGTACAGTGGATAAAGCACCGACCCTGGATTCAGGAGGACCTGAGTTCAAGTCTGATGTCAAATACTTAACACTTACTAGCTGTGTGACCCTAGGCAAGTCACTTAACCCCAATTGCCTCACCAAAAAAAAAAAAAAAAAAAAAGAAACAATGAGCAGGATGCTCCCAGAAAAAACCCCAAAAGACTTATATGAATCGATGAAAAATGAAGTGAGCAGAACAAGGAGAACAGTACAGAGTAGCAATGAAATTGTCTGATGATCAACTAT
The DNA here is from genome assembly GCF_019393635.1 of Dromiciops gliroides. NCBI lineage: Eukaryota > Metazoa > Chordata > Mammalia > Microbiotheria > Microbiotheriidae > Dromiciops > Dromiciops gliroides. The sequence continues at coordinate 489,238,974 of NC_057861.1, forward strand.
GAATGACTTAGCTATTCTCAGCAATACAATGATCCAAGACAATTCTGAAAGTTTTATGATGAAAAATCCACTTTCAGAGAAAGAACTGATGGAATCTTAATGCAGATTGAAACACACTTTTAAATTTTATTTTTCTTCTTTTCTTTTCTTTTCTTTTCTTTGCTCTGTGTTTTCTTTTGTAACATAGCTAATATGGAAATATGTTTTGCATGACTGCACATGTATAATCCATATCAAAGTACTTGCCTTATTAAAGAAAAAGGAGAGGGAGGGAATTTGGAATTCAAAGATTATAAAAAACAAATTGTTTTTACGTGAAATTGAGAAAAAATAAAAAATATTCTTTAAAAATATATAGATACAAAAAATATATATATAGATACACATGCAATCTGGAAATCACCTTCACCTTGAAATGGTACCTTTAGTTGGCAGCATGGCTCATACCCCCTAAACCTAACTCAAAAAATTTAAAGGCTACTTCTCTTCAAGAGATTATAGATGGAGAAATACTGAAATGGTTAAGTGATTGAAAGCATTAGAGCCTGGCTTTCCCCTTCCCACACCTCCTCAACAAAGATGTAGAGTGTACCAGACTGAATTTTGATTAGGAAAGACAAGAAGAAGTCACAGTGAGGCTTTTCCCTCTCCCATCCAGGGCAGCTTAGGAAGACAGAAAGAGAGAAATGGGCAGGTAGTTTGACCAGGAACATGTGGCTCTGGCCACAGTCCCATAAGGGAACATTCTAGTACCCAGGGACTCAGAAAGGGCCAAGGTAGGGCACCAGAAAGAGAACCCAGGGATCCCTGAATAAGTACTAGGTGCAGGAATGAGTGCTATCTGGTAGCACCCATGGATCACATGGATCCAGGGCAGAGAAAAATGTCCTTGAGGAATATATGAATATTAAACACATAGCACATAGTAGCCATGTGTCTCTGATCCCAGGAGCAGAGCACAATATCCCAGGCCAAAGAGGAGCCAGCAGTTCTGTTACTCTGAATCCATAGAGCCTCCCAGCAAGTGGCAGTTGGCTGAAACTTCCAACTAGAAGCAAGCCAATGGACTCAAACTTGGATCAGGAACTTATTGGTACTCAGACAAAGAGGGCAATGAACAGACTTCTCCCCAAATTACACTACTTTGGGATCACTGCAAACTTTCAGGCTCTCAGCCAGAGCGGTGAAAGAAGCAAGGGTCATAAGAAAATAAAAGTTCAAGCCAGACATTTCTCCCTACCCCCTCTTGCCAAACCCAATAAGTGTGCAGAGCCCAGCACTAACATAAAGTCTAAAGATAAGAAGTCTAAAGATAAGAAGCCAGCTGGTGAGTGAGCAAACAAAAAAAAGAATCCAACCACAAAGGGCTACTATGGCAACAGGGAAGCTCATGACACAAACACAGAAGATAATGACAAAAAACCCAAACAAACAACAAAAACCCTACAAGCAAAGCCTCTAAGATAAATGTGGCTGGGACACAAGTCCAAGAAGAATTCCCAGAAGATTTAAAAGGAGTTAGAAATTATTTAAAAAACCAAATGAGAGCAGTATAGGAAACAATGGGGAAAAAAGAAGAGTTAGGGAAGGAAGATACAAAAAGAGAACAGTTTAAAGAGAAGTACAAAACTTCAGTGAAGAAAATAACTCCTTGAAAATAAGAACTGGCCAAATTGAGGCTAATAACTCCACAAGATACCAAGAAATAATAAAACAAGTCAAAATATTGAAAAAAATAGAAGAAAATGTGAAATTCTCACAGGAAAAACAACTGACTTGGAAAACAGATCTAGGAGAAATAACTTAAGAATCATTAGACCACCTGAAAGCCATAAACAAAGGGGCTAACTACCATTATTTCAAGCAATCGCAAAAGAAAATTGTTCTGCTATCTTAGAACCAGAGTGCAAAGTAAAAATTGAAAGAATCTTCCAGTCACCTTCTGAAAGAATCCCCAAAATGAAAAATCCCAGTAATCTTAAATCCAAAATTCAGAGCTCCAAGGTCAAGGAAAAAATACTCTAAGCAGTTAAGCAGTCAGTATGAAAGAATTCAAGTAGCAAGGATCTACAATCAGGATCACATAAGATTTGGCAGCCATCACCACAAAGAGTAGAGAGCTTAGAATATGGCATACTAGAAGGCAAAGGACCAAGAGTAATCTACCCAGCAAAACTAACTATAATCCGATGGGAAAAAAACCAGACCTTTAATGATATAGAGGACTTCCAAGCATTCCTGGAGGAAAGACCAGAGCTGATTAAAAAAAGTGACAAACACAAGAGTCAAGAGAAACATTAAAAAGGTAAACATGAATGAGAAATTATAAAGGACTAAACAAGTTTAAACTGTTTATATTCTTATAAGGGGAGATACATGTAAACCCTCAGAACTTTATTATTACTAGGAACCATATCTTATAAATGGGGTGCACAAAGAGGTATTTATATAAGGAAGGGATAGCAGGAGTGAGGGAGTATATGTAGTTGCACCATCCTCTAATCTGAACTGATTAAAGGAGAGAAGAATTAATATACACACAGTTGAGTATAGAAAAACATCTGACTTAAGAAGAAAATAAGAAGGAAAGGGATTAAGGAAAAAGTGGGGAACAAGGAGGGTAGATTAAGGGGAATCAATAATCAGAAGCAAAAGAGATTCTTAAAGAAGGGCATGGAAAAATAGAGAAGGATAAGTATAAGAAAATAGGATGAAGGGAAATACAGTTTAGCAACTGTGAATGAGAATGGGATGAACTTTACCATTAAATAGACAAGTATAGCCAAATGGTTTAGAAATGAGATTATGGCTTCCTTTTCAGAAATGCTGTCTAACAGAACTTTAGTTATTATAATTCAACACTAGTAAAGGTAGAATTTAAGCTGGGTCTTGATATACAGGATTCAGTTAGGGAGAAAGGTATTTGAAGTAGGGGAATAGACAAATGCATTGAAATAGATACAGAAGTAGGAATAAGTAAGGCCAGCCTGACTGTATCCTTTGCTTGAAGGGTAAAGAGAAGTAACATTGGCTAAGTAAAGAAAGGATATATTGTAGAAGACCTTGCATCTCCATGCTAAAGAGCCTGGCTTCAAACTAACAGTGTCATTTAATATTTTTCAAAGTAGGAAAGTAATATGATAAAAGTGACTTTTTAAAAGGAAGATTAGAGCCAATGCCATAATTAGGTGCAACAGTGTGCAAATTCAGAGGAGGCTGTGGTGGTAGTAAGGAGTTAAATTAGTGGTGACCCAGAGGACAGTTCCATTAGGGGTACAGTGTCCTCTGTAAAGTGACAACCCATCCCTCAAAGAATTGAACCCTTGCAATCATGGAGATTCAGGGGAAAGATGGTCCCAGGAGAGAGGTATAATGGTGATAGGATTGAGGGTGAAGGTGGCTGCTGTGCCTCTCTGTAGCACTGTGAGCAGAAGGCTGTGAAGAAGGATGCAGGGATGGAGGTCACTATAAATAGGGGATAAGTCTCTGGATATTGGTGCCCTGAGACAAAGTCCTGTTACTCCACGCTAGTTACTACTTTGATTATAGTGGGTGAAAATTACAGACAAGTAGACCAGATGGACAATGTAATAGTCTATAATCATTTTACCAATTCAGAAATTATGTAGGAAGACCTGGACTAGGTTACTAGTGATGGGAATGAAGAAGGAACAAATGCCAAAAACACTGTGAAAAAAGAATTGACAGGACTTGTATATATGGGGGTTAGGAAAATCAAAGATAGTTAAGTTTTTTAGCATTGGTGACTGTGAGAATGGTAACATAACTAAAGAGGAAAGTTGGGAAGGGCAGAGGAGTTTTGGGTATAAGATGATGACTTTTTTGTTTGGTTGGTTTTTTTTGTGGGGCAATGAGGGTTAAGTGACTTGCCCAGGGTCACACAGCTAGTAAGTGTCAAGTGTCTGAATCTGGATTTGAACTCAGGTCCTCCTGAATCCAGGGCTGGTGCTTTGTCCACTGTGCCACCTAGATGCTCCCAAGATGATGACTTTTGTTCTGAATATTGTGAACTTGAAATGAGCAGAGCATCCAAACAGAAATGCCCAACAAATGAAAATATGGGATTAGTATGAAGATGAGATATTAGGGCTGGAAATACAGACCTGAAAGTCACCAGGGTAATTAAAACCATAGGAGAGGATAGGTTTTCTGTGGAAGTAAGTATAAAGGAAGAATTAAGTATCCAGGTATGAATTATGGGGAATGATCACATTTCCAGAAAGAAAGAAGTCAGCAAAATAAATAGTGGAATGAAGAAAGAGGTAAGAAGAGAAACAGTCCATGGAAGTCAAGAAAGGAGATAGTGTAGAGGAAAGGGTACTAATATCAAATGTTACATAGAAGGCATGAAAAAAGGGGGCAGAAGTAGAGAGTTTGTTTAATAAGTGCATGTTGAATTGAATTGCATGGTTCAGAACATGCAGAAGCAGATTTATTAAGGAAAAACTTGCTAACAATTAAGAACTGTCTAAAGTGTAATGGGCTTCCAATGTGGGTACTGAAAGTCTTCAAAGAGATCCTAGATAATCACTTGTTAGAAATGTTGTAGAGGTCACTCTTGTTGAGGTAGAGGTTGGACCAGATAATGTCGGAAGCCTTCAGCTGGCAAGATCCTGTGATTCTGTACTGACCATACTGTTATCTAACTTTAATTCCAGGCCACCAAAAAAAAAAAAAAAAGCAGAGGTGGGTAGAAAATTCAAAGACCATAAAAAAATGGTACTGGATTTAGTAATTAGACCCATGTTCTATTCCAGTAGAATAAAAAGAATGAAAGTAATTTCAGGATCTTAAGGAAAAAATAATGGGTTTTTAATTAGAGGTAGTGATTATGTGTATTCAAGAAGTTTAGCAATGAAAGCAATTATAGGTAGCTGGAGAGGGCCACAGAATCAAAGTGAAGGTTTGAGTGGTTTTTGTTTTAAAATGGGTAGGCATGCACATTTGTAGGAAAAAAGGAAAGAGTCAGTAAGACACAAATTGAGATGCTAGTGAAGAAAAGAGATAATTCAAGGACTAGTTGCTAAAGGGGTAGGGTGAGAGGCTAGTCTTGGAAAAGAAATGGGACACCTCTTCAAGTAAGTAAGGGATAACGTCATGTGATCATGAACAAAATTTTTACAGTAAAATTCATTCCTATAGAAAATACCTAGTATTAAACAGCGCTATAGCCCAAGACCTCTATGAACTAATGAACAAAGTGAGCAAAACTAGGAGTACAATTTATACAAAAATTGTTAACATCACACATAAAAACAACTTTGAAAGTCTTTTAGAACACCAATCACTGCAATATTAATCCAAGAATCCAAATGGAAGAAGATGAAAGATACTGTTTTCCCCCTTGACCAGAGAGGAACTTAAAATTTGGAAAAAGACATATATTTTTAGGCATGGCTAATGTGGGAATTTGTTTTGCCAGATTAGGCAGCTATATATTCATGGCTTTATTTTTCAGGTTGTTTTTTTTTTTTTAATTTGCTCAATGAGAGTAGGGTAGGGTGGAGGTAATGGAAACAACAGATTAATTAAAAATTTTTTTTTAAAGAAAGCCATGTGAAATGGAAACAATTTTATATGCAATTCTTTTCTTGTATTCTGACACATATATGTATACATACATATCACATATGGAAATGCTATTTTTTGGTGTTTAAATTCAAAATTCAAAAATAAAAATAAACTTAGGGCTGTAAAACTTTTGTCTACTCAAATAGCAAGAAATACCACAGCAAAACAAAACAAATCCCATTAATCAAAGCAAGTATTTTTTCTTCTTTAAATAATATTTTTATATAAATTATTCCTCTTTGGCATATTCCAACATGTGGTTATTTTGAGTTAAACTATTTTAAAAATAGCTTGTGAAATCAAAACCGACTCTGCTCCCTTTTCTTTACATTCAGATTCAAAATATATGAGCAGAACCAAAACTGTTCAAAATGGGACAGTAAATCTCAATTTTAAATTATCTATCCTAAAGGGGAAGGTTATTAGTATCTATTACTGCAGTTACAAATTCACTGGACATAAAGAAGTTCATAAAGACAGCTTTCCTTTGGGGACATTCAGTCAATTAGCTTTTATAAAAGGCCTAGTATGTGCCAGACACCACCCTAAGCAATGGGGAAAAGAAAAAAATAAGACAATCCCTGATCTCAAAGAGATTACAATCTAATGGAGGAGACAACATGCAAATAGCTACATACAAAAAAGATCTTTACAGGATAAATTGGGAATAATTAACGGAGGGAAGGAATTAGCATTAAAGTTAATTGGTAAAGGTTTCTTGTAGAAAGTGACACTTTAGGGGCATCTAGGTGGCGCAGTAGATAGAGCACCGGCCCTGGATTTAGGAGGACCTGAGTTCAACTCTGGCCTCAGACCCTTGACACGTGCTAGCTGTGTGACCCTGGGCAAGTCACTTAACCCCAATTGCCTCACCAAAAAAAAAAAAAGTGACACTTTAGTAGAGACTTGAAGAACAATTTCTCTGTGTATCTGCCTAAAAGTATGCCTTTTAATAAGTGTGTACTTTTGGGGCAGCTAGGTGGCACAGTGGATAAAGCACCAGCCCTGGAGTCAGGAGTACCTGAGTTCAAATCCAGCCTCAGACACTTAACACTTACTAGCTGTGTGACCCTGGGCAAGTCACTTAACCCCAATTGCCTTACCGAAAAAACAAAAAACAAAACAAACAAAAAAATAAGTGTGTACTTTTAAAAGTTACTTCCTCTACCTTTTTACCTTCCTTCCTTTCTATATCCCCCTCACTGTTCTCCAAAACTTTTAATTTTCTCTTGTTCTGGTCGGTTTTCAGAAGAAGAAAACAAAGACACTAGTGCTTCAGTGAGCTCCCTCTCCCTGCCTCTATTATTTTTTTGTTTTTGTTTTTTTTGCAGGGCAATGAAGGTTAAGTAACTTGCCCAGGGTCACACAACTAGTAAGTGTGTCAAGTGTCTGAGGCCTGATTTGAACTCTGGTCCTCCTGAATCCAGGGCCAGTGCTTTATCCACTGTGCCACCTAGCTGCCTCCTCTCTGCCTCTATTATGACCCTGTCTCCTCACTGTTAAATGTGACTCAAACTGGAATACTGCTAATGATTAAATATTACAGCAAATTAACACAGAATATAATAAGCCTTTCTGCTTAAAATACTATTAAAAAGTTACAAAAGGGGCAGCTAGGTGGCGCAGTGGATAGAGCACCAGCCCTGGAGTCAGGAGTACCTGAGTTCAAATCCGACCTCAGACACTTAACACGTATTAGCTGTGTGACCGTGGGCAAGTCACTTAACCCCAATTGCCTCACTAAAAAAAAAAAAAAAAAAAAAAAAAAAAAGTTACAAAAAAGGAATATACAATACGAAATTTCAATTGCTTGCCAACTATTGTGAAGACCATGGAATTATGAGCATAAAGACATAAGTTGGTAGACTGCTGAGTTTGTAGTCAGAAGACGGGTTCAAATCCTATCTCTGACACTTACTAGAGGGTTTAATCCAGGGTAAATTACTTAATGTCTATGTGCTTCAGGGAACTATCCAGGTTTTATCACAGGTGTCACAAGTGGGTAGTGTAAGGGGTTAAAATTCTAGCTATGATGTCTAAAATCTAATGGGTGGTTGCCCCAAATTAGAAGCTTTAGCAAGAGTTTAGACTTTTAAGAATCTATTAAAGAGGGGGCGGCTAGGTGGCGCAGTGGATAAAGCACCAGCCCTGGGTTCAGGACTCCCTGAGTTCAAATCTGGCCTCAGACACTTGACACTTACTAGCTGTGTGACCCTGGGCAAGTCACTTAACCTCCATGACCCTAAAAAAAAAAAGAATCTATTAAAGAGCAATCAGAGGTAGGTGAAGAGAGAGAGGTAATAGATCTAATTATTTCTAAGAGACCCCATCATCCGACCTCTCCAAACTGAGGTCAGGAACCCAAAAGACCCCAATGCTTCCTTCCTCTTCCCAGAAGCCTCTTCTCCAACAGGAAACAGGGCTGTCCACCCACACACAGATCTAAGCTAATTGGTTGGCAGCCCTGATTGACAAGTCCAACAGGTGGTTCTACAGAAGTAACTTCCGGATGCCGGGCTGACCTTTGAAATCCCAGAAAAGGTCAGTTCTGGACACTAACGTCACATGGCTGGTCCTCAGGTCAGAGCTCACAATGTTTCTCCCAGCAGGGGGCGTTATTCCAACTCTCACAGTAGTAATGGTATTAATTGATACTAATTGGGAAAAGGGTAAAGGAGAGTTTCTATATAAGGAGTTCCCAAAATGGAGAGTTCTTGATACACATATTCTTTTTTCTCCCCAATTTTTTCCCCTACAAACTTAACTAATATCAATAAACATGAAAATGTTCATACACAAAAAAGAAAGTGGATTATATATGAAACCATGAATCTCTTATGTACAACATGTTTTTTTTTTTAAATGTTGTCCTGACACTCTCCTGCTTGTTTATATCCTTTCTGCTCTATTCAGGTACATATATTCTTACCTGGATCTTTTTTTGAAGATTTTAAAATTTCAAAACTGAAAATACACAACGGCAAAATTGAAAGTACTATTCAATCCCTGTAAGGGTTGGAAGGAAGAGGCCAAAGGGATCCAAGAGATAAATGTATTACCTTAACTCTGCCTACCTAAAGGTTTACTAAGGCAACTAGGGATTATATATTTTATTGAATGCCCTGAATCTCTCCTCTGATATTTGCTAACTATGTGACCATAGGAAGTTACTTCACCTCTCACACTCTCAGGTTCCTCATCTGTAAAATAGTGACAATACCTCTTGGTTATCCATCTCACACAGGAAGAGGGAGCTCAGATAAGATAACATGGAAAATATTTTGTAAATGTTAACATGTGTAAATAACTATTATTATTTCATTATTATTACTAGTTGTGTGATCTTCAGCAATCCACTCACCCTTTCTCTGCCTGTTTCCTTGGCTTATAAAATAAAGAGGCTGGACTAATGAACTCTAAGAGTTCCCCCAATTATAAAATAACTCTAAGACATTTTTACCATTAGGTCCCTATATAATTTGTAGCAAGACTGAAAGGTGAGATGGTTTGTTCAGACTGAGGTTGACAAACAGATGAAGCTACATTAGATTAAAATCCTTTATTTAACGTAACATATTTTCTTGTTTGCCTGCACAAAAATTCAAGACATGAAATGTCTCCTGTTTCTACCTCTCTTTGCTCCCTTTCTCCATTCCTTGTGGGGATTGTATCTGCAAGGATGATTTAGTGTTCATTCTCCATCCTTAGACAAAGGACTAGAAACATAATGTTTAAGGACTAACTTGATTCATGTGTTGGAGACAGCTGGCCCCATGTCAATAAAGGCGCCTTGTAAGTTTCATTCAGACAGTAAACAATGCCAGAGAGCAGAGGAGAAAGAAGCAAGGCAAAGACAAGCAGGTGTCATTCCTCTTTACTGTCAGAGCTAGCTGCAGTGTGTTAAGCAGGAAGGAAAGGATGTGAGGGTGATTTGTCCTGCTCCTGGCCCAAGGGTAAAACACCAGGAGAAAATGATTTTGCAACAGCTAAAACTAGTACACCAGAAAAGAGAATGGATTGGTCACAAGGGCTCTGAAAGTGGTTATAAAATGCCTATTGGGAGGAATGAAAGAAGATGAGTACATTTAAAGCTATTTATAGAAATCTTGAGTGTGAAACAACTAAACAAATCCTACAGAAAAAATTAACAGAAAAAATGAAGGAAACAATTCAAAAACCTAATGACACAAGAAATATTCAAGCAAAGTCAAAATACAACAACACCGGAAGAATATGTAAGGTTTCTATGAGCAAAAAACAACTGACGTGGAAAACTGGGATATTTCATTTCAAGAAAATATAAAATTGCCTAGGAGTATGGGAATTGGGGGGAAACAAAACTAGACAGCATCCACACAAAATTCCCTAAATTTTTTTTTTGTGTGTGTGTGTGTGTTTTTTCAGTGAGGCAATTGGGGCTAAGTGGCTTGCCCAGGGTTACACAGCTAGTAAGTGTTAAGTGTCTGAGGCCGGATTTGAACTCAGATCTTCCTGACTCCAGGGCCGGTGCTCTACCCACTGTGCCACCTAGCTTCCCCTTAGGGGTTAGTTTCCTGCCCCCCAACCTTTTTTTTTTTTTTGCGGGGCAATGGGGGTTAAGTGACTTGCCCAGGGTCACACAGCCAGTAAGTGTCAAGTGTCTGAGGCTGGATTTGAACTCAGGAACTCGTGAATCCAGGCCGGGTGCTTTATCCACTGCGCCACCTAGCCGCCCCCAAAATTCCCTAAATTTAACATGCCCAAAAAGGTGACTGCCAACTCTAGAGTTCTCAGGTCAAAGAAAAACTGCTGCAAGAAAGAGGAAGAGACAGATTACATACTGAGGAACCCCAGTCAGAATCACAAAGGACTATGAATCTATGAGAAAAAAAAGAAGATGCTGGAAAAGTTACATATTTGATTCAAAACCTTCATTTCAGGGGTGAAAAAATACCTGTGTCCCAAGAGGGTAAGTAACTTGCCCTAGATCCTGTGGCAAGTGGCAGATGCAGGATTTTGACTGAATTACTCTGACTCTAGAGCCACACCAATAGGCCAAGAAACAAAGTAAAAAGGCCTACTCTGCCTACGAAAGGTTTATCCTAGAAAGCTGAGCACAGTCCTACACACAGCCAGAGTAACCATGGGAAAAATCACTGAACCTCTCTGTGCTTCAGTTTCTATATCTGTAAAATGATAAGACTGGACTAGATGATCTCTAAGGCCCCTTTCAGCTTTAAAGCTATGATCCCACAATGCTACAGGGGGAAAAATGAAATTTTAACTGAATTGACAACTTCTAAGCATTTCTATTGAAAAATTAAAAAACAACAACACATAGCTGGACAGGGTTCAAAAGGCAAACTGTCTTGAAAATTATTATAAATTAGCTTACAAGTGAATTCTAACATTTAGACAAGGAATTCCTATAAACAATAAGCAACTGACCCATATGAACAATAAAATGTTTTCACAAAAATAAAGGCACAGTAAGGAGTCTTCGATGAAACGAATATGGTCCTGATCCCCAAGCCATGGAGAGTTAAAGCAGACAAAACTATAGACCAATCTCATTAATGACTCTTACAGCAAAGATACTGAATAAAATTTAACTACAGCAATATATTTTCTTAAATTATTCACTATGATCAGGTTGGATTTATACCAGGATTGTTGGGATGGTCCAATGTTAGAAAAATGATAAAAATAATTGATGATATTAATAACAAAAATGGCTACAGAGTATTAAATATGTTAAGAAAAGGCCTTCAACAAAATAATGGACTCTTGTTAAAAAAAATAGTAAAAAACACCAAGAATATTCTCTATTTATAATAGAGAAACACTAGAAGCATTATCAGTGTGGAAGTATCTTCACTAAACCGTATTTTTCTTCTAGAAATTATTAGGAAATAGTATTATTACTGGTCTGAAATTTTTGGTCTCTTCTGAATGAAAAATCCATCTATTGAACAGAATAATCAGTATTTAGGAGTCTATGACCTAGAGTGAAGAAGTCCTGAATTCATCTGGCCCCAGACACTTATTGACTGTGTGCAAATCGCTTAACTTCTGTCGGTCCTGGAACAGGGGTAAATGATCAGAGAGACAGCCAGTCAACAGCATATACTAAGTCTTTACTATTTGACAGGTACTATACATAAATTGAGGATACAAAGGAAGGTTTAAAAAAACAACCCTATGCCTGCCCTCAAGGACCTCACTCACATTCTAAGAAGTTTATTGAAGGAACTATTTATTGAATAATCCTACTTCTCACATACAGGGATTAAGAGCCAGGGGAAGACATTAAGATGTTAGCAAATACCTTCTAAGATGATTCACATCCATAATAATAATATCACTTACATAGAACATTAGGGTTTGCATAGTGCTTTACTTTCTTTCCTTCATTTGATCCTCACACCAACAATACAAAGAGGGTGCTCTTACCCCCATTTTACATGAGGAAACTGAAGCTAAGAGAAGCTAACTGATTTACCTAGTGTCATATAGCTAGTAAGAGTCTGAGGTAAGACTTGAACTCATATCTTTCTGACTCCCAGGCCAACACCCTATCTCTAGAAGGAGTGTAGAGGTGGAACTAAGAAGTAAAGGTTGGTCACTCTCCCTCTGACATTAGATGTCCTGGTAGAATTTATAATATTGGCCTACTTCTAAACACTTAAGCTAAAATAAACTGCCAGGTAAACAGGCATTGTAGTATTTGTAGGAGGATATTATCTCTGACTATTCTCATAGAGTTGGAGTATAGTAGATTAAGATTAGGCATGTGGATAAGGATAAATCAGTTGGTATAATTTATCTAGATATTTTAAAAGCTTATTTCCAGGTTTTCCCCCTGTACAAAATCCTTGCCTTCTGTGATATCAGGGTAGTATATTTTATCTCTGATGGGGAATGGCTTAGAGAAAGGAAACAAAATGTAGATTGAGGAAAAAGAACACTATTTTTGGATGAAGGAAGTATCAATGCTAGGTTCTCCCTAGGATTGAGGCTGAGTTTTTTTGCTTAGCATTATTATTTGTAGCTCCTCAAGATGTTTAATGACATCTGGTGGTTATTCATTATTAGTATTAATAACAATTTAGAGGCAGTGTGGACAGAGGAGAAAGTTTAGAGAAAGACATGGGTTAAGGTTCTGCTGCTTTGTATCTGGGACAAATCATTTAACGTTCCATACCCTTTCAGGACAGCTCTGTATGACTAGAATTGGCAGTTAGGAATTTGGATCCGTGGAAAGAGTTTCCCACACTAGGAATTCCCTAGTGCTAAAATTTCTTAACAGGTTCAGATGAAAAACAAAACAAAAACAAGTTAATAAAGCACCTTAAGTTTTATGGCCTAGCACAAAACACAGAGCATTTAAACCATATCTTATCTTTGGATCCTTGTAATATCCCTGTAATATAGGCAGCATATGTATTATTATGACTATTTTACATGGAGGGCAAGTGACTCACATAGCCTACCTAGGAGAGCTTGTAAGTAGAAGAGTTAAGACGTAAATCAACAAGAACTTATTCTTTTTTTTTCCTTTTTCTTTTTCTTTCTGTTTTTTTTTTTTGGTGAGACAATTGGGGTTAAAGTGACTTGCCCAGGGTCACACAGCTAGTAAGTGTTAAGTGTCTGAGGCCAGATTTGAACTCAGGTCCTCCTGAATCCAGGGCCGGTGCTCTATCCACTGCACCACCTAGTTGCCCCAACAAGAACTTATTCTTGTTCTCTTTCTACTACATTTCCAATTTTGTATCTCTTTTTTTTTTTTGCAAGGCAATTGGGGTTAAGTGACTTGCCCAGGGTCACACAGCTAGTAAGTGTTAAGTGTCTGAGGCCGAATTTGAACTCAGGTCCTCCTGACTCCAGGGCCGGTGCTCTATCCACTACGCCACCTAGCTGTCCCCTCTTATTGATAATTAAATGCCATACTGAAGATCTGGGAAAGCTGTCTGGAAGATATGTTTCACTGTGGGTGCTGGGCAAAATTCTAACTCTGGAGCCAATGTAAAATCATTTCCTGTTCCCTAGGACAATGGTCCAATGTGTTTCCCGGGCCAAAAAAGCCAACAAAATTCTGGGTATTAGCAAGAAGGCATTAGAAACAAAACAAAAACCACAGAATGATGAGTGTAGTTCTCACAGCTGCAGCTCAAGAAATATTACAAATAAAGAGCTGAAGAAAATTGGGGAAAAACAATTGAAATATTTGAATAGAGTCTTCCCTACCATATCTTACATTTATAGAATACCTAGGGTTTCCAATGTAATTTTCTCATAATAACCCTGGGAAATAAGTAATGCAAATATTATCTGCATTTTTACAGATATGAAAACTGAGGCTGAGAAGGGTAAGATGGTTTTCCCAAGGTCACAGTGTCAGATGCAAAAGCTGAATCCAGGCATCCTTGATGGCAAGTTCAGTGCTATTTGAAAAAAAATATTTAAATTGTGAACTGAACAATCATCAATAAACGCAAATACAATGATACACAAAGAACAAGAAAAAAAGATTAAGAAACAATGCACTTCCATTATGTGCAGTTGTTTAAAGACATATAAATGGAAATATACATACATATACAAATATATAAATTTAATAAGGTCCCTTTCTGTTTTTTTCCTGTGCATTAAAAAATATTGTATTTATGCTTTGGGGGTCTATTTATTGCTACAGTAAATTATTATCATTACAGTAAACTTCTTCCACCCAGAACCCCATGCAGCTTAGGAATTACAAAAATGAGGGCTGAGAGTAAAGTTTATAAAATCACCAAGAGTAAACATAGATCAGTTCACTAAATCTCTGAATACTAGAAATAAAAGGCACTTTTTGAAGCCTGTAGTATTCAAAGGGTATCAATATACTGAAAAGCCCCCAAATTGATTTAGCTAGATTGAGTGAAACTGAGTAATTGAAAAACCAACCATGAGACCACATAACAAAACCTCTCTCCCTCCTCCAACAGTTTAGTATTAATCCGGCAGAATGCTGCAACTGTTTTTAATGGTGGTGGTGTTGGGAGAGAGGTACAATCTGGATATGATGATGTAAAAAAGCATCTATAAAGTTTATTTTTTTTAAAAATTCATACATAATGCTGGGAAAGATAGCATGGAATAGTAGAATTCAGTCAGGAAGACCTGGGTTCAAGAGCCACCTCTGACACAGACTGTATAACTGTGTGGAAGTTACTTTACCTCTCAGTATTCTAGGTAACAGAGACTACATGCAGCAGAAGAGGTGCTGACCCAAGTAGGTAGATGGGAGTTCCCTATAGACACCACTGAAATCAGATGTACAGTTTTCCTAACCCTTTGATAGATCCAGTAAGGGAACCCAGGAGTTTGAGGGATAAATATTCCTGATCATTTGTGGCTGACTTCATAACTTGTTGCCAGTATTAGGGAGAGAATACTGAACTATGGACTGTGGACGAAACACCTTTTGCTCATTTTTGTTTTATGGTTCGCTTAATAAAAATCCCCCCCCCCCCAACCCTTCAAAAGTGTCACCAGAAAATAGAGTGTAACTACAGAGAAAGAAACTGTCATTGACATATTCAGAAAGATAATTAGATTTGCCTGGATAGAATCCTCTTGCTGCTTTGCTGGTACAATTTTGTTTTACAAAGAAGGGCGATCCCTCCCCTCCATATCTGCAGAAGCCAGAAGCCAGAAGCCAGAAGCCAGATGCTGCGGCTTCGGTCTTTTCCACTAGTCTGAGTCCACAGCAAAATATAAATGGCTTCCACAATGTTACACTGCCTAGATTTGTGTTCATTTCATCCAGCACTTTTCTCAAACACTTCCTCTCAGACATACTTAATTCATGCGTTTTCCCTTAGAGTATTTCATTCTTCTGACAGGCACACAAAGTTTCTAAAGGCACAATAAAAGAGGGAAACAGAAGATGCTGTAAAATACGCATGATCTTTGCCTCCGAGGTGGAGGAAGCAGAAATGGCTCCCTTCCCTGTCACAATCTGCATGCAGATTAGACCTGCATACTAAAGAAAATTTAGTGCCCACATTACTTCAAAGACATATGACTCTTTACCGTAATAACTACACCACTGCAGCTTGAAAAACCAAAGGCAGCAGATTGGGCTGAGTCAATTTAACTCAGTTTCAAGCATTTTCCAACCCAAGCTTCTCTAAACAAACTCCAGCTTGGAATTCCACTATTATGCTTCACACACAAAATGTTCACTTACCTGAACCTCCCATTTTCACAGTTGATAGTTTAATCTTGTTTCTCTAAAATTTTATTGTTGCCAGGCTTGTAACAAAGGCTAAGAGAAAAGCTGCCTGGAGGTATGTTCCAGTCAGCTTACAGCACAATGAAAATGTAACCACCCATTGCCATTACTCAACAGTCTGCCCATGCCTTATAAGGAA
The DNA here is from genome assembly GCF_019393635.1 of Dromiciops gliroides. Taxonomy (NCBI): domain Eukaryota; kingdom Metazoa; phylum Chordata; class Mammalia; order Microbiotheria; family Microbiotheriidae; genus Dromiciops; species Dromiciops gliroides. Next base: position 489,254,963 of record NC_057861.1, read on the forward strand.
TAAAGAAACTTTTTCTTAACAAGATTGCCAGCTGCAGGTCAAAGGTTGCTTATCCTCTAGAGCAAGAAAGCAGATCAGAAAACACCATATGGAATCACATTCCAACCAACTTACTTAAGTAATGTAGACCTTTATTTATTATCTATCATTATTTATAAGCATATACTGAGGAAAACAGAAAATACATATTTTTTTTTTTAAATGTATAACATTGGTACTGACAATGAACTTTTGATGCAAAAACCAGAAAAAAACAGGGTAAATGAAGAGGGACCAAAGGGAGAGTTAAAAAAAAAAAATCAAATCAGAATCTGAAACTCAGCCTGGAGTTTTACATGTACGTGTATATATATGTGTGTGTACATGTGTGTATACATACACACAATATATACCATTTTTCTTTACTAGGATTATTTTAATTTCCTTTTTTTCCCAAGTTTTTGTGGAGTAAAGATGTATACGTGTGTGTTTATACATTGTGTAAAATATATTTAAATATGTAGAACATTTCAAAATACTCAAAGCCTAAAGTTCTATATATTTTAATAGTATTTTTTCTACTAGGATTACTGAATGTTTCTTTTTTTTCAAGCTTTTCTGCATATGTTTCAATATGTAGAACATTTCAAATACTCAAAAAAAGAAGGGCAAATAAAATATTCAAGGAAGTTTTGGTTACTCCACTGTAAAGTATCTATAGATTTTATGCTGCTAAAGATGAAGTTACTTCATTTTATATCTTTCTGATATGTCACAAGATGAATTATTCAGAGTGTTAGTTTATGTTTTGGGATATTAAAGGTTAGTTTTTTGTGTCTAGTGATCAATAAGTAGATATTCTATTGGAAATGTTGTATTTTATCAATATCAACATTATAAAGACAAAACCTGAAGACACAAGGAAGCTGAGGTTAAATGGAAGGCTGGTTCATAGGCCCTCCCTAGAGAGGTAAATAAAGGAGCTGGCAGAGTTGATTTTATGGTGAGTCAGAAGGCAAGAAAAAATTTTCAATCAACAAGAATTTAGAAACTACTTGCTTACTGTCATGGGGGAGAGGCGGTGATTCTTAAAAATTCCTCAATAAAGAATTACACACTCCTATAAAGTCCAATTAGAATTAAAGTGGTCTTTTATTTGGCTCTAGAGAAAGTGACTGGGAAGTGAAAGGCTTCAACCACCAGGGACAAGGGCTTAGAAACAACCTCTTCCAGGAACAGAGAGAAGGCAAAAGCTTTTATAGAGGATAGATGGGGTATCCACTTGAAAACTGGAAAGTTCCCCTTTGGGGTGGGGTGTGGCTTGGATGCTTGTCATATTCCTGAGAGTCTGGGGGATTTTTTTGAAATGATGATACTGACCTTTGAAAGGATTATCTCTGTCTCCTAGCTATAGAATTTTATCTGTCCTGATATCTGGTCGGTCAATCTGAACTTTAATAGTCCCTTGATTCCTTGTCTGTCCTGTTATCTGATCATCTTTGGTTTTGCTTCTCACAGGAGAAACTTCTAATTTATCCTAAACCCCATGTCACTTACTATATGCTAGTCCTGGTGCTAGACATTAGAGAGACAAAGAAAAAAGTGCAATAGTCTCTGCCTTTCTAAGTCCTTACAATGCAGTGAGGAAGATACTAACTAGGTGGCACAATAGAAAATGCATTAGATTTGAAAGTCCGGAAGATCTGAGTTCAAATCTAACCTTCTATACTTATTTGTTTGTAAGATACTGGGCAAGTTATTTAATCTGTATGCCTCAGTTTCATCATCTGTAAAATGGGGATAATTAACAGCATTTACTTAATAGGGTGGTTGTGAGGAAAAAATGAGATAGTATTTGTTAAGTCCTTTGCAAACCTTAAAGTGCTATATAAATGCTATTTATTTTATTTATATATATGCATACATACACATATGCATCATAGAGGTGTATGAGATAATTAAGGGAAGGGAAAAAGCCACTAGAAGCTGGAAGGATCAGGAAAAGCTTCATGCAGAAGGTGGCATTTGGGCTAGGGCTTCTGAGAGGCAGGAAGGTTCTCCTTCCTGGGAGAGGAAAAGCATGAATTCCAGTCATGGAGGAAGTGTCAAGGGACAAAGAAAGGAACTGGAGTATTACATGTGACCAACAGGACAAAGGCCAGTTTTGTGGATCAGAGTGCGTGTGAAGGGGAATGATGTGTAATAAGGCTGGAAAAGATAGTATGGAGTCAATCTGAGAAAAGCTTTAAATGCCAAACAGGAGATATATATATATATATAGATAGATATATATATATATAGATAGATATATATAGATATATATATATATTCTTTTTTTAGTGAGGCAATTGGGGTTAAGTGACTTGCCCAGGGTCACACAGCTAGTAAGTGTTAAGTGTCTGAGGCCAGATTTGAACTCAGGTACTCCTGACTCCAGGGCTGGTGCTCTATCCACTGCGCCACCTAGCTGTCCCAGTACCAAATAGTTTTGATGACTGCTTCTTTATAATATCGTTTTAGATCACATATGGCTAGGACAGCTTAGCTTCCTTTGCATTTTTTTCATTAATTCCCTTACTATTCTTCACTTTTTGTTCTTCCAGATGAGTTTTGTTATTACTTTTCCTACCTCTATAAAATAATTTTTGGTAGTTTGATTAGTATTAAGTAAATTAATTTGGGCTTGAGGCCAATTCATATTTCCCTTTGAGGCTTTATATATATGCATTTTGACATTGTTCTCCTCTTCTGAATTTGTGTTTTGATCTTTCTGTTGCCATAGTGACTTTCTATGGTCAGGGCTCTTTTCTGGTTTTTGTTCATTTTTCCCCCCTTTTTTCCCCAGGGCAGTGAGGGTTAAGTGACTTGCCCAGGGTCACACAGCTAGTAAGTTGTCAAGTGTCTGAGGCCAGATTTGAACTCAGGTCCTCCTCAATCCAGTGCCAGTGCTTTATCATAACACTGCTCCACCTAGCTGCCCCCCCGCCTTTTTTGCTCAATTTTAGCCTATTTTGTAACTTTTAAAGTTGAGCTCTGCTCCTGGGGCACAGGGGCACTGTCCCAAGCTTCTTGTGCTGGGGGCTAGGAGCCTTGTCACTGGCTTTCTACATCTGGGTGCTGGGGTGGCCTGGTCTAGTCACACCTGTTGTACCAGGGTTCTGGGGCTGGCATTTTGCCTTCTGTGCTAGGTCTGAAGGCATCACAGCTGGCCAGCTGTGCCACTAGGCTTCTGAGCCTGGACCAAGGGGCCTCAGTTGCTGATCTGTGCTATGGCTAACAGCCTCCTGCTAGCTTGCCTGGACACCATCCAGGGCTGCATTCCTTTTTTACCCAAGTGAGACACACCTTTTAAAGTTATCTTAAGCTAGAAAATTGTTTCACACCATCTTTTAGTGGGTTCTGTTGCTCTGTCATGGCCACTGGAACAAACTGTTTTCATCTGCCCATTCTGCTAAGAAAAGTCTTCATATGCCTGGGGTAGGTATCCTCCTAACTCATTGATGGGTTTGAGACCTAGAAGGGATAGCATGTGAAGTGGCCACACCCTAGCAAAACTCTCTCAGGTGATAGCCTAAATCTGCTTGAGGGTAACCAGAACCACTGTATTCAGTTAATTAGAGGCAAGTACAGTGTCCCCTTGCTAGGATTATTTTTTTCTCCAAACTCTTATGTCTGTGGGGAGATTATATGCCTCAGATCTATACATCTTGCACTCTATGTTTTAGCTAAAATGGCCCATTTGTTCCTTAAATTCAGTATATCTATCTTTACCTTGATGCCTTTTTATAGACAGGCTGTCCTTTATCCCTAGAGTGTAGTCCCTCTCTTTTGCCTCTTAGAATCCCTAGCTTCCTTCAGTGCTAGCTCATGAGCTATCTTAAATGGCAGGGATTTGATGATATCTGTTGTCTTTGGTGCATACTCTCTTCTACTCAAATTGTCATGCATATATTTATCTGTTTACATGTTATCTTTTAGAAGAATTTAAGCTCTGAAAAATGGACTATTTTTAATTTTGGTTTTGTATCCCTAGTTATCTTGAAAAGTTTCTTGAAAAAGTAGGTGCTTAATAAATGTTTGATGAACTGGATTGGAACAAACAGACAAAAAAAAAAGGAAAAAAGTCTCAAGACGATTATAGTAAACTATTCACTCCATTAATGTCAGTGGAACCACCTCTCTCTGGAAGTTGGTAAAAATAAATTATGAGGACTTCAAAAAGAAGAGAGGTCACTGGGAGATGGTGATGGAGAAATAGTCTAGGAAAACAGTGAATACAAAGCAGGGGTAATCCTGTAGCCATCTCTAATCTGTCTGCAAGAGCCCAATTGTTAAATTATCAGTGTGAGCATTGTACATTTACACCACAGAATATCAGCACTGGCTACAAATTCAGGCTCCAGTGTGTACTGGCAACATTTGGTCACATCTGACTCAAGCTTTATGCATACTTATTGTTGTAAGGGACACGATCTGTTCGGATGATAGCCAAGGTCCTGTTAAAATGAAGAGGCAGTAACATGGCTCATTTTAAAAAATATATTTTTTAATATCATAAATCTGACAAATATCAACAAACATTTTAAAAAACTCAGAAGTGATTCTGAATGACTACATGAAAGATCATTCCATATATGCTTCCATAAAGATCTCAAAAGGTCACCAGATCAAGTAATGATTGAAACTGAAAGAGGAGCAATAAAAAAGCTTTTTTTTTTTTTTTTTTTTTTTTTTACCATATGAGGCTTGGAAAACAGAAAAAGACAGAATCCTGTAGGCATTGGAAGATGAGTCCCTGGAATGAAGCCAGCTTGCACACAGAAAGACCAGGCAGTTGCTAGACTGTGACCAGGGAAATTCCAGAGGCACCTGAGGCCTGCAGGGCTCTGTTTCTGGAAGACCAGAAGACCAGAATGCCAGGAGGGTGGCAGTGGACAAAAGTCCACAGTGCTTTGACCACAGATGGTTCCCAGGGCACCAAGCCAGTAGTGCTCTGATCTAAGATGATAGAAAGGGGCTATAACCTATCAGTTCTGAGTAAAGACATACCAGCAGAGGCGAAAGCCAGTGGTAGGAACCCAGAAAATCAAAGACAGGAACAAACAGGGCCAACCCTCTCCACCAAAGAGAGAAAGAGAGGGTGGAAGCTGGTCTTAGAACAAAAGCCCAAACCAGGAAGTGAGAATAAAGATTTAAGTAAACAGAAAAGGATCCTGAACACAACAAAGGAATGTTATGGGTCAAAAGACTCCTAAGAATTAAATCCCAAAGAGGCAACTCCACAAGTACAAGCAGAACCAAAGAGGGAAAAATAGCTATACCACAAGGAGTATTAAGAGTACCTGGAGGGGCAGCTAGGTGGCGCAGTGGATAAAGCACTGGCCCTGGATTCAGGAGAACCTGAGTTCAAATCCGACTTCAGACACTTGACACTTAACTAGCTTTGTGACCTTGGGCAAATCACTTAACACCCATTGCCCCACAAAAACAAACCAAAAAAACCCCAGAATCTTTTGGGTGCAGTGGATAGAGCACCGGCCCTGGAGTCAGGATGGATTCAAGGTGTGAAGACATATATATTTTTCAAACTCTCTTCTAAAGGGATTTGTTTGTTTGTTTTTCTGGGGCAATGAGAGTTAAGTGACTTGCCCAGGGTCACACAGCTAGTAAGTGTCAAGTGTCTGGGGCCGGATTTGAACTCAGGTCCTCCTGAATCCAGGGCCGGTGCTTTATTCACTTCTCTACCTAGCTGCCCCTCCCATATATATATATATATATATATATATATATATATATATATATATGTATATATATATATATATATATATATATATATATATTTTTTTTTTTTTTGCTTTTTTGTTTTGTTTTGTTTTGCTGGGCAATGGGGGTTAAGTGACTTGCCCAGGGTCACACAGCTAGTAAGTGTCAAGTGTCTGAGGCCGGATTTGAACTCAGGTACTCCTGAATCCAGGGCCGGTGCTTTATCCACTGCGCCACCTAGCTGCCCCCTCTCCCATATATTTTTTAACAAGGCTACTGTATGGATTTGTTTTGGCTGATGCTACTTATTTGTTACAAGGTTTTTGTTGTTTAATTGTAGAGGTTTATTGAGGGTTGAAGGGGAATGTGTCAGTTAGCAATAAAAAGTTAGTTCCCCATTCCTCCCTAAAAAAGAACCACTGAAACATTTATGTAAAATGAACAGAAAAGAACAGAATGAAGCTTAGAAGGAAGCACAAACAAGGAGGAAATTTTTGAAAGTAACATGTAATATTATATACTTTAAAAAAGTGTACAGTATAAAATGGAGATTCAATTTTATATACAATCTTCCTTCTGTGTTCTGTTCTGTTTGTATATATGTGTAGATGTGTACACACAAATGTCAAAAAAAAGGAAAGTGTTAAGTTCAGAATTTTTAAAAACTACATTAATTATTTTTAAAAGTTTAGTAATTTGATGTGACGAGAACAGAGACTGGGATAAAAACATAGAAGACCTTGAATACTATGCTGAACTTGGTTCCTTAGACCCCAGGGAGTAACTGATAGTTTTTGAATAGACAAGCCTTATCAACACAGCTATGTTTTAGAAAGAATGAATATATTAGCAATGGGATATAAGTAGATTGGAGGTAGAAGAGAGTAGAGTCAAGAAGATCAGGAAAACTGCAAGAAGAGTCACAACAGTGGAGGTGTGAGATAATGAAAATCTAAACCAAGAATGTGACCACAGAAATGAGAAGGACGAATTCATTTAGAATATGCAAAATTGAATAAAAATCATACTAAAAAAAGCAGGAACCGACAACTAGAAGGTCTTATGGCCTATGAGACAATTTTCATTGGCATGCTCTAGACAGAAGGCTTTTTTTTTTTTAAACCACTTTGTTTTCACCTGAAACTCCAAGATTTTCTCTCCCTCCTTTTCCTCACTCCAACCCAGGTGTAACGATTGGAATAACGCCACCTGCTGGAGACTTACTGTAGAAGAGTTCCTCCCATGAACCGAAGGTCTTTGAGGGCAAGACCAGGAGTCTTTTCTTTGGCATCAGGAAGTGACGTGGACTAGGGGGAGGAGGAAGGAAGAGACTGGCGCTCGCTCTCGGGCTCTTTCCTCTGGACTCTGGTGGAGAAGGGAGCTAGAAATGTGCTCTCCCTTTAATAGATAGGAATCTAGGCCTTTCTCTCTCTCTTTACCAAATTATTATTCTCCTTAATAAATGCTTAAAAGTCTAACTCTTGCTAAAGCTTATAATTTATTGGCGACCACTCATTAGATATTTTAGACAGTTTAGCTAGAATTTTAGCCCTTAACACAGGTGACTGTCCTATCTCACTTTTGCTCTTAGCTGCTATTTACAGAATTCATAGACCCAGAGAACCAGAAATTATAAGACCTGGTAGGGATTTAGAGATTCAACCTTCTCATTTTACAGATAAGGAAACTGAAGCCCTGAGATATGAGGCACATCCTCTGCCAAGATTTAACTGATTCTGAAAGATGTTAACTGATATTTATTTCCTTCTTGCCTCTGACTGAGGAAGGGTGTCCACCTATAATCCTTACCCTACCACAAGAAAGTTAAAGAAAGACATGGCTTGCTACCTCTGAAAGAGGTGGAACTTGTTGTCCTTTAATGTCATCACAGATTGTATTTGTAGGAAATAATAGTTGCTCCCTGGTGCCTAAGGAACTAAGTCCAGGCCTTCTTGACATAGTATTCAAGGTTTTCTTTGTTTTTGTTCCAATCTCTGCCCTAGTAGCACTGAATTACTAGGCTTTTTTTTTTAAGTGTTTGAGTTTCACGTATGATCATTTTTTATTATTTAAAAACTTTTTTGCTTTCCTTAAATGTTTGTTTTTGTTGGTGGTTAATGAAGTTTAGAACAAAAAGACTTTTTCCTGTTCGTACTCTGGACTTGGAAAATATTATAATGTAAAAACAAAACCAAGAAGCTCTAGAGACTAAATTAAATTCACTCTGATTTAAACAAATTACAAAAATGCATGCATGAATCCTCTAAATCTGTTATAAACATAACCCATTCTGCCCATCCTGAATGAATATTGGGAGTACAGTATAACCTATCGATAGCTACTCATTTATGCTGGTTACTTTTAAAATCAAGGTTCTATGTTACACATATATTATAGGACTAAGTTGAGGTCTTTGTCAGTTTTGCTGAACTGCTTTTTTTCTTTTTAAATTATTTTTCTTACAAGGGAGTATCTGGAAATTAAAGAAATGTTTATAAAAACAAAGGATATCAATAAAGCACTTTAAATGTATGTAAAGTACATTGCAAACTTTAAAGCACTATATACATGAGTTATTTTTTAATAGAATTTTAATTTCCAAAATATATGTAAAAAGAAATTTTAACATCAATTAAAAAAAAAAATTGTTCCAACTTCTCTTCCTCCTCTATTCCCACCCCCCACCCACTAGAACTCAAGCATTTCAAAATAAATTATACATGAGTAGTCATGGAAAACATTCCCACATTAGCTAGGTTGTGAGAAAAAAACAGTCAAAAAACTCCCAAAACTTCAGACTGAGGAACTGTCAAAGAGAAAAAACATTTTTTAAAAAAATGTGTTTCCAGGGGCAGCTAGGTGGCGCAGCAGACAGAGCACCGGCCCTGGAACCAGGAGCACCCGAGCCCAAATCTGGCCCCAGACACCCAACACCCACCAGCCACATGACCCCGGGCAAGCCACCCAACCCCAATTGCCTCACCAAAAAAGAAAAAACAAAGAAAATTAAAAAAATGTGTTTCCATCTATTTCAGATACTATCACTTCTTTCTCTGTAGATGGGTTGCCATTTTCATAAGTCCTTCAGGGTTATATTGGACCACTGCCTTGCTGAAAATAACCACAGGCTTCCCAGCAGATCATTTTACACTATTGCTGTTATTTTGTATACAGTGCATTTCACTCTGCTTCAGTTCATGTAGGTCTTTCCAGGTTTTTCTAATAGTATCCTGTTCATCATAACCTAAATAATGTACCTTAAACTTGACAAAAAATTTTCTTCATATTAGCCCAGCAAGGTCATCATAACTATTTCCCTCCATCCTATTCCCTTCCCATGATATTTACTCTATTTTCTATCTTCTTTTAAACTATTCCTCCTCAAAAGTATTTTACTTCTGACTGTCCCCTCCCCTACTCTGCACTCCCTTTTTTTTCACCCTTCCTTCCTTATCCTCTTCCCCTCATACTTTCCTGTAGGGTTAAATAGATTACTCCTCCCAACTGGGTATGAATGTTATTCCCTCCATGAGCCAACTCTGATGAGTTTAAGGTCTTTGAGCTAATTCTATGTTCCAAATTTTCTTCCTCCCTCTCTCCTCAACCCTCCCTATGAAATCAAGCAATTCAATATTTCATACTTGTGCCGTTATGCAGAACATCTTCACCTTCCTTGAAAGTATTTTACTTTTTACTACTCTCTCCCAGAATCTGCCCTTCCCTCCTTCCCCTCTTCCCCCCCCCCCATCTCCCTCCCCTCCCTCAGGGCAAAATATATTACTATACCCACTTGAGTATGTATGTTAGTCCTTCTTTGAGTCAATTCTGATGATATTAAGGTTCAATCACTCCCCAATTCCTTCCCCCTCTTCCCCTCCCCTCCATAAGCTTTTTTCTTGTTTCCTTCATGTGAACAACCTCTCCCCAGACCATCTCTCCCCTTCCCCCCTCCCCCAGTCTATTTCTCCTACACCTCAACCCTATTTTAAGGATGTCATTATGGGTTAGTTAGGTGGCACAGTGGACAATGCACCAGCCCTGGACCCAGGAGGCCCCAAGCCCAAATCCGGCCCCATACATAAGACACCCCACAAAGAACAAAACATAACATCCCTTCATATTCAGTTCAGACCTGTGTCCTCTGTACTATCTTCCCATATAGGAATGTTAACAGTTTGATCTTTTAATATCCCTTATGAAGTCTTTTTCCTTTTTATCTTTTTATGCTTCTCCAGGGTCTTGTATTTGAAAGTCAAATTTTCTATTCAGTTCAGGTTTTTTCATAACAAATGCCTGAAAGTCTTCTTTCTCCTTGAAGTTCCATGTTTACCTCTGAAAGATGATGCTTAGTTTTGCTGGGTACGTGATTTTTGGCTGTAGTCCCAGTTCCTTTGCCCTCTGGAATATCATATTCCATGCCCTCCAGTCCTTTAATGTAGAAGCTGCTAGATCTTGCTTTATCCTTATTGGAGCTCCACAGTATTTAAATTCCTTTTTTCTAGCTGCTTGCAATATTTTCTCCTTGACCTGGGAGTTCTGGAATTTGGCTATAATATTCCTGGAGGTTTTCCTTTTGGGATCTCTTTCAGGAGGTGATCAGTGGATTCTTTCAATTTCTATTTTAGCTTCTGCTTCTAGAATATCAGGGCAATTTTCCCTCACAATCTCTTGGAGGATGGTGTCTAAACTCTTGTTTTGGTCATGGTTTTCAGGTAGTCCAATGATTTTCAAATTCTCTCTCCTAGATTTATTTTCTAGGTCAGCTGTTTTTCCAAGGAGATATTTCACATTGCCCTCTATTTTTTCATTCAATTGGATTTGCTTTACTGTGTCTTGGTTTCTCATAAGGTCACTAGCTTCCATTTGTTCAATTATTTTCAGCAGTTTTTTAATCTCCTTTTCCATTTGGCTTTTCAAACTGTTGACTTTTTTCTCATGACTCTCCTGCACTGCTCTCATTTCTCTTTCCATTCCTTCCTTTCTTTCTCTACATCTTCGTTCTATCTCTCCTACTTTCTCTTCAAAGTCCCTTTTGAGAGCTTCCATGGCCTGAGACCAGTTCATATTTTTCTTGGAAGCTTTGGATGTTGGATCTTTGACCCTATTATTATCTTCTTCTGAGGATGTATTGTGGTCTACCTTTCCCCCAAAGAAGTTTTCGATGGTCTTCTGCTTTCTCTGCCTACTCATGCTGGCTTACTGTTTCTTGGCTTTTTACTCCTTAAAGTGTAGCACTGCTTCCGGGACACACCGTTCGTGCTACAGTGTGGCCCAGGAGGTGATTGGGCTTCTTCTCAGCCTGCCTGGCTTGTGAGTAATCACAGCCGCTTTCTCTTTGACCCAGAAACAGAAGTCTGATTGAGCTCTGATTCTCTATGGTCGGAAGCTTGGCGTGCTTTTACCCCTCCCCCACTGGGCCACCACCACTCGATTCAGCCCACTGGTTCAGACCCAGGGTGCTTTGCCCCAACTCCAGTAGATACTGCTTCCACTTCACCCCGGCCTACTTCCGAACCCCCTCACCAGTCTGTGATCGGAGCCTCAGAAGCTGCTGGTGCTGAAGACTCTGACATGTGCTGGAAGCACTGTCCCCAGCTGGGTCCGGACCGCGCGCTGAGCTGTTCAGCCTGATCAGTAGGTGATCAGAATTGCCCTCTTTTGCGGAGAAACAGTCTCACTCTGTTCTTATGTGCATTAGGCTGTTCTGGGTTTTGATTTTTACCGCATTATTTGGGCGTGAATGGACGGGTTTATCTGGAGCTTGTGGGAGTCACAGCCTCTCCTCCGCCATCTTGGCTCCGCCCCCCATTATTTTAAAAATCAAGCTTCTAACTTTTGCTTTGACTATGTCAGTCCTCTCACTGCCAAGCCAGTTGGCTCCTTCACCAGTATTGTTATCTAATTCAAAATATTTAAACAGTTTTCAAAACAGTTTATTCTGCCTAATCATTTCATCAGCCTTGCCTTTTCTTCCTATACTACTATTCAATCTCATCACTCTAACCTCCTGAACTCTAATAATTCTCTTCTTTTCTCTTCTTGACCTGCTTTCATTTATTTCCCCCCACAATTGCTGGCATATATCTCTTTTGCCAATTAAAAACATTTAAAGAATCTTCTCTGAGCTCCTCATAAATGTTATGATTTCTAAATATGAAAGGTGCTCCTGCTATCTCCTTTCAATTAAAATCAACAAATATTTATTTATTAAGTCCATACTAGTTCGAGGTTCACAGTACTATATTAAACTGTACAGGTATTGGGGGGACAAAGACATGTCAAGATATGCTTCAAGTCCAAGCAGAGACATGAAGAATCTGGGAAGATCACTGAAGGGAAGGAGTGTCACTGGTGTCCTGGACCTAACAAACTCATCCTACCTCTTTCTCTTCCAATCCCTGTGATGATGAATTATTGGCTGCCATGCCCCTCCCCATGTTCTGCTTTCCCTGTTTTTTCTATTTTTCTATTTTTTCCTGGTTTTCACTATTCACCTCCATCCTTCCCAAGTTCTACTCCAGCCTTGTGATGCCTCCTTCATTGTGCCCTCTATAAATTCTATTCCAAACATAAATATTTTTCTTCATTATAAACCTTTTCCTGTCTGGCTTCTTCCATCTATCTGAACTTACAGACATGTGGCTCTCCCCAGATGGCACTGCATCCCTAGCCACTAGCATTGGCTATATTTTCTCTCCATCCCACCACCCCCAAAACTCTCCCTGGCTGTCCCCCACCTTCTAACTTCACTTGCCACTCTTCCTAATCTCACCCCTATAATTCACCAGCTCAACTCTACATTATCTTCTGCTCATGAATCCACAGTTCCCCCTGTCCTACTGATGTTCACAGCTTGCCAAATTCCAATCCTGGATCACTACCACTATCTAGATAATCAATCAACAAACATTTATTAAGTGTCTATTATGTGTCAGACATTGTGCAAAGTACTGGGGATACCCTCTCCTTTAGGAGCTCAAAACCTAATGAGGGAGGTACATGCAAATCACTATGTACAAACAAGCTAAATAAATAAACAGGAGACACTCAGTGGAGGGAAGGCACCAGAATTAAGAGGGATTGGAAAAAGACATCTGTAGAAGATAAGATTTTAGCTGGGCTGTGAAGGAAGTCAGCAAAGCCACTCTTACTCACAAGCTGCTTAAGAGACTTGAAAGAAGTCACAAAATTCCCGATGACTGGTCCACTACAAATGTATGTTATCTATACATTTATATTTTCTATATATGATAATATTTGTAAAGTGCTTAGCACAGTGCCAGGCACATAGTAAGTACTATAGAAATGTTATATTGTTGTTAATATTATTATTAATCTAAATGGATCCTCACTCAAGTAAGACAATCCTTTTATTCCTACCTGATTCCCTACACTACTCCTCCAGAAGCTCTTTCATATCTTCTTGTTTTTCCTCCAGCACCCCATGGCAGACCTTTAGCTGACAATCTTTGTCTTATACTTCACTAAAAAAAAAAATCAAAGCCATTTGTGGAGAGTTCTCTTTCCTACACATCTCACTGTTCTGACATTATCTTTTCTTTACTATAGTTTGATGAAGATGTGGCTGTTCTTTCTAAGACCAATTCTTCTACAAAAACCCCTGTTCTCATTCCCATTTGTCTTATTACCAGCAGATTGTTCCACCTAATCATCCCCCTTGCTCTGTCTGTTCCTCTTGTCCCTCCCTTCCTCATTAAGTAAGAAATGTGATATTGATTTTACACACGAAATCAAGCAAAATGTATTTCCATATCAGCTAGTTGTCAAAAACCAAGAAAAATAAAGTGAGAAAATTACATTTCATTCAGTATTTAGACTCCATCAATTCTCTCTCTGGAGGTGGATAGCATTTTTCATCATAAGTCTTTTGGAATTGTCTTGGATCACTGAATTGCTGAAAATTAGCTAAGTGATTCACAGCTGATCATCATATAATACTGCTGTTACTGTGTACAATGTTCTGGTTCTGCTCACTTTACTTTGCATCAGTTCCTATGTCTTCCTAGGTTTTTCTGACACCATTCGGCTTGTTCTTTCTTTTTTTTTTTTTTAAGTGAGGCAATTGGGGTTAAGTGACTTGCCCAAGGTCACACAGCTAGTAAGTGTTAAGTGTCTGAGGCCGGCTTTGAACTCAAGTACTCCTGACTCCAGGGCCGGTGCTCTATCCACCGTGCCACCTAGCTGCCCCCTGCTTGTTATTTCTTATAGCACAATAGTATTCCATTACAATCATATACCACATCTTGTTCAACCATTATCCAATCATTAGGCATTCTCACAATTTCTAATTCTTTGCCGCCTCAAAAAGAGCTGGCAAAAATATTTTTGTACATATAAGTCCTTTTTCTTTTTTCACTGATCTCTTTGGGATACAGCTCTAGTAGTGGTATTGCAAGGTCATAGGGTATGCAGAGTTTTATAGCTCTTTAGGCATAGTTCCAAATTGTTCTCCAAAATGGTTGGACGAGCTTACAACTCCACCATTTTCCCACATCCTTTCCAATATTTGTCATTTTCCTTTTCTGTCAGGTTAGCCAATCTGATAGGTATAAAGTAATACCTTAGAGTTGTTTTAATCTGCATTTCTCTAATGAACGGTGATTTAGAGTATTTTTCCATGACTATTGATTGCTTTGATTTCTTCATCTGAAAACTGCCTATTCATATCCTTTAACCACATCATTGTCTCGTAACTGCCAAATCTGATGTCCTTTTCTCAACCCCCATCTTTTTTGATCCCACCGCAGCATTATGACTCTCCTCTGGGACTCAGTCAAGTTAATAACCATTTATTGCAAGCCTTTGCTGTGCTAAGCAATAGGGATACAAAGAAAGACAAAAAATAGTCCCTGCCTTCAAGGAGCTCATATTGTAATGGGGGAAGACAACACACAAATGAAAGCTGAGAGTGGGGTGGTGGGGCAGGGACTATTTTTTGTCTTTCTTTGTATCCCACAGTGTCCAGACAAATGCAACTGGGTGGGAAATGAAGAGATAGCTGGCTAGGGTGCCCTCCTTAAATGAAGGTTCTGAGAGGATCTATCCAGTTAGAGGAAGGGGCCCCAGGGATACAGGGTACTAATATGGTGTTAGTTTTAGGGCTGAAGTGATCTTCCAGAACAAAAAGGTTCTCAGAGCATGAAAAAGTTCAGAAGAGGGCAGCTGGTGGGAAATGAAAAGATGGCTGGCCTGGGCATCCTCATGATACTACTCTCTCTCAGTTCTCCTTCCTGTCTCACTGCTCCTTCTCAGTACCTTTGGCAGGCTCATTATCTGTATTGTGATGACCCCTCACTGTAAATATAACCCCAAGGTTCTATCCTGGGCCCTCTCCTCCCATACTCCCTTACATGGTTACCTCATCATTTTCTTGGTTCTTATGATTATCTTTATGCCAATGATTCTCAAATCTAGATATCTAGCTCTAGTCTCTATCCTGAGCTCCAGTGTCACATATCCCACAGTCTCAAACTTGATGGCCCAAAGGCATATCAAGCTTGATATGTCCAGAAGTGAAGTCATCTTTTTCCCCCAACCCTTCCTTTTTTAACTTCCCCATTTCTGTAGAAGGCACTACCTTCATTCCATTTACCTAGGTTTATAATCTTGACCATTTTAAATTCTTCTCCACTCCACATTTTCAATCATTTGCCAAGATTTATGGATTCTACCTCCTTAACAACATCTCCTTTATCTTTTCTCTTCTCTCTATTCAATCACTACTTTATTCAGGATCTCATAAACACCTTTAGAGTAGAAATTGTTTCATTCTTAGTATCTGTATCCCTAGCATCTAGCACAGGACCTGGCACATAGTAGATACTTAACAATTCCTTGTTTACTGATTGACTGGACTATCACAATTGCCTCCTAATGGTAACCCTAACTCATCTCTACTTTTTTCAATTTATCTTGCTCACAACTGCCAAAGTGATTGCCCTAATTTGTAGGTCTGATCATGTCACTCCCATATTCAAAGAAATACAAAGGACTCCCATTGCCTCCAAAATTAAATATAAACTCTTTTTAAAAAGTTTTTGGGGCAGCTAGGTGGCACAGTGGATAAAGCACTGGCCCTGGATTCAGGAGGACCTGAGTTCAAATACGGCCTCAGACATTACTACCTGTGTGACCCTTGGGCAAGTCACTTAACCCGCATTGCGCCCCCCCCCCCCAAAAAAAAGTTTTTAAATAAAGCTTTTCGGGGGCAGCTAGGTAGTGCAGTGAATAAAGCACTGGGCCTGGATTCAGGAGTACCTGGGTTCACATTCAGCCTCACTTGACACTTACTAGCTGTGTGACCCTGGGCAAGTCACTTAACCCCCTTTGCCCTGCAAAAACCAAAACAAACAAAAAAAACACCACACAAAACAAAAAACCCAACCAAACAAACAAAAAAAAAAGCTTTTAAAGCCCTTCACAATCTGGCCCCAAAACTAACTTTCACACTTTATCATATATTCTCACACTTCAGTCCCACCCAATGAATCTTGTTGCTATTCCTCACAAATGACACATTTCACATTCTGACTTTTTTTACTGGCTGTGTTCCCTATGCCCAGAATGCACTTCCTTTTCTTAGAATCCCTTGTTTGCTTCAAAATTCTGCTATGGTGACACCATAACTAGTTCCTTCTTTTCTAAGGTCACCTTCTATCTACTCTATTTGTAGTGTGTGTGTGATCTCCCACATTAGAATGTAGACTTGTTGAGGGCAAAGACTCTTTCCATTTTTTTGCCTTTATGTCCCCAGCCTGATGACTGGCACATAGGCACTTAATATATATGTTTGTTGACTGACTGAAAGATAAAAAGGGAAAACACTCTCTATCCTCAAGGAGCTTATATCTTCCTTAGAAATATAATATGTGGGGGCAGCTAGATGGCGCAGTGGATAGAGCACCGGCCCTGGATTCAGGAGTACCTGAGTTCAAATCTGGCCTCAGACACTTAACACTTACTAGCTGTGTGACCCTGGGCAAGTCACTTAACCCCAATTGCCTCACTAAAAAAAAAAAAAAGAAATATAATATGTGAAGTACAATAATATATACATGACAATTTGAAGAGGAATGCAGAATATACAAAGGAGATTAATGTGCAATAAGCTTGGAAAGGCAGACTAGAGATTAAGAAGGACTTTAATATGGTCAAGCCTCTATTTTAGCAATATTACTTTGGTAGCTGTGTGGAAAGCACAGTGAAGAGAGGAAAAGACTAAAGGGAGGGAAACCAATTATAAAGTTATTTCAATAGTTATGGAAAGAAATTATAAAGGTCTGAACTAGAGTACTAGCAGGCATGATGGCCTTATAAGTAATGAGCTGACATTCCAGAGATTTGTGGAAATAAATCAATAAGACTAGGCAACTGATTAGACATGGGAGGCTGAGAGAAAGGTTGGAGTCAAGGATGACTCCAAGTTTGTGAACCTGGGTAAATGAGAGGATGAATTATTCTCCGTGTGACCCTGAACAAGTCACTTAACTTCTCTCAGTCTCAACTTCCTTATTTGTAAAATGAAAATCATAACAGCAACTACCTCACAGGACTGTTGTGAGGATCAAATGGGATAACATATCTACAGGGCTTTGCAAATCTTAAAGTATGATATTGTGGTAAAAAATATGAAAGTTTTTAACAGTCGGTTAGGATAACTGAAAGACGCCAGTTTTTGAAGGACCACCCTTTTGGGGAGGAGACGAACAGTCCGCCTGCTGCGCACGTCAGACTGCCTGCGGGGACTCGACTTCCGGGGTGGAGAGAACGGAAGTGAGGCTTTTTCCTGCTTGGCGGGGCTCCTGACGGCGCAGCACAGACAGTCTCTCTCCAAAGGTGGCCTTTTCGGTTTGGTGAGTTTTTATAAGGAATATAGACTAAGCTTAGACTTAAGACGATTTGTATTGTGTTTCTACTTTCCTATCCTTTTAATCAACATCACCTTGTGACTACCATAACAATAAATAAAAGGTCTATCTAGAAAACCAAAAGCTTCTTCCATTTACTAGTCTGGGGGATAAATTAAGGGAAAGGTTAAGTAGGGGAGATTTATGATCTAATATCCAATTTTAAATCTCACAATATAAATACTAGATATTATTATTATTTTTGTTTTTGTTTTTGCGGGGCAATGGGGGTTAAGTGACTTGCCCAGGGTCACACAGCTAGTAAGTGTCAAGTGTCTGAGGCCGGATTTGAACTCAGGTCCTCCTGAATCCAGGGCCGGTGCTTTATCCACTGCGCCACCTAGCCGCCCCCGATATTATTATTATTATACGGAAATTTGGAAAAGGGACGGGCTTGAGGAGAAATGTCTGGGACATGTTAAGTTTGAGATGCTTATAGGAAGTTCAGCTGGAAATATGCAGCAGGAAATTATAACATGGGAATGGAGTTAAAGAGAAGGTCCAGAGCTGGACCTAGTTTGGGAGTAGATTGTATAGAAAACATAACTGAACCTATGAGAGCTAATGAGATCAGTACTAGAGAGGATCTTGAAAGAGATGACAGCTCAGGGTAAAGCTTTGGGGGAACAGCTATACTTACTCTGTGTGTGTGTGTGGTAGAGACAACAAAACTATGCTAACATACATTCCATAATATCTAGTGTCTGTCATTCTGTTTATAATGTATATAAAGATATGTCTGTTCCTTTAGGGAAAAAAAATCAACATTTAATGAAATAAAGAACTTTGAAGCATTCTTGATAAAAAGACCAGAGCCGAATAGAAAATTTTACTTCCAAATACAAGACTTAAGAGAAGTATAAAAAGGTAAACAGGAAAGAAAAACCGTAAGGGATTCAATAAGGTTTACATTTCTTCATGGGAAGATTATACCTGTAATACCTAAGAACCTTCTCCTAATTAGGGCAGTTAGAAGGAATTTACATAGATGGAGGGCATGGATGTGAGTTGATTATGATGGGATATCAAAAAAATAAAATTAAGGGGTGAGGAAGAGGGATGCACTGGGAGAAGGGGGAAGGGAGAGGTAGAATAGGGTAAATGGTCTCCTATAAAAGAGACATGATAGAGCTTTTACAATGGAAGGGAAGATGGGGTGGTAGACAATGCTTGAACCTTACTCTCATCAGAACTAGCTCAAAGAGAGGTTAACATCCACACTCCGTTGGGTGTAGAAATCAATCTTACCCTTCAGGAAATAGGAGCATAAGAGAAGGAAGGGGAGCTCATAGAAGGGAAGGTCAACTAGGAGAGGTGGTAGTGGTCAGAAGCAAATCATTTTTGAGAAGAAACAAGGTAAATAAAAGGAGAGAGGGATAAATGGGGAAAATGGGATGGAGGGAAATACACAGTAATCATAACTGAAAAAAAGTTATAGCAAGTTTTTATGCTAAAGGTCTCATGTCTCAGAAAACTGAGTCAAATTTATAAGAATGCAAGTCATTCCCCATAAATGGTCAAAGGATATGGGCAGGCAGTTTTCAGATGAAGAAATACCAGCTATTTGTAGTCATATGAAAAAATGCTCTAAATCACTACTGATTAGAGAAATGCAAATTAAAACAACACTGAGGTACCACCTCACACCTATCAGATTGGCTAACCTGACAGGAAAGGAAAATGACAAATGTTGGAGGGGGTTCTGGAGGGAAAATTGGAACACTAAAGCACTACTGGTAGAGTTGTGAACTGATTCAACAATTTTGGATAACAATTTGGAACTCTATGCCCAAAGGCTATTTTTTAAAAACTGCATACCCCTTGACCCAGCAATACCACTGCTAGATCTGTATCCCAGAGAGATTTTTTTTTAAAAAAGGAAAAGACCTATATGTTGTATCAAGATAATGGAATGTGGTAGATGGGATTTAGCAGATACTCAGGGGCCCACCTGGAGACTGATCTAAACTGATTGAATTGGGGAAGAGCGACTGACTACTGACTAGCTTACTAGATTGTAAGCACATCTGGCTGGTACTTAAGAGGGTATTGTTCTCAGAAGCCAAAAACATTGAACTTTACATGGAGACCACCTTCAGGTCCAGTGAACCAATGAATTTGAATAACGCTAGCCAATCAGCTTGAAGAACCTCCCATTTCTGGGAGGGGAACATGAAGGAGGAAGCAGACACTGGTGAGCGAGTTCTTTCTCTTTTGGTGGGAGACATCGACTTGGTGGCAGGGAACTTCAGAAGTGAGAGGTTTAGGAAGGCGAGGATTTACAGGCTATAAGAAATCTGTTCTCAATATTTCTCTTTCCTATATTGTTATTTACATATTGTTTGTTAGCATACGGTGTGTTTCATCAAGGAATATCTTTCAATATACCCTTAAAGAACCTAAACTCCTTTATTAGTGATTTTAGTCAGTTTCTCCCCAAAACTGGGGGGACAGATTAGAACCCACATTTAGAATTTTAAATTACGCAATGCACAAATATACTTCTAGCAGTTTTTTTGGTGGTGGCAAAGAATTGGAAATTGAGAGGATGCCCATCAACTGGGGAATGGCTGAACAAGCTGTATATGATTTGTGATACAATACTATTGTGTTAAGAGAAATGAGGAACAGGATGTTTTTAGAAAAACCTGGAAAGTCTTACATGAACTGATGCAAAGTGAAGTGGGCAGAGCCAGGAGACCATTGTACACAGTAACAGCAATGTCTGATGATCAACTGAGACTGACTTAGCTATTCTCAGCAATACAATGATCCAAGAAAATTCTGAAGGATTTATGATGAAAAATGCAATCCACCTCCAGAGAAAGAACTGATGGAGTCTGAATGCAGATCAAAGCATACTTTTTTTAACTTTTCTTTTTCTTTTTTTTTTTTTTGGTCTGTTTTCTTTCACTACATGACTGATATGGAAATGTCTTGCATGATTACACATGTATAACCTATATCAAATTGCTTTCCTTCTCAATGAGAGGAAAAGTAAGGGAGGGAGGGAATTTGGAGCTAATTTTAAAAAAATGAATGTTAAAATTTTGTTTTCACATATAATTGGGAAAGAGTATTTTAAAAAAAAGTTAATTCCTTAAAGCAAAAGCTCAATTGTCCTTTCAGCAAAAGAATATTCCTAGAGGCCATTCATATCCCTTGGCTATACTCAATATAGTTAGAAAACGCCTTAGGATACAGTGATTATTTGTTTCCATTTACCGATGCAGTTTATCTCAATTGTAGACTTTGTGTTATACTCTTAAGCTGTTGGGAAGATCTCTCCTAGTTTCCAAAACTGTGATAATGCTCATTTCAGCCTACAAGAAGTAGTTCTGTTGTAGCACTTCAGTTCCTAGAGATAATATTTCTCCATCCTAACTAGAGATAAGATTGAAGAACAATCCTGGGCTTCCTATCCCCCTCAGTCAATCCCTACCCTAGAATTCCTGGGAACAGAAAACTGAAACCATTCTTCTAAATTATCAGGAATGGTTTTGTTTTGTTTTTTTAATATAAAAGGTAGTCTGAGACAAGTTTTGGGGCAACTGATTAAATGTGTGTGGGGGGGTGAGAGAAAGGTAGGAGTCAAGTATGACTCCAAGTTTATAAGACTGGGTAAATGAGAGCATGTGTCACTCTCTGTGTGACCCTGGGCAACTGGAAAACTATGGCCACTGAGTAGCTATCTCCCCTTCCTACCACTCCCATTTCCATTCTCTTTAGTGGTACTTACATGGTTGTGCTGACTGATGTTAAAGTAAGCAAGCCAACACTGACAAGACTAAAAGGAGCACTGGTGCCTTTCCTCTCTCCACCCCCTCCTCATTGATCTGAGACCAGTCTGTAATGCCAACAGTTGGTAGAGAGCCAACTCATGACACAGGGGGAGCATTCCATCTTAGCTCCACCACTACTGAGTCCTCTATTGCCTACAAAGATTATCCTTCAATAAACCTCTTATCATAAGGTCTGACTTTGGGGTCTGGGTGAGGTAGTTGGTTTATTATAAAATTACTCATTTGGAGGGTAATTGCTGCTAAATGTAGGAAGTATTAGGAGAATTTTGACTAATTCTTTTTTTCATTTCTTTTCTACAGACCCCCAAGTTAACTCTGACTCATTTAGGAAAAGGAACAAATCTCTACAACAGAAGGAAAGGATAATTCCCCAGCAAAAGAGATTGAAAAGAATTATCTGACAGGTAGGAGGGGAACAATGAGTTATAAATAAAGATAAAGTTGTTCATTCAGAATCCTTGTTGTTTGGTTATTTCAGTTGTGTCTGACTCTTCATTTGAAGTTTTCCTGACAAAGATACTGGAGTGGTTTGCCATTTCCTTCTCCAGCTCATTTATGGATGAGAAACTAAGGCAAACAGGGTTAAGTGACTTGCCCAGGGTCACAAATGAGGCTGCATTTGAACTCAAATCTTCCTGATTCCCACCTTGGAGCTCTATTCACTGTGCCATCTAGCTGCCCACAGAATCCTTACAGCAGGTCTATGGGTAATAAAAGACATTTGGGCTTCTAATATTTTATTGGAGAAAGAGTAAAAGTGTGGCAAAAAGAAGAATAGAGATGGTGCTATAGTTCAAGACTGATTTAGTCCATATCTCAATCCAATTTCCTTTCTATGCTACTTCCTTAACAAAAACAAAATCATGACCCAAGCCAACATAGCAAAGTAGAAGGGAGAAATGCAGCTGATTTACTATCTCCAGCATCTCCAAAGAAATCTATAAAATGCACCTAAACAAATCAGGATAGAAAAATTCAGAAAAAGGCCCAAGTTAGCAGAGGAGACAGAGAGAGGTCTGTATATATTAGGGACAGGGTTGGGCCAGGAGAACCTTCCTGGTGAACTACTGCAGTGCTTAGGGAGAAGCTGTGCACTGGCACAAAAGGAGATCCCAGACTCATTCTAAGGTACCCTCAGACCTGCACAGGGCACTGCTACAGGGAGAGATGCTAACTAGCAACTTTGTCACTCACTACCCAGTTCTGGGTAAAAAATTCAGGGTGGAGTGAGGATACATACAATGGAGTGAGTAAGCATACAACTTAGAGGGATCCTGGGAGGTATACCAAGAAAGGAGGAAGTTCAGAAACCAATAGCAGCATTGTGGCTCAGACCTAGGTACAAAGAAGGGTCTAATTTCCTGCATCTAGCCTAACCTAGAGAGGAATAACCAAGAGAGGAACCCAGACCAAAGGAGAATCTACAATTCTGCCACTTTGAACCAACATAGTTCTCCAGCTGGCTTACAATAACAGACTCCAGCAGTAGTTTATTCTTGAGTAGACCTAAACCCAGCTCAGGAACTTACAGATCTCATACCAAAGGTGCAGCAATCAGATCTGCCTTGGACCAGATGCCTTTGGAAGCACTGAGAGCTTGCAAGAGGATCCCAGCCTGCCCTGCAATCTGGGAATAACATAAGATTCAATACCCCAAGAAAGTAGCAACAGAACCAGCCCAGACTTTCTCTCCAGAAGTGTGGCAGAGCTCAACCCTAAGATCAAGTCCAGAGTCAGGAAGTAGGTTGGAAGAATGGGCAAACAAAAAATAAACCACACAATAATGGGATATTCCGGTATTGGGGACACTCAAGGCACAAACACAGAAGAGAATGACTCCAAAATATCTATAAGCAATGCCTCAAAGAAAAACACAGTTGGGACACAAACAACTAGAATTCTAGGAAGAAATGAGACAAGTTTTTTTTTTTTCTCCAGATACCATTGGTTTTTTCTCTGTAGATGGATTGCAATTTTCATAAGTCCTTCAGAGTTATATTGGATCATTGCCTTGCTGAAAATAATCATGTGCTTCCCAGCATATCATTTTACACTATTGCTGTTACTTTTCTATACAGTACATTTCACTCTGCTTCAGTTCATGGAAATCTTTCCAGGGTTTTCTGATAGCATCCTATTCGTCATAACTTTTATGTAGTACCTTAAACCTGACAAAGAATTTTCTTCACAATAGCCCAGCAAAGTAGATACCATATGTTTTGCCATTATAGTCAACTATCATAACTATTTCCCTCCATCCTATTTCCCTTCCATTATATTTACTCTATTTTCTATCTTCTTTTACCCTATTCCTCCTCAAATGTGTTTTGCTTCTGACTTCCCCCTCCCCCGCTCTGCCCTCCCTTCTTTCACCCTTCCCTCCTTATCCTCTTCCCCATCTACTTTCCTGTAGGGTTAAATAGATTACTCCTCCCAACTGGGTGTGAATGTTATTCCCTCCTTGAGTCCACTCTGATAAGATTAAGGTCTTTGAGCTAATTCTATGTCCTGAACTTTCTTCCTCTCTCCCTCCTCAACCCTCCTTATGAAATCAAGCAATTCAATATAAGTCATACATGTGCAGTTATGCAGAACATCTTCACCTTCCTTGGAAGTGTTTTGCTTTTTATTGCTCCCTCCCCAAATCTGCCCTTCCTTCCTTCCCCTCTTCTCTTTCCCCTCCCACTTTCCCTCAGGGCAAAATATATTACTATACTCACTTGAGTATGTATGTTATTCCCTCTTTGAGCCAATTCTGATAGTAAGTTTCACTCATTCACTCACTCCCTCACTCCTTCCCCCTCTTCCCCTCCCCATCATAAGCTTTTTCTTGTTTCCTTCATATGAGCTACCTCTCTCCAGTCCACCTCTTCTCTTCCCCCTCCCCCAGTGCATTCCTCCTACCCCTCAACCCTATTTTAAAGATGTCATCATGGGTTAGTTAAGTGGCACAGTGGACAAAGCACCAGCCCTGGACCCAGGAGGCCCCAAGCTCAAATCTGGTCCCAGACATATGTTAAAGCTAAAATTCTAGCTAGTCTGTCTAAAATATCTAATGAGTGGTCACCAATAAATTAAAAGCTTTAGCAAGAGTTAGACTTTTAAGCATTTATTAAGGAGAATAAGAATTTGGTAAAGAGAGAGAGAAAGGCCTACATTCATCTATCTATTAAAGGGAGAGCACATTTCTAGCTCCACTCTCCGCCAGAGTCCACAGAAAGAGAGCAAGTCAGAGCGCCAGGCTCCCCCTTCTTTCTCCCACAAGCAAATGTCACTTCCTGACACCAAAGAAAAGACCTTCACCTCATGGGTGGAGCTCTTCTACAGTAAGTCTCCAACAGGTAGCATCATTCCAATCATTACAGTTCCCACTCTGTTTCTTCAAGAAACGGGGCAACAATCAAAAATAACAGAATATAATAACCTATGAACACATACTAAATTTGGCTTTGATCCAGAAACATGGTGGTAAAAAGTGTTATAGATTGTATAACTACCTCGACCCTCTATTATATAAAGGAGGGGATGTAATGGAATTTATTAATTTGATAATTGACAATGCTATGCTAGGGGCAGCTAGGTGGCACAGTGGATAAAGCACTGGCCCTGGATTCAGGAGGACCTGAGTTCAAATCCGGCCTCAGACACTTGACATTTACTAGCTGTGTGACCCTGGGCAAGTCACTTAACCCCTATTGCCCAGCCAAAAAAAAAAAAAAAAAGACAATGCTATGCTAAGGTTTAATAAAAATCCAGCAATTCAAACAGTTAAAGAAGAGAATCCAGCTTTGCAGACCAGAGTCCAGAATCCGGTTTTCCAGATCAGAGTCCAGAGTCCAGAGCCCAGTTTTCCAGACCAAAATCCAGCTTCCTCCTGATGACATCTTACCACTTCAAGAAGACAAGAGAACTCAGAGACTTTATATGAACAGTTTTGTTTTGTTAGTTTTTGTTATCTCCTTCTGTTATTATATACCATCTGTAACATGTACTCTCTGCAGAGGCCCTCCCTCTGCAAGACCAACATCAAAGCGTCGCATTCATGAGGGACTGTCCCTCTGGACAAAACTTTTTTCTCTCCCTTTTTCTATACTGATATTAACATATTATTAGCTAGCATAGGATATTATTTTTGGCTGTTTCATTGAGCAAACTCATTCGTTTTTCAAATGAAACAAAGGGGGGAATGTGGTAAAACACAGAAGTTTTAGCTTAATCATTTCAGAGTTGAGCGCATGCTCCTGAAGCAGCTTTTGAAGGACCGCCCTTTTGGGGAGGAGACTGCGACAAACGGCAGTGCGCCTGCCTGCTGCTGCCCGGAGAGCCATGGCCAAGCATACCGTACTTCCGGGACGCCAACTTAAAACTGAGAGTGGAACGGAAGTTTGCTCTCTGGCTCTCTCACTCTGGCTTCTCAGCTTAGCTGTGGAGGCACACGCGTCTGGTGTTCGGTGCTGGGATTCGGTGAGTTTTATTAAAGAATATAGACTAAGCTTAGATCTAAGATTATTCATTTGTATTTCTACTTTCCTATTTCCCTAATTGGTATCACCTTTTTATTATCTAATTAATTCCCAAACAATAAAAGCGAATCCCTCACTGATTAAAGCTCAGAGGCTTCTTTTTCTTAGTGGTCTGGGAGATATATAAGGGAAAAATTAAAGGGGGAGTTTAATGCTCTTATATTCAATTTTAAATCTCACACATAAAATACCCCACCCTGTTTGCCCCACAAAGAACAAGGATAAACAAAAAAAAATGCTTTACAGATATCATCCCTTCATATTCAGTTCAGACCTGTGTCTTCTGTGTATTCCTTAATGGGAAAGTTCTTATGAGTTTGAAGTATTATCTTCCCATGAAGGAATGTAAAGAGTTTAATCTTTTAATATCCCTCGTGATTTCTTTTTCCTGTTTACCTTTTTATGCTTCTCCAGGGTCTTATATTTGAAAGTCAAATTTTCTATTCAGTTCAGGTCTTTTCATCACAAATGGCTGAAAGCCCTCTTTTTTTCATTGAAGTCCCATTTTTTTCCTCTGAAAGAGAATATTCAGTTTTTCTGGGTACGTGATTCTTGGCTGTTGTCCCAGTTCCTTTGCCCTCTGGAATATCATATTCCATGCCCTCCAGTCCTTTAATGCAGATGCTGCTAGATCTTGTTTTATCCTTATTGTAGCTCCACAGTATTTGAATTCCTTTTTCCTAGTTGACTACAATATTTTCTCCTTGACCGAGGAGCTGTGGAATTTGGCTATAATGTTCCTGGAGGTTTTCCTTTTGGGATCTCTTTCAGGAGGTGATTGGTGGATTCTTTCAATTTCTATTTTAGCTTCTGTTTCTAGAATATCAGGGCAATTTTCCCTGACAATTTCTTGGAAGATGCAATCTAAACTCTTATTTTGGTCATGGTTTTCAGGTAGTCCAATTATTTTCAAATTATCTCTCCTGGATCTATTTTCCAGGTCAGCTGTTTTTTCAAGGAAATATTTTATATTGCCCTCCATTTTTTTATTCATTTGGATTTGCTTTACTGTGCCTTGGTGTCTTGCTTTACTGTGTCTAGCTTTCATTTGTTCAATCCTAATTCTTAGGCAACTATTTTCTTCTGAGAGCTTTTGTATCTCCCTTTCCATTTGGCTTTTCAAGCTGTTGACTTTATTCTCATGACTCTCCTGCATTACTCTCATTTCTCTTTCCATTCTTTCCTCCACCTCTCTAAATCTTCCTTCTCTCTCTACTACTTTCTCTTCAAAGTCCCTTTTGAGTGCTTCCATGGCCTGAGACCAAGTCATATTTTTCTTTGAAGCTTTGGATGTAGGGGTCCTGAGGTTGTTATACTCTTCTGAGGGTGCACCTCGATGTTCCTTGTCACTAAAGAAACTTTCTATAGTTCTCAACTTTTTTTGCTTGCTCATCTTGCCATCTTTTATTTGACTTTTAACTCCCTCTTACAGTGGGGCCCTACTTCCAAGCTATACTGTCCCAAGCTTCAGAGGGTCCCAGGTGTTTTGGTTTGAGGGAGGTCAGGTTTTTCTCTTACCTGGCCTGTTCTCTGGTCTGAAGATAACCTCAAGCTAACTTGCTAATTAACCAGCCAGT
Source organism: Dromiciops gliroides (assembly GCF_019393635.1). Taxonomy (NCBI): domain Eukaryota; kingdom Metazoa; phylum Chordata; class Mammalia; order Microbiotheria; family Microbiotheriidae; genus Dromiciops; species Dromiciops gliroides. The sequence continues at coordinate 489,282,535 of NC_057861.1, forward strand.
AGAACTTTGTGTGCTGTGGTTCTTAGCTTCGATAAGCCTGCACCCCTACCTGGGCCTCCCACCACTCAAGATTTCTTCCTGGTTCCCTGCTGGGGTGGGATAGCTGAATTCCTCCTTAGATCCCACAGGCACCCCTGTTCTGCACCCCCCCCCCGCCCCGGTCAGCTGTTCAGCCCTCTCACCTGACCATAAACTTAGTTTCAGAAGACAGTAGTGCTGCACCTGATTTGGAGGCTGGGGGTAAGTTTCTCTGGTGCAGCCTGCCTGGGATCTATGTCGGCATGATCATGGGGCTGGACTCTTCTTACAGCCCAGCACAGCCCACTCTAATCTATCTTTGACTGGAAAATAATCTGAGCACATCTTTTTGTGGGTTTTGCTGCTCCAGGGGTTGTTTTATTGCTGTTTTGGGGAGTAATTGTGCCAGGAGCTCTGTGTGTTTAATGTCTTTCCTCTGCCATCTTGGCTCTGCCCCTGGAAGTGACAAGTTGTTTTTTAAAAGAGTTTAAAAGTGTTTTTATAAATAGAATGAAAGTACTTGAAGAAAAAATTGGAAAATAAATAAGAGCCATACAACAAATAACTGGAAAGGCAGCTAGGTGGTGCAGTGGATAGAGTACTGACCCTGGAGTCAGGAGGACTTGAGTTCAAATACAGCCTCAGACACTTGACACTTACTAGCTTGTGTGGCCTCACCAAAAAACAAACAAAAAACCTCACCAAAAAACAAATAACTGGAAAGAGAATTAACACCTTTGCACAAGAGGCACAAAATCTTTCCCAAATAACAAACTCCCTGAAAATTCAAATGAAGCCAATGACTTTATGAGGCAAGAAGGAATATTAAAACAAAGTCAAAAGGCTGAAAAAAAAATTGAAGAAAATGTTAAGTTTTTCCTAGCAAAAACAACTGACCTAACCTAGATAACTGATCAAGAAGAGATTTAAGAATTATAAAGCTAGGGGGCAGCTAGGTAGCACAGTGGATAAAGCACCAGCCTTGGATTCAGGAGGACCCAAGTTCAAATTGGGCCTCAGACACTTGACACTTAATAACTGTGTGACCCTGCTCAAGTCACTTAACCCTCATTGCCCTGGAAAAAAAAAAGAATTATTAAACTACCTGAACACCATGACCAAAAAATAGACCCTAGACATCCTGTTTCAAAAAATCTTAAACCATTTACAAGTTGGTATCTGTATAAACAAAGAGAAGAAGGTGTGTGTGTGGGGGGGGGGGAAGACTGACTTTTGAAGTTCACTTCCATCTGAATTGATGAAAAAAAAGGAAGAATATATATACACACAGAGAACTGGGAAAAAAATCCATTTCACTTAACAGGAAAATGGGAGAGAAAGGGGAAAAGGAGGGATGGGAAATTAGAAGGAGTGTAGATGAAATGATGGATTAGTCCTAAACAAAACAAAATCTAGGAGGAAGAGCGAAGATGTCAACAAAAAGGCAGGGACTCACCTGAGCTCACCCCTAAACCCCTCCAAATCCCTTTAAATAATGGCTCAAAACATTCTAGAATGGTAGAACCCACAAAAGGACAGATAGAAACAATTTTCTAACTCAAGCCGACTTAGACGGTTGGCAGGAAAGGTCTGTTGCACCAAGGTGAGAGTGGAGTGCAGTCCAGCAGAGGCCATGCCAAGGCAGACCAACCTCCAGCAAACTAGGAGCAGGCCTTAGGGGCAACTAAATCAGTGGAAGCAGTGGCAGTTTCTGGATCTCTCAACCCACAGATGGTAATGGGGTCAGACAACTGGCTAGAAGGAGAATATAGGGGTCCCTTTGCTGGCATTGGGAGGCAGGACTCTTGAATTGTACATACTTGGATCTGGGTCAAAGTCTCAGGGCCAGGAGGAACACTGGAACACCAGAGCTTGAAGCCAAAGGGCAGCAGGGACCCTAGTCACAGTTTGAGGGTGGAAAAGTATGCGTATGGTTGCTCACAGATCAGCACACAGTATAGGAGAGTAGTAAATACACCTTTGCCTAGATCATACCACCTTGGAAGAACTGAAAACTTACAGGTCCCCAGAATTAACCTCTGAAAACAGCTGTGCAAAAATCCTGAAGCTTAGGATGGTGCCCCCTCCACTCCAGAAGCAGAATCCTACTTTACCACAGAGTTAAAATTCAAGAAATAGGCTGGAAAATGAGCAAATATCCTGACTAAAGAAAGATATCATGGTGACAGCAAGGATGAAAACACACACTTAGAAGAAGACAACAAAGTCAAAACTCCTACATTCAAAGCTTCAAAGGAAAATATGAAATGGCCTAAAGCCATGGAGGAGCACAAAAAGGATTTTAAAAAACAAGTAAGAGGGGGCAGCTGGGTGGCGCAGTCGATAAAGCACTGGCTCTGGATTCAGGAGGACCTGAGTTCAAATCCACCCTCAGACACTTGACACTTTCTAGCTGTGTGACTCTGGGCAAGTCACTTAACCGCAATTGCCTCACAAAAAACCCAAACAAACAAACAAAACAAGTAAGAGAGGTAGCAGAAAAATTGGGAAGAGAAATGTGATGCAAGAAAATCATGAAAAAAGACTCAAAAGCTTGGTAAAGGAGGCACAAAAGAAATAATGAAGAAAACAAAACACCTTAAAAACCAGAAGAGGTCAAATGGAAAAAGAGGCACAAAAATCCAATGATGAGAAGAATTCCTTGAACAGCAGAACTGGCCACATGGAAAAAAAAGGTACAAAAATCCACTGAAGAACTCCTTAAAAAGTAAAATTGGATGCTAATCTACTGTTGGTAGAGTTGTAAACAGATCCAACCATTCTGGAGAGCAATTTGGAATTATGCCCAAAGGGCTATAAAACTGAGCATACCCTTTGATTCAGCAATACCACTGCTGGGTTTATATCCCAAAGACATCCCCAAAAAGTGAAAAAAGACCCCTTTGTACAAAAATATTTATAGCAACTGTTTTTGTAGTGACTAAGAATTGGAGATCAAAGTAATGTCCATCATTTGGGAAATGGCTAAAGAAACTGTGGTATATGATTGTGATGGAATATTTATTGTGTTATAAGAATACAACAAGCAGGATGATTTCAGAAAGGCCTGGAAAGACTTGTATGAACTGAAGTGAGCAGAACCAGGAGAACATTGTACACAGAGACAATATTATTTGATAAAGAACTGTGAATGACAACAATTCTTAGCAATACGATGAATGATCCAAGACAATCCCAAAGGACTAATGATGAAGCATACTATCCACCTCCAAAGAGGTAACTTAACACTTACATAGAGTCATTAGCTTCCACTTGCCCAATTCTAATTTTTTTATATATTTAAAAAAACATTTTTTTAGTGAGGCAGTTGGGGTTAAGTGACTTGCCCAGGGTCACACAGCTAGTAAGTGTTAAGTGTCTGAGGCTGGATTTGAACTCAGGTACTCCTGACTCCAGGGCCGGTGCTCTATCCACTGTGCCACCTAGCTGTCCCTCCAATTCTAATTTTTAAAGAATTATTTTCTTCACTTAGCTTTTGTACCTCCTTTTCTTTTTGGCCATTTTTTTTCTTTCTTTCTTTTTTTAATAATAAACATTTTTATTTAAAGTTTTGAGTTCCAAATTCTAGCTCTCCTTTCCTTCCTCCCCTCCCTCCTCCATGAAGCAGTAAGCAGTCAGATATAGATTATACACGTGCAGTTATATAAAACATTACCATATTAGTCATTTTGTATAAGAAAATTGATAAAAGAAAAAATGAAAGAAAGTGAGAAATAGTATGCTTCAATCTGTGTTCAGTCAATATCAGTTCTTTCTTTGGAGGTGGATAGTATGCTTCATCATTAGTCCTTTGGGATTGTCTTGGATCAATCATTGTATTGCTAAGAATTGTTGTCATTCACAGTTCTTTGTTTTTATTAGCCAAGATCTGTCTTCTCATTTGTATTATATTTATATCAATCCATAAGCATTAATTAGGTGCCTACTATTTGCTGAAGTGCAAATATATGTCATTTCTGTCAAGACTACAAGATTGGGAGTTCCCTAAAGTGAGGTCCATGTGTGATTTATCTCTGCCATCTCTCCCTCACGTGTTTTGTCCACATCTATTTCACACAGTTCTGGTGAGGATCAAAAGAAATAGCCTATGTAAAATGTTTTGCAAACTTTAAAGTTATATAAGAGGCTATTATCATAAAATTTAACACTAAATGTTTATTTTACTGAATGGGAGGAAAGAAGGAGGGAGGGAAGAAAGAAAGAAGGGAGGGAAAGGAATAGTGGGAAGGAGAGAAAGAAGCAGGTTGGGAAGGAAGGAAGAAAAGAGAGAAGGAAGGAAAGGAGGGTAGGAGGGAAGGAAGGAAAGAAGGAAAGGAAAAGAGGGAGGGAAGGAAAGAAAGATGGAAGGAGGGAGGGAACGAGGAAGAGAAGGAAGAAGGAAAGAAAGGAAGAAAGGAAAAGAGAGGAAAGGAGGGTGGGAGGGAAGGAAAGGAGGAGGGAAGAAAAAGAGGAGGAAAGGAAAGGTATTGGCCCCTCCAAGGGGCCTACTCGGGGCGTCGCTCCCTGGGACTCGCCTGGGCGAGTGGGCGCATAGTGGGGATGGGGGTCGGGCACTCACCTTCGTCGTAGTACAGGAGCCAGTCGTTGTCGTCGTCGTCGTCGTCGTCGTCGTCGTCGTCGTCGTCGTCATCGTCGCCCTTCTCCTCCTGGTCCTTTTTCTCGGATTCCTCTTCCTCCTTCTCCTGACTTTCCAGGGAGCTCTGGCGGAGCTTCCGGGAGCTCGCGGGCGGCGTGAAGTAGGTGAAGGGGAAATGCCACTGCGAGCGGTCGAGGTCGAAGCTGGGGGGCCGGGAGCTGGGCCGGGAGCTGCGCTGGGAGCTGGGCTGGGAGCTGGGCTGGGAGCTGGGCTGGGAGCTGGGTTGGGAGCTGGGCTGGGAGCTGGGCTGGGAGCTGCTCTGGGAGCTGGGCCGGGAGCTGCGCTGGGAGCTGGGCCGGGAGCTGGGTTGGGAGCTGGGCTGGGAGCTGGGCTGGGAGCTGGGCTGGGAGCTGGGCTGGGAGCTGGGCTGGGAGCTGGGCTGGGAGCTGGGCTGAGAGCCGCTCTGGGAGCTGACGTGCGAAGACTCGGGGCTCTCCGTCTTGCGGAACGACGCTCTCCGGCTCCCTCCGGTCGACGGCCCCTCGTCGTTGTCGTCGTCGTCGTCGTCGTCGCTGCTGTCGTCGTAGTTCCCGAGCCACACTAATCTGCTTGGCGTGGCGAGGCCCAGGGCCGGCGCGTCCAGGCCGATGGACGACGCGCGCGTCTTGCCGTGGTAGTGCTTCACGGGGCTGCCCTTGGAGGAGGCCTGGGGCTTCGCGAACTCCTCCGCGAAGTCCCTTCTCTTGCTCCTGAAGTGATCGGCCAGCTTGAGCAGGCCCTCGGCCTTGTGCCGGTACTCGCTGCTCTTCCTCTGCGGCGGCGGCGGCGGCTCGATCTCTTCCTCCAGCAGCTCCAGGTCCGATTCGCTCAGCCTCACCTTGCTCAGGGAGTCGGCGGGCGGCGACTGCTCGGCGAGCTTGACCCGGGCTTCGTCGTCGGATGTGTAGTCCAGCGATCCCTTACTCAGCCTCAGATTCCTGTCCTTATTCTCGTAGTCCTGGAGCACCTGGAAGAGGGTCTCCGCGCCCTGGATCTTGAAGTCCTCGATGGACAAATCGACCGTTTCCTTTTCAGTGGCCCTTATCTCCCGACCCATACCCAAGCACACTCGTGGCTCCTCGATCACTTCCAAGTTGCTCTCCCGCACCTGGCGGCCCTTCACCTTCAGGTCCTCGATGGACACGCTGGGAGCGTCCTCGTTGGGCACCTTGGAGTTGTTCAAGTCCTTCTGCCCTTTCTGATCGTTGGGCCCCTCTCTGGCATTCATGGCGACCTTTCTTAAAGCTGGTTCTTTCCACTTTCTTCGGTAAGAAAGAAGCCGGTCCTGGTTTGTCCTCGTCCCTCTGGTCTTCTCAATCTCCGACAAAAGGAAACCTGGTTACCAAGGGTAACAGTTTGCCAGTTTCCATCCCTAGGCCTCAAGCTTCTGCCCCCGATTCCTTTGCCTTTCCTTCCTTTACACCGCCTCAAAGGGGCGCCAGAGCATCGCCAAGGGCTGCGTAGTTGTAAAAGGCGGTTGTGCTCTGCAAAGATAGGGTTCAGATCATTGGCGGGAGCCACTGAGTTCAACCCCCTTAATTTACATAAGATAAAATGGGCCCACAGAGGTTATGACTTGCCCCAGACCAAAGAACTTAGCAGCGGATGCTATGATATCTTCTTACTAGCTCAAGGGTGGAATTGACTGTTTTAGCGCCTGCTCTAGAAGGTTGAGGTGACAATGACAACCCACAATTCCAGAGGACCAGTATAGAAGCAAGCCATCCACGGGGGCACATGATGTAGAACGAGATACACACTTTTGGACATAACTCATGTGGGAACTTGCTTTGTGTGACTATGTATGTTTGTTTAAAGGATTTTTTTCCCCCTTTTTGTTCAGTTTGGGCTGGATGTTGGGAGAGAAAACAAACACTTATTAACAATAGTTCTAGGCAGGACTAGAGGATAAAAGAACAGTAAACTATCTTTAAGAATTGTAAAACCAATGGACAAAAGAAGTAGAAAAACTAATAAACTAAAGAAGAGAGAATTTTGTAATTGACTTAGTCATTTAGTGTAATAATTTAAATCGACTTTGTAAAATATCTTACTTGCATAGTGTGTTAGCAGTCCCGCACACTGAATGAATCTCTGAACTGATTAATATATGATAGATTATAGTCAATAGGGTGGAAGAAAGAGGTAATACCAGAGAAGTAGGTTAGGCCTTTCGGGTAGTTTTTATTTGTTTTGTTTTTGATGGGTGAAATTATCTCCTATTTTACCTATTTTATTAAGTCAGCAAGAGCTTCTTAAGCACTTACACTCTTACTGACTTACTATCATTGTGCTAAGTGCTAGGAATAAAGTAAAGGACAAAGACTTGCCTGCCCACTAATGGGAGAAGACAGGGCATAAAAGAATAAAGCCTATCTATTTCTCTCTCTCTCTCTCTCTGTCTTTTTAAAGTTTGGATGTCTTTTGTTTTTATATGTCATTTTCTGTTGTACATACACACTTCCACTTCCACTTTCTTCTTTGTAACAAATGAATCCATGAAGCAAAACCAAGATATATGAGCATGTATATGCAACATTCTATAGCCATAGGCTCTGACCTCCCTACTGAGAGCAAAGTAGTATGTTTTATCATCTATTTTCCAGGAAGAGATTGGTTGTTAACATAAAATCTGCATTGAGCTGCCACAAGGCTACTTAACGAGTGGCAAACAGGCCCAGGTTGGAAATGGGGCAATGGGATTGGCTTGTAAATGATTATTTTGCTTCCAGCTTTGGTGAGATAAGGAGACCCAGTCACAAAAAGATAAAATGAAAAGACAGAAAAGGGAAGGGAAGAAAATAGCATGTATGAACTTTCCAAAAATGCAATGGGTTGCCTTGAGAGAAAGTGTATTCTTCGCCTGAGGTCTTCAGGCAGAAACTGGATGACCCCTTGTTAGACACAATAAAGGAAGCTTTTTATACAGATTAGGTGGTATCTGAGGTCCCTTACAATACAGATTTTGTGTTGCCAAGTATGTTCCAAATAACCTTGGAATTCCCTAAAATGTTAAAAGGGATTCTATTAGATAATGCTGACATTTTTGCTCTAAAATTATGAAATAATGAAAATATTTGTGTGATACATTTTCAATATAAAATAGGCTTAACATCCTTTATTTGGTTATAAAATATGCCCAATGTATTTTTAATTATTTGAAGGGTACTTAATGTCCTTAGATCCTCAAGGCCAGCATTTATGAAATTCAAATCCAAGTGTTGTTCCAGCCAAATAAGACTTAGAAACACTGATCTAGTCACTTTGCATTGCTAAATGGATGTCTATCCTCTGTTAGAAGACACCCAATGAAGGCAAACGCTATCTCCCAAGGCAGCCCATTCTACTTTGAACAGCTGTGATCCTTAGTAAACTTTTTTTTTTATCAAACATAAATGCACCTTTCTGAAACTTTTGCCCATTTCTCCTAATTTTGTCCTCTAGGGTAAACACAATGAGTCTAATGTCTTTCACATGACAGTCCTTCAAAAAATTGAAGACATCATATCATGCTTTCCTATCCTACCTCCCAAAGTCTTCTTTTTTCTTTGCTTAACATCTTCATCTTCAATCCATGGATGCTTATAAAAACATGGAGTTTAGCCATAGACTATATCCTAGCTTCTTAAACTGTGGGTCTTGACCCTATATAGGTTCACAAAACTGAATGTTGGGGTAGTAAAATATTTGGCTACAGTAAAAGGTTATTTATACCTATTTAAATACCTATATTGTGGAAAAATTTCTCCAGCAAAAAGGGGTTGAGAATGAAAAAAGTTTAAGAAGCCCTGAATTATATAATTTGGCGAAATCCAAACCATTCATGGGGTAGCCAGGTGTCGCAGTGGACAAAGTGCTGGGATTTAGGTTGAGAAGACTCATCTTCCTGAATTCAAATATGGCCTCAGACACTTACTAGCTGTGTGACTTTGTACAAGTCACTTAACCTTGTTTGCCTCAGTTCTTCCTCTGTAAAATGAGCTGGAGAAGGAAATGGCAATCTACTCTAGTATCTATGCCAAGTAAATTTCAAATAGGGTCACGACTGAAACAATTTAACAACAACAAAACCATTCGTAGTACAATTAAGGAAACTTAAGCCCAAAGTTATTGAGTCATAGGCAGAATAGAACTAGAATGCAGATTTCTTGACCCACAGTGCTATACTCTCACAATCAGGACCTGAGCATTCTAGTAGAACAAAACCCTTTTGTTCTCCTTTGCTCCTTTGATGCTCTAGGCCCTCCTCCCCAAAGTCCTGATCCTTCAAATCAAATATTTACTCCTTCCTTCTTAGCCTAGCCTCCATACATATATCAGTTTTTCTATTGTCACTGTAGAATTAATGATAGTATAAGTCTCATTCCCATTTGCACTTTCGAATTCACTTGCAGTACTGATTATTGGAACTTACTATTTAAGACATTATGGGACTGTTAACTGATATTATTCTGAGTCTGACTACCAGGTATGATCATCGAGGAATACTACTGAGCCAATGAGCCATGGTGCCAGTAACCCTAAGGGATTTCACATGCATGAATTGCAGATGGTAGATTGTCATGGGAAAAGCTGCGAGGACAACTGACAATCCCCAGATCTTTAACTTCTCTGGAAACTCGAAGAAAGGCAGACTAAGGATGTGGCAAGATGGTCAAAGGTTAGGCTGAAGCAAGAACAGCCAATATAAGGTAACATACTGAAGGAAGAACTTCCCTAATGTCAGGGTTGGCAAAAAATGAAGTGGGGGGCAGCTAGGTGGCGCAGTGGATAAAGCACTGGCCCTGGATTCAGAAGGACCTGAGTTCAAAGCCAGCCTCAGACACTTGACACTTACTAGCTGTGTGACCCTGGGCTAGTCACTTAACCCTCATTGCCCTGCAAAAAAAAAAAAAAAAGAACTGATTGGAGCCAGGGTAGGTGAACCAAAGTCTGAACCATTCTACCTCCCTGATGTTCTTACCCCTTTCCCAGATATATAATAGTTGAAAAAGACAAGAAGTATTGAATGGGGTGGGAACTAACTGGTAATCAATCAACAAGCATTTATTAAGCACTTATGTACTAGGAATTTACAACTAGAAATTGAGGTCAGAGGCTAAGTGGTTTCTTCCCACAAACCTCTTCTCTTGATTACCCTCCCCTAGAAGAAATGTTGAAACACTGCTTTCTAAATCAGACACTTGGCCTTAACTCATCTATTAAGAACCAGGGTAATTTCCAAAAACTTTGATATCATATGAGGACCTTTTCCTCCGGGGAAAAGTACTTTTGTTCACTTCTGATTATTTTAATGATTTAGATTCTTTAGATTTCAAGAATTTATATAAGATTTTCCAGTTATTCATACACATGAGAAAATAAAAATTGTTTTATTAAAATAGAAAAGCTGCCTAGTACATTGCATTGAAGACATTTATACAGACAAGAGCAAGTGTTACACAAACATGCTACATTAGCATATGGATATTCCCAAAGTGCCTACTTTAAACATCATTTTGGCAAAAAAATAATTATGTCCATATATTCTTCAATAGTTGGCTAATACTGAAAAAAAATACTTCATGTGGAATCTAAATTCAGGTGCATAAAATAAGTATTAAATTGTATAGCTTATTTCAGATATTTAAACATATAAAGTGTAAAATTCAATAAACAACATGCAAGACATTTTAATATTTAGAATAACATCTATACATATATGTTTATATATAAAAACAATTTTTAAAAATTTTGCAACAAGAATAAGGCATAACACATAGTATCTACAGTGGACATACTATAAAGACAGAATGCATCTTCATGGAAAAAAAAGTACCGGATAAACATTTGTGATTGTCATCTTAAAAAACATGGCTATTAGTTTTCTTCATAATAAAATATAAGGAATATAAGGATCATGTATTATTTACACAAAAAATTAATTACTTCACTTTTTGGCAATTATTTAAGTAGCAGCAGTTTGTTTTAAGACTGACGTTTAAAAACCCTGTCGGTTCAGTTGACTGTTCCACCCAAATTAGGTTTGAGTCATATGAAATTGCATGAGGCAGGATGCTTTCTTTATTGCTTAAAAAAAATCTTACTTTTATGTACTTTACAGGACTTCCCTTTCACAAAAGTCAGAAACATGTCAGTGACATACCTAGCTATAGGATATAATGAGACACTTAACTATAGAAGGGTATCTTGTTATTAAATTAATAGATATGTTCTTGTATAGCTGTCAATTGAATTTTTTTAGAGTCTCACATTTTCCACTGACTTAACATGATCATTTCAGAAATATTTCATTTTCATTTCTGTTGGCAGTGACTTTAGTAACACTATATTTCTTTGTATCTAAGCTTCTGGTTCAAGTAGCTGATATGTAAACAAATACTGAAAAACACTGGGGGAACTTTCCTATTAAAGGAACCCAGCAAGGAATCCTTCCATGAAGTGAATCCTTTTATAAAGCAAAACAAAAAAAACCCCAAACCATCCTTAAGGTGGGTAACAGCTTCCCATTCACCAGATAGACTGATTTTCCCAATGGTAGAGCACATCTCTAAGCAAATTTCAGATCAAGTTCATGTAGTAATGAAATGTCAAAGATCTAGTTTTTAAAATGTTATTTTGAAGACCCATTTTCTATCTCATAAGTGTAAAAAATGTAAAAGATTTGATAATGAAAAATATTACTTAAAAAAAGAAAAATACTGTGTGGTAAATTATTGAAGTGACATGTGCTTTTAACTTGGTGATTGCCATAATAAACGCTATCAGTCCTGAATGTCTTTTACAATAAAGAAACCTATCACGGAGGATTCATTTTGCACATTTTGTAAGCAGTTATGTGCAATACAAAACGACTAAGGCAAGTACAAGGCTGAGGAAAAAGGGACAATTGAGAGGCAGAATTTTTGTGCTAGCAGATGGAAGGCTACTTGAAACTTGCACCCGGGAGATGATAAGTGCTGAAAGTGGAACATGTGATGCCAGAGTTGGGCTATCAGAATTGATCAGTGACTCAATCTTTTCTGCTTCTTTATTGCAAGCCTCGATCTGGGAAGAGAAGGAAAAAAAATAAGATCGTGAAAAAGTACAATCACATTAGGTCAGGGAAGTTTTAAATTGATCCTGCCAAATTTAGAAACAAGCATATTCTGGATAAGGCTTCAAAGGTATATATTTCAATTAGCATAAGAGGCATTATTGATCAAAAGCACCTACATTGTCCTTAGTTAAGGAAATCATACGGTTCCATATCCACTGGGACACAGATAGTTTAATGGCTCCCACATCCATTCTCTGCTGTTTTCATAAGAGCATCAACAGCAAAATTCATTCATTGGTTCTAACCCCAAAGCCGAGAACCTTTAATTTTCCAGTTCAGTTTTCTCTAGACCTGTGGCTACTACCCAGGAATCAGCATAAATGAAAAACTTTTTCCCCTGTCCCCCAAGGCTTTCTCATACACCAGTTATGCCACTCACAACTGGAAGGACTTGCTATTACCGGATTAATGGCTGCTGAGGTCCAGGTGCATATACTTCTTACAACAAACACAGTCACCGATGAACCAGGAAAAAGAGCATTTTATTTTATTGTATTTATTTATTTATTTTTTGGTGAGGCAATAAGTGACTTGCCCAGGGTCACACAGCTAGTAAGTGTTAAGTGTCTGAGGTCAGATTTGAATTCAGGTACTCCTAAATCCAGGGCCAGTGCTCTATCCACTGCGCCATCTAGCTGCCCTAAAAAAGAGCATTCTTAAAGAGCTAAGTCCTCAGGCTAGCAGGAGATGGCAAAATATTGGGGTTGGTACTAGAAGCATTAGCCTCTGGCATTGTCATGGAGTGTTTGTAAAGGACATTAAAGCCTGAGAGACCTGGGCATGTAAAATCCTGGCCTGTTCACCTGTCCTCTTAATAGAGGAAGCCATTCCTCTGTGTTCAAGTTATCTTAAAGATCAAAACTTCATTGACCTCTGCCTCTAACTGCCTAACATTCAAGGACAATTTAACTTCGTTCTTCTTATACTGGACATGTTTACTTTCCCTGTCATACTCCTTTCAATATCCACTGCACTAATCCTATTGAGTCAGTGGGTGCTTCCCTCTAGTCACATTGACTGGACACCCCATCATATACCCTTAACACTAGAGCCACTGGATACCAGTCCTGTGACTGCTCATCCAATCACCTGAGGTTCCATTTTTTCCATATTACCCATCTTCTTCTTCAACAAGGAATTTAACCACAAAGTCATTACGTACAAATTCTGCCAACCAACCAAATATTCTGAGTTAGGCTTAATTCAGGCCATTACAGGGATTCAGAAGACTGTTGGTTAGAATGCAATGAGGGGGCAGCTAGGTGGCGCAGTGGATAGAGCACCAGCCCTGGATTCAGGAGTACCTGAGTTCAAATCCGGCCTCAGACACTTAACACTTACTAGCTGTGTGACCCTGGGCAAGTCACTTAACCCCAATTGCCCCACCAAAAAAAACAAACAAACAAAAAAAAGAATGCAATGAGACACATGTAGACCATGAAATGCAATAATGCTAATAACAAAAATAAAAAGGATGCCATTGCTAAGGATACAAATAGAACTTAGATAGAATAGCTATTCCCTTTTGCTTCTGCATTTCCACACCAACAAGCCACAGTAAGTCAGAAAAATGTCCCTACAAGGCACTGGGGGTTCTGCTAAGATCTCTGACAACTCCCTATAAGCTGGACCTTTCAGGCATCCTGTGGCAAGAAAGCCAATCTAATGATCCCAAGAATCTCCCTGTCTAATGTCCATCAATTGGGAAATGGCTATACAAGCTGTGATATATGATTGTGATGTAATATTATTGTGCTATAAGAAATAACAAGCAGGATGCTTTCAGAAAGGACTGGAAAAACTTGTATGAACTGATGTATAGTGAAGTAAGCAGAACCAGGAGAACACTGTGTATAGTGACAGCAATATTGCTTGATGAAGAACTGTGAATGACTTAACTATTCTCAGCAATACAATGATCTAAGACAATCCCAAAGGACTAATGATGAAGCATACTGTCCACTTCCAAAGAAAGAACTGGTATTGATTGAACTCAGACTGAAGCATGCTACTTTTTACTCTCTTTCATTTTTTTCTTTATTCAAGTCTTATACAAAATTACTAATATGGTAATGTTTTATGTAATTGCACATGGATAACCTATATCTGATTGCTTACTGCCCTCAGATGGGGGGAGGGGAGGGAGGGAAGAAGGGATAAAATTTGGAATTCAAAACTTTAAATAAAAATGTTTATTATTTAAAAAAAAAAGAATCTCCCTGCCTCCTTAAAGGGAAACTAGCTTAAGCTAGATAAATAGGGAATGCTCCTACCATGCATGAAGTTCATTATATTGATGGATCTGTGACATTTATCAAGCAATGATTTCAATTATTCTATGACTTTTCCAAATGTGCAATTTTAGCTAAGACTTGAAGGAAAGCTAGGAGGCAGAAACTAGAGGAAGACGATTTCATGCACAGGAAAAAGCCAGTGAAAATGCCTGGAGTAGAGAGGTGGGAGTGTCTTGTGAAAGGGAAAAGACAGTGTTCTTGGATGGCAGAGTATGTGGAGTAATGTAAGCAGACTGGAAAAACAGGAAGGGTCCAAGTTCAGATCATAAAGGGCTTTAAAAGTCAAGCAAAGGATTTTATATTTGATCCTGGAGGTAATAGTCATGAAATTTAAGTCATAGCGATATAGAATTTCTGGGAATATTATATATATAGATATATATGTGTGTGTGTGTGTGTATGTACGTATATATATATGTGTGTTGTGGTAAAAAAGTTTTTAGCAGTCGGTTAGTGAATACGAAAAGATGCCAGTTTTTTAAAGGACCACCCTTTTGGGGAGGAGACCGTGCCGTGTACTTCACCTCCGCCTGCTAGGCACTCTACTTCCGGGGTGCGAGCTTAAAAGGCAAGGAGAGAACGGAAGTGAGGTCTTTTGCCTGCTCTCCTGGTCCGATGACTGGTGTGGCACACAGAGACGCTGACGGAGATTGGACTCGGCCCGGCCCGCCATAACAGCACGTGCTTGATGCGGCTCTCCCTCTCAAAAGTGGCCTTGGGTTTTGGTGAGTTTTATACGGAATATAGACTAAACTTAGACTTAAGACTATTTGTTTTGTATTTCTGCTTTCCTATCCCTCTAATCAACATCACCTTGTAATTTCCAAACAATAAAAGCTCTAACTAGAGATCAGAAGCTTCTTCCATTTACTAGTCTGGGAGATAAAGAAGGGAAAGGCTAAATAGGGGAGGTTAATGCTCTAGTATCCAATTTTAAATCTCACAGTGTGTATGTGTATATGTATATAATATGTGTGTGTGTGTGTGTAGTTTAGAATTGTTAAAAGCACTGCCAAACTTCTTAAATGTGATCTAGCCCAGTAGTGTCCAACTCAAATAGATGGTGATTCCTCTGGCCACAAGTTGATTTAGAAAACCATAAATTAACATGTTCTATATTGTATGCTGAAACATAAATTCTTTGGCCTTTTAATGAGAAGACAAGACTCAATGGAAAAGATTCTGATGCTGGGAAAGACTGAAGGCAAAGGAGAAGGGGACAGCAGAGGATGAGGTGGCTAGACAGTATCATGAAAACAACAAAAATGAGTTTGGAAAGACTTTGAGAGTGTTAAGGGCTAAAATTCTAGCTAGTCTGTCTAAAATATCTAATGAGTGGTCGCCAATAAATTATAAGCTTTAGCAAGAGTTAGACTTTTAGGCATTTATTAAGGAGAATAAGAATTTGGTAAAGAGAGAGAAAGGCCTACATTCATCTATCTATTAAAGGGAGAGCACGTTTCTAGCTCCCTTCTCCGCCAGAGTCCCCAGGAAAGAGTGAGACCGAGCGCCAGTCTCTTTCTTCTTCCTCCCACTAGCCTGCGTCACTTCCTGACACCAAAGAAAAGACTCCTGGTCTTGCCCTCAAAGACCTTCGCTTCATGGGCGGAACTCTTCTACAGTAAGTCTCCAGCAGGTGGCGTCATTCCAATCATTACAAGAGGCAGTGGAGGGCAGAAGGGCCTGGTATGCTATGGTCCATGGGGTTTCAAAGAGTAGGACACAACTGTACTACAACAATGTTGTATTTTTATTTATTTTGTTAAACATTTCCCAATTACATTTTAACCTAATCTGGCCCCACACCAGGAGTTCTGCAGGCCTCATTTGAATGTGACATCTCTGACATAGCCTAATTTCTTCCTTTTCATTTTTGGGTCCAGCTCATTTCGTATATTTGCAAACTCTATACAAGATATGTGTATGGAAAGACCAAACCCCTGGATCAATCATCTCTCTACTGAGGGGAAAGAGGTGTTTGATCATCTATTCTCCAGGCAGAGATTAGTCATGACAAATAATCAGAGTTCAGCTGCCTTTTCATGTTGTTTTCACATGCATAATTGTAGTATTTATGTGTATTGTTCTCCTTGTTTTTCTTATTTCATTCTTCATCAATTTATAAAGTTTCCCACCTTTCTCTGAATTCTACTCCTCAATATATAGGCTTGCTGCCTGGCTGCTGCCCCTTCTAGCTATGGGATCATAATTTAATCAATATTTCCATTGTAGCTGGAAACGGTGTGTTAGTCAACTGTCCTATGGTTCTACTCACCCTCCCAGTGACTTCTCAAATTAAAACACTCCTTCCTGGTTACCACTCCTCGCCCTCTGTATCTGTCTTCTCCTGTTAGACTGTAAGTAAGCTCCTTGATGGCAGGAGCTGGGTTCCTTTTGTATTTGTAACCCAGCATTAAATAAATACTTTTATTTCATTTTTCATCCAATCATCTGCAGAATCCTGACTATTCCCTTTTCATATGTTAGTCAATGATATCCTTTATACATGTGCAATTTTCAAAATTTACAGAAATGAGAAAGCAAGCATGTTAACTTTTAAATTTTTTTCTGATACTTTAAAAAATTGTATTTTCCACTCTTGCATTTTTCCTCTTGAGATACCTTGAAAATTAATCTGAATGCTTTTAAAATTGTTGCCTCAAGCTCATATTTCCTTACATATTTATTTAGTTGAGGAATTATTCTCAAATTCATCTTGAGTGTTTTTTCTACTTCATATCTGAATGTGGTGGGTACACATTCATTAGTCACAGAATCATTAAGAGGATCAAATAGGATAAATGTATAAATATGAGAAGCACGTGACATAAGGTAGTAGTGATAATAGTTCACATTTTTATATCATTTTTATATAGGTTGCTACAGAAAGACTGAAAAATCTGCTTTATTTCACATTTATTTATTGTCTTGTTTCCAGTTTCATTTTACTGCTCTTCACTGTTTTGTGAGGTGCTATCACTTGGTTTGTCTATTATTATTCTCCTCTACAATGTTTTGCAAATTAATTTGTACACAGCTTGTATACCAAAAAAGCTTGTGTGCCTTTGACAAGTATAAGTTGGCTGTGGTTTCTGGCCTTTTTTTACTTTCCTATTATGTCAAGTGTTCTCCATTGTTTAAACTTTTATAAGAAATAGGAAGAAGAACGAGTCTTTATTTTTATCCATTTCTCGTTTTCAGAGTCAATAGTTTAAAGGGGCTGGTTTACAGTTATACAGTGGTATACAATTATAGAACTCATTTATACTTCCTTTTAATCTGGTTCTGGTTTTGACTTTTGTTTTAACTAGAAAACAGTTATGACTAGACTTTCATCCTAAAATGATTCCTATGTTGGTAGCTCTCATGCCAATGTGCAGTGGTTTTCTAGTACTCTATCCACCATTCAAATTGTTCTTGGTGAAAATATTCATGATATACTGGCACACCTGGGTGAGTTTATGAGTCACTCTTCTCCTGGGCTGCATTTTGTATTCTTTTTTTTTTTTTTAGTGAGGCAATTGGGGTTAAGTGACTTGCCTAGGGTCACACAGCTAGTAAGTGTTAAGTGTCTGAGGCCGGATTTGAACTCAGGTCCTCCTGACTCCAGGGCCAGTGCTCTATCCACTGTGCCATCTAGCTGCCCCTGCATTTTGTATTCTTGTTTAATTTATAAGGACAATGTCAATATAGATATGGCTGAATTCCTCCAATAACTAACCAATAGCAAAATTTTATAGAATGTCTAAAAACTATGATTCTTAGAATCTTTTGCCCCCCCTTTTCCCACTTTACCACAAGTTAATTAATTTAAGGTTTAATTACCAATTAAGAAACAAATTATAATGCTAACTTTAAAATATAAACAGAAGCCCAGCAATGTGTATTTCATCACAACTCAATGCTAAATCTTACCTGTAATGCTTTTGGATGATGATCAACAGGAATGATCAGAATCACTATTTCTGATTCAATGCTTAAGTAGCCAAATACATCACACTGTGGAACTGAAATGTGCAAGCGAATTTTTTCAAGTATTTCCAGAACAGTTATGGGTTTTTTGGTTGTTACCTAGAAAAAGACAAATTTTAATTTGTAGTACTCGTTCACATACAAAAATACATTTCGTTAGTTTGCAAGTTCAGACTATGTTACAATGAGGTCCTTCTGGTAACTAAACTAAACTAAACTAAACTCAGTCTCATAGCTACTTGTATTAGGAGGCCCTTTTGTATATGCCCAGTCATATAAACTATCAAGAAGAAATCTATCAAAAGTAATTTCTTGGAAAGAAATTGTATTTTGGACTAGGGGTACAGGAAGACAATAACTGACTTATATATAAATGTATTTTATTCAAAACCTGTGGGTCTGCGCATTGGTGCATGCACATTTTGGGGTCTTACCCCAGAGTCAGTGGTGAAAAAGGAGGGTTATGCATAACTGGAAACAAAAGTTGTATATACAGTAGACAACTTAAATGAGGAATAGTTTTATGATGAAAAAATAAGTTAGTTCTATGGACACTCATTTGGGGGAGCTTCATTTTGTGAGGAGAAGAAATACAACTACTTAAGACTCTTTGGAGCCCTAGAATCATGGGATTCTTGGACTTTTGGGAGCTTAACTTGAAAGATTTATTCTATTCTGTCTGGGCTCCTAACAAAAGTCAGCATGCTGGCATGTGGATGTTTTTTGAGCAAAGGTATCAGGCTAACTGTGAAACATAGGAAGTGGATCATTAATGCAGTCATATGCCATAGGGAAAGTCTTTATGTATGAAGTTTGTATGGAAAAGATACACATCAACCTTTCTGGTTATACTTCTGAAATAACTCATATTCATACTGCCTCTTTATAACAACCTTGAAGTAGGTAACAAAAGTATTTTTTTTTTTAGTGAGGCAATTGGGGTTAAGTGACTTGCCCAAGGTCACACAGCTAGTAAGTGTTAAGTGTCTGAGGCTGGATTTGAACTCAGGTACTCCTGATTCCAGGGCTGGTGCTCTATCCACTGCGCCACCTAGCTGCCCCAAAAGTATTTCTTAATGGTCATATTTTGTAGATAAGAAAAGAGAGAGGTTAAGTATTTTGCTCACAGATATCTAACTAACATTCAGGATTCAAACCTAGCACCACTTCTGGCTTGTAGCACTTTTTGCCCATACTGTTTTCCCCACATAGCAATCAGCTTAGGTAAAGTGATCTTTTTTTTTTTTTGGTGGGGCAATGGGGGTTGTTACTTGCCCAGGTTGGTCTGAGGTCAGATTTGAACTCAGATTCTCCTGAATCCAGGGCCGGTGCTTTATCCACTGCACTAACTAGCTGCCCCAGTAAAGTGATCTTTAAATTTTAAAGAGTGTTTCTATCTGTGAAAATGATCTTCCTAAAAAGCAAGTCTAACCATACTATCCCGCCCCTTGCTGCCCCCAAGTCCAGCTTAATAAACTCTAGTGACTCCCTATCACCTCCTGGATCAAATATAAAATCCTCTTTTTGGCATTCAAAGTCCCTCATAACCTGGTCCTCCCTTTCCAGTCTTCTTGGACCTTCCTCCCATCCTCCCCGCCCCTACATACTCTTCCATTCAATGACATGGGCCTCCTTTCTATTCCTTGAACAAGATACTCCATTTCTTGACTCTGGGCACTTTTTCTGACTTTCCCCTCATGGGACATGAGCATGGTATGTTCTCCCTCTTCATCTCTGCCTTCTGCTTTCACTGGTTTCCTTCAAGTCCCAGCTAAAATCTCACTTTTTACAGGAAGCCTTTCCTGATTCCTCTTAATTACAGTGCCTTCCCATTACTGATTATTTCTAATTTATCCTATATTTGGCTTGTTTGTACATAGTTATTTGCATATTTCTCCCCCATTAGATTTTGAGCTCCTTGAGAGCAGAGGTGTCTTTTACCATTTTTTGTATCCCTCGCACTTACCACACTTAATAGATTGTTATTGACTATCATTCTTTCTCCATTTGGTAATTTCATCATTGTTGAGAAATCTCAGCTCAGAAACTTCCCTCACTTATTTAGATCAATCAATCAACAAGCATTTGTTAAGCACCTATTATGTGCCAGGCACTATACTAAGCAGTGAAGATACAGAGAAAGGCAAAAGGAAATTCCTGCTCTCAAGGAACTTACAGTCTAATGGAGGAGGAGCAAATAGTTTGTACCTTCTGTTCTAAAGTAATGCTTGGGGCACTGACATATTAACTACCTTGTGCAAAGTCACAATGTTCTGAGACTAGACTTGGACCCGAGACTTCCTGACTCCAGAAATGGTTCTCTATCCAACTACTTTCATAGCTATCTCTTATCTATCTATATTGTGCTACCTGTACATTCACTGCCTAGTATTAATCAATAATCAAGACTTTGGTCCTTAGCATGATGGTTTATTTATTAGATGTAGCAGTCCTCAGTAGATGCTATTACCATAACTAAAACGATGTCAAATTGATAAACTTTGCTTAGTGTTAACACCCTCTGGATTTTAAGTGGCTTTGGCTGGACTAACAGCTCCTCCTAGTGAGAACAGTCACAAGTCATATAAGTAAATTAGCCTGGGGTCAAAACTGCCAGCAGAGAGAGACACATCCTGACAATGTCCTGGCCATTGTGTACCCCAAGCTGTTTGCTAATTACAGATATCAAAATGACCCAAATCAGTACTATGTTGTCCTTTCATTATCAACAAATATGGTTGAAGAAAGAGCAAGTGATTAACAATGGACCTGCATCCATTTCTGTAAAATGGCCTAGATGGTACCTAATGTCCTCGGCTTAAATGTTCTATGAAAAGTTTACTTTTCTGAGTTATAAAACTAAAATCTTAATTGTTAAAGTGAGTTTACAAAATTGTTTTGAAAATAAGATGTGGCTTTTCCAAAATTTCTACGATTTTCTTTATTGAGTTTTTTTTTTTTACCTTAGCAATTGTATCCAACTTTTCCTTGTCAAATAAAACTCTTAACATCCCTGCACACAATGGACAACACGCACCTGTACAACAGAAGCAAACGAAAATAAAGCAAACCGAAAACATTTTGGTCAATAATCAGCTTCTATGTGAGACTGTACAAAGCTATCTATGTGGTGATGGAAGTATAAGTATGACCTGTGACATGAGCTGTCACATTAAAGATAAAAGGAAAGAAGGGCAATTTTAAAGATCTAGTCCATGGGACTTACTGCAATATTGCAGGGAATACAATCTGGATTTTGAACTGCCAATAACTGACACGTATGAACCTTCATGAACCCACCAGGTGAGATGACTGGTTTGCATCCAGTTGTTGGGAGAGGAGGACATTTGACTGCAGCACACTCTGTGAAAGAGCCGTACTCAGAGAGAGCTCCTACAGCCTGACAGGGGCCAGAGTAGTCCACTGCCACCCGATCAGAGTAGGCAGCACATACATTACTGTAGGTTTCACCATTGTGTCCACAAACGGGTTTTGCTGATTTGCAAAAGGGCTGAAAGAAAAAATGATTTGCATTTAATTTTAATTATGCAGAATTCTTTTCAGTACCAACAGGATCCTAAGAGAATATATTTTTTTCCATGGGAAAAATAAAGGGCACAGAGGCAAATACCAGAGAGAGACTCTACATTTTACCAGTAGGCCAAACAGTAGCCATTTGGGTCAGACAGGAAGCACTGCTCTGCGAAGATTACTTTCTCACTGCCCTCTGACTCTATTGATTATTTATCTACTGTGAACTAATTTATATGTAATTATAACTAATATAAATTATAATTATACACAATTATAACTAATAAAATTTTATATAAAATGCTATTTCCTGCATTAGGGTGTTTTTGCTGATGTTCATTAGTTATTCTCTACAATAATATGAGCAAATCATAAATGTTCCAACATAAATATATATAATTTTTTTGTGAGGCAATTGGGGTTAAGTGACTTGCCCAGGGTCACACAGCTAGTAAGTGTTAAGTGTCTGAGGCCACATTTGAACTCAGGTGCTCTATCCACTGTGCCACCTAGCTGCTCCTTATTTATATATTTTTTAATCACTAAGAATTAAAAAGTCTACTCTGTCACTGTGAAACACAGAATCAAGTTTTAAGGCAGTTCTATTCTAGAACTAGCATGACACATAGAATCAAAATTATATAAGATCAATGTTTATTGTTATGTAATGACCTAAACACATGAAGGGAGGGAAAAGAATTACAGTGCCACTGCACCATATATAGAGTCAGAAAACCTAGTTCTACAAGTGCAGATTAACTACCTATATGATGTTTGGCAAGTCACTCTATCTTTCTGGGCCTTAGTTTCCTTGTCTGTAAAATGGGAATAATACTTACACTACCTTACAGGGTTGCCAAAACCAACAAATAAAATAAAGTGCTAAGTATATCACAACTGTACAACACTATATAAATGCCAAGCATGGTGTGATTATGAATCGAATTATTGATAATAATACCAATGGTCATCATCCATTTTATTTTTGCCTCAAGATTGGCTTCATCTAATCCATTCCAAGTAGATTGATAGGTACCTTTTTCATAAAAGTCTCAAAATTTAAAAAAATACTCTTAATTCTTATAGACTTAAAATACACTATTGGAGAAAATGCTGATTTTAAGTATAATGGCTAGAGACTAACCATTTTCTGGGGATGTTATAAAGAGTATTCTTGCAGGGATGTGGGACTACATAACCTCTGAGGTACCTTTCAAGTGTGAGATTCTGTGATTTTATTACTTGTGTTCAAAATCTGGTGAACTCTGGCAAGTCATTTAAACTCTTTGGGCTTCACTCTCCTTAAATGTAAAAAGTTGGAGCTGAACTCAAGAGATGATCTCTGAGATACCTTCCAACTCTAAATCCTATGATCCTATATTCTGACTATAAAGACTTTCATTTCATAGTGTTGCAAGCTTATATTGGGCAATTGGTAGTATATTGTAATCTGCTGAGAATAAAACAGTTGGAGAAATGCATCTTCTTTACACATGGAGCAGAAGAAACATTTCAGTTGCTTGGCATTTTCATTTTAATCTTAATCTTCAAAATCGCTTCAAGATACTTCTACATTAAAACAGGTCAAGCAATCATATGCAAGAATTACAACAGCAGCAGAAGGGAAGCTTGCTTAAGCAGCTGAATTGGGCCTGCAGAAATCCCTCCTAATTTTATGTTTCTCACAGATCTTGCCATGTTACTGTAATTTAGTTACAAAAGTCAAGACTTTGTGTGCTAAAACTAAGGGGATTAGAGAAAAAAGAGCTCTAGTTATTTAATGTAACGTGACCATGTGCCTGAATCTGGAATGATAGCATACTATAGTTATTTTCCTTTGTGCACAATAAGTACAATTATTTTGTAAAAAGACAAAAGCAGTATTCAGTTCACTTATTTTATATGTATTATGGTTTGAGATGTACATTTATAAAATGAATATTAAGTGATGAATGCCCCCAAATATTTGTGGTTTTGATATTATTTAAATGCAGTTGCTCTATAACTGCAAACTCATATAAGACAATGGATCCAGCAGAAAAGAGAATTCTGGAGGGGTAGACAAAGTGGACTCAGGTTCTGGGGAAGTGTAAGTGAAAATCCTAACTAGGAAGAACCAATAGGAAAAGAAGGGGAGAAAGTTTGCAAAATAAGAACAAAGCACAAATTCAATCAGAATTGCACTCATTTTAGGCTGGGGTCTTGGAAAAGACTATCTGTGTCACCTAGAGTGTAAGAAAGAACCAATATTCGTGGGTGTTAACTTGAGTGGGGGTCAACCATTTGAAGCTTATTTTGTGTAACCTAATTGAAGGACCTTACCTTTCTCAAGGACAAAAGCCTGAAAAGCTAGTTGCAGAGGGAAGGAAGTGGAACCAGGGAGATATTTTAAGTTGGCCAAAGTTAAGATTCTACAACTAAGACATTTACTTGTAATTTGCCTACTTATTTTATAATTTGTATCTTAGGATTCTTTATGCTATAGAAAACTAGTTCTTGCTTTCTAAATAGCTGGCTGAAGGTCATGTGATGACTCCAGAAGAGGATGAAGGAATAAGGTAACAGAATTAAATGTCAAGATCACAGCCCAAAGAAAAGAATCCTTCTTTTATCCCTTATTTTGCAGCAGATATGAGTGGCTCCTAATGAAGGGAGCCCTATTTTTGGAAGCACCCCTGGTATTTTCATCACTGATGTACTGCACTGTCAGAGCATAAGCTGTACTTCTCAACCTGGATCTGGCTTGTATAAAAGCCCTAGTGTGACTTATAACTGTAGTAAGGAAACAAAATCACAAGTAACAAATATTAAAGAAATATTTTAATTAAGTTACATTTGTAATTTTACATAATTATTTTTTAGTGTACATCTTTTTATTTCTTTTGGATGAGATTTCATTTTAAGGTATGAGCTATTTAGGCCAACACAGTATATCTTGACTCCAATAATACAGATGCAAATGAAGGATGACTTCAGAAATAGGAAGAAGCTAACAAACATTTTGGCATTAAATTAAACCTTAAAAGGGTAAGGAAAGGGGGCAGCTAGGTGGCGCAGTGGATAGAACACCAGCCCTGGAGTCAGGAGTACCTGAGTTCAAATTCGGCCTCAGACACTTAACACTTAACTAGTTGTGTGACCCTGGGCAAGTCACTTAACCCCAATTGCCTCACTAAAAAAAAAAAAAGAAAAGGAAAAAAAAAGGGTAAGGAAGGGATTAAGCATTTATTAACCACTAGTTACTTACTATGTGCTAAGTGCTTTACAAATATTATCTCATTTTACTCCTGAAGAAACTAAGACAGATAAGTGACTTGCCCAGGGTCACATAGCTAGTAAGGTCCATGACCAAATTTGAATTCAGGTCTTACAGCCTCCAGGCACCTAGAGCTCTATTCACTGAACCACCTAGCTGCCTCTAAAAACATATTCATTCATTGATGAATACAATGAAATTACCTAACTCACTAGTTCAACAATTGTTTGATAGTTGTTCCCCCAAAATATGTACTTCTACCTCTGCTTCCAAAAAGCTTACACTTATTTCATTCTTAGAAATAATATATATGTTTGTTAGAAATTTAATAAAATAATTTTTTAAAAAAAGAAAAGAAAAGCCATTAATTGTACCTGACATGGACCTTTGTAAGACACATTTTTTCCTCTTTGGTATAAAGTGCACAGGTTGTTGTGTTCTACATTGTCTGTGTCACAAACGGGATCCCGAATCTGGTCACAGTTGAGTTGTCGAGGCACACATTCATACTGGTTACACCCAAATTTATCAAAAGTGGTCAGGCAAACCTGAGGTTTTGGTATGCATCTAAAAAAAAATGAAAGTACCTCTATTACAGAGAACTATTCATTACATCTAATTTTGGAGACAGTTAATAATTATTGACACACTTAATCAAAATTTAGATTTATCTAAGAATCTGAAGTTTTATACTTTGATACTTAAAAAGATCCATGATTTCTCCAAATGTTATTAAACTCTCCTTCAATACAGTTCAAAGGCTTTCATATTGTACCTGATCAATCCTAACTTTCTATACCTTAGGGGATGTTTGTTCAACCCATCCTTACAAGATGGTTTCTGACTCCACCAGCTCATCTGAACTTTTCTCCAAAGTTACCAACAATCTCTTTTTTATTTTTTGTGGGGCAAAGGGGGTTAAGTGACTTGCCCAGGGTCACAAAACTAGTGTCAAGTGTCTGAGGCCAGATTTGAACTCAGGTCTTCCTGAATCCAGGGCCGGTGCTTCATCCACTGTGCCACCTAGCTGCCCCACCAACAATCTCTTAATTGCTATATCCAATGGCCTTTTCTCAGTCCTGGAGTCACTCACTCCTTCATAGTTACTTCCTCCTCCCTGGGTTTTCATGACCTGGATAGCTCTTGGTACTCCTCTTACCTGTCTGGCCACCCCTTGGTCTTTTTTATTGGATCATCAACCAAATGGCACCTCTTATTTGTGGGTGTAATTGCAAGGTTCTGTCCTTGACCCTCTACTATTTTTCTCTATACTCTCTCCTTTGGTGATATCAGTTTCACTGTGTTTAATCATCCTCTCCATACAGATGACACGCACCCCCAAATATACACTATCCGACTTTTCTTTTTCTCACGAGCATGACTAGTGGCACAGTACTAATTGCCTGCTAGGTACCTCTTCTTGTATATCCCTTGGGCATTTGAAACTTAGCATGACTAAAGTGGAACTCATCACAGTTCCTCTAAAATCATTTCTTCATCTTAACTTTCCTATTCCTCGTGAAGAGACCATATCCTTTCAGTTGTCCAGTCATGACATTAGAGTTAATATTGACTTTTCACTCTCTCTTACCTTGCATACAGGGGCAGTTAGGTGGTGCAGTGGATAGAGCACTGGCCCCAGAGAACCTGAGTTCCCATCTTAGACATTTACTAGCTATGTGACTCTGGGTAAGTCATTTAATCCCAATTGCTTCAAATATCCAGGGACATCTCCAGTTTTCATGATGAATATCTTGCCACTGGACCCAGATGGCTCTGGAGGAGAGGGTGAGGTTGATGACTTTGCACAACCCTCCCTCACTTAAATCCACTTCACTACAAGTCATGACACCACCTCCCAATGTCATGGTCCTCTTTGAGAATGAAAGACAAATAACAATAACCTTGCATATCCAATTGGTTTCTGAATCTTGTGATTTACCTCTACAACTTCTCTTACCTGTGTCCCCACCCCCCCCACCCGCCAACTCCCACTCCTATGTCAAGTCTCCATCATCTGGCCCATTGCAATAGCCTCCTAACTGTCTCCCTCTCCCCAGTCACTCTCCTCTCCATCTTCCTCACTGGCCTGACCATATTACCCCTTGCTCAAGAAGTTCCAGTGTTCCTCTATTACTACAAGCATAAAATAAGAACTTAGACAGTTCTTATTTAAAATTCTATATTGACTGGTGCCAGCCATCTTTCCAGAGAGATTTTGATATTACTGCCCTCAAGAATTCCACATTTCAGCCAAACTATCTTATTCTATCCATAGTATTTCATGTCCTGCTTCTGTGCAGGACATCTCTCAAGCCCCTTCTCTTCTCCACCACTGCCCCAGATGCAGGCAACACCCAATGCCTGGACTAACAGGCAATAGCCTTCTTGGGGTCTGCCTGCCTCAAGTCTCTCCTCACTTGAATCCATCTTCCACTCGGCCACCAAAGTGATTTTCCTAAAGCACAGGTCCTACCATACTACCCTCTCTACTCAATAAACTCCTGTGGCTCCCTATTACCTCCAGGATCAAACACAAAATGCTCTGTTTGGCATTCAAAGCACCTCATCACCTAGCCCCTGCCTACCTTTCCAGGTTTCTTATCCCTTACTCCCTGTCACACACTTTTTGATCTAGTGATACTGGCTTCCTGGCTGTTCCAGGAACAAGACATTTTATCTCTCGGCTCCAGGCATTTTCTCTGGCTGTTTCTCATTCCTGGAATGTTCTCCCTCCTCTACTACAACTACTGTCCCAACTAAAATCTCACCCTTTACAGGAAATCTTTTCTAACCCTTCTTAATTTTAGTGCCTTCGCTATTTTAATTATTTCCTATTTATACTGTACGTAGCTCACTTTGTACATGTTGGTTTACAGATTGTTTCCCCCATTAAATTTTGAGCTCCCTGAGGGAAGGGACCATCTTTTGTCTCTTTGTATCCCCAACCTTAGCGCAGTGCCTGGAACATAGCGGGTGCTTAATAAATGTTTACTGATTGACTGTGCCTTTGTATAGATTGTTCCCTTACACCTGGAATGTTTTCTCTCTTCATCTCCTTTTCTTGGAATTCCTAGCTCCCTTCAAGCTTGGGTCAAGTGCCAACTCCTACACAAGACCTTTCACTTGCACTCACTCCTTCACATATTTCCTATATATCTGTTATCTATTCATCTGTGTACATACTGTTTTCCAGGAGTAGAGTGCAAGCTCCTTGAAGGCAGAGACTATTTTCATTTTTGTCTTTGTGTTCCTCTGGCTTGGCACACAGATGGTATTTCTTAAATATTTGTCAAATGAATGAATTAATTACTTATTATGGCCAAAATAATTAATCACTTGATGGCCAGTGTTCTGCCAATAAACCTATACAATGTATAAAAATTTAAATTGAAAAAAAATTAAAGAACAGAGTCTCAATTTTAAATTTTAAGGAGAAATTACCTATGTTAATTTGGGCATAATTTACCTAAAACCACAAAATGCCTTCAGAACTGTAAAATTTTTGTGATATGATTTGGATTTGTAAATGATAGTAGTGTTAGTTATAGTTTAGCTCCAGATAATCTAAAGAATGATTTCAAAATTAGTACGAAAAAAGTAACACTTAGTACTGCTTATATTGATTAACAATAAGAAATGATTACCAGGAATTTAATATGAAAATTAGAACTTAAAGTCTAGATTAGAATTAGGGGAATCTGGTTCAGATTCTAAGGTATTATAAGTTTTCTAAATGGCTGGCTAATTCTCTCTCTCTTTTAACATGGGGGAAAAGCCTGACAACACCATGGAAAAGAACTTTCAGGAATGATATATAATTGCTTAAATTCCAAATTTGGGTAAGAAACCAATAGCATTATTGTGATTTAGGAGCTTCAGTGAAACAACTCAAATCGTAGCTGTCTCAAAGGAAATTAAAAGGCTCTAGAATGGTCAGATTGATTAAATGATTTTTGTCCCCCCCAAAAGAGAAAATCACTATTAAATCCTGCTTAAATTTTACTTTAAACCCAGACTGGAAGGTAGATTTCAAAGCGCTAAAGAACAAGTATGAGCATGCTTTTCCATAAACTTCTTTTTTTTTTTGGTGGGGCAATGAGGGCTAAGTGACTTGCCCAGGGTCACACAGCTAGTAAGTATCAAGTGTCTGAGGCCGGATTTGAACTCAGGTCCATCTGAATCCAGGGCCAGTGCTTTATCCACTGTGCCGCCTAGCTGCCCCTCCATAGACTTCTTAATTCTCTTCCCTAAAAATGAAGTCTCAGCACAATAAAGTTTTACTGTATTATGTCCTACTTGTTAAAAGCAATCATTTGAAAAATATAGTATGAAGTTTATAAAGCACCTTTGAGATTTTTGACAGGGATTAGGATGACATGGATCCTTAGAGACACATGATCCAAATTCAAATTGATGGTCCTGAAGTCCAACACATCGTGCAATGCATGCACTTGGATAAGTGCGTCCATTCTGTCCACACACTGGGACAAACTGATCTGCACAGTTACAGGGTAGACCTGAAAAGAATGAGATGACAATCATCACATTTACTTGTATATTTCCCACAAATGCTGTGGTTAGAAAATCCTGGAAAATGTTCTCCCCTTCAAAATTCCCCACATTTGTCCCTGCTCTAAAACAACTACCCAACCACATCTGAGGATGGATGAGCAGGCAACACTTGCTACTAGCTGGGACGGAGGAAATGGAGAGCTGGCGGGTGCTGCAACTAGCTTTCCAACGGCCTGCTTCATCCCCTTCATCCTCTCTTCCTAGCCTCCTTTTCCTGAGTTGGGGGCAGAGTGTTGTTGAATTCCCTAGTACGCTGACAATCCTTTGGGCAATATGAAGCTTCTTCGTTCTTCCTTTGGAGTGGAAGGTGTTTAAAACCTTAGATCTGAAACCTGACAGAGATAGGAGTAGACTTCAAGACACCAGAATATTATCAATAATAATTCCTTCCCAAGAAAGGAGCTTATATTATCCTGTTTGCTTTCTCTGGTCAAAATGATCTAGTTCTCTCTAAAACCCAGTACTCCCAAATTATAACTCTTGAAATGATTAGAATTTTTAGGCCTTGGGGGCAGCTAGGTGGCACAGTAGATAAAGCACCAGCCCTGGAGTCAGGAGTACCTGAGTTCAAATCCAGCCTCAGACACTTGACACTTACTAGCTGTGTGACCCTGGGCAAGTCACTTAACCCCTGTTGCCCCACAAACAAAACAAAAACAAACAAACAAACAAACAAAAAAGAATTTTAGGCCTTTATAGAGATTATTTAGTCCACCCTTCTTTTTATAGATGAGGAGACTGAGGCCATAAATGGTAATATAAAGCAGAGTAGAGATGCCGGGGCTTGGTCTGCCCACAGCTTAAGTGGCTAGTGAGCTGAGCAAAGTCAAGGAATGAGAAATGGTAAAATCAGAACCAAACACAGCATTCTGGAATCCTGGCCTCTCTCTGCTGCCACCTCCAGGGAAGAAAGAAATACTGCAAATGAGGTTTCCTACTTGTCTTTTTGGGCAGCTAGGCAGGCCTGGAGTCAGGAAGACTCATCTTCCTAAGTTGAAATTTGGCCACAGAAACTTACTAGCTGCGTGATCCTGGGCAAGTCACTTTGCCCTGCTTGCCTCAGTTTCCTTATCTGTAAAATGAGCTGGAGAGGGAAATGGCAAACCACCTTCATATCTTTGTCAAGAAAAACCCAAATGGGGCTATGAAGAATCAGACATGAATGAAAAAACAACTGAATTAAAACTTGTCTTTTTCCATGCCCTGGCACTGCCTCCTCTCCAGGCCAAAATCAGTTAGGTGGGAGGAGAGAGGAGCTACTAAGGTATAGCCATCAGGGCAGCTCCTTTGTCTTCTTTCAACCTGGAAATACAGAAGTGGGAGAAGTGGGTGCTTAAAGAGACTAAGGCCTTAATCTCAACTAGAGACAGAAATAACCTGCCATGTTTGCTAAGATGATAGAGTACATGGAGGAAAAAAGGGGACCTGAGTGAGTTCTCTGGACACAGGTGCACAGGGAGGCAGCAAGGTGTGGTCGGAAAGATGCCTGCTTAGGTCAGAGAACTTCAGTTCAAATCCTGTGTCTGCTGATTATATGCAAGTCACCTCACCTCTGAGGTTATCTTATCCATAAAGTGAGAGGACTGAACGAGGTGACCTTCAAGGTCAGCTTTCTAAGTTCAAGTCTCTGACAGCTATGTTAACAGGAATAGACTTGACTATTTTTGCAAAGTCTGGGCATTAGAAGTCAAACATGACACACTTAGGTTGTTGAGGAACGGTGAAAAAATTTCCTGGTTTAGTAAATTCTGGGTAATGTTTTCCAAAGGTTGAAAAAAATTTCAAAAACAAGGGCTCTTTGTTACATGTCTCCAAAGGGGCCTGATTAATGATTAGTTCTTTAGTGATCATACATTAGTAGACATTCAACTACGCAATATGGTACAACCTAACTAAAATTAGTCCAATCATTTAAGTACTTCCACCATGTCTCCTTCTGGAAATTTAGAGCTAAAAGAAGCCTGAGAAATCTTCCTGGTGCAACTTCCTCACTTTATAAATGAAAAAATTGATGCCCAGCTAAGTGGCTTAGGTTCTGTTTCTTTCCCTATTATTTAATGGTCCTTAAATTTGTGAGTCACATGTCTTTTAATTCTATCTGATATTTGAGAATTATTGACATCCCAGTTACCTTGGTACCAAAATTTCAGGAATAACTCCCACAAGGGGGGAAAAAACCCAGGTCCAAGATTTCTGAAGGACCAGCTTGTTTCTTATGATTTGAAATTATTACCTGTAAATGTGTGGCGATCATCCTCTGAGCTGTGTTCATTTAGGCACAGGCGAGTAGAGCATATCAAGTTGCCAGCAAAACAGGAACAGACATTGCAGTCTATGTTAAAAGATGTTCCGTGGCCTTACAGAAAAGAATGAGAATGTTTGTGAATACTGGACACCCAGGAACATGTTGTGTGTTTAAGAATGACAGTAGTGTGTCTTATGACGTAGAATTAAGAGGGAAGTTCTTGAAACATTTTTAATTGTTGATACTAAGTTAAATCTGTTCTATTCTGCATGCCCATAGTGCCTCAACACCCAAAAACTTAATGTTTAAAATTCATTTTTCCTTCTACCTTCTACAACACATGACATCATGACATTTTATTTGGGAGGATGGCAAAATGTGAAATAGTCGGTTTGCAGAATGGCTACAATCTCTTCTAGGGCACTGCTGGATACAGAATCCACTCAGCACCACATCTATTAAAAAAGTTTTTCATATGACTTATTTTTAATCTAGCCTAAGTCTTTGTAATTATGAAACACATATAACACTCACTTTTTCTTTTCCCTCCAACAATACAAGACTTCTGCAGGTCTACACAATGCATTTCCATACAGTTTTCTAACAGTCCACTTTGTCCACAAGTACAAATTTTATAACAACCAACTTCTCCTGAAGATGATGGTACCTGGATAAGTGTTCCTTGCCGGACAATGAAATCTGAAGCTTCTCCTAATTTGCAACCTATGCAAAGAAAAATTAACTTAGCAAAATAAAAAGAAGCTGTTGTCCTGTGATTTATAAAACATTGTCAAAACATATCTTTTATGTTTATCTTTTTATATATGGTTTATAAGGAATAAAAACAACTTTCATAAGACCAGGACATTTGCCTTAACATCCTTAGCCAAAAATGTCTCTTCTAGCCCTCTCAAATTAATTTAATTTTAATACATTTTATTGATTGACTTTATATTTACATTACAGTTATTTCTGGAGGAAAAATCTGTTCTACACACCACTCCCCTCACCCTGCACTGAGCTCTTTTGTGACAAAGAATACCCATTAAGCAAAAATGCCAGATACAAAGACTATCTATTTAGCATTTTTATAACAGTCCTTCATGCTTCCCTGACATGAGCAAGAGTTGTTTCACTATCTTTGATGACTTTTAAATTACTCACAATTCGACTTTGAGTGATCTTTTCCTGTATACCAATAGCATCATTATCTGTGTGGTTCTTTGGGTTCTGCTTAGGACCACAGGGTCATAGATTTATAGCTGAAGGGACCTTAGAGGTCAACTCTAGTCCAATGTCCTCATTCTGCATAAGAGGAAGCTGAGCTTATTTTGCTCTCTATCAATTCATGCAAGTCTTTCTCTATATCTATAAAATCTCCGTATTTGCTATTTCACACTGTACAATGGTATTCTATTACACTCATATGCTACTGGGTTTTTTTGAAACATTCTTCAACTGACAGTCATCTATTTTGTTTCTAGTTATTAGCTTCACAAAGAATGATTCTGTATTCATGGCAGCATTGGCATATATTAGAGTTTTGGGTATGCAATAGAGATTTGTTTCAGTCTCTGACTTCCTTGGGGTATAAGGCTGAGAGTAGAATCATTGAAGCCCCCTTAAATTAAACCGTATATAGTAGTAAGTAATGGCTGAGAGCCATTCAAAGATTACTGTAGCTTAGTGCTAACCCTGTGCAAATGTACACATTCTCTACATTCTGGGGGAAGATTAAAAGATTTAATTAAAAGTATTATAGACAGTTTTCACTTTATATAAGTGGACTGTTCCACAGACCTCTATGTAAAGTGATTTTTATGCAATATGAATTTGCCTGAAGGGGGCCACTTGCTTGTGAAGGGAGGGGGCCAGTATACAGTTCAAGGACATATGGAAGCCATGGACAGAGAAGTGAGAGTAGGAGGAACACACAGGGGCCAGAATCAGAACCAAGAGGAAGAGCACATGGGGTGAAGGGGCGGGGAGCGGGGGGGAGAACGACTGGGGGCTGGACATGGACACAGACAGGAGAAGATGGGCAACATGCTGGTGCCAAGGACAAACACAGTACCCAAGTGTAGATGGATGGGACACAGACACACAGAGTTGGACAATTGGGCAGGAGGGCAGAGCAGCACAAAAGTCTCTTCTCTCAGTGCTGGAGGTCACAAGCTAAACCCCTGATATGGTGAAGGTGGCAGTCTCCACACATCCATTCTGCTTTCACTTGGAGGGGGTTTCTTTTAGGTTATTTTTTGGTAGGGGGGGGGTGGGAGGTTGCAGAGTACCAAACTGAGGGGCAGAAGCTGAGAGAAAGAACACAGTACTGTACAGTAAAGTTAACAAGGGTGTTTTTTTGGAATGAGGATTTTTTTTAGACTTCTTTATGTAAAGTTGAATTTGCAATGGAAATTTACATAAAGCAAGAACTATTTGTATAAACTTCAAGTATTTGAAAAATAAGCATGTAAAAATATTTAAGAATGGAACTTGGAATTCTTTAATGAGTGCAAATATTTGGGTGGGATTAAGAATAATGAAAATTTCCTGTGTCTAAACATGTATATGTATGTATATTTATTTGTGTGTATGTGTGTGTGTATGCACTTTCCTATCCCAAAGTGGCTTTCTTGGGGCAGCGAGGTGGTACAGTAGATAAAGCACTGGCCCTGGATTCAGGAGGACCTGAGTTCAAATCCGACCTCAGATACTTGACGCTTACTAGCTGTGTGACCCTGGGCGAGTCACTTAGCCCTCATTGCCCCACAAAAACCAAAAAACAAAAGTGGCTTGATTTCTTGGTTTTCAAAAAATAAACTTTTCAATTAAGTTAAATGGATGAATCAAAGAATTCTGAAAATAGATTCACTCCTAAAAGGTCTGTGTTTCTCTGAATATAATTTTTAAAATTTGGTCTCAATGTACAAAATAAAAATGTCTGCTAATTCATGATCTTAAATAGTTCTATCATGATTCCATGGTTTATCAACCATACAAATTAATCACAGGATTATAGCTTTGAAGTCAGAAGGAACTTTAGAAACCATTTAGTCCAACACTTTAATTTTACAGATAAGGAAACTGAGACCCAGCAAGATTAAGTGACTTCCCTAGGTCACACAGGTAAGTCACACAGTAAGTGACACAGGGGGTATATGAACCCAATTCTCTGACTCCAAATCCACTGACCTTTCTATTGCACCAGATCCTCCAAAGGATTTCAAGCTAGAAGGTTCATCTGAAATAAATATAGTCACCTCACCACTTTACATATGAGGAAATGGCGATTTATTCAAGGTTACCCAAGGATAAACACAGATGGGATTTGAACCAGGGTCCTCTGATTCTAGTCGTGTGCTCTTTACGCTAAACCACATGGTAGCCTCAGAATTATCCTTTGAGACATAATAAAAAATGGACTTCATTGCTGGCTTAATGATTCTTCTTCTGGAGATTATTCTTCATTTATTTTGTAGATGGTTATACTAACATAGCAAAGAAAAAAGGTATGTGGAAAGAATTTTTTTTAAAGAAAGAAAATAGATAAAATGAGAAAAATAGTGCAATAAACAAATAGTTTTAAAGCAGGCAAAGAAGTACTGGCTGGAAAAAATTCTACTGAGCAAACTTTTTAGGTTTTATATTACTACTTCATTCAATACTGATTTTATGGATACAATAAGTAGATTATATTGATGAAACTGTCACTTAAGATTTTAAAATTTAAAATAAAAAGAACTTCAGAGAAAGAAAAAGGAAGAAATATTGAGAGTATAAGGAGAGGGAAAGTAAGTTTCAAGGAAAGTGTAGAAAATTAGCATGAAGGTCTTTTGGGAGGAAGTCCTATCATCTGTGATTTAGTTTTTAAAAATGTATAAATTTAGTTTATAATTTATATAATTATTTATAAAATATTTATATTTAAAAATAAAATAATTATATTTATTTATATATTTAGTTTATAAAATCTTAAGAACAAATGAACCCATACTACTTACCTTGAACACAAACATAAGGAAGACATGGATCACCAGACTGACATCCTTTTCTATTCACTTCACATAATTCATTAGCAGAACAAGGGTTTGGGTTACAGGGATGAGTTACATCTTCCACAATGCTGTCTAAGGAACTTGGCCCTGAAAAGTCAATAGTCAATAGGTTAAATGACTTAGAAGAATAATGGAGGCCTATGAATTCTGAATACTCTTTTAAATTAAAAAATAAGGTAATGAATATAAATAGAGAGCTTGGCTGGACTTTTGGCTAACCAATCTGAAGTTTTGGTTCATTAGTGAATTTGGTTTAAAAAGGGCTAATGTCCAAGAAGGAAGTCATTTTACCATGGGCCATACTCATTATGGTAAGTTAGATGATATACCTAGTTTATACAGTAAATGCGAATGTGTCTTGCATCCTCCTTGTGCCTATAATTTTAAACCTTAAAAGTATTTTATTATTTCCAGTTACATATAAAGACAGTTTTCAACATTTGTCTTTATAAGATTTTGAGTTCCAAAGTTTTTTCCCTCCCTCCCTTCCCTCCTCCCCACTCCCCAAGACAGAAAACAATCTGATTAATATAGGTTATATATGTGCCTATAATTTAAAAACCTAACTCAAATGCTACCTTCCTTGGGAAGCCGATCCCTTCATAGTGGTCTCCTCCTTTCCTTCTCAGACATCAAAAAGAACTTTGTTTTT
Organism: Dromiciops gliroides; assembly: GCF_019393635.1. Lineage (NCBI taxonomy): Eukaryota > Metazoa > Chordata > Mammalia > Microbiotheria > Microbiotheriidae > Dromiciops > Dromiciops gliroides. The sequence goes on from NC_057861.1 coordinate 489,318,868, forward strand.
GTACCTCTCTAGGGTGCTTATTTTAGGTTTCTGTGTATCATATGTTAACTGTAGGTATTTAATAAATGTTTGCTGAATTGTACTCAAGATGTTAAAGGAGCAATTAGGCTGTATCTCTGCTAAAATATAGGATGTGCAGGACATTCATGTGAAATCCAAGTAACTTACAATTTCCTAAATGTTTTTTCCTTTTTGCAGTATTTAGCCTCTAAATGGGCAGGTAATCAATTTAACAGTCTGCATGTATCTGGATATTGCCTACCTGGTTTTATACTTGATTTTTCTTTTATGATCATCTCTCTAAAACATAAGGCACTACAAAATAGGTGATCAAAGATGCAAACTTTGTGCTACCTTCTCTAGACATCACTGAGACATCCTCTCATAGAGGGGAGCCAACAGCAGCTGGCTTTCTTTCCGTGTGCCCACAACAAGCCAAGTGCTTTCATTTAATCCTTTCACTAATTCCATTTGTCTTGTTATGCTGAATCATGCTGACTCAGATCCCAGCTCCATAATCATTTCAACAGACATTTATTAAACATCTACCATGTGCAAAATTATTTAATTAAAAATTTAATAGAATTTTAAATCCATATGTTTGTGTTCACTGATGGCAATTTTTTAAAAGTTCAGGGAGAGAAAAAACAACCACCACTTTCATTTGTCTTTTTGATTCCTATTTACCTTGTTCACTTTTAGTCAAAGTAAAACTGCAACAGGGTTTAGAGAGGCAGTGTGAGAGAGCCAGTCTTAGAGTCAGAAAAACCTGGGTTCAAATTCTGCCTCTGTCCCAGACTGGGCTTCAGAAGAAGTTGTTTCCAGTTAAGGCACTTGACCATTGCTCTAAAACGGTAAATTTCAGAATAGGTTTAGTTCTTCATTGGTAAAGAGCTTTTTCAATTAATCACAAGACTGGCTCCTATATGGTGCTAGGCACCAGGAATACTAAGTCAAAATGAGCATCATCTGCATCAAGGAGCTCATATTCCACTAGGGATATACTGAAGATACAGAGAAATAAAAGGCAATTTAAGGAACGCACACTAATAAGAAGGTGGTCAAAGCTGAAGGAAGGTAAGGATTCTAAGAAGCAGAAATGAGGGGGTGGTACACTCTGGGCACAAGGGTACTTTGTGAAAATTCAGAGAGGCAGGAGAAGGCAGATGGGGTTCATGATGGAGAACATGTGAAATAAGGTGGAACCACACCGTGGTTCTGGTGTTTGTATCTTATCGTAGAGGAAATGGATTCTGAGCAAGAGAACAGCACAGTCATGTGGCCAGGGTGTCAGGAGTAGGCATGAACCCAAGCCTTCCCGGGTCTGAGACAGGGAAGACAGGTCAAGCTGCTCCTAGGCCCCACAGATGTATGGGTGAGTGTTAATTGAGACAGCCAAGTAATTAGCCCTCCTCCTCCCCACTTAAAGTAACCAACAAAACACTGTGATTCTGGTATCTTTAAGAGTCTAGTATCTTTATTGAACCATTTAGTCAAAGGCATTAAACTAATGTACACCTAGCCCCAAGAGGGGGACTCCAAAGCACTCTCCTCTTAAGGCTTAGCCAGAACTGCTGTCAGAATCTGGACTGATGCTGGTTTCACAGGGTGCTCATTAGTTTAATGCTTTTGAATGATTCAATAAAAACACTCTCAACTATTAAAGATACCAGAGGCAGAGTGTTTTGTTGATTAAGTGGGGTGGGATGACTGACTCAAATAAATCAAAACTTCCATATATGAAAAATACACACATATGTAGCTTATCTAATGATTGTCTCCGCCTCTGTCCTAATTTCAACCTAGTAATTTTCCAGATAAATTATAATTTATACAAGTATAGGTTCCTTAATTACAATCCACTCAATAGTATTTCGAAATTGATATGTAATAAATTCATTCTTCAGAACAGTATTCCTCATAGAATTTAGGATTTCAAAGGAATATCACCCCCCCATATTCAGTATATTCTCATTTTGAAAAATCAAAGACTTTTCACAGTAGTTACTGCTGCTGCCAGCTCTAGTTACATTTAAAAATAATGTTATTACAGATATAGAGTACAGTACATCACAGATCAAAGGGTTGAGGGTCCTGCGTAGTCAGCAGGGGGTTGGTGAATACCATATGTGGAAATTTAAGATTTTAGTTGCTAGGATCATTCCAATTTTAGGGGCTTCAGAAGTTGTTTCCAGTTAAAAACATTTTATTAATACTGAAAATTGTTGACTTTTTGAAGGAAATTTAGTTTTGACCTACTTCCCAAAGTTTTGGTTCTTGCGATGCACATTCAACCAAAAGGCAGGACTATAGAGATTTTCAACAGATCATTTCATACAGATAGTTCTTTCTTTAAGTAAACAGACCTCTATGTAAAGCAATTTTACATAATGCAAATTTGCCTGCAGCTGTGGCTAAAGGAGGAAGGAAAGGAGGAAGGGGACTGCCTGCCTATGGAGGCACATAGTTCAAGGACATGCTGGGGCTGGGGACAGAGCAAGAGGAGGAGCACATGGGGGCCAGGGCCAGCCACATGGGGACCTGGCTGGAACTGAGAGGAAGTAAAGGAGGGGTGTGGTACTGAGCACAGATGGACTGAAGACAGAGAGACACATGGGGCAGACATGCAGGCAGGTAGGCAGAATAGGGCAAACAAAGGAGTTTCAGCAAGCAGAAATGAACAGAATCTGTCCTGGTCATGGAGAGATGGTATGCATGAATGACAAAGCTGAGAATGAGCAGTCCAAGATAGGTCGATAAGCAACTAGTCCAGTTTCTCTGTAATGTCAAATGTATAAAGGAGAAGAGTATGAAGGAAGACTTATTTATCTGAAAATCTGGATTTTCAGATATTGAGGTTGCTTAAACTTTGGTGCACCTGCATTGCTTGTATTTTATTAATTATTTTCACTTTTTTTCTTGATTTGATTTTTCTTTCAGGGCAATGAGGGTTAAGTGACTTGTCCAGGGTCATACAGCTACTAAGTGTAAAGTGTTTGAGGCCACATTTGAACTCAGGTCCTCCTGAATCCAAGGCTGGTGCTTTGTCCACTGCACCACCCAGCTGCCCCTCTTGATTTGATTTTTTAAAGTTTTCATTTTCAAAAAGTATAATTGAATTATATTAGAGATCCAAAATATTTTTATTAGTATAACAAATCTCTAATTTAATAATGAAAGCTATTGAGACAATACGAGTCACTAATAGAAATCTATTTAATGGCCAAGATCCCTTGCCTAGTTAAGATATAAATTCTAGTAGGCAAATGTTACTTATCTTTATCAGATTCAGACCAAGAATTCTAATACTAAGAGAGAAATAGGAATAATAAAAGGTCATTTCTTTCTGATTACATTTGTAGGAATGGCATGTCAAAAATACTTTTCTAGATTAAAAACGCCAATTAGAATTTATAATCAGTGTACATATATAACCTAGATCAGATTGGTTTGGGGACGGAAAGGAGGGAGGGAGAAAAATTTGGAACTCAAAATCTGATAAAAACATGTTGAAAACTAAATTCTTTTAAGATAAAAAACAAAAAAAGAATTTATAATCAGTTTTTTAACAAATTTTTTGTGTCACATAAAAGAAGCTTATTTGAACTCTCATACAGAAATGTTACTTACTAAGATATGTATCTAGAGGTATACAGTTCTCCAAGTCATCTGTAGGAGACAGGAGCTCACAAATGCTTTCAGCTGTGTGGTCTTCAGGAAACTTATTTTGATCTCCACATTTCTTGAGAATCTCTATACAATCAGATCTGAAGAGAAGAACATCGTGTACAAAATCACAAAATCACAGTGTTCACATCAACCCCAGGACTTCTTTGGGTGCAGCTCCATGTGGGTGAATGCCTAAAGGGATCGCCTGCCTACACTATCCAACACATATCACTGTCAAACTACATCATTATGATCCATAGTTTGGAGAAGTTTATTATGAAGAGAGTACCCCTGCGGCAACTCACAAAAATCATTTATTAAGGCCTAGAAGAGCTACAATCTATGTCAGGGAAGGAATTTCCATCGTGATGAAATCCTAGATCCTCAAAGTGCTTTAGCAGAAGGTAAATTCTCACTATAGTAGTTATTGTTTAAATAATGAACATTCTGATTCTGCACTGTCATGGTAAGATTACTTTAAAAGTGTAATAATTGGAATGATGCCACCTACTGGAGACTTACTATAGGAAAGCTCCACCATGAGAAGGCCTCAGAGGGCAAGGCCATGCGGCTTTTCTTTGGCGTCAGGAAGTGACGTTTGCTGGTGGGAGGAAGAAGAAAGAGCCTGGCGCTCTGACTGGGGTTTTTTCCTGGGGACTCTGGCGGAGAGTGGACGAGAAATGCGCTCTCCCTTTAATAGATAGATGAATGTAGGCCTTTCTCTCTCTCTTTACCAAATTCTTATTCTTCTTAATAAATGCTTAAAAGTCTAACTCTTGCTAAAGCTTATAAATTATTAGCAAACACTCATTAGATATTTTAGACAGACTAGCTAGAATTTTAGCCTTTAACAAAAGACTTACTTGCAAATAATACTTCCCCTGGATTTACTGTGACAAGGTTTAATCTGCAGGGAGCAAGCAATTGCTTTCCACATTTCAGGCTGACATTTTTTAATGTCCAGAACAGGTATGTTTATAAATGGCATTTTTATGCTTCCTTTTTCCCATAGCTTCATATCATTCATGGCCCCTTGGTCTGACTGTGCATTACAGCTCCTGAAAAGCTCCGTTGGCCTGAAAAGAAAGTCATGTGTGGTGACAATGGTGTTCCTTCCACTCAAAGACCATGGCAAATTACAGCAATACCAGTGCAAGTACACAATGCAACGCTGAAAAAATGAATTTAAGTCCATGGAAAAACATATGAAACCCCCACAAGAAAAGGCAAACAAAATTATATGAGACTTTAGGTGAACAAAATAGAGTGTTGAGATATAACTGTACTTTCCTTTCCTTGGTTGACATGACACAATTTTTCTTTTTTCTTTCTTTCCTTCTTTTTTTTTTGGGGGGGGGGGAGGCAATGAGAGTTAAGTGACTTGCCCAGGGTCACACAACTAGTTAAGTGTCAAGGGTCTGAGGTTGGATTTGAACTCAAGTCCTCCTGAATCCAGGGCCCGTGCTTTATCCATTGTGCCACCTAGCTGCCCTCTTATCTTCCTATTTTTAAGCTAGATTTTTATTTCCTAATATTTTAACACCAACTGTAAAAACATCATAATACACTTACTCAAAGTAATTTCAAGATCACAATATGTATCATCCTGAAGTGAAAAAGCTCTGAAAAATGTACTGATTCGCTGATTGAGAAAATACATGACAAAAACGTTCCTATAAATTCAGTATAATTTAAAAATGAATTTAAAATCTTAGTCACAATTATATACAAATGAAAATATTCATGTGAGACAATATTTATTCTGTCTAAAAAGGAATAGCTGATTTACAGATTTACATAGGAATTCAGAGACCCTGTACAATAATTCCCTGGTTTGTTTACAGGTTGGAACAAATGGCTATATCATTACATTTAAATTCTCAGTGTACTTTAGTATACTTTAAAGAACTTTAATAGCCTGATGATGCATTTTCCGTGTTTTAAAAATCTGACTATTATATTTTCTAATTGAAAGCTGATTTACCATTTTGATTTACCGTTTTAGTCTTAGGAGGAAATCAAAAGGAGTATTTTCTTATAACCAAATAAGAATTTAGTCTGGTTAGGGATTTGGTTTTTTTACTAATTCTATACCAACAAAAAAAAAACTTACAATAAAAGTTTATTTTCATTTAAAACATGAGAAATACTTTAAAAACCATATATTCTTCTTTCCTACCTGTTGTTAAAATTAGTGCAGTAAGAAAGGTTTCTACAGCCCAACTGACATGGCTCTCGAACATCTGCTAAACAGGTCAGCATGGAAACTTCTACTGGATTATATTCACAAAATCGATCAAACTCTTGCCAACTCTGTGTATTGCCCCAGCTCATGCTATAAAGCTTAGTGCACAGCTCCCTGAAACATATTTGCATTTGGCTAATTAGAAGAGTTAGATAAACATTTAAAATACAATGTATGATAATAGTTTCATAAAGACCATTTCAAAAAGGCTCTGTGTGTGTATATATGTATATATATACACACAAATATAGACAACATATACATACATAAATATATATGTGAAAATGTATATATATATGAATGTAGAAATAGACACGAGGGGACATGATGTTATGGGTAGAGAGCTAGCTGGTTTTGGAGTCAAGAAGAGCTAGACTCCAATCCTGCCTCTGATACATATTGGCTATGTGATCCTGGGTGAATCACTTATTGTCCCAAGTTCTCAGTGTCCCAAGTAGTTCTAAGAACCTAAGTTGCAGAAAAGTTGCCAATTTGAATTAGTCATCGGATGTTGCTCCCTGGAGCTTTCTACACTAATGAAATCAACAGATACAAATAAATACCTAACTTATCTAAAACCAAAACCCTAGGATGAAGCCTTTATGAAATATAAAGGAAGAAAATACTGTCAGAATAATAATTTTAATTATAGCTAAGGAAAGCTACAGCTTGGCTCTCAGGTTTCTTTCCAGAATGGTTGTCCAGCCATGAATAAGCCTGATTAACAAACTTGGTGATCAAGAAATGGGATTCCTATAAATCCTCAGGGCCTTTACTCTCATGTGCAGGTCATGACACAACAGCATCCTAGGTGACACAAAGCCCTTTGGGAAACTGTGAGCTGACTGACCTATCAGCTTCTTGTTCCAGGTATTACATTAATTCTGTTTGACCTGGGTTAGGAGGTGGGGGAGGGGAGTGCACCACCAATTCAGTAGGAGAAGACCAAGAGAACCTCAGTTTAAGCCCTGCTGGCTGTGTGACCCTGGGCCCATCATATCACCTCTCAGTGGTCTAAGCTTCAGTGAATGGGCTGACCTGCACTGGCGTAGGAAGTTTCCTCATTGGAGACTTCCCCATATCAAAGTCAATACAGGTTTAGTTCCTATTCCAATTCAAGCCAAACAATCTAAAAGAAGAGAGGGAGCATTTTCTTCAAATCTCTGGCTTCAGTATATATTCTCATGTTTCACAGTGAGAAAAGAAGCAATCTGGATGATTACTGAGCACATCAGCTTTTATCATCTTTTGCATCCAAAAGACTGTTTATAAATTTAAAGACAACTGTGTGCTAAGTTCTTTGTCTAATAATAGAATTTGCCTTTTAGTAACATGCAGTGTTATTTAAATTTAAGAGGTTCTCCAAAAGAATCAAGATATGAAATGTACTTGCATCTCACTACAGAAGTGACTTTGCCCTCAAAGACATATAACTATTAAGGATCCCAAGGTGGCTTACATGTACAATGTAAACTTTTGTACAATGAAAACAACTTTGCATTTTAACAAATGCTCAATGACTAACAAACAACAAAGTCTAGGAAGTATCTAGAATGAAATTAAAATTGTACTGTACAATGGATACTACTGGATTCAAAATTAAATGGAAGGAGAGGAAGAGGCTGAATTGCCTTCAAGGAAATGATAAAACTCCTTAAATGACTCCAAACTTTTCCCAGAAACAAAGGGCCCTTATTTTAATATGCTATATAGCCATGATATATAGAAACACAAGTCTCTGATGAATTGAAAATGACTATCATACGAAGGGCAACAGAGATTGCACATGGTGGGCATAAGCAGAAACAATGTATCACAAATAATGGATTTCAAATATGAACAGGAGTAAAGTATGTCACCAGCAAAATATGTGATCTAAAAATAAGGTGAACTGGTTATGAAGACAGGGTTAAGAGGCAGACTATGAATGCTCTACTGGTCCTCTTATGACTTCAGGAGGTGAGGAAGACCTTATACACATTACATAGCAAATTTATGTGAGGACTTAGAACAGTCTCACATGATCATGAAAATAGATGATATCATAGATTGATTTCAGTATATGAAAATTGTAATCATGTTCTCATGGGGAAAGGCTATGATCCTTTAAAAATATTTTTTCTACTTTCAGAATCTACTTATGGAACCTAAGGCAAAGCAATTCCTGTTTTTAGTCTCTGATAATGAAGTTAAGGATTGGAGAGAGAATGCAAAAGCTGAATATCCTAATGGCATCATACATCATGAAGGAAAAATGGAAGAAGTGACTGACACTCATAGAACCCTGGGAGGTTGTCTGGTCTATCTCCTGCGTCTAAACTATTATTAACTTTTTGCTGTAAAGGGAGATTGTATAATGATATCTTTGTTGCAGTCATTCACAAACATAACAGTAATATATTCAAGGTCATACTTCTAAAATTCATTGAAGAAAACATTATTCAGGTACGAGACCACTAAATATTCTGCTTTTTTCCAGTCTTTGCCCCAAAGTCTTTATGATATTATAACTGCAGGACCATAGATATTTCTTTAAAGCTTTTGCTATTTAAAGCCATTTATTATTGTGTTTCTGTCCAGTAGCTTTAATAAAGAAAAAGAGATACTGACCTACACGTGGAAGTATTTGCTTTAGAACAGCAATGTAATTTGGCTCCATCAAGACCTGTTGAAGGAGGTGGATATACAGTGACACCGGGGTGAACAGACCTTGAGCTTTCAAGAAAACATTGCCAGAGTGGATCCTGTGGCAGAGGCATTGTTTTACAACCTTCTATGAGTCCATCAACTATTTCAAGTTCTGTCTTCATTGACATAAGAATTCTCTTGCAAGCATTTTGGCAGGCATAGTCTTCAGCTCTGTCACAGCAATATAAACCTAAATTGATGGAATAGAAAGGCTCAATTAGTTCTTTTTTTTTTTTTTTTTAGTGAGGCAATTGGGGTTAAGTGACTTGCCCAGGGTCACACAGCTAGTAAGTGTTAGGTGTCTGAGGCCGGATTTGAACTCAGGTACTCCTGAATTCAGGGCCGGTGCTTTATCCACTGTGCCACCTAGCTGCCCCTCAATTAGTTCTTTGACCACAGATTAGACTAGGCATCAGGGAAGAAACCGCTCCTGCCCTAAAGAAGATTACAATCTAATATGGATAAGCTACAAATAGTTTATGTTAGACTGCAAATGAATAAAAATTTAGAGTGTTGAGTTTAGACTAGAGATAATTATCACCTGGAGAGAAGAAATCAGGGAAGACTTTCTAGAAGAGTTGTCGCATGAACTGCTCTTTGAAGACTATAGGTAGAGATTCTAAGTAGTAGAGATAAGGAGAAGGGCATTTCAGGTATAAGCCTTGCAAAAAAGCTCAGCACTTGTCCAGAGTAGTCTAGTCTGGCTAAAGTGTAAGGTAAGGGAGAGAAGTAAGAGATAGTCCTGGAAAAGGAAATCAGACCACACTGTGCTGGGCCGTCCAATGTCAAGCTAAGCTGTCCAGGAATTTATTTTTTTTAATTTTTAAAAATATATTATTTTCCAGTTACATAAAGGATAGTTTTCAACATTTGTTTTCATAGGATTTTTAGTTCCAAATTTTTCTCCCACCCTTCTTTCCCTCCCTCCCCCTCAAGACAGAAAGCAATCTAATATAGGTTATATATGTGCAATCACATAAACATATTTCTGCATTAGTCATATGTGAAAGAAGAGTCAGAGCACAAGGGAAAAACCTCAAAAAAAGAAGGGAAAAAACCCCAGCCCAAAGTAGTTCAATCTGCATTCATAAACCACAGTTCTTTTTTGTGGATGTTGAGAACATTTTCTATCATGAAGTTCTTTGAAATTGTTGGACCACTACATTGCTAAAAAGAGTCAAGTCTATCATCATTGTTCATTACACAATGTTGCTGTTACTGTGTACAATGTTCTCCTGGTTCTGCTCCTCTCAGTCAGCATCAGTTCATATAAGTCCTTCCAGGTTTCTCTGAACTCCTCCTGCTCATTATTATTTTTCTCATTGATTTTTTAAAACTTTGTGCTCTACAGAATTTATTTTTAAGGAAAGGGTGAGCCACTGAAAATTTCTAGGCAGGAGGGGAGGTGACATTCTAAGAGATATACATTAGGCAAACTACAATAAAAGAAGTGTACAGAATAGTCTGAAAATCAGCAATCGGATGAGTTTTCATTTCTAATTTCTTTCCTAGGAAATGTCAGACTTACAAAAAATTTTTGAAAATCATTAAGCCTACCAACATTGTATTTAGTTCTTTAAATCTGCTTTGATCCCAGTCCCGTTAATTAAGGTCAACCCTAGGCCCCACCCATTCTCATCTACTTCTGTCTTCTATATCCTTAAGCTAGAATATGCTTGAAATAAAAATACTGAGAATTCCTCCACAGATTCCCAGGAAAACTTTTTTAAAAGTTACAGAAATTCTGAAGATATTTCATTATTTTTCATATCTACTGCCTGGTTTTCATCTGACCATTTGATTCAGAACCTGGACATGTGGGCTAGTGTTTATTTTTATGATTATAGCTCCTAATTTACCAATTTGGGGGTCTGGTATGTACTTTCTTTTGTTTCTGTCTGTGATGACTTCACTGTCTAAATATTTCTGTTAGAGAGTGGGCAAGAAAAGAAGTAAAACTTGGTACTGTGTTGCTGCTTACTGCCATCCCTTATAAAAAATCATATAGGAAAGATTAAACTAATGGGTAAACTGTCAGGCATTCTGACAAGAGATGAGGTGGCATGGTATAGGAAAGACAGATCATAAGATTTAAGACTGGAGGGATATTAGGTATCATTCATCTAACTGTTTACAGTATAAGAAAATAAGAATGAGAGAAGTGAAGGGACTTACTTAGAGTAACACAGAAAGTGGAAGAGCTGACTTGGGGACCAGAGTTTCCAGAACATTCCCATTACCCTTCTGCAATTTGATCAATAGCAAGTCCCTTAATCTTGCTGGACCTCAGTTTTCCCACGTGTAAAATGGGAAAAATAATAAAAGGAAAGGGATTAGTAAACTGTAAAGTGCTGTGATTGTTGTAAGTGGTTGTAATATCATTATTGTTAGTAGTAACAACAACAAAGCTATCTTTATCTCTGACTATGTTCTGTTTCTCTTCTCATCTCTGAGCCAGAAAGCTCCTGAGGCACAGGATATCTTTCCCTCATATTACTGTCAAAATATTTCTTATAGTATACTGTATTAAGTAGATATTAAAAATGCTTCTCCATAATAATGTACATTTACCTAAATTCTAGAAAAATTCATAACCTTTTTTGGGGGGGAGTGAGTGGGATGGGCAAATGGAGGGTTTCTGGACCTATGATTTCATCAGTTTTGGAACTCCAGGGTGGGAATTCAGTCCACTGCAGCTCATTTGTGCTGATGTACCTAGCTAGTATAGACTTCAGAATTCTTTTAGAATATTATCTCATTTGTCAACAAAGATTTCATAAATCATGACATTAGAAAACAGCACTCTTATTTTACTTACTATCTGTTGGATTCCTCATTGGATAAGACTGGGTGTAGTTGTTCACACAGTGTATTAACTGTGGGCTAATAGATGCACAATAACTTTCGACTGCTTTGATCTGAGATGGACCAGGAGAAGAATCTGTTCGAAAAATGGCTTGACAGTATTCCCGGCAGTTTGTGTGATGACCAGCATAACTACAACAAACTGAGCCCACTGGAAAGGGAGGAAAAGGTAAGAAATTTAAATGGAAATACATTCATTAGCAATAAAGCCACTGTGACAATGATAATACAAGACAATGAAACTGTTGCCTTTCTATGTTTAAAACAAAATAAAATGCTAGTTATAGAGAAATCTTACAAGAAGTAAACACCTGAAAGTAAAACTGTTAGATCGACATATAGTGGCTACAAGAGATGTTCGTGAATAGTAAAGTTAGAAAATTTTATAATGGTAATTATTGAAGCCCAATAAGAAAAAAGAAGTTCCTAATGGAACTGTTATGTAGTTTTGCATGATTCCTAATTGAAGCTTGTCATTAGGACTCTCTAGAAGGGGAAGAAGTTTCAGTCTTGCTATAAGTGGTAACTGTCACTGAGATTCAACTGAATAGAAAAGGACAAGGTAAAAATACACGGCAAAATAGAAAAAATGTCCTCGTGTATTGAATTGGAAATACTAGGCCTGGGGGACTTGGGAAGAATCAAAAGACAAAGTAGGGGTTGAAGAGGGGAGGCATAAGATTTAGCAGAGGAAAGTTGCAAGGGATAAATACAGGAGGGATCTCTGGACAGATGATGAACCTAAGAGGGATTTTTTTTCTTGTTGGGAGTCAGTGAAGCAAGGATAAAATAAAGGAAAGGGTGTTAAAATTCAGATAATTAGCAAGGGTATATGATGTAGATAATAAAGAAATGTTAGGGTGTTGGGGGGCGAGCCTTACAATAGACTTATCACTTAATGTTTGTCATATTCAAAAAGTAAGCTACTTACTAGAACTGGGTAATGGGAGAGTGGGGAGGCTCAGCAGGAAAGCCAAGGAACAATGTAAAGTAGCAACTAGGACAAGATTCTGGTTTATACTATCTAACCTTTAGAAATAATTAATAAAAAAATCAAACCAAATGTTAGAGATCTTTAAGTATAAGCTAAGTGAAGAGTGGTATAGTTCCTGGTGTACTTCCAAGAAACAGTAACTAGTACCTGTTGTTTTGGCTCAGCTACTCAGTAATCACCCAAAACCGATTTTTATTATGAACTTAAAAACCCACAAACACTAATGCTTCCATATACAAAGAACAACAGTATATAAAGCTATAAGTTTCTATTACAGTTTGGTCTTTTAAAAAATTTTTTTGAATTTTTTGTTTTGTTTTTTTGAGTTTGGTCTTTTAAAAAACAAAGATATTAAATTCAATGCAACAGTAACAAATGCCATTCTTGTCTATATCCCTTTCAGAACTTCCTTCTTCTCTTGTTTATTTTTTGTTGTTGTGTGTGTGTGGTTTTTTTTTTTTTGGTTGGGAAATGAGGGTTAAGTGACTTTCCCAAGGTCACACAGCTACTAAATGTCAAGTGTCTGAGGCTGGATTTGAACTCAGGTCCTCCTGACTCCAGGACTCGTGCTCTATCCACTGTACCACCTAGCTGCCCCTTCTCTTGTTTATTTTTAAAATGTTTTGACTCTCTTATTTTGAATTATTGTAACTTCCTTGTAACAAGTCAGTATAGTCGAGCAAAACAGATCAAATTGTTTACTGTTTGAAAATGTCTCCTTCTGCACCTCTAGTCCATTACCTCTCTGCCAAGAGGTTTTCAGCATAGTTTCTTCAGTCACGACTGGTCACTGCATTGGTCACATTTCTTAAATCTTTCAAAGATGTTTTGCTTATTCTTTCCTAATTGATTCCTTATTTCACTTTCCACAAAAGCATTTCCAAACTTTCTCTTCTCTCTTCAAGCTTCTTCCACCTCCCTTCCTCTTTTTCAGCAAGGACTTTGCCTCTTTACTGAGAAAATTGAGACCATACAACAGGAGCTCCCTCTTATTCCCTTCTCTTTATCTCAACCCCACCCTGACCATCATCTCCTATATTGTCCTCCTTTTCCCCAGTTTCTAACAAGAAGATGGCCCCTCTTGCCAAGGCCACTCCCTCTACATATGAACTGGATCCTATCACCCTCTTGGCTTCTTCAACAGACTGCAGCCTCAATCATTGACCCTCTTCATCTCTCCCTATCTATTGGTTTCTTCCCAACTGCCATCAAAATGCCTAAGTTTGCCCCAATTTTTAAAAAGCTTCACTGGATCCAACCATCTCGTCAAGCTATCGTTCTATATTTCTTTTTTCTTTCTCAGCCAAACTCCTAAAAAGGTTAAAAAACCCATACTCAGTGACCCTGCTTCTTCTTGAATCCACTTCAAAATCCTTTTCAACTGGTTCCCAATCTCAACAGATTCTACTCTCTCAACAATTACCAATGATCTCATAACAGTCAAATTAAATCATGTTTACTCAGTCCTCATCTTTTTTGACCTATCTGATGCATTTGAAACTACTGACCTTAATATTCTCTCCTTTATGGGCTCTTATGGCACTACAATCTTGATTCTCCCCCTGCCCAACTGATTACTCCTCACTTTCTTTTGCTGGATCATCATCCCTGTCACACCCAACTATAAGTGTTCCTTGAAGCTGTCCTAGGCCCCCTACTCTTCTCTCTGCATTCTTGGTGACCTTATCAGCTCTCGTAGATCTAATAATCATCTGTAGACTGATGACTCCTACTTCTATACACACACACACACACACACACACACACACACATCCAGCTCCAGTCTTTCCTCTGAGTTTCAATCCTATATCACCAATTGCCTACTGGACATTTATATCTGGATGTGCCAGAGACATCTCAAACTCAATATGTCTAAAACTGAACTCATTCTCTTTTACTCCCTTTTATTTCCTTTTTCCTAAGAGAAGGTATAGGTACAAGTACTTTGTAGGTGAAAAACTGATTTAATAATGCCTCATTTATCTGGGATTCTTGAGTAATGAATGAAGCATTCCACACATAAGTGAATTTTCTAAATAACTAAAACCTACTGTTTTAAACACCAAAGCACTTTTTAGAAAAAGCAATGAAATTAGTTTTTCTAAAATACATTATGCACATCCCTGCCCCCTGGTGTTCAGAACTATATAACTCAATACTGACTCACAGATCTGCTTTTTATAGTTTTTCCTCTCGGTAGCAGCTACTAGCTATACTTGTTTACTGTTATTATTGTAACAAAACCTTTCTCTATTTCTAATTGAATGCTTCTAATTTGCATGAACTGGGAAACCAGATAACTAGGCTTGTTAGAATTGTGTTTAAAATAAAAATAGTCTCTGAATTAGGGCCTGCTTATCTCCCATGAGACTTGAGTTTTGAGACAGCTATTTTGGCTTCTCAAGGGCTTTTTGCTTATTGATTGTTAGCTATATCTTGTATAGCTAAGGTTGTGACCTGTGGATAGGTGAAATACATAATTTGTTAACTTATGGATTTTTTTCCTTTGCAGAATATTAAATTGCAGCATCACACTATTCTGCATTCATTATTCTTCAGAAAAATCAAGGGTGATGTGAGCCTCTAAAAGAACGTTAGAGAGGTATCTAGCAATGGTTCTCAAACTTTTTGGTCTTAGGAACTCTTTATACTCTTAAAAATTACTGAGGATTCCTCCCCAAAGAGCTTTGCTTTAGAAATTAAAATCTTACTATTTTTATTAAAATAGTTTTGACTTTGCAGACACCCTGAAAAGGTCTCAGGGAGAGGGGCGGGGGTGGGGGCCAGTGAGGAACCTGGATCACACTTTGAGAACCACTTGTCCAGAAGAATGATCAGTACGACAGCCTTCATTCCTTTAGCCTGCAACCAGTAACACTATGCTAGTGGCAAAGGTAGGAGACAGGTCACTTGGGAGGAAGAAAAAACCAAGTTAGAAAATAAATAAAAGGAATAAAGGAAAAATATATATTTTTAAAAGTTGACCTTTAGAGTACTGTGGTGGAAAAGACCACCTGAGAACACCAAGTGTTATAGGAAGCATTCTTCAAGAGAGGATAGGTTCAGCTTTTGAGAATGATCTTATTTATTCATTAATTACCTCTAAATAGTCTTTTTCTAATACTTGCATGCTTTCTCCTTCAAAGATCTATTTTTAGGGCAAAAAGATATTATAAATATCATTGCTCTGAGTTCCCCAGAGAAAATATGGCCTAATAAGCTAACACATTTGAATTTTGATCATGAAAAGAATCCTGTTACTGCACATTCATTTTAATTTTTGATCTTAACAACAGCATTAAGGCTTCTGACAATATAAATAGCACTTAAATAGTGTTTTCTGAACTGCTTTTATTTTTTGTTGTATAACTTTAGATAAAATACTTACTTTCATTTCGGCTAATGCAACTGAAAAGGGCATTCTGTAAATAAAAACAAATCCCAGTAATTAATAATAGTATGAAATTTCTGAAATAGGTCTCACAACTTTGCACATTAATATCATGCTAATTTATTCTATTTCATAAATGACATGAAAGTAATAAAATATTTAGCTATATCTTAGATCCAAAACTTTATATTAAAAACATTTAACAAATGAAGATGGATAACAAGAATTTTAAACACGGGTACAGGCCAGAGCTATCACTTACCTTAAGGCTATGTTCTATCAGATTTTTACTATACTTGGTTATTTTTAGCAGCTTGATTTAAACCATACTCTTTTCAAATCCATGTATAAAGATAGGTATCATAATGGGATTTTAAAAAAGTTGTAGCAATAGCAGGGAGCTTAGAGATGATCTTAATGAAACTCTCATTTTGTACATGAAGAAACTGAGGTAGTTTTATTACAACATAATGGAAACTATATACAGGTCAATTAAAGGAATAATTTACACCAAAGTACTCCTGCATAATCTTATAAATCATAGAAATTCACATAAAATATTATAAAGAAGAGGACTGAATGCAAATATTTTAGACACTTGTAGAAACATGTATTTCATTGACCGTTAGAGCTGGAAGAAACCTGAGAAATCATTCTGTATAGTCCAGAATTTTTCAGATGAACAAACAGAGGTCTAGACTGGTTAAGTGCTTTATCCAGGATCTAAGCACATAGTAAGCACTTAATGAATACTTGACTAGTTGCCCAAAGTTATACAGATCATTATTGGCAGGGTTGTCACCAAGACCCACCTTTCCTCTCAGTCCTGTGCTCTTTTTTTTTAGAATGCTATACTAAAGTTAAAGAATGTAAATGAACTATAAATGAAATGTAAAGATGGGAAAAGCAACAACAGAGATACAACAACAAACTCAAGAGCAAGATCCACAAAGACACGTTGATGGCAATGGTTTATTAGCTGAACTTCAAAAGGCCCTGATATAGAAGAGTAAAGCTAAGACAAATAATACGCCTAAAGGCAAAAAGCAAATGGAAATTAGAAAAGTTTTATAGTTGAAGAAAGAAAATGAAGGCAAGAGGACTTTGCCTTGTAACTATAATAAAACCACAAATATGATGTATGACAGAGTTATTTGAAAGAAAAGACTCAGCATGACTTTAAACAAAGCCTTGCAGTAAAGAAGAACCAACGGATTTATTTAGGGCAATGGGTCAGAGATCTCTGCAAACAAAACGTGGTAGGAAGAAAAATATTTAATGTTGTTCATTTCCTCCAATAATGCTAATCTATATTAATACAGCTGGTTTGAATATAGTGCTTTTTATTTTTAAAAGTAGTTTTCATTTATTTCCTCTTCTAATTTGACTTTTCATTCTCTCATCAGTTGGAACTGATTCTGCTTATGTGGTTTTTGTTAACTTTTTCATGAGAAAACTATTAAAAACTTTGGCCTCTTCAGTCATCTGTTAGCAGATTTCTTCCCTATAAAGTGTGAGATGACATTTCCTTTGATTTTTGTCTCTGTAAATAGTGGAATTAAGTTTTGCTGATAGTTTTATATTTTTTCCAAGTTACATAGTCTATATTGCTTCTCTTTTATGTACAAAATTGCTATTTCTTTGCTTCCCTCTGAAGTGACAAGTCTTTTGTACTGTTCATATCATTACCATTTGCCATTCAAGTCCCTCTAATAGTCCTGTAGTTTGTTAATCTGGATTCTTGATACTTATCCTTAAGATAAGAAATAATAATAGTTGACATGTTTATACAGTTTTCCACACAGTACATCAGTTGATCTTTACCACAAATCTGAGGTAGTTATTACAAGAATTATTATCCTCATTTTAAAGATGAGGAAGCTGAAGAGGAGAAGTTCACACTATTTAGTGCTGGAAAGGACCCTGACAGTCATCTGATGTAGCCCCCTCATTCTAGTAGTTAAGTTGCAGAGCTGGGATTCAAACCCAGGTCAGGTTCTCTAACTACAAACCCACTGCTTTATACCATTGTGACACAATCATGTTCCCTAGAAAGGTATAGCAACGTCTATCAGGGAATGGACCCTGGAGAAAAGTGCAACTGTCAAGCAACTAGTAAATGTCTGAGGTGGGATTTGAACTTGGATATTTCCTTAAAAGTATAGCATTATTTCCACTAATGCATAAGGCCTCTTAAACCATGTGAAGCTAGATTCAGGATTCATACAGTCTAAAAAAGGTTCATCAGAGAATTTAAGGAAGGACATGACTTTTTTCCTTGATGCCAACCTAAAAGACCAGGGATGTTTCCTGTCCATCCCTCCCACTTCCAAACCCAAAATTTCCCTTAATGATTTTTATCATGAAGTTGCTGCATAAATTCATTTAAATTTATTTTGAACCTATTTATATTTTCAAACCATGGCACCTCTTGGACCAAAGAATGTAACAGCTTTGCTTCCACTACATAAAGTGGCACTTCCTCTTATTTGTTCTAAATTTACCTCTTTAATGAATAAAAGGGTACATAATTCTACTCTACTGAACTTGATAATGTCTGACCACTGTTTCCCTCCAGACCCTTCATAATTTAGATTTTGATCATACTCCTATCTTTCCAGATACAAGAATCCTTATCTTAGTTCCCACTTTTACTTTTCACTGCTTGACATTTGACTAGTCTAATCATCTGAAAACATTTACCCATTTTTTTCTCAGTGTTGACCTGATGTCCTTGTTTCTACCATAGCTCCTTCCAACTCTAAAGTCAGATGGGCTCTTTGAAAATAGTTTAATATCAGAATCAGCCTTCTGCCTTACCCATGGGAAGAGCTGGGATAGTGAAGTATTCCAGTCTCCTTCATTTCTATTACTAGGAAAGAGATATATTTCAGTATTTTACCCCCATTCTCACCCAGAACACCATTTTATTTAATGTTGTTGGTCCTATGACTGGTAACAAGAATAAAAATTATTATCCATATAAGGTCTAACTCCTCAAAACTTTTAATATCCATTCCCATAATATACTCATTCTTATTGGCCACCACAACTCTGGCCCAGACAGGATGGAGGAGAACTTCCAGCTAAATAAGGATATGCTTTCCCTCCACGGTCTGCTTCCCAAAAATCCCCAGTAGAAATTGAGGTACTCCTGTGGGCCTGTTGAGGCTAGACTTTTAATATTCAAGAACCCTTTACCTTTATATATTTGGCAACCCCTTCCCCTTTCTAAACTATCGTGACCCAAACATATATCTGTTTTACAGTTAGAATAATCAGTCCTGGGAGAACCTCAAGTCTAGATACAAAGATTTGGGTAGCCTGGAATGACCAAGTGGAATGGGGGCTCTGGCCCTGCTCAATGAACTCCAGTGGCTTCCTATTACCTTTAGGATTAAGCATAAACTCTTCTGTTTGGCATTTAAAGCTTTTCAAAACCTGGCCCCTTCCTACATTTATAGTCTTCGGGAAAACTCCCTTCCACGTTCTATGCACTGGCCTTCTTCATGCTCCTTATATACAATACTTCATTTCAGTCTTCTTGCCTTTGCACTAGCTGTCACATCATATCTGGAATGTTCCCTTTCCTCAACTCTAACTCTCAGTATCCCTGTCTTCCTTCAAGACTCAGCTCAAATCCTACTTTCAATATGTCCTCCCATCACCTAACTGCTAGTGCCTTCTCCTCTGTGGTCACCTTCCATCTAATCCATATGTATCTTGTACATATGTAGGTATTTATATGTTGTCTCCCCCATTAAAATGTGAACTCCCTGAGGTCCAGGTATAATTTTGCTTTTCTTTGTATCCTCCACCATTAGCACAGTGTTTGGAATATATGTGCTGAATACATGACCTATTGGATTAAGTTTGGGTGGAACAGAAGGATCTCATTGCTCTGATCTTAGAATTCCCAATAGTTTCACACTCCCATAGACCAATAATTATCTTCTTATCAATCACTTGTTTCAAAAGCCACATCCAAAGCTTATTAAAGGAGAAAGTATCGTCCCCCTCTGCCCACTGCCTTCCTCATAGCATATACTTATATGGATGGCTACATGCGCAGTAGCTACAGCTGTACCAATCTCCAGCTCAAATTTCACCAGTTGGTGGAACAAACCTGTTCAGTGGTGTGGCTGGGGAGGCCCAAAGCTAAAGCCTGATATTCAAATGTGGAATTCCCCAAAAGATGGGATTTAATTGCTACTAACTGGTCATAAGGTATATGAAGCCTTGGTGGAACAGCATATGAAATCCACCAAACCCATTTCTTTTAGGAATTTCACTCCCTCCCTTGCTTAGTCCCACTGGAGAACCAGCTACAAAGGGAACTCATCTTTATGGGGCCAAGCATGAAGAATTCCCAATCTTAGCTACCCAAAAAGGGACAAAGGACAATCCCCATCTGACTTTGATTCATCTGACTTCATAAAACTAAATTTTCTCTAATTCCCTAAGCAGATAGAATCAAGCAGCTGAGTCCTACATTGGCCCCATTGAACCATTTTCCTACCATTTGTTGTTGTAATGACTCAATGCTGTTTGAACTTCTCCTGCAACTTTCCAAGTTGTTTGGTGGTGAAACCCCACCCACCCCTCCTCCAATCCTCCTGTGCCTGTGGAGAAAGTCATTCCTTGGGGTTAGTAATAGTATAAATCTAAGGTTCTTTTATCATCAGGTTTGGGTTCCTAGTTCTCATCCTAATTCCCATTCCCATCTCTTTGCTCAGATGGAATTAACAAATTTTCCAGTTAGACCTTATTGTTTGAGACTATATTCTCCCACCAACAATTTATTGGTCCTCATTCCCATCAGTATCACCCCTCTGCCTATGCCGTTAAGTTTTTAAGAATCTCTTTTCAAGACACGATACATAAAAAACCAAAAGTACATCCACATCTACCTCTAATTGCTGAATGTGCCAAGACAATTTACTTTCATTTTCCTTATGCTGGTGATTCAGCCTTCCTAAAACTGAGCAAGGGCCAGGGTATATAAGCCTGTGATATATGCCTTTACTTATCCTGTTATCATCCTTAGTCTAATCCTACAGGGTCAATAGAAGACCCCTCATTCTATCAGCAGCCACCTACCTTATCTGGCCTTCCCATATTCCTTTTCCAACTTAAGCCACAAGATCAGCCATAGGGTCAATCTTACTAAATAATGCCATATGTTCTGGGCTGTATCTAGCTCAAGCCAGTCCAGTGATTCAGGCTTGGGATGAGAATGCATGGAACATGTAAAATTCAATAAAAGTAAATGTGTTCAGGATTTTTTTTGTTTTGGTTTGTTTTTTTTTGTATCCTACTCTTTGTGACTCCATTTGGAATTTTCTTGGCAAAGATAATGGAGTAGTTTGTCATTCCCTTCTCCATCTCATTTTACAATGTACTTAATACAATACAAGATTAAAAAGGATACAATCACTGATTTAAAGTGGTTGCTGTTCCCCTCTGTAGGATAGTGCAAAAGCACACTATCCATGGTGGCAATACTGGGGTGAGAAAGATACGGAAATGGGAATTTTGTGAAACTTCAGGGACATCAAATCCCTCTAGACTAGGTTTTTTATGCCTCAAGTGACAAAAAAACCATGTCAATGGTTCACACCCTAGTTCCCTAAACCAACCAAATCCTGAGGATAGACTTCTTATCTCCTGAAAGGAACCAATCTAGCCTAGGTAAAACAGATGCTGCTCTTTACCATAGTATATATGCATCAGTGCCTCAAATGGTGGTAGAAAAACGAAACTGCAGGTTTATGTTGATTTTAAAATGGTTATAATAGTAATAATAACAATTATTATTATTATTATTATTATTTACACAGGCTTGTGATTTCATTAGTACAGGCAACTCCAAGGAGGAAACTCTTACTATTGCAGATCTGTGACTCCTCCATAACTCACAAGCATTAGAGACACTGGGAACAACTTGGCCAGGGTTAAAAGACTGTATTGTCAGAAATGTGACTTGAACCTAGGACTTCTTGTCTTAGAGGCTGGTTATCTACTATCCTATGCTGTCTCTCTTTTAAAAAAATTTACACGGAAACTAAAATAATCCTTTTTTCTGCTCTACTTAATGAAAATCTCCAGCAAAATGTGACAAAAAGCCAGGTTCGTCTATAACCTGTCTGTAATGATAACTCAGTTCCTCTAAATAACCAAGATACTTTTGATCACCTTAGTTGCTTTTTTCTAGGCTAGAGTACTACTCAGCATCCCAGGTATGAATCCACAATGATTTTGTATAAGGGTAGAATGTTTTGTTTTATTTCCAATACCCACCTCAGTAAAACTCAGCATTTGACTGAATGTTTTGATCTCAACAGAACACTGACCTGATAGCTTCAAGAATAAGACTTCAATTATGTTCCACATAGGCAGCAATACAGCATTTGTTCTTGTGCTCCTAGAACCATCTGTTTCCAGAGATATTTTCCTAATACTTATATAAATGCCACAAAATGTTGCCATCTGTAAACCTATAATCCAATTAAATATTTGGGCTCACCTAAAGGAAGCTAACAGAAGGAAAAAAATCTCTTAGTCAATGGAAGTGGAGATACAGGTGACGTTCTTAAGACCTGTTCTGATCATAATAATTCCTTTAAATAATACTCATTTGAAGAGAGACTGGGCTAATAGTAACAACTTGGACTAAGACTATATTGGCATAACTTCCTTACCTCAATATCTATGTGCTGCTGTTTGTTTGGGGTTTTTTTGTTTCTTTCACCAACCAACTCAACTGTTCTCCTTTTCCAACTCTTCTTACTTTTCTCACTTGTCCCAGTTCCTCCTTTGTCTAGTGCCTTTCTCCCCTTGAAATCTCAGCCATTCCAGATCCTCTTCTCCCCGTTTGATCATCCATTTAAATAATGGAAATAGCATACATTTAAAAATGTGTAAAACTTTTTGGTACCTTCAGTAATGTGATGATTAAAGAATGAATGTTAGCTACAGTCCACAGAAGGGAAGAATAATAAGTTCATAAATATTTTATACTTTTATTCTGAAGACTATTTAAAATATTCTGCCTTAACTACGTTGAAGAAAATTGCTTGCATTTCACAGATATAGTTAAATTTCTTGTATAGCTGACATTATGTGTTTTAGACCAAGAACTCAGTTTCTTAGGTTTTTTTTTTTTCTCCTGTGGTAACATCTCCAAACAAGATAATTGGCCTTGAGAATGAAAGTAATTACAAAAACCAGAATTTAAGCTTTTCTCTGGTATGATTAGTAGCTAGTAAAAAGGATATTATAATGGAACTAAAAATACAAAAAGCAAAAGAATCAGACTCCATGGCATGAATATATCCAAAACAACAACTGATTTTACTAAGTCAACTACACCCATCCTAAGTATGATAGTTAATAGTCTGAAAATGAAAACCAAATTTGAATTAAGAACAAATCTCAGAGAGATTTGTTTTCTATGGTTTTGGGCAGTAACTCAGTATTTATACAATTGTAGGAATATGTTTTTGAATTGCCTCTAAGCAAATTTATAGATAACTCTTTTACAAAGTCTTTATGGGAGGTATTTTCACTGACTCTAAATAGATTGACTAATGGACATGTACATAGATTTTCTACATTTAATAGATAACTTTTCTAAAACAAGAACCTGTGTTTAATTTAACTGCCTAAAATACACACACACACACACACACACACAAGTATAGTACAATAAGTGACATACCAAAAAAAAAAGCTGAGAGTAATCTTAAGAAGGACCAAGATTTTTTATCTATGCTAAAGCCAGTACTGCAGGACCTAATTGGTTTCGCTCTTTTTGGAGCTCATCAGCTGCAGGTAACGGCCTAATAATCAAATTGGACATTTTCCATTTGCCATGTTTATATTAGTCTCCTTTTTTGCTTCTCTAACCCCAACTTAAAAAATTAACATAAATTTTGGGCTAATACACTAAGGCTATCTTCTGGAAAATACGTCACAAAAACAATCATACATGTCTAAGTCTGATAAGCAACTTAGTACCAAAGAAGATCTAAGAGTAATCTTGCATACTTAGAAGCAATTAAAAAAAAATTTTTTTTCTTCTCTTGCTGCAGGGATTAAAATTCTGGACAGTGAAAATATTCTAAGCAAATGCATCCACTTAAAATGAACATAATTTTAAACATTACATAACAAAAATCATTTTTTCATTACTTGTTTTGAAACATTTCCTTAAACAAGAAAAGCATGTATAGTAGCTTTTTCCTTTATAATTTACTTGTACTTTTGATGCTTTTTAGAGTTAATAAAAAAATATAACTATGTAAATAATGAAAAGTAAATATAAATAGTAAATATTCTACCTTTTTGGTCTTTTGGGGGGGGCGGGGCAATGAGGGTTAAGTGACTTGCCCAGGGTCACACAGCTAGTAAGTGTCAAGTGTCTGAGGCCACATTTGAACTCAGGTCCTCCTGAATCCAGAGCCAGTGCTTTATCCACTGTACCACCTAGCTACCCCCCTAGTCTACTTTTTTAAAAAAGCAGAATGACTACACCCAGTCAAGGGTAAATTATTTCTCCTATCTCTGAGTTTATTTACTAAATCACTACTGGCCATACTGTGGCCCTGCAGGCCACTAACATGCTGACAGCTCTCAGACATTTTAAACTACTATCTATTGCATATATTTATATTACTATACAAGAGCTCAGTGAAGTCTTTTATTTAAAATCTTATATGTTTGTGATAAAATATTATTTTTCCAATATACCTAATATTGCATGTTTTGAGGTATTCTTTTACCTACCTTATTGAAAGAGCATCAAGTACAGAAGAGGGCTAGAAGTAGAAAGGAAGAAAAAAGAGATTTCTAAAGAGAATGTAAAGAATAGACCAGAGAAAGATTTGGGAAAGAAAGAAGGATTGAGAGAAAAAAAATCCTCTGACAAATCAATATTATACTTTAGAAGTTTAATAGGCATTTGTAATGCTAATATAGATATGATGCTATAGACAGATGAACAAGGTCTGACAATAAAAGTAAAGAGGCTAACCTTGATTCACACTTGAAAATCAATTTCACTATTTTAAGGCTACATATCTTTTAAGGGATTTGTTAAGTTTTATTTCATGAAGCTTTCCATTAACCAAATCAGCTTGATTATACCTACTCTGTTACTGAGGGGAAAAAAATTATTTTCAATTATCAAATTAAAACCCTTACCTTTGTTAATAAGAAGAAATGGGTTTTTTCCCTTTTACCCCTACTGTAGGCATGCATCCCATATCACCATATAAAATGTTAAGATTTTGCTTCAATCTTAAATTCTAACTTCTCTCCTCATTATTTATCCATGGGTGGTAAACAAACAAAAAAACCAGGTATAGTCTTATAAATACTCCCAAAGAACAAACAAAATAGTCCTATAATGAAGCAAAACCAAACCCCCCCCCAAAACAAAACCAAAAAACCCCAAAAAAACCCAAACCCTAATACAGACTGAAGACAGGAATTCCCAATCACAATGAACCATTTGAAAATGCCAAATGGAGATGCCTCCTACTCAAGTGGGCAGAATTTGGCAGCACATAACAGATTACATTTTGGTGAGCTATGAATGAAAACTAAATGGCATCTCAAAAGAAGGTATTAATCTCGAATGCTGTCATATAACCCTCCCTACTAAAATAATTACATGTAAGCAAATATAGTAAAATTTTCAAAATTCAAATTAAAGAGAAATATTGGTTAGAATCAGCAAAACCTGAATCATGGGAAATGTAGGAGAAAGCAGTTGTTACTAACTCTACTCACTAACTTTGTTGATCATCATAGTCTTCATGCCTTGAGTTTTGTTTTTTCTGCATAGTTGTTTTTTTTTTTTTGCTTCCAATAAATCAGTTTCCCCAGCACCTGTCTTTCCATTTTTCTGCAAATGCCTTGTTAGAGGGCCTGCTGGGAGGATTTTATCTTGAAATGATTAAGATCAGGGTATGGGTCTCACCTTGTGGGGAAACTAAACTGTTTTAAAGAAGACAAATAAACAACAATACAATTATATTTGTACTCTTGCATCTAACTTCTAAGAGGAAAAATCCTAGAAGGTTTGGGGTAAGCTTAGTGTTGGGGCAATGTTTTGCTTATTGTGATATCCTTTTATTATAGTAGGACACCTACAGAACACTTCAGAGTACTAGAAGATGATGACTGAAACAAGCAAAACTGAGATTCAAAAAGACAGAATGCTATCTAATTATACTTCCCCCAATTTATAGCCTTAGAGAGATGTCTGGGGTACTGGGAGTTTAAGTGACTTGTCTGGAGTCACACAACATGTGTCAGGAGCGGAGCTGACCCCTGGTTTTACTGACTTAAATGTTAGCTATGCTACTTTCCCCATTGCTCCCAGTGTACCTTAGAAAAGCAAAATAAATAATCTTTCCTTAGCCTTCCCCCTGGCCCAAGTCCTTCATCACACTATTTTTATAGGATATGCCATTATTATTTTCTATTCACCCTTTATCTCACTTTCTTTTAAAAAATCTGTTAATTGACAAGTTCACTGTGTACCCATACTAGTCTCTTTAGAAAATTTTCCCTTTTCCTCAGCTGTATCTTTCCTTATGTCTTTAGAATTTTCATTCTTTAGTGCTTACCATCTTGTTTAGGGTGACTTTTTCTGTGGATTTTTAGGTCACAAGATCCTAACTTTTCCCCTGTTTGAATTCTTTGAAATCTCCTGACACTGTCATTTGTGTGGTACACTGTATCTATTTTGTACTACATTTAGCTTGGTGACTATCTATATGCAGTTTTCCCTTCCCTTTCCTTTTCAGTTTAAAGTTTTTTGCTTATCTAGGAAAATATGTTTTTACCAGCTCTGGCAAGCTATAATTTATTTAAATTTCCAACAAGAGGTCTTGGTGAAATTACTGCATCCATTTGCCTATAAATGATGTATTTAAGTGATTTAAATAGTTGTTTTTCTTAAACAAGTTAAACATATGCTGTATGTCACTTATATTTCTCTATTAATTCAATTTATAAATTCTTTTTTCCATAGATCATGCAAAAATAAACTTCAACACAGCCTCTATATGAAAACTCCATTCTTTTCTGAATGTATATCAGCAATATTTCAAATGGTAAAAAGGGATATATAATGTGTGGCATCTCAGGTCACACATTTGAAATGATAATGAGAGAATTCCTGTATTACCCAATCTTCACATAATATGTCCTTAATAAATGTTTTCTGGCTTCAAATAAATTGTTGAACTTGCTACTCAATACAAAAATTCTTCCTACGACACCCCTAACACGTGTGTTATATTCTCTACTTGAACAAATGATTCCCATGATGGGGTAGCTCACTATCTCACTAGGCAATCCATTCCATTTTGGGATGGCTCTAAATTTTATTATAAAGTTCTTTCTAATATTTAGATTTTGGCTCAATATCTATATTCTTAGCTAACTTTTCTTCCCATACCCAGGCAAACCCCTAATCGCTGTTCTTGGTTTTTTTATCTCTACATTTTCTTCCCTAGTGAAATCTTCCATTCTCAAATATGACTCCTTTAAACTGATAACTCTAAAGCTGAGCCCTGATCCCCAGAGCCCCATATTACCAAATGCCTTCTCCCCCCAATAACCTCACACACAATGTTTAAATATAAATGCATCATCTACAAGCTTGGTGGTATAGATTTGTGGATGTCTATCAATCAATCATGCTCAAGCTAAGAATCACTTTCTATTCCTTGCATCCCTTCTACTCCTATATTTAGTCTGTTACTGTGTCCTATTTATTTTCTCTTCAAATTCTCAAATTCATTCCTTTACCTTCATTTCCTTTGTCACAATACCTCCAAGATTCCTAGCTGGTTTCTGTGCTACAGTCCATGCCCTTCCCAAACATCTTTTGTAGGGTGTTCTGCCAGACTAATCTTTCTAAAACAATGGATTTGTTTGTGTTACTCTTCAGTAAGAATGAATATACAATGATTACCACTTCTTACTGAATAAACTACTTATATTGTCATTCTTGAAACTATCTCAATCCCCACTTCTTTCACTGAATTTTCAACGATAATCCTAGCCAACAATGATTTATTCCTCCCAATATATTTCAGATGTAGAATATTTCCTGGTCATTGAAATATACACTTAGTACATTATTGTACTTAGTATATTACTTTATTATATGCTCTCATATTGTCTTCTAGTTATTTTCACTGTGTTTCTTATACTCTGCACAGTACTTGGCTATTTTGAATGAAAGAGAGGAAGAAAAAGTTTATAGCTTAAAAAAATACCAAAAATCCAATATTATACATTTTAAATAAAGGCCCTTAAGAAATACGAGTACATTGCTTCAATCATGGGAAGTGTTACAGAAAATAATCTTGCTATTTATATCAAAAGGATGGATATGTAAAATACAAAAATCTTATTTTAGTAAAAGTTTTCACTCCTCTAAAATTCTTGCTCAAATTACTTACAAGTAGATAAATGAACAGACTTTAGCCATTCTCTTTCACTAATCTTTACATATTAATGGTAGTCAAAATAGCTAAGTCCAAGGGAGACAAAGCTGGAAAAAGCTGGGCCTAGATAATTAAAAATCTGAATAATTAGTCCTTACTTAGTTGAGAATTAACTCATACTTTGCTATAGCTCTTTTTAATTTGGTTGCTTTAATTTGCACCAAGCCTTCTGTACTGTTTTTGTATTTTTAAGGCATAAAAGAAACCTACACAAACCCTTTATAACCTTTTATCAGTTACTTTTGGGGGGGGCGGGGCAATGGGGGTTAAGTGACTTGCCCAGGGTCACACAGCTAGTAATTGTCAAGTGTCTGAGGCCGGATTTGAACTCTGGTACTCCAGAATCCAGGGCCAGTGCTTATCCACTGCGCCACCTAGCTGCCCCTATCAGTTACTTTTAAACATCATCCAACAAAATAACAGTTTATTAACAATTAACAATGCAACCTAATATAGCTGTTCCATTTATCTGGACCTCTCTGGCATTAGTTATTTCAGAACTTTCCAGCCCTTATACCAAATGAGAATACAAGCCCTTTGAAAAATTATAATATCCTAGAGAATTTCACAATGGGATATAGTTTGCATATGTGAATGACCTCTACATGGCTCTTTCATCTAAAAGGGGAAGGGTCCTAAGAAGGATAGTTTCCCAAATTTTTATGTCCAACTGTGTCTGCTCTCAATAAATATAGTTACACTGGCTATTTGGTATATGCCATGTTATCTCTAAATTATTCTGTATTTGGTTTAGGTCTTATTTGTTGTTTCTTCATCTTATCTCCCTTTGCAGATCTTTCAGTATTCAATTGCTCCCTTCCTTAGCATCTCTAAAATATATATGATTAGTAGAATGGAGACTGAGTGAATCTGAAAAACCCCTAAGGTAAAATTTCATAGTAAAGAGAAGAATCCTTCCAGAACTTAGTAAACTCCAGACAAAAATAAGGGAATAAAAACTGGGAAAACGCTACCCTCGGGACTTCTATCATAGGTTGCTTTAATCTCTCTTACCTTTCCTCTCCCGTCCTCCATCAACACATATTGGCAGACTTCCTAGGGCAATGTAGAAATCCAGAAATGGGAAGGAAACAGACTAACATAATAGAGGAAAAGATACAGAAGATGGACAGTGTAATACATAATTTGGAGAGAAGATAGAATTATTCAAATTAGCCAAGAGAAATTAAATAGTAGTCATTTCAAAAGTAAAGAGCATAAGAAAAAGAGAAGGACCTTTCATTTCTTTTTAATAAAGGTACTCTTTCAATAAGAAGAACAGAAATAAATTATAGTTCATTTGAAAACTGTCTTCAGAAGAATAGATAAAAGATTATAAAACTTGGCCAAAGGCACAAAAGGACAAGAAATGAACAAAACTCTTCAGTTTAAATGTTTTATATGTTAATGTTGGAAGGAAGAAATCTTGATCATAACCCAGAAACAGAATGAGAAAAAAAGAATAGTTTTAACTTGATAATTTTTTCTTTACCCAAGAAAAAAGAATCTAATAGGTTTCCCAATTTTATATAGCCAAAAGAAATTATGAAGGTATTTGTCCTTATGTGTAAATGATTAAATAACCTTATCCCATGAAGGGCAATACTCAAAGGATAACAATGGAACATTCCTCTTTTAAATTTGAAAGCTGTAGGCAGCTAAAAGAAAAGCTCAACTAAACATATCTTGTCAGGTTCAATCTTATGCAGAGGCAGTGAATAGACTATAATGATGGGTATCATTTGAAGGGGCCCAAAAGGCCTAACTATGAACTGGTGACACATAATCGAAATTCCATCACTGGAAGATATATTCCCCTTGCACTAAGTACTGTTCTCTCTTTGTTCTTTTAAAATACAAATTCTCCTAAGATAGGTACTATATTAAGTTATTCACACTAATTAGCCCCACAGAAATGGGTACAGATCAGGCAGGGGAATGGAGTAAAAAAAAGGGAGATGTGTGGGGAACCTTGGATGATTTTGCCTATTTAAAAATTCTGATTAGAACTGGGTCATTTTTAAACAAAGAATAAAAAGTTACTGAGGAAAATCTTCAGTTAAAATTAAATAATGTGTATATTACATTTATATATTCCTTATAAAATTTATGCTTAGTTTCAAAAATAAATCTCAAATAATGTAAATGGAAATTTTTTGTGGAAACTAAAGTAAAATTTCTAAAATAAAGAGTTCAGCATAACTAGTTCATTTTGAGATAAAAAAATAATACTTCTCTTGATTCTAATAGTATTTGAATATTATTTTTAAACTTTAAAGCAAAACACATACCTCATATTCTTTTCTGCAGACTTTGGAAATATCATTCTTAGAAGAAGCCTAAAAGTCGAGAGATTTTCCATTAATTGTGAGAAATACTAATTAGCACAAAATAAAGTAGAGGCACCTTAAGGTCAAAAAGCTCATGGATCCTCACATACACAGTTATGCTATTAATATTCATTAATTAAGAAATATATAACAAAAGTTAAAACAAATTCAGTAATGCTTTTAAAAGAATTTGCATTTTATTAGTCATAACAGCATCTACATAATCAGTGATCATGTGTCCAAGACATATTACTAATTCAGTATATATTTATAGCACTTATTAAACTGAATTATGCTTTTTGATGGAGCTAAATTTTGATAGAGCTAAAGATAAAAATGACAATACTTGGTATCTACTTAGTTTTACAGACCCCTTGCAATAACTCCTAAATTTCTTAGGGGTCCACAGACCAATTAGAAATTCAGTAATTAAAAACTGAAAAGCACAAAGCCAAGGGTATAGACCCACACCAAGTCACAAAAGACCCTCACCCCAGAGGATCAACATTAACATTTTTGAAGATAGTGTCGGGGCGGAGCCAAGATGGCGGAGGAAAGGCAGTAAGCTCCCGAACTCATGACACGATTGCTCCAAAAAACATCCAAATAAAGCCACAGGAAAATGCCCGGAGCAGCAAAACCCACAGAAGAATGTGCTGAAATCATCTTCTTACCAATAATGGCTTGGAAGGTCAGAAGGAGGGAGCTGTTGTGCTGATACAGGAGTTGAGCCCAACCCTACAGTCGACCTGACACAGATCCAGTCCCAGGAAGGCCTCACCAGAAAAGCAGACCCTCAGAGCCTCTGAATCAGCTGAAGCACCAGTGTCGTCTGGAACTAAGCTCACAGTCTGGTGAGTGGGCTGAGCCCCTGGGCAGGGGAGAGACTACAGGGGTCTATGCTGGTGCTAAGGCAGAACTTGGATTTTATACCCCTACTGAGAACCAGGAGGTAGCCTCGAATGGAAGTGGCCCAGGTGGGGGAGGGGCACAGGCTCTTCGGAGCTAACAACCACAACACACAAAGCTGGTTGATTGGCAAGTTGGTCTGGGGTCATCTAGGACCAGGAAACAGGCCTGGCGAGGGAAGAACCTGATTCTCCTTATATCATACCACCTGGAACTTCTTAAGCTTGGTATACTGCAGCCTGGAAACAGTGCCCCACTTTAAGGAGCTAAGTCAAGCAAAAGAAAGGCAAGATGAGCCGATAGAGAAAGGTGAGGACCATAGAAAGTTTCCTCAGTAACAAGGAAGACCAAGGGGCACCCTCAGAGGAAGATGTCAACATCAGGACCCCTACATCTATCTAAAGCTTCCAAGAAGATAGTGTCTTTTGACCCAGTGAAAACACATCTAACTGAACTAGCATCTGGCACAGAAACAAGAAGCGATATAGCCAAGGAGAAAAAAAATCTTTATACAAGGTATCAAAATTTGTAGGAAATTGACACAAATCTACAAGATCAATAGCCATGTCCTAGTACATATATAGTCAAAGAATAAACAGTTCTGAAAAAAATGTAAAGTATCACCAATCATCTTTAATAGAACTCAAATCATTACTCATCAGAGAAACAGAACTTAAAACAACTCTGAGATATCACCTTATACCCTACAAATCAAAAAAATTATAAAAGCTGGAAAAACTCAATGTTGGTGGGGATTCAGGAAAGCAGAAACATTTATTCAGTGTGAGCAAAGCTTTGGATTCATCCAATTATTTTGGTTAAAAATTTAGAATTATGAAAAAAAGTATTTAATATGTTTGTATTCCTAGATTAAGCATCATACAGTTGGCTTCATGTCCCAAACAGGTTACTAGTAACGAACAACACCATCTATATGAATATTCACAGAAATACTATTTTAATAGCCAAAAAATTTAGATGAATATTGTATCTAATAACTGAGGAATGGCTGAAAAAATTATGATTTTGATAGAGTGTTACTGTCATAAAGAATATGAAGAATTCAAAGAAATGTAGGAAAACAAGCCCAGTTACAAAATGAAGACAATTTTAAAAAGCAACAAACATACATAATGAAGTGTAAGTCTGAATGTATTGTTAAATTGTACTCCTTTGTGTGCTGTTATGATAGTCACAGAATTAAAAGTGTAAAGTACTAGAAATGAGTTTAGGGTTTTGTATGTGTAGATGATAAGACTGGTATTAATTACCATTCTTTTTTTTTTTTTTGGCGGGGCAATGGGGGTTAAGTGACTTGCCCAGGGTCACACAGCTAGTAAGTGTCAAGTGTCTGAGGCTGGATTTGAACTCAGGAACTCCTGAATCCAGGGCCAGTG
This sequence comes from Dromiciops gliroides, assembly GCF_019393635.1. Taxonomy (NCBI): domain Eukaryota; kingdom Metazoa; phylum Chordata; class Mammalia; order Microbiotheria; family Microbiotheriidae; genus Dromiciops; species Dromiciops gliroides. Next base: position 489,351,886 of record NC_057861.1, read on the forward strand.
CTTTATCCACTGTGCCACCTAGCTGCCCCATTAATTACCATTCTTAAGAAGAAAGAATAGTATTAATGAAATAAGGAAAACTGTAAGCCTTCTTACAAAGCAAATAATTTGATATGATAGAATATATCAGATTTACTGATAGAAGCCTTACTGTAAATGGGATGAATTCTACTCAAATTAGTAAAAAGTTTTTTGGAATAGATCACAACAAACAATCCAATAATAAATTGTTCACAAGAAATATACCTAATTTAGAAAAATACACAACTTGGGAAAATAAACTAATGTTTTCCAAGTTTCGGCTAACTCCAGAAAATACAGAGTTAGAATTTCAGACAAATGTAAATTCAAATGAGAAAACATTACAAGAAATAGATGAATTATACCATGCTTAAAATATTCTTGACCATTAGAGAATATCAATAAAACCATCTATGTAACAAATGGCATATCAACTAAACTTTCAAAAGAAAAATTGAGTTTCAAAGACAATTATCGGTTTTAAGTAGGAAATTTTGACATTCCACTAAAGAAATATAATATTTTTAAAAGGTAAACAGGAAAGAAATTTAACTTGAAATGGAGTGCTAGAAAAAAAAAAACTTCATTTGATTTTTATAAAGAGAACTGAATGGGGAAAGCAGGAAAGTTTTTCAAATATACATGGAGCATTCACAAAAACTTTCTAGGATTCAAAGAAACTATAAATTCAGAAAGGAAGAGATTTTAAACATTATGTTAACAGAGTATAATACCATAAAAAAGCAATCAATAAAAGAAAATGTAGCAAAATAAAGCAGATCTAACAAAGCAAAAAATCACTTGCTGAATGTTGAATTAAAGAATATATTACATTAAAATAATTACAATACAAATGCAACACACCAAACTTACATGGTACAGTCAAAGTAGTATTAGGAAGAATGTTTATATTAATAAAATAATTAATGAGTTGTCAGAAAAAAACAATCAAATTAATAGTTAAATTGGGCAAACTAATATACTAAAAGCAAACATAAAAATGTGAAATTGTTAGTCCGGAGTAAGAGAAAGTATCAAAATTGAAAATAAAAGAATTAATAAACAAAACAATAGAAGAGGAAACCAAAAGCAAGGAAGGGAGAATGAAAACAAAGAAAATACTAATTATCACTGCACTGATCTTTGCAGTGACTAAATTTTTAATCACTTATATAGTCACATATAAATAATCAGGTTCAAATTAAATAGAATAATAATTGGTTGAATGAGGTAGGCATGTATATACATAAAGATTACCTATGTAACCCTAAAAGACTACTAAGAGAAGCACAGGATAGAGAGAAGGTTTAGGACCCTTGATGCTATATGAGCAGGAGGAATTCCTGCCACACAACTGAAAATTCAATGAGACACAAAGCAAAATGTTCTATGTGAGCAGTAAGAATCAGGTAGTTCTTTCTGTATCACATCCCAGGAACTATGATATGGGCAGGGGACCAAAGGCCTTCACAGCTAACAGCTAAAATTAACTCTCTATTATGCTTTCTCCCATCAATAAGAATTAAGATTTTAAAGACACGTTACCTGTTTGCATGCCTGTCGACATTCCAAAACAATAGCCAGTTCACAACAGCCTAAGCCAACCCAGCCATCAGACTTCTTAAAAACACCTTTAAGATAAAATACACATATATTTTTCAGTCATTCATGTAACTACATCATCAATTCTTGTAACTTCAAATGTAACTGGCACTAGACATGGTATATAATATTCCTTAAATATCAGCCACTGAAATATGAACTTGAAAAAATTCTGAAAATCTTGCCTAGCCCCATCTCTCAATTCTTAGAGTTGATGGAACTGCTACTAGAATATTAAGAATAAAATAATTATTCTTTCTCTAATTCCTCTACAATTCTCCTTCAGTGCTGAGATTTTGATCATCTCTCACTTTGGATGAGTATGCCCCTTAGGTGAAAGGAGAAGAGGAAAAGATAAAACTCAAATCACTCAGTTTTTCAAACTCCTATCTCCTACTTTGAACCCCTACTCCAACACTCACTAAATCAGTAGTGCACTTTTCTTCATCTAATCTAATAGTACTTTGTACTCCTTTTATGTACTTAACACAGTCTAAGATTTTTTTAAAAGATTCCTTTAATTATCACAGATCATAGAATAGTAGAGTCAAAATGAACGTTAGAGACCACCAATGAAAAGCTATTAGGATAGAATTAGAGAAAGAAAAAAACGGTAATGATTTAGAGAAATTACTGTACAGCTGTTGAAAATTACTCCTCCATATCAACATTTAAGAAATGCCATAACATATATAACCTATTACTTGCTGTCCAGGGGAAGACAGGAGGGACGGAAGGGAGGGAAAAAAAAAAATTGAAACTAGAAATCTTATAAAAAACAAATGCTGAAAACTATCTCTACATGTAACTGGAAAATAATAAAATACTAAAAAAGAAATGCCATAACTGCATTTCTGGATAAAACATATATATATATATATATATATATATATATATATCTAGGCTAAATTAAAATGATTCCTTATATAAGGAAAAAGTTCAGGAAGTCTCAAATGAGTAGATCATTTAGAAGTCCATCTGAAAGTGTGTCAATTACTACTAATATAACTAATTATTCTTTGTTTTTAAATAATCAAACACTATCATAATCATAAGTATTTCTGTTATTTTTTTGGGGGGGTGAGGCAATTGAGGTTAAGTGACTTGCCCAGGGTCACACAGCTAGTAAGTGTCAAGTGTCTGAGGTTGGATTTGAACTCAGGTCCTCCTGAATACAGGGCCGATGCTCTATCCACTGCGCCACCTACCTGCCCCCTGTTATTTTTAAAAGTGTAACAAATGGTAGAAAGAAAAAAAGTGATCAAATAAAATAACCCAACTTTTATAAAAGATTACATGATCACATATTTAAAGTTGAAAAGGACATTAGAGTCATTATCAAGTCCAACCCCCACCTTCCACTTTAATGATAAGGAAATTGAGGCCCAGAGAGGTTAAGTGACTTGCCCAGATTAAAAAAGTTAAGTAGGATCCAAACTGAGGCAGGATTCAAACTCAGTTATTCCTGACTCCAAATCTAGTGCTCTATTTATTATACCATGATGCCTCTACAGAATAGAAGCAGAGAATTTTTAAACTATAAATCTTAGAAAGCATCTAGTCTAAACCTTTCATTTTTGCAGATGAGGAAAATGAGGCTTAATAGGGTGTTCCAAGACATATAGGTAATTGGCTACAGAACTAGGACTAACACCTGTATCTCCTGAATATCGTGTTGTACTCACTAAGAATTTTTTTTGTTTAAATTTGCTCCATCTTATTTTGAACTTGACATATTCATATATGCCTTGAGAAGACATAAAGAGGACACCAAGAAGGTGTAAATCCATTATTAACCCTACTTGAGTGGCAGCACATCCCTAGAAATTCTTTGTGTGCAAATGTACATTATACATTTTTTGAAATCATATTGTACAGGACACAAGACAATTTAGATAATAAGCTCAAGTGCCTTGAAGATATCACTCTGTAGGAGGTACTTGATAAATGGCTAACTCACTGATCAGAACTATGTATTTGTTTGTTTTTGTTGTTGTTGTTGTTTTTCAGGGCAATGAGGGTTAAGTGACTTGCCCAGGGTAACACAGCTAGTAAGTGTCAAGTGTCTTTGGCCAGATTTGAACTCAGGCCCTCCTGAATCCAGGGCCAGTGCTTTATCCACTATGCCACCTAGCTGCCCCCAGAACTATGTATTTAATCAATTGTGCACCCTTTACTTCCAAAAGATCCTATAGCCATTCAGTAAAAATTATAATAGTTATTATATGAATACAAAGTTAAAAAATAAAAGTGCTCAAGTTTATCTTTACCTGGTAAAGAAGAGTTCATACAATTCCAAACGTCAACCTAAAAGCATGTCATATACAAAAAAGATTAGTGGCTTTTTGAATACCACACAATTTGGAAAAAATATCCAACAGATGCTGCCAATTTAATTATGTTCATGTCAAAACATTCACTGTTCCAGAACTATATTCATTCCAGATTGAAACAATGGTTATTCTGATCATACAGCTATGTATAAAGACCAAGAGTTAATAGAAACATTCTTAAAACCCAGTGCCAGTCAGACCAACTGTCAGAACTAGACTAGAAAAAAAAAATTGGTCTACTTTGTCTATTGCAAAATGAAGCAACAGAGATATTAACTTTTTGAAAATCACAAAAGCACAAAAATTAAAAGGAATATGTCAACTGTTTGCTACCAATTTAGCATTTTTATAATGTATAGTTTCATGTCTGAAGAGGGTCTCCTAAGTAGGTAATGGGATTTGTTGACCTGTCTCTGTACTGATCCAAACCCTTAAAATAATGAAATATGCCACCTCAAGTTTCAAGACCCAGGCTGAGAAAAGACAAATAAACTATCTCCCCATGACGTGGAAAAACAAGAGAAAGTGAGACTGAGAGGTTATATGTCATCTTCTACCCATTAAATTTTGCCACATATTTACTCAGAAGTAAAAAGTTAAACTTAAGTCCCTAGTTCTGACATCTGAGAGATGGGGATAAGTTTAGAATGATTTCACTGATGTGCCAACCCCCTCCTCTGATCTAGATGAGCAACCTTCCTGTAAACTCTTGAAGAGTTGCCTGAGGGACTAACAAGTTATGTAATTTGCCCATAGTTACAACTCGAGTATGTGTCTGAAGCAGGACTTGAACCTGGTCTCTGTGACTCCAGGCCAGCCCTACATCCACCACTGAGCTGCCTCTCTAGGACTGTTCAAGTTTTCATAAAATTCTTCAAAATACAATGGGATATAACAGAAAATTATTAAATACCATTAGAATTTCACATTATTAAAAATTCTATCATACTTGTAATTACAATTTTCAGAATGAAATAGGGGACTATGAAACAATCTCTTACCTAGTAATTTATGTAGAAACTTTTCACCTAACAAAGTTAAAATCTAACATTTTGCTTTTAACACAAACCTCAAGCATATTAAGAAGATGATTTAGCATAAAGGTGCTTCACTTGATACTTAAATTTGTTTTAAAAAAAATACAGATGCATACACACATTATAGTTAAAGTTTTAAAAGACTTACCATTGATTCTGGGCAATAGCTTGGTGCTCTCTGTAAAAGGTGTCTTAGACGGGATTCACTTTTTGATGATAAAATCTATTTGAGAAAAAAGTATCAATAGCACTTAAAAAACAATGAATAAAAATGCATAAACTTTCTGAGTTATCAATCATCTACAATTTTTTCTTTTTTTTCTTTTTTTTTTGCAGGCCAATGAGGGTTAAGTGACTTGCCCAGAGTCACACAGCTAGTAAGTATCAAGTGTCTGAAGCCACATTTGAACTCAGGTCCTCCTGAATCCAGGGCAGTGCTTTATCCACTGCGCCACCTAGCTGTCCCACAATTTTTTCTTAAGTTCAAGTGCTATGCTGAAAATCTTTATCCACCTTTCAAATATAGCTGCTAAAATTAATATTTAAACACTGTGCAATCATTAGTTAGAAAATAATCAAGAAACATAATCATGTTACAGTTTGAGACACTGTTTTTAATGACCATAAGGGAGAAAAGCTAAGGATGATAATGAAAAGACAAAACAACAGAATCCTATATAGTTCCATTAAACTGCTTTCAAACAAAAGAACATTCTAAAACAGAAGAAAAAAATTTGTCTCCAAATTAATAGGAAATTATCTTAGGCTAATCCAAATAGCAATTAACTCTTCTTTCAAAGGAAGCTTCAAGAATGAGAGTAAAAAAATCTCAACCCAAACAACAACGAAAGGTCACCTGTCAATATAGAAAGGATGTTTCAGATTTATAGAAATTGGTTTGCTTTCAATGAAAATGGATCTGTGCTATGATCTCATGGATATGAGATTTCTTCAAATAATGGACATCATGTGTTCATGTCACCCAATCTGTGCAATTCTTCTCTAACTCCTCCTGTTAAGTTTGCTACAGACAGTCCAACCAAAATACTTGCTTTTCTTTTGCTACTGAGAGCTTATCAATGGAGTATGTGGGTGGTCTTTTGGCTATCCCTCACTTCCTCTCCATGTGATGACTGGCTTTTTAAAGTAATAGTCCCCTTGAAAACATTCTCTAATTGTACTTTTCTAAGTAGGCAGGTAAATTTGTAGTCTAATCTTAAAGCCTTGAATTTCTCATATTTCTTAAAGCAGCTTGATAGGCCGCTTATAGGTTTGTAGTTCATGAGGGCATGATTTTATCTTCTTGCAAGTTACCATCACTGAAGCTTTTCCTTTGTTACTGACTCCCCTTGTCTATGGTCTCATGGTTCCCTGAAGTGGACATTAATTTAAACTAACATTAATCTGGGTTCAAAATACTTTGGAAGGTGATCTTTGCCTAATTAAAAGATAATAATCCTCAAACAATCCTCAGGCCATTAAGTCAAGTAACTGTCATAAAATATCATTGATTTGACAAATAGCAACTGCAAATTAAGTTTTCCTCTGTTATCAAAAACAGAAGCTCTTTGAAGTGTGTACTGTAAGTTCAAGATAAGCAGGAACTGCCTTGGTAAGTGGAAAGTGTTGAGTATTTTAAGTATGAGAATTTTTTAAAAATTAGTTTTTATTAATATCTTTTTTATCACCTGCATTTTACAGTGTATCACTTTTCCTCTCCCCATCCAAAGAGCCATCCCTTATAAAAAGGAATAAGAGTGGAAAATACCAGTTCACCAGAAATATTGAAAAAAATCTGACTTATTGTATGCAGTTTTCCACACCCACAATTACTCCTCTTCTGCAAAGAAGCTGGGGACAGGTGTGCCTTTTCATATCTTTTCTTTGGAGCCATTTTTGATCATACTTTGCAACAATTTATTTCTATTGTTTTATTATTTTGTTTATATAATTTAATTTTCATTGTTGTAGTCAATGTGGCATTGTTTCCTGGTTCTGTTTTCATCACTTCATGTAAGTCCTTCCATGGTTCTCTGTATTCGGCAAACTATTTCTTACAGCACAGTGTACATTGTGTATGACATTTTATTTAATCCTTCCCTAGTTGATGGGCATTTACTTTATTTCCAGTTCTTTGCTACTACCTAAGTGCATTTGCTTTTTGTATGATTAGGAAAAAATGTATTTGATCTGGCACAGCAAAATATTGCTTAAAAGGCTTTCCAACAACGTGTCTTAAGTGCATGTATCAAAATTATAAAAAAAAAATCCTAGAAATAGTAAAATAATCAACTTGTGCTTTTTAAACACATACTGTATGCTTGGCAGTGTGAAATGATAAAGGTACAAAATTTAAATAGTCCCTTCCCAGGCTACTGTGGAGGCTGAGGCTAACAGATCTTTTATGTGTGGGAGTTCTGAGCTACAGTACATTATGTTGATCAAGTGACCACACTAAATTCAGCATCAATATGATGAACCCCTGAGAGTGGGGACCACCAGGTTGCCTAAGGTAGGATGAATTAGCATAGGTTGGAAATAAAGTAAGTCAAAGTTCCCATACTAATTACTAGTGGGATCAGACCCAGGAGTAGGCATTGTACTTTCAGTCTGGGCAAAACAAAGTTTAAAAAAATACAAGGTTTTTAAAAAATAAACTAAATAGTTAAGAACTTAGTTTGATACTTCAGGAAGCCATCACTTCATCTTGCCCTAACACAGAATACAACCTTGCAGCTACCTCCTCCATGAGTTTCTAAGCTCTTTATTCTCACCTCACTGCCTCACCGCGCCCCCCCCCCCAATTTCTATCTCCTTATATTTAGCTAAGCTGGTTCTGAGAAAATACACATGCAGTCCATCACTAGGCCAGTATTCAAAGCCTTATATAACTAAATGCCTCTACAAGTATTGTACAAGCTTACCTGTTCACAAACATCACGGCACATTAGATTATCCTTTGCATGATAACAACATAAGGCACCTAGGGAGAAAAAATAAGGAATTCCAAACTGTTGAGTATACCCACACGTATGTATAATAAATACCCCACTTTGAAGTGGAACACAAAAAGTAACATTTTTTTTAAATGACAATGTTCTCATTTCTAGAAAAATTCACAAAGACTGGCATTGTTTTCTGTTCTCTCTTACCATCATGATCTTCTTCTAGCTCACCAATGTATTTCTTTAAAAATAGTAACTAGAAATGAACATAACACAGCAGCTGTGATGGGGGCAAAGTACTGCAGACCTATCAATCGCCTTTATTTGGATACTATGTCTTTTAATGCAGCCTAAGATGACTCTGATATGAACATAATGTAAAATTACAAAATGATAGAGACAATTAGATGACCAGAAGGAGATATATTTGAAGAACAAACAAGGAAGATTATGTTCAAGTGTTTGGAAAACAGGGCTTTGACATTAAATTTTACCATACTGTAACCACTTACATGTTTTTGTATTTTATAAAATGCCTTTCCAAACTGCATGTTACCTAATATCACTGCCTTACTTTCCTCATTAAAATATAAAGTATGCTTCCTTCCTAAAAATGTTAAACTAATAAACAAGAAAAGAAACAACATATCACATATCCTAAATTAACCAAATATCAAAGAAATAAGATAACATGTGATCTGTAAAGGTCCTCTGCATCCTAAGGAGAGAATCTGTAAATATCTACCTGGTTTTTGAGTTGTCCTGAGAAGTTAATAAACTAAGACCTTTTTAAGATTATTAAAAAAAAATCACAAAATTTCAGAGGTAAAAGAATCTCAGAAGCCAACTAGTCTAACATGAATCATCCCACAAAATGGTAATCCATAATCCCCTTGAAGATCTCAAGCAAAAGGAAACTAGTTTGCCTCTGAAAATAATCCAATATATCTTTGTCCTGCTCTTACTTGTTAGGAAATTTTTCTTTCTATTGAGTCAAAATTCATTTCTCGGAAACTTCTATCCTACTGGTCCTAAACCTGCCCACCAGTACAAGTCTAATCTTTCTTCCACATGACAAACCTTCCCTTCGAGTATTTGAAAATAGCTGTCTTTTCCAAGAAAAGAATTCTTAATTCCTAAGGATCCCTAATTCCTTCAAATATTTCTTAAAATGACATGGTTTACTCAACACCTTGTGCATGCTCATATTGTTCTTAAAATATCATATCCTATAACTTAAGATAATACTCTACAAATTGTCTGATGGTGGCCTCATTCTAGAGAAATTAACTTTTTTTGACTACCACTTCAAGGATACTTATCTTCCAACTCTTTTGCACAGCAAACCTGAAATCCCGGAATGTGAAGAACAAAGTTTAATTACTTTTAGCACCTCAAGAAAAATAAACCCACCAACCCATTATATAAGTTCCAGTATTAAAATATAATCACCTCAACTGGCTCTAGTAGCAGCCAAGATGGTAGAGCAGCGAGAAGAAATACAGTGAGCTCTGCCCCCTTCCCCAAACTCCTCCAGGTCTAGAAAACACACCAAACCAAAGCCTGATTAAGAAATCCAAGAAAAAAAAATCACACACAAAAGTCATTTTTCCAGCCCAAGTCAGCATAGGGAGATATACAGAGAAATCTGTAGATAATAAGGACAGCATCTGGCCAGGAATTAATCATACTGAACGTTCCAGAACAAGGTAAGTTTGTACACCAGGGCAAGAAGGAAGGAAACAAACATTTATTAAGCACTTACTATATGCCAGGCACTCTGCTAAGTACTGTACACATTATCTTATATAATCCTCACAACAACCTTGGGAAATAAGTGCTATTATTATTCTCATTTTAGAATTGAGGAAATCAAGGCAGACAAATGTCACGTAACTTGCCAGGGTCACTCAGCTAGCAAATGTCTATGGCCAGATCTGAACTCAGGTCTTGCTTACTTCAGGTCTACTGCTTTATCCACTATACTGCCTAGCTGCCAGATCCCAGATCCTAGGTTCCAGGTTCAGCAGAAAGGGGCCTAAACTTGTGCAACTGCAAATCGGCAGCTCTGTCACTCACCTATCTGGGGCAAACTGAGAAGACCTGCACCTAAGAAGTTCAATCCAGGGTAAGATCAAGTATAGGCCCTAGCCTGAGCAAGGACTAAGTTCAGAAAAAGCAGTTGTATTGGTTGAACCCCAGGAATGGAACAGGGTCTCCATTCCAGCTTCCAGACCATTATGAAATCTGCAGAAGAATAATCAGAATCCTTGAGTTGTGACTCTAAACCATCAGAGCTTCCTAGCTAGCTGACAAGGGCTGATTCCAGTAGAAGTGTCCTGAAGCCCCAATTGGGTTAAACTCACAGGCATGTTGCTCAGACCAGGAGGGCAGAAATCAAACTTTTCCTGGATCAGACCATTTTTGGGAGCAGAGAAATATGCAGGTTCTTAGCCGTAGCTCTCTAAGATCCTGAAATACAAAGCTCAATACCTCAAGAAAAAAGCAGCAGGACCATCCCAGCCATTCCCTCCAAAAGTACATAAAGTCCAAAGTCAGGAAGCAGGCTGGAAGAATGAACAAATAAAAAAAAACACATCATAAAAAGTTGTCACAGGGACACTTCAGATGAACCCAAAAGAAGACAGTAACTCCAAAATATCTACAAAGTCTCAAAGAAAAATGCAGATTGGGCACACAAGAATTTCTGGAAAGGATGTGGCAAAAGTTTTTTTTAAAAAGAGTTAAAAAATGTTTTTATAAATTAAATGAGAATGCTGGGGGGAGGGGGCGTTGAGGGAAGGGTATTGGAAAATAAATAAGAGCTGTGGAAAAAACAACTGGAAAGAAAATTAACAGCTTAGCACAAGACACACAAAGTCTTGCCCAAACAAAAACTCCCTGAAAATACTCAACTGGACCAAACAGAAGCCAATGACCCCATAAGACCAGAAGAAATATTTTAAAACAAAGTCAAAATATTAAAAAAAATAGGAGAAAATCCAAGGTATCTCACAGCCAAAAGACAAAAACAAACAAAACCCTGTCCTGGAAAACAGACTGAGGAGAGATCATTTAGGAATCATTGGACTGCCTGAAAATCATGACCAAAAAAAGGGCACAGACATCATATTTCAAGAAGTCATAAAAGAAAACTGTCTAGATCTTTTAGAGCCAGAGGGCAAAGAGAAGAAAGAAATAAAAAATCCATTGGTCAACTCCTGAAAGAAACTGCTACTCCTAAATGAAAACTCCCAGAAACAATGTAGCCAATGTAGTCAGAGCTTCCAAGTCAAAGAAAAAATAATGCAAGCAACCAGAAATAAAAGGTTGCAGTACCAAGGAGCCACAGTCAGGATCACTTACACTTAGGCTTACAACCACAACCAAGAAAAACTCAGCAAAACTCAATATAATCCCGGGGGAAGGTGGGGGGGGGGGAAGAGGGGAGACCTTTCATGAAATTGAGGACTTCCTAAGCATTCCTGATGAAAAGATCAAAATTACACAGAAACTCTGGAGTGCAAACACAGGATTCAAGAAAAATATAAAAAGTTAAACATGAATAAACAATTATAAGGGGCTAAATAAGGATAAATAATTTACATTCTGATATAGGGAGAAAATACATATTCAAACCTCTGGTTAACCCTATTGTCAGGATCTAGTAGATAGAAGGCTTGGGAATGGCTGTTATGTCTTGAGGATCTTACTAGAATAGAAAGGAAGAGAAAAATATACAGGGTTGGGGGAGTGAGGTGGAAGGAAAGAGAGGAAGGTTAGGGAAAATTATTTTATATAATCAAGAGTGTGCAAGTAGAAATTTATTTAAAGAGGGAGGAAAGGGATTAGGGAGTGGCTAAAACATAAACCTCACTATCATCAGAACTGTCAATGGAAGAAAGAATACACATACCCAAAGTGAGTACAGAAATACATTGTATACAACAAAGAAACAGGAGAAAAAAGGTAGAAGGGAAACTAAAAAGGAAGGTAAATTAAGTGGGGGATTTGGTCCTAAGTAATCCAAACTCTAAGCATGTACAGAAATATTTATTCTCTTTCTGAGGTGGTAAAGAATAGGAATCTGAGGGGGTACCCATCAATTGGGTAATAGCTGAACAAGTTATGACAATATAAATGTGACAGAATACTAACTACTATACTATAATAAATTATGAAGAAGAGTTTTGAAGAAACCAGGGAAGACTTGTGTGAACTGATGCACAGTAAAGTTAGCAGAACCAGGAGAACAATTTTTATAATGACAACAATATTATAAACATAAACAAGTGTAAAGAAATTAAAAACTCTTATCAGCATAGTAACCAACCACAATTCTATAAGACTCATGATGAACATGCTACACCTCCTGAAAGAGAGGTGAAGGAAGGGCAGCTAGGTGGCGCAGTGGATAAAGTACCAGCCCTGGATTCAGGAGGACCTGAGTTCAAATGCAACCTGAGTTCAAATGCAACCTCAGACACTTAACACTTACTACTAGCTGTGTGACCCTGGGCAAGTCACTCACCAAAAAACAAAAAACAACAACAAAAAAAGAGAGGTGAAGGAAACAGAGTGCAGAATGAGGAATATATTTAGACACATCCAATGTGGGAATTTATTTTGCTTAACTAGATACATTTGTAACCGGGGAGACGGGGAGATTTCCTTTCTCAATGAGGAGTAGGGTAAGGATAGAAGGTGGATTTTCACTAATTGAAAAAAAAGTTTTAAAAAGGTATGAACAAAAAAAAAAGGAAAACAAAAGGAACAAAAATTATTTCTACAAATATTTAGTTCCAGCAACAGCCTGTGTATGCTGACCAAGGCTAAGCCTAGGTCAGTCTGGAAAGGCCCATTCATTACCAGTAGGTTCATCATCACAAAATAAATTATTTGGCCAAAACAAATCAATCCCACAAAATATCCTTCGGTATTTTGCTGTCCCCTTCTGCTTCTACTGTGACAGGGTCAGAGTTGTAGAAAAGGAAACAAAGCAATACAATGAATTAGTTTTTAGACCATCTATAAACAATTTCAGTACTCAATATAAGATCCCTGTCCAATGACCAAGCTGACATCCTTCTGGAGGCAGTAAGCCTTGATGATTACAGTTCTAAAGGTGGAGGGATCTCAGAGACCATTGGGTCCAAATTTCTAATTTCATACATGGAGTCTCATTATAAATAAAGCCAGTTAATTGCACCTTTGAACTATCTTACATAAGGAAATTATAGCTAAAAGGAAGACAGTTCACAGGTTCTCCTTGGAGATACAAATGAAGGAGTAATGGAATCAAAGAGTTGGAAGGGCTATCGCTAGCCATCCAGTCCAGTCCATATCCAAAGGAAATCCCCCACTGAGGAAAGTGAAGTCATCTTTTAATCTATACTTGAAGCCTTCCAAGGAAGGGGAACTTTCTCGACAATCTCTGGCGGTAACCTATTTTCCCTTTAGATGGCTCTAGTTGATAGGAAGTTTGTTTGCTTGTTTTCCTGCTCTCAAGACCAAATTTGTCTCTTTCCAACTTCCACCCAATGCTCCCCATTCTGCCATCTGGGGTCAAAGAGAACAAGTCTAATTCCTCTTCAATGTGATAACTTAAAATTTTTGAAAGCAGCTATCACGTTTTGCCCCCAAATCTTCTCTCCTTCGGGCTAAACATCTCTCAGTTCCTTCGAATGATTGTCATATGATAAGGACTTAAGGCCCTTCACTATTCACTATTTGCCCTTTCTTGGGTGCTTTCCAGTTTATTCATATGCTTCTGGTATCAAGAACTGAACTAAATACTCCAAAGTATGGGATACTCTTTCTGAATAGTCAGGGTCCTCTTGCTATTCATGGAAACTATGCTTCTTAATGTAGCAAGAGCTCTTTTGGTTGTCACATATTGATCCTCCAAATCACTAAACCAGCTACATCTTTAAAAACTACATGTATGACACAGGATGCTTCTCTCATCCTGTATATGTAAAACTGAGTTAATAGATTTGTTGTCATTTTGAGCCCAAAGGCAACAAGAAATAGGGAATATCTGGTCACTTCATGTGGTTGTGTTCCTGATGTTTAGAAATAGAAAAATCACTGTAGTTCACATATCAGATAATAACAATAATGACAATACTATTATTATAGCAAACATTGATATAGCACCCATGTGTCAAGCACTGTGTACTTTACAAAGATCATCTCATTTGATCTTCCAAACAACTGTGAAATGGGTGCTATTATTATCCCCATTTTATAGACAAACAAAGAGGTTAAGTGACTTGCCCACACAACCAGTAAATGTCTGAGGCCAGATTTGAACTCAGGTCTTCCTGTCTCCAGGTCTAACACTCTAACCAATGCATCATCAAACTAGGATGAGGAGAAAATCTATAACGAGCTATACAAACTCCTCCAAACCAAGTCAACAGCTATGTTGATAGTCTAATTTCTAATAGAAGGTAGGTAGAGGTGAGGGTAACATAAAATATATTTGAAACCTATTTAGAATTAAGGACAAAAATTAGCAAAAGACTTTAGACTACTAAGACTTTAGACTATAGAGGAGCTTCACCTGTGTATGATGAATACTTTTTTCTTTTTCTTTTTCTTTTTTTTTTTGGGAGAGGCAATTGGGGTTAAGTGACTTGCCCAGGGTCGTACAGCTAGTAACTGTTAAGTGTCTGAGGCCGGATTTGAACTCAGGTCTTCCTGAATCCAGGGCCAGTGCTCTATCCACTGCGCCACCTAGCTGCCCCAATGAATACCTTTTTCTTGAGACTCAAAGAGCACCTAAACATGGAAAACACTGAACAACACCACAAAATGAAACAGTCTTTTGAAAAAAAGGAAAGGTGCTTATTGTATCAGAATAAGTTATCTGTATAGTTATAACAGCTCCACTTTGACCTATTCAAACAAGTTTTTGACTCTGAAAATTAGGAAACGTATAAAGGAAAGAAAAAATTACAAATATCAATTACTTCTGACCAAGTGCTACCAACAGGCAGGTAAGCAAAGGAGCCCTGGGTATGGTTGCACTGCCCCAGAACACTGGTCTTACATCCAGCTATTACCAAGGAAAGCAATTCCAGTGGAGAAAGGGTGCTCCATTCCCACCAACAACCAACACACTGCGACACACAGGGCAGGCAAGCCAGCCTAGCTCAAGCAGGAAGGCACCCTGAGGTACAGAGAGGAGGCATCATGTTCTAGACAAGTGAAACCACCACCATCTTGACCACCAAATCCCCCAGGAACTATCATGTCCCCTTAAAGACACTGATGGAGACAGCCGGATCCAAGAGCCTTGGAACTAACAATGCTTCCAGCACAGTACCCACAGTCATAACCCTGGAAGCTACCCCTGTGGAGATGCAATTGGACAATTGCTCCTGCAGGGGCTACAGTTGCAAGCTGAAGACCCAGAAAACATAGTTCTTGCCACCAAAGCCCTTGGCACTGTCAAATGGTTCAACATCAAAAAAGGATATGATTTTTGTCAGTTAATATCACTTTAAAGACTAATCATTGCCATCTGCTTTGCCACTGTACCCTAAGGACCATGGGACCTTTAAACTGAAACCTTTCATATGTGATGTCTCCCTCCTGTTAGAATGAGCTCCTGAAGTGCAGGACACTCTTCCTTTTGTTTGTAACTCCAGTTTGTAGCACAGTGCTTTGCATATATATGCTTAATAAATGCTTCCTTCCTTCCTTCATTCTTTGGGAGCTTTTTTTCTTTTTTTAGTTTTTATTCTACTGAAAGGTCTTGTCAGTTCAGGTACAAGTTAATGAAGACTTTAGAAAAGAATTGGAAATTCAGGGAATGCCCATCAATTGGGGAATGGCTGAATAAGTTGGTATATGAATGTAATGGAATACTATTATGCTATAAGAAATTATGAGCAGGCTGCTTTCAGAAAAACCTGGAAAGATTTAAGTGGACTGACACTGATTGAAGTGAGCAGAACCAGGAAACACTGTACACAGTAACAGCAACATTGTGTGATGATCAACTGTGATAGAATTAGTTCTCAGCAATGCAATGATCTAAGACAATTACAAAAGGAAAGACCTATATGAACTTATGTATAGTGAAGTGAGAAGAACCAGGAGAATGCTGTGCACAGTGACAGCAATATTGTTTGATGAAAAACCGTGACCTAACTATTCTCAGCAATACAATGATCCAAGACAATCCCAAAGGACTAATGATGAAGCATACTATCCACCTCCAAAGAAAGAACTGATATTGACTGAACACAGACTGAAGCATGTTATTTTTCCACTCTTTCATTTTTTTCTTTTATTTAAGTATTCTTATACAAAATGACTGATACTGTAATGTCTTACATAATTGCACATGTATAACCTATATCTGCTTACTGCCTTAGGGAGGAGGGAGAGAAGGAAGGACAGAATTGGGAATTCAAAACTTTAAATAAAAATATTTATTTAAAAAAACAGTGAGACTGTTATATGAAGGAGATTATTGTTAAAAGACTTATATTGGGGCAGCTAGGTGGCGCAGTGGATAGAGCACCGGCCCTGGAGTCAGGAGTACCTGAGTTCAAATCTGGCCTCAGACACTTAACACTTACTAGCTGTGTGACCCTGGGCAAGTCACTTAACCCCAACTGCCTCACTTAAAAAAAAAAAAGACATATTTACAAAACCATGCCTAAAAGCATTATTTGTGATATTAAAAATCCAGAGAAAAAACATGTGCCCAATGATTACTGAATGGCTGAATCAATATATGAATACCAAGGAATATGGCTACATTGTAAAGAATACTCAATATGAAAGAATTCAAACAAACACAGGAAAGAATTATATGACTTGACAAAGCGCAAAGAAAGCATGAAGCCTAAATAGCAAAATACATGATAACTACAACAGCTTAAATAAAGATTTATGGGCAACAAAACTCTGGTCAATGTTATAACCATACTATCAAGTTCAAAATCAGCCCTACTTTCTTTTAACATTCTAGAAACTGTTTTCAGGGAATGTACTTTTGTAGGGGGGAATTTATCTGGGGTGTCTGTTGTGTCATAAACAAAATGTACCAATAAAAACTTTTCTAAAGGGGTAGAGAAAAGGTCACATGAGAAGTTTTCCTCCTGACAATATTTGGGAGTTTTGCCTGAAATAAATTTTCGTTGTGAAAACTATTAGACAATACTATCAAGAGCTATGATCTTTATTAGACAATACTCTCAAGAGCTGTGATCTTTATTAGACAACATTCTCAAGAGCTATGATCTGCTTTAGAAGTTATATAACCCCTAACAACTACAATACATAGAACGTTTGCCAAGTTTCTGTGCTATTTCTAAAAGACACTGTAATTGTGTAATCTAAAGTTTTCTAGACTTTAACCAGTTATAATTTCTAATGTAAAAGACCATTATATATAGAACTATAATTTTCTGTTAGCTTAACTTCAATTGACTAGAATACTCAAAAATGGCTGTTCAGATTAATATAATTTTCAGATTAACAACTCAAACATCTTTTTGCTTCAACTATCTTTAAAAACAAGTTATGTTGTTTTTGTACACTTTCCTGCTTTATTAAGTATAGTATTGATTCCCTTTGATGCCTAAGGATCTTAAAAGTGTCCTATGAGCACGATGATTCACTTCTGCAGACATTTATTTGGATTTTCCCCTCAAAATTATATATATTGAACCCTTCCCTACATTTCTATCCTTTGTGCTCCTCTACTGCATAAGCTGTGAGTTTTAATATGTAGTACCTCAAGTTGTATTCTGAAGTAATTCTAAATTTATACCAAACACCCTAAGTAGAACCAGCACTAGTCCTTGTCAGAAAGCAGACCAAAGTCCTCACCAAAAAACAAACAAAAACCACGCTAGGATTCTCCCTCAATTCAAATTAAGTATTAGCATTGCTCAACTTTGAAAACATAACAACGACCAGTAAACTTTCTTTCTTTCTTTTTTTTAAAGGGGATGGGAAGGAGGTTCTTCAGCTCAGAAAAAAAGCCATTCCTGTGGAAATACAAACAACAATAAATCCTTCAAGTCCCTGGCCAGAATGGGGAAAAGCAGACTCTCAAAGGTAGAAGTTCTTTCTTTTTTGGTGTCGGGACCCCTTTGGCAGTCTGGTGAATCCTGTGGACCAAGCCCTTCTCCAAATCATGGTTTTGTTTTTTTGTTTTGTTTTGTTTTTTGGTGAGGCAATTGGGGTTAAGTGACTTGCCCAGGGTCACACAGCTAGTAAGTGTTAAGTGTCTGAGGCCAGATTTGAACTCAGGTACTCCTGACTCCAGGGCCGGTGCTCTATCCACTGTGCCAACTAGCTACCCAGAATCATGTTTTTTTTAATCACTGAAACTTAATTTCGGCAGGTCAGGGAAAATAAAGATGTCACTTCCCCCACCCCCACCCCATCACCCCCATCCTTGTTCGTCGACTCCAGGTTTAAAGTCTCCTAAAGTCAGTTGGGCAACTAGAATTTATTAAGTACCTACTGTGAGCCAGGCACTGTGCTAAGGGGATGCAAAGAAAAGCAAAAGTAAGTCCCCTTTCTAACGGCGTTCACGGTCTAATCGGGGAAGACAGCATGAAAACCATTATGTAAGAATAGATATTCAGGGTGTCCCCAAAAGTTCTATGAAAGATGAAAGCTGCACTAAGACTTCTGGGACACTATATACAGGATAAACTGGAGGTAGCCTCAGACTATGATTATTTAAGCAAAAATGGGGGAAAGCTTCTTGCAAAAAGTAAAGGTTCAACGCGGACTTTATAGAAAGCCAGGGAAACCTGGAGATGGAGTTGAGGGAAGGGAGAGAATTACAGTAACCGGGAGTGGGAGCTGAGGAGGTGCGGGTGACGGCCAGGAAAAAGCTCGGAGGCGGGAGATGGAGGTTCGCGTGCGAGGTCCGAACTGAGGAGAGATGTGAGCAGGCGGCCGGCCGAGCCACCGGCCCGCCACAGCCCTGCTTTCCCTACAACTGGAGGCCTAGCCCAGCATCCCGAAGAGATTAGGACGGCCCCACCCTCACTCCCTTGCTGTCTCCCTCGGGCTCGACCCGCGCGGGCCGGGGTCGGAGCTGCCCATGCGCGGTCGAGGGCTCAGGGGACCCTCCGCCATTGCCCAGAGCAGACCCCTCCGCCATGTTGGTAAAGTCCTGGGGAAGGGGGTCTGTCCCGAAACCCACTTCAACTTACCCGAAGTGCCAGGGACCAGCCCCACGGCGGCCTCCGCCACAGCTGCCGCCGCCAGGAGGAGGACTATAGAGTAGCGCGGGGCCGGAGCCGCCGCCTCCTCCTCCATAGTGCGGGCCGGGCGGGCCGGGCTGGGGTGGGCCAGGTCTCCCACCAAGCTGCTTCTGCCCCCGACCCAAACTGGCCGCTGTGGCCGCAGCGTTCAGGAAGCGGCCCCACCCCCTTCCCTCCCTCGGATTGGCTACGGGGCCTCCCAATCCCCGCCCCGCGGCCTCGCGGAGATTCCTAACAGTCCTGGCGGCTGGAATGCGTCCAGGAGTCGAGGGTGGGATGCAGGGGAGGGAGAGGGGTGTCTGCTCTTTGTTGCTGGTACCCGTCTCGGCACGCGCGCTTCTCTCTCTTACCACTGCCTCTGCACCACCCAGGGGTCCACCTCATTTCAGAGCTCTCGGGCTAGGGCAAGGGAGGGAACCCTCAAAAAGCCTGGAAAGAGACGCAAGTTTCCATTTACTTTTTCCCCCCCGCACGCGTGCTCCTTGAACGCGGAACAGGATTTTGCCTGTCTTTGTACCCCCCAGCACTTAGCGCAGTGCCTGGCTAGTAGTAAACACCTAATAGATGCTTGTTGATTGTTGAATGACTAGACTGACTTTTCCAAGTTATTTAGTCTTCCAAGACGGTGACCTTTAAAAACTACAACAAAAAAATAAACAGGTTAGGCTCTAGGAAAAGTGCGAAGTAGATGACTCTTGACCCTTTCCTTGAACCTGCACCTCTTCATCGAAGTCTCCTGTACAAGAACTCAAGGTAACAAATACATTGATTAGGTACAGTATAAACTTATGCCACCTCACCAAAAAAAAAAAAATGCAAAAGACTCCAAAGATGCAACAATTCTGCCTTGTTCTGCAAACACAAAGGAGACGGGGTGGCAGTGAATTTGATTGGAGTACATTTCATGGTGCATGTATGGAGCTGAGCTGTGCTACTTTTGGTGGGCCATGGGCCACTGTGGTTCAGTACTGAGAACTCAGTAATTCCTTAGTTCCTCTGGCAGCATCAAGGGATGTGGGATGGAAGAGGAAGAGCTGCTCTGGAATGAGATGTACTGCTTAGGCAAGTCCAAGCTTGGGCCTTAGGCCCCTGGCTGCCTCTCCTGCTTGTTATTCTCTCTCTTAGAATATAAGTCCAATGAGTCTAAATTAAGTGATCCTGAAATAGACTTCTCACCTTTGAAGGCATCCTTGTGACATTGAAAGTTCAGGAGCTCTGGTTCCCTGAGGTGGGGATGACTGACATCAGTAGTAAGTTTCTGCAACTGTATCCATTTTAGATAAGACAACCTCGAAGGGATGATAAATAGAAGCCCTGACCTGTCCCGGCTGACCAGAACACATAGATCTTGAGGGAGCAGTTCTAACAGAACAAAGCTGAGGTGAAAGTAAAATGCCTATTCAACAGCTCCAGGAAGTGCTCCACATCTTAGTGTTTTAAGTACCCTTTTAGCAATCTGGAACTATGCCCAAAGGGCAAACTGTGCATACTCTTTGATCCAGCAATACTACTACTAGGTCTGTATCCCAAAGAGATCATAAAAAAGGGAAAGGGACCTACGTGAGCAAAAATATTTCTTTTTGTGGTGATAAATTGGAAATTGAGGGGATGCCCATCAATTTGGGAATGGCTGAACAAGTTGTGGTATATGAATACTTTTGTGCTATAAGAAATGGTGAGCGGGCAGATTTCAGAAAAACCTGGAAAGACATGAACCGAAGTGAAGTGAGCAGAACCAGGAGAACATCGTACACATTAACAGCAACATTGTGCAATGATCGACTATGAACAACTTAGCTCCTCTCAGCAACACAATGATCCAAGACAATTCCAAAAGACTTATGATGGAAAATGCTATCCACATCCAGAGAAAAAAATGATGGAGTCTGAATGCAGATCGAAGTGTACTACTTTCACTTTATTTTTTTTTTGGTAGTTTTTCCTTTTATTCTTTCCTCTTTCACAACATGACTAATATGGAAATGTGTTTTACATGAATGCACATATATAACATATCAAATTGCTTACCATCTTAGGGGGAAGGAGGGAGAAAATTTGGAACTCAAAATTTATTTAAAAATGAATGTTATAATGGGGCAGCTAGGTGGCGCAGTGGACAGAGCACCAGTCCTGGAGTCAGGAGTACCTGAGTTCAAATCCGGCCTCAAACACTTGACACTTACTAGCTGTGTGACCCTAGGCAAGTCACTTAACCCTAATTGCCTCACTAAAAAAAACAAAAAACCAAAAATGAATGTTATAAATTGTCTTTACATGGAATCAGAAAAAATAAAATTTTATTTAAAAGAAGAAAAAAGTATCAATCCCCTGGGAGAATATATTTGCTACTGTATTATGTTTTGTCTTCGGCATTGTATAATTATCAGTCTTTTGTGACTTAAGGATTTCTTTTGTTCAGGGAGATACAAATAGCTTTCCTATACCTGATCTACATTATACATTAAGTAAGTTTCTATGTCTTTTGGGGAGACCCTAGATTTCAATTATACCTAAACTTTAAGTGATTTTTCTCCAGGGTTCTCCAGTGGAGGTTTAAAGAGCCATAAACAATGAGAAAAAGAACCTGACCCTTCTTTGGGAGGCTAGCCTCCCCCCCCCCCAAGTCCCTGGGGATTGAACTCTTCCCTTAGTGGAAGAATGAAGTGTCCTGCTCTCCCCCTCCCGCCATCCCATGGGTTTGTTATACTCAAAAATAACTCAAAGTTGACAAAACGATTCTCACTAAAGAATCCTAAGATTCTCCAGACTTAATAGCACCACCCTCTAGTTTCGTCCCTCCCCCCCCCCCACATCCCCCCTGTTAAAAGGGAAACGAGGCAGCTGGGTGGCAGTGGATAGAGTGCAGGGCCTGGAGTCAGGAAGAATCATCTTCCTGAGTTCAAATCTGGCCTCGGACACTAGCTTACTAGCTGTGTGACCCTGGGCATGTTTGCCTCAGTTTCCTCATCTGTAAAATGAGCTGGAGAAGGAAATAAATGGCAAATCGCTCTAGTGTCTCTGCCAAGAATACCCCAGTCTTTTTCTCTCTTCGTCAACCTGAAGAGAGGTTGGCATCACCTACCTTTTCTCTCTGTCTCTGTCCCTGTTTTTGTCTCTCAGCTAGAATCACACAAATGACCTAAAGAGAGCTGATCCCTCTTCTCTCAGCGCCACCCAATCCTCAGACAGGCACAGGGTATTGAAAATATAAATATACATACAAATGTATCCACATGACCTATCTCAGATATTCAAGATATCCCAACATATGAATCATTAAATAAATAGATCTGAGTTAATGTTAATGTGATTACTGCATCTATAGCAGCTTCAAAGTCTTGAAATTTAAAAAGCAAATCAGAATATAAGCAATCAGCAATATGTTCTTTATTTAGTCATAACACCTGTAAAGAATTCATGGCTATTTGACTTCTGGTTCTGGACTCCTAGGCTATGAGATAGGTTTTTTGGTTTTTGTTGTTTTTGTTTAAGAGACCAACTAAGGCCATGAGAGCAAGCCCCTATCTTTATAACAAAAGGCCCAATAAATTTAACACATCAACCATGGGATGAGTCATATTGTCTTTCTCTTTTCTCTCTCCTTTGCTCTTTTTTTTCCCCCTTTCTCCTTTGCTCTTTCAACCAGTGGGCAGTGCTCAAAGATCTCAAACCATAGCTATGGGAGCAGAGGTAACAGATAACACCTTGTTTCCCCACCAATCACCTCCCTAGAGAATTGGTGAAGTATGACTGTGATACATTTGAGATGAAGCTTTTTTTTTTTTTTTTTTGGTGAGGCAATTGGGGTTAAGTGACTTGCCCAGGGTCACACAGCTAGTAAGTGTTAAGTGTCTGAGGCCGGATTTGAACTCAGGTACTCCTGACTCCAGGGCCGGTGTTCTATCCACTGCGCCACCTAGCTGCTCGGAGATGAAGCCTTTCTTATATAAATGGGGATAGCTGGGAAGCTATCTCTAGTGGTGTTATTTTCCCACAAGTTGACAGGACACAGGTTTTTGAAGATTTTCAGTATCCCCCATTTCCAGACTTCTGGGCACCTCATTTTGTTGCAGATCAGTCAAATTCAAATAGAAACTGGGGTCATTGAACCATACATAACAATCTCTGCAGACCACACATTGACTTAGTTTCAAGATGTAATATTATCTGTTTTATTGTATTTTTGTTTACTTGGTTAAATGTTTTCCATTTACAATGTTTTACATAATTGCACATATAAAACCTATATCTGATTGCTTATCATCCCCGGAAAGGAGGTGGGGGGAGGATAGAATTTCTAACTCAGAATTTAAATAAAAAAGTCTTTTTAAAAAAATAGACTAATGTGGAAATATGTTCAATATGATTGTACATATATGGCCTATATCAGATTGCTTGCCATCTTGGGGAAGGGGGAGGGAAGGAGAAAAATTTGGAACTCAAAATCTTATAAAAACGATGTTGAAAACTCTCTTTATATGTTACCGGAAAAAATAAAAAGTGATTAAGATTAGAAAAAAGAGGAAAAATAAATTAAAATGTTACAAGTAAAAAAATGTCCCAATTACATTAATCTGGTTCAGGCTGCACACGGGAGTTTTGTGGGCCCCCTGCAGCCAAAGGACTGTGTGTTTGACACCTCTGTTGTAAAGAGTATGCTTTGGTACATTCCATTTGGATGTGTAAGTTTTGTGCATAGGTTTACATTTTTCCTCCCTAGCATGAAATCATTTATTTAGACAGGCTTTTGCTGCTGAATATAGGAAAGAATGACAGGAAATTAAGTACTTCTCCATTCCAGATTATCCCCTGTGACACTAAAATATCACTAATTCATCTCTTTCCACAAGGAAGGAGATAGTCCTCCTGGATTCATAGCATACTAAGTCGTTTGGTTACCCCTTGGAAGGGAAACAAACTAGGAAAGACAATATCCTGACGTTCCAATGCATTCTCTTTTTACCTCACAGCTACCCATACAGACTTATGACACTACTCTAAGATCTAAGACTCCCCCAGAAGGAAAGTACTCTTGTGATTGCTAGATAGACAGCCCCTTCCCATCAGACCCACCCCAGCTGAACGATCCACACTCAATTAGCAGAGTGCCAAGTCCACATCCTTTGTTCCTCCACATTAAGGTTTTGGTCCTCTTGACACTGATCCCCCTCAGGGGCCATGCAGGTATTATATTACCAAGGATCGTGATTCTCTTGATAGAAGGCAAGACCCCCACACTCTAGAATTAGGGGGTTACCCACAAAGCAACTAAGCTGCTCAAAAACTTCTTCAAACCTGAGGGTTGGGGTTCAGGATTGATATTGTCCAGAATCTACTTTCAGGTTACTTTCAGGTTCTGCTTCTGCTCTAGGAACCCTTAATATTCTACCACTGCCCTGAATCTGCCATCTTTTTGGTGTCAGCTATGTGCTAAGTACTTTATAAATATCTCATCCTTGGAAGTAGGTGCTCTTATTATTCCTATTTCACAGTTGAGGAAACTGAGGCATATAGATAGATGTTGAGTGACTTGGCCAGGTTTAAACTCGGACTCCAGGATAAGAACTCTATCCAATGTGCCAACTAGTAGGAGGTTATGGTTGGTTGTTCTCTGGAGTCCAGGAACTCTCTCAGCCATATGGCCTTGAGCACATGCAGTTCAATCATTATGTGCCTTAAGGCAATCATTAATGACAGAAGGAGAGGGGACACTCAAATTCCATCTCCCCCTCCATTCCCTGCAAGACTTCCTTTATTTGCTGTCTCCCTCTGAAAGACAACTGAACAAAAGGGTAAGAAAAGGTCTGCTAGCTCCCTTTTCTTGACCAACAAGAAGGGATACGAAGGGATGACTTTCTTCTTCTTCTTCTTCTTCTTCTTCTTCTTCTTCTTCTTCTTCTTCTTCTTCTTCTTCTTCTTCTTCTTCTTTTGGGTGGGGCAATGAGGGTTAAGTGACTTGCCCAGGGTAAGTGTCAAGTGTCTGAGCTCAGATTTGAACTCAGGTCTTCCTGAATCCACTGAGCCACCTAATTGCCACCTAGCTGCCTCCTAGGGATGACTTCTAAAACAGCTCAGCCCACAACAGTGGGAGCCAACAAATTCATCATGGAGATAAGCCCTATTAACAATACCCATCAATTAAGAAAGCACAAATTTATTCAGCACCTGCTATGTCTCAGTCACCTTAAAAGTCTCTAAGGGTTGTGGGAAAACTTTATGGAATTGTTTGAACCTAACCCCATGCTGGGAAAGCTAGCTACCTAGATTCTAAGATGTGTTTAATGCTTAATTCAGGACTTAGGTTATATTGAACAGAAACCCAGTCAGATCTGAAGATTGAAATAAGGACTATGAGTTTTCTCCTGTT
Organism: Dromiciops gliroides; assembly: GCF_019393635.1. Taxonomy (NCBI): domain Eukaryota; kingdom Metazoa; phylum Chordata; class Mammalia; order Microbiotheria; family Microbiotheriidae; genus Dromiciops; species Dromiciops gliroides. The sequence goes on from NC_057861.1 coordinate 489,377,443, forward strand.
ATATATCTCAAGCACTCACATGTCTTATCTGCTAGCCAATCTGCTACTGTTTCCTCTTTCCTTTGTTTGAATCCTATTTAATGTGTAATATACAGACACTTGGGGGAAGTGGGACACACCTTTTTCAACTCTCCCCTCTGCTAGATGACTTAATAAATTTCTGTCTAAATTATTTCATTTCCGGTTTTTGTTCTCAGTTAACAGAGCCATATCCAAAACCTTCACAGGAAGATACAAAATACCACACCAAGGATGCCTTCTACATGGTAGTGCTGGGGGGGAGGAGGGGGGAAGGGAGTGGGGGAATGGGAAGGGTGAGGAGGAGAAGGGGAAAGAATCTGAACACTATGTTGTAGGAAATTGTTGAGGAAAATTTCCCAGAATTAGCAAAAACAAGACAAACCAAAATAAAAAAACCAGACAATATCTATGTAAAATCGTGCCCCATTTTGTACATGAGTATTTCTGAAATGGGCAGAAAAAGGACATTTGGTGAAAAAAGCAATTTGAGATGGTTCTAAAGACCCAAGAGAAAACTGTCCCACAGATAAATATACTGAGATTACTGTGAAGGCAGGTCAAAAGAACAAGTATCAACCTAAGATGAAGATAGCTGTAAGACATTGTAGTCTATGAGTTCATCTACATTGACTATTTTCAAAGTTTTGAAGGCTATGGCTGCATAACTATAAATCACAAAACTATTTGGGAATTATGGGAAATTGTATATTCATTTCTGTTATACCAGAGTGAATTGTAGATTTGCAGTTTATTAAATCTAAGTTAGAGATAGGTCACTAATCATGGGAGAGGCCCTGATTTGAGGCTTTAGGAACCATAGGAGATGAAAAGATGAGCAGTCCAGAGTTCTAGAGATCTGAAGGATAAAAAGACACAGCAGCCCCTCCCCCCAATGAAAGGAGCTGATGGCAGACGTTACCCCCTGCTACTTGAAAGAGACAGAACAGAAGATAAGAAAAACTAGGTTGGTCTGAATCAGCTAAGAGCCCAGCAGGCTCTGCAGCGGCTAGGAGCTCACTAGAGGAGAGCTGGCTGGATTTTATTGCCCTTTATCCCTGTCTACAGCATAGCGATCCAGCTTGAGAGAGAGAAAAAACATACAACAAAACCCAAAACTCCTCAGAGCTCCCAAAGAGTAGATCTGAGAACTTTGAAGTTTTATGGTTTAATAAGGGAATTAATTGCTTGTCACAGAAAGAACTTAACTACTTCAGCATTCAAGCAAGGAAATAGATCTAGAAAGCTGAAGACCCCAGGTTTAGGGTTACTTTTTCACTGAAAGAGTTTAATGTTGCAGCTTTGCTAATTAACAAATTACTTAATTAACACTGCAGCAGCCTGAAAGTAGCTAAGAAGTGGTTTGATCCGGAGGAAAAAGGAAGGGACAGGAGCTGGTGATGTGTGGTATAGAGTGTGACCTAACAGAGAACTCCAGCATCCTGTTTTCCTTTAAATGCATGGGATTCCCTTTCTAAATTATTTCATTTCCGGATTTTGTTTTCAGCTAACAGTGCCATATCCAAACCCTTCACAGGAAGATGTGCCCTACTCCTGGGTTTCTGTAAATGTATTTCCTCAGTCTAGAACAGAATATGCATTAAAGTGGGAAAGTGTGACCCTGATTTATGGATGCATTGTTATGTTGCTATACCATTTCACTGGATACCTTTGCATTGAGCTAATTGTAGCCTCTGGCTATCGTTGATGAGGGATGGTAAGTAATTAGTCTTAGGAACTTGGACCCAACTGGGGTATTCAACTTCTCAGTATCAGTTAAGGAGGGGTGCCCTTCTATTTTGCCTGCTTTTGCTTTCTATTTAGGAAATGCTATGATTGTTCTTGCCCCTGCCTTCTTATTTAGTAATTTTTATTTTGTTTAAGAGTTAATGGGGGCGCAATGGATAAAGCACTGGCCCTGGATTCAGGAGTACCTGAGTTCAAATTCAGCCTCAGACATTTGACACTTACTAGCTGTGTGACCTTGGGCAAGTCACTTAACCTCCATTTCCCCACAAAAAAAAAAAAAAAGAGTTAATGGATGGGGCAGCTAGGTGACCAATGGATGAAGCACCAGCCCTGGATTCAGGAGGACCTGAGTTCAAATCTGACCTCAGACACTTGACACTTGCTACTTGTGTGACCCAGTGCAAGTCATTTAACCCTCATCGCCCTGCAAAAACAAAGAAAAAGTTAATGGTGTCATTGTGACTGCTTTTTATAAATGGAAATCATACTGGAGGAGGTTTAGGGGCTAAAATGGCTAGTAGCAGAGAATATCCCCCAATGCCTACCCTGAACCTTTACAAGTGAATTTGTGCTTGAGCTCCCCAGTTATCAAAGAAGGGATGTATGAGCACTGGCTGTATTAGTTAAGATAGTGGCTTTGATGTGGGATGAAATTTGGGATCAAATTGATTGTCCCAAAAGAATTACAAGACCCAGTGACTCAGTTTCCCAAGTTTTATTGCAATACTGTGAGTGATCACAGGGAGAGAACCAGAATAGTGGAAAGGTATCTCTAGAATAGTGAAAGAAAAGACAGTTATATTTATAGTATGAATAAATTGTTTATCAGTGTCATTATAATAATCTCCACCTTGGGGAGGTACAAGGGAGGGCTTATCCTAATTTGGAGTTCCTGGGGTCCTAAGCCAACTCCTGAGGCGGGTACCTTTTTCTGTGGAGGTGTGTTTTGGGGGTTTACACGTCATAAGGTGAATCTGGGGACAAATTTGGCCTTTTCTGCGCATGGTTCTTTCTGATTCCCATGGCTAGTTTCAAAATATCTCTATTTTTCATTACAATTTCTATACTCTTGTCATTTCCTTTATTATTCTTTGACCTGAGCCTTTATGGTCCCGTTATGGGTACTGATCACTGTGGGTACGAGAACCTAGCATAAGTTATCCTTTAACTGGGGTCTGACTCCCTTTTAGAGCTAATATCTGAATTAGAGCTTGGGTCTTAGGTTTTTCTATTAACCCCTTTTTGCCTCCTACATCAGCTTGACATACCAACAATCCTTTCCCGTGACCAAGAGTAAACTCAGCTGGACATGCAGAAAATCAGCAACTCTGAAGCCAATTAAGCTCATACCAGCTTTGAAGCAAACCCTGAGCCATTTGCCGGTTTATGAACCTTCAGGAGATATCCTTATCTTCAGAGACTCTCTTGACTATTGGCTTTCAAATACATTCTGGCTTGTGGTTTTTGGAGACCTCCTCTTATCTCATTGTGCTCTAGCCTTGAATTGTGAACTGCTTATCACCAAGAATGCATTTTGATCTTTGTATCAAAGGGCTACAGCTCTGATTGATACCTGGAATTCCTCCTGGATCTCCCCTTCCTCTTGGGAACAGGGCTCCTTGATCACCTTTTCTCCCCATTTCTCTGCCTTCCTTTGTTTGAAAAGTATATAGACTCTCACCATCCATTACATGGTGGTAGTGGGAAGGGGGGTGTGCTCAACATAGGCTGGGCAGTTCCCAGGAGCATGTTTTACTTCCCTGCTTAATTTTTTATTTATTTATTTTTTTAATGTATGAGGTATTTTATTTTTTCCATTACATGTAAAGATAGTTCTCAACTTTTGTTTATACATGCTTTACAATTTCAGATTTTTCTCCCTCCCACCCCTCCCTCCCCCCTCCCCTAGACAGCAGGTAATCTGATATAGGTTATATCTATATATCTCTATACATATACATATAGATATATATATACACACACACATATATATACACATAATAACATTAATCCTATTTCTGCATTAATCCTGTTACAAGAGAAAGAATCAGAGCAGTGATGCAAAACCTCAAAATAGAAAGAAAAAAAAAACCAACAGCACCCAAAACAAAAGAAATAATATGGTTCAATCAGCATCTATACTCCACAGTTCTTTCTTTCTTTTTTTTTCTTGGATTTGGAGATCCTCTTCTATCATGAGTTCCCTGGAACTCTTCTGTACCATTGCATTGGTGAGAAGAATATAGTCCATCACAGTAGGTCAACACTCAATGTTGATGATACTGTGTACAATGTTCTTCTGGTTCTGCTCATCTCACTCATCATCAGCTCACGTAAGACCCTCCAGGTTTCTCTGAACTCTTCCTGCTCATCATTTCTTACAGCACAATAGTATTCCATTGTATTCATATACCACAACTTGTCCAGCCATTCCCCAATTGATGGGCACCCCCTCAACTTCCAATTCCTTGCTACCACGTAAAGAGCAGCTATAAATATTTTTGTACATGTGGGTCCCTTTCCCCCTTCCATGATTTCTTTGGGCAAAAGACCTAAAAGTGGGATTGCTGGGTCAAAGGGTATGCACAGCTTTATCGCCCTTTGGGCATAATTCCAAATTGCTCTCCAGAATGGTTGGATCAGCTCACAGCTCCACCAACAATGCATTAGTGTTCCAATTTTCCCACAGCCTCTCCAACATTTATTATCTTCCTTTTTTGTCATTTTAGCCAATCTGATAGGTGTCAGGTGGTACCTCAGAGTTGTTTTAATTTGCATCTCTCTAATCATTAGAGATTTAGAGCATTTTTTCATATGGGAATAGATAGCTTTGGTTTCTTCATCAGAAAACTGCCTGTTCATATCCTTTGACCATTTCTCAATTGGGGAATGACTTGGATTCGTATAAATTTGATTTAATTCCCTATATATTTTAGAGATGAGGCCTTTATCAGAAGCACTGGCCTCAAAAATTGTTTCCCAGCTTTCTACCTCCCTTCCAATTTTGGATGCATTGCTTCTGTTTGTACAAAAATTTTTTAATTTAATATAATCAAAATCATCCATTTTGCATTTTATAATATACTCTATCTCTTGTTTGGTCAAAAACTGTTTTCCTTTCCAAAGATCTGATAGGTATACTATTCCTTTCTCTCCTAATTTACCTATGGTATCACCTCTTATGTCTAAATCATGTATCCATTTTGACCTTATTTTAGTATAAGGTGTAAGATGTTGGTCTATGCCTAATTTCTGCCATACTATCTTCCAGTTTTCCCAGCAGTTTTTGTCAAATACTGAGTTCCTATCCCAGAAGCTGGAGTCTTTGGGTTTATCAAACACTACATTACTAGTGTCATTTACTACTGCATTTCCTGAGCCTAGCCTATTCCATTGATCTACCACTCTATTTTTTAGCCAACTTCCCTGCTTAATTAAAGAAAAAACCTTTAATATACAGGCGTCATCTTCCTCTGGTTAGATCTAGAAAACTGACCTCTGTTTTCTCCAGGTATCTTCCTCATTTGGGGAAAAGATAGACCTAAATTCCTTAAAGAGAGCATCTGCCTTGGTTTACAAACCCTAGAACTCTAAAAGAGTGAATTTTAGTTTTGTGTCTGGAGACCCCTCCCTGACCTGCCAGGTAGGGTGAGTAAGCCGGTCCCAAAGCAGAAATAAAGATGGCTGGGGAGAATTGGGCTCAATGCCACACCCAGGCTACAAACAATTGGAAATGATCCACAAGGCTTGAATATAGTAGAACCCAATATAAAGTATTCCTAGTTATATTTATATTTTAATTTCTACCTCATAAGGGCATCACCTGGGGGCACCCCTCCTTAAATGATACTCAGAGGTTGAATACCCCAGAGGATGGCTGGCCCAGTTGGAAGATACTATGTGGGTCTAAACTCCTAAGTCTAATTACTCACCAGCCCTCATACATGATAGCCAGAGGCTAAAATTAGCTCAATACAAAGGTATCCAGTGAAATGTTATAGTAAGAAAAGTAGCAATAACAAAAAAATCTCCCTTGTAAAACTGGAGTGAACTCTTTCACAAATACACCCAGGAACACCAAGGAATGGACTTACAAAGCAGTTACAAGCAGAGAGACACACACGTGGCCAAGGCGCTCATTATATTCCACCTGGAAGGTAAAATATTCTTGTGGCCCTGATAAATAAATATTTTGAATTCACCTCTAACATGCACTATACACACATACATATACACATATACACATACATACATACATACATACATATATACATACATACATACATATATATATATATATATATATATATTTTTTTTTTTACAGGGCAATGAGGGTTAAGTGAGTTGCCCAGGGTCACACAACTAGTGTCAAGTGTCTGAGGCCAGATTTTGAACTCAGGTACTCCTGAATCCAGGGCTGTTGATTTATCCACTGCGCCACTTAGCTGCCCCTAACATGCACTATTAAAAAGAATTTAACATTCATTTACGATTTTTTAGTTCCATATTATTGTGCCGTAAGAAATGATGAGCAGAAAAAAAAAGAAAGAAAGAAATGATGAGTAGGAACAAAAAAAGAAATGATGAGCAGGCATATTTCTGAAAAACATGCAAAGATTTTCATGAATTGATGTTGACTGAAATGAGCAGAACCAAGAGAACATTGTACACAGTATTAACAACATTGTGTGATGATCAACTGTGATAGACTTAGCTTGTCTCAGCTAAGTACAATGATGAAAGACCATGCCAAAAAACTCATGGTGGAAAATGCTCTCCACATCCAGAAAAAAAGAACTATGGAGTCTGAATGCAGACTGAAGCATACTAATTTCACTTTCGTTGTTGTTCTTTTTTGTTGTTGCTGTTTCTTCTTTCTTACTTTTTTTCCCTTTTGTTCTGATTCTTATCTCACAACATGACTACCATGGAAATATGTTTAACATGATTGTAATGTATAATCTATATCAGATTGCTGGCTTCAGGAGGAGGGAGGGAAGGAAGAGAGAGAAAATATTTGGAACTCACAATCTTACAAAAATGAATGTTGAAAACAATCTTTAAATGTAATTGGAAATACAATGATCCGAGATAATCCCAAAGGACTAATGATGAAGCATACTATCCACCTCCAAAGAAAGAACTGATATCTATTAAACACAGACTGAAGCATGCTATTTTTCACTCTCTTTCATCTTTTCTTTTATTCAGTTTTTATCCAAAATGACTAATATGGTCATGTTTTACATAATTGCACATGTATAATCTATATCTGATTGCTTAGCACCTCAGGGAGGAGGGAGGGAGGGAGGAAGTGAAGGAGGGATAAAATTTGGCATTCAAAACTTTAAATAAAAATATTTCTTATTGAAAAAAATAAATGTAATAGGAAAAAATAAAAATACTTTTGAGGAATAAAAATTTAGATTTTGAGCTCTAGATTCTCCCTCTCCCTCCAGGACCTCTCCCACTCATTGAGAATACTAGCGATATGATACCAGTTATACACAACATGTACTATTTAAACAATTCAAAGCAACCAGCATGGACGGTGGGCAAGGTTCAGATTCCCTGGGCCCTTTGTTGTATGGTCTTATCATACTTCTAGGTGCAGGATAATGTTGTCCATTCTCTTCTTCGAAAAGTGGATGTAAAAGGAAATATTCTCCCTCTGGCTGACTTTTGCCCAAGTCAGAAAGTCTGGAACTCTCATATTCAAGATTATTCCCAAGGTAATCCCAAAGTTGGAAATGTCTTTTCAGGATTTCTAGTTGCTAAGCTGTGCCCCAAAAAGGAAACAGAAACACAAGAAGTAGACAGAAACTGGAAGTTCAAGAAACTCTATTCTCAGTCTTACCTAGGCAAGTATATGTTTCCTATTGCCATGTGCTTCTGCTATCAAGTCACCATTGCTGCTGGAGGAACAGGGGAAGAGAAATCCTTTCATTCCTCTTTTGCTAGAAGTCCAAGGATAGAAAGGTTTGGTAAAAGGAGAAGGGTCCACAAAAGGAAGTGCTGTTTCTTCTAGTTCATTCCTATGTGTCAAAGAGTAGGGAGGGTCCTTTAACAAGAGTCTATTTCTCTTGATTCTCAGATATCAATCATCTTTTTTTTTTTTTTTTTGGTGGGGCAATGAGGGTTAAGTGACTTGCTCAGGGTCACTCAGCTAGTAAGTGTCAAGTGTCCAAGGCCGAATTTGAACTCAGGTCCTCCTGAATCCAGGGCTGGTGCTTTATTCGCTGCTCCGCCTAGCTGCCCCCCAATCATCTTTAAGAAAGACCCTGTCCCCCCTTCACTGTTAACCAGAGAAGTTTTCTGTGTCCTCTCAGCAAGGTGTCTCACATCCTCTTGGTTGTTTTCCAGCCAGGGGTTAATTGACTTGTTTAATTCTTCCAGAGATGCTCCCTTCAAACAAAGTTATATATCATATAATAACATGATGTAGATTGGAGCACCCACCAAATTGATCAGGAGTTCTCTTGATTACCCATGCTACTCTGACAAAATGGGAGAGCCCTTAGAGTACTCCATTAGCTAGATAGCTAAATGTTTCAAAAAGATGTTTCAGAGAAATAAAGGAAAAAATGGGGCAAAGGGAACCAAGAGGAAAGAGGATGGGGAAGAGTATTCACAACGCAAAAGTCAAGGTATGTGACTGGAACTGAAAGGACTTCCCAGAAGAATCCAATGGTCCAGTTGATACAAAAAGCAATGGGTCCTTTTATTTGGCATGTTCAAGAGAAGGCTCTATAGCTTAACTATAAAGGCAGGCAAGGGAGGATAGAAAGGAAGGTGAGTATAACTGTGGTTTGAACAGGGTATGTACAATGCTGGTGTCCCTGATTCTGGTATATACTAGGTATGCATTTGTACCCTTTGAGGAAAATGAAGCCTGATGTTTCCCACCATGTATGTGACAACACTGAGAGGGGCTTGGCACTTTAGAGATAATAAAGGAATACCTTATTGGCTAATAATCTGGAAGAGACAGTGCCTCTGTAGACCTTTGAAAGGAGAATGTCTTCTGTCCTTCCCTCTCTGCTCCCCTTCCCTTTTATCCCTTACCCTTCCCTGCTGTGGATTGTGTTAAATCTGTTTTGAGTTCCTTCCTATAAGAGTTGGGGAAAGACAGCTTGTCCTATCCCCAGCCCCAGTTGCCATATGGCTGTGAATGAATGGCAGCAAAATTTCACATCCTACCTAGATGAGCTTCATCTTGAGTTTTGGGTTGACTCATCTGTGATGGCTTTTTATTGATTTTAGATGAATGAATATTGATTTCTGGATCAATGAATCCAAGTTTAGAGGTTACCTTATGAGTTTGAAAGCTTCTGTGGTGCTGGATGTTTTGGTTTGAGGTAACTGGACGGAAGAGGAGAAGTTGCTGTCAATTATTTCAGTGCTCTTGGCACAGATGATCACCAAAAAGAGGATGAGTTCAAATCTAATTTTGGCTTTTCCACAAGAAACCAGCTAGGAGGGACACAGTGCAGAGCCAAGGTGAGATATAAAATGTCAACTCAGCAGTACCCCCAAATGCCTTACATTTAGATAGGGTTTAAATAAAATTTCAGGGATATGTAGTAGAATTGTAGTTATAAGTTAGGTTACTAGAGACTATTTTGAATCTTTCCGTTAATGCATACTTTTAAGTAATTTGTGTTTAGCATTTCTTTTGTGTGTAAGATTTAACTACCTGATTCATAGTATAAATTGAATACCTTTCTTTTTCCTCATTAGAAGCATTGGGCACAAGCCCAAACCCTAACTTTAAGTAAATCATCCCTGAGGTGCCAGAGTTAGTGATATAATGTGTAAGAAAATGGAGACTTGCCTCTCTCATTAGAACCAGGCTCACTCAGCACTGCCTTAATCAGATAAGGTCCAGAGCAGAGCAGCCCCTCAGTGGAAAAGGAGCTAATGCAATGTTTCAGTCCTTGGGGCTCAGAAGAAGCTAGATAAGAACAATGGGGAGGGGCATCATAGTAGTCTGCCAACCTCCTTACCCTGCTACAAGGGCTAACAGAGGTGGGAAATAACAGGGGAAAGATACAGGTGGAGATGTCCCTAAGGAGGCTCAGGCACATCACTCTTAAGGCTGTGGCAGGGAAAAGGAGACCATGATGACCTTGTAAGAAACTGATCCTAGGATATGGGGCATAATAACACCAAGCTCTTACGGAGACTTACTGGGTCCACACTTTAAATTAGCTTGAATAAAACCAGAAGGCAGGTAGGGACTGGGGGGTGGGAACCAGTGAAAAGGCACTGAGTCAGGATATATTTCATGTTAGGAACAACAAAAAGACATCTGTTGCTGGAAAAAAATATTCAGAGAGAAATAAATTGAAAAAAGACTGAAAAGGTAGGAACAAACCAGGTCATGAAGGGCTTTCAATGCCAGAGAATTTTATATTTGATTTTACTTTGTTCCCCTTTCCTTTCTCTTCACAGAGTTACCTAATATAGCAAATGATATTTTTAAAGATCAAAGAAAATGAGAAAAAATTAGCAAAATAGATCAATACATCACAAAAGTCTGAAAATCTGTTCAGTGTACTATACATGTGGAACTTTGACTTCTAGGAAGGGGTGAAGGTGAGGGTGTATTCTTGTATCTCTCTTTTGGAGCTATACTTATTCTTTGTACTTTTTTAAGAATCACTTTTTATTTGGGAGAGGTTCTTCCATTTATACTATTGTAGTCAGTATGTGTATATATATATATATATATATATATATTTTCTTGGCTCTGTCTACTTTTCTTTTTTCTTTTCTTTTCTTTTTTTTTTTGCAGGGCAATGAGGGTTAAGTGATTTTCCCAGGGTCACACAGCTAGCAAGTGTCAAGTATCTGAAGCCGAATTTGAACTCAGGTCCTCCTGAATCCAGGGCCCATGCCTTAGCCACTGCACCACCTAGCTGCACCCTGCCTACTTTTCTCTGAATCAGTACATGCAAATCTTTCTTTCTTTTTTTAAATTAATTAATTAATTTTTTCCCATTACATGTAAAGATAGTTCTCAACTTTTGTTTATACAAGCTTTCCAATTTCAGATTTTTCTCCCTCCCTCCCCTAGACAGCAGGTAATCTGATATAGGTGTTATATATATATATATGTGTGTGCGTGTGTGTGTGTGTGTGTGTATATATATGTGTGTATATATATACACATATATATATACACACACATATATATATATATATACACACACACACATGCATACATAATAACATTAATCCTATTTCTGCATTAGTCATGTTATAAGAGAAAAATCAGAGCAATGATGAAAAATCTCAAAATAGAAAAAACAACAGTACCAAAAACAAAAGAAATAGTATGGTTCATTCAGCATCTATACTCCACACTTCTTTTTTTTTTTTTCTTGGATTTGGAGATCCTCTTCTATCATGAGTTCCCTGGAACTCTTCTGTACCATTGCATTGGTGAGAAGAATATAGTCCATCACAGTAGATCAACACTCAATGTTGATGATACTGTGTACAATGTTCTTCTGGTTCTGCTCATCTCACTCATCATCAGCCCACAGCAAGACCCTCCAGGTTTCTCTGAACTCCTCCTGCTCATCGTTTCTTACAGCACAATAGTATTCCATTGTATTCATATACCACAACTTGTCCAGTCATTCCCCAATTGATGGACATCCCCTCAACTTCCAATTCCTTGCCACCATGCAAATCTTTCCATGCTTCTCTGTATTCATCATAGTTTTTCTTACAACTCCATTACATTCATGTACAACATTTTGTTAAGTCATTCTTCAGTTGATAGCCATCTATTTTGTTTACAATTCTTTGCTATCACCCAAAATGCTTGCTATAAATGTTCTGGTTATATGGGACTTTCTTCTTATCAATGGCCTCCTTGGGTCATAGGCCTAGTGGTGGAATATCTGGGTCAAAGGATATGGATATTTTAATCACTTTAATTGCATAATTCCAATTGCTGTCCAAATTATACCAATCATAGCTCTACCAACAATGTACTAGTGTGCCCTTCTTCCTACAATCCCCTGTAATACTATTAACTTTTTTTTCATCTTTGCCAATTTGTAGGTTATTAGATGAAACCTCAGAATTCTTTTGTTTTGAATTTCTTTACTTATTAGTTATTTGGAGCATTCTTTAATATAATTGTTAAAAGTCTGCAATTATTCTTTTGAGAACTATTTGTTCATATCTTTGGACTGCTTATCTATTGAAGAATTGGTTTTGGTCTTATATTTTTCTTTTAGTTATCTTTAGGCATCTTGGATACCAAACTGTTATTAGAAAAATTTGATACAATGATTTTTCTCCCATTCCACTGTTTTCCATCTTATCCCAAGAACATTAATTTTATTTGTGCAGAAGCTTTTCATTTTCATGTATTCAAAACCATCTATTCTACTTTTCATAATTGCCTCTATCCTTTGTTTGGCTGAGAATACAAATCCTACCATGGCTGTGAGCAATATATGATCTGTTTCTCTTCTGATTATTTAGGGTATGATTTTTTTTCCGGGGCAATGAGGGTTAAATGACTTGCCCAAGGTTACACAGCTAGTAAGTGTCAAGTGTCTGAGGCCGGATTTGAACTCAGGTCCTCCTCCACCACCTAGCTGCCCCCTTGGTATGATCTTTAATATTAAAGTCATGCATCCATTTAGACTGTATTATGGAATATAGTGAAAGGTGTTGGTTTAAGCCTAATTTCTGCCAGGCTATTTTCCACATTTTTGTCAAATAGAGACTTCTTTCCCAAGTCATTTATGTTTTCTGACTTATTGAATTTTAGGTTATTGAATTCCACTTTTTTCTAAGTCTCCCATTTCTAATCTGCTCTCTTTATTTTTCTGTTGTTGTTGGTTTTTTTTAAAACCAGCGCTAGATGGTTTTGATGACTGATGTTTTATAATATAGCTTGAATCCTGGAAGTGCTACTCTGCTTTTGTTCCCATTTCTTTTCATTTTTCCCTTTGATATTCTAGATCTTTTATTTCTCAACTAAGTTTTGCTATTACTTTATCAATTTTTATAAAGTATCCCTTTGATAATTTGATTGAAATAGTATTATTGTACTTCATCCCTTCCCTGATTTAGGTATTAGAACTACAGTTGTCTCATAAAGGAAGTGTGGTAGGGTGATTTCTTTCTCAATTTTAAAGAATATTTTTTCTTAATTTTGGGAATAATTTGCATAGTAATGGTACTAATTGTTCTTTAAAGGTTTGATAGAATTCTCCTATGAATCCATGAGGCCATTTTTTCCCTTTAGCAGTTCCATTATAGCTAGCATTATTTCTTTTTTCTGAGATTGGATAATTAAAGATTTCTACTTGGTTCTCTGTTAGTTTGAGTATTTTTGAAGGTATTCAATTTCTTTTTGGTTTTCAATTTTGGTAGCATATGTAGGTTCTGATAATTTTTTTTGTTTTTAAATTTGTTATTTTTAAATTTTATTTTCTATCCTCTTTTTAATCAGATTGGTTAAAGGTTTATCAATTTTGTTAGTTTTTTTGGTTTTGGGGTTTTTTTTGGCGGGGGGCAATGGGGGTTAAGTGACTTGCCTAGGGTCACACAGCCAGCAAGTGTCAAGTGTCTGAGGCGGGATCTGAACTCAGGTACTCCTGAATCCGGGGTCGGTGCTCTATCCACTGTGCCACCCAGCCGCCCCCAATTTTGTTAGTTTTTTCAAAGAAACAGCTTTTAGTTTTGTCAGTTATGTAGGGTTTTTTTGTTTGTTTGTTTCCAGTTTATTGGTTTCTTCTCTAATTTTTTCATACTTGACTTTCATGCTTATGTTAGCTTTGTTTATTTTTTGGCTCTTTAATGTTAGTTCATTAACTCTCTTCTTTCCTATATTGTTAGTTTATGTTTTAGGGATGTTTCCCCTTGAGGACTGCTTTAGCTACATCCTTGAAATTTTGGTATGCTGTTTTATCATTATTTTCTTTCACGTAATTCTTGATTGTTTCTCTTATTTCTTCCTTACTTCATTATTATTTAGAATTTCATTGTTAAGTCTCTACTTGGGTCTGTATTTTTATTTTTCCTGAACTGATTATAGTTTTTATTGCATTATGGTCTATAAGTGATATGCTTACTATTGCTTCCTTTTTACATTTGTTTGCAATATGTCTGTGCTCTAGTACATGCATAGTTTTTATAAAAGTTCCATGTGGTACTGAGAAATATGTGTATTCTTTAGCTGTCCCATTTAGAAGATACCATTAGCTTTTATGCTATAGAGCTGTTAGCTCTCTGTACAATTCTATATTTTCCTTTTTGTTTTATCTTTATGTTTGATTTACCCAAAACTGAAAAACCTCCTGCCACTATTTTATTAGTGTCTTGAAATTCAGTCAACTTTTTCTTTATGGATTTAGATCCTAAGAAATTTGTAAAATATAAATTAAATACTGAAAAACAGTGATATCTATGGTGCATTTTGCTTACATAGAGACCATGTTTTTTTTCTTCTTAACATTGCTTGTTGCTTCTCTTCTTGCAGCTTGTCCTTCACTTCTGTATATGTATATTCCTAATCCTTTCTTTGGTTTCTTTGGGAAGATTTGCCACTATGGATTTAAATTTTTCTATTCTGCTGTTTATTTTTTGCTAAGCAGGTCATAAATTCTGCTTTTACAATTCTAATTAAAAAAACAAAAACCATTCTGGAACATCCTGTTAAACTCCTCAAAAAGACTCTACAATAGGTACCTTCGCTTTCTCCCCTTTCACTCTCTTCTTAACTTCTTATAATCTGTTCTCCAACCTTATCATTCCACAAAAACTGTTCTTTCCAAAGTTACCAATTATCTCTTACTTGCCAAATCCAAAGGTCCTTTCCCAATCCTCAGTCTCCTTGACCTCTCTCCAGCCTTTCACACTGTTCACCCCCTCCCCTCCTTGGTTCGATCTTCTCTCTAGGTTTTCAGGACACCACTCTTTACTGGCTCTCCTCCTACCTATCTGACCACTCCTTCACCATATCCTTTGCTGGATCCTCCTCCAGATCATACCCTGTAGTCATAGGTGGTCCTCAGGGTTCTGTCCTGGGCTCTCCTCTCCCTCTATATGATTTCACTTGGTGATCTCATCAGCTCATGTGAATTTAATTACTATCTCTATATGGATGATTCTCAAATCTACCCATCCTGCCCCAAACTCCACTGACCTCCAGTCTCACATCTCCAGTTGCCTTTTAGACATCTCAAACTGGATATCCAGTCAACATCTAAAATTCAACATATTTAAAACAGAAACCATTATCTTTCTTCCCAAAACTTATCTCTCCCCAAGCTTTCCTATTACTGTAAAAGACAACACCATCCTCCCAGTCCCTTAGGCTCACAACCTAGGAATCATCCTGGATTCCTTACTATCTCTCACCGCCCCCCCCCCCATATTCAAGATGTTGCCAAAAACTGTTGAGTTCATGTGCAGACTGAAAGTAACAGAAGCAAGTACAAATCCTGACTTATTCAAGACTGTTTAGTCTGGGCCATTGTTGGGCTATTTGGGATTGATGGTTAAGAATGACCCATTCACAATCTGTGTAGATTAGGGGTACAGAAGTATAAGTGAATGGGACATGACAGAAATGTTAAAACTATCTAGCCAGTGAACAGGCTGACGTAAAACATTCCAGTGGTTATGGGTAAGGAGTTCATGCAGCTTTTCAGGCTGTGCTCATTGATGGGATCTATAAATTCCCCTATATGTGACTCTAATATGGATGTTATGTACAGTATACCTGCATGTAGCCTATATATTTAGGGTAATTTACCTGTGACTTAGCTATCCCTAAATTAAGAGCCCGTTGTTAAACACTCACCAAAACACTCTGGATGGGTGATGTATTTTTGGTGTATGTACTGATTTATATATTTCAGTAAGTCACCCTATTAGACTGTAAGCTTCTTGAGGGCAGAGACTGTTTTTGCTGTGACAGGCAGATAGTCAGTGCTTAATAAATGCCTATCAATTGACTGATTGATGGGTAGGAAATTCAGCATGAATTCTCTGAAAGCAATACGGGGATCTCACTGTTTTATTTCAGTGTCAATTAACAGAAATTCTTTGTAATGAGCTCTTTGGGATATTATCCTCAAAGCATCTGAAGTTTTCCTCTTCGAACATTTCATCCTCTAAACTTTAAATTGTTTGGGGACTATAAGGAATCCCCAGAAAGCAACAGAAGATTTAAATTTGCTCATAGCTTCAGTAGTTGATTCTTTGAAGTTTTTCCTCTATCATGGAACAGTTTTGAAAGAAATGGAAATGTGAGTTTGGTCTTTGCATTAAATTTCTTCATATTCTTAACCTTTAAGAATGATGAATGTTATTTCCTGGGATTATCAAATTTTTGTCGACTTCAAAGAGGGCAACTCTATCAAGTAATCTTCACTTTTGACTTACTTATTGCTATTGAATTACACAGAGCCTCAAATCCCAGAAAGTCAGGCTCAAACCTAGTCACATAAATAGCACAATTTAGCACAGAAATTTAAGAGATTCTGGCAGTTTGTTGAATTGAAAAACCACAACTGGAAGGAAAAAAAGGTATAATAAGTTCAAGTTCTGCCTGTGATGCAGACTGGACGTGTGTCTCTGTGTAAGACATTTAACCTCTCAATGCTCCAGGAAACTTTTTAAGACTGTAAGTTGTAGGAAAGGTGCTGACCTGCATGGGTATAGATAGATAGGTCTTCATCTGGGAGTTTTCTATGTCAATGAGATTATAGGTTCAGTCATTATCTTTCTTCCTAACAATCAAGAAGGAATCCAAAGCCATGAGAAGGGTCAATGGATAGATTTCAGAGTAACTATGACCATAGTGGCAAAAAAATAATCACATCTTTATGTTTACTAACCTCTAACTGAAACTCAGTATTTCCTTCAATTATGGATTTTAAAACAATTGATTTTTTTCAAGCAACAAGAATCAGCAATTATGATTTCTAAAAAACATTAGTCTAAGAATGAGTTCTTACATTTTCACCAGATTGCCAAAGATGTCTATGACATTAAAAAGGTGAATTAAAGAACCCTTAATATTGAACTTCATATTTTCAAAGTTGTTTCAATATACAACATATTTCCTCTAAATTTTTGAGTGTGAAGAGCTGGGGGAAGGAGGTTTCAGAGAAGTAGAGCACTTGAGATAGGACACTGGGATTGAGCAAATAGAAACAAAGAGTATTAACCAACCATGTGACTATTGTTTGTCCTTCTGGAGGTGATGTCAAGACTTGCAGGGAATTGTATTTAAGAGAGGGAGGGCTGTGTAAAGTCATCAGACTCACTCTCTCCTCCAGAGCCACTTGGGTCCAGTGGTTTGGATACACATCAGGAGGGCTGGAGATGGCCCTGCATGTTTGAGGCAATCGGGGTTAAGTGACTTGCCCAGAGTCACACAGCTAGTAAGTGTGAAGTGTCCTCAGTTGGATTTGAACTAAGACCCAGGGCCAGTGCTCCTATCCATTTGACTATAAAGTCAGGAAAGAAATGGAATAGTGGTTAGAAAGTGCCTCAAGTTTCAGGTTTTTTTGTTTGTTTGGTTTTTAGGACAATGTACTTGTACCAGTCTCAATATAATAGGGAAGGAGACAGAAGATAGGGAAAGAAAGAAAATGCTAGAGAGTAAAGGCATTTAAAAACATTTATTTTGGAAGAAATAAAACATAGGAGAATACGATTGATCATTTGAAATATCTGAAGGGCTACCAGGTGGAACAGGGCTTGGATTTATTCCATGTAATTCTGAAGGGTATAATCAAGTAGTAGAAGTTACAGGAAGGTAAATTTACTCTCAATCTAAGGAAGCCTCTCCTAACAATTAGAGGGAAAAAAATCAAATAGATTGAGGTGTGTTCCTTGTCACTAAACAGAGGAAGGATGACCACCTCTTGGGATGCTGTAGAAAGGACGCTTGAATGGGGTGAAATGTTGAACTTGATGGCCTTGAAGGTCCCTTTGAACTCAAATTTTTTTGATTTACACTATTCTAAATCCTGGAGCAACTTAAGGAAGCAAAATCAATTTTTATTAATAATGTAAAATCTATGAAAAGCATGATTCCCTCTGCTGTTTGATTTTTTTTTTTTACAAAGACTCCAGGACTTGTGTTTTTAGTAAATAATAAACATTTTTATTTAAAGTTTTGAGTTTCAAATTCTATCCCTCCTTCCCAGGACTTAATTTTTTAAAATCATATTAACAATAGTCACAGCTTAGAGAAAACTTTTAAAATAACCTCTTTATGGGTATCTTTTTTTTTTTTAGGGCAATGGGGTTTGTGACTTGCCCAGGGTCACACAGCTAGTAAGTGTCTGAGGCTGGGTTTGAACTCAGGTCCTCCTGAATCCAAGGCTAGTGCCTTATCCACTGTGCCACCTAGCTGCTCCCGTATCTTTTGTTTTTAATGCCATTTTCATTTTTTAATATATTCCTCCCCCATAGACTACCCAGTGAGCCATTCCTTGAGTGAGTCACATCCAGCAAATATTAAAAAAAAAGAGAAAGACAAAAGACAGTTCATCAAGACCAACCAATACACCAACTGATTTGGGCAAAAAAGGTAATGTTTCACAGTGATTGCCTTCCACCGTCATAAAGAAGGGAGGGGAGGAGGTGCCTTTTCTTGAGATATGACATTTCATAGGACACTATGCACTGGGGCTGAAGGAGAAGAATGTAAATTTATGTGCTTCTATCATAAACGTGAATTTTTTTAATATTTCTTTTCCAAAAGTATTTTACATTTTCTTTTCTTTCTTTTTTGGCAGGGCAATGAGGGTTAAGTGACTTGCCCAGATATTAAGTGTCAAGTGTTTGAGGTTGGATTTGAACTCAGGTCTTCCTGAATCCAGGGCTGGTGCTTTATCCACTGCGCCACTTATCTGCCCCAGTATTTCATTTTCTTAGTGAGTTGCTCTGAGTCAACTAGATGGTGAAGTGGATAGAGTGATGGGACCTGGAGTCAGGAACACCTAAATTCAAATTCTCCCTCAGACACTTATTAGGTGTGTGACCTTAGGCACAGTTTCCTCAACGGTAAAATGGGGATAATAGTAGCACTTTGCACAGAGTTATTGTGAGGATTAACGAGATAACATTTGCAAAGCACCTTGTGCATATTAGGCACTATATAACTGTTAGCTACAATTATTATTTTGAAAGAAACATTTTAAAGGGTTTTAAATTTTAGTATGACAACACAATTTTCTAGAGAGTAGACTGAACCTGAGGTCACTTTCATTAAGCGGCCAATATCCAATCAATAAGCATTTCTTAAGCTCCTACGATGAGCCAGGTGGGGTAGCTAGGTAGCACAGGAGATAGAGTGCTTGGCCTGAAGTCACGAAGGTTCATCTTCCTGAGTTCAAAGCTGGCCTCAGATATTTACTAACTATGTGACTCTGGGTAAGTCACTTAACTTTGTTTGCCTCAGTTTCCTCATCTGTAAAATGAGCTGGAGAAAGAAATGACAAACCACCCTAGTATCTTTGCCAAGAAAATCCCAAATGAGGTAATGAAAGTTAGACAAGAATGAAACGACTGAACAACAACAATGGGCTAGGTATCGTGCTAGGTACTGGGTATACAAAAAACCCCAAACCCAATGAAACTTCCCTGCCCTCAAAAAACTTACATCCCTTTTTTTTTGGGGGGGGAGATAACATGCATACATAAAAGCACATACAAAACATATGCCATATAAATGTAAGGCAGTTTTAGAGAGGAGGCATTAGTAGCTGGGGGAGGAGAGATAAGTAAAGACTTCATATAGCAGGTAGCATTTGAACTGAATGTTGAAGGCAATTAGATATTCTTCTTTTTCTTTTTTTTTTTTTTTTGTGGGGCAATGAGGGTTAAGTGACTTGCCCAGGGTCACACAGCTATTAAGTGTCAAGTTTCTGAGGCCGGATTTGAACTTAGGTCCTCCTGAATCCAGGGCTGGTGCATTATCCACTGCACCATCTAGCTGCCCCTAGGTATTCATTTAAAAAAAATAAACATTTTTATTTAAAGTTTTGAGTTCCAAATTCTATCCCTCCCTCCTCACCTGCTGCCTTCCCTCAGGTGGTAAGCAATCAGATATATGTTATGTAAAACATCCCCATTTTCGTAATTTTGTATTCAAAAGAAAAAAAAAGAAAAAGTGGAAAAAGAGCATGCTTCAGTCTGTGTTCAATCAATATTGTATGCTTCATCATTAGTCCTTTGTGATTGTCTTGGATCATTGTACAATTGGGTATTCTAAGAAGTAGAGGGGATGTATTCCAGGCATGGAAGACAGTCTGTGCAAAGACACAGAGATTGCAGAAGAAATTTTGTGTGTAAAGAAAAACAAGAAGGCAGTTTGGCTGAATTGTAGAGTGCATGGAATTTGAGTATAGGGTAGAAGGCTGGAGTGGTAGATGAGAGACAGGATGTGAAGCCAACAATATTTTGTCATTTAACATAAACTTTTTTGGCCAAATTCTAAGTTAAGCTGGAGAAATGATCCTTGCCAAGGATAGCATTTGCTGTCATGAAGTTCAATTTTATGAAATGCTTTCCTCTTTCCATATCCACAGATGAAAGAGGAAAAACATGGTAAAAGGAGAAAATCACACCATTTGGACCTATTTTGTTTTGGAGGGATTCTCTAAGTATCCGAAGTTAGAGATGGTTCTCTTTGCATTCAGTCTGGTAATGTACTTGATCACGCTGCTTGGGAACAGTACTCTTATTGTCATCAGCATCCTGGATTTTCACCTTCACACCCCCATGTATTTCTTCCTAGGCAACCTTTCCTTCATGGACATCTGCTACACATCCTCCTCTATTCCCACTTTGCTAGTGAACTTGTTGGCCACAGAAAAAACTATCATCTCCTCAGGGTGTGTTCTGCAAATGTATTTCTCTCTTGCCATGGGGTCCACAGAGTGTGTCCTCTTGGCCGTGATGGCGTATGACCGGTACGTGGCCATCTGTAACCCCTTGCGATACTCTATCATCATGAACCAAAGGGTCTGTATACAGATGGCAGCTGGGTCGTGGATAACTGGTTGCCTCACATCACTCTTAGAAACAAGCTCTGCTCTACAGGTGCCTCTTTGTGGGAATGTGATTGATCATTTCACTTGCGAAATTCTCGCCATGTTGAAACTGGCCTGCACCAGTTCCTTACTCATGGACATGGTCATGCTAGTGGTCAGTGTGCTTCTCCTTCCCATTCCCATGCTCTTAATTTGTATTTCCTATTTTTTCATCCTTTCTACCATCTGGAGGATTAACTCAGCTGAGGGAAGAAACAAAGCCTTTTCTACCTGTGGAGCCCACCTGACCGTGGTGATTTTGTACTATGGGGCTGCCCTATCCATGTACCTCAAACCCTCATCAGCAAGCTCGCAAGAAACAGACAAAGTCATCTCCTTACTTTATGGGGTGCTGACCCCCATGCTAAATCCCATCATCTACAGTCTAAGGAACAAGGAGGTCAAGGAGGCTGCAAAAAAGCTACTGAGGAGAAATTCTCCTTTGTCAAAAACCTGAAAGGTTTTGATGGCGGGTAGAATCTCTTCACACCTGTAGGAGTAGATCACCCTAATAGAGCTACTCTGAGGAATAGCAGAAAAAGTTGTTTAACATTTAAAGCCCTACCTTTGAATATTTATTCTATGAGCTGATAACAAATGAGGTCAGTATTACAATATAAATGACATATGTTATACCCAGAGGCAGTATGCTGTCATAGAAAAAAATGCTGGATCTGAGATCAGGATTTCTGGTTTGAATCAGATGCTTGTTAGCTGTGCAATCATGGTTGAGTCCCTTAACCATTTGGGGTCTCAGTTTCCTTATCTGTAAGATGAGCGTAATAATATTCATGCTACCTACCTCACAGGGTTGTTGTGAGCAAAGAAGTATGTAAGATCCCCAATGCTATAAAAATGTGAATTATTAATAAGTCGATGGAATATTTGCTTAAACAAAGAATAGTAAATTCCAAGGCATATGTATTAGTGTTTCCTTTTCTGCCTATTTTTCATGTATGTTTCATGTATAAAAGCAGTAATGTTCACTATGATGACTTTGTGTCTGCCAATCCATGTATTACCTGCATTTAGAAAATACTTGTTGCTCAAAAGTCACTGCCTCTAAGATGTTTTCCCTGATGAATTAAAATAAAATTCTTACTTCTTTTGCCTGACATTCAAGGCTCCCTACAGCTTGCCACGATGCCCCCTTATCTCATTCTTGTTTGGTGACTTCATCAGCTCCCAGAAGTTCAATTATGATATCTAGACAATTTCCAGATCTAGATATCTAGCCTAGACTCTCTCCTCAACTTTAATCCTGCATTACCAACTGCCTGTTAGACATTTCAAAATGGATGTCTTCAAGTTTTTCACACTCAATATGTCCAAAACAGAATGAAGTATCTTTCCTCCCAAACCTACTCCTTTTTCTGAACTCCCTATTATTGTCAAGGGCACCATTAGCCTTTTATTTATTTATTTATTTATTTATTTAATTTTTTGGGTTTTTGCGGGGCAATGAGGGTTAAGTGACTTGTCCAGGGTCACACAGCTAGTAAGTGTCAAGTGTCTGAGGCCAAATTTGAACTCAGGTCCTCCTGAATCCAGGGTTGGTGCTTTATTCACTGCGTCATCTAGCTGCCCCCCACCATTAGCCTTTTAGGTAGTAAATTTGGTGTCATCCTTAACTTCTCCCTTACTCATCCCAAATATTCATTCATGCAATTCCTACCTCCACAAGACCTCTCACATTTGAGCCCATCTCTATTCATGTGGCTATCATATTGCGGATTGTCATCACTTTTTGCCTGGACTAATGCAATACCTTCCTAAACGGTATCTCTCCGCACTCCAATCTATTCTCCAAAGTGATTTTTCCTAGAGCATAAGTCCAGTCATGTAATTTCTTTGTTTTTCTGTGGCTCCCTATTACCTTGAGGACAGACTCTTCTATTCATGATTTAAAGATCTTTCCAGCCTGGCACCATCCTACTTTTCCATCCCCCTGAAATAATACTCTTCCTCTGCCTCCTCCGTACACTCTGTAGTCCAGCCACACCCGCCTTCTTGATATTCCTTATATGGAACACTTCATAGCCTATCTCCATGCTTGTGTAATAGCATTTGAAATGTCCCACATTTCTGGGATCCTCTCCTTCCTCACCTCTTCATCATGTAATCCCTGGTTTCCTTTAAGATTCAGCTCAAAGACCATCTTCTACAGAAGGCTTTTCTTGGGCTCCTCAGTTGCTAGTGTCTGCCACACCAAGGTTTCCTTCTATTTGCTTTGTGGCTGTTTTGTATAGATGTGTCCCCCATTAGAGTGTAAGTTCCTTAGAGGCAGAGAATGTTTTCTTTTGTCTTTGTATCTCTAGTGATTAGCACAATATCTGACATATGATAGATACTTAATAAATGCTTGTTAATTGACTGGTTATTACTCTCCTCCACAGACTCTTTGCTCTGGGCAAATTAGAGTGCTCTTTGCCCAGCAAAAATAACATGTACTTGCCTTCTATGCCTTTGCTCATATCATTCTCTAAGCCTTCAATGTTCTCCCTCCTCAACTCTGCCTACTGAATTCCTACCCTCTCCATCGAGTCTTCCCTGATCCACCTTGCACTCACTCTATACTTCTTCTGCCCCCAGTGGTCAGAAGCAGCTTTGTCTCTGGACCTCACAAAGCACTTTAGGGACCTCTTGAGTCACCAACAAGCAGCACTTACTAAGGGTCTTCTATGTGCTAACCTCTGGGGATACAAAGCTGAATCCCAACTCTGCTACTTTGGGTAACCTGAGGCAATTTACTTAACTTCATTTACTGACTTGGGTTTGGTGTACTATATTCTTCCAATTAAATAATCTGGAACAAATAAAAGGACTTGTAATAGACAATGGTGGGGGGGGGCGGGGGGCAGCTAGGTGGTGCAGTAGATAAAGCACTGGCCCTGGATTCAGGAGGACCTGAGTTCAAATCCAGCCTCAGAAACTTAACACTAGCTGTGTGACCCTGGGCAAGTCACTTAACCATCATTGCCCCGCCAAAAAAAAAAAAATAGACAATGGGGGCAAATCCTATGTGAGTTCTTGAAGAAGGGGAAAAAACCACAAAAAAGCTTAATGCAAAGGCTCTCACCAGTGTAGTAAAGACTATTTGACAAAAACTACTTGGAAAACTGGATCACTCTGGCAGTAATTAGGAGTTTTTTAAGATTTAATTTTATTATTTTTTGTTACATTTTAAAGTTCTGAACTATCTCCCTCCCTCCCTCCCTACCCTGCACTAGAGAAGGCCACTCTTTGACACAGATGTGGTGTGTGTGTGTGTGTGTGTGTGTGTGTGTGCATATTTCAGTTTCTTTCTCTGGAATGGGCAGCTAGGTGGTGAAGTGGATAGAGCACTGACCTTGAAGTTCGGAGGACCTGAGTTCAAATATGACCTCAGACATTTACTAGCTGTGTGACCCTGGGCAAATCACTTAACTCTGATTGCCTTAAACATCCGGGGCCATCTCCACTCTTCCTGATGTGTATCTTGCCACTGGACCTAGATGGCTCTGGAAGAGAGAGTGAGCTTGGTGACTTTGCTCAGCGCTGCCTCACTTAAATCCAATTCACTTGCAAGTCATGACATTAGTTCCTGATGTCATGGTCCTCTTTGAGAACAAAGGACAAACAACAACAATTTTTGGAGGTGTGGATAGTGTCTTCCTTCATAGGTCCTTTGTAGATGATTTGAATATTTATAATACTTAGAATAGCTTAGTCATTCACAGTTATTCTTTGAACAATATTGCTGTTACTGTAAATAGCCTTCTCTTGGTCTGCTCATTTCACTTTTCACTATTTCATGTTTTTCCATGTTTTCCTAAAACCAACCAGCTCTTACAGCATAGTAGTATTCCATCACAATCATATATCATAGCTTATTCAGCCATTCCCCAATTGATGGGCATTCCTTCAATTTCTAGTTCTTTGCCACCATAAAGAAAACTGCTGTAAAGACCCTTAACTAAGGACCTAGGTTGTGCTGACCAGAAACCCAGTCAGACCCAAAGATTGATGTAAGGAGCTTTCTCACAATTATACATCTCAAGCAATCCATATGTCTTATCTGACAACTGAGCCCATACTGATCAATCCTGATGCTTCTGGAAATCTATATGACAGGAAATCCAGGCTTGACTTTCCAGGAAAAGGGAGTACATACCCATGGCCTTTATTTCCTAGGAAGTGAAACTTTCCCCAATTCTTGAGAGTTAAGACAAGGAAGATACTGAGGTCAAGGACTTTGCTGAAGGGAGGGCAACCCCTTGCTGCCTGTAATGGGAGCTGTTTCCCCATTTCATTGAGAAATAAAAATGAGATGAAGGTGTTTACTGCTAGGATAAAATAAAAATACCTGTGCCTGGTATTTGAGACTCTACAATCTGACTTTGACCTAGCTTTATAGACTTATTTCATATTCTGTGCCATCTCTCCTCCCTCCTCCAGTCATTTCATGCATTCATTAATTTCTTGCTTTCCTGCATTCATTCATGTCTTTCACCCATGCTTGGGACTCCCTCCTTCTTGTTTCTGTTCCTTAACAATCCTTTTCTTTTTTTCAAGACTCAGCTTGGCTATCTTCTCAAGAAACTTTTCCTTCTCCAATTCCTTTGCATTTATTTATTACTCATGTACATGCTGCCCCACCTCCACCCCCAACTAGAATCTAAGCTCCTTGAGGGCAAGAGATATTTTTCTATCTTCCATGCCCAGTTCAAGGCTTTATGAAATGGATTGTACTTAGTAGTTACTTAATAAATTCATCTTCTGGTTCTAATTTTTATTATCTGTATAACTGGGGGGTTAGTTAACCAAGCATCAGTTTGTTGTAGCCCATACACTTACTAAACTGCTTTCCATTCACACTCCTCTTACCCTACCCCACTCCCAGACCTTCTCTTTTTATATTCAAAGACTATTAATTAAAATTTCAGGTATCTGATCCATCAGGTGTTTGTCACCACTGTCCTCCAAGGCCAATAATACCATAGGGGAAGATACAAGAACCTAAAGTTTCACAATCTCAGAGCTTCCAACATCTTTGGAGCATGTCAGTCTCTACCCAACCCCAGTACCCACTTTTTCTATCCTAAAGGTGTGCTCAACGTGAAAAAATCACTCCTTCTACTAATATTCTATCAGCTCTTACATTTGAAGCAGTTAAATGGTACAGTGGATAGAGCACTGGACCTGGATTCAGAAGATGAGTTCAAGTCTATATACTTACTTATTCAAATTCACATATTTACTAGTTGTGTAACCCTGGGTGAGTTGCTTAACCTCTGTCTTGCCTCAGTTTTCTTAACTGTAAAATAGGGCTAATAATAGCACCCACCCCTCGGGTTATTGTGAGGATCGAGTAGGTACTTAATAAATATTTATTGTTGTTCAGTCATATTCAGTTGTGTCTGACTCTTCGTGAGCCCATTTGGGATTTTCTTGGTAAAGATACTGGAGTGGTTTGCCGTTTCTTTCTCCAGCACATTTTACAGTTGAGGAAACTGAGGCAAATAGCATCAAATGACTTGCCCAGGTGTTTCTGAAGCTGGATTTGAACTCAGGAACATGAATCTTCCCCACTCCAGGCCCAGTACTCTATCCATTGCACCACTTAGCTAAACTGGATAAATGCTTATTCTCTTCCTCTTCACGTCTCTAGAGTGTCATATTCCTTACTAATCATACAGTTGCTCTCATCACAGCCTAGAGCCACTTACCATGTCCCGTTCTTGGATGGGGCAACAAGGCATAGTACAAAACACACTGGACTTGGAGTGAGGAAACAAAAGTTGACATTTTTTCTTAGATGCTTACTAGCTAAATGTCCATGGGCAAGTATGTTAACTTTCCCAAGACTTAGTTTTCCTCAACTGTAAAACAGTTGATTTATCTTAAATATAAAGATACTGTGATACCTACCTCACAGGGTCATTGTTAGAAAAGCTCTTTGCAAACTTTTTTTTTTTTTTTGGTGAGGCAATTGGGGTTAAGTGACTTGCCCAGGGTCACACAGCTAGTAAGTGTCAAGTATCTGAGGCCAGATTTGAACTCAGGTCCTCCTGAATCCAGAGCCAGTGCTCTATCCATTGTGACACCTAGCTGCCCCGCTCTTTGCAAACTTTAAAGTGTTGTAGAAATGTGAGTTATTATTATCATTATCATTACTATTCTTTGAATGAACTAAAAATTTGCTCTGTGATCAACCATAAACCCTCAGAGTCCAGACCTCACACTGCCATGTTAAACAATTACCTTCAATATCAATAGAATGTTTTGACAGTCTTTTATGGCTAAAGAAGTAAAGCAACAATAAAAACCATGAGCATCATTGAGATTTTTTTCTCCTTATATGTAGAGCCATCTCCCTTTCAAGTTTAATGTTCCCAGATTCTAATATTGTTTCCTTACCCACAAAATGGGGCTATAACATAACCTTCCTCAAAGGACTGTTGAAAGGAAAGCACTAGATACATGAGATATTGATTCCATATATTCTCCCATCAATATTCTATAGTCCCAAATGATGGAATACCAGTATCTCAGATGATTTAAAATTGCAAAATTGCAAAGAAGAATGTGAAGATACATGGTGATATAAGTAGACTATATCACATCACCAATGATGACTTGTGTGAAGGAGTTTAAACAGATAATCAAGGAATTTATGATTGGTAAAGAATATAAGCCAATCATGCATTAAGAGTGAGAAATGGGGCAGCTAGGTGGCGCAGTGGATAGAGCACCGGCCCTGGAATCAGGAGCACCTAAGTTCAAATCCAGCCTCGGACACTTAACACTTACTAGCTGTGTGACCCTGGGCAAGTCACTTAACCCCAATTGCCTCACTTAAAAAACAAACAAAAAAGAGTGAGAGATAATGTGTATTGATACAATGTCTAATATGTATTTAGAATTTTAAAATTATACATACACCTTTTTTAAACTTGAAAAAAAGTGAGAGATAGTAGGTGGAAACACAATTTCTGTACAAAATATTTTCAAAGCAAAAATGAGAATGACCACCACCATACTGGATAGATTCCCTTGAGAGGATTTAAGGGAAAAAGGGATAATGAGGATTATGAGAATCAACTAGGCTAAAGAGGTTAGGATATGTAGCCCATACCATTGAGCTCACACATCCAACTAAATATATAGGCAAGTATTATTACTAATGACCCAGTTTCAATGAAAGGCACGGGTTTTTTTTTTTACTCATTTGAACTACTTGATGTTAGCAGAAACCATCAGAAACTGAGTTCCCTCTCCTCCACAATAGGATCCTGGGCCAGGGACCTTTTCCGGACAATGTGTCTTTGTTCTTTTCCTCTCCATTTAGTTATTACTTTAGAGGCCACATCACTTCGGAGAAACTGCAAACACTCTCTAGGAAACTTATTGAGAAGAAAAAAAGTTGTAACTTTAATTTTAACAAGCTCATCCCTTAAAATTAAAAAACTTCACCTACCTATGGGATTGAGTCCCACTGTAACCTATTTGTACTTCCATGGGAGAAAACAAAAGAAACTCTAACTTTTAATGATGCCCTATGAAATATGACTCCTGATGAAGAGTAAGTGTTAGAGAAAGACTTTGTGTTCCTGTGGGAGCACTAGTGCCAGAATAGGGATCTGAGATAATGAAGAGAGAGAACTATGTCTTGGTTTAGAAGCCCATCGAGGGTTCCCCAAATCATAAGTTCATATCTGAGTGGGTTTATCCACTTTATATGCCATAGGGATAATGACAGAATCCTCAACTGCCTGGCCCAAAGAAATATGCAGTGATATGATGACTATTAGTGATAACATCTGAATTAGGCTTTGTAATTTTGGAAGAGAGTACAGTCCCCTCTGTGACTTTTCTTTCTTTCTTCTCCTAAATATTTTTGAAAAAAGTTGTGAAACCTTACTGATTGAGTCCTTGGTCTTTACTACAGCTCATTTAAAAAAATTCATCCCTTGTTGACTCTTGATCACACTCCAGACACATGTTCCAAAATGTTTGTATCCTGGGGACAGCTAGGTGGAACAGTGGATAAAGCACTGGCCCTGGATTCAGGAGGACCTGAGTCCAAATCCATCCTCAGACACTTGACACTTTCTAGCTGTGTGACCCTGGGCAAGTCACTTAACACTAACTGCCCCGAAAAAAAAATAACAACAACAACAACAATAACAAAATGTTTATATCCTTTCTAAGGAAATGAACACAACTACATAATTAGGATTCACCTCCTACTTTGTCAAGATCAATGTCACCTGGACCCCATTTTCCTTATTAGACTGTAGTCTGTCTTTGGTCATGTCCACAGAGAGTGGAAAGACTTTGAGGAGGGGAATGATCTACTAAATGGGTGGAATTCCCAAGAATCATCAACTCTTAACATGCCTTTGTAATGAAGGGGGCTTGTGAGAAGAGGCAGGAAATTATTGCAAGGAAGAAGACACAAGAAGGGAACCCTGGGGAGTAGATATGAAAGAGGAGACATTACGAGCTTCCAGGAGCTGAGGCATCCAGAGCAGAGTGATGATCGGGGAGTCTATTGCTATATTGTATTTGCCAGTGTGACAAGGGCCATTATCCCATGGAATATGCTTAGTTGTGCCTACTTGTTCCAGTGGAGCATACTTTGGGGCACTCTTCTGGCCATGTGTGACTTAGTGCTGAAAGGCTTGCACTTTAGCATGAAGAATCTCCTTATTGGTCCCTGGCCAGGAAGTGTTAATGACTCAATATATGTTTAAAAGAGGGTGTTGCCAAACTCAGAGCTCTCTTCCCTTCTTGCAGTGAAGTATGTCAGGACTGTTTGGAGATAATATGAAAGGTGGAGTAGGGGTAGGGTGAGAAGAGGGAGGAGTTACCCTTTTCCTTGCCCCAGCCACCACACAGCCATAAGCACATGACATTTAAAGCACTCGTGTTCCCTAGGTGAGACTGAGTCTGGATTTAAGGCTGTTTCTTTTTGCGTTTGCTCTTCACTGATCTTAAGTGAATGGATATATATTCACAGATGGACATATCCAGGCTTGGTAGTAAGCTTGTGAATTTGAGAGGTCTAGGGGTTCTGGATCCTTTTGACCGGAGTTGATTTATGGAAAGGGAAGGAATGACCAACAACAACTCTAGAAATTGGCCATCAAGGGCACTGGACCAGGTTAGGCCCTTTTTACAAAACATAAAATAATTGTTTATACAACGCAGAGCCAAAATGAAATATAACATACCTAATCAACATTTTATAAACACCTTTATGTTCCGATGATATTTAACTATCCCCCCTCCTAGAAAGTATAATAATCATTATAAACTAAGTTACTAAACCCCATTACTAAAATCTTACATATTTGTTTTTAATGAACAAATATTTACTTTCTCTCCTCAGCCCCCCCGAAGAAAACCAAAATTTTTGTCACACACACACATTTATACAAAATATATATGTCTATATATGTATATGTATGTATACACACAATTAAACAAAACAAATTCCTATACTGGCCATGTCAAATTTTAGTGTCTCATTCTGTATCATAAATCCTTCACCTCTCTGGACAAGAGAAAAGACAAAGACAAAAAAATGACAAAATGCATGATAGCTCCTCTTCACCCAGAGTGGATGATACATTATTTTGGGGGAGTGGAGAGATGAGTAGCATTCTTCATCATCAGTGTTTTACAATTGTGGTAAGTCATTGCATTGAGCAGAGGTCTTGGGTCTTTCAAAATTATTTGTCTTTATGATGTTGTTGTTATTGTACAGATTGTCTCCTAGTTTTGCTCACTTTATTCTTCATCAGTATCTATAAATCTTCCCAGGTTACTCTGAAACTATTGCTTAAGCCTTTTCTTATGGTGCAATGTTTCATTAGATTCTTATGTAACACTTACTACCCTGGTCCCCACAGCCTGTAGGTCAAGTACATTACATTTCACCCCTTCCCCAGGGTTCTCTGGTACCCTCAAGGGAGTTGAGGTGTCTAGACTCCCTGATAGTGGTTCCATCCCCTATCAGCAGTATTTCCCCAAGTTTAGGGGAATTTCATTTTTATGCAACATTTCATGTTAATGCATAGATCAAGTCTCCCTCCCCAGAGACCACAGAGAACTGCACTGAATTTGGGACAGACTGTGTTATCCTTTATTATAATATATAATAAATTATACACACATATCTCCTTTCAGTATTTTGTCCTTAACTTGGGGGATTTGGATTTTGCTACTGTATTTATTCCTGGGTATTTTCAGTTTGGGATTTCAAGAGATTCTTTGCCTTCTAATTATTATAGACCTGGGCAGCTTTTTCTTCTGAATTCTTGTAATATGATATTCAGGTATTTTTGTTTGGCCACAGTTTCTAAGGAGTCTAACTATTCTTTTTTCCAATCTTTTTTTCTTTTCTTTTTCTTTTTTTGCACAGCAATGAGGGTTAAGTGACTTGCTCAGGGTCACACAGCTAGTAAGTGTCAAGTGTCTGAAGCTGGATTTGAACTCAGGTCCTCCTGAATCCAGGGCTGGTGCTTTATTCAGTGGGACACCTAGCTGCCCCCTGGAGTCTGACCATTCTTAAATTCTCTCTCCATGACCTGTTTTCCTGATCATTTTCCCCCCTATTTCTTTTTAAAATCGTTTGACTTTGGATATTTTTTATTGTCTCTGTCATTGAGTTTTGCTGCTCCACTCTATTTATTAGTAAGTCTAATATTTGTGTAAAGTTTTCTACTTTCTGTTCTAAACTATTTATTAACTTTCCAATTTTCCCCCATAACTTTTATTTTTATTCTAATTTCATTTTTCTTTTTCTTCTTTTCTTTCTTCCTTCATTGCTTCCATTCCTTCTTATAGTCCTTAAAGCCAAGTCATCTTTTTCTTTTGTCATTCTGCTAATATTTATTGTGAAGCTACTCTTTGTCTAGGTTTACCTGTATGGTTTCCCTTAACTCATAGCAGTTTTTTTCATTTTGTATGTGTTTGTTTCCTGTTTACTTTGATGTGGTCCCTCTCCTTTCATAGGTTTCAGGACCGATTACCAAGTTTTGTGCTGAAGTCTCTGGTATAACTCCTCAGCCACTATTGGCTTCTTATTGTTTTGTTTTTGTTTCGGGGCAATGAGGGTTAAGTGGCCAGGGTCACAGCTATTAAGTGTCAAGTATCTTTATCCACTGTGCCACCTAGCTGCCCTTGCTGTATTTTTATTTTGCAGTTCTGTCTAGAGGTATTTATTTCTATTCTATCTGGAATCTTCTCTTGTTTTTTTTTTTAATGAGGTAAGTTGGGAGAGATAGGTTTCCCTATACCTCTTTTTTCCCCATTTTTTCTAAAGGACTAAACCATCTACCCACAGCAGAACATGAGGGCAGCTGAGGTTACTAGCTTGAATCTTGTTTTTTTGTTTGTTTGTTGTTTTTTTTTTGGTGAGGTCAAAAGCACCTTTGGAACATACTTCCCTCATCTAGTAATCATACAGATTATGTACAGATGAGCAGCAAATAGCTCAAGATTTAGAAAAATTTTGCAACTGAAAAAATGTTGTTTTACAATGGACATAAAAAAGAAACTTTTTATTTTTTATTTTTTTATTTTTTTGCCTCTGTGACTTAACTGGCTCTGCAGTGGCTCTGGATGGCAGTGAGACAAGAGGCACTTGCCCTGGTGTCAGGGCAGAGGCTGAAAGTGGATGGATCTCCTGTCTTGTCCTGAAGCTGGGTAATTGGGCAGGGGTGGTAAAGTAACGGAAATGAATTAGGTCTCTTACACTTATACTATGGTTTCAACAAATTATGCTGCACCTTCCCCTTTGCTCCCAACTCTCTTGTCTTTGGCTTATGATTAGAATATGTAAGGAGTACAATAGGAGCTGGGGGTTGCCTACAGCTGCTCCCTTCCAAAATCCTAAGAGGGAAAGTTGGGTCAGGTGAAGAGGTAAATTAATCTTTTGGGAAGCCTAAGGGCTGACCCACCCCTCCTTTATTTTGCTGGGGAAACAATTAATTCTTGGCTCAGCGAAGTCCACACCGGACCAGATCACTTTCTTCTCTCCCCAATGGGAGCACTGCTCTCCTCTCTCTTCTCCATCCCCGAACCTGGCCATCCCTGGACCCCATTTTTCCCTAGGCTAATTATCTGGAGTCAGTGGGACTTCTCCTAATATGCCATTTACCTACTGACGGTCTGGATCCCTTTAGCAACACCTGTCCTCTTGCCCCGCGGTGGTGCAGCTAGGCAGGAGGGCCAATTCCCTCTCTCCCTATGTGAGGTGTGTGCCTTGAGGACACGTCCAAGTGCTCAGTTGGTCGACTTGGCCTGCAGAGATGACTGACTGTGCTCACACATCACCCCTGAATCTGAGACATGGGTCAGGGGTGGTAGTTGATTTCTTGGCAGTGTTGCCCAGAACACTGCCCCCTCTCCCACTCTCCCTCCTCTCCTCCTATCTACTCTGTCTCTTCCACTTCTCCCCCTCTCCCCACTCTCCTCCCTCTGGATTCCTGATAGAAAGCCCGTGAGGACGAATTGAGGCAGCGGTGGATACTAACTAGCCTTTTCTGAAGTCTTCACTGGTATCCTGCATTAGCAAAAAGTTGTTGGAGACATGGCGGAAACCCTTCTGGAGGGAGATCCCTGAGACAGCAGGAGAGCATCTGTAGCTGGGGTGGTTGACGAGTCCCAGCCGAACCGGCAGTAGTGTTACATGCTGGCATAACCAGGGTACACTTTAGACAGTTCTCTTTCCAAATATTCAGGTCCCCACCATGCACTCTGGGCCGACATTGGAAGGGTGCCCAAAGTCAGCAGAGGGTGGGCTGGGGGAAGCCGAGGTGGAGGCGGTGGCCAGTGGCTGCAGGGGCCGCGGTGGGGTCGGCAGAGATATGCGCATGGGCTGCAGCAGTGCCCGTCTGGGGCACTTGCAGTAGCCATCGCCTCGGTCGTCCACCTCTGCAAACCCCGCAGCCACTGCCTCCACTGCGCCTCTTCCTATACCTATTTACATTTTATATTAGTTCTGGGTCCGGGTCCAGGTTATGGCGGTAGAAAGATGGAGATCGCTGGATCTGCCTCCTCAATGTTGGGTCATAGGGAATTGGGAAGTAGGTGCCTGCGGGCTTGTGTCAGGACAGCCTCATAACTGTCCATAGTTTGGTGGCGGCGATTCCTAGAAAGTGGGAAGGGAGCCGCATATGCCTGGAGGCAAGCAAGCATCAGGCTCTGCTTTCCATCTAGTTTTGGGTCCAGGTTGTGCTCGGTAATGTGGGGTGGTAGAAAGGAAGTGAATGTTTAGAAGCAAAAATGACCTCAGCACATATTTATTAAGTACTTACTATATATATGGCACTGTGCTAGGCGTCAAGGATACAAGTACAAAGAATGAAAAACAATCCCTGGGTTAGGGTAAAAACTAACATTTAAATTGAATAGTTTCACAATGATTTTTCATTAATGATGGTAATTATTAGATTGTGAGCTACTTGAGAGCAGGAACTGTCTTTTGCCTTTGTATCCCACGTTTTTAGCACAGTGTCTGGCAAACTGAAGAATCTTAATAAATGTTTATTGAGGTCACTTTCTCAAAGAGCTTTGCTTAAATGTTTTTCTTATTTCCAAGAAAGAGTTAATTAAGGGAAAGCAAAAGGTCAATAAACATGAGGTTAAAACATCATGTAAAAAATAAATGCTTATTGACTGACTGACTGATGGTCCATAGTTCTCTTTTTCGGCTTGCTCTATCTATCTATCTATCTATCTATCTATCTATCTATCTATCTATCTATCTATCTATCTATCTATCTATCTATCTATCTATCTATGGGGCAATGAGAGATAAGTGACTTGCCCAGGGCCACACAGCTAGTAAGTGTCAAGTGTCTGAGCCCAGATTTGAACTCAGGTCCTCCGGAATCCAGGGCTGGTGCTTTATCCTTTCCGCTTTATTTTTGCTACATTTTGGGATTGTAATTGTGATTTGTTTTAGAGAAAAAAAATTAGATCACTATCTTTTTCTAGTTTTGAAAACATTTTATATGCTAAAGGGGTAATTTGTTCTATAAATCTGTAAGATGTAGGAATCTTCCTTTCTGCGTGAACACCTGCCTTATGCTAGCACTAAGTGGGCATAAATAGGTATTCAAAGTGCAATCTCGACATATATCAGCAGGTGGAACTCTGAGCTTGAGTCATTTCACTTCCAAAGTCATGTCACTTGAGCTCACATAAACTACCTGCCCGGGCTTTTGTGTAAACAGGAGGATCCTCTCCTCCTGTCTCACTGACTCTGACATTTCTTCCTCTCTAGTCTAGGATTTATTTGCTCCCATTGATCTCAGCCTGAGACCTCGAGAGCTTCTTCCAAACACACTATCCCAGTAGAAGCTGAACTGAGAACTGGTTTTGGGAATGTCAGCCTGTGTTGGCAAGCCTACTACTTAGTGCTGGGCAGATCCATTCATGGCATGGGGGAATGTCTACTATGATCCTGTTACATATTGAAAAAAAATTCCTTAAACAGGCAATATTTATCAACAGAACGTTCTGTCCTGCAACCAACCCCCTTCCAATAATGGCAGTCCCTGACATGACATCCTGATTCTCAATAAGGTGTGCCTTTTGGTGCCTCTTTTCTCTCATCCCAAAGTTAGGACTCCCTTCTGCGTTCATGCTACTAACCTCTTTAGCAACCTAAAGGTATGTCCTCGAAGTTACTCCTTGTGGGTATTGGGGATAGGAGGGAGAAAGTTTGTGAATGGGTTTATGTGTATAGGTCTATAAACTTCCCAAGGGTAAGTTATTGTGTTTTCTTCTATAAGTCTCCTTCCTGCTTCACTGGAAACTTAGACTCCATGCACAAGAACAAGTGTTGGTTCTAAAAAGTATGCTTTCACCTTATCTAACTGGGAAACAAGTCTCCATCTCACTTCTTCATTAGCAGCTCCAAATAATTTCTCTGTAGTTTCCCCTTCTTTTCTTTTCCAGCTGTCTTTTACATTTTCTCTTCTCTCTGGTAGAATGTTAAAAGAGCTCTTAAGGGAAATACAAATTAAAACAACTCTGAGGTATCACCTCCCACCTATCAGAATAGCAAACATAACAAAAACTGAAAATGTTGGTTGTTGGAGGGGATGTGGGAAAGCTGGGACGCTAATCCACTGTTGGTGAGATTGTGAAAAGAGCAACCATTCTGGAGAGGAATTTGGAATTATGCCCAAAGGGCTATAGAACTGTGTATACTCTTTGTTCCAGCAATACCACTCCTAGGTTTATATCCCAGAGACATCCCCAAAAAGAGAAAAAGGGCTATTTGTACAAAAATATTTATAGCAGCTCTTTTTGTGGTGGTTAAGAATTGGAATTCAAAGCAATGCCCATCAATTGGGGAATGGCTAAACAAGCTGTGGTATATGATGATGATGGAATATTATTGTGCTATAAGAAATGACAAGCAGGATGATTTCAGAAAGGCCTGGAAAGACTTGTATGAATTGATGTATATTGAAGTGAGCAGAACCAAGAGAACATTGTGCACAGAGACAGCAATATTGTTTGATGAAGAACTGTGAAAGACTTAACTATTCTCAACAATACAATGATCCAAGACAATCCCAAAGGACTATTGATGAAACATAACAAAGAGGTCAAAGACAGAAATGAAGGTCAGTATATACCAACATATTAATAGCTACACTCTGTGGCAGTTAAGTATTGGAAACAAAGGGGTTGTCCATTAATATAATGTAATATTACACTGTAAGAAATGACAAATATGAAGAATTTGGAGAAATATGGAAACATTTATATGAACTGATGTATGGTGAAATAAATAGAATCAAAAGGACAATATTTATGATGATTGTAACAATGCTAATGACAAGATTACTTAATGGAAGTAGAATTATTTATAATTAGAAAAACTTTCTTCACTAGTTCCTTAGCAGCTTCTTTTCTCTCCTTTTTTGCTCTATTCTCCAACAAAGAAGTGGCTCTTCTCCTTGCCAACACAAACCCCTCTATCTTACCTTTGTGATAATTTTCTCTGGGCTTGTCTAAGAGCTTGTCTCTTCACAGTCATTCTTGCTCTTAATTTTCAACCATTTCTTATGCATTATATCCTTCATTGCTGCTTATAAATGAACCCAGATCACCTCCAACTTTGAAAAAATCCCATTTGACCCTTTAATCTTTTCAAGTGATCATCCCATACTTACCCTTTCTTTCATAGTCAGACTTCTCAGTACTTTGCACTCCCCACTACTCACCTGAAATTGCTCTCTCCAAGCTTACCAATCATCTAAATCAGTCCTATTGCTTCTTGTATTCCCTGTACCATTTCATATTACCCATTCCTAGGTGCTCTTTTCCCCCCGGGTTTCAGTAACACCGTTTTGGCACAGTTCTCGTCCTCCCTTTTTGGCCTCCTCTCATTAAACCCCAAGGTTCTGTCTTGGGTCCTTTCTTCTTCTTTCTCTACACACTCCTCTGGATAATCTCATCAGTTCACATGGGTGCAACTATCATCTTTCTGCAGATGATTTCCACATCTACGCATCTAGCCCTCATATCTCTCCTGAGCTCTTCAATAGTATCTCCACCTTGATGTTCCATAGGCATTTTTAACACCTGGAGGGTACCCTACCTAAACTTGCAGGAGAGCCACCTCAAGTTCAAGGTTCTTTATGGGTTCACAATCTCTCGAGCCATAACTGATAAGCCCTATCAATATGTTTAATTGTGCCAGTAGGCATAATTAATTCAAAGCAAAGAAATTTAATGCAAAGACTCATGGCAGGGGTGATCTTGCTTATGATCTGGTTATATAGTGAAAAAAATTCCTTCAATAAGCAATTCTTATCAGTAGAACATTCTGCCCTGCCACCATGCCCTTTCAGGAATAGTAACAAAAGTAGAAACAAAACAGACCAACATTAGTGAGAAAAGTAGACACATGCAGAGAACAGACATGTAGACAAGCACATGAGGAAATACATGTAGCCAGGGCAGGCATGTGCAACAGGGGTGCACATATAGGAAACACACATGGCCAGATACATGTATGGAGGGATGACCTATGCTTTCAATGCTGCAGTCAACAAGCATTTAATAAGCACTTACTGGTTGGTACTGAGCATATGCAAAGTGCTTGGTATAGAAAGGAAAAAATCATAGTTCCTGCTCTCAGGGAGTTTATATTCTTTTTTTTTTTTGTGGGGCAATGGGGGTTAAGTGACTTGCCCAGGGTCACACAGCTAATAAGTGTCAAGTGTCTGAGGCCGGATTTGAACTCAGGTACTCCTGAATCCAGGGCCAGTGCTTTATCTACTGCACCACCTAGCTGCCCCTGGGAGTTTATATTCTAATTAGAGAGCAACAGTTAAACAACTAAATAGATACAAGATACTTCTCTCTTGCTCCATCTTTCTTGAGCTCTTCTGAAGACTCTCATGTACACGGGTATGAGGCATCAGGTAAGGTTCAGAATTTGCTCAGTCAATCAAGAGTCATACCTCTATCTACACATACATCATACAGTGTCATAGGTTGGGGTGAGAAAGAGGAGGAGGGGGAGTGGTGTTACAAAATACAAATAGCATCCCCCCCCCTTAAACTCTACATAGGCAGAGCGGAAGGCCAAATCTAATCAAAATAAAAAACACAGACAAATGTTTTATACTTGGTTTGAAAAATAAATGTCACAAGTATAAGATGGGAGAAGTATAGTCAGACAGCAGTTCATCTGAAAAAGATCCAGGGGTTTAGTAAACTCACAATCAATGTGAATTCCCATTGAGATACAGAAAGGCAAGAAGTCAAGTTGCTAAATATTTAGAAGGCACCTACTAAGTGCTAGATAATGTGCTAGGTGCTGGGGATATAAAGAAAGGTGAAAGACAATCCCCGTTCTCCAGGGGTTCAAAATATAATGGGGGAGAAAACATGCAAACAAGATATGTACAAACAAGCTATATACTTGATAAATTGGGGATAATTAACAGAGGGAAGGCACTAGACATTACAGGGACTAGGAAAGGCTTCTTGCAGAAGTTGGAGATTTAGATGAAACTTGAAGGAAGCTAACTTAATCATGGCTTCTTTTACCTTTTTCTTTCTTTCTTTCTTTCTTTCTTTCTTTCTTTCTTTCTTTCTTTCTTTCTTTCTTTCTTTTTTTTTAATGAGGCAATTGGGGTTAAGTGACTTGCCTAGGGTCACACAGCTAGTAATTGTTAAGTGTCCGAGCCCGGATTTGAACTCAGGTCCTCCCGAATCCAGGGCTGGTGCTCTATCCACTGTGCCACCTAGCTGCCCCCATAGGCTTCTTTAAGAAAGATATACTATGTATTCCAGGACTAGGGAGAGTCTGTGAGACCATACAGGTATGAGATAGAGGAATTTGGAGGAAAGGGAAAAGGAGGGGGAAGATGGTAGAGTGGACGTTTGACTCTGGGGGTGTGATAGGACCAAAATTCACCAGAATCCCCAGCCCCGCAATGTGGGTAAAATAAAGATGATGAAGCCAGTCTTGATTGACACAGGGGTGGGTGGGGTCAAAGTTCAAGCTGTATCTCCCTTAAAGCAGCTACTTGATGACCTCTGGCTGTATTTCTATAGCTTACTGGTCACCTAGGGATCACCATACTAAATCCTACTGATCCTACCTGTTTCCATATGAAGATGGAAGAGGTGCATGTCTATAGGAGCAAAGTGTCTCCAAATTCTTGTTGTATGTCCTTGTTAATTTTAGGGCTAAGTAACCCTCCTTTTGTTAACCATTAGACACGAGTGCCTCATTTCATCCCACTATTAAACATGAATTAATAGGGAATAGATCTCAAGTCTGCCCCTAACAGGAGGGACTTCACTGTCCTGAAGCCTGATGATTATCTCCTATGTGCTGATGTCCCCACAGCCCAGTAAACAGAGGTTCACAGAGTCCAGGAACAGTAAGGCCCCTGGGGAGATGTAGCTAAAAGTATCTTGCAGAGGCAGTAACAGTAGTCTATGTTTGAATCATTTGAGTTTTGGGGGATTCTTTTTTCTAGAACCTCTAAAATGAGTCATACCTTTGGCTCCTAGGATCAAACTCAAGGTTTTCCAAGAAAGTCCAGGGACTTGCATGAGAATTTAGGATTCCCTCTGCCCTGATCTTGCCCACAACCCTGAGGATTTTTGTGACCCACTCCATTATCCCCCATAGCCAGGTGGTCTTGACTGGGGAGGAATTGATAGGTGGGGAAAATGAACCTATCCAAGGTAAATCCTTTGAAAATTTGTTTTATTTTAATAAGTAATGTTATTCTAATAGTAATTTTAAATTATTTTAATTATACTTAATGAAAACAATTTTCATGCTGAACTTAATAAACACCAAATAAAATTGGTATTTCCACATTCATAAAATAATAGAAGAGGGTTTATATGACACTGTAGCTCTCTATTGTGTACCACTTGCTTTTCTTTCTTTCTTTCTTTTTGTGGGGCAGTGAGGGTTAAGTGACTTACCCAGGGTCACACAGCTAGCAAGTGTCAAGTGTCTGTGGCCGGATTTGAACTCAGGTCCTCCTGAATCCAGGGCCGGTGCTTTATCCACTGCACCACCTAGCTGCCCCCAGCTTTTCTTTTAAATATATAATAAATTCAGTGGTTTTTTTTTCCAAATTTATCCTACTTGTCTGTGATTCTGTCTAGTCTTTCTTCTGTTTTCTTCTATGCATTTTTAAAAGGATGCTTCAATGACCCTTTTTCTCTATCTTCTTCTCCTCCTCTGCCTTCTTCCTCTTCCTCTTCTTCCTCCTTCTATTCCTCCTCCTCCTCTTCTTCTTCTTCTCCTCCTCCTCCTCCTCTTCATCCTCCTCTTCCTTCTTCTCTTTCTTCTCCTTCCTTTCTCTGTCTCCGTCTCCATCTCTCTCCCCTTGTCCTCCTCCTTCCTTCTCCCTTCCAACTCCTCTCCCATTAGAAAAAAGCCCTTTTCAATTAATATACATAGTCAAGCAAAATAAATTCCTGCATTGCCCGTTTTCAAAAATGTATGTTTCATTCTGCATCTTGGGACTATCATCTCTCCCATTAGGTAGGTAGCATACTTCATCATGGAATCATCTTCTAGAATCAGGTTTAGTTATTACACTAATCAGAGTTCTTTAGACTTTCAAAGTTGTTTTTCTTTACAATATTGTCACATAAATGTTCTGGTTCTGCTCTCTTCACGGTGCATCAGTTCATACAAGGCTTTCCATGTTTCTCTGAACCATCATTTTTGTCATTTCTTATGGTACAATAATATTTCATTACATTTCTAAATCTACATAATTTGTGTAGCCATTCTCCTAGTTGATGGGCACTCCCTTAGGTCTTTGCTATAATAGAAAAAGCTACTATAAATATTTTTTCTACATGTGGGTCTTTTCTCTTTGATCTCTTTGGGGTATAGGTCCAGTAGTGGTCTATATCAAAGGGTTTATATGCAGTTTTGTGCCTTTCTGGATATGGTTTCAAATAACATTCCAAAATAGCTGGACCAATTCACAGCTCTACCAATAGTGCATTTGTTTGCCTGTTTTCCCACAGCTCTTCCAGCATTTTTTTTCCTCTTCATTTTCCTTTTTTTTTTTCACCTTTGTCAATCTGTTAGATGTGAGGTGGAACCTCAGAATTGCTTTATTTTGCATTTCTCTCATTACTAGTGAGGTGGAACATATTTAATACAGTTGTTGGTAGTTTGGATGTCTTCTTTTGAGAACTGTCAGTTCTTATCCTTTGAAATTAATCTACTGGGGAATCATGCCAATGTCCTTCAAATCATAATTCAAAATATTTCCAAACAGGGCAAGTACGCCAAAGCACATCAAGGTAAAACTAAAGAAGGACATTCTCAGAATAGGAATGGGAGAGGGAGTGGAGCTCCCTCCAGTTATT
The DNA here is from genome assembly GCF_019393635.1 of Dromiciops gliroides. NCBI lineage: Eukaryota > Metazoa > Chordata > Mammalia > Microbiotheria > Microbiotheriidae > Dromiciops > Dromiciops gliroides. The sequence continues at coordinate 489,419,190 of NC_057861.1, forward strand.
TTTGCCAAGTTTGGTTAAACTATGGTTTCTAAGGTGTATAGACTGAAGTGCTGTCAGCATCCACTAAATTTTCTGTTTCACTCTAGTTTCCAGTTTGTATGACATGCACCACTCTTTATTTCCATTCCCTCCCTCCTCTCCACCCTTAAACTTCTGCCTAAACCCCTGCTTCCCTAAAATACCTTGGCCTCACAGTTCCTCAGGCTTCTCAGACCCCCTGACTTCTGTCTTCTGTCTATCCAAACTGTTTGGAGAGTTCATAGCTTAGACACAACAGCTCCCTGCTACTTGGTCCCCACTTGTTATATGACAGGTCTGACTTAGGGCAATCTGATAGTTCAAATTCAGGACTGCAATGAAATAAGACCATCTTACAGTTAGTTAACCAAAGGAAGTTTACATGAACAGGATATTAAGCAAGACAGTACTGATTTCTTTGGTTATAGCTTCCATGCCTTCACATTTTCAATTTTATTCCTCCCTAATTGATTTGCTATCTTACTACCTACATTATATATAGATTCCACATCCATAGACCTTTCAAAGAAAGGAAGGTGGTACTTGCATATCTCTTTTTTGGGGGACAAATTTGTTCATAATTTCACAGCCTTCAATTTCAATTTTTTATTGATTTTTTCCCCATTTACATTGTTGTCATTTTGGAGATTGTTTTCCTGTTTCTGGTTTCTCACTTCATTTTCATATATTTCTTCCCATGCTTCTTTGTATTCATCATATTTTCTACTTTTTTTTTTTACAACCCAGTAATTTGTTTAGTTATATTTCCCAGTTAACAGGCATCTAGGTTATTCCCTGTTCCTTGCTACTATAAGTATTCCTTTCTGTACTAAGGTTTCTCCTCATACCCAGCAAAGACGCTAAGAGAACAAAAAAATGGGACACCAACCCTACTGTTGGTAGAGCTTTGAGCTATTGCTACCTTTCCCAGAAAGGAATTTGGAATTATGCTAAAAAAAAGTGGTTAAAGTGTTCATTTTGGCTCAGAGAGTCAACTGCTATCCATATACCACCATGAGGTTAATGATAAAAAGAAAGGTCCATATACACCACAATATTTTCTGTAGAACTTTCTGTTTTCATCATATCTAGAATGGAAACTGTTTCGACTCATTTCCTTGAGAGTATATTCCTTTACATTCAGCTGAATAAAGGTTTCATCTTTAGAGTAACAAAAGCTAAGTAAATGTTTACAGATCATTGAAAAATCATGATTCTTAGTACTCTCTCCCTTCTTTCCCACTATTTTCCCACTGTCACTGCAGAGGGAGAAAGGGTCTATCAAGAATTGAGGGACATTTTGTAATTTTCCTTTGTTTCTTGAGTTGCCAGTGCCAAAGAATCCATCACCAAGTGCCCAGGCCACTGGTTGTGAGGCTCTCTGTGCTTAGCTAGGTTGTTCCTTAAAAGGGGACATAGTCTATTAGCAGGAACCATACAGTTCAAATGTGATGTATTAGGCTTAGACCACATTTCTGGGAGAGCCTGAGAAAAGCATGGATGATAGAGAAAAGGCAAGTGCTCTGGTAGAGAAGTTGGACTGGATGGTATCCTAGGAAAGTCCTTTCTGGGATGTTCTCTGGCTCGATAGTTTACATTTTATAATTCTATCTATATTCTATAATGCTATATACTGTATGCTATGGTACTATAAATAGAGGGGGTACAGGGAGGATGCCACCTCTATCTCTGTTTCTGTCTCTCTCGATGATAATGATGATGAAGGCTGAAGTCCCTGTCTAATAATTGGTTCCTTAGCACTCAAACAGGACCATCTCCCATTCCTCCCTTCTGTACTGAACACCTTTCCCCACCCCATGTCTTCTACCATATGCCATTACATATACTATACACTCAGGTCCCTATAACTCTCTAGGACTGAGTCCAGAGCCTAGGGCCCTGGAATTCCTATTAACTTACCTTCCACACACACCTCCATCCCCATAAGCCGTAAGCTGAAGGAAGCCGGGAGGAAGGGTCCACGAAGGAATGGAGTAGGGTAGTATAAGTCTTGGCTACTGTTATCTGTCCATCCTCTTAGTTTTCTTATCTCCCTCCCCTCCCAGGACATTCCCGAGTTCCGGCAAAGAGTGGACGTGAGGGAGACAGGCTCAGACAGACGGACACAGAGACAGAGGGATAAAAATGGAACTTACGAAGTCTCCACCTCAGTCCCGCCCACAGAGGGCGGTGAGACATAAAGCAGGGTGATCAGTCCGCTAAATCTGGGGAGCCATGGCTCGTGGCCGGGACCTCATCCTTAAGGCTTTGGAGGACCTGAACGACGATGAGTTCAAGAAGTTCAAACTCAAGCTGCGGACACTGCAGCTGCGGGCCGGCTTCAGCCACATCCCGCGAGGGATCTTGCAGCCCATGGACCGCCTGGACCTCACCGACAAGATCGTCAGTTGCTACCTGGAGGACTACGGGATGGAACTGACTGCGGAGGTGCTCCGGGACATCGGCATGCAAGAAGAGGCTACCGGACTCCAACAAGCCGCAGGGCTTGGTGAGGTTCCCTTCTCCCAATCCCCACTGTCAGCCAGGAACCCACCCAGAACCCGCCCCCTTCCTAACGCCTTCCACTCCACTTCCTAAGTTCTCTACCAAGTCTGTAGGCTCAAGTTCCCAGCCTTGAGTTCCATACACATCTGGCTTTTGTCCTAGAACACAGGCTCCTGCCCTCCATCTCCAGCTATCACCATTCTTTTCCTTCCTCCCCACCATTAACTTCCTCACTTTATCTCTCTTCCAGACGCATCGTTGCTGTACCACCCCTTCTTCCTCTCAATTTAACTTTCGTTTTCTTCTACTACCTTAGGACCCTATTTGGGTGGATTGGGGGTAAGAGAACACTGGGACAAGAGATCCTAGAGGACATTTCAAATTACACAGTCTGACACACATCGTCATATATACACACTACTACAGACACACATTGTCATATGCATACACCACTACACACACAAATTGACACATATGCCAAAACCCACAGACGCTTACATAAACAGACACATATACAAACGTTCTCTCTCTCTCTCTCTCTCTCTCTCTCTCTCTCTCTCTCTCTCTCTCACACACACACACACACACACACACACACACACACACACACACACACGCTTCCTTTCTTGTTTCAAGATTTCCCCACAAAGCTTCACATTAACTTTGACATGAGCTTCAACTTCCCTCAGTAAACCACATCCTTCACTGTCACCTAAGCCAATTTAGAGGGATGTTAGATTTTAGAGAGGGCAGGAGCATGAGGGCACAGCTGCTCACAGTTACTGGCATGTATGAGTGAGCTCTAAGTTGCTCATGCGTGTGCATCCATGTATATGCCAAAATTCACCTGCTGATTCACATTTATACACACAGGTATAGAGAGAACACCTACTTCTTCCAGTCTCTTTCACTTTTTCACTGTCTTTTTCCTGGTACCTTTGAACTTAGACTTAGGTGGGTAAGGAAAGTTAGAGCTGTCTGGCAACATGAGGTAGGAGAGAAGAAGAAGATAAATTACACACTAGAGGGGCTCCCCAGGAAGGAGAAACTCAGAACTGAAAGAATTTGGGACAGTCACCTTTACATTCTCTCCATTCTCTCTACACGTCCTTTCCTTCTCTCATTGTTCCTCTCCTGGGACCTTTGAGCTTAGCAAGACCTGAGTGAATCAGGAAGGTGGATGCTCTTTGGAGACATGAGGTGGGGGAGAAGGAAGAAGATATGTCACACATCAGAGGGGCTCCCCAGGAAGGAGAAACTCAGAACTTGGAGAAATTGGGAGAGTCACCCTTATATTCTCTTTTTACAGCCTTAAGGCCTCAGCTAGCTAGAAATGAAGCCCAGCCCACTCAGCATTCAGCTACTCTATCAGGTAAGGACTAATTCATTCTCTCCCAGGGGACTCTAGGTTTAAATCTTTTGCTCTTCATATCCTTATAGAAAGTAGGGAATGGTTAAAATCCAGCACCAGGGAGCATTCTCCAAGGTGTGGAATATAGGTGGAATCTTCACTCAATTTGTCATTCAACTAGTCCATCTTTCAAGAAGACTTTCTGCGCTGAATGTCCAGTAGGCATTGAGGGGCAAATGGGAGGAATCAGTAAAGTAAACAAGCATTTATTGGGCATCTACTATGTGCAAGAAACTGTGCTAAATGCTAGGGATACAACAAGATCAAGATAATGCCTTCCCTCAAGGAACTTACATTCTAATGAGGGATACTACATGCACACACAAATAAGGAGACTATATATATATACACACACACACATATGTATGTGTGTATATACACACATATATACATATATATGCCATATATACTAATCAGATATCAGACAAGTTTATAGGGGAAGGCACTAGCATCTAAGGGGACCGGGAAAGGCTTCCTTTAAAGGGTGGTACTTGAGTCTAGTCTTGAAGGAATTTAGGGATTCCAAGAGGCAGAAGTGAATAGGAAGAGCAATTTTAGGCAGTACAAACTAATGGATATAGAAGATAGAACATCCTGGGTTTAGAATAGCAATTATCATTAGACTGTAGATTGCATGAATGAGTATAAGTAGACTGGAAAGATAGGTAGAGGCTAGGTTGTGAAGAGCTTTAAATGCTAGAGGAGTGGTTGTTTTTTTTTTTTTATTCTCAAAGTAATAAGAAGCCACTGGAGTTTATTGAGTAGTAGAGTGGGATAGTCAGGCCTGTACTTTAGGGAAATCACCTTAGTGTCTTTGTAGCATACATTGGAGTAGGGAGAGACTTAAGACCAAATAAAATGACTATTGTAATAGTCTAGGTGAGAAATAACTACCCTGAACCTAGGGTAGTAACCATGTGAATAGAATTAAGAGAACACGCGCACACACACACACACACACACACACACACACACAGAAGATTAGAAAACTCAGTGACTATAAGGTTGGTGTTACTTCAATAGAAATAGGGAAGTTTAGGGTGAAAAACTATGAGTTCTGTTTTGGATATGTTGGGTTTGAGATGTATGTCATCTGCATAAAGATAATAATAAAAACTATGGGAGCTGATGACATCACTAAGTAAGAGGAGTATAGCTAGAAAAGAAAAGGGGACCTATGATGGAGTCTTGAGAAACACTCACAGTTAGAGGATATGACATGACAGATGATCCAACAAATAAGACTAATAAGGAACAGTCAGACGGATGGGGGTAATCCAAAGAAATAAGTTTCATGAAAACCCAGAGATGAGATAATATCCAGGAGGATAATAGGATCATTGATCTATAACTGAAAGAGACCACAGAGGCCACCGAATCCACTTTACAAATGAGAAAACCGGGGCAGCTAAGTGGCACAGTGGATAAAGCACAGGCCCTGGATTCAGGAGGACCTGAGTTCAAAACCAGCCTCAGACCCTTGACACTTACTAGCTGTGTGACCCTGGGCAAGTCACTTAGCCCCAACTGCCTCACCAAAACAAAAACAAAAACACAAATGAGAAAACCAAGACCCACGGATGTTAAGTAATTTACCCAAGATCAAGCAAGATTTGAACCCAGGTCCTCAGATTCTAGAAGCAAGGTGTTCTGTACTGTTTCATTCTGGTCAACTGTGTCAGATGCTGCAAAGTGGACTAAAAAGGAGGAGAAAAGTATTAGATTTAGCAATTAAGGGAGCATCGGTGATATTGGAGAGAGAAGTTTGAGTTGATTGATAAGGTTGCTCATCATATTATAGAGGATTAGGAAGAGTAAAAAGAAAAGGGAGAAAAAAATAGTATAATAGATAACAGGGATGTTAGGGATGAAGATTAAAGAAGACAATAGTGGGGTCAAATCTTCTACAGAAAGTGAACCAGGTCTTGTTAAGTGCTAGAAGATGGAAAGAGCATGAGAAGATGATCTCAAAAAAGAAATAGAAACTAAGCCAAAGGAATATTTTGTTCACATCTTTCTCCAATGTGACCAAGTCACAAAAACATACCGCCAGTGGACATTGCTTTGTAGTGCTTTTATATTGGACATGCTCTCAAAGGATTGTTGGTAAACAGAATCCCAACTCAATGCTCTGGGAGTGATCACTCTTTAAAGAAGCCCTGAAGGATGTTTCCATTGAGGCTTACCTATTTTTGGAAACCTTGGGACCAGAGCCCCTATTAGTCCAAAATGTAAACATTGGTTCAAGGATTATAGACTGAATGCAGGTGTCAGATGAGCACAGTGGGGTTAATTATGGAACACTTTTCACAGGAGATCAACCTTTAGTGGAGATACGAGGGAGAAAAAAAGAGATGGATTGATTAGCTAAAAGGCATAAGCAAATGGTCCCACTGAGGACTCAGATGTTACAATTATGGGTTATTGTGGGGAGAAGGGGAGGAGCAGTCAGGCAGCCTTGGGGTAACAGAATATAGTTGCTTAAAAGGGTTTCCCCTATTTTAGGGCTAATCAAGGATCAATCCCAGTGGGTGGAGCATCCATCCTTCCTCCCCTATTCCTGACCATGTGGATTTGAGGGATTGTTCTCTCTCCCAGGAGCTAACCATATTTCCACTTTCTGTTTAACTGTTTGTCTCTCCTCCTCTAAGCCATCAACTCACTCTTTCTTTATTTTTCTCTCTGTCCAATGCAACCCAGGGATTCATTTCATGGATAGGCATCGGGCAAGCCTCATCGATCGTGTCACCCTATTGGATCCAGTCCTAGACCAGTTATATGGGAATGTTCTGAACCTAGAGCAATATGAGGCAATCAGGGCTGAGTCCACCAATCAGAACAAGATGAGGAAACTCTACAGCTTTGTGCCAGCCTGGGATAATACATGTAAAGACCGGTTCTTAGAAGCTCTGAAGAAGAACAACCCTTTCCTGGTGCAAGAGCTGGAGAGGAGCTGAGGGGCCCCTAGAGCTCTCACTACAGCACCTAAGAACTCAGCTCCTCCTTTGGCACTTCAACATTTGGCCCTCAAATTGCCTTAAAAAATCAAATAAAACTATAAAACTGAGTCTTCCGTGTATCTGACTGTTTTCTCCCTCCCATTTTGGTCTCCCAATGCTGTCCCCCACATTCCCACTCCCGGAAGGGTAGAAGAACCAGATCTGCAGCTATATAAGAAAAAAGTAATCATTGAACAAGTTTGTGCTGGTTAAATTTTTTTTAAGTTGATCAATGGTACAGATGAGGAACAAAATATTCAAAAACAATCAAGAGTCGTGTAGTGTTTGATAAATCCAATGACCCTAACTACTAGGCTAAGGACTCACTAATTGACAAAAACTACTGGGAAAACTGGAAAACAGCCTGGGAGAAGTTAAGCTTAGGTCAGCATCTCATACCTTATACCACAGTAGCTCTAAATGAATATGTAACCTAAATATAAATTTCCATACCCTAAAAGTGTTAGAGGAGAATTCAAGAATTCACTACTATGGCTAGGGAGAGAGGTCTTGACTAAAAAGACATAGAGAGAGGGCAGCTAGGTGGTGTGGTGGATAAAGCACCAGCCCTGGATTCAGGAGGACCTGAATTAAAATCTAACTTCAGACACTTGACACTTACTAGCTGTGTGATCCTAGGCAAGTCACTTAACCCTCATTGCCCCGCAAAAAATAAAAAACAAAAAAACCCCAACAAAGACAAAAGACATAGAGAGGATCATAAGCAATTAAATAGAAAGTTTTGATTGTATAAAATTGCAGTTTTTGCATAAACTAAAGCAATGCAGTTAGAATTAGAGAAGAAACAGTTAACTGGGGAAATTTTTTTTTGCAGAAACTTCTCTGATAAATATCTGACACCCAAAATTATAGGGAACAAGAGCCATTCCTCTAATAATGAAATGGGCAGAGGATACGAGCAGGCAATTTTCAAAAGAAGAAATATAAACTATCAACAACCACATGAAAAAATTCTTCAAATCACTAATAATAAGAAAAATGCAAATCAAAACAACTCTAAAGTTACATGTCATATATGTCAGGTTGACAAAGATGATACAAAGGGGAAATGACAACCATTGGAGGGACTATAGAAAAACACGTATACTAACACATTTTTGTTGGAGCTGTCAATTAGTTCTGCCATTCAGGAAAGCAAATTGGAACAATATTCAAAATATCACCACCCTTTGACTCAGTATCATTACAAGGTACATATTCAAAAACAAAGATCAAAGACAAAGAAAAAGAACTCATATGCACAAAAATATTTATAATAACATTTTTGATAACAACTAGGTACCCATCTATTGAGAAATGGTTGAATAATTATGGCATATGAATATAATGAAATATTATTATCCTGCAAGAAATGACAAAGGGAACAGATTCAGAGAAACCTTTGAATTTCAGGAATGAAATTCTAGGAACAAGAAATCAAACTAGACTAGGCTGATAAGAAAGAATACTTACATTAAAGAATTTTTTTCTAGAAACTGGTTTATAACAATTGCTTCACTCATTTAGAAACCTCTAAATTGTAGTTTAATTATTGTAGACCAAGCTATTCATTATTTGAAAAGAAACAATGGGCAGAATTAATATTCTGGACTTGATTCTGACCCAAAAGGAGAAACTAGTTCCCGAAGTAGAAATGATAGAAACTTTGTGGAGGTGAGGAAGTGATCACTCCATCTAGGAATTCCTGAAAGAGAATGACAGGAAAGTCAGGCATAGTCTTTCAGGTATCTTTGATTTCTGGGAAACAGATTTCAAAGTGTACAGAAAAATGATATATGGAATGTTATGGTTTAACACTATTTTTATTATTAAAAAATTAGTGTTATGTTCTCTTAAATGAACGAATGAACAAAAAAATTATCTGACAGACAATTTTCTTGACCCAGGAGATACAGTTATCCCTTCCATATCACAACTTTTCCCATCATGGTTTCAATATATTGTGGTCTGGCATAAGAAATTAAATGGAAATTCTGGGGGAGATGACATGTGAAGGATAGCAGATAAAATAGAGTTCATGACCAAATACTTAACTCAAATTTTACAATAAGATACTGTAAACACCCTAAAAAAGAAAAAGAAGAAAAAAAATGTAGACTTCTCTGGTACCAATGGTGACCCAAATTTTTTATGTGTATTTTCCACATTATGAGGTGGTGTAGGAGGGAGAAGGGGTGTGCCCTTAACTCCCTTGATGTGGAAGAGATACAATGAACAGAGATACAATAAAACCCTTTGCAAAGTGTCTTCCTGAAAAACAAAGTTTTTAAACCAATTTTTAACAGAAAGTAGGGACGTGCCGTTTAATTTTTAAAAACATTTTAACAATATGCTTTATTTTTATCATAGTTATTTTCCCTGAAGCATTCCCCAAAAGTTTACTGTTGAATTATCTCTTATAACAACTTTTGTTGTTGCTGTTCAATTGTTTCAGCTGTGTTGCTGTTCAATTGTTTCAGTTGTGCCTGACTCTTTGTGACTCCATTTGGAGTTTTCTTACCAAAGATACTGAAGTAGTTTTGCCATTTACTTTTCCAGCTCATTTTATAGATGAAGAACTGAGGCAAAAAGGATTAAAAGACTTGCCCAGTGTCACACAGCTAATAACTATTTGAGGTAAGATTTGAACTCAAGAAGATGAGTCATCCTGACTTCAGATCTGGCACTCTATCTGCTGAGCCACCTTTTTTAGTATAACAACTAAATAATACCAACAATCATTTAAGCAAAACCAACAGATATGGGTGTTTCTTACAGTTTAAGACTAAAAATTACAAATCTCATTAGTTCACTGAGACCAAGACTGGTGATGACAATTAGTCAGATTTTGATTGACTGTTAGTGGTACTTATATTGTTGTAGTAATTTTATATATTATTCTCTTTGTTCTGCTTTGATCTACATGAATTCAATGTCTTCCCACATTTTTCTGGATTTCTCATATTTGTAATTTCTTTCTGTTTTCTTCTTTTTGTCCAGACCTTTGATTTAATTATTTCTTATGGTGCAATAATAAATAGCCTATTACATTCATATGCCATAACTTCTCTAACTTCTCCAACTGACGGGCACTCACTTTGTTTTCAAGGTTTTGTTACCATAAATGCTGTTATTGATATTTTGCTATATATAGGGCATTTTTCTTGTCTTTGAACCACTTAACATATATGTCCAAGAGTGGGATCTCAAAAGGCATATTATTGGATTTTCTAGAATAATTAAAAAATCTTTTCCAGAAAGGTTGTATATATTCAACACTCTATAGCTCCACAAACAGTGTATTAGTATGCCTGCCTTCCCACAGTACCTCTAATTTGACTATTTCCACATTTTTCATCTTTGCCACATTGAGAGTTGTGAAGTGAAACCTCAGAGTTGGTTAAAATTCATTCCTCTTATTGTTGTTAGTTCTTTGTTTTTGAAGAGGACCAATGACATCAAGGGTGATGTCTTGACTTGCATGTGAATTGGATTTAAGTGAGGTAGAATTGTACAAAGTCCTCAACCCCACTTTCTCTTCCTGAGTCATTGAAGTCCAGTGACAGGACAAAAGTTAGGATAAGTGCCAATGGCCTTGGATGCAGTGGACATAGACCACAGAAGTAGTTGTGCTACTGAGGAGTATGGGAAAGAAGGAGACGGAATCCTCTCTGCATTTTGAAGTCCAACTAGGAAGTAGCATTTGAAAATTCTCAATTAAATCCAAATTACTGAGGGACAGCACAGTTGAAGGTTCTGAAGCAGGTCTGTTCTGAAAAGTGTACACTAGGCTTTGAGAAGTCTGAATTTGTTTGTGACTCTTGCGTGAGTGTGTTTGATATTTAAATAGCCCTCCTGCTCTTCTTCCTCCTTTTCCTCCCCTTCCTCTTGCTTTTTTCCTTCTCTTTCTCCTCCTCTCCCTACTTATTACCTTAGATACTAATAGAGATGGTCAAATCTTTGATTTTGCCCTCATTCACAAGTGTTCTGCCTCCATAATCCCAAACTCTGAAACATTTTTTAATCTAATTACAAGCTCCTACAATTCAATCTCTCTCTGTCTGCTTTCAGTATTTTCTCCTTTACCTGATAATTCTGGTTTTTTGCTATGATATTCCTTGGAGTTTTCCTCTTGGGGTCTCTTTCAGGAGGTGATTGGTGGATTGTTTCAATGACTATTTTTTCCTAGGTTCTGAGACATTAGGGTAGTTCTCCTTGATAATGTCATGAAATATGCTGTCCAGGCTCTTTTTTTTTATCATGTTCCTCAGGTACTCCAATTATTCTTAAATTGTCCTTCCTGAATCTATTTTCCAGGTTTGTTGTTTTTCTGAAGAGGTAGCTTACATTTTCTTCTACTTTTATATTCTTTTGATTCTGCTTTACTTCTTCCTGGTGTCTTGTTGAGTCATTAGCTTCCATCTGCCCAATTCTGATTCTTAAGGAATTATTTTCCCCAGTAGACTTTTGCACCTCCTTTTTCATTTGGCCAATTGTTTTTTTTAATAAGTTGTTTTCCTCAGTCAATTTTTGTCCTTTTTCTAAGCTATTGATTCTCTCTTGCATAACTTTCATTTATTTTCCCAATTTTTCTTCTACTTTTCTTATATGATTTATAAAATTCTTTTTGTACTCTTCCAAGAGGGCTTTTTGGTCTTGAAACTAATTCTTCTTCCCCTTTGGTATTTTGACACTGTTGTCCTCCTCTGAGTTTCTGTTTTAGTCTTTCCTGTCCCCATAGTAGTTTCCTATGGTGAGGGTTCTTTCCTGTTTCTTATTCATATTTTAGCTTATTTCATGCCTTTTGAGGTTGAGCTCTGCTCCTGGAGTACAGAACATACTGTCCCAAGCTTCTTTTGCTGGGGCCCAATCACTGGATTTCTGCTCTGAGGCCTCAGTTACTTTCAGCTTACTCACTGCACTGGGGTGGCCCAGCCTAGTTGTGTAGTAGATACCCCAACTGGCAGATTGCCTTCTACATTGAAGCTGGGGGCCTCACAACTGGCCTGCTGTTCCACTAGCTTGCCACTGGGTGTTCTCAGCTGCTGATGTGTGCTGTGGCTAGGAGCCTTCCTCTGATTTACCCAGACACCCTCTGCACTATGCTTCAGTCCCCTTTTACCCAGGTGAGACAGACATTTCCTGAAGACCTTCTAGGTTATCTTAAGTTGGAAGATTGTTTCACTCTGTCTTTTTGTAGGTTCTAGAGTTCCAGAATCTGTTTAGAGGCTTAATTTAATGTTGTTCCTGAGGGAAATTTGGGAAAACTCAGGCAACTACCTGGCTTTTCTCCACCATCTTGGCTTTGCTTCCTGTCTTGATCTCTCTCTATTCCTAAGTCTACCTAAACCTATTCTTTATCCTCTCAGAGACTTCCAGTTCCCCCAACATTTGTTAAGCACACCTCAGTCCTCATTTTTCTTGATTTCTCTGTAATATTGGAAAACTGTTGATCATTATCTTCTCTTGGATATTCATTCCTCTACGAGTTACTCATTTGGTTCTCCTTCTGCTTGTGTGACTTCTATCATTCTCCTTTTCTGGGTCAGTGTCTATACCATGTCTAAAAGTGTGGGTGTACTTTGAGGTTCTGTTCAATGTCCTCTTTTCTTTCTATACTTTCTCACTTTATGACTTCATCAGCTTCCATGAGTTCAATTATCTCTACAAAGATTATTAGATAGATCTATTTATTCTTTGTCTCTCTCCTAGCTCCAGACTCATATCACCAGCTGTCCATTGGATGTTTCCAACTGATTGTAACATAAGAATCAAACCAAACATGTCCCAAACTGAGATCATTATCTTTCCCCTTAATCTACCACTCTTCTAAATTTTGCTATATCTGTCAAGGACACCACAATCCTTCTAATCACTCAGGTTTCCAATCTTTGTATCATCCTCATCTCATTTTCACTCATCCCCGTATATAGAATTAGTTGCCACATCTCTGGAATTTGTTACATTCATCCTATATACAGGGTGAGTCAAAAGTGATGATGTTTGAATAACTTTGAAAATTATTTTTTCTTTCTTTTTCACCATTTATGAGATTTGATTTTCCACACAATATAAATTGATTCCCTATATATGATGTTATGGTGTTGTCAATTAAAAACAAAAATCAAAGGAATTATTAAATATTGGAACCCCTTCATAACTTTTGGCCCACCCTGTACAAGTCCATCATACTGGTTAAGGTCTTAGTCATCTCTCATCTCGACTGTTACAATAGCATCTCATTTGGTTTTCCTTACTCATCTCCCCCCTCTCCCATCCATCCTCATTGCCACCAAAGTAATTTCACCAAAGCCCAATTCTGACCATGTTACGTCCTCTTCAATTTGAATAGTTATCCATTACAAGACAAACTCTTCTCTCTCTCTTTTTTTTTTTTGCATATAAAGCTCTTACCATCTTGTCTTGTTTCTGTGGTCTATCCATACCAAAATACTTGCTTTTCCTCATATAACACAATCTCCCATCTCCATGATTTTGTACTACCTATTCCCCATTCCTAGAATGCTCTCCCTTCTCACCTCTGTCTCTTGGAATTCCAGAATTCCTTCAAGACTCATTTCAAGTACAACTTTTTGCAGGAATCCTTTTCTGGTCTCTGTAGATACAATTACCTTCTCCTTTAAGGTTGTCTTATACCTGATTTGTATATGTCTTACATATATGTATATATGAGCATGTCATCTACCCTATTTGAGTGTAAATTCCTTGAAGGCAGGGACTGTTTTGATTTTGCCAATTATATTCCCGACAAACACAAAATAGGTTAATAAATTCTTGTTTGCTTGCTTGCTTGATTCCTCTGGAGTTCTTTTTTTCCCCTCTTAAGTTCCTGGTGGGTACTCAATACTCAATAAAAGAAGTGTTCCTGATGGATCAGTTAACTGTATGACAAATTGATCTAAGGACCTACCTAGTTCCCACACCATGGAGGATGCTCCCTGATCCTGGATTTTGATCCTTTCATGTTTCATTTCCGCTTTCCACAAGGCTCCGAGGTTCAAAGGGCTCCAGCTTAGGGGTAAATACAGTTCCCTGAAAGAGAAAGAATGAGTCCTTGCCTGATGGAGTGAATGTTGGAGCTGGAATTGGAGTGAATTGAGCCACATCTGAAGCAGTAAAGTGAGAACTGAGGTGACACTGTCTCAAATTCTCCCAGATCTGTGCCTCTCCTTCTGAGGGAGCCCCTCTCTGTGTAGTGTTCTGTCTTTTTCTTCCCATCTTCTCATTCCACCCACCAGCTCCACCCTCTCTGATGGAAATCAGATTTCTCGCATTTCAGACATCGCAGGACAGGGGCAGTAAGGGGAAGTATATGCAGTTTGCAGGTGTTCTCTATATGCATGCCTCCTTTTATATAAATTTGCATCAGCATTAGTGATGGAGCATGGACTGACTATAGAATCTTATCCTCAAGGCATGCATAAATTTCCTTTGTCAGTTTCCAATCCAACTATGTATAAACTTTGGAGGAGCCAGTTTCTGGCCACATATTATGGAAATAAATATATTGTGTGATGATGAAAAGTCTAATTGTAACCAGACCTAGAATTCAGGGTGTCCCAAAAGAAAGAAATGAGACAGGCCTTTGAACTGCCTCTAGAGATCTAGGCAGGGGAAGAGTTTTTGTTCTTTCCTGATATTAGGTGAATGAGTATCCCAAAATGGAATTGTCCAGAAGGTGACCTTGTGATTTTGAGAGATCCAGAGAGTCCATCAATGACCAGAGCTATGATGAGGGTAGTAGAATTTTCTGGGAGTGGCACTGGCTGCTGTCAGAGGAATATTCTATTTCTGGTACAGAGATCAATAGGAAACAGCACATTTAATCAAGCGAAAAAGTCTCTTGAGGAAAGGTAGCTTCAGGCCCTTTGTGAGAGAAAGAGGTTCTAGCCACATAATATAAAGAGACCTACTCCTGATAATTGAATGTGGAGCTGTGTGAAGATTACAGGGGGAAAAGGGCTTCCAGTACCAGAAGTGGTGAGTCATTCCTTTGCCCCAAGGTTCTCACATGTTTCTCATTATTACTGAGCTTTGTTTGTGCCCATTCTCCCTATGAAAACTATATTTGTGGGGCAGTGCAAACCAGATGTTTTAGGGGAATGTTTTATAACCGGTGTTCTTACTTAACTACTCACTTCTTCTTCTTTTTTTTTTTTTTTTAGTGAGGTAATTGGGGTTAAGTGACTTGCCCAAGGTCACACATCTAGTAAGTGTTAAGTGTCTGAGGCTGGATTTGAACTCAGGTACTCCTGACTCCAGGGCCGGTGCTCTAATCCACTGCACCACCTAGCTGCCCCCTACTCACTTCTTAATAAATACATTTCCTAAAAAACTAATTATTTGGTTATCAAATTGTTAGTTGGGTGCACATAAGTGAGGCCTCAGGAACTATAGTAGTAGTATTTGGGTGCCTGTGAACTCAACTTGCTATTGGGAGTGCAAATGTGGGGAGTGAGCTAGAAAAGGTTGTTATATATATATGCATTTACATAGAGCTCACTCATGCATGCCTATAGTTCTTTGAGAAGGTGTGTCAGCTTGTGCCTAACCCTCCATAAAGACTGATATCCCTCTAGTTTGACTCAGCACAGAGACAGTAAAATATGGAATCTTTTGGGGGAGATTGGCAATACTATCAATGACGCTGTTCAGGATGGAGCTTAGACTGTATGGAGAGGCTGAAGTATAAATGTATAAATGTGGGTCTGTTGCACTCTAGTTCTGTGTGAATATGTATATATGTGTGTAAGCATTTGTGGTTGTTGATTTATGAGTCAAACTAAACTGTGGGTGTCCTGGTTTGTGCACTTGACAACATGCATGTTGGTGTGTGTGTGTGTGTGTGTGTGTGTGTGTGTGTGTGTGTGTGTGTGTGTGTGTGTGTGTGTGTATGGTCAAATGCTTCTAAGGATATCCTGTCCTAGTTTTCTCTTGGTCCTAGCCTACAAAATTGGGTCTTCAGGGAGTAGATAAAACTAAAAGTAAAAGCTAGGAGGTGGAGAAATGAGAATAAGGGAGTCAAGAGGGCATAAGACATAGAGTGAAGAAGCTCAGGAGACAGCTTGAGATCGAAGGCCTGGATCCCTGGAGAGAACTTAAGTCTATGGAAGAGCTCAGAACTGGGGACTAGGAGGAAGAAGAAAGTGGAAGATGGGTGCTTGGGTCTAGGGATCTTACCAGACTTCACAGCTTCCTGTAGACTGACAGCTACTTCTAGCATACCGAGTTCCCAAAGCACTTCTGACAACTCCAACCCATAGTCCTCCAGGTAGAAATTGACTGTCTTGTTGCTAAAGTCCGAGGTATCCAAGGGAAGTGGATCCCCTCTGGAATGCAATTGAAATCATCCCACAGTGGAAGGGGGAAAAACTTAAGTTTGAACTTCCTAAGCTTATTGATGGTCAAGTTCTCCAGGGACCTCAGGATGAGGTCCTGAGTGCCCCATAGCTCTTGGAATTCAATGATCTGCCTGCTCTCTGCCTTCCTAGCAATTTCTTCTAGGAAAGACAGTGGCTAGCTGATGGTTATTACTGTCAAGGGCACCATCATACATCCAGTTACTCACATATCAACCTCAACTCCCCTCTCTCACTCACCCCACATATTTAATCTGTTTTCAAATGTTATAATTTCTTTCTTTTTTGTGGGGCAATGAGGGTTAAGTGACATGTCCTGGGTCACACAGCTAGTAAGTGTCAAGTGTCTGAGGCTGGATTTGAACTCAGGTCCTCTTGAATCCAGAGCTGTTGCTCCATCCATTGCACCATCTAGCTGCCCCAATTTCTTTCTCTAAAAAATTTCTCATATCCCCTTCTGTCCTCATATGGACCCTACCCTAATTTAGGCCCTCATCACCTCTCTCCTGGATGATTGCCATAGTCTCTGAATTGTACTCTTTGCCTTAAGTATCTTCCCACCATCCTCTATATAACTGCCAAAGTGATTTTCCTAAATTATGTCTATCCATTTCATCCACCTCTCCCAACACTAGAAAATAAACTCTAATTGCTTATTTTCCCCTCCAAGATCAAGTCTAAATCTTCTGTGTTTAGAACCAGGCCCTTTCTCATCTAGTCCTTTAATGCCTGATTCCCCTCTATGCAGTCTTTTAGTACCACCAAACTGGCATATTTTCTGTTTCTCATGCGTGGTCCTCCATCTCATGTGTCCCTCTCTTTCTTTGCACTGGATGTCCCCTCTGTCTGGAGTGTTCCCCCCCCCTCCTAACACTACTTTTGACAATCTGTCTTCTTTTAAGACTCAACTCAGGTGCCACCCCTCCAGGAGAGATCTCCCAGTGTCCATGTTTGCCAGGGCCTTCTCCTCTAAGGTTACCTTCCACCAACTCTGTATTTATCTTCTATGTATAATTGGGAGGGGGAGTCTGACCCATATACAAACATCATCAATTCACTAAAATGGCATCATTCATGTGAAAGGATGGGAACTGCTTCCGGGATTAGAAGGAAGAAGCGAAGGAAATAAGCATTTATTTAGCACCTATTATGTGCAGGCCATTCTGGAAAGTAATTCGGAAATACACTAAGACAAGAACTAAAATGTCTATATCCTTTTACCCCAAGACCCTACTGCTGTATTTATATGCCAATAAGGTCAATGATAAAAAGAAAGATCCCACATATATACCAAAACATTTATGCTATCATTTTATGGATTCCTTTCTATCAAGAATAAATATTGGTAGAATTCAGTTCCTCTAGCAGCCCTGAATTGAATAAGGATAGAATTAATATGGAAGGATGGTCTAAAAACTGATTGTTAACAGTCTACCCTTTTACCTTCTTTCAGCCACTGGTCACTGAAGAAGCAAAAGGGGCTTGCCCAGAATTGAGGGTCATTTTGTCTTTTTCTTTTGTTCAAGGGTTGCCGTGGCCAAAGAATCCATCACCAAATGGCCAGTCCACTGCTTATGAGCTTTTCTATGCTTAACTAGATTGATCCCTGAAAGCAAAAATAGTCCATTACCTGGTGTTTTACAGTTCAAATGCAACATATTAGAATTATTCCCTATTGCTGGCCATATTCAAGCATAGTGTAGATAAGATTACATCCAAGGGGTTCTTGTTCCAGTATGGAACTTGGACTGGAAAACCCTTAAGGTTCTTTGCATCTCTAAGATTCAATGATGCTCTGTTCTTCATCCCATGATTCTGTTTTCTGGTTGTATGCTTTATATGTTATGATTCTATCTATGTTCTACATCGTACGATTCTATAAATGGGGTGGGATCATGGGGGATATCACCTCTGCACTCTTCTCTCTTCAAATGTTGCTGTGTCTCTCAGGCCCAGGAGGAGACTGGGGTCTTTGTCCAGTAGTCAAACAATACATCTATTGTAGGTCAGAGGACCATCTCCTATTCTTTTACCTGCATTGTTTCTGAGTACCAGGAGCACCAAGATGCCACTGCAGTAAAGGAGGAAGATTTTAGTGAGGAGACAGAGGCAGAGGCCTAAGGGAGATACCATGCCACCTCAGTCTTCTCTTCCAATATTCTTTCTCCATCACCCTTTTCCTCTGAAATTTGCATTCTCTGTCTCTGTCCTCTTTTCCTTGTGGGTGCTGAGCTCTCCACTCTGGTCTTCTTCCTTTATGACCTATCACTTCAGTAATAAGCTCTCTGACTCCACACTCCCAGATTTCTCTCCAAGAAGGAGGATGTCTCCAACCCACAGCCTCAATTTAGGGACTTTTGTCCCCTCAGTGCCCTGTTCTAAAATGGTGACCAAGATGAAAGGTGCAGAACTCTTTGGCTTCCCTTGTTGAAGGAGAGGACTAAGATATTGTATTCCTATTTGGGAGAGTTCACTCAGAGGGGGGAGGGGGGAGGAAATGGAACATTCCATTTCATAAAAATTTGTTGGAAGAGCCAGGTTTTCTATTCTAACCACCAGATACTCCTCAACTTGTCCTATTCCTACCCCCAGGTGCTCCTTCCCTTTCTCTCTGCTCCCCTTCTCTTGAGGGAAGTGGTGACAGCATGATTCTTCTCAGTTTCAGTTCCTCTCCTGAGTAATCATTTTTCTTTGGAGGTGTCTGTGCCTCCCTCTGTCAGATGGGCTCCCCCCTCAGCTCTTTGCCTCAACTCATTTCAGGAGCCATTACCCCCAAATCAATTCTCTCCAAGAGAAGAGAGCAGGGGTAACAGGACAACTCTTCTCCCATCACCAAATCTTTCCTTCACTTTCTCTTATCCTTTCTGCTTCTTCGATTTCTTTCTTTGGCTCTCCCCCTCCCACTTCTTAGGTTTCCGTTTTGTGTTGAACTTGTGGCTTTTTTCATATTGAAAAGACAACGACCGGAACCTAAAAATAAACAGAAAATGAGGGGGAAGGGAAAGAGAGAGCTTACCTCAGAAATTCAATTCTCACTTAACTGCACTATATTGAGACTTCTCTCACTGAGTTCTCCAACCAAGCCCCTAGGTTGGGCACCTATTTCTTCTCTCCCTCTAGACTTCTCAGCTTCCTTTTGTGTATTGTATTTCCTCATTAGCTTGTAAGCTGCATGAAGGCAGAAACTGTCCCCAGTATGCACTGTGCCTGGCACATAGTAGGCACTTAATGAATGTTGATTGATTCATTTATTCCCTTAGGTGATCAGGAAGCTCTGTCAAGGGAGGCAAGAGCCAATCAAGTCCCAGGGATAGTTTTGTGGCCTTTTAGGGAAAATTAATTCCTACAGCAGGGAACCAGGAAACCTTGTCCTATCACCTCCATGGTGGCAAGGTCCTAAGGACCTTCTAGAGGCTCAGGCACCGTTTATGTGCTTTTAGGACTTTTATTGGACAAGCCTCCTGATATAGGCAGTACTCAGGGGAAACAGAAAGAGAAGGAAGCAAAACAAAACAAAACAACAACAACAACCACCCCTGCAGCCTCCTCTCCCAAGAGTAAAAAAAATAAAAAGAATGAAAAAATGTGGGGCACAAAACCAGGAATTTTTTATTTTTCTCTCTGCTTTGGAAGATCTGAGTCTCAGATCTCAATGACAAACCATGTGATGTGTGGTACCACATCTTTGCAGTTCCTAATGGCTCCTAATGCAAAATGGTGATGATGAGCCAATGAGCCAGAGAGGCACCAAGAATATCATTAGGAACATAACAGAGAGACTGACACCTTCAAAACAGTCTTAGATTCTTTCTTTGGGGGCAGGGCAACGAGAGTTAAGTGACTTGCCCAGGGTCACACAGCTAGTAAGTGTCAAGTGTCTGAGGCCGGATTTGAACTCAGGTCCTCCTGAATCCAGGGCTGGTGCTCTATCCACCGAATGAAATTTCTCCATTGGTTTTGACCAAAGGGGAGAGCCTTTGATCATCCAATTCTGAGCTCTCTAGGCCCCAGACCACTTGGTCAGACCCATGACCACCACCCAGGAATCAGTGGAGAGGACATTTTCTACCTAATCTTTCAAGACTTACATATCTGCCATGCAGCCTGGAAACTGGAAGGAATCTCCCAGGCCTCCATTTTTAAGGTATTCCTGGTTGCTAGTTTAGTGGTCATTAAAGCCTGATTTTATGTGCCTGTCTCACAGCATGTAGAGCCATCAACAACCAGGCAAAATGGTATTCCTCAGGAGCCAGCTTCTTATAGGTGGGAGCCCACTGGGCCAGCAGAGGAGGCAGGGTTTCAGGTTTGTACTATAGGCTTCTGGTTCTGGTACGTAGTCACCTATGATCTATTTTTAAAGGGCACTAACACCAGAGGGCCCCAGGCAAGGGTGATTTTTCAGGTGCCATTTCCATTTAATGATAGAATCCTCTTGTGTTCTACTTATCTTGTAAGAGGGACCATGTTGCATCATCCAACCCTTAAGAGGCAACTCTGGGAAAAGGGCAATGGTATGACCTTGCATTATCTGTTCAGTAGAAGCCAGGGCCCATTAATAGGCAAGCAAGTTCTCCTGTGAGTGACTGCTTTGGGGACTATCTATGTGTGTGTGTGTGTGTGTGTGTGTGTGCATTTGCATGTGTGGTTTAGCATCAGTCTTTAATCTCTACACACTGCACATTGACACGTCATATGCTTTGGTCTCATTTTGTAGCAGCAATCTTACAATTAATCTACTGGCCTGAGCACCAACCCCATTTCCAAGGAAGAGATAAAGTTGTCCCCTCTCCCATCAAAATAAAAACACTCCAACTTTCATTTTAATTCCAATATGGCTCCATTCAGAGAACAGTAGCAGTAATACATGTTTTTTTAAGTACACACTAAATTTATACAAAAATTATTTATAGAATTTCCATGGTACTTTTGTGTCAGAAGTAAAGACCTTTTTCATCCAAAGGGATTATAACCAGGGCTGTGCTAAATTCAAAAGGATTAGATTCCTTTGAGAGAGTCTAGAGTCCATATATTCAGATTGGTTGGGCTTTAAGGGATTCACAGGGCTATTGCTAAGCTCTGTACATCCCAGAAGATGGACCCACAAGAGGGGAAAAAGACAACAATGCCTGTGAATGGTCACAATTAGAGAGATAATTTTAGAATATACTTTGGTTGGAGCCTCAGAAGCCTAACTTCCTTATTCTGGCCACCTCTTGGTGCCTGTCACAAGTTCCATTCATCCTGGTCTTTATGAACAGAGACTTCCAGAAATATGCTTCTTAACACTGTCATAGGACCCAAGGGGAGAAACTGCTAGACAGCCCGACCAAATATGACTCAAAGTTCTCAGAAGAGAGAGTTGGGGCAGGCTTTGGTGTGAGAGGTTTGAGGAGAGAAAAGGTTTGGAACAGCTGTAGCAGTGAGTGGGACCGAAAATCAATTAGCAAGGAACAGTAGGATGGTCTTGATGCACTAAGGGCACTGTTGTTGTTCAATTGTGTCCAACTCTTCATGACGCCGTTTGGGGTTTTCTTGGCAAAGATACTGGAGTGGTTTGCCATTTCCTTATCCAGCTCATTTTACAAATGAGGTAAACGAGGCAAATAGGGTTAAGTGACTTGTTCAAGGTTCACACAGTTAATATGTATCGGAGGTCAACTTTGAACTGAGGTCTTCTTGATTCTAAACCTGGCACTCTATTCACTGAGCCACCTAGCTGCCCTGATGTTGATGTTAGATGGCATAAATTTGTAGTGGACTGAGTCAGCGCAATTTTCTGATTTTCTTCAGTTCTGTTTAGGAGCATATTAGAATAAAAGCAATTGGATGGATATAGCAATCCAGGGATGGAGTTTGGGGAGGAGTGATTAGCAATAGGAAAAGGGAACAGGATATTCGATAATAGAGAATAGTGGAGGGTTAAACTCTTTCACTAAGGAGTCAATATTGGAAAGGAAGGAGAGTGTAGCCAGAGTACAGGTGATAGCCTTGAAGAGTACTAAGGGAATAGAAGAATTGAAAGTCACAGTGAAGGCCAAGAGTAGTATAGCAGGAAAGAGGAAACTGGGAAGGGCCTTAGACATGATCCATTTCAACACCTTCATTTTATCTTTTTAAAAAATAACTTTGTTTTTATTCTTAACAAGCACCAAATAAAATGAACATTTTCATATGCATGGACTAACAGGATAGGATTATACATGAAACTTCAAAGCTATTATATAGATTGTTTTCTTTTTATGTATAATAAAGTGAACACGTTATTTTCAAAGCTTTCCTACTTGTTTTTGTTTTCTTCTGGTCTTCTGTTCTCTTCTTTTTTTTTAAAGGGTTATTAGGGAGAAACTTAGCCTTAGCCTGCTTATTCCTCTCACCTCCTGTACCACTTCCATTTCCCTATTGAAAAAAGAAAAACAAAATCCTTCTAACAAATATTCATATTAAAGCAAAACAAATTCCCACATTTTTTATATCAAAAAACATATATTTTTAATTCTGCATTTTGAGTCCATCACTTCTCTGTCAAGAGATGGGTATCATGCTTCATTATTTTTACTCTAGATTTGTACTTGGGTATTACATTAATCAGAGATCCTTAGTATTTAAAAATTGTTTCTCTTTATTATACAAATTGATCTTTTGGTTCTGCTCACTTCACTCTGCCTTAATTCATACAAGTCTCCTCAGATTTCTCTGAAACCATCCTTTTCATTTTTTTTCACAGAACAATAACATTTCATTATGTTCACATACCATAATTTGTTCAGTTATTCCATAGTTTATGGGTTCTCCCTCAGTTTCCATTCTTTGCCATTACAAGAAGAGCTGACATAAATATTTTTGTAGATATGAGTCCATTTACTCTTTCTTTTATCTTATTGGGGTATAGGCCTACTACTGGTAGGTCAAAGGGCTTTTAGGACATAACTCCAAATTACTTTCCAGGATGGCTAGACCAGGGATGCAGTGGATAAAGCACCGACCCTGGATTCAGGAGGACCTGAGTTCAAATCTGGCCTCAGAAACTTGAGATTTACTAGCTGTGTGACCCTGGGCAAGTCGCTTAACCCTCACTGCCATGCAAAAAACAAAAACAAAACAAAAACAAACAAAAAAACCCAGAATGGCTAGACCAATTCATAGTTCTGCCAACTGTACATTAATATCCCTGTTCTCTCACATTGCCCCTCCAACATTTGTCAATTTCCTTTTTGTCTTGTCATCTTTGCCAATCTTATGAGTATGAGGTAGAACCTCACAATTTGCTTTAATGCGCATTTTTTCTAAATATTAGTGATTTGGATAATTTCTTTAACTGTTGATAGTTTGTATTTCTTCCTTTGAAAATTGCCTCTTTATAGTCTTTGATATGTAACTATTGGGGAATGACTCTTGTTCTTATAAGTAAGATTAAGTTCTTTATGAATCTTGGAAATGAGACTCTTATCAGAGAAATTTTCTGCAAAGTCTTTTTCCAATTAACTGAAACCCTTCGTTTTATTCAGGACTTTTTGTATTGTATCCCTGAGAAGTCACATTTCTAATTCATACCTAAACAGGACTTTCCTCTACAAAATTCAGACAAGTAGAATCATAACTATGGTGGGGCAACTAAGGTTTTGCTCCAGGGTGCCAAAATTTAGAAGGTGCTGACACCAGTTACAATTCTTTTGCAGCTAGAAACAAACTAAAAACTATGAACCTACCACACAGTTAGCAAGAATATTAAATTGAAATAGGAAACAATAAGGGACTCTGTGTTCTCTCAATGTCTGGGCTCTCCACCAATCCACTCTGCTCCTCAAAGTAAATTGAGGGCATGTTTCAGGCCCCTGGCCCCAGGTTTGAAAATCACTAATTATAACTCTTCCACAAATGGGCATCCAACCTCCTCTGGAAGACATCCAGTGATGGAGAATTCACTACCTTATCAGAGCATTCCTCTTTAACTGCTCTAACAGTTAGGAAGCTTTTGCTGATATTGAGCTGAAATAAATCTTTCTGAAACTTAGATCTATTGCTCTTGGGCTGAGAGATTATATTTCTAATTATGAGAGTATATTTTTAATTTCTAAAATATATGTAAGGAATTAAAAATATACTCTCATAATTATATATATATATATATATATATAGTGGGACAATGAGGGTTAAGTGAGTTGCCCAGGATGATACAGCTAGTAAATGTCAAGTGTCTGAGGTCAAATTTGAACTCAGGTCCTCCTGAATTCAGGGCCAGTGCTCTATCCACTGTGCTACCTAGCTGTTGCCCCCAGAATAAATTAATAGAAAAATAAGGTTCACCTGGCACCAACTTTGCTGTTGTATGCCAAAACCTTCATAAAAAAGAACAAACCAAAACAAAGTGAACTCAAATCAGTATATTTTCCTCTAACATTTTATGATTTTTATATTTAAATAAATTCAATTTCAAGTCAATAAATATTCATTAAGCACCTACTATGTACTAGATGCTTGATGAAATACAAAATTTAGATAATTTCATGAAATTTATCAAGCAGTTATTTAGCACCAATTACATCCAAGCCATGTTAAATGAAAGAAAGAAAGAAAGAAAGAAAGAAAGAAAGAAAGAAAGAAAGAAAGAAAGAAAGAAAGAAAGAAAGAAAGAAAGAAGGAAGGGAGGGAGGAAGGAAAGAAGGAAGGAAAGAGGGAAGGAAGGAAGGAAGGGAGGAAGGAAGGAAGGAAGGAAGGAAGGAAGGAAGGAAGGAAGGAAGGAAGGAAGGAAGGAAGGAAGGAAGGAAGGAAGGGAGAGGGGGAGAGAGAGAGAGAGAGAGAGAGAGAGAGAGAGAGAGAGAGAGAGAGAGAGAGAGAAGGAATAGTTCCTGTCTTTATGGAGATTGTTAGTTTATTCTGTACAGCAAGGACTACCTGAAACTTCCCACCCCATGCCTGCCCCTTCATGCCTCAGACTCCTACCCTTTAGCTAGATATAGCCTCCCAAGAATCTTCCCAAACCGGTTTATTAGAAGGTTTCCCTTTTATTCCCGGGCCTCTACTTTTACATGTACCTAAGGCTGTTCACAGATGTTGATTTCTAGCAGAACTCCCTCCCAAACTCATGATCAGAGTAATTCCTTTCACATGTAGAACACTTTACAGTTTAGAAAGCAATTTTACAACCACTTGTCCCCTCTGTCTCCTGTGTAGATAAGGGCAGGTATTCTATTTTATTGTTATTTTACAGGTGAAGAAACTGAGGTCATCTTTTGTGAAATTTGGGGCTTGCCTGTGGTTGGAATTATTATGATTCCTTTCCCTTAGTAGCAGAAGGAAAAGGTCATAGTTATTAAAATGCAAATGCTAGATTAAAATGCAAAGGCCCTGGCAAGAAGCAAAAAGGGGATTTTCCAATTGTGTGAGAGTGATATGGGATCAAAACTGCTCAGCCTAGATGGGGGTATCATGAGAATCAAAGCAAATCCGCACCTTTTTTACATGACTGCATGTAAAATTGTTTTCTAAATTGTGAAGGGTTAGTAGAACCCAGGAATGAGCTAGGTTTGGAATGAACAGAGAGGGGAATTCCAAATCAGCATATTTTGGAGGTGGAAGATATTATCTTCTTGTAGGTCCAGGGCGGATTTAGGTGCTATGGTGTGCAACTGAGAGAATGTCATAGGCCAGTTTAGACAGTCTGGAATCAGGTGGTATTATTTCTTCTCCTTCTTCTTCTTCTTCTTCTTCTTCTTCTTCTTCTTCTTCTTCTTCTTCTTCTTCTTCTTCTTCTTCTTCTCCTTCTTCTCCTTCTTTTCCTTCTTCTCCTTCTTCTCCTTCTTCTCCTTCTTCTCCTTCTTCTTCTTCTTCTTCTTCTTCTTCTTCTTCTTCTTCTTCTTCTTCTTCTTCTTCTTCTTCTTCTTCTTCTTCTTCTTCCGGGCACTTTATTTGTCAGCATAGTAGTTTTTGTTTTTTGTTTTTTGGTAGGGCAGTGAGGGTTAAGTGACTTGCCCAGGGTGACACAGCTAGTAAGTGTCAAGTGTCTGAGGCCAGATTTGAATTCAGGTCCTCCTGAATCCAGGGCCAGTATTTTATCCACTGCACCACCTAGCTTCCCCCAGTATTTCTTCTAATTGTTTTTCTCTGTTATATGTGATTTATGAATTTATATTTCTGTGTATATGCATATATATATATATATGTTTTTCTTCCTTGCGAAGAAACCCTAGAACATTCACTTTTGTCATTTGGAATGTGTGACAAGGGGTGTAAGGGAAAGAAAGCAGATGCCAAGACAGGATCCAGTTACAGAGGCACTGGTAGAAGGTTCATACATTTCGAGTTGCAAGGGGCTTTCGAGGCCATAAAGTCTAACCCCCTCGTTTTACAGAAGAAACTGAGGATGAGAAAGGGTAAGTGGCTTGGCCTGGGTTAAACAACCAATGTCTAAGGCAGGATTTGGACTTAGATCTTCCTAACCATGAGCCCCACATTCCATCTACTGTACCATCTAATAGCTCCCAGATGGAAGGCATTACATTTTTGCACTCAGAGAGCCAACCAGGCTTAGAGACCAAGGCCTTGAGTACAGGCTTAGTAATCAGGAAAAGCTTAGAATGTCACAGATCACAGACTCCAAGCTAGAAGGGGGTCTTAGTGGTCATCTAATCCAACTCCCTCAATTTATGGATGAGGAACTAAGACCTGAAGGTCTCACAGGTAGTAAGTGGTAGAATCAAGAGCTAAACCTAGGTCCTCTGACTACAAATAGAGTACTCTTCCCACTACAGTATGAAGTAATCAAAGGTGAAAGACAGGGGGCCAAAGGATCAGGCCCCCTAGATTTAAGAAAGAGCTGGAATTCCTGAGACATTTAACCACTTTAGCAAGGCCCAAGGCCTGAATATTTTAGAAAAGGAAAAAAGGTTTGTCCTAAGGCAAGTGGTAACACTGGGATTAGAACCCAGGTCTCCTGGGGCAGCTAGGTGGCACAGTGGGTAGAGAGCGAGCCCTGGAGTCAGGAGGACCTCAATTCAAATCCAGCCTCAGACACTTGACACTTACTAGCTGTGTGACCTGGGCAAGTCACTTAACCCTCATTGCCCTGAAGGGGAAAAAAAAGAACCCAGGTTTCCTAATTTCCATCCCAGGGATTTTTTCTTTTACATATCCTCACCATGAACTCCTGGCTTCCTTCAAGACAGCTCCAATTCCACCATCTGCAAGAGGTCTTTCCCAGTCCCTCCTCTGCCCACCACCAATGCTAGCACCTTCCTTCTGAGATTACTTTTCACTTATACTATATGTATCTTTTGTGTGTGTGTGTGAGGCAATTGGGGTTAAGTGATCTGCCCAGGGTCATACAGCTAGTGAGTGTTAAGTGTCTGAGGCCGGATTTGAACTCAGGCCCTCCTGAATCCAGGGCCGGTGCTCTATCCACTGTGCCACCTAGCTGCCCTTCTCTGTATCTTTAATGCCCATTTTTTATGCATTTGAGCTTGAGATCAGGAAACATCTTTTTGTCTTTCTTTGTATGTCTAGTTCTCAGCACAGTACCCAGTACATAGTAGGCAGTTTTTAAATGCATGTTGACTAATGCACACCTTCTTGCTAAAGGAGGAGCTATGAATAGTCCTTAGAGAATAATGAAGAGACTCCCCAGGCATGGTCATCCTATTCTAGTCAGGGAAGAGCAAAGAACAGGGCAGGGATAACCTGCTTCCAATTTAGAAACCACAAGAGCTTTGACTCCCTATCCCACTTCCACTGACCCTCCAGCCAAGGAAACTCCCCTCTTCTCAGGGTTTACCTTTGATTCTCTCTGTGAGAGAATGCTTTGATAAGTCTATGGTTTCCTACTCTGAAATAGTACAGAAGCTCTTATATATTTCGTCCTTCATTGATTTGAAGGTCTGAAGGAATCCTTTGAATTCGTGGGTCTCCTTTAGGTAAATAGTTTAAGGGAAAGTCTTAAAAAGATACCGAGAGAGAAAGGTCAACAAGACAGAAGAAGATAGCACAAGTATGAAGAGAAATATTATCGAATGCCCTATTTGTAACCTAACCCCTGAATAGTCTATCTGGGTGGTTTTCTTTAACCTTTGTATGCTTGTGTGTGTGTCTGTGTGTAGTTGAAGTTATTTTTGGTCCTGAAGTGACTTTAAGTAGGATCTTGGCTTAAAAGGAAAGAACTAAGCACAATAGATGGAAGTTACAAAGAAGCAAATTTAGCCTTACAATAAAGAAAAACTTCCTGCCAATGAGAGCCATTCAAATGTGGGTTGGATTGCTTTGGTGGTGGTGGACTCCCACTTTACTTGTCAAGTGCTTCCTATGTGCTGTGAACTGGGCTCAGCGCTGAGAATACACAGAAAACACAGTCAGTCCCTCCTGTTAAGGAGCTCAGTCTAATGGGGGAGATGGCATGCAAACCACTGTGTTCATACAAGTTATGTGGAAGCATCATTCACCTCCATATATAGAGAGGGAATGAATTTAAAGCGAAGATGAGATGCGGGTGTGCTCACGTACCCCCCCATGTGGTTATGTGTGTGTGTGTTACATAGATGTATGCATTTGACGTGAATAAGGTGGCCCTTTGTTTTGCTTGACCATAAATATTTGTTATGGGTTTTGTTTTTCTCAATGAGAAGAGAACAGGCATTTATTAAGCTCCTACTATGTTCCAGGTGGAGCCTGGCACATAGGCACCAGTAGATAAAGCTCTGGCCTGAAGTCAGGAAGACTTATCTTACTGCATTCAAATCCGGCCTCAGACACTTACTAGCTGTGTGATCCTGGATGAGTCACTTTTTTGCCTCAGTTTCTTCATCTGTAAAATGAGCTGGAGAAGGAAATGGCAGGCCACTCCAGGATCTTTGCTGTGAAAACCCCAAGTGGGGTCACAGAGAGTTGGACATGACTGAAAAAATGATTGAGCAACAACAAAATGTGCCAGGCACCATGCTAAGCATTTAGCAAATATTATCTCATTTGATGCTCCTAATAAACCTAGGAGATAGGTATTATGATTGTCACTATTTTACAGTTGAGGAAACTGAGGCAGACAGACATTAAGTGACTTGCCCAGGGTCACATAAACTAGCAAGTGTCTGAGGCCAGATTGGGACTGACTCCAGACCTATCCCTCTATTCATTTTACCATTTAACCGACTCTGATTTGGGGTTGGTGGGGGAAGAGTTGGAAGGGAGAGAATATGGAATTTAAAAATAAAAATTGAATTGAGGGGCAGCTAGGTGGCACAGTGGATATAGCACCGGCCCTGAAGTCAGGAGGACCTGAGTTCAAATCCAACCTCAAACACTTAACACTTACTAGCTGTGTGACTCTGGGCAAGTCACTTAACCCCAATTGCCTCACCAAAAAACAAAAAAAATTAATTGAAAAAAGATCTATGGATGGTCTTCAAGAAGAGACTAGATGATTATTTGTTGTGTATGCTATAGAAGGGATCCTTGCTCTAACATGGGTTAGACTAGATGGCCTCTGAGGTCCAACTCAGATTCTATGAGTCTGTGAGACATCTGGGATCTACGTTGTATTATGGGCCAGAGTCTAGGGTTCTGTACTGGACTAGGCTCTGAACTTGGCTTAGATAATTAACTGAACTCTGGGCTAGGCTTGACTATGCAATGGGTTGAGCTTGGGTCTGGGGTAGACTCTGGACTGGGCTGGGTTCTGGGCTAGCCTGAGAGTGGGGATAGTAGCATGTTTAGTGCTTCGGGGAGCGGGGGTTGTGGTAGAGAGGGGAGATGGTTAACTCCAGGAGAATTCTTCAGGCCTGACAGGTGGTTGTGACATGTGATGCCCCTCCCCTAGTTGCCCATCACAACCCAAATTTAGATCTAGCTGGACTGATGAGACATATCAGGCTAAGATATATAAATATCACTCTGGGTTCCGGCAAAGTCAGAGAGTACTTGGGCTGGACGTTTGTTTTGTGCCACTACTCCAAGTTCTTGAGTCCCCTTTCCCAACCCCACCTCACAACTTTGACCTCTGGCAAGGACCCTAAATCTTGGTAAGACATTCTCTCATTCTGTTCCCAATGGGGGTAAGGGGAGGTGGAGGGGGTCAGAATAGAGAAGGAACAGGAGGGGGTAGAGAAGAAAGGACTGGGAGGGAGGGAGGGAGTAGAAAGCCTAAGCTTTGAGATAGGTGTGACAGAGGCAAAGAGGGAGGAAAAGCTTTGATGATTGGAGGAATCAGGGGCTGAGGATGGGATGGTGGAGAATTCTGGGATCTCTAGGGTGAGGTTATTTAATGAACCACTCATTGTCAATGAGGTCAGACCTGAGGATATGAGAGAACTAAGTGGAGTTCGCAGGGGGCTCTGGGTTTTCAGGGAAGGCTAGGTGGTAGGGATAGGAATCTAAAATCATGGACTTTGGGGTAGTGGGGAGTAAGATGGAGAGGAGAGCGGGAAAGCAGGGATTTTTGTGGGATGGAAGAACTAGATCTGACTCTGAACTGAGTCCTTTGGGGTGGAGGCTTGGGGCATTTGCTTTCTTCTTTCTTGGGTTGTGGAGACACTCCCTGGTTTAGGCATCTGTTAGGTCTATTTATAGACCTTGGCAGCTTCTGACTGCATCCTTTGATGGGGGTGGGGTGGAGATTTCTAGATTTGGTGCTGGGAGAACACTGATGTCCAGGGTTTTGTTTTTTGTTTTTTGTTTTGTTTTGTTTTGTTAGTGAGGCAATTGGGGTTAAGTGACTTGCCCAGGGTCACACAGCTAGTAAGTGTTAAGTGTCTGAGGCTGGATTTGAACTCAGGTCCTCCTGAATCCAGGGCCAGTGCTCTTATCCACTGAGCCACCTAGCTGCCCCCTGATGTCTAGTTTTAAGCTAATATGATCTGATCGCTGGGATGTGAGCTGGGAAGACAGAACTGCCTGGTTCTAAGTTGTGGGAACACTGTAGGCACTAGCTGGAGGAACGGAACACCTGGATATAAGTTGGGGCAATGGGTATACTCTGAACTAGGGAGATGGAAATATAGAAGGAAAAGGAAGAAGCAAGCATTTTTTAAACCACTACCATGTGCCAAGCATATGTTCTGGGTGCTTTACAAATATCTCATTTGATCCTCACAACTCTGGGAGGTCGGTGTTATTATCAACCCCATTTTACAGTTGAGGAAACTGAGGCAGAAGTTAAGTGACTTGTTCAGGGTCACACTGTCTGCAGATTTGAATTCAGTTCTTCCTGACTCTGTGCCACCTATCTAATCAGAAGTGGGGGGGGGGCTAGATAGGGATATCTAGGTCTGAACTGGGAGATAAGGATGCTTGGGTCTTAACTGGGTACTCAAGAAATGTTGTTGGGTGTGTCAAGAAGAACCTCTGACCCCTTCCTTCTTTATCTGCCCCCAGGTTCCATCATGTCTGGTGCTCCTGCCCTGATGCAGGGCATGTACCAGGATCTGTCCTGCCCACTGTGCCTCAAACTCTTTGACGCACCCATCACAGCTGAGTGTGGCCACAGCTTCTGCCGTAATTGCCTGCTCCGCCTGGCACCCGATACCCAAGCTGGGACTGTGCTCTGCCCTTCTTGCCAAGCACCCACAAAACCTGATGGGCTTAGTACCAACCAACAACTGGCACGGTTAGTGGAGAGCCTGGCTCAGGTGCCACAGGGCCATTGTGAGGAACATCTGGACCCACTGAGTGTCTACTGTGAGCAAGACCGGGTGCTGATTTGTGGAGTGTGTGCCTCTCTGGGCAAGCACCGAGGTCACAGTGTGGTCACTGCTGCTGAGGCCCACCAGAGGATGAAGGTAACTGGTTCCAGTGAGGGCTATGACCCAGGACCCCATCCCTTCCCCAACCCTACTCCTATTTGGGGACTTTGGAGTGGGTACAAAGGGAAATATTTCCACAGGCCTTTGGATGGGGCATATTTGCCAGCAGGTTCCAAGTCCAGGAAGGAACTCCTGTATTCTAGGGGGCAGTTTTCATTTTGGGACGTTGGCTAGGTTTTGAGCTCGAGACATTGCTGAAGGGCTGACCTGGAGATGGGGGGGGTGGGGGAGGGAGAACAGAAAGTGTGTTGGGAAGATGATAAGGCCAGGGAGCATGGTAGAGAACAGGGTCTAAGTATCTGACTGATCTTCAGGATTGGGGGCAAAGTATTTTACCTTTTTGTCCTCCCCACCTCCACACCCCAGCCAATTACAAGACCCATCCTTGTTGGAGAGCGGGAAATTACTCAAACAAAAATAAGATTCTGATTAGAGAGGGGAGTGGAGGAGGGGAGATATGGTTAGAGAAGTAAGAAAAGGGAGTCTGATAGCATAAGCACTGAGCCTCAAGGTCAGGGGCATTGTGGCCACTGTAAGATGTTGGACATATGGGTAAATGCCATAGAAATTGCCAGAATATTAAGAAGTAGTTTTGAATCTGAGTTTGAGGAAAGCTTATGTATTCCTCAAACTACTTAGGCAGCTAGGTGTCACAGTAGATAGAGTGCTGGATCTGGAGTCAGAAAGACCTGAGTTCAAATCCAGCCTCAGCACTTAGCTGTGTGAACCTGGGCAAATCACTTAACCCTGTTTGCCTCAATTTCTTCACCTGTAAAATGAGCTGGAGAAGGAAATGGCAAACTACTCCAGTATCTTTGCCAAGAAAACCTCAAAATGGGGTCACGAAGAGTCAGACATAACCAAAACAACCGAATAACAAAATTCCTCAAATGACTTAGTTCAATAGAACTTATATATTCCTCAACTTACATTGAGGATGTAGTATCAGAACTGAATGTGTTGGTCTTGGTGAAGTAGGAAGGGGAAAGAAGGAGAATGTTAGAGAGAAAATCCTGAGCAAAAAGTTTTAGGATGTTGAGAGAGTTTGATTTGGCACAGTAAATTTTCAATGTCTGAGCTCTGATTGTGAACCCCTGAAATGTGCCTTCCTTTTCCCCCATGTCCTCCATGGCAGAGAGGAAACATTTAAAAAATCTCCTAATGGAGATAATCCTAAAGTGCCTACTTTCTCCTTTTCTAGTCAGAGTTGAGCCTCAAGCTGGGTTTGGGAAAAGTCAGCTTTGTCAAGGAGCAATTCAGCTTGCACTGATTTCTCTTACTCCACATGTACACAAACAGAAGGTTTCTATGGAGAGGGGACTGTATGGGGGCTGGAGAACAAGTGTCAGAGGCATGGCTGTTAGAAGGTTGGGTTGGGTGTGGGTGGTAGGGGCAGAAGGGTGAGGCTTCTGGTGCCAACTTTTGCACATTTCCAAAGAAGCATATCTTGGGATCATACACATGGGAAGACGTTTTTCTGGTTAAACCTGTATGCTATAAAAAAACAAAACAAAACAGAACAGAAAACCCTGTGTGCTATAGTAGGGGCAGGTACAGAGAGATAATGCACCCTCACAGATGTGATGGGGACAGCACACACACATGCATGAATGTGTCATCCACATACACGTATGCACACACATGCACACAATCAGGCACACTCACAGTATCAACTATATGTGAATATGTGTAAAGAAAGCACTGAGGTAGTCAGATTTTGGTGGATTTGAATATATGAAAATGTAGGTATAAGGAAGTAAGACTGGGGCATGGGGGGATAGGGTAGATGCCTCCCACAAAAGCTGACTGTGGTGAGAGATGGAGCCGGAGGAGGTTGGGAAACAGTAAGAGGCCCCTTAATTTTAGTGATGGAAGTTCTGGTAGATGAAGCTCCACACCTCCATCAAACTGAAGAACTTCTTCAAATTAGGACTGATGATGTCTTTAATCGGGATTCATTGGTCCGCTTCTATGAGTCAAGTGATGGAGATCAGCCCTGGTCTATGATGTGTATAGTCCTGGGGCAGAAGGGGAAATAAGAGAGACCAGGTGAGAAGGTAGCTAGTTGGGGAGGCAGTAAGAGAATAGAATGGTGGTTGTCATGCAAAAGGTGGGAATATTTTCTCATTTCCCTATCCCTTGGAGTCTTTGACTAGAAGAGATCCTTCCTTCCATCTAGTCGATCACCAATTCCTGTTGATTTTATTTCTGTATTACATCTGTCCCCTTCTCTCCATGCTCCCTGCCAGCACCTTAGCTCAGATCCTCATTGCCTCCTACCTAAACCACTGCAAAAGTCTCAGATGGGGGGGGGGGAAGGGAGAGCAGCTAGGTGGCTCAGTGGATAGATCACCAGCCCTGAATTCAGGAGGTCCTGAATTCAAATCCAGCCTCAGACACTTGACACTTACTAGCTGTGTGACCCTGAGCAAGTCATTTAACACTCATTGCCCTGCGCAAAAAAAAAAAGTCTCAGCTGGCCTTTCCAGCTATAAAATTCTGCTCCACTGCCCATCCCCCCTTGGGTCAACATAGCACTGCTGATTCAAAAACCTTCGATGGCTCTCCACTGACTTCCAGAATAAAGTCTAAAGTGCTCATCCTGGCCAGCCTTCAAAGTCCTCCATAATCTGGATAATCCATAATCATAATCAGAATCACAATCTCCATAATCACAGGAGGCAACATCAAACTTGGAATTAGAACCTGGGTTCAAATCTTGCCTTAAGCAAGTGTGACCTTAAGCCTCGGTTTCTTTATCTATAAAATGGAGATATTAATAGCTGCACTACCTACCTCAGTGTTGTGAGTGAGGTGTTTTGTAGACTTGAAGTGCTATGTAAATGTAAGTGGTTATTATCATTCCCTTTAAGGTATGTTCCTCATACAACTCCCAAAGAACCTTCTTCTTTAGAAGGTAAGATCAAGTTCAGGCAAATGCCATGCTCCTGGTAGTCTCCCAGCATGCATCCGGCTTAGTCCAAGGTCTACCACTCCAAGGAACCTTCCCTGACTAGATCCAGCTAATCAGCAGAACTCTTCCCTTCCATTTTGAATTACCTCATAACTGGCCAGTATAGGCTGCCTTCAATATCACACAAGTGCCAATACACTGCCTTGGTGTTCTTCTGGGGTAGATGTCTAGATTTACTGTGAGCCTTGGAGAATGCCAGACTTAGGTCTTCTTCTCCTACCTCCCACATTATGCCCAGGGATACACAGTAGGCACTTTTCATGCCACTTGGGTCTTACCTGATGGGGGCCTCCCAAAAATGCTCCTCTCCCTGCTGGTCAGAACTATGCCTCAGACTGTAAAGAGAGAGGGGAGTGAGAAGGGGTTACTCATTATCTTCCAGTCCCCTCAGGATGGGATTCCCTCTGGGTCTTAGAAGACTTCTCAAAGTTGGCTACACTGCTTGGGGTGGATGTGTTAGGGGAAGGTTTGAGGAAGATAAATGGATTGTAATGGCAGGAAGTTATATGGAAGCTGGGGTCAGGACACAAATTCTAGTTAGGAAAAAGTCACAGGATGGGTCAAGGTTAAGGTCTCAGCTTTCAGACACAAAAAAACGGTAAGGGGACAAAGGGAGCCGACAGAGGCCCTGGGTCCAGAGCCTCACCAGACATTGCTGCTTCCTGGAGTCTGGTAGCCTCTTCTTGCATGCCGATGTCCCGGAGCACCTCCGCAGTCAGCTCCATCCCGTAGTCCTCCAAGTAGTAACTGACGATCTTGTCGGTGAGGTCCAAGCGGTCCATGGGCTGCAACATCCCCCGAGGGATATGGGTGAAGCCGGCCCGTAGCTGCAGTGTCCGCAGCTTGAGTTTGAACTTTTTGAATTCATCTTCGTTCAAGTTCTCCAGGGCCTGTAAGATGAGGTCCCGGCCACGAGCCATGGCTCCCCAGATTCAATGGTCAAAGGGGTCAGTCCGCTATTTTGTCTGTTGTGTACGGGACAGACACCCCAGGACCGGGAAATCTCTGGGAAGAGGAAGAGGAGGAGGAGGAGGAAGAGGAGGAACAACGTTAGAGTGAAGGAGGAAATCCCACCAGGGTGCTGCGGGTCTGGGGGGGGAAGGATTCAGGAGATTTCTAGAATGGGGCTCTGGAAGACTGGGCTTCGGATACTCCTTGGAGAGTAGGGAGGGTTTACCTACTCACACCTCCTTCCTTCTTGACCTAGCTCTATCCTCCTCTGCTCAAGGAACTATTTGAAAGTTGGAGCCTTAGGGTCAAAGATTTAGACAGAGACAGGACTTCAGAGTCTAGCCCAAAGTTTCTTAAACTGTGGGTCGCGACTTTACATGGGGATCGGGTAACTGAATGTGGGGTTATCGAAAAACTTGGCAGTAAACGTTTGATTTGTATACCTGTTTTATATACCTATATACCTGCGGTGTTGTAAAAATTTCTGGGGCGCAGGGGGCAGCTCGGTGGCGGGGTGGATAAAGCACCGGCCCTGGATTCAGGAGTACCCGAGTTCAAATCCGGCCTCAGACACTTGACACTTACTAGCTGTGTGACCCTGGGCAAGTCACTTAACCCTTATTGCCCCACAAAAAAAAAAAAAAAAAAAAGCAAACAAAAAAATTTCTCCGGCATTTAAGAAGCCCTGTCCAACCTCCTCGTTTTGCAGATGAAACGGAGTTTAGTGATTTGCCTGAGGTCACACAAAATAAGCGGCAGCATTCAGCATCCTGGAGTCCTTCCGACCATGAGCTCTTTGAGAGCAGGTGCTCTCTTTTCCCCTTGTTTTCTTTGTATATTTTGTCATTTTGCACAGCGTCTGGCACATAGTCTGGGCTTCTAAACTGGTTCATCTCCTCGGCCCAGTTCTACGCCCTGATTCTCAGGAGGTAAAGACAGGATGAGTCTTCATTATAGTGCCTCTCAGAGCAGAGATGGGAACCAGCCTTAGTGCACGGGCAGCATCCAATACCTACTATTTAAGGGAGGTGCCAATTTTACTTCATCTTTATATGATGTACCTGACAGAGTCGCTTTTCTCACAACAGCTCTGTGAAATAAGCTCGTGCAAATATCTCCGTGGTACATGAGGAAGAACTGAAGCTTCGGGTGGGTGAATTAGCTTGCTCAGGGACATAACGTACTTGGGTGGACCCAGGTCTTCTCATGCTAACTTTACTTAGCACCAAGCTCAGTAAAGGAATATGGGGG
The DNA here is from genome assembly GCF_019393635.1 of Dromiciops gliroides. NCBI lineage: Eukaryota > Metazoa > Chordata > Mammalia > Microbiotheria > Microbiotheriidae > Dromiciops > Dromiciops gliroides. The sequence continues at coordinate 489,456,458 of NC_057861.1, forward strand.
AATTATGCACTCTGGCCACGAGGGGGCGCCCCCCCATAGGGTTTGGGACTAACCTGAGGCTCTGGGAGCGGAATTGAGAGGGTATTGTGCCACACACCTCTCCTCACACATACATACTTCTCTGCCCAACCTTTTTTTCCATTTCTACTTCAACTATCAAGGTTAGGCTGGGAGGGGATAGGACTGGGGATGAAAGTCACTTTAGGGAGTGGAGGGCAGACATAAGATAAGGAAGTCAATCTTTTTCTATTGGTTTTTACTGCCCTAGCATGACATTTCAGTAAATTGATCCCAAGACACTTATGCAAAGGTAACACCCAATACCAGGGCAATGTTGGGTAAATGCCAAGTTGTATAGCTAGGAAGCAGGATATAAGAGCTTGGGGCTGCCATCCAGCAAGGCTTCATAGAGGAGATGGAATTTGAGCTAGGCACTGACGCAGGCCAACAGAGGACAGGAACTGAAGACTGGATATATGTCTCCTTTCCTTCAAGGAGAATGGAGGTAGCTCCATCATTACCCATGATCCTCCTCTCTCCTGACATTCTTCCCTTTCCCCTAAGTAGGCCTGCTTCTCTACCCTTTCAACAGAAGCAGCTCCCACAACAGAGGCTGCAGCTACAGGAGGCCTGCATGCGCAAAGAGAAGACTGTGGCCCTGTTGGATCGGCAACTGACTGAGGTGGAGGTGAGTGAGAACTTACAGATTGTAGACCTAGAGCTCCCAGGCAAACATCCTGTACACACTCACATCTGTGTGTGAAAAGAATTAAGTAGGAGCAGCTAGGTGGTGCAGTGGATAAAGCAACGGCCCTGGATTCAGGGGGACCTGAGTTCAAATCCAGCCTCAGACACTTGACACTTACTAGCTGTGTGACCCTGGGCAAGTCACTTAACCCTCATTGCCTTGGAAAAAAAAGGTGAGCTGATGGTTGGGAGACAGATACCTATACTATAAGAAGGGTCTGTGTTTTGGAGGGAGAGCCTGGTACCAGATACCTGTGATTTGGGGCAGAGAACTGAGGTCTGGGTGCCTCATCCTTCTCAACTCTCCTTCCCTATCCCTCACCTCCCAGGATACAGTACGACAGTTCCAGCGGGCTGTGGGGGATCAGCTTGGTGTGATACGAGCTTTTCTGCAAGCATTGGAGTTGTCACTGGGCAAAGAGGCAGAGCGAGTGACTGAAGAGGCAGGGGCAGCTTTGAAGACTGAACGCAGAATTGTCACTTCCTACCTTGATCAGCTGCAGCAGATGGAGAAGGTGTTGGATGAAGTTACTGATCAGCCCCAAACTGAATTCCTCAGGGTGAGAGCTGTCCCAAATTTTCTCGATCCTCTCCTTCTTCCCTTAATAAGCTCTTTTCCAACCCCCTCAGACCTCTGGATCCTCCAAATAAAATATCCTAGATTTATATAACGTTAGAGTTGGAAGGGATGTTAGACATTATTTAATACAATTTCCTCATTTTACAAATAGGGAAACTGGGACCCAAAATGAGAAGTTCCTTGGCCATGGTCACATGAATACATGAATAAAGGAATAAAAAAGCATTTATTAAGCACTTACTATATGCCAGACCTCTTGTAGAACTGGACTGATCTCAAGTTTCCTGCCTCCCATCTAGTCTCAAACTGTTACTTCCACAACTGAACTATCCTGATTTCTTCTAATTATCCTATACTCCCTTTTTGATTTCTTAAGCTCTTTGGATCTCTCTCCTTGGCCCTGCTGAGCTTGATCCAGCTACCTTCTGCCTCACCTTAAGGGTATAAGGGGGTAGAAGCAAGAAAATCCATCTTCTTATCAGCTGGTCCTTCCTTTTCTGCTCCCTCCCTACTGTCTTTTGGGTTCTAACTCACCTTTCTTCATCTTTTCTCTCATTTTCTCTCTCTAGAAATACTGCCTGGTGATCAGCAGGTGAGGCTTACCCAGGGTAAGAAAGATCTGGTTGTTCTCCCTGAAAAGCTTCCTTCCATCACCCTCACTAGGGGCTCTCCCCATATATATGTTATTATATGATATATACATATATATGTGTGTGTGTGTTATTTCTGATGAACTCAGGAAGCTTACTGAAACCCCCTTAACACACTTAGAATGCCTTTTGCTCAATCTGAAGCCCTCAACTTTTACATATCTATAGACACCTTCACATGGAGGAATATCATTTTCCTTGCATTTCTCCCCCCACCCACCCACACATACATATTAGAGTTTACAGCTACCCAATTTACCTTGACAAAATGCCTTCTGAAAGCTGGGTCCCTATCAGGTATCTTCTTTGCTGGATAGCATTTGTATCATATTGCCTAGACTCCCTGTCCTGACTCACCTGGATCTCTGGAGCACTCAGAGCGTCCAGTCCATGCTTTTGGCTACTTCCCTCCCAATGTCAATAAAATGTAGTATTTATCTTCTGGTGCCCGGACTTCCTCTTCCATGCCTGGAAAGCTCTGGCCCTTAGCTTAGCCTCTGCAAACTCTAGTCCTATAATCTCCTTTTTCCTTTACCCTTGGCATCTCTTCAGGTTGCAGAAAATCCTAGCAGAGTCACCCCCAGCTGCTAGATTGGACATCCAATTACCCATTATCTCTGATGACTTCAAATTCCAGGTCTGGAGGAAGATGTTTCGAGCCTTGATGCCAGGTATGGACAACAGGCTAGTCTCGGGAGTACCACTGTAGCCTTCAAACTGACCTCTTATCTGCAGCTTCTCTCTCTCTTTTTTTTTTGGTGAGGCAGTTGGGGATAAGTGACTTGCCCAGGGTCACACAGCTAATACGTGTCAAACATCTGAGGCCGGATTTGAACTCAGGTACTCCTGACTCCAGGGCTGGTGCTCTATCCACTGTGCCACCTAGCTGCCCCCATCTGCAGCTTCTCAATCCACTCCAATTCAAGACACTAAATCTTTACTGAGTCTCTATCTTGTGCCCAGTCATGTGCTAGACACTATGGGAGAAGCAAGATAAACCCTGGTAACTGCTCTCCAGGGACTCAGTCTGACTGGGGACTATACACCTAAAGCAACTAGAAAACCATACAAGGCACTCAGGAATCAAGGGCCAAAGTTAGCTGTGTGGACTCCTGTTAAAACTGAGAAGCTATTCAAAGTTTGTCAAAGGGGCTCCTTCCTCTTTTTGTGCCATTTACCCCCTTTCAGAGCCCCCCCTCCTGACAGGTACCCAATAATTTCTGTTGCCAGTGTAGAAAGAAGAGACCCAAGAAACTGATTCATTAAAGACATTTTTATTTATTTTTTAAATTAAGTCCCAGAAGTCTTTTCAGTGAAATCTACAGCAATGTCAGAGAAATGAGTCTAATCATATACAGTTGGAAAAGCAAAATGAATGACAAACTCATGTAATCCAGACTGTGGCAGGCAGCTGGTTAGGCAGTCAGCCAAATTGGTCTATCAGGCTATATATCATAGAGACTGCAGATAAACAATAAATTAGGTCCATCTCAACCCAGAATTCCAGGGTCACAATGAGGAGGTTTTTCGATGCTTTTAATTGGTCCTAAACTGCCCCCACCTATGAAAACCTATCTTTTATACATCAACATTCTTCCACTGAAGCTGTATTATTACATTTCACAACATGCTGGAATTTCCAAAAAATAACCCAAAGGGTAATGAAAATACACAAGTTGGGCAGCAGTATTCGTAGCACATTACTAATTCTGACTTGAGTGCCAGAAGTGAAATGATCACTGTAAGGGAGATAAGATGGTCATGTACTGAGAATGGGAGACAAGAGCTGAGCACAACACTGGAATCCTTGAGGTCCCAAGAGAAAAGAAAGCCTCTAGGGTATTGAATAAAGCCTATAGGGCAAGGGGTTCTATGAACTGTTTTTGTTTTTAATTTACAATTATTTTATTTTTTATTATTATTTTTTTTTTAGTGAGGCAATTGGGGTTAAGTGACTTGCCCAGGGTCACACAGCTAGTAAGTGTTAAGTGTCTGAGGTTGGATTTGAACTCAGGTCCTCCTGAATCCAGGGCCGGTGCTCTATCCACTGTGCCACCTAGCTGCCCCGAATTATTTTAATATAACAAGTTTCCTCTGTCATCTTATATATTTTATTTATTCATTAAAAAAACCTTTACCCTAAGAAGTCCACAGGTAAGACAATTAATAAACATTTATTAAGCATCCATTACATGCCAGGACCTATGCCAAGTGTGGGGGATAAAAAGACAAGAGAAGTCCCTGCTCTCAAAAAGCTTACAGTCTAAGGGGAGAAACAATGTAAAAATAACAAGGCACAAACAAGTTCTATGTCTATGTCTATGTCTGTGTCTATACCTATCTATATATCTCTATCTCTATCTCTGTATATGCAGGATACTAGCTTCAAGTCACTTCACCCTGTTTGTCTCAGTTTCCTCATCTGTAAAATGAGCTGGAAAAGGAAATGGCAAACTGCTCCAATATCTTTGCCAAGAAAACCCCAAATGTGGCCACACTACTAAAACAACAATCTCATTGGTGGAGAGATCAATGACTTGCCCCTGGAGAGACATCTTGTTTCTTTCTGCTTTGAGAAAAGACACCAAAGGTCCCAGAATTTTTCAGGCAGAGATTCTGGGGAATCTTTGGAAGGCAGACCGGTAGGGGGAAGTTGGCTCCTCAATATACCTTTGATTTCCATTGGCCATTCTTTCTGCCCTCAGCCACCCCCAACCTCTCTTGAAAGAGAGTGTAGAGGGGCAGCTAGGTGGCGCAGTGGATAGAGCACCGGCCCTGGAGTCAGGAGGACCTGAATTCAAATCCGGCCTCAGACACTTAATACTTACTAGCTGTGTGACCCTGGGCAAGTCACTTAACCCCAATTGCCTCACTAAAAAAAAAAAAAAAAGAGAGAGTGTAGAATCTTGAGTGTCCTCATTTGGAGCAGAAAGGAAGGAGAAGGTCTTTCCAGTGGCAAGCCGTCATTCTCTCCACCAGGGAGGAGGGTCTTATGCAGACTTGGGAGAGATATCATTCTGCAGGGCATAAAAGAACAGACCTGCAAGTCAGGAAGACCTCTGTTCTAGTCCTGCCTCTGAAACATACCTCTCAGTGATCTAGGCAGCTCTCTAAGATGTCGTTGAAGATAAAGTGGTAGCGTGCATCATTAGAGGAGTTTCCTCATCTCAGAGTTCCCTTACTTATATCAATGAAATCATAGGTTTCGTCCCTGACTCTTTTTCATTTAAGCCTCACAATAAACCTAAGTAGGCTCTATTATTATTGCCATTTAACAAGTGAAGAAACTAAGGCTTAGAGAGTTCATGTGATTACACGTAAGGTTGGTTACACAGTTTCTGCACAAAATTAAAGCACAAGATACTCCTGATTCTAATCAATTAACAAACATTTATTGGGAGGAGGGAAAGGAACTGTCTTTCTCCAGTGTAGTCACGGCCCTGGAGGTCCTTAGGTCAGAATATTCTGGTGATTTTTATACTTGTTTTTTCGGGTTTCCATCCTAGCTGCATTTAGCGTCTTGGGTAAAGGGGGTGGGGTGGGGTGGGGAGTAAAGGAAGGCATTGCTACATGTAAGATGGAGAAGTGGATGGCTTCTGTGATCTCTAAGGTCTATTCTAGATCTGTGAGTGTGTAAAAGATCATAGGACATAAATCTGGAAAGAATCTTACTAATCCAAACTTATTTTATAGATAAGATGTTAAGAGGAAAGGGATAGCTGGGGGGAGGTAGTGGACGACCTGTTGTTCAAAGGCTCAGAGATTTCTTCTCTCTCCTTCTCACTTGACCCTTCTTGACCCTTTTCTCCTTTCTTCCTTTCCCTTTTTTTTTTTTTTTTTGGCGCGGGGCAATGAGGGTTAAGTGACTTGCCCAGGGTCACACAGCTAGTGTCAAGTGTCTGAGGCCGGAATCGAACTCAGGTCCTCCTGAATCCAGGGCCGGTGCTTTATCCACTGCGCCACCTAGCTGCCCCCCCTTACTTGACCCTTTTTCTTTTTTTGCCTTTGCAGCCCTAGAAGGTCTCACCTTTGACCCAGCCACTGCCCATCCCAGCCTGCTGGTATCCCCTTCTGGACGTCGGGTGGAGTGCGTGGAGCAGAAGGCGCCGCCGGCGGGGGATGACCCGCAGCAGTTCGACAAAGCAGTGGCGCTGGTGGCCAAGCAGCAGCTGTCGGAGGGCGAGCATTACTGGGAGGTGGAGGTGGGCGACAAGCCCCGCTGGGGACTGGGGCTGATCTCCGCCGAGGTCAGCCGTCGGGGGAAGCTGCACCCCATCCCCTCGCAGGGCTTCTGGATGCTGGGGCTGCGAGAGGGGAAGGTGTACGAGGCCCACGTGGAAAGCAAGGATCCCAAGGTGCTCAAAGTGGATGGGCGGCCCTCGAGAATCGGCCTCTATCTCAGCTTCCGGGACGGCGTCTTCAGCTTCTATGATGCCAGCGATCCTGACAACCTGGTCCCTCTTTACTCCTTCCACGAGCGCCTCCCTGGTCCTGTCTACCCTTTCTTCGACGTCTGCTGGCACGACAAGGGCAAGAATATACAGCCCATGCTGCTGCTAGGGCCAGATGAGGAGCCGTGAGGAAAGAATAGGGGAAGGATCGTGGGGGTAGTCTGTTAGTCAGTCAGCGAGCATTTTATTCATTACTTACTGCGTGCCAAGCAGTCTAAGATAAGAGTGAGTGAGCGTTTCTAAGGTTTGGAAGTCCTGGCCAATAAAAGAGACCGAAGTTGGTGACCTGTTCAGTGTCTGGATTTCTGTAAGGGGATGAGAAGTGAATTTGACAATGGAATGAATTTGCCTAGGGCTGAGTGAAACAGGGTCTCGTCTGAATGTGGAAGAAACAAATATCCTCTTCCTACTTCTATCTCAACTGCTCATGCCCACCCCTCAGCCCTGCCTGTTGGTTTTCCTCTCTTTCCTGTAGCTTCAAAGCTTTGGGAGCTGAAAACAAATCCAGTGGCTAGAGCCTAGACTCTGTCTCTTGCCTTCTCAGGTTCAGACCCCTTCTTCATAGTCTGAGGCATCACACCACCAACATCCTTGGTGACTTTGATGATGTTTACCAACTTCCTCTATTTCCATGACCTCCATTTCCTTCATTCATTCAACAATAATAGAACTTACTAAGGTCAGGCACAGTGCTAAGTACTTGTGAATACAAAGACACAAATGAGGTAGTCAGGGACCTCAAGAAGCTTATATTCTATTGGAAGTTGAAGGGGTACCCTACAAGGAAAAAATACATTATATATGATAATATAGTATGTAATTATTATATATTACAGTATATATTATTATAAACAAAAATAATACAATACACTTTATATTACATTGTTATAATATATAACACATGCATATATTAGAAATATAATGTAAATATATTATAAAATTACATATTATATATAACACATATGCATATATACATACCCAAAGTTCATGTGAAATATTTTCTGGGCACTAGTTACTGGACTTGGGGAAGGGGAATCAGTATAGGCCTTCTTCTGTAGGAGATGACCAGAGCTGAGCCTTGAAGGCATCTAGGATTTCCAAAAAATTGAGGAGAGGAGAGAAAGCACTCCAGATACAAAGCACAGATATGGGAAATGGATTTTCCTGTGTGGGTAACAGCAAGTACATTAGTTTACCTGGAACAAAGGGTGCATGAAGTGGAGTAATATACATAAATCTGTAAAGATCAACTGGAACCACATTATGAAGGACTTTGCATATTAAACAAAGGAGTTTGTATTTTGTGCTAGAAGTAATAGGGAGCTGTGGAATTTCTTGAGCTGAGGAGTGACATGATCAGTTTAGGAAAATTAATTTGGTAGTTGTACGTTGGATGGATTAGAAAGGAGAAACTGAATATGGGGAATACAATCGTCTAGATAAGGGATAAGGAGACCTTGAATGAGTGGAAAGATGAAAAATATTGTTAAGGCTTACTCATCAAAGAGGGAAATGAGATTTAAGAATGAAGGATAACTCCTTGGTTTCAAACCAGGGTCACAGGAAGAATAGAAGTGTCCTTGGAAAATAGTTTTTGACTACATCTAAAGTTTAAAAAACAAATAACATAAAGTTCATTTAAACTACTCACTTAAATTAAAACAAAACAAAACTATTGAAACCACTACCCATAGATTAAATTTGTCTTGAAGAAAACTAGACTCCCTAAGGGTACAATTCTAGAAAATGGAAAAATGGTCACATGGCAGGGGGATTCCCCTATGGACAAACCATCAGCTTGAGCCAAAGCATTCCCCAGCCTGTCAGAGCATTCCTTCAGTAGATTAACACTCATATAAAGCATCCCACCAACCCTGCTGGTCTCCCTGCTGTAGTTCCCTAATCACCCCCCTCACAGCTTTTAGTGTTACCTCTCCAGCTCCTGAACCCCACACTTTATCTGAGCTTCCTTTAGGGATGGAATTACCTTTCAGTTCATGCAGCCCTCTCCTCATCTTTTTTTTTTTGGCTGGGCAATGAGGGTTAAGTGACTTGCCCAGGGTCACACAGCTTGTTGTAAGTGTCAAGTGTCTGAGGCTGGATTTGAACTCAGGTCCTCCTGAATCCAGGACCAGTGCTTTATCCACTGTGCCACCTAGCTGCCCCAACTTCTGATGTTATTTCATTAGGTTTTTTACCTTGTACTAAGTTTTAGTTTTCTTATAGATTCAACTTTAGTAACTCTTTCTCTTGTTCTTAATTTCTTTTGGGGGGGGGAAGGAGGGAGGGAGTGTGATAAGTAAAGACCATGGAAAACAACTTACCCACCATCTTCCCAGTCTATGGAAGCCCAATCTTAGTCAATTAGAGATTTTTATCTTTAATAGTTTGAACAATTAATTAGCAGGAATTAATTTGTTCTTATTTATGAATAAGCAGAAATGTAGTGAACTGTTGTGTAAGCTTAAGTTCCAGGACACGGAGAAAAAATTTTGAAAGTCTCCTACTCTAGTCTCTAAACATCCTCTTATTGTGGTCGAAAGAAAGATATATTAAGTCTTTCTTTTATGGACCTTCATGCACTAGGCTGGAAAATAATTGTGGATTTTATTTAGAATCTATTTGTTCACTATCTGACCCAAGTCTCTTCCTCTTAGTTGCCCCAGCTATTTATGTAATAATGAAGAATCATTATTTCTTCATTGGGATATTGTGAAAATGTCATGAGAGGCTAATAGACCACAGAATTTATGCCTCCAGCTGACCCCTCTGAGAGACAATCCTGTTTTTTCTATTAATCAACTCCCCTCTGGTGATCCTGTCCTTATTATAGAATCTTATAACCCACCTACAATTGTTCTACCACACTGAATGGCTCTAACTCTTACAGTCCCTTATCATGCAACTCGATAAAACCACCAGTCTTCCCTAGTATTGTCAGCGAACCCTTATTATGTACATATTCCCAGCCTTATACAAACTCCAAATGAAAAGTGTTAAAGTTGAATTGGGACACAATTTCAGAATCATATAATCTCAACTGGAAGGAACCTCAGGGACAGAATTCTAACTAAGGTAGGGTGACTGTGACTCTGCTCCAAGGCACCAAATTTAGAGGGTGTCAAATTTTAAAGTAACTGATTGCACTTGCAGTACTTCAGCAGTCAATAAATCCAAGTCAAAAATTAAATTACATAAAGAAACAAAAATTCAGTAGCTAGTTAGTAAGAAGAAATGGTTTAAATTAAAGCTTCTTGATGACACACTTTTTTTTTTTATCACTCCCTGCTCCTCGATACCCAAAGTCTCTGCTTTCTGTCCTCCACACTATGAGGCAGTGTTCTGGCCTCCACCCTCAAGCAATAATGAATTTAGTGTTCATTGCTCTGGGCAAGGTTTATGATGGTTGTTCAGAGTAAGAAAAATTCAAGTTTTAGCTCTTCTCAAAGTTCATTTAATCTTGATCAAGAATCCTCTTAACACCTTCAATAAGTGATTACCCAGTCTTTGTTTGTAAACCCTCCAGAAGGAGAAGGGAATCAGCATTTATATAGTGCTTGCCATATGTCTTGTGATAAGCATTTTATATATATCTCTTGATCCTCACAACAACTTTGCGAGCTATTGTTTGATCTTTTCTGTCATGTTCAACTATTTTGTGACCCTATTTGGGTTTTTCTTGACAAAGATACTAGAATGGTTTGCCATTTCTTTAGGTGCTAGTATATGATATTATGATAATATAATATATGATCTTTACAATGTAATCATATATTAATAATATATTATACTTACAATAACATAAATACAAATTATGTTACATTATATCTAATAATATATTAATAATATTATTTGCTAATATATTAATAGGTGTCATTATTTTCATTTCACAATTGAGTAAACTGAGGCAGACAGACGTTAAATGACTCGATCAAGGTCACACAGCTAGTAAGTATCTAAGACTCAGTTTAAACTCAGGTCTTTCTGACTCCAAACTCATGCTCTATCCACTGCATCATAGTTGCCTCAATCAGAAGGAAATTCACTATTTCCCTACATGTTTCATTCTACTCAAATTGGTCAAGTGTCTGAGGCTGGATTTGAACTCAGGTCCTCCTGAATCCAGGGCTGGTGCTTTATTCACTGCACCATCTAGCTGACTCCTCATTACTTTATTTGTATCTTTTTGTAGGTTTTGCAGCTCCAGAATCCATTGAGAGGCATAATTTAATATTGTTTCTGAGGCAAATTTGGGAGAGCTTAGGCAGCTTCCTGGTTTCACATCCCCGTCTTGGCTCTGCCTCCAGAACTCCTCAGAAATGTCAATTAAACATTCTTCTATGCTCAGAAAGTTACAGCTGGTTGAGGTTACTTTAGGGTGGTAGTTAAAAATCTCTCAATTCCACTCAAAACTTTTCTTCAGAATATCATCTTCACAGATTTTCTTTTTTTAAAAAAATTATTTATTTATTTAAATTAATAAAGTATTTTTTTCCGTTACATGTAAAGATAGTTCTCAACCTTTGTTTATACAAGCTTTACAATTTCAGATTTTTCTCCCTCCCTCCCCTCCCTCCCCCCCTCCCCTAGACAGCAGGTAATCTGATATAGTGTGAGATTAAAATTGGAGATATATATATATATATACATATATATATATATATAATAACATTAATCCTATTTCTGCATCAGTCATGTTATAAGAGAAAAAAATCAGAGCAATGATGGAAAACCTCAAAATAGAAAAAAAACAACAGCATCAAAAACAAAAGAAATAGTATGGTTCATTTAGCATCTATACTCCTCAGTTCTTTTTTTTTTTTTTCCTGGATTTGGAGATCCTCTTCCATCACGAGTTCCCTGGAACTCTTCTGTGCCATTGCATTGGTGAGAAGAATATAGTCCATCACAGTAGGTCAACACTCAATGTTGATGTTACTGTGTTTTACAGATTTTCAAAAGGTAGGAAACTCATTCTTGCCTCACAGACTCTTAAAAATGATATTTACTTCCCCAAGTCTCTGGTGTGTGTGTGTGTGTGTGTTCTGTATATATTAAGAGCCAACTAGGTCACCAAAGTGAGGCACAACCACATAATTCTCATCCTGCCTCATCCTGAGGCAGAACTAAGGCAGAGAACATTCTACTTACCTGATATCTTCAGTGGGACAAGTACTATCTATTGGTACTCTGCCTATACTTATACTCTTTGGCTAGCAAACACACTTTCTTTCGATCAATCAGTTCTAGTGATATTGAATCTGTGGCTGCCTAAACATAAGTTACCCCTCTTTCCAGCCTCCATTTCTTATTTTCTTATTCCTACCCCCATCTACCTCAACCCTACAAGTACCATGTCCCACTCCAAATCTTCTTACCCTTTTCACTGTGTCCCCTGGAATTCCCATTCCATAAACATAAGACTTCCTTAATTTTAGATCTTCTCTTCTGGTGTTCTTCTGACCCTGACAGAGATCTGACTCCCCCGGATGACACTGCATTTCTGATCTTACTCATTTTAGTGATTGTTCCTTCTCTCATATCTCCCACTCCAACACACTAATACTAAAGGAACAGTCAACAACATTACTTCCCCATTTACCATATCCAAACATTTCCCTTGCCGCTCTCAGAAATCCTTCTTCTTTTGAGTCTCATTCTTTAATTTATCACCCAATGCAGATCCAATTTTCTATTATGTACCGGAGTCCGGGTTATTCTCTTTCCTTTCGAATGAGCTCATTACCTGGCTCACTACCCACCTTTCATCTCCACACCAACTCTTGCCTTAGTACAAGAGGACATGAACAGCACATTCGTTGATATCTCTTTAAATGGACTAGACTTCCATTTCCTCAAGTGCACCATCTAGCTCAACCCTTTGCAATCTGCCAGTTAATCTCATCACTCAACTAATACTGCTCTCTTTACAGTTATGAATGATTTCTTAATTGCCAAACTAGTCTTTTCCTCAGTCCTCAATCTTTGTGACCTCTCTGCAGCACTGGATATAGTCAACTACTTTCTCTACTTGGTTATTCTTTCTCCTTTGACTTTTTCATCATACTCTTGGTTTTCTCTGCCTGTCTGACCATTCCTTTTCAGATTCCCTTGCTGACCGATCATCCACATACTATCCCCCTAACTGTATGAATACATGATGATTCTGTCCTTGGCCTTTTTCCTTTTTCTCTTTTCTCACTTGGTCTCAATTGGTGACCATCTAAGCTCACAGGGGTTGAATGATCATCTTTATACAGATAGCTCCAGGATCCATATATCCAGCATGGTCTCTCACTTGAGCTATAGTCCCACATCACCAAGTACGTATGTATTGGCCATTTTAAGCTAGGTATTCCAGAGATACCTCATATTTCAACATTTTCCTTATCACCAAACCTACCCCTCTTCTGAACTTCCCTATTACTGTTGATGTTACCACCATCCTTCTAGTCCCCCGGGTCCACAACTTTGGTATCATCCCTGACTTTTCACTCTCTCTTACCTGCATATCTAATCATGTGCCAAATCTTGTAGTTTTATCCTTGACACAATTCATGTCATTTCTACCTCTCACATCCATTCCTTTTTTTCCTGGCCAAACTCTAAATAAAGGTCTGGCTTTATCATGCAGTGATCTCAGGTGGTTCCCTATAAACTCTACTATTTACTCTGTAGGTGTTGCTAACATAAGGGAGGGTGATGATTCATAGCTGACAGTTCATGAGCACCACAATTCTTTCCTCCCTAACACCTATTGTCTCAGAAGAGTTAATCAACTAAACCCTATTACACAATTAGCTCCTTTTTTAGCCTACAGTCAGAATAATGGCCCCTTGGGTTCACATGGTTCTCTCCTATGCTGGAGTTTATATAATGAAAAGTTGGGAATGGAGTTGCCATTCCTCAGAATACCTAGTTAAGAAAATTCCTAACACTTAAGTAAAGGTTTGACTCACTGCTTTAATTTAAATTTGTTTTCATCTCTTATTCTTCTTCAGTCATTTCAGTCCTGTTTGACTACTCGTGACCCCATATGGGGTTTTCTTGGCAAAGATACTGGAGTGGTTTGACTTTCCTTCTCCAGCTCATTTTACTGATGAAGAAACTGAGACAAATAGGGTAAAGTGACTGGCCCAGCTAGTAAGGGTTGGAGGCCGGATTTGAACTCAGGTCTTCCCAATTGCAGGCCCAGTACTCTATCTGCTGTGCCACCTAGCTGCCCCCTGTTCATCTCTAGCTTCTTTATAGTTGAAGCAAATTTCAGGTTACCAGAAACAATTCGGTAAAGAATTTAACGGAGTATGTTATAGTGTCTGTTAATTGGCAGGTACTGAGAGAGGAAGTTAGGAAAAGAGTAGACCTTTTCTTGGGTAGATACGACAGCCTCAGTAGGAGTCTTTAGCTCCAAGATGCCTGTAGGGCCAATGGCCCTGATTGATCTCTCTCTTCTCTGCCTGGTCTCAGTCTGACTTTTTTTCCTCCTTTTTCCTCTTGTCCTAATGTCTCCATTCTTTCCACCTCAAGTCTTTAAAACCTTCATAAGGCTGGGGAAGCTAACCCCATTGCCACTACTGCTGCTGAGATATTGAGGTCCCCACCTTTTCCTCTCAATCTCTTTTCCTAAGACTGTAGGTCTTTTTAAGAACTCTGGGACATGCCTCAATTGCACCTTCTGACTCAAAGATCCCAGTAGTCCCAAATCACTTCTTAGGGCTGAAAGGGCAATGCTCCTTCCTGCTAACTACCAATCCCAAGATACCAGTTGGTTCTCAAAGCCATATTATACTTCTGAATAGCCTGAGGAATCTGGCACCCCACTCTCTCAGGATGGGTTACTGTTATGTTTAAGACTTAAATATGACCAGTTCTAGTTAGAACCAGCTGCTAAAACTCTCCTGCTAGTTTGCTGGCATAGGCTTTCCTGTTTAAAATTTAGAGAACTCACTTTACTACTGGTCCATGTTCTTTGAATCCTATTGTGTCACCTGTGTTGGATACCGGAAATACCTTGGAATCTGCACTGCTATTCTCTTGGAAGAAGTGATTTAAAGAAAAAACTTTGCTGCTTGAATGACGTGACTAGAGAGAAGAGGTTCCACTTTTACCCAGGATTGTGCTGGAGAAAGCTCTACCTAGCAACGTGAGCATATATATCTCAGAAATTAGCAATTGCTACCAATCAGGGCTTGTTTCATTATTTGGATTGCCTAAACTTAAGAAAGTGTTAATAATACAGTTTAAAATTTAAAAAATGTGTGCACATACTATTTTTTTCACCCAGGAAACTAAGTTGTTAAACATTTATCAGTATACCCCTTGCCTTAACCTTGCCCTGCACTAAGAGGTCCTCTCCTAGTGCAGCCAATGGCACAGACCCAGAAAATCCTTGCAGAACTTAGGGGTGAGGAAAATGATTTAATGCTGAAAGAATTTAATGATTCTGTAGTTTATCTAGCCAAGGAAGCAGACCTGGAAAATCAGTGAAGAACAACTATATTGACATCCGCTAGAGGTCTTATTCTGTTGTAGTGTGGTAGATGTTAATAACTGACTCCCTTTCTCTCAAGAGAAATAAGAAAAGAAAATTAAGGATGACCTTGAAAAATATCACAAATTATCATAAGCAGAGCTGATAGAAATGTGACAAAGGAGAGTCAATATAAAATTTCCTCTTTTTTTCCTCTCATTTGTTTGAAAATTGTATTTGAGGGAACAGCTAGGTAGCACAGTGGATAGAACACCGGCCCTGGAGTCAGGAGGACCTGAGTTCAAATCCAGCTTCAGACATTTGACACTTACTAGCTGTGTGACCCTGGGCAAGTCACTTAACTCTCATTGCCCAGCAAAAACAACAAAACAACAACAACAAAGAAAATTGTGTTTGTGAGGAATTAAGTTGCTCGCCTTCTACTCCAAAGTTTCTTAAATTGTAAGTCTTGACCCCATATGGGGCCACATAACTGAATGTGGGGGTTGTAAAAAATTGGGCAACAGTAAAAGGCTATGTATACCTCTTTTATGTAGTTGTATACCCAGGGACCAACAAAAATTTCCTGAGTAAAAAGGGGTCATTAGTGGACAAACTTTAAGAATCCCTGTTCTACTCAACTCCCAGGGATGACTTCTCCCCTTACTGATCCCTTAAAGTATAGTTAACACTTCCAAATCAAGGGGGGACGAGAGGCGTGGCAACACAACCCCCATCTGGAAAATCTGAATAAAAATTTTTGGCCCTCCCTTCTTACCAGGGAAGAAGTCTGATTTTTTTTTTCTTTTATGGGGTGTTTTCAGTACCTCATTGTAAAATTTGGATTAAGTATTTGATCATAGGCTCTGTGTCATCTTCTGGCCTTCGACTGTCACCTGTGGCTTCTGCAAAACTCTCAAAAAATTCCCATTTAATTTCTTATGCTAACCCAGGCTAACCCTGGAATGTATATGTATATATGTATAGTATTGTATAATAACCCAAATTTTACAATAAGGTGTTGTAAACACCACCCAACCCTCTTATGCTAACCCTGGGCAAGTCACTTAACTCTCATTGCCCAGCAAAAACAACAAAACTCTCAAAAAATTCCCATTTAATTTCTTATGCTAACCCAGGATATATCAAAACTGTGATAGGGAAAGTCACAATGTGAAAGGGATAACTGGTTAGCTCCTCTGTGCCAGCTTTGTAACTGAAATTGAGTAACCAGAAGGACAGAATCATTTGGCTGAGAAGGAATTCCCTCCTTCCTTCTAGAAAAAGAGGGAGACTGATTCCTCCCATACCCCACAAATCTTCTTACAAAGAACTCTACCCTCCAGCCCAGAATAAGTAATACAGTTATCCCTTCCACATCTTGACTTTCCCCATCATGGTTTTGATATATCCTGAGTAGACATAAGAAATCAAATGGGAATTTTTTGGGAGTTTTGCAGAAGCTGAAGATGATATGTGAAGGCCAGTAGATGACATAGAAAGAAATTAGAAACTCAGAAATACATAAAATATATGTATAGTATTGTATAATAACCCAAATTTTACAATAAGGTGTTGTAAACACCCCCATAAAGGAAAAAAGAAATAATTCAGACTTCTCTGGTATGAATTGAGGGCCAAAAATGTTTATAGGCATTTTCTAGATCACATGGGCGTGAAAACCCTAACCACTGCAATGTGGAAGGGATAACAGTAGTACAGTCTTTTCTAGTTCTGGAAGGGGGCATAGTCCTCCAGAATTATAAATTCCAGAGACTTTCCTAAGAGTTCCATCACTATTTCCTCTGTGAGGGCTTCAATATTCTTTCTCCCTTGAGGGAGAATCTAGTGAAGAATCATCTATTGCTTTCATCTGGCTGAGTATTCTATAATATATTTTCTATTGGCAGCTAGGTGGCCCAGTGGATAAAGCACTGATCCTGGATCCAGAAGGACCTGAGTTCAAATCCGGCCTCAGACACTAGACACTTACTGGCTTGTGACCCTGGACAAGTCACTTAACCTTCATTGCCCCGCAAAAAAAAAAAAAAAGGAAGAAAGAAAAAAAGAAAAATATAAATATTTTCTATTTCTCTTCCTTTATCTTTTGTAAGGGGCTAGCTTATACTATTCTAATTATTCTACTAATTCTAGCTATACTATCTAAAATCTAATGAGTGGTCGCCAATAAATTATAAGTTTTAGCAAGAGTTTAGACTTTTAAGCTTTTATTAAGGAGAATAGGAATTTGGTGAAGAGAGAGAGAAAGGCCTAGATTCATCTATCTATCAAAGGGAGAATGTATTTTAGCTCCACTCTCCACGAGAGTCCTCACGAAAGAGAGTGAGCCACACCTCCTTCATCCCACAAGCCTCATGTGAAAACTGGAAATGTCCTGTCCCCACACACAGCTCCAAGCTAATTGACTGATAGCTTGGATCAACAGTACCCATGAGCAAACATCACTTCCTGACGCCAAGGACCTGACTGCATGGCTTGCCCTCAGACACCTTCTCCTCATGGTGGAGCTTTCCTACAGTAGCTGTCCAGCAGGTGGTGTCATTCCAATCATTACACTTTACACAAATAGTCTCTGGGGCAACTAGGTGGAATAGTGGATGGAGTGCTGGGCCTTGAGTCAGGAAGACTCATCTTCGTGAATTAAATTCTGGCCTCAGACACTTACCAGCTGTGTGATATCGTGCAAGTCACTTAACTCTGTTTGCTTGTTTCCTCATCTGTAAAGAACATGGCAAACCACTCTAGTATCTTTGCCAAGAAAATCCCAAATGGGGTCATGAAGAGTTGAACATGACTGACCATGAGTAACAAAATAGTCTCTATTGTGCTTCTACTTTCAGATTTGGGGATTTTCCATGCAAATTCATTTGCTCTTGACACACTACAAAAACTCTCAGAAACTTGATTTTCAAATTAAAAAAAAAAATTTAGGCCTTGAAAAAATTAGAAAGTTAATCGTTTTAAATTAGTTGAAGCAAAAAGATGACTTCTAATTTAACTAATATCAGAAGATAGAGTTTTCCTTGACTTTTAAACTAATTAACTAGCTAATACCCACATTTATAAAATGTTGTCTACAATTCTAGCTCCTAATTCTAGTATTACCTCTTTATCTATAAAATATCTCTAGCCCCGCTTTTCATTCTCAAGATGCAAACTAAATCCTGTTTGTTTTTTCTCATAATCATTTATTCTTTTTCTTTTCTGACTGGCTGGACCTGTGATTTCATCTGTGTAAGGAACTCCCAATGAGGAACTTTTTCAGATCAGGTAGTTCTGATTCTGCTCTGCTTCTCATGGTCTTAAAAAGTTACCTGGGCCACTGAGAGGTTAAGTTGGTAGGTCTTTCTGATTTGAATACCAGCTCCCTAACCTCTATAATACCATGTCTTTCCATGATTCAAATCAACCCAGTACCATAGTTCCAGACATCTTGCCCTTTAAGAATTTGATTATGCTATTCCTCCAAATTAATTTTCATTCTCAGAGTCTAGCTGAAGGACGCCCAGGCAATGGACTTCCTCATTCCTTTGGTGTAGCCCTATGATTAAACCGTACTTGTGGTTGCTTTTCTCCTTAGGGAGGAAGTACCTGAAATTGAAAGAAGTTCCTCATTTCTCATTTCTTTCAACATTCAGGAGGCCCAGAGAAAATTTTTTCTCCATTCCTTGGTTATGCTGGGCCCAGTTTCCTATTGTTTTTCCAGTTGTGTTTCTCAAATGTTCCAATTTGAAGACTACATTGGTGGTGCAAAAAAGGTTATTCATTGGTACTTTTTAGAAAAATTATTATGGAGAGGAGGGAAAGGTAAACTTTCAGTAAAGGGTTGCATTGAGAATGTAGAGCTAAGAGCTAGATTAATGTAAGATGCCATGTCCTTTATTAATGATACCTATATCTATGCTACTTTCTCCCTTCCAATGCTTGTGAGTAGCATCATTACCTTGGTCCAGTGATCAGGATCCAATTGTTTGAATAAAAAGATACCTCTTATCCAAAAGTTAGCAGAGGAGACAGCAACAAGATGCCAACTGTCCAATACTGCCAAACTATATTGGTTAGTCTCCAACAAATAAAGTTCATCAGAGTTGTAACCTATATCAGGGCTTCTTCTTTTTTTTTTTGCAGGGCAATTAGGGTTAAGTGACTTGCCCAGGGTCACACATCTAGTAAGTGTCAATTGTCTGAGGTTGGATTTGAAATCAGGTCCTCCTGAATCCAAGGCTGATGCTTTATCTACTGTGCCACCTAGCTGCCCCATATATCAGGGCTTCTTAAACTTTTTCCACTCACAACCTCTTTTTGCCTGAGAAATTTTTATGCGACACCAGGTATATACCTATAAAATAGGTATAGTATACAGAACCTTTTACTGTTGCCAAATTTTCTGCAACCCCCACATTTAGTTATGTGACCCCATATGGGTTCACGACCCACAGTTTAAGAAGCTAGGACCTATATAAAGAATTTCTGAGTTCTGGGTTGATATAGATCTAAGCTTCATCCCGGGGTTACTTGAAAATTAGAGCTCTACTCAATGCATGCCCTTATTCAGTCTCTCTCTTTGGAAAAAAAGGCCAAATCTGGCTGATTTCTAGCTCTTTCTTGGGGGTAATTTCAATTTCTCTCCTACAAGCAAACTCAGGGTTCCAATCAGTATTTAAACAGACTATTCAGGAGAGTAAGAAACAAATGAAGAGGCTAGTATTCCAGTCCTTTTATCAAGAGATTAAGAAATTAAGAATTTCTTAAGAAATGGCACTCACCTAGAGGTAAGACGTGTTATCACTGTATTGGGAACTCGCATCTTATGGAGTACCTTTGAAGGTGTCTTTCCATTTGGAGAAGCTGAAAAGCCTGCTTCTGGGAGAGTCAGGATGACATGTAATGGAAGTGGCTTGGATTGACCCTGGAGTATGCATTAACATTCTATAACTAGGGGCAGCTGGGTGATGCAGTAGATAAAGCACTGGCCTTGGATTTAGGAGGACCTGAGTTCAAATCCAGCCTCAGACACTTGACACTTACTAGCTGTGTGACTCTGGGCAAGTCATTTAACCCTCATTACCCTGCTCCTCCCCTCCTGAGCCCAACAAAAACAAACAAACAAACAAAAACATTCTATAACTAGTTCTAGTTAGCCAACCATGTAGTAAGTAGGAGATTCTTTGCAGAGACATTCAAAGTAGACTGGCAGACAACAGATTCTGACTCCCCCCACCCCCTTTAGCTCCTTGTTCTTGGCTTCAAAACTTTGCTGATGGAATCCAGATGCTCGGGGCATTCAGACTGTTGGTTGCACCACTATTGGTGTAATCAGTTTTTAGGACCCACCCTTCTTGGAAAGATAATGTTGTAAGGAGAGAGAGCTTTGACCTTCTCCTTGTTGAAGTTGACATGTGGCCCCATAAAAATATGCCATGGACCAGTCCAACTATTGTGGAAAGCAGTTTGGAACTATGTGCAAAAAACTATTAAATTGTGCATACCCTTTGATCCAACAATATTGCTACTATGTCTATACCCCAAAGAGATCAAATAAAAAGGACCCATATGTAACAAAAATATTTATAGCTGCTCTTCTTGTGGTGGCAGACTGTGTATGGTGGATGACCATCAATTGGGGAATGGCCAGACACATTATGGTATATGAATGTGATAGAATGATATTGTTAGTAAGAAATAATGAAAGGAATACTTTTCAAAAATCCTGGAAAGATTTATATGAACTGATACAAAGTGAAGTGAGTTGGACTAAGAAAACAATCTACACAGTAACAAAAATATTGTAAAGATAACCAACTGTGAAAGACTTAATAACTCTAACTGATACAGTGATCCACCACAACTCCAAAGGACTCATAATGTAAAATGATATCCACTTTTAGATAGAGAACTGATGGTCTTTGAGTGCAGATTGAAGCATTTTTTTCTTTCTTTTCCTTGCTTTTCTCCCTCTGGAACATAGTTAATGCAGAAACATGTTTTATATAATTTCATATGTATCATGAGTATCATATTTCTTGCCTTCTCAATGGGTAGCAGACGTGTGACAGGAGAGAGAAAACTTAGAACTAAAAATAAAAATTAAATTAAATTAAATAAAAGAGACTTTTTCCAGAATGGATGGGTCCTGAAAACTGATTATACTAACAGTGGAGTACCCAACAGTTTGGAAGGTATGAGATCACTCTCATTAGAGTGGTGCTGCCACTGTTCTAATCTTCAATGTATTTAAAGCTCCTGATGCTTCCCTTAGAAAGATCTCTTCACCTCTAAGCTGATGACATAATATAGAAGCTCTTCTACACACCTCGTATTGTTCCTTCCTCTTTTCTTCTTCCTCTTCCCAGTATTTCCTACTCTCCTTAGTAACCACTTTTAAGTAAGTGTTTTTTCAGCCCAGTGCACTCTGAAATGGAATCTTTCCCCACTATTATCATGTCTTGCTACACATTTTGTACACACCCTTCTGTCTTCCTCTCCAGCTCTTATGAGAAGACAGAAAATGAGTTAAGAGGAGTCAAAGGCATTTTTGCTTGTTAGTGCCCAAGCCCTGGGCTTTTCTCAGATCCTGTTCTCCTATTCTCCAGGGAATTTAATTCCCCCATGAGCTATAGGTAATTGTAGAGCCCCAACCATTCTCTGGAGCTATTTCAAAGAATAACAAATTGCCCAGACTTTTCTCTACTTTTTGTTTTTGTTTTTTTTTTTTAAATAATAGAATATTTTTATTTATAGTTCTGAGTTCCAATTTTTATCCCTCCTTCCCTTCCTCCCCTCCCCCTTCCCTGAAGCAGTAAGCAATCAGATATAGGTTATACAGGTACGATTATGTAAAACATTACCTTATTAGTCATTTTGTATAAGAAAATTTGAATAAAAGAAAAAAATGAAAGAATGTGAAAAATAGCATGATTCAGTCTGTATTCAATCAAAACCAGTTCTTTCTTTGGAGGTGGATAGTATGTTTCATCAATAGTCTTTGGGGATTGTCTTAGATTGTTGTATTGCTGAGAATAATTGAATCATTCACAGTTCTTCATCAAACAATATCGCTGTCTCTATATACAATGTTCTCTTGGTGCTGTTCACTTCAATTATACATCAGTTCATAAAAGTCTTTCCAGGCCTTTCTGAAATCACTCTGCTTATCATTTCTTATAGCACAAGAATATTACATCACCATCATATACCACAGCTTGTTTAGCCATTCCCCAGTTGATGGGCATTCTTTTGATTTCCAATTCTTAGCCACCACAAAAAGAGCTGCTATAAATATTTTCGTACAAATAGGCCTTTTTCTCCTTTTTGGGATGTCTTTGGGATATAAACCTAGCTGTGGTATTGCTGGATCAAAGGGTATGTGCGGTTCTAGAGCCCTTTAGGCATAGTTCCAAATTGCTCTCCAGAATGGTTGGATCTTTTCACAATACCACCAACAGTGGATTAGCGTCCCAGTTTTCCCACATCCCCTCTAACACCCAATATTTTTTTTGTTGTTATATTTACCAATCTGATAGGTGCAAGGTGATACCTCAAAGTTGTTTTAATTTGCATTTCTTTGATCCATAGTGATCTAGAGCATTTTTCATAAGATTGTAGATAGCTTTGATTTCTTTGTCTGAAAACTGCCTGTTCATATCCTTTAATCATTTATCAATTGGGGAATGACTTGTATTTTTAAAATTTGACTCAGTTTTCTATATAATTGAGAAATGAGGCCTTTATCAGAGATACTAGTTTCAAAAATTCTTTCACAGTTTTCTGCTTCCCTTGTAATCTTGGTTACATTAGTTTTGTTTGTGCAAAAACTTTAAAAATTTTATATAATCAAAATTACCTATTTTATATTTATTTTGCTCTCTCTATATTCTTTGGTTCTAAATTCTTCCTCTGCCTATAAATCTGAAAGATAAATGACTCCATGATCTCTTAATTATCTTATGGTAACATCCTTTATGTATAAATCATGTACACATTTTGTCCTTATTTTAGTATACGGTGTGAGATGTTTGTCTATACCTAGTTTCTGTCATACTGTTTTCCAGTTTTCCCAGAAGTTTTTGTCAAATAATGAGTTTTTATTCCAAAATCTTGGATCTTTGAGTTTATCATACAATGTTACTATAGTCATTTACTATAGTGTAATTTCTACTTGTTCCATTCCACTGATCCACTTCTCTATTTCTTAGCCAGTGGGTTTCCACTGGTCTGCTATCTTGTGTTACCCCAGGACAACAAGACTTCATAACATTATTCTGAACCCTGGATAGAGTTCTAAATGGTAAACAACAAATTTTTGCTCATTCCTTTATGCTCCTCTGAACTGAGATCATAGGTAAGGGATTGATCTCAGCTGATCTCTTAAACAATGTATTGATTGTGAGTTGTTATATCTGTCCTATCCTTGGAGACTCCAAAGCATAGGTCAATAGGGAGTCATGACTCATGGTTAAACCTGTTGTAAAGCCTGTGTAGTCACTATTTAGTGGCATTATGGGCAAACAAAAGAAAGGCCACATATAGAATCCTCTAAGACTTCTACTTGGGTCTCAGCATTTCCAGGCTGTTCAGTAGGATGCAATTAAAATGCTTTGCTTATGAGCCTCCTTGCTTACTTATTATCTGCTACCATTAGACCTTCACTTATAGTCTTCCTCTTCCCTTTTAGGGACATGACCTCGATGCATATCAGCTCCAAAAGTTTTCTGCTACTTATGTTCTTCCAGTAAGCAGCACTCTCCTTTAAATAAGCTATGCACAAGACTCACACTATCATAGTATACCAGATGCTTCTCAGGACCAGTAGGACTTTTTCTGTACCAGCTCAAGAAGCTTCTTCTAGGCCAGATATCCAATGGGGTAATATAGTGGAACCTGGAATATTTGGGTTTGAATCCTGCCTCTGACACTAACTGTGACACTATAAGCAAGTAATTTAATTACTCTAAGTCTCAGATTCCTCATCTGAAAAAATGTAGATAATAATACAACATGGTTGTGGTGATACTCTGTTGTGATGCTATATATTTATATATATTTTCACATCTATATAAAGCCTTCTTTTTCAAAGTACTCTCTTTATATACATACCCACATATAGTTGTTGTTTAGTCATTTTCAGTCACATTCAACTCTTTGTGACCCCTTTTGGGGTTTTCTTGGCAAAGATACTGGAGTGGTTTGCCATTCTCTTCTCCAGCTTATTTTACAGATAAGGAAACTGAGGCAAACAGGGTTAAGTGACTTGCCCAGGGTCATACAACTAGTAAGCCTCTGAGGCTGGATTTAAACTCAGATCTTCCTGACTCTAGGCCCAACTCACTATCCACTGAGCCATCTAGCTACCAATGTCAATGGCTAGCCATCCTGTATTTTATTTTTTTAGCGAGGCAAGTGGGGTTAAGTGACTTGCCCAGGGTCACACAGCTAATAAGTGTTAAGTGTCTGAGGCCAGATTTGAACTCATGTCCTCCTGACTCCAGGGCTGGTGCTCTATCCACTATGCCACCTAGTTGCCCCGCCATCCTGTAATTTTAGCAAGAATTTAGTTTGAAGAACTTCAAATTTCTCCTCCCACAGGAGTAACAAAGTATAAACACTTCTTTACACTTCTTTTAAGAACTTAATTTGTAGCTTGTCTTCTTTCCTTGATACTCTCTTCTCTTCAGTTTTTTCTGGTACTGCTTTCTTCTGGTCCTCCTTCTACCTGTCTGACCACTTTCCCAGTCTCCTTTGCTGGACCATGATACAGGCCTTATTCACTAACAACCATGGGTGTCTCTTCTCACTCTATATTATTTTGCTTGGTGATCTCATCAGTTCCTATGGATTCAATTATCATCTTTAACTAGATGATTCTCAGATCTATTTATTCGGCCCTAATTTCTCTCCTGACCTCACATCTCTTAACTGCCTGTTGGACATCTCAATCTTCATGTCCTTAATCATCTTAAACTTCTGTTTCCAATCTGTTACCAAGTCCTGTTTGCAACCTCTCTCATTTGTTATCTCCATTATCTCCAGTCACATAGCCATCACCCTACCACATGTCTTAGTACTTCAAAGCTGAACTGTTACAATAGCTTATGGCATCAAATCATTCCCCATTCTGGTCCTTTCTTAACTCAGTTGCCAAAATGGCATTGTTAAAGCACAGATCTAACCATGTCATGCCCCTACTTAATAAACTTCAGTAGCTCCTTATTACCTCCAGGATCAAATATGGAATCTTCTCACTTTAAAAGCCCGTCATAACCTGGCCCTTTCTAACACCTCCAGTCTTCTCACACTTTATTCCCCCATGATTAATTTACTATGATTAAATGGCACTGTCCTCCTTGGTGTTCCCGAAGCAAGATATTCCATCTGCCAGGTCTGAATTTTACTGAAATTTCCTTTGCTTCCCTTTATTACTTCTGTTTATGTTATGCCATTATCCATAAATGCCTTTCTTTCCATCTTCTGACTTCCTTCAGGTTTCAGGTAAAATCTAACCTTCTATAAGAAGCCTTTCCTAATCCCCCTTAATGCCAGTGTCTTCTCTCTGAATAACTTCTAATATATCACATATATACACATATATATGTATCTATAGATATATATATGCATATAGATTTATGTATATATACACAAATATACATATATGTACATATGATCTTCAGGATATTCTCCATAATATACATTATATATATATTATATATATATATAATGTCTATCTATCTTCTTTGTACATAGATCTTTGTATGCTGTCTACTCCATTATATTGTGAACCCTTTGAGAGCAAAAACTTTTTTGCCTTTCTTCGTAACATTATTTAACAGTGCCTGGCATATAGTAAGCACTAAATGCTTGTTGACTTGACTTAACACTTCACTGTCTCTGTTTCTTGCCCCTTATATCATGTAATTTCACCAAATGGGCTGAGGGGAACTGGGCTGAGTAGGGGTCCCATGATCAATTGCTATTCAATAGAATTGGTCAGGGAAGGGCTTCTCTTTAAGATAGTGTGGACTTTTGACAGAAAATAGAATATTATACATAAATATTAATAATCAAATCATATGGCATTAAAAATAATTGTCCTGAATATTGTCTTATTTGATCCTCACAACAATCATGGAAAGTAGGTGCTATTGTCTTTATGTTACACTTGAGAAAACTGAGGTAGATAGTAGTTAACTGATTTCCCCAGGATCTCATAGCTAGTAAGTGCCAGAGGCTGGATTTAAATTCAAGTCTTCCTAACCCAGGCCCAGCACTCTAACCTCTTAGCCAAAAGTAGTTGCAGGGATTAAAGAATTAAACAAAGGATTAAACATCCTGGCTTGATTACTCAAGGTTTCTAGGGCATCAGGCAAACCTTGTAGTCTGGATTTACAATCCATAAGGATCTCAGGCAACCTGTCAAGACTCATGCCACAGTATGAGGCAAATAGTCTACTCCACTTCCCTGGTTTTACAGAAAAGAAAACTGAGGCCCAAGACATTTAAGTGGTTTGTTTATAGTGACAGAGAGAGTAAGTTTCAGAGGCAGGATTTGAATCCATGTCCTCTTACTACAAAGGGAGTGATCTTTCCATTTGTACCATACTATGTTGAACTGTGTACCACAAGATGTGCTCTAAACATTCTGGTAGGTCCCAGTTTTCTAGGGATACTAAATCTGCTCATTTGATTAAACTAATCATATAATTTCATCAAGAAAAAATCATGTCAGACTAATTTCCTTTCCTTTTACTGACAAACCAAGAGATGAAAGGAATTCTGTGTGCAGTTTACCTAGAGTTTAGCAAAGCTTTTGACCATGTACCATAGACTATTCCTCTGAAAAAGATGGAGAGATATGGACTAGATGATAATATAATTTAGATATATTTAGTACTTATTGGATAATTGGAGTCAAAGGGTAGTTGTTTGATGCTTTTTAAACACCCCACCAGGGGCATGGATAATCCTTCAGCCAGCCAATAATGAGGTACCCTATAATTCCACCCCAAAATAAATTGGTCAAAGAATTGTTTTACTTCTCTTAAAGGAGTAACAAAGTATTAACATTTTTACACTTACTTTTAAATTTTAAAACGTAGTGATTTCTTTTGTTTGCCCCCCATAGGCTATAATTTTATTAAGTATGTTGGCAGAACTTAATTGATTAGAGATCTTCTGATCAACTTCCCCACTACAATTATATAGACATGGAAGATTGAGTCAAAGTTATTATGTTAAGTTCCATCAATGACATACTTTCCAAAAGGAAGTCCCAAACTCTCAGACATCATTTCTTGTGTTAAAATTTCTAGGTTTATCAAAAATTGGTATGGTAGGGGCAGTGAGGTAGTGCAGTGGATAGAGCACCGGCCCTGGATTCAGGAGGACCTGAGTTCAAATCCGGCCTCAGACACTTGACACTTACTAGCTGTGTGACCCAGGGCAAGTCACTTAACCCCAATTGCCTCATACACACACACACACACACAAATTGGTATGGCCACCTCTATAGGAAATCTCCATGGTTTTGGATACATGGGACTTATAAATTGGGTATCAGTATCCACGTTGATTGGTTCCCCCTAACCATTAGGATACCCTGAACTCATAATTAGTCAGAGGCGTTCCCTGTCTCTGGCTAGTGGCATTGAATTTAGTATTTTCCAGCATATACAGTTCAGTTTTTGCCAATTATTATTTGAAGTCAGGTTTGATCCTCATGTCTTAGACTTCTTCAGTGACATCAATTCAAGGTCAAGAATTCTAGCTTGTACTAAGGATAATGGGTATCATTGTTAATGACTACCCTACTGGAAAATGTAATAGACTTCTGGTGTCTTTGCTCTCCTAATCTAAAGCTTGCACCAAACTCTCTAGGCTGGCACAAATGCATAACACAGAAACCTTGATAGGATTGGCAAAAGTCAATATCAATGCTGCTATGGCCTTATAGGCCTGGTCATATTTCTAATCTTAGTCTTCACCAAACGATCCCAGGAGTTCCAAGCTGATTTATTCCCTTTCTGCCCTTCTGCTTATGGTTTTGTAATTTCTAAAGGTTATTCCCTGGTCGGTCAAGGTGGGAAGAGATAAAACTCAGTTCTCCCTTAAAGGGCAATTCCCTTGACCATGACTGGATCAGCCTGCCTGTTGCTAGAATCTCCAATTTCAATGCTATTATTGGAAAATACTTTATTCTTTGTTATGCTATATATAAACCTAAAATTATGTCTGATTCTTTTAACTAATCTCAATATATTTCCCATGTGACTTCATATGATTTTACCCAATAATTAAAGTATTTCTCACTTCCCAAATTGATTAAAGACTTTTTCACACCAATTTTAATTTTTTTCTTCATCATAGTTTCTACAGAATTTGTTGGCACATAGTTTATACTTTTGACCAATTAATTTTTTTATCATCAAAGTATTTTACTATTTTCTAGTTACATGTAGAGATAGTTTTCAACATTTGTTCTTATAAGATTTCTAGTTTCAATTTTTCTCCCTCCCTCTCCTCCTTCCTCCCTCCCCAAGACAGCAAGCAATCTGATATAGGTTATATATGTACAATCACATTAAACATATTTCTGCATTAGTCATGTTGTAAAAGAAGAATCAGAGCAAAAGGGAAAAACCTCAAAAAAGAAAAACAAAGAAAGTAGAAATAGTATGGTTCAATCTGCATCTAGACTCTACAATTCTTTTTTTCTGGGTTTGGAGAGCATTTTCTATCATAAGTCCTTTGGAACTATCTTGGACCATTGTATTGCTGAGAAGAGTCAAATCTATCGCAACTGATCACACAATGTAGTTGATACTGTGTATAATGTTCTCTTGGTTCTGCTCATCTCACTCAGCATCAGTTCATGTAAATCCTTCCAGGTTTCTCTGAACTCCTCCTGCTCATCGTTTCTTACAGCACAATAGTATTCCATTACATTCATATACCACAACTTGTTCGGCCATTCCCCAATTGATGGGCATCCCCTCTATTTCCAATTCCTTGCCACCACAAAAAGATCAGCTATAAATATTTTTGTACATGTGGAACCTTTTCCCTTTTTTATGATCTCTTTGGGGAAAAGACCTAATAGTTTTGACCAATTAATTAAACAACTATCTAGACCTTGTGAAGTTACCTTACTTTTGATGGAGGTGTGTTACACCACTCTTACATTTATAAATATCTCTAATAATATCCTTCTGGTGTACATTTTTTTTGTTGGTGATATACTACAGCCTACTCATATCTACCATGTACTTCTCTATTATTCTTTCAGTGACTCATAACTTTAAGTTTTTGAAGACTGTAGCATTCTATTAACTTGCAACCATACAGCATTATGGGAAGAATATTGATTTTAAAGAGATTGGTCTTTGTTTCAGAGAGAAGTTCTTATTCATTAATAGCACTGGATAATTTACAAATGCAATCCAGGGTACTTACCTCCTTCTGTTTAATTTGGGAACTGGTTCATTTTCCATGTCTGTGCAACATATGTACTTACGCACTAACCCTATGGTATGTCCATCTAATGCATGTCAAAGTTTGGATAATAGATATCCTTCATCTACTTATGTCCTATGTGGGTAGTTAGATAGAGCTCCTTTGAATGATAGATCTTATTTAGGAAGCTCTGCAATATTCTGAGGCTCATTACTATTACAAAAAGCCAATTCCAACAAATAGAAACACCCAGAAGTCCTTATTATCTTTAAAGAATCTCTCTGGATAAAGCACTGGCCCTGTTTTCAGGAGGACCTGAGTTTAAATCCAGCCTCAGACACTTGACACTTACTAGCTATGTGACCCTGGTCAAGTTACTTAACCCTCATTGCCCTGCCTCCCCCCCCCCCAAAAAAAGAATCTCTCTGCCATTTGTATATATATATGTGTGTGTGTTTGTGTGTGTGTGTGTGTGTGTGTACCTTTTTATACACAACAAACACTAAATACTATGGGAGCTTGTATTTCCTGTATCTTTCAGTCAATTATAAGGCTGTCTGCTATAGAATCATTTTCATAAATTCACCTGTTACTGTCTCATGCCTTTTTCAAGAACACCATTGGACTTTCAGGGTGGAGCCAAGATGGCAGAAGAAAGGCAGTGAGCTCCCGAACTCATGACATGATCGCTCCAAAAAACATCTAAATAACACCATAGGAAAATGCCCCAAGCAGCAAAACTCACAGAAAAATGTGCTGAAATCATCTAACCAAGACCGGCTTGGAAGGTCGGAAGGAGGGAGCTGTTGTGCTGATACAGGAGTTGGTCCCAACCCCACAGTCACCCTGACACAGATCCAGTCCCAGGAAGGCCTCACCAGAAAAGCAGACCCCCAGAGCCTCTGAATCAGCTGAAGCACCAGTGTTGTCTGGAACTAAGCTCACAGTCTGGTGAGTGGGCTGAGCCCTGGGCAGGGGGGAGAATACAGGGGTCTATGCTGGTGCTAAGGCAGAACTTGGATTTTACACCTTTGCTGAAAACCAGGAGGTAGGCTTGAGTAGCAGTGGCCCAGGTGGGGGAGGGGACAGATTCGTCAGAGCTAACAACCACAACACACAAAGCTGGTTGATTAGCAGGTTGGTCTAGGGTCATCTAAGGACCAGGGAACAGGCCGGGTGAGTGAAGAACCTGATTCTCCTTAAATCATACCACCTGGGACTTCTTAAGCTTGGGATACTGCAGCCTGGAAACAGTGCCCCACTTTAAGGAGCTAAAAGTCAAGTAAAAGAAAGGCAAGATGAGCCGACAGAGAAAGGTGAGGACCATAGAAAGTTTCTTCAGTAACAAGGAAGACTGAGGGGCAACCTCAGAGGAAGATGTCAAATCAGGGCCCCTATATCTAAAGCTTCCAAGAAAAATATGAATTGGTCTCAGGCCATAGAGGTGCTCAAAAAGGACTTTGAAGATAAAGTTAGAGAGGTAGAGGAAAAAATGGAAAGAGAAATGAGGGTGATGCAGGAAAGACATGAGAAAAAAGTCAACAGCTTGAAAAGTCAAATTGGCCAAATGGAAAAGGAGGTACAAAAGCTCTCTGATGAAAATAATTGCCTAAGAATTAGGATTGAACAAATGGAAGCCAGTGACTTTATGAGAAACCAAGACACAGTAAACCAAATGAATAAAAAAATAGAGGGCAATGTGAAATATCTTCTGGGAAAAACTGCTGACCTGGAAAATTGGTCCAGGAGAGATTATCTGAAAATTATTGGTCTACCTGAAAACCATGATCAAGGAAAAAGCTTAGACACCATCTTCCAAGATATTCTCAGGGAAAATTGCCCTGAAATTCTAGAAGCAGCAGTTAAAATAGAAATTGAAAGAATCCACCGATCACCTCCAGAAAGAGATCCCAAAAGGAAAACTCCTAGGAATATTATGGCCAAATTCCAGAGCTCTCAGGTCAAGGAGAAAATATTGCAAGCTGTCAAAAAGAAAGAATTCAAGTACTGTGGAGCCCCAGTCAGGATAGCACAAGATCTAGCAGCTTCTACATTAAAGGACCGGAGGGCATGGAATATGATATTCCAAAGGGCAAAGGAAATGGAATTACAACCAAGAATCACCTACCCAGCAAAACTCAGCATTATCTTTCAGCGGAAAAAATGGGACTTTAATGATAAAGAAGATTTTCAGATATTTGTGATGAAAAGACCTGAACTGAATGGCAAATTTGACTTTCAAATACAAGACCCTAGAGAACCATAAAAAAAAAAAATTGGAGCTGGGGGACATACCTGGGGTCGTACAGTGGGTGACTGTCTTGTGTCTGAGGCCAGGTTTTAGCTGGGATCCCTTTGGGTCCAGGGGTGATGCTTTTTCCACTGTGTCACTTAACTAGATGATAACATCTTTAGGGTTAAATTGAGGGGTGAAGGGAATTCACTGGGGGAGGGGGAAGGGCAGAAGTGAAATCCTACATGAAAGTAACAGGAAAAGGCTTATAGAGTGGGGGAAGAGATGGGAGAGGAGCAGGGCAGTAAATGGATTTTACACTCATCAGAAAAGGCTCAAGGACCTTAAACTCATCAGAGCTGCCTCAAGGAGGGACTAACAGACACACCCAACTGGGTGTAGTAATCTGTTTAATCTGGGCAGTAAATGAGCCTAACACTCGTCAGAATTGGCTCAAAGACTTCAATCTCATTAGAATTGGCTCAAGGAGGGACTAATGTACACACTCAATTGGGTGGAGTAATCTCTCTAACCCTGCAGGAAAATAGGAGGGGAAGGGGATAAATAGAGAGGGGTAAAAGAAGGAAGGACAGAGTGGGGGAGGAAACAGACAGAAGCAAATCCCTTTTGAAGAGTGATAGGATGAAAGAAGATGGATAATAGAATAAATATCATGGGGAAGGAAATAGAATGGAAGGGAAACAGTTAACAATAGTAATCATGAAAAAGAGAAAAGGGGGGAAAATTGTACAAAAAATATTTATAGCAACTCTTGGTGGAGGCTAAGAATTGAGAATCAAGGGAATGTCCATCAATTGAGGAATGATGGAAAAAGCTGTGCTATATGATTGTAGAGGAATGGTCTTGTGCTACAGGAAATGACAAACAGGATAAATCCCAGAAAAACCTTGAAAGACTAATGAACATCTATGTATAGTGAAGTGAGCAGATCTGGGAGGACATTGTGCGTAGTGACAGCAGTATTGTTCAGTGAGCAATTGTGAATGACTTAGCTACTCTCAGCAGTGCAAAGATCCAAGACAATCCCAAGGAACTGATGAGGAAGCTTACTATGCACCCCTATAGAAAGAATTGATAAAAAGCACACTTGTGGATTGTACATATATAACCTGATTGTGATCTTGTGGAGGGGGAAGGAAAGGGAGGGAGGAAGGGAGAAAAATTTGGAACTCTAAATCTTATGAAAATGAATGTTGAAAACTACCCTTACATGTAACTGGAAAATAAAATAAATGTTTGTTGCTGAAAAAAAAATTCCTTATTGGCTTGCAAAAATAAAAATTTTTTTAAAAAGAACACCATTGATATCTCTATAGATTATTTTCATAAAGATTTTGTAGAGATAGAGATATAGGCAGGTAGGTTGGTAGTTATTGCTATTTTAAAATTGCAGTGAAGTTAAGATGAAACAATGGGAATAAATGTAAAATCTTACTCATGGGTTCAAAAATCAATTTCATGAGCTGTTGTTATTGTTTATCCTTTGTACTCGAAGAGGACCATGATATTGGGGTGATAACATGACTTGCAGTGAATTTGATTTAAGTGACAGAGGGCTGTGTCAAATCACCAACCTCATTCTCTCCTCCAGAGCCATCTGGGTCCAGTGGCAAGGTATATACATCAGGATGACTGGAGATGTCCTGGGATGTTCTTTTAAGGCAAATGGGGTTAAGTGACTTGCCCAGGGTCATGCAGCAAGTAAGTGTCTGTGGGTGAGATTTGAACTTGGGTCCTCATGACTCCAGGGCCAGTGCTCTATCCACTGTGCCACCTAGCTGCCCAATTTCACAAGGACAAGATTGAACATGTGTGTAGTAGTTCATATGAAAAAAAGGTCTAGGGGTTCTAGTGGATTGGAAGTTCAATAAATTAACAAATGACATAATATTTGGGGGGGGGCAGCTAGGTGGAGCAGTGGATATAAAACACTGGCCCTGGTTTCAGGAAGACCTGAGTTCAAGTCCAGTCTCAGACACTTGACACTTACTAGCTGTGTGACCCTGGGCAAGTCACTTAACCCTCATTGCCCCACCAAAAAAAACAAAAACAAAAACAAAAACCCCAAAACAAAAAAGAAAGAAAAGAAAAAAGAGATAATATTTGTAAAGTGCATAGTACAATGCCTAGCACAACTTAATGCTTAATAGATACTTGATCTCATCCCTTTCCTTTAATGGTGTAAAATCATAGGCAAATCCCACACCCCTCAAAACCCCAATGTATCATTGGCTACATTAAGAGAGGCTTAGGATCCAATAGGAAGTTCTTACTAATTTCATATGTATAGTATAATGTTTAGTTCTGTGTACCACATTTCAGGAAGAACATTGTTAAGTTGAAGCTTATCCGGCTGAGGGCAACAAGTATGGCCAAGGACCTCAAGGTCATGATAGAAAGATGGATGGACGGATGGATAGACAGATATAGAGTGGTATATGGCATATGTGGTATATATGATATAGATAAAAGCTTCTTATCTATACATGATAAAAACTGTGGGTCATGACCCCATATGGGATCACATAACTGAATGTTGTGGTTGCAAAAAATTTGGCAACAGTATAAGGTTATACACACACACACACACACACACATATATGTATATATATGTTTTATATACCTATATACCTGGAGTCATGTAAAAATTTCTGAGGCTATGTGGTTTTTAAAAATTCTTACTGTTTTATAAATTTATGAAGTTAGAACTATGTTTTATAAATTAATTGCTTGCTATTGCTAATGTTTTATAAATTAAATTGCATCTTCTGCAATTAAACTGCTATTGTATTAGTTTTGGCCGTAAGCATTTATTATTAATTAATATTATATATCAGTAAGGTATTGACTGCATGTCTCCCTAACTTCTCATAGTCTCAGGCCTTCAGACCTACACTGTCCTAAGAGGAAAAGCATGCACCAAGAAAGAGTGTCCAGGGCCAAGAGAGCAAGGCCCTGGCAGGGCCTAGGGTTTTATCTTCTTTTGACTGACTGGTAAGTATTGTTTCATATTTTGAATACATACTATTGTGTATGTTATAGTATTTCAAAATATTCTTATATTATGAAATGTTGTGAGAAACCATTGTGTTAAAAATGCTTTTAGATAAGCAACTTCTCTCTCTTTTTTTTTTTTTAGTGAAGCAATTGGGGTTAAGTGACTTGCCCAGGGTCACACAGCTAGTAAGTATTAAGTGTCTGAGGCCGGATTTGAACTCAGGTACTCCTGACTCCAGGGCCGGTGCTCTATCCACTGCACCACCTAGCCGCCCCGCAACTTCTCTTTTAATCTGGATTCTGTTAGATTACAAATTGAGCTGTTAAAATAAAGATATTACAATAGATATTTTAAAACTGTTAAATATTTAATGGGCTACATTTTTATTTTAAATATATAATAATAATAATAATAATATTCTACTTGGGTGAAAAGGTGTGCAGACCCTTTAAGATATCCTTATTTGTGAAGTCCCTTTGTATTAAGGCAGGGTCATAAGAGTTTATCACCCCTACTGACCACATGGTGCAAAATAAGTTTACTGAAACATATAGGGCAGTTTAAAGATGTAACTTTAGGGGCAGCTAGGTGGCACAGTGGATAAAGCACGAGCCCTTGGTTCAGGAGGACCTGAGTTCAAATCCAGCCTCAGACACTTGACACTTACTAGCTGTGTGACCCTGGGCAAGTCACTTAACCCTCATTGCCCGGCCAAAATATATATATATATATATATATATATATATATATATAAAGATGTAACTTTAATACATTAATATGAGTCAACCCACAGGTATTCTCTGTACGGCTGAAACCCCAGAATCTAGTTGTTTTTGATTTATAAGTAAAAGATAAATGAAATGTAACTGTTAGGGAAACATGAGAAAATTAAAAACCCTAAGTAGTGATTAGTGACATTTGCTATTTGTGGGAACATTTGTTGAGGCCATAATTTTGTTCTGAGTTTTGAATACAAGGATGGTTTTCTGAATTGTCATGAAGCCAATAGTAGAAAATGGCATGCTTTGCAGTCTGAGAACTGCTACAGGTGATTGTCTGTCTCTGGGAAAAGTTGAGGGAAAGACCTTGGCATGGCCTCAGGTAAAATCCTCTTTACACAGTTTCCCCATTGTACTATTTCCTTTCTGAATAAGAAAATTTCCTACCTGATTAATCTTGAGCCTGGCTTTTGATGCCCTGTGACTACATGATTGGCTGTCAGAATCAAACAGAAATAAGGGAGTTTTCCCCCTGTTATAGTATAAGTCAGGTGAATCTGTGCCCTTGAGGGAAAAGTCTTGATATTGTTATTACTAGGTCCCTCCTTTTTCTTTTGTAACAAATTTCTATAATCATAGCAGGTGAGCAGTAGAAATTATGTAAATACAATACCAAATCTGTTAATTAATAGATTAATATTGGAATATCTCTGAGTTACTATAATATGATGCAAAAAATAAGATAAAAAATCCTACAGTTATAGTTATAATATGGGAATGATATCTTCCAAAGGTGGGCAATTCGATAATTTAATAAGACAAAGATATAATATAAAAGTTTTCTAATAAAATGAAATATTAAATTTTGATAAATAACAACATTAGACTGTTTTCTCTAAGAACTATATACATATGCATATGATTGACTTCCAAATGTATCTAGTGTGGAAATTCAGACTTTGATTATGTTTTAGTGAGAAGTTCTCAAAATTGGATTAAGGATTTTACATATCAAATTACATTGATAATTATAAAGAAAGTGAAATTATTTTTTTATTTAAAAATATCTGTCTGATAATTTTAAAAGAAATTTTACAAGTTAGATCTTCATGAATTTTTAAAAAGATTCTTATATCAGGTGCAGTGTTCAGATAAAGATAAAAACAACAAATGGTATATAAAAAACTGAAATTCTCTGAAGTTTCAGGTAAATTATGGGTTCCTAATTTGATGTTCTTCTTATAGCTCTGTTGTTAATGGGATCAGAACCATATGGCTTGAACTGGTTTTCACCACATCAATTATTTATTGGAAAACCACATTTAAGAGTCTGTATTGAATTGTACTGAGTTTATATTACTAGCAGATTTTGGCAGGATTATCTCTACAAGTGATTGGAACCAAAGAAGCAAGATCCTCTTCCCTTCAGAGCTGTTCTGATAATAAGGCCTATTTCAGAATGTTGAAGAGAAGGTATTTCCAGGGACCAGATGACTACATGGGACATCTGGGACTCAAGAAAAAAAATGATTAAATTAACATTGGGAGTGAGTTACTAGGAGACTTGATGTTATTTAATGTTGATGATCATTGTTGTATTGCTTTGGCCTTTTGTTTCATGGTGTTTATGCTGAATTACCTTAGGGACATGTAAATCTCCCCTCCCAATGTTAGTCCATAGTGAGCCCTCTAAGTAGTTGGAGCTGTAGTCTAATATAAGAGAGAGAGAGAGAGAGAGAGAGAGAGAGAGAGAGAGAGAGAGAGAGAGAGAGAGAGAGAGAGAGAGAGTGAGAGAGAGAGAGAGAGTAGTGGAGAATGTTATGGGCCCAGAGCACCCCAGAGGTTCTCTGGGGTACATCAAAGAACCTTCTCCTTGAGAAACTAAACCAGAAGACAGACACACCTAAAGAGATAAGTGACCCCTTCTTATTCTCTCATTCAGGTCCTACTATTCCATCAAAACTAAAGGTTGTGGGGAGTTTAAGGGAAACACCCCTTAAACTTAGGCCAACATTGCCTTTAATGTGTATGCATGAGGATCAGAAATTCCTTTATCCCTCCCTGGTTTTGCCCTCTTCACCTTGGCCCTTATTTGGGTGTGATGTCAAGAAAAAGTGAGCTCAGTGGGAAGTTCCTAGCTTCTGGGGGTCTTAGTTCACTGCTTAGACCAGAAGAAATAACCTATAGTTATCTCAAGTTGTTGATCTGTTTACTGCTGCTCTTAAAATCTTTCTTGGTAGAATAGTTTAAATTGGGAATTATTTGTAATGTGTAAAGGTTGCAAAGAAAAAAAAATATATATATATATATAAATTTGTCTAACTATTGAACTGCACAAAATTAAGCTTTGATCTGATTACTTAACTCTGGTAAAGCCCTGTCTTGCATTCAGCCTTGCTGGCTTCCACTGGGAAAAAAAAACCCAGCTACTTTTTACTCCTTATCTGATAAGTCCTTTTCATTTTTTGCTCTGGTTGGTTTTAAAATTTTTGTTTAAGTCTGTTCCATCTAGGCTCAAGAATTCAACCTCAAGGCAGATACCCACTATGCCTATGTGTCTCCTCCCACCCTCTAGACCTCACACTCAGGACCAGGCCTTCTCCACTTCTCCCCTCCCCCTCCCCTGCACTGTGATTTCTTCGACCCTGCTCATCCTGAAGCAGTTTCAGAAGAATCGTCATCCCTTTTCCATATATATTAGACTCAGGGTCACCCCTGAGTCATCCATAGACTTACCTCCTATGTCCAGCTTGACCCTGGGCTTGGCCCTGGAGATATTAGGGACAAGGGGCTGGCTAAGAGACTGAACTGCAAGGGGCTGGGTTTTTGCTAGGCCAACCTCTTGGGGGCTGTGCTGGGGACAAAGAGGTAGGGGAGGTGGCTTCACCTTTGAGGAGCATCCCCCACTCCTGTGTCCCAGTTTACTGCAGCTGCCAGAATATCAGCCACCCAGAGATCTGCTGGTAGCAGATGTGATGGCTGCTGCTAATAGTGAGGCTTGTTCTATAGAGTGGGCATGAGCCATCTTTTCTTTCTCTTTGGCTACCACAAGGTCCCTGTTATTAAAAATCTTAAAAGCAACATCAAGGAGTTGTGAGGGTGGGGTTTGGGGTCCCCAGTCTAACTTCTGGAGTTAGGAGCAGATTGGCTAATAAAATGAATGTTGAGGACTGTTATTCCTACATCTCTTCCTGGATCTGGGTTGGTATACTTTTTCAGAGTTCACAAGGCAACTTATGAAAAGAGCTGGGTTTTTGTCTGGCCTCTGTGTGATTTCCTTTATCTTCTCATGATTGACTTGTTTCTTAATCCCCCACCCCTTCTCATTCCCTCAACCAGGCAGGTGACCACGTGGTTTAGGGACCTGGGTGAAGCCAGTTGGAGAGGGGACCCAGGGGCTTGTGGGATAGGTATAGCCACATGCAGAGGGTCAGATGGAGGAGCCCGATTAGTCTGTGGAGTGGGTGGGGGAGGGGTAAAGGAGACTAGAGGAATGGGCGTAGGCAAATGCAGATTAAGGAATATAGATGAGAGTGGCTGCTGAATGGAAAAACTAGGAGAATAGAGAATGTAATTGGAAGCCCCCCCCCCCATTGTGACAGGAGTACAGCTGTGAGGGGTACAGCTGGATAGGTTGTGGAGACTGCTGTTGGGTAGGGCAAATAGAAGAATACTGACATCCACTCCCAGTGTGGCTGGAGCTTGGCTGTGGAGGGCACAGGTGATTGGTTCTGAGATCAGCCGGTGGGCAAAGAGGAGTCTCAGTCATGGAGTGGTATGACAGTGGTTGACCCATAGGTACAGAAGCAGGTGGGCAAGAAGTGAAGTGAGAAACGGATAGCGAATGAGGCTGAGGAGTAGGAGGGGATGGGGTCCCAGAGGAGGAGGGTGTGCCAGCCTGAGCCTCCTTAGATTTAGTTGGTTTTGCTGGGCATATTCTGTTCTGTTCCTTTCCTTTTGACTTCTGGCTTAAAGCCATAACGGCCAGTATGTATGGAATCTGTCCATTTCCCTTCATGCCTGCAAAACTTGTCCAATTGCAAAATGGTGCTATAGTTAAGAGTTCCATGTACAGGCCAGTTTCCTTGAGACCCTAGCGGATACTGCGACCAGACAGTGTTACAATAATAGATCATGCATCTCTTTCTCCAGTTTGTAAGTTCTATTTTAGTCCAATCTCTTAGGATGTACCCCAGTGGTGAACCTTTTGGTACACTCCCTTTCTGCCCCATGGCTGTACCCATTCTCCTGTCAAAGGAGAATGGTCTAAACATGGTCCATATGTTAGGTTGAGCTCTCTCAAGGGAGGGAGATGCTGGCTGCCCATCTCATGGAAGAGCTGAGCGCTGGCAAGGGATGGACACACAAACACAAAAGTTCTTACTCAGAAACATGGAGTCCGAGGGTCCGAGGGTGGTTTGGACATCTGGTTGAGCTTTTGGCAAGGGAGGGAGACCCAGGCTGCCTGTCTGCTGTCATGTGCAAAAGCTAACTGTCTCTACCTCTCTGTGACTCAAACGGGAATTTGAGTCAGGTGAGAGAGGGAGAAAAGAAACAGAAGAGAGGTTCCTACCTCCAGGTTTTGTGTGCCAAGAGGAAAGAGATTTCCCATGCCCACGTTGGGTGCCAGTTATGTCACAGGGAAAATGGGGTAGGGGGTTTGGGTCCTTAGGAATTCCTCTTTAAAGAATTACACCCTCTTGCACACAAAACCAATAGAATAAGATAATAGTTTATTTAGGGGTTGGGGAAGGGAAACCAAGAGAGAAATCCTTGGACTTCTTCTCATGGGCAGAAGGCATGGCACAAAGCTTGGCTCTGAGATACGTATCTCCTTGAGGAGGAGACAGGCAGGTACTTTTATAGAGGACTGATGGGGGTGATCATCTGATTGTGGAAAGTTCCCTTATTGAGGGAGGACCATCCCCCATTGGTGGTGGCTGGAGGAGTTGGATGAGGGGTGGCTGGGATCTCTCAAGCCATCTCTCTGTTCCTCAGACCACAAAGGCAACAGCCACACCTAATCTTATCTCCCCAGGGTGGAGGAGACTGCAGTGAAGTGTGGGGGTCCTGGAGCTAGCTCAGTCAGATCTGGTTCCACTTATTTCTTTAGGTGTGTCTGTCCTTTGGTTTAGTTTCTCAAGGAGAAGGTTCTTTGATGTACGCTCTGGGACCATAACACATTTTACTCAACAGGGAAATAGGAGAGAAAGAGGAGAAGTGAGAAGTGAGAAAAGAAGTAGGGTAGATTAAGGGAGAAATGAGAACTAAACAAAACACCCGGATGTACACTATTTATAGCTCTTTTTGAGGAGACAAAGAATGGGAATCTGAAGAAGTGCCCATAAACTGGAAAATGGTTAAATAAGCTATGGTATCTAAATGTAATGGAATATAATACTCTAAAATAATAATAATAATAATAAAGGGGATGGTTTCAGAGAAGCCTGGAACAGATTTATATAAATTGATGCAAAGGGAAGTAAAAAAAACCCAAAGAATAATTTATACAATGACAACAATATGGTAAAGACAAAAAACAACTCTGAAAGAATGAGAAACTCTGATCAATGTAAAAACAAATCAGAATTCCAGAAGACTCATGATGATTCATTTTTTGTTTTCTATTGATTGGGAGGAAGTGTGGGGAAGAGGAAGAAAAGGTAAATTTTTGCAAATTGAAAATAAATTAATAAAAATTTTAAGCACTTTGTTTTATAGAATATGCTGACTAGGGGATAATAATAATAATAAACAATAACAATAATAACCCTAGTGAATGCCACTTGTTTATTTTAATTTTTTTAATGAGGGTTAAGTGATTTGCCCAAGGTCACACAGCTGGTAAGTGTCAAGTGTCTGAGGCCGGATTTGAACTCAGGTCCTCCTGAATCCAAGGCAAGTGCTTTATCCACTGAGCCACCTAGTTGCCCCCACACTTGGTTATTTTTAAATAGTCAGCAGATTCTGTATAACAAAGTGCCTAAAATTTTTATTAACTTATTTATTTTCAATCAGCAAAAATTTACCTTTTCTCCCTCCTCCCCACACCTCCTCCCAATAGAAATTAATGGGGCAGGCAGAGACCTCAAAATTGGTCATTATGAGTTAGATAGAAAGATAGCAGAAGTAAGTTCATTCTTTTCATATCTTTTGTTGTT
This sequence comes from Dromiciops gliroides, assembly GCF_019393635.1. Classification (NCBI taxonomy): domain Eukaryota; kingdom Metazoa; phylum Chordata; class Mammalia; order Microbiotheria; family Microbiotheriidae; genus Dromiciops; species Dromiciops gliroides. Next base: position 489,497,954 of record NC_057861.1, read on the forward strand.
GTCACTTCCTTCCCACAGTCTTTGCTGTTTATCAGACCTTAACACTTCCGTATCTCAATGTCTACTCATACAAACTCATTTGAACCCTTGAATTCCGATGAATCCCTGAGCTCCTTGCATCTTTTTAGCCATGCCTTTTGCTTTGCTTCTCCTATTAATTGGTGAGTTATGGTCCTTCAAAGTGGGTGGTAGGAATATGATTAAGGTGGAAAGTTACAGACGAAGTAACATGATACTTGAATTGTAGGGAAAGAATGGGGGACTGGAAGCTTACTGTGGGTGCATAGACAAGGAGTATTTATTTCCTAGGAAAGTATGAAAGGAAAACCTGCCTTGGTTCTAGAAGACATTTTAGACAAACTGCAGTGTGGCTTAAGGTGGGGTAGAACCAAGGGAGAAAGCAGGTTATTTGATTCCTAGTAGTAGAGTAGCAATTCCATGTGTAAGACAGGGGGAAAGTGACCAGCCATCTGTAGGGTTTCCAGATAATCTGACAATAGCTAGATGAATTTACCAGGGCCCATGTAGGGAAAATAAAGGCTATCAGTATATGATACTAAATTTTCTGAGAAGTTGAGTATAGAAAGCAGAAAACCTAGATTTAGGAAGAGAGCTGGAGGCCAGGGCTGAAACCTGGGATACTTGTGGACCAAGAGAGACAGAGGAATGAGTTAATTTGAAAGAGAAGGAGCTCATTTCTATGAAGGGGTTGGAGATTTGAGAAAAACAAGTGGCAAGGAGGATAATCTCTCTTCACAGCCCTGACGTTTTGCTGTGGCTTCAACTTGGATTCAGAACAGCCCCGTATCTTCCAAATGGACACAGCCGGGTTTGGACAGAGTGTGGTACAGTTTGAAGGATCCAGGTCAGTACATCTCTGCATAATGCCTACTTCTCTACATACCTTGGCCTCTTCCCCTTTGATTTCTTCCTTCTTCTTTTTCCTTTGTGACTTCTAAAGTAAAGGACTTGGGGGCCAGCTGGGTGGTGCAGTGAATAAAGCACCGGCCCTGGATTCAGGAGGACCTGAGTTAAATCCGCCTCAGACACTTAACACTTACTAGCTGTGTGACCCTGGGCAAGTCACTTAACCCTCATTGCCTCGCAAAAATAAAATAAAGTAAAATAAAAATAAAGTAAAGGACTTGACCTTTCTATTGAGTGCCACTTTGATGGTACAAGGTAGAGGCTGAGGACAGCAGTTCCCCCTTCTAGAATATGGGTTTACTGCACAGATTCTACCTCCCCACAAGAGATCTGTGTGACTCTAGGTATATTTCTTGACCTCTTAACCTGTTCTGGGGTAGAAATGTCAAAACCTAAATAGAAACAGATGCCCACAGGCTGAATATTGACTTTGGAAAACCACAAATTAACATTATCTCTGTTGTATTGAATTTTGATTTATTTTGTTAAACATTTCCCAATTACATTTTAATCTGCTTCAGGCAGTACTGAGACATGTTGAAGGAACCAGATTAAAGTGTAACTGGGGAATGTTTAACAAAAATAAACCAAGATATGACAGAGATGATGTTAATTTGTGGTTTTCAAAGTCAATATGCAGCCAGAAGTGATCTGGTTCTCTTTGGAGAGTTTTGACTCTACTGCTCTACCCAACTCGAAGACTATAAATTACCAAGAAGGTGAGGACTTCTATGAGTAGAGAGATTTTCCTCACTCAAGTTCCCTCTACCAACTATATCACAGGTCCTGTTACTATCTCTGTCCCCAACAAGTGATAGCTGCTTTTCTTTTTACTTAGAAAATGCTGCTACATCTTATTATTCTTTTTGTCTGAGGTAAAAACATCTTTTCTTTTGAGTTTCCTAATCTTCCCCTACCACTAGTCTTCCATTAAAGGCAGCCCAGGATAGTGGATAAAGTATTAGGTTTGGGTTTATTTAATCTGGGTTCAAATCCTATTTCTACCACATACTAACCAATTGTCTCTGGACAAGTCATTTCAATTGTGTCTAACTCTTTGTGATCCCATTTGGGGATTTCTTGGCAAAGATACTGGACTGGTTTGCCATTACTTCTCCAGCTCATTTTACAGACGAAAAAACTGAGGCAAACAGGGTTAAATGACTTGCCCAGGGTCACACAGCTGGGAAGTATCTGAGGTCACATTTGAACTCAGGTTTTCCTGACTACTGGCTCAGCACTCCATCCACTGCACCACCTAACTGCCCCAACCCTTTCTGAAGACTAGACCCTCAACAAAACAATAAACCAAGCCCTGATTTGCAACAATTGCTGATTTCTGAGGCTTACACTGAAAACTGAACAATCCTTCTGCTGCAACAGTCCTGGATCCTGACTTGGCCAGAGGAGCGAGGCTTCTTTTCTCAGAAGTTTGGCTTATTAGGGCCCAAGAATAGATCCCTGGGGAAAAATGACTTCAAGTTTAGGTTTGACTCTCCCCTGAGGGAATGTGTACAGTATGAATTGGGGACAGCTATTTATTCATGTTCCCCTACACAAAAGAAATGCTAAACACAAAAGGTTCTCACAAAGTATTAAAATGAGATACTGTAACTTTTAACTACTTTTACATTCTCCCAGGAGGTTTAGATTTGCATATTAGAACATGAAACAGTATGTGGGATACCTAAGTTGACATTTTACATTTTCAAAAATAGGCATTTACTAAGCATCTACTATCTATCAGGTCCTGTACTAAGATAAGGAAATGGAGGCAGATAGTAGTTGAGTGACTTGCCCAGGGTCACAAAGCTAGTAAGTGTCTGAGTTGAAATTTGAACTCAAGACTTCTGACTCCAGGTCTAGCACTTTATTCATTGTGCCACAAAGCTGCTTCCACCTTGACTTTGCACTGTCCAAACAGCTACCTCCAGGAGGGTGTCTTATGGAATAACAGGTCAGGAGTCATTCTTTCTGAAGCAGCCACCTTCCTTTGTTACCAGTCAGCTCCAAACAAGGGACCCAGGATCTCCAACCTCTTAAGTTCACAAGTTTACTTCCAAAACTGAACATATCCATCTAGGGATCACAGTTCAGTCACTTATATTCTGAAGAAATAAAGCAGAGGAGGCACAGGGGTCCAAAGCCCAGGCTCAGATTTGCCTAAGCCTCTCTGTGCTAAATTTAGCTGCCCTGTATTCACACTTCACTATTGCTTAAGGTGAAGGGAAAAGTGCCTGTCTTCCAGGTGCCTTCCCCTGCCCTGACAACTCCAGGGATTGGCTCAAAAGTCTTGTCACAGTCTGTGGATGGGTAGGGAGAAGAGTGTGAGAAAATAATGGGCTTTGCCAAGACCAAAGGCCCCACCTGGAGGAGATTGATTTGGATTGAGTGAGACTGAGATTGACTGATTTAGCTGATTAACTTAAAGTTAATTCAATTGAAACCACACCTGCCTGAAGAGGGTGTGTTCTCAGAGACTGTGGACTCTGACCTCAACACGGGACCACCCTCAAGTCCAGTGAACCAATGGATTTGGGTGATGCTAGCCAATTAGCTTGAAGCAGTGTATATGGACTGCCTCTCCTCGGGACTCAGAGGAAGCTAGGACTGGCAGTTTGGTGCTGGAACAGGCTCGTGGTGGAGAACTTGGGAGAAGAACCAGGCCAGGCTGAACCCTTAAACCCTTATCTTTCCTCTAGGGTAGATAGGTTTCTTAACTTTCTGAATGCCACGTATTCTCTCCTTACTTTTTTTTTTTTTTTTAGTGAGGCAATTGGGGTTAAGTGACTTGCCCAGGGTCACACAGCTAGTAAGTGTTAAGTGTCTGAGGCCGGATTTGAACTCAGGTACTCCTGACTCCAGGGCCGGTGCTCTATCCACTGCACCATCTAGCTGCCCCTCTCTCCTTACTTTTTAATAAATGCTTAAGGCCCAAAACCTGGTGCTAAAGCTTCTAATTTATAAGTAAAGCCTAGCTAGTTTTCCCTACACTGGGGACAGGTATAAGGTAACCACACATTAAATTTGGGGGGGGGGAATGGGGCGATGAGGGTTAAGTGACTTGCCCAAGGTCACGCAGCTAGTTAAGTGTCAAGTGTCTGAGGCCGGATTTGAACTCAGGTCCTCCTGAATCCAAGGCTGGTGCTTTATCCATTGCACCACCTAGCTGCCCCACACACATTAAGTTTTAAACATCACAAGTGGCAGATGGCTGGTCACTTTTTAATAAAGATTCACTGCCAATATATTGCCACTGTGAGTGAGATTTTCCCCATCCCTTAGTTATAAGAGATTTAAAGTGATTTAATTATGATAATAATCAGCATATTAACTGAAAAATTGTGATTTATTATATTTAGATATCTTAGTTGTATGAATAGATTAAGTTTCTTTTCCTTCTAATTAATAATGTCAGATGAGACTTTCCAATATCAAGCATTAAGTAACATCAGAAGATATTATAGTCAGCAATAATATATTTTAGAAACCACGAGTGATATGCTTGACTCAAGTGGGTCATGCAGCAGAATTATAACCCTGTTGCCACAAGAAGACTGATAAGAGTATTGAAAAATCCTGACATTTGTCACATAGACAGTTTCAATATTTCCCAAGAAGATGCTTTAAAATTAGATATTTTTCATTAGTATGGTATAGAAGCATTCAAGCTCTTTAAGGGCATAAAAACCCGTTGATTTTGTAACTTGAGGTCGTCTTTCAGGTCCAACCCCTGACTGACCAGCTTTATTGTGGGACTGACCCTCTCTCAAAAAACCTATTTGCTTCAACTTGGAGACTTCATTATGTCTATTACTCTGTTGGACTTAGAAATTTTCCTGACACCACTAAAGCAACTGCTAGGTCATCTCAAGGCTCAAGGTCCTTCGTCAAGGTCCCTGGAGCTCCTAGAAGTTTCCAAGGGAGTTCCGGCACACGATCCCAGGGATAGTCACTATGGGTCTATCTCCAGGCATTCTCAAACCTCTGCCACTAATAGAATCATAGATGTAGAGCTGGAAGGGACCTCAGAGGACATCTAATCCAAACCCCTCGTTATACAGAGGATGAAACTGAGGTCTAATGGAGTTCAGTGACTTGCCTGAGGTCACATACGTAATAAGCATAAAAGGTGGGATTTGAACTCAGGTCCTCTGATCCCATGCTCTTTTCACTGTATCAAGCTCCTTAAAAATGCCCAAGGTCTACCCTGAAAACAGGGAGGGATGTATATGGGAATCAATATGTAGGAAGCAGTTTTTGTCGTGTCATCTTTCATTCTCAAGGACCATGACAGATGTCATGACTTGTAAGTGAATTGGATTTAAGTGAGGCAGGGCTATGCAAAGTCACCAGCCTCACTCTTTCCTTTTAGAGCCATCTGGGTCCAGTGGCAAGATATACATCAGGATGATTGGAGATGGTTCTGAATATTTGAGGCAATTAGGGTTGAATGGCTTTCCCAGGGTCACACAGCTAGTAAGTGCCAAGTGTCTGAGGCTGTATTCATAGGAAGTAGTATGAAGTTGTAGAAGTATGTGTCTATATTTCCCAGGCTGGTGGTTGGAGCACCCTTGGAGAAGGGATCCATTAATCAGACAGGACTTCTCTATGACTGTGAATACAGCACAGGAAGATGCCAGCCTGTGCTTCTGCAGAGTAAGTAACTGCTTCCCTTCTGGGCTTCAGATCCTCTGCTTCCAAGGCCCCTGACCCAGACACATACAAATACTTGTTTTCCTCTCTAGTTCCTTCAGATGCAGTGAATATGTCCTTAGGCCTGACCCTGAGTGTGACCACCAGTCCTTCTCAGCTCATGGTAAACTTGCCTGAATTACAAAAAATGTAAACTGGGGACAGCTAAGTGGTGAAGTGGATAAAGCATCAGCCGTGGATTCAGGAGGACCTGAGTTCAAATCCAGCCGCAGACACTTAACACTTACTAGCTGTGTGACCCTGGGCAAGTCACTTAACCCTCATTGCCCCAGGAAAAAACCAACGAATCAACCAAACAAATCAAGAAATGTAAACTGAAATTAGGCAGCTAGTTGATATAGTAGATAGAGTCCTGGATTTGGAGTCAGAAAGACCTGAGTTCAAATCATACCTCAGACATTTAATAGCTATAGCAAATCTCTTAACCTCTCAACTCTGTAAAAAGAGGGAGCTGGAACTAATGGCCTCTGTGGTCCCTTCTAGCCCCAAATCTATGATTCTGAGTTCTTTGATCCTAAGTCCTAGTGAGCTAGGGTCTAGGGGAATCTCCTGATTCTTAAGATAGTGTGAGCTAGGGCCTAGATGGATCCCTTGACTCTAAGTCAGTATGAGAGCTAGGGTCAAGGGGGAGGATCCCAGCATACCTCTTCTTATCAGCTCCCTCTCTGCCCCACAGGCCTGTGGCCCTACAGTACACCAACTCTGTGGAGAGGTTTTCTACCTGAATGGTGTCTGCTTCTTGCTAAATTCCACACTTCGAGAGGTCCGGAAAGTCCCTGCCTCCCTTCGGGGTAAGTGTCTGTTAACACAGTCCTTAGAACACTCTCTCTGCACCACCCATAATCCACTGGCTGTACCCTGACCAAAGAGAGAACACTAAAGTCCCTCCACTGAGGGGAAAAGTCTTCTCACTGTAGGGTGGAAGTCACTGGGAACAGAAACTGGATGCCTCAGGCTAAGCTGAAAAATTTCCTTTGCTGATTTTGTTTGAGCCAGGTTTGGAGGACCCCCTACACTAGGGATGGGTGAGACAGGGCATCTATGACCTACTCTTTTTTTACAATACACATTTTTATTTGACTTACTCTTTTTATTTTTAATAAAGTATTTTATTTTTTTCCTGTTACATGTAAAGATAGTTCTCAACTTTTGTTTATACAAGCTTTCCAATTTCAGATTTTTCTCCCTCCCTCCCCTGACTTACCCTTTATATATTTTTGATCATAGGGGTAGCGTGGTACATTGCAAGGGTTCTTAACCTAGGGTTCACAAACTGTTAAGTACACACATACATATACACACATATATATGATAACAACGTGTCAATATAATTGTTTTCCTTTTCAGTTCTATGATTTTTATCTTATGCATTTAAACACATTATTCTAAGAAAGGGTACATAGGCTTCACCAGACTATCAAAGAGGTCTATAACGCACGCAAAAAGTTAAGAATTCATGTTGTAGTGGATTGGTCTCAGGTTCATTGATGTATGGCCTGGATTCAAGTCCTGCTTCTGACACACTGTGACCCTCATAACTTCTCAGTGTTCTTTAAGACAAGAAAGTGCTGACTGGCCAATTCTCCAGCTGGGAGTTTCCTATACTAATGAAATCACAAGTCCAATTCTTCTCCCTATTCCAACTATTCAATTCCCTCCTTGTACCACAAAAGGAGAAGAGCTATATATTGGGAGAAAGGGGGTCACCATTCAAAGGTAAGCTCATAGAAGGAAGGAATTGATTTTGCTTCTTTTTTGTATCCTTGGTAGTTAGCACAATACTAGACACCTAGTCAGCACTTTAATAAATGCTTCTCGACAGACTGAATGGTTATTCTGGTAAAGGGAGGTGGATTGTGATATAGATCAATGGGGAAATGTATTCTGGTTCTGAAGTGATACAGTCAAATTAAACAAATATTTATTGCATACCTACTATGTGCAAAGTACTGCATAGAGAAGAGAGGGACAAAAAAAACAAAAAAGGAATTGGTGGGGAGAGGGGTTGTATATGAAAGGTAATATGAGCTATGAAAGTTCACAAGAGGGGGATGTTTTTGGGAGAAGAGGCATTTATGTTCAGCTTATATAATAACAACATATTATATAACATTAGACATAGTATATAATATTACAAATAAATATAATATATAATAACAAGGATAATACATTCCTTAGGGAGCAATATTGTAGTGTCCTATAGGATTGATCATTTATTTCCTTCAAGAGAGAGGGCCATAGTTCTTTATTGGGTAATTCTTTTTTTTCCTTCCCCATTCTCCAGAGTGTCCCAAGCAAGAAATTGACATTGCATTCCTGATCGATGGTTCTGGTAGCATCGGAAGTGACGACTTTCAGAGGATGAAGGACTTCGTCAGAACAGTGATGGGTCAATTCACAGGAACCAATACCCTGGTGAAGGCCATGGGATTAATTGGGAAGATTCTGGAGTTCGGTTACTAGAAACAAGTGGGACTGGAGGAGGTGTTGGAAGCAGAGAAATTTCAGGATGGGGTAAAGAAGGAGTCTGCTAGGTGGAGACAACTGGATGGTAGAAGTTGGATAAGTTTAGAGAAGACTTAATGTTCCTGAGTGGTGGTTCTGAACAGGAGACACCTTCTCCAAAGTAATCCTAGCCTACCTCCTTTCTTTTCCCCCCAGTTCTCTCTGATGCAGTATTCTCATTGGATCCGGATCCATTTCACCTTCAATGGATTCAAGAAAAATCCTAACCCAGAAATGTTGGTGAATTCCATTTCCCAGCTGGGTGGGTGGACCTTCACTGCTACAGCCATCCTGCAAGTAGTGTAAGCTCTCACCTCTTCTGGTAGTCCCATTCAAGGACGGTCCTGTTGCATTTCCTCTTTAAATACCAAATCAATAGGTCTTCCCATTGGAATTCTAGTGTCAAGGGCTAAGACATCTGAGTACTGATCTCAAGAGTGTGATGTTTAAAATCTAAATGTGTTGTCTAAAAAATCTAATGTGTGATCACCTTAAATTAGAAGCTTTAGCACCAGTCTTTGGGCATTAAGCATTTATTTTATTTTATTTTTTAAAAAATTTTTTGCAGGGCAATGGGGGTTAAGTGACTTGCCCAGGGTCACACAGCCAGTAAGAGTCAAGTTTCTGAGGCCAGATTTGAACTCAGGTACTCCTGAATCCAGGGCCGGTGCTTATCCACTGCACCACCTAGACGCCCCTGCATTAAGCATTTATTAAAGCATACTAGGTATTAGAAAAAAGAGAATACGTGGAGTTAAGAAAAGGCCTATCTAGCCTAGAGTTCCAGCCTGGTCTTGTTCTTCCTCAAGTCCTCTGCCAGGAGCCTGCTTCAACCATAAACTCTTCCCAAACTGAGTGTGGAAGCTTTTTATAGGTCTGGAGCAGAAGCGGCCTTTACACACTGCTTCAAGCTGATTGGTAGGTGTCATCCAAATCCATTGGTTCACTGGACTTGAAGGTGGTCTCGAGTTGAGTTCAAAGTCCTTAGCTTCTGAGAACAATATCTTCTTAAGGGCTAGCCAAGTGTGGTTACAATCTAAGTAACTTGAAGTAGGCTAATCAGCAAAGTCAATCACTCTCACTTAAATCAATCAGTTTAGATTAATCTCTGGGTGGGCCTTTGAGTATCTGCCAAATCCCATTATTTTCTCACAAGAGTAAATCGGAGAAATAACAGGAGATGCTAGAAGCATCTTATTTACACAATTGGTCAGGCCTTCCATATCATGGGGATAAGAGAATGTTTTTCAAGCTTGTAACCAAAGAAAATATTTGTAACAAAAATAACCCAGACACATGAAGTCTGAAAAATGAAGCTCAGAGAACTTAGGCAATTAGCCCATATAGGTAGTGTCACATGCGGGATTGGAAACCAGGTCTCCTTGACTTTGAGTTCAGTTTTTATCTACTATGCTGTATTGATTCCCACAAGTCAGGCATATTTCAAGGTTAGACTCTGTGTCCCTCCTCAGCAGCCTGAGTATTAGGAAAACTCGGGTTCAAATCCCACCTCAAACATTTATTAATTGTACAAATCTAGGGGCAGCTAGGTAGTTCAGTGGATAGAGCACTGGCCTTAGAGTCAGGAGGACCTGAGTTTAAATCCAGACACTTGACACTTACTAGCTCTGTGACCCTGGGCAAGTCACTTATCCCCAATTGTCTCACCAAAAAAAAAAAAAAATGTAAATCTGGGGAAGTCAGTCTCAGTTTCTTTGACTGTAAAATGAGAGATTGAAACTCAGAGACTAAAGTCCTTTCCAACTGTCCTGTGATCTTTTAGCTTTGTCTTTGTGTCTGTTTCATGGGTGAAATTTCCTTTCTGAGCCTGTCATGACTAAGTTTAATGGAAATTGGAGACTTTTCCCTTCTCTTTCTTGTCCAGGCAAGACATGTTTCAGAGTTCAAATGGAGCTCGGAAGGATGCCACCAAGATCCTCATTGTCATCACAGACGGCATGAAGCAAGGAGATAGATTGGAATACCAAGATGTCATCCCTCTGGCAGAGAAAGCAGGGATCATCCGATATGCCATAGGAGTATGGGATAAGAAAGGCTTTTCTCTGGCTATTTCCTCCTCAGGAAGGCCAATCCTCATTATTGATTGTCCTGCTTTGCAGCTTCTTTCAGATATAAATGCATACTTTATAAGTCCTTCTGGCAAATGTTTTCTACCTCATGGGAATACAACTGGCAGGGACCTCAGAAACCATGTAGTCCAACCTCTTCACTTTACAGATGAGGAAACTGAGGTCCAGATGGGTTAAGTGACTTGTCCAAGGTCACATGTATCAGAGGTGGATTTGAACTCGGGTCCTTTTAATTCCAGAGTCTTTGTTTTTTCCATGGTACCATTCTGCCTTCCTAGTTATTCTCTCTGGACAGAATTGAGATTCTGTTTCCTCGAGATTTCCAGATGGTAAGAACCTGCTCCCACACTGACCCTGAGTCTGTTGTTGTTCCCTGGTGACAGGTAGGGAGTGCCTTTAACACTCATTCTTACCTGGAAGAACTCAGGACCATCGCCTCTGACCCACCACAGGATCACGTGTTTCAGGTGAATAACTTTGAGGCTCTGAGGAACATCCAAAGCCAATTGCAAGAGAAGATCTTTGCCATCGAAGGTGAGATGGGATTGCCAATTGCCAAGTTGGGCCCAGCATAGCCCACTCCCAGCCATTGGATTTCTGACTTCCAGAGGTCAGTGTTCAGGATAGAGCACTGAGTCTGGAGTCAGGAAGACCTGAGTTCAAATCTGTCCTCAGGCACTTCCTAGGCAAGTCACTTCACCTCTGTTTGCCTCAGTTTCTTCAACTGCAAAATGGGGATAAAATAGCACCCACTTTGAAAAATTGTAATGCAGATCAAATGAGTTAATATTTGTAAAAATCACTGTCAATATTTGTAAAATAGCACCTGGCATGTAGTAGGTGCATAAATAAATGTTTATTTCTACGCCTTCCCAAAGCAACCACTTCTCAGCCCCAAACTCTTAGTATTTTTCTCCCTGAAATCTAGGTTTCCTCCACTTCTACTATAACCCACATATACTGCTTTGGAGACTTTTGCTATCCTCTCTAGGTTCCATTTTCTAACTCTAAGAACTCTCAGCCCACATACCTTGAGAATATATATACAACCTTCTCAGAATGCACCTATCTTGTCTTGCCACAGGTACCCAATCAGAGAAAAGTAGTTTTTTTGAGCATGAGATGTCTCAAGAGGGGTTCAGTGCTGTGTTTACTCAGGTGAGTCCATCTCCTTAGAAGGCAAGGGATGGGGCAGCCAGGTGGTGCAGCAGATAGAGCACTGTCCCTGAAATCAGGAAGACCTGAGTTCAAATCCAGCCTCAAATACTTACTAGCTATGTGATCCTGGACAAGTCACTTCACCCCAATTATCTCAACAAGAAGAAGAAGAAGGCAAGGGACTCTAGGAGGTGAGATTAGAGTAACAGGAGAGACTGAGTTGTATTCACTAAGCTGTCTCTACTGTGAAGAGGAAAATTAGGTTCTTGCTTGACTTCTTTGCTGATAAGGAGTTGGGTTGTTGGGGGTAGGAAGCCAAATACAATTTCTTTGAAAAGTAGAGAGCAGATGTACTCATACTCCGATTTTCTCCACCCTTCCCCCAAGTCTGATGCATTTTTTTCCCAGGAGGGCCCAGTGCTTGGAGCTGTGGGGAGCTTTGGTTGGTCTGGAGGCTTCTTCTCATACCCCGCTTCTGAGGTCCCTGCCTTTATTAAGACACAAAAAAGCGACATGGACATGAATGCTGCTTATCTGGGTAAAGAGAGGCTGAAATAGAGAAGGGAAATGCAAAGGAAAGGTTATCATATCTAAGAAAAGGAAGAGGAACAGATGATACAGAGAATGAGGAAAGGGTATATCATTGGTGTTTTGTCTCTTCAGGTTATTCTATGGAAATGGCCTTTCAGAAGGGGGTTCAAAAGCTTATCCTAGGGGCTCCTCGCTACCAACACACAGGAATGGTTGTCATCTTCACCCAAGTTTCAAGGAGTTGGGAGCAAACAGCTGAGGTCAAAGGGAAACAGGTGAATAATGAAGTGATGGTAAAGGGTGAAGGGCAGGGGTCCAGCTCAAACTGGCTGGTGAGAGCTGATTGTTAAATATTCAAGGTCAAATGCTACAAGTCAGAGCTTGATTTATGGTACTGTTGATTGTCTAGACTTAAGAAAGGGATGGAGAAAATGTTAATGATTGAGCTTTAAAATGAATTCTGTATACATTCCACCACCACCCCCCCCCACGTGCCCCACCCCCAGCTAGTTGCTAAATATTTACCACTGGACTAGGGTTAGAAAGAGGCAGGTGTTCAGAGGGAGAAGGTACTCTATGGAAAATGATGTGCTTCAGGAAATTTTGGGGCTACAAGGCAGAGGGTGCTCGCATCTGGAAAGAAATAGCAATTCTGATTATGTTTTTTTTTAAAGCCATTCTAAGGGAGGGTGTGGGGAGAACGTCAGGAGAACATGTGATTTCAGCCTCTATCTTCTCAGATCGGTTCCTATTTTGGGGCAACACTCTGTCCTGTGGATGTGAACCGAGACCAAACCACTGACCTGATCCTCATTGGAGCCCCCCATTACTATGAAGAAAACAGAGGGGGTCAAGTACACATCTGTGCCTTACCTCAGAACGTAAGTGGCATAATGGAGTCCAGGAAGTTCTGGGTGGGGATGAGGGGCCGAGATTCGAGGCTGGTAATGCTGTTTGGATTTTGGAGACGAATGCTATTCTCATTTTACAGAGGGCCCAATGGCGCTGTGAGGCTATTGTCTGGGGACAGCAGGGACACCCCTTGGGCCGTTTTGGAGCAGCTTTGGCTGTGCTGGGGGACATTAATGGTGATAAGAGAACAGATGTGGCAGTGGGGGCACCAGGGGAGGAAGAAAACCATGGGGCCATCTATTTGTTTCATGGAGTGGTTGGATCCAGCATCAGCCGTTCCTACAGCCAGGTGAGGCTTTAGACCTGTCCTTCTCCAGCTCAATTTACAGGTGAGGAAACTGAGGCAAACAGGGTTAAATGACTTGCCCAGGGTCACACAGCTAATTAGTATCTGAGGCCAGATTTGAACTGAGGAAGATGTCTTCTTGTCTCCAAGCCTAACACTCTGTCCACTTTAATTTTAATTTTATTAGTTTTAATTTTAATTTAATTAGTTTCCCCTATTTGAATTATTCCACCAATATTCCTGCATACTGCTAACAGATTAATCTTTCTAAAAAATGATTTCCCTCCTCAAGGGCCTGCAGGAACTCTGAAGTGACAATAACAAGTAGAAAATCCTCATTGTCGCAATAAAGGTCATCAATAATCTCCCTTCATTTTATCTATTCCACAAAGCAATTATATTTAAAACTGGTCCTCTAAATTGTGCTTTTACTGTCATTCAATCATTCAGTCATGTCCAGCTCTTTGTGACCCCGTGAACCACAGCACGCCAGGCCCTTCTACTTCCACTATCTCTCCAAATATGTCCAAGTTCATGTTCATTGTTTCCATGCCGCCACCTATCCATCCCATCCTCTGCCATCCCCCTTTCCTCATGCCTCCAATCTTTCCCAACAACAGGACCCTTTCCAGTGAGTCCTGTCTTCTCATTATGTAGCCAAAGTATTTAAGCTTTAGCTTCAGGATTTGACCTTCCAATGAACAGTCTGATTTAATTTAAGTACTGACTGATTTGATCTCCTTGCTGTCCAAGGAACTCTCAACAGTCTTCTCCAGCACCACGATTCTAAAGCAACAGACTACCTCTCATATGATAACAGTAATAATATACTTGATTATATATTACCTTTTATTGCTTTCTACTTATTTTATGTATAGTTAGTTAGCTTAGCTTCTCCAATTAGAATATAAAATCTTCAAGGATGAGTCTGTGTTTTCCACCTTTTAAAAAAATTCTCACATTGTAAATAGCATTTCATTTAGCAAATATTACTTGAATGACAAATGCATAAGAACATGAAGAATGGTTGACTCCAGAGCTCTTCTCTCCATCTTTGTCTCTCTCTGGCTTCTCTGTTATTCCCCACAATAAAGAGTGGACAGAGAGTTGGCCTTAGAGGTAGGAAAACCTGGGCTCAAGGCCTGCTCTGACACATAAAGGCCTTATTACCCTCAGCAAGGTCCTTAACCTTTAAGTACTCTCTAGGCCAGAGCTTCTTAAACTTCTCCCACTCATGACCCCTTTTCACCTGAGAAATTTTTACATGATCCCGGGTGTACATTTATATCAAATAGGCATACATAACCTTTTAAATTTTTTTTTTGTGGGGCAATGAGGGTTAAGTGACTTGCCCAGGGTCACACAGCTAGTAAGTGTCAAGGATCTGAGGCTGGATTTGAACTCAGGTCCTCCTGAATCCAGGGCTGGTGCTTTATCCACTGCACCACTTAGCTACCCCTATACATAACCTTTTGCTGTTGTCAAATTTTTTGCAACCCCCACATTCAGTTACATGACCCGGGGTCTCGACCCAAAGTTTAAGAAGCTTTCCTCTAGACTACTCTCTAAGATGTTGACCTGTATTGGTAAAGGGAACTTCCTTACCTTAGAATTTCCTATATCAATTAAATCTTAGTCCAGTCCCCATCCTTATTCCCTCTCCCTATTCTTTGCATTACTAGTCAATTTGCATATTTTAGATTAGGGGTTTTTAGCTCTTATTTTTAATCTGTCTACTTCTTGCCTACATCCCAGCTTTTCTTTTCTCTCTGTCTGGTCTCTTATTCTCTAAATTGATTTCCCCGGATCTCTGATTCTTCACACATTCTCTTCTTAGAGGATTATAGGCTCTCAACTTTCTCCCAGAATCCAATATTTTGGGCAGTCACTGAGTGGGGGACAAGATCTCACTCGGGATGGACTGGCGGATGTGGCTGTGGGAGCCCAGGGACAAGTGCTGCTGCTCAGGTAAGAACAGCCCTGCTCTCTCCTCTCTGTTGTCAGATGTCCTGCTTCAGAATACCCTGACTCTTCTCCCAGAACTTAGTTGTCATATCCTCTGTCTTTGCTCTATGACCCACAGAACACGGCCTGTTCTCAGAGTTGGGATTTCCATGAACTTTCAACCCTTAGAAGTGGCAAGGTCTTTGTTTGACTGTCAGGAGCAGGAAGCCACCAGTAGGGAAGCAGGGAATGCCAAAGTCTGTTTTACCATCCAAAAAAGCTCTCCAGACCATCTGGGTAAGGCTCTCACCACTCCATGTCAGTTCCTCCATCCTTATATTCTAGTCATATTTCATCTAGGAATCCCTGACTCATTTCCCACATTAGATGTGGGAATCCTAGGCTCCCTGTGCCCTCCCAGGCCTCCTAGATGTCTCTTTTACCTCTAGGGGAGGTAAAAAGTTCTCTGAAGTTTGACCTGGCATTGGATCCTGGGCGCCTGACTCCTCGTGCTGTCTTTGAGGAGTCAAAGAACCGAACACTACATCGAGTTCAAATCCTAGGACTTGGAAAGCATTGTCAGAGTGTGAAGCTGTTGTTACCGGTAAGCTTGGGGTAGGTTGTCTGGTATCGAAGACAGAAATGATGTTGCCAAAAGTATCTTTGGAAGACTGGCAATTGAAGAGGCTAGGAAGGGAATGTCCTGCTGGTATTCTGGAAACTTAATGCAGAAAACTGGGGAGCCTGAGGGTAAGGATACCTGATTTTCCTAGAGCTGTGTGGTGGATTCATTGACCGCCATCATTCTTCGCCTCAATTTTTCCCTGGAGGGAAAGCCCATACCTGCATATGAGAACCTTCGCCCTGTACTGGACATAGCTTCTCAGACTGTCTTCACTGCCTCAGTGAGTACTAAGGGAAGAACTGCTACAAAGTGGTTGAGAGAAGGGCTTAGAGAAAGCAGCATGCCTAAGTTCTGGAAAGGCAGTAGAGCTGGAGGGATAAGGATACTGAGATCTCTTCCTTCCTTCCTTCCTTCCTTTCTCTCCCTCTCTCTTCCTTCCTCTTTCTTTCTTTCTTTCTTTCTTTCTTTCTTTCTTTCTTTCTTTCTTTCTTTCTTTCTTTCTTTCTTTCTTTCTTTCTTCCTTCCTTCCTTCCTTCCTTTCTTTCTTTCTTTCTTTCTTCCTTTCTTCCTTCCTTCCTTTCTTTCTTTCTTTCTTTCTTTCTTTCTTTCTTTCTTTCTTTCTTTCTTTCTTTCTTTCTTTCTTTCTTTCTTTCTTTCTTTCTTTCTTTCTTTCTTTCTTTCTTTCTTTCTTTCTTCCTTCCTTCCTTCCTTTCTTTCTTTCTTTCTTTCTTTCTTCCTTTCTTCCTTTCTTCCTTCCTTCCTTCCTTCCTCTTTCTTTTTTCCCTTCACCATCTTCTTCCTCCTTTTCCTCCTCCTCCTCCACTTCTTTATCTTCCTCCTGCTCCTCCTTGTCTTTTCTCCTTTCATTTTAACAGTTCCCCTTTGAGAAGAATTGTGGCAAAGATAGCATCTGTCAAGATGACCTCAGGATTACATTCAGCTTCCTAAGGTAAATAGCATTTGCCACCCTTCCCCCCTCATCCACCTTCAAATATACTATACTACAAGATCCAGATATCGCACAGTCACAGCACATTAGAACTGGAAGGAACTTTAGAGGTTATCCAGCCTAACTTCCAGTTCAGTACAGGAATTCAGTACACATTATTAAATGCCTTCTATTTACAAGATGCGGAGCTATTTGATGAGAAAGACACAAAGATGAACAACAACCTGGGAGGTGGGTTTATGTAAGATGCGACAAGGTCCTAAAAGGTGAGAATAAATGTACAAAGTACAGTACAGATGCCATGGAGATTCCTGAAGGATTTGGGAACAAATGAGAAGGGGGCGTCAGCGATAACTAAAGCTTCTAATCCAAGTGATGATAATGTGGTGGTGACAGTAATGAAAATAGAGAAGTCAAAAGGAAGAGGAACAAGTTTGTGGCATAAGATGAGATTGATTTTTGGAATGCCTTTTAAAGTATACCTTATAGATAGTTGTTTGACCACCAAGTAACTCTAGTGATAAGGGATGTAGAAAGTGATAAAGAAAAGGAACTAGATTTAACATCAGGAGACGGATTTGAATCCCAACTCTGCTATTGACTGCCTGGGACCCTGGGCAAGACAAGACACCTCTCTGGGCCTCAGTTTCCCCAACTGAGGCAGCTAGATGATGCAGTGAATAGAGCACCAGCCCTAGCTAGAGTCAGGAAAATCTGAGTTTGAATCTGGCCTTGGATGTCTACTAGCTCTGTGGTCCTGGGCAAGTTGGGATTCAAATCTGGGTTTGAAGTCTCAGTCATCTCTGACTCCCCCTTCTCATTTATTCCCACCTTTCAGGATCTTCTTACATCTTACATGAACAACTGTAAAAAAAAAAAATGGGAATAATAATAATAGCACCTCCCTCCCAGTGCTGTTGTGAGAATCAAACGAGATAACATGTGTAAAGCTCTTCACACAGTGCCTGGCACATAGTAAGTGCCTTAATGAGTGCTTATTCCCTTCCCTTTCCCATCTGTAAAATGAGGGAGAGGGATTAAATGATGATCTCCAGGGTCCTTTCTAGCTCTCAATCCTGCAATCTGGTGAGCCCACGAAACAACTGTCATTGTTGTCAAATTCTTCTGTTGAGCAGAAAATTGCCATGCTGTGGCTTCTGCCAGTTACTCTACAAAGGACAAATCTGTTGTTTCCTTTATGCAACAACCCCTTAACATTTTTCCGACATCTATTATATCTCCCCTTAGTCTTCTCTGAATTAAATAGACTCATTTTGTTCAACTGTTCCTCAAATGACATGATTTCTAGACTTGGCACCATCCTGGCATACTGGTTTGTCAATGTCCTTAAAATACCAAACTCCATGGTAAACACCACACTCCCTTGGATCATCTAACACTTAGTGTGGCTACCATTGATCTGGACATGATGCTTCTCTTAACACATTCTAAAATTACATATAGGTTTTTTGGGCAATCAGGTCACAGAAATTGCCCACATCAGATTCAGGGTTAATTAAAACCCTTAGGTCTTTTACACAGGAAGTGCTGTTAAGTCTTATCTCTCCCACCTTGTACATGTACCATTGCTTTTTTGACTTAAGGACCGAACTTTATATTTATCCCTGTTAAATGTTCATTTTGACCCATTGCTCCATAGGGTGGATGTTATTTTGAATTGTGATTCTGTCATCCAAGTGCTAGCTATTCTTACCAGTTTGATCTCAAGTAAGAATTTGAAAAGCATGCCTTTTATTTCTTCATACAAATAATTTATCAAAATGTTCAACAGGGCAAGACAGGATCGAGATTCCTATGGTAGAAATAAGAAACTTCCCTCTAGGTTAAAATGAATTCATTAATCAATACTTTTTTAGATAGAATTGTGCGACTAGCTGTGAATCTAACCTGTATTTCACCATCTCGCTCCCAAGTATAATATCTTGTCAAATATTATGCTTAAGTCAAGATGTTCTATATTTCTAGCATTTGAAGTAACTAGGTAGTGCATTGGATAGAGTGAAACTAGGGAGACCTGAATTTAAAACTAGTTTCATACTAGCCATATGACCCTGGGCAAGTCACTTACTTCTGTCTGCTTCAATTTGCTCAATTTTAAAATAGAAATAATAATAGTACTTATTTATTATGCTATTGTGATGTCATTGTGTTAACTCCAGGGTCAAATGAGGTAATATTTGTAAAGAGCTTATCACAGTGCTTAGCACATACAAGGCCTTTAAAAATGCTTATTCTCAGGGCAACTAGGTGATGCAGTGGATAAAACACTGGCCCTGGATTCAGGAGGACATGAGTTCAAATCCAGCCTTGACACTTAACTGTATGTGTGACCCTGAGCATGTCACTTAACCCTCCTTGCCCCGCCCCCCCCAAAATGCTTATTCTCTTTCCCACTCCTCTGATCTACCAGTCTTCCCTATTCTTCCATCCACCTCAGCCAAAATAATGAAGTTTGACATCATAACTTCCTATCAAACCTGTTTATCAGCACATTCTTTTCTAAATACTCATGGACTAATTAACCTCCAACTTCCCTCCTACCAATTTTTTTCTCCCTTGTCCATGGTTCTCTGATCTTTTCTTTAAGCTAATGATAACACCGCTAATCCACAAGTCTTAATTACTGACAGACTCCATCATTAACTCTGTAGCCTGCAGACCCTTGTAGTCGGGAGCTCCTTAGAGATGAATGTGGCCGTTAGAGTACAGAATGAGGGTGAAGACTCCTACAGAACTGTAGTCACGTTCTCCTATCCTGCAGGCCTGTCCTACCGGCGGATATCACAGATTCAGGTAACTTGGACTTATCTCTGTCTGTCTCTTTTTTTCTATGCACCTCTCACATATTTCTGGTTTTCTCCCTTCCTTTAGAACCAACCACATCGAAGTCTGCCTCCTGTGACCTGTGAGTCAGCGATAGCTGAGGCAGAGAACCTACGAAGTAGCCACTGTACCGTTAGTCACCCCATCTTTCGGGAAAGAAGTGAGGTCAGCAATACTCCCTTTCATTTCTCCTCTTTTTTTTTTTTCTTGCACTCCTTCCCTTTCAATCACTTTTCGCTTTCTCGCTTCTCTCTCTCTCTCTCTCTCTCTCTCTCTCTCTCTCTCTCTCTCTCTCTCTCCAGATCAACTTTAATATAACATTTGATGTCTCCCCTATGGCTTCCCTTGGAAACAAACTACTCTTCAAAGCCAATGTGACTAGGTGAGATCAGTGCCCTTTCTTTCAAAAACCACATCTCCTGCTGACTGGTGGATTCTACCCTACGCCTGCTGGATGTTCTTGGGCACACAAACCTTACCTGTAGCCTTCCCTGAATGGACTTTATTCTCTTCTCTCTAGTGAAAATAATACACCTAAGACCAGCAAGGCTGTCTTTCAGTCAGAGCTACCTGTGAAATATGCTGTCTACATGGTGATCATCAGGTGCCGGTTCTCTCCCTCACGTTCCCAAAGGGCTATAATTGCAGTCTGCCTTCCCACCCTGATTAGACTAACCCATAGTTGCAGTATTGCATGTATGTGTTTATGTGTCTTACCCATAGCTCAGAGGCCATTTTCATACAACTTTTCTCTTTGGTGCATATCAGTTACTCAATGCTCTGGGTGTCTTTTATGAGGAATAGATTTGGTGAGAGGTTAGGAGAAGAGAGATTGTGATGTTCTGGTTTCCAGCTTCAAGAGAGCAGTTATAGGTTCCAGATTCTCTTCAGGTCCCTGAAGGTAAAGAGACTCTGGGGAAAAGATAAGTACAAATTAATGAGTGTTGCTTATAATTCACACTCATGCTGTCATTCACTACCCTTTAATGCTTTGGGACTAGATTCCTCTTTCTATAATTTCCCCCACCCCAGGTGCCCATATCCTGCTGGCCCATTTGTATCCCTCAGGCATTCATGCTGAGAAACAATTCAGGATTCCTCCTGATTCTGAGTTCTATTTATTATATTCAGGGCTATTTGCTAAGTGCTGGGATGAGGGAGTGGGGAAGGGATGGTTCCTTGCCTTCAAAGGGTTTGTATTCTAGTAGTGCCCCTTTATGTCCTGTCTACTTTTCCATCCATTCTTCCATTAGCCATGAAGAATCTACAAAATATCTCAACTTCTCACACTCAGAAGAGAAGAGCAGCTATGTTGTGAAGCACAAATACCAAGTGAGAGTTAGGGACTGGGGCATGGTTTAGGAATCCTGGGTTCTGAAAATAAAACTAGAGATGAGAATAATGATACTGGGAACTTGGAGGGAAGCAGATAGTGTTGGGGCAAGACAAACTTGTTCTGGGAAGTAAGGAGGACTAGTAATAGACAGTACAGAAAGCTAGGGCCTCTTGATATTAGTATCTTATAAAGAGATGAAGCATGGACTTTGAGGGAGGTTATCCTTAGTTTTGGAAGAAGAGTTTCTGGGGGAATTGGGGGACTGAATACTGTGCTCCACACTTTCTCTATGCAGGTGAATAACCTGGGTCAACGGAATCTCCCCATCAAAATCAACTTCTGGGTCCCAGTGAAATTGAACAATATAAACATTTGGGATAAGCTTGAGCTCCTCTCCTCCCAGGTACATCAGGACCGGTCTCTGATATCCATAGCCTCATGTTCATGCCACCGGATGAGATTTAAAAGTCTCCATCTCTGTTTCCTTTCCTGTGACTTTGGAGTATATTCTAGAAGCTTTTTGTCCACAAGAATTTCTGATTATCTTTCATATCTGACTCTGGAGTCCCCCAGCTTGATCTCATTTTTGACAGTCTCTCTCCTTTTTTTTTTTTTTAAAGAACTTCTCATGTACAGAGAAAAGTGCCTCCGGAAATGCTGACTTTGTCACAAAGCTCCAAAAGGTCCCAAGGCTGGTGAGGATGGACCCAAAGTCAACCACAGGGACAGCTGAACACAAGGGCCACAGGATGTTCTATTCACTTGCTGTTATTCCTTATCAGAGCCAATTTCCTGATTTAGTTGGTCAAATTCAAGTAGAATTGTATTTTGTATTTTCTGATCTATCGGTCTTTTTCATTTTCATCCAATTGCTGTTTCTTCCTCCTAGAATTGTTCCATTGCTCTCTGCCAGGGATTTCACTGTGACATCCCTTCCTTCAACATTCAGGAAGAACTCAATTTTACTATCACAGGCAACCTCAGCCTTGGCTGGTTTCAGCAGGTATGGTGTTGTAGGACTTAGAGGCTCTGCTGTGCCCATTCAAAATTGGGATATTTTCCCTATTCTTTTGTCCTTGTTCAAGAGCCACTTGTTTCATCCCTTGTTCCTCCTGCCCCCATCCCTTTTTCCCACTACAGACAGAGTATAACAACCTATTGGTTACAAGCTTGGCTGAAATCACTTTTAATGACTCAAAGTATGCCCTACTTCCAGGACAAGAGATGTTTATGAGAGCCCAGGTAATCTGTCTTTATGAAAGTGATCTGAACATAGACAGAGTCATAAGATCATAGACTTAGAGCTAGAAAGCACCTTAGAAGTCATCTGGTCCTGCCTCCTTTAACAAATGAGGAAAATGAGGCCCAGAGAAGCTTAGTAAGTTACATAGGTGCTGGGACAGAATTTGAATCCATGTCCTCTGACTCAAATCTAACACTCTTGTCCACACAGAAGGATGTAAATATTCCAAGAAAGGAGTGAGACGTGGGAGTGGGAGGAGCAGATATCCAGGGAGCAGGGTTACCTTGTATAAGAAACAGGGTTAGAGGACAAAGAACACAGAAAAGGTGTTTGTTGCGGTTGGAGAGGGGGGCGTAGAGCAACTCCTGAAAAGAAAGGATCAGTGCTGGGTTAATAGACCAGATTCAAAAGGAATAAGAGACCTCAGAATTAAGATAGGTAAACTCTGAATTGTGGATTAGAACAGATGTGGAGGAAAAAAAGAAAAAGTCAATGTGATCAGTTTTTTTTTTAAATAAAGTTTCTTTTCCTTCAATATCCCATCCTTCCAAATGACACCCAGACAGAGACCAAAGTAGAACGATATGAAGTTCATTCTCCTATTCCTCTCATCGTGGGCAGCAGCATTGGGGGACTGTTGCTCCTTGCACTCATCACAGCTGGATTGTACAAGGTGAAATTCCTCACCCTCCTATACCTAACAATCTTCTTTGATCTCTCCTTTTTCTTCTCTCTCTTTTAAGAATGTTTCTATTGATGAATTTTGTCTTAATACATACAAACCTTCAGCATATTCTTAATTGAAAACCTGACCCACAATATGTAATTCCCTCAAGCAGTTGTAGCACTTAAAGACATTTCACAACTTTCAAATGGTTCCCCCAAATAAGTTACCCCAGAATCAAGGTACTCTTGAACAGCTTAAAACTATAGTTCTTGGGCCCCCACCAATGTTTTTACTAGTCAACTTGAGGATATGATAAATTCAAAGCAAAGGTACTTGATAAAATAATATATTAAAGAAATAATATAGCATTTCCTTCATAATCTTCTTTCATAAATATACCACCTGTGGAAAATGGACACATAGAGGATGTGTAGAGAGACATGTAGGAAACCCATTTGGCTGTGGTGGATATGTTTAGAAAGCACATGGGCAAAATCCTACAATTCTCTATTAGGGAAAACTTGTAGCCAGAGTCCACACATATATAGGGAATACTTGTGGCCAGGACATACTCACAGAGGGGTAATTCATGTCTATGAGGGCCAACAATATCTTCTGGTGATTTTATTTTGTGGGTCCCTCTTGGCCTTCTCTCTACTCACCTCATATTCCATGCTCTTTCTGTCAAGTGTTATTTCTTCCAGGCCTTGAAGTGATTCTCCTAATTGCTGTCAAGGATGATTCTATTAGATATAATAATGAGGTGTTTTTCTCTGTTTCCAGTTTCTATCTTAAGCCAGATTCTTCAAGTGAGATGCTACCTCTTCTTCATAAGAGGAAGTGTAAGGGTCTGTCATCTCTCTTTTATTTTAGAGTCCAGAGGCCTAAGATAGAGTTCTTTTAGAAAGGCAAGGCCCTCACAGCCCAGACACCGAATGGGGAAAAATCCACAGTGGCTTCTCTCTCCCACAAGAAGAATCTGTCAGTTATCACATCCTTAGCTATGATAGGTTTTTCTTCTTTAAAAGGCGAGACCTTGCTCCAAGCTCTTTCGAAGACAAGAGGGGCAGCTAGGTGGTGCAGTGGATAAAGTACCAGCCTTGGAGTCAGGAGGACCTGAGTTCAAATCCAGCCTCAGACACTTCACACTTACTAGCTGTGTGACCCTGGGCAAGTCACTTCACCCCAATTGCCTTGCCAAAAAAAAAAAAAAAAAGAAGAAAAGAAGGAAGACAAGAGAGCCAACCAGATAAATAGTGCCTACAGGTTTCCAGTCCATTTAAGAAAATTTCTGCTTCTTATAAGGGTAGGAACTCTGCAGAAATAACAATCTGACTTGGGGTTAGAAATCCTGTATAATTCCCATTTAATGTTTGAACGCTAAATTGTAGCTGTTCACAAACAGTTTAAAGGCTGCCCTTCCAACAAACTGCCAAGGGTTTTCTGGTTCTGGATATAGCAGGCCCCCAAGTTTTTCCCAATCCTGTGATTCTCTTTGTTCTTACATTCATTTGCCTAGGAAAGGGAGTATGCATTTATATAGTACCTATTATGTACCAGGCAATGTGCTAAATGCTTTTTACAAATATCTCACCTGATCCTCACAACCACTCCGGGAGGTAGGTACTACTATCATGACCATTTTACAGTTAAGGAAAATGAAGCAAACAGAGATTAAGTGACTCATCCAGGATCACACACCTAGTAAGTGTCTGAATCAGAATTCTAACTCAGGGCTTCCTTACTCCAGACCCAACACTCTATCTATTGTACTACCCAATTGCCTTGAATAGAGTGCTCTCGTGGGAAGAAAAGGCAAGAGATGAAATTCTGTGGACAACACTGCTTCTGCCACTGCCTTCCACTGAAGCTTTGTTTCAAATTACTTCCTTTATTATGTATATGTAACTAACTTCAAAACTTTCTAGATTTGGGGTCCCACTTTACATAGTTAAGTAAAATAACACAAAAAGGCAAATGCTTATAATTGCAATTTTTTTTTTTTAGTGAGGCAATTGGGGTTAAATGACTTGCCCAGGGTCACACAGCTAGTTAAGTATTAAGTGTCTGAGGCCAGATTTGAACTCAGGTACTCCTGACTCCAGGGCCGGTGCTCTATCCACTGAGCCATCTAGCTGCCCCTATAATTGCAATCTTGAACTTAAGTAGTTTTCTGTTTATTAAAGAAGGAACAGGCATATACTTTATAAATTAATACTAACGTTGTCTAATATTTTAAAGTTGTATTTTGTTGCTGTTTGAAGCATTCCTCACATATAAAATTGTAGTAATTGAATATATCCTTCTTTTGGTTCTGCTTTAATCATTTTTTGGCATCACTTCATACAAACCCTTCCGTATTTCTTTGGAGTATCCATATTCATAAATTTTGGTAATATTCTTTTTTTCTAATTTTTTAAATTTTAAAAAAATTTTAATTTTTTTTTTGGTACAATAACATTCTAATGCCATCATTTACCACAATTTGCCCAACCATTCCTTGATCATTGGGGATAAATACAGTATGTTTCTTTAAAAAAAAATGTTACAAGTAGTGCTGCTAAGAATATTTTCTTACAGATAAGTCTTTACTTGTCAGTTGCATTTTGCATAATTCTACATTGTTTTCCAAAATGGTTGGAAGAATTCATAACCCGACCAAAAGACTATACTACCATACTAGTATTCCCTTATCCTCCTCAACATTTAATATTTC
Organism: Dromiciops gliroides; assembly: GCF_019393635.1. Classification (NCBI taxonomy): domain Eukaryota; kingdom Metazoa; phylum Chordata; class Mammalia; order Microbiotheria; family Microbiotheriidae; genus Dromiciops; species Dromiciops gliroides. Next base: position 489,523,403 of record NC_057861.1, read on the forward strand.
CATCTATTATCATCTTTGCCAATTTCTTGGGTGTGGAATATTTTAGAGATGTTTTCATCTGCATTTCTCTTCTCATAAGTGATTTTGAGCACTTTCAAATGATTGATAGTGGAGGTTATAGGAAGCCACTGGAGTTTACTGAGGAGATCAAATGACATGATCAGACCTTGCTTTAGGAAAATCACTTTGGCAGCTGAATGAAGGATTGACTGGAGAGACTTGTGGCATTGAGACCAACCAGGAAACTATTACAATAGAATCGGCTTGAGTTGATGAGGGCTTGCACCAGAGTAGTGGCTGTATTAGAGAAGAGAAGGGAGTATATTCAAGAGATGTTGAAAAGATGCAATTGCAATCCTAGGTCACAAATTAGATTGGGGGGGACAACAGTGAGAGATAATGAGGAACTGAGGTTGACACCTAGGTTGTGAACCTGGGGGACCAGGAGGATGATGATGCCCTCAAAGGTAATAGGGAAATTTGGAAAAGGTAAAAGTTTTCAGAGAAAGATAATGAGATCAGTTTTGGACGTGTTGAGTTTAAGGTGTCTTGCAGTTGGAGATTCAAGACTAGAGGTCAGTAGAGAGGTCATGGCTGATTAAGTAGATTTTGAGAATCATCCACATAAAGATGATAATTGAATCCATGGGAACTGATGAGTACATTAAGGAAATAGTATAGAGGGAGAAGAGGACCTGGAAGAGAGCCCTGTGGAATACCTATGGTTAGAGGACATTATCTGGATGAGGATCCCGTAAAGGAGACTAAAAAAAAATAGGTCATATAGGTAGGAGGAGGACCAGGAGAAAATAGTGAGGAAAGTATCAAGGAGAAGAGGGCAATGTGAAAGTGTCAAAAGCTTCAGAGAGGTCAAGAAGCATGAAAAATGAGAAGAGGACATTGGATTCATCAATTAAAAAAATCTATGGGGGCAACTAGGTGGCACAGTGGATAGAGCACTGGCCCTGGAGTCAGGAGGACCTGAGTTCAAATCCAGCCTCAGACACTTAACACTTACTAGCTGTGTGACCTTGGGCAAGTCACTTAACCTCAATTGCCTCACCAAAAAAAAAATTTATGGCAACTTTGGAGAGAGCAGCTTCAGTTGAATGAAGTTTGAAGTCAGATTATGGAGTAAAGAAGAATGTGAGAGGAGAGGAAGTGGAGGTACCTATTATAGATGATCTCAATGAGTTTAGCCACAAAAGAGGGAGAGATATGACATGATAATTATCAGGGATAAAAGGATGAAGTGAGGGTGTTCTGAGGATGGGAGAGACATGGGCACTTTGTAGGCAATAGAGAAGCAGCCAGTAGACAGGGAGAGATTGAAGAGAAGTGAGAGTATAGATGACAGAATGACCAATCTGCAGGAGGAGACAGGATGGAATGGGATCACTTATTCAGGAAGAGGGCGTTTGCCCACATCTTCATATGAGATGGACTGAAGGAGGAGATAGTGACAGAAAGCACCTGAATGATATGCGATAAGAAGAGAAAACTCTTGGTGAATGGCCTCAATTTTTAAAGTAAAATATGAGACCAATTTCTCAGCTGAGAGGGTGAGGGTAAGGGACGGGGTATGGGGGATTTAAAGAGATGAAAAAGTTTGGAGGAGCTGTTGTGGTGAGTTAATTAGGGAGGTGGAGAAGTATTGCCTTATCTGTTGCTTTCTATTTAAATTTCATTTACCTACTATGAAACAGTACTGATGCGCTGTGTGTATATTTTATTTTTGAGACTTACAAATAGAGGGAGGGAGGAATGGAGTGATAAATATACAGAAACAGAGATACAGAGACAGAGAAAGAGAGATAACACATTCCATATTCTAGACAGGAAAGGCTTGATCAGCAGGAGTTGATACAGAGGATTGGAGTCATGAGGACAAAGCAGAAGAGCAATATTAAACCATGCAATGCTGGCATAGGAATTTGGGATGTAAGTGAGCCTAGAAATAAATCACATCCGTGCTGAGCACAATGCCTGGCACTTGATGAATGTTTATTGGTTGGTTGATTGAGTGGTAGTAGCAGGCTGCAAAGAACTGAAATTTGAGTAAGCTTACTTTTGTTTTTCAACCACCTACTATCATTATTGAAGAATTGGTCTGGAAGGGAAAGTTATTACCCTGAGGGAGGAGGGAGCTGATTGGAAGCTCTCACTAACAGGTCTCTACCTCACCAATCATTGCAATAGCCTTGGTGTCTCCACTTTCACTGGCTGTGGCGGCAGTGTCTCTAGCTTAGTCCTAAACCATTGATTATTCACACCTGCGTCTCATGCTCAATACAGCGTGTTATTAGATCTTACTGTTCAGAGATGATTTGGCCCTCTCCCTCACACATGACTAGGGGAGAATTTTGCTTTCAGTCATGTTCTTTTTGGGGGGGGCGGCAATGAGGGTTAAGTGACTTGCCCAAGGTCACACAGCTAGGAAGCGTCAAGTGTCTGAGGTCAGATTTGAACTCAGGTCCTCCTGAATCCAGGACCAGTACTTTATCCACTGCACCACCTAGCTGCCCCCAGTCATGTTCTTGAAGAGGAGATTAGCATTAGGAAATATATGTCTGCCATTGGATAGTAGTTTCCTCTGTTCCTTTACATTCATTTACTAATTTCTTTGGTGTTTCTGTTAGTTTTCAATCAAGTTTTTTTTCCTTATAAGAGTTAAAAATTTTTTCCTACCCTTTCTTCATTTTATTTGGTTCAATTTATTTGGTGCATTGGTCATAGTTACTACATGGTGCAGGGTTATGGGCTTGGACCCAACCACTCACTCCACTATCTTGTCATAGCTCTTTTTTCCCCTTGTATTTTCATCTTACCTCTCCCTCTTATTTATGACCTTTCTTATTTTCATGTTGCTTTTCTTAGTCTTTATAATGTTTCTCTGGCCTCCTTCCCATATTTTCTTCCACATCCTTGCTTTGTCATTCTTTGTTTCTGCTTTATTCCATATTTCCACCTTACTCCACCTAAAAACAAAAACAAAAACAAAAAACCCCTCTTCAACAAATCTTTTCTCTCATTCTGACTTTTTCCTGATAAGGAAAAATAAAAAGGGGAGAATATGCAGCCCTCACTCATTATAGCCTCCCTAACTCTGACTCTGCCTCCCTCCCAGCTTGGATTCTTCAAACGTCAGTACAAAGAGATGATGAATAATTCTCAAGAAGCTGCGTTGGACATGCCCCTTCCTGAGTAACTGCTTCTTCCTTCACCTCCCTGCCTTTTCTGATAAAGACTGAGATTTTTTTAGACAAGTGTACCAGTCCTCTTCTTACCTTGGGACCAAACTCCTTATTTTCTTCAGCAGAAGGATGAAGATTTACCATGGACTTGTCCTCTTGAAGAGTCAAACATTTTAGTGTGTACTCATTGGTTGTTGAATGAAAGGCTTTATGGGAAACATCTCTCACAGTAATGAAGCACCTGGCTTTTCCATTGTGTGGGCATATTTGTGTGCGTGTGTGTTACTCTCTCGAGCTGAGGTGGCTGCAATTGGCAAAGTCGTTTTAGCAGCAAAATTGTTTGTGGTTCACATAAATGTGCATGAAACTTCAAATCGTAGGTTACTGCTTGGTTTTCCCCCTGGGGTTATGTGCATCTTTGGTTATGGGACAGGGCCTGGCAAAGTAGGGTTAGGATGGGGCATCTACTCTTTTTTCTAAATGGAAATAAAGAGGAGTGAGACATTTTCTCGATATGAGGGAGTGTAGGCATCAAGGGGAAGCAAGGAAGGTCTTTGATAGATCAGCTGAGATGGTAGTGGCAAAGCTGGTGAGGTGGGATGAATATCAGAGACAGAATGAGACCTATGAACTCCCCAAGGTGAGAGGTGTTTGGCCCACTTTATGTATTACCATATGAAGACAGATCTAAACAAATGCTTTGGCAGGGAGGTGGGAATGTTCCTGCAACTCAAGCATATTAGAAGAATCGGAAAAGTATGAGTCTATAGCTCATGAAATGTGTTGAGCCATACCCAGGGACGGTCCCTATGTGGACATGGTTGATAGAAAAGGATATCCTAATTACTGTACATGGCAAAGTCTCACTTTTGCCCCGACATTAAAGAAGAGACCTAATCTGAGAAATGTGAGGGAAATTTCCCTCCCCTACCCCAGTCCTAAGTTTCTTAGTGATTTTAGACTTTAGTAGCTGATAATGCTTTGAGTGATAAACTATTGGAAACAGTGTAAAAGTAGACTTTGATCTACTTCTGTTCTATGTATATAATTTACAAAGCCATTTTTATAGCTGCATTGTATTATATAGTATGCTTTAGAAACATGCTATTAAGGTAGGAAATGTACACGATTTCTTCATATTTGAGGCATGAATATTGCAAATGTTTACCCCTATGCCTTACAAAAAAGTATGACACCGTAAGAATATATATGCAGACAAATGTCATTCTACTTCTTGTATCTATTTTTAGATGTCTATAAAAGATTTAGGGTATAAATATCCGTGGATACTAAAGCTCGGGATCTTTAGGTCTTAGACCTGAGACCAGCTTTATTGTGAGACCAGATCCCTCTCTCAATAAACCTCTTTTCTTTGACTTGGAGACTTTGGTGTTGTTTTTTTCCTTTGTCTAATATCGGGACTTTGAAATTTTTGTGACAGGAATAAATTTCCCTTTATATAATCTTCATCATCAGGATTAGGGGGAGATAATAAGTATTTATTAAGTTACTACTGTGTGCAAGAGCCCTTACAAATATTATCTCATTTAATCCCCACAACAACCCTGTAGGTAGGTGCTAGTATTATCCCCATTTTACAGTTGAGGAAACTGAGGCAGATAGAGGTCAAGTGACTTCCCTTGGGGCACACAGATAGCAAGTGACTAAGGTCAAATTTGAATTCAAGTCTTCCTGACTCCAGGCCCAGAGCTCTATCCCCTGTACCACCTAAATATCTCTGTTATTTAAAAAGTATCCATTTTTTGGAGATGCAATGTGATTTTCAAGTGATGCCTGCCTTTTGGACAGCTCTCCTTTCTCCTCTCCACCTAGAGACCCTGGAACAACTCACACATGAAAGCAACAAGATGCCTAACTATCTGATTCATTGTGTTCTCCAGCTGAGCTGGCCAAATCCATTACAATGGATCTGAAGGGATTTGGCTTATTCAAGGGACTGGCCACAGGCAGCCATCACTTTGCTGGGAGAAGAAAGGTGGGGCCAGCTCTTAGGTCTTTTTGGATACACCTGTCCAACCACTTGAGATCAGGGCAGGCCAAGAAAGTTGTCAGTAACCTGGATCTGAGGCTCTAACTAGACAGGCCTGTAGAATTTACTCCCTCTTCCCTTCTCATGGGTGAAAGTTTCATAGTATCACACGAGTCCTTGTTGAGTTCATTGACTACCCACTCCCCATAGATGGGCAATAAGACAGAGAACGGGTCCTGCAGCTTTAATCACTCACCGTGAGTCACATTTCCTCAGCAAACTATGGGATCTCCATTTCATGCTGCTCGCTTAAAAAAAAAAAAGTATATAACAAATTCTGCACATTACTTTCAAAACTTTCCTGCTTGTCTGTGCTTCCTCCTGAGTTTCGAGTCCTTTTTCCTATTGTCTGTGGGCTTCCTTTAGGCAGCTCTTCAGAGAAAGATGGATTTCTTGACCACTATTCAGTCTGGTTTTGCTGGAATTGGTGTGGAATAGCTGAGCTGCCTGCAAGTTAGGGAAGCCAGGTTATCAGGGAGTCCCTCTCACGCTATGCTAAACCTTTTGTAATCTGGTTTTAGACTATGTAATCACTCAACTGAAGCTGCTATCTTTGAAGTCTAACACAGGGCCTTTTACACAGAGGAATGTCTACTTTAGATGATATGATAACAAAAACCCAAACTTATTCCCCTCCAAGACTTGAGAGGCATATAATCCTCTTTCCCCTTGTACCATCTCGGTTTCTGAGGAGGGGAAGAGAATGAAATTCATACCTTGGATCGGTTCCTCTAGAGCAGGGCTTCTAAAACTTTTTCCACTCGTGACTCCTTTTCGCCAGGGAAATTTTTACTCGACCCCAGGTATACAGAACCTTTTACTGTTGCCAATTTTTCTTGACCCCCACATTCAGTTATGTGACCCCATGGGGTCTCGACTCACAGTTTAAGAAGCTTTGCTCTAGAGCAGATTCTCACTCCTGAATCCAAAACCCCATTAGGATTTGAGTGGCAGGCACCCTGACTTCTCAGGACTTCTCAGCCAAACTGACTTGCTGCACCACACCACCCCTGTAATCCTGGCTCCAAGGTTGCCATGGATTGATTGACCTCTTGGTCCTGTGAGAACTACCTCGAGCACCTGAAACTGAGAACAAACAACTCAGAACAGAAATAAACACTACCAGACAAAAGAAAGGTAAGCCAGGGAAAACAAGTCCCTCCTCTCTCACAGGTTATGTCATGACATGCCTTTGGGTGGGTGGGTGGGGAATGGTGGAAAAGAGCAGAACTGAAGAGATGATGGGGAAAAAAGAATTAAAGGTTTAGTCTTACCAGTTTTAAACACTCAGGAAATAAGTTAAAGGAGGTTATACCCACCCAAGTGGTAGGAGACTTAGCCTGCCCCATAGTAGAATGGCACTTGCCTAAAGAATCTTGAGCAGGGGCAGCTAGGTGGTGCAGTGGATAGAGCACTGGCCCTGGATTCAGGAGGACCTGAGTTCAAACCCAGCCTCAGACACTTGATACTTACTAGCTGTGTGACCCTGAGCAAGTCAATTAACTCTCATTGCCCTGCCCCCCCAAATTGTTTTTATTATGAACTTAATTAACATAAGCAATCACAATAATTTCAATTTACAAAGAAAATAATTTTAAACAGACTATATGGTACTGGAAATTTCTCCCCCCCCCAACTATATACAGCAAGTTTTGGGGTTTTTTTTTGCGGGGTGGAGGGTAGGTATAAGTAAAACAACATGGTAGTTCCAACACTGTTTTGCTTATCTATGCCCACCTCTAGATTTTCTTCCATTAAAAAAAATGATTTATTAATACCTTTCCTTAGTTAAAACATAGCCATCACTACCCCTCCCCTACTCTCCCTTACAAAAAACAAAAAATAAAAGCCCCCATCTCCCCAAGAAATAAGTATAATCAGGAAAAAAACACATTCACACATTGATCATGTCTAAAAATGTTTATTTCATTCTGCACTTCTTGTCTATGTCAAGAGATGGAAACTGTGGTTTACCATCAGTCTTCTGGAGGTCATTGTGTTTATCATTCAAACTTGGTTTTCTCTATAATGTAGTTCTCTCTAGAGAACTGCTCTTTTCCACCACTTTACCTGCTGCACCTGAGGGACTCCATGACCTGAACCAGTGAGAAAGGAGGGACTTGTTTTCCTCTGCTTGTCGCTCTTCTGTCTGGTAGTGTGTTTTCTGTTCTCTCTAGTTCTGCTCACTTCATTAATTGTTATATTCAACAGTTTATTGGGTGTGAGGTGGGACGCAGAGTTGTTTGAATTTAAACAACTTACTAATGATTTCTCGATTGCAATATCTACATTTCTCAATCTGCATCCTTGACCCCTCTGAAGCCTATGACATTGTTGAATACCTTCTCCTCCTGGATATTCTCTGTCTGTCTGTCTCAATTTTCATGAAGCTGTTTCTTTATGCATGTCTGACTGATCCTTCTCATTTCTCCTTTGGTAGATCTTCACCAGTGAACTGTAGGAATTGCTTCCCAAGGCTCTGTCCTAGGCCTCTTTTCCATTTTCTCTATACTTCCTTATACTTGGTGATCACTTCAGCTCCCATAGATTAAATGATCATCTTTATGCAGATAATTCATAGATCTAATATGTCCAGCCCCAGTCTCTCTCCAGAGCTCTAATCCCATACTACCAACTGCCTACTGGTTATTTTGAACTGAATGTCCCATAGCAAGCAAGCAATTGTTCAGTAGTATCCGACTCTTTGTGACCTCATTTGGGGTTTTCTTGGCAAAGATACTGGAGTGGTTTACCATTTCCCTCTTTGGCTTATTTTACAGGTGAGGAAACTGAGACAAAGAGGGTTATGTGACTTGCCTAAGGTCACTCTGCTAGTTAAGTGTATGAGGTTAGATTTCAATTCAGGAAGATGAGTTTAACTTCAGGCCTGGTGCTCTATCTACTGTGTGACGTATCTGCCCCACATGTCCCATAGCCATATTAAATTCAACATGTCCAAAACAGAACTTAAAATCTTTTCCCCTAAACCCATTCCTCTTCTGATTTCCCTATCACAGTTGAGTACCACAGTCTTCTAGTCCCCCATACTTATAACTTCAATGTCATCTTCAACTTCCCACTTTCCTTCACCCTACATATGTAATCATTTGCCAAATTTTGTTGCTTCTTTCTCCACAGTATTTCTTGGATACATCCCCTGACACTCCATTCATATTGCCACCATGTTAAATCAAGCATTTATCACCTCTCTCCTGGACCATTACAATAAATTGTCTGTCTAACCCTCAGATAAAGCTGCCAAAATGATTTTCCTAGAGTGAAGGTCTAACCATGTCTCACCCCTATTCCCTACTCAATAAACTCCAGAAGCTCTGTATTATCTTCAGGGTCAAAGATAACATCCTCTATGTTTATTTATAGCCCTTTACAATTTAGCCCATTGTAGCACACAGGGATAGTATGCTGGCCCCAGAATCAAGAGGACTTGAGTTCAAATCTGGCCTTAGATACCTACTAGCTGTGTGATCCTGGGCAAGTCACTTCACCCTGTTTTCCTTGGTTTCCTCATCTGTCAAATGAGCTGAAGAAGAAAATGGCAAGCCACTCCATTATCTTTGCCAAGAAAACCCCAAATGAAATCACAAAGAGTGGGACATGACTAGTCAACCAAAAAAACCCTACCATCTTTCCAGTCTTCTTATACATTATTCCACTTCAAATCTACCCTATAGTCCAAACATACAGCATATTTTCTCATGGTTCACACATGAGGCTCTGTCTCCATCTCTGATCTTTTGCTATCATCCATTCCTATAATGTTCTCCCTCATAAGCCATGCTTTTTAAGATCCCTGGCTTTCTTCAACACAACTCAATTACCTCTTTTGCAGGAGACTGTGGCTACTGTTCTATTGTTTCTCTAATTGCTTTATAGTTTATATATTTATAGTTCTATTGTACCTCTTTTCTGTCTCTTCCCCAGTAGACTATAAACTTCTTGAAGGTAGGGAAAATGTTTCCATTATCTTTGTTAATCCCAGTATCTAGCCCTGGGCCTCATGTAGGACATTTAAGAAATATTTATTGAATTGTTCTTGTTGTTTGTCCTTCATTCTGGAAGATGACCATGACATCAAGAAGTGATGTCAGGACTTTCAGTGAATTGGCTTTAAGTGAGGCAGGGCTGTGCAAAGTCACCAGCCTCACTCTCTCCTCCAGAGCCATTTGGGTCCAGTGGCAAGATATACATCGGGACAACTGAAGATGGCCCTAGATGCAGTGGGAGAGCTTGGGATTTTTTAAAAACTAAAGCTAATTGAATGAAATCTAATTCAACTCCCATAATTGGTAGAGAAAGAAACAGTCTCAGAAAGATGGTCAATTCAAGGTCAAATGGCTACTTGGTCTCATGACCTCAGAGCTATTTATACTATCCCATACTGACTTCAGTACTTGTTTTGAATCACAAGAACTGTGTTCAACATTTGAAAATACTTTCTGTTAAGAAGTTGAAAGATGGAGCAGCTAGGTGGCGCAGTGGATAAAGCACTGGCCCTGGATTTAGGAGGATCTGGATTCAGATCCTACCTCAGACACTTGACACTTACTGACTGTGTGACCCTGGGCAAGTCACTTAACCCCAATTGTCTCACCAAAAAAAAAATCAATTTAAAAAAGAAGTTGAAAGATGACATTCAATCCTCACATGCATTTAAAGACTTGGGCTCCCTCACCACTGTGCACAGCACTTAGTTAATCTGCACTCTCAAAACAGACCTGAACCCACCAGCCTACTCCTAGCTTCCAAGTTCTTGACCACAAGGTCACTTCTGCATCCTCTTTTTCATTTCCTTCTTTCTTGCAAGGCAAAGGAAATCATGCATTTTTGCCTCATAGCTTCTTATCTCTGGAGGGGTTTCTAGATATAACCTATCTTTGGGGTAGAGAGTCTTGAGGGTGGAGCTGACCACAAGGCATGTTAAAAGGCCTCCAAGACTCCGAGCCCTCCTCCTTTGGGGGAGAAAAAGGAGTTATGGGAGGAATATGCCAGGAAAGTGGGAAGGGGGGACTCAGAAGTCTAACATGGAAGCCAAAAGCTGAGGAGAATTGTCCTCAGAGTCTATCAGAAGATCTGACCTGATCTTTTGATGTCACACAGTGGGAGTGGCAGGGAGGTAACAGCGGCCCAAGTGACAGGGCGGTTCTGGGGTCACTGTCTTCCCCTCTCCCGGTTAGCAGTGGGTACAAGCTCATCAGTTCCTTAGATGTTGCTTTCTATCTAGGTTTTATTTACCCATTCTGAAATTCTGTCAGCCAGCAGTGCTGCTATTCAGCATGGGTTTTATTTTTGAGGCTGACAAAGACAGACACACAGAGAGAAACAAAGACTGAGAGAGACAGAGGAGATGAGAGATAGAAGAAGGCCATATGGGCCACGGGCCAAATGAATGATACTTATTTTCACCAATGCTGTAGAATTAGAGCAAGGAAGATATCACTATGGGCTGGAGGGGTCAAAGAAGGCCTCATGGAGGATGAGACTAATTAATGTTCAGCCTTAATAGATGGGATAGAGAGAAACAGAGACAGAGAGAGAAAGAGATAAGCTGACAGGCAGAAAGAGGCAGAGACAGAGGGACAGAGACACAGAGAGACAGAGACAGAAAGAGACAAAAAGAGAATATTCCTTATTCTACAGAGGAAAGACTTCATCAACAGGAGCTGTGAGGACAAAGTAGAAGATAGGAATCAAATTGTACAATCCCGGCAAAAGAATTGCAATTCAAATATGCCTAAAAATAAATCACAAGCCAGGTGAAGTAGCAGGCTTCAAGGGATCAAGATGTGAGTAAACTTCTCTTGTTTCTCAACCACCAGCCACCATTCTTGGAAGAACTGGGTTTGAGAGAGTCATAAACATGCAGAAGGAAGCAGCTGAATGAAAGTCAATGTTTCCCAGTACTTAGCATAATACCCTAGCCCTAGTAAACTGCAGCAAGGTGACACAGTCGATAGAGCACTGGTCCTGGAGTCAAAAGGATCTGAGTTTAAATCTCACCTCAGACACTTACTAGCTGTGTGACCCTGGGCAAGTCACTTAACTCCAGTTGCCTTAAACATCTGGGGCCATCACCAATCATCCTGGTGTATATCTTGCTACTGGACCCAGATGACTCTGGAGGAGACAGTGAAGTTGGTGACCATGCACAGCCCTCCCTCACTTAAATTCAATTCACTGCAAGTCATGACATCACTTCCCCATGTCATGGTCCTCATTGAGAATGAAAGACAAACAACTTTAGAGGGAGGAAAAGAGGCCCCTACCTCCATCTATCCTGCTTCCCCACCAGATTGGTCTTCCTAATTCACAACTCTGGTTCACTCCCTGGTTCAAAACCTTTTAATGGCTCCCCCATTTTCCATAGAATAAATTACAAGTGTCTTAACATGCCTTTTAAGAATCTCCACAGGGAGGGGCAGCTAGGTGGTGCAGTGGATAGAGCACCGGCCCTGGATTCAGGAGTACCTGAGTTCAAATCCAGCCTCAGACACTTAACACTTACTAGCTGTGTGACCCTAAGCAAGTCACTTAACCCCAATTGCCTCACTAAAAAAAAAAAAGAATCTCCACAGGGGGTAGTTAGGTGGCAGCTAGGTGGCACAGTGGATAAACATCAGCCCTGGATTCAGGAGGACCTGAGTTCAAATCTGGACTCAGACACTTGACACTTATTAGCTGTGTGACCCTGGGCAAGTCACTTAACCCTCATTGCCCTGAAAAAAAAGAAAAAAGAATCTCCACAGTCTGCCCCAACCTCAAATTCCGGTACATATACATTCCCTACACACTAGTTAATCTGGTTTTACTGTCACTGAGAATATGCTTTGTAACCTTTCACCTCTGTGCCTTTGCTCATGTAGTTCCCTCTACCTGGATCACCCCATCCTCTTCTTTCTGATTCTCCTCCAGGTAGAATAAAAATTTTGGAAGGGTGCACTTTTCATTTTTGTCTTTGTCCCAGCACCTAGCAAATGCCCGACATAGAGTAGGTGCTTAAAAATGAATTTAAATGAATTGCATCGAGATCTCTATGCCTCTATCAAGGCTCAATGTAAGCCTCTTGTCCTCCATGAGGCTTTCCTTGACCCCTCCAGCCCATAGTGATATCTTCCTTGCTCTAATTCCTACAGCATTAGTGAAAGAAATTCTCATTCATTTGGTCCATGTTCCATATTGCCTCCTATTAGGTATCTTTCATGTATATTTGTCCTGTCTCCTCATCTGCAAGGGGCCCAACTCCTTGTGGGGGATGGTTAGGGACCACTCCAGTAACCATGATCTCTAGGAGAATTTAAAGAAGCTCCTTGAAAATAGAAACTGGTTGGGGCAGCTAGGTGGTGAAATGGATAAAGCACTGGCCTTGGATTCAGGAGGACTTGAGTTCAAATCCAGTCTCAGACACTTGGCATTTCCTAGCTGTGTGACCCTGGGCAAGTCACTTAATCCTCACTTCCCTGCAAGAAAGAAAAAAGAAAATAGGAACTGGCCATTTTTCATTTGTTTGCCTCTGTATCCCTAACACATAGTACTGTACTTTGTACACTCTTGCTTTTCTTTTTTTTTTGGGGGGGGGATGCTGTCCAACCTGTGATTTAATTAGTCTGACAATATGGAAACTATTGCATCAGCATAGAAACTCCCTCTATTGATATCATTCAATAATTGTCAGCATTTTATAGTTTTAGAAAGTCCTCAATAGTTGCTCAGATAGCCTATGTGCCTGATGAAGAACTTGAACCCAAGACTTCCTTGCTACCTCTCTTTAAAAACCCTGTTGTCAACAACAACAACCACCATTAGAACCTCATACATACTTGTTGAGTTGAATTGAATTGTTTAAGAGAATTGAATTGCCAAATGAGCCAGAGCTCTGGGGTCAGGGGAAAATGAATGAGAACTTGACCCACTTCTCTCATATGTTCCACGAGAGATGTGTCACTTGTGGCTTACCTTGGTGGCCAGATGTTCCAGGTGTGGTGGATGACTCTAATCCCCCTTTGGGTAGCCCTGTGACCTTCCACTGCACACACTTTGTGACAATGATCAGACTTCTAAGTAAGGTACACTACTCTCTTTGTGCTCACACTGGGCATTACTGATGCCATCCAGTTGCAGAGGTACTCTTGTTGGGAGGTATAGAGAGTAGGAAGGGAGAGGATCTGTGGAGTGGAAGCCAGTATTCAAGAATTTGTTCATTGGGTGAGGGACTGTGGAGCCAGCCTCTCTACTCCATATCATCTGAAGAAACTGAATACCACTATGGGTATAAAGAGTATCATATTGCATTTTATTTTTTAGTAGTTTATCAATAATACCTTTCCTTAATGGCATACTTATTTCTCAACATCCACAAAATGGTGCTGAACTATGCTTTGTAATGATGACAACAACAGAAACAGCAGCAACAAAACCCCAGCAAAACCAAATTTTAAAAAATCAAACATATTTGATGATATATGCAACCTTCTGCTCCCCAGAGTCCCCAGCCTCCCTTCTGAGTAGAAGAAAGTATATTTCATCACATATTTAACAGGACCAAGCTTGGTCATGAGAATTAACTTAATTTTGACTAACTTTTACATTATTGTAGTCTTTCTGTATCTTGTTATCACCATTCAGCTTTCAAGACCCTGAATCATTTTAGATGAATCTTCCCATTTTTCTTTGAATTCCTCATATTCATTAATCCTTATAGCATAGTGATATTGTGGATATAATACAATTTGTTTAGCCATTCTCCCATTGATAAGTACTTACTTTGATCCAGGTTTTTTCCACCACAAAAAGTACTGCTATAATTTTTTTAACGTGGGATCTTTCTATCTTCTCAAAGTATGTGCTCAATAGTAACCTTCCTGATTCAAAAAATATGAATAGTTGATACATCTTTTACTAATTGGGAGACTCTCCTTTACCAAAAGCCAGTATATTTTTAATGAATACAAAAAGAATGTTCTTTAGCAGACCATGTGTCTCTATTTATTATTTGTTTAGAAACTATAGTCACCATCACTGTGATGCAGGAGGAGCTGCCTTACTACCCAGGGTTGGAGGTGGGAGATCAGCTCCATATTTATAAGAAATCAAGAGAATTCACTTAATGGGGGACTGTAAGGCTCAGTAACATGCATGTGAAAATGGTATAGTGAATTACTTTTCCCCTGTGAATAGATTTTGATTCTTTGACCAGGGAATAAAGCATTAGAGTCATCTTTCCAAATGTTACCTTTATTTCAGAGTAATGATTACTATTCAAATAACCTCTAGAATGTCTAGAGGTAGAAACCTCTGGCTGAAAGTTGACAGAGTTTCAAGGGGTTGAAGAAGCACTTTTTGAAAGTTGTCTTAGTGGACCTGGTATTAAGTAAATTCCATTGGATTTTCTGTACCTTTATTTTAGATTAGGAAGTTCAAGAGATGAGAAACCAAGCCAGAGAATCACAGAATCTTAAAATTGGCAGAGACCTGAGAAGTCATCTAGTCCCATTCCTACCTAAATAGGATTCCCTTCTGCCACATTCTCCAAAATTGATCATCCAATTGCTGTTTGCATTGTGATGGGTAACTCCTATCTCCCAAGGCAGCTTATTATACTTTTGGCCACCTGTAATTATTGGCATAGCACTTGTGGAGACTATAGAGATGAAGACTCAAGCAGACACCATTCAGAATTCACCAGCTGGTTATGTGATTTTTTTTTAATCATGGGTTTTGTTTTGTTTTGTTTTGTTTTTGTTTTTTTTTAGTGAGACAATTGGGGTTAAGTGACTTGCCCAGGGTCACACAGCTAGTAAGTGTTAAGTGTCTGAGGCCGGATTTTAACTCAGGTCCTCCTGACTCCAGGGCCAGTGCTCTATCCACTGTGCCACCTAGCTGCCCCTGGTTATGTGATTTAACTTAGATTTCTGGGATTGTGTTTTTGGCTGGGAGGAAGAGGTTGGAAGCTTTTATGAGCAGTCCTGTTTCCCACCACCCACCATAGAGGAAGAAAGGCTAGCAGGAAAACCCAACCTCCAAGTGCTGGCTCCCTCCTTCTTAATTTGATATTTGATGAAGAGATAATAGGAATTAGAAACAGGAATCAGAAACTGAGGTACATTAAAAGCCATTCTTTCTCTCCCTCCCCCACCGAGAGCAGATGAGCTTACCCATTAGACCTTAAGGCATGCAGCAAAGTTCTTTCCTATCAAAGAGGGACTGAGTAACTTCTGAATTTATAAATGGTCAAATAATATGAACAGGCAGTTTCCTGAAGAAGTAAAAGCTATCAATAGTCACATGAAAAAATGCTCTAACTCATTAGCAATTAAAGAAATGCAAATTAAAACAACTCTTGAGACATCACCTCAAAAGCTATCAGATTAGCTAATGACAGAAAAGGGAAATGACAAATGTTGGAAGGAATGTGGAAAAATAGGCACACTGATTCATCATTGATAGAGTTGTGAACTGGTCCAACTATTCTGGAGAACAATTTGAACCTACGTCCAAAGGACTATAAAACTGCAATCCCTTTGATATAGCAATACCACTACTATGTCTATATCCCAAAGAGATCAAAGAAAAGGTAAAAGGACCTATCTATACCAAAATATTTATAGCAGTTCTTTTTGTGGTGACAAAGAATTGAAAGTTGAGGAGAGGCCCATCAATTGGGGAATGACTGAAAAAAAAATTTGTGTTGTATGAATTTGATGGAATACTATTGTACTATAAGAAATGATGAGCAACATGGCTTCAGAAAAATAAAAGATGACTTATATGAACTAATGTAAAATAAAGTGAGCAGAACCAGGAAAACACTGTACACAGAAACAGCAATACTACAATGATCATCAACTGTGAAAGACTTACCTACTCTGATCAAGACAATTAATGAGATGGAGCCAAGATGGCAGAGTAAAGCCAGGAAGTTGCCTGAGCTCTCCCAAATTTCCCTCAGAAACAACACTAAACTAAACCTCTAAATGGATTCTGGAGCTGCAGAACCTACAAAAAGATGGAGTGAAACAATCTTCCAACTTAACCTAGAAGGTCTTCAGGAAAGGGCTGTCTCACCTGGGTAAAAGGGGAACACAACTCAGTACAAAGGGTGTCTGGGCAAGCCAGAAAAAGACTCTTATCCACAGCACAGATTAGCAGCTAAGGACCCTCAATACTAGCTCAGCAAGCTAGTGGCACAGGAGGCCAGTTGTGAGGCCGCCAGCCCCAACACAGAAGGCTATCTGCCAGTTGGGATATCTGCTATCCAACAGGCCCAGCTAGATTAGGCCATTCCAGTGCAGTGAGCAAGCTGCAAGCTGCTAAGGCCTCAGAGCAGAAAGCCAGTGACTGGGCCCCTGGCCCCCAGCAAAAGAAGCTTGGGATAGTGCACATTGTACCCCAGGAACAGAACTCAACTTTAAATAGCATGAAGGAGGCTAAAATATGAATAAAAAACAGAAAAACTCTCACCATAGAAAATTACTATGGCAATAGGGAGGACCAAAATGTAAACTCAGAGGACAACAATCTCAAAACACCTACATGTGAAGCCTTAAAAGGGAAGAGGAATTGGTCTCAAGACCAAAAAGCCTTCTTGGAAGAGCTCAGAAAGGACTTTATAAGCCAAGTAAGAGAAGTAGAAGAAGAATTAGGAAAAGAAATGAGAGTTGTGCAAGAGAGAGTCAATAGCTTTAAAAAAGAAGAAAAAAAGTTGGCTAAGGAAAACAACTCATTTAAAAAAATGCAATTGGCCAAACGGAAAAAAAGGTATAATAGCTGACTGGGGAAAATAATTCCATAAGAATCAGAATTGGGCAGATGGAAGCTAATGACTCAATGAGACAACGGGAAGAAGTAAAGCAGAATCAAAAGAATATACAAGGAGGAGATAATGTAAAATACCTCTTCAGAAAAACAACAGACCTGGAAAATACATCCAGGAGGGACAATCTAAGAATAATTGGACTACCTGAGGACCATGATCAAAAAAGAGCCTGGACAGCATATTTCATGACATTATCAAGGAGAACTTCCAATGTCTTAGAACCAGAGGAAAAAATAGTCATTCAAAGAATCCACCAATCACCTCCTGAAAAAGACCCTAAAAGGAAAACTCCAAGGAATATTGTAGCCAAATTCCAGAATTATAGCTTCAACATTAAAGGATCACAGGGCTTGGAATATGATATTCCAGAGAGCAAAGAAACTTGGATTACAACCAAGAAGTTACTACTCAGCAAAATTAATCGTAATCTTTCAGGGGAAAAGATGAGCATTCAATGAAATAGGATACTTTAAAACTTTGCTAATGAAAAGCCCAAAACTGAACAGAAAATTCAATCAATCTTCAAATACAAGATTCAAGAGAAGCATAAAAAGGTAATATGGGGCTGGGGGGGGTGAGGGACTGCATGTTATTCAGTAAGATTTAAATCTTTACATCCCTACACAGGAAGAAGATACTTTGTAACTCTTAAGAACTGTATCTTTATTGGGACAGATCAGAGGAGTACACATAGACAGAGGGTGTGGGTATAAATTGATTTTGATGTGGCGATTAAAAAAAAAGATAATAAATGATCCAAGACAATTTCAAAGGATCCATGATGAAAAATGCTATCCATCTCTATAGAGAAAACTGATGAAGTGAATGAAGATTGAAGCATACTTTAAAAAAAAAAAACTCTTTACTTTTCATGGAGTGTTTGGGAGTTTTGCATGACTTCACAATGTATAATAGATATCATGTTACTTGCCCTCTCACAGGGTTGGGGAGAGGAGAGAGGGAGAGAATTTGGAACTCAAAAATTTCTAAAAATGAATATTAAATTATTTTGCATGTAATTGGAAATATTTAATGAAGTAAATTAAAATATATATATTTTTTAAAACAGTGACTAAGGTAAAACTCTTGAGCCTCACTGCATTCTGTATCTACTCACTTCCTTTCCTATTTTCAGTCCTGTTCACATTGAAATTTCCAGGATAAAAATCTCACTGTCTATTGATCTTGCTGTGTTTCCTATGACCATACAATGAGCAAGTTAGTTTTTTATTGGAATTTGTTTTTTATTTCTTTTTGTTTTGTGTGTATTTGTCATGATATCAATAGATTTAATTTCATTCATCCACATTATTTTATATGAATCTGGTACTGGTTGGGGATTAAGATCTGTGTACAGAATGAACCATGAAAGACAAGGTAACTGGGGTCCAGGAAGAAACGAAAGGCTAGGCTATGTGTCAAGAGCACCAGCGAATCAATTTCTTTCTTTTCCTTCTCCACCCTCTTCCTTCCTTGCTGTTGGTTTCCTGACTACTTTTTTTTTTTTCTGTTGTTCCTCTCTACCTTTTATCTGATTTTTAGCTGCTTCTTAGAAGTAGCTCTGAAACCTGGAGCATCACAATGGGGCAGAGTCCAACCATGGCCCTAGGTGCCTTTTTCCTGCTAACAGGTGAGTAAGGGTCCCTCAGAATTGGAGCAGTAGAAGAAGGCTTCAGGTGGAGGGAGAAGTCAGATATCACAGGGGCTTGTTGGACTGAGAGGAGGAGCTGAATACACATTAATAGAAATAGGGAGTGAGGCAAAGGATAGAGACAGGAGTGTGTTGGAGCCAGATCTTACCTCTAGCTATTGTTAAATTTTCACTGTGAACATTTATTTAGACCTTGGAAATAAGCCAAGCTTACAAATTAGAGCTTGATTTGTTATCTTGCTGATTATCTAGATTTAAGAAAGTGATGGAGAAAATATTAATAATGCAGATGAAATTTAAATGTGCATTTTGCATAGATTTTTGGAGCACCAGTTGTTAAACATTTACCAGCACACAATAAGAATAGAGTGAGGTAAGGGATAGGACTCTAGATACTGAGAGTTAGAGAAAGGGACAGGTTTTAGGGGTTTAAGAACCTGTACAGAAAAGGATTAGACAAGGGTCATGGACCTCTTTGGTAGTCTAGGAAGGGAAAAGAATGATCATTTATCTAGTACCTACCATGTGCCAGGCACTATGCTAATTACTTTTAAAATATTAACTCATTTGAGCCTTAAAAAAATCCCATAAGGTAGGTGCATAATAATTAATACCATATTATACTTAATTTATCATTTAATGTAATAGTTTATTAAGGTAGCATAATGATTTATACTCATTTTATAGTTGAAGAAACTGAGACAAATAGAAGTTAAGTGACTTGTCCAAGGTCACACAGCTTGTACATATCTGAGGCAAGATTTGAACTCAGGTTTTCCTAACTCTAGGAACAGAGCTCTATCTACTGCACCACCTAGCTGCTAATTGGTTGTTAGTGGAACCTATGGACTCCTCTAAATTTTTTTAAGAAATCATAAGTGAAGGAAGTGAAATGCTAAATTTCAGTTAAAGGTTAATGAAAGTAAAGGTGTAGCTTTTCTCCCTCATCCAAGTTCACAGATCCTCTGAAGTCTATCTCCTGCCAACTTGGGAGTCCATGGACCCTAGGTTAAGAACCTTGGACCCAAGTACACCAAGGTGCTCCTCTATTGTGTCTGATTTTTTTCAGTAGGAGGAGTAGAAATTGGAGTAGGACTGACTCTTGTTATCTGATTTCTGGAGGAGGAAGGATAGGAGTGGACTAGCTACCTTTTATGTACGATTTTTTAGGGGGTAATAAAAAGTAGTGATGGGTAAGAGCAGGGAAGACTACTCTAATTGTTTAATGGAGAACTTTACAGAACTGAGTAGTAAGAAGAAAGCTTTATTGGTAAAAAGAAGTAGGACAGAGGAAGGGCAGGCAGTTAACAGTGGGACACTATTTGAAACCCAAGAACTAGAAGAAATGGCCCTAATAACCTTAGAGAGGAGTGGGACTGAGGAAAGAGATAAACACTATTGACAACAGCAGATCTATGTCTATGGAACAGAGTAGGTCTGGAAAGCAGCAGCTTCTAGTGGAGAAGTCTAAGGAGAAGGGGAACAAATTTCTCTGCAGACTGTCTCCCATCACTCTTCTCTCCAGGGCTGATCTTTTGTCATGGTTTCAATCTGGACACTGAGAGTGCAACAGTCTTTCAGGAAAATGGAGCTGGCTTTGGGCAGAGTGTGGTCCTGTTCGAGCAAGGCCGGTAAGGACTTCAGTCTCTTCATTTGTAAAATGGGTAGCTAGGGGGCAGCTAGGTGACGCAGTGGATAAAGCACTGACCCTGGATTCAGGAGTACCTGAGTTCAAATCCGACCTCAGACACTTGACACTTACTGTCTGTGTGACCCTAGGCAAGTCACTTAACCCCCGTTGCCCCACCAAACAAACAAACAAACAAAAAATGGGTAGCTAGGTGGTGCAATGCATAGTGTGCAGGGCCTGAAGTTAGGAAGACTCATCTTCCTGAGTTGAAATCTGACCTCAGACACTAGCAGAGTGACTTTAGGCAAGTCACATAATCCTATTTGCTTTAGTTTCCTCATCCGTAAAATGAGCTGGAGAAGGCAATGGCAAACCACTCCAGTATCTTTGCCAAGAAAACTCCAAATGGGGTCAAGAAGAGTTGGACATGATGGGAAAAAATGACTGACCAACAACAATAAAATAAAGAGATTGGACTAGATGACTTCTAAAACCTCTAAGGTTCCTTTCAATTCTAAATCTAATCCTCTAATTTGTTTTTGTTTTGTTTTCTGCCGGGCAATGGGGTTAAGTGACTTGCCCAGGGTCACACAGCTAGTAAGTGTCAAGTGTCTGAGGCCGGATTTGAACTCAGGTACTCCTGAATCCAGGGCCGGTGCTTTATCCACTGTGCCACCTAGCTGCCCCTGTAATCCTCTAATTTGGAAGTTAAGAGGTCTGGAAAAACCAGACTCCTTTCTCCCTCCACCCCCAGTCTCCTCTCTGATCTCAAATGCTTTCTTCATTTCCAGCAGTTCAGGAGAAAAGCCACAATCTTCCCTCACTCAGAATCAAGAATTATAACAGAACTATGGATTACAATAATTCTCTGCTTGTGAAAGCCTTCCCTTCCTCTCCCCTGGATTATGTGCCACTCCCCTTCCCCATTCTTTCTAGAAAGTACAGCTTTCTCCTCCACTCTCTATCTCCCCCAAGTGGGAAGTTTCTTGAATAGCTTGTCCACTGTGGTATTAGATTGAGGCTTCTCCTCACAGAGTGGTGATTGGGGCGCCCCTGGAGAGAACATCGCCTAAGCAAACAGGGCAACTCTACAACTGTGAATTTGGTACTAGGTCCTGTATGATCATTCCCATTGATGGTGAGTAACAGCCCCTGACCTGAGAGCCCACCTTTTGCTGTTCTCTCTACTCCAGGACTCCACATTCCAGGAAACCCAGCTATCCTGCTCCTCAGCTTCTGTTCTCCCTCACAGATTGAGCTCCCCTTCTAGAATTCAGGTTTCCTATTCCCCACCATTTAATTCACCACTTTCCCACTCTTGCTGTACCCTCCCAATCCTAAGCATCACCCCTGCCCCCACCACCAACCCCCCCCCCCAAATCAACCCCAATACACCTAGGTATTTGGACTTTCCAAACCCTACATATTTCTTAGAACTGAGGAATCCTCCATTGTAGCTCTCATCTTAGCTATGCAGAAGCCCAAGTATTTGACAACTCCTCCAATGCATGTCTGTGTTTCTCCAGTTCCCCCAGAGGCAGTAAACATGTCCCTAGGACTCACTCTAGCTACTGGAGTAAATCCCTCACAGCTTTTGGTAAGTCAACCCAAATAACGGGAGAATAATGGAGTCCAGAAAGCAGAGAGGGGTGGGGGCTGGACAGCAAAATGTCTAGATGTGGAAAAAGTTGATGTTTTGGAGAATTCCCCTCAAATTCCTTCTGCTCCCCAGGCCTGCGGTCCTATAGTACACCGAACATGTACAGAGAATGCATACATAAATGGCTTGTGCTTCATGTTGGATTCAAACCTGCGGAAGGAGAGCAATTTCCCAGCATCCCTACAAGGTAAGTCACTGCCAGGATGCCCAGATTCTTCTATGGAGGAGATGAAAAGAGCAGTCATGAGGCTGTGAGTTGAATTAATAAGTGTGTTTGTCAGAGGTGCTGGGAAAGTAGGGATTATTTGTCTAGTGTTGATTCAGTTAATTTCGGGGTATTGCATCAGGCCCTCTTAGACATACCATATTTAATATCCATAACATCAGTAATAGATGTAGGCTACTTTCCAATATGAGATGCATGGTTATCCCAGTAAGGGTTGTTAAAATACTGAAATGTGATTAAATACAGCCTTAGAGAACATCAGACAACTCTGGGCCAGGTCAGCACCATTTTAGGTGATCCTTCCTGAGGTTTACAGTGTCCTGAGTCCCAGACAGAACACAAATTCATTCATTCATTCATTCATTCATTCACTATTTCATTAACTACTAAGTTTATAATAATAATAATATAAGATACTATGTATCATATACTAGGCATCAGGACAGATACAAAGATAAAGTTGAAGTCCTTATTCTCTTGGAGTATACACATGTACAAATCTACCATACATCTGAATACACAAAGAGTCTGTGATTTTATCAACACAGGGAACTCCCAGCTTGGGAATTCTTTCCACCAATGCACCCATCCACAGCTAGGAGATCTATCCTAGGGAGTTACCTGAAGCACATAGAGATTAAATGACTTCTCCAGGTCATACGACTAGTAAGCATCAGAGGTAAGATTTGAACCCAAATCTTTATGTCACACTACTTCTTTCTACTGTAACTTTATAAATAATCAAAGTAGAGGGTTCACCTGCTGGAGGCTATTGGTTGAAATTCGGGCCAATGAAAGCGTGCGTTATTAGTTTGTGCTGGTCTGTGGAGAGAGGAGCAGTGCTTTAGGCCTTGAAAGATCCATGTCTCTGTGGTGGCTTAGGCTCCATGAGCTCCATCGGGACCAGGTATGATCTGTCAGCCTCAGTTTTCTCTCCTGATGGAAGAGTTTTTCAAGTTGAATATGCTATGAAAGCAGTGGAAAACAGCATTACAGCTATTGGAATCAGATGTAAAGATGGTGTCGTCTTTGGTGTAGAGAAATTAGTCCTTTCCAAACTTTATGAAGAAGGTTCTAACAAACGCCTCTTTAATGTTGATCGACATGTTGGAATGGGGGGTGAATGCCAGTTGGAGGTCAGCAGTAGCAGGTCTGCTAGCAGATGCTCGTTCTTTAGCAGACATAGCTAGAGAAGAAGCCTCCAACTTCAGATCTAACTATGGCTATAATATTCCACTAAAGCACCTTGCAGACAGAGTAGCCATGTATGTACATGCTTACGCACTCTACAATGCTGTCAGACCTTTTGGCTGCAGTTTCATGTTAGGGTCTTACAGTGCAAATGATGGAGCACAACTCTATATGATTGACCCATCAGGTGTTTCATATGGTTATTGGGGATGTGCCATTGGTAAAGCCAGACGAGCAGCAAAAACAGAGATAGAGAAACTCTAGATGAAAGAAATGACTTGTCATGATGTTGTTAAAGAAGTTGCAAAAATAATCTATATAGTACATGATGAAGTTAAGGACAAAGCTTTTGAACTAGAGCTCAGTTGGGTTGGAGAAGTGACAAAAGGAAGGCATGAAATTGTTCCAAAAGATATGAGAAGAAGCAGAGAAATATGTCAAGGAATCTTTGAAAGAAGATGATGAATCAGATGAGGATAATATGTAACAATGAGTGCTACAATACTTCTTTAAAAAATGTTTTACATGTAAACTATGTAGTAGTGTCCTGTGGATTATTACCCCAGTGACAGATTACCACTTTATTAAAAATTTATCTTGTATCCATAAATAAATAAACAAACAAATAAATAATCAAAGTATGGAGTAGAGTGAGATAAGGGTACAAGAAAAGTGCAAAAGTGTTCATTCCCAGAAAGAAATGATTACATCAAACTGGGTGGGGATGGAGGGGGGTGGTAGCTGTGGAGAAACAGTAAGACTTTATGGAAGTCTTGAATTTCAATAGAAGGAGATCATGACATATTATGTAAGGCCTTGAGTGCCAACCCAAAATATGTGGACTTTACTTGGCAGTCAATAGGGAGCCATTGAAAAGTTTTGAGCAGAGGAATAACAGTAAGATCTGTGCCTTGAGAAAGATTAATTTAATAAATGTATGAAGGTTGGATTCAAAAGAGGTTACTGATAGGATGATCTATTAACAGAAAGCTACTGGTATGTTCTAGGCTAGTAGTTCTCAAACTTTTGGGTCTCAGGACCCTTTAAATTCTTAAAAATTATTGGGGACTCTGAAAAGCTTTTGTTCATGTGGGTTATATCTATCAATATTTACCATATTAGAAATTAACACTTATCAGTGTAAAAATATTTATTGATTGATCCATGTTAACATATTTTTATGAAAAAATAACTATAATTTCCATGACAAAAAATTTATAAAAGTGGCATTGACTTTTTATTTTCAAAACTCTTCAACATCTGGCTTAATAGAAGACAGCTAGATTCTCATATCTACTTCTATATTCAATTTGTTGCAATATGTTGTTTTGGCTGAAGTATATGAAGATAATCTCAACAGAAAGACACACAGAAAGAGACATATATGCAACTAGGAAGTGCTGTGGATTGAACACTGGGCTTGGAATCAGGAGACGTAGCCTCAGACACTTAACAAGCTGTATGACTCTGAGCGAGTCACTTAATGCCTACTTGCCTCAGTTCTTCATCTGAGAAGCAAATGGGAATACACTAGAACAGGAAATGGCAAATCACTCCAGTATCTTTGTCAAGAAAACCCCCACAGAATTGGACATGACTGAACAACCAAATGACAACAGTATATATGTGTATACATTTATATGTATATACATACGTGTATATCTATCTATCTATATTTGGAAAGGGGAGGAGTATTTTAATAGGCAAATAACATCTTAGAATGGTTATGAAAATAGTTTTGACTTTGCTGACTGAACCTATGACCCCGGGGGTCCTCAGATCACACTTTAAGGACCACTGGTCTAAAATAACAAGCATGATGATTTCAGGAAAACTTGGAAAGACTTACATGAACTGATGCAAACGGAAGTGTACAGAACCAGGAGAATGATGTACAAAGTAACAGCAATACTGTTTAATGAAGAATTGTGAATGACTTAGCTATTCTCAGCAATATAATGATACAAGACAATCCTAAAGGACTACTGATGAAGCATACTATCCATCTCCAGAGAAAGAATTGATATAGTTTGAATACAGACTGAAGCATGCTATTTTTCACTTTCTTTCATTCTTTTTATTTAATTTGGGTCTTTCTATACAAAATGCTATTTTTTTACTTTCTTTCTTTCATTCTTTTTATTTAATTTGAGTCTTTCTATACAAAATGACTAATAAGGAAATGTTTTGCATGATTGCACATGTATAATCTAGATCTGATTGCTTTCTGTCTCAGGGAAGGGGGAGGGGAGGGATAGAATTTGGAACTCAAAACTTTTTTAAATGTTAAAAATTGTTCTAACATGTAATGGGAGGAGGAACTTATATGTGTGTGTTTATATACACATCTAAATATACATACACATATATGTATATATGTGTATGTGTGTATGCACACACACATAAAGAATCACTGGTCTAATCAGGTGGTAATGAGAGCCCCCTTCTGGGCATATACAACAAGTAGATTAATTATAGAAGAACAGCCCCAATATACATCAAGTGTTTTTCGTAGTAAAAAAGAACTGGGGGCGGCTAGGTGGTGCAGTGGATAGAGCACTGGCCCTGGAGTCAGGAGTACCTGAGTTCAAATCCGGCCTCAGACACTTAACATTTACTAGCTGTGTGACCCTGGGCAAGTCACTTAACCCCAATTGCCTCACTTAAAAAAAAAAAAAAAGAACTGGAAAAATAATAAATGTCCATTAACTCTTAAATGGCTAAGGAAATTGTAGTAGATGAATAGAATATGATTGTACTATAAGTTAAATTGAATATTAATAAATTGTTGGCAGTGGAAAAAATGGGAAGAACAGATTTCAGATATATTTTGGAGAGAGAAGCAATTGGATTTGGTTGCTAATAAGATGTGGGAGGTGAAGGAGAAGAAAGAATCAAAGGCAATACAAAGATTTCAAATACAGAAGACAGGTGGAGAACAATTTGGAATCATGTCCAAAAGGCTTTATAACTGTGTATACCCTTTTCCCAGTAATACCACTACTAGGTCTATATCCCAAAGAGATCATAAAAAAGGGAAAAGGACCCACATGTACAAAAGTATTTATAGCTGTTCTTTTTGTGGTAGCAAAGAACTGGAAATTGAGGGGATGGCCATCAATTGGAGAATGGCTAAACAAGTTGTGGTATATGAATGTAATGGAATACTATTGTGCTGTAAAAAATGATAAGCAGATGGATTTCAGAAAAACCTGGAAAAACTTATATGAATTGATGCTGAGTGAAATGAGCAGAACCAAGAGAACATTGTATATACTATCGACAACATTGTGTGATGATCAGCTGTGATAGACTTAACTCATCTCAGCAATACAGTAATCCAAGGCAATGCCAAAAGACATAGTGGAAAATGCTCTCCACATTCAGAAAAAGAACTATGGAGTCCAAATGCGACTGAAGCATACTATTTTCACTGTTGTTGTTGCTCTTTTGTTCTTGTTCTTATTTAATTTTTCTTGATTTTTTTTCCTTTTGTTTTAATTAATGTGGAAATATGCTTAAAATAATTGTAACCTATATCAAATTACTTATTGGCCTTAGGAGGGGGGAGGGAAGGGGAGAAAAAATGTGGAACTCAAAAAATATCTTTACATGTAATTGAGAAGAATTAAAAATTAAATGGAAGACAGGGTGGATAGTTTTATCCTTGGCAAAAATTGAGAAATCAGGAGGACTTTAGGTTTTGGGGAAAAGATAAATGAAGTTGAGTCCATAAGCAGAAGTGTTCTATAGGGTGCTTTAAATGCATATTTGAAAAAGCTCTAGGGTAAAAATATAGGGGCTAGGCTAGAGTGCTGGGCCCAGAGTGAAAAAGACTCATCTTCCTGAGTTCAAATGTGGCTTCTGATACTTACTAGCTGTGTGACCCTGGGCAAGTCACTTAACCCCATTTGCCTCAGTTTCCTCATATGAAAAATGAGCTGGAGAAGGAAATGGCAAACCACTCCAGTATCTTTGCCAAGAAAACCCCAAATGGGGGTCAGGAAGAGTCAGACACGACTCAAGCAATGGAACAACAATGAGAAGATGAACGTAGATTTGAGAGTCGTATAATGATCGTTGAACTCATGAAGATAAATGTGTAGAACTTCAAAAAGAGAAGATTGTGTCAACTTGTGTCAGCTTGGCTGAGGCATGTGGACTTTATTTGGTAAGTTATAGGGAACCATTAAAGGGTTTTGAATAGAATTAACAAGCATTTATTAAGTGCCCACTGTATGCCAAGCACTAGGCTAAGTACTGCCAGAGCAGAGAAATCCTGTGGTTGGATTTATACATGTTGTTCAATTGTTTCAGTTGTGGCTGACTCTCTGTGACCCCATTTAGAGTTTTCTTGGTGAGGATACTGCAGTGGTTTGCCTTTTCCTTCTCCAGCTCATTTTACAGATGAGGAAACTAAAGCAAATAGGATTATGTGACTTGCCTAAGGTCACTCTGCTAATAAGTGTTTGAGGCCAGATTTCAATTTAGGAAGATGAGACTTCCTGACTTCAGGCCCAGCATTCTATCCACTATACCAGCTAGCAGTTCCACTGGGAAATATAGGTGATGTCAAAACAAAATATATCAATGAAAATTTATTTTTTAATTGTTAAAAGCTAAAAACAATTTCATGAGATGAGAACACATGGATGGCTTGCATTCTGCACCAATGGAAGAAATATCCATATTAGTGAGATCTCAGAGTCACTGAACTTTTGAAGTAAAGTTTAGAAACCCAAGAAGGCTCAGGGATACAGGGATGCTCAAAGGCAACAAATTAAGGATTCTGGGGAAAAAACGGGCTAGTTGGATTCTTGAGTGACAGCGGACTTATCTAGGGATTAAAGTTATGGAGATTTCAATGAATCATGTTCTAATGTCCCAAAAGACTTTATCACTCACTGTCTGGAGGGAGAGAGCTGAACCATGTTGATTTTCCTTCCAACTCTATTATTTTATGGTTATTTATAATAAGTCATGTTTCTTCTCTTTGCTTTCTCCAGAATGTCCAAAGAAAGAGAATGACATTGTCTTCTTGATTGATGGCTCTGGTAGCATTGGAATGCGGCAATTTATGCAGATGAAGAATTTTGTCATAACAGTGATGAACCAGTTCAAGGGGACTGATACACAGGTGAGAGCTGCAAGGTGAATTGGCAACATCCAAGTTCTGTTCCCAGAAATAAGTAGGAGTGGGAACAGGGGGAAGAGTGTTAAATGGTTGAGTCAGAAGGAAGAATCAGCAGGGGAGGGGAGAAGGGGGGAGGGGCAAATAGTTTCCAAAAGTATGATAGGGTTGGAGTGAATATCTAGCCTTTCTGGAGAGAAGCTCTAAATTGGGACTCCTTCTCCAGAGTAATCCATGACATTCTCCCTTACCTCTTGACAGTTTTCTCTGATGCAGTATTCTGATGACTTCTACATACATTTCACCTTCAATGATTTCAAGAATAATCCTGCTCCCCAAACCCTGGTGGAACCAATTATTCAGTTACAGGGGAAGACCCACACGGCCTCCGGCATTAGAAAAGTAGTGTAAGCTCCTAATTTGCAAGTTGGAATTATTTCATTTTAGAGTTTTCATTGACCTTTGAGATCATATAATCCATCCAACCTCTTAGCCCATGTAGAAATCCTTCCTACGGGATCCCTGACAAATGGTCTTCCAGCCTTCTTTTTTGAGAAAAACATTCCCAGAGAGGGCTGTTTCATTGTTGGACAGTCAGTTCTAGTTTCAAGTCCTTCTTATGGTGGAGCAAAATCTGCTTCCTTGTAACCTAGGGAGGCAGTTTATACAATGCAGAGTATGGATTTTGGATTCAGAGGGACCTGGGTTCAAAGCTTGTTTTTTGAAGCATTCTGACTGAGGGACCCTTAGGCAAGTCACTTAAACCCCTTGCCTCAATTTCCTCTTCTGCAAAATTAGATAATTGGACTAGATGGTTGGTTCCTGAGGTCCCTTATACCTCTAAATCTGTGATCCTATAATTTTATATTGTTTCACACAATGGTCCTAATCTAGTCTCCCAGAATAACAAAGAACTAATCAAGTCATGGGAAAAGCTTAATCAAATAGGTTGAGACTGGAATTGACTGTGTGGAATAGCAAAGGAACTACCCGAACCAAATCAACAACCTGTCTACAACAAAAGGGCAATTCAAGAATACATGAAATGGGTGGAGGTGAACCTCTTGCCTACAGGCATACTTTAAATACCAGAGTGGCAAAGGACTGAAGTATTCCAGGTTAGAGAAGTTTCCTAATATTTGAGTTAAATCTTTAAATGTCATGTTTATTTTAATAGCAATGGTTACATGTATAATAAGTGCATCATTTTCCATCCTTTCTAATGAACAATGAATGTATTGAACATAATTCTTGGGGACACTACATAATCATGATGAATAGAAATTACTTTCTTGGGCTATCAATATTCCTATAGGAACCACAATGATATCAGCTAAAGGTTATTTCCTAATCTCACTGGTTTAATTCATTGGAGTTTACTATGGGCAAGGCAATAGCCTGGTTAGGAAAGTTAAGTCACCATGAAGCCAAACATCAGTCTAGATTTGTAGTTTATGGAGAGAGACTGGGTCAGTTCAGAAGAACTCAATGGAACATGGAGTCCAAACGGCTAAGGAGTCTCTGACAATTAAACAAAGAAGACTTTCTGCCTTTTCAGTTAGCTAGCTAGCTACCTAGCAAAATTCAAATTTGCCTGCCCAGCCTCACCCTAACTGTCCAACCCCTATGGATTTCAAGGGCCTTGACCTGATTTGACTAGTCTTTCTCATTTGGCAGGAGAGATTTTAAATGATAAATCCAAATTCAGGGGCTTGAAACCCAAACTTCACTTTTTTCCCCTCACTGTTACTGCCTTCCTTGGGATAAAAGTTCAGTCCCACACTTGGGCTAAAAAATCAATTGCAAAAGAGCTAGATGGAGGGCAGCTAGCTGGCACAGTGGATAAAACACTGGCCCTGAATTCAGGAGGACCTGAGTTCAAATTTGGCCTCAGACATTTAACATGTACTAGCTATGTGACCCTGGGCAAGTCACTTAATCCTTATCACCCCCCACACATACACCAAAAAAAAAAAAAAAAAAAAGAGACAAAAATAGAGCAAGATGAGTCAGCCAGGACTGGTGTAAATAGGATGTGGGAAAGTTCTAATATAATGAGTCAATTTTGTAATGCTGTTGTCAGAAAAGCTAATGTGATCTTGAGCTGTGTTAATAGGATTATAGTTTGCAGTTTGAGTTCTGCTGAATTTCACCTAGTCAAATGGCATCTGAAACATATTATTTGGTTCTGGTCATCTCATTTTAATCAAGATATTGGCAAATATCCATAAGGGAATGGTAAGGATTTCAAGGTATTTGGAAACCAAGTGCTATGAAGAATGGTTGAAAGTACTCGGCTAGAATAGTGTGCTAGAGCCAGCTCTTACCAGTTCCAGTAGTTACATTTTCAATGTGTTTACCCCTCAAAAAATTAGCAAGCGCTACAAATTAGGACTTAATTTATTGTTTTGTTGATATTCTAGACTTAAGAAAGCGATGGAGAAAATGTTAATAATGCAGATTGATGAATAACATGTGTACACATATTTTTACCCCACAAAGTCAGTTGCTAAACATTTATTAGCACACTGCTGGCACTGGAGAGATTTAGTCTGAAGTAGAAAAGGCTTTGCAAAGGTGATGCAGGAAAAAGCACATAATAACAATCTTCAAATATTTAAAGGATTGTCATATGAATGAGGGACTCAAACCCTTTTCATCCAGAAGTATTTTCCTGCTCTGAACCTTGAGATTATGCTTAATCCCTAAAATATGTTGGCACAATACCCCCCAGGGAAAGAAGACATGAATAATAACAACAAGCATTTATATAGCACTTTAGGGTTTATAAAGTACTTTATATATGGTATTTTATTTGATCCTCACTACAACCCATTAAGATATGTCCTGTTTTTATTCCCATTTTATAGAACAGGAAACTGAAGCTAAAAGTATCAGTGATTGGTCAAAATGACACAGCTAGTTTCTGAGGGAGGATTTAAACTCAGTTCTTACTGACTCCAAGTCCAAATCTCTAACAACTATATATATATATGAGTTCATCTGAGGCTGTACACCCAAGATGAGCACCAGTGATTCTACCCAGGTCTAGTAAGCATTTAAGCCAGCTCTGTCCCACCTGGAGTGCTGTTGTGCCAGCCCAACTCTTGTGAGACTGCAATATATGAGAAAGTAAGGATGAGCATGTAAGGTTCTGAGAGGCTTGCTGTCCTGTTTTGGTCTTCTTCTTCTTCTTCTTCTGGTGGGGGTGGGGATACAATGAGGGTTAAGTGACTTATCCAGGGTCACACAGCTAGTAAGTGTCAAATGTTTGAGGCTGGATTTGAACTCAGGTCCTCCTGAATCCAAGGCCAGGACTTTATCCACTGTGCCACCTAGCTGCCCCCTTTCACCTCTTCTTTTAGCAGTTCCCCAATAGTTAGGTACTCCCGTAGTTTCCAGGGTTTTGTATGAGGCTGTCTGTAGCTGTGTGAGACTTTTCAACACAACACAATACAACATTTATTAATCACCTACTATTTGCTAGGGAATACAAATAGAAAAAGAAAGAAAATTCTTGCCTTCAAGGAGCTCATGATCTAATAGGATAAGACAATGGACAAAAGGAAGTTGAAAGTGGGATTGGGGGGCGGGATAGGGAAAGTACCCACCATGGGGGCATGATGATGATGGAGTCAAAACAAAGCAGTGCAGCTAGTGGGAAATGTAGAGTTGCTTGGGTTCTTGAATCCTCTTTAAAGGGAGACTGAGGGTATTTTGCTTTGGCTCTCTCTCTAGATTTTTACAGTATTTTTTCTAAACTTTGGATTTTACCTGTCATGTTACTGGGAATTTTCATGTCATGTTTCTTTCAGGAGGTGAGTGGTGGGTTCTTTCTTTTTTCTTTTCTGGTTCTAATAAATCCAGGAAACTTTCTTTTATGATTTTAAAAAATATCATAGTGTTTTACATAATTGCACATGTATAACCTATACTGATTGCTTGAAATCTTGGGGAGGGGGCAGGGGAGGAAGGGAATGAGAGAGGCATAGAATTTGGAACTCAAAACTTTAAATAAATAAATAAATAAATATTTGAAATATCATATCCAAGCTCTTTTGTGCTCATGACTTTCAGGTAACCTAATGATTCTTTGATATTTTTTTTTCTCCTTGAACTATTTTCCAGATCAATTGTATTTTATATGAGGCATCATATTTTTTCTACTTTCCCCCCCAGTCTTTTGGCTTTGTTTTTTCTTTTTTCTTTTTCTTTCTTTCTTTCTTTCTTTTTTTTGTTTTTGCGGGGAAATGAGGGTTAAGTGACTTGCCCACAGTCACACAGGTAGCAAGTGTCAAGTGTCTGAGGCCAGATTTGAACTTAGGTCCTCCTGAATCCAGGGCCAGTGCTTTATCCACTGTGCCACCTAGCTGCCCCTTTGACTTTGTTTTTAATATTTTTTGCTGTTTCATAAAGTCATTAATTTCTGTTTGGTTTATTCTAATTTTCAGGGAGTCTGTTACTTTTGTAATGTTTTGTACCTTTGTAGGAAGCTGTTAATGCTATTTCTAAATCTTTTCCCTAATGTTCTTATTTCTTTTCTGTCTTCACAAATGTTCATTTGATTAATAATATAATCTTTTTTTTTAATCTCTCGCTTCATTTCTTCCAGGAATTCTAGTTAACTTTGTGCCCAAACTGTGTTTCTCTTTGAAGTTTGTAAATATTGTGGACTTGCTCTTATCTTCTAAGTTTGTGTTTTGGGAGTCCCTGACTTCATAAAAGATCTTTATCATGGGTCTCTTTGTATTGTTGTTGTTAACTCTTCTAGCCTGCACACTTTCTGAAGGAAATCTTGAGGTCTTATTTGCTCCTGATCTTTATTCTTTGGGACTCTGTTGCTTTCTTTCTTTTTTTTTTTATTGGGTAGTTTTCAACATTCATTTTCATAAGATTTAGAGTTCCAAATTTTTCTCCCTTCCTCCCTCCCTTTCCTTCCCCCTCCAAAAGATCACAATCAGGTTATATTTGTACAATCCACAAGTGTGCTTTTTATCAGTTCTTTCTATAGCAGTGCATAGTATGCTTCCTCATTAGTTCCTTGGGATTGTCTTGGATCATTGTACTGCTGAGAGTAGCTAAGTCCTTCACAATTACTCATTGAACAATACTGCTGTCACTATGCACAATGTCCTCTCAGCTCTGCTCACTTCACTATACATAGATGTTCATTAGTCTTTCAAGGTTTTTCGGGAATCATCCTGTTTGTCATTTCCTGTAGCACAAGTCCATTCCAGTACAATCATATAACACAGCTTTTTCCATCATTCCTCAATTGATGGAGATTCCCTTGATTCTCAATTCTTAGCCTCCACCAAGAGTTGCTATAACTATATTTTGTACAATTTTCCCCCCATTTCTCTTTTTCATGATTACTATTGTTAACTATTTCCCTTCCATCCTATTCCCTTCCCCATGATATTTATTCTATTATCCATCTTCTTTCATCCTATCACTCTTCAAAAGGGATTCACTTCTGTCTGTCCCCTCCCCCACTCTGCCCTTCCTTCTTTTGCCCCTCTCTCTTTATCCCCTTCCCCTCCTATTTTCCTGCAGGGTTATAGAGATTACTGGACCCAATTGAGTGTGTACATTAGTCCCTCCTTGAGCCAATTCTAATGAGATTGAAGTCTTTGAGCCAATTCTGATGAGTGTTAGGCTCATTTACTGCCCAGATTAAATAGTCCCTCCTATTAGTCCCTCCTTGAGGCAGCTCTGATGAGTTTAAGGTCCTTGAGCCTTTTCTGATGAGTGTAAAATCCATTTACTGCCCTGCTCCTCTCCCATCTCTTCCCCCACTCTATAAGCCTTTTCCTGTTACTTTCATGTAGGATTTCACTTCTGCCCTTCCCCTTCCCCCAATGAATTCCCTTCACACCTCAATTTAACCCTAAAGATGTTATCATCTAGTTAAGTGACACAGTGGAAAAAGCATCACCCCTGGACCCAAAGGGATCCCAGCTAAAACCTGGCCTCAGACACAAGACAGTCACCCACTGTACGATCCCAGGTATGTCCCCCAGCTCCAATTTTTTTTTTTTTATGGTTCTCTAGGGTCTTGTATTTGAAAGTCAAATTTGCCATTCAGTTCAGGTCTTTTCATCACAAATATCTGAAAATCTTCTTTTTCATTAAAGTCCCATTTTTTCCGCTGAAAGATAATGCTGAGTTTTGCTGGGTAGGTGATTCTTGGTTGTAATTCCATTTCCTTTGCCCTTTGGAATATCATATTCCATGCCCTCCGGTCCTTTAATGTAGAAGCTGCTAGATCTTGTGCTTTCCTGACTGGGGCTCCACAGTACTTGAATTCTTTCTTTTTGACAGCTTGCAATATTTTCTCCTTGACCTGAGAGCTCTGGAATTTGGCTATAATATTCCTAGGAGTTTTCTTTTTGGGATCTCTTTCTGGAGGTGATCGGTGGATTCTTTCAATTTCTATTTTAACTGCTGCTTCTAGAATTTCAGGGCAATTTTCCCTGAGAATATCTTGGAAGATGGTGTCTAAGCTCTTTCCTTGATCATGGTTTTTAGGTAGACAAATAATTTTCAGATTATCTCTCCTGGACCAATTTTCCAGGTCAGCAGTTTTTCCCAGAAGATATTTCGCATTGCCCTCTATTTTTTTATTTATTTGCTTTATTGTGTCTTGGTTTCTCACAAAGTCACTGGCTTCCATTTGTTCAATCCTAATTCTTAGGCAATTATTTTCATCAGAGAGCTTTTGTACCTCCTTTTCCATTTGGCCAATTTTTTTTTTTTAATGTATGAGGTATTTAATTTTTTCCATTACATGTAAAGATAGTTCTCAACTTTTGTTTATACATGCTTTACAATTTCAGATTTTTCTCCCTCCCACCCCTCCCTCCCCCCCTCCCCTAGACAGCAGGTAATCTGATATAGGTTATATCTATATATCTCTATACATATACATATAGATATATATATACATACACACACATATATATACACACATAATAACATTAATCCTATTTCTGCATTAATCCTGTTACAAGAGAAAGAATCAGAGTAGTGATGCAAAACCTCAAAATAGAAAGAAAAAAAACCAACAGCACCCAAAACAAAAGAAATAATATGGTTCAATCAGCATCTATACTCCACAGTTCTTTCTTTCTTTTTTTTTCTTGGATTTGGAGATCCTCTTCTATCATGAGTTCCCTGGAACTCTTCTGTACCATTGCATTGGTGAGAAGAATATAGTCCATCACAGTAGGTCAACACTCAATGTTGATGATACTGTGTACAATGTTCTTCTGGTTCTGCTCATCTCACTCATCATCAGCTCACGTAAGACCCTCCAGGTTTCTCTGAACTCTTCCTGCTCATCATTTCTTACAGCACAATAGTATTCCATTATATTCATATACCACAACTTGTCCAGCCATTCCCCAATTGATGGGCACCCCCTCAACTTCCAATTCCTTGCTACCACGTAAAGAGCAGCTATAAATATTTTTGTACATGTGGGTCCCTTTCCCCCTTCCATGATTTCTTTGGGCAAAAGACCTAAAAGTGGGATTGCTGGGTCAAAGGGTATGCACAGCTTTATCGCCCTTTGGGCATAATTCCAAATTGCTCTCCAGAATGGTTGGATCAGCTCACAGCTCCACCAACAATGCATTAGTGTTCCAATTTTCCCACAGCCTCTCCAAC
This sequence comes from Dromiciops gliroides, assembly GCF_019393635.1. Lineage (NCBI taxonomy): Eukaryota > Metazoa > Chordata > Mammalia > Microbiotheria > Microbiotheriidae > Dromiciops > Dromiciops gliroides. The sequence goes on from NC_057861.1 coordinate 489,559,637, forward strand.
ATTTATTATCTTCCTTTTTTGTCATTTTAGCCAATCTGATAGGTGTCAGGTGGTACCTCAGAGTTGTTTTAATTTGCATCTCTCTAATCATTAGAGATTTAGAGCATTTTTTTCATATGGGAATAGATAGCTTTGGTTTCTTCATCAGAAAACTGCCTGTTCATATCCTTTGACCACTTCTCAATTGGGGAATGACTTGGATTCTTATAAATTTGATTTAATTCCCTATATATTTTAGAGATGAGGCCTTTATCAGAAGCACTGGCCTCAAAAATTGTTTCCCAGCTTTCTGCCTCCCTTCCTATTTTGGATGCATTGCTTCTGTTTGTACAAAAATTTTTTAATTTAATATAATCAAAATCATCCATTTTGCATTTTATAATATACTCTCCATTTGGCCAATTTGACTTTTCAAGCTGTTGACTTTTTTCTCATGTCTTTCCTGCATCACCCTCATTTCTCTTTCCATTTTTTCCTCTACCTCTCTAACTTTATCTTCAAAGTCCTTTTTGAGCACCTCTATGGCCTGAGACCAATTCATATTTTTCTTGGAAGCATTAGATATAGGGGCCCTGATGTTGACATCTTCCTCTGAGGGTGCCCCTTGGTCTTCCTTGTTACTGAAGAAACTTTCTATGGTCCTCACCTTTCTCTGTCGGCTCATCTTGCCTTTCTTTTACTAGACTTTTAACTCCTTAAAGCGGGGCACTCTTTCCAGGCTGCAGTATCCCAAGCTTAAGAAGTCCCAGGTGGTATGGTTTAAGGAGAATCAGGTTCTTCCCTCGCCAGGCCTGTTTCCTGGTCCTAGATGACCCCAGACCAACTTGCCAATCAACCAGCTTTGTGTGTTGTGGTTGTTAGTTCCAATGAGCCTGTGCCCCTCCCCAACCTGGGCCACTTCTACTCGAGCCTACCTCCTGGTTCTCAGCAAAATCCAAGTTCTGCCTTAGCACCAGCATAGACCCCTGTAGTCTCTCCCCTGCCCAGGGCTCAGCCCACTCACCAGCCTGTGAACTTAGTTCCAGACAACACTGGTGCTTCAGCTGATTCAGAGGCTTTGGGGGTCTCCTTCTCTGGTGAGGACTTCCTGAGACTGGATCTGTGTCAGGGTGACTGTGGGGTTGGGCTTGACTCCTGCATCAGCACAGCAGTTCCCTCCTTCTGACCTTCCGAGCCGTTCTTGGTTAGAAGATGATTTCAGCACATTCTTCTGTGAGTTTTGCTGCTCTGGGCATTTTCCTATGGCATTATTTGGATGTTTTTTGGAGTGATCGGGTCATGAGTTTGGGAGCTCACTGCCTTTCCTCCTCGACTCTGTTGCTTTCTTAAGGTATTGAGTTCTCAGGTTCTCAGGATCTCTGGGTTGGCTAAGGCTAGGAAACTGCAAATTTCATTGTGTCCTAAGCAATCTAGGCTGAAGTCTAGTTACTGCCTTTCTGATCTGACCTTATAAATTTTTGACACAGTTTAGGTTTAGGTGACATAATTGTAGGCTTGCTCCTGGTTGGGACTCCAGTAAATTCATACCAGCATATTGCAGGTCTGTGTTGAGATGGGGTTTGGAAAGTATAGGGTTGGGGTCCTTATAGAAAATCCTGTAAGATTTGAATTGATATTTTTTATGTCATCCTTCTAGCATCTGGAAGGATTTTTTGAAGTGTAACAGTTGTACACTTAAGAGAGCTCAATTTTGAGTTCTTCCCTTCGAAAGCTCTATAAATCCTTTATATTTAAAGCTTGTCATTGTTTTTTATACTTCTGGGAAGTTTTCTTCTACAGTTCTCTGAAATATAATGGTCAAATTCTTGTAATCTTTAATATTTTCTTTAGCTATCATAACTTGGAGACTTTTGTTTCTTTATCTGTTCTCCAAATCCATCACTTTCAACTATGCTATTTTACAACCTTTTCCCAGCTCAATTATTTTCTGATCTTGGACTTTTTGTTTCATCTGTATCTCTTAGAATTCTGCTCTCTACTATGTCAATTCTGATCTTATCTCCTTCCATTGTCTGGACATTTTTTTCCATGTTGATTTCAAAATTGCAGGATTTCACCATCACTTCTTCCTAAGATATAACTGTATATTTCAGAAAGCCCCATATTGTCTCTTATGCAACTGTGGATACTGTTCCAATATACATTTCTTCTGATATTTTTGTCTCTGACTCTTATTCCAAAACACATTTTCATTGTTTGAGAGCTCTCTTTCAGTTTACTTCTTGTTGTTGATTTTTAAAATTTTCATATGAGGATTTCTGAGAATTTAATTTCTTTTCAACATTTCTATTGTTATTTGTGAAGGAGAACATCAGAAGGCATGTTCCTTTAGAACTATCTTCTCTGATATCTTCCCAGTGTTCTCTTCAAACATTTCCCCTTCATTCAGGTCAAGAGGACTAATTTTTTGTTTGTTTGGTGTTTTTTTTTTTTTCCAAGTACCTCTAGTGCCTGGTACAGTGTCTTTTAAAATCAAGGCAGCATTTCCTAAGTGATGATTGGATTAGAATACTGGCAAAATGGGCCTGATTGCCAAGGAGACTCTCCTGCCTTATCTCAAGCACCTATCAAGCTGTTCCTCCATGCATGCCCCCACCCAGAACTGACTGTAATTCAGTCCTGTACTATACTCACCTTCTGCTCTCTTTTCCTCCAAACTGGACACATCTCAGGGTTCAGCTCGTGATCTCTTGTGTCCCTTTCCCTAACTCTCTGTGTTAGCTAAGCTGCTGGGGTAGTCTTCCCAAAATCTGTCCCAACTTGGTTTAGTGGAAATTTTAAACTGTCCCTTTTCTTTCTTGGACAGACGAGAACTATTTCAGAATTGGAATGGAGCCCGGAAGGATGCCACCAAGATCCTCATTGTCATCACAGATGGTCAGATACAGGGAGATAGTTTGAATTACAGAGATGTCATCCCAGAGGCAGACAAAGAAGGGATTATCCGATATGCAATTGGGGTATGGAACAAGAAGAGCTTCTCCTTGGCTCTTTCTCAAGCAGGATGGCTATCATCCTTGCTTTTCCTCCCTTGTAGTTTCTCTTTTAAGACATAAATGGACCCCTGACAGCTCCTTCTGCCCACCCACAAATCCTGTTGTCTCCTACCAAAAGGAATAAAATTGTGATTCTGTTTCCTCGGAGAGTTCCAGAAGGTAAGAACCTTCTCCCATGCTGACCCTGATTCTGCTTCTGTCCCCTGATGATGACAGGTGGGGAATGCCTTTAAAACTTCAGATGCCCGGCAAGAACTCCGAACCATCGCCTCTGAACCACCCCATGAGCACGTCTTTCAGGTAGATAACTTTGAGGCTCTGAAGAACATCCAAAACCAATTGCAAGAGAAGATCTTTGCCATTGAAGGTGAGATAGAATTCCTAGTGTCCCAGTACAGGTCTAGTATTTTTCTTTTTAAAAAATTTTCGTGGGGCAATGAGGGTTAAGTGACTTGCCCAAGGTCACACAGCTGTTGTCAAGTGTCTGAAGTCAAATTTGAACTCAGATCCTCCTGAATCCAAGGCCAGTGCTTTATCCGCTGTGCCCCTGGGTCTAGTATTTTTCATCCCCATACAGCCACATTATCTCCCAGTCACTAGATTTCTGCCCCCTAGGGCCAACTAATTTTCCACAACCAATTCTGTATCTTGCAAGCTCCCTGGATCTTAGTCTCCTTCCTGTTCAAGAAAACACAGATCTTTTGATTTCTAGCCACCAAATTTTCTCTAGAACCCATTATTCTGAAATAGAGGTGCCTGGATCCTTATCTTCAAATTTTCCTTATGTGGCCTTCTCTACCCTCTCTAAATCTGGACATTTTGTCTCCCACAGGTACCCAAACAGGGAGCAATAGTTCTTTTGAGTATGAGATGTCTCAGGAAGGCTTCAGCGCTGTATTCACCTCTGTGAGTGAATTTTACACAAGGCCAGGGTGGTGAGGAAATGGGGGAGAAGTGGTATAAACTGGGAGAAGGTCCAGGGAGAAGTCAGTGGGAATCATGCCTGCTGTCTGGATGGGCAGATGGAGTACCTCATCAGTTCTTTCCATGGCAGAGGGAAGTGAGATGTGGACACAATTCTGTGGAACAAAAAGGATTTCACAAATTATCTCTTCCCCTCTAATTCTAATACCTTTTTTTCCCAGGATGGACCTCTACTGGGTACAGTGGGGAGTTTCGACTGGTCTGGTGGAGGCTTTCTGTACAATCAAATTGATAAACCCACATTCATCAACATATCCATGCTGAACTTGGACATGAGTGATGCTTACCTGGGTAAGAGAGATACTCTCCATTTCAAAAGGGATCCACAAGAGGAAATATACTTTTTGGGGGGGGGGCAATTAGGGTTAAGTGACTTGCCCAGGGTCACACAGCTAGTAAGTGTCAAGTGTCTGAGGCCGAACTTGAACTCAGATCCTCCTGAATCCAGGGCCAGTGCTTCATCCACTGTGCTACCTAGCTGCCCCTGGAGATATACTTCTAATATTTATGGGTTCATCTCTTCAGGTTATTCTGTTGATGTTGTTGTTCAAAGAAAGACCCAGAGTCTAGTCATGGGAGCTCCTCGCTATCAACACATGGGGATGGTGGCAATGTTCAAAAAGGACTTTAACACTTGGGAGAAGACAGCTCATGTCACTGGGAAACAGGTGAGTCATGTGGATGTTGGGTCTGGCACAAGCACAAAGAAAGAAAGGATGACAAAATTCTCCAGCTTCCTGCTTTCACTCCCACTACCTGAAGTTATGGAGTTCTTTCCCACAGATTGTAAACTCAGGAATATAGCCGCAGCCTCACCTTTGTAACAGCTTCTTGTGGTCAGTCATTTCCATTTACACATTTTCATCCAAGTTATCTTGAGAATAACAAAAATGAACACAGGAGTCAAGACTGATAGAGGCATATATTATAGACAGGTAAACGATTACAGGTACGCAGGCGAAATAAAGGATAATATTTTGTGCAACTTGGAAGATAAGACTTTCTTCATGATATGCAATCCTGAAGGAACCATGAAACAAGTAGATAGCTCCCTGTAGACAGCTATAAACACTGAAAGCATGTGAGCCTCTGAGCTAGCGTTTAGGCTGGCCCACTATATTGCCCTGTCCTAGCCCTTTGTGTTAGTTGGAAGAAGAGCAAGAGAACAAAGTGAGACCCAGTCAAGCCTCCTCAACAGGACCTTCTAAATTCTTCATTCAGCTTTTAACTTACCCAAGTCAGACAACACAGGAGCCTGACATGCATCACCTGAGCAGACCCCATTCCCTGCCTTGTTTTTTAGAAATAAAACATAGAACGTGAGAGAAGGAATAGAGTTTAGAATTCATCCAGAACTTTCCTCATGATCCAAAGGGCAGTATCATGAGTCCAGTAGGAGGGCACATTAAGGTCCTTGTGGAGAATGATAAGTGACTTACTCTTTATCTTCCTCAGATCGGTTCCTATTTTGGGGCAACCCTCTGTGCAGTAGATGTGAACAAAGATGGCAACACTGACCTGATCCTTATTGGGGCTCCTTATTACTATGAACGGAACCAGGGAGGGCAAGTGTCTATCTGCCCCTTACCTCGTGGGGTAAGTAGATTGATGGGAGGCAGGGAATCTGGGTCCTGGGTAGAGATGATATCTGAAGTGAATGCCTGGAAGGCTGGCCCAGGATTTGGAGAGTGTCACAATTTTCATTTTGTAGAAGGCTAAATGGAGCTGTACAGCTGTTCTTCAAGGGCAGCCAGGGCACCCATGGAGTCGTTTTGGGGCAGCCTTAGCTATGCTTGGGGATGTGAATGGAGATAAGATGACAGATGTGGCTGTGGGGGCACCAGGGGAGGAAGAGAACAAAGGCGCCATCTACTTGTTTCATGGAACAGCTGGATCCAGCATCAACTCTTCCTATAGCCAGGTGAGCCTATTTAGTTTTCTTAACTTGTCATGCTTTTAGTATCTAGGTTTTCCCCCTTGACTTCTGTCAAGGTAATTTTGCCCCATTCTCTTTGTGATTGAAAGCTTCCCTCCCAATACACCCATATGAGCATTATAATTATATCAATTATTACTTATGTATGTATTACCCTTATATATAATCACATATTACATTTCTATGTAATCGGACCCATTCTATTTAACAAGCATTAGTCTCACACCTACTATGTGCAAACTCTTTTGTTTGGAATAGAGATCTAAAGATGAAAAAGACAGTCTGCACACAAGTATAAAAGTTATTATAAATATGAATAATTATATCCATCCATATTTGGGCACCAGTGACTGAACAGACTCTTAGAGTAGAAGTGGACCTCTAAGGCTCTTTCATAAAACCCATAATTAACCAAGAATCCATTCTACAATAGGTCCCACAGCATTGGAAGTTCTTCCTTATATAGTTGGAGATGGATATGCCATACTTAAATTTGCGGATCGCCCTAAGCTGAGAGGGATAGATTCAAGGACAGAATCAGGATTAAAACAAAATAATACAAAGCAAAACAAAACCATTTGACAGACTAGAATGGCTCAAAGGTTATAAGATGAATTTTATAGTGATAAAAGTGAATTTGTACTTGGAAAGTACTTGTACTTGAATTTTAAAAATCAACTCTGGGGCAGCTAGGTGGCACAGTGGATAGAGTACCAGGCCTGGATTCAGGAGGACTTGAGTTCAAATCTGGCCTCAGACACTTAACACTTACTAGCTGTGTGATTCTGGGCAAGTCACTTAGCCCCAATTGCCTCACCAAAAAAAAAAAAAAAATCAACTCTAAGAGTGAAGGATGGAGAAATATGTAGAATCAAATCAATCAACAAGCATTTATTAAGTACTTAACTGTGCTGGAGACTAGAGATACAAAGACAAAAATGAAACAGTCCCTACCTTCAAGAAGTGTATGTTCTAACAGAGAGAACAATGGGTACACATGTAAGTGTATATGCAAAATAGACACAAGATAATTTCAAGGGAGAGAAACTAAGAGCCAAGCAAGGGATCAGGAAAACCCCTCACATAGGAAGTGGCATTTGAGCTGAACCTTATAGGGAACCAGGGGTTATGAGAGGGGAAGATGAGGAGGTAGAGCATTCTAAGTCATAATAGAGGATAGCCTTTGCAAAGGTCTGGAAACAGCTAATTGAAACATATAAAGAGAGGCAATAAGTCTTTCAGGGGGGAAAATAGGACTTCAAGGCAAAAGAGGACTTTCAGGTATTTGCAATGAAAAGACCTGAACTGAATAGAAAATTTGACTTTAAAATACAAGACCCTAGAGAAGCATAAAAAGGTAAAGAGGAAAAAGAAATCATGATGGGGGTTAAAAGGTTAAACTGTTTACATTCCTACATGGGAAGATGATACATCTAACCCATAAGAACTTTCTCACTATTAGGGCAGATGATAGGAATAAATTTAGACAGAGGACACAGGTGGGAATTGATTAGGAAGGGATAATATCTGTAAAGCATTTATTTTTTGGTTTTTGGAGGGGGGCGGGGTTGGTGGGGCAGTCAGGGTTGGATGACATACCTGGGGTCGCGGAGTTGGTGAGTGTCTTGTGTCTAAGGCCGGATTTGGACTCGGGTCCTCCTGGGTCCAGAGTGGGTGCTTTGTCCACTGTGTCACCTAGGTGCCCCATGATAACATCTTTAGGGTAAAATTGAGGGAGGAGAGGATTGCACTGGAGGAGGGGGAAGGGGAGAGGTAGAATGGGGTGAAATCTCACATGAAAGAAGCAGGAAAGGGTTTATGGAGTGGGGAGGAGAGATGGGGGAGGATTGGGGCAGTGAATGAGGCTTAGACTCATCAGAATTGGCTCAAAGACCTTATTCTCATCAGAGTTGGCTCAAGGAGGGAATAACATACACACTCAATTGGGTGGAATAATCTATCTAATTCTGCAGGAAAGTAGGAGGGGAAGGGAATAAGGAGGGAGGACAGAGTGGGGGAGGAGGCAACCAGAAGCCAAACACTTTTGAGGAGGGATAGGGGAAAAAGAAGATAGAAAATAGAGTAAATATCATGGGGAGGGAATAGGATGGAGGGAAACAGTTAACAATGGTAACTGAAAAAAAATTTGAAGCAGAGGCAAGAGTAATGTAAGATGATGATTGATGGATGGATGGATTGATGATGATTGGAGGAAGATGAGGATTGATGGATAATGAGGACTGATTGATGAAGATGAGGATAGATTGATGATGAGGAGGGTTGATGATGACAATGACAAAATATGGTACTTACTTTGCTGGGCTATTGTGAAGAAAATTCTTTGTCAGATATAAGGTACTCTATAAATGTTATCTATTACAGTTGTTGTAATAATTAACCTCATGGGTTTATTGTAAGGAAACCTCTCTTTAAAGTACCACATAAATGTAGTTTACTATTTTTAAAAATGATAAGCAGGATGCTATCAGAAAGACCTGGAAGGACCTGCATGAGTTGATGCAGAGTGAAACGTACTGTATACAAAATAACAGCAATATTGTGAGATGATCTACTGTGAATGACTTGGTTATTTTCAACAATGCAATAACCCAAGACAACTCTGAAGGTCTTATGAAAAATGCAATCCATCTACAGAGAAAGAACTGATGGTATCTGAATACAGTTTGAAGTATAATTTTTTTTTTGGTTAGTAAAGCCTGGAAAGGGAAGTTAGACCCAGCTTGTGATGAACTTTAACACCAAACAGTAAGTTTGTATTTGATGTTAAAAGCCACTGGATGGGGGGCAGCTAGGTAGTGCAGTGCATAGAGCACCGGCCCTGGAGTCAGGAAGACCTGAGTTCAAATCCGGCCTCAGACACTTGACACTTAACTAGCTGTGTGACCCTGGGAAATTCACTTAATCCTCATTGCCCTGCAAAAAAACCCCAAAAAAACAAAAAAGCCACTGGACTTCTCTGAGCAAGGGAGTGACCTGGTTAGACCTGTGCTTTAGGAATATCACTATGTCAACTATGTAGAGCAGTGGTGTCTAACTCACATAGAAATGGGGGCCACTAAACTAACATAAGGCTCCCTATAGAGTGCATATTGGCTTAAAAAAAACATATATTGGGGGCAGCTAGGTGGCGCAGTGGATAAAGCACTGGCCCTGGAGTCAGGAGTACCTGAGTTCAAATATGACCTTTGACACTTACTAGCTGTGTGACCCTGAGCAAGTCACTTAACCCTCATTGCCCCACAAAAACAAAGAAAGAAAACTATATTTTAACAGTATCTAAATTTCACTTTATTTATTTATTTATTTTGTTAAATATTTTCCAATGACATTTTAATCCACTCCATGCCACATGGAACTGTTGCCTGTCAAAATGCAGCCAGCTGACCATGTGTTTGAGACCTCTGGTATAGCAGATGGATGGTACAGGCCAGAGGGGACCAGTGCCTGACCTAGAGGGTGCCCATGTGAGTAGAGAGATTGGAATGGATGAGAGATGTTGAAAGAAGCCTATGTGGAAAAAAAAAAAAAAGAAGCCTATGTGAAAAAAAAATAGGCATTTAACAAAGCACATTCTCCATATGTCAGTAATATTCAGTGGCAGCTATATAAATAAATACAGTCTTATTTTGATAATTCTAGGGATGTGTATCTTGTCAGTATAAACTGTCTCCACCAGTAGAGACTGCAATGTACCCATGCCTTCTCATCCTAGGTATTTTTTATTCAGTATCTTTCTACATATATTTCATAGAGGGTCTACCCCCATGAACTAGAGACCTTCAGCTTCAATTAGTATTTTGCACAAACCAGTATAGCACTAGCTACTCTGTCCTTCACTCTTGCTACAAAATCAATAAACATTTATTAAACACCTATTGTGTACAGGCACTGTGTTATAGCCTGCATTGTTTTCCAGTCATACATGTCCTTGACAAAATCAACCTCAAGTCATCAGTGGTAGTAATTCGTACCCTACTTATACACATCATGTGTATTTCCATTGCCTTTTGGGCCACTTGGAATTTCTATTCTTCAAAACTGATGGCAAGGTCCCACAATTCAAAGCTCCAAAGCTTTACATGCTGTTAAGAATATGAACTTTATAGTAAAGAACTCTACAATTTTCCAAATTTGATCTAATCAAATCTGAACAACAGTATTGGAAAACCACCCCAACCTCTCAGAATTACCCCTAGAACTGAAGGGGAAGTAGTAGTCATATTCTGGAGCCCCTACCTGACAATGCCAGTGGGAGTTGGGGAAGTGAGCTTAAACCCTCAGCCACATATGAGGGCTATATCTGGGATAAATATTAAACCCCTTGCATTTATAGGGACTTGCTGGAGAGATTCTCCATTTGAAACTCTATATTATGTGACGCTGGGCAAGTCACTTAACCCTCATTGCCCTTCAAAAAAAGAAAAAGAAAAAAGAAAAAGAAACTCTAAATTAATAGATTCCCTAGTTTTCAAGCGTCAGAGAAAAATTAATTATTCTCTCTCTCTCTCTCTCTCTCTCTCTCTCTCTCTCACTTGCGCGCTCTCGTTCTAGGCTATAATTGTACAGTTAGTTTTCCAGTGTGTTTTCCTTATGAATCAGAGTACTTTCTTTGTGATAACTTTTCCTTGTCTGAAAGCTTGAATCAATGAATGAAACCAATATCTGGTGTATTAGTGATCCCATTATGAGTATTGAAACTAAGAACTATATGGATTTTTGTACACCTAAAACATTATTGTCTACCAATTTACCTAGAATACACCATAAATGCTCATAAATGTATATATATATACATATACATGTTTATATATACTTATACATATATGTCCATTTGTATACTTTTAAAATATATTTTCCCCAATTACATGTTAAAACAATTTAAAAATATTTTTTAAAGCTTTGAGTTTCAAATTCTGTCCCTCCTTCCTTCTCCCCTCCCTGATATGGTAAGCAGATATAGGCTATACATGTGCAATCATGTAAAATATTTCCATATCAGTCATGTTATATAAGAAGACTCAAATAAAAGAAAAATAATGAAAGAAAGTGAAAGATAGCATGCCTCAGTCTGTATTCAAACAATATCAGTTCTTTCTCTGGAGGTGGATAGTATGCTTCATCATTAGTCCTATAGCATTGTCTTGGATCATTGTATTGCTAAGAATAGCTAAGTTAGGGGCGGCTAGGTGGCACAGTGGATAAAGCACCGGCCCTGGATTCAGGAGTTCCTGAGTTCAAATCCGGCCTTAGACACTTACTGGCCGTGTGACCCTGGGCAAGTCACTTAACCCCCATTGCCCCGCAAAAAAAAAAAAAAAAAAAAAAGAATAGCTAAGTCATTCGCAGTTCTTCATCAAACAATATTGCTGTTTCTGTGTAGAAGTTCTCCTGGTTCTGCTCACTTCACTTTGCATATTCTTTTTTTTAAGGGGGGCGGTGAGGAAATGAGGGTTAAGTGACTTGCCCAGAGTCACACAGCTAATAAGTGTCAAGTGTCTGAGGCTGGATTTGAACTTGGGTTCTCCTGAATCCAGGGCTGATGCTTTATCCACTGGGCCACCTAGCTGCCCCCACTTTGTATCAATTTATGAGTCTTTCAAGGTTTTTCTGAAATCATCCTGCTTGTCATTTCTTATAGCACAATAATATTTAATCATATAACATAGCTTGTCTAGCCATTCCCCAATATTGTGAAAATGTCTAAGTTGCAGGGTTAGACAAAGAAAAAATCAAAGTCTCCAAGCCAAAATTAAATAGGTTTATTGAGAGAGGGATCCTGTCTCACAATTGTGAGATTTAAAATTGGATATTAGATCATAAATCTCCCCTACTTAACCCTTCCCTTAATTTATCTCCCAGACTAGTAAATGGAAGAAGCTTCTGGTTTTCTAGATAGAGCCTTTATTGTATATAAGGTGTTGTTGATTAGAAGGATAGGAAAATAGAAATACAGTACAAATCGTCTTAAATCTAGGCTTAGTCTATATTCCTTATAAAAACTTACCAAACCGAAAAGGCCACCTTTGGAGTGAGGGAGACCGTCTGTGCCGCGCCGCCAGGAGTCCCGCCAAGCAGGCAAAAAGGCCTACTCTCGTTCTCTCCACCCCGGAAGTCAAAAAACCCGGCAGGCAGTCTGACATGCGCAGCAGGCGGACTGTACCCGGCAGGCAGTCTGACATGCGCAGCAGGCAGACTGTTCATCTCCTCCCCAAAAGGGTGGTCCTTGAAAAACTGGCGTCTTTCAGTTATCCTAACCGACTGTTAAAAACTTTCATATTTTACCACACAATAAAGCTGGTCTTAGGTCTAGCACCCAAAGACCCAAGCCTCAGGATCCTCAAATATTTATACACAATAAGCTCCTCCCACAAATTAAACACAACCCAAGTGGTACCTGAACAACAAGTATTAAATAGAGAGAAAGAAACCATCAGTCTTTCATCATCCAAGTTGCTGATCCCTTGGTTGCCACCTTGGTTGCTAGAAACCACTGGTTTTGAAACAGATGATTGCAAGAGGAATAGAGGAATGTCAGTTAGATGGTTTCTTAGACCTGATAGCAATATAGCATTTGCATTTTCTTTTTCAGTTCAGAAGTTATTTGACCTTTAAGCTTATTGGAATTGAGTTGATGGTTTTAGTTATCCAAACCAGTTTACAATATTGCATGTATATCAGTTCTACCAATATCTGTCTTACTCCATTGTTATTTTCTTAAGCTACTAAAGAATACCTAAACATATTAAATCAGAGTTTGTAGTCTATAAACTGATTATTAGCATAGTTAAATTACTTATATCTAAGGGGTGGAGAAAATCTCACTCACACCAACTGATGGACATCTCTTTGATCTCCAATTCTTAGCCTGTGCGTATAATTTCAAGTAGACCCAGAATACTTATCTCATGGTGATATGAGACCAGATACCTGGTCTGAGTTCCTTATCAATTACTATAGGATAAGGTCTGTGCACAGACCTAGAAACTCCAAATGATCAATCTCAAACACTTAATCCCCTTTTTTTTAGGAACCCCATATCTTTTTTGAATTTTTTTTCCTTTTAAATTAATCTACTTGCCCTAGTGAAGGATGAATTAGAAACTCCATTTGAATAGTCCTTGAAGTGGCAAGGATCCATTGGGGAGAAATTCAGTTGTCCTTTAAAACAGACCCATGGACTTCAAAGAGGTTCGCTTATACTACAGACCCTGGTGAAACTAAGGTATTTATGTCATATGTGGAAAGGGATACCTAATTTTTTTTTTTTTTTAGTGAGGCAATTGGGGTTAAGTGACTTGCCCAGGGTCACACAGCTAGTAAGTGTTAAGTGTCTGAGGTTGTATTTGAACTCAGGTCCTCCTGACTCCAGGGCCAGTGCTCTATCCACTGCACCACCTAGCTGCCCCTAGGACACTTAAAATTTTATAAAAATTTGGACACCAGTTGGATATCCTGTATGCTGATGGGATTATTGACAGGTTTTTCACCAAGAACAGTTTGGTTTCTTATCTGAGGATAAGAAGTGACTTCTAGGCAACCTCACTCACATCCCTAATCCCTGTGAGGAGAGTTCTAAGGCGTTCTGGGAGCTCAGAAAGAGCAAGTTTTCTCTCTAAGAAGGGAGACTTGGTTTTCTTTTACTTTTTAAGTCAGCACAGATTTAAATCCTACCTGTAGTATGGATCCAGAATAGAGAGCGCCCTTGTGGAAAAGGGAAATGTGAATTAGATTATCCCTTGCAGCCATTCTGTTGACTTGGTACCTAATAGCCCAGAGCAGAAGTGCTTCTCAGTGAGAGCAAGAAGGCAAAGGCCTCAGTGTCCTTGGAAATCAATGGATCAGTCAGTGCTGCTATGCAAGAACCAAAAACAAATTGGCAAGCTTTCTCACCTAAATAGAGAGGAGATAGCTTCCAGTTGACTTGAAGTCCCTAACCTCTAATATTCAAAAACACCACACATGCTCTGGGAACTCCATAAGAACCAGGCTTTTCCTCTGAGAAGGGAAACTTGATTTTTATTTCTGTTTTGTTTTCTTTGTTGCTTTTGTTTGGGGGAAGGTTTTTTGCAAGGAATGTAAACATGAGAACTTAGTTAAATGATGTTTACATGTCAAAGTGTATTTCTCATCACTTGGAAGTATAGAAGAATATTTGTTTGCAATTGTTACATTGACTTTTCCTAAACACTTTAATAAAAGGCCATGGGGAAGGCATTCCAAAAGGAAAATACCGAACCTCCCTAATTCATCAGAGAGCTCTCCAGGATTTGGGACTGTGGACTTTGCCAAACAGAGTCCGGTAGTTTTGCTGAGGGTGGCAAATAAACTGGAAAGAAGATAGGGGTAGGAGTCCACCCTACCCCACAGAAGGCCTAGAATTCTCCATTGAGACCATCAATCAATTACTCCCACCCCTAATTAAAGTAATAAGATACTCTATACTTGAATACTTTTCTTTTATTTTTTGCGGGGCAATAAATGACTTGCCTAGGGTCACACAGCTAGTAAGTGTCAAGTGCCTGAGGTCAAATCTGAACTCAGGTCCTCCTGAATCCAGGGCCGGTGCTCTATCCACTGCACCACCTAGCTGCCCCCTCATACTTGAAGACTTTTAAAGAGAACTCCCCTTTGAGTTATAAAACCAATCAACTCAAATATAAACTAGATATAAACAACCCAGTTAATCAGTTATAAAGGTGTGAAGTGTTTTGAGCCACTGGATGAAATGAGATGATCCTACTTAGGAACTGTTTGGGGGTTGGCTGAAGCAATTCAGCCATGCCCTATAGGGCTTGAATGAAAACAGCAAGCCAGCTTGGAATCAGAAATTCCAGGGGCAGCTAGGTGGCGCAGTGGATAGAGCACCAGCCCTGGAGTCAGGAGGACCTGAGTTCAAATGTGACCTCAGACACATGACACTTACTAGCTGTGTGACCCTAGGCAAGTCACTTAACCCCAATTGCCTCACCAAAAACAACAACAACAACAAGAAAGACAAAAAAGAAATTCCAATAGTATGCTGGTCAAGGGCTAGAGCAATTCCTGCCAACCCCTAGAGAAGGAATTGCTTGGGAGAAAGACAAATTCTATCTCTTCCCTCCCCTCAACTAACAGAAGACCTGTACACTTTGAAGGGCTAGAAAATCTAGACTTCCCACCAGTTCCTAGCAGTGTCCCTAGAACATCAGTGACTGAGAGCAGTGTCTACAGCAGAAGCTGAGGACAAATTAGACATACTAAGGAAAGGCAGCTTTGGGACTCTACAAGGATCCCAGCAGGGATCCAAAGGGAGAAAAGGACTTCTAGCCAACCAGAAACTGTGAGTTACAGCTTGACATATCTGTTCTCTTTCCTTCTATATGTATTTGCATTACATCCCAAACTTGGGCAGGGGAGGGGAGGGGAAGGGTCTTGTTATACCTCCTTAGTAAACACCCTAAACTGAAAATTAATTAAATCTAGCTGGAAAATTTTTTATCAATTGCCTAATCACTGAGGAATATTCTGATAGGAGCTCATGAATGCGGTAGGAAACCATCCCTTATCCTTCAGGTATGCCCACAGAAAACTGAGGGAAGAAGTAGAGAGCTGCCCTCTGGGGAACCAACCTCAGCACAAGTGGGAGATGGAAAAGTAAGCCTAGAGCCTGCACTGGATCTTAAAAAGCCCTTCAGATGATCTTGCTTAGCTCGATCTCATACCATGCAGTCTTTCTTCTCAGTATCAGGTTCATTCCCTACATCAACTGTGTTTTGCTATTTTTGAGGTCCTACTGCTTGTAATCTTGTGTCATTCTTCTATATAACATTCTGCAAAATAACTGGTACTCTAAATCAATTTAAGCCCTGGCTGATATATCTCTACTCAGCAAAAAGATTTTTAAAAGGTTGCGCTGGGACAGCTAGGTGGTGCAGTGGAGAGAGCACTGGCTCTGGATTCAGGAGGACCTGAGTTCAAATGTGACCTCAGATATTTGATACTTACTAGCTGTGTGACCCTGGGCAAGTCACTTAACCCCAATTGCCTCACCGAAAAAAAAAAAAGTTGTGCTTAAGAATTTTACTGGGGGCAACTAGGTGGTTCGGTGGATAGAGCACCAGCCCTGGATTCAGGAGGACCTGAGTTCAAATCCTGCCTCAGACACTTAACACTTACTAGCTGTGTGACCCTGGGCAAGTCACTTAACCCCAATTGCCTCACAAAAAAAAAAAAAAAATTTTTACTGGACTCTTTTTGTCCCTCCATAGAAAAGATTATTTCTCATTGGTTAAATAGTGAGACAATATTATTAGTTTTGTCCGGTTTTTTTTTTCATTTTTCAGGGTTGACACTTTTTATAAATAGGTTGGGGATGGAGCTTCTATAATTGCACATAATGTCTTCTCATCTTTATCCTGTTTTCTAATATTGATTTGATCTTTGCTTTAACCAGTTGATAATAATTCAACTACACAAAAATAACTAGCTGCTGAGGTCACGAACTGTGTTAAGGTCCTGTGATTGTTCATAGAGAACTTTGAGAGACAGACAGATTGGAAAGACAACAAAGTGGAAACAGTCTGACTGAAATTTATCCTCTATCTTAGGAACATTCCGGGCAGGGCTGATACTTAGGCTTTTTCTCCCTAGCTCTTTCACTCAGAGAAACTAATTAAGTGGTGTGGTCAGTGCTAGTTGATGAAGGCAAAGAGACTGCAGTATTGAACAAACTTAGTTTGTTGAGAATGCCCTGAATTGCTCTGAGCAATGGAGAAAGCCACTGTGTTAACTCTCCCCTCCCCTTCCTCTCCCCTTCTTGTATCTAAGCAGGAAAGCCATTTTCTGACCTTCCAATTAGAAGTTTAGCACTGGCTGTAGTATTTCCAGTAGACATCACTAGACAGAACTCTTTCTTTTCCTTTGCATTTTTTGTCTATTTTAAAAAAATATTGTATATCCAATGCTAGATAAAATAATTTAGCATGCTAACCTGTATTTGACCTATTACTTGAGAAAAAGTCTGAAACCAGAAACCCTCTCCAGTAGGAAATGTATTTACTCCCCTCCTCCTCTCCGATCAGGAAGCATGGGAGCAGCAGCTGAGCATGGGGAGGGGGATGGGGTCTTCCTGGGAATTCACAGACCTAGTGAATCTGCCTAAACCTTCATTTCCCTCTAGGCTATTTATGTATTGTGAATGTGAGTGGGATGGGAAGTACACCCACTGACCCTGAGGAGAAAGGAGGCCAAAGCACTAATTTTATTTCGAAAGAAAGGTGTACCACACTCACTGGAACAACCAGGAGGTGTGACACACCGAGATTAGGAAACCATGCAGTTTTTATACTCTTTACAGACATCTAATTTGAACAAAATGCGGTAATTGGGTTAATACTATATGTTCAGCAATAAATTTTTCTCCTGGATGTTCAGCGATAAGTCTCTCTCTCCTGGGTTGTTCAGCGATAAGTCTCTCTCCTGGGTCAGAGTGCCCCAACCTCAGGGGTTCAGTCGTAGGTTATTTTGCAAAATTTCCTGTTTCAGCAACAATCTATCATATCTACATAATATCTCGGTGCAGACCCTATGAAGCAATTTTTAAGTTGATATGCCTATATTTAGAAAGGGGGGATAGTAGCTTCCCGTTATTGCCTCTCTCTAGAGAAAAAAAGAGAGAGAGAGAAATAGGGGGCTCTAAGGGGCTTTAAGACTTTGAGATCAGATCACTAGGCCGAAGGGGGGCACTTTCCAACTCAGTGGAGGGTCATATCCCTATGTCCCTCTCAAATGTATGCATATGTATGTATATGGTGAGCCAAAAAGCCACTGATGGGGGCAGCTAGGTGGCGCAGTGGATAAAGCATCAGCCCTGGATTCAGGAGGACCTGAGTTCAAATCCGACCTCAAACACTTGACACTTACTAGCTGTGTGACCCTGAGCAAGTCACTTAACCCTCATTGCCCTTCTCCCCCCCCACCCCCAAAAATAGCCATTGATGAAAGGGTTAGAGTTGAGAGAGACTGTGCCACCAAATACTTTCTTGGGGTCTTTTACCCTAAACATTTCCCCCTGTGTTCACTCTGCAGTTCTGCTATTCTAGGATCTTCTCTTGATCTTCATCCTTCACTAGGGCACAGTGATGGACTTCACTTACCATCCTGACAGTGTGTTAAAGTGCTACATGGAGTGTAAAATATTACACACATATATGTACTTGAGTGTGAGCTCCTCTCCAGCGCTTACAGTAGTATCTTGCACACAGCAGATGCTTCATTAATACTTGTTGATTTCTCAACAATAAAAGACAGCAAACAGAAGGTAGAGCTACTCAACAATTATCTTCTCTCTCCTTTACCAACAACAATGATCTTTACACTGGAAAAGACAAAACAAAAATGAAAAATAGGGACTTAATACCCAAGATAATAAGAAGAGAGTAACTACCTTCAAGTTCAAGGTCCCAAGCCCAAATTGCCTACATCCTGATGTACTGAAAGAACTAGCAGGTGGGGTTCCTGAGCCTCCAAAAAACTAGAAAAGGTTTTGCAGAATTGGAGAAGAGTCAACATTATCTCAGCTTTCAAAAAGGAGAAAAGAATAGTCTACAAACTATAGCTTGATTAACCTTGTCCACCTAGTGGATATCTAGAAAAGGAGGTAACTCTACTAGCTTTGCCAAGAAAACTTCAAACAGGTTCATGAAGAGTCAAACATGACTGAAAATGACTGAACAACAACAAAGAAAAGGAGGTGGTGATCCCAAATGGTTGGCAGGCTTCATTAGGAATAGGTCATGCCAAATAAATAATTTCTCTTTTTTTGACAGTCTTTTTTCCCATTAAAGTGTCATATAAATGTTAATTATTATTATTACTAAGTTGGAAATCAGAACAATGTCATGGAAGCATTTGACAAAATCTCCTCTAATTCTTGTGTGAAAGATGGAAAAATATGAGACTGAACAATTAAATAGATTTAGAACTGGTTGGCTAGATCCAAAGAGTAGACATTAACGATTCCATGTCAACTTTGAAGGTCTCTGGGGGAAGTCTCAGGCACTTTGGTTTTGTGCAGCTTAATGTTTTCATCCATGTTTTAGATAAAGTCATTTTTGAGATTTTTATCAAATTATCAAATGAAACAAAGCTGTGAAAAAGAATTTCTACACTGATTAATGGAGTTAGGATTTAAGATCTTTATAAGCTAGACAATTGGGCTGAATCTAGTAAGATGAAATTTAATAGAAATATGGGTGCATATTACATATGTGTGTATGTATGTGCATGGCTTAAAAAATACACTTCACAAGTACAAGATGGGAGGGGTAATGGCTGACAAAAGATCATATAAAAAAGTGAATGAATGAGGAAACAATTATTAAACACTATGTGGGCAGCTAGGTGACGCAGTAGATAAAGTATCGATCCTGGATTCAGGAGGACCGGAGTTCAAATGTGACCTCAGACACTTGACACTTACTAGCTGTGTGACCCTGGTCAAGTCACTTAACCCTCATTGCCCCACCCCCCAAAAAACACTTTATTAAACACTATGTGCCAGGCACTATAATAAACCCTGGGAATACAAGGACAAGCAAGCAAGACAGTCCATACCCTCAAAGGCCTTACATTATAGTGGGGGAAGACAACATATAAAAGGAAGCTGGGGGGCAGCTAGGTGGCACAGTGGATAAAGCACCTGCCCTGTATTCAGGAGGACCTGAGTTCAAATCTGACCTCAGACACTTGACACTTACTAGCTGTGTGACCCTGGACAAGTCACTTAACCCTCATTGCCCCACCAAAAAATAAAAAAGGAAGCTGGGAGGCAGGTGGAAAGGAAAGCAGCATGGTCTGGAAATCGAGAAGTGTGTGATTGCCTGGTTCTGGGCAAGATAAGGCAAAAATTCATGATCACTGAGGGTGAAGAGTAAGTTCCCCTTCACTAAAAGTTTTCAAGTAGATCATTTGCAGGGATTCTTGATCTGGGTAGAGCTTGGTCTAGCTGATCTCAAAGGTCCATTCCAACTCTGCAGTTCTGTTATTCGAGGATCTTCTGATCTGTTACATAAATGTGGGTTTAAAGACAATAATTTCAAATGAGCCAGAAGTAATTAACCGAGCAAGAGTAATGTAGATAAGCTAGGACAAGGAAGAAGACTGCAGAATATAAAAAGAGGATAACATTCTACAAGGGCAAAAATTAGATGCATCCCTACATAAATGGACAAAGTTCAGGTTTTTTAGATGAATAGAACTCAGTAAAGAAGAAAAATATCCCTCAAGAATGCCAATTCCCATTATTCTAATCTTGTGCTCACAAAACAATCTTCCCACCTCTAATTGGTCCTCCTGAGTAAATCTCCCAGGGACCAGAAAAGAAATTCCCAGTTCTTATGCTGGGTTTCTTGGGAATGTAATTATCATGTATTAATCCCCTAAAGCCTGATCATCCTAGAGTGAATTTATCAAAACAAGTTTCTGAAACTATTATGCAAAGGACCAGACCTTGTATCTCACTCAACCTCCCAGAGTTCATCCTTGATCACCCAACAGGCTGGTGAGGTGTGGGGGTAGAGTAACGTATGCAGAGAAGACCCTTCCAAAGAGCAGTGTGAAAGGAGTGAATCCATGGGATCTGGGGGAAAAAAACTTAGCATGGAAATTGACTTGATTCAGAAAAGGGGTCTAACTGAAGCAAGTTCTGGTCATAGAATATAAGAAGAGAAAAGCAACTAGTATGGGGTTCAAGTGGCTTCAGAGAATGCAATTTAACTTTGGAATTAGGGAAACTGAAGTTGGAGAATGTAACCAAAGGGTCTGGTTTCATCCAAACTTGGGCTAAGGGGCAACCAAATACACAGAAGGTAAAAATAGATGAGAAATAGATGTAAAAAACTAGGCTTGTGTGTTCAAAGCCAAGGCAAGATAGACTAAGTAACTACACTGTGTACCTCTTTCAATTTATTTAACTCTAAAATTTTGAACTATAACAAGATCCTCACACTTTAATTAAAACTCTTTTGTGCCCTAAGTCACATGTGGATAACCCACTATAAAGGGGGTAAAGTGGAAATATGGAGCTAGATTCCATCTTAAAGTTGTTGTCTGGAGAGAAAAATTCCCCATAATTCCCTGAGGAAGTTGGCAGCAATGACCATTGGAGCTTCTGAGCATACCCTGGGTGGTTTAATTACTTTCTAACCTACTCCATTCTCAACTGCCTCTATGACTTTTCTTTCTCCTCAGAGGATTGCTGGATCTCAGTTCTCCCCCACACTCCAGTATTTTGGGCAGTCATTGGGTGGGGGGCAAGACATCACCCAGGATGGACTCATGGATGTTGCTGTGGGGGCCAATGGACAGGTATTGCTGCTCAGGTAAGAATTGTGCCTGTTTTCTCTGAGCAACCAAGATATACTGCCCCCAAGTTCCCTTCTTTCTATTGTTTGGAACCTAGGAAACCTATTTGCTACCATATTTTGTCCTCCTAAATCTCTTCTCTTCCCATAGGGCCCAGCCAGTACTGAGACTGGAAGTGTCCATGCAATTTACCCCTAAAGAGTTGATGAGGTCTGTGTATGAGTGTCAGGAACAAGAGAAAACCAATCAGGAAGCTGGAATGGCCAGAGTTTGTCTTGTTACCCACAAGAATTCAGTAGACCGACTAGGTAAGAATTAGTGATGACGTATTATGGTTAAAATTCAATTCAATAAATACTAATTAAACACCCTCAGTGTATAAGGCACTGAGCTTGGACTGAGGATTCAAAGATGATGTGTAATTTAAGATTCTAAATGTGGATTCTAATCTGTTCCCCCAGTTTGGGGGAAACTGACTAAAAATCACTGATAAAACGAGTTTAAGTTTTTAAGGGTTTATTGGAAAATAGAAAGAAAAAGATTGAGAACAGAATTCTAACAGCCTGGCATTCCTATCTTTCCTCAAATTTCCTGTGAAGTCCTCTGCCGCCACCATACAGTCAGGAACCCAAAAAGTCCCAGAGCTCTCCGCGCAGGCTCCCTTTCCTCCTTCCTGTCTCCTCCCAGACCATAGGAGGCTCCTCAAGTTGATTGGCTGGTAGCCTTGATAGACAGCACCCATGAGCAAACATCATTTCCTGACGCCAAGGAAAAGCCACAATGCCTCTGAGGCATTTTCCTCATGGTGGAGCTTTTCCACAGCAAGTCTCTAGTAGGTGGCATCATTCCAATCATTACAATGAAAAATAACATGTCACACTTACACGCTGTGTGACCCTGGGCAAGTCACTTAACCCTCATTGCCCTGCAAAAAAACAAACCACTTTGTTAAACACTATGTGCCAGGCACTGTAATAAACCCTGGGAATACAAAGACAAGCAAGCAAGACAGTCCATACCCTCAAAGGCCTTACATTATAGTGGGGGAAGACAACATATAAAAGGAAGCTGGGGGGCAGCTAGGTGGCACAGTGGATAAAGCACCTGCCCTGTATTCAGGAGGACCTGAGTTCAAATCTGACCTCAGACACTTGACACTTACTAGCTGTGTGACCCTGGACAAGTCACTTAACCCTCATTGCCCCACCAAAAAATAAAAAATAAAAAGGGAAGCTGGGAGGCAGATCCTTGTTCTTGAGGATCTCAAACAATATGATTGGTGTTGGAAGGGGCAGAGATGATACAACACGGGCTGGTAGCAGAGGAGGTCTGCCCAAATTGTTAAAAGAAATATGAAGAATGAGACATTACTTTCATCTAGAAGGATCTGGGAAAGTTTCATAAAGAAAGTGGCTCTTAGAAGCAGCTGGGTGGCGCAATGGATAAAGCACCAGCCCTGGATTCAGGAGGACCTGAGTTCAAATCTGGCTCCAGACACCTGACACTTAATAGCTGTGTGACCCTGGGCAAGTCACTTAACCCTCATTGCTCTGGGGGGAAAAAAGATGACTCTTGAGATAAGCCTTGAAGGAACAGTTTTAATTCAACAGGTGGAACTGCTGGTATGTATTTTGCATAAAGGAAGGCTTCCATGGAGTCAGGGTAGAGAGAAGGCTGAACAAAAAGGTGAGGTAGCCATGGATAACTATCCAGGAAGGTATTCAGCCTTCGCTTGCCTACCAAGTCACCCTGATGAAATGGTTGTTTAGTTATCGTATCCAGCTCCTCTTGACCCCGTTTGGGGTTTTCTTGGTGAAGATACTAGATTGGTGTGCCATTTCCTTCTCTACTTCTACAAATGAGGAAACTGAAGCAAACAGGGTTAAGTAACTTTCCCAGGGTCACACAGCTAATACATGCCTAAGGCCAGATTGGAACTCAGGAAGACAAGTCTTCCTGACTCCAGGCCCAGCACTCTATCCACTTCGGAGCCTAGCTGCCCCACCCTGATGAAGGCCTGTAGCCAAAACCATGTCTTTTCAACTCAGGAGGAAATCAATGAGGTAGCCTCAGGCATGGTTAGTAGAGGACAGAGGAGATAAAGGATCATCTGGGGTTCCTCTACACATGAACTCTCTGAAAGCTATCTCTAGGTCAAGGAAATTTGTGGGCAAGAGTCCACTCAAAAACCATAACTCATGAATCCCCACCCATATGTTTACTTTTACTTGGCCAACCAGAGAGTATGTTAGTTTAAAGCAAGACGTTTAGCATAACAAAATAAGTGAAAAGAAAATGTTCTCCCATATGCACTGGGCTCCTACATTCTTTCACAATTACCACACCACAAGGGGAGAGGAAATTCATTCAGGAAATATGCAATTCATGGAGGTGCACACACCTGGGGAACACATATAGCCAGACACATTCATAGGGAACACACGTGGCTGATGTAAAAAATATTTTAAACTTGCTGGGGCTAATTTGAGGGAACTAATCTAACTGGAGAACTAATCTGGGACTGTTGACTAACTGGCTATCTGACTGCTATTAATTTAATATGGACCGTTTATAAAGTTCTACCACACTGCTCCACTCCCAAATTGATAAGCAAAGGATTAAGAAGCCTCAACTAAATAATCAAAGAAGAGTTTATTTATGAGATACTATTTACAATTAAGAATACAGGGAAATAAAATGTACAACCTGACTGTGTTCTGGGTGTCTCTTTCCACCTGCTGGGCCTGGAACTTTTTTTAATACAATAAGGGCCTTTGCCGCCTCTTGCCTTAGGGTATGTTCCACTTTCACTGCTCAGCTCCTTTCACTAACTCCACCTGTACCCTGTGCTGACCACTTCTGTGCTCTTCTGTGCTCTCCGCTGCCTCCTGTTTTGTCTGTCTGCTCCGTCAGTCTGCCCTCTGCCGCCTTTGCCACCCCTCTAATCTTGTCCATTCTTCTAACTTGTCAGCCTATTAATCTTGTCCTTCGGCCTCTGTCCCTTCTTGCTCTTAGCTTTTTCTCCTTCCCCGTCTCTTAGAGCCTTTCTGCTCTCTTAATCTCATCAGCACCCCCCTACCCCCTCCATCTAACTCCCAGGTCTATATATATTTTCCTTTTCTCCATTCAAATCTCAGGGCTTTTTGTACCCCCATACACACCAAGCTAATCCGCCAGCCAGGGCTGCAGCTGGGGGGATGGGGACGCTAGAGTGTCTTGTGCATACCCTACCCAGGGCTCCAGGGACCTATGCCCCCTAATGTGCGCCTGGGACCTCGGCATGGGCTATGCCAGAGCCTGGCCTGGACAAGCCCGGGATCTCTTGGATAGATCCACTCAGGGCAGAGGGAGCTGGGGCTCCCTCCCCCCAGCTGTCTGACCTAGCATCTTGTATAGCCCATGGGGCCTTTTGGCTCAGCTGAAGCAGAGTGGGAGGGGCACCAGCACCTCCCACACAGAAGAGACCCTGAGGGCCTAAGGCTTTCTAATCTCAGCCCAAAGGTAGGGTCCCCAAATCAAAATAAATTTCCTCACTGGGGAACTCCCACCTCGCTCCAATACTGCCCAGTTCATGCTAGTGTTGTCATTTCTTTCCTGAGAGCCCCAGCTGAATTTCTTCCTGCTTGGGCATCTCTGCTGGCCTGCTGCTGCTCTCTGCAATGTAGTGTTAACAATACTGTTGTCACTGCTGGTTGTTGACTTGTTATGCCCCTTCTTCACTGAGTTGCTGCTATTGCAGGCTTTCAAGGGCACCTTAGCTGAATGGGAGCTGTCCTCTACTGCTACCACAGGTCTTCAGCTGTGATGAGACTTCTCCATAGCAGGAAGGATGTTTCTCTCCCATGTTGATGCTTTTGTGTTTATGGTTCCAAGACTATCTTTAAGTATATGAGTTGTATACCCCAGCTAGCTAGTTAAAGAAACTTTTAGGCATTTTAAAGTCTGTCCTTTAAACTGCTTTTCTAAAGTGGCTGCTTGGGTAGTCAGTCTCTCAATCAGACCTTTGTTGTGATCCAAAAATTCATTTGTACTCTTATTATAACCCTAGGTTGAGAACCTAGGTCAGGAACCTTAATATTTTCAAACAGTTGTATATACTCCTCTTAGAAAAACTATAAAAGTGCTAAGTAGAGCTCTGGGGAAGACATTACTTTCAACCCCCATATTTTTTCCTGGTTGCTATAGAAATCAACTCAGGAAAAAGTGAAAAGGGCCAAGTGTAGCTGGTGAGGTTGGTGACCTTTCCACCAACAACCCAAATCTCTTTACTCCACATACACAGAAGGCCTTTCTGAAGGAGTTCACATCAGACACTCTGCTCCATCCTTTTTCCTTGTTTTCTAGTCTCTTCCCTAAGAACCCAGGGCCCCACTTTCACAGTATCAAATAAAGCCTGGCTTCAGGAGAGTGGGGACAGATGATCAAAAGGTGTTACTTCCTGGAGTAGATGTTGTTAAAGTAAACATCTACTCACAAGCTGCTCAGATACTTCACTACAGCTTACTTCTCTCCCTAATCACAACTTGTGTGTGTGTGTGTGTGTGTGTGTGTGTGCGTGTGCATGCATGTGTGTGTGTCCCAAGTAGGAACAAGTTGAATAATAAGAATTCAAACACTGACCTATAATGTACCCCAGGGAATCCTCACTCTCCCTTATCTTAACAGAAGAGTAGAGACTCTGACACTGGTTGTTAAGCCTTCCATTCCTACCTACCCAGGTGAAGTCCGGAGCTCTGTGACATATGATCTTGTTTTGGATCCTGGACGTCCTTATCCTCGAGCCATCTTTGATGAGACAAAGAACCACACAAGGAGACGAATTATCACTATAGGCAAGGACAGTATCTGTGAGGAATTGAAATTGCTGTTACCGGTGAGCCTGGGGAAGGATGAGAATATTTATTTACAAAAGAAAAACCATAAAGACAAAACTATGAAATATTCATCCCTTTCCCTCTCCATGCCCCTCCCTTGCACTCCCCCAAAAGTGATACTTTTTTTTTTTTTGGTGAGGCAATTGGGGTTAAGTGACTTGCCTAGGATCACACAACTAGTAATTGTTAAGTGTC
Source organism: Dromiciops gliroides (assembly GCF_019393635.1). Lineage (NCBI taxonomy): Eukaryota > Metazoa > Chordata > Mammalia > Microbiotheria > Microbiotheriidae > Dromiciops > Dromiciops gliroides. Next base: position 489,585,985 of record NC_057861.1, read on the forward strand.
TGAGGCTGAATTTGAACTCAAGTCCTCCTGAATCCAGGGCTGGTGCTCTATCCACTGCACCACCTAGCTGCCCCAGTGATACTTCTTAAAATGCTCCCATCAATTTTGCTGGACTTTTCCTTTGTATTTTCCCTCTCCCTTCAACCATAATTACTCATGTCCACATCTTTCTCCCGTCATTGTTACTGTTGTTAAGTCATCTAATCATGTCTAACTCTTCATGAACCCATGAATTATAGCACAGTAGGCCCTTCTCTCCTCCACTCTCTCCTGTAGTTTGTCCAAACTTATGTTTTAGCTTTCATGTCTCTTGTCATTAGAAGATAAATTATACATAGGATAATATATTTGGCACTAGAACTGATTTCAGAAATCATCTAATCCAAGACCTTCATTTTACATATAAAGAAACTGAGGTCCAAAGAGACTAAGTGGCTTGCCTAATGCAACACACTAGTAAGTAGCAAAAGTGGGATTTGAACATGGCTACAATACTATTACTACTACAATAAGCTAAAATCTTTTTAAAAATACATTTTAATTTAGTTTAATATTAATTAACAATAAATTTTAATTGGTAACTTTTGTTTTTTACATTGCTAGAATTTCTTTCAGAGAGCAATCTCATTTCACAAATTATATTTTTATAAAGAAAAAAGAGGAAGAGAAAAAACAACAAAAACAAGTGATATTTAATGTATACAATATACCACAATCATGGACCTCCTGCTTCTACAAAGGAGAAGGCCGATGGTGTCTTCTCATATCTCTTCTTTGAAGCTATGCTTTGTAAACTTTTTGTCAAGATTTGTATTCTTTATCATTTTGCAATACTCATTTTTAATTGTTTTGTTGTTGTTGTTGTTTCCATTTATATTGTAGTCATGTATGCTGTTTTCTTGACTCTGCTTACTTCACTTTGCATCAGATGGTGTGAACCTTTCCAGGCTTTTCTGTATTCATCATATTCATAATTTTTTACAGTACAATAATATTCCATTACAGTAACATACCACTATTTGTTTAGCTATTCCCCAACCTGTGGACATCTGTTTTGTTTCTAATTCTTGATACTAATCTTCCAATTTTGATTCTAATTCTAAAATTCTCCCTGAAAATCTTCTTTCTTTCCATCTTTCCTACTCCAACACCTGTTCTTTGTCCTCAGTATACATTTCAGTTCTTTCAGCACTACCTTTTCTCCCAGGTTTTTCATCCTAATCTGGCTCCATTTATGGAAACAAAAATTAGCATTGTTCATTCTTACAAAAGTACATATGACCCTGACCTTTACCTCAAAGTGAATCTGTGTATCTTTGGTATCCCAGTGTTTGTATCCCAAGCGCCTACCAAGGGACTTGCATTTAGTAGATGTTTGTGGAACATTGAAACCAGTACATATGGACATCATGACCAGATTCCCAATGCTAATTCTCCCTCAGAACTGTGTGGAGGACCCAGTGACTCCGATCATCCTACGCTTCAACTTCTCTCTGGTGGGACAGCCCATTGCCTCATCTGGGAACCTCCGACCTGTTCTAGCCATAAATGCTCCAAGGCTCTTCCATGAAGCTGTGAGTCCTGGGGCAGTGCTGCTAGGGTCTGGGGAAGATCAGGGATCTAGGGAATAGAACCTTGGCTCTCATCCTGGGATACACCAGGATGCAGGATTCCTTTCTCTTGCAGTTTCCCTTTGAGAAGAATTGTGGCAATGATAGTATCTGTCAAGATGATCTTAGTATCACCTTTAGCTTCCTGAGGTAAGAAAGATTGCTTGTATCATTCATTCTTCTTAAAATTTGCTCCCTTTCAAATATCCTGTCACTGTCAGGCTTCAGCATGATTCTTTTCTTTTTGCATCATAAATGTTTATTTTGTATTTCAGTGAAAACAATGACTAACAAGAAGAAATTGAGTAGTGAGCTGCTAAATAAGAGAACTGACCGACACCCATTTCATTAGCCAGAGATTCATGATCTTACTTAATAATCATCCTTATGCTGGTATTTTACATATAAACTGTTTAACAACTGTAGGATATCACAAATAATCGAACATTTTCCAAGATCTTTTAGGTCTTTTTTTCTGATTATATTCTTCTAAACCTGGGTTTGTAACATTTACATGAAATAAGCCTGCTGAACTGACCCAAAGCTTCCTTTCAATTGTTTGTTAAAGTCTGGAGCAGTATTTGGTCTTGACAGGTTTTAAAATGTGTATTGGGTACATATGGGCTTTTGCTTTTTCAAGATGCTTATACGAAATCAAATGTAAATCTTCCTTTTTATTATCTGAAGAGTCCTAGCTGGTGTCTAGTCTAAGTTCCATATATGCCGTGATATTTGGTGCCCTCTGGGAAATGATGTATATTTATTTTTCAAGACCAAGGAAGTAGTAATGTCCTTTGTGGGGATTTCCTTAGAAGTAGTCTTGTGGCAAGCTGTGAGACTGCTAATATTTTAGTTGTCCTGCGAAGGGGCCACTTTTGTTTCTCAACATACTCTCTTGTTGAAGTTTAGGCTTTAAACTTTCTGTTTTTAAGACTTTTGAGAGTATAAATGGTTTTGAATTGTTACTTTCTACGATTCTACTATAGTCAAAGGATTGAGGGGTTGTTGTACATCTTTCAGCCGAAGTTTCTTTTGACTTAACATAATCAGCTTGTAAACTCTTTCTGGAACTGTGTAACTGGTTAATAATGACTTCCTTTTGTGTTTGTTTTCTTTGGACTTCCCATAACATTGGTCTTTCAAATTTGACTCTTCCTCATTGTATAAATTTAAATAAGCATAAGTGTAACTAGATGAGGGTATCTTGGATTTTTATAAATATTCTTTAATTTCTGGTTGGACTTCAGAATTCTGGACACATGATATAACTATTGGCTCAGGTTTTTCCTTCAGTCACTTTATATATGTTAATATATTCTTCCTTTCCCCCTCCCCCCATCTTTGCTTTTCAAAGGGGCTTTTGAATGGTTTGTTTTTGGTCTATTATAGCAGACAAGTAGGTCTTGGTGTGATGTTTAAAATCTATGTGTGGTCACCTTAAATTAGAAGCTTTAGCCCCAGTCTTTGGACATTAAGCATTTATTAAAGCATACTAGGTATTAGTAAAAAGGAAAACACATGGAGTTCAGAAAGTTAAGAAAAGGCCTTTCTAGCCTAGAGTTCCAGACTGGTCTGCTTCTTCCTCAAATCTTCCACCAGGAGCCTCCTTCAACCATGAACTGCCCCTCAAACTGAGTGTGGAAGCTTTTTATAGGTCCAGAGCAGAGGCAGTCCTTACATACTCCTTCAAGCTGATTGGTTAGTGTCCTCCAAATCCATTGGTTCACTGGACTTGAGGATGGTCTTGTGTTGATGTCATAGTCCACAGCCTCTGAGAACAATACCTTCTTAAGGGCTAGCCAGGTGTGGTTACAACCTAATTAACTTGAGGGGCAACTAGGTGGTGTAGTGGATAGAGCACCAGCCCTGGATTCAGGAGTACCTGGGTTCAAATCCAGCCTCAGACATTTGACACTTACTAGCTGTGTGACCCTGGGCAAGTCACTTAACCCCAATTGACTCACTAAAAAAGAACAAAAAATAAATAGTTGACTTTTGGGGACGGCTAGGTGGCGCAGTGGATAAAGCACCGGCCCTGGATTCAGGAGTACCTGAGTTCAAATCTGGCCTCAGACACTTGACACTTACTAGCTGTATGACCCTGGGCAAGTCACTTAACCCCCATTGCCCCGCCAAAAAAAAAAAAAAAAGTTGACTTTCTGAGATAACTGATGAAAGGTCTTATATGGATTGACTTAAAAGACCTCTCCTGTTTATTTTACTCTGTCCAGAAAAATTCCCTTCTGGATAATCATATCTTACATCATGTGAAAACGGTGGGACAGTTTTAGTTCTATACATTATAAATATACATATTGCATCATTTAAAACTATTCCTCCTTCAAGATCCTGAACTCCAAAATTCTCCCTCCTTGACAATCTCCTTTCTTTCTACTTTTTCTACTCCAAAGCCTCAATTCTTCCAGCACTCCCTATTCTGAGGGAAAAGCTTGGGCCCTTTTTCACCTTGCTCCAGCCTCATTTCCCTCCTACTTTAGCCTTGAGTCTTTGGTCATCCATTTCAATCTTGCCTTCCCCTTCAACCCCAAGCTCTTACCCCCTTGACTTTCCAGTGTTCCTGTCTTCCTCAGGATAATCCCTCCTCCCGAGTGATTCTTTCCTCCTGGATGATTCCATCTCACGTCTACCTTTATTTTTGAGAAGTTGAAGAACACTATGAAAATTACAAAGCTCTATATTGCATGTAGTAAAAACTGGTGCTATATAACTTCAAGTGGGACCTCACTGCTTCACAGCAATCATTTTTGCTAACGTTACATTCCCCACAAACAGCTCTTCCAAATCTTCTCGTCTCCCTTCACCCCTTAACTGCATTCCCTTTCCCCTCACTCTCAACCGATTACTTAAACTCCTACTTTATAGAAAAGATTGAAGCCAAATGTGGAATTTTTAAAAATGTATTTTATACTTGTTTTCCTCAACTATCCATATTTGTTTCTACTGTTTCTTTGTTTTCCCAGTAGTGAGGGGAAGAGGTTGGGAAGGTGAGAGAAAATAAATACTTGATAATTGAATATTTTAATTAAATTTTTAAAAAAGATTGAAGTCATAGAACATGGAATTCTTCAACTCCCCTCTGTCATACCTCTCAGTGTTAAGACTTATGACTTCTTTTCTTCCTCTGATCTAAGAAGTGGCCTTCCTCTTTCCAAAGCCTCCACCTGTATCTTTCATCCTATCTCTTTTATTACTTTGCTCCAGAAATCATCTTCTCATTCTCATCTATAAGTTTCTGTCTTTCTCTGTCTCTGCCTCTCTGTGTCTCTCAACATGCTCAAATCTCCCTAAAAAAATAATCTGCCTTTGACTGCTCAAACTCTTCATCTGTTTCTCTGCCTCTTTTCAGGGTCAAATGTCTACTAGCCACCTCTTTTTTTTTTTTTTTTAATCACATCCCACTGACCAAACCCTTACGAGCAGGCTTCCATCTTTGCCACCCTACTGAAACTGCTTTCTTCAGGGTCATTGATAATTTGTCCATTGTTAAATCCAATAGACACTGTGTATTCTCATCCTCTTTGACCTCTCTGCCACACCTGACATGGTTGACCAAGCCCTTTATCTTGATCCTATTGCCTCATGTAGCTTTGTTGCCAAAGGAGACAACAGGATATCATGGAAGAGAGCTGGTTTTAAAATTGAATGTCCTGTATTTGAATACTACTTCAGATACTTACTAACTACATGATTATGCACAAACCACTTAAATCTCTCAACCTCCATTTCGAAATTTCTAAATCAACGAATGAATGAAAAAGAATAGTGAATCAATAAGTACTTACTAAGTGCCTGCTTTGGGCTAGGTATTGTGCTAAGCAGGAGATACAAAGACAGGTGAAAGAGTCCCTTTTCTCAAAGAGACAATATAAAAAACAACTATAAACAAAGATATATATGTGTGTGTGTGTGTGTGTGTGTGTGTGTGTGTGTATGTGGTATATTGAAGATAATCAACTGAGGGAAGGCACTAGCCTTACAGGGATCAGGAAACAATTTTAGCTGGGACTTGAAGGAAGCCCAGGGAAGACAGGATGTGGAGATGAGGAGGGAAAGCATTCCAGGCAGAGGGAATAGTCAGGGAAGGTGCTCAGAGTATGGGGATGGAGTGTCTTATTCAAAGAACAGCTGGGGAAGGGGGAGCGCAGCTAGGTGGCACAATGGATAAAGCACCAGCCCTGGATTCAGGAGAAACTGAGTTCAAATCCAGCCTCAGACCCTTGACACTTACTAACTGTGTGACCCTGGGCAAGTCACTTAACCCTCATTGCCCCACAAAACAAACAAACAAACAAAAACAAAGAACAGCCAGGAGGCCAATATCACTGAATCCCAGAGAATGTAGGTAGAGTTGGGGTACAGGAGGTTGGAAGGTATGAGAAGACTGGAAGGTGGGGGCCAAGGGTCAGGTTATGAAGGACTTTAATGCCCAAAGGATTGTATATTTGATCCTGGTAGTGATAAGAAGCCACTGGCATTTATTGAATAGGATAAATCTGTGCTTTACGAAGGTTGATTTGAGAGCTGAGAGAAAATGGGCTGACGTGGGGAGAGGCAGGGAGAGCAACCAGCAGGCTCTTTCAATAATCCAGGTGTGAGCAGCAGCTAGGTGGCGCAGTGGATAGCACAGCAGCTAGGTGGTGCAGTGGATAGCGCACCAGCCCTGGAGTCAAGAAGACCTGAGTTCAAATCTGGTCTCACACACTTAACACTTACTAGCTGTGTGGCCCTAGGCAAGTCACTTAACCCTAAATGCCTCACCAAAATAATAATAATAATAATAATAATAATAATCCAGGTGCAAGTGGATGAGGACCTGCTCTAGGGTGGTGGCAGCAGCAGAGGAGAGAAAGGGATGTATAGGAGATGTTAGGAAGGTCAAATTGACAGGCTTTGGCAACAGATTGAATATGGGGAAGGGGATGAGGCTATAGCATTGAGGATAACACTTAGATTTCAAGCCTGGGAGGATGGCACTTTCCTCCATCATGGCACAAAAATGCTTTTGATCAGATGGCTGAATGACAGCTTAAGATGACAGTCCTTGCCCTCAAGTTTACATTCTTTTTTTGTGTAGGACAATGGGGATTAAGTGATTTGCTCAGGGTCACACAGCTAGTAAATGTCAAATGTCTGAGGCTGGATTTGAACTCAGGTCCTCCTGAATCCAGGGCTGGTCCTCTTTATCCACTGCACCACCTAGCTGCCCCTCAAGTTTACATTCTTGCTGAGGGAGATAATACACATAGAGGAGTGGTAACTAAGGAAGGCAATTTGGTCTGGAAAGTATTTGGGATGGTAAGTGGAAGCACAGATAGATTGCTATGCCCTTCCAGGAACACTAGCAGAGGGGATTTGATCAAGGTTCCAGAACTAGAGAAGAGGGAGGTAGACGGGTAAGCTTGGTGGCAAAACATTTGGCGCAACTGTCAAGAAGTTAGGCAAGGACTAGAGAGTGAGGTGAAACATTACTTCAGCCCACATAAAATAGTGGTCTAGGTGAGGGAGTTAGTCACAAACCTGGACTGCAAGGACATAGGATATACATTCTGGAAATGAGAAAGTGCAAACTTTCAGGATCTGCCTGCTTCAAGTCTCCCCTCTCCAATCCATCCTCCAATCAGCTACCAAAGTTATTTTCCCAAAGTACAAGTCTGACCACGTCACCTTACTACTTTAAAAATTCCAATTTATCCTATGTATACATTTTGTACATAGTTGTTTTTCATGTTGTCTTTCCCCGAGTTCTTACTGACTGCCTTCCTCATTTCCCTTGAAGCTTACAGACCTTGGTGGTGGGAAGCCTCCAAGATCTAAATGTGATGGTGACTGTGAAGAATGAGGGTGAAGATTCCTATGGGACCTTGGTGACTTTCTTATATCCCCCAGGACTGTCTTATCGACGAGCATCAAGGATTCAGGTATATCAACTGAAACTGTCAGTATTGTCCAGTTTTTGCCTTCTACAGAGGTCTCTGTGTCTGTGGTAAATTCATCTGCCTCTGCTTTCCCTCCCACAGAATCAGCCCCAGCATCGTTCCATGCCACTGACCTGTGAGTCAGGAACAGCTGAGAGTGAGAGTGTAAGAAGTAGCCACTGTAGTATTAGTCACCCCATCTTCCGGCAAGGAAGTGAGGTCAGCAATACCACCTTTATCTCCTTCTTCTTTTCCCTTTTTCCCTGCACTCCTTGCCTTTTGGTCTCTTCTCACTTTCCTCTTCTCTCCCTACTCAGATCAACTTTAATGTAACATTTGATGTCTCCCCTATGGCTTCCCTTGGAAACAAAATGGTCTTCAAGGCAAATGTGGTCAGGTGAGATCAATGCCCTTTGATGAAAAACCCTACCTTCTGTTGATGGTCGAATTCCACTCTATGCCCAGTGGATGTCTTTGGGCAAACAAATCTCCCCTGTAGCCTCATCTGAATGGACCTCCTTCTCTTCTTTCTCTCCAGTGATAATAATGTACCCACTACCAACAAGACTTTCCTCCAGTTGGAGCTACCAGTGAAATATGCCATCCACCCAGTGATCAGCAGGTACCAACTCCCTTCACTCCATTCTGCTCCATTAGCCTATGTCTCTGGATTCTTCATCCTTTAAGAGCTAGTTGTAGTGCAATGAAATGAGCATTGGCTTTCAAACAAAAAGACTTGAATTTAAATAATGGCTCTGCTATTTAACCACTTGTGTGACCTTAGGCAAGTGACTCAACTTCTCTGAAGTGACATTTCCTTGTTTCTAAAGTGATGGGGCTGGGTTAGATGACCTAAAAGTTGCCTTCTGGTTCTAATTCACTGATCCTATATGCTCTTTCTTGCCCATCACCTACCTTTCCCTTTATTCTCCCCTGGCATTCTGAGTGAGGTATGCTCTAGAAGTCTCCCTAATGTTGGGATTTCAATTGTGCATCACAATTTCATTCATAATGATGCCATTTCATTCATCCAGACAGCAAATATTTACATGGAATATAAGATACTATAGGCAAATACATTGGTGGTTAAGAAACCCCTACCTTTCAGTGACTTAAAGTCTAGTAGAACTGCTTCTAATCTTGTACCATTTCCCATCCTTTTTTTCCATAAGCCATGAAGACTCTACAAAATATCTCAACTTCTCAGCCTCAGAAGAGAAGACCTACCATGTTTTGAAGCACAAATACCAAGTAGGGGAATGGTGTAGGAGGTCATGGCATCTGGAAAGAGTTGTAATTAGGAATTCTAACACTTGAGGCAAATGCAATTGAGCCTGCAGAGGTTGGAGGGGCTAGAAATAGGGCATAACTTTAAAGGTATGACCACTACTATGCATGGTTGATCTAAACTGGAGAAAGGTCATTCTGGTCAACTGGAGGATAGAAAACTGACAGGGATTTTGAAGGGGGTAGATTTTGGAGTGGCACAGAAAACAGGTATCAAATTTCTTGGGAGAATGACCCAAATGTGCATAGATGATGGCAGCAGGAATCTGGACAAAAAGGAGTGATTTTTAAAGGAGGCAGTTGCTGAGTGATGAAGGTTGAGAGAGATGGTGGTGGGGAACAGGGGGTATGCCAACTCTTCATCTTGGCCCTGTGTGCTATGTTATTTGAGAGGATGAGCAACCAGCCTTAGAGATGGTGCCAAGAGGTATGATGTATTCAGGGGAAAACAAGGTTTCAGTGAACATCAGAAGAGGGAAGGACTATGATGAAAAGATCTAAGATGAAAGGGATTTTAACAACAGCAAATCATTCCAGAGTACTCAATAAAAAGTGAGCAGAGCTAGAAAGGGTGGAATGGAATGGGCATCTGAGAGAGGTGGTTTAGAGGGTTAGGACTAAATTGGATAGGGATTAGAATATAGAGTAACAGGGGAAAGGGGTATTATCGAAAGTGGAAAGAATTGGAGTCAGTTCAACTTCTGGTACAACCTCTGGAGAAGGTTGCCTGTCCTTTTCCCGTCTTCTCTCTTGACCTTCCCTGTCATTAACCTCATTCCCTTGCCCTCTCCTGGGGCCACCTACTCACCCCCGCCCCAACCCTAATCCCTGTAGCAGAACAAACTGGCAGATAATCAAGATTCAAGCAAGGTGGTCTCCACACTATGGAAGAAAGTAAATAGCACTTTTCTGCACTGCAACCAGATAGCATCTGGGACAAAGCCCATACTGTCTCACCCTAGTTACAGTTCTGCACCTGAGTCCTGAAATCTTGGAAATGAGGGAAGAGTTGTCTTCCTAGAGTCTTAACAACTTAGTTTTAGAAAAAAGCATGTAAAAGAACATAGGAACTGAACACTGAAATCTATACCCTCTCTTTACAGGTGAACAACCTAGGTCAAAGGAATGTCCCCATCAAAATTGATTTCTGGGTCCCAGTTGAGCTGAACAAGAAAAACATTTGGGAGAATGTTAAGGTCATCCCCTCCCAGGTATTCCTATTCCCACATTTTGGCCTATATACTCCTGGGTCAAATGTAAAACTCTCCCTCTTTGTTTCCCCCACCTTGGAAATTTGTAGCATATCTTACACTTCTCTTGGATAAAATTCCAGACTCCCCTTCAGAGCTAATTCAGGATTTCCCATTTTAATCTCATCCTTGACAGTCTTTCTCTTTCCTTTAGAATTTCTCATGTACTTCAGAAAGAAAAGCTCCCAATCACTCTGACTTCCTGGCACAACTTCGTAAAACTTCAGTAGTGGTAAGAATGGACCCCAACTCTGGGGAAACCTGCATGCCAGAGCTACAGAAAACCCATCATTAAAATCAGATGCTCTTATACCATATCAGAGCTACTTACATCTGCCACTTGTGTGACCTTGGGCAAGTCACTTAACCTCCCCAGCCTCAGTTTCTTCATCTGTAAACTGTGGATGATTGCACCTATCTCACAGGATTTTTGTGAGGATCAAATGACGTGATATATGTAAAGCACTTTGGAAATATTAAAATGCTACCTAAATGTTAGCTGTTATTATTATTGCTATTATTATTTGGAGTGACATATTATATTTTCTGATCTATCAGCTTCTTTCTCTCTCATTCATCACTCCTTCCTCCTAGAATTGCTCCATTGCTGTCTGCCAGAGAACTCGCTGTGACATCCCCATCTTTAACATTCAGGAAGAATTTACCTTCACCATCATAGGTAACCTGAGCTTTGGCTGGGTCAAGCAGGTATGTAGGGGCCCATCTCAAGCCAGCTGTTCTGCCCACACAAGAATTAGATATATTCCCTATTTTTTGTCTAAACTCAAAGAACTAATTGTTTTAATTCTCCACCCCCTTCTCCCCTCCCAGACTAAGCATAACAAACTGTTGGTTATAAGCTTGGCTGAAATAACTTTTGACAAGTCCACATACGACCTACTTCCAGGACAGATGTTTCTGAGAGCCCAGGTAACCTGTGTTTATGAGAACTTTCTATCCATACATGGGATAACAGAATCATAGACTCAGAGATGGAAAGGACCTTAGAAGTCATCTAGTATGGCCCCCTCTTTTAATAGATGAAAAAAACTGAGGTCTAGAGGAGTTAAGTGACTTGTATCATAGAAATAGCAGAGCCAGAATTTGAACTCAGGTCCTCTAGTTCCCAATCTAGTACCCAATACTACCTTGTGAGGTATAGTGTAAATATTCCAAGACAGGAGTAGAACCTGGGTTTGGGAAGAGTCTGATATAGGGAGTAATGCTCCCATATGAATTTTGTACAAATTTGGGGCTTATTATTTTTAGGAGTCAAAAAAGGGGGCTTTATTTGGGTTAGTAGCTTGTATTCAAGGGAATAAGAGAACTCAGTATTCAGACAGGGAAGTCCTGAGTCCTGGTTTAAAATAGATTTGGGGGAAAGGAGTAAAAAAAAAAATCAATATGATTCCTTTTGTTCACTGGAATTTCTTTTCCCTCAACGCACCTCTTACCAACTGACATCCAGGCAGAGACCAAAGTTGAACAATATGAAGTTTATTCTCCTGTTCCCCTCATTGTGGGCAGCAGTGTTGGGGGATTGGTGCTCTTGGCACTCATCACAGCTGGACTGTACAAGGTGACATCCCTTACCCCACCCTCCATCCCCAATATTCTCAGATTTAAAGGTTTTCTTCCTTTTGAGCATCTTTCTTTCTTTAAAAAATTTTATTGATTAGATTTTGTTTTCAACATATTACACAAATTCTTAGCATACTCCTCATTGAATACATCATAGTAAATAACTCTTTCCCAAAAAAGCAGTTGTAGCACCAGAGGAAGTTTTCCACCCCCCCACCCCCATTCTCACATGGGTACCCTATGATCAAACTATTCTTTGAGTATGGATCAGCTTAAAACAATAGCTCATAAACCCAACTAAAGTGGTGGAATGACTTTTACTAGTCAACCAGAGGACACAATTCATTCAAATCAAAGGCAATTAATGAAAGAATATAGTAAAAAAGTATCAATATAGCATTTCCTCTCAAACTTGAGGCATAATCTCACAAATGGATACACCATCAGTGCGGTGGGGGGGGGAATGGATGAGGTATCGAAACATGGGGCACATGTGTAGTATGTAATGTATGCATTAAAGGAATATCTATAGCATAGATCTCACGAAAGGGCAACTCACATTATCTGATGCAACAAGATCTGCCGTTGTTTCTGATGATGCTATTTTGCTGTTCCTACTTGGGCCTGCTTTCTGCTGATTTTGAGTGACATGCAATTTCTGCCTAATATTGTTTTCACTAAGATTCTAAAGGTTTCTGCTGGTTGTTGCCAAGTATGGCTTTAAGGACTAAAAGAAGTCCCAAAGGGTCTATTCTCTACCCAACTTCTGTTACCCAGGCCTGTCCAATACTTTTTTGGGGGGGGGGGTTTCTTTTTATCCAAGATACTTTCTTTATCCTGAATTACATTGGTTATAAAGGCATGTATTGAATCTTTTTATACTAAGTCCTTGTCAAAACAAAAAAAAAAAAAGGAAAGAAGGAAACCAAGAGTCAGATGGAAATATACACTATTTAAATTAGAGCTATACCTGAGCAGTTAAGATTTAATTAGTAACTTTTCATCTAATATATATGCCATGAAATAGCAAAGAAAGAGGGGCCACCTGCATCTAAAGGCTATTATAATGCCCCTAGACTAAAAAGCAATCTAACTATTGTAAGAGTATATGGCTGACTTAAAAAACAAAACAAAACAAAAAAAGAACAAGAAAAAGGAGAGTATATGGCTGACTAAATATCTAGCCTCCAATTTCAGAGAAGACAAGAGCAGAGAAGTAAGAGCAATGACCTTTGAGAAAGTCATACCTCCAACTGGCCCCATGGGAGGACATAGGTTAGCTCAGGAAGATTAAGCTCCAAACCCTTCCAGAAAGGAGCAGGGAGTAGAAAGAAGCAATTATCAGTGGTCCAACATTGCCTCCTAGAGCGACACCAATTTGTTATAGATACATAGGTTGCCATGGCTGACTATTTCATCAAGTGCTCATGCTATTGGTGATGAGTTTCTCCATACTGAGCTGGATTGGTCCTCAAAAAGCACAACTAGTCTATGGTTAGGACCATACTCAAAGCCTCTCAAAGCATGGTAGAATCTACCAGAGTTTGGAGTCTTTAAGAACCCAGGATTACTTCCTTGCTACAATGAAGCATAATAGTAATACTTATGGACGTGAGTTTATTTATGCCTTTGGAAATCTATTGTGGAACAAATTGTCACATGTTCTGAATCTATTTTCCACAAGACATTTCCTTAGTTCTTTGTATTCTTTGTTAGTATCATCTAAACCAAAGCTTCTTAAACTGTGGGTTGCAAATCCATATAGGGTCCTGTAGCTGAATATGGAGGGGTCATGAAAAATTTGGCAACTGTATGTATGCCTGTTTTAAATAAATCTATATACATATCTATATCTATATCCATATCTATATGGGGGTCATGTAAAAATTTCTCACACAAAAAGGGGTCACAAGTAGAAAAAGTTTAAGAAGCCCTGATCTAGACTAAGTTGTTAAATACATTTACTAGTAAGTCTTGCTTATCTAATTTATTCCATTCATCATTTTTTTTGTGTACAGCACTAGGTTTTTTGATAATCATTTATATTATAATTGGAGGACTGGTGAGAGCAAACCACTTTCACTCCTTTTTATTATTATTATTTCCATAGAATTTTTAAACTTTTTACTCTTTCATATAAAATCTGGTATTTGACTAATTATTTAAAATGTCCTCTTGGAAATTTGATTGGTATAGCATCTAATATGCAGACTAGAGTTTGGATAGTATTATTATTTTTACTGTATTGTTACAGCTTAATTGCCCTCATTTAGGTCTTTTTTATATAAACTTTTGTGTGTTTATAGTTGTTAGTTCAGTCAATAAGCATTTATTAAGTGCCTACTATGTGCCAGGTACTGTGCTAAGCACTGAGGATACAAGGAACATATTTTCAAGGAGTTCACATTCTAATGGGGAAGATAACATGAGAACAACAATGTGCATACAAGATATCTACTGGGGAAATTGGAGGTAATCTCAGAGGAAAGGCATTAGCTTTGAGGAAGACCTAGAAAAGCTGCTTGAAAACGTGGGATTCTAGTTGAAACTTAAAGGAAGGGGGGCAGCTAGGTAGTGCAATGGATAAAGCACCGACCCTGAATTCAGGAGGACCTGAGTTCAAATTTAGCCTCAGACACTCACTAGCCATGTGACTCTGGGTAAGTCACTTAACCCTCATTGCCCCACAAAAAAAGAAAAGAAAAGAAAAGAAAGAAACTTAAAGGAAATCATGAGTGATCCAATGTGTGTTTTGGTATTTAATGTATTTTCTACTATCATATAAGATAATATTGGTTACAGTAGGCATTTTCGCTTCAGTCCTGATTTTACTGAAAAAGCTAGTCTCTCTGTTATGGAAAAAAGTATCAATTGATTTTAGATAATAAAAAAATCACTAAGGGAAGTTATTTTCATCTCTATAATTTTTTAGTATTTAAATTTTTTTTTTTTTGGTGAGGCAATTGGGGTTAAGTGACTTGCCCCAGGGTCACACAGCTAGTAAGTGTCAAGGGTCTGAGGTCAGATTTGAACTCAGGTCCTCCTGACTCCAGGGCCGGTGCTCTATTCACTGTACCACCTAGCTGCCCCTAGTATTTTTCTTTAATTCTTTCTTCTTTTTTTTTTTTTAATTTTGTGGAGCAATGGGGGTTAAGTGACTCACCCAAGGTCACACAGCTAGTATGTGTCAAGTGTCTGAGGCCGGAATTGAACTCAGGTACTCCTGAATCCAGGGCCGGTACTTTATCCACTGCGCCATCTAGCTGCCCCCCTAGTATTTTTAATATAAATGAATGCTGTGCTTTATTGAGGGATTTTATTCATCTCTTGATATAGTCAACCATTTGATTAGAGAGATCAAATCAGTTAATTTTTTTCAGTTTTGTTACTGTTTTCAAAAGTTTTTTCTATTTTTACTCAATTTTTATTTTTAATTCAATTTAACTTACCTATAATTTTCAAAGTCTTTTGTTTTGTGCTTTTTTGCTGATTTTTAGCTCTTTTGTCACATGTTCAATTAATTAGTCCTCTCTTTTGTTAACATACATGCATAGGGATATAAATTTTCTTTTCAGAACTGCTTTAATTATTATTTCTATGATTTAGTCTTTGACAGTTATTTAAGACTTTTTCAGTATAAATTTGTCTTTGTAATTTGCTAACATTTCCTTTTTTAATTGTAATTCTATTGCTTAATGTTCTAAATTGTTTAAGATTTCTGCTTTTTACATTTAGGGGGTATTTTTTTTGTACTCATGTACAAAAATATGTATTTGAGGGGGTTGAACTTGATGACCTCTAAAGATTCCAGCTCCAGAGTTAGGATATAATTATCTTTCTTTTGCATTTTTCAAGGTCTAAGGAATATTACATTTACCCCAAATCGGTATCTTACTAGCTGGGCCTTTTTAATTTAAATTAACTTTACCTTTAAGAGCTTAGTTACTGAGCTATTTGATGCATATCTATTTAATATTTGTATCATTTCATTACCCATGATTCCTATAATAACATATTTTTCCTTCCTGTCTCTGTCTGCTATTGGATTATCCAAAATCAAAATTGCAACTTTTACTTGTTTGTATTTTTAAAAAATTATTATTCAATGGATACATTCCTAGTTGTTGGGTGTTGTTGTTTTTTTATTTAGTGAATTTTGTGCTAGCTTTTTACTTTAAGACTATATGGATCAGGGCAGCTAGGTGGCGCAGTGGATAAAGCACCGGCCCTGGAGTCAGGAATACCTGAGTTCAAATCTGGCCTCAGACACTTAACACTTACTAGCTGTGTGACCTTGGGCAAGTCACTTAACCCCAATTGCCTCACCAAAAAAAAAAAAAAAAAGATTATATGGATCTCAGTTCTCTAGATTTTTTTTGGACATAACAGATTATTGGGTTTTGTTTTTAATCCATTCTGAAATTTGCTTCCTTCTTATTGGTGAATTCAGCCTATTAACATTCAAAGTTATAATTAAGTTTGGTTTTCCCTCCTTTTGATTCTATTATATTACTTTCTTCTTTTTTATTAGTACAAGAAATCATACTACTTGTTTTGTTTTTAACATTCTAATCTTAATCTCCTACCCACACCAAATACAGATAAAGTCTATCTTATTTTCTAAGAATCTGTTATTAATCACTAACCACTTCTCCTAAATACACCAAAAACAGGCTTCCGGGTTCTACTTTTGCTGATCTTATTTTACTTATTTTTGTTTAACCTTCTTCATACAGCTCAGATGAAAATGTAGAAAAGGGGCTAGCATTTTCTCCTTCCTCATCTTGTTTAACTTTACTTAGTGGTCCTTGATTTCAAGAAATATTTTTTTTTCTCTTTTCTCTAAACCCCCTTCCTTTCAATCCTCCAGATGACCTTTATCTTTTCATCAAATTCCTAGCCTTTGTTCAATGACCCTTATAGGATCACAAGATCATAACATCATGCTACGTGTGATTTCAAAACATCGAAAGCTTTATTTTAGAAGTGAAAATTCAGAAATGGCATTTATGTAATGTAAATCATTACAAAGATTGCTTTTGTTAGTAAACAGCACAGAGTATATTTCAAAACATATTAGAAAAGTAATGAATCTGTGAATAATTAAATGTTAAATATTTTCATTTAAAACTAAATTCAAGGATGGGTTGTCTTTAAG
Source organism: Dromiciops gliroides (assembly GCF_019393635.1). NCBI lineage: Eukaryota > Metazoa > Chordata > Mammalia > Microbiotheria > Microbiotheriidae > Dromiciops > Dromiciops gliroides. The sequence goes on from NC_057861.1 coordinate 489,602,807, forward strand.
AAAAGAAAGAACATTTTTCGTCCATAGTAACTCAAGTTAACCATTAGACCTCTGTTGAGTAAGATGCTCTGAATTGATTCATTGGTTGAAGAGACTAATTTCAATATAGAATTTCTGTACAACTCATGACTTCAAGATGTTATTCTGTGAGCACTGGATGATTGATTTCTATATAGTTGAGCTTCTCTTTCATGACTATTGCTGCTACATTTTCGATGCTTATATAAAAACAACCCCCACAACATTTGTAACATACAAATGACACAGATATGAAATATATAAAATAAAGCAGTAATACCAGTTCCTTAGCTTGAAAACAAGTTCACATATGACTTGGTGAAAAGAAAAATAAATAAATAAAAGAAGCTTCCCTTTTCATTACCCTAGCTCATAAAAAATGAAAACAACTAACCAAAACCAATTCCTGTTACATTCAGTTAACACAAAGTTATTCTTTATTCCCTCTTTGTATTCAATTCTATATTACCTCATTTAAATTTCATCTACTTGGTTAATTTGTATGTCAATGGCCTTTCCTAGTTCTGGATCAATTTATAAAGAAAGATTTTAAATTTCTTACCCCAATGAAAAACCATTTTCCTTCTATGATAGATTGCATTCAGTTTTGTAGGAGATCTGATTTGGGGGTACAGGCCAACTTCATTTGCTTTTCAACATGTTATATTTCAAGCTTTTCTTTTTTTGGTCATCTTTGTCTTGTGTCATTTAAATTGATGCTTGTTGATATGATATGCTGGGGCAGCTAGGTGGCACAGTGGATACAGCACTGGCCTTGGATTCAGGAGTACCTGGGTTCAAATCCGGCCTCAGACACTTGACACTTACTAGCTGTGTGACCCTAGGCAAGTCACTTAACCCTCATTGCCCTGCAAAAAAAAACAAAACAAACAAACAAACAAGATATAATATGCTTCCTCCTGGTTGTTTATAAAACTTATTTTCTTGATTGTAAAGCACTAGAACTTGACAACTATAGTTCTGAGAGTTAAATTTAAGATTCTTCTTTAACAGCATTCTGAGAATCCTATAAATTTTCCCTCTGCCCTGTATTTACAATAATTCTTGGTAATCATCTTGCATTATCTCTTAGGTTATGGTATTTGGACTTTTTGTTTCTTCTGGTTTATGGAGATCTTAGATCTTCTACCTTTGAAATTTTTTAAATGTTGACTGTTATTTGTTCCTCTGTCTCTTCCTTTTTTTCATTCTTACTGAGTCATTCTATCATAGTCTATCATTTCAACGGGATTTTCCAGCGGCCTTTCTACTTTCTCAATTCTCATTCAACTTCTTGAATTTTTCCTTCAATAATTCTATTTTCAATCATATAGATTCCTTTATTTTTCATATTTTGATTATAAATCATGTTCTTGAAGAATGTTCATTCTTTCTTCTAGAAGTATAGTTGTTATCTGGGGCATCACTTTTTCTTTCATTCTGAAGATTAGTCCTTTTTTATTTCTTTGTCCTATATATTAATTGTTATTGTACCGCTTTTGTATTTACTAATTTCTTTTGGTTTTCTATTAGTTTTCCTGTAAGTTATTTTTATTTCTTTCTTTTCCTTCATTTTTTCTTTGCTGTTCTTACATTTTATTTGGAACATTTATCATAGATTTGGATTGGCATAGAAAAGCTTGACTTAGTTGCAACTACTCACACCACCATTTTACATAGCTTCTTTTCTTTTCTTTTCATTGTTTTTACCTCTCATCTCTCTTTTTTTTCCCCATTCTGCTTTTCTTACTCTTTATATGCTGTTTCCCTTCCTATTTTTCCAAGTTTTCTCCACATCCTCGCCCTATCTTTCTTCGTTCCTGCTTCATCTCACATTTCTACCTCTCTGGGTCTTCATAATTTTCTCTTTCCTAGTGAGCTGCCCATCCTAGTCCCCACTGCCTTGATTTATTCCTGATATGAAAATGAGAAAGAGGGAATTACCTATGATCCTCTTCTCTTTCTCACTAACTCTGTGTCTCTCCACCCCCGCAGCTTGGATTCTTCAAACGCCAATACAAAGATATGATGACTAATCCTGGGGAAAGTGCACCTGACACAGCTGTTCTTGAATAAGTGCTCCTTCTTTCACCTCCAGCCTCTTCTGATAGAGACCAACAGACTTTTGTTAAACAAGTGTACCAGTTCTCTTCTTGCCCAGGGGGCAAACCTGTTGTTCTTTCTTTCAGAAGAAGGAAGTGATTTTTTTTTTTCATGTGCTTGTCCTCCCAAGGAGTAAAATACCTCAGCTTATCATACAGGTCACCGAATGAATGGATGCATGAAATACCTCTTGTCAGCAGTGTGTGCACAGTTAAATAGGGTGTATCTTTCTTAAGCAGAGGTGGCTGCAACTGGCAAAGCCTTCTGGCAGGATAAGAATTGTTTGGGGTTGACATGTGTACATCAAACCTGAAATAGCAGATTACTACCTGTTCTTTCCCTTGAGTGTATTTCTGTCCTTGGATATGGACATGGCATGGCAAAGTGGGGTAAGGAAGGGGCATCTACTCTTTGTTCTAATTTGAAATAAAGAGAAGTGGGATATTTTTTTCCCTGTGTGTGAGTTTCCAGGGGAAGCCAAGAAAGACTTTGATGAAAAGGCTGAGAATGTAGTGGCAAAGCTGGTGAGTTGGGATGAATATCAGAGGCAAAATGAGATGTATGAACACCTTAAAGAGTTGTTTGGCTCCCTCTACACATTAACACATGTAGGTAGGTGATAAATAAATGCTTTATCGGGAAAGGAGAATATACCTGGGACCTAAACACAATAGAAAGGTGAGAAGTTTGCCTGGGAAGAGTCATTCACAGCTATAAAGTGTGTGGTACCTTGCCAAGGATTCTTATGTTTAATAGAGGGGAGTGGGGGGAAGAAGAGGTCCAATTGAGTAAATTTATCAAAACACTATTCAAAGTAAATGTCTAGATGCTAAAATCTAATACATTTATCAGTTGAAACACATCTCACAAGACTGAATAAGGCACAGATATCTCCTTGAATCAATCAATCAAAGCATTTCAATTTGGTGCAGAACAGTTACTCTTTTACAGTGAGGAAGTGGGTTATACCCTCAAGACCCTATCTGTAAAAGGAAGACTTATTTCAGGACCTGAGAAATTTCAATGGTGTGGCAACAGAAAAGAAAGTAGGAGCATCAAGAGCTGAGCTAGAGAGAAAGAAGCACAGAAACAACCATTGAAAAGAAAGAAATTAGGACTGAGCAGAAAAGGGAGAGACAGAGGATGGCCATTGGTCCTCTGGATATCTCAGAACAAAAAACTCTGCTGAAGCCACAATTAGTTCCTCAAGGACTGATGGAAGTTCCAAAAAAGATCTACCCTTTCCCCAACTCCCCTTCTGGGGACCTTTCTATTCATGCACACTGTAATATACTCTGTGGCTTCCTCACCCAAATGTGTCCTGAAATTTTCCTCAATCACGAAGAGATCAGAAGTTAGCAAGAAAAAAATTTAAAAAAAAGAAGTTAGCAAGAAATAAATATGTGTAAATTAAGACAGAGAGACAAACCTCTGCCTAAACATGAATTTTCCTAGCTGGTGGCTGATTGTGATTGTGATGGTATTCCTAACTTTTTGTAAACTTCCTAAAGCAGCAGAGAAAGGAAACCAAATGGACCTCAGAAGCCATTATATGGCCCTAAGGCTTTAAATGAGGTAATTATTTTTAGCATAATATTATACATAAATTGCTAATTCCTTCCTTTCCTTTCCCACCCCATTGCCCTTTCCTTCACCCTATCTCTTTCCCCAGATAAGTTATTCAAAATCAATCCTTCCCGCCACCCCCCTCCCAAACCTCATGGGTTAAGTCACATTATTTTGTAGCAACTTTTTCTAACTTTTCTTTTACTTTGATTTGATTACTCTGATTTCTGTTATTATATATATATATATGTGTGTGTGTGTGTGTGTGTGTGTGTGTGTGTGTGTGTGTGTGTGTGTGTGTGTGTGTGTTAACCCATTTTACTTTAATATATTTAGCTTGGGGGCAGCTAGGTGGTACAGTGGATAAAGCACCGGCCCTGGATTCAGGAGTACCTGAGTTCAAATCTGACCTCAGACACTTGACACTTACTGTGTGACCCTGGGCAAGTCACTTAACCGTCATTGCCCCACAAAATATATATATTTAGCTTGGATTTTGATTTTGATGAAACCCTTTTCTAAATTTTGCTTTTAGATAAATTAAGCCATGTAGCAAAAACATGGCATGAGATTTCCTCTAAATATTGAATCATGATCCCAGTCCTATCCCTTGCCCTCACCATGATCTCTCACTGCTCCCAAGGCCATTACTGGTTCTATGTCATCCCATACCAAATTGTCTTTTCGTTCTCCCCATAGTTCGACATATCCTTTCTTGCAAGCAACATGACACTTATTCAGAGAAGAAGGTTTCTTATTGTGCCTATCCCACACCCAGACAAGAAATATCATAAGGTCCCTGTCACTCATTATTGACATAGCTCTCTCCCCTGTGGAAATGTTCTTTAATTTCCCTTTCTAGGGTAAGGATTGCCTTCATATTCCTCTGCCTTAATATGTCCTCTCCATTGCTTTGTTCTCAAATAGCCCCCTATTTTTGTTAAGAGCTTAACGAGTACAGATGGCAGAAAAAAGCCATGTGTATCAGGAAGACCTAGGCAAGAAAGGAGCTTACCCAGAGTGCTACTAGTGTAGAAGAAATGTCTGGGACACCTCAAAGTTTCTACACTACAAAATGACTGAAAGCTGCTGGGAGTAGAGGGAAGTAGGGGAAAAAACTGAGCCAATGTCCCTAGATGTGGGGACAGACTAGGAGCTGATGTAGAATATTGCCTTGGAGGTAAACCTGAGAGGAGGAATATTTTTTAAATTGGGTGTTCTGCATTGTTGTTGCTGTTGTTTGTCCTTCATTCTTGAAGAGGACCTTGACATCAGGGTGATATCATGACTTGCACTGAATTGGATTTAATTGAGGGAGGGCTGTGTAAGGTCACCAAGCTCACTCTCCCTTCCAGAACCATCTGGGTCTGGTGACAAGATATACATCAGGATGAATGCAGATAGCCCAGGATGTTTAAGGCAATTGGGGTTAAGTGTCTTGCCCAGAGTCACACAGCTAGCAAGTGTCTGAGGTCAGATTTGAACTCAGGTCCTCCTGACTCCAGGGTCACTGCTTTATGCATCCCAGGTGGCCAGGGATGACCCTAATGACTACTACCTATTTATGACTGTCATACTTGCCTCATAGAACTGTTGTAAGGCTCAAAAGAGGAAATGTAGAATCTGGCATGATCATTACATACATGTGGGAGAGATGAATGGCTAGGGGATAGATTTAACACATTTTGTCATATTGAGATAAATGATTGTTTATTCAGACCAACAAACATAACACTATGTGATCTCATTTTCTCTATACTTCCCAATCAACTGTGTGACTGAGATAATTTAGTCTGATGTAGAAAATTATCTGCCTTTTCCTTTCTTAGGTTTTCATCAAGCATATCATTGTATATACTTAGGTCATTCTCAAAAAAAAAAAAAAGTAGGCATATAGATCAACATATAGGACTCAACTTAGTTCAACATTCATTCATTAATATGTGAGGTACTGGGAAGGTGGAGCCAAGAGGGCAGAATAAAGGCAGGGATTTGCCTGAATTCTCCTAAATTCCCCTTCAAATAATTTAAAAATAATACCTCAAAACAAATTCTTTAGTGTCAGAACCAACAAAAGGACAGGGTGAGACAATTTTCCAGCCCAAGACAACTTAGGAGGTCAGCAGGAAAGGTCTGTCTCACTGGGGTGAGAGCAGAATGTAGTCCATTGTGATGTTTAAAATCTAATGTGTGGTCACCTTAAATTAGAAGCTTTAGCACCAGTCTTTGGGCATTAATCATTTATTAAAGCATACTAGGTATTAGTAAAAGGAGAACATGTGGAGTTCAGAAAGTTAAGAAAAGGCCTTTCTAGCCTAGAATTCCAGCCTGGTCTGGTTCTTCCTCAAATCCTCCACCAGGAGCCTGCTTCAACCAGAACTGCTCCTACAAACTGCGTGTGGAAGCTTTTTATAGTTCCAGAGCAGAGGCAGACCTCACACACACTGCTTCAAGCTGATTGGTTAGTGTCATCCAAATCCATTGGTTCACTGGACTTGAAGGTGGTCTCAAGTTGAGTTCAAAGTCCTTAGCTTCTGAGAACAATCCCTTCTTTTTTAGATTTGCCAGCCAGGTGTGGTGGCAAATCTAATTAACTGTAAGTAGGCTAATCAGCAAGGTCAACCACTCTCACTTAATTCAATCAGTTTAGATTAATCTCCAGGTGGAACTTTGAGTATCTGCCAAATCCCATTATTTTCTCACACATTGCAGGCCTTGGGGACAATTGAATTGGCAATTTTTGGAACTTTCATCCCATAGACAGTAAGGGAGTCAGACAACTAATCAAAAGGAGATTTCAGGGGTTACTTTGCTAACACTAGGTGCAGACCTCTGTTGCATTGCCCATATGTGGATCTGGGTCACAGTCCCAGGGCAAGGAGGATCACCAGCACACCAGAGCTCCCAGCTTCAGGGGATCAACGACCCTGGTCACAGTTCCAAGGCAAGAAAGAGTTTTTGTGGTCACTCACAGACCAGAGCATAGGCCAGGAGAGCAGAGATCACACACATAGCACCACTACCCCCCTCCACTAGCTCTAAAAATAGCTGTATAAAAAAATTAAAACCTGGGATGGTGCTCTCTCCACCCCAGAAGAGAAGCCCAACTATAACATAGTTAAAAGTCAAGAAATAGGATGGGAAAATAAGCGAACAACAAACTATAGAAAGTTACTATGGTGACAGGGAAGATTGAAACACAAACTCAGAAGACAATAAAATAAAAATAGCTACATCCAAGGCCTCAAAGAAAAATGTGAATTAGTTTAAGGTCAGAAAACATTCCTGGAAAAGCTCAAAAAGCATTGTAAAAATCAAATAAGAGATGAAGAAAAAAGAGAAAATAAATGACAGTGATGCAAGAAAATCATGAAAAAAGAGTCAACAACTTGCTAAAGGAGGCACAAGGAAATACTAAAGAAAGTAACCCCTTAAAAAACAGAATAGGCCAAATGGCCTATTGGTAAATAGTAAAACAGCACAAAAGTCCCTTGAAGAGTGGAACTCCTTAAAGAATAGAATTGGTCAAAAGGAAAAGGAGGTACAAAAGCTCACTGAAGAAAATAATTCCTTAAAAAATAAAATTTGAGGGGGCAGCTAGGTGGTGCAGTGGATAAAGCACCAGATCTGGATTCAGGAGGACCTGAGTTCAAATCTGGCATCAAACCCTTGACACTTACTAGCTGTGTGACCCTGGGCAAATCACTTAACCCTCATTGCCCTGCCAAAAAAAAAATCTAAAAAATAAAATGTGGAAAATAGAACCTAATGGCTTCATGAGACATCAAGAAACAATAAAACAAAATCAAAAGAATGAAAAAGGGGCAGCTAGGTGGCGCAGTGGATAGAGCACCAGCCCTGGAGTCAGGAGGACCTGAGTTCAAATCTGGCCTCAGACACTTAACACTTATTAGCTGTGTGACCCTAGGCAAGTCACTTAACCCCAATTGCCTCACTTAAAAAAAAAAAAAGAAAGAAAGAAAGCATTACTATTTGGGGCAGCTAGATGGCGCAGTGGTTAAAGCACCGGCCCTGAATTCAGGAGTACCTGAGTTCAAATCCGGCCTCAGACACTTGACACTTACTAGCTGTGTGACCCTGGGCAAGTCACTTAACCCTCATTGCCTGCAAAAAACCAAAAAAAAAAAAAAAAGAATGAAAAAAATGCAAACTATCTCATTGGAAAAACTGACCTGGGAAATACATGCAGAAGAGATAATTTAAGAATTATTGTATTAAAATATGTGATTAAAAAAAAAAGGCCCTAGCCATCAACTTTCAAGAAATCATCAGGGAAAACTACCTTGATATTGTAGAACCAGAAGGTAAAATCAAAATTGAAAGAATCCACCAATCACCTCCTGAAAGAGATCCCAAAATGAAAACTCCCAAGAAATTATAGCCAAAATCAAGAATTCCTAGGTCAAGGAGAAAATACTGCAAACAGGCAGAAAGAAACAATTAAAATATTGTGGAGCTACAATATGGATAACATGAGATTTAGCAGCTTCTACAAGAAGGGTCTGGAGGGCTTAGAATGTGATATTTCACAGGAGAAAGGAGCTAGAATTACAACCCAAAATCACCCACCCAGCAAAACAGCATATAATACTTCATGGGAAAAAATAGATATTTCATGAAATAGAGGACTTTCAAGCATTCTTGATGAAAAGACCAGAGCTGAATAGAAAATCTGATTTTCAAATACAAGACTCAGGAGAAGCATAAAAAGGTAAAGAGAAAAAAGAAATCCTAAGGGTCAAACCATTTACATTCCAATATGGGGAGATGGTACATGTAACTCCTAAACACCTTATCATTATTAGTTGACTATGATGGAATTATATCTGAAAAAATTAAATTAATAGGTGAGAAAGAGGGATGCGCTGGGAGAGAAGGGAAAGGAGAGGTAGAATGGGGTAAATTATCTCACATGAAAGAGATGCAAAAGTGCTTTTTCAGTGAAGGTGAAGATGGGGGGGGCAAGTATAGACAGCAGTTGAACCTTACTTTCAGAATTGGCTCAAAGAGGCAATAACTCACCTCAGTTGTGTATAAAAAGCTGTCCTACCCTATAGCAAAGTAGGAAGGGAAAGAGGTAAGGAAGGTGGGGAGCTGATAGAAGACAGGGAAGATTGGAGGAGGTAGTGTTCAGAAGCAAAACACTTTTGAGGAGGGACAGGGAGAAAGGAGAAAGAGAAGGATAAACAGAATAAAAGTAGGATGGAGGAAAATACATAGTAATCATAACTGTGAAAAAATTTATAACAAGTTTCTCTGATAAAGATGTCATTTTTCAAATATATAGAGAACAAAGTCAATTTCATAAGAATACACTTCATTCTCCAATTGATAAATGGTCAAAGTATATGAACAAGCAGTTTTAAAATGAAGTCATTAAAACTATCTATAGTCATATAGATGCTCTGATGTTCTAAATCACTATTGATTAGGGAAATGCAAATTAAAACAATTCTGAGGTACTCCCCAATATCTATTATTTTAGTTAATATGACAGAAAATGAAAATGAAAGATGTTGGAGGAGATATGGGAAAATTGGGACACAAGTATTGTTGGTAGAGTTGTGAACTGACTCAACCATTCTGGAGAGCAATTTGGAACTATCCCAAAAGGGATATAAAACCATGCATAACCTTTTACCCAGAAATACTACTACTAGGTCTGTATCCCAAAAAGATTTTTTAAAAAACGAAAATAGCCTAAATTTACAAAAATATTTAAAGCATTTCTTTTTTTGTGGTGACAAAGAATTGAAAACTGAAGGGACCTCCATCAATTGGGGTATGACTGAACAAGTTGTGGTATATGATTGTGATGGAATACTATTGTGCTGTAAGAAATGACAAGCAGTATACTCTCAGAAAAACCTGATAAAACTTACATGAAATGATGCAAAGTGAAGTAAGCAGAACAATGTACACAGTAACAGCAATATTGTACAATGATCAACTGTGAATGACTTAGCTATTCTCAGCAATACAATGAGACAATTCTGAAGGACTAATGACCAAAAAAAAGCTATCCACTGCCAGGGAAAGAACTGATGGAGTCTGAATACAGATCAAAGCATACTTTATTTTACTTTATTTTTCTTGGGTTGTTTTTTTTGTTTGTATTTTTTTTCACAACATGACTAATATGGAAAATGTTTTGCATGAATGCAGATATATAACCCATATGAAATTGCTTGCCCTCTTACTAATGGCTGTAGGAAAGGGTGAGAGGGTGAGATTTTAGAACTCAAAAAATATTTTTTTAAAGAATGTTAAAAATTGTTTTTACATGTAATTAGAAAAATAAAATATTAACAAAATATGTGAGGCTCTGCATGATAGGCATAGCTAAACCAATTGTGGGACAAACATGTAATGAAATGTTACTGTGCTGAAACTATAGAGAAGCATGGAAAAATTTACACCATCTGATACAGAGTAATGAGAGACAATGAAACAATATACACCATGACTAAAAATAAAGTAAATAGAAAGAACAACCGCAAAACAATCAAAAGTGAATGTTGTGGGGCAGCTAGGTGGCGCAGTAGATAGAGCACTAGCCCTGGAGTCAGGAGGACCTGAGTTCAAATCCGGCCTCAGACACTTAACACTTACTAGCTGTGTGACCCTGGGCAAGTCACCTAACCCCAATTGCCTCACTAAAAAAAGAAAAGAAAAGAAAAGAAAAGTGAATGTTGCAAAGTTACCAAGACACCCTCCACCTCACTCCTTTGCAGAGGTGGGAAGTACCACAGTTGTGATACATTACACCCTCCACCTCACTCCTTTGCAGAGGTGGGAAGTACCACAGTTGTGATATATTTTCAGACTTTTTTGATGTAGCAATTAGGTTTTTTTTTTGGGGGGGGGTTGTGGGGCAATGGGGGTTAAGTGACTTGCCCAGGGTCACACAGCTAGTAAGTGTCAAGTGTCTGAGGTCAGATTTGAACTCAGTTCCTCCTGAATCCAAGGCTAGTGCTTTATCCACTGTGCCACCTAGCTGCCCCCTGTAGTAATTAGTTCTGCTGATGGATTTGTCTCTTCCTCTTTTTTTCCCTTAAAAAAAAATGATGTATTATATGAAATGGCTCTCTGGTAGTAGGGAAGGAGACTAGGATAAATTCTCATTAAAAAAGATATCTACTTTTCCGGCAGTGAAGATCTCCCCGTGCCAACATGCCTCTCGCAAAAGATCTCCTGCACCCCTCTCCCAAGGAGGAGAAGCGGAAACACAAGAAGCATCTAGTGCAGAGTCTGAACTCGTATTTCATAGATGTAAAATGCCCGGGCTGCTATAAAATCACCACTGTCTTCAGCCATGCACAAATGGTGGTTCTCTGTGTTGGATGCTCCACTGTACTTTGTCAGCCTACAGGAGGAAAGGCAAGACTTACAGAAGGATGCTCCTTCGGAAGGAAGCAGCACTAATGACTGAATCGAGATGAATGAGGAAGTGTAAAGAATAAAACAAATTTGGTACAAAAAAACCCAAAAAATATATCTAGAGCACCGGCCCTGGATTCAGAAGGACCTGAGTTCAAATTTGGCCTCAGACACTTAACACTTACTAGCTGTGTGACCCTGGGCAAGTCACTTAACCCCAATTGCCTCACCAAAAAAAAAAAGATATCAATAAAAACTTATCCAAAATATGTGAAACACTCTTCTTGGCAGTAGGAATACAAAGACAGAAAGAACCCTTCCCTATCCTCAGAGTTTACATTTAACTGAGATAATATAATATAAAAAGACAATTCTTGCCATATATAATTTCACATTATGCAAATTTGATTTAACATAAAGAATTCTGGAAGAAATGGCATTCCAAAAAAACAACTATGTTAACTTGACTGTCAGTACTGTGTTCTCTTTTCCCTGCTCCTGCTCTTCCTCTCCATACCTCCCAGCTTTCCACCCTCACTAACTCCCCTGACCCCACCCCCAAAAAAAGAAAAAGAAAAAACTAACAACAACCCTCCAAGTGACATACAGAGACACCTCCACAGTAGGATCAGGGGGTTAGGCCTGAGACCTACAGCTGGCAGAGAGGATACCCTTGTCCCCTCCATGGGCCTTGATTGTCTGTCTTCCCTTCATCCTACTGGAATACTGCCTCTGTTGCCAGCTTCCTCCTTTCATCTATCTTCTGTCTGTTTCTGAGTCCGTATTCTGCCCCACCCCCACCCCACCCCACTTCTTCCTCTAGGTTCTGACCAGGCTCCCACGAGGCTGGCCTCACACCCATGGGCTTCTCCTCCCACGCTCCCTTCTCTATCCCTGGCTTCCACTGAGTCCTTGAACCAGGGTGCAGCCCCTTTATCCTTCTGCCTTCCCTCCTTTCCCCATATAGTGGAAGCTGTGTGGTGTGAGGGTGAAACCTTTTCTGGTATGATTTAATCACAGTAAAGTACCTAAGCCTTTAGTAGTTACTTTGCATGTTAAAAGACCAAATGCCGATTGAGTCTTACCCCCATCAGTCTTATTCTGTGTTGGGGGGGTGGGGTGGGGGGAGAACCTGGAGAATGTATCAAAACCAATAAAATTTGGAGATCTTAAAAACAAAAAAAAAGACCAAATGAAAGTAAGAATTTACCCTCAGGACAGGATTAGAGGAAACTGGTAGAAGTGCCAATTTGTCTTCCTCTTAGAATGTAAGCTTCTGGTTAGGGGTAGTTAGGTGGCAAAGTAGATAGAACACTGGCCCTGAAATTGGGAGGACCTGAGTTCAAATATGACCTTAGACACTGACTGTGTGATCCTGGACAAATCACTTAACCCCAATTGCCTTAAACATCCAGGGCTATCTCCAGTCGTCCTGATATAGCCCTCACTTAAATCCACATCGCTCCAATGCCGTGGTCCTCTTCAAGAACGAAAGACAAAAACTCATAGGGTAAAGATTTCATTTTATGTTTTTGTATCTCCCAGGACCTAGTATAGGCCCTGACAAATCAGTCAGTCAATCAGTAAACATTTATGAAGTAGCTACTAAGTGCCATGCACTAGCATTAGGTATACAATATACAAATAGAAACAGTCTCTCTTCTCAAGTAGCTTGCAATTTAATGCTAAATAAATGTTTTCTCATGGATTGATATGAATTTATTAGGCCTTTGGTCTTTGGACAAGTATCCAAAACAGTAGTGTTTGTGGGTCTGATTGTATGAATACCTAGGTCCCTAACAGGAATTACCACACAGCTCAGGGACACAAAGGCTAAGAATACATCAGTACAGAAGCCAGGTTCATAAAGCCCAACTAACATTTACAACCCAAGGACACAGGCAGCATCCAAGAGACGAACACCAACCTGTCCCCAGGCAAATGTGTAACTCTTCCACATGCAGAGTTCTGTGAGGTACTGGAAGCACTCAAATGCTCCATTCAGTAAACACCTGCTTCCCTTGCTACTCAAAAAAATTGTCTCTGGGGGCTGAGATTGTGCTGACACTCTCATATTAAAAAAAGCCCAACCCTGGTTCTAGCTGAAATGTAGTGCAGTGAAACAGGAAATGGCTATTTCTAACAGCCCCCCCCAACCTGACACCAACCCACAACATTTAAAAATACATGTCACCCCAGTAACCATTGAGCATGGGATTTTGTATAGCCCTTTCTCTCGAGTCCATTACATTCACTATTGTTGATTAAGACCGAAAACTTCCATTATAGCAAAGAGATCTATACAGAGATACTATTTCCACGACCTCATTAAAAAATTCATTTTGATGCATAAATTTTCCATAACATGTAATTGTTGGTCCTGGATTCATGGAGGAATTGCTTCCTGTAATGAAAATGCATAAGTGTTTGCTGCTGCTGCTGGTTGTTGTTGTTGTTGTTGTTGTTGTTGTCAGTGAAAGAGAAAAGAGCAGAGTTGGGTGGACCACATTGGTAAAAGTACTGAATTTTGGAGTCAGATCTGGAATTTTGTCCCAGATCAACATTGTCTAGCTGCGTGCCCCAAATCAACTTCTCTGCATATGCATGTCCTCATCTGATTTTTTTTAATTGCGATGATATATTTGCAAAATTTACTGTAATGGATGCAGTGGGTTTAGCCCTGGGGTTTAGGTCTCATTAGCATATATTTAGCTTCTTGGGGAACTCTTAAGAAACCACTGGAATATAATTTGCCTTTAGTTCCAGGGATTAACATGCCTAATTCCTGCCCACTAAAAGGATTTGAGCTAATTATTTTACACTTAAATTGTTCACTCCTTTTCTCCTCTCTCTCTCTCTCTCTCTCTCTCTCTCTCTCTCTCTCTCTCACCATTGCCACACCACTTTTCCAGATAAGTAAGTTGCTCAAAATTCTCCCTTTCCCCCATCCTCAACCTCATAATTTAAATAATTCTTTTGTGCCAAATAAATGATTCTAAGCTTTCTTAATTTGCTTATGGTATCATTCTCTATGTGTAAATTTGTACCCATTTTGATCTTATCTTGGTATATGGAAGTGAGATGTTGGTATATACTAGTTTCTGCCATATTGTTTCCCAGTTTTCCCAGCAGTTTTTGTCAAATAATGAGTTTTTGTTCCAAAAGCTTGGATCTTTGGGCTTAGCATATACTAGATTACTATGACCATTTACTATAGTGTAATTCATACCCATTCAAGTCCACTGATCCACCACCCTATTTCTTAGCCAATGCCACATTGTGTTGATAATTATCACTCTATAATACAGTTTGAGATCTATATAGCTAGACCACCTTCTTTTGCATTTTTATTGATTCCATAGATATCTTTGAGCTTTTGTTCTTCCAGTTAAATTTTGTTGTTACTTTTTCTAGATCCATAAAAATTTTTTTGATAGTTTGATTGACATTACACTGAATAAATAGATTAATTTAGGTCATTGTCATTTTTATTATATTGGCTTGGACCACCCATGAGCAATTAATATTTTTCCAGTTGTTTAAACCTGACTTTAATTGTGTAAAAAGTGTTTTATAGGTGTGTTCATATAGTTCCTGGATTGTCTTGGCAGGAAGACTCCCAAATATTCTATATTGTCTACAGTTATTTTAAATGGAAATTCTCTTTCTATCTGTTGCTGCTGGACTTTGTTGGTGATATATATAGAAATGCTGATGATTGATGACTGGGGGCAGCTAGGTGGCACAGTGGATAAAACACTGACCCTGGATTCAGGAGGACCTGAGTTCAAATCTGGTCTCAGACACTTGACACTTACTAGCTGTGTAACTCTGGACAAGTCACTTAACCCTCATTGCCCCTAAAATACAAAACACACACACACACACACACACACACACCAACAAAAAAAGAAATGCTGATGATTTGTGTAAGTTTATTTTGTATCCTTGCTTCACCCCTGATATATTAGAAAGATTTATAACATATCCCCATTACAGATAATGCCTACTGATTTTTAAGATAATTTTTTTTTTTGGCAGAGCAATGTGGGTTAAGTGACCTGCCCAGGGTCACACAGCTAGTTAAGTGTCAAGTGTCTGAGGCCAGATTTGAACTCAGGTCCTCCTGAATCCAAGGCCAGTGCTTTATCCACTGTGCCACCTAGCTGTACCTAAGATAAATATTATTTATCATTTTAAGGTAAGCTCCATTTATTCCAAACTCTCCAGGGTTTTTATTGGAATGGGTGCTGTATTTTGTCAAATGCTTTTTCTGCATCTACTGAAATAATCATATGATTTCTGTTGATTTTGTTATTCATATGTTTAATTATGCTGATAGTTTTCCTAATGTTGAAGCAGCCCTGCATTCCTGGTATAAATTACATCCAGTCATAGTATATGATCTGTATGAAATAGTGCAGTAATCTCTTTAGTAGTATTTTATTCAAAATTTTGTATCAATATTCAATAAGGAAATTGGTCTATAATTTTCTTTCTCTGTTTTGACTCTTCCTGGTTTGTGTATCAGTACCATATTTGTATCATGAAAGGAATTTGGTAGAACTCCTTCACCTACTTTCCCAAATACTTTATATAGTATTGGGATTAATTGTTGTTTAAATGTTTCGTACAATTCACTTGTGAATCCATCTGGGGATTTTTAATTTGATCATATTCGAGTTTTTTGGTTTCATTTCCAAATCATTGATCTCCTTTTTCTCTATTTTATTGATGTAAACAATTAGAGATAGAAATTTCCCCCAAAGTTCTGCTTTGACTGAATCCCATAAATTTTGACATGATGTCTCATTGTTGTCATTTTCTTTAGTGAAATTATTGATTGTTTCTATAATTTGTTCTTTGACATACTTTTTAAGGATTAGATTATTTAATTTCTAATTAATTTTTCATCTCTTTCCATTGTCCATTATTTAATGTAATTTTATTGCATTATGATCTGAAAAGGATGTGTTTACTATTTCTGCTTTTCTGTCTGGGTTTGTGAGGTTTTTATGTCCTAATATTTGTGTACATGCCAATGTACTTCTAAGAAAAAGGTGTATTCCTTTCTATTCCCATTCAATTTTTTCCAGACATCTAGCATATTTAAATTCCAGAGGTGGAGCCAAGATGGCAGAGTAAAGCCAGGAGGTTGCCTGAGCTCTCCCAAATTTCCCTCAGAAACAATAATAAACTAAACCTCTAAATGGATTCTGGAGCTGCAGAACCTACAAAAAGATGGAGTGAAACAATCTTCCAACTTAAGATAACCTAGAAGGTCTTCAGGAAAGGGCTGTCTCACCTGAGTAAAAGGGGAGCACAACTCAGTGCAGAAGGTGTCTGGGCAAGCCATAAAAAGGTTCTTATCCACAGCACAGATCAGCAGCTGAGGACCCTCAGTCCTAGCTCAGTGAGCTAGTGGCACAGCAGGCCAGCTGTGAGGCCTCCAGCTCCAACTCACAAGGCAATCTGCCAGTTGGGATATCTGCTACCCAACAGGCCCAACTAGGTTAGGCCATTCCAGTGTAGTGAGCAAGCTGCAAACTGCAAGCTGCAAGCTGCTAAGGCCTCAGAGCAGAAAGTCAGTGACTGGGCCCCTGGCCCCCAGCAAAAGAAGCTTGGGATAGTGCACACTATACCCCAGGAATAGAATTCAACTTTAAACAGCATGAAGGAAGCTAAAATATGAATATGAAACCACCATAGAAAATTACTATGGCAACAGGAAGGACAAAACATAAATTCAGAGGACAACAATCTCAAAACACCTACATGTGAAGACTTAAAAGGGAAGAAAAATTGGTCTCAAGACCAAAAAGCCTTCTTGGAAGAGCTCAAAAAAGACTTTATAAACCAAATAAGAGAGGTAGAAGAAAAATTGGGAAAAGAAATGAGAGTTACACAAGAGAGAGTCAATAGCTTAGAAAAAGAAGGGGAAAATTGACTAAGGAAAACAACTCATTAAAAAATTCAACTGAGGGGCAGCTAGATGGTGCAGTGGATAAAGCACCAGCCCTGGATTCAGGAGTATCTGGGTTCAAATCCGGCCTCAGACACTTGACACTAGCTAGCTGTGTGACCCTGGGCAACTCACTTAACCCCCATTGCCCCCCCCAAAAAAAATTAATAAACTGGCTAAATGGAAAAGGAGGTACAAAAGCTGACAGGTGTGAGAAAATAATGGCATTTGGCAGATACCCAAAGGCCCCACCTGAGACTGATTGAGAATGACTTTGCTGATTAACCTATTTAAAGTTAATTCAATTAAAGCCACACCTGGCTGACTCCCAAGAGGGAGTGTTCTCAGAGGCTGTGGACTATGTCATCAACACAAGACCATCCTCAAGTCCAGTGAGCCAATGGTTTTAGATGATGCTAATCAATCAGCTTGAAGCAGTGTGTAAGGACTGCCTCTCCTCTGGACCTATAAAAAGCTTCCACACTCAGTTTGCTTGAGCAGTTCATGGTTGAAGCAGGCTCATGGTAGAAAACTTGAGGAAGAACCAGACCAGTCTGGAGCTCTAGGCTAGATAGTCCTTTTCTTAACTTTCTGAACTCCATGTGTTCTCTTTTTACTAATACCTGGCATGCTTTAATAAATGCTTAATGCCCAAAGACTGGTGCTAAAGCTTCTAATGTAAGGTGACCACACGTTTAGATTTTAAATATCACACTGGGGAAAATAATTCTTTAAGAATCAGAATTGGGCAAATAGGAGCTAATGACTCAATGAGAACAGGAAGAAGTAAAGCAGAATCAAAAGAATATAAAAGTAGGGAAAATGTAAAATACTTCCAGAAAAACAACAGACCTGGAAAATACATCCAGGAATGACAATCCAAGAATAATTGGACTACATGAGGACCATGATAAAACAAAAAACAAAAAAACATGGGCAGCATATTTCATGACATTATCAAGGAGAACTGCCCCAATGTCTTAGAACCAGAGGGGTAAAAATCATTGAAAGAATTCACTAATCATCTCCTGAAAAAGACCCCAAAAGGAAAACTCCAAGGAATATTGTAGCCAAATTCCAGAATTATCAAGTAAAGGAGAAAATACTGCAAGCAGTCAGAAAGAAATACTTTCAATATCAAGGAACAACAATCAGGATTACACAGGACCCGGCAGCTTCAGCACCAAAGGATCACAGAGCTTAGACTATGATATTTTTGATTCAGCATATATAACTTTTCCATAATTTTATTCACTTCCTTAATTTCTTTGTTGCTTATTTTTTAGTTAGTTTTATCCAGTTCTGAGAGGGGGACAGTTAAGGTCCCCCACTAGTATAGGTTTATTATCTATTTCTTCCTATAACTAATTCACTTCTTCAAAAATTTGGATGCTAAAACATTTGGTGCTTTTGTGAGCTTTTGTACTTCCTTTTCCATTTGGCCAATTCTGTTTTTTAGGGAGTAATTTTCCTTGGTAAATGTTAGTATATCTTTTCCCATTCTATTGACTCTTTTTTCATGGTTCTCTTACATTACTCTCATTTCTTTTCCAAATTTTTCTTCTACTTCTCTAATTTGCTTTTTAAAATCCTTTTTAAGCTCTTCCAGGAGTTCTTTTTGGACCTAAAACCAAATTAGTTTTCTTTGAGCCTTCACGTGTAGCCATTTTGGCGCAATTGTCCTCTTCTAAGTTTATGCCTTGATCCTCCCTATCACTATAGTAAGTGTCTATAGTCAAGCTTTTGTTTTGTTTTGTTTGGGGTGTTTTCGCTCATTTCTCCGTTGTTTTCTTTAACTTGGTGTTTTTATGTGAGAGTTGAGCTCTAGTCCTGTACTGTCTTAAGCTTTTATGCTGGGACTCTGGATCTTACTGCTGGCTTTCACTGGGCTTCAGGGCTTAGTTGCTTGCTTTCTCTGTAGGGCAGGCTTCCCTTCTGGCTTGTACTGGCGGGATAGATCCTCCCTGTTGTCTCCCCCTTCCCACCCCACCCTGGGTGTAGTGCTTAGCTTCTGGCCTGCCCCAGGGGTGGTGCCATGTAGCTGGATTTCTATGGAAAGAGTCTCTCTGCTGGTAGCTCTCAGGGGTGGGATCTCACTCTTGCACTCTTGGCCAGCCTTGGGGAGGGGCTTCACTACTAGTCAGCAGTGGGGTCAAGGCCTCCCTTTGGCTTGTGCTGGGGGTGGGATCTTTGGGGTGGGACCTTACTGTGCAACTCAAACTGCTCACTTGCCTAGGGGACATCTGGTTTGCAAAAAGGTGGGGTCCTGCCTGTGGATTGTCCCAGGCTTAGAGCCCTGCCACAGGCCCCCTGCTGTGAGGCTGGCTGCTGCTGCTCTCAGACCTTGCTCGCTCCCCAGGGACAGTAAGATGGACTTTTCTTGCCAGGCTGGTAAGCTGCTTCCCTGCTCCTGGACCAATTTTGAGGTGGTTTTCTAGTTGTTTGGAGGGGAATCTGGCAGGGCTTCAGATGATTCATTCCATATTCTGCCATCTTGGCACTGGAAATCCTGCATTCTTCTGTAAAAATTATGTTAACATTTCTCTAAAGAACATCAGTACCCAGAAACCAGTTCTCTGGGCTCTAAATGGGGAGCAGGGACATGCCCATAATAGGTGTTTTGATGTAAATATGGATGAATGAATGAATGGGAAGAGCTGGGTTTTGTTTGTTTGGTTTTGTTTTTATTTTTTTTTTTAGTGAGGCAATTGGGGTTAAGTGACTTGCCCAGGGTCACACAGCTAGTAAGTGTTAAGTGTCTGAGGCCGAATTTGAACTCAGGTACTCCTGACTCCATGGCTGGTGCTCTATCCACTGCGCCATCTAGCTGCCCCAGAAGAGCTGTTTTTAAAAGTTGGGGTGAGGAGGAAGTCTAGGAAAAAATAGAGGAGGAATTCTGAGGTTGAGGAGCAGTATATGGTATTTAAGTTCTAGTTCTCCTTCTTAATGACCCTCGCCACCCGACTTTCTAGTCTTCTTACATCTCACTTCCTTCAGATTACTCTAAGTGACACTTGCTTCCTTGCTATTCTTAGAGCAAGACCTTCCATCCCCTTGCCCCATTCAGTTTTTTTTATTCCTTTTTATTTTTTATTTTTTGCAGGGCAATGAGGGTTAAGTGACTTGCCCAGGGTCACATAGCTAGTAAGTGTGAAGTGTCTGAGGCCAGATTTGAACTGGGGTCCTCCTGAATCCAGGGCTGGTGCTCTATCTACTGTGCCACCTGGCTGCCCCGCCCATTCAGTTTTGCTGACTATGTCCTATGCCTGGAATTCTTCCCCTCCTTGTCTCACATCTTCTGACTTCTTTTAAATCTGAGCAAAAAACCTCCTTTTCTGTGCAATGCCTTTCCAGCCCTCTTTAATTGTAGGGCCTTTCCAATTTATCCTGTGTGTGTATATATGTATATATGTGTATATATATACACACATATGTATACCTATATATACATATATGTTTGTATATTGTATCTTGTTTTTACATAAATGTTGTCTCCCCCATTAATCTGTGAGCTCCTTGAGGGCAGGAAATGACTATTTTTGCATTTCTTTGCATACCCAGAGGTGTTTAATAAATGCTTGTAGACTTTATTTGACCATAAGGAGAATAATACCTATGAGTAATATATCAGGACTCAAATAAGAACCCCAAAAGATGACACTTCAGAGTTCTGGGAATTGAAGGGTGTATGATGGAGGACAATAATAGGTCTGGAGGTCAAAAAAATTTAATCTCTATATGGAAAGAGGGAGAAAACAGAAAGGAGAAAAGAGAAATGGCCTTGTGATTACTCTCTGGGGTAGAAAGGAAGATATGCTTTTATAATGACTCATATTTGGAGATAGGAAAAAGGAAACAACAGTTGATCTTCAAATGCTCCTGAAAGTTCAATTCAACTGAACACACTTCACCTATTACATTACATTCTCTAGGCAGAATCCAGAAAGTGATGTTTGTTTGTTTGTTTCAGGTAGAGCAGTGGATAGAGCACTGAGCATGGAATCTGGAAGACAAACTCATTTTCATGAATTCAAATCTGGCCTCAGATACGAACTAGCTGTGTGACCCTGGGGAAGTCATCTAACTCTATTTGCCTCAGTTCTTCATCTGTAAAAATGAACTGGAGAAGGAAATGGCAAACCGCTCCATATCTTTGTTAAGAAAACCCAAAAATAGCATCAACAAGAGTTGATGACTGAGGCAAATAGGGTTAGGTGACTTGTCTAGGGTCACACAGCTAGTGAGTGTCTGAAGCTGGATTTGAATTCATTCAAGCCAAGCATTCTATCCATTGTGTCACCTAATGGTCCCAAATTCAAGCTCTAATTGAAACCAAAAGCCTAAAAACTGCCTTTGTTTTTGCTGTGAGAGGATCTTCTGGCTTCATTTAAATCTTGTCAGTCACACCCAAAAAGAGATCTAAGTCACAAACATCCTCTTTAAACTTAATAGATTGGAAGTTCACTTAGCCCCTTACTAATCTATTTTTAGCATCCCTTCTCCGCCTCTATCTCTGAGTCATTAAAAGACTTCCCTTCCAGGCTAGTTTGTCTACAGAACACTTCTCTTCCTCTATTGCTGTGTCCATTTGGTCTTGGTGTCAACCACTACCCTGGGACTTGGATGAAGACTGGATACATACAACTCCCCTAAAGCTTCCATCCATGAATTCTGCTGCTCTTGTCCTGCTAATGGGTAAGTGAGGGACCCTCAACTTTGTGGGTAACTGGATACAGGCTTAGCTTGAAGGGAAGGAGGATTGAGAAGGGTCAGTCAATTGCCAACTTTGAGAGTGAGAGCTACTAGCATGTGAGATTCTGGAGATTTGGTTCCTACTTAACTAAGTAAGAAATGTGGTCATGCTCAGATTTGGGGCTGCTAAGGAACTACAGGGAGGAATGTTGCCAATGTGAACACATTTCAGAGAAGCCTAAAGTAAACAGAATTGAGCTGTCTTGATTCAAAATCCTCATTTCCAGAATCAAACTTTGAAGAATCTTATTATGATCCTGTAGCATTACACTTGTTTTACACTTTATTGGAAAGAATTAAAAGCAGGTAAGGGGAAGAAGGAAGATCAATGAAAAGAAGAATTAGGATGTCAAATCAACCAGACATCAATGTAACGATTTATCCTCTGAGGCAACAAATGTGCTAGACTTAAGACGGGTCATATAGAAAGCAGTGAGAAGAGATATGAAGGGCATTTGAGAATGGGAGACAAGATGCCCAGGGAAGTTAAGGCTGAAAGGGAGAGAAAAGACACAGGCTTCTCTTTTTTGTTTCTTCAGCCCCTTGCTCTTTGCTTGTTCATTACTTCCCCATCACCTAAGATTATGAACATTTCCCTTCATTCCCAAAAAACAAGAAAAAGAGCCACCTTCACTTCAATCCATTGCCCCTCTATGTCGTCATCTCACGTAGGCCCTTCACCCTTCATCACTAAACTCTTTGTTTACATTTCCTGACTATATTTCACCCACTCTAACTTCTTTTAATTTGACTTACTTCCCACTACTGGATTGAATCAACTTTCTTGGGAGTTCTCGCTTCCTCCTCCTTCTCAACTTCCTTTTCATCTGATTTCCTCCCCATTACTCAATTGAATCCGTTTTCTTGGTCTTCAGTGACCTAATCATCAGAGGCATCAATGTTTCTCAGTTCTTATTCTCCACACCTGGAAGCATTTGAGATAATTAGCTGATCAGGCTCTCCTCCTAGATATTGTTTCTCTTTGGCTTCAGAGACACTCAACCCTTCAGGGTTCTCCTCAGCCCTTACCAAAATTGGACTTAGTTGGAAAAATCTTAAAGCATTAATAATGCTTATAATACCTACCTCACAGAGCTGTTGTGAGTTGCCCCCAAGACACCTTATTGCCTTTCCCCAAACCTAGTCCTCTTAACCAATTCATTTTTGTTAGTAGCAACACCATTTCTTTAGTCACCTTGTCTCAAAATCAAAAAGGCATCTTTGATTCCCCCTCTCTCCTACATAAAATTAGTTGCCAAATCGTATTAAGTCTACATTTGAAATATCCCTGTCACCTTTTCCTTTCTACTCCCACTGACCTGTCCCAGTTCAAGGTCTTGGGTTATTACTGTAGCTACAAACTGTTCTCCCTCACTCCTTTCTAATTAATACTGATGCCAGACTTGTGTTTACCCTGCTCAAAAACTTTCAGTAGCTCCCTATTACCTACCAAATAAAATCCACACACCCAAGTCTAATAATCTGATTCCAACTTAAGGGACCTGCCGTCTAACTTTATTTCAAAGACAGGTAGGTGGTGTAGTGGACAGTGCACTTGATTTGCAGTCAGAAGATGCTAGAATTCAAAGAAAGGCAAGACAGTGGCTGCTTTCAGGGAGCTCAGCCTAAAGGGGGGAAAAGCATGCAAACAACTATGTACTAAGCTATACACAGGATATCAGGCCATCATGCAGCTCTGCCTCACTAAATCCAATTCATGTGCAAGTCAAGACATCACCCTCATGACATATCGGTCCTTTTTGAAAATGAAGGACAAACAACAGGATAAATTGGAAATAGTCAACAGAGAGAAGATACTAGTATTAAAGGGCATTGGGAAAAGCTTCCTGCAGAAGGTAGGATTTTAGCTTGGGCTGGAAGGAAACCAGAGAAACGAGTAGGTAGAGATGAGGAGGAAGAGGATCCAGGTATGGAGGACAGTCAATGAAAATGCTCCATGAGAAAACTGAGATGCTAATCCACTGTTGGTAGAGTTGTGAACTCATCCAACCATTCTGGAGAGCAATTTGGAACTATGCCCAAAAGGCTATCAAACTCTGCATACCCTTTGATCCAGCAATACCACTTCTAGGTTTATATTCCAAAGACGTTACAAAAAAGAGAAAAAGACCTATTTGTACAAAAATTTTTATAGCAGCTTATTGTGGTGGCTAAGAATTGCATATTAAAGGAATGCCCATCAATTGGGGAATGGCTAAACAAACTGTGGTACATGATTTAATGGAATATTATTGTGCTATAAGAAATGACAAGCAGGATGATTTCTGAAAGGCCTAGAAAAACGTAGATAAAGTGATATAGAATGAAATGAGCAGAACCAGGAGAACATTGTACATAGTGACAGCATATTGCTTGAGGAAGAACTGTGAATGACTTAGCTATTCACAGCAATACAATGAACCAAGACAATCCCAAGGGACTGATGATGAAACATACTATCCACCTCCAAAAAAAAGAACTGATATTGATTGAACACAGACTGAATCATGCTATTTTTCATTTTCTTTCATTTTTTTCTTTTATTCAAATCTTCTTATACAAAAGGCCTAATATGATAATGTTTTACCTAATTGCACATGTATAATCTATAGCCAATTGCTTACCTCCTCAGGATGGGGGGAGGTGAGGGAGGGAAGGAGGGATAAAATTTAAACTCAAAACTTTAAATAAAAATGTTTATTTAAAACAAATATAAAAAGTAATGAGAGAGGGGCAGCTAGATGGTGCAGTGGTTAAAGCACCGGCCCTGGATTCAGGACTCCCTGAGTTCAAATCCGGCCTCAGACACTTGACACTTACTAGCTGTGTGACCCTGGGCAAGTCACTTAACCCCCATTGCCTGCAAAAAAAACAAAAAAAACCAAAAAACCAAAAAAATAAGTAATGAGAGAAACACATTTTATCATACCTTCTTTGGTGCCAAATTTCTTGATTGTTATAATTGTACAGTGTTGAGTTTCTTTATTTTGTTCTTGTTCATTCAATTTGCACTGTTGTACAGAATGCGTATTTTGTTTTCCTGATATTATCTACTTCATTTTGTACTAGTGCAAATAAAACCCCTAGGCTTCTTTGAAAAAAAAAAAAAGAAAATTCCCCATGAGTATCTATTTTGTTTGAGGAACAACAAGGAGGCCAGTGTCATTCACTGGGGTTCATAATGGGTGTGTGTGGGGGGATGTAAGGTATAAGAAGACTGAAAAGTTATTGGAGAGGGGTTAGGTTATAAAAGACTTTGAAAAACTACATAGTATTCTATATTTGATCCTGGAGATGATAGGGAGCCAATGAAGTTTATTGAGTGGACAAGAGGGTGTGTGAAATGGTTAGACTTGCATTTTAAGAAGATGACTTCAACAGCTAGGTGGAGGTCTGACTGGAGTAAGGAAGAACTTATGGCAAGGAGACCTGCAGGCTTTTGCAATAATCCACATACAAGTGAGTGGCTGTGTCAAAGGAGAGAAGGAAACAAATAAGACAGATGTTACAAAGGTAAAATCAACAGGGCTTAGCAACAAATTGGATGTGTGAGCGTGAAAGAGAGTGAGAAAGAGAGAGAGAGAATTCGAGAATGATGCCTTGGTTGCAAGTCTGAGTGACTGAGAGGTTGATGGTACCCTAAACAGTAATAGGGAGGTTAGGAAGAGAGTTTGGGAAAAAGATAATGCATTCAACTTCGTACATATCGAGTTTAAGATGTTATGGGATATCCAGTTTTAGATGTTAATAGCCATTTGGAGATTGAAAGCTGGAGTACTGTTGAGAGATTAGGGCTGGATAAGTAGACTTTATTTGTCAGCATAGTAGTTTTTGTTTTTGTTTTTTGGCAGGGCAATGAGGGTTAAGTGACTTGCCCAGGGTCACACAGCTAGTAAGTGTTAAGTGTCTGAGGCAGAATTTGAACTCAGGTCCTCCTGAATCCAGGGCCAGTGCTTTATCCACTTCACCACCTTCCTGCCCCCTTGTCAGTATAATAGTGATAATGAATCCATGGGAACTTATAAGATCACCAAGTGAAATCCACAGAGAGGGAGAAGAGAACCTGGTACAGAGCCCTCTGGAGCACCTACAGTTAGTAGGCATGACCTAGACGAATTTCCAGAAAAGAAAACTGAGTACTCAGCAGATAGGCAGAAAGAGGGAATAGCACCATTAAAATGGAGAGAGAAGAAAATAGGGAGAAGAGGATGAATAATAGTGTCAAAAGCTACAGAGAAATGAGAAGGTTGAGGATTGAGAAAAGGCCATAGTATTTGGCAATTAAGACTGTTAGTAACTGTGAAGAGAATAGTTTTGGTTGAATGATGAGATCAGAATCCATACAATGAGATAGTTGAGGTACCTATTGGAGACAGACTTCTCAGGAAGTTTAGCCATGAAAGGGAGGAGAGATGTGGAATAATAGCAAAGGGATGAATCTAATGAGGGATGAGGATGAGGAAGGCATGAGTATATTTCTAGGCAAGGGGGGAAGCAGCCAGTGGAAGAAGTGAGGGAAGATGAGTGGGGATGAAAAAGGGAGCAGTTTTCTGGAGAAGATGGGGTGGAATTGGATCCCTTGTACATGTAGAGGGATGCTCCTTGGCAAGAAGGGCCACCTCATTAGTCAGACAAGGGGGAAGAAGGAGCTAGTGGCAGAAGTCATATGGATGATGTGAGATAAGGAGGAGAGAAGAGGGAGCACTTGTGAATGGTCTCAGTTCTTTTAGTAAAATACGAGGCAAGGTTCTCAGCGGAAGGGGTTGGGGAGGGGAAGCCATGGAAGATTTGAGGAAGGGTGAAAAGGTTTGGAAAAGCCACCACAGTGATTAGATTCAATTAGGGAGGTGAAAAGGGATTGTCCTGACTGACATGGGGAGGGCCTAGTTGAGAACAAATTTGGAGTGGACACAGAATGATTTTGTGATTTTTCTGGGTTGTTGTTTTTTTTTCAGTAGTATGTGAGTGAAAGTGGCAGATGGTGGGAGTGATCCAAGGCTGAGACTTAGAAGAGGTAGATCAGTGATATGATAAGAGAGCAAAGGACTCAAGGAAGCGCTGTTTCACCAAGGAGTCAAATTGGGGAAGGGGAAGAGTGTAACTAGTGCTAGAGCGAAGGCCTCTGAAGGAACTGAGGAGCCCAAGGATTTAAGGTCACAGTGTGGACGAAGAATGGGAAGGGAGAGGTGGAACAATGTCAGATTGTGCTCAGATAAGAGAATTTTAGAGTTCAGGAACATGGAATTAACCCCACCAACACAGACTGTGGTACAAGATATATAATGTGGCATCCAATAGTTGTTTTTGGACAAATCATCAAATTATATAAGCTACACAAATTCAGGGAATGAGTCTTACCTTTGAAACCCAGTTAAGTGTCTTACACATAGTGGGCATTTAGTGTTTATTAGGTAGAGCTGAATTGAGATGATGGGAAAGGGCAGGAAAATCAACCCCTCTCCGGCTTCCTTGGTGTTCCTTCAACAAGAGACTTCAGCTCCCCATTCTGGGCATTTTCATTGGCTGTCCTCGGTTATCCCCCAAGCCTGCTCTCCCGTATCTCCACCTCTTGGCTTCCTTCAAGTCTCAGCCAAAATTCTACCTACTATAGGGAGTCTTTCCCAATTCCTTTTTATTTATTTATTTATTTGTTTGTTTGTTTGTTTATTCATTCATTCATTCATTTATTTATTTATTTTGGGGTGAGGCAATTGGGGTTAAGTGACTTGCTGAGGGTCACACAGCTAGTAAGTATCAAGGGTCTTAGGTCAGATTTGAACTCAGGTCCTCCTGAATCCAGGGCTGGTGCTCTATCCACTGTGCCATCTAGCTGCCCCCCCCCACCACCAATTCCCTTTAACTCCAGTACCTTCCCTCTTGACTATTTCTAGTCTTTCCTGTTTGTACATATTTGTTTTCATGTTGTCTCTCCCAGAAGTTCCTTGAGAACAGAGACTCTTTCTGCCTTCCTTTGTATACCCAGCAATTAGGACAGTGCCAGGCACCTGTTTATTGATTATTTTACTCTCCTCCCTTCAGCTTTGGCCTCTTCTCATGGATTCAACCTGGACACAGACAATCCTACAGTTTTCCAGTCAGATGGAGCTGAATTTGGGCACTCTGTCGTCCTATATGAGGGTTCTCGGTAAGGATTTGGATACAATATAATCCAGAAGTGGTTTAGGCTAACTCCGAGCCCCTTTCGCTTTGTCTATCCCTACTTTCCTCTCCTTACTGAACCGCTAAACCCCTGTGTTTCTCTCTCACTGACCTCTCCTTTCGTTCTCCTAGTGCTCCAGTGTCCTTCTCTGTTCCGTTCGTCTTGTCAGCCCCCCTTCTCCGGATAGGCCTCTGTCCCTTCTTGCTCTTAGCTTTTTCTCCTTCCCCCGTCTCTTAGTGCTCCAGCCTTTCTGCTCTCTTAATCTCGTCAACCCCCTCTTAATCTTGTCTGCTGGCCTCCCTTCCATCTAACTCCCAGGCCTACATATAGCTTACTTCTCTCCACTCAAATCTCAGGGCTTTTTGCGCCCCCACAGACCCCAAGCTAATCCGCCAGCCAGGGCTGCAGCTGGGGGGACAGAGATGCTCAAGTGTCTCATGCATATCATACCCAGAGCTCCAGGGGCCTGTGCCCCCTGCTGCACGCCTAGGGACCTCAGCATGGGCTACACCAGAGCCTGGCCTGGACAAGCCGAGGATCTCTTGGATAAATCCTCTCAGGGTGGAAGGAGCTGGGGCTCTTTCCCCCAGCTGTCTGACCTGGGGTCTTGTACAGCCCACGGGGCTTTTTGGCTCAGCTGAAGCAGAGGGGGAGGGGCACCAGTACCTCCCACACAAAAGAGACCCTGAGGGCCTAAGGCTTTCTAATCTCAGCCCAAAGGTAGGGTCCCCAAATCAAAATAAATTTCCACAATACATATTAGTGTGTGTGTATGTATGTATATGTGTATGTGTATATATATATACACATATATATGTATATAGTAGATGCTTTATACTTATTTCTCCCTTTCCCTTACGTGTACCTTCATCCTCCCCAATATTTTCTTCTTTTAAAAGTTTTCTCTAATACTAGGAGGTAGGAAGAAGTCACAAAGAGCCTAGTCTCTGTAGTGGAATTGGGAACATTGTAAAAATGATACTAGGAATTCCAAGGAATTCTCTCCTCTCTTAAGTATACAAACTTTCTTCCTTGATATACTTACATCTCTCAGAGTGATGCAACTTTCTCCTCCAAAGTGTCTACTCTATCTAATGCTTTTTTGTTTTTTGGTTTTTGGTTTTGGTGAGGCAATTGGGGTTAAGTGACTTGCCTAGGGTCACACAGCTAGTAAGTGTTAAGTGCCTGAGGCCGAATCTGAACTCAGGTCCTCCTGACTCCAGGGCCAGTGCTCTATCCACTGCACCACCTAGCTTCCCCTATCTAATGCTAATAATAAGGATATTCTTCGGTGACTCTCTCTCTCTCCTGTCCCAATGATTAACACTAGGTTTCCACTTCTCTCCACAGCCTGGTGGTGGGAGCCCCCCTGGAAAGGACATCCCCTAACCAAAGAGGACAACTCTACAACTGTGAATATGGCATTGGGAGTTGTGAGCCCATCCCCATACAGAGTGAGTAAAGGCACCTATTCTGGGAGCGAACCCTGGATGCTGCTTTCTACCTCTTTACACAGCTGGCCTCTTCTCTAGCCTTCACTGTTTCGGAGACTTGATGCCCCTACTGTAATTCAGGTTTTCTGCTTTCCATTACTTAATTCATCAGCATCCAAGCCCTGCTGCCTCTGCCCACTCCCTCACCTCAACACACATACTCCTAAGTGTCTTTCTTTTTAAATTTTTCTTTATTTAATTTTTCATTATGGAATAAAACAAGCATTTCCATAACATAGTATAATTTAAGATGATTGCACATGAAAGTGCAAGTCTATTATGTATAACATAACATTCCTTTTAAATACATAATAAAGTTATCATGTAAATGTCTTCTTTTTTCCCAGTTTCCACCCTATAGATGGCTACCATTAGACACAAATAAGTGTATCTATCTACACACACACACACACATATATAATCATTCTATACATACTTCTACTTATCAGTTCTTTCTCTGGATGCCGATAGTGTCTTCCTTCATATGTCCTTTGTAGTTAATTTGGGTATTTATCAGAGTCAGAAAGACTTATTTGCCCAAAGTTGTTCTTAAAATAATATTGCTAGGGCAGCTAGGTGGCACAGTGGATAGAGCAGCGGCCATGGAGTCAGGAGTACCTGAGTTCAAATCCAGCCTCAGACACTTAACACTGGCTGTGTGACCCTGGGCAAGTCACTTAACCCCAATTGCCTCACTAAAAACAAACAAAAATAATAATAATAATATTACTACTGCTATATACAATGTGGTCTTGGTTCTGCTCATTGCCTTTCCTTTGATTTCCCTGACTCCACAACACCTCTCTCAGGATGACAGGATCATAGATTTAGAGATGGAAAGGGCTTCTGGTCCAGTCATCTTATTTTACAGATGAGAAAACTGAGACACAGAGGAATTTAGTAACTTGTTCAAGTCTCACAGGTGGCAGAATTGGAATTTGAAACTTTGTTCTCCAACTCCCAATCTATTAAGCTTTCTACTGTATGATACGCTACCTCATCCTAAAGCTGAAGCACACTCCACCATAGCTCCCCATACATGCATGCCCAAGGGGGTGACCCCTCTCAGTCCTTCCTGCCTCTATATGTGTGTGAACTATGCATGTCTGTGTCTCTCCAGTCCCTCTAGAAGCAGTGAATATGTCCCTGGGGTTCTCTCTGACAGCTGGTACAAACCCTTCACAGATTCTGGTGAGTTGGCCTGGGTCACAGGAGGCTAATGGGGCCCACGAGGTAAGGAAGCGGTTGGGGCTGGGGGATACAATGTCTGCATGTGGAAGAAAGTGGTTGTCTTGGCTTAGAGCTCAGGTGGAACCCCTGGGACTTAGCAGACCCTCTAACCCTTCTTTTGACTCCTTAGGCCTGTGGACCCACAATACATCAAGCCTGCGGGGTGAATATTTATATGAAAGGTTTCTGCTTTGTGTTAAATTCAAATCTGCAGCTGCGTCACAAGCTCCCATCAGCCCTACAAAGTAAGTCACTAGGTGGGGACTGTGTCAGATTTCTTTGCAGAAGATATGAGCAGGGAATACTTCTGATGGGAAGGGCAATGAGTAGAATACTCAGACCATTAATTCATAGAACAAGCATTTAGTAAGCTCCTACTATGTGCCCTATGCTCTGTGTTAAGTGCTGAGGTCCATTGACAAAAAAACAAAAACAAAGCAGTCCTTACCCTTAAGGAACTTACATTCTATCGGGGATAAACATGTACAGATAAGTAAATAGTCAATATAAAGTTAATACTGTGTGATTTGGGGGGAGGGTGGAGGGCACTAACAACCAGGTGATCAGGATAGACCTCAGATTGGAGAGGGGGCATGTGAGCTGAGCCTTGAAAGAAACCAGAGGGCAGCTAGGTTGCACAGTGGATAAAGCATAGGCCCTGGATTCAGAAAGACCTGAGTTGTTCAAATCTAGCCTCAAACACTTGACACTTACTAGCTATGTGACTCTGGACAAGTCACTTAACCCTCATTACCCCACAAAAAGAAAAAAAAAGAAAAATGAAGAAGGAAGGGAGGAAGGGAGGATTTCCCTTTGATTTTATATCCAAAACCTACCTAAGCACAACGTTTGACACATGGTGAGTCCTTGAAGAAAAAGAAGGAACCCTTCCCACTGAGAGGGCTTCCCTTGTGTTTTGGAAAGGGTTCCTGCTCTCAAAAGAGGCAAGGAGCAAAAAATGGAGCAGGTTCGGGTAGGTGGGAAGGGCCCTGCAATTGAAAGGGGAAGTTACAGGGCCATATCCTGAGTATTTAGAGAAGACCTACTGGTTTGTAGAGAGAAGAGGAAACCCTGAAAGAGAAATGATGGAGCTAAAGTGGAAAAGAGGACTAGATTTGGTGTTAGAAGACCTAGGTTTGGGCAGCTAGGTGGCACAGTGGATAAAGCACTGGCCTTGAATTCAGGAGGACCTGAGTTCAAATTTGGCCTCAGACACCTGACACTTACTAGCTGTGTGACCCTGGGCAAGTCACTTAACCCTCGTTGCCCCACAAAAAAAAATAAAAAGAAGAAGACCTAGGTTCAAATCATGGCTCTGATACTACCTATTAGATCATGAATAAGTGACTTTTCTTTGGGACTTTTGCTTTATCTGTAAAATGTGGCGGTTGAAGATCTCATCCATCTACAATCCTATTTTTTCTGATAGGAAATTAGGAGGGCCTGGAGAATGTGTTCTAGTACTAGTGTGAATGAGGGCAAGTGGGTGTTGTTGTTGTTGTTATTGTTTAGCATGTCCCACTCTTCATGACTCAATTTTTATGGCTTTTCTTCCTGGCAAAGATACTGAAGTGGTTTGCCATTTTCTTCTCCAAGGTCCCTATTTTACAGTTGAGGAGATTAAGGCAAACAGAGGTTAAGTGACTTGCCCAGGGTCACACAGCTAATAAGTGTCTGAGGCTGGATTTGAATTTAGGTCTTCCCGACTCCAGACCTAGCACTCTATCCACTGTGCCACCTAGCTGGGAAGTAGTGAAATGGACATAATGATAATGATGACCAAAACAATTACAGCATGCATTTATTTCATCCTTTAAGAGATACAAAGTGTTATCTCATTGGAGACTTTTTCTTCTGCTTCTTCTCTCTTCCAGAGTGTCCCAAACAGGGTATTGATATTGCCTTCCTGATAGATGGCTCTGGCAGCATCTCCAAATCTGACTTCAAGAAAATGAAAGACTTTGTGAAAGCTGTGATGAGCCAGTTTAAAAGACCCAACACCCAGGTGAGGGCTGGGACAGATTGCCTGGGTTTGGTTGTGTGGAGGAAAACCCAGGGGCACAAATTAGGGAGCGTATAATAGGTAGGCAGGTATTGAGACCTGGAGGAAGCTCTTTTTTCTCAGGTTTCCATTCAGTTGTTGGCATCATTCAGGTGATCACTGCTGATCCAATCCATACACATACACTTCCCAAACCTGGTCTTGGGCTTCTTCTCCTACCGATCAGATCACTCCTCATCCTCCTTTGTGGGATCCTCATTTCAGGTTATGCCCTCTAACCACAGGTGGACTCCCGGGTTCCGTCCTGCATTCTCTTCTCTTTCTATACTACTCTCCCTGCTTGGTGATCTTGTCGGCTCCCATGGATTTAATTACCATCTCCATGCTAATGATCTTCAAATCTACCTCTTCTGCCCTAAATTCTCCTCTGACCTCCAGTTTCACATTTCCAACTGGATGTCCAGTAAATGTCTTAAATTTAACACGTTCAGAGCCAAACTAATCATCTACCCCCTAAACGGTCCTCCCCACCCCCATACCTTTTATGTTCCTGTTGAGGGCAACACCATCTTCCCAGTCCTTTAGGCTTGCAACCTAGGTGTCATCCTCAACTTCTTACTATCTCCCCACCACTCCTCTATCCAATCTGTTGCCTAAGGCCTATTGATTTCATTTTTGCAACATCTCTCAAATACAACCCCTTCTCTCTTCTGACGCTGTTACCACTGTGGTCCAGGCCCTTATCCCCTCATGCCTGGACTATTGCAATAATCTTCTGGTGAATGTGCCTGCCTTAAATCCCTCCCCACTTCAATCCATCCCTCTATTCAGCCACCAAAATGATTTTCCTACATCACAAGTCCCACTATGCAATTCCCTTACTCAATAAACTCCAGGATCAAATTCAAAAATCCCTTTTGGAGGATTCAGAACCCTATAAAGCCAAGCCCTACTCCCCCCACCCCCAATCTTTCTAGTTTTCTTTTTTCTTTTCTTTTCTTTTTTTTTTTTTGCGGGGCCATGGGGGTTAAGTGACTTGCCCAGGGTCACACAGCTAGTAAGTGTCAAGTGTCTGAGGCCAGATTTGAACTCAGGTCCTCCTGAATCCAGGGCTGGTGCTTTATCCACTGCGCCACCTAGCTGCCCCCTTTCAAATTTTCTTAAGCCTAACTTCCTGCCATGTTTTCATATAGTACATATCCAGTGACACTGGCCTTCTTGATATTCCATGAACAAGACACTCCATCTATCAGCTCCAGGAATTGTCTCTGGCTGTCCCCCATGCCTAGAATGTTCCCACTGCTCATCTCTGCCTACTGACTACCTGGATTCCTCCAAGGCCCAGCTAAAATCCCATCTTCTACTGGAAGCCTTTCCCAACACCTCTTACTTCCACTGCCTTTCCTCTTTTCATTATTTCCTAGTTATCCTATATATAGCTTGTTGGTGTATATTTGCTATTGTCCATTAGTTTGGAAGAAGATGGACTATCTTTTGCTTCTTTTTGTATCTCCAATGTTTAGCATAGTGCCTGACACATAGCAGGCACTTAATAAATGTTAATCGACTGAGTGACCCAGCTGTATTTTCTTCACCATCCAACTGTAACGATTGGAATGACGCCACCTGCTGGAGACTTACTGTAGAAGAGTTCTGCCCATGAAACGAAGGTCTTTGAGGACAAGACCAGGAGTCTTTTCTTTGGCGTCAGAAGTGACGCGGACTAGTGGGAGGAGGAAGGAAGAGACTGGCGCTCGCTCTCGTTCTCTTTCCTGAGGACTCTGGTGGAGAGCAGAGCTAGGAATGTGCTCTCCCTTTAATAGATAGGAATCTAAGCCTTTCTCTCTCTTTACCAAATTCTTATTCTCCTTAATAAATGCTTAAAAGTCTAACTCTTGCTAAAGCTTATAATTTATTGGCGACCACTCATTAGATATTTTAGACAGTTTAGCTAGAATTTTAACCCTTAACACAACTTTCTTGTGGGAGTGGTGAACAGAGGATGATTACTGACTCAACACACACACACACACACACACACACACACACACACACACACACAACCTCACCATCCTGCTTCCTTAAGTGAATTTCAAACAGAGAGTGATCTTAGGGGCTTTTTCCCCACAGTTTTCCCTGATGCAGTTCTCAAGTTATTTCAAGATACATTTCACCTTTGATACATTCAAGAAGAGTCGTTATCCTGGAGAGCTGGTGGATCATATTAATCAACTGTCTGGAGTGACAAAAACTGCCTCAGGCATCCTAAAAGTAGTGTAAGTTCCCTTCCTCTGGCATACAAAGTCTAGCTCTCTTCCAGCACAGGTGCCTCACTCTCTGCTGAGAGTGTCAAGGGGGACATGCTGGAGTGAAAGACTCCCTCACCTTGATAGGACAGAGCAATGCTGAGAAGGAGGGGAGGAAAGAGTAAAAAGGCCACTTTCCTAAGACTGTTTCTGGCTCCCTTCCTGAACCTCAGTGTAGCACTGAATCCTTATTCAGAACCAAATCTTTCATTTAATTTAGGAAGAGCTGAATGATTCAGCCTCAGGTATACACAGAGACTAGTATTGGCTCTTGCCTCCCTCCCAGTCTTGGTTATGTTTCAGAACTGGACTATACTTGGGGCTCTGTTTCTTCCCTCCTTAGAGCAGCTGGCTACATTCCTGATCATTCTTTCCCTGGGCCCAGCTATGTTTTTGGACCTAATGAGTTTCCTCTCTCAGTGGGAATGAACTCCATGAGACCTTGGCTCTTTTTCTTCCCTGGGCAGAAACGAACTCTTTCAGAAATCTAGTGGAGCACGAGAAGATGCCACTAAGATCCTCATAGTCATCACAGATGGGGAGAAATATGAAGACACCCTGGAATACAGAGATGTCATCCCCAAGGCAGAGGAAGCAGGAATCATCCGATATGCAATTGGGGTACAGAGGGACCTCAGTCTCCCTAATTTCTTTTCTAGACAGCCATTAGTAACTTCTCTTGTGGCTTTTTTCCCCAAAAAAGGGGGGCAGCTTCTTCCTCTCTCTACATGTGCTCCAATGGGAATGTCCTCTGTCAAGCACAACTTCCCCTTCATCTCTTGCCAATCCTCCTGATCTCAAGAAGAAATAAACCTTGTCCTAACTTGGAAGACAATGAGCCTCTTTCCCCTCAGAACTTCCTGGGATAAGGACATTTTCCCTGTAGCTTCTAACCCTTTTTCCATGTTGAAGGTGGGATCAGCCTTTGACCATCTGTCCTCCAAACAAGAACTAAATGAAATTGCATCAAAGCCTTCCAAGGATCACGTCTTCTGGGTTGACAACTTTGGAGCACTCAGTAATATTCAAAACCAGCTGAAAGAGAAGATCTTTGCCATTGAGGGTAAGTCAGAACCCCAGTCCTGAGCCCTTAAAATGTTTCACTCCCAAACCATGATAGAGGAACTCTATCTCCAGTGCAAGTTTCCTCCCTAGTCAGCTAGGTGACACAGTGAATCAAGTGCCAGTTATGGAGTCAGGAAGACCTGAATTTAAATCCAGCCTTAGACATTTACTAGCTGTGTGACCCTAGACAAGTCACTTAACCTCTGTTTGTCTAGATGTCCTCAGCTGTAAAATGGAGATCATAAGAGCACCTGTTTCCCAGGGTTGTTGTGAGGATCAAAAGAGATTTTTGTAAAGTGCCTAGCACAGTGTCTGGCATGTAATAGGTGCTTAATAAGTGCTTATTTCATTCCTTCCCTACAAAATATGTAAATATACTGCATTCCCTGTCCCAGCTATTGCATTCTGAACACTCCCAAAACTCATGCCCTTGTCTCTTGACTATCCAAACTCTTTCTTTCAACCAGAAATTTAAGTATCTTTACTCTTCACAGGTACCAAGTCGAGGGACAGTATCTCCTTCCAGCATGAAATGTCTCAGGAGGGCTTCAGTGCTGCATTTACATCTGTGAGTGGATCCTTCACTAGCACAGGGCAACATTGGGAAGAGGGGAGGAGAAGGGAAAAGAGGAAGGGAAGAGAAAGATCCAGAAGAAAACTGTCAAATCAATGACAGGCACTTCTCTTTGGGATATACCATTCTCCAAATATCCCCAACTCTGAAAAGTTGTGTGTTTTTTTTCCCAGGAAGGGCCAGTGCTTGGAGCTGTGGGGAGCTTTGACTGGTCAGGGGGTGCCTTCTTGTACTCCCCAATTGAAAGTGCCACTTTTATCAAGACATCCAATATAAATAAGGACATGAATGATGCTTACCTGGGTACGTAAGGATGGACTGGGCAAGGGTGTTGGGGTGGGAGTGGAAAGTCTCTTGTGTCTGGGAAGAGATTGGTTTGGGGAAGAACATCAGGAGGGCAGAAGTCAAGAGACATAAGGTAAAAACCTGAGATCCATTGGAGATTTGTCTTTTCAGGTTATTCTACTGAGGCATTCACTTGGAATAGGGCTGAAAGCCTTGTTCTGGGAGCCCCTCGATACCAGCACGTTGGGATGGTTGTGATCTTTGTGATGAGTTATGGAACCTGGGTGCAAAAGACTGAGGTCAAAGGGACACAGGTGAAAAACTAGTAACTTGGGATTATAAAGAAGAAAGGGCAGTTCTGTGATAAAAGAAACAGTGTATGAGAGATAGCACTGTGGGTATTGAGAGGAGTTCTTAAGAAGACTCTTGGGGCACCTAGGTGGTGCAATGGATAGAGCACCGGCCCTGGAGTCAGGAGGACCTGAGTTCAAATCCGACCTCAGACACGTAACACTTACTAGCTGTGTGACCCTGGGCAAGTCACTTAACCCCAATTGCCTCACTAAAAAAACCAAAAACAAGAAGACTCTTGAACCTGGGAGACACAGGAATTAATTCCTTGCTTCTTTCCTCTGCTGTGGGAGGGGAATGTAATTTCAGCCTCTTGTCTTCTCAGATTGGCTCCTATTTTGGGGCAACGCTCTGCCCTGTGGATCTTAACAGAGATAGCAACACTGACCTGATCCTCATTGGAGCTCCCCATTACTATGGACAGAACCATGGAGGCCAAGTGTCCATCTGCCCATTACCTTGGAGGGTAAGGAGATTAGCAGTGGGGATGGGAGTATAGCTAGGAGAGTGGTCCAAAGAGGTCTCTAAAGAGCCTAAAGTGAATTCACAGAGAAAACTCATCAGCCCACTTAGATTTCAAAATAAGACAAGGGGCCTCTGAGAGTAGTGTCAGGAGGGCTAAATCTGAGAATGAACCTGGGGTAGCTAGGATATAGTGCTCTCTCTGTCTCCCTCTTTTCATACACACACACATATGCCCATATGTGTATGTATATATGTGTGTATATATATATATCTTCCCTCACTTGTGTTGTCATTCATACACATATATAAACATATATACATATATACACCTATGCATTAGAGAAAAGAGGAGGACCAAAGAAAGGACCACTGTTTGTGATAGATGGTATGGTAATACTGGACTGTGGAGAGAAGGGAAAAACTAATTAACTTATATTTGGCTTCAGGTTTCTTGGCCAAGGAAAATAATCTTTGTCCTGGAGAAGATATTTATTTTAAATGGCTAATAGTTAAAACCCAAGACAAGTAAAGAGGTAACAAGGGAGAACTTAGCTGATCTGAAAGAGTTTGAGTCACCAGGTTCAGGCAGGTTACATTCCAGTGCAAAGCATTAGGTGTTGATATGAAGCAAAGTTAGCTAAAATTTCTTCGGTAGTTCCCTTATAGCTAGATCTAGTTTCTTTTATGAGAGTGGGTTGTTTAATATCTATATCTAGTCTTCTCGTCGTTCAGGCATTTTATATTTTTGAAGGTATTCTTCTGTTTCTTTTGTGTGCTCAGTAATTTTTATCAGTTTTGTTAGTGTATGACTATGCAAGATAGGTTCTGATTATTTTATTTCTCTTGCTTTGTTGTGATTTCACCTTGCTAATTTTCTATTTTATTGATTTAATTTTCTGCTTTATTTTTAATTAGATCAGCTAAAAGTTTATCAATGTTATTATCTTTTCAAAAAACAGCTTTTAGTTTTATTTATTATTTCATTTTTTCCCAACTAATCTATTTCTCCTCTAATTTTTAATTTCTCCTTTCATGTTTACTTTAGGTTTGTTTGTTGGCTTTCTAATTTTTAAAATGCATATTCAATTCATAAATCCTTTCTTTTCTACTTTGTTAATATGTTTGTTGGCTTTCTATTTTTCTTTTCTCCCCCTCCTCTACTGGGTGACCTTACTATTAATGATCTTTGAAAAATGATAGAAAATAGAGGCTCCACAGATTGGAAGGGGACAACTATCCCTATTTTTCAAAGAAGGGGAGAGAAAAGTCTGCAGATTATAGGCCAGTGAATCTGACTTCAATTCCTGCCAAAATTCTAGCATGTATTAATAAAGGGATAAATAGGAACTTTCTAGAAAAGGAAGAGAGTTCACATGGTTTCATCATAGATTAATCCCATTTCCTTTTATAAAAGGTGCTGCTAGACCGTTGGATCAAGGGAATGCTTTTGACTTCAGCAAAGCATCTAACAAAGTGTCTCATGCCATTCTCCTGGAAAATAATGGAAAGATGTGGACTAGGTGATAGTGGGATAGTTCAATTCACTACATTTGAAACTGGTTGAATTACTGGAACCAGAGAAATCATTACTGGGTCAATGACAACCTGAAATGTACTTAGGTACATCAGGGATGTGTCTGTTTGCTCTGTACTGTTTATTATCTTTTATCCACGATTTAATAATAATAGCTATGTGCCAGACACTGTGCTAAGCACTGTACAGACATCACATTTTATCTTCCTAACTCTGGGAGGTTGGTTCTATTATTATCCCCATTTTATAGATAAGGAAACTGAGATAGTCAGAGGTTAAGTGACTTGCCTAGTAAGTGTCTGGGGCTGGATTTGAACTCAAGTCTTCCTGATTTTCAGGCCTTGCTCTCTATCCACTATGCCATTTAGCTGTCTAAAGGTATAAAGATCATGTTCATCAAAATGACAGGTGATCTGGGAGAGATCGCTAATACCCTAACTGTATTAGCATAGAGTTTCATACATGTCATGCCTATCAGAGTGACAGATGACACAAAGATGAGAGACAGTTAATAATCCTGGACAGCAAAGTTAATATACAAAAATTTCTGGACAGGTTAGAACATTGGGCTGAATGATGAACTGACATATGTTAGATGGCATAAGTGAGATCCCAAAAGATCTCTACAGGCTAAAACATTGGAACAAAACTAACACAATGGAACTTAATAGGCATAAATATAGTTTACACCTGGTACACACACACACACACACACACACACACACACACACACACACCCCAACTTCAATAGTATAAAATGGAAAAAGTTTGAGAGTTTTAGTAGATTACAAACTTGATATGAGTATAATAAGGCACCAAAAATAAAATAAGTAAAATAAATAAATAAACCTAACATGATCTTAGACTGTATAAAGAAAAGGATAGTGTCCAAAATAAAGGAAATTCTATTCCCATTGTACTATGTTCCAGCCAGGCCATATCTAGAATATTTTGTTCAGTATTTTAGAAAGGACACTGATAAACTGGAAAAATCAGCATAGTAAAAAAAGGCTCATAATCATACTATAGGCGATTGAGTTGAATGAATATTTAGACTAGAGAAGAGGAGAGGGAAGGGGAGGAGAGGAGAGAGACAACATGGTAGCTATTTTCGAGTATTTAAGGTCCAGCATGTGGAAAAAGGTTTGGGATTTGTTCTGCTTAAGGCCAGTAGGAAAAATTAGGAAAAATGGATAGAAGATTCTGGGAGGTTGCTTAACAATTGGAACCGTTTGTATGGAATGAGCTGCCTCCAGAAGTAGTGGGCACCCTCTTATTATTGGTGTCTAAGCAAAAGCTATGTGAATACTTATCAGGTATGTTGAAGGAGGGGATTCTTAGATCCAGGTCAGACTAGGCAGCCTCTGGTGTTCCTTCTGGTTCTGGGATACTATGAATTTGTGGGATGAAAATCTGTTACAAAATTGGAAGTGTTGCTTGGATTTTCAAACCTTTCACAACCTTTTTTTCAGAATGCCAAGTGGCAATGTAACGGCATTCTTCGGGGGCAGCAAGGACACCCCTTTGGCCGTTTTGGGGCAGCCTTGACTGTGCTAGGGGACATAAATGGGGATAAGCTAACAGATGTGGCCGTGGGGGCACCAGGGGAGGAAGAAAACCATGGAGCCATCTATTTGTTTCATGGAGTAGCTGGATCCAGCATCAACCCTTCCTATACCCAGGTAAGGTTCTGTCACAGTCTGGACTAATTCAAAACCTCTGTGCTGATTTACTTTGTTTCTAATGTCTCCAGAGTCTAATCCATCTACTGTACTTCTTGATTCTTATCATGTCCTTTCCCTATTTAAAAAATCTCCAAGAGTGATAATAACTACCTAATGTTTTTGTGGCTACTTTATACTTTAGAATGTTTCTGGGGCAGCTAGGTGGGGCAGTGGATAGAGCACTGGCCCTGGAGTCAGGAGTACCTGAGTTCAAAGCCAGCCTCAGACATTTAACACTTACTAGCTGTGTGACCCTGGGCAAGTCACTTAACCCCAATTGCCTCACTAAAAAAAAGTTTCCACATTATTGCCTTGAAGCTTTACTACTTTATGAGGGATTTAAGCAGAGTTGTCTGGTAAAATGGTTAAATGGAAAGTACCCTGCCTTTGGAGTCAGGAAATCTGACTAATCTGAATAATAGCTGTGGCACTTAGTGCCTTTGGGACCCTAGGCAAATCATTTGACTACTCTGGGTCTTAGTTCCCTCATTGACAAAAAGGGAGTTAGGTATAGACCTCAGGGGCCTTTGGTCTATGATCCTAAAAAAAATTAATGGTTCAAGGGGCAGAGCCAAGATGACAGAGCACAGGCAGCAACTCGGCTGAGCTCTCCCAACATTCCCCTTCAAACAACTTTAAAATTATACCTTAAATCAAATTCTAGAGCATTAGAGCCAACAAATGGTTAGAGTGAGACATTTTCCCAGCTCAAGAGAACTTTAGGTCAACAGGAGAGGGCTGTGACACTGGGATGGAGGCTGGCCCAGACTTAGGTTCATGCCACCATCAGCAAGCTGTGGAGGCATCTTTACCAGCTACAACAGAAGCTTCAAGAGCTTTCAATTCAGGGATGGCAAAGGGGGTTAGACAACCTATCAGAGATTACTGGGGGTCCTTTACTGGAACTGGATATAGGACTCTATTGCATTGTCAATAAACAGTTTTAGATCACAATTCCCTGGTGAAGAGGAGCACTACTGCTTGTGACCACAGGGGAGCAGGGTTCCTGGTCTCATTTCCAAGGTAGAAAGGAGCACTAGCACTTGCAACTATAGTAGAAAAGGGGCCCCAGTCACAGTTTCAGGGCCCAAAAGAGTGATATCACTTGTGGGTTTCAGGGGAACAAAGTTGCTTCCTGAGTAAAGACTAGAGCACAGGTCAGGAGAGTAATGACCACACCTCTCTTTGGATCATACTATCTTAGAAGCACTGAAAACTTACAAACCCCCAGAACTAGCTCTGAAAACAGTAGCACAAAGAAATGTTGGGACAGTGCTTCCCCATCCTGAGAGCAGAGGACAACTTTAACAAGTTCAAAGTCAAGAAATAGCCTAGAAAAAATGAGCAAAGAACAAAAAAAGAACCTGACCATAAAAAGCTATTATGGTGGGGGCAGCTAGGTGGCACAATGGATAGAGCACTGGCCCTGGAGTCAGGAGTACCTGAGTTCAAATCCTGCCTCGGACACATAACACTTACTAGCTGTGTGACCCTGGGCAAGTCACTTAACCCCAATTGCCTCACCAAAAAAAAAAAAAAAAAAAAAGCTATTATGGTGATAAGGAAGATCAAGTCAAAAACTCAGAAGACAATTATTTTAAACTAACTACAAGCAAAACCTTAAAGAATAAATTTTAATTGGAAACAAGTCCAAGAATTCCTAGAAGACATCAAAAGGATTTAAATAATCAAATAAGAGAGGTAGAGGAAAAATTGGGAAAATAAATGATGCAAGAAAATTATGAAAAGAGGGTCAATGGCTTGGTAAAAGAGGCACAAAAATTTCCAAAGAAAATATACCCTTAAAAATCAGAATTGGGAGTTCTGGAAGCTGAGCCCACTTAGTGGGAACCAGAAAGCTGCCTAAGCTGTCCCAAATTTCCCTCAGAAACAACATTAAGACTCTAAACAGATTCTAACGCTGCAAAGTCTTCCAAAAAATGGAGTAAAACAATCTTCCAACTTAAGATAACCTAAAAGATCTTCAGGAAAGGTCTGTTTCATCTAGGTAAAAGGGGTGCACAGCTCAGTACAGACAGTGTCTGGGCAAGCCAGCAGAAGGTTCTTATCCACAGCACAGATCAGCAGCTGAGGACCCTCAGTACTAGCTCAGCAAGCTAGTGGCACAGCAGGCCAGTTGTGAGGCCTCCAGCTCCAACTCACAAGGCAATCTGCCATCTGGGCTATCTGGTACCCAAAAGGCCCAACTAGGCTAGGCCACCCCAGTGCAATGAGCAAGCTGCAAGCTGCTGAAGCCTCAGAACAGAAAGCCAGTGCCTGGACCCCTGGTACCCAGCAAAAGAAGCTTGGGACAGTGTACAATGTACCTCAGGAGCTGAACTCAACCTTAAAGGGCACAA
This sequence comes from Dromiciops gliroides, assembly GCF_019393635.1. Classification (NCBI taxonomy): domain Eukaryota; kingdom Metazoa; phylum Chordata; class Mammalia; order Microbiotheria; family Microbiotheriidae; genus Dromiciops; species Dromiciops gliroides. The sequence goes on from NC_057861.1 coordinate 489,646,158, forward strand.
CAGAGGATAAAATATGAGTAAGAAACAGAAAAGAACCCTCACCATTGAAAATTACTATGGTGACAGGGAGGACCAAAACAAAAACTCAGAAGAGGACAAACAACAATGATAAAATGCCTACATATGAAGCCTCAAAGGGGAAGAATAATTGCTCTCAAGACGAAAAAGCCCTCTTGGAAAAGCTCAAAGAATTTTATAAACCAAATAAGAGAGGCAGAAAAAAAAATTGGGAAAATAAACTAGTTATACAAGAGAAAGTCAATAGCTTGAGGAAAAAAATAATGCCTTAAAAATATAATTGGAGAAAAGGAAAAGGAGGTGCAAAAGTTGGTTGGGGAAAATAATTCCAAGAATCAGAATTGGGAAGACAGAAGCTAATTAATCAATGAGACAACAGGAAGAAGTAAAGCAAAATCAAAAGAATATAAAAGTAGAAGAAAACATAAAATACTGCTTCAGAAAAATGACAGACATGGAAAATAAATACAGGAGGAACAGTCTAAAAATAATTGGACTGCCTGAGGACCATGGACAAAAAAAGAGCCTAGACAGCATATTTCATGACATTATCAAGGAGAACTGCCCCAATATCTTAGAACCAGAGGAAAAATGAGTCATTGAAAGAATCCACCAATTACCTCCTGAAAGAGACTCCAAAAGGAAAACTTTAAGGAATATTGTAGCCAAATTCCAGAATTAAGTGAAGAAGAAAATACTTCAAGCAGCCAGAAAAAAACAAACACAATTTAAATATCAAGGAACAACAATAAGAATTACACAAGACCTGGAAGCTTCAACATTAAAAGATCAGAGGGCTCAGAATATGATATTCTGGAGGGCAAGGGAACTGAGATTACAACCAAAAATGTACTACCCAGAAAAATTAATCATAATCTTTCAGGGGGAAAGATGAACATTCAATGAAATAAGGGACTTTAAAAAGCCCAGAACTGAACAGAAAATTAAATCTACAGATACAAGAGTCATGAGATGCATGAAAATGTAAAAAGGGGAAAAAAACAAAACATGTTACTCAAGGTTAAAATGTTTACATCCCTACACGTGAAGATACTTATAACTCTTGAACTGTATCTTTATTAAGGCAGATAGGAGGAGTACACACAGACAGAAGGTGTGGGTATAAGTTGATTCTGATGTGATATATATATATTTTTAAAAACCTTAAGGGGTAACAAAAAGAATTATACTGGGAGAAAAGAAAAGGGAAAGCAGAATGGGGTAAATCACATGAAGAGGCACAAAAGACTTATTACAATAGAGGGAAAGAAGGGAGGGGTGAGCATTGTTTTGGTCTTACTTTCATCTGATTTGGCTCAAAGAGAGAATAATCCCCATACACACTCAGTTGGGTATAGAATTTTATCTTACCCTATTGGGAAGTAAAAGGGGAAAGGAGAAAGAAAAGAGTGGGGTACTGATAGAAGAGAGGGTAAAACTAGGAGCTGAAAGGGGAAAGGACCAAAGGGTGGTGGGGCTGATAGAAGGGAGGGTAAAATGAGGGAGGTGGTGGCCAGAAACAAAACACTAGTGAGAAAAGCCAGGGGGAAAAGAAAAAGTACAAACAGGGTGAAAAATAGGATGCAGGGAAATACACAGTTGGTAATCATAACTATGAACGTGAATGGGATGAACTTGCCTATAAAATGGAAGCAGATTGCAGAGTCAATTAAAAACCAGAATCCTACAATATGTTTACAAGAAACACATTTGAAGCAGAGAGATACACACAGAGTAAAGGTAAAAAGCTGGAGCAGAATATATTACGCTTCAGCTGAAGTAAAAAGAAAAAAAAAAGCAGGGGTATCAATCCTTATCTCAAACAAAAGCAAAAGCAAAAATTGACCTAATTAAAAGAGATAAGGAAGGAAACTACATCTGGCTAAAAGGTACCATAAACAATGAAGTAATATCAAGTATTACTAAATATGTATGCACTAAATGACATAGCATCCAAATCCTAAAAGTTAAATGAGTTACAGAAGGAAATAGATAGTAAAACTATACTAGTAAGGGACCTCAACTTTCTCCTCAAAGCTATATAAATATAATAAGCATAAAACAAATAAGAAATAAGTTAAGAAGATAAATAGAATTTTAGAAGAGTTAGATATAGATATCTGGAGAAAATGTAATCAAAATATAAAGGAGTATACCTTTTTCTCAGCTGTATATGATACCTTCACAAAAATTGACCTTGTATTAGAGCATAAGACACTCATAACCAAATGCGAAAAAGCAGAAATATTAAATACATCCTTTTCATATTGTAGTGTAATAAAAATGACTCGTTTTTTGCAACATGGCTAATATGGAAATGTTTTGTATGATTGCACAGGTATAACTGATATCACATTTCTTGCCTTCTTAATGGGTGATAGAGGGTGGTGGGTAGGAGAGAATTCAAAACTCAAAAAAATGTAAATTAATATTTAAAATATATGATAAATTTAAAACATATAAAAGGTTTGTTAGTGTTTGGCAGAAGAAAGTATTAAGTGACTTGCCCAGGGTCACACAGCTGGTAAGTGTCTTGAGGAAAGGATTCAAACTTGAGTCTTCTAGATTCCAAGTCCAGTCCTATCCATTACAACACCCAGCAACCTCCAATATTTTCTCTTTTAGGGTCAGGTTAATCCTTCTGTCCCAATCTACCAACACAAAGCTTTCTTCTACCCTGGTGTCTTTGCTCATTATATATCTTACCTCACAATCTAAAATGACCTCCTCTTATGCTCCCTGCCAGTATCAATCTTGCATTCTGCTCAACAAGGCCCACCTCAAAGTTGAGCTTCCTCCATTAACAAGTTTGTCCTGTCTCATTCTAACCCACATGGATCTTTCCCATCATGATCAGGCTCTTTATAATATATAATATATTATTTATTGATGAGGATTGGAGAGGGAGTCCCCATTTGTTCATATGAAAAGATAATGAGATGGACTTGCTTGTGCATTTTTTAGGATATAGATAAATAGATAGAATGTATGCATGTATGTATATGTACACACACATATATGTGTATGTATCTCCTAATTTTTAGGAGATATATACATATACATATTCATATTCATATATATATACACATATTATCCTGTACAGCATTTAGAATTGTCTTAGGTATACAGAAGTCATTTAATAAATGCGTGATAAATGAACACATGGAAATGTCCCTTCCCTCTTTATCCCTTGTCTCTTGCTGATTGTTTTTTGCTTATCCCCAACATATCCACTTTTCTTTATGGCAGCCCCTTCCCTTCACTGGATTAAGGTTTTCCTACAACCACCCTTGATTAGCTTCTCCCTTCCCCTCTTTTGTAACCTGCCTCCCAACATCTCCAGGTTCCAGTTGTACTGTTCTTCACTAGTTCTTTCAATTCATTAGCCTGTGACCTCTGATTCTCCTTTCAATTTCTCCCCAGAGAGTTAGTGCCTCCCTCCTTTTTCCCACACTCCAATATTTTGGGCAGTCACTGAGTGGAGGACAAGACATCACCCAGGATGGCCTCATGGATGTGGCAGTGGGAGCCCAAGGCCAAGTACTGCTATTCAGGTAAGGACAGTCTTCTTTCCTACTGTTGTCCTTAAATCAACATTCTGCCCCTTTACAACCCACCCTGCTCTAAGAATATAAATATGTCGTTCTTAGCCCCTGTTCTATGCTCCACAGGACACAGCCAGTGCTGAAAGTTAAAGTGTCCATCCGGTTTATGCCAGTGGAATTGAAAAGGCATGTGTTTGAGTGCCAGGCACAGGAAGACACCAGCAAAGAAGCAGGAGATGCCACTATCTGTTTTACTATCTCCAAAAGTGTTCCAGACAGGCTAAGTGAGTCCCTTACCATTATACCCAGACGTCCCTCATTTAGTCTTTCATCCCATTCCTAGGGCTACGTATAGAATCCAAGAATCTCCATCCTGCCTCTAAAACAGATTGAAAAGTTCCAGGTTTTCTATGGTCTCTCTCTATTCCCTTATTTCACCTCCAGATAACATACAAAGTTCTGTGAGTTATGACCTGGCCCTGGATCCTGGACGCCTGAGCCCTCGTGCCATCTTTGATGAGACAAGAAACCGGATACTAAAGCGTGTTAAAATCCTGGGATTGAAAACTGACTGTGAGGCTGTGAAGCTCTTGTTACCAGTGAGCTTGGGGGTGATTGTATGAGTTTCCGAGAACGGGATATGCTTATAAAGGCAATCATACGGAGCAAGCAGAGAGTTTGAGAGGGAATAGAATGAACTGATAGTAAACTTGTATTCAGAGAATAATGTGGATGGATTGGAGAGCTGGAGAATTAGGGGCCAAACTACCTGGTTCACTTTACCTTTGAATTCCCAAGTACCTAGCACAGTGCCTTGCACATAGTAGGTGCCTAGTAAAAACTTTTCGATTAATTGATTGATTGATTTGTTCCTACAGGAATGTGTAGAAGAGTCATTGACTCCCATCATTCTGCGCCTCAACTTCACTCTTGTGGGACAGCCCATCCCTTTTTCCAGGAACCTCCGACCTGTTCTAGCTGAGGGTTCTCAGAACCACATCACAGCAACTGTGGGTCTCAGTCTCTGGATACTTTGGTGATGAGAAGGTGATGGGATTTCAGGAAGAAGAAAGAAAGGAGCTCTAAAATGAAATCTTTCTCTCTCCTCTTTCACAGCTCCCATTTGAAAAGAATTGTGGGGATGATCATATCTGTAAAGATGATCTTAGTGTCACTTTCAGCTTCTCTGGGTGAGATACTTTGCTTTTATCCTCTCTCCAATTCCTAAATTTCCCTCAGAGAATCCAGGACACTTGTCTTCTACCTCTGTACTTTTGGCCTTTAATCTTCTCTGACAACCTGGCTCTTTGCCTAGAACCCATCTCCAGTCATCCTGATCCAATATCTTGCCACTGTACTGCTCTGGAGGAAAGAGTGAGGCTGGTGGCCTTGCACAGCCCTGCCTCACTTAAATCTAATTCACCGCAAGTCATGACATCACCTCACAATATCATGGTCCTCTTCAAGAACGAAGGACAAACAACAGCAATGTCATATGTCCCAATATCCTTCCACTATTCCACAACCAAAGCCAGTTACAATTCATATGGAGGTTTTCCATCTTGATTTCCCTTTCCCCTTCAGGATGCAGACCCTGGTGGTGGGACACTCCCTCGAGCTGGATATTGAAGTGACAGTGAGGAACCAGGGTGAGGATTCTTATAGGACCATCGTCACCTTCACATATCCCCCAGGACTGTCTTATCGTCGAGTGTCAGTGGCCCAGGTAAATCAGCTCCTTAGCACAGCATGAATAAGAAGGAAAAAGATGAAAACCAACCAAACAAAATTTAATTAAGTACTCACTATGCACCAAGCACCATACTAAGCACTGGGGATACCAAGAAAGGAAAAACAGTCCCTGCCTTCATAAAACCTTTCTTCTAATGATGGAGACAACATATACATAATAGTTATATATAAGACACAGAGAAAGTACAATGAAGGACCATTTTCAGAGTAGGAATAAATAAGGATAAATGTAAACTCAAAGGTTTAACTGCGCAAATACAGAATGGAGAAGACCTAGCTTGACAGTTTCATGGAGAAAATATCCAATTGCTGGTCAGTGCTTTTTTTGGTGCTCAAATATCATTTTAGTGTGTTTTTTTCCCCCTTCCTCCTCCTCTTCTTCTTTGTGTGTGTGAGAGAGAGGTAATTGGGGTTAAGTGACTTGCCCAGGGTCACACAGCTAGTAAGTGTTAAGTGTCTGAGGCTGGATTTGAACTCAGGTCTTCCTGAATCCAGGGCCGGTGCTCTAGCCACTGTGCCATCTAGCTGCCCCCCCTTCCTCCTCTTGAAAAGAAATGTCAGGGTTCATAGAATCATACATTTAAAGCCAGAAGGTACCTTTGAAGCCATTGAGTCTAACTCCCTTATTTTATAAAACTGTGGCACAAAGGGGTTAAGAGACTTGCCCAGGATCACACAACTAGTAAGCGTCTGAGGTAAGATTTGAACTTGGGTCTTCCTAATTCTAAGTCTACTGCCCTATACACTACACCATGCTGTTTCTCATGTACTTCTCTTGGGGTTCATAGAGAAGAATTAAAGAGAATGGATCAGATCTCCCTCTTCACTTTACTTAATACATTTAGTGGCAATTGCCCCCTAAATGAGTGATTTGTGATAAACTACCACACCAATGGGAGAAGGAAACAGGACACATCCATAAAGTTAACATATCTAAGAGGGGTCTCAAAGGGAATCCTTTGTAGTGAGTAGAGATTTCAGGACAGGTAAATGTTTCTCAGGCTGAGATGTTTCTCAGGCCTATGTTTTGAGTTGGTTTTCTACTAGCTGTCTGACTGACAAGACTTGTGGTCTCGGTTTGGCCAGTGGGGGAAGTAAAAGAGTATGAAGAAATCTCAAGCTAACTTCTTACAGTATGACTTACGCTAAGTCATCCTACATTTGCTTCTGAATCAAAAGAACATGACAAAATTTTTTTCCCTCTTGCAAAGGGGTTGATGGTAATCTCTAAGATTTCCAGGAGGGTTACAACATCAGAGATTACTCTATGGATGGATGGCTCATAGGCTGTCTCAGATCAGCTGGGGATGAGAGGGGAAGAAAAAGAGGGGCAGTAGAAACTCCAAAGATAGCTGAAGGAAGAGGAAGTTGTGACTCAATGCCCTCTTCCATCCCCCCACCCCAACCAAGATGGCTCACAAGTTTTCCCTTTTTTTTTTCTTTTTTTTTGGGGGGGTGGGGCAATGAGGGTTAAGTGACTTGCCCAGGGTCACACAGCTAAGTAAGTGTCAAGTGTCTGAGGCAGGATCTGAACTCAGGTCCTCCTGAATCCAGGGCTGGTGCTTTATCCACTGCACCACCTAGCTGCCCCCTTTCCCTTTTTTGTATAAAAAGGGTCTCATTTCTGACACTCATTAGAGATGCTTAGTTTTTTTGTGTGTGTTTTTGAGGGACTCTCAAGGACAATAATTGGCTGAATTGAATGGTGAATGTGAACCTGGAGGACTCATTCTTCCTATCTCTATTTAGGGTTTTTAATCTGTTATCTATAAAAACCAGGGCATTACAAAAGACTTGTTGTTTTTGGAGGTCCAATGACATCAGGAGGATGATGTCTTGACAAGTGAACTGGATTTGAGTGAGACAAGGCTGTGCAGTCATCAGCCTTACTTTCCCCTCCAGGGGACAGCTAGGTGGCATAGTGTATAGAGCAGTGGCCCTGAATCTCACCTCAGACACTTACTAGTTGTGTGACCCTGGGCAAGTCCCTTAACCTTAATTGCCTTAAACATCTAGGGCTGTCTCCAGTCATCCTGATTATATATATATGTGTGTGTGTGTGTGTGTGTGTGTGTGTGTGTGTGTGTGTGTATGACTCTGGAGGAAAGAGTGAGGCTGGTGACACTTTGCACAGTCCTCCCTTGCTTAAATCCAATTCACTGCAAGTCATGGCATCACTCCAATGTCACATCCCTCTTCGAGAATGAAGGACAAACACCAACTTCTCCTCCAGAGTCAAGACATAAGTCAGGATAACTGGTGATGGCCCCAATTCAGTGGGAAACCTTGGCCTTTTTAAACTAAGGTGTTTTCTTGTCTCAGTTTGTCTGAGGCAATGCCTGTTCAGTAGTTAAACGCTATGTAAGAATTGAAGCAAAAAACTGAAGCCTTCATAAAAGAATCATTCTGGGTGGAGAAGGCCTTCTGGCCAGAAACAATTGCTCTATGCACTCACTCTGAGCCATGAATGTAATGAAATATTATTGCACTGAGACAGCAAAAGAAACATGGGAGAACTTTAAAAAACCGAGGAGGTCTAGGAGAAAGGGTATAAAATGACAATACTCAAAAAAAAAAGATGACTGTGAAAAACTTAAGAACCATGATCAACACAATGATAACTCATGATCCCAAAAGACTAATAATGAATCATTCTCACTACCTCTTGGCAGAGAGCTGACAAAACAGAACGAAGCTTACGTTTTTGGATAAGACCAATGTGCATTATCATAATTTTGGAGACAGGGAGAGAGTTTTCCCAGCAGTTTAGGGATTTAAGGAAAAATAATGAAATTGCTAAAGGGGAAGATTGTCAAAGCATCCAAAGGAGGTTATTTAAATTTTGTTGTCTCTAACTCACTTGACCAAAATCAAGGGCAATAGCGTTGGAGGTAACTCCAGAGTTACTGCTCTAAGATGGGGGCTCTGAACCTTTTCTGTGTTATGGACCCTTTTGACTGTCTGGTGAATTATATGGCCCCCTTCTCAGAATCACATTTTAAAATAATGGGAGAAAATTGCTAAATTTCAATTAGTGAAAATAAAGATGAAATCTATCACCTTAGTACCATTTTCCTTTTGGGCATCCAGGTTAAGAATTTCTGCTTTAACAGAACTTTTGAGAGGCAGCTAGGTGGCACAGTGGATAAAGTACTGGCCCTGGATTCAGGAGGACCTGAGTTCAAATCTAGCCTCAGACACTTGACACTTACTAGCTGTGTGACTCTAGGCAAGTCACTTAACCCTCACTGCCCCGTAAAAACAAAAAACAAAAATACAGTTAGAACTTTCCCTTCAAACTCTATATAGGATTACATACCTAGATAGGGAAGAGGGAGAAGGATTGAGAGACTTCACGAGGATTCTAAACTTAAGGAGAAAAAGGTCTGTTTATTGACATGCACACATGCACACATGTTTTCTTGAAAGCAATAACAATTCATTTAGATTAATGAGAGAAGGTTGGTGCTTACAATTACACAAATCCTAAATAGCAGCTAGATGGCACAGTGAATTGTAACGATTGGAATGACACCACCTGCTGGAGACTTACTGTAGAAGAGTTCCACCCATGAAGCGAAGGTCTTTGAGGGCAAGACCAGGAGGCTTTTCTTTGGCGTCAGGAAGTGACGTTGGGTAGTGGGAGGAAGAAGGAAGAGACTAGCGCTCTGTCTCGCTCTCTTGCCTTTGGACTCTGGTGGAGAGCGGAGCTAGAAATGCGCTCTCCCTTTAATAGACAGGAATCTAGGCCTTTTTCTCTCTTTACCAAATTCTTATTCTCCTTAATAAATGCTTAAAAGTCTAACTCTTGCTAAAGCTTATAATTTATTGGCGACCACTCATTGAATATTTTAGACAGTTTAGCTAGAATTTTAGCCCTTAACAGAATAGAGTGCCAGTCCTGGAATCAGGAAGACTCATCTTTCTGAGTTCAAAAGCTGGCCTCAGGCACTTACTAGCTGAATGATCCTGGGTGAGTCACTTAACCCTGTTTGCCTCAGTTTCCTCATCTGTAAACTGAACTGAAGAAAGAAATGAAAAATCACTCCATTATATTTGACAAGAAAACCCCAAATGGGGTCACTAAGAGTTGGGCTTGGACGTGACTAAAAAACGACTGAACAACAAAATAGCAAACATATATACTTTGTTAATAGGAGTATAGAACTACAAAGACCACCCATTATGAAAAGCGTTGCAGTAATTCATTCTATTGGCCCTGCTACACAGGTTTTATGTGTAACTGCTACTAAAAGAGGAGATGATGATGATGATGATAACAATAGGATTTACATAGTGCCTTTTAGCAATTCTGTGAATTAAGGTTTTGTTATCCTCAAAGAGCTAAGCTTCTAAGAAGTTAAGCTACTTGCCCATGGATACAGCTACCGAGTGTCAGAGGCAGGGTGTAAACCCAGGTTTTTCTGACTTACAGCTCTAGGGTTCTGTTCACTAAGCTGTGGTTTCTCTCTATACAATCTTGGGTTCAGCTATTTGATACAAATGTGTTGGTGGTGATGGTGGTGGGGGTTGGGTAGTTTCAATTGTGTCTGACTTTGTGTGACCACATTTGTGGTTTTCTTGGCAATGATACTGAAGTGGTTTGCCATTTCCTTCTCCAGCTCATTTTCCAGGTAAGGAAAATGAAGCAAACAGGGTGAAGTGACTTTCCCAGAGTCGCATAGTTAGTAAGTATCTAGGGCTGAATTTGAACTCAGGTACTTCTGACTCCAGGGGTAGTGCTCTATCCATTGCACTACCTAGGTCCTAGAAGTGGTTCCTTTCATGGAGTGGTAGACTAAACTCAATAACCTCTAAATTTCCCTTCCAACTTTAAGGTTGTATGTTTCTTTCATGGCTGGAGTCCTCGCAGACCCTCCTTACATCTTTGCATTATTCTCAATTGACGGGTTAAGTTTTTTTATACCTCCGTTTCCCTTATCTAGAACTCAATGCATCAGCAGCATTCCTCTCGTCTAGCCTGTGACACAGCCCCACCCTCGGAGTTGGAGAATTTGAGAAGCAGCAGTTGTAGCATCAACCACCCAATCTTCAGAATGGGAGCCAAGGTCAGCACCTGCATGTGCTAGTTTTTCCTTGAGTTATTCTTCTCTATTTCATTTCTCTCATAACTTTTCTAACTTTTGTTTCATTCTTCTCTTCCATCAGCTTACTTTCACAGTGAAATTTGATGTTTCCCCTACAGCCAGCTTTGGGGACCAGGTACTCATAAAAGCCAACGTGAGCAGGTGAGACCAAAGCACTTGAAAACTCACTCCTTCATTCAGGAAACATTTAGTAAGCACTTACTACGTGCTGTGTACTGAGACATCATAGTGCTTAGTGTAGTAAGAAGCCTTTCCCAGGTACCCCTTAATTCTAGGGTTTTCCCTCAGAGATTAGCACCAAATGATCCTCTACATGTCTTACTTGTACATACTTGTTTACATGTCATCTCCCTTGTTAGATTTTCAACTCCCTGAGGGAAAGGACTGGTTTTGCCTTTCTTTGCACCCCCAGAGCTCAGCACAATGCCTGGCATTTGGTAGGCACTTAATAAATACTTCTTGACTTGACTTGAGGTTAGCTTATCCTACCCAAAGCATGAAAGCTTCTTCTTGGGTCCCTTCCCAGATAATCTTCTTTCTTTTTTATTCCAGTGAGAATAACACACCAATGACCAGCAAAAACATCTTCGAGCTGAAACTACCAGTGAAATATGCCATCTACACAGTGATCAATAGGTACTACACTCTGTTCTATAATTCTCAGTCATCCCTTAGGGCCTCCTTTATAGCTCCTCTAGGAGCTGCACTTTTATGTTGCTGTTATTAGAATATTGGGGCAGTTGGATGGTACAGTGGATAGTGTGTGCTGGACCTGGTGTCAAGAATATTCATCTTCAGGGGCAGCTAGGTGGTGCAGTGGATAGAGTACTAGCCCTGGATTCAGGAAGACCTGAATTCAAATCTGGCCTCAGACATTTGACACTAGCTGTGTGACTCTGGGCAAGTCACTTAACCCCAATTGCCTCACCAAAAGAAAAAAGAATATTCATCTTCCTGAGTTCAAATCTGGCCTCAGACACTTACTAGCTAGGTGACCCTGGGAAAGTCACTTAACCCTGTTTGCCTATGTTTCCTCACATGTAAAATGAGCTAGGGAGGAAATGGCAAACTACTCTTGTATCTTTGCCAAGAAAACCCCAAAATGGAGTCACGGAGAGTCAGATACAACTAAAAAAATTTAGGATATCATGCTAATCATGACAGCATAACTGAGTGCCAGAAATAATACTGCCTCACATTTATAGATTTCCTTTTATGTGAAACACCTTCATATAAAGATGTTATTTGTTTACAACAAAAGTTACACAAAACACATCATCTCATTGCATTCTCACAACGACTGTATCAGGGAAGTGGCATGTCATTTTTTCTATTTAATAGAGGGGAACATCGAGCCTCAGAGAAAGAGTGATTAGTTCCAAATCACATGGATAAGTGGTAAAGCTGGGACCCAAACCCAAATCTGGCGGTTCCCAATCCTGGGCTCTTTCTGACACCAAAAGTGGTCTGCTCAGACTAACAACAGAAGGAAAAGACAGCATCCCTATTCCTACTCTCGTTACATTTACAAACTAGTGATGGAAATAAAACTTATAACCAAGAAACAAAGGGCAGCTAGGTGGTGCAGTGGATAAAGCACTGGCCTTGGATTCAGGAGGACCTGAGTTCAAATCCAGCCTCAGACACTTGACACTTAACTAGCTGTGTGACCCTGGGCAGGTCACTTAACCCTCATTGCCCTGTGAAAATTTAAAAAAAAAATTTTAAAAAAGAAACAAACAAAAAAAGACAATAGATAATAAAAGGTTAATTCCTTAGTTCCTATTCTCTAAGAGTTCTGAGATGGAACAAGTCAGGGTATTTCTTGGAACTGAACTTATTCTTCAGTATAGGAAATTCCCTCTACTAATGCAGACTAGCATGCACTCTGAAACTGAGAGTCTAATAGAAGATCTCCTGAGGCACTGATAAATTAATAGAGAGACTTGTCTAGGGTAAACTCAGGTCTTCCTGACTACAAGGCCACCTAAACCACAGTGCCTCTTGCCTTGTATATAATCAACATTTGGGTTGTTGTTTTTGTTTTGTTTTTTTAGTGAGGCAATTGGGGTTAAGTGACTTGCCCAGGGTCACACAGCTAGTAAGTGTTAAGTGTCTGAGGCCGGATTTGAACTCAGGTCCTCCTGAATCCAGGGCCAGTGTTTTATCCACTGTGCCATCTAGCTGCCCCAATATAATCAACATTTAATAAACACTTGTTGACTTTAAGCATGGCAGGCCTTGGGACATAGCAGCTTTCTGTAACTTGGGTAGCTTTTGATGAAGCTACTGTCCCATTAATTCCTTCTTCCCTAAAGTATGTCTGCTTACAAGTGTCAATTTCCTTACACATCAAGACCCCTCTATTCATATCTACCCCTGTCAATGCACATTGTTGAGGTGGCAGCTAGATAAAGCACTGGCCCTAGAGTCAAGAGGACCCAAGTTCAAATCTCACCTGAGACACTTACTAGCAGTGTGACCCTTGGCAAATCATTTAACCCCAATTAAACATCCAGGGTCATCTCCAGTCATCCTGATATATAGCTTGTCACTGAACCCAAATGGTTCTGGAGGAGAGAGTGATGTTGGTGACTTTGCACAGTCCTCCCTCACTTAAGTCCAATTCAGTGAAAGTCATGACATCACTCTGATGTCTTGGTCCTCTTCAGGAACTAAGGACAAAGAACAACATTGTTGAAACTCACAGACACTGTAACATAGGCCATTATAGTTTAACTTTAACTTTGGCCATAGGGCACTGTCAGTGAGCATACAGACTCACATGGTCCTGAAGTCACACTGAGTTCACCATCATATCATGAGTATTGGGTAAGCCTGCTATGCTCGTGGGGTTCTCTGAAAGGGAAATCTAACAGTAGTTAATAAGGACTGACCTTTTCTAAAGGTGCTTTCGTTTGAGGTGAAATGGGAACACAGAGGAGGATGTGGCCAGTGGTTTGAGCTTTATAAGAGCAGAAGGAAAGGACGTGCTAGATATAAGCCCTGGGGAGCAGAGGTGTGAGAAGCTCAGGGAGAGGTGATTAGCTGCAGGGGGTGAGCAACAGCACAGTGGGGCAGCCATTTACTAAGGACCTAAAAGAGACCTTAGAAATCATCTAGTCTTCTGAAAGGCTTATGATGAAAAATGCTATATCCACCTTCAGAAAAAGAAGTGATGGAGTCTGAATGCAGTTTGAAGCATACTTTTTTACCTTTTGTTGGTCTACATTTTCTTTTGCAACATGGCTAACATGGAAATGCTTTGCATGACTGTAAATTGATTTTCAGGAAGGGATAGAGGAGGAGGAAGGGGGATGAAGAGAGAATATGGAACTCAAAATTTTAAAAAGAATGTTAAAAAATTTTTAAACAAATATTTAAAACTACATGTTTACATGTAATTGAGGAAATAAAATAAAAATTAAATGTAAAAAAAAGAAATCATCTATTCCAGTTTGCTCAATTTACAAATGAGGAAATTGAAGCCCACCAAGGTTTAGTGATTTCCCCAAAGTCACATGGAGTCAGAATTAGAACCTAGGACACCTGATTCCACATGCAGTGCTCTTAACAGAGAGAGCTGATGCTAGAAATACTTTCAAATTTATCCTGCTGGGGCAGCTAGGTGGTGCAATGGATAAAGCATCAGCCCTGGATTCAGGAGGACCTGAGTTCAAATCCAGCTCAGACACTTGACACTTAACAGCTGTGTAACCCTGGGCAAGTCACTTAACCCTCATTGCCCCATAATTTTTTTTTTTTATCCTGCTATTGTGTCTCTTACTGAGCAGAAGGGAAGGCATGTTTCCCTTCTGCTCCACTCTTTCCTCTCCACCTTCCCTGGTGACATGCCCATCATGATCAATGCCTTTGCCAGCACCACCCCCAGCACCAGAACAATGGGGCAAGACCCAAATCCAGGACATAATGGCCAAGAAATTTGGAATTTTTCAGAGAAAGTGATTTTGAAATCAAAAGAAGTATCTTAAGAGGGAGTATCTTGTGGTTTGAGTTGTTAATCTAAACTTGGGTTTTTCTTTTTTTTTCTAATAATAAGCATTTTTATTCATAATTTTGAGTTCCGAATTTTATCCCTTCTTCCCTCCCTCCCCTCAACCATCTCTGAGGCAGTAAGCAATCAAGTATGGGTTATACATGTGTAATTATGTAAAACATTACCTTATTAGTCATTTTGTACAAGAAAACTTGAATAAAAGAAAATATGAAAGTAAATGATAGCATGCTTCAGGCTGTGTTCAATCAGTATCAGTTTTTTCTTTGGAGGTGGATAGTATGCATCATCATTAATCTTTTGGGATTTTCTTGGATCATTGTATTGCTGACAGTAGTTATAAACTTGAATTTATAACTACTGAGCTAAGTGGCCTTATGTATCACAGAAGACAGATTGTTGGGCTGGGTCAGGAAAACCTAAATTCTAATCCCAACTCTGACACTTAGCAGCTGAGAAACTTTAAGCATGCTCCTTAATCTTTCTGAGGGTAACATCCATCTCCCAGGTTTCTTGAGAGTTTCAAATGAGACAAATGCTTTGAAGTAAAAATGCCCGATCTGGAAACAAGAAGACCTGAGTTCAAATCCAACCTTACTTATTTACAGACACTTACTAGTTGTGTGACCTGGGCAAGTCACTTCACCTGCCTACTTCAGTTTCCTGAACTATAAAGTAGGGATCATAATACATCACCTATCCCCCAGGTTTGAGATAATGAGATAATATTTGTAAAGCACTTAGTATAGTACTTGTCACAGATTAATTGCTATATAAATGTTAATTATTATTAAAGTGTTTTGCAAGCTTTAGAAAGTCAATTATAGGGGGCAGCTAGGTGGCGCAGTGGATAAAGCACCAGCCCTGGATTCAGGAGGACCTGAGTTCAAATACAGCCTCAGATACTTGATACTTACTAGCTGTGTGACTGACCCTGGGCAAGTCACTTAACCCTCATTGCCTTGCAAAAACAAATCAATTATTGTTAACTAAGTGTATATATATATATATATATACATATATATATATATACATACATACACACACAAGACAAAAGCTGATACATATTGCTATTTGTATTTATACACGCATACATATATGTGTGTATAAATATATACACATACATATACATATATATATAAAAGCTTTGTCTTGGACTCATAGGACCCTATAACTTATGAACTGGAAGTTACATTAGAGAAGGTACAATCCAGCTCCTTCATTTTACAGAGTAGGAAACTGAGAACCCAAGAGGGGAAATGAACTTGGCCAAAAGCACATAGTAAGTTAGTGGCTCTCTGGGTTAGGAAGCAGTCACCTGATTCCCAGTACAGTACTCTCAGCTCAACCTGATATATTGTTGTCCAGTTGGTCAGTTATACCTGACTCTACATGACCCCACAGACATTATCCATGGGGTTTCCTTGGCAAAGATCCTGGAATGGTTTGCCATTTCCTTCTCCAGTGTTGTCCCCATTTTACAGATGAGGAAGTGAGGCAAATAGGGATAAAGAAACTTGCCCAGGGGGCAGCTAGGTGGCACAGTGGATAAAGTATTGGCCCTGGATTCAGGAGGACCTGAGTTCAAATCCTGTCTCAGACACTGACACTAGCTGTGTGACCCTGGGAAAATCACTTAACCCTCATTGCCCGGCGAGAGAGAGAGAGAGAGAGAGAGAGAGAGAGAGAGAGAGAGAGAGAGAGACACTTGTCACACAGCTGGTAAGTGTCTGAGGCCCAGTTTGAACTCAGATATTCCTGACTCTAGCCCCAGTGCTCTCTCTGCTGTGTCAACTAGCCACTCTATGCTGAGTAGAGCAGATACTTTTGTACCTGTTGTATTTTTGTATACCTTTTTCCATTTCCTCAGGTAGTGGTTTCCCAATTGTGTAGGTGATTACAGCATCTAAAACAACTCAAAACTCCAATTCTCTTTCCCAAACAGCTACTCTTCCCATAGTCTCTATTTGAGTAGTTGTCTCTTCATCCCCATTCACAACAAGGCCCCATTAGCCCCACCATCAGAGCTGTGTGACTTTGGATAAGTCACTTCCCCTCTGAGTAGATTAGATTAGCTGATCCCTAAGGTCCCTGTTAACTCCACTAATTCTGTGTTTACACTGCCTAACTAATCTTGAACCTGACCCTGTTTGTTCAGCCTGAAGCTTTGGGCGGGAGGGGGGGGGGGGCTCTCCGTGGTTATTTATTCCACTAACACTTTCTCTTTTTCTGTCAGCATGGAAGACTCTACCAAGTATCTCAACTTCTCAGTTTTGGAAAAGAAGCAAATTAATATGACTCAACACAGTTATCAAGTGAGGGAGGAGAGGGGCTAAAACCCCCAGGGATCTGGGAAGGACCTAGTGACTAAGGAGCAGAGCCAATACTAGAATGGAAGAAATGGGGCTTTGCCCCGTGGCACAGACATGGGGTGGGGGCTCTTCCTTGCCTAACTGTCCTCCAGAGGCACAGAGAAAACCTACCCCCCCACACACTCCTCCCACTCCCAGGGTAGCATCCCTCGCCCTTGTGTCCCAATCTTCCATGAGGGTGTCAGGTTTCTCTGGAGCATGGGCTCCCTACCATCTTTCAGTCTAACTATATCAGCGGTAGGACTGTCTTATAGGCCACCATAGTCCACACTGCCCCATCCTTATTGAATTTGCCCAGTCTTAGTTTCAATAGGTTTCGGCGCTACTTAGGTACAAAATGTATGGGGTCGAGAATGGAAATAGGATCTAGGGGAAGTTGGGGAAGAGCCAAGGAGAGGGCATGATTCAAAGCGTTGTTTTCCATCTTCTCTGCAGGTGAATAACCTAGGACAGAGGGCTGTACGTGTCCATATCATTTTCCGGGTCCCCATGGAATTGAACAAGGTGTCTGTGTGGAATCTGACTGAGGTCATTCACCCGCAGGTACTCTTGGATCAGATGCAAGAGCTACCTTCCCATGTCCCTTCTTTGAACAGGGACCATAGCTTCCCTGTTTCTCCCTCACGTCCCACCCCTAACCCTCTGTCTCCTATTTCACACTAAAGACCTTGTCTCTTTGTCTGATTTTTCTCTCCCTAGGATTCATCCATTCAGTGTGTCACAGAAAGAGAAGAACCCAGTCACTCTGACTTCCTGACCCACATTCAGAAGAGTCCAGTGCTGGTTAGGATGGATTCCAGAATTATCCCCAGTTTGTTAAAAGAACATAGAAGTGGGGTAGCTAGGTGGCGCAGTGGATAAAGCACCAGCCCTGGATTTAGGAGGACCTGAGTTCAAATTCAGCCTCAGACACTTGACACTTAACTAGCTGTGTGACCCTGGGCAAGTCACTTAACCCTCATTGCCCTGCAAAGAAAAAAAAAGAGAGAGAACATAGAAGTTCTGTGTTATGTTCAGAGATTGTTATTTTACCTCAGAGAGACTCCTATCTCATATCCAACTGTCCCTCCTCCCTAACCCCAAATTAAGCAGAGGTCAATGTTATTTTGAGCCCTAAATCCTAAATCTGCCTCTTTCAAAACCTAGTCTTCTCCCTTCCCCAGAATTGTTCCATTGCTGCCTGCCTGAGAATTGACTGTGATATCCCCACCTTCAACATCCAAGAGAAGCTTGACTTCATCATTAAAGGCAATTTCCACTTTGGTTGGGTCAGCCAGGTATGTGGAGATGGGGGTGGGGGTGAGGATGTAGATTTAGAACTGATTTAAAACTGGGAGAGACCACAAAGGACATGTAAGGCCAATGCTCCTATTTTACAGATGAGATAACTGAGACCCAGGGAGGTCACACTGGGAGTAAGCATTAGAGAAGAGATTTGAACCCAGGACCTCTGTCTACTCTACATCAGAGGTTCATAAACGTGTTCTTTAATAGATTTTTAAACGTTTTTGATAACTACATTTCAATAAAATTGGTTTCCTTTGTAATCTCATGTATTCTATGCATTTAAAAAACATTCTGAGAATGGGGTCCATAGGCTTCTCTGGATTGCCAAAGGGGTCCAGGACACAAAAAGAGGATAAGGACCCCTCCCCTAGTGCCTTAGCTCTTCTCATGGTCCTCAGCTTCCTCCCAAGGGTCCAGTGTGTAAATCAGCTGCATGGTCCTCGTGCTCAGATGTTGCTACTCTCCACCCCAAAGGAGACACATTTCCCCCACTTTGTGACTTCCCCAGAACCAGCTTGTTCAGCCTTCCTTCCTCTCTTTGGCAGACTCTGCAGAAGAAGCTGTTGTTCGTGAATTCAGCTCAAATAACTTTTGATGAATTGAAGTATTCCCAGCTTCCAGGACAAGAGGCCTTTTTGAGAACCCAGGTAATTGATTATGCAGCCAGTAAGGCCAGCAAATCTCTTTCTTGGTTGGCTTTAGTGGGCTTTTTTTTGCTTAAGGTTGAGAACATACAATAAAAAGTGGATTTCTCCATGGGTCTCCAGATGCTTTTGTATAGGGGGCAGGCCCCGGGGCTGCAGGAAGAAAAGTGGTTGGAGGCTGAAGCAGTGCACCCCGAACCTAGAATCAAGGAGATCTGAGTTCAAATGTGGCCTCAGACAAGACACATAACCTCTGACTGCCTCAGTTTCCTTATCTGTAAAATGGGACAAAAATAGCACCTACTTCAGTTTAAATGAGATCATATTTGTAAAGTGCTATGTAAACCCTAAAACATTATATAAATGATAGCTTTTATTAACTAAGGGGATCATGAAATTTGTCAGCAAAATCTGATCCTTTCATACAGACACTTAACATAGTGTCTGGCACATAATAGGCACTTAAATGTTGATTGATTGATGGATGGATGGGTCTCTCCCAAACCAGATAGAGACAGTGGTAGAACAGTATGAGATCCACAATCCCATCCCCCTCATCTTGGGCAGCACCGCGGGGGGACTCCTGCTGTTGGCACTCATCACAACTGGACTCTATAAGGTGAGACTCTTCCTCCCTAGTCCCACCATCCCCCTTTTCCCATGCCTCTAAGTTCCTTTTACTCCTTCCTGACTTGTCCTTCCTGATTTTACTTCCTTTTGTGCCCCCCCACAGCTTGGTTTCTTTAAACGTCACTATAAGAACATGATGGAAGATAAAGCCGAAGACTTTGCTCTGAAAAATGAAGAGTCTGAGCCCCCCAGCTCCTGATGCAGCCATCCCACTCTCCTAGGGATACAGCCATCCCACTGTCCCAGGGCCCATTCTATTAGGGGTAAATCTCAGCCCTCTCTTTACCTAGACAAAGCTAGGCCTGAGATGAGAGCCCTTTGTCAGGCTATTTCTACAAACTCATCTACAATGGGCTAGGAGTGGGACTGAGTCTTTTTTATATGAAAACAACCACAGCATGTGCAAAACCTGTCCCCACTTCCTGGGAAACGTTGTCATTTTGGCATGTTTGAATAAAAACTCTTGCCTATGAGTCAATCCACCTGTTCTTTAGCCTTGCAACTTCACTTTGGGAGCTGGCAGGGTGGAGGGGCTGTAGTGGCCATCACTGGGGTGTGTGTGTGTGTGTGTGTGTGTGTGTGTGTGAGAGAGAGAGAGAGAGAGAGAGAGAGAGAGAGAGAGAGAGAGAGAGAGAGAGAGAGAGAGAGAAGTCAGACTTCTCTAAAGGGAAATAAATTAGAGTGACACACTGTCTGAATGTCAGGTTGAGGGTCATCAGGCATGGGAAAGGGGAGAATCACACCAGGCACAAGGTACCAGAAATCTATGTCTCATATACAAGGACAGAAGTGTTAGGTATTTCCCTGTTCCCCTCACTGCTACTAAATTATTATTAGTGCTGACTGTCAGTTTTCCATTGGAAATTTTAAAAAAAACAAAACACAATAATAGTAATCAGCCTGTCTGAGAAGTAGTGAATGTAGTTCCCAGTAAAGGTTGGGGAATACTGGCTAGCACCTCCCCCTGACACAGGTGGTGGTCTATTCTGGGATTGGAAGGGTTGTTCTGATCAGCCTTGAGGTGAGGACAAATAGCAGCAGTTTTTCACACCAGCTACCCAAAGTGAGAAGCAGGGAGGGAAGGAGTAAAAGTTCAGGGCGTTGTGTTGGGGTGTCCACATCAATGGTGACTTCCCATATATAGCCCTATCTCCCAACACCCAGGGAAGAGGAGCACTAAGAATAGCCTTTCAGCAGGTCAGTGGGCTAGGGAGAAGAAAGTAAGAAGAGATCAGTCCTTTACTTCTTCTCTTCTTCCTAAGGGCCTTTCCACCATGTTCCTCTTCAGGCTAGGTAGGGGTCATTAGACAAGTCCAATTCTTAAAGGTCATCAGATGATAGGATCATAGATTTGTTTTTGTTTTTGTTTTGTTTTTTAGTGAGGTGATTGGGGTTAAGTGATTTGCCCAGGGTCACACGGCTAGTAAGTGTTAAGTGTCTGAGGCCGGATTTGAACTCAGGTACTCCTGACTCCAGGGCTGGTGCTCTATCCACTGCGCCACCTAGCTGCCCCTGATAGGATCATAGATTTGGAGCTGGGAGGGACGTTAGAGGCCATTGTATCCAATTATTTCATTTTACATATGAAGAGAAAACTTAGTCAGTGACCAGTTAAATGATGCACCCAGGATTTCACAGTTATACGGGTTTGAGGTGGAATCTGAATTCAGTTCTTCCTGTCTCTGATTTCAGATCCACTATGCCATGCTGCCTTAAGATTTTTCACTGCCCTTTGTGAATAAGTCTGTTCTAGATTTTCTGAACTCAGAACCCCAATGAAACACATGACTACCATGTAAGAGGAATGACTATTGCTTCTGAGGCCCCATAATCTTACCTGTCTACCCACAACCATGGGGCTCAAGGAAACTCATAGTTCTTGCTTGAAATGTCCATTCTGCATGGGTTTATTCTGTACATGTTGTTTCCCCATTAGAACGAAAGTTCCCCAAGGGCAGGGACTGTTTCACTTTTGTTTTTGCATCACTAGGCATGGTTTTTTAACCTATATTATATGAACTTTTTCCCCCTTAATGTTGTGATAACTATTTCAGCATAATTGGATTCCTTTGCAATCCTGTGTGTTTTATTTTATGCTCTTAAAAACATTATTCTGAGAAGAGGTTCGTAGGCTTCAAAAGACAGCCAAGGAGGTCCATCACCCCCAGAATGTTAAGAATCCTTGTGCTAGAACTTAGCATGGCACATGGTATGTCTTTAATAAATGCTTGTTTATTGAATAACAAGAACAGTCACAACTATATAATACTTCTAATTTGATCCCCAAACAACACTTTTGCAGCTGAGGAAACTAAGATTCAGAGGAAGATGATTTGTACCTCTGTTCAACTGTATAAATGAGAAAAGAGATGGTTAGTCATAGCCAGAAGCAGTCTTGCAAGTAGGTTCTATGATTTGGAGAATGCCAGAAGTGATCCACAACATCTCCCCTACTTTTCCTTTCATAGTACTTGAAATTCCACCTAAACATTCAATCCTTTAAGTCTCAAAAGCCTTTGGGTCCTAGGAGTCGTCCCCTGTTTAAATATAAATATTAAGCCATTTTCAGTTGTTCTGATAAGCAATTGGCTAAATGCAAGTTCCTAAGGAGGGTAGGAAAAAAACGGGGGGAGGAATAAACTTAGCAAGCTTTTGTCGGAAGAGTACAGTGAGAGGAGGTTTGCTGGTCCTAGGCACAAATTTAATCTCTAAAATGGTTTTAGAAAGAGTTGAGGTCAAGATGGTAGAGAAAAGGCAGGGACCTGCCTGAGCTCTCCCAGATTCTCCTCCTAACAACTTTATTTTGTTTTGTTTTTTGTTTTGTGGGGCAATGAGGGTTAAGTGACTTGCCCAGGGTCACACAGCTAGTGTCAAGTGTGTGAGGCTGGATTTGAACTCAGGTCCTCCTGAATCCAAGGCCAGTGCTTTATCCACTGCGCCACCTAGCTGCCCCCCCCCCAACAACTTTAAATAACACACAGAAGAGGTAAAGCAACTTTCCAGTTATTGCACCTGGGTGAGAGTGCAGCACAGGCTGCATCAGCACAAGTCAGAACCCAGCAAACCAGCAACAGCACTTGGAGGTGACTGAATCAGCAGTAGCAGAGGCAGCTTCGGGAGTTCTCCACCCACAGAAAATAAGGCGCTCTGACAATTGCTCAGAAGGAGGTTACAGGAGTCCCTTTTGCTGCCGCTGGATACAGGATTCTGTTGCATTGCCCATACTCAGATCTGGGTCACAGTCCTGGGTGGCAGTCCCAGGGCAAGGAGGAGTTTTAGCCCACCAGATCTTGCAGCTTCAGGAGAATGAGTACCCTGGTCACAGTTTCAGGGCAAAAAAGAGAGCTTGTGGTCACGCACAGGCCAGGAGGATAGTAAACACACTTTTCCTTAGATCATACCACGTTGGAAGAACTGAAAAATTTGGAACTCTAAATCTTATGAAACTGAATGTTGAAAACTACCCTTACATGTAACTGGAAAATAAAATAAATGTTAAAACAAAAAACAAAAGAAAAGTGGTATATACAGATAATAGAATATTATTATTATTCAAGAAGTGAAAAATGAAGAATTAAGATAAACTCAAAGATGCGTATGAACTGATGACAAGTAAAATAAGATGTCCTAAAAGAACGTGACTGCAACAAGGTAATTTTAATTTTTCTAAAAGGAAGCCAAATTCTAAGCAATTTAAAAACTAGTAATGGTACTCAAAGGCAACTAATGAAACCTACTTCTCTCTTCTCAGAAGAGGCTACTAGGGTAGGATGTTGCATACATTGCCAAATGGGGTTCTCTCTGCATCAGCTGTGTTTTCTTTCTTTATTCATTTTTTCTTTATATAGTTTTCCCTTATTACAAAGGAGAGTTCGATTTGGAGGAAGCAAGAAGGACACTTCCAGAAATTATTTCAATGTAAAATCAAAAGGCATAGAACTGAATCATATGTTTTATTTCGTTTTGTTTTTAATGGAATTAGGATCACGCCAAGCCTCCCTCCTCTGCCCTGGCAAAGAAGTCTTCCCTCTGTTTCCTCCCTTTAAACAAGCCCTGCTCAGAGTTGCACCTGAGTCTTTTTTTTTTTTTTGGGTCGGGCAATGAGGGTTAAGTGACTTGCCCAGGGTCACACAGCTAGTCAGTGTCAAGTGTCTGAGACTAGATTTGAACTCAGGTCCTCCTGAATTCAGGGCTGGTGCTGTATCCACTGTGCCACCTAGCTGCCCTGCACCTGAGTCTTAATCAAATTGTGGGGCCTGGTAGGGAGAATGAAAGAAAAAAATAAGATGGGGGCGGTGTTCTGGAAAGGAGCCAAGTCTGTTGTAGGAGAAGGTAGTTGATTGGTTGCAAAGTGTGCTCCTTTTGCCTGCTTCTTCTGTTCTATGATTAACCTAAATTCTCCACCCCCTTTTGCAGCTGAGTAACTAACTGAACTAACCCCCATCAAATCCCTGTCAGCAGTCTGCTTCCTCCCCTCCCTTTCTCCTATCCCACTTTACCCTGCACTATTCAGTTTCTAGAAGGCAGCTCCAAAATCCACTCGTTATGGCAGCTGATGCTGTGTTCCTGATGACCGGTGAGTGGAGGCCCCTTCCCTTGGAGCTGAGATGGGAAGTGGGGTGGTTGGGTAGAAAGAGCAAGGAAGTCGTCGACCAGCTGTCTATGCATTGGAGCTCTGAGAAGGAAAAAAAAAAAAAGCTACATGGAAAGACAGGAGTGAAGAGGATGGGAGTAGGGCCTGGGGTTGGAGCTGAAGTGGAGGAGTGGCACAGAGGTGGGAGAGTGAATAAGAAAACCTTGTTCGATGGAGACTGAAGGGTATAAACTACAACCAAGCAAATACAGGATAAAATGGTGGGTTCCGTAGATCCACCTCAAATGCCAACTTTTCTATGAAGTTTCCCCTGATGCTCCTAGCTACAAGTAGCCTCTCCCTCATCAGCTCTCGTGGCGTATTTTATATTCCTTTTAAGGGACAGTGGTGTTCTCATAATCTTTTATAGCTCTGTGGCTCTAAGCAAGATATTTAAGCTTTATGAACCCTAATTTCCTTAAGTGTAAAATGGGAATAATAATGCTTGCCCTACCTCCGTAATGCGACTATTGTAAAGAAGGCAGTTTCGTAAATCATAAATGTGAATTTTTAATATTATGGACCTGGATTCCAATTCATGTTATACTCATCTGGATCTCTCCCTCCTAGGCTATAAATTCCATTACAGCAGAGAATTTATATATTTTTTTTTAATCATGGTATCTATTCCAGCACTAAATACAGTGCATAACTCCTAGGAGATGCTTGATAAATGTCTGAGAGAGAAAAAGAAAGTGTCTGCTGCCCACCAAAAGTTACTACCTATTAAGACCTAAACCACCCTGACAGTGTCTGGGTGGAGGGCAAGAGTAGAACTTTTTCCAAGGAAGACATGTGCACAAGCACTGCTCTGGCAGTGATAGAGGTTGGAAAACAGAGAGGCATTGACCCCTGGGCATTGTAATGGTGGGGAGGCAGTTCTTAATCAATGGCTCTTGGATATTACAGTAACACCTCAGTTCTTTCTAGGTTTTAGGTGTTCCATTCCCAGAATGATCTTTACCCCATCAATTTCCCCTTTTTCTGCTTGAGTCCTGTCCTTCTCATCCCCAGAGTCCCTATGGCTCTTGTTATTAGACTCAGCTTTCTCATACTAAGGGGAAAGGGGTGTCTTGGAGTTCTATAAGAGAAGTCAGGTCGGGGCAGCTAGGTGGCACAGTGGATAGAGCACTGGCCCTGGATTCAGGAGGACCTGAGTTCAAATCCTGCCTCAGACACTTGACACTTAGCTAGCTGTGTGACCTTGGGCAAATCACTTAACCCCAATTGCCTCACCCCCTTCCCCCAAAAAAGAGAGAAGTCAGGTTATCTTGGAAAAGTTAGGAGAGAAAAGCATATGAAATGCCCCATGGTTCTTCTCCCTCTTCACTACTGGGAGACATAATGAAAAGTGCATTCTTAGCCTTTGTCCTTCCTCTGTTAGTGATGGATTGATATGGACCAGGAAACTGTGGCCCATGGAGTTTGAGCAATCTACTTAAGGTTAAGAAATAAAGGATAGTGAAAAGCATTGTGTCCGTGTGATAGAAAGATTAGTCGAGGAAACTGGGGGTGCTCAGCCCAGAGAAGAGAAGACATCACAGTTGTCTCCAAATTAAGGAACCTCAAACAGATCACTTAGTATCTCTGGGCCATGTTTCAAGATCTGTATCAATCAGTAAGTGATTATTAAGTACTTTCTGTATGCCAGGAATGTGCTGGCCATACCGAGAGAAAAGGCAAAACAATCCTCAAGGGACTTACGTGATGATGGGGGAGTCAGGGGGAGGACAACATGTCCACATGGAAATATATACTATTATATACAAAGTGAAATTGAGCCAGGACTGGATGATCTCTAAAGGCTTCCAGGCCCCAACAGTCTATGATTCTTCTGCTCTAATCTCTGAAGCGACTGTCAATAAGGTCTAATCAATAGAGAGTTGTTTTAACCTAACCTATACTAGCTATGTGACCCTGAGCTAGTGACTTAGTTTCTTAGAGACCCAAGTCAAAACTCTAAGGTGAAAAGCTGTACTGGTAGAAGGAGATGCCTCCTCAGATGTTCCTAAGTCAATGAGCTCAGAGCTGTGGGAAAATAAATGCCATAGAATTTTCTATAAACTTTAAAAGTGAATATATGAATGAATGAATGAATGAATGAATGAATGAATGAGCTTGTTTTCCTTAGCATCTAAGGAATAGGGATCATTTTGTGACATATCTGATGCATTAGAGTTTGGTTTAGCTTTTTTTTAAGCCATAAGGAAGATTAATTTCTAAGAAAATTATGGTTAGTCATAGTTGCATATATATGTATATGTGTGTATGTATATATGCATGTGTGTATAGACACATATACACATATATCTGCCAGATGGCTGGGTGGATAGAATGCCAGTCTGGAGTCAAGAAGACATATGCATCCATACATGGATATATACACATGCACACATATATACAGACATGCACTGTACACGCATATACCTATGTATATACATGTGTGTCATATAACACATATATGCACATGTGTGTTGCATTGTATGCATATATACGTGTATATGTATATACACAAATAGACATATATCTACCAGGTGGTAGAATGGATAGAGTGCCAGGTCTGGAGTGAGGAAGACTTATCTTCCTGAATTCAAATCTAGCCTCAGACATTTACTAGCTGTGTGACCCTGGGCAAGTCACCTAACCCTGTTTGCTTTAGTTTCCTCATCTGTAAAATGATCTGGGAAGGAAATGGCAAACCACTCCAGTATCTTTGCCAAGAAAACTCCAAATGGGGCCATGAAGAGTCTGACATGACTAAAAAATGACTCAACAATCATATATATGTGTGTGTGTGTGTGTGTACATGTGTATGTGTATATACACACACACACACACACACACAGACATATCTTATCTCTCCTATTACAGTGCCTGGGAAAATCTGGGCCCCTACTCTGCTCTGAACAGCAGTTTCTAACTGCCTCTGTTCCTAGACAGAGATAGTTCCAAGGACATTTCTTATAATCCCTCAATGCCTTCAACATTTCCTTCCTATAGTTCAATTGTTCTGTGTATCCAGACTATATGCCCTTCTGCTGTTTCCTATGACTATGAATCTCCTTTCCTTCTTCCTCAGGCATCCTTGTCTGAATAAAGCAGCCTCTTGTCATGAATTGCAATTCCTCAACCCTGAATAAATGCCTCAGTTTGTTTGCTGGTCACAGAGTTGGTCTAACTTTTCTTTTCCAGGTTGACAAAGGTTAAGGATCATGTCTTCTACTTTGTTTGAAATTCCCAACCTAACTTAGTCATTCAGGGCATTGAAGGACAGCAGTGTGGGATGCTGACCAAAAGAACTAATTTGATCATGCATTAAGAGAGGCAGAGCTTCCAGGAATAAGGAAGTGATTGTCCCTCCATACTCTTCCCTTATCAGACCACATCTGTAGTATTGTGTTCAGACTTTGGTGCCACCATTTAAGAACAAAAATAAGCATACAGAGGAGAGAAGAAAAGATAGTGAAAAGCATTGTGTCCATGTCATATGAAGATTGGTTGAGGGAACTGGAGATGCTCACACTGGAGAAGAGAAAATACAGAGTAGTGTGATAGCTCTCTCCACGCAGCTTAAAGGCTGGAAGGTAGAAGAGGGAGTATTAGCCTTGTTCAGTTTGGCACCAGACAGAGGACAGAAATAGGAGCATTGGGTGAATGGATGGTTGGATGAATTAAAAAAGCATCTATCAAGTTCTTGCTAGGAAGATGCAAAAAGTTAAACTAAGTCTCAATGTCAAGAAAAATTTCCCAGAAATCAACATGGTAGAGAAAAAGCAGAGATTCTTCTTGGATCTCCCCAATTCCCCTCTAATCAACTTTAAATAATGCTTCAAAACAAACTCTGGAGCAACAGAACCCACAAAAAGATGGGATGAAACAAATTTACAGCCCAAGAAAACTTAGAAGATAGACAGGAAAGGTCTGTTGCACTGGGCTGGGAGTAGCAAAGAGAGCAGCAAGAGAGCAGCAGGCCTTGGGAGCAACTGAATTGTCAACAGCATCTTCCAGAGGCCTTTACCACAGATGGTACATGGGTTGGACTACTGGTCAGAAGATTACAGGGTTCCCTTTGTTGGCACTGGGGGCAGGACTCTGCATGTATGGCCCCTATGTGGATCTGGGTCAAAATCTCAGGGCAAGGAGGAGCACTAGCACATCAGAGCTTATGGCCAAAGGGGAGCAGGTAACCCTGATCAAGATTCGAGGATGTAAAAGAGTGCATGTAGTCACTCACAGGTCCAAAGCATAGGCCAGGAGAATAGTAAATACACTTCCTCTTAAATCACACCACCTTGGAAGAACTAAAAACATATAGATACCCAGAACTAGCTCTGAAAACATCTACACACACACACACACACACACACACACACATACACACAACCCTGAAGTCTGGGACTGTGCTCCCTCCACCCTGGAAGTAGAGCCCAATTTTAATATAAAGTTAAAGAAATAGGATGAAAAATGAAAAAAAACAAAAATTCTGACCATAGAAAGTTACTGTGGTGATGGGGAAGATCAAAATACAAACTCAGAAGAAGACAACAAAGTCAAAACTGCTACAAAAGCCTCAAACAAAATGTTATTGGTCTCAGGCCCAAAAAGAATTCCTGAAAGAGCTCAAACAAAAAATCAAAAAAAAGGGGCAGCTAGGTGGCACAGTGGATAGAGCACCAGCCCTGGAGTCAGGAGTACCTGAGTTCAAATCCGGCCTCAGACACTTAACACTTACTAGCTGTGTGACCCTGGGCAAGTCACTTAACCCCAATTGCCTTACTAAAAAAAAAAAAAATCAAATAAAAGAAGTAGACAAAAATTGGGAAAAGAAATTACATTCGTGCAAGAAAAATCATGGGAAAAGTCATAGCCTGGTAAAAAGAGACACAAAAAAATATGGAAGAAAAACAACACCTTAAAAAAATAGAATTGGGGCAGCTAGGTGGTACAATGGATAAAACACTGGCCCTAGATTCAGGAGGACCAGTGTTCAAATCTGGCCTCTGACATTTGATATGTACTAGCTGTGTGACCCCAGGCAAGTCACTTAACCCTCATTGCCCCACAAAAAAAAAAAAAACAGCCTGGTGCTCAGCGAGGCAGTGCCATGTTCGGCTCCAGTACCAAGCCCAATGGTGAGAAGCCAGACAAGTTTGAGTCTGGCATTTCACAGGCCATATGAATGAATGAATGAATGATATCTTAAAAAAATAAAATCATGAGTGAGAAAGAGGAATGCACTGGGAGAAGGGGAAAGGGAGAAGTAGAATGGGATAAATTATCTCATGTAAAAGAAACACAAAATAGTTTTTATGGTGGAGGAGGAAATAAGGGAGGTGAGGGGAAACACTTGAACTTCACTCTCATTGAAATTGGCTCAAAGAGGGAATAACATACACACTCAGTTGGTTATAGAAATCTGTCTTACCAAATAGAAAAATAGGAGTGTAAGGGGATAAGAGAAGGGGTAGGAGTAGCTGGTAGAAAGGAGGGCAGATTTGGGGAAGCAGTAGACAGAAGCAAAACAATTTTGAGGATGGATAGGGTGAAAGGAGGAAGGAAGGGAGAAAGAGAAGGAGAGAGAGAAAGAGAGAGAGAGAGAGAAGGACAAACAGTAAGGGAAATAGTAATCATAATTTATATAGCAAATTTCTCTGATAAAGGCATCATTTCTCAA
This sequence comes from Dromiciops gliroides, assembly GCF_019393635.1. Classification (NCBI taxonomy): domain Eukaryota; kingdom Metazoa; phylum Chordata; class Mammalia; order Microbiotheria; family Microbiotheriidae; genus Dromiciops; species Dromiciops gliroides. The sequence continues at coordinate 489,675,836 of NC_057861.1, forward strand.
ATGTAAAGAGAACTGGATCAAATTATAACAATAAGAGCCATTACCCAATTGATAAATGGTCAAAGGATATGAACAAGTAGTTTTCAATTGAAGTAATCAAAGCTATCTATAGTCATATGAAAAAATTATCTGAATCACTATTGAATAGAAAAAGGCAAATTAAAATAACTCTGAGGTGCCACCTCACACATCAGGTTGGCTAATACAATAGAAAAAGGAAATGACAAATGTTGGAGGGGATGTGGGAAAACTGAGACCCTAATGCACTATTGGTGGAGTTGTGAACTTATTTAAGCATTCTGGAGAGCAATTTGGGACTATGCCCAAAGGGCTATAAAACCATGCATGCAGCAATACCATGACTAGGTCTATATCCCAAAGAGATTTTTAAATAAAGGAAAAGGATTTATATATCAAAAATATTTTTGTGGTGACAAAGAATTGGAAATCGAAGGGGATGCCTATTAAATGGGGAATGGCTGAACAAGTTATGGTCTATGATTGTGATGAAATACTATAGTACTATAAGAAATGACAAGCAGGATGCTCTCAGAAAAACCTGATAAAACTTAAATGAACTGATACAAAGTGAAATGAGCAAAAGCAGTACAATATTGTGCACAAGTAACAGCAATATTGTATAATGACCAACTGTGAATGACAGCTATTCTCATCAGTACAATGATGCAAGATAATTATGAAGGACTAATGATGAAAAATGCTATCCACCTCCAGAGAGAGAACTGATGGAGTTTAAATGCAGACTGAAGTATACTTTTTTTAACATTATTTTTCTTGGGGCATCTTTTTTTTTGGTCTGTGTTTTATAACAACTAATACAGAAACATGTTTTGCATTGACTGTGCATGTATAACCTATACCAAATTGCTTGCCTTCTCAAGGGAGGAAGGCGGGAATACAGAGAGAGAGAATTTAGAACTCAAATTTTTTTAAAAATGAATCTTAGGGCACTCACTAGCTGTGTGACCCTGGGCAAGTCCCTTAACCCCAATTGCCTCACTAAAAAAAAAAAAAAAAAAAAAAAGAATCTTAGGGGCAGCTTGATGGCACAGTGGATAAAGCACTGGCCCTGGATTCAGGAGGACCTGAGTTCAAATCTGGCCTCAGACACTTGACACTTACTAGCTGTGTGACCCTGGGCAAGTTACTTAACCCTCATTGCTCCAAAAAAAAAAAAACCCAAAACAAAACACATTAAAAATGAATCTTGGGGCAGCTAGATGGCACAGTGGATAGAGCACTGGCCTTGGAGTCAGGAGTACCTGAGTTCAAATCCAGCCTCAGACACTTAACACTTACTAGCTGTGTGACCCTGAGCAAGTCACTTAACCCCAATTGCCTCACTAAAAAAAAAACAACAACAACAACAAAAAGAATCTTAAAAATTGTTTTTACATGTCATTGGGGAAAATGAAATATTAAAGAAATACAAAGAAAAAAGGAAAAAATTTCTCTAACAGTTAGAGCTGTACAAAAGTGAAATGGCTAATGGGTTCCTCCTTATTGGAAGTCTTTAAGCAGAGAGTAGATGACCATTTGGGGTAAATTTTATTTTACGTATGCAGTGGACTAGTTGGTGGCTGAGGTCTTGCCCAACTCTAAAATTCTGTGATTGTGGGACTTTGCCTACTACTGGTAACCTTCAATTTGTCTCCCCTTTGGCCTGGGAGTTGTTTTTTCTTAAGGGAAGAAGCAATATTGAGTTTTTACCCTTAGAAAAATTATATATGGGGCAGCTAGGTGGCGCAGTGGATAGAGCACTGGCCCTGGAGTCAGGAGTACCTGGGTTCAAATCCGGCCTCAGACACTTAACACTTACTAGCTGTGTGACCCTGGGCAAGTCACTTAACCCCAATTGCCTCACTTAAAAAAAAAAAAGAAAAAGAAAAAGAAAAATTATATATTACCTATACACATATATGTGCATGGATGTATATATGTATGTATGTATATTCCCAGCCCTGGCCTCTTGTCATGGATTCAACCTGGACATCAAACATCCCATTATCTTCCAGAAGGATGCAGCTGGTTTTGGGCAGAGTGTGGTCCAGTTTAAAGGATCTCGGTAAGTGTTGCTGGATACTGCATTCTTGGAAGCCTTTTCCCTTCTGGGCTTTCTGGGCTCAAGTCCCCATGAGCAGAGCTGGGAGTGGGGTGAGAACAGAGGAGCACCATTTTCCTCATACCATTCAAGACTTTCCTTTGTTGAGAATGTGAAAGTATCTTTGAATGCTCGTCACCATCATTCCAGAAGAGCCCTGTGTGGTATTCTGCAGGGTTGGTTATGAGAGTAAGTGGAGTGGGGGGGTAGTGTCACATGTTGGATCTGAAGGTCAAGTTTTACCCCCATTGGCAGTTCTCCCAACAACTAAAAGAATAATGTATGTGGGGAGAGGGGAAGGAGAGAAAAGGAACAATTGTGCCAACCTACTTCCCTACTTCCTTTTTTTTTTTTTGCTCAATTCTTAAATAACCCTCACTAAGAAAAAGCCATGAACTCTAATAATGCCCTTTTTATCTTGCTGCCCTAGTGCTAATATTGTTATCATTTTGTCCTCTATGGATATCTTATCTTTTCCCTTTCAACCTCTGTTACATGCCAACATTCCCTCTATGCCCCCAGGCTTGTGGTGGGAGCTCCCTTGGTGAGGGTTTCTGCCAACCAAACAGGGAGACTCTACGAGTGTAAATATGACACTAGAAGATGTTTGCCCATCCCCTTACAAAGTGAGTACCTGTCACCCTTGTTTTCAATTCTCACCCTTCCCATTGCCATCTGGTGTCTGATGGCTCCCTGCTCCATCAATATTCTATTCTCGGTTTTCTTTGAGATACTTAAGTGATGGCTTTTTGCAGACTTTTAGGGGTTACCTACATGTTTGGGTAAATTACTCTTATTTTTGAAGTGATGAGAATATTGTCCTCTGTGTTTGTATTTTCTTGTCTTATTCTAGGTGGTTAGAAGGAAAATAAAAGAGTTATTAGGTAGGAATGTGAATACTACCAGCCAAAAGGCTCCAGTACAATCAGGAAGCTTTCTGGTTGGCTGAGAGTAAGCCAAGGACAGTAAAACAGACCAAGAGTTCAGCCCAGAGTTCTGGCTTGAGCAAATCCCAAACTGGCATGGGGCTGTTCATGCATTTGAAAGAGCTCAATGTGCAAGACTAAGAATGGATTATGGACCAACATCAGCCCTAAAGACTGACTAGAAAGAAGAGCTTAGAAATTTAGTACCACTGGATCTAGAACTACTTCATTTTCTTTTATATATAATTCTTATCACTTCCCCTAGTTTGTTAATTCTGAATCTATATATTTTCTTTGCCCTTGTAAAAAAAAAATCCTAGAAAATGTACTTCTATGGTCTGGAGAGTGTGTCAATAGGTGATAGAAGGGGAGAGAATTCCAAATTTAGGCATCCCTAAGTTATGGTGATAGTAGTAGGAGAGGGGGAAGATGTATCCAGCCCTCTTCTGAACTTCCCTATTTCTTTGGAAGGTACCACTATCCCTCCAATCCCCCAGATGAAAAACCTCAGAGTCATCCTCAAGTCTTTATTTTCTGTCACCCCACTTACTCAGTTAATGACCAAGTCTTATCAATTACATCTCCATAACATCTGTTGCATCTTGTCCCTAAACTATCTTCACATGGCACCACTCTATGTCAATCTCTTTTGGCTATTTGTCACACATAGTGTTCAACCTCCCATGTCTGAGCTTTTGCACATACTATCCCTTATGTCTGGAATACATTTCCTTACTTCTGCCTCTTAGAATCCCTAATTTTATTCAAAATTCAATTTAAGAACCACCTTCTACAGTTCAAAACCCTTTCCTGACTCACCTTCCCCCAAAATATGTTTTTATATACATCTATATTTGTATTTATATTTATATGTGTATTCTCATTTGAGCAGCTAGGTGGTGAGATAGTGCATAGAGTCCTGGAGTCAGAAAGACTCATCTTCCTGAGTTCAAATCCAGCCTCAGACAGCTCTGAGAAGAAACTGAATTCCCTACAAAGTGACCCAGTTCAGTGCATCCTGAGGTCCATGGCTGGATATTTGTTATGCTACCCTCACTCATGGATGAGATGTTAACCCTCTTGTTCTTAAGTTCCTCACCCCCCTCCTTAAAATGAAGTTTCTCATCCCCTTGGCCCTTTACACCCTGTTTATATGTCACTGTGCATATCTGACCATTATATATGTCTGTGTCTCTCCAGTCCCCCAAGAGGCAGTGAACATGTCCCTGGGGCTCTCTCTGACTGCTGGTATAAACTCCTCACAACTACTGGTGAGTTCACCTGGATTATAGGTGGGAGGGGTAGAAGACCAAAGGATACAATATCTGGATGTGGAAGAAATTCGTAAATGGGAAAAGAATCAAGTCAAGTCAGCAAGCATTTATTTTTTAATAATAATAAACATTTTTATTTAAAGTTTTGAGTTCCAAATTCTATCCCTCCTCCCCTCTCTTCTAGCCCCGCTCCCTGAGACAGTAAGTAAGCAGATGTAGGTTACATATGTGCAATTATGTAAAACATGACCATATTAGTCATTTTGTACAAGAAAACTCGAATAAGAGAAAAAAATGAAAGAAAGTGAAAAATAGCATGATTCAGTCTGTGTTCAATCAAAATCAGTTCTTTCTTTGGAGGTGGATAGTATGCTTCATCATTAGTCCTTTGAGATTGTCTTGGATGGTTGTATTGCTGATAAGAGTAAGTCATTCACAGTTCTTTATCAAACAATATTGGTGTCTCTGTGCACAATGTTCTCCTGGTTCTGCCCACTTCACTATACATCAGTTCATACAAGTCTTTCCAGGCCTTTCTGAAATCATCCTGTTTATCATTTCTTACAGCACAATAATATTCCATCACAATCATATACCACATCTTGTTTAGCCATTCCCCAATTGATGGACATTCCTTTGATTTCCAATGCTTAGCCACTACCAAAAAAAGCATTTATTAAGTGCCTACTACATGCCAAGTACTGGGAATACAAAGGAGAAAAAAAGTCCCTCCTCTCAAGGAGCTCATAGTCTAATGAGGGAGACAACATGCCAAAAACTATAGACAAACAAGTATAGATAGAATAAATTGGAATTCATCTCAGAGGGAAGGCACTAAGATTAAGGAGGTCTGGAAAAGGCTTCTTGCTAGAGCTTGAGTGGAATACCTTGGCACCACAGGTCACTCCCTTCTCCTCAAATCCATCCTTTCCCCAGGCCTGTGGACCTACAGTACACCAAACCTGTGGGAGGAATATATATATGAAGGGTTTCTGTTTTGTGCTGGATTCAAAGCTCCAACAACATAAGACAATTCCAGTAGCCCTACAGGGTAAGTCACAATAAGGGTGACCATATTTTCTTGCATGATGACCACATTTTTCCAAACCAAAAATTGGGGTATATCCTCTTACCAACGATATTCCTTCTGTACTATCTTGTCACAAATATCTTTTCTTGAAATTGGGACCACTGTGAAAGATTAGAGGACTGTGGTTACTGTATCCATAATAAACACAAACCACTTATGCATTCTACAGTCAAATATGAGACTTAGGTATTTCAGGGGAGAGCCTTGGGTCACAAGGAATTCAAGTATAGGACAAGCCTGTCTATATCCCTGGCTACCCTAGGACTCATCAGACCTAACTCCGGGTAGTCTGACAGAGGCTCATGGAGTCCTCTGCCAAAATCCACACCCATACTCTACACTGAAATGAATGGAAGGAAATATAATATTCTGATGTCATGATAGTATAAAGAAGCAGGGACTAGAGAAAGGAATAGGACTTTTTCCACTGAACTAGGAGTATTTATCCTCAAAGGCAAAGGTTCTACTTTGGCCAGCGTTGAAAAGTCTCTACTTTAGAGAGCTATCTATGATTTGAAGCCTTCAAGCAGTAGGTATATACAAAAGTAAGGAGGAGATTCCTACATGGGTTGGGAGGTTGGTCTAAATTATCTTGAAGGTCTCTTCCAACTCTAAGACCACTATGATTCCGTTTGAAAAGAAAATTTCCCTTCAGGAGTCTTCACTAATAAATTTATGATGCTTACATCTCTCTCTTTTCATACTCACAGAGTGCCCGAAGCACGAAAATGACATTGTCTTTTTAATTGATGGCTCTACCAGCATTGAATCCCATGATTTTCAGCAAATGAAGAGTTTTGTCAGAGCTGTAATTGACCAGTTCAACAAAACCAACACACAAGTGAGGATTGGGAGGGGAAGGTCTGGTTTCTACTATCTGTGAGTCACAAGTGGGATGGTAGCTAAGTTTCATTTTACTATGGGAATGGGGATTTGAGTTGATTGGATGGAGGGTAGATGAATGACTTTCTGAGTTGGGACTGGAGAGCAGTGGAGACCATCTTTCTAACCACCTCCTCTTGGTTTTTCCAGTTCTCATTGATGCAGTATTCAAACCTACTTAAAATACATTTTACTTTTGCTGACTTCCAAAAGAGCACCAACTGGGGAAGTCTATTGGATCCAATTTCACAGCTGAAGGGTTTGACCTACACTGCCACAGCCATCAGAAAAGTAGTGTAAGCCCCCTCCTTCTTATGTCTTCCTTTCACTTGAACCACTTACATTTCAGTGACCCACTGACTGCTTCACTCTTTCCATAAACTCAAAGTCTTATTTGCCTCATCACCCTCCCAGTAGAAGATACCATCTAGGAAAGAGACCTTCTGGGAAAAAGTGGAACTGAGAAACAGTGAAGGTACCAACCAAGACAACTTTAACCGCTATGTTCTCCCAAGTCTTCCTGATGTAGAAATTAACCACCACCTTGGAGTATTTCGCCTTCCCCTGATTCAAGAGGAGCTGAATTAATCCCAACTAGGACTCAGTTTTGAACACAGAACTCAGACATTAAGAGAGTAGTGACAGGTATTCTCTCAGGATTATAATACAGTAGCAGCATCATCATTATCTACATGTGCCATGCACTATATTAAAGGCTTACAGTTATTTGCTCATTGATCATCACAAACACCCTGAGAGGTAGGTGCTATTATTACCCCAACTTGACAAATGAGGAAATGGAGGCAAACCGAAGTGACTTGTCAGGATCACCAATTAGTAAGTGTCTGAGGATAGATTTGAACTCAGGTCTTCCTGACTCCAGGCCCACTGCACCACCTATGCTTGCCTAGAAATTAAGGTCAATGGGGTTAGAAAAGAAGAGAATACAACGTCTGTCCTAAAAAAGTTACACTTAAAATGCTACAGAACACAAAATAATGTCCTTATCTAGAGATGGATATTTCTTAGGACTGCCTGTCCTCACTACCTCTCCTGCCCCCTGAACCAGCTCTGTCTCACTATTTTTTTTTTTTTTTAGTGAGGCAATTGGTGTTAAGTGACTTGCCTGGGGTCACATAGCTAGTAAGTGTTAAGTGTCTGAGGCAAGATTTGAACTCAGGTACTCCTGACTCCAGGACCAGTGCTCTATCCACTGAGCCACCTAGCTGCCCCTTCTGTCTCACTTTTACAATCAGAGATATTCTGGTGCCTCTGTCCAGAATCAACTGTTACGAAAAAAAAAAATCCAAATAACGCCATAGGAAAATGCCCGGAGCAGAATCAACTGTTACTCTGTTCCTTTTTCTTCCAAACAAAAGTCATGCCTGTGTTCAAGATGGCTTGTCCCTTTCTTTTCCTTGGGTAGAACTGAATTATTTCAAGGCTGGAATGGAGCTCGGAAGAATGCTACTAAGATCCTCATTGTAATCACAGATGGAGAGAAATACCGAGATGAGCTACAATATAAAGATGTCATCCCCCAGGCAGACCAGGCAGGAATCATCCGATATGCAATTGGGGTATGGGCCCCATTCCCCCCACCTACTGCTTCTTTCCAAAGCAGGATACTTATTCCCCTTTTAAAGAGAGGTACCTCTTCCCCCCTACCTTTGGTCCCCTGAGATTACTACCCCTCCCCGCTCTTGGCAGACAGCAATCTTCCTAAGAGACTCCATCCTCCAGGTGTAAGATATCTCTCCCATTGAACTCTGCCATATTGCTTGATAACAGGTGGAGATGCTTTTGAGCATGTCAGTGCCCCTAGGGAGGTGAACTGAAAATAATTGGATCAGAGCCTGCAAAAGAGCATGTGTTCCAGGTGAATAACTTCAGTGCTCTAAAGAACATCCAGGAGCAGCTTCAAGAGAAGATCTTTGCCATTGAGGGTAGGTTGGAACCCTGGCTCGCTGGTATAACAGATTAACATTATCCTGATCCCACTTCTGACTACAAATTTTGTTTTCCTGTTTGGCACTTCAAACTCTTCAAGCTCCCTCCAACCTACCTTTTCAGGTGTATTACATGGTCCAGCCAGAATGGCCTACTTGATGCTCCTCACATATGACAATACAACTCCCATTTCTATGCTTTTCCCCATGGCTGGAATGCCCTCTCTCCTCACTTCTGCCCCCTTAGAGTCCCTAATTTCCTACAAATGTCGGCTCAGGTAACAATCTACAAGAGACCTTTTCTGAGCCCTCCATGTGCCAGTGGCTCCCCACCTCAAAAAAAAAGTGTTTTATAGTAATCTTGTATAAGTAACTTGATAGCATAGATTGTTTAATTTCTATCTTTGTATCCTCAAAACCCAATACAGTGCCTGGCACTTAATTGGTAGCTAATCAGTGTTTATTGATAGACTGATCAATCCAGTGCTAATCCCCTAGCCTTGACAGCTTTCTTGTAATAGCCTTATCTCTACTGTCGAGAAGTTGGAAATGGTATTCACAACATTTTCTCCTTAGAATGAAATACCAACTGTCAGCCTCAAAAGTTGTCCTCCCCACTCATTCTCAGCCTTTTACAATTTCCAGGGCCTCCCAGAATAAGGTGTATTATATCCCCACAGGTACTAAGTCTAGAAGCAGCATCTCCTTCCAGCATGAGATGTCTCAGGCAGGCTTCAGTGCTGCCCTTACATCTGTGAGTGAGTCCCCTACTAGTTGAGGGTTATGTGGAGATGGGGAAGGGAAGGGAGGATTACAAGCAAGTAAGGGGAAAATTCAAAAACAAAAACATGACCATGGCAGGTGCTTCTTTTGGGGACAAGGTATTTCTATTACCTCTAGATCTAACCATTTTTCTGATCTCAGATGGGACCAGTCCTAGGAGCTGTTGGGAGTTTTGACTGGTCTGGAGGTGTCTTCTTATACACCCCAAAGCAAGGCCCTGTCTTTATCAAGAAGACATCCAAAGAAGACATGAATGGTGCTTATCTGGGTAAGGAGAAACTATGAAGGAAAAGGGGAGAGAAAAATAAATAGATAGATAGATAGATAGATAGATAGATAGATAGATAGATAGAGAAATAGAGAAACAAACAAATAAATAAGGAAAAAGGAAGAGAGAATGGAGGGTATAGGGAGGGAAGATCCTGTTTCCCTGGATGCCCCCTCCCTTCCCAATCAGGACAGCAGAAGACAAAAGGCATGAGGGGGGGCAGCTAGGTGGCACAGTGGATAGAGCACCGGCCCTGGAGTCAGGAGTACCTGAGTTCAAATCCGGCCTCAGACACTTAACACTTACTAGCTGTGTGACCCTGGGCAAGTCACTTAACCCCAACTGCCTCACTAAAAAATTTAAAAAAAAAAGGCATGAGGGAACAAACCATAGGGATCCACAGAGGCTTTGTCTCTTCAGGTTATTCTGCTATGGTAGCCATTTGGAATGGAATTCAGAGACTTGTCTTGGGGGCCCCTAGATACCAGCACACAGGAAAGGTTGTTGTCTTCACCAATGTTGCTGGCACCTGGGAGCAGGAGGCTGAAGTCAAAGGGACACAGGTAAAGAACCTAAGAGCCCTGGAGCTTAACAAGCGAAAAGAGCAGAGGGAGGAAACAGAGAAAGATAGAAAGTGTGAGAGAAAAGGAGAGCCAGAGATAGAGTATGGGGGTGTGTATGTGTATGTATCTGTTTTCTGGGAATTAAGTGGACTTTGGAACTCCAAGGAAGAAGGTTCTTGAATCTGGGGAAATAGAAGTGGCTCTTTTCTTCAGAAGAGGGAGGGTAATTTGACTTCAGAATCTGTCATTTCAGGTAGGAGCCTATTTTGGGGCAACCCTATGTCCCATTGATGTAAATAGAGATAGTAACACTGACTTGATCCTCACTGGAGCTCCCTATTACTATGGACAAAACCAAGGAGGACGAGTGTTCCTTTGTTCCTTACCTCAGCAGGTAAGGGAGTTGATTAGAGAACGTGATTCTTGGGAGGGAATGAGTATCTAAAGCACACAGTTTGAAGGGTTAGTTGAGTTTCAGAGCCTGTCACAATTTTCATTTTCCAGAAGGCCAAATGGAACTGTGAAGTTGTTCTCCACGGGCAGCAGGGGCATCCCTTAGGCCGTTTCGGGGCAGCACTGGCTATAGCAGGCGACACAAATGGGGACGAAATAACAGATGTAGTTGTGGGGGCACCTGGGGAGGAAGAAAACCAAGGAGCCATCTATTTATTTCACGGTGTGTCTGGATCTGGTATCAACCCTTCCTATAGCCAGGTAAGGCATTATTCCCAGACAGATGTCTTCTCAGAGTTGGGAGGGACTTCTGAGGCCAGCTAGTCACCTTCATCTATGCCTTCATCCAAGTCATGGATAAAAATGTCCAGTAAAATAGGCCAAAACTCTGGGCCATTTGATTAGAGACATCATTAATTCAGTTTGATTCAAAAAACACATACTTAGTGAAATATGCTATGTACTATATGTTGTGAACTGTATTAGGTACTGGGGGAAAAAACTAAACAGGCCTTGCCTTCAAAGTGCTTGTTTACTACCAGGGAAATAAAATATTCTTTGAATCTGGTCATTCAATCACATTTAAATGTACATAATTCAGTTCAGTAAACAACTATAAATTCCCTATTATGTTGAAGGAACTGTACTAGGTTTTGGGAGTATATTAAAAAATGATAGGGGACAGCTAGGTGGCACAGTGGATAGAGCACCAGCCCTGGATTCAGGAGGACCTGAGTTCAAATCCAGCCTCAGACACTTCACACTTACTAGCTTGTGTGACCCTGCACAAGTCACTTAACCCTTATTGCCCCGCAAAAAATAAATGATGAATGAATGAATAAATAAATACTTCCTTCCTCGGGGAGTTTATGTTCTATGACTAGGGATATTGCACAGACACAGATAAGTGTATTACATGATGTAGACAGATGCCACTTTCAGCTACAGGAATTAGAAAAGCTTTTGGAGGAGGTGGGCACTTGAACTAGAATGGAAGGGGAAAAAAGAATTCTGAGAGCAGAAAAGAAGGCATGGGAGAGAGCTTCTGCACACATGCAGAAGCAGAAGTGGCATCTCAAGTTAAGGGAATGACTAATAGTCCAATTAGTTGCAATGGGGAAATGGGGAAAAGAAGGATGGATGTGAAATTAGTCTGGAAAGGTAAATTGGAGTCAGATTATAGAGAGACACTGGACTTCTTATGATCTCTGATCCTATTTTTAATTCACTCCCAGAGAATCAGTGGTTCACTCCTTTCCCCTACACTCCACTTTTTTGGGCATTCACTGAGTGGGGGACAAGACCTCACCCAGGATGGACTAGCTGGATGTGACTGTGGGAGCCCAGGGACAGGCTGCTGCTGCTCAGGTGAGAAGAGCCCCACCCCTTCCGTTCTATCTTCCAGTCTCTGATATATTGCTTCTGAACACTTCGCTCTGCTTCCAGAACCTGTGTATTCTGTTCTCAGTCCTTGTTTTATATCCCACAGGACACGTCCAGTGCTAAGAGTTGAAGTGTCAATAGCATTCACACCTCCAGAGTTGGCAAGATCTGTATTTCAGTGTGGGGACAGAAGCCACCAACCAGGAAGCAGGAGATGCTAAAATCTGCTTTACTGTCTACAAAAGGACTCCAGATCTCCTGAGTGAGTCTTCTACCATTAGACCTAGCAATCCCTGTCTCTCCTATACTAACTATAACTCGGGTCCTCACTAGCACAGGAATCCTTCTCTAGACTGAGGAGTTCCAGGCTTGATCTCTACTTCCTTATTTCATTTCCAGGTGATGTCCAAAGCTCTGTGGCTTATGACCTTGCTCTGGATGCTGGACGCCTGAGTTCTCGTGCCATATTTGATGAGACAAAGAACTGGACGTTAAATCGAATTAAAACCCTGGGGCTGGGGGAGTACTGTGAGAGTGTGAAGCTGTTGTTACCAGTGAGTCTCGAGTAGAATATCTGGATTTTGGAAGGAAAGGAGAAGTGTTGACTGCAGAAAGCACAATTGAGGAGCAAAACACTTGCACTCTATTTGGAGGGTGGATGAAAGTGGTAAAAGATGGAGATTGGGCAAGGGAAAAAAAGAAGGGCAGAATTCTTGGCACTCAACAAAGGTTAAAGCGTGGAAAAGCAGTGGTGATGAGCTTATATGCATAAGAAAAGAATGAAATAGAGGGCAGCTAGGTGGGTACAGTGAACAAAGCACTGGCCCTGGATTCAGGAGGACCTGAGTTCAAATCTGGCCTCAGACACTTGACACTTACTAGAGCTGTGCTGTCCCTGGCAAATCACTTAAACCCTCATTGCCTCTGCAAACAAAACAAAAACAAAAAAAGAATGAAAATGGACACCATGCTTCAATCTGAAGAGCTGTGAGGTCAAAGGAGAGTGATAGACTGAGGGCCAATACTAATTTCAGTTCATTGATGTTCATTCTTTCTCAGTATTGTGTGGAAGACTCAGTGACCCCCATCAGTCTGCGCCTCAACTTCTCTCTGGTGGAACAACACATCCCCTCATCTGGGAACCTCAGACCTGTTCTAGAAATGGGTTCCCAGGACCTCTTTACCTCCCATGTGAGTCTTTAATATGTTATTCTCCTGCTGAAGCATCTACAATAATTCATTATTGCCTACCTCTGCCTCTTATTTAAGGTCTTCCACAACCTGTTCTCTATCCTACACATCCACACTTAATTCCTGCTATTCTCTAAAGTAGATTGATTTCTCAATTTCACTGTCCTTAATGTGCCATCTTGTGCTCCCTAGGAAGGTATACCCTTCCTAGCCTTTCCAGCTATCTAAATCCTACCCACTCTTCAAGCTTTCCCCCAACAATTCTAGCCTATATTATCTTCTCCCTCCTCTGAAATCCCGTTGCACATAAAATAAGTACCAAACTATTTAACACTAGTTCTCTATTTTTTTTCAATATCTTTCAGTCTCTTCTTCCAGTTACATTTAGGGAAAGACAGTTAGGTGGCACAGTGGATAGAGCACCGGCCCTGGATTCAGGAGGACCTGAGTTCAAATCTGACCTCAGACACTTGACACTTACTAGCTGTGTGACCCTGGGCAAGTCACTTAATCCTCATTGACCATAGATTATATATATCATAGCCTCCTTCTCAGGGCTAAAACTTTTTCCGAATTTATCCCAGGCACCTAGAATTCCTATTACAGTCTGCTCTATTCCCTAGTTTCCTTGAAATCCCCTCTCCCCCCCAGATGTAGAAGCAAACATAATAGGTATTCAATAAATCCCTGTTCATTGACATAGTCAGAATTTCTAGGTTCTGAAGGGGTTACTGAAAAAAATTGGAGATCAAGATTCAGGTTTTGAATATGAAAAGATTAGGAAGGCATTTTCCTTGCAGTTTCCCTTTGAGAAGAACTGTGGAACGGATCATCTCTGTGAGGATGACCTTGGCAATTACTTTCAATTTCTCTGGGTAAGTGAACCATTTTATCTTCTTCTAATTCCTTTGCTTTAATCTTCCTGCCCCTTATTTCCCTGTTCCTCATCTCAGAAATCAGCCCCCAAACTTAATCATGACCCCGAATCCTAACCCTTTCTCCCTGTAGCCTACAGACCCTGATGGTTTGGGATAATCTGGAGTTGAATGTGACAGTGACAGTAAACAAATCAGGTGAAGGACTCTTACAGGACTATGTTACCTTCTTATATCCCCCAGGACTGTCCTATCGACGAGTGTCAGTGAATCAGGTTAAAGATCACATTACTATGTTAGTGTCTTCCTAATGCCCCTCTCCTCCCCTCCAGTTTCCTTGTCTCTCTGCATTATCTTCCACTTGTTGTTTGGTTTTTTTGTCTCTTACACCCCACCAGAACAGGCATCCTCAGCAATCTGTCCATCTTGCATGTGACGCATCGGTGCCAGAGAACAAGGCCCTGAAAAGTACTGGCTGCAGCATCAATCATCCCATATTCCAGGAAGGAGCTAAGGTTAATACCTCCTAATTTCCCACATCCCTTAGTCTCAGTCTCTCTCAGTCTCTCAGTCTCTCTCTCTCTCTCTCTCCTTTTTCTGTTCCTCTTTTTTCTTTCCCTATTTTCCCCCTCTTCCTCTTAGCTCATAATCATCTCTATTCTGCTGTTTCTTTCTCATCCTTGGTTTTTTTTTTAATTTTTGTGATCTAGAATCCTACTCTGATAGATAAACCAAAATTAATTAATAATAATATTCAAATTTAATAATAACTAATGTTTATTTAATATTTGTCCAATCTACAGAAAATCCACACTTACAAAACTAGGCAAATTAGAGGCAATTCTTCATATTACAAAGGAATCCCCCCCTCCAGGTTCTTTTAAGTGGAAAATTCCCATTACCTTAAAAATATGACTACAGTAATTAAAATGTGATTTTGCAGCAGGGTCATTGCATAAAACTATATGTACCTCTATAGTGACCTCCAAAGAACTATACATATTTTTTGCACTCGGAAACTATGTTTTATAGGATGTTACTTGAAATCAATGAGCTATTGGGGGATTGGGAAATGTTTTCATTACATTCATTCATTCATTTCATTACATTCATTACATAAAATTTCATTACATGAAGTTTTACTTCATAATTATAATGCATGTCAATTGGATCCTGGTCCCTGGAACCAAAGACAAAGTTTACCTTGGTGAACTCTCTCAATAATAATCTCTCTAGTTCACTTTGATCTCTCCCAGGAACACCAGGATTTGGCTCAGGACATCAGATGTAGGATAGTTTTGTTGGTGTTTTTTTTAATTCCCCCCATACACACACAAACACACACACACACACACACACACACACAAATGCAAAATGAATTTATACCTGAACCCTCCTTTACAGTCATGAACACTCTTTTCTCACTTGCTGAATAGCTTCTAGCAACACTTGCCTCTGATGGGTGCCACCTTTCCTTTGGCTCTTTAGCCCACTTTTCTCATAGGGTGAAAGATGGGTTAGGCTGAGTTCTTCAGAACAAATACCTGGCTTTGCCAATCCTTATGTTTTAGGTTTATGGACCTCTCTCTAGGGCTGAGATTGAGCATCTCTATTTTTTCTCCTTCCAAGTTTCCACCTAGTGCCAGACCTTAAATACACAAAGTTTCCTGTAGAAGTTAAGTGGAAATATTGACTTCTCTATAGCTCCACATAGAGCCTTGTGTGTCTGTGTATGCATTTCTTCCCTTTCTACCAACTCCTTCAGGAAAACCTCTCTAGAGATTCTGTTGTCTTTTCCCTTAGCAGGACTTCTCTTTTCTCTGACCTTTTTAAAAAATTCTCCTTCTAATGGGTCCTTGTCTCCTTTTAAAAGTCAAGCCTGGGGCAGCTAGGTGGTGCAGTGGATAAAGCATTGACCCTGGATTCGGGAGGACCTGAGTTCAAATCCAGCCTCAGACATGTGACACTTACTAGCTGTGTGACCCTGAGCAAATCATTTTAACCTTCACTGCCCTGCAAAAGCAAAACAAAACAAAACACACACACACACACTCAAAAGCCAAGCCCAAGAGATGGCTCAAGATGTTGAACTTTATTAACAATAACATGTCACTGGGATGTTCCATGAAACAAAAGCCAGTAAGTCAATGAGGACCCAAGTCCAGGACAACTCATATCATTCAGAAAACTGTGGAGGAGAAGTGAGAGAAAGAAGGTTACCTCTGGGAGGATACCCACTACATAATGGTATAATTAGATTTAATTGCTATTGCATTTCAGTTCAGTAATTCTGAAATAAGTACTTGCTATGTGCTTAGTGTGCTAGGCACCTATGGGAGATACAAAGAAGCAGAGGATATGAAGAATTTATATTTTTAGTGATCTACTGTTTCTTCCTTCCTTAGGTCACTTTTGTAGCAACATTTGATATCTCTCCCACTGCCAACCTTGGAGACAAGATGCTCATGAAAACCAAAGTGAACAGGTCAGCCCAAGATACATAGAACTCCCTCTCTCCCAGTTCATCCTTACCTCCAAATCATTCCACTTCTGAAGTCCCTCCCTGGATGTTTTCATTCAATTTTAACAAGCATTTATTAAGCACAGACTATGTACCAGGCACTGTGCTAAGTGCTAGTGATACAAATGGGTTGGTTTGTTTTTTTCAAATATTCCTTACCTTCAAGGAGTTTACATTCTACGGGGGTGAAACAACATGTATAAAGATTATATAGGGGCAGGTAGGTGGCACATTGGATAAAGCACTGGCCCTGAATTCAGGAGGACCTGAATTCAAATCCAGCCTCAGACACTTGACACTTACTAGCTGTATGACCCTGGGCAAGTCACTTAACCCTCATTGCCCAGCAAAAAACAAAAACAAAAACAAAAGATAATATAAAACAATCTGGAACTGAAGGAATCAGAAAATTATTCTTATGGGAGGTAGCACTAGGGGGTGAGGCTACAAAACGTACAGATGAAGAGCGAAAGCATTCCAGACACAGGGGACCATGTACAAAGGAGAACATCAGTTAAGCTGGAATGACCTCCCTTCTCTTTCACTCCAGTGACAATAACACACCTAAGTCCAAGACTACCTTCCAGCTGGAGGTACCAGTGAAGTATGCTGTCTACTTGGTGATCAGCAGGTATCAGCTCTCTTGGCCGATAGCAAGACACATACCTTGACATTGATTCACACTTCACACTCATGATCTTCTTTTGGTAGGAAACCACTGCTACCTTGTACTTGTTATCTAAATCTCAAAGTGGATTTACTCATTTAAATCAGGACTTTTCTGAACTATCTGATGTGGGATGCTCATAACTACAAGTAGGATGTGGCCTAAAGCCACACAGAGGAAGGAAAGACTAGGGTTCCTATGAAGCTAAGGGGAAGCAAGAGGTGTTAGTACTATCAGGAAGGTTATCCCAAAAAAACTAAGAAAAAAGGCAAAACCTCAGAACTGGAATAGGTTATACCAAACAGCAGTGGTTAATTGGTTCTGTGACTGATATATTGGATAAAAGGATGTAACAGAGGGAGTGCCAAACAGACTGTGAAAGGAGCTGAGAGCCCAGAAAGAGTTGCAAGGAAAACTATTTTTAAAACCAAGATACTAAACCAAAGATGAGTCAATATTGTCAAGTGGCATAGGCTGGTGCTGCCAATCTGTCTATTTCAGGAAGGCATGGAATTAAAAAGATTTCTAGTCTGCTTACCTTTCTGTGCTTTGGGTGTTAGGGTTCCTTTTTTTTTTTGAGGAACTCTCTATCTGGTTTGGGCTCTAAGGGATGTTGGGGTTCTCCATGAGTGAGGAGAGTTGGACATGACTTGGAGAGGGTGGAGTGCAGGGCAAAGAAGCCTGTGTTAGCTGAAAACAAAATTGCAGAATTTTTGTAATCCATAAAGCTTAGTAGGGTACTGAGGTGGTGCAGTGGATAAAGAAAAAGGTCTGGAGGCAGGAAGACCTGAATTCAAATCTTGACTCAGACACTAGCTGTGTAACTCTGGGCAAGTCACAACCCTATTTGCCCTAGTTTTCCCATTTGTAAAATGACAGGAGAAGGAAATGGCAAACTACTTCAGTATCTTTGCCAAGAAAACCCCAAATAGAGTCACAAAGAGTCAAACACAACTGAACAACAACAAAAAACACTTTTTGAACTTCTCTGTAAGACTGGTCTAGATTGGGGGCAGCTAAGTGGTACAGTGGATAGAGCACCAGCCCTGGAGTCAGGAGGACCTGAGTTCAAATCCCACCTCAGACACTTGACACTTACTAGCTGTGTGACCTTGGGTAAGTCACTTAACCCTCATTGCCCAACCAAAAAACAAAAATAAAAACAAAAAGACTTGTCTAGGTTAATCATCCATCTATCTGGGAGCACTAGGCAAGTTCCTCACCACTCTAAAATTCAAATTCCTCAGCCACACAATGAAGTGGTTGGATTCAATGATCTCCAAGATCTCTTCCAGCCCTGCCATTCTAGATTCTAGGTTTCATAAGGAACACTGATTCACATCTACACATTTCTATGAATACACCAGTAGAAGGCTTGTTTTTCCCACCAATAGCTCCCCTCTTCATTTACACTACCTACAACCTATGTTCTTATTGTATGCTTGTTTGCAACTCGCATAAAGCACTCAAATCTGCCTACTGCCCCTAAATACCCACAGCTATATTTGCCCATTCCTCTGAGAGCCAGCATGGCACAATGGATGATAAAATGCTGGCCTTCAAATCTGTCAGGAAATCCTGGGTTAATCTTCCTTTGGACACAACCAGCTATGGGCAAATTAGCTTTGTTAGCTTCAATTTCCTAATTTGTAAAATGGAGAGAATGATTCCTTTAGTACCCATGTCATGGAACATTGGGAGATTCAAATGAGACAACGTAGTAAAATGCTTTGCAAACCTTAGAGTTTGTATGTAAATGTCCATTATTATTTGTGGGGATTCTTGCTCCATATAGGCATGAACACGTTTTGCATGTTTCTGTGTGCACAATCAGCAATTTAGTCCCCATAGAATTATATGTTGGTTCAGTACGTAAACACACTAAGTCAGGGGAACAATTGAGGGCTTCCCCAAGACCTGCTTTTCACCAATAGTTCCTCTCTCCCCAGCAAGGAAGAATCCACTAAATATTTAAATTTCTCTGCTGCTGAGGAGAAGAAAAGCCAAGAAGTCAAGCACAAATACCAAGTGAGAGGATGGGGAAGACAGCTTCCAGGTTCTGACTGGGGAGTGAAAAAGGCCAGTGGGGGGCAGCTAGGTGGTGCAGTGAATAAAGCTCCGGCCCTGGATTCAGGAGTACCTGAGTTCAAATCCGATCTCAGACACTTGACACTTACTAGCTGTGTGACCCTGGGCAAGTCACTTAACCCCCCCATTGCCCCGCAAAAAAAAGAAGGGAAAAAGAAAAAGGCCAGTGGCCAGTGGGGAAAGATAGGAGAGGAGTAGCCAAGGGGCTCCGGGCAGGACTGAGATGAAAAGACTTGGGATGAAGGAATGAGAATCTACTATTGGTCACATTGAGCTTGATTTCTTCTTTTGGCAGGTGAACAACCTGAGTCAGCTGCATCTGCCCAGCAGCATTAACTTCTGGGTCCCTGTGGAGCTAAACAAGATGATTGTGTGGGATGTGACCACAGTCATTTCCCCCCAGGTGTCCTAACATTGCCTCCCATCCCAGAGTAATCCTGTATCTCTGCCCTCAAACTAACCAAGTGTCTATTACACTCTATCACCCAAAGTAGATTCTCATATTCATATTCTCTCTCTCTCTTTCTCTCTCTCTCTCCAGAACATTCCATGCGTCTCAGAGAGGAAACCCCCCACTCATTCTGACTTCCAGACCCACATTCAGAGAAGCCCTGTGCTGGTGAGATTTAACCCTAGGACCTGCCCCCAGAATCAGCTACCCATGGTGGGGTTGAGGAGGGGGAGAATAATGGGAGATAAAGAAACAATGGGATTTCTCCATTTCGAGTAGGAGTCATATTGCTGTAACAGTATGTAGTAACATAGCATTGTCCCACAAATACAACACTTCAAATCAGACAAATCTGTATGTTCTTTATCTCTTGTTATCTACCCTCAAGCTGAACAACCCCAGCCTTGCTTGTTTGCTTCTTTCCAGGACTGTTCCATTGCAGTCTGCCTCAAAATTAGATGTAATATCTCCTCTTTTGGTCCCCAAGAACAACTTGACTTCACTCTCAAAGGCAATCTCAACTTTGGCTGGGTCAGCCAAGTAAGTAGGGATTGGACATGAAAATTCTATTCAAAGCTAGTTGTTGGGACAGCTAGGTGGCGCAGTGGATAGAGCACTGGCCCTGGAGTCAGGAGTACCTGAGTTCAAATCTGGCCTCAGACGTTTAACACTTAACTAGCTGTGTGACCCTGGGCAAGTTACTTAACCCCAATTGCCTCACTAAAAAAAAAAAAAATAAAACAAAGCTAGTTGTTTTTTCCACCTCAGAACCAGGCACATTTCTTATGCTTTGTGGCAGCCCCCAGAACCAGTAATTCCAACCTCTCTTTGGCAGACACTGCAGAAGAAGTTGCTGGTCAGAAGCTCAGCTGAAATAATTTTTAATGAATTGGTATATTCTCAACTTGAAGGACAGAAAGCCTTTTTGAAATCCCAGGTATGTGTAGGTCAGGCAATGGTGAACTCAGCTGTTGGTACAAGATTCAATAATGCAATCATGATAGACGTAATTGTCTAACCAGTCAGTTGGTAGTAGGAGTGGGGTCTGGAAAATTTCCCTTATGTGGGCCAGATATTAGGGGTGGTAAAAAGGGAAAAGTTAGAAGCCCGAGGCTCAAGGTCTGAGGTGGCATTGAGGTTTGTCAGCACAATGTCTGATCTCTTTTGATGGGTTCTTTCATGAAATTAGACAGAAACAGCCCTGGAGCAATATGAAATTCACATACCCATCCCTCTCATTGTGGGCAGCACTGTGGGGGGACTTCTGCTGCTGGTGCTCATAACAGCTGGACTCTCTAAGGTAAATTTGATTTATCCACCGTACCACACATTTTATACCTTTTCTGACAAGGATCCCTGTTCCCCCTTTTCCATCTATCCCTTCTTTTCAATTTCTTTTTTCTTCACTTCTCCTTTTCCCCTGTCACCATCTTTTCTACACTTGCCAACATTTCTGCTATTACCCATTTTCTTCCTTTTTTCCATGATGTCCTGATTATTCACTTTCTCTTTGTCTCTCCCCCTCCCCCAGCTTGGCTTCTTCAAACGTCACTACAAAGAAATGATAGAGGAAAACACCCAAAATATCCATGTCAGCAATGAGGATTGCAACTCTTTAACAGATGATTTTCCTACCCCAGAGTAACTTCTCCTGCCAATCAGTCTTCCCACATGAGGGCTATATATACAACTATACTCTCATTTGGATAAACCCAGAAAGGATGTCAAACATCCAGGATAATGTTGTTTCCCTTGTCATGTGCTATCACTCTTCCCCAATGAATAAAGGAAATTTTGTATTTTTGTATATGCCCATCAGTTTTTACAAAGAAGGAAGCACATGTGGGAAACTTCCTGTATGCAAACAGCTGCCAGCTTCCATGTTTGCTCATGCCACATTACAACCTACCATATTAAATAAGTATGTGAAATGTATGCTTTCTGTTGTGTCTTCTTTTCAGTATCTTATGGTAAACTGTGCAACATTACCCGTATCAATAAAACAGTTTCTCTGCATGACTAGAAGTACATTAGAAACTCTATTAAGAGGGGTAGCTAGATGGTGCAATGGATAAAGCACCGGCCCTGAATTCAGTAGGATGTGGGTTCAAATCCGACCCCAGACACTTGACACTTACTAGTGGTATGACCCTGGGCAAGTCACTCAACCCCCACTGCCCTGCCCCCCCCCAAAAAAGCTATATAGAAACTATTAAACTGTCTCACACAGACTATACTACTATTATTATATCATTATATTATTATTATATCATCAAGACTGGAAATGACAGTGAAGAAGAGTTAGCATCATCTGCTTTGCCACTGTACCCTGATGACCATGGAAACTTGCAGCTGAAACCTTCCATATATTTCATCTGCTCTTTAATAGCAGAAATTGTCTTACTTTTCTATTTGTATCCCCAATATTTATAACACAGCTTTGAACATAGTGTTTAATAAATTCTTTATTCATTCATTTAGAAGAGAATAGAATGTTGGGGAGTTAAGGCTTAACTCATTCTGGAAGGAGTTCACTATCATGGCCAGAGTGAGACTTTGTGAGACAGAAAGGACTAAGAAAACTTCTTAGAGGCTAAGTTAATGGTCAAGGACAAAGAATCTATAAAAACATTCTGAGGTGAGTGAGTTTAATTCTTATCATATATGGAAGATATACTGTAGAGAAGCTATGCTGAAGAGAATTCTTGAGAGATTTTTAGTGTTATTCTGAGGGAGCTGAATGATGAGATAGTTCTAGTAAACTATATTGTGAAGAAGTCAGTAGTTACAATGGAAGGTTAAAGGTGACTAGCTGGAATTTTTCTCACAGCTGATATATTGTTGAAATATTTAAGTGTGTCTTGTATTATCTGTTACAATGTTAAATTATATCACTAGTAACATAGGCCTTATTTAGGTCTATGAGACTAGAGGGGTTGATAATTGAGAAAGATAAGCAAAAACTTATGAGGCAAAGACATTTCTAATTGGTTTGTAGATTGGGGTCCCAGTGTTTTTTAATTAATGAGACTGCATTTCTTCTAATTTATTTGGCAATATCAGAACATATTCCTCAATTCCCTTAGAACCCAGAATGAGAATTAATAAGAAAATGAACCAAGAAGCAGGTAGAGAGAGGTTGGTGTAGTTATCTATCAGTGTGGTGTACCACCTAACTACCCATGGAAATGGGAGAATTTTCCCCTACTACAGCAGGGCTTCTTAAACTTTTTCTACTTCTTACTTACCCTTTTTCACTGCAGAAATTTTCATGCAACCCCAGGTATATAGGTATATAAACTAGGTATACAAAACCTTTTACAGTGGCCAAATTTTTCATGATCCCCCCAGTAACCCCAATCGCAACCCACAATTTAAGAAGCCTTGTGTACTAGAGAAAATAGGGATTAAGTTTTTTCCTATTTTTGTGTTGAAGACCACATGAGGCAAAAGCAACTAATTCTGCCTCTGACAGATAACAAGAAGGAGACGTAGTATGCCCCCATTTAGGGGCAATGAGGCCCATTAGAAAAGTTGAAACTTGAACTCACATTTTCTAGCTCCCAGACAACGCTGCTGGTCTGGGAGAACAGTTGAAACTCCTACACTTCTCTGTGGCCTTGGACAAGCAAAAATTTCTGTGTTCCTAGGCAACTCTCTGAGATTATAAATAAAAGTCTATTTGCACCTGTGGAGGGAATTTCTACACTGTGAGCTCCCTACACAAGATAAAAAGTGAGGAGTGTGGGGGGCAGCTAGGTGGCACAGTGGATAAAGCACCAGCCCTGGATTCGGGAGGACCTGAGTTCAAATCCGACCTCAGACACTTGATACTTACTAGTATCCAGTAACTACTGACTTCTTCACAATAGTTTACTAGATCCTGGGCAAGGCACTTAACCCTCATTGCCCCACCAAAAAAAAAAAAAAAAGTGAGGAGTGTGGTAGTGGAGAAAAAGTACTGACTCTTTAGTCACAGGACTTGTCCCCACTCTCAATGAGATCCGGATTCCATCCGATCTCACCTCTTGTCCTGCTTGTCTTAACCTTGGGCAATTCTTTAACCTTTCCTAGGCTGTTTATCCTCAACTGCAAAATGAGGGGATTCAACTAGGTAGCTTCTGAGGGCCTCTTCCAGATGCTATGAAATCACAGGACCGGGTCCCCAAAAGCCACGCAAACTTTAATGTTACCTACTTGCACTAAAAGCATCGAGGCAATGTTTTCTAAACTTTAGTTTCTCAAGGGCCAAACAATTCACTTAATTGTTTGGAGAGCGTGGGTGGCCGAACCTCTACCTAAGGCAAGTCAGTTTGTGCCCCTACATATTAAATAGAGCCGAGTGAAAGGCGGGGCTCTGAGTAGGTGTCTCCGGAAGCTAGGACTGGGGGCGGGGAGAGGGTCTTAGGGCACGTGTTTCAAAGCTCTGCCTCGGTTTCTCGGACTTAGGGCTCGGTTTACCCGCCCCTCTCAGCTCCTCCCCAGCTTCACCTCCCTCTTCCCTCGCGCCCCCCCCCCCTACACTGGACATGCGCGTTGAAAAAAAAAAACTTTAAGCCGTTCAGTTATGGGTTCTCACTGGGGGCCTCTGCTGGCCAGTCTTTATTGAGCTTCAGGGGCGCCCGGGCTCAGGGGTGTTCATAGCCCGTGGGCAGAGGGTTCACGTGGGGATTGTGGAACAAGGTGTGGTTGCCGTCACCCCAGGAATAGGGCTGTGGAGAAAGAAAGTTAAAAAAAAAAACCAAAGAATTTGTAGCTCAAATTTTTAAAAATTAATCATAAAAATAAATCAATAGACAGTTGATTTAAAAAAAAAAAAAAGCTCCAGTGGCTCTGTCCTTGGTTCTCACCAGTGTCTCCTAAATCCCAGGCGTCCCGCCTCCTGTTGCTGCGGTCGCCTCCCCAGACCTCCCGGCTTCGGGGTATCCACCCACCCCTCCAACCATCCTCCTTCTCAGCCCTCCCCACAGCCAGGTGTTCCTGCGCTACCTTGGTACGGATGCGGAGGTGGTGATAGGGGATGAACTTGGGCCGTTCGTGGTGACCTGCATGGAGCCAGGAGTTGAGAGTGCAAACAGCCACCCCTGGGAGAGCCAGCACGAAGGTCAGCACACGCCAGGTTTTCGCTGATCAAACCGGTCAAGAGCAGGAAAGAAAGGGAACAGAGCAGAAGTAAGGGACAGAGGAGGAGACGGAATAGAGCCCATACTTTCCCAGGCCACGAAAGGGAGCATTGGATTTAAATATAAACGGGAAGCACCACAGAGTTCATGGCCACTGCCGTGGTGTGGCGAGTTGGGGTGCCTGGGCACTGGGAGTAGAATGGAGGCTGAGAGGCCGGATGGGGAAAGGGCGAGTAAAAAGCAGGATGCCAAAGTTTGCCCCTTACGACTCACCCCCTGCTCCTCCGTGCCCTTCCTTGGCCGCAGTTGCCAATCCCCTGCTCAAGGGTCTCAAACGTAGTGCCATCATTTTGGGTAGTGAGAGAAACAGAAACAGACCACTGCCCTCTGAGTCTCCTTCACTGAGTCCTACATGCCCCCTCTCCCTGGGCCAATCACCTGTTAAGTCTCGGACATGGGGTAGCTATTTTTAGAGAAGTGTCTATATTTATGGGGTTGTGCTGGCTCTTCTGGGAAAGTACAGAGAGCCAAAAAGTGCCTCTTCACTGCTGATTTACCCCATCACAACTATGTTGTAGCACTTACTTTGACATGAGGATATTTCAACTTCAGTACAGCATTTTCCTGCTTATTTTTGCAGGGGGTAATGAGGTTTTAGCAAATGTCTTTTGTTCCTCTTTTGTGGGAAGGATAATTTGTTTACTATCCTATTTGTTTCCATTTAGGGGGTGTGAAGGTTTCACAAAGCAGGGGAGGTAAACAAGAGAACTGAGACCTGGAAAGAGAGCAGGAGATGTAGGAAAAAAGTGGAAAATCATATAACTGAAAGGGGAAGTATGAAAAGAATAAATGTACCACATTGGTTGCTTTAGGCCACATACTTAAAGAGTTCACAGAATTTGAGTTGAAGGGGAACTTAAAGACTATTCTGTCGAATTACCCACTCAATTAAAGAATCACTAAATCTTCACAAATGCTAAACTGGTCTCTGCTTGAATATATCCAGTTATGGGAGTGAATCTCATAACCATACAAGTGAACCCAATCCATTTTTGGACAATTCGTTGTTAGAAAGTTCTTGGTGTTAAGCCAGAATGTCTCCCTTTAATTTATAAATATTGTTGGTCCCAGTACTGCCTTCTGAAATCAAAATAAATCTAATCCATCTTTCCAGCCCTTTAAATATTTGAAGACAGCTAGCTATTCTTCCCTCTTATTCCTCTCTTCTTCAGACAAAACATCCCTAACTCAGATGATGCCATTTCCAAACCACTCAACATTCTCATCGCTTCTGAAAGAAGTAAAAGAGTTATATGAAGAACTTGAAAAGATATTCAAACCAAGTTAACTGTCCTTAACTGGTACACGGTGGCATAAATTAAAATTTATGGCCAAAAGGATAGCAAAAAAAAAAAGTTGGAAAATATGGTTAAAGATCCAGAAATTAAAGAGGGCAACGGTTTATAAGACTGCTAAAAAGCTTTTCACATTATGAATATCTTATTCAAGGATTCAGTTCAGTTCAGTAAACATTATGCTCCTATATAATAACACTGTGCTGGAAAGTAAAGATAAGATATAAAGATAAAAAATGAGAGTT
This sequence comes from Dromiciops gliroides, assembly GCF_019393635.1. Classification (NCBI taxonomy): domain Eukaryota; kingdom Metazoa; phylum Chordata; class Mammalia; order Microbiotheria; family Microbiotheriidae; genus Dromiciops; species Dromiciops gliroides. The sequence continues at coordinate 489,702,045 of NC_057861.1, forward strand.
CCTGTTCTAAATGAGTTCATATTCTACTAGGAAGACAAATATGTGCACAAATTAGTAAAACACAAGGAATGAAGCACCAAGAAATTGGGGGGATCAGGGAAGGCTCCAAGGAGGTCAAACCTGAACTAAGCCTTGAGAGAAGGTAAATTATAACAGGCAAGGGGCAGCTAGGTGGCGCAGTGGATAGAGCACCGGCCCTGGAGTCAGGAGGACCTGAGTTCAAATGCAACCTCAGACACTTAACACTTACTAGCTGTGTGACCCTGGGCAAGTCACTTAACCCCAATTGCCTCACTAAAAAAAAATTAAATTAAAATAAAAATAAAAAATTATAACAGGCAGAGATGAGAAAGGAGAGCATTCCAGGTATAGGGAATGATGGCTTGTGCAAATGCAGGTAGCCAAAAGATTAAATGTAAAGTTTGAGAGCTAAGAGTCTAGCTTGTTTGGAATTCAGAGTGCATGAAGGTAGGCCATATGAAATGAGATTGGAAATGCAGGCTGGAGCCAAGCTGTGAAAAGGCTTGAATTCCTGGTTAAGGAGTTTGAATTTTGCCAATGAAATTTTTTGAACAGGGGGTAAAAACAAGGTCAGACCTGATGTTAAGAAATATTCTTTTAGCAGTTACATAGAACACAAATTGGAAGTCGATCAATTAAGTGGGTATTACAGTAGCCCAAGCAAAAGGTAATCAGGGCCTCACTTAGGATGATGGCTGTATGAATGGAAAGGAGATGGATACAAGGATGAAGGTAAAAAGTCCTGATTTTGTGACTGACTGTGCAGGGTAGATGGGGCGTGATAAAGGAAAAATTGAGAATTACTCTGAGATTGTGGACCAGAAAAACTGGGACCCTCTACAGCTAGTTTCACCTGTTTTTCATCAAGGACACTTTTTCAGAACAATTATTTCAACTGCATAAAATAAAATACATATGATTACAAAAGAAACCAACTGTATTGAAATAATTATTTTTTAAAACTTTTTAAGTTCACAGACCCAAGATAAAAATCCCTGCTCTACAGCAAAAGGGAATTTTGGAAAAGGGAAAGGCTAAAGGTATAAGATGAGGTACATTTGGGGTATTTAAAGTGAGACATTTAAGGGATATGTCCACCCAGTCAGCAGTTGGGTTAGTGATATGGAACTGGAGTTAAATGGATGGATGGATGGATGGATGGATGGATGGATGGATGGATGGATGGATGGATGGATGGATGGATGGATGGATGGATGGATGGATGGATGGATGGATGGATGGATAATAGACAGACAGACATAGATATCTGTATGTATATATGTCATATGCAGAGATGATAATTCAATAATAATTAAATATGCAGGATCAAACAAGATAAACAAGAAAAAGCATATGGGGGGAAAAGAGTCGAAATCCAAGTTTTAGAGAGTTAGGGGGCAGGAGATAGAAGATTCAGTAAAAGGCCTAAAAAAGAGTAGCCCCATGGGAAAACTAGGAAGGAGCGGTCAATAAGTATTTATTAAGCTCTTTCTATACACAAGGTACTATGCCAAGCAATGCAGATACAAAGCAAAAGGAAAACAAAAATACTGCCTTTCCTCTCAAAGAGCTCATATTCTAATAAGGGGGACAGCATGTAAATAACTATGTATAGGGGCAGCTAGGTTCTGCAGTGGATAGAGCACCAGCCCTGGAGTCAGGAGTACCTGAGTTCAAATCCGGCCTCAGACACTTAACACTTACTAGCTGTGTGACCCTGGGCAAGTCACTTAACCCCAATTGCCTCACTTAAAAACAAAATAAAACAAAACCAAAAAAACTATGTATATACAGGATTTAAACAATGTAAATGGAAGGTAATCTTGGATGGAAAGGTGGAGGAAAGAGTTCCCTGAAGAAGGTAAGATTTGAGCTGAACACATCCAGGGAAGGCAGGAGGCAAGGTGAAGAGGGACATAAGGGACAGCTAATACAAAGACACAGAGTGAGGAGATGGAGGACCAGAGATGAGGGACAGCAAGTACACCCATTAGCAAGGTCCTGCCTAGAAGGAAGTTAAAGGGCAAGAAGACTAGAAAAGTTTCAAGGACACAGTTTGCGAAGGGTTTGAAATGCCAAATAAAGCATTTCATATTTGTTCTTGGAGGTAATAGGGAGCCAATGGAGTTTATTTGTAGTAACATAATCAGATCTATGCCTTAGGAAACTCGCTTTGGCTGCTGAGTTGAAGAATGATTGGAGTGGGAAGTGATTTGAGGCAGAGAGGCTAATTTTAAAAACCACTGAAATCGCCCAGGCAAGAAATAGTGTGAGCTTATGGTGGGGACAGGGAGGCTGTGAATGGAGAGAAAGGGACAAATGTGAGGGATGTGTATCAGGCACTGTGCCAAACACTGTGCATACAAAGAAAGGCAAAAAATAATCCCAATCCTCAAAGAGCTCGCAATATAACAATAATATAAAATATATAATATAAAAGTCCCATAGACTGGATAACTGCATCTGCCAGTACTACCTCTTCAGCAGCCACAGTTGGAACAGAAAATTGTTACCAGTAAAGTCCTTGGCAATGTCAAATGGTTCAAAGACAGAAACAAATATGGTTTTATTAATAGAAATTACACCAGGGGGCAGCTAGGTGGTGAAGTGGATAAAGCACTGGCCCTGGATTCAGAAGGACATGAATTCAAACACGACCTCAGACACTTGACACTTACTAAGCACTGGCCCTGGATTCAGAAGGACCTAAGTTCAAATCTGGCCTCAGACACTTGACAATTACTAGCTGTGTGACCCTGGGCAAGTCACTTAACCCCCATTGCCCCACAAAACAAAAACAAAAACAATGCATTAGTGTAAATATTCAAAGAAAAATTTATTAAATTTACAGTAATAATAAAATTATAATAGAAGGGGATCTCTATATACCCCCTCTCAGACTTACAAAAATCTAATCAAAAGATAAACAAGAAAGAAGTTAAAGGCCTGAATAGAATTTTAGAAATGTTAGATAGTGTTTTGGGCCTAGCATCCCAGAAGTTTTCTGGGGTACATCAAATAACCTTCTCCTTGAGAAACTAAACCAGAGTGTTATGGGGAAAATAGGGTAGGGGATTTGGGATAGGGGTAGGGGTTTGGGGTCCTTAGGAATTCCTCTTTAAAGAATTTGTGGCTGGAGGAGGAGAGAGATGCCTTGAGAGATCCGAAGCCACCCCTCACCCAATTCCCCCAGCCACCACCAGTAGGGGATGGTCCTCCCTCAATAACGGAACTTTCCACAGTCAGATGATCACCCCACATCAGTCCTCTATAAAAGTACCTGCTTGTCTCCTGCTCAAGGAGATAGGTATCTCAGAGCCAAACTCTGTGTCATGCCTTTCTCCCCATGAGAAGAAGTCCAAGGACTTCTCTCTTGGTTTCCCCTGGATTTGTGTGCAAGAGGGTGTAATTCTTTAAAGAGGAATTCCTAAGGATCCCTACCCCTACCTCAAACCCCCACTCTATTTCCCCCATAATAATAGATAATAATAGGCTACTAGGTATGTTGTATACTTAATCTTTTTTTATTGATTAATCTTTATTTTTTAACCAATACCAAATTGTTTTGAGAATTACTGATTCATAGCATAGTTTGAGATCTGGTACTAGTAGGCTTCCTTCATTCCTACCGTTTTTTCATTATTTCCCCCAAGGTTCTTGCCCTTTTTGCAATTCTATTAATTTTGTTATTAGTTTGTCTATAAAGTAATATTTGAGTATTTTCAAAAATGCATATGGAAGTGACTGGGATCTGGGGAAACAGGAGTTTATGACAATTAAAAAGTTCTAGAGATATAGTCTCTGGGTAATTTAATCATTTTATTAATCAAGCCAGCAGGTTATTAATGGTCATTTGATCCTCTCTCTTAGACTAAAGACCCCTAATGGTGGAGGGGTCACATTTTATATCCCCTTCAAAGAGGAGGTGTTCCCAATGGGGTGTCTACTCAACTCTGATTGGTTAGTCAAATGGGAGATGGACTATCTTGGGGTATGTGACTTAGGTCACTCAAATCTTCGTCAAAGAGACATCTATTTCTATATCACCTGTCTTAATAATAGGGAGAATCAACATTTCCCTGGACCTGTTTGAGCAAACACACTCGCTAGCCTAAACTTAGAATTTATTTTACTGTCTGATTAGATCTTGACCTGGGTAAATCTCTAAGAGAAATTCCCCACAATGGTTGGTTTCTGGATGAGGAAGTAGAAAAGGGGAAAAACTTTGGTCCTAATACAATCATTAGTTATCAAATATGAGAGAAATATTAATTTCTCACAAGTTCAAGATTGAAGGAGATGTGACCTGTACAATAAGATATTTTCAGAAAATATGCAATCACTTCTGATGGGAAGTCGCAGATTTGTCATTATCAAAAGGTCAAGGGTTAATATTTTATTCACAAATTACAGAAACAGCGCTGCTACAGATTCTTCCCCACCCCCATCAGATTCACTGTTCATATTCCTTTCTACATTTGTGGATTGTACCATTACTGTCCATTGTATAAAAAGATGAAACTATTTGATTATAGTTATTAGAACATGCAATTTTTTAAATGTTTCTACAGAGTCTGTTTTGATATGCTGTTGTACAATTATCCTTCTAACTGTTATGGGCCCAGAGCACCCCAGAAGTTCTCTGGGGCACATCAAAGAACCTTCTCCTTGAGAAATTAATCCAAAGGACAGACACACCTAAAGAGATAAGTGGAACCAGATCAGACTGAGCTAGCTCCAGGACCCCCACCCTTCATTCTAGTCTCCCTCACCCCTGGGGAGATAAGATTAGGTATGGCTGCTTCCTTTGGGGTCTGAGGAGCAGAGAGATGGCTTGAGAGATCCCAGCCACCCCTCACCCAACTCCTCCAGCCACCACCAGTGGGGGAGGGTACTCGATCACTAAGGGAACTTTCCACAGTCAGATGAACACCCCCATCAGTTCTCTATAAAAGTATCTGCCTGTCTCCTGCTCAAGGAGATACGTATCTCAGAGCCAAGCTCTGTGCCATGCCTTCTACCCATGAGAAGAAGTCCAAGGATTTCTCTCTTGGTTTCCCTTCCCCAACCCCTAAATAAACTACTATCTTATTCTATTGGTTTTGTGTGCAAGAGGGTGTAATTCTTTAAAGAGGAATTCCTAAGGACCCCAAACCTCTATCCCTTTCCCTATCTCCCTACCCTATTTTCCCCCACATCATAACTGCCACCCAACGTTTAAAGGCACAGGAAATTTCCTCTTTCCTCCTGGCACACAAAACCTGAAGTTGGAACCTCCCTTCTGGGTTTCCTTTCTCCCTCTCCCACCTGACTCAACCTCCCGTTTGAGTCACGTGGGAGAGGAAGAGAGGGTCAGCTTTTGCATGTGATAGCTGATGGGCAGCCTGGGTCTCCCTCCCTCGCCAAAAGCTCAGCCAGACGTCCAAACCATGCTCAGACCCTCGGACTCCATGTTTCTGAGTAAGAACTTTTGTGTTTGTGTGTCTATCCCTTGCCAGCACTCTGCTCTTCCACGAGATGGGCAGCCAGCATCTCCCTCCCTTGAGAGAGCTCAACTTAACATCTGAACCATGTTCAGACCATCCTCCTTAGACAGGACAATATCTGGGTATAGCCATGGGGCAGAAAGGGAGTGTACCAAAAGGCTCACTGCTTGGGTGCATCCTAAGAGATTGGACTAAAATAGAACTTACAAACTTGAGATGGCCGCAGTTTCCGCTAGGGTCTCAAGGAAACTGGCCTGTACATGGAACTCAACTATAGCACCATTTTGCAATTGGACAAGTTTTGCAGGCGTGAAGGGAAATGGACAGAGATTCCATACATACTGGCCTTTATGGCTTTAAGCCAGAATTCAAAAGGAAAGGATGATGTCCTTGTAACGATTGGAATGACACCACCTGCTGGAGACTTACTGTAGAAGAGTTCTGCCCATGAAGTGAAGGTCTTTGAGGGCAAGACCAGGAGTCTTTTCTTTGGCATCAGGAAGTGACGCCAGCTAGTGGGAGGAGGAAGGAAGAGACTGGCGCTCAGTCTCGCGCTCTTTCCTGGGGACTCTGGTGGAGAGCGGAGCTAGAAATGTGCTCTCCCTTTAATAGATAGGAATCTAGGCCTTTCTCTCTCTTTATCAAATTCTTATTCTCCTTAATAAATGCTTAAAAGTCTAACTCTTGCTAAGGCTTATAATTTATTGGCGACCACTCATTAAATAGTTTAGACAGTTTAGCTAGAATTTTAGCCCTTAACATCCTCTTGCTGGTAGAAAATCACTGCAAATCCAAGCGATTAGCTAACCATTCTGGCACCTCCTCTGGGACTCTATCCCCTCCTGGTCATCAGCTTCATTCCCTACCTGTCTCTCGCTACACTCCTTCCCCGACTGCTTCCATACCTATGGGTCAACCCCTGTCATACCACTCCATGACTGAGACTCCTCTTTGCCCACCGGCTGATCTCAGAACCAATCTCCTGTGCCCTCCACAGCCGAGCTCCAGACACACTGGGAGTGGATGTCAGTATTCTTCTATTTGCCCTACCCAACAGCAGTCTCCACAACCTATCCAGCTGTACCCCTGTCACAATCTGGGGGAGCTCCAATACGTTCCCTATCCTATTTTTTTCCATTCAGCAGCCACTCCCATCTGCTTTACCTAATCTGCAGTTGCCTACACCCATTCCCCCAGTCTCCTTTACTCCTCCTCCACCCACTCCACAGCCAAAGACTGCTACCCCTCCCCTGCCCACCTCACAGACTAATCGGGCTCTTCCATCTGCCCCTCTGCATGTGGCTATACCTATTCCACCAGCACCTGGGTCCCCTCCCCAACCGGCTTCACCCAGGCCCCTAAACCACATGGTTACCTGCCTGGTTGAGGGAATGAGAAAGGGGGGTGGAGATTAAGAAACAAGTCAATCATGAGAAGGTGAAGGAAATCACACAGGGGCCAGACGAAAACCCAGCTCTTTTCATGAGTCGCCTCGTGGGCTCTGGGCCCATAACATAACCAATGTAAGTCAGCTGGGCAGGGCTGTAGGTTATAGAGCTGGAACTGAGTGTGAAGCTATCTGGCTTCCCCAAATTATGGTCCTGTTTTCATGATCCTGTAACCAAGTGTCATGGGGCGCAGAGCACCCCAGAATTTCTCTGGGGCACACCGAGGAATCTTCTCCTTGAGAAACTAAACCAGAGGACCGATAAGGCCTAGAGGAACCAAATCGGACTGAGCTAGCTTGGGATTCCTACCCTTCATTCCGGTCTCCCTTATCCTGGGGAGATAAGTTTGGGTGTGGCTTCGGCCTTTGTGTCCTGAAGAGGGATCCGTAGCCACCCCTCACCCAATTCCTTTAGTCACTACCAGTGGGGGATGGTCCTCCACTGCTCACCCAATTCCCCCAGCTACCACCAGTGGGGGATGGTCCTCTCTCACTAAAGGAACTTTTCATGGGCAGATGGTCCACCCCCATCAGTCCTCTATAAAAGTACCTTCCGGTCTCCTGTTCGAGGAGATTTGGTACCTCTGAGCCATGTGCTTTATGCCAAATCTCCCCATGAAAAGTCTAAGGATTTCTTTCATGGTTTCCCTCCCCCCACCCTTCCCTTCCCTTGCTCCTAAATAAACTATCACCTTGTTCTAACTAAGTTTTGTGTGCAAGAGGGTGTAATTCTTTAAAGAGGAATTCCCAAGAACCCCTCCCACCAACCCGTACCCCATTTTCCCCCATATCACAAGTAAGGTAACTAACCTAGACTGTCCACAAGGTGGCACTAAAGTAGTGAATCTTGGGGCATTTTCTATTTATAAAAACTGATGCTGATTATTCACAATGCTCCAGTTAAGAGAGTGACGTGAAAAAAGGATGGAGAATATTAGGTCTCCCAAATACTCTAGCTAAGATCTAAAGGACACAAGATAGAAAAATGATCAAGAAATTCAAAAAGAAACATCAGAAAGCTCTTTCATTCAGCCCAAGACTGAAAAAGACAGCCAACCGGCACAGTGCTGAAAGATAGGTGCTAACCAGGAAAACTAGTGTTAACCTGGAAATTAAGGAAACAATCAGTATAGGAGAAATAAGGTCTTTAGTCAGGGCAGAGGAACTATAGCTCATGGTATCGCAAAGCTGGAAGCTAGGAATACCCAAAGATGGGAACCGAGGACAGGGTTTTCATGAGGTAACAGAACAGAGGGAGCTATGAAACTGCTCTTGGGAAAAGTAAGTTTCTCACAGACAGAAACTATTTAATGTAAATGAATCTTTTTACATAATAACCTAAAGTCCAGAAAGTAAGCTTGGGAATCTTTGGGAGGGGATAGTTTGTTTGGGGGAGATCCATAAGCAATCAAGAGTCTGGAATTGACAGATTGGTTAGCCCCAAGCAATTCATTTGTCTGGGAAGGGGGACTGGGTGGGGAATCAGTCAGTTCTCAGTAAATTTGTAGCTATCACCTGCTAGAGCTTGGTTGAACAAACTAATATTCTGTCAGTGTCTTTGATGTGGGATGGAATTTAGGGTCAAATTGATCTTGAGTCATCCCAAAAGAATTACAAGACTCAGTGACTCAGTTTCCCAAGTTTTATTGCAATGCTGTGGGTGACCACAGGGAAAGAACCAGAATGGTGGAAAGGTATTTCTCAAATAAGGAAAGGAAAGACAGTTATATTTATAGTATGGATAAATTAATTATCAGTCTCATAATAATCTCCACCTTGGGGAGGTACAGGGGAGGGTTTATCCTAATTTGGAGTTCCTGGGGTCCTAAGCCAACCCCCAAGGTGGGTACCTTTTTCAATGGAGGTGTGTTTTGGGGGTTTACATGTCATACGGTGACTCTGGGGACCAATTTAGCCTTTTCTGCACATGTCTTTCTGGTTCCCTAAGCTAGTTTCAAAACATCTTCATTTTTTCATTAGAATTTCTATAGCCTGGGGGCAGCTAGGTGGCGCTATGGATAGAGCACCAGCCCTGGAGTCAGGAGTACCTGAGTTCAAATCCGGCCTCAGACACTTAACACTTGCTAGCTGTGTGACCCTGGGCAAATCACTTAACCCCAATTGCCTCACTAAAAAACAAACAAAAACAAACAAAAAAAGAATTTCTATAGCCTGTCATTTTATTTAAGGTCTTCATGGCCTAGCTCCCTCTGTTCCTGTTATGGGTACAGATCACTGTGGGTACCATAACCTAGCATCCTGACTTGTAAGTTATACATTAACTGGGATCTGAATCCCTTTTAGAGCTAATATCTGAATTAGAGTTTGGGTCTTAGGTTTTTCTGTTAATCCCTTTTTGCCTCTGTGATGAAATAATGGGATTTAGCAGATACTCAAAGACCCACCTGAAGATTAATCCATACTGATTGAATCAAGTGAGAGTGATTGACTGCTGATTAAGCCTACTTCAACACCCAGCTATCCTTTAAGAAGGTATTGTTCTGGGGCAGCTAGGTGGTGCAGTGGATAGAGCACCAGCCCTGGAGTCAGGAGGACCTGAGTTCAAATCTGGCCTCAGACACTTAACACTTACTAGCTGTGTGACCCTGGGCAAGTCACTTAACCCCAATTGCCTCACTTAAAAAAGAAAAAAAGGTCTTGTTCTCAGAAACTAGACTGTGAACTCAACTTGAGAACACCTTCAAAGCCAATGGATTTGGATGACGTCAACCAATCACCTTGAAGCAGTGTGTAAGGACCGCCTCTGTTCCAGATCTATAAAAAGCTTCCACAAACAGCTTGCTAGGGAGTTCCTGATTAAAGCAGGCTCGTGGAGGAGGACTTCAAGAAGAACCCAACCAGCCTGGAACTCTAAGCTAGGTAGGACTTCTTTTTCTTAACTCCTTGTGAATACCTCTATGCTTTAATAAATGTTTAATGCCTAAAGACTGGTGCTGAAGCTTCTGATTTAAGGCGACCACAATTTAGATTTTAAACATCACACCTCCTATATCATCTTGACCTGAAAAGCACCAGAAGGAAACAGAAAACCATAGTAGCACCCTGGCCTGAAATAGCCAACCTTAGGACTTTCAAACATCTCTGATGAAAAGATCTGAGCTGAATAGGAACTTGGAAATACAAACAGTATGTGGAGGTAAAATTCTAACTGTGATGTTTAAAATCTAATGAGTGGTCGCCTTAAATTAGAAGCTTTAGTACCAGTCTTTGGGCATTAAGCATTTATTAAAGTATATTAGGAATCAGCAGAGAGAGAGAGAGAGAGAGAGAGAGAGAGAGAGAGAGAGAGAGAGAGAGAGAGAGAGAGGAAAAACAGCCTTTATCTAGCTATCTAAGAGAGAGAGAGTGTGTCCCTGCCACCAAAAGCCGGTTCCTGAACGAAAAGACCCAGATCCTTAGCCACTTCTCCCAGAAGTCCCCTGTGAAACAGGAAGCAGGGCTGTCCTCACACACAGCTCCAAGCTAATTGGCTGATAGCACTGATAGACAAGACTAACAGGCAGTAACTTCTGGATGCTAGGCTGCTTCTGGACGCGAAGTCACATGTTTTCTTTTCAGGGGAGCGCTCTGATTCTCACAATGTCCCTCTCAGCAGGGTGGTAGCGCTCCAGTTCTCACAAGAACCAAGAGAAACCAAGAAAAGTAAATTTATTTGAGCAATAGAAGGAACCATATGATGTAGTGCTAACATTCTAATACAGAAGAACCTTAATGCCTTCAAAAATTACTAAGAGAGTTAAATAAGAAAAAAAAATATTCCTTAAGGTAGATTTGTTCTGTTCTGAGGTCCTGAAGAAAGAAAATAGAAGGGAAAGTAAGAGGAATATATTAGTGTAGAAATGAGGAAGAAGGGTGTGTTAGGGTATAGAAAACCTTGTTATTTATCATAATTCTGTTGTGTAAAAAGAATATACAAACCCTATTTAGGCAGTTACCCTGGTCAGAAATACAATCATAATCAGTTAGCATTCAATTTCTCCCTGTGCCTTACTACTACAATCCTATTCTTCATTCTCACCACAACTTCCAATCCCTCCACCTCTCAGAACTCTCCCAGGCTATCACCCCTGCTCTGGCTACACTTTCCACACTTCCCAATCTCAATGCCTTGGTAAACTATCCTCTAATCTTGAATCTCAAGCTGATTATGCCTACCAAACCCCAAACATGAAGTATTCCCACAATTCTCCTTTATTCATACATGTGCTGTGTTAGTCCAATGTCAAGAAGTATGCTGGAAAAGTGAACAATCAAAAGATAACCTGACCATAAAATGCTACTATGAAGACAGAGAAGGTCAAGACACAAATAGAGAACATGATAATGACTTGAAAACATCTACAAACATGGCCTTGAAGAAAAATGTGGATTGGACACAAGCTCAACAAGAATTTCTAGAAGTTAACCAAAAACTATTTTGAAAAGAGCAAAAAATTAATTTAAAAATCAAATTAGAGTAGTAAAGGATAAATTGGGAAGAGAAATTAGAGCTATGTAATAAAGTAGTGAAAAAAGGATGGACAACTTGGTAAAAGAGGTACAAAAAATACTAAAAAAGACTCTTTAAAAATCAGAATTGGCAAAAGAGATTCAAAAACCTCATTGAAGAAAATAACTCCCTAAAAATCAGATTTGGTCAAGTGGAACCTAACGATTCCATGATACATCAAGAAACAATAAAACAACATCAAACGACTGAAAAAAAAAAAGAGAAAATGTGAGCTATCTGATAGAAGAAAAAATAACTGAATGGAAAAGAGTTCAAGGAGAGATCATTTAATAATCATTATGCTAGTAGATATCATATTTCAAGAAATTATAAAGGAAAACTGCCTAGATATTTTAGAACCAGAAAGAAAAGTAGAAATTAATAGAATCTACCACTGACCTCCTAAAAGAAATCACAAAATGAAAAATCACAAAAATAATATAGCCAAAAATTCAAAACTCCCAAGCAAAGGAGAAAAATACTGAAAGTAGTCAGAAAAATTCAAACATCATGCAGCCACAGTTAGGATTACACAAGATTTAACAGCTACCATTATAAAGAAGGGGAGGACTTGGAATAGAAAAAGCATTATCTTCAATGGGGATAAACTAAAAGCCTTCTCAGTAAGATCAGTGGTGAAGCAAGTATGTCTATTATTACCATTATTGTTCATTATTGGGATAGAAATGCTAGCTGTAGCAATAGGATAAGAAAAAGAAATTGAAAGAATAAGCATAGGTGAAGAAGAAACAAAACTATCACTTTTTAGCTGATGATATGATGGCATACTTAGAGAACCCTAGAGAGTCAACTAAAAAACTAGTCAAAACAATCAACAGTTTCAGCAAAGTTTCAGGATGTGAAATAAACCCAAACAAATCTTTAGGATGTCTATATGTTACCAACAAAGCTTAGCAAGAAGAAAGAGAAAGATAAATTCTATTTAAAATTACTGTAAGGGGAAGCTAGATGGTGCAGTGGATAGAGCACCGACCCTGGATTCAGGAGTACCTGAGTTCAAATCCGGCCTCAGACACGTAACACTTACTAGCTGTGTGATCCTGGGCAAGTCACTTAACCCCAATTGCCTCACTAAAAAAAAAAAATTATTGTAGATAGTATAAAATACTTGGAAGTCTAATTGCCAAGACAAATTTAGGATCTATGTGAACACAATTACAAAGGAGTCAATACAAATAAAACCAGATCTAAATAATTGAAGAAATAAGTCACTTCTTACGGGTAGGCCAAACCAATATAATAAAAATGACAATACTATCTAAATAAATTTACTTATTTCATGTCATACTAATCTAATTATCAGGGAATTCCTTTATAAAACTAGAAAAAAATAACAAAATTAATCTGGAAGAATAAAAGGTCAAGATTATATAATCAATGAAAAGAAATGTGATGGGAAGAAGCCTAGTGGTATTAGATCTCAAACTACAAAACTGTAATCATCAAAATAATTTGGTATTGATAAGAAATAGAATGAGGCAGCTAAGTGGTACAATGGATAGAGTACCAGGCCTGGAATTAGGAAGACTCATCTTTCTGAGTTCAAATTTGACCTTAGCTACTTATTAGCTGTATGGCCTTGGGCAAGTCACTTAGGCCTCTTTACCTCAGTTTCCTCATTTGTAAAATGAGCTAGAGAAGGAAATGGCAAAACACTCCAGTATTTTTACCAAGAAAATCCCAAAAAGGAGTCACAAAGAGACTGAGACAACTAAACAACAAGATCAGTGGAACAGATTAGGTATAGAAGTAAATGAGCAGGGGCAGCTAGATGGCGCAGTGGATAGAGCACCGGCCCTGGAGTCAGGAGTACCTGAGTTCAAATCCGGCCTCAGATACTTGACACTTACTAGCTGTGTGACCCTGGGCAAGTCACTTAACCCCAATTGCCTCGCTTAAAAAAAAAAAAGAAGAAGAAGAAGTAAATGAGCAGGGGGCGGCTAGGTGGCGCAGTGGATAAGCACTGGCCCTGGATTCAGGAGTACCTGAGTTCAAATCCGGCCTCAGACACTTAACACTTACTAGCTGTGTGACCCTGGGCAAGTCACTTAACCCCCATTGCCCCGCCAAAAAAAAAAAAAAAGAAGTAAATGAGCATAGTAATCTAGTATTTGATAAGCCCAAAGATCTCAGCTATTGACATAAGAACTCACTATTTGACAAAAACTGCTGGAAAACTAGAAAATAGTCTGGCAGAAACTGGGCATATTACACTATCACAGTGTATATCAAGATAAGTTCAAAATGGGTACATGGTTTAGACATAAAGGGTGATAACAGCAAATTAGTGGAGCACAGGTGAAATTACCCATCAGCTCTATTGATAGAAGAATTCATGATCAAGAAAAAAGATAGAGAGATTCATGGGAGGTAAAATGGATAATCTCAATTATATAAAGTTATAATTGTTTTGTGAAAAGTGGAAAACTGGGGAAAGGGAAAGGAATTGGAGCAGGTTTTTCTGATAAGGGTCTCATTTCTCAAACATATATGGAACTAAGCCAAATTTATAAAAATAAGAACCATTTTCTAATTGATGAATTGTCAAAGGATATGAACAGATAATTTTCAGAAGAAGAAATTAAAGCTATCATTAGTCATATGAAAAAATACTCTCACTAATAATTAGGAAAATGCAAATTAAAGCAACTCTGAGATAGCATCCCCTACCCATCAGATTGGCTAGGATGATAGAAAAGGAAAATGACAAATGCTGGATGGGATGTGGGGAAATAGGTGGAGCTGTGAACTAGTCCAACCATTCTGGAAAATAATTTAGAACTGTAAGGGCTAAAATTCTAGCTATACTATCTAAAATCTCTAATGAGTGGTCGCCAATAAATTATAAGCTTTATCAAGAGTATTTAAGTGTTTATTTATTAAAGAGCATTAGAATCAGAGAGAAAGGTAAAAATCTAACTATTTCTAAGAGACCCCATCACCCAACCCAGGTCAGGAATAAAAAGGACCCAATGCCTCCTGTGAAGCTGGGAACATGCCGCCACACACACACACACACACACACTCACACACAGCTCCAAGCTAATGGGCTGTTAGCCTTGATTGACAGTACCCATGAGCAAATGTCACTTCCTGATGCCAAGGACCTTGACCACATGGCTGTTAGCCTTGATTGACAGTACCCATGAGCAAATGTCACTTCCTGATGCCAAGGACCTTGACCACATGGCTTGCCCTCAGACGCCTTCTCCTCATGGCAGAGCTTTCCTACAGTAGCTCTCCAGCAGGTGGCATCCAATCATTACAGAACTATGTCCAAAGACTATAAAACTGTTCATACACTTTTCCCGACAACAGCACTACTAGGTCCATGTCCCAAAGAAATCAAAGAAAAAGGACAAGGACCCATATATACAAAAATATTTCTAGCAGCTTTTTTTTTTGTGTGTGTGTGTGGTGGTAAAAGAATTGGAAATTGAGGGGATGGCCATTAATTGGGGAATGACTGAACAAGTTGTGGTATATGATTGTGATGGAATACTATCGTGCTATAAGAATTGACAAAGGAGATGGTTTCAGAGAAACCTGGGAAGACTTATATGAACTGATACAAAGTGAAGTGAGTAGAATCAGAACAATTTAAACAGCAAACAAATATTGTAAAGATAATCAACTGTGCAAAACTTAGTGTATGGGTTAGGTGGACTTGAGTCAGTTTAGACTCTGAGGATGGGATCTGGAAAGTACCCAGCCCCCAGTCTCTGTTATAGTCAGTTCCATTTGTCACTGTTTAGTTTTATTGCCTGTAATAGAAATCATATATTTTGCCTTACTGTACCTGATGCACCCTGGTACCCTTTTCCCCTCCCTTGCATAATACATTCCAAACCCCTAGTCCTTGTTATGGATTAATTAGGCTGTTGCTATGACCAGACAGGAAGACGTTTCCCGTTAACTCCCAGACACTTCTGCCTCCCCCTTTTACATTCCTAAGCCTTATCTGATATCAGCTCCTGGTACCATCACTCCCTTCTTCCCCCTTCCCTTGGTTTGACCTTGTTCCCCCTCCTCTTTCCCCCTTGTTCCTGGAACACGTATACATGTATCTATACCTTGATCATGAGCTAAACACGCATCCTGGGCGAGACAGGATTGCATGTTAGATTGTGAGCTCACCCAGTGCACGAGGGGGACCCCCCCCCTCAAAATCCCTATAAAAACCCAAAGCATGAGCCCCTTATTGCAGACTTAATCTCAGGCATGGGTTTGCCCGTTCTCATGAGAATGCAATAAATCTGTCTCGGCTTGACTTGGTGGTCTCCTCAAGTTATTTGGGTAAACTGAGGCAGTTTGTCTCAAGCATTAGTAACTCTGATCAATACAATAATCCACCACCATTCCAAAGGACTCATGAATGAAAAATACTCTCCACCTCCAGATAGAAAATTGATGAACTGAGTTCAGATTGAAACATATTTTTTCTCTTTCTCTTTCTTTTCTTTCTTTTGTCCTTTTTTTCTTTCTTTGCAACATGACTAATGCAGGAGTTTTTATGACTTCATATGCATATTAATATTGTATTTCTTCCCTTATTGTAAGGAGGGGTAGAGTTAAGAGAATTTGGAACTGAAAAATAAAATAAAATATTTAAAAAGGAAACACAATATTTTATTTTATTGATTTCAAGAAAGGCCAAAGGAGAAATCCATCAAAATGGCTCCTCAGAACATCTGTACCACCATTACATATGACCTCCAACTACCATCTCTCTAATTCATTTTAAATACTAAGATTTAAGATGGAGAAGAGAGTAGGGAAATAATAGGGGCTCTGAGGAGAGAGCAGCGGTACAGTCTTTACAAAGCAGGGGGTGTTGTGAAGACAAAAGGTAGTCATAATCTTTTGTTGCACACAAAAAACAAAAAAGTCCCCTATATTCTTTTTTTTTTTTTGCAGGGTAATAAGGGTTAAGTGACTTACCCAAGGTCACACAGCTAGTGTCAGGTGTCAAGGCTGGATTTGAACTCAGGTCCTCCTGAATCCAAGGCCAGTGCTTTATCCACTGTGCCATCTAGCTGCCCCCAGTCCCCTATATTCTTGCTTTTGGGGATTTGTTGTAATAAGAGGTAGGAGATCTAGCTGAATCCCTTGCTGCACTGTGGACAATGATAGGATTTCTTTCTAGTGCAGGAGTCATATTTATTTGTTTGTTGTGCCATGGACTCCTTTGGCAATCTGGCAAAGCCTGTGAACTTTTCCCTCAGAATAATGTTTTAAATGCATTAAATAAAATACACAGGATTGCAAAGGAAACCAATTAAAATGAAACAGGCATGAAAGGTTTTTTTTTGTTTGTTTGTTTGTTTTTTAAGTTCAGGCTCCAGGTTAAGAACCCTTACTCTTGAAACATTCCCCATACTCATGATCCAAAGTATAGTCATGGAGTGGTTGGTCAGAAGCATATACAATGTGAAGACCCATTTACACTCCAAACAAGGGTAAAGTTTATCAGGTGGGTCTTCTGATACTGGACCAGAAAGAAGCTCTGGATAACACAATGCAGATGTAGAATTTCCCATATGCTAGTGCCAAAGTAGATCGCCAGTAGATAGGATTTCCTTCTGCACACAAGACTGGTGAAGAGGGTAGCTATTGCTTCTGGTCTAATGGTACTGCTTGGAATTAGGGCCCTCTAGTATCTCCTGTGGCAAAAGGGATGAAAGGGAAGGGGTAAGTGGAAGACTATTGAGACTAGAGATGAATATTAGGGAGAAAAAGAGAAGAAGGAAGACATAATGAGGAAAGGAGTGGAACTAAGAGAAGGCTGAAGGATTTGAAAAGTTGGGCCCTGAGTGGAATGGGAGGGGAACTGAATCTGAGCGATAGAAAATTACTGAAGTATATTTGGAATGAGAGGTGGGGTAGAGGAAGGAACAAGAACCTAACATGGGCTGGAATGAATGCAGGACATTTGACAGGATGGGAAAGACCTAATAATAATGTGTTCAGTCATTTCAGTTTGATATGGTGGGAAATCGGGTACGGGTTGGGGTTGGGGTTCTTGGGAATTCCTCTTTAAAGAATTACACCCTCTTGCACACAAAACGTAGTTAGAACAAGGTGATAGTTTATTTAGGGCCAAGGGAAGGGAAGGGTGGGGGGAGGGAAACCATGAAAGAAATCCTTGGACTTTTCATGGGGAGATTTGGCATAAAGCACATGGCTCAGAGGTACCAAATCTCCTCGAACAGGAGACCGGAAGGTACTTTTATAGAGGACTGATGGGGGTGGACCATCTGCCCGTGAAAAGTTCCTTTAGTGAGAGAGGACCATCCCCCACTGGTAGTGACTAAAGGAATTGGGTGAGGGGTGGCTACGGATCCCTCTTCAGAACACAAAGGCCGAAGCCACACCCAAACTTATCTCTCCAGAGTAAGGGAGACCAGAATGAAGGGTAGGAATCCGAAGCTAGCTCAGTCCGGTTTGGTTCAGCTTATCTCTCTAGGCGTTATCTGTTCTCTGGTTTAGTTTCTCAAGGAGAAGATTCCTCGGTGTGCCCCAGAGAAATTCTGGGGTGCTCTGCGCCCCATGACAAGTTGTATCAGACTATTATTCATAACCCCATTTGGGGTTTTCCTGACAAAGATACTGAAATAGCTTGCCATTTCCTTCTCCAGCTCATTTTACACATAAGGAAACTGTGGCAAACAAAAATTAAGTAACTTGCACAGGGTCACAAAGCTAGTAAGTATCTAAGGCTTAATTTGAACTCAGGCCTAGGCCTAGAACTCTATTCGCTGAAACACCAAGTTGCCCCACACAGCATGCCAGTTATGGTTAACAAGAAAACAGGTGCTCTTTTTCCCACCTCTACACTAATAAAACTTCTCCCATATTTAGATATAGATATAGATGATATTGACATAGATATAGGTGTGGGTTATAGGCATAGGTATAGGTATAGATATGAAGTGCTGGAATAGGAAGGTTTTCTGGCTCAAGCTATTCTCAAAGTTGAAGAAAGGACATTTATCAGAACCATCTGGTGATAGACCTGCTTGAACCTAATCCCCCAAATTCTTCTCAAACTCAGGACAAATCTGACTTCACCTCCATGTGTACTTTCTGATATGAAAACAGGACAATGACTGCCAAGCTCTTGCCATATTCAGGTGTAGCAGGTGTAGGACTCCAAACCTAAGCACTTGCTATATTCACAACCTCAATAGAGTTTCTCTTCCACAAAGATCCTCCAATACTCTGAGAATGATGCCCTGGGAGGAAAACCTTTCCCACCTCATAAGGGAAACCTTCCCCAACTCCTCTTAATTCTAGTGCCTTTCCTCTGTTAATTGTTTGCTAATTATCCTGTCTATGGCTCATTTTGTATATGTGTTTGCATGTCACCTCCCCCTTAACACTGTAAGCTCTTTGAGGACTGGACTGTCTTTTGCTCTTTTTGTATGCCAGTACTTAGTATTAGTGCGCTCTATATAGTAGGTGCTTAATAAATGTTTATTGAAGGGAACTGAATTGCTGCCAAATGGTAGGATATCCCTTCTTGGTGGATGCTGGTTCAAGTTGAAGCTCTGACTGAAATATTTCCTATATTTGGAAAGGGTAGTTAGACTTCACAGTAACATGGCTGCAATAGTGATGAAAACTTTTTGCCTGACTCAAATAAGTTGTGGGGTCTCTCACTTGGTTTAGGTTTCCTAAGGCCAGTGGATTCTTTGTCTATGGGCTGTTGGAGGTCCTGGGAAGAAGGACATGGACAGAATCTGTGTTGTTGGGTGCATGGTGAAGCTGGAGAATGGTCTGGAGCCCGCATGAGAGAAGCTCAGGGGTCAGATGAGCCAGAGGCATTCAGAAACTGATGGTGTGTGTAGCTGAAATGATTGTCCAGGGCATCCTGGACTCTGCTTCTTCTCCCTTTCTACTAAAGGAAGCTCAGCAAAAGTGCAACTGTGGGATGTTTACCACTTATTCATTTCTGCTTTTTAAAGAGAGGGTGGAGAAAACAGTTTGTCTCTTCTAATAACCCCAATCCATATCTACACCTTTGCTCCCCATCACTCATTTGTAGGATGCATTTTCATTTTGTCTGATATGAAAACAAGCACCCACCAAATCGCCTTAGGCTAATGTTTTTATTTTCGAGTTTGGGGCAATATTGGGAGAGAGAGAGGTTTTGCTTTTAGAGAGACAGGAAACACTGTCCTATTCGTGGAGTTAAGATGGATGGGGAGGACTCCCAGAAGAATGACAGGAATCATAGTCATTGCCTAGACCCATTTAAGGGAGATAAAGGAACCAAAAGGAAGTGAGATTAAAAGGCTAAGGGAGGTGAGGGTCAGAGAATCTGACAATTAAAGTTTTTTAGTCTGAGGCCCTGATCTAGCTCTGAATTATGCCGAGGCTCCTGGGCTGGGCTATTGCTAAGTCATAGGTGTGGTTTTCATTTTTTCCCAACATTAGAAAGATTTCTAGAACTATAACCCAGACCTCCTGTTTTACCTCATGTGAGGGAAAACAATCTCTTTCTCAATAATGCTAGGGAAAATCAGCAGTGATGTGACAAAGGCTCATTTATTTCCTTATCGTGGAAGGAGGCACCCTAGTGTGTAGCTAGTGGGTGCCAAGAAAGGGGGCTCACAGGCCCTGTTTTAAAACCTAGTCCCTAAAAGTGAATGGACCCTCCCTTTTTCATCATTGATTACTCAAGGGTTATACAATCCACAAGCAACAAGGACTGCTAAGAACCTTTTGGTTTGACAGTGGCCCTCTCAATAGCACAAAAAGAAAAAAAAAAAAACCACTACATCATTTGTGTTGCAAAGCAGTAGGCAATTTCTTGAATTGTCAAGGATATCATGCCTTTGGATCCCACGGTTTGAAACCACAATATCGAGAGTCTATTCTTTGAATTACATTGCTTTTTTGCATGTAATAATATCTATACTTTTTTTTTTCTTAGTGAGGCAGTTGGGGTTAAGTGACTTGCCAGGGTCACACAGCTAGTAAGTGTTAAGTGTCTGAGGCCGGATTTGACTCAGGTACTCCTGACTTCAGGGCGGTGCTCTATCCACTGCACCATCTAGCCTTTCCCCCAGATATCTATACTTTTTAAGAATGTCTACATCTCTTTTACCAATGTTAACATAAATTAGGTTGCCTATATTTGAAAACCACCCAAGTCAAGAAAGGTATTTTGCTACAACACTTGTCTGATTCTGTGGTCTAAACTCATATGTAGCAAAGTGAAATTCAGATGCTATTGTCAGAGAAAAACCGTTAATGAATAATATATTTTATCTAGAAATGAATTAGAAGGAATTCTTTGGCATATAATATGAGTGATCAAAACTGTATAAGCTGTATCTAATTGAAAATGCTTAAAATAAAGCTCTAATAATATTTTTTCATTCTAAAAAAGGTCTTAAATTGTTCATATTGTAGCTGGAAACTCACTGAGTAGTGAGTATTTGATATGTATTTTTTCTTACTGTATCATGGTCATATGTATTGTATAAAACTCAGGTTAGATTGCTTTATGAATTTTGATCAACATTTACCAGCTATAATGTGAAGTTGCTTTCACAGACTGTTTTCTTAGTTATGTGATTAAGATGAGTTATGAAGTATTGCTGGAATCAATGTGGATAGACTATACCCGATGTTCAAATATTCTTTTTCTCCCTCAAATAAATTTATTTAAATTAAAAGAAAACCCAATCCACAAGCAAAAAACTAGCTAATCGGAATGCAGTATTCCCATCCCTCTTACATGGGCATAACTCAGGAGTGGACCTTATTCTTCTTTATATGGACACAACTCCAGAGAAGACATTATTAATGATGTAGGAGGTAAAAAAAAGGGTTAATAGAAAAACCTAAGATCCAAGCTCTAATTCAGATACTAGCTCCAAAAGGAAGTTAGATCCTAGTTAATGGATAACTTACAAGTCAAAATGCTAGGTTCTGGTACCCACAGTGATCAGCATCCATAACGGACCAAAACAGGTCAGGTCAAAATAACAATAAAGGAAAAGACAAGACTATAGAAATTCTAAAGAAAAATGATTATATTTTGAAACTAGCCATGGGAATCAGAAAGAGATATGTGCAGAAAAGGCCAAATTTGTCCCTAGATTCACCTCATGACATGTAAACCCCAAAAACACACCTCCACTGAAAAAGGTACCCACCTGGGGAGTTGGCTTAGGACCCCGGGAACTCCAAATTAGGATAAGCCCTCCTTGTAACACCCTAGGTGGAGAATATTATAATGAGTAGGACAGGCCGTCCTTGTACCTCCCCCAAGGTGGAGATTATTATAGTGGGATTGATAATCAATTTATCTATACTATAAATATAACTGTCTTTTCTTTCACCTTTCACTTTTCTGGTTCTCTCCTGTGATCACTCATAGCATTGCAATAAAACTTGGGAACTGAATATCACTGAGTCTTGTAATTCTTTTGAATTACAATTCAAAATTTGACCCAACTTTCTTGCCAACATCAATGAGACCAGGGCTCCTTGAAGCATGTGATTTTGTTAGCCAGAGGGGAGGAGGGGATCTGAGAACTTTGTCCTAAAAACAGGTCAGGAGGAGTATGATTGACTGTTTAATTCCTCATTGAGAGGAAACAACTACCCATTTTCTCACACCTATAAGTGAACCTATACATATACATATACACACATACAGGACATACCACCATATACAGACATACACCTGTTATTACACATGATCCCCTTTATGTCAGTTTATGCTTTTTAAAAATATATATATGTTTTCAAATATATCACTCTCCCCTTCTTTACACAGTAAACTACCCCTTATGACAATTGTAATGGGGATCTGACACAGGTGCACACCCCATCAACTTTCTGAGATACCACATCCAAACAGAGAATTCAAGGGAGCCTGAGGATTGAAGCATGTATGCATATGTACATATTTTGCAACCCAGTCTGCCACCTGGCTAGGGGTGCTTTTTTCCTATTGGCTGCATCGCCAGAACTACAGACATCTTCAAGAGACTGAGTCACAACTAGCCATGTCTTTTACTGCATTCCTGTCTAGGTGTGCAAGTGACTTCTTTCACTCAAGACCTATGAGGCTACAACAAGGGAAGAGAGCCTTTGGGCCTTGACATTGGGCTAAATTAGGATATGAGGATAAATTAGGATACTGGGATAACTGAGTTTTCTCCTTGAGAAGAAAAACTAAAGGATGTACACACCTAAGAAGTAAGGGGAGATAAGTCCATTAGGCTTGGGTATTACTTGAGCTGCACCAAGGGACAGAGATAACTCTCCACCCCCTCATTCAAGCTTTCCCGTCCCCACCCCCAAAAAGTAACTTTCCACTTTCCACCCATCCTCTATAAAACTGTTGTCCTTAGTCTGGTTTGGGGAGGTAAAAGTTCTAAACTTTCCTCCCTGCCAGGTCCCCTTGTACTAAATAAAACTATTCTTTTATCTTTAATCAGAACATGTTCAAGAGTGTAATTCTTTACTGAGGAATACCTAAGGACCACCACCAACAACTTCCCCTGTGACAGCCTCCTTCTTCTGTGAGGCTCCAGGAGAAACAAACCGAGGTCCTTGACCTTCTTTTCATCATTCTCTTCCTGGGCAGGTACAGGGAATGGAGTTCTCAATCTGGAGTTTCAAAGTCTGGGAATGCAAGCCACAGAAATCTAGGAGTCAAGGAATACAGTCTGGGTATTGCAGCCAGCCCAGCATCAAGTGATCAATCAATTATCTGGCATTACCTTCCAGTTCCAACCCAATTTGAGGCCAACAGCTGTGCTGCTTTTGGCCATGGAATTGGTATGATTGATGCTATGTAGAACTGGACCAAACTATGAGCTTAATCCTCCATCCAGATACTGAGGTGGTATAAGGAGGATTGTGCTCCTAAGGTAATGGGGGGAAATGTTTCTACATTTGATTCTTGCTCTATCATTGAATTAAATCCCCTTTACAAAAGCTATCCAATGTTGCAATTAAATAGAACTGGGGTGCTAGTTACTGGCTCTCTAAAAATGAGATTATAGCTGGTGGAGGCTGGAGTCAATGGCAGAGAAAAGAGATACCCTAAATAAGGTCAAAATGGATACATGATTTAGACATAAAAGGTGATATCATAGGAGAAGGAATAGTTTACTTCTCAGATTTATGGAAAGGAGAATAGTTTTTGACCAAACAAGAGATAGAGAATATTATGAAATGCAAAATGAATTATTTTGATTACATTAAAGTTTTTGTACAAACAGAAACAATGCATCCAAAATTAGAAGGGAAGGCAGAAAGCTGGGAAACAATTTTTATAGCCAGTATTTATGATAAAGGCCTCATTTCTAAAATATATCAGTAACTAAATTAAATTTATAAAAATGCAAGTCATTCCCCAGTTGAGAAATAGTCAGGGGATATGAACAGGCAGTTTTCCAATAAAGAAATAAAAGCTATCTATTGCCATATGATAAAATGCTCTAAATCACTATTGATTAGAGAGATGCAAATTAAAACAACTCTGAGGTACCACCTCACACCTATCGGATTAGCTAATATGACAAAAAAGGAAAATAATGTTGGAGAAGCTGTGGAAAAATTGGAACACTAATGCATTGTTGGTGGAGCTGTGAACTGATCCAACCATTCTAGAAAGTAATTTGGAACTATGCCCAAAGGGCTATAAAAGCTGTGCATACCCTTTGGCCCAGCAATACCACTATTAGGTCTTTTTCCCAAAGAGATCATAAAAGAGGGGAAAGGAACCACATGTTCAAAAATATTTATAGCTGCTCTTTTTTGTGGTGGCAAGGAATTGAGGGATGCCCATCAATGGGGAATGGCTGAACAAGTTGTGGTATATGAATGTGTGAGAAAATAATAGGGTTTTGGGAATGTCCAAAGGTCCCCTCGAGGGGATTGATATTAAGATTGATTAGATTTACTTTGCTGATTGACTCACTTAGAGTTAACTTAATTGGAATCACACCTACCTGAAGGCTTGGCCCTCAGGAGGGTGTGTTCTCAGAGGATGTGAACTCTGACCTCAACACAAGACCACCCTCAACTCAGTGAAACAGTGGATTTGGTTGCTTGCTAGTATATAAGGACCACCTCTCCTCGGGACCCACAAAAAGCTTCCACATGCAGTTACACATGCAGAGAGTTAGACTCTCTGGGAGGTGCTCTTGGTGGCAGAAGACTTTCAGGAAGAAGCAGGCCCCCAAGGTCTGAGGTAGGATTTTTCTCAGGTTCGGTATTACCCCACCCACCTTAAAGGGACAGGGAGAGAAAACATTCTGCATGACCCCTCGGGTGTATCCTTACAAATTTGGAAAAAAGAAAAAAAAATGGACTTGGGTAAGAAGGACTTATTTGCAAGAAAAAGATTTAAGGTATGGCTGTTTGTTTGCTTGTCTGTGTGTGGTTGCTAGCCTGCTTGTTGTCTCGTTCATTTATGTCTGTCAAATGTTGTAACTGTGTTGTAAAATCTGTGGGTAATTTTTGGTTATACTCCCGTAGCCTTTCAGAGTGATGGCCAGACTCTGAAAGTAGGGGGAAGGGAAGTCTCTGACTTCTGGATATCTGTACAGGTGTGTGTCTACTTAAGAGTTTTGAATTTGGAATTGGAATTGGAATGGTTAAACTTCTTTGCTAGGCATTAATAGCCTTAGACAAACATTGTAAAAGCTGGTTTGAAAATGCTGCTACTTTGAAATCTTTTGTAGTAGAATGGTTAAAAATCAGGAACTATTTGTAATGTGTTAAAGTTGTAATGAAAAATTATCTCTAGTCAAACATGACTTGCGCCACTTCCCCCCACCCCTTCCTTCTCAGGTGCTGGCCATCCTTGATTGGAAAATGATTTCAGCACATTCTTCTGTCTATTTTGCTGCTCCAGGAATTGTCCTATGGCATTATTTGGATGTTTTTTGGAGCAATCATGTCATGAGTTCAACAGTTCACTCCACATATAGTTTTACATGCCACAAAGGTGATGGAATACTATTGTGCTTGTGAGATTTAAAATTGGATATTAGATCATAAATCTCCCCTACTTAACCTTTCCCTTAATTTATCTCCCAGACTAGTAAATGGAAGAAGCTTCTGGTTTTCTAGTTAGAGCTTTTATTGTATGGTAGTCACAAGGTGATGTTGATTAGAAGGATAGGAAAGTAGAAATACAATACAAATCGTCTTAAGTCTAGGCTTAGTCTATATTCCGTATAAAACTCACTCTCCTTGCCTTTTAAGCTCACACCCTGGAAGTCGAGTGCTCAGCAGGCAATCTGGCATGCGTCGCAGGCGGACTGGTGTGCGTAGCTCATGCTGTTGGTCTCCTCCCCAAAAGGGTGGTCGTAAAAAAAACTGGCATCTCTCCATTATCTAACTGACTGTTAAAACTTTTTACCACATTCCCCCCTTTTGTTCCTCAAGATGCTGTAAGAAACAATGAGCTGGGCAGATTTCAGAGAAACCCAGAAGGATTTACATGAACTGATTCTTAGTAAGATAAGCAGAATCAGAACATTGTACACAGTATCAACATTGTGTGTTGAATCACTATGATAGACTTGACTCTTCTCAGAAATACAGTGGTACAAGATAGTTCCAAAGGATTTGCTCTCCAAATTTAGAAAAAAAGAACAGTGGAATCTAGATGCAGATTGAATCATACGATTTCTACTTTTTTTTTCTTTTTTGAGGTTTTTCCCTTTTGTTTTGATTCTTCTTTCACAGCATGACTAATGCAGAAATATATTTAATGTGATTGTACATATATAAACTATATCAGATTGCGTGCTGTCTTGGGGAGGGGGGAGGAAAGGGAGGGAGTAAGAAAAATTTGGAACTAGAAATCTTATAAAAACAAATGTTGAAAACTATCTCTACATGTAACTAGAAAATAATAAAATACTTTTATGATAAAAGAGATACCCTAATCCTCTCAGGGTACCCCAAAACCCTGAGGGGGTGGGATTTAACAGGTCTGCTGCTGGGAGAGTTGGGGGCCATAGTCAACCTCATAACACACAAAGAAGTTTTTTTTAAAAAGGGCAATTCAGCAATACTAACCATGTCAGATCATGAGTGACAGTATATGCAATATTTCACTTTCACAGTTCCCTCCCTCCTTTCCCCTTTAATGAAAGAAGAAAGGTACATGTTCACAATTCTTTTCCAGGACCAAGTTTGGTCACTAGAGTTGCACAGCATTCAGTGCCTGGGGGTGTTTCTTGAGAATCCTCAGGGCAGCTAGGTGGCGCAGTGGATAGAGCGCTGGCCCTGGATTCAGGAGGACCTGCGTTCAAATTTAGCCTCAGACACACACTTAATACTTACTATCTGTATGATCCTGGGCAAGTCACTTAACCCAAATTGCCTCAACAAAACAAAAAAAAAAAAAAAAGAAAAGAAAAGAAAAAAAAAGGAAAAAAAGAGAATCCTCAAAACCAGAATTCAAAATATTGCTCTAAGAGGTATCACCTGAGGGTCTCCATTATTGGTCCTGACATGGGGCTTAGGATAACTCAGAAGTTTCTCCTATGAGAAGCAAAACCAAAGATGACCAGATAACAGAACAGACATATCCAGGAATCAAGGGACTATTAAAGTTTATATTGACCAACTAGATATCAGGACAGACAAACCTAAGAAGGGGAGACAAAATTCTACAACAGGAAAGTCAATTAGACATGGCTACTACCTAACCAGAGATAGGAGACAGAAATAACCCCAAAGGTCAGGAGCATCTTTTTTTTTTTTTTTTGGTGAGGCAATTGGGGTTAAGTGACTTGCCCAGGGTCACACAGCTAGTGTTAAGTGTCTGAGGCCAGCTTTGAACTCAGGTACTCCTGAATCCAGGGCCTGTGCTTTAACGACTGTACCACCTAGCTGCCCCAGGACCATCATTTCAAAAAAAAATCCCCCTTGACCCTCAGGAATATGACAAGCATCAAAGCTTTCCCCACCACACACCAAAAGGGAACTTTCCAGTTTTCAAGTGGACACCCCATCTATCCTCTATAAAAGCTTTTGCCTTCCCTCTGTTCTAGGAGGAAAATGTTTCTAAGCCCTCCTCCCGGGGGTGAAGTCTTTGATTTCCCACTTGGTCACTTTCCTCGCACCAAATAAAAGACCACTTTAATTCTAATTGGACTGTGTGGGAGAGTGTAATTCTTTATTGAGGAATACCTAAGGACCACCACAAATCCCCCATGGCAGGTTCCTTCATGAAACTAGTGATTTTTCTTTTTCCCTCTTAGAGTCTCTGGAAGAAAAGAACTGAGGTTCCCTACACATTATACCTCATTGCCTTCAAGAAAGGAAAAGAAAATTTGGAAGGTATTATAAGATGGTATTAAAACCTTGCTCTTGCTCAACAAAGCTATATTAACACATTTGGTGGTGCAGTGGATAAGAGTGTTACTTTGGAGCCAGGAAGACCTGAATTTTAATCCTACAATCAAGTATTTACTAGCTGTGTGACCCTGGGTAAGTCATTATCCTCTCTGATCTTCAGCTTTCCTCATCTCTAAAATGAGGATAATAGAAGCACCTACCTCATAGGACTATTGTGAGGATCCAAATGAAATAGTTTGTGTAAAGTGCTTTGCAAACCTTGAAGGGCTATATAAATGCCATCTGTTATTTTTTTTTTAATTAATGTAAACTTATTACCAGTATTATTTTAAGACTTTTCATTTATTTGAAAAATCAGCTAAGATTATAACAAAGTAAAAGTCTTAGAATTTACCATCTAAATCCTGAATTAATGTAAATCATTGGGTCATACAAATTACTTTGAGTTTATTCTGTATATACATATGTCTCTGTTATTTTTCCAGATAAAACGTAAAGTCTTTGAGGGTAAGGGCTGTTTTATTTTGATCTTTTTATTCCCAGTTTCTAGCATAAATCCTGGCATATGGTATGCACTGAATATTTATTGATTGATCCATATGGACACTGAACACTGGGACAGAAGATAACCAGAAAAAAAAAGAATTAGCACAGAGCATTCTGTGTCAACACCTTAATGTCTTGTTTAATATGATTAGTGAGAAGGAGCTATTCCAAACAGAAATGACTTAATGATTTACCATATAAAAGGTTGGGAAAGTTTGTAATTTTGCTTTCAAAAGAGCATTTAGATAAGTTTTAAACTCAAAAGATCTCACTAATTCAGCTCTCTGGGAGCCAAGTTGATAATAGGACAAGGATATATCCCAATTACAGTACTTAAATATGAATAATTCAACTTCAAATGTTTCTTCCACTTTAGGTGAAGCATTTTAGGTTAAATCTTGACAGCAACAGCAGCAGAAGCCCTGAGGTTGTGTATGGGTAAATAAGCAGATGAGAGAATATGGTTGCCAAATTTCTTAAGTCCAATTCTTGCACACTCAGCCCAAACCTTGTACTCTAGGTTAATTTAGAACAAATACCTACACCCTTTGCTCTTTGAAACAAAGCAAGGCCATCTTATCTCTAAATTGCCCTATCTTAGCTAGAATCAAGAAAAAGTTAAGTCCTATAGGACAACTCTATCAAACATCCAGGAAAAACATCCATTCTCAAGTATTCTCACAGAATACGTTTCTCAGGAGAATGGAGTATTCCATATAACCTGTGGAACATAACATTTTTTGAACTTTTTAACCATTTTGTATAGAAATCTAAAATATAGCACCCTAATGTAGTAGTACTTTAGAACAAAGTTTCTTAAAATGAGGGTCAGATCCATATGAATGTGGGGATTGTGTGAAAAACTTGGCAACAGTAAAAGGTTATGTATACCTATTTTATACACTCATATACCCAAAGTAGCGTAAACATTTCTCAGGTGAAAAGTAGTATCAAGTGGAAAAACTTTAAGAAACCCTGTTCCAGAATATCTGTGATCTCTTTGATGCTTCAGGACAACCCTGGTAAGGTAGATGGTGATATTGTCATGTTCACCACTTTACAGATGGAAAAGAACTATAGTCTCTATAGAATCGTGTGTTAAGGCTGTTTCTTGTTCTGGTCTCCCTGACTACTCACCCCTCTTCTAGTCAATTAGTAAGTTTTATAAACAGCCAGTATAAAGAGTAGTAATAGCATGAAAGTAAGATTGCGAAGGGGACTCGAGAAGTCACATACAAATTGTCCCAAAGATCAAAGGAACATAATTTACAAATTGTAGCATATGTTAATCAAAAATCACATCCTGGTAATATGTGCTGAATCTGGGGAGCCATGTAGGTGCTGCTGCCAGGTATTTTTGGTTTTATGATATGTAAATCTCAGACAAGTTCCAGACATCCACAGAAAGAGCAGCAGAACAGCAAAAGGTGTTGATAACTCTGAGATGATGTAAATGCTAATTTTAAAGTCAATGAACTAACCCCAACAAAGCACAGATAAAGAGTATGTCCCCCACAAATAAAAATGAGACTTCAAACTCCTGCCTCCAAGGACTCTTCCATCTGCAACGAGTCCATGCCGCTGGGTACTCCCAACTCTAATCCATGGACATGGGGAATGACTGTGCCTCTCCCCCTCCCCACCCTCTTCCTGCCTTCCTTCACCATTCAATCCTTGTTCCCATAACATCAGCCTCTGCACCCCTTTTCACTGCTTGTCTCTGTACTTTATGTCCTGTTTGTCCCCATATTTTCTGTCTTATTGTTAAGTGATTGAAGCCTCATTTTCTGCCACCATCATGGTCTTTCCTGGTGAGTAGTCACAGAACTGGGTGATCCTGCCCCATTTTAAAATTTCATAAATTATCAATCCCTATTGGATACTGGGACTGAGGTGAAGTGGAGCAGCTACTGTGGATCAGAGGCTGAGGCTAAGCCATGGTAGCCAACCCTACTCCTCAACTCCCAGGCACCTGTCCCTATCCCCAGCCTCCTTCCCCCTATCCATGCTGGGTGGCCAAGAAAAGCTTCTTCACCTTGAGTCTCCAGGACCAGCTGCCAGGTACCGGGCTGGATGCTGTTGTGTGTTGTTCTTCAGTGGATATTCCCACTCCTCAAATAAGCCCCCAGTTTAAGATGTTCTCCCCACCAAAATTAGGCATTAATACACTTTTGGTAAAGTTGCAAACTGATTCAAACACTCTGTAGAGCAATTTGGAACAACGGTCAAGGGTCAACCATGCATGCTCTTCAACCTAGCAATACCATTACTAGTTTGGTATCCTAAAGAGATTTTTTAAAAGTTGAATTAGAAATTGGGGTGATGTCCATCAACTGGAGAAAGGCTGAACAAAGTGTGGATGAAATTTGGATGGAACACTATTGTGCTGTAAGAAATGATGAGCAGGATGTTATCAGAAGGACTTATGAAAAATGCAATCCATCTACAGAGAAAGAACTGATGGTATCTGAATACAGACTGAAGTACAATTTTTTTGTTAGTTCCTCTTTTAAGTTTTTTTGTCTGTTTTCTTTCACAACCTGACTAATGTGGAAATGTTTTCCATGACTGCACATGTATAACTTATATTGAATTGCTTAAGTTGTTTTTTTTTTTTTTTCAGTTTCCCAAGTTTTATTGCAATACTGTGAGTGACCACAGGGAGAGAACCAGAATGGTGGAAAGGTATCTCTCTGAATTGCTTAAGTTCTTGGGGGGGGGGGGGGAGGAAGATAATTTGGAACACAAAGTTTTAAAAATCAATGTGGGGGCAGCTAGGTGGAGCAGTGGATGGAGCACTGGCCCTGGAGTCAGGAGTACCTGAGTTCAAATCCAACCTCAGACACTTATCACTTACTAGCTGTGTGACCCTGGGCAAGTCACTTAACCCCAATTGCCTCACTAAAAAATATATATATATCAAGGTGAAGGGGGCAGCTAGGTGGAGTAGTGGACAAAGCACCGGCCCTGGATTCAGGAGAACCTGAGTTCAAATCCGGCCTCAGACACTTGACACTAGCTGTGGGACCCTGGACAAGTCACTTAACCCCCATTGCCCCAGAAAAAGAAAAAAAAAATACAAAAAAAAAATCAATGTGAAGGGGCAGTTAGGTGGCACAGTGGATAGAGCACTGGCCCTGGATTCAGGAGTACCTGAGTTCAAATCCGGCCTCAGACACTTAACACGTACTAGCTGTGTGACCCTGGGCAAGTCACTTAACCCCCATTGCCTCACAAAAAATAAAAATCAATGTGAAAATTTCTTTATACGTGTAACTCGGGGGAAATTCTAAATTAATTAATTTTTTAATGCCCCCCCCCCCAACCATCACCTACTTATTCCAGGGTCCCATTCTCCCTCAAGGAGCCAAGGGCATTTGTTGTTCTAAGAGAGACATTTCATTCTTGTTTTCCCGGAACTTTCTGCTGCCGCCAGAAGGGGAGATTATACCTAAAACTGGTACCCATTCCTGTTCAACCTTTTTCCAGGAAAGTCTTTTACTCCCTATAGGTATTAGGAGCAAGAGTGAAGAAAAAGTGACATAGAAAGCTGCTTTAGATGATAAGCAGCTCCCAGGGATGTCTTATAAGGGCTATGTCCTGGAAACTTAACTAGCAGATGAAGAACCACAGGAAATGCCATTGAGAAAACTTCTTACCTTACCCAAGGCTTCAGGAGCCAAAGAATCATGGCTTGTTTCCAAACTCCTCAGACAAGGTAAAAAACAAAAACACTAAGATGGGAAACCCCTTTATAGGAGCTAGGCTTAATACCCAAACCCTGTTCTAAGTGCGGCAAAGGTTTCCACCGAAGCTCTCATTTTATTCAGCAAAAGGAGATCCACAGTAGTGAAAAGTCACACTGCTGTGGTATGGTTACCCAGTGTGGGTATCCCTGCCTCCAGAGCTCCCTGCTGACCTCTTAACAGAGCAGCTACACAAAAACCTGTCTTTACTAGGAGCAACTTCAGTCAAAACGCCAATATCATCTTGTCCTTTCATATTCACATGGGTGAGAAGCCCTACTACTGTTCTAACTATAGCAAAAGCTTTGGCCTCAGTTCCCACCTGCTCCAATTGTACCTGCAGTGGTGAGCATCCCGATCACTACCCCTACCCTTACCCCTACCCCTACTCCCTTGTAAGGGCTTTGGCAGAAACCAGAAGTGCCTAGGAGTCACTGCAAAAGACATGCAGGGTGGGGGCAGCTAGGTGGCGCAGTGGATAGAGCACTGACCCTGGATTCAGGAGTACCTGAGTTCAAATCCAGCCTCAGACACTTAACACTTACCAGCTGTGTGACCCTGGGCAAGTCACTTAACCTCAATTGCCTCACTAAAAAAAAAAAAAAAAAAAAGACATGCAAGGTTCTCAGGTTATGAGAACCTGATTATATAGGACAATGGTGAGTAAGAAAAGAAGAGCAATGAAAAATAGAGAGGACTCAGCTAAATAACAGCAAGAAGTAGGGCTACTGGTTCATTAGACTTTCAAGGAGATCAAAAGGTGGAAGGATTTATGTGAAGAGCTAGCTGGGGGCAGATAAGGCCACAGGATTGGCCCACGATTACCACTGCCCCATCTACAGAAAGACCTTTGGCTACAGCTCAGCATCTGCACACAGCTAGGAAGCCCTTTGACCATAACATGTGGCTGGAACTTTGGGCAGAAAACAGATCTGGGCAAGCATGCATGAACTCATGCTGACAAGCAGCCTTTACTTGCCCTGACCGAAGCTGAGGTTTTGCTGTCAGCTCCAAACAAATCAAACACCAAGATGGCAAACATTACTGCCCTTGCCTGAGGGTGGACAGTTTTAGCCAGAATAAGAATCATATACAGGAACAGTGGCTTTATCATGTCCCTCATGGTATTCATAAGCCATTGCCTTTTCCTGTCAAAATCGCTTCTCCAATTTACCTATTGTACCCTAACCTCTGATTTCCAATCTTGCATCTTAAACTGCCTTTCCGACATCTCAAAGTGGATATCCAGTGGATATCTTAAACTCAACATGTCCAAAACTAAATTCATTATCTTTCTCCCTAAACCCTCTCCCCTCTTAACTTCCCTATCACTGTGGAGGGCAACCTATCCTCCCAGCCCCCCAGACTCATTACCTAGGAGTGTCATGCTTGACTCTTCACTATCTCTCACCCCATCCCATATGCAATGTTACCAAGGCCTGTCAATTTCACCTTTGCTACATCTCTCCAATATGTCCCTTTCTCTCCTCTGACACTGCCACCACTCTAGTGCAGGGCCCTTATCACCTCATGGCTTTATAACTTCGATAGCCTGCTGGTGCATCGGCCTGTCTCAATCTTTCCCCACTCTAATATTGAAAATACATTTTTCTCTCAAGGTATGGCACAATTTTATTTGTATATTCATACTGGGTCTATTTTAAAAACAAAAAACTTGAAAATACTAGGCACATAATAATTTATTAACTTTTTTTCCTATTAAAGCAAAAACAACCTACCAGGAGGCTCTCTGTATATTGATAGTGCACTGAATGTACATTATTTATATGTAATTTAATGAACTTACTTTTTTATGGGCTTCACATTTACTTTTGGCAACTTTTAAAAGGGAATGGGTTAGGGGCAGCTAGATGGGGCGCAGTGGTTAAAGCACCGGCCCTGGATTCAGGAGTACCTGAGTTCAAATCCGGCCTCAGACACTTGACACTTACTAGCTGTGTGACCGTGGGCAAGTCACTTAACCCCCATTGCCTAAAAAAAAAAAAAAGGGAATGGGTTGAACTAACATGTCTTTAGGCTTAAGCATAAGTATAGTAGACAGGATACTTAAAATGTTTTTACTTTTGGAAAAGAAATTCCAATTCTCAAGTCTTTCCACAGAAGTTAATCAAAGCTGTGTTCATAGGACAATAATTCTAACACCTACCTGATGACTTGCTTCTTGGGGAAAAAAAATGAGGGGTCACAAGCGATTGAGGTCTTTAACAGTAAATATAGCACTGGCCCTGGAGTCCAAAGGAACTGAGTTCAAATCCAGCCTGAGATACCTGACACCTACTACTAGCTGTGTGAATCTGGGCAAGTCACTTAACCCACATTGCCTCAAACATCCGGGGTCATCTCCAGTTGTCCTGATGTATAGGAGGGTCATCCTCGTCATGGTCCTCCTCAAGAACAAAGACAAACACTAACAACTACCTATTTATAAATATTCCCAATATAATATATATGTGTGTATAAAACTCTATAACTAATAAAGGTATCCTCAAAAAAGCAAACCAAAGGGGAAAAAAGGCCCCATTCAGTCACCAAAAGTAATTTTCCTAAAGTGCAGGCCTAATTGTGTCTCATACACATTCCAATTCAATAAATTCCAGGGACTCCCTATAGCCTCCAATATCAAATATAAAATTCTGTTTAACATACAAAGCTTTTCATAACCTAGCCCTTTCCCACCTTTCCAGTCTTTCTTTATTTGTTTTTTAGTGAGGCAATTGGAGTTAAGTGACTTGCCCAAGGTCACACAGCTAGTATCAAGTGTCTGAGGCCACATTTGAACTCGGGTCCTCCTGAATCCAGGGCCAGTGCTTTATCCACTGTGCCACTTAGCTGCCCTAACTTGTGAACTCCTTGAGGGCAAGGACTGTCTCTAGCACCTTTGTATCCCTGGGGATACAGCTCCCAGCCTCTTCCCACACCTGTTTGTTGTTTTTTGCCCTTCATTCTCAACGAAGAGCAGACAACAGGAATGTGATGTCTTGACTAGCAAGTGAACTAAATTTAAGTGAGGCTGGGCTGTGCAAAGTCACCCGTTTCACACTCTCCTCCGGAAACATCTGGGTCCAGTGGCAAGATATGCATAAGGAAGTCTGGAGATGCAGTGAGACCTTGGCCTTTCTAAGCTAAGGTCTTTCCAGGGTCTGTTTATCTGAGGCAACACCCATTCAGTGATTAAGACTACATAAGAAATGAGGTTAAAAAAAAAAAAAGCCTCTTTTACCTAGTAAAAAAAAAAAAATCGGGGCAGCTAGGTGGCGCAGTGGATAGAGGAGTCAGGAGGACCTGAGTTCTAATCCGGCCTCAGACACTTAACACTTACTAGCTGTGTGACCCTGGGAAAGTCACTTAACCCCAATTGCCTCACACACACAAAAAAAATCAATCTAGGCAGGGAAGATGCTCAGGGTTTCTGGCCAGAAGTGAAACAATTGCTATTTACATTCACTCTGAGTCATCCCAAACATGACTAATGGAGGCTTGGGCTGGAACCTACTGTTGCCCAATCAGTGAAAGCAGTGATTAAATATTGATGCTAAAACCTCTAAATGTATCTTGGGGTTTAGGGGCCAGACTTCTTTTTCTCTTCCCTGCTTATTTACTCCATCATTTTTTTAAAAACCATGCTACAAATCCAAATCACTCTGGCTCTCACTGATATTGATAATCTATTAAATCCTTAATTCATTCTTATCAGCTTTTCCACATCTCTTTCTCCATTCTCCCACATTCTCTTTTCACCACCAAGAGGTGAGGTCATGTATCTAAACCTCCATTTAAGGAAAGGGTCAGCTCACACCTTGACATTTCTTACCTGGTTGCACTACTTTGGGAATTCTGACTCCACCATGTCCTGGTGTCTGGTTTCTTCTCTTCGTTTTGTGTGCTGTCTTCCTATTGAAAGTATAAACTCCTTGAGGACAGGACAGTCTTTCTTTTTTTGTATTTAAACCCTCAGGATTTACCACAGTGCCTGGCACACAGTAGGTGTTTATTGCATGTTTATTGACCACTGACTACCCAATCACACTCATCTGAGTATCCTGCCTGTTTGTACACTGTGGTGAGCAGTCCTTCCCTTATGTTGCTTTGAACTGTGCCTTCCAGCCTCAGGTCTAAGCTTTATTAAAATCACCAACTACTAGACTAGGACATCACTGGTGTATCTAGAAAAAATGAGGGGTTCCTCTGTAGGGAAACTGGCAGGAGTGGGCACTGGTAGAGTTGGGTTACAGAGGCAAGATGTCTCAGAGGGAAAAAATTGGGCAAAGGGTTGGTTACATTAGTCCTAGCAAAGGGAAAAAAAGAAGTCAGCTGACAGGAGGTTTATCTTCCAGCATACATCATCTCCTACAAACTTGTTCCTCTTCAGATAGGTAAATAGAAGATGTTAAACTGATGTACTTGCAGAATTGGGGGGGATGGGAGTTTGAAATTTTCAAAAGAGAAGAGAATGGGACAGCTAGGTGGTGAAGTGGATAAAGCACCAGCCCTGGATTCAGGAGGACCTGAGTTCAAATGTGACCTCAGACGCTTGACATTTACTAGCTGTGTGACCCTGGGCAAGACACTTAACTCCCAATTGCCCCAACAAAAAAAAAAAAAAAAAGAATGGAGATTCAAAGATTCCATAGGGACAAATGGCCTGTTAGGAATATAAGCAAAAGGAAGGGAAGACAGGGTGGAGGGGCAGGGTTGTTCTGGATGGGAAGGATAGTGGGAATGACACACAAGTAGTTTGGGTTGAGATGTGAAGAAATGGAGTGGGGTACATCTGAACCACTATGACCATATATCTTAGGACCTGATGATATCCTTAGTAGACTGTGGCTTCTACCACCTGACTCGGCTTTACTGCTAAATTCCAAGTTTTTCTTCTAAGTCTCTTTTCCATCCTTTAACTGCCTAGCTCTTCCTCTCCTGACAGTCTGGGGTGATGGAAATATAAACCCCTCATAACTGACTCTCCTAGAGGTGAAAGCATTTGTTGAATGGACTCAGGGGTCCCCTGGCCTTTGGGTGAAGGATCCTCTCCATACACTCCCAGTACCCTCACAGCACCCAGGGAAGGACTAGATATTTGCAGCAGGTGCTTAGCTTGTATTTAAGGAACTGAATTGGGGGACCAGCAATAGCCTGAAATCATCCTAGAAATCATCTTGTGCCCTGAAACTGTTAAATTTTTTAAATGCAATACTAAGGTATAGAAAGTCCCATATGAATGAGAGTAGTTTGCAGATGACATCCATCCACTGTATGCCTTCTTCCCATTTATTCTTTTCATTCTGCTTCCACTAGTTCTTAGTTAAATTTGAAGTTAATTTGCATGTGGAATTAACTGGACAATGAAGTATTCATCACTAAATTACTGATATTCTAACATTATTCAACTTACTCTCTAAAACTACAGAATAGAAAGTAGGTTCAATGGACTGCCCCAAATCTGGAAGTGTAGAGATTTTTGTTTTACTGTTAATTGATTGCAGCATATTCTTTTAATCTCTCAATGAGAGGGGGGAAAAAAAATCACTGAATTTGGAGCCAAGAGGACCAGGGTCCAAATTCCTATTCCACCAAAACTAAGGTCAAGTGTTCTTTACAAAGCATCAATTCAATGCAAACGATATTTATTTGCCTATCAAGGCAGGAGATAGAAGGATTAAAAAAAAGATCCAAAGTACCTGGTTAATAATGGAATATTATTGTGCTACAAGAAATAGATTTGATGAAAACAGAGCACAAGAAAACTCAGAAACCAGGAAAATAATATACAGCAACAATCTAAATGAAAAAAAAAAAACCCAACAACAAAAAACAACCAAAGAAAATCCAGAAACTTCTGACCAAGCTCAGCTCCAGAAAGATGAGGTGCAAAGGTGAGGGATCATAGGAATGGAACATTATAGATATCAGACTTTGATGTTAGTTTTGCTTAAGTTTTTTTTTCTTCTTTCTTTTTAGTCCTTATAGAGCTTTCTGGGAGGGTGAGAGTGATACACTGAAAATGTAGATGAAGTAGAGAACAAAAGAGATCAATACATTTTTTTAACATACTTGGCTAATTGCAAAAGTAAATAAATGTGCAAAGCACTAGTTAGATCAATTTTATTTTTCAAAAAGTCTTTTATTAATTTTCAAAAGAAAACTATCAGAATAAGTCCCCATGGGACTTGATAACTGTTTGTAAAGCTTAAACAAAGCTTAAGAATAAGTGGACACTTCTCTGGAAGAATTCAAGAATAGTGGAGTTCTCTAGAATTGGCACTAGGACTTGTCTTATGTAACTTTTCTTCCTTAATAAACCAGAAGAGGAAGTGAATAGTTAAGGCCTCCAGGTCTGCAGACTAAAACTACATCAGAGCAAAAACCTCTAGACATGGAGTCAAAAGATCTGCATTTGAATCTTACTCTGGTACTTACTGCTTGTATGATAAGAAACACATTCACTACTTGTATGTGGCAAAATACAACTTCTTCTTTAAGCCCTCAGTTTCCTCATTTATAAAATGAAGGTCTTGGATAAGATAATCTTTTAAGATCACTTTTAGCTCTAATTCCTATAATGCCAAAGGTCTTCCAACTAGTAAAATATAAGTTAACAGAAACAGTTTTACAGAAAAACCAGGAAGCTGAAAAAGTGACATGTAGGTCAATGTCATCAATGTATTTTAGAGTAAATTTCCAAGGATGAAATGCAAACTTTGTTGTTATTGTAGACATCACCACTTCAGATGACTAGATAGGGGAAATGGGGTACAAAACAGGAATGATTCCCCCTGTCCTTGTGTGAAATGAGACACCTGCATCTGAAGTATTTTATCCCCTTCTTATCTCCATATCTCATGGAAGGCATCATAGAACTTGAAAATCTCCAGAAGAAGAAATCCAGGGATGAGGTCTGGTAGCAGGAAAGCTGTCATGAGACCAAATTTTTAAAGATTAAAAAACAAATAAATGGGAATCTCACCATGCCTGACACATAATCGACATTTAATAATGTTTGTTTGTTGGATGCAAAATTCTACAAATGCCAAATTCATAAAAGCTGAAGTGCTGTGTTTGCTAAATCCCTGGAACACCAAGTTTAAAACTACCCTTGATGCTTAAAGGTCATTATAAA
The DNA here is from genome assembly GCF_019393635.1 of Dromiciops gliroides. Taxonomy (NCBI): domain Eukaryota; kingdom Metazoa; phylum Chordata; class Mammalia; order Microbiotheria; family Microbiotheriidae; genus Dromiciops; species Dromiciops gliroides. The sequence goes on from NC_057861.1 coordinate 489,741,313, forward strand.
ACAATTAAAAGGAAATTGTGCTTTACATGGCAGGTAGTAGCTTTATGGAAGCTTATTTCTTCATGGGACAGTAAAGAATAAAAATATAAATTAAAGATAGGTTTACAGTTTAGTTATTATATAATTGATCTTTAGTAGGTGATTTGAGGTTCAACTATTATTTATGAGGTTAATATCAATGAGAATAACCAGCTGCCCACCGCTCCCCATACAAAATTCTGAGCGAGGGACTCTAGATATTGTCTTGTGTGGGGGCTATATTCTCATTAATCGCAACCTTTTTTTTACAGGGCCTAACCATATAGAATTTCAGACTCCCCAGTCTGAACTAAATTTCAGACTCCTATCCTCCCATTGATGAAAGGGAGGGAAAGGCCCTTATTCTCAAAGATACTGACAGATTTTCCACCTCCCTTAATTCCTTGCTTTCCACATTTACCAATTCTGTTAAATTTATCTATTGAACCTAAAACCTTACTATGCAAATTAAACTGTTTCTCTTTTCTACAGAGAAAAGGACATTTAACTGTCTACTTAAAAGACAGTAAAGTAGTCCTGGTTACAACCTTTTTATTTTCCAAGTTCAATAATTCTGGTCCCAAATGCTTTTCCTTTCCTCAAAAGTTTGGTCTTTCCAACCATTCTGGACAGTACCCATATTTCTGCAAAACAAAGGAGAATTTCTGCCCTGAGAAAATATATTGTGAAATCCTTATGAGTAGCATAAGTATTATTACATAAAAAGATTAAAGTGTATACAGCACTTTATGCTTTTCAATTAATGTACATTAACATCCAAAGTGGACCCTCTGAGGATCTCATTTGATGCCACCTGAGAAGAGGGGAGGTATAGACTGTCCCCCATTTAGCAGATAAGGAAACAGGTTCAGAGAGATCGACTTCCTTAGAGTCAGGGGGAGACTAGAATTCGGATCGACTCCCAATATAGTATTTTTTTCCAGGACTATACCCCCTTCAACTAAGGAACGTGACAACTTGTCCAAACTCTGACTGAGCACACAGCTCTAGCTTCCCCCTACTACACAATGGAGAACACTACTCCTTCCCACTGAGCTCCTGGGAGGGTAAGTCAAATAATGTAAATGAAACAGTTCTGGGGTAGAAGGCTCTTTTACAGAGGTTGGGGAGCAGAAGGGTAGCAGTTACCCATAAATACCCCTTTTCCTGTATTATAGGTATATCCCCACTGAGGCCAGGGGAAGAACATTTGACAAAGGAGAGTGATTCTCTGACTCCTTTGATATCCTGCCCCACTGACCCATTTTGCTGAAGTACAAGGAGAAGCCTCTAGAGGTAAAAAGAACAGGATGAGAGTCTGAAGCAAGAATAATTGATCATAGATACCATCTTTATTGGGGGCTGGGGACTGGAAGCACATTCAAATACCTCCAAGGGCCCCTCAACCCTCCCGACATTTCAGGGATCCTGAGGCTTCTTCTTATGTGAGGGCAACAGCCCAGAACTATCTTCTGTAGCAAAAGATTGATCTAATCCACTCCAGGCCTCCCAGGGAAAAGGCCTCTGTGTAGTCCTCCTATGGAAAGACATAATCAGCCCAGAGCAACTAGCCCCTGCCTTTTCCAAACACACAGGACACCTTGGGGTGTGGGGGTGAAGGAGGTATCAAGAAATAGGAAGAGGCTGGACCTACAGCTGGAAGCACTGTTCCTGGGAAGCTCTGGAAATAGTTCTCCACCAAGCCCCCAAATCTCTCATTGCAAGATTAAATTCCATCATTAGTAATTAATCCCTTTGAATTAAACACTACTCTTCCTCAGGTTCTACACCTATTCCTCAGAGATAAAACAAAATATGCCCAACATCTTAATGTGATGAAGCATACACAACATCTGCATCTTGTGACTGGGGGCGGGATACAACATTAGAATTCTGGAAGGGCACCAGTAGTGAAAACAAATTTCGAGTTTGGTCAAGGGACGCCAGCTGGAAACATTCAAAAACACATCTTCCCTGAGCTCCAAGAATATCTCCCTAAACCTTCAAAGCTCTGGTGCTGAGCACATAACAACTACCCCACCCAATCTTTGCCCTCTGTAGTTGGAACTAGGTACCATCATTTTTCCTTCTATGCCATATAGACCCTTCTCATAGCATCATGGAAGCCATCCTGACATCTTAGTTTGGTCCTATATGTGTCCCATCAACCCTTAGAACCACAGCCCTCATAGAAGAGAAAGGTGGAAAATACCTTTATAGGTAAGCTATTCCAACCTCTCTTCTAGTGTTTAATCCACTCTATGATACTTCAGATAGAAAGTCACCTAGAGTCAGCTTGGGGAAGGCAAGTAACAGGAAATTAAAGTTCTAACTACCTCAATCCCATTTTAAAAACAGATAGCTTCAATTATAACTAACTTCTCATTGGCCCTAGTTTTGCCACCAGGAGGTACACCAAATGACTCTGTATCCTTTTCTATATTAGAGCCTTTAAAATTTTGGAAGATAACTATAATGTTCCCTCAAAGACTTTTTCCCTAGCCCTGTATGCCTTAGTCCTTAAAGCCGACCCATCAATCAAATGAAACCTCTAGTAGGGTAAGAAGAACGGACGAAGCTTTCATATTTGACACTCAGAATCTCTGTCCCTGTCCCCAGTGAGGAAGTATGTTCCAGGACACAGAGGATACCCCCAGTGAGACCCAGAGCTCATATCCCAGAGTACATCTGACCTGGGCTCTGTCACTTTTAGTGGCTAGGGGTCAGAGGAAGCCAGCTCCTGAAGAGCTCCCAAGGTCCTGAATAAATTCAGGGCCAAGGCCGAAGTTCTGACCAAAGGCAGGATATTTATAGGGACGCCCACCCTGATGGGTCCTCTGGTGCTGGACCAGGTTAGAACTTCTAGCAAAAGCCTTCCCACACTCAAGGCAAACATAAGGTTTTTCACCACTATGGGCTGCCTGGTGGATAAGTAGGTGGGAACTCTGACTGAACCCCTTTCCACACACACTGCAAGTATATGGCTTCTCCCCAACGTGTGTTCGCCGGTGCCGGAGGAGATTTGAGCTATCCACAAAGCTCTTGCCACATTCAGGACACTTATAGGGCTTTTCTCCTGTGTGAGAACGCTGGTGCTTGATAAGTTTAGAACTGTGGTAGAAGCTCTTGCCACAGTCTGCACAGGAATAAGGCCGCTCTCCTGTGTGAATTCGCTGGTGGTCTGTGAATTGAGAACGCTCACTGAAGCCTCTACCACAATCAGGGCACTTGAAGGGCTTCTCACCATTGTGGGTTCGCTGATGTCTTAGACAGTCAGAGCTGTTAGTGAAACTCTTGCCACATTCACAGCAATTATAGGGCTTCTCACCTGTATGGGAACGCTGGTGTTTGAGCAGATAGGAGCTTCGGCCAAGCTATCACCCCACACCAAGCACATTATAGGGCTTCTCCCCAGTATGTGATCTCCTATGCTGCAGCAGGTTAGAGCTCAGGCTGAAGCTCTTGCCACAGTCTGCACACTTATATGGCTTCTCTCCTGTATGAGTTCGCTGGTGTTGGATGAGGTTGGAGGCTGACACTGAAGTTCTTGCCACACTCAGAGCAAAGTGTATGGTTTCTCATCCTGTATGGACCCTTTGATGCTTCACCAAGTCTGAGCTTCTTCCAAAGCCCTCACCACAGTCAGGGCATTTGTGGGGCCGGTGGCCCGTGTGAGATCTCCGGTGCTGGATCAGGTTGGAGCTAAGGCTGAAGCAACGGCCACAGTCGGGCTGGGTAAGGCTTTTCCCCAGTGTGGAACTCGGTGGTGCTTCACTAGGTCCGAGCCCCTTCGAAACTCTTTAGCACACTCAGGACATCTATATGGCTTCTCCCCTGGGTGGCTGGCCCTGGTGGTGAATCAGATCCGGGAGACAAGCTACAGTCAGTCCGCACTGGAGGCAACCAAAAGGGCCTGGACCCTGGCAGGGCCGACCTGAGACCTATTCCTGCAAGTTTTTTCCTCGCCCTGGCCCTGGCCCGCTCCACACAAGCCTCTGGAACCCCAGCATCATTTCAGAGGCAGCTGGCTGGCCTGGCCAGACAAGAAAGGGCCTTTTCGGGCGGGGGTCCCGAGTGGAGCTTGAGACAGGGCTGGGAGGCAGGTCTCCGGAAAGCCAGACCTGGGAGCTCTCTCATCCTCCAGAACTGGCTGAAGAGTTGCGTCTTCCCCATCTCTGTTGCCCAAGGGGAGAAAAGGACATTCCAGGCCCCTCCTGGGGCTCAAGCATCCCAGCCCTCCGGCCCCTACTCGTTCCTCTCCTCCATCCCGGGATTCGACACTTCTCAAACCCTCTTCTTCGTGCGCCTGGAGTTCTGGGTTCCCCGGCTCCAACGCTCCCTCCATTCTGGAGGGGGAAAAGAAGAAGAGGGAGGGAAGGGACCGTCCTTTCTTGAGGGTAAGCCGGTGGGCAAGGGGGACCACGGTAACCAAGGGACAGGAACTCCCCCAGTACACCGACCACAGCAGGGGTGGGCCACTAAGGTTCCAGGTGTCCGAGCACCGGAACCGGAAACCACCCCCCCCCCAAGCCTGGCCTCTCTAGGACCCAGACCCTAGCGATCCTCTGTGGGCTTAACCCTTTAACTCACCGCGTTGGGGGAAAAGGTAGAGGCTTGCCAGGCCTCTCGGCCCCGACAGACCTGGACAAGCTCGCGGGGCCACTGCGGCTGTGAACCAGAGAGAGTGCGACCCCAGGGGCCGGCGCCGCGACCCTGGAGCCCACAAGGGCGTGTCCGAGGGACAGCCAACTCCAGAGGGAGCAGCAGCGTCCGAGAATGCCAGAGGACCGGGGCCGAGCCAGGGAGCACCACGTCCGGGGCACCGGGAACATCATAGTCCGGAGACTCCATGGTCGGACGCCTGGGTTCTCGAGGGGAAGGGGCGGCGCGTTGTCCCCTGGGAGCGGGAGTTTTCCGTTCGTCCCACGATAGGCTGTACATGATAATCACGGACTACGTATCCCAGCGTCCACCGCGCCCCAGTCTCCAGTGCAGAGAATCTGACAAAGAACTACCACTCCCGTCATACCTCGCGTGCTTAGAACGGCCGTTGTTCACAGCGCACCATCCACGTGATCTGGAGTCTCGCAGGAAGTGGAGCCGGGGAGGTGTGAACTACACCTCCCACTGTGCATAGTAGAGACCGGACCATTTAAAAGGCGCCCTCCAGAAGACGTGCACGGCCACGCCCCATCATTCCAGTCCTGTTCTCTGCGGAGCCACGAAAAAGGGGGGTGGGGCCTCAGGCCCAGGCCAAGATGGCGGCGGCGAAACCGACCCCCACCGACTCGCTCTCGTTCTGCCTCGCGCAGCTCACAGCAGCGGCCGTGGAGGAGCCGGGTGGGGAAAAGGACTCGGCAGCCAACGAAGCCCCCTTGAGCCGCGCGCTCCTAGCCCTTCGCACGCGCCACGTCAAGGCGGCAGGGGATATTGAGCGTTTCCGGGCGCGCGGTGGGCTCCGCCCCCTGCTCGCTCTGCTGCGGCGCACCGCAGCAGTGGCGGCGGGGTCCGCCCCGCCCCCGGCAGGCCCCGGCCCCGCCCCTCCACCGGCCACGTCGACGGGCGCTGTCGGTCCCGCCCCTTCCTCGGGTCCCGCCCCCCCCCGCTGCTACGTCAGCACCAGCGCGTTTACGCAGAACGCTCGATTTGGCCCTCAGCATCCTTGCCAACTGCTGCACGGAGGGGGCGTGCCGAACTGAAGTGCGCAGACTCGACGGTATTCTCCCACTTGGTGAGTGTCCAGCTGTTCGTCCTCCGCCCTTCGCCCTGACTCGGTTTTGCCTCTCCCGTTTGCTGTTTCCCCTCCTGATGACGGATTTAAAGCGACAGCACCTCTGAGGCTCAGGACCTGTAGGGTGACGTCGCTGTATGGGAATGACCCCGCCTTCCTGGAAGAGGATGGGGCTTGTGACGTCACAGAATCGTCTGTGATATCACCACAACTTGTATGATGCAACAGCCCCCCCTGGTATTTCCAGGTTCTTCTCCCCACTGTGCTGTCATTCTTTCCATACTTTTCATACTTAGCCCACCATAACCCCACGATGGTATAAAATAGAAAACAATTATTTGAACGGTTTGGGGGGAACCCACTTGGCCTTCCGTGGACACCTTAGTGATGTCTTTAGGTTACTGTAATGTTACTCTTGGTCTTGGAGGTTACTCCTAAGTCACCCAGACTTGATCTGTTTTCTGGGCATTGACCCAAAATGATCATTAACTCTCTAGCTATTTTTCCTGCACCTAGCTGGAGTTTTCTTGAGGAACAATCTCCAAATAGAATAGGTATAACTTGTTTCTAAAATGTAGGTAAAAGGAATTTCCAACTGCCATACAAGCACTCAAAGTGATATGAGTGTCAGGTATGGGACGGTCTTTATTTCACCGTACCATAAAAATGTAGAAGATGCAAATGGCCCATAGGAACTCATAAAAACATGCCGAAAAGACATAAGACCTTCAGAAGACTCTGGCATATCCCCTAACATTCTGAAACACAGGCTCAAACATAACAACTCTTGAAAAGAGGCTGAGAGTGCTCTGTTGCTCCTTTTCTTTGGCCTGCAGAGAGAAAGCTCCTTTGATAGAGTTCACTCTTAAGAGTCCCAGCCAGGCATCTTAGAGGACAGCTCCAGTCATTGGAGGCCAATCAGAAATTGTCAGTTATCTTTAATAAGGTACCAGTGTCCATATTCCATAGGGGAAAAGATGAAAGACTCATATTGAATGGGGATTCCTACCACGCAGCTTCTGTTACTGAGCAACTCCAGGGACTTCTGTAATATTTTTGTTCTCATCTGTATTTCTATAGGGTCGAGGTTTGTAAGAATAGGGCTTATTATCCCTACTTGGCAAATAGAAAAATCAGTACTCAGAAGGACCAAGGAACTTAGCAAAAGTCACACAGCAAATAACTGGTAAAGTTGGAACTCCAAAGTACAAAAAATTTTCATCCCCAAATTAAAGAAATTTAGTTAAACATAAGTGCATGTTTTATACAAAATACAGTACTAGGTCTGGGGTGGGGGTAGAGAATACAAAGTTTAAATAAGACTTAGTCTATGCCCTTATAGTCTACTAAGAAATGAAGTGTCTCTTTTGTCTCCATTTTCACCCCCAGTAAGCATCCTACAATGTGTGAGGACTGACAGCATACAGAACCGGACAGCCCGAGCCTTAGGGAACCTGGCTATGGAGGCTGAGAGCTGTGGAGACATCCACAGAGCTGGTAAGAGCTTGATGAGGGAAAAGGGGCATGGGAATGTCAGGAAGGGAGTGCCTAGATTTTGGTAAAAAGAGAAAAGAGGAGTCTAAAATTGGAAGAGTCAGACATGTTTCTTCACCTTTCCCTTCCTTCTCTGTCCCTCTGTCTAGGTGCTGTGCCTCTGCTGGTTGAGATCCTCACTGCATCTCAGGACTCCCACTGTCTCCAGAGTGTTGTCCGCGCCCTCCGAAACTTGGCTGATTCACCTCAGCACCGCCTGGCCCTGGCCCAACAGGGGGCAGTTAGGCCTCTGGCAGAGCTACTGGCTACAACCTCTGATCCTGCCCTGACTTCAGCCCTGGCTCGGGCCCTGTTGGAGCTAAGCCGAGGCTGCTCACGAGCCTGTGCTGAACAGCTGAGCCTGGGTGGTGGACTGGGCCCCCTAGTGAGCCTAGCCACTCACCCTAAGCGGACAGTACGTGATGCAGCCATCCTGACTCTGGCCAACTTGTGTGCCCAGGGCCTCGTGCGTCCTGCTTTGGGCAATGCTGGTGGTGTAGAAGTGCTACTCAGTGAACTTCGGAGGAGAAGGGGATCCAGTGGGGCAGGCCCAGTGTCCCAGCAGGCCCTGGTTCGGGCTGTCTGTCTTCTCTGCCGTGAGGCCATTAACAGAGCACGACTAAGGGATGCTGGGGGTCTGGAGCTGCTCATGTCCCTTCTGAGAGACCCACGAGCAGAGGCCTTTCACCCTCGTGTAGTAGCAGCACTTGTTGGCTTCCTATATGACACTGGGGCCCTAGGAAGACTGCAGGCACTAGGGCTTGTGCCATTGCTGGCAGGGCAGCTAAGTGGTGAAGTTGGAGAAGAAGAGGAAGAGGGCCATGAGGCTGCCTCCTGTGACTTCCCTGAGGAGCGGACCCCAGGACCAACAGAGGCAGGAAGCTTCAAGAGCCTCAGGTAAACCAACATCTTGAGCCCTCTCTCTAGATCTACAATTCCTGATCACATCTTTACCGACTGAATCTCTCTTGTGATTCTTATATAAAGCACTGGACCTGAAGTCAGGAAATCCTGAGTTCAAATCTAGACTCAGACTCTTAACTAGCTATATGATCTTGGTCAACCTACTTAGCCTCTGCCTCAATTTCCTCATCTGCTAAATAATGACATCTATTTACCAGGGTTGTCGTTTTAATATAGTTATTGTTAGCTAATGCTTAAAATAAGTGCCTGTTATATACCCAGGGACATAACACTTCACAAATATGATTTCCATTCTGTCCAATAGGACCACTAAATATCTTTTTTTTTTCATCTCCAGGTCGTGGCTGATATCAGAAGGCTATGCTGTGGCACCTGGAGATATCTCCCCTGATTGGTCCCCTGAACACTGCCCCCTGCCAGAGCTTTCCTCTGTCCCAGTCAGATCCCTTCAACAGCAATGCTTGCAGGACAGCCTTTCCTTCTCCCCAGTGTCTAATCCTCCACCAACCTCTGCTCCAAACCCTGCCACCCTAGGCTTGGAGACTCCAAGCACCTCCCAACTGGAGACTCCCAGCCACTCAGGCAACATCCCAAACCCTTCACCACCCCCACTGAGGACATCTGGTCGGACTGAAGAATTGTGGGGACGGGAAGGGCCAGCACTCTTGCTCTTGTCACGATTTTCCCAGGCCCCAGATCCTAGTGGGGCACTAGTGACCGGCCCTGCACTACAAGGCCTGCTAGGCTATGTGACTGGGGCCCCTGGTCCTCCAAATCCTCGAGCCCTTCGGATTCTGGCCCGCCTCACCTGCAACCCTGCTTGCCTAGAAGCTTTTGTCCGAAGCTATGGTGCTGCACTCATCCGGGCCTGGCTAGTGTTGGGTGTTGCCCCAGATGACTGGCGAGCCTCAAAGCCACCCCGGGCTCGAGCAGGCGATCGAAAACATAGAGAACTAGGTAAGTGGCCCATTTTTTCTTTCAAGTACACAAACATGGTTTCCCTGCCCCTTATTCTTTCTTTAGAACCCAGAAGTTCTTTCTTCTCCCAGATCTCTGTGCTGCCCATACCTAATTTATTTCCTTGAACCCATGTGGCCTCTCTCCCTGTAATTTTACCCCTCGAGAATGCAAGCATCCAGGGGCAGCTAGGTGGCGCAGTGGATAGAGCACCAGCCCTGGAGTCAGGAGGACCTGAGTTCAAATCCGGCCTCGGACACTTAACATTTACTAGCTGTGTGACCCTGGGCAAGTCACTTAACCCCAATTGCCTCACTAAAGAAAAACAAAAAAAAAGAATGCAAGCATCTTAAACCTTCTTTGCCCATCCTTTCTACTTTATCGGTTCTACTGCCAGATATCCTGACCCTTTCTCTCCTCCCAGGTGAAATGCTGCTCCAGAATCTGACAGTCCAGGCTGAGTCTCCTTTCGGGGTGGGAGCACTTACCCACTTGCTTCTCTCTGGGACCCCAGAAGACCGAGTTGCTTGTGCACTGACTCTGCCCTTCATCTGCAGGTATGTGGGATTAAGAACCAAGGAACAAATCGTAGAAATACATAGGAAGGGGGAGAACAGAAATTTATAAAAGATCCCATAGATAGTGGGGAAAGACTTTGCTCCTTTCCTTTGACCTCTTGCTCACCTATGTAATCTCTCAGGGCCTGTCTGCCTTCCCTTTGAGTCTGTACCCATTTCTCAAATTCCTACCCTAGTTCTCTTAGCTTCCCTATTACTCTCTCCTTGATTCCACCTCCCATCTTCCTACCACTTTATACCTCCCTTCCCTTGGCTCTCTGCCTCTCTGTCCTAAAGAGATCCAGCCTCAGCTTTTCCCTCAGGCCCTCCTGGGGGAAAAGCAAAGGCAGTTCTCACTCCATTCCCTCTTTTAGCAGAATAGGATCTGATCTAAACCTGACGGGCAAGGTCATCAGCTTATTTCTGGGGTTCCCAGAGCTTGTGGCCCACTGTTCTTCTGGCAGGGATTTGTGTTACTTTCTCTTATGAGGTAAGAAGCCTATATTTGCCACAAGTGCCCTCACTTACTCTTGTGCCTAACCCTCTGTCTTTCAGGAAACCGGCTCTCTGGAGACGTCTCCTTCTGGACCAAGGTGGTCTGCGCCTCCTTCTGACAGCACTTTCTCGTCCAGCCCCTCACCCACTTTTCCTCTTTTTTGCTGCTGATTCCCTCTCCTGCCTTCGATGCCTGATCTCCCCATCAGTGGACTCGACCCAGCCTACTGTGGATTCTTCTCCAACCTCCCCTTGCCTCTACGGGCAACTACTGGGCCCTACCCCATCCGTAGTTCCTGACCTCCACTTCCTGCTGGACTCCGGCCTCCGACTGCCTGCCATCCGGGCCTCTGCAGCAGATGCTTCCCCCTTCTTCAGAGCCTTGCTATCCGGAGGCTTTGCTGAGGCTCACTTGAGCCTAGTACCATTGAGGGGCTTATCCCCAGGGGCTGCTTGGCCTATCCTGCACCATCTTCACGGCTGCCGGAACTGTGGGGCTGCCCTACAGCCCATCCCCACTGCAGGCCAAGCCCTCTTGGGCTCTGAGGCAGAAGCTGCCCTAGAGGCAGCTGGCCGATTTCTGCTGCCCATTCTAGAGAAAGAACTGGAAGAAGCTGTGGGAAGTGTGCACCTAGGGCCTTGTAGTCCCCCCGAGGCAGTGGGCGAGGTATTCCGTCTTGGTGGAACCCGTCTGGCTGCAAGATGTGCCCACTGGACCCTGGGACCTGGTCGGAGCCCACAAGCTCGGGCAACAGCCCTAGCTGGACTGGTAGAGGCAGCAGGAGAGGAGAGTGGGCTCCTGACGGAGGCCCTTCTGGGGGCTGTGATGGGGACAAGAGGAAGGCTGTGACCAGGGCCACAGCCCCAGGACAGAGGAGATGCCCTGTAGGACCTTAGCCTGGCCCCAGGGACTAGAAAAGGAGGCTTCTCTGGAATAAAAACTGTTGCCTGGGGGGGGGGGGGGGGGGGGAGGGGGGGGGAGGGGAGGGAGAGGGCAGATTCCAGGGAAGAGGAGCCATGGAAGCTACAAGAAACTAGAGGGGGAGGTAGGCTAGAGGAAGAGGAATGAGAAAGGACTGGAGACACAAAATGGGACTTGGCCGGAGGTCTCAAGAATGAGTTATGGAGAGTACAGACCTACAAGGACTGGAGGTGAAGAAATTCCTTAGCACTCAAAAGGAGCCCCATGCAGAGGCCAGACTGAAATTAAAGGCTTCAGAGTTGATTACCTCATGTAGTGTGATTCTTTTTTGTCCCAAAAGGATCTTTTCTCAAACTTTCCCTTATCTCCACCCAGTGACCTATTCCCATTTCCTTATTTCAACTGAGTAGACTTAAGCCTTAAGTCATGTACCTGGGGGCTAGGTGAGATCACAGACCTGTCGACTTGTGGGGTCACTGCTTATGGCTGTGTATGAGGTTGTGGTTAACCTTATAGCTCCGCCACACACCCAGAGCAGATCTCTATGAAGGAACCAGGGGATTCACCTCTATCTACTCCAGAAGAGGAGTCCCTGGGCCCAATTTTCTCTTCCTGGGGGGAGTGGGTGGAGAAGAGAGGGTAATGGTGAAGGGAAAAACTGCTCAAACAGTGACCAAATATTTTTTATTTCGTTTTTGTTTTTTAATGGCTTTGCACAATCCAAGGAAAAACAAGCATTGGCTAGAGTCAGCCTCCCTTGAGGGGGGGAGTTGGGTTTTCTGTGTGCGGGGGGGGGGGGGGGGGGGGGTTGGGGGGGGCCCCATGCCCGGCCTAGGATTCTAGGAGGGTCTCCTTCAGGGTTCTGCATCCCAATCCCTTAAGAAGCTTTTGTGTATGAGTATCTCCATCCCTGTGGATCTGTGTGTGTGTCCGAATTGGGTGTCTCCCGAGGTGTTTCTGTAGTCCTGGGAGGGCTTCCCCGGTCTTCTCTCTCAGTCTAGACTCATCTGTCGCTCGGGCTTTCTCCAGCTGCTCTTGCTTTCGCCAGTGCTGTTGGTGGATGGGTCTCAGTTCCAAGCCTAAGTGTGCCGAACTGGGGTGTGGCTGTTCTGAGGGTGTGTCCCGCCATCTCTATTCTTGTCTGTCACCCCGTTGGGCTCCCCTTAGGCCCCCTTCTCCAGCCCTCTCTCCCGCTAATCCCAACCCGCCCCCCATCCCATCTGGTCCCCGCTTCCTTACATGGTCACGGCCGGGGCCTCCCTCTCCCGGACGTCCCCCCCTCCCCCCCGCTGTCTCCCGCCCCCCCCCAACCGGACACAGCCCCCGCCCTGCTGCTACCCCTCAGCCAGCCAGCCCGGCACCCCAGCCATGGAGGACTTGGGTGAGTGGGGCTAGAAGCCCCGGGACCACGAGCCCCTCCCTTCCAGCCCCCGATGCCTCCATCCGCCTCTCCCAACCCCATCCCATCGTTTCCTCTCCCTGAGCTCGCTTTCTGCTTCCCCGCACCGCACCCCCTCTCTTGTCTCTCCTCACTTCTATTCAGCTCTGCCTCTTCTAATACCTTAAGTGCTCTCTTCATTTCTCCATTTCTGTCTCAGTTCCCTCTCCTCGGCCACTCCACGCCTCTCGTTGCTTCTCTCCCTTCCTCTCTTGCTTCTTTCTCCCTCTTTCTCTTTCCCTCCTGTTCCTCCTGCCCAGCTCCACGTCTCCCTTCCTGCCTCTCCCTTCCTGCATTTTTCTCCAGTCCTTTCCACCCTTCTCTCCCGGGGAACCGAGGTTCACTGGTCGAAAGGCTGGAGGGACCAGGGAGTGGAACGGAGGGGACCAGGCACCTGGGATCTGAGAGGGGAGGCGTTAGGTTGGTGGCGGGGAGGATTCCTGGGTGTGGGTCTGCAGAAGAAAGCTTCGAGCTGGAGGGCAAGATACCTGGGTCAGAGGAGAAAGGCGGGAGTGGGGGAGGGGGAAAGACTAGGAGGGGGTGTCAGGCCACCGAGGGGGGGGTTACACTGCGCTCCCTGTGACTGTCTCTCTTTCCCCTACCAGGTGACTCCGCCTCCCCCTTATCCCCTCTTGGACCACGTATTGTGGTCTTTGGTAGGTAACCCAATCCAGGGGGTCCTAGTTGGGGGAAACATCCGATCAAAAGAGTAGGGGAGTCTGGCAGATTACTTAATGAAAGGGCTAAGAAGAAGGATGAGGTCCCTCTGAAGAGGTTTGGAAGAAGGGGCTGGGGAATAGATCAACCAACTGGAAACTGAGGCCAGAAGGCTAAACAATTAAAAAATGTGAGAAAGGACCAGTTTTGAAGTTGAGTTGGAGAAGAGAGGATGACAATAATCCAAAAGAGCCAATAAAGTATCTGGGAAAGAGGGCAGGACTTAGTGTACAGATAACATCTGAAAGACTACAGTTCTGGGCATACATGTCAAATCACAGTGTCATAGGGCTAGAGCCAGAAGGGACCTTAGAGGCTCTTAATTTTTACAGATGGGGAAACTGAGGCCCAGAGGTTAAGTGACTTTCTGAGGTGGGATTTGAACCCAACTCTTCTCAACTCCAAGTCTGGTGACCTATCTACCATACACTTGTTTACACTTGTTTCTTTGTGAATAATAGATCTAGAGTTGGAAGGCATCTCTCTCAGACCATTTAGACCAACTCCTTCATTCCACAGATGAGGAAACTGGGGCTTAGGCATATACAGTGACTTGACCTAGGTCATAAAAGCTAAGTCCTCTGACTCCTAGGAGCAGTTAGATGTCAAAGTGAATAGAGCATGGGGCTTGAAATCAGGAAGATTCATCTTCCTGGGTTCAAATCTGGCCTAAGACATTTGCTAGCTGGGTGACTCTGGGCAAGTCACTTAACCCTGTTCACCTCAGTTTCCTCATCTGTAAAATGAGCTGGAGAAGGAAATGGCAAACCACTCCAGCATCTTTGCCAAAAAGAAGAAAAAAAAAGTCAGGCATGACTGAATAACAAAACCTGAATTGGAATCTCGGCTGTTACTATCTGCCTGACTTTGACCAATCACCACCTCTCTGAGCCTCAATTTCCTCCATCTATCAGATGGCAATAGCTGCATCACAGTCTTGTTATAAAGACCAAGTGAAGGGGCAGCGAGGTGGCACAGTGGATAGAACACCGGCCCTGGAGTCAGGAGTACCTGAGTTCGAATCCGGCCTCAGACACTTAACACTTACTAGCTATGTGACCCTGGGCAAGTCACTTAACCCCAATTGCTTCACTAAAAAAAAAATAAAATAAAATAAAGACCAAGTGAGATAACTGGAAAATATTTTGTAAATCTTAAGATGTGCTATGAATGTCAGGTATAATGTCACTAACTTTTTCTGAGCCTCAGTCTTAAAATGAGTGGGTTGTAGAGAGTAATAAAGGGATTAGATTAGATGATCTATAATGTCTCTCACAGTTTATAATCCTATGACCTCACAGAAGCTGTTTTGAAGATTAGATGACACAATGGCTATACAAATACAAGGGCTTTCATGGCTGGAAGTACACCACCCAACCTGGCTCAGCTCCCAGGATTGGCCAAGGATGAAACAGCTTGGCCATATTGTATTGCTCCCAGCTTTACTCTTGGATGGTTTCCCTGGAGCCTCTCTGACCCTGTGATTGTCTAACTTTTGGTTTCTGACCCCAACTCTGACTTGAGATCTCTTTCAAACAATCACTCCTCTAACCTAGAACAACTCAACTCCTTAACCTCTAAGTTATCCTCTAGTCCACTCATTCAGAGTCTTCTTATAGATGCTCTCTTGTCCGACCTGGAGTCTACAACATCCCACATCCCCCGGGCTGGGGCTCTTAGGGACCAGCCCCAAGAAGCCACCACTGCTCCTCCTCCCTATACCCAGCCACAGCAGGTAAGAAGAGCAGAGCTAAGGGTGCAGGTTTTCTCTATTGTCTTCGAAGCTCCTCTACAGCCTCAGATATATTGCTTCTCTCTGCAGAAGATGGCCAGAGAAACCTCTGAGGCCTCAGGAGACAAAGACCATCTATACAGGTGAAGAGACTGGGAATGTCTTTAGAGGCTGGTGGGATTGAAGTTTACCCCTCCCCAAGTTCAAGGGGCCTGTTCCTTCCATGCCACTTGGGGTCTGCTCTGGGTCTTCTCTATTCCTGAGTTTCACCCCCCTCTAATTCTCCCTTTCTGCTCTAGCACGGTGTGTAAGCCTCGTTCCCCCAAACCAGCAGCACCCCCATTCTCCTCCAGTGGTGTCCTTGGTGCGGGGCTTTGTGAGCTGGACCGTCTACTGCAGGAGCTTAATGCCACCCAATTCAATATCACGGGTAAGAGGAGAGGGAGAATTGAGGATACAGGGAAGAAGCAGGAAGAGGCAAGTAATAGGGAAACTAACAACTCTCCTTCCAACCAGATGAAATCATGTCTCAGTTCCCATCCAGCAAGGCAGCTGATGGGGAGCGAAAGGAAGAGCAATCTGAGGAAAAGAAAAGGCCCAGCACGTGAGGTTCTTGGCAACAGGGTTGGAAGGGCTAAGGCCTGTTAGCTGGATCCCCAGGTCTGGGGTACAAGTGGGAAGCATGGAGGCTGCAGATCCAGATGCCTGCATTCCTTGGGGTTAAGGGTCTGGTAAGAGGGAGGACCAAGAGCTAGGGTTCTTCGGTCTGGGACATGGGAGGATTAAAAAATGGGGGAAAATGTTCACCCAGACTATCTCTCTGCAGCCCCCCAAGCCCGACGCCACAACTGTCAAAACCTTCAGCCACCTCAGCTACCCTGGAATTGGACAAGCTGATGGCTTCTCTTTCTGATTTCCGTGTCCAGAACCATGTGAGCTGAAGGAAAG
Source organism: Dromiciops gliroides (assembly GCF_019393635.1). Taxonomy (NCBI): domain Eukaryota; kingdom Metazoa; phylum Chordata; class Mammalia; order Microbiotheria; family Microbiotheriidae; genus Dromiciops; species Dromiciops gliroides. The sequence goes on from NC_057861.1 coordinate 489,757,285, forward strand.
GGTCAGGGGTCTCCAGGGAGGGTATTGGCTCTGGTTAATCCCAGCCTTTGTGATCCCCATACCCACCCAACTGTCAGAGGTCAACCCCAAATTTTCCCCTGTCTCCAAGTCTACCCCCTTCAGCTCATTGAAGCACATGGGGACCAAATGGCAGGTACCTCTATTTTATACCCTAATAGCTTCCTGCTTCTGGGCCTACCCCGAAGCCAGAGCTGAGCTCAGTGAGTGATACCTCACCACCGCCCACCTCAGGGTCCACCACTGAGGGAAGCCTGGACACCATGCTGGGGTTGCTGCAGTCAGACCTCAGTCGACAGGGAGTCCCCACCCAGGCCAAGGGCCTTTGTGGTTCCTGCAATAAACCCATTGCCGGGCAGGTGAGTAGGCCCTCCCCCCACCCCAAGTAGAAGAAAGATACAATAAGACAATAAGATACACACACATAAACTAGGTTACAGATTCCTGTAGGAGAGTTATAAAAGTGTTAAATTTATTAATTATAGACAGGTTGTGTGACTTCAGCTGAGGCCTCACTACTGTTTAGCAAATCTTGTATGTATCTTTTATATACTACTCTCCCATTCCACACAACACCCATTCTAGACCTCTTCTAAGCACACACATCCTTTGACACCCCAACCTCTGAACTCTCCGCAGATGATCTCATCTCCTGTTTTACTGAGTTCAGGTCAGCCTCACCTCAAAATCTATCTTTAGAGGTAGGATGCATAGGGTAGTGTCTTTCTTGGGAGTCAGGAAATACTGGGTTCCAATCTTGCCTCAGACACTTCCTACCTATGTGAGCCTGAGCAAGTCCCTTAACCTATTTGACCTTCAGTTTCCTCCTCTGTAAAGTGGAGTTCATGATAGCACTTACCTCACAGAGCTGTGAGGATAAAAATGAGATACTATATGTAAAGTGCTTTTCAAACCTTAAAGAGCTATACAAATATTAGCTGTTATTAACGTTCTGGCTTTATGGGGCAGCTATTATTCTGACTAAAGCTGCTCCCCCTATTTGGGATTCTGATTCCATTCCTTTCATTCTGTTGAATATTTATATATTTATATTATATATGTATATATAGCTTCCATCTCATCATATATTTTGTATATTAGATGTAATTATAACATATCATATATAAATAATATATATCTCACAGTATCCCCCAAACATCTCACTGTAGTTTTAAGCTTTTAATAGCTTAATAGCTTTTGTGATATAATATATATATTTGTGTGTGAGTGTGAAATATATATACTTAAAACTTCAGGGGGCAGCTAGGTGGCGCAGTGGATAGAACACCGGCCCTGGAGTCAGGAGTACCTGAGTTCAAATCCGGCCTCAGACACTTAACACTTACTGGCTGTGTGACCCTGAGCAAGTCACTTAACCCCAATTGCCTCACTTAAAAAAAAAAAAAGTTTAAAAAAAAAACTTCACTAAGATTTTTGGGACACTTTGTATATTCTCATATCATTCCTAAAATTTTTTTTTAATTTCCTTGACCCTTTCCCCTTAAACTGTCATCCCTCCCTCCCCCTCCTACATTGCCAAAAAGTAAACAGTCTGCATTCTTTGCCTTCCCTTCCTCATCCCCCATTCAGCTTTCTGCCCCTTCCATTTTGACTTCTTTTCCCACCAGTCTACTGAAATTTTTCTCTCAAAGGCCACAAGTAACCACTTTTTTTTTTCTTCTCCCAAATCTGATGGACTTCCTTCAGTTTTCCTCCTCCTTGGCATTTCTGTAACTGACCATGAAATTGTGATCTGCAGGACCCTTGGAGAGAGGGAGATCTCAGACCCATTGAAGTATTACTTATGCAGAGAACATTGGGATCGTCAGTTTAGATAAGAGTTAACAAGTGTCTTCATAGAGTTTATAGAATAGTAAGGGAGATGTGACACATCACCTTAATATAAAACTATACCTAACCAAGGATATGAAGTTTTAATTAAAAAGCTAGGAAAAGAGTATTATCATATGGGAGAGGGAGAAAAATCAGGGAATGACATGACCGAATCTTTGTGCCGAAAAGATGATTCTGACAGTAGTATAAAGAAGGGAGGGAGGGAGGAAAGGGCTGGTTATTGTGAAGTCCAGAAGGACCAATGCAGCAGCAGATGGATCATGATCCTGTACCAGGGTGATGTCCCTAATATACAAGAGAGGACTGCTGGGGGGAAAAAAAAAGGTGGTATTGAGAAGTATTGGCAACTAACTGGATATAAGAGCTGAGGGTGAGAGGGAAGAGTCAAAGATTACCCCCAAGGTTTCTAATCCATTAAACTAGAAGCCAGGCAGCTAGGTGTTGCAATGGATAGAGCACCGACCCTGGAGTCAGGAAGGCCTGAGTTCAAATCTGACCTCAGACACTTAACACTGGCTGTGTGACCCTGGGCTTAACCCCAATTGGCTCACAAAACCAAAACAAAACAAAAAACTAGAAGCCATGTGAATGACACTTCCAGGCACACAAGGTGTGAAGACAGGAGAAGGAATGTGGTTAGGAAGAAAGATTAACCTTTAAATTGACTCTCCTTATCTACAAAATTAGCAAACTGGGCTAAATAAAGATCCATTTTTGCTGTAATCCTGTGTTGCTATAATAAACTCAGTTTGAGGCATACCGAGTTCCAGATGCTAGGCGGGAGGGGTGGAGGGAGTGGGGGGAGACAGATCCAGGTGGTGTTTAGAAGCAGCCAGGGTTTAGCATCTAGTTGGTAAACAGAGACACCAGAAGCAGCGTCAGCTAGGCTCCGATGCATCCTACGATTTGCCCCCCCACCCCCTTGTTCCCTGCAGGTGGTGACAGCTCTAGGCCGGACCTGGCACCCAGAGCACTTTTTATGCGGAGGGTGCTCCGTGGCTCTGGGAGGCAGCAGCTTCTTTGAAAAGGACGGTGCCCCTTACTGCCCCGAATGCTACTTCGAGCGCTTCTCCCCTCGATGTGGTCTCTGCAATCAGCCCATTCGCCACGTGAGCCCTGTAGCCTGGAAGCGCCCTTCCACACCCTGCTCTCGCTCAGTCTCTATTCACCCCCACCCCCACCCCATACACCCCACTCTCAGCCCCCAGCCCCCACCGGCAATCTTTAAACTCTAGGGAGCCTTTCACTTCCAGCCACCTGGGACCTGGCCCTCCCCGCCCCCGCCCCTTCAGATAACATGTAAAGCGTGTTGATATTTATTATTATTATTATTACTACTACTACAGAAGATGGTCACCGCCCTGGACACCCATTGGCATCCTGAACATTTCTGCTGCGTCAGCTGCGGAGAGCCCTTCGGAGAAGAGGGTGAGAAAGCGCCCCGGGTACCCAGCGGCAAGCAGTCGGTTCCCGCACACCCCTAGCACCACCCCTCAGACATTTCTCCCTGGTCTTCCCCCGCCACCTTTTGTCATGATGCCACTTTGCCCTCCCAAACTGCCCCCGATTCCACTTTGGGGGCACCCACTGCCCTCCCGTGTTCCTATCTTTCCCCTGATTCTCCCCACCCCCCGTCTTGCCCGGACCCACAGGGTTCCACGAGCGGGAGGGCCGCCCCTATTGCCGCCGGGATTTTCTGCAGCTGTTCGCCCCACGCTGCCAAGGTTGCCAGGGTCCTATCCTGGAGAACTACATCTCGGCGCTGAGTGCGCTCTGGCATCCGGACTGCTTCGTGTGCAGGGTGAGGAGGGGCCGGAGAAGGGCTGGGGCAACCGGGGGAGGAAGGGATGGCCCCGCGCACTCCAGGCCGCCCCCTCCCCAGCTTGCCCCCTAACCCTGCTCTGGTGTGTTGGTCCCTTCCTCCAGGAGTGCTTTACTCCCTTCTCCGGAGGCAGCTTCTTCGAGCACGAAGGGCGCCCGCTCTGCGAGAGCCATTTCCACGCTCGGCGCGGCTCTCTCTGCGCCACCTGCGGGCTCCCGGTCACCGGTCGCTGCGTTTCCGCGCTGGGGCGCCGCTTCCACCCCGATCACTTCACCTGCACCTTCTGCCTGCGCCCGCTCACCAAGGGCTCCTTCCAGGAGCGCGCGGACAAGCCTTACTGCCAGCCCTGCTTCATCAAGCTCTTCGGATGAGCCCGCACCCACGAGGAGGTCCCGCCGCAGGGACGGAACCCTAATCCAAATAAGGCCTCACCCCTTAAAAAGAGCCCGGTACGAGGAGAGGCCGCACAGCTGGGGGAGGCCACTCCTCTCCCACAAAACCTGGTTCCTGATTAGACTCCGTCCCCAGTGAGACCTCACCTGGGAACCAGACCCCAGTGCAAAGAAGGGTCCTTTCCCTCCCCCAGAGTCTGACTCTAGACTAGAACGTATCCCCAGCGCCCTTCGCCTTTTTTTTTTAATTTTTTTTTTTTAGTGAGGCAATTGGGGTTAAGTGACTTGCCCAGGGTCACACAGCTAGTAAGTGTTAAGTGTCTGAGGTCAGATTTGAACTCAGGTACTCCTGACTCCATGGCTGGTGCTCTATCCACTGCGCCACCTAGCTGCCCCGCCCTTCGCCTTTTAATTAGAGCCCAGTACCATCAGACTCCCACCCTTAGACAGGTCCGATCCTTCCTCTGGTTCAAGAATGGACCACGTGTCCAAGTCCACACCTATCATATAATGGGACGACCTCAAGAGAGATGTTCTCCCTCCTCCCAAAAAACAAGGCTTCCTGGAAAGTCCCTTTCCAGAAGCAGCCTAATTCTTCCTGAAGCTCCATCCCTCTGGGGAATGTAGAGAGGCAAAAGAGGGCATAACGAATTTGTGCCTCCCCACATGGGAAGGGATGGTGGGAAGAAGTGAAGTCTTAACCTAGCCTTGTAATGGGTTGGCCCAGGTCACCTACGCACAGCAATAGACTTTAAGGGGATATTCAACTTAGTAGGGGGCTCTTGTCTAGGTTTCCCCAAATGTGGGTAATAGAATCCCTTGCTGGGTTTTAAAGCACTTGCATTTTACCGAGAAAGGAAAGAGCTTATGGGAATGGGACCAGGTCCAAGAAAATTGAGGATCCAGGTTCTGCTTTAGGGTGCTTTCTGAGCACTCTGGGTGTCCTTCACTGCTGTCCTCACTTATCTCTATATAAACACACATTTCACGAATTTGGCTTCCTGTGTTTGTGATTTAGCAAGGGAAGTCGGGTGCCTGGCTCTGCAGCCTTTGCCAATTCCCAATGGTAATTCCTAATTGCCATTCTTCTACTTCTGGAACACACACCCTTACTTCTGAACCTGGAAACACAAGCTTTGGCCTGCCATGGAAATAGAAGGACCCTTGCTCTCACCCTTTCTGAAATCTAGGGCTTAGGTTCTGACTATGTGACTCCATGGAACCGCTGAGAGCCAGAAAGGACATTAGTGAACCACACAATTTGAGCTGGGAGATTCATTAGGGACTGTTCCGATCACCACCACCTTTTTTTTTTTTTTTTTACAGGGGAAAAAGCAGTATAGAAAAGGGAAAGGGATTTACCCAAGACCACCTACAGAGCTGGAAATATCAAACCCAGTTCTCTATCTCCTGGCTTTCTGCCTATCCATTCATTAATTCAACAAATTTTTGAGCAATCACTCTATGCTAGAAATCTATAGCTCTTAGTCATTGCCCGATTAGGATCCTCTGTGGTGGAAGAAGTGAAGAATTGGTTACTGAAGAACCCACAGGCCCTAGTTACATGAATGTAGAGGGGCTGTGGGTATGTGAAATATAGCAACCTTTCCACCCCACGCTGCTCAGTTTTGCTTGTTTCCTTAGTAATTCTCTCTCATCGAGTTCAAAAGTAGCCTGCTGGGGATGCTCTGAGTTATTTTATTCCCCAAATTGCAGAAATTCTATATTTAATAGGCTTTGCCTCCCACCCCAAATAAGTCTCTTCTCCCACGACCAAGCTTCTCTTCTCTCAATCCACAAATTTATAGGCTTAGAAAAATGACTGTTGTTGGCCATGTAGTTTATTACTAGTATCAAATAAATAATAAACATAAACACTCAAAACAAGGCTGCAATAGAGATCAAAGCCAATCATTTCTGTGCTTTGGGAAAACAGGGAAAGACAAGGTGCTGAGTGGAATTACTGGGTTGGTACAGTCTCAGTGCCAGTTGTCAACTGGATGGAATCAGGCTCTAACCTGTGAACGGCCTGAGCCAAACAGAGCAGGCTAGAGAAAGGGAAGTCAGGAATTAAATAGAAGTTTTATGTTCAGAGTGAGGAAAAAGGCTTGCAAGCAAGACAGAGCTATAGACACATGCTGGGGCCCTGTCTCTTTTTGGGGGGACTTGAGGTAGTGTGGGGAGATTTCAACATGTATACCAGTGGCTGCACAGTGAGCTATAGCCCTGACAATGAGGGATAACAGCAAGATTATGACAATTTTGATTCATTACAAGATTTTCTGAGTTTTTCCAGTGCTTGTCGTAGCTCAGAGAACACCTGGTAAATTATGTGACTGGCTCAGAGGGTGAGATCATCCAGAGGGTGATCACAAAGGATTGTTGTCTTGCCAAGCTCAGGGCACAGCTGGCCCACTGGGCCTTAGCTCTGGAAATCAGGGTGTCTTCTAATATTTTGTCACAGTCTGCTCCTCTGCTACATAATTTTTTCTGATTTGCTGGTCCACTTGCCTATTTGCATCTTGATACCACTCCACTTCCTTGAATGGTATCCCCTCAAACTTAGCAGAAAATCTCTCCTTGCCATTGGAACCCCAAAACAAACAGCTCTCCTCAGACTTCCTGTTTAGCCCAGGGTTCTTCTGTCCTTCTAGGGAAGTTCTCCAAAGTGTCTATGACCCCAGTGAAAGGTACAGCCTAAGTACCCAAGGTATCTGTGATTCTGGATCTCAGTAACTCATAAGTGTAATCCATATCCTAAGACTGAATGGCTCACACATATTTAGTTAAATTTGGGGTTTGATCCCCAAAATGATTAGTTTCTCTCTTTGGCTCATTGCCTCTACCTGGAGCATCTTCAAAACTAAAGTTTAGGTGTAGCTCTGTGCAGGTTTCCCGAAATAGGAATGTCATCATCCCCTTACACACACAGACATTCAATGTACAATTTGTGTACGTGACTACAACCTTTATTCCACCTCACAGAAAATGTGTAAGCCATGACGGTCTCTTAGGAGACTATGAACAAATACAGGAAACATCCAAAATGACTCATCTGCACTCCCCGGAAGAGAACTGAACTGGGGGTTTTAACTGCCAGGATAATCCTCTCATTCCAGTGAGTCTCTCTTTCTCAGAGTCCTACCTCCCTAAGGTTTACAGTGCCTCCCTGTGGTTTAGATTCTCACTTGTCTCACTACTTGTCCCCCACCCCCACCCCCAAGGTAAACAAGTAAACATTTCTTTGGAGCTTGCTGAACAAGTAAAATTCCAGCTCTCAACCACATCCCCTCTCAGCCTGGGTCTTCAGTTGGCTTCATATGACAGATGTCTTCTAAAGTCCAATTCCTAGAACCACTTTCTTTAGAGTTTCTTTCACTCTAAGATGTTTCCTTTAACGTGTATTGACCAGAAAGATACAGGGTATTCCTGGTGTACCATCTGTTTTGTCTTCAGCCCTCTTTCCATTGATGGTTAGGATTTTTTTTTTTTTAGTGAGGCAATTGGAGTTAAGTGACTTACCCAGGGTCACACAGCTAGTAAGTGTTAAGTGTCTGAAGTCGGATTTGAACTCAGGTCCTCCTGACTCCAGGGCTGGTGCTCTATCCACTGCACCATCTAGCTGCCCCTGGTTAGGATTTTAAAAATGTATTTATTTATGGCCAAGGTAGCACTTTTGTGTGGCTAACGAGGCTGATAATAAGTCCTACAAATCTTAGTTGATAGCTCTAAATCCAACATCCTTCAATTACCTAATGGACCAAGAAATCCATTCTGGAGCTAAAGAGTTAGTTATAGTAGAGTCTGGCAGCAAAGATCTTCATCTTTGGGGTAAGGGGGGAGGTGGAGATTGGAGAGGGAAGATAGATTGAAGACTTGAGAAGCTTAAGTATCACCTGGTTTGGTACTAGGTATTTTTCTTTTGTATATACTTCTAATTACTTTTCCCCAGTGTGTTATTTCTCATTATGTATATTATCTTTTCTCCAGTGAATAAACTTGTAAAAAATGAACTCCCATGGCTTAGAGTCTGTGGCAGACCAGAGTAAAAAAGGAAGCAGTAGCAAGAAAAGAGAAAGGCAAATGGGCATCAGGTATAGCAGATCTCTGATTTAAATAAGAGAACATGGAATTTAGGAAGCTTAATGCCTCAGATTATGGTGTAGTGGATAGAGCAGCCAGGCCTGGAGTCAGGAAAACTCATCTTTCTGAGGTCAAATCTGGCCTCAGACACTTACTAGCTGTGTGACCCTGGGCAAGTCACTTAACCCTGTTTGCCTCAGTTTCCTCATCTGTGAAATGAACTAGAGAAAGAAATGCCAAATCACTCCAGTATCTTTGCCAAGAAAACCCCATACGGTGTCACAGAGTCAGACAACTGAAAAACAATTGAGTGACAAAGTGCCTCAGATTAGGGACATGATGATCAATTAAGGTTTGGAAAGTAGTGAAAGAAGAAAGCACTGAAGCTGGTCTGTTTCAGACAGAGCCATAACTAAGATAGGGTGTTTAGGGCTTTGCCCCAGGGTGCCTGATTTCTGCCAGACTGTTTTCCCCGTAGTTTTTACCACTATCTTTAAGTTTACAAAGCACTCTAACACAGTCACACTGTAATGTGAACTGTACAGGATACTGAATGATGAATAGCAATAGAGGCAGCAGTAATTAATAATAGTAGTAGTCAATAAACATTTATTAAGCACCTACTATGTGCCAGGCACCTTGTGAAGTGCTAGAGATACAAATACAAAAACAGGATGACAGTTCCTGCCCTGAAGGAGCTTATAAATCTAATGGGGGGGGAGACAAAACACAAAAAGAATCCGAAAAGCATGGCTGGAGAAGTTACCTGACTTGGGTTTTAGTGGAAAAGTCAGAGAGGTCCCAGAGTAGTGTAAGCAGGTAAGAAATGGGATCACCCCCCCCCCCAAAAAAAGAAAGAAATGGGATCACCCAGAAGTCATAGGAGAAAAAATCCATAACCATGGATGTGTCTACCGAGAAGTGTAAAGTATGAGTAAAAAGCAAGGTGAACTGGAGATCCTAATTCAAGGAAGTAATTTCAGCATCATTGGTATCACTGAACAATGGAATAGAACTGATGATTGGAATATAGCCATCAACTATAATAACATTCAAAAGAAAATGGACCAAAAAGAAAGAAAGAAAGAAAATGGAAGAGGAGTAACACTACATATTAAGATGTGGTCATGTGAGGAAGTCCAAGAACAAGAGGAGGTGAGCATGGTAGAGATCATTTGGCAAAGATCAGTGAAGAAAGAAACAGAAGTGATATTATCTCGGGTGTATTTTTTAGACTATCTTGATAGAAGAAGGAAATAGATGATATTTGAGAAACTGATCACAAGACTGGCAAAGGAGTAGGAAAGGCAATAAAATGTAGTAGAAAGAGCATGGTTATCTAGAATCAGAGGATCTGGGTTCAAATCTCTGCCCTTCTACTTATCTTTTATGTGGCCTTGAGAAAATAATTGAATATCTCTGGGCCTCAGTTTCTCCTCAACTGTAAATTGAGGGAATTGGATTAGATGACCTCTAAGGTTCCTTTCAGTTCTGAATTTATGATCCTACCCTCCATTTTAGGATATGGATTAGACCTATGATCACTGATATGAGAAAATCCTGTAGGAGGAGAGTTCCTTACCAATTCAGATCAGGACCTTCTTTACAATTCATCATCTTAGCTGCCTAGAACACTGAGAAATTAAGTGAATTGCCTAGGATTGCATAGTCTTTATGTGTGAAAGGTAGGACTTGAACTCAGATTTTTTTAGCTTCCATGGCAGCATTCTATCCACTATGCCTCTCAACGACCCATTTTATAAGTAAGGAAATTAAAGTTTACTGAATTTAAATGTTTCCCATAATCACATAGCTAGAAAGTGTGAAATTAAGGATTCAAACCCAGGGCTCTGATTCCAAATCTAACATTCTTTCCCCACAAAAGCCATCCTTCCTCTCAATGCCCTAACAATGCCAAATTGAACATGTCTACATCTTAGCTGGTTTCTCCCTCTAAAAGCAATCTACTCCTCCCCCTGGTCCCGATTCCCAGTTGCTCAGGTTCCAAACCTTAGGTGTGTATCTCCAACTATTTATATGTCATTGCTGTTGTTGTTTGTCCTTCATTCTCTAAGAGTACCATGATATCAGGGTGATGTCATGATTTTCACTGAATTGGATTTTAAGTGAGAGAGGGCTGTGAAAGGTCCACCAACCTCACTTTCTCCTCCAGAGCCACCTGGGCCCAGTGGCAAGATATACATCAGGATGAGGCAGCCAGGTAGCCCAGTGGATAGAACACCGACCCTGGATTCAGGAGTATCTGAGTTCAAATCCAGCCTCGGACACTTAACACTTACCAGCTGTGTGACCCTGGGCAAGTCACTTAAGCCCAATTGCCCTGCAAAAAAAAAAAAAAAAAAGATATATATATATCAGGATGACTGGAGGTGGCCCCTGTATGTTTAAGGCAATTGGGGTTAAGTGACTTGTGCAGGATCACACAGTAAGTGTCTGAGGTCAACTTTGAACTCAGGTCCTCTTGACTCCAGGGCCAGTGCTCTAACCACTGCCCCATTTATGTAACATTTATTTGTTATATCTACACAGATATACCACCACCAATCTCAAATTCATTTGTTTGCACCAAACTCATTATTTTTCCCCTTAATCCTGTGCTTCATTCAGACTTGGTTATTTCTGTCTCTATCACCTCTATTCACTCAATGTCCCCCAAATCATAACTTTAGTGTTATCTCTGACTTGTTTTTCCTCACCTCTCAAAAAAATTAGTTACCAGTTTTATGGATTCTACTTATGCAGTATCACAAAGCCAGTGAGTGAAATGAAGTTTCCTTACAGATAGATTATCAAACTGTATTTCTGAAATATTAATGGATTTGCCCAGGATCACACTGCTACAGTCCATGCCCATCTTTATATTACCTCTGACATCATCTGAGTACGTATAGACCCTCATCACCACCACCATGCAATATTTCAATATCTTCCTTTTAATGGATACTTTTGCTTTCTGTATCACAATCATTTCTGAGTATATACTTTCCCTCTTCCCTCCCCATTAAGCCATTCCTTGTAACAAAGATTTTTTTGAAGAGAAAAAGAAAAAGACCTGGTTCGACAAAACTAACCATCACACTGCATCATGGCAAGATATACAATATTCCATATCCATAGTTCCCCACCTCTGCAGTAAAGGGACGGAGCTGTGTCTTCACTTTTCTGAAGTCAAGCTTGGATTACATAGCGTTTGGGGTTGGGTTGTTATTCTTGAGGGAATACTCATTTGCTCAGCAGAATACAAGGCAAGGTCACGGCAAAGCCAGCATTTTAATTGTCTGACTCTAAATTTATTGCTGTCTCTCTCAGCCAAGGGGGGCAGGGTACAAACCCAGGAATAAAGAGAGCCTGAACAAAGTTATGGCAACTGACTAATATAAGATGTGTTTGGGGCACAGTAAGGTGAATGGCTTTTATCTAATGTAGGGTATTTGTAGAAGAGAGAATTCAAATCTTCCTAATTCCAAGTCCAGTGCTCTATCTTTTACATTATATCACCTAACTACCCAGTGAAGAGGAAGTTATTGAAGTTTCCTGAGCAAGGGGCAGACATGATCAGAGATGTGCTTTAGAAAGATTAATGTGGCAGTAGTTGTAGGAAAAGTTGGGGAAAAGATTGGAAGGAGGAAAACCAAGTAGAAAGCTCTTAGGATAATTGAAGTGGTAGTAACGAAGACTTGGATTAGGCTATCCTATCCATGGAAATAGAAAAGAAGAGACAGTGTGAGAGATATCAGTGATGTAGCATTGATAGCACTGAGGGATTGAATGTATGTGTAGGGTGAGGAAGAACAAAAATACAATAATGAATCTGAGTCTTCAAGCCTCTGTAACTGTGGTATGACCAACAGGGATAGGGAAGTTGGGAGGATAAGATGAGCTTTGGTTATGATGAATTTTAAGAGCTAGATGGTGCAGTGGATAAAGCACCGGCACTGGATTCAGGAGAACCTGAGTTCAAATCCGACCTCAGACACTTGACACTTATTAGCTGTGTGACCTTGGGCAAGTCACTTAACCCTCATTGCCCCGCTGCCAAAAAAAAAAAAAAAAAAAAAGAGTGACTGGAATATCCAGGTAGAGAAGTTTGTGTTTTCTTTCTCCTGTTAGACTGAGGGCTGAGGAGGACGGTTTAATCAAATTTGTGGCTCCCAAGTGATCTACAAGTGACCTGAACACAAGAGTTCACTAAAGGTCTGTCAAACAAATAAACACATGCATTTATGATGCAGTCTTTTTAAACAAACATTTGATGCCTTTTGTTTTTACATCATAGTCATTTCCAGAGAGTCTATTCCCTTTCCACCTTAGGAAAACTTCTCTTGTAACAAAGGAAGGTGTGTGTGTATGGGGCAGGGTTGGGGGGAGAGATAAGTTAAACAAACCAGGGCAACTAGGGGGCACTGTGAATCTTCCTGGAGTCAGGAAGACTCATCTTCCTGAGTTCAAATCTGGCCTCAGACACTTACTGTGTGACCCTGGGCAAGCCCCTTAACCCTGTTTGCCTCAGTTTCCTCATCTGTAAAATGAACTAGAAAAGGAAACGGCAAACCATCCCATTATCTTTGCCAAGAAAACCCCCAAAAGGGGTCACAGAGTCAGACATGACTGAAGCAACTGAACATCAACCTGTATGAGAACATAGATAATATGTTCATGTATAGTCATTCCCCACCTCCCTAATGAAAGAAGGGAGGTGAATTTCCTCAGTTTTTTCAGGGAGGGAAATTAGTTACTATAAGTACATATTGTTCTTTTCATTTCTATCAGTATAGTCACTTTGTATGTTGTTTTCCTGGTTCTTCTTCCTTTACTCTGCAACTATTTATATGTCTATCTACGTTTCTCTAAATTTCTCATATTTGTTGTTTCTTAAGACATATTAGTATTCCATTATACTCACAGACCACAATTTGTTTAGCTGTTCTTCAATAGATGGATACCCACTTAGTTCCCTGTTTTTTGCTTCTTCGTAGATGCGGCTTATACTTATCTGTTTATCTCCTCTTCAGAATCAGCCATCAGCATGAATTCCACCCCACAATATCCTAGCCCTTGTTTATTACCGAGCATGAGGCCCTCTCACCCAAGATGAGGGTAGGGGTACCAGATATCTGAGAGTGCCAAGTGGGGACTTCTCGGCTCAGTGCCCCCCAAGGTAACCATTAAACCTTTGGAGGGTGGAGTCACCTTCCCTGAAGTTAGGGGGAGGCCAGTGCCCAGAAAGGACTAGAGGCAGAGCTCGGGCATCATGGAGGAAAGCGCAGCAGACTCCAGGAGCTTAATTGACAACCCAGCAGACATCATTGTCATCGCTGGCTACTTCCTTTTGGTCATCGGTGTCGGTCTATGGGTGAGAAGCCAAAGGGTTATGTCTTGAGCTCAGGCTGGATGGGGGCGGTCAGAGGGAAGAGAGGACAGAATAGCTGATGGGAGGGGGTATGGGATAGAACATCTGATGTCTTAGCAAACTAGAATGTCAGTTTTGGAAAGGCACCGAAAGGTCAACTTTTAGAAGAAGAAACTGAAGGCCAGAGAGGTGACCTGCCCAAGGTTACCGAACAAATTAATGGCAAAGTCAGCTTTTTGATTCTGATTTTTTGACCTCTAGTCCGCTGCACTTAAAGAAGCCTGTGCCTCTCAAGACACAGACTTGGGGGCTGGAAGTCTGTCTTCCAAAATTAGTGGGATCTGGGTAGGAACTGGGCAGGGAATATGATATAGTAAAAAATGAACAGTCAGAAAACCCCCTGGATTTGGAATCAGAGGACCTAGGTTCATATCCTGGCTTTGCCACCTACCCTGGGCTAGTCATTAAGCCTCCATGGGTCTCATTTTCCTCTTCTGTAAAAGGAGTCTGGATTTCTAAGGTCCCTTTCAGCACTAACTTCTTATGCTTCTGAGATCATGTGACTAGGACTGAAGGCTGGAATAGGAGTTAATATTCAGACTGAGACCAGGTTGAGGAATGTGATGAGGACACTAATGAGGTACAAATTGATGATCCCATTAGCTCAACCCCTGCCCCATCCTCATCCTTGATCCCCACCCCCCACCCCCTTATCTGGTCCTCCTATTCTACTCAGCTATCATCCCCCACCCCTCAGTTAGCTGCAGCCCTCCCCCACTTTCTCTCGTAGTCCATGTGCCGGACAAACCGGGGGACCATTGGGGGATACTTCTTGGCTGGGAGGAGCATGTTATGGTGGCCGGTAAGGAGGGGCTTTGGCAAAGGGGTGGGGTATCGTGGGAAAGGGTTTGGGAAGAATGTGAAGGTGCAGGAGGGGAGTTTGGGGTTATTCTCCTTGACTAAGGCTCCTTCCCATCCCAATTCCTGCAGGTTGGGGCTTCTCTCTTTGCCAGCAACATTGGGAGTGGACATTTTGTGGGCCTGGCTGGGACAGGTGCAGCAAGTGGACTGGCCGTGGCAGGATTTGAGTGGAATGTGAGTTTCACTCCCTTTTCTTCTACAGTCTCACCATCTTCTAGGGATTATCAGTAGCACTGCCCTGTGGGAACTACATTCTTTATCTCTGTGGAGGACTGATTCCCAGAGATGGAGGTAAAGGCTCCTACAGCAAGGAGCCTAAACGTTAGCTCTGAGACAGAACTTCCTACTCTGGAGTCTGAGAGACACAGGAGGAAATGGATGAAAGATGGGGAAGGTATCTCTGGCTTCTCCTTCAATGGAGGTCCTCCAAGTACCTGCCTGAATCCTGATTGTGAAGGGCATCCTTTCACAGAGGAAGGTGGAAAGTCAAGGTTACCTGCACAGGCTTTGACGACACACAGAATGGATGCCCAGCCTTCTGACCCCATTTCCTCCCCATTAGAAGGGGGGATTCCCCCTCTAATCATCACATTGTCCACATCAGGCTCAGCTTTGGGGGACTCCCAGCTCCCTGGGTACAATAGCCCGTGAAGTGAACAATCCCTAAACTTAACCCAATTCTTATCACACCCTGGATCTGAATCTTTTCCTTCCAGAGCCCTGGGACCTTCCTCCAAGCTCACTACAGCAATGGTGTCAGAACCCAAATAGAAAGCTATCCCTGAAAGCCACATACTAAGAAAACCACACATTAACATTACCTATATTGTGTTGTATTTTTATTTACTCTTTTAAACATCTCCCAATTACATTTTATCTGGTTCAGGCAGTGAATTTGACAGCTCTACATGACTCAGACATGTCCTCCCAAGCCCCTACTCCAGGTGGCAGTCCCTACTAACCACCCTGTAATTTCAATCCCCAGGCCCTCTTCGTGGTGCTGCTCCTGGGCTGGCTGTTTGCACCAGTGTACCTGACGGCAGGAGTCATCACTATGCCCCAGTACCTGAGAAAGCGCTTTGGGGGTCATCGCATCCGCCTCTACCTTTCAGTGCTCTCACTCTTCCTCTACATCTTCACCAAAATCTCTGTAGGGGTCAACCGTATAGAAGTTGGGGGGGGCGCAGTGTAGGAAATAGCATGGTTCATGCCGAGAAATGAATGAGGGATATGACATCTGTGCCCTGTGGGAAACGGCATGGGAGAAAGGAAGCCTAGATCCTGGAGGACAAGATGCCTAAATCCTAATGTTTCTCCTATTGACCTGACCTTTCCCTCCCCTCCCCTCCCCAGGTGGACATGTTCTCTGGTGCTGTGTTCATTCAGCAGGCTCTAGGCTGGAACATCTATGCCTCTGTTATTGCCCTCCTGGGCATCACCATGATCTACACAGTGACAGGTAGGTAAGGCAGGGCCAACAGGAATGGTGCCTCAGAGAGACAGGTGGGACCAAGGGAGAATGACCAGAAAAATCCTAGCAGAGAGAGAAGGAACAAGAATCACCTCACCTTTTTAATCTAGGATTTGACCCACTTGTGGGTTTTTCCTCATTAGCTGGCCTGGGTGGCAGGGCAGGCTCAGAGCACTCTCCCTGTCTGGTGAATTCCAAATAAGACAAATGATCCAAGCTCACCAGCCTGTGACACTGTTGGGAGTGGCACCAAGGTTCACGGATCAGTCTTGGAAAGGTTCTCAGATGAGGAAAATGAGGCCTAGATAGGGGCAATGACTTGATGAGTAGCATTCTGGATTCAAACCCCCAACTCACTGGGGCAAAGGGGTTATGACCCAGGATAAAATGGCTTGCCACAGATCTAAGACAAATGGGAGGCCCCATGGTTCAGTGGAAGAAACCAAAACAAACAAAAAGGCAAAAGCCTTTTGTGCCAGCTCTGGCCTTGTTGCATGATCTGGGGCAAAGCACCTCCCCCAGAATCTCAAATGAGAAAGCACTGAAAAGGTCATCTGGTCCAGGGGTTCTTAATCCTGGGTCCATTTTTTAATAATTGGTTTCATTTGCAATCCTGTCTATTTTGTGCATTTAAAAACACTATTCTGTGAAAGCAGTTTGACCAGACTGCCAGAGGGGTCCATGGCAGGGGTGCACGTGCGCATACACACACACACACACACACACACACACACACACACACACACACAGGTTCAGAACTCCAACTGAATCCAACCTCTACCTGAATGGGAATTATTTGCTCAGCAAATATCCTGAAATAGTCATCCACCCTTATCTCAAAGACTTTCAGCTGCAGGAAACTCCCTCCCAGGTCTGCCCCTTCCCCTTTTTGGACAGCTTTGATTATTGGGTTCTTCCTTAATTTGGCCAAAATCTTCTCTACAACTTCTCCCCACTACTCTTAGTACCGAGCTCTAGGACTCAAATAAAATAGCTCTTCCATACGCTGGCTGTCAAAATTTTCAGACTTAATCATGTTTCTCCATCTTATCTCCTATTAGCGAAACATTCCCAGTTCTGTGAAGCAATGGGAAGATTTCCCTCACCATTCTTATTTACACCACCTGGTCATGCTCCAGCGGTCAAAAGTCCTTCTTAAAATGTAGCACCCCAGACTGGAGCAACCCCCATTTTCTCATCTGTCAAGGAGAAATAAAATAACAGCTCCTGCCCTACCACCCAAATCACAGGGTGGTGACAGGGATCCAATGAATTCATAGATGTACAAGTGCATTAAAAATTACAAAACCATCATTTATTTTATGATGGGGAAGGAGAGGTGGGGGGCAGGGGGAAGAGGTGAGGGGAGGGGAATGGAAGGCCTGTCTTCTGACCCCATCCTCCTCCTTTTAGGGGGCCTGGCAGCACTGATGTACACAGATACCGTCCAGACTTTCGTCATTCTTGGGGGAGCATTCATTCTCATGAGCTACGGTATGGCAGAGCAGAACCCTGAGTTCTGAGGGGGGGACTATAGGCTAGATGACAAGATACCTCAATTTCTCAGAAAGGGATGGAACTTTTAAGGGGAAAAGTAAACTTGTGCCCTCATTGGAAGAATCTAGATCCCTGGGAAGATGCAAATCTGTGTGCCAGGATTCATAACTGTGCTCTGTCCTTACATCAGCCTTCAATGAAGTGGGCGGTTATACAGGCCTCTTTAACAAGTACTTGGAAGCCAAGACCACACAAACCTTTTCTGAGGACCCCATGGTGGGCAACATCTCTTCCTCCTGCTACCAGCCCCGTGCTGACTCATTTCATCTTCTCCGGGACCCAGTGACTGGGGACCTACCTTGGCCAGCTCTTATAGTGGGGCTCACCATTGTCTCTGGCTGGTACTGGTGCAGTGACCAGGTATGGAGATAAAGGGGTGGGTGGGAATGCTGGGATCTGAGAACAACTGGATTAGAGCCAGGGGATCTCCATGTCTCAGGTCATTGTACAGAGATGCCTGGCAGGAAAGAACTTGACCCACATTAAGGCTGGCTGTATCCTGTGCGGCTACCTGAAGCTGTTGCCCATGTTCCTGATGGTCATGCCAGGAATGATTAGCCGAATTCTCTTCCCAGGTAACGGCCCCTCAACTCCACTCTGACCTTAGGATCCTTGGACTTTGCTTTCTGTCCAAGACTCGGGCATAGAAATGCTCAACTTTCCTCTCTGCCAGGACCTGGTTTTCTCCAGCTTTGTTTGGTCCTCTCCTAGATAAGGTGGCATGTGTGGCTCCAGAAGTGTGTAAGCAGATCTGTGGCACAGAGGTTGGCTGTTCCAACATTGCCTACCCTTTACTGGTGGTGAAACTCATGCCCAATGGTGAGCTGGAGAGTGGGAAATGGAGATGTCTGTTAATTCATGGAGCTGCAAAGGGTCCTTGGAGATTGGGTCTAGCCCTTTTTAGAGAAAAGGAAATTGAAGCCCAGAAAGGGAAAGTTGTTTACCTAGAGCTAGATGAGTTTTGTGATAAGGCCAGAAGCACAACCAAGGCCTCCTCTGGGCCAGGGCTCTTCCCACTAGCTCACTACCTGCCCTGTGGGTCTGGTCCTGAGTTGCACTGTATTATCTCCTTCCTGCCCAGGTCTCCGGGGACTGATGCTAGCTGTCATGCTGGCTGCACTCATGAGCTCCCTGGCCTCCATCTTCAACAGCAGCAGCACCCTCTTCACTATGGATATTTACACAAGGCTCCGACCCCGAGCTGGAGATAAAGAGCTGCTGTTGGTGGGCCGGTGAGGACCCAGCTCTGGCCCCTCGTGAGAGGATTCTGGGGTACACTTCCCCTGGAAACCATCTGAGCTTGAGCTGGGTGTGAAGAGACCTGGGTCCACAGTCCTGACCTTCCTGTTCTCCTCCCTAGGCTCTGGGTGCTATTCATTGTCACAGTCTCCATCGCCTGGCTCCCTGTGGTCCAGGCCGCACAGGGAGGTCAGCTCTTTGACTACATCCAAGCTGTCTCCAGCTACCTGGCCCCCCCAGTTTCAGCAGTCTTCATTCTTGCCCTCTTTGTGCCCAGGGTCAACGAACCAGTAAGGCCCAGAAACCTAGACTGAGAGGGCACTGAGGGGGCAGGATATTGAGGCCTAAGAAAGAGAACTCAGGAGTACAGTAACATGGGGGAAGGGTTCCTGGCCCTGGGGGGCCACATTTGAGCGATAACTTCTCTCTTCACCAGGGTGCTTTTTGGGGACTAATTGGGGGCCTCCTGTTGGGGTTGGCCCGCATCATCCCAGAGTTCTCCTTTGGCACTGGTAGCTGCGTCCGGCCCTCCTCCTGCCCCTGGATCTTCTGTGGTATCCACTACCTCTACTTTGCCATTGTGCTTTTCATCTGTTCCTGTATCTTAATCCTCACCATATCTTTCTGCACAAAGCCCATCCCCCAAAAGCACGTAAGTGACCTAGTGTCTCGGATGTTTCCCTTCTTCCTAGAGGCTGCACCTTCTCTTCCCTCATGGACTAAATACATTACAGGAAGGAACTGAGTCTAATTAGTATCAGTATTCACCATGGTGCCCTGAACTTGGTGAGTGCCAACTGAATGAGGAAATCCAATAAACCAATGGAATTTACAGGCCCCTTCTTCTCTTAGCTCCACCGCCTTGTGTTCAGCCTCCGTCACAGTAAGGAAGAAAGGGAAGACCTAGATGTGGATGAGCGGGAAGCAGGGCCCCCTGAATTCCCTGTGCAGAACGGCCAGTTGGAACATGCAGTAGAGATGGATGGTAGGCCACAGGGGACTGGGGACAGGAACCAGCGCTAAGTTTGCAAGTACAGGGGAGAGGGGATGGGTTTTCTTTCTTTGCAAGGGTGGGAGGCTCAGAGGGTTCCATCTGCTGAGCATCGAGTCTTCTTTTCCTTCAGAGCCCCCACCTGCAGCCTCAGGCCTACTCCGCCACTGCTTCCTCTGGTTCTGTGGGATGACTGAAAGTGGTTCAAGTAGCTCCTCAGCTCCCACCGCTGAGGAAACAAGAGCCCAGCAACTGGCTGATATTACCGAGGACCCACGCTGGGCCCGAATTGTCAACTTCAATGCGCTATTCATGATGATGGTAGCAATATTTTTCTGGGGCTTTTTTGCCTGAGACCTTTGGTGGAGGAGCACTAGTGATCCAGTACCACCCCGGGGGCTCTCTGTTGTTGAGGTTAGGGGGAGATGTAGGGGGAGGGAAGTTGGGTGACTTCAGCATTGACACTGTTGGAGTCTAGGCCTAGCAACCTGGGAAATCCAGAGGAGTAAAAAGGAACCCTAATATGAAGACTGGATCATTTTTATCTGTATCAGCTGCATCACTCATCAACTACATACCATTATTGTACTTAACAAATACACACACCATTTACATTATTGTGTCAGTTTAAAATGTGGCTGCTTGTGATTGACTAAAAATAAAACTTATCACAGATCTGAAAGAGTCCAATACCATTTTTTTTGGGGGGGGGGGGCAGGGCAATGAGGGTTAAGTGACTTGCCCAGGGTCACACAGCTAGTAAGTGTCAA
Source organism: Dromiciops gliroides (assembly GCF_019393635.1). Lineage (NCBI taxonomy): Eukaryota > Metazoa > Chordata > Mammalia > Microbiotheria > Microbiotheriidae > Dromiciops > Dromiciops gliroides. Next base: position 489,777,774 of record NC_057861.1, read on the forward strand.
GTGTCTGAGGCTGGATTTGAACTCAGGTCCTCCTGAATCCAAGGCTGGTGCTTTATCCACTGTGCCACCTAGCTGCCCCTCCAATGTCATTTAAAAAACGATAGCATAGAGAAGGTTCACCAAATAAAGAAAATGGAGAAGGTGCTGACAAGGGAGGTTCTCCCACTGAGAGCAGTTCACCTTCTCTGGAATTCTTCGTCCTTTGATTCACTGCAGAGCATTCCTGGTCCCCATCTGGCCTTGTCTAGGTCCAGGTGATGGCAGAACCACTCACAAAGTCTTCTTCTCCAAGAGGGGCCACGCAGCTCGCCACTCGTCCACCTCCAATAGATGGTGCTCTGTCTCCCAGCCTACAGCCTGTAGCTCTGGTGGGGAAGAGTCTCTCATAATCCACTGAAGGGCCCTAAATCTGATCTGCATCCTCCACCCCTCCCCATTTTAAAGCTAAGGAAGCAAATTCAGAAAAAAGAAGTGATCTGCCACAGTCACACGATGAGTAAGTGGAAGAGGTCAGATTAGAATACAACACTCTCAAATTCCCAGTTCAGTATGGGTAAAGAAAGGAGTATGGATCTTATTACCTTTCAAGAACTTGGGGTAGAGCCTATCTAGGATCTGGTATGTTTCCTTGACAATGGTCCAATTGTCTCCTTCGGGGGCTGTGAGACCAAAACAATAACCAGGGTCAGCCCTCCAAACCATGATGCACTCTTCCTGCAGTCCCCTTCACGGCCCTGCCTCCATCCCTCCTCATAAAAAGCCCTTGGCTCTCACCTGCCCTGATTTGGCCCCTCAGGGTCTCCAGCTCTTCTGTAAGGGGTACATCCTCCAACAGTGCTGCCAGCAAAAGTCCATGTGTTGCTGCCCTCAGAATGACCCCAGCACTTACTTCCTGGCCCAAAGTCACCTGTATCTGGCCTAGAGAGACAGAGGTACAATACTAGCCTGGCACATGGGCCTCATCTCTAGGACACACCTTATGCATTCCCCTTATCTCTATGTCTTCACCTGGAATGCCTTCTCTTCTTCCCTGCTCATTCCTCAAGGCTTCATTCAGATCCTTCATCCTACCTGAAACCTTCCCTCACTGCCTTAGCTCATACTCTACTCTCTCTTCTTTGAACTCCAAGAGTATTTATAGTCTATCCCACTATCTGAGCTTTGGCCTACAGATGCTGGTATCGTTAGGGTTGTTTTTGTGTGTACATGTCATATCTCCCCAAACACATTTGTAAGCCCCTTGAGGATAGGGATGTGTTTTACACCTGTGCACCTAGCATACAACCTCCTGATAGAGGTGCTTAATCAATATTTTTTGATTGTGTGTCTGACAACAACTGAAAAAGATCCTTGGAAGGACAATTACAGAGATCTTGGGAGAAGAGAGAAAAGTGAGTGACTGCTACGTGAGGCTAGAAATAGAAGAATTAGGTTTCTTCCATTTGGAAAGATGAAGACTGAGAGGGGATATGATAAAAACCAATTAACTCATAAAGGAAAAGGCAGATTTCTTCCCCATATTCTTGATAATAATAGAGAGGAGGGGGCAGCTAGGTAGCGCAGTGGATAAAGCACCAGCCCTGGATTCAGGAGTTCCTGAGTTCAAATCCGGCCTCAGACACTTGACACTTACTAGCTGTGTGACCCAGGGTGAGTCACTTAACCCCCATTGCCCCGCAAAAAAAATAAATAAATAATAGAGAGGAGTCATACTGGCAGCTCTGAAGCCTACTAAAAAGAGAACACATAACTTATAGAAGGAGAACACATAATTTACAGAAGGGAGTGTAAACTCACAGAATTTGTAACCCAAGAGGTGAGGAAAGCCAAAAAAAAAGTGTGTGCGTGTACATATCTATGTATGTATAAGCTACAGAGGAATTTACAGTTCTACACACTCTTTATGCCTGGAAAGGACTTTAAGAGTCAATAGTAAGTTCATGCATCATGAGCTCACAATGATTTCTGACACATTCATGTCAAATTTGGGGTCAAGTAAAACTGTCAGATCCTTTTCACACAAACTGCTGTCAAGGAAGATCTCCCTAACCTGGTACTTGTACATTCACTTTGGAATTGACTGGTTCACTAAGGAATTGATTGGTTTAATTGAAACATAGTCTCATAAACTTAGGAATGGAAGGGATGGCAGCTAGGTGGCACAGTGGATAAAGCACTGGCCCTGAATTCAGGAGGACCCGAGTTCAAATCTGGCCTCAGACACTTGACACTTACTAGCTGTGTGACCCTAGGCAAGTCACTTAACCCTCACTGCCCTACACAGAAAAAAAAAGTAAAAGACTGATTTAGGCACAGCTAGATGATGCAGTGGATAAAGCATGGGCCCTAGATTCAGGAGGACCTGAGTTCAAATCCAGCCTTGACACCTGACACTAGCTTTGTGACCCTAGGCAAGTCACTTAACCCTCACTGCCCTGCAAAAAAGAAAGAGAGAGAAAAAGAGAAAGGAAAGAAAGGAAGGAAGGACTGGAAGGGACCTTCAAGAGGCACATTTAAATGGGTGAGACAGTCCATTTCCTTTTGTGAGAATTGGAATGACACCCCTTGCTGGGAGAGATATTGCAGGGAAGCTCCGACGTGAGGAGAAACCATGTGGCTTTAGTGTCCAGAAGTTACCTGGCATCCAGAAGTTACATCTATAGAACCACCTGTGGGACCTGTCAATCAGAGCTACCAGCCAATTAGCTTGGAGCTCTGTGTGTGTGTGGACAGCCCTGTTTCTAGTTTCTCAGGAGGCTTCTGGGAAAAGCAGAGAAGCAAGGGGGCCTTTCGGTTGGAAACTTTGGCTGGGGAGCAAGAGACAGGCAGGATAGGGAGAGCAAGCAAAATTTCATACTTGATCCACGTGTTTTTCTTTACTACCCCCTAATATACTTTAATAAATACTTAATGCCCAAAGATTGGAGCTATATGTTTTCTAATTTAAGGCAACCACTCATTAGATTTTAGACATCATAGCTAGAATTTTAGCCCCTTACACTTCCTTCCGTTTCAGCTAGTCCTATGGCTTGGGGTCACAGAACACTGTCTTTGAAATATCATCACTCAGAGGGCAACAAAGACACAGAGTGAGAAGGAGCAAATAAGGAACTCAGAAGACTTGAAACAAAGTATAACATGAAGGGAATTTGTGATTGGAAAAAAAAGAGAGATGGGCTGATCACTTAATCAACTACCAGTCTGCTCTAGTGGCATACTCCTGAAGCACGAAGTAAGTCAAGAAGGTTCCTAGCACATTGGTTGGGGGCCCAATGTAACAATCTTACATGGAAAGACAAAATCAAGAACAACTCAGGATGGACAGGCATAGATAGGCTGCACATTGTTGGAGGGAACATCCACACTGATGTCACAGTCATTCAAGAATTGTTTCAAGCCATTTTTCAACAAAAATTGTTGAAACAATTATTTAAAAAAAAAATTGAAATCTTTTGAATTCTGGTTGTCACCTAATAAAGAGTTCTTTCTTAGCTTTGCAACATCACCTAATGTGATGTAGTTGTTTAGTCATTTTCAGTTATGTTCAACTCTTCATGACTTCATTTGGGGTTTTCTTGGCAAAGATACTGGAATGGTTTACCATTTCCTTCTCTAGTTCATTTTATAGATGAGGAAATTGAAGCAAACAGGGTTAAGTGACTTGCCAAGGATCACACAGCTGCTAAGTGCCTGAGGCCAGATTTTAACTCAGGAAGATGAGTCTTACTTACTCTAAGTCCAGCGCTCTCTATCCAATCTACCATCTAGCCTGCCCATGGGATGTCCTGTTTTATACTTTATCCAAGTTGAAGATAAAAATGTTGATTAGATTAGAAAGCCCGGTAGCACTAGAGATCTACATCCAGGTTGACACAGATTTTTTTTTTTTTTTTGCGGGGCAATGAGGGTTAAGTGACTTGCCTAGGGTCATACAACTAGTAAGTGTCAAGTGTCTGAGGCCAGCTTTGAATTCAGGTCCTCCTGAATCCAGGGGCCAGTGCTTTATCCACTGCGCCACCTAGCTGCCCCCAACACTGATTTTATTATTCTCTGGGGTCAATTGTTCAACAAGATCTACCTACCTATGTAGTCAACATTCCTTTTGTCTGACTAAGCTATTATTAAAGGGATTTAAGAGAGATTTCCATGTTCTTATATAAATTCTCTAAAAGCAAAAGGGAATGAAAGTAATTTATTCATAAAGCTTCATTCCATTACCTTTCTTCTTCCTTACCTAGCCTATCGTGCTTTCTACCCCTCTCACCTTGGCACTGGTCCCAGCGAAGGAGGTAGGGTTGTTGGTGTCCCTCACTCACCTGCTCCAGTTCAAAGGCACTAGGGAAAGAAACAAAATGTGGGGGCATATGGAGGAGGAAAAGGTGGCAGTAGTAGAGTGGGTGTGGGGGAGAGTTATGGATGGGCAGGAAACCTAAAGGAGGATTGGGGCAAGAGCCTTGAGTGGTTAGGAAATGCAAAGTCTTCATATGGGGTTAATGGGTGTCCTGAGAATGAACTGGGGGAGAGGACAAGGAGAGAGAGAAGGATGTTACTCACCTTGAGACCAGGCTGTGCAGGGGTACACCCAGGGACAGAGTCAGGGCAGGGTGGCAACCTGTGGGAAGCTGGGGTCAGAATGTTTAGCACGGACTAGGTCTAGGATATGTGGGAGACTAAGGAGGGGCAGTGTCACCTGTCCATAGTGGTTCCATACGATTGGCCAACGGGGGCGTTAGGACCTTTCCCCATTGAATGAAATGCTTTAGGACAAGGTAAAGTCGAGCTTCATTGAACGTTTCCATGATGACAGCTCGAACTGCTCGGAAGTTGGCATAGAGATGGAGGACGGTGAAAAGGAAGAAGGCAGCAAGACTGAGACTAGAGAAAAGAGAATGAGATCAGAGGCAGAAGGCTAGGCAGACAAAATGAGGAATTCACAGCTCTTTCTTCATGACTTGCCCTAAAATCTCACCTTGGCCGTTGAGATACCAGAGGAAGAAGTAAAAGACTGACCAGCAGCCCTGCCAAGTTCACTAGAGTCTCCTGCATTGGGAAGGAAGTTGGCAGAAAGAAAAAAAATGTCAGGCCAGCAGTTCTGACATCATGGAGCCACTGTCAGATTAATCTTTCTAAAGTAGAGCTTTCACCATGTCATTCCCCAACTTAAGAGACTCCTAATGGGACTCCACTTTCTATAGAATATAGTTCAAATGTCTTAACCTGCAATTCAAGGATCTTTAAAAATCTGGCCATAAGTTGCCTTCCCAGCTGTATCACCCATTTAAACATGCCTCTTGAAGGTCCCTTCCAGTCCTAAGTTTATGAGACTAAGATTCAATTAAACCAATTAATTTCTTATGATCTAGCTTTGGAGAGCTGACAATCTAGGATGAGAGATGATGTATTTTTCATAAAATCTTAAACAACTCAAACAAAAAAAGAGTGCAACAGAGAAGTGTTTACAGGAGTTTAATTGTTTGGGTGCCAAATGAATCTTGCCTGTCCTCAGGCTGCTACAAGAGGATTTTCTGGAGCAGCTTCACACCTGGAAATTCAGTCCTCAGTTTACCTCCCAACTCCACTAATACACTAACCCTCACTAGCACGAGCCCCAAATTTCCAGGTTTAGTCCTGACATATTCTATTATTATCCATCTCCTCTGGCCTCCAGCTATCCTCACATGGAAAAAGGTTGGGGAGGACAAGCTATTAATCTGCTAAGTGGTTCCTCTCAGTCAAAGAAACCATCACATTTGGCTGTCTAGATTAGCTTATCAGGCCTGCTCACAGACACTGTGCTATCTACTTAAATGCTGCTCCTCCTAAAAGGAGGGTTATGGTTATAGGTTATCTTCTCACAGATCCCCAACTCAGTCCTTGCTATTCCAACTCGAATCCAGCCCTACTCTAGGCCTTGACTCTTCTCAGGCCTCTCACCTGGCTTCCATCTTTGGCTGAAACATCAGCCATGTTGTCTCTCCTGGCCTGGTGCATGGTCAGTGCTGCCCGTGTGGCTCCCCCTGCTACTCCCACAATGCACTAAGAATGAAATACAACATAAGTAAGAAAAGCTCAGTGCCCAATATAACAATGTCATATTCTCAAGACTAATTATTGTCCTTTTAATTCAAATTCTGTTCAGTTGCTTTTCAGTTGTCTGACTCTTCTTCATGATCCCATTTGGGGTTTTCTTGGCATTTCCTTTAGCTCATTTTACAGAGGAGGAAATAGAAGTAAACAGAATTAAATGACTTGCCCAGGATCACAAAGCTAATAATATCTGAGGCCAGATCTGAACTCAGGAAAAAGAGTATTCCTGACTCCAGTACTCTATCCACTGTACCACCTGGCTGCTCCTTAGATCAAATAGCCCTTATTTTGGAGAAAATCTTGACTTCTTTCCTAAATTAGTGAGAGAAAATAGGTCTAAGACCCTGAAAGAACCCAGCACAGTTACCTGCAGTTTAGTACAGAAACCAAACCTAATGCTGTGATTCCAGAGAGAACAAGAATGTACACTCCTCGAGGGCCCAGAATATTTCATTTTTGTATTTGTATTCCCAGCACTTAGCACAGTATCTTACAGGATTACAGAATGAGATAGAAATCTCAGAGATCTTGTTGTCTTTGTTTGGCCTTTGTTCTCAAAGAGGACTATGACATCAGGGTGAAGTCAGGGCTTGCAGGGAACTGGATTTAAGTGAGGGAGGGCTGTGCTAGGTCATCAACCTCACTCTCTCCTTCAGAGCCATCTGGATCTATCAGCAAGTTATAAATCAGGACCACTGGAGATGGCCCTGGACATTTTTAAGGCAACTGAGGTTGTGACTTGCTCATGGCCACAGAGTTAGTGTCTGATGTGAGATTTGAACTCATGATCCTTCCGACTTCAGGGCCAGTGCTCTATCCACTGCACCACCTAGGTGCCCTGTCTTAGAGATCTCAGGAACCTCAGAGATCACCAAGTCCAACTCTTTCATTTTATAGATGAGGAGACTGAAATTCAGAAGTTAAGTGATTTGTTCTGGATCAAACACCTAGTAAATGTGACTTGAACCCACATTTTCCTGACTGGAAGTCCAAAACTCTCTCCACTATACCAATGCTGCTCCTGTACTTAATAGGAGACTAATAAATATTGATTAAATATACAGTGTTGGGGCAGCTAGGTGGCACAATGGATAGAGCACTGGCCCTGGATTCAGGAGTACCTGAGTTCAAATCCGACCTCAGGCATTTGACACTTACTAGCTGTGTGACCCCAGGCAAGTCACTTAACCCCAATTGCCTCACCCAAATTTACAACCTATTGGCCAACCCCTCGTGGGGGAGCCTTTCTGCACTTGCTTATGCTAGTTCTTGGATGCTGCCTTATCAAAAGGCCCCTCTGTGGAGTCAGTGTGGCAGAGCCTGCCAAGAGAATCTCCTTCACTAGCACTGACAGGGAAAATTCTGAGTCACCTCAATACCACAATGAGGCACCAGCTTAGGCTACTCATCATTTTTATTTATGTTTTTTTTTATTTTATTTTATTTTTGAGGCAACTGAGGTTAAGTGACTTGCCCAGGGTCACACAGCTAGTTAAGTATTAAGTGTCTGAGGCTGGATTTGAACTCAGGTCCTCCTGAATCCAGGGCCAGTGCTCTATCCACTGCGCCACCTAGCTGCCCCCCATCATTTTTATTTAAACTTTCAAGCCCCTCTGTTTTATTGCTCCTGTTGGACTCCTCCAGGGTGCATGGCTTATGCATCTTTTAATCTTCTAAGTAACATAGGACTATGCCCACAATAAGCTATGAGCAAATGATTTTGAATTGATTGGTCCCTCATTTCTTCTCAAGATGAGTACCTTGGCCAAGCTGCTGACACAAACAATGAGGGTAAAGCAGGATGGGAATGCTGGGGCCACAATCTCTAGGAACATGGCTGCATCATTGAGAACATCAGCGAAGAGCCTGTCAGAGGTTAGAGGTTAGGGGCCCCAAATTTCCGTAACAAGAGATTCACCCTGTGCCCTCCAATGCCCACCAGCTCTGTACCTCTCCCTCGCACCTTCATTACCTCCATTTCTTGGCCTCACAATCCAGTCTGCTCCTATAGGGAAGAGGTTACCTTGCATTAGAACCAAGAAGAAAGCATTTACTGTGGCTAGTGTGGCAGCCAGCTTCACATATAGGGAGAGTATATAGTGTGATTTGAAGGGCCCTAGGAAGAGTCTCTCTTCCCAAAAGTATCTCTCATCTGATTTATCATTGATGCCTAAAACCCCATCATTAGAGATGCACTCCTCTGGTTTAAGCACTGTCTTCTCTAGGCTCTTTCTTTTGAAATTCAAGCAGCTCTAAGAGAAGGAACACATTTGGTCCCTAACACCTCAATGAATTTGATATTATTGTATCTTTTCTCCCCTGACAAGAGAGGTGGAAAAACACAAGGCAACATAGTGTAGTGGATAGTGCCATGGACTGGTAGTCTAGTCCTAGCTCTCTCATTAACTATCTGTAACTTCTGGGTAGTGCCCCTATAACCTCAGTTTCTTCTTCTGAGGTCTCTATCTCCAAGTTCTAACATTCTTAAGAAAATGAGTGGTTTCAGGAGTTTAGAGCAAGGGAAAAGAAAGGGTGGTAGAAAAAGCAATACTGATATTGCAATTGATATCTAGGAATAGTGATTCATTAACTGAAAAGAGGTTGGGGGAAATGGGAAGCTACCAAAATCAAACTTCCCAATTTGGGTGAGGGCAAGCCCAGCCAGGTTACTGGTGGCTGTGAAGAGTTAAAAGACACAGTGATTACTCTGTGAAAGCTATTGGTTTAATCAGACCTGATCCAGAATAAAGATGAGCTCACTTACCCCATCAACCAGGCAAAACCAATTCGCCCCAGCATGCCAGTTCCATCTATGGTAGAATAGAGGGCAAATGAGGCCAAAGGGTGTCTGGATTCAATGTTTTCTCATTCATTCATTCAGCAAATAATCATTTTTCATCTATTACATGTAAATTGCTAGGGTGCATGGGGAGGGGGGTTGGGGAAAGGGAGAAGATGCAAAAATAATTAAAACACAATCACTACTCTCACGAAACAGTCTAATAAGTGAGATAAGCAACTTACAAACAACTATTATAAAAGATAAAAAGTCATAAATCCCAGAGCAGTAGTACAAACAATGCTATGGGAATATGGAAAAGGGAGAGATGACTTCTGGCTAGTGGTTATCTAAGGATTTCTGACAGGTGGAAACAGTGGCAGAAGGTATAATATAAACTCCTTAAGGGTTCTAATCTATCTCCACCCCTCCTTTACTACTGAGCACAATGCCTAATTGACATGGTAGGTTAATTAATACATATTAAATTGCATTCCAGGTAGAATAAAATATATAAGGAAGAAATAGGAATGAATGGCTACTATTATTGCTGGAATGTAGGTGCAATGAACAGGATTAGTCAGAATGGCAAAGCAACGGTTGGGGGGTATTGAAGTCTTGAATGATAGGTTGGTGGTTTTTTCCGGGCAATGAGGGTCAAGTGACTTGCCCAGGGTCACACAGCTAGTAAATGTCAAGTGTCTGAGGCCAGATTTGAACTCAGGTCCTCCTGAATCCAGGGCCAGTGCTTTCTCCACTGCGCCACTTAGCTGCCCCAGTAGATTTTTATATCATCCTAAATCAGGAGATCTAAAACTGGGGTCTGTAAATTTATGCATTTAAAAACAATAACTTTGAAAAGGGGTCCATAGTTTCACCAGAAATCCCAAAGGGGTCCTTAACAGATTAAAAAAAAGATAAGAATTCATGCCTTGAGGGCAGTGAGGAAATACTTAAGGTTTTTTAATAGGACTGGGCATGACATGGTCAGAACTGTGCATTAGAAAGACTAGCTTGGGGGCAGCTAGGTGGCCCAGTAGATAGAACACTGGCCTTGGAGTCAGGAGGACCCGAGTTCAAATCCAGCCTCAGACATTTGACACTTATTAACTGTGTGACCCTGGGCAAGTCACTTAACCCCAATTGCCTCACACATACCACACCCCAAAAGAAAGAAAGACAGACAGACAGACAGACAGACAGACTAGCTTGGTAGACCTGTGCAGAAAGGATTATTAAAGAGGGAGGAAACTCATAGCAGAATGAGTTCCTTTCCTTAGTGACAAGAACCCAGAATGCCAGGTGGAGAAAGGGACTCAGTCATGAAGAGGGCAGCATGGTAGGTATTTGGGGCAGGCACAGGGATCATAGCTCACCTTTTAAGAGCCAAGTGACGGTGGCAGCTGAGACAGAAGCAGCTGCATCCCCCACCCCAACCCCCTGAAGGACAGCTTGGGTCGCCAAGGAGCCTGTGAGGCTGGAGGCAAAAGCCTGAATGGTGAAAGGATATCTGGTAAGAAATGTCAGTTCTCCCAGCTTGGAATTTGTCATACCATAGTTTAAAGGGACCTTAGAGATCATGTAGTCAAACTCCCTCCCTTTACAGAGGCCCAGAGAGAGACCAGGGCAAGCCTAAAACTAGAACATGTCTTCTGACTTACAGCCCAGGGCTTTCTCCACTACATCAAGCTGCCAGTCCTGTCAAAACGCCCCAAACTAAATAATGGGAAGAACACTGGGAAAAAGAAAAAGAGACCTGGATTCAAGTGGACCAGTTTGGGCCTCAAAGTCCCCCTCTGTAAAAAGAGAAGCCTGACTGACCTAGATGACCTCTACAATCCCTTTGATGTCATATCCTCCCAGCCTTCCCCCTCCCCCTCGGGGGTCTGGATAATAACCTGTACTGTGTCCCACAGCTGGTAAGCCAGGTAGTCTGGGCTGACACTGTCAGGGAAGCCATGAGGCAGGAACACAGCCTGGGAGGGAAGAGGGAAGGAAAGTGAGTTCAAGATGCCAGGACTTCACGTCTCTCCCCACAATGGACCCCTCAGATGATCTTTGTGCCTTTATTTGGTAGACCTTGCGCCCCTCCTTATCCCAAGACTCTGTTTCCTCCCTTATTGGGGGAAAGGAGGATGGATTGTCTATTCTACCTATATTACCTATAGATCTGTCCCCCCCGCCCCCCTCCCCTTATGGGAGGGCAGGTCTCTCTTTCCTTCCTCTAGAGGCCTAATGCCTTTCATTATGTGGGGGTTTCTCTGCCTCCCCCCCCTGCAAGGGCACTTCCTACGTGGAGGGAGGGGTGTCTCTCTGCATTCCCTCCCGGGGGTGAAGGTCTCCCCACTCTCTCTCCCCCTGGAGGGGGGAGGGTGTCTCTCCACACTCCCTCCCTCCCGAGGGTCTCCTCTCCCTCATCCGTCACCGTGAGAGCGGCTCTCAGGCCTTGCCCGGGCCCGCCCCCAGCCTCCCAACTCAGTCTCCCGTCGGGGGCTACGGTGCAGCTGCGGGGGCTCCTGGAGCCGAAGCGCTCCCAGCACTGCAGGGACACGGGCCCCTTGCTGCCCGACATCTCCGTCCGCAGACGCTGCAGTCTAAGCTCCCGCCGAGAGCAGGAGAAACAAAATCAAGCTGGTGCCTTTGAAGCTGTGGGCACTGATGACCTTTAACCCCATACATCCGCCCAGCCCGCCGGCGTGGTTCCGGCATGGTCCCTCTGTGCCACTGGGTAGCCGCAGATAGCGGCTACGGCTACCCCGTAAGGACATAATGAACACAAAGGCGAAGCTCGAGACTTCCCCACCCCCACCCCTTTCAGTGGGAGGTTCTTCCCATTTGTCTTTGCAGTTCTTTCCATTCAGAGCCCTGGCCCCGCGCTGGCTCCTGGGGACCCGGCGTAGGAGCGGTTAGAGTTAATGGGTTGGAGCAGTTAGACGGCGCAGTGGATAGTGCAAAGGACCTCTAATAAGGAAAACTGGAGTTCTGACCTGACTGCAGAGGCTTACTAAACTCTGTGACCCTCAAGTTACTTCCCTTCTATAAAATAAGGATAATAGCAGTACTTAATCTCCAGGGCTCTTATGAGGATTCAAATGATCTATGTACAAAGCGCTTTTCAAACCTTCATGCATTTATTTACGATCTAGCTACTGTGAATGCTTGGGAGGCCACTTGCCTGCCTAGACTCGGGGTCACAAGGGCCTAAGCTCATATTCTACTTCTATTTATTTTTTAAGATTAAATTGTATTGGGGCAGCTATATGGCGTAGTGGATAGAGCGCTGTCCTTGGAGTCAGGAGTACCTGAGTTCAAATCCGGCCTCAGACACTTAACACTTACTAGCTGTGTGACCCTGGGCAAGTCACTTAACCCCAATTGCCTCACTTAAAAAAAAAAGAATTAAAAAAGATTAAATTGTATTTTTATTTATTTTGTTAAGCATTCTCAATTATATTTTTAATTTTTTAATTTTTTATCATAAAAGTATTTTATTATTTTTTAGTTACATGTAGAGATAGTTTTCAACGTTTGTTTTTACGAGATTTCTAGTTCCAAATTTTCCCCCTTCCATCCCTCCCTTCCCTTCCCCCTCCCCAAGACAGCAAGCAATCTGATATAGGTTTCATATTTTACTTCCAACAAACGCTTATTAGCTGTAACCACTTTGGGGAAATCACTTAGCCTCCTTCACCTTCAATTAACTGTCTCTAAAATAGAGACAACAAACCCCGATTCACATTGTTATGAAGCTCAAATGAGGTCATGTTTGCGAGCTCTTTATGCAAACTTTAAAGCATTATATAAATCACTTAATAAGGATACTGTAGCCCTCTTTTCCAGCCCTTGGTTTCTCAGTGGCCTGTTCCTTTTATATGAAAATTAGCCAAGATCTTTGGGGTCTTTTGACCTCCATCCTCAGGTGATATTTTTTTTTTCAGGGCAATGGGGGTTAAGTGACTTGCCCAGGGTCACACAGCTAGTAGTACACAGCAAGTGTCTGAAGTTGGATTTGAACTCAGGTCCTCCTGAATCCAGAGCTGGTGCTTTATCCACTGCACCACCTAGCTGCCCCTTATTTTTTTTTCTTGTTCTTTTTTTTTTCTCCAGGGCAATGGGGGTTAGGTGACTTGCCCAGGGTCACACAGCTAGTAAAAGTGTCAAGTTTGACCTCCATTCTTCCATTCTCATACTCTCAATTTTCATTTAAGGGAGGCCTTGAGGTATGATGGTGAGTTCCCTGCTGAATTCAGAAAACTTCATCACTTAAGTTTTTCAATGTTGTCCCCATTCATTTGAGTTGCCTTGCTGTTTCCCATGTGCACCTGCGTTTTCTACTACTCTCTATCCTCAGTAGCTTACCACTTTGCCTTTTAGACCTAGTTTTTAAAAAATATGTTTTATTGATAGCTTTTGTTTTACATGACCTAAAATTTCCCCTCTGCCCCCTTCTCTCCCCACCCCATATAACAAATAATATTTTTAAAGACAAAAAAGAGGAAGAAAAGAAAAGGAAACCAGCAACACTGATTAATACTTTGAAAAAAGTCTGAAAGTATACATAATGTTCCACACCCGTGTGCCTCCCACTTCTGAAACTGAGAGTGGGAGCTAATCTTTCACATTTCTTCTTTAGGGTCATGTTTGTTTTTTGTAATTTTGCAACATTTACTTTTGATTTGTGGTTGTTCTTTCCATTTACCTTATTATAGTTACAGTATATTGTTTTGTTAGCTCTACTTACTTCATCATGCATCAGTTTATATATGTTTCTCTATATTCATCACATTCATTATTTTTTACAGCAGAGTAATGTCCACGTGCCACAATTTTTTAAGCCATTTCCCAATTGATGGGCATCTACTTTGTAGCTCTTTGCTACCCCAAAAAGTACTACTATAAATTTTGGGGGGTATATGGGACTTTATATCAATGGTGTATGGACCTAGAAGTGAAATCTCTGGGTCAAAGAAAAGAGTATGGATCATTTAATCACTTAATTTACATAATTCCAAATTGTTTTCTAAAATGGTTATATTAAATCACAGTTCCATCAACAATGCACTAGTGTGTATATCTTCCCATAAACTCTCCACCATGCACTATTACCATCAACTGCCAATTCTCTGGGTTGTGAAAAGTCAAGGTTGTTTGATTTGCATTTTTCTTATTAGTGATTTGGAGTATTCCTTTATATGGTTATTAATATCTTGCTATTCTTTTGAGAACTGTTCATGTTTACTTACCTTATGGTTGTTGTCTTTCATTTCTGAAGAGGACCAAATGACATCATTATGTTAGAGTCAAGTTACAATGTTTCTGACTGTGGCTGATCAGAGCAATATGAGCTTGAAATACTCTACCACAGGTCAGGCACAAATAATCCATGTGCTTTGGGGAAATTATTTTGCAAACATAGGAATTTGGTATCTGATATGTATGCATATACATATATATCATATATATATACATATATCAGATACCAAATTCTTATGTATATATACATATATATCAGATACCAAATTCTTTTTTTTTTTTTTGGTGAGGCAATTGGGGTTAAGTGACTTGCCCAAGGTCACACAGCCAGTAAGTATTAAGTGTCTGAGGCCAGATTTGAACTCAGGTACTCCTGAATCCAGAGCCGGTGCTCTATCCACTACTCCACCTAGCTGCCCCAGATACCAAATTCTTATCTGAGAAATTTGATACAAAGATTTTCCCCCAATTCAACTGCTTCCTTTCTTTTTCTATAGATATGGATTTTGTTTGTGCAGTTTTTCAAATTTCATATAATCAAAATAATCTATTTTATTTTTTATAATTTCCTCTATTCCTTTTGGCTAAAATGGACCCAGTTTTAAAGAAAGTCTCTGTGATAGCACCAGGGTTCCCCAACTTCAAAACCACAGGGATTCCTTTTCCCTAAAAGGCAACAAGCTCAAGTTCAAACAGAAACCTGATAAGTCACTGAAGGGATGGCTCCTGAGGGTGTGGTCACTCTAATGGAACCAAGCTGAGCACCATAGGCTTAGGGGACTTTTATGGAATTAGCTAAATGTATTAGAGCATGCAGATGGGGATTGCCCTTTGTCCCTTTTTAAGTGTCTGAAGGGGAGAGTCATTTGCGCCTGGTCCCATAACTATTAATATTTAGCACAGCCAGCTCCAGACAGGAATCTGCAAAGGAAAGGATGGAGTTCCTAAAGGAAATGGGTTTGATAGATTGGATTTATTCATGTGGCCTCTGACTAGCTCTCCTCTGGGGAAATTAGATTCTGACTACTGGGTGGAAGCTCAGAGGAAGGCATTCAGACTTTAGCTATTGAGACTCTAATCATAAAATTACACAGGTGTGAACTGATCAATTGGTGAAATTTGAGCAAGGTATTAGGACAGCTATGTTTTTTTTTTTTTACTTTTTTGGGGGTTTTTTGGTGAGGCAATTGGGGTTAAGTGACTTGCCCAGGGTCACACAGCTAGTAAGTGTCAAGTGTCTGAGGTCAGATTTGAACTCAGTTCCTCCTGAATCCAAGGCTAGTGCTTTATCCACTGTGCCACCTAGCTGCCCCAACAGCTATGTTTTTGCAAATACTGCTGTTAATTCAAATAGGCACTCTGGAGATGTAGGGAGGAGTCACCCAGTCCTACCACATGGGCAGAGGACAAGGACACTCTCATGGAGGGATCTTTGGGTGTGGTTCCTAAAATAAGGGACCTGCCCAACATGGTGTTTGTAAGATTGTACAATGAAATTCAGCACTCGGGCACTAGGGGCCTTTCAGCCACACCCAAGTGTAAAGTATCCTCCAAAGTCCATTGGAATCATTCAGGGAAAGCTACAGAGGACAAACCATGGAAGGAAAAGGTATTATAGGCTCTTGGGAATAAATATTTGTATGGGCTCTTTCATCAACCTCTATACATGTTACTATAGGTTGTTGTTGCTTGTCCTTCATTCTCAAGGAGGCCCATGACATCAGGAGGTGATGTCATGATTTGCAGTGAATTGGATTTCAGTGAGGGAGGACTGTGCAAGTCACCAGCCTCGCTTTCTCCTCCAGAGCCATCTGGATTCAGTGACAAGTACACATCAGGATGACTGGAGATGACCCCAGATGTTTGAGGCAACTGGGGATAAATAACTTACCCAGAGTCACACAACTAGCAACTGTCAAGTATCTGAGGTCAGATTCAAACTCGGGTCCTTCTGACACCAGGGCCAGTGCTCTATCCACTGCACCACCTAGCTGCAAAATGGAAACCCTTAGAGTTACCTGAACTCTGCCATTTAGTTAACACTAATCAATACCAAATCCTCAGGAGGGTTGAAAACTAGAATATTTTGTTATGCAAATACCCCTTACAACAACCCTATCCCTTGAGAAAGACAGATGGCACCTGGCAGCTTGTGGTGGACTACACAAAGCTAAACAAAGTCAACACAACCCTCACTACAGCTGATCCTGACCTCATCAATGTTGTAGATCAGGGAGCCCAGGCAGCCTAGGCCTAGGGTGAGTGAGGTGGGGTTATTGACCTCATTGTTGCTAGTTTCTCTCTTCTGTGACTGAGACTAGTCAGGAACTGTCTGTTTTCATCTGGAAAGGCATCCAGTATACTTCCATCATTCTTTCCCACACAGGCCTACCTGAAATCTCTTCCTTCATTCTACCACATTATGGTGAACAGAGACCTGAAAGAGGCCTCCTTTCCTGAAGGCATTGGTTTACACCACTATATTCATGATATAATGTTGACTGGGCCAGATGGGACTATGTTGGCAAAGGCTAAGATCAGTTGATGGCTCATATGAGGGACAAGGGGTGGAAATCAACCCTAAGAAAATCCTAGTTCTGACCTATTCAATCAAGTTTGGGGAAATATGGTGGAAGAGAGAAAAGTGTAAGAAGATTGAGAAGGTAGAAAGGAGCCAGGTTGTAAAGAGCTTCAAGTGACAGAGGATTTTTTATTTGATCTTAGAGGTAATAGGGAACCACTAGAGTTTATTGAGTGGTGAGCATGTGTGTGTGGCATGACCAGACCCATGCTTTAGGAAAATCACTTTGATAGCTAAGTGGAAGATAGATTGGAACATGGAGAGACTTGAGGCAGGGAGACTAATTAGAAAGTATTCAGGTGATTGGTGAACACCTGAACTTGGACAGTGGCTGCGTGAATGGAGTAAAGGGAGATGTGAGAGATGTCAGTGTAGAAGCTACAAGATTTGACAGTAGGTTGGATGCATGGGGTAAGAGAGAGTAAGGAGTTGAGGATGACACTAAGGTCCTTCACCTCAGTGACTAGAAGGATCGTGGTATTCCCTACAGTAATAGGGGATTTTGGAAGAAGGAAAGGTTTGGGGTGGGGGGAGATAATGAATATTGGTTTACGTATGTGAATTTTGAGATCATTATCCAGTATGAAATGCCCAAAAGGCAATTGGTGAAACAGGGCAAGAGCTAATTAGAGAGACTAGGGCTGTATTATATAGCTCTGGCAATCATTTTCATAGAGATGATAATTGAATTCATGAGAGCTGATGAGGTCACCAAGCATAGTAGGAAAAGAGAAGGGGGCTGAGGTTAGAATTTTGATTAATGGTTGTGACATGGATAAAAAGCCAACAAAGGAAAGTAAGAGAATAGTCAGATAAGTAGGAAGAGAACCAAGAGAGAGATATAACAAAAACCTAGAGAGGAGGGTTTAGATGACAGTGAGAGAAGTAAAAGCATTTAGTGTAGACTCCTTTCTCAAGAAGTTTTGTTGAAAAAGTGAGGGGAGGCAAAGAATGTTAGCCAGTGAGCATGGTTGGATCACATGAGGGTGTTTTTTTTTTAAGGATGGAGAAACATGATCATGTTTATAATCACCAAAGAAGCAGGTAGATAGGGGAGAGAGAGATTAAAGAGAGAAGTCATAGGTTAGTGGGTACAATCTGCTTGAGAAGATGGAAAGAGATGGGATCAAGAGTCCATGTAGGGGGGCAGCTAGGTGGCACAGTGGATAGAGCACCGGCCCTGGATTCAGTAGTACCTGGGTTCAAATCTGGCCTCAGACACTTGACACTTACTAGCTGTGTGACCCTGGGCAAGTCACTTAACCCTCATTGCCTAGCAAAAAAAAAAAAAGAGTCCATGTAGAATGGTTGGCCTTGGCAAAGAAAAGCCCCCCCTCCCCCACTTTACTGGAAATAAGAGTGAAGCAGAATGTGAGGAAAGATGTCTGAGTGATGTGAAATGAGGAGAGATGAGGGAGTTCTTGGCAAATAGCTTCAATTGTTTTCTGTAAAGTATGAGTTGAAGTCTTCCACTGAAATGGGGAGAAAGGTGCCATAGGAAACCTGAGGAGAAGTAAGAAGGAATATCAAGGGAATTGTGGAGGGTATAATAACAAAGTGATTAGGGAAGAGAAGGATTACCCTTCAAAAATGAGAGCCCAGTTGTGATTAGACAGCAGAAATTTACAGTGGAAATAAGCAACCTAGTTTCAGCATTTCCTCTGGATTTGTTCAGCAGCCAGTAAATAAAGGAGACAGATAGTGGGAAGAATACAGGGTTAGGATTTAGTAAGGTGTAATTTAAATTGATATGCTAAAGGGACCAAAGATTCCAGAATAGAGGATGATTGTAGATTTGAACCAAAGTTTACCAAACTTGTGAGATAAAGAAGGGGGGAGTATGAATCCAGGGCAAGGCTGACAGCTTGGGAAAAGAGTGAAGGATGAAGGGAAGGGTGAAGCATAGAGTTAGAGGTTGGAAAACATAGGGAAAGACAGAATGAGAAATATCTCCAATTCCTTGAAGTTGTTCCCCACACAATTCTCTTGCTTCATCTTACTGTCTGTTGCTCTGCTCTCTGTCCATCAGAACATGCCATGGAGATTCTTACCTTAGGTCAGAGATCTAGAGCTAGAAGGGACATTAGCTTTCATTTAATCTAATTCCTTTATTTTATACACGAGGAAGCCAAGTCCTAGAGAAGTGAGGTGTCTGGCCCAAAGTTACCCAGATAGCAAGTTGTATTGCCAAGAATTCAACCCAGGTCCTCTGAATTTCAAAACATAGAGCTTGGCTTGCTGCATTTTGTTGTCTTTTCTTACCCAGCCTATAATACACACCTCCTTTCTCTCCATTTCTTTAAACCCTACCCTCCTCCAAAGACCAACTCAAGATTTCTCAGTGAGGCCTCAGTGAGACTACCACTCAGCCCCACAGTGATCCCTAAACATTTCTATAGAGCTTAACACTTAGATAACATAGCAAGGTAGCAGCTGCTTTTTTTTTTTTTAAGCACACAAAATATCACTGGTTTTGGAGTTAGAGGACCTGAATTTAAATCCTTCCTCTGTTGTTTGCTACCTAGGGGAGCTTGGAAAATTAATTTTTTTTTCACTCTAGGCTTCAGTTTCCTCATTTGTATAATGGGGAGGGGGGATTGTTGGATTAGATGTCCTTTAAGTCTGCTTCCAGTTCTGAATCTAAGATCCTGTGACCCTGCTTCTCCAAGTAGATTAATACTATAGGATTTTAGAGTAAGAAAGGACCTTAGAGGGGCAGCTAGGTGGTACAGGGGATAGAGCACTGGTCCTGGAGTCAGGAGTACCTGAGTTCAAATCCAGCCTCAGACACTTAACACTTACTAGCTGTGTGACCCTGGGCAAGTCACTTAACCCCAATCGCCTCACTAAAAAAAAAAAAAAGGACCTTAGAGAGCAAAGGACCCTTGAGGCCAAGGTCTTAAGCCTCTTTGTTTTCCTGGGTTTAGCCATTATCTTCCACACAAATGACCCTCAACGTCTATTTGCTGTCATTAAGGATAACACAATTTCTGCACCAAAATCTGAGTGATTGCCCTCTCAACATAACACAACTTATTGATGAGCAACAAGAATATACTTATAGCACATCCGGATCTCAGCTATAGTATACCTAAGGTTAACTCTTTTTTTCCCCTCCCCTGATGAATGTAATAGCATTCTACTTGACTGCTGGTCTCTCCTCCCTTGTACTATTTATTAGTCTTGGTATTGGTGATGAATATTAAATAAAATGCTCTTGGCTCTGGAGGGTGAAATATTAATACTTAGGTAGAATATCAAGATGTTGCCAGTGCTGCAGTGATCAAACACAGTAGAAGAGAATGAAACTTGGGGCAGCTAGGTGGCGCAGTGGATAGAGCACCGGCCCTGGAGTCAGGAGGACCTGAGTTCAAATCCGTCCTCAGACACTTAACACTTACTAGCTGTGTGACCCTGGGCAAGTCACTTAACCCCAATTGCCTCACTAAAAAAAAAAAAAAGAGAGAGAATGAAACTTGATCTCTCTCTGTGTTTCTCCCTCTCCCTTTGCTCCTACCCCAACCCCACCCGCCCCCACACACACTTTGTTAATGTTGTACAACAACAGAAAAAGTTCTAGATTTGGAGTCTGAGGACCTGAGTTCATTTTTTTACAACCTGTCCGACCAAATCATTTACTTTCTCTTTACCTCAGTTTCTTTGGTTGTAAAATAAGAGGGTTGTTGGACTTGTATCTAAGAATTCAGAATCCTGTGATCCTGTTTTTAGCTCAAGGCATCTCTTCATTTTTCTACTGCCTTTTTTTGTTGTTGTTGTTAACACAGACAGACTAGGACAGGAATACAAGTCAGATTTTCTAGTATCTACTCCAGGAGTTAGCAAGAGACTAGAAGGAGAGCTGGGAACCAGGCCCTCAGAGAGATTACATAAGGGTCTGATAAAAACCATTGAGTTTTGGAAAAGTCCAGATGCTCAAATTCTTAGAGGGGAGTCATCATTGAAAGGTAGAAAATAAAGATTGTGGGGAAAAGGACAGCTGCATTTGAGGAAGACTTGTATGGGGATGTCTTGGTTTCACCTAGTTGTCTTCCTGATTAAGTAGTCTCTCTACAATCCTCTATCTCTCCTGACTCATGAAAGACCCTCCCTTTCTCTCCTCCCTCTTCCTTCACTTATCATTATGGTTCAGTAGTTGAATTCAGGGTTCCACCCCATTTTGGATGTCTCCTCCCTTTATATTCCTTCTTTGCCTTTCCTAGTCTTGCTCATACACACAGACTGAACCCAAGAAAGCAAGGTGAGACACTCAGAATAGAGCCAAAAACTAAAGCTGTAGCTATGGCTGGGAAGAGACTCTACCTTAGAGAGAAATAGTCAGGGATTGATGAGAGGTGGAGGAAAATGAACACTTGGGATTTGAAATAGAGGCAAGGTACTAGAGGGGTTAGGGGTGGGTAGCAGAGGTCTAGGGGAAAGGTTACCTGAGCTTATCCTCTTTCTTTAAGCAGGGAGATGGCTCTTCTCCAGTCAAATCAGGATGTCATTTCCTCAGCATTGCAGGAGTTTAGCAAATTGCTGAATCAGCAGGTGAGAGGGCTCCTGTCTCAAGGACCAGGGGATGCAGGATATCTTGACTTTTGGAAGGAAGATGAAGATGGGGGGGGTGTTGATGGAAAAATCAGGGGATAGGAAATGCAGCTTCTGGGAGGTATGCAGTAACTGATGGGAAGGTTGAGTTCCTGGAGGTCAGGACATTTGAGTAGTGACTGCATCTCTCTCCCTTGGCCAGGTATTCACAGAACCTGTAATCCCTGAGAAAGACATGATCACCATCGTGGATGACTGGATAAAGTTCTACCTTTCGTACTTCTCTAATAAGATGACAGGGGACCAACAAGAACAGGAGAGAGCCCTGCAAAAACTGCAAGAGGATCTTTGGATTTCAGCCAACCCATTCCTGGACAAGTACAGAGCCTTCCTAAAAGCCCTTTGAGTTCCCATATCTCCCATTCTTGTCCTAGGCTTCATTTCTAATATATAGCCAAAACTGAGCCCCTCCACTAATCTGTTCATCTCCTTTGAAATCCTATTGTATCTTAATGTCCTCTGACCCTAAAATCTAGACCTCAATAAATCCATACATGGGAATGTCTGACACTAGCATTCTTCTTTCAATGTGTACCTTCCCTCTCCCCAGGGTTCAGAGCATAGACCTATGGATAGCACTTAGGGGAACAGAGCAGTATAAGGGTCTCATTCCTATGTCTTCTGCAAAGTCTAATGGACTTCCATGGATTTTTTTTTTTTTTGGTGAGGCAATTGGGGTTAAGTGACTTGCCCAGGGTCATACAAGTGTCTGAGGTCAGATTTGAACTCAGGTCCTCCTAATCCAGGGCCGGTGCTTTATCCACTGCTCTACCTAGCTGCCCCCCATGGATTCATTTTTACCAAAATAGAACAATAAGTTTTCAGTACTCTCTTGCATTCCCTCTTTTCTCATTGATTCTCATGCCTATGCCTCCCCCAGAACAGAGTCTGGAGGTCCATCCTTTCCCCCTTTCTTCTGTTGGATCCCCTGGTTCAGATCTTGGAGTTTTCTCCTCCTGGCATCTACCTACATTATAGTCAGCCATATTCCATGAGCATAACAGAAATGGGAGACCAAGAAGGAATACAGGTGATCAGAAGGGAAAGAGAAAGAAAGGGAGGGGGGAGATGTCCAGCATTGGTAATGTCATGGGGAAAATGGAGTAAGGGGTAGGAGTTAGGGGATAGGGGATAGGGGATAGGGGTAGGGGTTTGGGGCCCTTAGGAATTCTTCTTTAAAGAATTACATCCTCTTGCACACAAAAGCAGTTAGAATAGTTCAGTAGTTTATTTCGGGGCTGAGGAAGGGAAGGGGAAGGGAAGGGAAACCATGAAAGAAGTCCTTGGACTTCTCATGGAGAGAAAGGCATGGCACACAGAGAGAATGGCTCTGAGATACCAATCTCCTCAAGCAGGAGACAAGCAGGTACTGTTATAGAGGACTGATGGGGGTGACCATCTGACTGTGGAAAGTTCCCTTATTGAGGGAGGAACATCCCCCACTGGTGGTGGCTGGAGGAATTGGGTGAGGGGTGGCTGCAGATCTCTCACAAGCCAACTCCTCAGGACACAAAGGAAGCATACACACCCAAATTTATCTCCCCTGGGTTGAGGGAGACTAGAATGTGAAGCTAGCTCAGTCAGATCTGGTTCCACTTATCTCTTTAGGTGTGTCTGTCCTTTGGATTAGTTTCTCTCTCTCTCTCTCTCTCTCTTTTTTTTTTTGGCGGGGCAATGGGGGTTAAGTGACTTGCCCAGGGTCACACAGCTAGTAAGTGTCAAGTGTCTGAGGCTGGATTTGAACTCAGGTACTCCTGAATCCAGGGCCGGTGCTTTATCCACTGTGCCACCTAGCCGCCCCTGGATTAGTTTCTCAAGGAGAAGGTTCTTTGATGTGCCCCAGAGAACTTCTGGGGTGCTATGGGCCCATAACAGTAGGTAGGAATGGCAGAAGAGGTGGTAGTTTGTACATTTAGGAGGAGTCCTACCCCAACTGGCCTTGAATTGCCTTGCTTTGTTTATCTTCTTTATAATAACCCCGACAGAGTTCATTTTGTAATCTGTAGCATTCCACATAGGCTGAACAGAGACATGTTCTCTTCTGCCAATGCCAATATTACCCCCAGGAGGCCCCCGGTTCCTTCAACATCTTTGACCTGGGCACTCAATTCATGGATCATAAGATGTCAGAACTGGAAGGAAGCTTAGAGATTATCTGTTCCCATTTATTCCACACCATTAAGGATAAGGAAACAGTCCCAGAGAGGGGGACTGAGTTGCTCAGGGATATAATTGGGCACGAGGGCAATAATTAACAGAAAGGTATATTTTTCCCCCAAAAGTCTTAGAAAACTAGAGGCTTTACCTTCCTTCATATCAACCTCAGTTCTTTTAAAAAAATCTGTACCAGATATACGAAATGTAGCGTTTACTGTGTGAAATTACAGATACTTTAAAGACTATGCACTACAGTGGAAAGCTGGGGTGTTGGGAGAGCTGAGTTCCTGTCCGGAATCTGTCACTAGATGGCAGTGTGCCCTTGGACAAGTTACTATGATCATCTGTCTCCCACTTCTCCAACCTTCCCCCCACCCCCCATTCTTGTTCTCAGAATGATATTGTGTTTGCCTAGACCTGGTCTTTTTGCTCCTCTCCTGAAAAATCTCCAGTACTATTGCCTATTAAGTAATACTCAATTTCCTATGATTAGCATTTAAAGCCTGTTGTATCCTGACATCACTTTACCTTTCCATGCTTACTTAATACTATTCTCCTTCAGGTATTCCACGTTATAATCACAGTGGAGTACTCTGCCCCCTGAGCTAAAGATGCCTCTGCTTTGGTCTGAGTGTTTCCTCTGTTTGCTAAGAGTGGGAACGTCCTCTCTCTACTCCTTGAGGTATTGAATTTCTACCAACCCTCTAATCCCAACTCAAATGCTGCCTCCCCTGTGATCCAAAGGTCTATAAAGACCTTCCTCCTTGGATCAATAGTGAGCTCTTTGAGAGCAGGGACTGGGTTTTTTGGTATCCTTAGGGCTTATCCTAGTGTCTGACACACAGTGAATACTTAACGTTTGTTGATTGACCGAGAAACTTCATTTTAGATCTCTCTGATGTACTTGCTATTTAAAACCTTCCACAATCAGACAACTGCCTACTTTTCCCGATATTTCATATCACTCTCTTTCATGTGCATCGTAGAGATGGGGAACAAGGAGAGAGGGATGGGGAAAAGAATGACAGGCTAAGGGCAAATTCCAGAGGAGGATCACTTGGCATTTAGACATTGTGGAAGAGGGTCCGAGAGACTTGGAAGGGTGGATGAAAGAGGAGAAAAAGATGAACGTTGATGGGAAATGTCCAAGGGGGCACTTGATAATGAAAATGGAAAAGGAGGGGTGGAGTTAGAGAGGAGGAAGTAGAGGATCTTATCAGTAAACACAGGGCTCCCTTACATCAGAGGGTGTCATGTTCCATACAACCACCAGATGGTGAAGCAAGACTGCGGTTGAACTCTCAGACAGCCACTCCTTGGCAGGGAGGAGGGATCATGAAACTTCATAGAAACTTGGGATGTTAGTGTTAATGGAAAATTTAAAGGTTATCTGCTCATTTTACCTTTTCATTTTATAAGGTAAGAATACTGAGATCCTTGACTTGACCAGGATCATACACAATTAGTAACAGAGACTATCTACACTTTGTTTTCTCTGTAAAATGAATTCTATGGTTTAGACCAGCAGAGACAACGTAGCATAATGTGATGATGAGCCATGGATTTGGAGCCAGAAGACTGAGCTTTAATTGTAGCCCTCCCTGGGGGTTCAATTTCCTCATATGTAAAATGGATACCTTGTGCCAAATGATTTCTAAAGTCCTTTCCAGCTCAGAGGGTCTTGTGGAATGCACAAATAAAATAATGCAAAGTAGACCATGATAAGAGCAAAGGAGAGATTTGTTAGGGGTTAACCAAGCTCCCCTTTTACTGTTTGAGCAAAGCTCAAGATCTGTAGACCATAATGATCCTTTCCAGATGCAGATGCATTTACATAGGCACTAAGGAAGCTTTAGGACAAAAACATATTTCTCATCATAGATTAGGTTGGTTGGTGGCCTAGGTCTACGTGACCCATGTGCGGAAAGAAATCTCTTGGAACATAACACGAGCCAACTTCCTTACCTTTTTTGGCACTAGCTTCACACAAAGACATTCCTTTGCCTGCTTCAAGTATATATATGTGCTATGCTGTCCCAATAAACTTCGCCTTCTGCCTCCATCAGGGCTCATCAAGTCCTTCCAATCCCATCCTATGTCTCCGTGTCTTTTCTTTAACATCTTACCTGTAGCAGCACCGACCCTGCTCTAGCTGCAACCCGCCCCCCCCGTATCTGAAGCTGTCAACTGGCGCCGCAACAGGGACCACACTGACCTTCGTCAGACGATTTGCAAACAGGTAAGACTTTCCCCCCTGTTCTTTGGGAATCTGATTGAGTGGCAGGGAAAGAACATTGGAAATCAAACATTATGGGACAGACAGTATCTAGAGATCTTGAACTCTATACCTCTATTCTCCTTCACATGTTGAAGCAGAGAGGAGCAAAGGTTTCTCGAGCCCAACTTCATAAGTTCCTGGAACGCGTAGTCGAAGTCTGTCCGTGGTTCCCTCAGGAAGGGACCGTGGATGTGGGATGTTGGGAACAAGTTGGTAAAAATCTTAGGAGATATTATCAGAGGGAAGGACCTGCGCACACTCATGCAGATATCTTTTCCCTCTGGGGACTAGTCAGGGACTTCCTGGACCCCACTCATCCTATAGAAATAAAAGAAAAGGATCAGGTAGAGAAAAAAAAAAAAGTAAAGAGCTGGAGAACATATTACTAAGCCCCCGTCTGCTCCTCCCCTGAATACTCCAAGACTGTATCCTTCCCTAACTATAGATTCACCGTCCGTGCCTAATCACAATCCTTTTAAAACTCGGGAGGAAGAAAAACTACCTCCAAGTTATCAAACGGAATTAGACTATAAGACAGGCAAATATGGAGAAAAAACCTTGATGCTTAACAAAACAGTTGTTGGGAGTCCAGTACCGAACCCCCCACCTCCCATAGACCCTATGCAAATTGCTCAAGCCTTCCTTTCATTATTTCAGAATTCCTCAGGCACCCCTCAGAGTGAAAAGCAAAACTTAATACCTCTCCAACAAGCAAAAATGGACACAAATTATGAAGGGGAATTTGGCCCTCTCACCTTTCCAACTGTCACTACCCAAAACCCTGATGGGACTAATACTAGGGATCATAAGCCCATTTTCTATAAAATCTTTTTTTTTTTAAGTGAGGCAATTGGGGTTAAATGACTTGCCCAGGGTCACACAGCTAGTAAATGTTAAGTGTCTGAGGCGGGACCTGAACTCAGGTACTCCTGACTCCAGGGCCAATGCTCTATCCACTGCACCACCTAGCTGCCCCTATAAAATCTTAAAAGAACTAAAGGAAGCTGTTTCTAAATATGGCCCGGTTGCACCTTTCTCCTTGGGTATCCTTGAGGGCGTCGCACAGGCGGCTCTCCCTCCGGACGATTGGCAGCACCTCGGCCATTCTTGTCTCTCGGAGGTAGACTATTTGATTTGGAAAAAGTAGACCATGATAAGAGCAAAGGAGAGATTTGTTAGGGGTTAACCAAGCTCCCCTTTTACTGTTTGAGCAAAGCTCAATATCTGTAGATCATAATGAATATCTAAACTTGCCTGGGCTGAAGTAAGGAAGCATCCCCATGCACCTTTTCCTATTACTCTTGATATGCTGTTAGGAGAAGGTAGATATGTCTACATTAATTTACAATTAGAATGAGGATTTTATATATATGCTTATTCGTAATCTTGGTCTCGTGGCCTGGAGAAGACTCCCAGCCTCAAAAGGATCTGAGGAATTTAGTAAAATAACACAGAAACCAGGGGAACTGTATCAGGACTTCGGAGCCCACTTGCAACAGGCTATTGACGGAGCTATTCAAAATCGAGAGGCAGCAATTATTCTCATCAAGCAGCTTGCCTTCCATAACGCCAACTCGGTCTGCCAAAAAGCACTCAGACCATATAGGAACAACGCAGAATTAGATACTTATATTAGAATCTGCAGGGACATAGGCCCCTTCCATATCCAAGGAGCTGCCATAGCAGCTGCTCTTCAAGTACAAAAAAACCAAGAAGGGTGTTTTAAATGTGGGGAGTCAGGACATTTCACTAGGAACGGTCCTACAAAAAGGGACATTCAATCCAAGGCCCAACTACCACCTAGACCCAAAACTGTGTGTCCCCGCTGTAAAAGAGGGAGACACTGGGCAAATGAATGCAGATCTCAGACCGATGCGGATGGCAGCCCGCTGTCGGGAAACTTGAAAAGGGGCCCCTCCCAGGCCCCATAAAAGATAATGGGAAAGGCTCTTCCTTAACTCCTGTACTCTCCCTACACAAATCGACACCACAAAGTGCAGGGATTGATCTCCCCTCTACAAAATTGATTTGCCTCTCCCATGGAGAAAATCCCATTAAGATTCCAACAGGCACTACCGGCCCCTCCCTGTTGGCCATTTTGGCCTTCTTACAGGCAGAAGTTCCAGCATCCTTAAAAGCCTTATGGTCGTTCCTGGTGTCATTGATGCTGATTTCACTGGAGAGATTATGGTCATTGCCTATGTTCTCAGTCATCAGGTGACCCTGATGCCCGGGGCTCGCTTTGCTCAGATTTTTTGGGGGGGTGGGGTGGGGCAATTGGGGTTAAGTGACTTGCCCAGGGTCACACAGTTAGTAAGTGTCAAGTGTCTGAGACTGGATTTGAACTCAGGTCCTCCTGAATCCAGGGCCTGTGCTTTATCCACTGTGCCACCTAGCTGCCCCTCTTTGCTCAGATTTTAATAATTCCTTACCTGCCCCTAGGGAAATCCATGCAACCACGATCCCGCGGTACACAGGGATTTGGGTCCACTGGAATATATTGGACCTCCAAGATTACACCACAAAGGCCAATGCTTACCTTATTGGTTCAAGGAAAATATATTGAAGGGCTGATTGATACGGGGCAGATATTTCGGTGATTTCACAACGTTCATGGCCTTTACAATGGCCTACAAGGCCAACCCATAGCTTATTAGAAGGGGCGGGTTCTGTGGCTGTGCCTAGACAAAGGTCTGCATTCTTGCCTTGGCAGTGCTCCAGCCACACAGGGACTTTCCAACCCTATGTGCTGGAGCATATCCCTTTGAATCTTTGGGGAAGGGATGTTTTGTCACAAATACCCTTGACCATGCACATACCAGACCCCAGTGAATCTCTAGACCTGCCTTTTTCTCAGGGCCACTGATAAAAAAAGGCCTCTCTCATAAAAACAGAAGAAAAAAAACTTGTCTTACAACCCACCCTGTGTGGATAGATCAGTGACCCTTAAAAAATGAAAAGCTTGAGGCTGTTCAACAGTTAGTTTTGGAGCAATTATCTCTTGATCATATTATTCCCTCTACTTCTCCCTGGAATACTCCCATATTTGCTATAAAAAAGAAATCGGGAAAATGGAGACTTCTTCAGGATCTAAGGGCAGTTAATGTAGTTATGGAACCTATGGGTTCCCTACAACCTGGTATGCCCAACCCTGCCACTATCCCTGCTAATTTTCATATTGCCATTCTCGATCTAAAAGACTGTTTTTATACCATCCCACTCCATCCTGACGACAAAAAATATTTTGCATTTAGTGTTCCCTCTCTAAATCAACAAGCACCTTTAAAACGTTATCAATAGGGGAGGGGGGAGGGAGGGGAGGGAGGGAGAAAAATCTGAAATTGTAAAGCATGTATAAACAAAAGTTGAGAACTATCTTTACATGTAACGGAAAAAATAAAATACCTTATACATTAAAAAAAAAAAGTTTAAAAAAAAAAACGTTATCAATGAGGGGCAGCTAGGTGGCGCAGTGGATAGAGCATGGGCCCTGGAGTCAGGAGTACCTGAGTTCAAATACAACCTCAGACACTTAACACTTACTAGCTGTGTGACCCTGGGCAAGTCACTTAACCCCAATTGCCTCACTAAAAAATAAATAAAAACCGTTATCAATGGAAATTCCTCCCTCAAGGAATGGCAAACAGCCCCACCTTATGCCAGAAACATGTTGCTGAAGCAACAATTTAGATTTAAATTTCCCCACACTTATATTTTACACTATATGGAGGACATCCTTTTAGCCCATTCCTCTGCGGATGTTCTGTCTGAACTCCTTTCATATGCCATCTCTCACCTACAAAGCTGGGGATTAATGACAGCCCCGGAAAAATACAAAGACCAGACCCCTACCTTTATTTAGGGGCAAAGATTGAAGAATCAAAAATAATTCCTCAAAAACTTTCCTTCCTCAAAGACCATTTGAAAACACTCAATGATTTCCAGAAGTTATTGGGGGACATAAATTGGATTCGACCCTATCTGAAACTACCAACATCAGACTTAAAACCACTTTTTTCCATACTCAGGGGAAACCTGGACTCCACCTCCGCCCGCTCTATGAGGACAGATGCTGAAAAAGCTCTTAAAATAGTAGAAAACGCTATTTCACAAGCACAGCTCACCCGCATTCACAATCTGGACAAGCTAAATCTTATCCTACCCACTCCTTTTATCCCTACTGCCCTTTTATATGATGAATGGATCCACCTCGCCTCCTCCCCTCCCAAATCTATTACTCCATACCCTGACCTCATTACTACACTTATTTCTTTTTTCTTTCTTTTTTTTTTTTTTTTTAGGCAATGGGGGTTAAGTGACTTGCCCAGGGTCACACAGCTAGTAAGTGTTAAGTGTCTGAGGCCGGATTTGAACTCAGGTACTCCTGAATCCAGGGCCGGTGCTTTAACCACTGCGCCATCTAGCTGCCCCACACTTATTTCTAAAGGAAGAAAAAGAGCCAGACAGCTAATTGGCCGACATCCCGAGTTCATCACTGTACCATTCACTAAGGAACAGGTAGACATTCTGTTCCAATTTTCCTTAAACTGGCAAATCGCACTCACAGACTCTACTGCGCAATTTTGCTACTCCCCCCCTCAAGACAAACTTGTGACATTAGACGCCCACCACCCCTTTGTTTTTCCTAAAACATTGCACAATGAACCCATAAAGGGAGCCCTCATTATATTTCTAGAGGGCTCTAAGTCAGGAAAAGCGGCTATAGTATCACCTGACAATACCTCCACAGTTCTGACCTCCTCCCCACAAAAGGTAGAACTTTTCGCACTCAGAAAAGCACTGAAGCTTTACCCAGACAATGCCCTTAACACCTATATTGACAGTAAATATGTGTATTATGTGGTAAATCATATTGAAACCGCTTTAATTAGGTCTAACCTTCCCCCCAAATACATCATCTCTTTTTAGAGCTCCAACTTTTTGTTTGTTTGTTTTGTTTGTTTTGGGGTGTTATTTTTTTTCCACAGGCAATGGGGCTTAAGTGACTTGCCCAGGGTCACACAGCTAGTAAGTGTCAAGTGTCTGAGGCCGTATTTGAACTCAGGTACTCCTGTATCCAGGCCCTATGCTTTAACCACTGCGCCATCTAGCTGCCCCAGAGCTCCAACTTTTAATCAGGGGCCATCTCCCTATTTTTCTGGGACACATAAGAGCACATTCAGGATTGCCTGGTCCTTTAACTGAAGGAAATGACAGAGCAGATAGGCTTACTCAGAACACTTCCAAACTTGAGGCATTTTTATCTGTAGAAAAAAACTGCTCAGACAACTACAAGCAAGCACTCCAGTCTCACTCACTATATCATCAAAACTCAAATGCCCCTGCGAAAACAATTTGGTTTATCTAGAGAGCAGGCACGTCATATACTTAAGTCCTGTTCCACCTATCCAGCTACGTTGCCATCCCCACCTTCGTTTGCCATTAATCCTAAGGGCCTGAAACCAAACCATTTATGGCACATGGATGTTACTGTATGGAGCAAACTGCCTCAGTTTACCCAAATAACTCGAGGAGACCACCAAGTCAAGCAGAGACAGATTTATTACATCCTCATGAGGACGGGCAAAACCCAATTACACATTGAAGTCTTGCAAAGATATGCCCAATCCTCTAGGTTTTTATAGTAATCTTGAAAAGGACTGTCCCCACGTACACCTAGGGTGGATGAGCTCACAATCTAACATCCAATCCTGTCTCACCCAGGGTGCGTATGGAGACATGCATACATGTTCCAGGGACAAGGGGGAAAAGGGGAGGGGGAACAAGGTCAAACCAAAGGATAAGGAAACAGGGGAGTGAGAGTCAGATGTTTCACATCTCACAGTTCCCACTGACTCCCCTCTCCAGGCCCCTGTCTCTAAAGATAAGGATGACAGGGTTAAAATTTATCTTCGGCTATGTTGGGAAGAAAAGAATAATCCATTGTTGGGACCCCAGGGCCAAGGGGATTCTGCTCTGAGAAAAAGAGACAATGTTACTTAACATCTGGTCTCAACTCAATGGCTGCATCCTGTGCCGAGTCCCGTCCTTTCTTCTTGAGTCCCGAGTATTGAATTGGTGGGCTAACTCCCTGACCCACTGACTGGGGTTCTGACACATGATAGATTGCAGACAAAACTAATATGTAGCTGACAAGTGGGGAGACTGAGCAGAAGTAAAAATACTGTTAATTGGCAATAAAACTTAAAGGAGACAGTGAGAATTTTGACAAGCAATAAACTTCTAAACAAACTATACTGGGGCAGGTCTGGGTACCTTCCAGACCCCATGGTCAGAGTTTAATCTGACTCAAATCCATAATCATATCATACATTACTCATATCCCTTCATTTGGACGTGCATCTTTCATTCATGTCTCCATAGATGCATTCTCCACCTTACTGTTTGCCTCTGCCCATACAGGAGAGGCTGTAAAGGATGTGATTTCCCACCTGTTCCAGGCCTTTGCTTATATGGGTATGCCCAAAGTAGTAAAGACAGACAATGGCCCTGCTTATACATCCAAAGCCTTTGAGCAGTTCTGTTCCACATTTTTTTTTTTTGCTGGGCAATGAGGGTTAAGTGACTTGCCCAGGGTCATACAGCTAGTAAATGTCAAGTGATTTGAACTCAGGTCCTCCCGACTCCAGGGCCGGTGCTCTATCTACTGTGCCACCTAGCTGCTCCTCTGTTCCACTTTTAAAATTTGTCACAAGACCGGTATACCATATAATCCACAGGGACAAGGGATAGTCGAAAGAGCTCACCTTTCCTTAAAGAATCAAATAAAAAAAAGACTTAAGGATTTACCTTTTGGAACACATCTTACATCCAACAGGAAAATTTCCTTCTCCCTGTTTGTATTGAACTTCTTGAATTTAGATTCCTCGGGGATGTCTCGATACAAGAAACATGCCCAAGCCACTACTATTCCACCTCAATACATAATCTGGAAAGACGTGATGACTAATAAATGGCAGCCAGCGGCCCCTGTTCTCTTTTGGGGGAGCGGATCTGTTTGTGTTTTCCCTACAGACGCTGTATCCCCGATCTGGGTCCCTGATCGATTAGTCCGTCGTTATGAGGTCCATCACAAGAAGGATGAGATGCCATCGGATTCGTGACAGCTACCGCCGCAGACCAGCAGCTGCGACTCGTCGAGCATCGCTCCTCTCTTGGGGACAAATTAAGCTTCTTGTGTCTCAAGCTCAGACCCTGGTAGCCTCCTCACCTGATCCAGGACTAACCTCCTCGGACCATTATGTTCTCTTCTTCCTGGCTATTTTTCCCCTCCCATCCCCTTCTACCCACACTGTTACCTGGCAAGACAATACCCTAGTGCAGTTGGGCGAAGCAGTTGCCCGCGCTGGCCCCTCAGATTGTTGGGTCTGCAAGCAACATCCTCAGAGTGAGTTCAATCCTCTCCCGCTAGCACGGGGCGTAGTTTCCACCAACACCACACCCCCTTTTATCTTTTCTTCTTTGTATGCTACCTCTCACCTGCTTGCTCTGCCTCTTTGGGATACCTTCTCGACATCTCCATGTTTCTTAACGGGTGATTTCTCTTTTGAACAACTTAACTTGATTAAGCATTCAGGATATGAAATCATTACTGATGGAGCATTTACATGGGTTTTTTCCTCCTACACATGTTTTGACTCTCTCCTGTGGAATTCCAACCTGACCTTTCCAGTGAACTTCACTCACACCTGGTGCCAGAATTGTTCCCTGGGATCTGGGACCTTCAAGGACAATACCGCCTTCTATACGACCAACTGTACCTGGTGGCATCCTCCTCTGAACCTCACGTACCTTGACTCTCCATTTAAGATTCTACCTGGGGGCAGCTAGATGGCGCAGTGGTTAAAGCGCTGACCCTGGATTCAGGAGTACCTGAGTTCAAATCCAGCCTCAGACACTTAACACTTACTAGCTGTGTGACCCTGGGCAAGTTACTTAACCCCCATTGCCCCGCAAAAAAAGAAAAAAAAAAAGATTCTACCTAAGGACCAAAAATCGCCCAGCCCAACACCCCAGTCATACCGCACCTTTCGTTCACTGTTAAAATCCCCTCCTTCTTCTCTTTTGTTTTCTTGTAACTACACCTCTGCTTGGACAAATAACATCTCACCTGTGCCGCCTGCTAAGGGTTATACGCCCCTAAGGGTTATATATTTGTTTGTGGCTTTTCTACTTTACCCTCACCCCTCTCCTTTAGGTGGAGCCCAGAATCTCAGTATAAGACTATTGTTTTGACCACCTCCTGCCTTTCACCATATATCAATTATGGAAAATGTACCATTGGGATGCTTGACCCCAAAATCTCCCTTTACTCTAACCCATCCGCCCACCCCCTTCACCATAGAGTTAAACGCGGTGCGTGGGGAAACTTTCTATGGTGGATCCGGAAAACGGCAGCCCTCACCATTCTATGGTTAGGCTATCTAGATCATGAATCTGTATTAACTAATCTCACTCTCGCCATCGAAACAATCTCCAGCTCCACAGCCCTGGGTTTACACTGCTTGAGGAATCTCTGAATTCACTGGCAAATGTTGTTCTCGACAACCGTATAGCCCTGGATTATCTTTTAGCATCTGAGGGAGGGGTATGTAGGGTTCAAAAACACTTCTTGCTGTGTGTATATTAATAATTCTAGAAAAATAGAGCTACGGGTCCACCCGCTTCATAATGTTTCTTCCTGGTTGCATGAACCAGAGAACAGCTCTTCCCCCAAAAGGGAGGCTCTTGGCTCCAACGGCTTTAGTCTCTAATTAGTGGTTTTGTTCCTTTGGTGATCCTTTCTTGTCCTACTAATCACCCCGTGTGGCCCATGCATTTGCAACCGCATCACAGGAATCATTACTCAACACATGATGTCTTTTTCAAAGATATTTTTCTAAGCGCATGTTAATAAAGAAGGGGGAACTGTTAGGGGTTAATCAAGCTCCCATTTTACTGTTTGAGCAAACCTTGCGGACAGACCTCACCCTTCCAGGAAAATATGCGCTGACCCATAGTTAACCCTTGATAAAAGATCTGTAGACCATAATGATCCTTTCCAGATGCAGATGCATTTGCGTAGGCACTAAGGAAGCTTTAGGACAAAAACATATTTCTCATCATAGACGTGGCCTAGGTCTACGCGTGCGGAAAGAAATCTCTTAGAACATAACACGAGCTAACTTCCTTACCTTTTTTGGCATGAGCTTCACACAAAGACATTCCTTTGCCTGCTTCAAGTATATATATGCTATGCTGTCCCAATAAACTTAACCTTCTGCCTCCATCAGAGTGCATAAGGTCTTTCCAATCCCATCCTTTGTCGTCATGTCTTTTCTTTAACATCTTACCTGTAGCAGCACCGACCCTGCTCTAGCAGCCCCCCAGATCTGAAGCTGTCAGAGATTCATACAAAGTACTGCAAGACAACAACTTTGGAGGGGGCAGAGCACTATAGCTAGGTGACAGGAGAAGATTTCCCGGAAGAGGTAGTAGCTGAGCTGGACATCTAAGGACAAGAAGGATTCCAACAGGCCAAAATGTGTTCTAGGCACAGACAATAGCTTGTTCAGACACACAAAGGTACCAGACTATAGGACAAGATCAAGGACCAGCCAGTAGTCCAATGTGACTGGAATGTAAAGTGTATGGAAGGGAGTAGTATAAAAGAAGGCCAGAGGGGCAACTAGGTGGCACAGTGGATAAAGCACTGGCCCTGGATTCAGGAGGACCTGAGTTCAAATCCTACCTCAGACACTTGACACTTTACTAGCTGTGTGACCCTGGGCAAGTCACTTAACCACCATTGCCCCCTCAAGAAGAAGAAGAAGAAGAAGGCCAGAGAGGTAGGTTGATGGGTTGGAGTATCATTCTCACAGTTTCTCTCTTATGCCTCCTTTTTCCCAAGCATCCATAAGTGGTGGTCAGACAAGATGTAACTAAAAATTCTTTCACTTGAGGCAAAAGCAATTGGGGAGTGGGGGTGGGGAGAAGGATGACTGTGGCAACACTGAGGATAGTATTACCAAGGGTATGTTCACACTGGTAGAAGAAAAAGCTCAGATACCAGAGAGTCTGGCCCATCCCTCCAGAAAGGGCAAATCTCATGATGATAGGAGCCTGGAAGTGGTAGCATGGGGCCAGGTGAGATAGTAGGATTATAAAATGTAGTGCAAGCTGTTTGAAAACATCAAGGTACAGGAACAGGGGTCTCCAGACCATCATGGAGAGGACACATCCCTCCACAGGAGGAAGTGTGTTCCCCCAAAAGTCAGCACCTCGAAGAAAAGTTTCAGGTGCCTCACCTTAGTTACAGCTCCACTTTCAGATCTAGAATTTCCACTGAATGGGAATCCTTCATAACATAATACAGGGAAAGGAGTTACATCTAGGACACTTAAGAAAAACTTTGTCAGTAGGACTGCCAGGATAATTGCTTCAACAAGACAAACTTTGAGTGAAGTCTCAGGTTCTGAAGTCTCAGTCCTCCAATCTTCACAGACTTCCAGTAACCACATAAAAGGAGAGGGGTCTTGTGCTCTATTCTGCCTCATCTGTGATGACATGGAACCACACTGGATTAACTGGGAAGATGACACTCCAGGGTATGTGGCCTGCTGAGGGAGAGAGGACCCTAACCCAGTCATAACTGGTTTCCATATGTAGTTGGTATGACAGTATGAGTTCAGATTGGTACCTTCACCCCTCTATTCATTCTTCTTTACAGGGTAGATGGTAAGTGCTCTGGATGACAGTACTTTGACATGTTGAAAAGGGTGTTCTCCTAATTCATTGTTGGTGGAGCTGTGAGCTGATCCAACCATTCTGGAGAGCAATTTGGAATTATACCCAAAGGGCGATAAAGCTGTGCATACCCTTTGACCCAGCACTTTTAGGTCTTTTTCCCAAAGAAATCATGGAAAGGGGAAAGGGGAAAGGGGAAAGGGACCCACATGTACAAAAATATTTATAGCTGCTCTTTATGTGGTAGCAAGGAATTGGAAGTTGAGGGGGTGCCCATCAATTGGGGAATGGCTGAACAAGCTGTGGTATATGAATACAATGGAATACTATTGTGCTGTAAGAAATGATGAGCAGGAGGAGTTCAGAGAAACCTTGAGGGTCTTGCATGAGCGGATGATGAGTGAGATGAGCAGAACCAGAAGAACATTGTACACAGTATCATCAACATTGAGTGTTGACCTACTGTGATGGACTATATTCTTCTCACCAATGCAATGGTACAGAAGAGTTCCAGGGAACTCATTATAGAAGATGATCTCCAAATCCAAGAAAAAAAAAAAAGAACTGTGGAGTATAGCTGCTGATTGAA
Source organism: Dromiciops gliroides (assembly GCF_019393635.1). Classification (NCBI taxonomy): domain Eukaryota; kingdom Metazoa; phylum Chordata; class Mammalia; order Microbiotheria; family Microbiotheriidae; genus Dromiciops; species Dromiciops gliroides. The sequence goes on from NC_057861.1 coordinate 489,814,852, forward strand.
CCATACTATTTCTTTTGTTTTGGGTGCTGTTGTTTTTTTTTTCTATTTTGAGGTTTTGCATCACTGCTTTGATTTTTTCTCTTATAACAGGATTAATGCAGAAATAGGATTAATGTTATTATGTGTATATGTGTGTGTGTATATATATATCTATATGTATATGTATATAGATATATAGATATAACCTATATCAGATTGCCTGCTGTCTAGGGGAGGGGGGAGGGAGGGGAGGGAGGGAGAAAAATCTGAAATTGTAAAGCTTGTATAGACAAAAGTTGAGAACTATCTTTACATGTAACGGAAAAAATAAAATACCTTATATGTAAAAAAAAAAAGGGTGTTCTCTAGAGTTCTTTAGGTTATAGGGTCTAGAAACAAGGGAGAAAATGGGGAAGTAGGGTACCTGGATTTTGGAGGCTCCTGCCTTGCATCACTTTGTCCAGGAGGCATGACCAAAAATACCTTGTACATACGTTGTGGCCAACTTCCAAGGCTGCTCTCCTCCATTCCTCTTCTGTCCACAACTGGACACTAGGGAACATGTCCCATTTTAGCTGCCCTAGCTGAAAGAGACAGGTAAATACACCAGCTGAAGAGAGCAAAGTCCCCAGAATAGTCCCCAGACCCAGCCCAGTTGGTGGCTGAAGGGTTCATTACAAAACAAGCCTCCAGGTGCTTTGTGAGGACCCTCTGAAGAGAGAAAGGAGACAGAAGCCCTGTAGTATTTGTTATGAATTGCCTTGCCCACTTTTATCCCCTTCTATGTATGTAATGCCTCAGTTAACAGACCCACTCTTGCCCTACTGGTCTCTAGAAGAGTGTGTACCCTAGGGGAAATGCTTTATAACTAATGTGTTTGCTATATATGTATATGAGTTCCGCTTACTTGAATGTGAAGGGTGAGACTGTAGGAAGTGGGAGAACAAACTCCTGAGGGAAGCAAGATTTAAATTATAGAAGCTTTTATAAACCTAATTTGAATTGTCAGCACAAACTGGTCAGGGAGTACTAACCACAGAATTAACTGAGATTACAGTGCGTTGGAAGTAAAAAGTATATTCAGGGCCAGATTCCTCCAGAGACAAGAGCCTGATAATAAGCCTGCAAGTTAACAAAGTGTGGGTAGTTTTTACTTTCACTTTCAAACCTTTGCGTTACACATAAGGGTGGAGTGGAGATGGAAGGAAAAGAAAATTTTCCCACCCTATCCATTGGGGTAGGGGGGTAGTGTGGGGAGGGACTGGGTTGTGAGTTAATGGAAAAATGAAAGCCAAGAACGTGATGTAGAAAGGAACTGAATGTCAGGCCTCAATCAAAGGAGGTGGGAGGTTTTTTTTCCCCTAATAATTAAGCCTGCCTTGCTCACCTGGACCAACCTGTCAGTTTACATAAAGGTAAAAAAGCAAATGGAAGATGCTGCCTCTTTGTAATAAGGACATCTTGGTTGCTGAAAGGAGGAAGAAAACTGACATTTGTGCAAAGACAAAATCTGAGAAGAAACAAAGCTCCTCAGATAAAAAGATTTGAGGAAAGACACAGACTGGTCTGAGGACCTAAGAGAAGACTATCCTTCCTATAAATGCACTAAGGTAGAACTTGTTTATTTATTTATTTATTTTGGGTTTTTTTGTGGGGTAATGAGGGTTAAGTGACTTGCCCAGGGTCACACAGCTAGTAAGTGTCAAGTGTCTGAGGCTGGATTTGAACTCAGGCCCTCCTGAATCCAGGGCCAGTGCTTTATCCACTACATCATCCAGCTGCCCTCAGAACTTGTTTAAAAGCAGAGCACTGACTGAGATAAAGATGGTGGAGGGCATTGTGGTCCATTAGCTCATTTCCACAGAACTGTTTACAGAGTTTTGAAGGTTATAAGAGGAATTGTAATTATAGGGCAGTTAGGTGGCACAATGGATAGAGCGCTGAGCCTGGAATCAGGGAGAACTGAGTTCAAATGCAGCCCCCAATGCTTATAAATGGTATGGCTGTGGGCAAGTGACTTAACCACTATTTGCCTCAGTTTCGTCATCTGTAAAATAGGAATAACAATCACACCTGACTCATAAGGTTGTTATGAGAATCAAATGAAATTATATTTGTGGAAAGCATTTAGCACAGTGCCTGGTACAGAGAAGGTACTATATAAATGCTAGCTATGGTTATTAGTATTATTAATTTCACAGTGGGGGTGGGGAGGAGTCACACCTGAGAAAAAAGTGGATTTGGGGGAGAGATGAGTCACTAAACACTAGAAGACTTGACCTGAAGAATTCCAGATTAAAACAGAAGATAGGAAATGAGAACCTGAGTGCCGGAGGAATTAGAAGATTCTGGGGACCAAAGACACAGAAGGTTTCAAGGGCAGTTGCTTACCCAAGGCACGATATAAGATGACAAGAGATGAGCAAAGCTGACATTCCTAAGCAATTTCAAGGGCCTCCCCTATCCAAGAGTTATCATTCTATGGGTGTGTCTATTTGGGTGGCCAAAGAAAGTTCCTAAATGTGAACATTTTAAGATTTGGGTCTCACAGTTGCTAACCCAAGGGTTGAGTAAAGAAAAGGTTTAAATGTCCCAAACCTAGACCTACCACCCCCACCCCGATTTTGGACAATCATTGTGTCTAGACCTCTGAGAAACAGGGAAACAAAGCAGGTAAGCCTTGCAGATGATTCAAGGAGTTATTTTATTGAAGGAGAATCTTATAACTGTTGGAATCTGTTTGGAGGAAAGCATTACTTATTGCCATCTAGTACCACCTGCAGCTTGTGAGAGGGGAAATCTTTCTCTTTATTGCCCTCTGTAGCAGAACTTCTTAGACATTTTCCACTTGAGACCCCTTTTCACCTAAGAAAATTTTACATGATTAAGGGCATAAGGGTATATAAAATAGGTATATATAGCCGTTTACTGTGGTCACATTTTTCACAACCCCCACATTCAGTTACACAACCCCATATGAGGTTGTGTAACTGAATGTGGGGGTTGTGAAAAATGTGACCACAGTTGAAAAAGTTTTGCTCTATACCTTAAGAGAGAAGAGCAGGTTTTGCAACTGTTTTGTTTTTTTAATAGCATTTTATTTTTCCAATTACATGTGAAGACAATTTGTTTGTTTGTTTGTTTTGTTTGTTTTTGGTTTTGTGGGGCAATGAGGGTTAAGTGACTTGCCCAGAGTCCCACAGCTAGTAAGTGTCAAGAATCTGAGACTGGATTTGAACTCAGGTCCTCCTGAATTCAGGGCCAGTGCTTTATCCACTGCTCCACCTAGCTGCCCCCTAAAGACAATTTTTAACATTAATTTTTGAAAATTTTAAGTTTCAAATATTCTATCTCTCTCCTCTCTCCCCTCCCTAAAATGGAAAGCAATTTGATATAGGCTATATATGTGCAATCATGTAAAACATATTTCCATATATTAAGCATGTTATGAGAAAAGAAACAGACCAAAAGGAAAAAAAAAACAAAAAATAACATGAAAATATTATGCTTCGATCTGCATTCAGACTCCATCAGTTCTTTCTCTGGATGTGGATAACATTTTCTATCATGAGTCCTTTGGAATTGTCTTGGATCATTGCATTGCTGAGAAGAGCTAAATTGTTCATAGTTGATCATTGCACAATGTTGCTCTGTGTACACTGTTCTCTGGGTTCTGTTCATTTCACTTTGCATGTAAGTCTTTCCAAGTTTTTCTGAATCCACCTGCTCCTCATATCTTATAGCACAATAGTATTCTGTTATGTTCATATACCACAACTTGTTCAGCCTTTCCTCAATTGATGGGCATCCCCCCATAATTCTGTACACGTGGGGTCTTTTTCCTTTTTTATAATCTCTTTGGAATACAGATCTACTACTGGATCAAATGTTATGCACAGTTTGATCACCCTTTGGACCAGTTTACAACTCCACCAACAGTTTTACAACTGTTTTTCAGGGAGCTGTGCAAATGTTTTGGCTAAACAAGCATAATACTTTCTGAGCCTCCTGTTAAGTTTGATCATGTGCTAAAAGAATTTGACACTGCTTCAGCAACCCAGGAGTAGCAAAGAACTTACTTTGCCCAGCAGAAGAGTTGTGAAAAATAAAAAGGCCATAGCCAGCAGAGAAATGATTTTGCTTAGCAGGGGTTGTGTTTAGTGCACTGTTCCCTAAAGACATACAGGTCATCAAGGCCTATTGCCCAAAGTCATGAGTTACCCAAGGCACACCAGTTTACCTATATAAATGTGTGCAACTCTCCCCTGTGGACACTGCATGCATTGGTGGGAGAAAGTCATCCAGATTTATGGGTAGACAATTATATTTGGATTCTTCTTACTATTGGCTTTTATTGAGTGAATGTCATGATTATTTCTGCTTTTGCCTTCTATTGAGTAAATGTGATGATTTTTGTTACTTTTGCTTTCTTGTTTAGTAAATGTCTCATGTTTAAGAGTCAAATGGTATTTTTTTACAGTGCTTTAAGATTTGCAAAGTGCTTCATATATATATATATATTTTACATATAAGGTATTTTATTTTTTCCGTTACATGTAAAGATAGTTCTCAACTTTTGTTTATATAAGCTTTACAATTTCAGACTTTTTTCCCTCCCTCCCCTCCCTCCCCCCTCCCCTAGACAGCAGGCAATCTGATATAGGTTATATCTATATATCTATATACATATAGATATATACACACACACACATACACATAATAACATTAATCCTATTTCTGCATTAATCCTGTTATAAGAGAAAAAATCAAAGCAGTGATGCAAAACCTCAAAATAGAAAAAAAAACAACAGCACCCAAAACAAAAGAAATAGTGTGGTTCAATCAGCATCTATACTCCACAGTTCTTTTTTTTTTTTCTTGGATTTGGAGATCCTCTTCTATCATGAGTTCCCTGGAACTCTTCTGTGCCATTGCATTGGTGAGAAGAATATAGTCCATCACAGTAGGTCAACACTCAATGTTGATGATACTGTGTACAATGTTCTTCTGGTTCTGCTCATCTCACTCATCATCTGCTCATGCAAGACCCTCAAGGTTTCTCTGAACTCCTCCTGCTCATCATTTCTTACAGCACAATAGTATTCCATTGTATTCATATACCACAACTTGTCCAGCCATTCCCCAATTGATGGGCACCCCCTCAACTTCCAATTCCTTGCTACCACATAAAGAGCAGCTATAAATATTTTTGTACATGTGGGTCCCTTTCCCCTTTCCATGATTTCTTTGGGGAAAAGACCTAAAAGTGGAATTGCTGGGTCAAAGGGTATGCACAGCTTTATTGCCCTTTGGGCATAATTCCAAATTGCTCTCCAGAATGGTCAAATGGTATTTTTAAGACTCACTTTATACAAATAGGAAGAACATTGATGGGGACTAAGGAAGTATGGTGATGAGTAGTAAGAGGATCTTCACTCCACACCAAAGTTACCCTTAGTCCCCCTGTCCTGAAAGTGGGTGTAGCGGTGTAATGAAGGCCCTCTCATTCTGGGAAAACAAAATAAAACATAACTCGAATCTGCCAGTGTAAGAGCATATTGGGATGAGTGAGCAAGCACAGAAAGGGAGTATGGATGCCACTATACTAAGAACCTAAAGAATGAGCACTACTTCACTGATCTTATTTAGATTATAGCCTATTTCAGTAAATGCAAAAGTAAATGCAAAAGCCTTTCTTACTTTTCTGTCTGTAACCCTGAGACTTAGCACAGTATTTTGCATATAGTATTTAATAAAGGCCTTCTATATTTAAGTATTAAGTATTTTAAAATACTGATTAATTAATTTATTTTTTCATATTTACATATTTAAGCCATTTAAAGTATTTAATAAATTTTTGTTTGTTTTTTTTGCGGGGCAATTGGGGTCAAGTGACTTGCCCAGGGTCACACAGCTAGTAAGTGCTAAGTGTCTGAGGCCAGATTTGAACTCAGGTACTTCTGAATCCAGGGCCGGTGCTCTATCCACTGCCCCACCCAGCTGCCCCCTAATAAATGCTTTTAAATTCATTCATTCATATCATGGATATCCAATTCAACAATGAACATAAAATCACAGATCTAGAGCAGGAAAGAATCTCAGAAAGTCGATCTCTTCATTTTACTTATAAGAAAATTTAGTCTCAGGGAGTCCTGTGCAAGAGGAGACACCTGTGGCATTGTTCTCCCTATAATGTGATCCATCATCTCTGTCTTTCCTCTCTATTCAGTGAACATTCTGCTTTTGTCCATCGTGGGCTTCATCCACTCTCCAGTAAGCGAAATGCTATAGGTTCCCTTCTCCCTCAACAATGAAATTTAGACTGGGGTTTTATCTGGTTTAGGTTAACTATGATCAGTAAATTTCTCTGGGATACAAAATAGTTTCCTGTCTGCTTTAGACTGTGATTTGAGGGCAAGGCTCTATCTTGTCCTTTCAGGAATCATTTAGACAACGTCAAGTGTAGGCTGGATGCCATCCATATATTCCTATATCAGGCCAAGACCTATCAGGGAGTGGAGCTGATACAGGAAATTGTTCTGTAGCCAGTCTCTGAGGACAGGGAAAATCATTGCTTCCTGAGTTGGGAACAGAGTTGGGAAGAGGGCGGTCAATAACCAGTAGATAGAGGAGAGGATATGGTGGCTTTAGCGCCTATTTCATGGGCCTGTGTGGTGTGTCACTGATTTTATGAACTTTCTAGACTAGGCCTTCTCTGAGCACCTCTCCTACTCTCTACTGATTATTGACCCTCATCAAAATCTGGTAACCCAAGGCCCTCCCTCATGCTTCATTATTCCCTCTCCTTCTTTCCTTCTCCCTGGTTGCCAGGGTTCATTCATCATCCTGGAAAAGGGGTTTTTTCTCTTCCTCTTCAGGAACTGTTTCCTTACCTTTGGCCCTACCCACAAGGGCCCCTATGCCAGCCCCTATACCACCCCCAACCACTGTGGCACCCACAGTGGCCCCTGTGGCCATAGCTGCAGCTTCCAGAGTCAAAACAGTGGCTGCCACACCAATTCCCACTATTCCACCAGCCGCTGCCAGGATTCCACCTCCCACAAGTCCACCCAGGGCAACAGTCTGACCACAGAAACGCTTCCTGTAGGAATCCTGGAAGTCCTTAACTATCTTCTGAATCTCTTTTTCAAAGTCGTTCATGATTTGACTCTTCCCTGGGCTCTTCAAAGTCTCTTTGAGATGCTTTATGATTGCATCATTCTTATCTGAGAGGCGTTTCCTCATAGTCTCAGGAAGAGTCTTAAGAGAAGCAAACGTGGACTTTGTGGAAGTATCCTGCAAGTGCAGAAGAAGAAGCTGTGACTTCTGGCTAAGCACCCAGGCGCTCACTCTCTCCCTGAGCCCAGGCCTTTGCTATTGAGATCCCTTGGATGCTGAGACTTTAGGCAACCTTTAGTCTAGTCCCCTCTGCCTGTCCAGATGAACTCAACTATGCTTTTCTTTAAAAAAAAAAATGTTTTAGTAATGTATACACACCCACCCATAAAGGCAACACTAAAATTATATATATATATATATATATATACATATATATATATATATATATAAACTTATTTTTACAAATATGTCCCTCTCCAGGCACCCAACACATCAATTTCATCAGACAGTATATGTAAAATTCCACATCCATACCAATGTCTTCATTGAAAGGTGAAAGCCAAATTTGGTCATTACAACTATGGACAAGAATTCAGGCTGGGTGAATGGAAACTGCTTTTCCTTATCCTGCCTTTGCTTCTGACGCAAATTCATTTAAAGCTATGCCAGAGAGGATATTGGAAGTCTGTTAAATTATCCGAACCTGAAACTAAATAATTATCTGATAATTAATCCAGATAATTATAACTACTAATTATAATTAACAGAAAGCTTTGGTTCCCAACTCAGTTTTCAAATTTTTAGCTTAGTCTTCCTGCTTTTTGTCACCTGGTTGTTGTGGCTAGTCAACAACCATGACTAAAGAGCTATCAGCCATGCCTTATCTAGCAGAATATTTAACCACTGTACCCTAGTAGACTTAATTTGAAATGGCTGAGCTGGCTCTAAAGAGATGAAGTTAGGGGGCAGCTAGGTAGCACAGTGGATAGAACACTGGCCCTGGAGTCAGGAGGACTTGAGTTCAAACCCGGCCTCAGATACATAACACTTATTAGCTGTGTGACCCTGGGCAGGTCACTTAACCCCAATTGCCTCACCCCCCCCCCAAAAAAAGAGAGAGATGAAGTTACCAGGGGGGGACTGAAAACCTGGTACAGGAGTGCCCATAGGGAGGAACTCTGGCTCAACGAACCCAGTAGAACTCACCAGGGGATCTCAATGATCATTTTGGAATCAATATAGAGGGGCAACTAACTGCTTCTGGTGCTGTAGGACCCCTGATGTCCCCTGGTGAGTTCATGCATAATAATAATAGCTACAATGCTCCCTCAGGTGAGCATATGGGGAGGTGTATATTTGTAGGATAAAATACCCTACATTCATGGAGGGAATATTCTATTACAAATCTTCTAACTCAGCTATTTCATTAAGCACCTTTGCTTGGAACTAATTGTATCCCCCTGGATGACTAGTGGAAAAGTAGAAATATCAATTGTTGTGGGTAGATGTGGATCCACATAGTATCTAGAACCTAGGCCAGTTCTTCTGGGTAGCTCACATGTGAGAGGGACAACGAAAAGCCTGAGGGCTCACCTGTTCCTTCACAAAGTCCTCCAATTCTTTTTTAGCAGCTTCAAGCATCCTCATATCATGGAGTTCAGTAGCAATCTGTCCAGAGAGAAGAAGGCTCCTTATTATGTTGTCCTTCACTCTCTCCATTTTGGAATTCTGTCCCAAGCCCCCCACCTACTTCCACTTTCTACTTAATCCTGATCCAAGACCATATACCCTTCAAGACATATGTTCTGAGTCCCTGGACCTGGCTTTTTACCCAGGACTAATCTCCTTCCCAGAACTATTAGCCAGGCCTATACCGAATCAAACGAGGAGTAGAATCCAAATTCTTTCTTCGTTAACTGGTGGGAGAGTCTCTGCAGATAAATTTAAAAGGATAATCAGGGGTCACAGAAGAATGGACAGTTATGTGTAAGATTCGTGGAAGTTGGGGAAGTTGGGGAAGTTGTCCATACCGTGATGAATTCAGCTAATTTCCCCCCAGTGAGAATTTGTCCATCTGAGTGCTTTTTCACATGCTGCGTGGCTGAACTGCAGACATCTGTGATGTAGTCATGTAGATACTGATAGAAATCTGAATCCATGTCTGAGGAAGAGAAGACCTGTGATCCTGGGAAGTCTGAGTTGTGGGGGGTAGGGTGACTGGAGTTTAGAAGGGAAGCAGGATGTGGGAGGAGCCAAGATCAGTTACACTCTGAGAAGGCATTATAGGGACTTCTGGGCAGAGGGATAGTCACCTTCTGGCTTTCCATTGCTGCTGCTTGCCACTTTTTTCCCAGGAAATGGCAAGAGATAGCAGCAGGCTTGTTGATTCTTAAGAATCTTCCAAATCCTGGGGTATTTGTCAGAAATGTTCTGAGGAGAAAGCAAACCTCAGGATGGGCTCCACCCTTGAAGTGGTACCTTCTTTCTCCCATCCAATGTTCCCTTTTGCCCTCTTCCCCTAGGAATGTCCACTCTCCAATACTGCTTTTCTTTCTTCCCTGAACCCAGGCCTCAGGTCCTTCTTTGCTGCCACCCTCCAAACAGCTGCCAAATGGACTTTCTTTTTTTTTTTTTGGTGAGGCAATTGGGGTTAAGTGACTTGCCCAGGGTCACACAGCTAGTAAGTGTCAAGTGTCTGAGGCCGGATTTGAACTCAGGTACTCCTGAATCCAGGGCCAGTACTCTATCCACTGCGCCACCTAGCTGCCTCCAAATGGACATTCTTAAAGCATGGGTTCAATAAGTCAAGAAGCTTCAATGGCTTTTCACTGCCTCTGGAATTAAAATCTCAACTTCTTTGTCTGGTATTTAGTCTCTCATCACAATCTCCAGCTTACCTTTCCCAGTTCATTTCATTACTGCTCTTCATACATTCTACGACATACTGCTCAGTGCTCCTTGAACTTAACATGGCTTTCCCTCCTTACCCCACCTCAAAGCTCATCTCAAATGACTCCTGCTAAGTGAAGTCTTTTCTGATTCTCCCCAGTTGTTAGTGCCCTCCCCACAAATGATTTTGTATACATGTATGTGTGTACATATTGTCTCCACCATCACCATCACCACCAAGAAAGTTAAGTTCTTTGAGGGCAGACTGATTTACTTTAGGTTCAACATTTCCAGGGCCTAGCATAGTCCCTGCTCAATAGTAGGCATTTGATTAATACTTATTGAATAAATGAATGAATGAATGAATGAACATTTGTTCATCAATGTTCCCACTTGCCTGGGTCACATTAGTCAAGTGTGTTTGGCCTGCCTTCTTTCCAAATGTAGCCGGATAAAACCAGTCACGAACTAAGAAATTCAGATGCTGAAAAAGGAGAAAAGGTAAGATTCTGGAAGGGGTCAGAGTCTCAGGGCAAGTGTACTGGGCAAATAGAATCTCACCTGTACTGGTTCCATCTTAAAATATTCTCCTATCTCTTCAGCAATGTGGAGGAACATCTGGTAAGCAGATATAAGTTAAGGCTTTCATTGTCATAGGACCAAGATATCCTTCCTTAGCTCACTTACACACACACACACACACACACACACACACACACACACACACACACACACACTCTGTCTCTCTGTCTCTCTCTGTGTCTCTCTTTGTCTCTCTCTTTGTGTCTCTGTGAGTGTGTATGTATGTGTGTGTGTGTGTGTGTGTGTGTCTGTCTGTCTGTCTGTCTGTCTGTCTGTCTGTCTCTGTCTCTCTCTATTTCTCTCTCTTCAGGTCCCTTAGACTCTACTGGAGAAACCAAAGATCTTTTTCTTCCAAAGCTACTGGTTCTCATGGCCATACTCTGAAACCAGACATTTTCTATCCCAAGCCTAGTTCTCTATCTCATACCATTCCCTCTCTTGCCCCCACCCCCTAACAGAAGTACAAGTGTCTGCTCACCTCCAGACACTCCAGATCTGTTTGCTTCAACATCCGAGAAACATTGAGAATCTAGGGAACAAGGACAGGAAACTGGGAAGGAGAGCCAGGGGCAAGAGAGCCTCGGAAACTTGATTTTGGAGCATCTCAGAAAGGATAAACACTCCTTTTTAGGCTAGGCCCATTCTCAGAAGGGGGTTATTACATTTTAGGAGAGGAAGAGGACTTATTTTCTAAGGCAATATCAAGAACCTTATGGCTAGCAGATCCTCTTGCCTCTCTTGGCTTCTGTGCAGAAATCAAACCTAATCTAGTCTAGTTAGAGTTAGGGGCTGGGGTGAAAGCAGAGGGAATTTTCTTTCTTTCTTTTTCTTTCTTTCTTTCTTTCTTTCTTTCTTTCTTTCTTTCTTTCTTTCTTTCTTTCTTTCTTTCTTTCTTTCTTTCTTTCTTTCTTTCTTTCTTTCTTTCTTTCTTCCTTTCTTTCTTTCTTTCTTTCTTTTTTTTTTGCAGGGCAATTGGGGTTAAGTGACTTGCCCAGGGTCACACAGCTAGTAAAGTGTTAAGTGTCTGAGGCCGGATTTGAACTCAGGTACTCCTGAATCCAGGGCCAGCGCTCTATCCACTGTGTCATCTAGCTGCCCCCAGAGGAAATTTTCTAACCTACTTTAAAAATGTTGCCTCAGAGCCTACTTAGGGCCAAGAAATACTAAAGATAAACATAGAACCTAGTGAGAATCCAGTGATCATTTTCACTAAGAACACAATAGCTGATCCAGATTCAGTCTCTCTGGTCTAGGAATCTCATTCATTTTTTTTTTTTAGATTTAAACAGCACACGTGTCAACAATACAATAAATTAAAAATAGAAATCGTATCCACTTTAAATCCTGTGACTTTACAGATTTTTTTCAATACATACTCACCTTTCATTCCCAACTACAATAATATCAGTATCAGTCCTATCCCATTAAGGCAGTTCCCTGAGATGTCTTTTGTAAGGAGCTGGAAGGTATTTTCCCCATTCCTCTCTGGTTCAGTACCTGAGTTATAACTCAGATCTGGCCTAGAAATCCTACAATGAGCTGGAAGGGAGGCTGTCTTAGAGAGAGACCCCATAGGCCGGGGAACACAACACCTGGATCCCAGGCTATCACCTGATGAGAGCTGAGCAGCATGCTGAGGGCCACAAGCTTGGCATTTGTTTCCTTGTCCTGTCCTGGACTTATGGACCCTTCTGTGTCCACAAGAAACACGGCCACCTGGAGCGGAGAGGGCAAAGCCAAGGGAAGAGGTAAGAACTTCCCCTTCCTTGCCCCTCCCATCCTTCTGCCCCTTCTTCCCTCAGCACTTCCTCAATTCTTCTAACTTTTCATCTACCTGACTTCCCTCAATTTTCTCCTCTCTTTTATCTTCCCTATTCCCTATACTATACTCACCCTCATTTCTCTTTTCCATTGTCCACCTGTTGCCTCTCTGGTTTTTGCCTCCCACTTTCCAGTCTCCCTGGGGATCTCCCCAGTTCTGGACTCTTACCTTCCCCCCATTCCTCTCCAGAATAAATGGCCGGCTCCATATCCAGAGGCCCTTGGTGATGCTTTCAGCTCCTGGTGCACACTGGAACCTCTGTTGAGCTCTTCCTCCTGTCATCCACTGGGCATCCTTGGACTCCTAAAGGAGGTAGAAATCATTCTTCCTCCCCAGGACCAAGATATCATATATACAAGGTTTCTCCTTTAGAATTTCCTTCCTCCCTTCTCAAAATCCAGGTCTGCGCCTCTTAACCCCAAACTCTCCCCAAAGCAGAAGCTTTTTGCCTCAACTCATTCCCCTCCACCCAGAGATCCTATCCTTCCCTCCTCTCCACCTGTCCAGGCCATGGGATCCCAGCCCCAGGTCTTACCAGACCCTGCATTCCTTGGATTAGATAGTTGAGAAGGAAAGACTTTCCTGTTCTCTGTTCCCCCATGACAGAGATGAGACAGACCGGACTGTTCTTGACTTGAGGGTGATTCAAACATTGATCCAGAACCTCTGGACAGAGGCTGATATCCCTGCTGGGTTCAGCTTGAACCAGCTGCAGAGGCTTTGCCTCTGCACTGCAAATATCAGAGGGCATCTGAGGAGAAGAAGAAGGGAGGGTACTGTATGCTTCCTAATCTTCTGGGAGCTGACCTAGGAGTACCCACCTCTGTTAAGTATAATGAAGGAATTCCCCATCTTTCACCCTAATCTTTCTAGATTTAACCCAAAGTTCACAGCTTCCTCCTGAATCAGGCAAAATCCAATTTAGTTTTTTGGGTTTTGTTTTGTTTTGGGGTTGGGTTTTTTTTGTTGTTTTTCTTTGTTTTGTTTTTTGTGGGGCAATGAGGGTTAAGTGACTTGCCCAGGGTCACACAGCTAGTGTCAAGTGTCTGAGGCCGATTTTGAACTCAGGTCCTCCTGAATCCAGGGCCAGTGCTTTATCCACTGCACCACCTAGCTGCCCAACCCAAATCCAATTTATTAAGTGCTTACAGTATATTAGACATTATGCTAATCAGACCTAGAAATTCATTTTTTCCTTGTCTACATGAGACTGTGGAACTCTAGTCCCTGACTTGGTTTGAGTTTACCTTCTGCTGAAGGGAGTTCATGTTCTCCAACAGATTCCGGAGCCGAACATCTGGAACCAGCTTCCCCCTATCACACCTCTTCCGGCACTCAGGGCAGCAAGGGGGTTGGGATTCTGGAACACCGGAGTCCCAATGACAGGTGATGCATTGAGCACAGAAATTGTGGCCACATTCAAGAGAGATAGGATCCCGGAACAACTCCAAGCAGATGGAGCAAATGAGGTCAGACTTCAGTAAATTCAATGTGGCAAGTGAGCTGGATCTAAAGATGCAGAACAAGGTATTGGAGAGAAGGATGTCTAGATCTGGGAAGAGCTAATGGAGGATTGGGATCTGGTGGTCAGGATGTTTCATTTAAGAAAGGAGAAGGGTGAGAGGAGTGGGGACCAAATGTAAGTAGGCTATTTTGATATATAATTCCTTTTTTAAAAATACCTCTTTGTGCACCAGTTTCTTTGTGGATCACTGTGGGAAGAAGAGACTGCTAAAAGAAGTGAGGGAGGGACATTCTTATTCTTTTTTATCCCAGACTGATTTTGTTCATTATGAAATCTTTGACTTAGAAAGAATATCATAGGGTTTTCCTATCTAACTCCTCACCCAGCGCAGGAATGCCCTCTAGCATCACTTTTCAATACTTCCATCAATTAAGAATTCTCTGCAGGGGGCAGCTAGGTGGTACAGTGGATAAAGCACCAGCCCTGGATTCAGGAGGACCTGAGTTCAAATCCGACCTCAGACATTTAACACTTACTAGTTGTGTGACCCTGGGCAAGTCACTTAACCCTCACTGCCCCGCCAAAAAAAAAAAAAAAAAGAATTCTCTGCAGACTAAAGTAGACTATTCTCTTCTTGGATAGCACTAATTATTAGAAAGTTCCTCTTTAATATAGAGCTAAAATCTCTACTTTGCTGTAAATTCTACTGACTGGTAGTAATTTTGCCCTCTGTAAGAGGCAGCAAAGGATAAAATTCTTTCTTCCCCCACAATATCCTTTCAGATATTAGAAGGTTACTATCATGTCCCCCCCAAGTCTAGACTTCGCCAGGTTAAACATGCCCAAATCCTACAACCTGGATTTATACTTGGATATTAACCATTACTTCTACTTACAAATGTTCGTTTTTGTTTTCCATCAAGAAGGGTTTTATGTCCTTGAAAAGATGAAATAAAAAGTGACAGAGATATGACAGAACACAGTTAGTGTTGGCCCTGGGCACCTCATGTTCCTCTCATCTCTGTTCCCTTCCTATCCACCCATCCTCCCCTCAACCTCATCCCTTCCCGCTTTCTACTGTCCTCCTTTTATTCCTATCTCATTGACCTTTCTTCTCCTCAACTCTATTTACTATTTTCTATTAGCCATCTAGGAGATACAGTGGAATACGGCTGGGTCTAGAATCAAGAAGACTTGAGTTCAAATCTAGCCTCAGGCATATATTGGTTGTGTGTGACCTTTTGCAACTCATTTTACTTCTGCCTGCCTCAGTTTCTTTAACTGGAAAGTGAGGATAATAATAGTATCTACCTCACAAGATTGTTATTTTGGAGCCAAATTGTAAAGCACTTTGAAAAGCGTCTGACACACGGTTGGCACTTATTAAATGTTTGTTCCCTTCTCCCTTCACCATTCTCCTCATTACCCATCCCATTGTCCTGTCCTCAGCCCCACTCCCCATTCCTTCCCACTCTGGTCTGCTCAGCTCTATTGCTTCCACCACCACCACCACCTTCCCCCACCCCTATTCCTCTCCAAATCCCAGTGTTGCACCTGCTCAGCCCCTGGCCCTCATACTTCCTGTTTTCATTTTAGCACTAGTTTTCTTCTATCCTAATGTCCTCCCCTCAGCCCCATTCTTCTCCCATCCCACTGTCCTGTTCCCATTCCACTATCCTCCCCCCAACAGACCCATTCTTCTCCCTTTAAGCACAAGGTCTTATTTGCCAGGTCCACAAACATGTGGAATAAATGGGGTAAACAAGTTCTGTTCTTGGCATTGACTAGCTGGGGGAGGGAGCTGAGGGGTGGGGAGGAAGCCAAGGAAGAGTCAGGGATGGGAGGAGAAAGGAGATGACCAGAGACTAAGGAAATGTACTTACCTGCCTTAAAGGTGTACCTATTCTGGGAAAGAGAACTGTGGAGGTTCTCACTTACGTCTTCAATCTGCTTCTGTCCAAAGAGGAAAACGAAAGTACTGTATATAGGTTGCATTGGAGGAGGAGTCTTTAACCAGGAAATGGCAAGAAGGGAGTGATTGGCTCTAAGTTCTGGGAAGAGGCCTGGAGACCAGGCAGAAACAGAAAGTGGAAATGGGGACGTGGTCAAGCAAGTGAAAATATATCAAGTTACTTCACTTATTCATTCGATGCACAAGCCTTTTCAGTAAGAAATGTAATTTAATTTTCAGCAAGAATATAATTGCTAACATTTGCAAAGCAAATGTTTGTCATACTGATAAGTTATATTATTCCCATTCTACAGATGAGGAGACTGAGGCTCAGAGGAGAAAAGCCTTGACCATAGTTATACACTTAATAAGGAGGTAGGTTCCCAGACCAGGTTTATCTCCACTCTGTGTCCAAATGCCTTTGTTCTTTGATACCTGTGATGTTCAAGGTTCTATTCAAGGCTCCCTGCTAGGAGATATTAGGAGAGAGAAATAAATAAAACCTGTACTCAGCCTCAAAAGGGTTCACAATTAGCTGGGGACATAAAAGGCAAATATTTATAGTTTCCTCTCTAGGATATTTCCATCATGGTTTTGTGGATTGGTTCCCCAAGGGATGATGATCCCAGGTTCAAAGTACTCTTAGAGGCTACATACCTAAAGCCATGAATGTGTTTACCTTAATTAGTCTGGCAAAGGACACAATTAGCTTATTTATATTATATATATATATATATACATATATATATATATATATAGTATGTATATGTATATATACATGTATATATACATACATACACACACACATATATTTTTTTACAAGGCAATGAGGGTTAAGTGACTTGCCCAGGGTCACACAACTGGTAAGTGTCAAGTGTCTGAAGCCAGATTTGAACTCAGGTCCTCCTGAATCCAGGGCCAGTGCTTTATCCACTGTGCCACCTCGCTGCCTCCCCATAATTAGCTTAAAACAAAGGCATTTGTGAAATGGCATACCATGAAAAGTTGTAACAAAATATTCCCTCCATAAACTTGGGGACCTCTGTCCCCCAAATGCATACAGCATCAATGGGAAGACTGGGCACAAACAGAGAGTTCACTAGCAGAGGCACCAATAAAGGAGAATACACATGGTCAAGGCAATTCACACCTCCAGAACTTCAGGGCCCCAGTGTGGCCCCAGGGTCACATTCACTCATACTCCACCGTCCCCTCCCCCCCTGCTGCAGCCTTGTATCTGGTGGACAGATCACTCCACTGAGTTTGTTGGGCCTGTTCCTCATGGCAGTCCAGCTCCCAATCACAGTTAGAATCTCTGGCCCTCCTCTCTGTGAGGCCAAGTGTGTTCTCCTGGATGAGTTGCTCTACTAAAAGACTCCATTGCCCAGGTGGGGAGAGGGTGCTCAAGGGGAGAGAACCCATCCCCCTTCCACTCTGGAAGAGGCACAATGAAGTAGGCAAGATGACTTTCTTTTTGTTGCTTCCCCTTGCTTTATCATTTTTTATGTAGACACAATAAATAATTTTTTTTTTTGGATGAAGATATGTTGGAGAAATACTTCTTTCTATCAGTGATTACAATTTGCTCCTAACATTGGTGATGTTAGCAGGATAGAATTCTACTTGTGCAAGATACATATTTGCATGTTTCTTATATATTCTTCTATGTCAAGTACTACACAGGCTAAAAAGACCACATTCTTCACTTTCAGAAAGTTAATATTTTAACATAGTGCAACGATTGGAATGATGCCACCTGCTGGAGACTTACTGTAGAAAAGCTCCGCCATGAGGTGAAGGTCTCTGAGGGCAAGACCATGTGTCTTTTCTTTGGTGTCAGGAAATGATGTTTGCTTTTGGGAGGAAGAAGGGGGCGCCTGGGTGCTCTGACTCTCTGTCTTTCCTATGGACTCTGGCGGAGAGTGGAGCTAGGAATGCTCTCTCTCTTTAATAGAGGAATCTAGGCCTCTCTTTCTCTTTACAAAATTCTTATTCTCCTTAATAAATGCTTAAAAGTCTAACTCTTGCTAAAGCTTATAATTTATTGGCGACAACTCATTAGATATTTTAGACAGAATAGCTAGAATAGAAACCTATACTGGGTGTCCCAAAGGTCTGAGTGAAATTCCAAGCTATGTTTAAGTCATCTTAAAAATAGATACAGAGGAGGGGCAGCTAGGTGGCACAGTGGATAAAGCACCGGCCCTGGATTCAGGAGTACCTGAGTTCAAATCCAGCCTCAGACACTTAACACTTACTAGCTGTGTGACCCTGGGCAAGTCACTTAACCCCAATTGCCTCACTAAAAAAAAAAAAAATAGATACAGAGGGCAGCTAGGTGGCGCAGTGGATAGAGCACCGGCCCTGGAGTCAGGAGTACCTGAGTTCAAATCCGGCCTCAGACACTTAACACTAACTAGCTGTGTGACCCTGGGCAAGTCACTTAACCCCAATTGCCTCACTAAAAAAAAAAAAATAGATACAGAGATGATATATAACAGGTCAGAGCGCAGCTGAACTTTCCCAATAGTATTATCCAAACACCTTTCAAATAATGCCTCAAATCAAATTATGCTATGGCAGAGCCAACAATAGGTCAGAGGGAGACATTCTCCCAGCCCAAGACAAGTTAGGAGGTCCACAAGAGAGATCTGTGACACTTAGTGGGCACAGGCCCTTAGCACACCAGCAGCAGTGGCGGTCGGCCTTAGAGGCAGCTAAGACAGCAAGAACAGCAGCAGCTTTGGGAGCTCTCAGCCCAGAGATGGTAAAGGGGTTGAATAACTGGTCAGAAAGAAATTACAGGGGACCCTTTGATGGCACTGGGTGAAGCTGGTGCTCATTAGCAACTCTATTCCCCATAAGCAGTTCTGGGTCACAGTTGCAGGCCCAAGAGGAGCACTAGTACTAATAGTTCAAGGGAGCAGGAGTTCTTCCTGGGTAAAGATCAGAGCACAGATCAGGAAAGCAGTGATCACACCTTTCTCAAAATAACACCATCTTGGAAGCACCAAAAACTTGCAGACCCTTAGAACTAGCAGCATGAAAAAACCTGAAGCTGAACATGGTGCCTTCCCCCTACCCCCCACCCAAGGTGAGCAGATCCCAACTTTAACATAATGTTCAAAGTCAAGAAATAGGCTGGGAAAATGAGCAAATGATTAAAAAAAGGAACTTAACCACAAAAAGTTACTATGGTACCAAGGAATACCAAGATATAAGCTTACTAGAACAATACAAAAACAGCTATAAGCAAAGACTCAAAAAATGCTAATTATACTGCAGGCCAGCAAGAATTCTTGGAAAAATTAAAGAAAAAAATAAGAGTGGTAGTGGAAAAATTGGGGAAAGAAATGAGAGTGATACAAGAAAATTGGCGGGGGGAAGAATTAACAACTTGGTAAAAGAAGCATAAAAAATACTGAAGAAAATACTACTTTAAAAAACTGAATTGGTCTAATGGTACAAGAGGCACAAAAATTCACTGAAGAGAAGAATTCCTTAAAATGCAGAATTGGCAAAATGGAAAAAGAGACACAAAAGCTCACTGAGAAAATAATTCCTTCAAGATTAGAATTGGACAAGTGGAAGCTAATGACTCCATTAGACTTGAAGAAACAACAACATCAAAACAAAGTCAAAAGAATAAATAATAGAAGAAAATGTGAAATATCTCACTGGAACAATAACTGACCTGGGAAATAGATCAAGGCCACATTATTTCAGAATTATTGGAGTACTGAAAGCTATGATCAAAGAAAGAGCCTAGACATCAAATTTCAAGAAATTATTCCAGGGGGACATCCCTTTACTTTCCAGTTTTAAAAGGTAGGAATACAAAGGATTACACATTGTGAACAGTTAGAGACCTCAAAGATCATTTAGTAGAAGCCTCTTATTTTAGAAGAAAACTGAAGCTAGGAAAGGGAAGTGACTAAGTCAGGGTCACAAGGTCAATAAGGCAAAGGTAGCCAGCATTGGACCACACCTGTGAGGGACCAGGGGAGGGGCTGATCAAGGTGAGTCTTCTCTTGGCCTTGGGATAAGGCCTGGCTGAGCGCCTAGGAGGGCAGGAGGCCAATGATCTTTGGTTTAGAGGCTGTCCAATCATCTGACTGGGAGTGGATATAGGCCCCTGGCCCCTGGATCTGTCTGAGCCCCAAGCCAGGCAGGAGCTGACCACTGGAGCAGCCAGAACTCTCTTCAGTTTCTGTACTGAGTCCTGCCTCCACAGGCTGTAAGCATTGCATGCTGTGAACCTGGGCTGACCCAGGGGGCCTCTGGGGGGCCTGGTTCCAGAAGGATTCTCCCAACTGCAAGTGAGAGTCTGACTTTTTCTTCTCAGAGTTCTGTATCATCTGGGCATAATCTATATCCTTCTGAGCTGGGAAGTGCGGGGTGGGAAAATCTGGGCCTTCTCTGGTGTGAGTAGATCAAGGGGCATTTCACCTGGGAGATCCATCAAGGACAGAAGGCTACACCGTTTCACCAGCTCGGGGTAGATTGGGTCAAGCTCTGTCTGCATCTTATTTTTACAGGTTATAATCAGACCCTTTACTTCCATTTTGGCTGCCAGAAGCGCAGCTCCTCTGTGGTTGTTGTTGGTGGTGGTGTTGGCAGAAGATGTCAGGCCCCTTCTCCATGAGGGCTGCTCCCCTCAGTGATGGTAGCTAGGGCTGCCTGCTGGTGCAGAATCAAGGTGCGCTCATGTCATATTACATATGAAAGTGACCTAGGTTAGGATTCCATCCCTCACTACTACATCCCTTGGGGAGGGCAGGAGTTGTTTCTTTCTTTGTTTTTTCAATCTTTACTCTCTTTCACCCCGGATGCCCTGGATAACCCACCCAATCCAGACAGTTTAAGCAGTAGGGGCTTAATCAATGTTTGCTAAAGAAGTGAACATGTGGATTGGGCTACTAGTGCTCCCCTAACTGTGCTTGAGGGCCTTTGGTGGGGGATACGGAGATGCTTGGTTGGCTACTGGATTGGCTGGATGGCCTCTGCTGTCCTTTCCATCTCAGAAGGCTTGGAATTCTGAGGATGAATGAATGAATGAAGGGAGGTGCTGGCAATGATTGACAGAAGCACCAGAGAACTTCACAGGGTTCTTTGATAGGCAGGAGGAGAGAGAGAGAGAGAGAGAGAGAGAGAGAGAGAGAGAGAGAGAGAGAGAGAGAGAGAGGAGGGTGGGAGACAGAGAGAGAGAGAGAGAGAGAATGAGAATGGGGGAAGAGGGAATGGGGGGAGAGAAGAGGGGAAGGGGGGGAGAGAGGAAGAACATGCACAAGAAAGGGAAAGAGCCAAATTTCAAGAAATTATTAAGGAAAATTGCCCCAGTATCTTAGATCCGAAAGGTAAAATAGAAATTGAAAGAAACCACTGATTACCTCCTGAAAGAGATCCCAAAATGAAAACTTCCAGGAATATTATAGCCAAATTCCAGAGCTCTCATGTCAAGGAAAAAATAGTGCAAGCAACAAGAAAGAAGCAATCCAGATATCATGGAGCCACAATTAGGATCACATAAGATTTAGCAATTTCCACATTAAAGGACTGGAGAACTTGGAATATGATATTCCAGAAGACAAAGGAACTAGAGTTACAACTAAGCATCATGTACCCAGGAAAACAGAGTATAATCTTTCAGGGGGAAAATGAATATCAAATGAAATAGAAGACTTTGGGGGCATTCCTGATGAAATGACCAAAGCAGAATAGAAAATTTGACAACCAAACAGAAGACTCAAGAGAAACATTAAAAAGGCAAGCATGAGTCATAAGGGACTCAATGGAGTTAAACTGTTTATATTCCATTGATGGTACATGTAACTCCTAAGAACTTTATCATTAATTGGGCAGTTAAAAGGAGTCTACATATGGGGCAGCTAGGTGGCATAGTGGATAAAGAACTGGCCCTGGATTCAGGAGGACTTTAGTTCAAATCCGGCCTCAGATACTTGACACTTAGTAGCTTTGTGACCCTGGGCGAGTCACTTAACCCCAATTGCCTCAGCCAAAAAAAAAAAAGAAAGAAAGAAAAGAAAAGAAGGAGTCTACATAGACAAAGGGAATGGGTGTGAGTTGATTATGTTGAGATGATCTCCAAAAAAAGAATGTTGGGGTAAGAAAGAGGGATGCACTGTTAGAAAGAAGAAGGGAAAGGTAAAATGGAGCAAATTTTCTCATATAAAAGAGGAAGGATGTCTTATTATTGCAAACAATTTATCTAAAATAAGATTTAATTGTCCTTTGAGTCACAGTTATACTTGTTGCAGTATTTTTTTCTTTGTTTTGTCAACTCTGAATTTTGGCTATGGTATTCCTCAATACCATAAAACCAGTGTAAAGTTTGTTTCAGGAGGTTATGTGTGGATTCCTTTTATTTTCATTCTGCCCTCTGGTTCAAATCTATTTATGCCATTTTCTTTCATGATTTCTTATAATATAATGTATTTTATGGCCACAGTTTTCAAGTAGCCTGGTAATCCTCTTTTCTAGGTCACTTGCCTTTGATACTAGATATCTTACAATTGTTTCTTTGTTTTTAGTTGTTTGACTTAGTCATTGAGTTCTATTTGTTCCATTCCTTCCCTCACTCCCACCCCCACCAAAGGAATTGATTGAAAATGAGTCATGTTTTCTGCTTTCTGTTTCCCTTTTGATTTTTTTCCTGATTTCTCATTTCATTTCAATTTAATTTTCAAAATTCTCCACTTAGTTTCTTCCAGTCTTGCCTGTAGACCTTGTGACCAAGACATTTTTTCTTCTTAGGTCTTTGTATAATTGTTGTAAGATTACTATCTTCTTCTGGGTTTATCTCTTAAACTTCTATTTCCTCATAGTATGTCATTTGTTAACTTCTATTTTCAGCCTCAGTTCTTATATTGTGATTTTGTGTTCAAACAAGGCCCCTCAGATGCTCTTATGTAACAAGGACTTCATATGGATGGGCCTTTTTATGCTCTTAGATGACCAGGAAGCTCCCAGGAAGGCTGGAAGGTACACATTTGAATAAGGTCTCAAATTAATAACATTTTAGAAAGATATTCCCACCAGCACTCTGGGAGCAAGATATAGCCTATGTTGCTCTGGAAGTGTTTAGTTTGAAGTGTCACTACAATTTGAATTAATTTTTTTGAATGTTTGATAGGATTTACTTATAAATCCATTTGCTACTGGGTTTTCCTCCTGCTTTGGGAATTCGATTATGACTTATCCAATTTTTTTTCACCCTGATGTTGGGAATCCTCTTGTCTTTTGTTAATATAAACATTTTGCATTTCTGTATATATTTATATATGTCATTTGATATTAATATTGTTCACAAATAATTGGAGAAAATAGTTTCTAAAAATTTTTTTTATTTTCTTTTCACCTGTGAATTCTCCTTTTTCATTTTTAATATTTGTAGTTTAGTTTCTCTCTCTCTTTTTACCAAATCATATTAACTCAAAACCAGATCCTAGTTTCAATTTTTTTTGCTTTGAATTTTGCTAATCTCTTCTCTGATTTTAAGAATGTCTATGTACATGTATAGATGAGGGTTTTTTTATTTTGGATTTTTTTTTTAGTTGTATGCCCAATTCATTGTTCTGTTCTTTTGTTGCTTAAACTCTTTAATGATATAAATTTTTCCTCAAGGACTCCTTTAACTGAGTTCCAAAAGTTTTGGTATGTTGTCCCTTTGTTATCACTTTAAAGAAATTATCTTTTGTTTCTATTATTTGTTCTTTGACTTACCCATTCTTTAGGCCTAAATTATTTCTTCTACATTTAAATTTGAATCCTTTCTTCTAATATTCTTTATTGATTATACTTTTTATTTCATTGTGGTCATGAAATTATATATTTTCTATTTCTGCATTTTTGCATTTGTTTCTGAGGTTTTTATGCTCCATCACATCATCAGCTTTTGTTATGGCTCCATGCACAGCTGAGAAATGTGTTTACTCTTTTCTTTTTCCATTTAGTAATTCATATTAAAGTTCAGCTTTGCTGCTAGTGTGGAAGGGGAACTGTCCCAATCTTCAAGTTTTTCATGCTGCTGTTTTCAGAACTAGTTCTAAGGGTCTGAAAGTTTTCAGTTCTTTCAAGGTGGTATGATCTAAGGAGACCTGTGGTCACTGCTTTCCTGGCCTATGCTCTGGTCGATAAGCCTCCACAAGCCCTCCTCCCACAAGCCCCTGCTTCCCTGTGGTCATGAGAGATCTTGCTCCTTCTGGTCCTGTAAATACAATTCAGGCAGATGATAGTGTTCTTCTCTGCCCTAGACTTGAGACAAGAGCCCCAGCTCTCCTTTGAGTGTCTAGAAGCACTTCCCTCTGCCCTGGAACTATGACAAGAAATGCTGCTCCCCCAGACAAGTGACAATGCTAGTGTTTCTTTTCACCCCAGGACTGTGCCTCTGAACTGTGTCTGGGCAATGCAAGAATGTATGAGTAACTGTACCCAGTCCTAGCAAAAGGTCCTCAGTAATTTCCTTCTGACCACTGGTCCAAACCCACTACAGTCTGTGTGCTGAGAGTTCCCAAAGCTGCTGCTGCAGTCATATGGTCACCTTCAAGGCCTGACCTGTGCAGTGCAGGACCACTGCCCTGATGTGACAGATCTTTCCTGCCAACCTCCTAAGTTGTTTTGGGCTGGAAAATTGTTTCACTCCATCCTTTTATTGGTTCTAACACTCCAGAATTCAATTTGAGGCATTATTTTAAAGTTGTTTGGAGGGGAATTTTGGAGAGTTCAAGTGAGTTCCTGTTACTCTACAATTTTGACTTTGCCCTCTCCCCTCCCATTTAGTAATTCAAAGAGATCTTTAATATCTAGCTTTTCTAAAGTTCTATTCAGGTCTTTGACTTCTTGTTTAATTTTTAGTTAGATTTGTCTAGATCTTA
The DNA here is from genome assembly GCF_019393635.1 of Dromiciops gliroides. Lineage (NCBI taxonomy): Eukaryota > Metazoa > Chordata > Mammalia > Microbiotheria > Microbiotheriidae > Dromiciops > Dromiciops gliroides. The sequence continues at coordinate 489,839,553 of NC_057861.1, forward strand.
GAAAGGAACATTAAAGACCCATCTAGTTATAGTTCTGCTGAATCTTTCTCCCTATAATTTCATTAACTCTTCTTTTAGATGCTTGTATATGAAACCACTGGGTACATATTTTAAGTATTGATATTTTATTGTCTATAGTGCATTAGTGCCTATATGTTAAGTACCCTATTATGTCTTTTTTGTTTGTTTGTTTGTTTTGTTTTGATTTTTTTGGCAGGGCAATGAGGGTTAAGTGACTTGCCCAGGGTCACACAGCTAGTAAGTGTCAAGTGTCTGAGGTCGTATTTGAACTCAGGTCCTCCTGAATCCAGGGCCAGTGCTTTATCCACTGCGCCACCTAGCTTTCCCCAAGTACCCTATTATTTCATTGTTTTATGTATAATGTACTTTGCCTGTTTATCACTTTTAATTGTGTCTTTTTTCACTGTTGTCTGAGATTATGATTGGGACTCTGGCCTTTTGAGTTTACCTGAAGCACAATCGATTCTATTCCAGCCCTTCATTTTTACTTCTATGTAAATCCTTCTGTTTCAAGCATGTTTCTTGTAAACAACATACAGTTGGATTCTGCTTTCTAATCCATCTTGCTACCCTATACTGTTGTTTCCTGGGCGAGTTCAAATTTGTAGTTATGATAGCTAATTGTGTATTTCCCTCCATCATATCCCCTCATATTCTTTTCTTTCTTTGCTACAGCCTCCATCTTTACATAGAAAGCAGCGAAGGTGAAAGAGAAAGGATGTGATTAATACTAGTAATCTTTATCTGAAGGGAGTTAAGTGCTGCAGTGGCTAGAGCACTGGGCTTGGAGTCAGGAAGAAACCTGAGTTTAAATCTGGCTTCAGACACTTATTTTCTATGTGACCCTGGAAAAGTCATTTAACCCTGTTTGCCTCAGCTTCCTTGTGGAATCTGGGACCTAAAAAACCAGAATATACATACAAGGGATGGAATGTGGATTCCAAAACATGAAGTATGGATATCCATGTAAGGAAGAGACATGCTGCACTTAAAGTACATATAGTCATCATTTAAACCAATCAGCATTTTCTTCAAGTACTGCAACCAGTGAAGAATGTGAGTTAAAACAAAGAAGGCGTCTTTCCCTATGTAACCTCCACATATAAATATCAAAGGGCAATGGGAGAGAATTTGGGGGAATTCAAAGAAATTCACAGTATCTGCCTGCTGCCATGGACACACTTACCTCCCTGTAAGTAAGTCTCCTTTAAATAAATTCTATCTCTTTTACCCTGGCGTATTGAGTTTTCATCTTGGTATGGGGCATTATATACCTGGAGCCCCTGCTGTACCCCACATTCCTCATCTATAAGGAAATGGCAAACTACTTCAGTATCTCTGCCAAGAAAACCTCCCAAAGGGGGGTCATGAAGAGTTGGACACAACTAAAAACAACTCAACAACAATCTTTAGCTGAAATACCCATCTTCCTCTTGCCCAGACTTAATCGATGCTTCTCACATAGTGATTTCTTTTTTAGTCACTTTTTTTTGCAATCTACACTGCAAAGCTATTTTTTTTTTGTAACTATTCCCTCCCTAGCTCTACTCACTCTTAAATGTATCTAGGGGCAGCTGAGTGGTACAGTGGAGAGACAGCTGGGCCTGGAATCAGGAAGACCTGAGTTCAAGTTTAGCCTCAGACACTTACTATCTGTGTGACTCTGGGTAAGTCATTTAACTGCTATCTGCCTCAGTTTCCTCATCTGTAAAATGGGGATCAAAATTGAACCTACCTTGTAGGACTGTTGTGAGGATAGGAGATAATAATTACAAAGCACTTAATGCAGTTCCTGGCACATATTATGTACTATATACATTTTAACTATTACTATTATTATCTTTTTCTACTCTCCCTGTTCCTAACCTGTTTTCCCTGTTGTGTTTAAGGTATTTCTACACCAAATTCTTTGTGTATGTGTTCAACCCTCCCTTTCTGGTTCAGATGGTGGTGGTGGTGGTTGTGGTGGTGATAAATGTTTACCTAGACTCTACTAAGTGCCAGGAACTATGTTAAGTGCTTTACAATTATTATCTCATTTGATCCTTACAACAAATAAGTTAATGAACTCCAAATTAAGAACCCTTGAAAGAAAATGAGGTTCAGATCCATATTCCCCACCTTTACTCCTTCCATGTTTGTATACTTCTCTATATACCAGACAGCTAACTAGGTGGTGTAGTGGATAAAGCACTGAGTTCAAATCCAGCCTCAAGTACTTCCTGGCTGTGTGACCTTGGGCAAATCACTTAACTACTACCTGCCTCACTTACCTCAATTGTAAAATGGGAATAATTGTCCATTTTCTCTCCTGTCCATTATTTCTTCCCCAATGAATTCCTTTTTGCACTCACTTATTTTTCTTCTCTTAAGACCAACAAAACACAGCACAACCGTCTTCATCTTATTTAGTGCCATCTGTGATTATTGAAGACATTAGGATTCTGAAGAGACTTTGTTCCTTCTCCAGCTATCAGAATGTAATCACTTCATCATCATTTAGACCCTCCTCAAATATATTTCATTTTCTAGGTTTCTCTTTACCACTGTGTTTGCATTTCAAGGCTTCTACTCAACTCTCATCTTTTCATCAGGAAGGCTTTAAAGAGATCTATTCCATTTAATATCTGTATTTTTCATATAGTATTATTCTCAGTCTTGTAAGCTAAGTTATTCTTGTTTCTATGCCTTCATTTTCTTATAGGTAATATCATATTGCAAGGTTTTCTCTTCTTTAAAATTCAATAGTTGCTATCCAGTCTTATGTGGTACTGACTGTGGTTCCTTGGTACTACACCACTTTCTTTTTGGATGCTTGCAGTACATTTGACCTGGAAGTTAGGTGGGACAATAGACAGAGCACATTGGACATGAAATCCAAAAGACCTGAGTTTGAATCCCACCTCAGAAACTAGCTATGTGACCCTGGGTAAATCACTTAACTTCCATCAGTCTCAGTTTCCTCATACATAAAATGAGCTTATAGCACCTATTTCCCAGAATTATTGTGAGAACAAAATGAGATAATATTTGTAAATTGTTTTGCAAACCCAAAGAACTTTATAAATCCTAGGTTTTATTATTATGACACTCCTAAGAGTTTTTAAATTTCCCTCAGGATGTTACTGATGGATTTTTTCTATTTTTCTTTTATTCTCTGGTTCTAATAGATACAGACAGGTTTTTTGTGATTTCTTCAAATATAATAACACCACAGCTTTCAGGGAATTCAATGATTTTTAAATCATTTCTTTACTAAATCCATAAAGTCACTTAAAAGGATCCCGCAATATTACTACTAGGCCTATGCCCTAAAAATATAAAAGATATAAAATATTTATAGTTTTTTTGTTTTATTTTGGGAAAATATTCAAGGATATTTATATTTTCAAAAGAACCAGAAACATGAGTATATCTGATCAAATATACATAGATTATGAAATGTAACACTAAAATAAAGAAGACTAAGCATTTATCCAAGGGATTACTTTTATTCATGTGTAAGAATTGGAATGGGACCCCCTGCTGGAGAGATATTGCAGGGAATCTCCACCATGAGGAGAAAGCACATGATAAAGAAACCATGTGACTAGCGTCCAGAAGTGACCTTTTCTGGGGTTTTGAAGGCCAGTCCAACGTCCAGAACTTACATCTATAGAACATCCTGTTAGCTGTGTCAATCAAAGTTACCAGCCAATTAGCTTGGAGCTGTGTGTGTGGACAGCCCTATTTCCTTTTGTACAAGAGGCTTCTGGGAGGAGGGAGGAGGAGGGAGGTCTTTTTCTCCTGGGACCTCAGCTTGGCTAGAGCAGAGATGCTGGCTCCCTTAGATAGATGGATGAAGGAATCTTGGCCTCTTTTTCTTTGATCACTAGATTCTAATGCACCTTAATAAATGATTAAAAGTCTAAACTCTTGCTAAAGTTTCTAATTTAAGGCGACCACTCATTAGATTTTAGACATTCTAGCTAGAATTTTAGCCCCTTACACATGGCACCTTAAGAACATGGTATATAATACAACCATCTCTGATACTATTACCTGTGGGAAGTAATGTAATTATATTGAGCAGTTTAAATGGATTATGAATATTGTGTTAATAATAGTGGTACTTTTTATACTGGCAAAGAATAGAAACTATGGGAGTGTCCATCATTTGGGGAATGACTGGACAAAATTTTGAAATGTGAATGCAAGGGAATAATTATTGTCCCATAAAAAATGACAAAAGGAATGGTTCTAGAGAAACTGGGGAAGACTTATATGAATTGATACAGATTAACATGAGCAGAACCAGGAGAAAAACTTATACAGGACAACATTTTAAAGAAAAACAACTTTTAAAAACTTAAGAACTCTGTTCAATGAAATGATCAACTACAATTTCAGAGGACTGATGATTAAGCATGCTACCTGCCTCCTTATAGAGAAGAAATAGACATAAGATACAGAATGAGACATTTTTTGACATGGTTAATATCAGACTTTGTTTTGCTGGTTATGCACATTTGTTACAAGGGGTTTTTCATTTGTTTTTTACTGTTCTTCAGTTGATGAGGGGGAAAAGGGAACTAGAAATATGAAGATAGGTGTCCCCCCTCCCCCCAAAAGAAAAGGGAACAGGACAAAGGCCAGAAGGAATCACAGAGAAGCAGGATAGCTTTGATACTTATAATAAAATAGTTTAATAGTTAAAATTAGAACTACATAAGAGATCCTCAGTTTCATGTGCAATCCTCCCCTTCTCTTCTACAATATATGTGCAAATACCTATTTTATTTCGTGTTTGTGAAGTTCAAAATTTTAAAAATAAGATGGAATTTTAAAAGTCTCTCCTTCTCTTATCCTCTTTGCCAATAGTTTTTTGTTGTTGTTGTTTTGGGGGTGAGGCAATTGGGGTTAAGTGACTTGCCCAGGGTCACACAGCTAGTAAGTGTCAAATGTCTGAGGCCACATTTGAACTCAGGTACTCCTGACTCCAGAGCCGGTGCTCTATCCACTGTGCCACCTAGCTGCCCCTGCCAATAGTTTTTAACAGGCAATGTCTTACCTCTTTTTTTCCTAAGTTTTTTAAGTCTTTTGATTTTCTTCTAATATTTCTCCTTTTCTCGTGGAGTCACAGAGGGGTTTGTTTGGGGTTTTTTTGCTCCTTTCTAATTTCAGGTCTGCTTCCTGAGGAAGGTTTTCTATTTTTCTTCTAATCTATTCTCCTTCCACTTTCCCCCCCTCCATAGCTCTTCTTTCAATTCTTATTTCATTAAAAAATCTCTGGCTTCATTTCTTCTTGGTACTCTTGTAGTCCCTGTGGCCAATCCATTGTTTTTAAGGCTTTTTTGGTACTTATTCCACATTTTCCTTTTTGGCTTCTCTTGATTCATATGATTTCTTCCCAGTGTTCAGTGTCTTCTGTTTACTCCTATTTCCAGCCTTAGTTCCTGGGCCTTTGTGCCAGGGCCAGGTTCTACCCTCTCCCATATTCTTGGATAAGGTGGTCATCATGACCTCTATTTCCTTGGGTCCTAAGTGCTAGCAGGTGTCAGTATTCCCAGTCTGACCCCAGCAATTGGCTGTCAGATCTCTACTGTGATCTTCCAAACATCCCTCCCTTTCCTCCCTGGACTTTCCAGGTTTGGAGGCTGTTGTGGTCCTCCTCCTTCCCTCCTGGTGCTTCCCCAATCAAGGGACTGCTGGGCTTCTGGCCTCTGGTCACCGTAGCTTGTGCTGACTCAGGGACCTATCTTCCAGTGTTCTTTCTTCTATCTTTCTATGTAGTCCTGAACTGGATGAAGGAACTCACTCATGTTTCTTTTTGTATTTCTTGGTTTTTTTCTTGATCTAATGACTTCATTACATCATTTGTAGAGAATATGGGAATGCTCTGTGTCCTTTCATCTTTTGGGGGGGGCAATGAGGGTTAAGTGACTTGCCCAGGGTCACACAGCTAGTAAGTGTCTGAGACTGGATTTGAACTCAGGTCCTCCTGAATCCAGAGCTGGTGCTTTATCCACTGTGACACCTGGTTGCCCCATGCGTCCTTTTATCTTTTTTTTTTTTTTAGGGAGGCAATTGGAGTTAAGTGACTTGCCCAGGGTCACACAGCTAGTAAGTGTTAAGTGTCTGAGGCCAGATTTGAACTCAGGTACTCCTGAATGCAGGGCCAGTGCTCTATCTACTGCACCACCTAGCTGCCCCTGCATCCTGTGCTTTCATCTTGACTGGGACTTCTGATCCCTTTTATACCTTTACCTTATTGCTATCATTATGCAAATTATCCTTCAGTTCTACTTACTTCCCTTTGCATTAGCTTGTATAAGTCCTGATGGGTTGGATTTCAAAAGGTAGAGTTGACTGGGAGGGCATTCTAGGTGGAGGGATCAGCCTATACTATATCACAGAGAGAGGAAAGGAAATGTCACCTTTAGGGTGTTGGGGGAGGTGTCATCCAGTTTGTTGGGTGTGTAGGACAGGTGAAGAAGAGTGGTGGAAGGTGATTCAACAAATCCTTCTGCCCCCTTAGTTTCCTCATATGTAGAACAAGGGGATTGTATGAAATAATCTCTTAAAATGTTGTCTCTTCCTCACCACACCCTCCACCCAGACATGAGCTCCTTGAGATCAGTGATTGTTTCATTTTCATCTTCCTGTCTCCAGTTTCTAGCACGGTTGCTGGTACATACATAGTAGAAGTTTCATAAAGTCTTATTGAGTGAATGAATAAATGAAAGACTCAGTTTTCAATAAAACTACTTACTAGTTTGTGTAAAATAAGAAAATCACCCATTTCTGAACCTCAGACTTCTCATTTAGAAAATGTTTTGCCATCTAGGGGATAAAACCCATCCTAGGAGTCAGGAGATATGGATTCCAGTCTTAGCTGCAATCACTAATTAGGTATATGATGTTGAACAAGTCACTAAACCATTCACAGAACAAATCTATTCTGTGCCCACATCTGATGAAGGTAGGAGATTAGATGTTCTCACAGGGCTTTGGACAGCTCCCTGCTTTCTGGCCTCTTCCAAGGTAGGGGTGGGCAGAGTAGCGGCAAGTTAGCGGGATCAGAGTAGCTGACCAAGGAATTTTGCCTTTATCCTTCCCATTACTCTGCCTTAAGTCATCTCACAAGGTGTGTTACCAATTCCTAGAAGGGTCACACCCAGAAGCCCCAAGTAGGCAACCTGGGAAATTGATGGACTAACCAAACATCCTAACACTAAACTCCTAGCTTTGCCTATCCAGATGATGCTGTCCTTTAAGGACTGAGGAGTCCTGAGGCTTCTAGTTCTTCTCTTCCTCCTCTCACCTATCCTATGCTTTCCATCTATCTCCTTTGTCTTCCTCTTCCCAAGGGAGGATGGCCACATAATGTCCCATTTCAGAAAATTTTAAGTTCTTTACCTCTGACCCCAGAGGTCTGGATTTGGAAGAGGGGAAAATGACAGGGTTATAGTGTATATCTTATATCTGATTTTGGGTAGCAGGATATTCAGACTCTGAATCCTTGGTGCTTAGCCTAGTTCAGATTTGGGACAACAAGGAAAGACAGTGTTAATGGTGATTCACATTTATGAAACATCTGCTGTGTGGAATGTGTGCTAGGCTCTTGGGGAGATCTTAAGTTTAGAGAAGACCATGCCCTCATAAAGCTCTGGTCTAAGGGATGAAGGGAACAGCTGACTCTGGGATCAGAGCCCAGAGGAAGGTACTAGAGAAAAAGGAATGCTTATTCTTAGAATACCAGTAAGGTTACCTGTAGTAGAGGAAACTCTAAAAGAGAATTCAGGGACAATTTGAATACAGAGGAGATTGGGATTAATCAATAAATCCTTACTGATGATCTTAAAAGTCATGAAAATACTAATGCAGAATGAAGTAAACAGAGCCAGAAGAAAAGTTTATACCATAATATCAATATTCTAAAAATGAAAAAGTTTGAGAACATCATAAATTGATGAAGAATGAAATGAACAATTTATAGAATAACAATAACTCTGAATCCAACCTCTCAAAAACAGTGTTGAAAGCTATAAAAACTATGATATATTACAATGACCATTCATTATTCTAGAGGACCAGTGATTAAACTTGCTATCTGAGACAGAGAGGTGATGGATTTAGGGTGAGGAATGAAATATATTTTTGCATACATCCATTGGGAGAGTTTGTTTTGCTTGATGATAAATATCTGTTAGAAAAAAATTGTTCCTTTTTTAATGGAATGTGGGATGAGAGGGAGAAAAAAATAGATTTCTTTTTTGTTGTTGTTGTTTTGGTTTTTTTGTTTGTTTCTGTTTCTGTTTTTTTTTTTTTTTTGGTGAGGCAATTGGGGTTAAGTGACTTGCCCAGGGTCACACAGCTAATAATTTGTCAAGTGTCTGAGGCCAGATTTGAACTCAGGTCCTCCTAACTCCAAGGCCAGCACTCTATCACTGCACCACCTAGCTGCCCCTAGATTTCTTTTTAGTTTCTATAATAAACATTTATTTAAAGCTTTGAGTTCCAAATTCTATCCCTATTTCCCTCCCTCCTCACCCCCCTCCACGAGGTGGTAAGCAATCAGATATAGGTAATATATGTACAATTATGTAAAACATTACCATATTAGTCATTTTGTATAAGAAAACTTGAGTAAAAGAAAAAATAAAGTGAAAATAGCATGCTTCAGTCTGTGTTCAATCAATATCAGTTCTTTCTTTGGAGATGCTGAGTATGCTTTATCAGTAGTCCTTTGGATCATTGTATTGCTGAGAATAGTTAAGTGATTCACAGTTCTTCTTCAAACAATATTTCTGTCACTGTGCACAACATTCTCCTGGTTCTGCTCACTTCATTCTACATCAGTTCATATAAGTTTTTCCAGGCCTTTCAGAAATATCCTGCTTTTCCTTTCTTATAGCAATAATATTCCATTAAATAATGTACCACAGCTTATTGAACCACTCCCCAACTGATAGGCAACCCTTTGATTTCCAATTCTTAGACATTGCAAAAAGAGATGCTATAAATATTTTTGTACAAATACATATTTTCCTCTTTTGGGGGATGTCTTTGAGATATAAACCCAGCAGTGGTATTGCTGGATCAAAGGGCATAGTTCCAAATTGCTCTCCAGAATGGTTGGATCAGTTCACAACTCCATCAGCAGTGTATTAATGTCCCAGTTTTCCCACAGCCCTTCCAATATCCAATATTTTCCTTTCTGTTATATTTGCCACTCTGATAGGTGTGAGGTAATACATCAGAGTTGTTTTAATTTGTATTTCTCTGATCAATAGTAATTTAGAGCATTTTTTCACATTACTGTGGTTAGCTTTAATCTGGTTTGCCCAGGGTCACACAGCTAGCAAGTGTCTGAGGCTAGATTTGAACTCAGGTCTTCTTGAATCCAGGGCCGGTGCTTTTATCCACTGCACCACCTAGCTGCCCCAGCTTTGATTTCTTTGTCTGAAAACTGCCTGTTCATATCCCTTGAACATTTATCAATTGGGGAATGACTTGTATTTTTATAAATTTGACTCAATTCTCTATATATTTGAGAAATGAGGCCTTTATCAGTGATACTCATTGCAAAAATTATTTCCCAATTTTCTGCCTTCCTTATAATTTTGGTTACATTGGTTTTGTTTGTGCAAAAGCTTTTCAATTTTATATAATCAAAATTATCTATTTTACATTTTGTAATGCTTTCTATATCTTTTTTGGTCCTAAAATCTTCCTCTGTCCATAAATCTGACAGATAAACTATTCCATGCTCTTTTTTTGAATAAAAGTATTTTATTATTTTCCAGTTACATGTAAAGATAGTTTTCAACATTCCATGCTCTTTTAATTTGCTTATGGTATCACCCTTTATGTGTAAATCAGGTGCCCATTTTTACTTTATTTTAGTATAAGGTGTGAGATGTTGGTCTGTACCTAGTTTCTGCCATACTTTTTCCAGTTTTCCTAGCAGTTTTGTTAAATAATGAGTTTTTGGTCCAAAAGCTTGTATCTTTTATTTATTTTTTATTTATTTATTTATTTTTTTTTAGTGAGGCAATTGGGGTTAAGTGACTTGCCCAGGGTCACACAGCTAATAAGTGTTAAGTGTCTGAGGCCGGATTTGAACTCAGGTACTCCTGACTCCAGGGCCGGTGCTCTATCCACTGCGCCACCTAGCCGCCCCTTGTATCTTTTATCATATACTAGATTACTATAGTTGTTGACTGCTGTGTAATTCATGCCTATGCTATTTCACTGATCCACCACTCTTTCTTAGCCAGTACCAGATTGTTTTGATAATTACAATGGGGGGGGGGGCAGGACAATGAAGGTTAAGTGACTTGTCCAGGGTCACACAGCTAGTAAATGTCAAGTGTCTAAGGCTGGATTTGAACTCAGGTCCTCCTGAATTCAGGGACAGTGCTTTATCTACTGTGCCACCTACCTGCTTGATAATTACAATTTTATAATACAGTTTGAGATCTGGTCCTGCTAGACAACCTTCTTTCTTATTTTTCAATTGATTCCCTTGATATCCTTGAACTTTTGTCCTTCTAGATGACTTTTGTTATTATTTTTTCTAGATCTATAAAATTGTTTTTGATAGTTTGATTGGTATGGCACTAAATAAATAGATTAATTTAGGTAGGATTGTCATTTTTATTATATTGACTTGTCCTACCCATAAGCAATTAATTTTTTTCCTGTTATTTAGATCTGACTTTATTTGTGTGAAAAACGTTTTATAGTTGTGTTCATATAGCTCCTGGCTTTGTCTTGGCAGGTAGACTCCCAAGTATTTTATACTCTCCATAGTTATTTTAATGGGATTTCTCCTTTTATCTGTTGTTGCTGGCCTTTGTTGGTAATATATAGAAATGCTGAAAAATTATGTGGATTTATTTGAGAAAATAGATTTCTGTTAGTCATTTTAAAAACAGTGAGGTAGGGGGTGATATAGATGTGAAATGCCCCATGCACTTTCATCACTTTATGATGAAGTTACTGTGCTATTAGTTTTATACTTTGTTGCTTCACTTTGTTACAAGAGACCTCTGACAAGGTAAGGGTGATATAGAAACAATCCGTAAATCTGATCATGCAAAAGCAAAGAACATCAATAAAATTTTAAAAAGAAAAAAGAAATGTAAGTTCATTGTTAAGTAGAGATTTTTTTTTCTTTTTTGTACCTGTATCCTAGGGTCTACCACAGGGTCTGGTGGGTGCTTAATAACACTTGTTGATTCTGTGAATGACTTAGCTAATTCTTAGCAATACAGTGATCCAAGACAACTCAGAAGGGATCAAAATGAAAAATGTGATCCACTTCCAGAGAAAGAACTGATAGAGTCTGAATGCAAATTGAAGCATACTTTTTTTAAACTTTCTTTTTCTTTTTCTTCTTTTGTTTTTTGGTCTGTGTTTTCTTTTACAATATGACTAAAATGGAAATATGTTTTATGTGTCTATCCAATTATAACTTATATTTAATTTCTTGTCTTCTCAAGGAGAGAGGAGGGAGAGAATTTGGAACTCAAAAACAAATGTTTTCACATGTAATTGGAAAAAATAAAATATTTTTTAAAATACTTGTTGATTGTGTGGAAAAAGAAATCTTTATTAAGAACCTGTTATATGGATGGCACAGTCCTGGACAAGGCAGGAGAGACAAAGATGTGCAAGGCATAATCCCTGTCCTCAAGGACCATACATGTGGTATCACAGAAAATAGATATGAAAAGTCAACTAAAATAGGAGAAATTATATGATAAATATAATGAGTCATAGGGATAGACTATAGGGGATTTAGGGTTGCTGGGTGGAGACTAGATACTATGGAAGGTGACCTCAAGGGAGAGGTCCTGGGTCTGGCCCAATCTTCCTAGGAGTCTGCTTTCCTCCATCAGTTATGTGTTTACTCACTGGGGTGTGGGTACCTGGGTAGTAATTCCCCAAAAGTGCTGACCTGACTTCACAGGACTCATGGTGAGGAAGACCTTTGCGGTTCCAGCACCAGAATTTACTCTCCAATGAAGAAAATCAGTGTCCAAGATGGAATAGCAGTAACTGGCTGAATGGTTCTAAAGAAGGGGTAGCTGAGTGACAGCCCGGGAGATTAGAGAAAGAGAACCTCTTCCTTTCAACAAGCTGAGTGGGGAGGAATCTGGAGTAAAGAGCTAGAAGCTAGAGGAGATAGCCTCTGGATTCTGGGAGAAGAATGGGTTGTGGAGGGGAATAGAATTACAGAATCATAGGCTCATAGATGAGCAGTAGGTGGTGCAGTGGATAGAGCACTTCACCTGGACTAGAAAGATGAGTTCAAATCTGGTCTCAGGCACTAGCTGTGTGGCCCTGGGCAAGTCATTTAACCCTGTTTGCCTCAATTTCCTCATCTATAAAATGAGTTGGAAGATGAAATGGCAAACTGCCCCAGTACCTTTGCCAAGAAAATATTGCCAAGAAAACTCCAAATGGTGTCATGAAGAGTCAGACGTGACTGATCAACAAGACTCGTAGATTTAGAGCTGAAAAGGACCTCAGAGGTCATCAAATCCAACAATCCCCATTTCATATATGAGGAAACTGAGGCCTAAAGATGTTAAGAATCCAGCCTCTGATGCTTACTATCAATCAACCTAGGTCAACCCATTCACTGTCTCTGAGCCTCAATTTCCTTATCTGTAAAAATGAAACACTGTAGTAGATAACTTTTTTTTTGTGAGGCAATGAGGGTTAAGTGACTTGCCCAGGGTCACACAGCTAAGTATCAAGTGTCTGAGGCCAGACTTGAACTCAGGTCTTCCTGAATCCAGGGCTAGTGCTTTATCCACTGCACTACCTAGCTGCCCCTAGTAGATAACTTCTGAAGTCTTCCGTCTCTGGGTCCTACTTGCATAGGTCATAAGTAGAATAGGTCTGGGGCACCAAGGCAGAGATGAAGAGAATAGTGTTTAGATCCTGAAAGGGAAGCAGAGCCTAGGAGCCAGAGATGAGAATCATCCAATACTCCCATTTCTTCCCCTTCCACAAATGTCCAGCACAAACCAGGAAGTCATGTTATTCCTCCAGAGGAATTTGTAGTTAGGGAGAGGCAAATACTGATTCAGTCCGAATGGGAGAATTTCCTCTTCCTGCTTTAAAAGATTAAATCACAGTCACCCCACCCTGTATGATCTTCCTTCCCAAATCCAAGCCTATTGTCTCCCCAAGCCAACTACCTTCCCCTCCCAAGCTCCAGTTGCCAAGGGTTCTTTCCTCCCCATACCTTGCTTCCCATGCTGAGCTGGCATCTGGCTAACTCCCCTTCTGACCTTTGACCCTTACTTGGCTGATGTTTATTTTTTAAGTAACTGGCTCCAGATACAAAAAATAAATATTCACTCAAAAGATTAAACCTCTGGTGTCTGATGTACTCCGAATACCAGTTTACATAGATTGACAAATCAACAAGCACTAACTTTTCCAAGACCCAAACGTCCTAAACCTCACCCAACTCTCTTCAAACCTAGCCCCTCCCCAGAGCCCAGGTATAAGGTCTCCCAAGTCCTGAATCATTCTACCTACCCTAACCCATCACATTCCCTTTCCTTTCCAAAAATCTTTGTTTCTCCTTCCAGCCCCAGCAAAAAGGTCCCTGGATGTGAGCAGGGATCAGTGGCAAGCATCTTACAGGTACAAAAGCATTCTGAGGGGCAGCTAGATGGCGCAGTGGTTAAAGTACCAGCCCTGAATTCAGGAGTACCTGAGTTCAATTCCGGTCTTGGACACTTGACACTTACTAGCTGTGTGACCCTGGGTAAGTCACTTAACCCCCATTGCCTGAAAAAAAAAAAAAAAGCACTCTGAGCCACAGGGAATGATAGAGGTCAGCACACAAGGTAGAAGAAAGGAAGGAGACCAGAAGGTGGGGCCTCACTGAGGTATGCCCATAGGGAGGGCCCAAACGGATACATCTTAAGAGCCCTGATCTTAGCAAGTTAGTCTTGGGAAGTAGGAAAGAATGGAGCATCAGTGGAGAGCATCTCTGAGAGTGGTCCTGGGTGAGTGTCGTCGCTCCCATCTCCTTTCTTTAGTACCAGAAGCCCTTGTCTCTTGTCCCCTAAACCCTTGCCTTTCTCTCATTTCCCTCCCGTACCAGTTTCCCCTAACCTTGAATATTATCTTCTTGGAAGCTGTCCTCCCCAGGTCCCAAAGTCAGGATTGTAGTTAGTGGTTCCAGCTCCCACCGAGAGCATGGGGCATGCAGTGGGTGGAGGAATGAGGTGGGAAAGGGATACTTTTCATGATATTTTCTCCTTCACAGGGACCATGGCCCTTTTAGTGACTGCTTCCCCTCATGTGGGTACTAGACCTCATAATGGCTCTCCTATCCTCACAGCCATCAAAGAAGAACAGAAGTCCCCCAGGGATTTTGGTAAAGCAATGTGACCAGATCTGAGAAAGGACTGGGATTCTATAGATAAGAGTTGGAAAATAGAGAGCCGAACAGTCAGGGTTTTTAGAAGGGAGGACCTGGGTTTCTAGGACAGAATTTCTCTGAAAGGGAAGAAAGAAAAAAGGGGTTATTTAGAGTCTGGAAGAGAGCTCTCAAGTATGGGCAAGAATGCATTTGGATTCTGAATTTGGTACTGAATGTCGAAACATTTAAGACCTGTCATAACTCTTCTCCACCACCCTCCTCCCAACTCCCCTAGTCTGCGGTCAACCTTCCCTTTCTCTCCGGGTGGTTGGGGGTGAGAATGCCAGGGAGGGCACATGGCCCTGGAATGCCAGCCTCCGGCGGTTTAAGCAGCACATCTGCGGTGCCACTCTAATCTCCCACAGCTGGCTGCTCACTGCAGCCCATTGCATTCCCAGGTAAGTCCCAGAAGCAGCTGCCCTGGAAAGGTAATGACATAGAGAGAAATGGGGATAATGAAGGAATATTAGTGGGGAAAGAATCAGTTGAAACTGGGGATTACGGGAACAAGAAGGACCAACAGGAATTTTTTTAATGTGTCAGTGGGGTGGGGGAGGGGGACTGGTGCAAGAAGAGTCACAAATTATTTAAAGTTTCTGGGAAATTCTTGTTTTGTTTTGGTTTTTTGTTTTTGTTTTTATTTTTTTTAGTGAGGCAATTGGGGTTAAGTGACTTGCCCAGGGTCACACAGCTAGTAAGTGTTAAGTGTCTGAGGCCAGATTTGAACTCAGGTATTCCTGACTCCAGGGCCGGTGCTCTATCCACTGCTCCACCTAGCTGCCCCGAAATTCTTAAGAGGAAAAAAAAAAAAAAGCAAGAAAAGAACAGAAAATGCTGGGGTCTTATTTGCATTTTACACTTGCAATTTGGTTTGGGGGGTTTTCTTTGGGTTTGGGTTTTTTTGTTTGTTTTTTTTTGTGGGGCAATGAGGGTTAAGTGACTTGCTCAGGGTCACACAGCTAGTGTCAAGTGTCTGAGGCTGGATTTGAACTCAGGTCCTCCTGAATCCAGGGCCAGTGCTTTATCCACTGTGCCACCTAGCTGCCCCCTATACTTGCAATTTAGAATAAAAATTCACTCATCAGAATATAAAGTCTGCTGAACCCTGGTCAAGCGGCCAGCCATGGTCATATAGCTGTCTCCTTTCTCAACAGTCGCCTGAATGCCTCCCAGTTCTCAGTCCTGCTGGCTTCTCACCACCTGGACTCCCCAAGTCCCCATGCCTTGGAGCAAGGAGTAAGGCAGATCATCCGGCATCCTGCATACACCAGTCTGGACGAGTCTGGTGGTGACATAGCTTTGGTACAGCTTGACAAGCCTGTGCCCTTCACCGAGAACATACTGCCCATCTGTCTCCCTAGAGCCTCTTCCCCAATTCCTCCTGGGACATCCTGTTGGGTGACAGGCTGGGGAAACATTAGAGAAGGAGGTAAGCCTGTTAGAAGTCTAGATCATGATACTTGCTGCCTCCCCATCCTGGCCCCTCCACTCATATCTTTAGCCCCTGCTCCCTCTCAAATCCACATGAGCATCTGTACTGTTTTCCTCCTTACTTTAAACCTAGGTATACCCAGTCCTGTCTCCAAGCCCTAATCTGCAATTTATGTTCCAAGACTCTCCTATACTAATCCTTAATTCTTTCCCCATTAACTCTGAACAACCCCCTAGATCAAAGCTTCATGGTCTTTCTAGCCTCTCCCAGAACTTCTGGTCACCTTCCACCCTTTATTCTTTCCTTAGTTCCTCTCCCAGGCCCCCAAACTCTTCAGCAGGCCAATGTTTCTCTTCTGTCCCGGGAGACTTGTGAGACACTCTACCACCAGGACTCCCACCGTCCTCTTAAGGTCCCTGTCATTGAGTATGATATGGTCTGTGCTGGCAGTGCTGAGGGCAGTACAGACTCCTGCCAAGTGAGTAAGAAATCTCTTAACTTTTTGTCCTGCTTTCCCATCGGCTTGGTTCCCCTTAGGGGTGTTGTCCTTCTCTTCCCCCCACCCCCAATCAGCCACAAGTCCACAATGTATTCTCTTCCAGGGTGATTCTGGGGGCCCTTTGTCCTGCCCATGGAAGGAGAGATGGGTGCTAGGAGGTGTGGTAAGCTGGGGGGAGGTCTGCGGAGCTCCCAACCGCCCTGGAGTCTATGCCAACGTGGCTGCCTTCACCCCTTGGATCATCACCCTTGCTCCTGAAGTACAGCAGAACCTCATCTCATCATCTGCCTCATTTTCTGGTCATCCTGGACCACCCATTCTTTTTGGTCTATTCCTAATGATAGCAGAGTTTCTGCTTGTAGGGCTGTAAACGGGAGGGAAGAGAGAGGGAAAGGATTCTCAAGAGAAAGTTTCTTGGCCTAGGGAAGACAGGTTAAAAGGGAGAATTCAATTTGATTCAACAATCATCTATGAAACAGTAATTATGTGCAATGCAGTAGGGTAGGTTCTGGAGACAAAGAAGCAAAAATGAAAAAGTCCTTGGCTCATGGACCTTGGGATACAGAACTGGACTTGGGGGGCGGGGGAGAGGGAAAGAAGAGGAGAGGAGAGAAGGGAGAGAGGGCGAGAGAGAGAGAGAGAGAGAGAGAGAGAGAGAGAGAGAGAGAGAGAGAGAGAGAGAGAGGGAGTGAGAGAGAGAACACAAACTGGTCCAAAACCTGTGTCAGACAGTTATTAGTTGTGATGTTCTAGGCAAGTCATTTAACATCTCTGAGCCTGAACCTCAGGTTACTCTTCTGTAAAATTGTTGTGAGACTCAAATGAAATAATGTATATAAAGTAATTTTCAAAACTTGAAGTGCTGGATGTGCTAACTGTGGGCTATTATCACACCACTAAAATAGAAGGTGCTCTCTTCTGTGAGGAGATAGAGGTTTTATTAAGCATTTACTATGTGCAAGGCACTGTGCTTAGTGCTGGAGATACAGATGCAAACAAACAAGACAATCCCTGCCCTCAAGGAACTTAGAATCTAATGGGGAAAGACAACCCATAAAAGGGAAGCTGGAAAGGGAAGGGTACCTATGGTAGCAAAACTGTAAAACTGGACAGGAAGTGGCATGGAGGCCTGTCACCCACCCCCAATATAAGGTTCATCTCTCAGAGCCAAGTGACTCAATGGCAGAATCCTCCAGGCTACCTGTGGAGAGGAAATAGAGAGGATGGTCTGAGCAAGGAAGACATGGCATAGAGTGGGCCCAGAGAGACACTGCCTGGACTAGAAAAACAATCCTCAGAGGAGAGGTTCTTATCAATACGACTCCTTCCTTCCTAGTTTCACTTCAACTCCTCTAAATTTGACGATTATTTGAAGAGCAGGGGTGCACACACACACACACACACACACACACACACACAATTCCCTCTTCTGTAAAATAAGGGAGTTGGGCTGAATAATCTCTAATGTCCTTTACTACACTCTATGATTCTATGAATGTCACTGCTGCCACGAAGCCTTCCCAGATCCCCTTTGTTGTTTAGTTGTTTTTTAGTCAGGACTGTAATTGGGGTTTTCTTGGCAGAGATACTGGAGTGGTTTGCCATTTCCTTCTTCAGCTCATTTTACAGATGAGGCAATTTAGGTAAACTGGGTTAAATAACTTGCCTAGGGTCCCACAGCTATTAAGTGTCTGGGGCCAGATTTCAACTCAGGAAGAAGAGTCTTCCTGACTACAGTCCCAGAACCCTATCCACTGCATCACCTAACTCCCAGGATCCCCTAGCCAAAAGTAAAGCACAAGACTAGACACCCAGTAGGCATTCAATAAATGGCTGTGAACTAAGGGAATTAAGATCTTATTCAGACAGTAGTGGTAAACTGGGGTCTAGAAACCAAGTCTGGAGAATCCCCAGACCAGCTTTCTCTCCACGCCACCACACTGTTCTTCTGGTGCTAAAGCCTAGGTTAGAGATTGTTGCTTCTTAGAGTGTCCAAACAGTATGTGTGTGTGTATATATATATGAATTCCCATAGGGTAGAGAACTGAAATGATTTGTGGAAACGTAGAGGCAATATAAATCAGTCTAAAGAATCAATTGGCAATGGATTAATTACCAAATATTTCTTAAGGGCCTATTAGGTTCTGGGCACTGTGCTAGGCTCTGGGACAGTAGTGTCAAACTAGAAGCAGGGGTCTCTAAATCGTATATAAGGATCCCCATGGCCTGCATATTGATTTAGAAAACCACATTTACTTCTATATTTATTTTCTATTAATATATCAACACATTAAAATCAGATGCCATTTAATCTGCTTCAAGCTGCACTAGGGAATGTTGGGAGAACCTTGCATGCAGCTAATGGGCCAAGTGTGTGACACCTTTGCTCAGGGGACACAAGTAAAGAATGAAGCAATCCCTACATGCAGTGAGCTTACATTCTAGCCAAGGAAATAATAAGTACATATGAAAATGCATGTAGCGTCACTAAAAGGTTCATAAATGCAAATATATATGAGGTAGTTAAATACAAAGAGGAAGGTGATTGACTAGCAACTGGGACATGAGGAACACCTTCATGCAGAAGTGGGTGCTTCAGTTAAATCTCGGAGGAAGAGAGGAACTCCGAGATGAAGGCAAGAAATTGGATAGGGAAATAGGACAGAATCATATTAGAAATAGCCTTGCCCAAGTCTCTCCTCGGTCCCCAAATCTTCACAGGGCTCCCACTAACTACATGATAAATGATTGTCATTAGTAATCCTTGGGCTTAGGCAAGTAACATAAAAGCCATCAAGAAAAAAGAATTTTTAAAAATCCAAGTTACTTTGGAGCAAGGAGGGAGACTAACCTTGGGGAGAGACTACAAATGTTGAGATCTGTTTGTTGATGGAGAGACCTGGAGACACCAAACTTTGTGTATTTTCAGGGGGGGCGTGGATGGAGAAGACAGAGGGGAAGGGGTAGTGAAAGGGGGAGAGAGAGAAGGATACTGGTTGGGAAGGATTTCCCCTGACCACAAAACTGGCATCCTTAAACTAATTGTTATTGCTAACTAGGGTGCTTAACTTCATTGCTTCTACCTACTTAAAAGAATACCAGGGGGCAGCTAGGTGGCTCAGTGGATAGGGCACCGGCCCTGGAGTCAGGAGGACCTAAGTTCAAATCCGGCCTCAGACACTTGACACTTACTAGTTGTGTGACCTTGGGTAAATCACTTAACCCCCAATTGCCCCCCCCCCCAAAAAAGAATACCAATTCAGTCCTGCATTCTACATTTCAGTGCCTAGGAGCAAAGCCCCAGTCATTCTGTCCTTTTACAGCTCTGATGATAAAAACTTGTAGTTTGGTGCCTAGAATTAAATCTCCATGATATATCTTTGTCTTAGTTTCTAGGCTGATCTCGCTACTCCACAAAACTCTCTCCCTCCAGCCAAATTGATCTTCTCCCTATCCCCTACACATCCTTATGTATCTCTCCTCTTACCTCCTTTCTTCATACAGTTCCCCCAAACATGCAAAAGTTTGGGTTGGGGTTTTTTTGGAGGGGGGAGTTGGGTAGAGAGTTGCTCAAAGAAGAAAGTTATTTACCCCTAAGATACCCCAGGGTGATGTGAAAATGTTTTTTACCATGCCTCAGTTGTGACTAGTTACACGTGTCTACATTGGTCAAGCTACAAGCAGATGGATATGTCACAAGTGAAATTTAACAAAAGGGTAAACTGAGGCAATTCTCTGCGCAAGATAATAGTTTATTAATAGACCATCAAACCTATTAACAAAAGAGTCCCTGACCTGCCTCCATTTATGCCAAAGACTAAGAGTTAAGGCCAGCAGGTCTTTTAAAACCTAGATGTGTCTTCCTTCTGATTGGCCTGACTGTATCCACCTCCAGAAAGAGAACTGATGGACTGAGAATGCAAATCGAAGCATATTTTCTTTTCTTAGGACCCACATGTACAAAAATATTTATAGCTGCTCTTTTTGTGGTGGCAAAGAATTGAAATTGAGGGAACGCTCATCAATTGGCATTGGCTAAACAAGCTGTGGTATATGCATGTAATGGAATACTATTATGCTGTAAGAAATGATGAGCAGGAAGATTTCAGAAAAACCTGGAAAGCCTTAAGTGGACTGATGCTGAGTGAAGTGAGCAGAACCAAGAAAACATTGTACCCAGTAACAGCAACATTGTATAATGATTAACTCTGATAGACTTAGCTCTTCTCAGCAATACAATGATCCAAGACAATTCCAAAGAACTAATGATGGAAAACATTCTCCACATTCAGAAAAAAGATTGAACCATACTGTTTCTACTTTTGTTTTTGTTTTTTTCCTTTTTGAGGTTTTTCCGTTTTGTTATGATTCTTTTTTCACAACATGACTAATGCAGAAATATGCTTAATGTGATTGTACATATATCTAAACAATATTTTCTTTCTTTTTTTGGACATGTCAAATGAGGAAATTTCTTTTGCTTGAGTATACATAATTGTAATTAGTGGGGTTTCTTTCTTTTTGGGAGAAGGAGAAGTGGAAGGGAGAGAATACAAAACTGAAAATAAAATAAAATTGAATTTTAAGAAACAGATGACCACCATACAGAGATGTTTGTCTCCAACTTCTGTTTTGAGTTCTAGACCTGTTTCCAACTACCTATAGGTCATCTCTACTGGCACCTCAGATTCAACAAATACAACATGAAAGTTAATATCTTTTCTCCTAAACCAGTTCTTCAGACTAACTTCACTTTCTACTGGTGGCATTGTTATGGGGGTTGGAACTGTTAACGTTTAACCTGGCCAGCTGACACTGGTCTTCTCCTTGAGACACACCTTAAAGAAAGAGAGATAAGTCTGTTAGGCGTGACTGCTGCCTGGGTGGCACTAGGGGAATGGAGATGCCTAGAGAGATCAGAGTCACTTTTTGCCCAACTTCCCTCAGCCACCACCAGTGGGGGCAGTCCTCCCTCGAGTGATGACCCCCAATAAGGGAACTTTCCATAATCAGATGATCAGCCCATCGGTCCCTTCACTATGGTCCTCTATAAGAGTATCTGCCTGTCTCCTGCTCGAGGAGAGAGGTATCTCAGAGAGCCACACCTCTGTGCCATGCCTTCTCCCCAAGAGAAGAAATCCAAGGACTTCTCTCTTGGTTTCCTTTCCTTAGCGCGCCTAAATAAAATATTATTTTATTCTAATTGGATTTGTGTGCGAGAGGGTATAAATCTTTTTTTTTTTTTTTTAGTAAGGCAATTGGGGTTAAGTGACTTGCCCAGGGTCACACAGCTAGTAAGTGTTAAGTGTCTGATGCCAGATTTGAACTCAGGTACTCCTGACTCCAGGGCCGGTGCTCTATCCACTGCGCCACCTAGCTGCCCAGAGGGTGTAATTCTTTTGGGGGGGGGGTGTAATTCTTTTGATTTTTTTTTGGCGGGGCAATTGGGGTTAAGTGACTTGCCCAGGGTCACACAGCTAGTAAGTGTCAAGTGTCTGAGGCTGGATTTGAACTCAGGTACTCCTGAATCCAGGGCCGTGCTTTATCCACTGCGCCACCTAGCTGCCCCGGGTGTAATTCTTTAAAGAGGAATTCCTCAGGACCCTAACCCCCATATCCCCCAACAATTTTCCCACGACAGCATCATTATTCATTCAGTCTCCTAAATTTGTGATATCATTAACTCTCCATTGAATCCAGTGCTAGTGCTTTATCCACTGTACCGCCTAGCTGCCCCCTTCAACATCTCTTGAAATCATCCCTCCTGTTTCCTACTACCAACACCCTGGTAAAAAACTTATTTCATCTTTCACCTTGATTATTAAAATAGACTTCTTTTTTAACATTCATTTTAAAATTTTGAGTACTAAATTCTCTCTGCCCCTCCAGCCCCTCCCTCACCCATTGAGGAGGCAATATGATTCCCATTGTACATTTAAAGTAATATAAAACATTTTCATTTTCTTTTTCATTTATCTATTTATAATAAATTCCTAATAGGTGAGTTCTTCTTTTCACTCTTTCTCCACTCTAATCCTACTATGTGCAAGGTATTGTACTAGATGCCATGGATATAAATACAAGTTCAAAGAATGAAGCAATCCCTACATGCAGTGAGCTTACATTCTAGCCAAGGAGACAATAAGTACATTCAAAAATGCACGTAGTGTCACTAAAAGGTTCATAAATGCAAATATATATGAGGTAGTTAAATACAAAGAGGAAGGTGACTGACTAGCAACTGGGATATAAGGAACAACTTCATGCAGAAGTGGGTACCTGAAATAAATCTTGGAGGAAGAGAGGGACTCCAAGATGAAGGTATGTCTCAATCTCAAATCTTTTTTCTGAAATCTAGTCACACATTAACAACTGACTTTTGGACCTCTCCAACTGAATGTCCTAACAGCACCTCAAATATATCCAAAACAGAACTCCTATCTTTCTCCCTAAAGCTTCCAAACTTCTCGATTTCTTTAAGGATACCATAGTCCTAAATCTAATCAGTTGCTGTATCATATCTGTTCTACCTCAGTAGCCTCTCTCATATCTGTCCCCCTTTTTTCACTTGCATGACCACCATCTTAGTTCAGGTACCCCTCACCTGGACTATTACAATGGCTTCATAGAGCATCTGTCCTTTCTTTTCTTTGTCTTCTGCTCTCTAGGCAAGCTAAGTGGTACAGTAGAGACAGCACTGGGCCTGGAGTCAGGAAGACCCGAGTCCAAATCTAGCCTCAGACACTAGTTGTGTGACCCTGGGCAAGTCACTTAATCTCTTCCTGCCTTTAGTTTCCTCAACTGTAAAATGGGAATAATAACAACACCTATATCTCAGGGTTGTTGTGAGGATAAAATGAGATAATATCTGCAAAATGTTTAGTACTATGTGTCTGGCACATAGTAACCACTCAATTCCTTCCTTCCTTCCTTCTTTCCTTTTCTTCCTTCCTTCTTTCCTTCCTCCCTCCTTTCCTTCCTTCTTCCCTCCCTCCCTCCCTCCCTCCCTTCCTTCCTTCTTTCCTTTTCTTCCTTCCTTCCTTCCTCTCCAATATATCCTTCACAGAGTTACCAAAATAATCTTCCTAAACCACAAATCTGGTTTTGGTTTTTTGGTTTTTTGCAGGGCAATGGGGGTTAAGTGACTTGCCCAGGGTCACACAGCTAGTAAGTGTCGAGTGTCTGAGGCCAGATTTGAACTCAGGTACTCCTGAATCCAGGGCCGGTGCTTTATCCACTACTCCACCTAGCTGCCCCTAAAGCACAAATTTGACTGGGCCATTCCCCTGCCCAAGAAACTGTAGTGGCTCTCAGTTGCCTCCAAGATGAAATGCACGCTGCTCAGCTTGGCAAATTAATCATTTGTATGTATTGATATGGTTATGTTACTACTTAATGTTATTACTGACTTCTTATTTGTCTCTCCAGTATATTTCAAAGCTGGTGAATGATTTAGATGGAATTTGGAACATCTGCTTCATTTGGTAATTTCAGAATTACTTTACGCAATAAGAAACTGGGTGAAGTTAGTGCAATTCATGTGATTTACAGCAAAATAGTAATGATGACGTCGAACAAGTTTGGCAAGTCCTTTTAAAAGAACCTCAAGGGTGAAGAGTGCCTGAACTTAGAGAAAGCAAGACTTATTCTTTATGCTTAGAGTCTTGGGACAAACCAGATTGACCTAGTAAGAAACTGTCATGTATAAATTACCCTTATTTTTGTCTGGACCTATGATTTTACTGTGAGGAGAACACCTGGTATGGAAACTCCCTCCACTGTTACAGATTGGCAGTTCTATAATCTATAGTTTTAGACAGTTGTTTGGGGCACTGGGAGGTTATGACATTTTACTTAGGAAAACACAGCTTTGATTGCTGCAATGCATTCCATAATGCCTTATGTCCATACCTCTGTTCCTCTGTTTATATGATAAGCACATGTCTGCTATTTAGGATTTTTGTAACTTTAAATGTCAGACTTTGTGAGTCAAACAACAACAAATTTAAATGAATTGGTGTTACCTGTTAGAAAATGCGTATTATGTGTATGTGTATATATATATATATATATATATATATATATATATAGGTATGTTGGCAAATTGAGGTTTTTTCTCCATAACATTAGAATCTTGGTGAAGTCTAGCCTCTTCCCCTCCACCTAGATCAGTATTTATATGTAGAATTCAAAAGGAAAGTTCTAAGCAAAGGCTCCATTGTTCTCTGTCCGTGAGTCATTTCCCTTGGCAATGGAAAAAGGTATTTAGAAAGAAAACTCCTTAGAATTATTTAATTATTAACTATGTAATTTTCTCTAATTTCATTATTTAGCCCCTTGTCTCTAAACTATTGTGAAGATCTCTCCCAGATTCCAGAACTCTGAGAGTGCTCAGCTCAACCCATATAAAATAGATCTTTCTTTTTTCTTCCTTCCTTCCTTCCCTCCTTCCCTCCTTTCTTTCTTTCTTTCTTTCTTTCTTTCTTTCTTTCTTTCTTTCTTTCTTTCTTTCTTTCTTTCTGCCTTCCTTCCTTTCTTCCTTTCTTCCTTTCTTTCTTTCTTTCTTTCTTTCTTTCTTTCTTTCTTTCTTTCTTTCTTTCTTTCTTTCTTTCTTTCTTTCTTTCTTTCTTTCTGCCTTCCTTCCTTCCTTTTTTTTTTGCTCTGTTTTTTTGGATAGCTGTAGTGTTTTTGGTAGTACTCTCATTCATTCTTGTAGATAACAGATCCTAAGTAAAGGAGACTTTGATCCTAGGACTTCTATCTCATGCAATTTGTCATGGGGTACAGAGCACCCCAGAATTTCTCTGGGGCACACCAAGGAATCTTCTCCTTGAGAAACTAAACCAGAGGACAGATAACGCCTAGAGAGATAAGCTGAACCAAATCGGACTGAGCTAGCTTGGGATTCCTACCCTTCATTCTGGTCTCCCTTACCCTGGTGTCATGGGGCGCAGAGCACCCCAGAATTTCTCGGGGGCACACCGAGGAATCTTCTCCTTGAGAAACTAAACCAGAGGACAGATAACGCCTAGAGGAACCAAATCGGACTGAGCTAGCTTGGGATTCCTACCCTACATTCTGGTCTCCCTTATCCTGGGGAGATAAGTTTGGGTGTGGCTTCGGCTTTTGTGTTTTGGAGAAGGATCCGTAGCCACCCCTCACCCAATTCCTCTAGTCACTACCAGTGGGGGATGGTCCTCCATTCCTCACCCAATTCCCCCAGCTACCACCAGTGGGGGATGGTCCTCTCTCACTAAAGGAACTTTTCACGGGCAGATGGGCCACCCCCATCAGTCCCCTATAAAAGTACCTTCCAGTCTCCTGTTCGGGGAGATTTGGTGCCTCTGAGCCATGTGCTTTATGCCAAATCTCCCCATGAAAAGTCCAAGGATTTCTTTCATGGTTTCCCTCTCCCCACCCTTCCCTTCCCTTGCTCCTAAATAAACTATCACCTTATTCTAACTAAGTTTTGTGTGCAAGAGGGTGTAATTCTTTAAAGAGGAATTCCCAAGAACCCCAACTCCCACCAACCCGTACCCAATTTCCCACCATATCAAATTGATCTCTTCCCTAGAATCCCTGGAAAGTGTGAAACAGAAGCACTCTTAATGCTCTTCAGAGACCTAGAGCTAATGGAGGCACTGGTACTCAGAGATTTTCCCAGATAGATAAAGAAGCAACTGGAGACACAGACCAGAAGAGCATAGATCCAGTCTCCAGTCTTCCTGAGCCCTCCAATGGAAACAAAGACTATCCTTCAATAAATAAACCTCTTTAGACCAAGAACATTCATAGGATCACAGGATAATAGAGTCATAGCTGGAAAGGACCCTACAGGTCGTCAGGTGTATCCCCATTTTACAGTTGAGAAAACTGAGAAACAGGTCAAATGACTTGCCCAAGGTCATGAAGCCAGCGAGTATTTAGGTAGGGTCTGAACCCAGGTCCTCTTAACTCTTAAGTTTCCTGCCCTATGCCATATGGATGTCATGTTGTCTCTATCTGTGTGACCTGTTTCTTCCCTGAATGAGGCAGTTAGCTTATCCCAAAATCATTCACTTAGAAGACAATTACCCTAAATGAAGTAATATAATTAGAAGAGTCTGCTCAATTCCTCTTTTCAGTTATTTTGTGAGAGCCCTGATTTGATTGGGAAAAGTAGTAGGGTATTAAAATAATTACTTGGCCAAAGTCATGTATATTTATTTATTTATAAAATATATATATGTAGCAATCATATTATTCTGGTGGTAGTGAGAAGGCAGGCATGGTTGTCGGTCCCTCTTACTCTCCAACCTTTTTTGTGGTCTGGGCTAAGCTTCACTTTCTCTTTAGCCACTTGCTTGGTCCCTCCCCTCTGGAAAAAGGGTTTTCCTTCCAAATCAGGCTATAGTAATGGCAAGGGCTTATCTCTATTCTCTGCTCAGCCAGTTAGCTTCTTACTCACTGCGGTTGACAGAGAATGGCCCAGAGAATTACTGTTGAATGTATTCTATCTGCCCTGGGAATTTGTAAAAGTGAGTCAATAACCCTCTCCTTTTATCTCCAACTTCATAGTCAGAAACCTCACTCTGACACATGCAGCAGCTTTAAATCTCTCTTCTGGACTGTTTCCAAATCTAAATCAAATTTATAAGAGTCAATGGGTGAGGCTGGAAAAGTTGTGGTATATGAATACAATGGAATACTATTGTGCTATAAGAAACGATGAGCAGGAGGAGTTCAGAGAAACCTGGAGGGTCTTGTGTGGGCTGATGATGAGTGAGATGAGCAGAACCAGAAGAACAATACTCTCAATACTACATTCAAACAAAAGCACACAAAGTTTAGCATTTTTTGGACCAACAACTTTATTACACTTGATGGCTTAAAAAGCAAAACAATCTTTTAAATACAAAAGAATAAGAAGACTTTTAAGGAACAAGAATAACTTCATGTTCTGGGGGAACATAAGATTTGGAAGTAAGCACTCAACCTCTCAGGAGAGAGGGGAAGGAAAGGGGATAGGGAAATGAAGATCATTGACCTTGTCCTCATTTTTTTTTTCGGGACAATGAGGGCCAAGTGACTTGCCCAGGGTCACACAGCTAGTAAGTGTCAAGTGTCTGAGGCCGGATTTGAACTCAGGTTCTCCTGAATCCAGGGCCAGTGCTTTATCCACTGTGCCACCTGGCCGCCCCCAAATAAAATTGATTTTTAAAAAAGAATGAAGGGCAGCTAGGTGGCGCAGTGGATAAAGCACTGGCCCTGGATTCAGGAGAACCTGAGTTCAAATCCGGCCTCAGACACTTGACACTTACTAGCTGTGTGACCCTGGGCAAGTCACTTAACCCCCATTGCCCTGCAAAAAAAAAAAATTTTTTTTAATCAATTTTATTTTATTTTCAGTTCTCCCCCGAAAATATTTTATTTTCAGTTCTCCTGAAAAGTTCTCCCTCCTACTACCCCCTCTAACCCACTGAGAAGGCAAGAAAAACAAAACTTCTTATATATATGAACAATTAAGCAAAACAAATTGCTACATTAGCCATGTCCAAAAAAGAAGACTAAAAAATAATGTTTCAATCTGCACTCTGAATCCATCATTTTTTATCATGAATCCTTTGTAATAGTGGTTGATCATTGTGTTGACCTGAATTTCTAAATCTTTCAAAGTTGTTTATCTTTGTAATATTGCTATTATTGCATAAATTGTGCTCCTGGTTCTGCTCACTTCACTTTGTATCATTTCATCCTAACTTTCCCAGGTTTGGGGTTTGGGTTTTTTTTTTCTGAAACCATCCCCTTAATTACTTCTTATAGCACAAATATATTTTATCATATTCAAATATCATAACTTGTTCAGTCATTCCCCGGTTGGTGGGCACCCCATCAGTTTCCAATTCTTTGCCACTACAAAAAGTTGCTATAAACATTTTTATTTCTATGGGTTCTTTTCCTCTTTCATTGATCTCTGTGGCATAGAAACCTAGTTGCAGTATGATTGCATCAAAAGGTATGCATAGTTTAATAGGGTTGGGGTTTTTTTGCATAAAGTTCCAAATTGCTTTCCAGAATGGCTGGACTAGTTCTCAGCTGCCTTCTCCCCCCACCTGAGTCACCATGTGGAAATGAACCCACAGTGCCTGTTTCTTTTGTCCCTGTTAAGTCTATTTATTCCTGATCTTAGATGAATGAGAACCAGATATAACCTTGAGCACTTCAAAAGATAGGAAGAACCATCAGAAGTCCAGCAACAATATTTCCTAGCAGAATCTGCATGTTATTCATAAGGAGGGACCTACTTGACCTAGCCAAACAGTGAATTGGCCTAAGAACAAGGGAGTCACTTGTCCATTGGAACAACATGAAGTAAACTTGGTGGATGTGGTTTTAAGTTTGAACCTTTCCTCCCTAAGGACTTTATATTCATGGATATTTTGTTCTTTGGCTCTTGCCATATCTTCTCAGTAACTATCCCTTTGTAAAAGCTCATTGATGGGGGGGGGGGGAGAGGAGCAGGTAGGTGGTGCAGTGGATAAAGCACCGGCATTGGATTCAGGAGGACCTGAGTTCAAATTTGATCTTAGACACTTGACACTTACTAGCTATGTGACCCTGAACAAGTCACTTAACCCTCATTGCCACACAAAAACAAACAAAAAAAGCTAATTGATGTTAATTGGTCAACTGATATGAAAGAGAGATCAAGTGATCAGAATTATATTAGGGCAGTAATCACTGGTTAGGTCATATTGAGGAGATAGTAGTTGGCCAATTGATAGGTGGTATATATTGGATGGAGGCTCATGAGCTATAGTATTAGAGGAACACCCCCCTCCCCCAACCTCTCAGGATTACACTTAGAACCCTGAGGGAGGGGGCAGCTGGGTGGCACAGTGGATAAAACACCAGCCCTGGATTCAAGAACACCTGAGCTCAAATCCGGCCTCAGACACTTGACACTTACTAGCTGTATGACCCTGGGCAAATCACTTCACCCTCATTGCCCAACCAAAAAAAAAAAAAACCCAAAAAACTCTGAGGGAAGTAAGAGACTTGTTTTGGGGTTGCAACCAGCTGGTCTGAATATGGGTAGAGAGTGAACCTCTGAGCTTATATGTACTACCTATATTAAATTTCACACAGTATTCATATTACTCTGCTTGTCTGTGTCCCCTTCCTGCTGTCTTCTTCTGTATGTTTTTTCAGGATTTTGTTGTTTTTGTTGTTATTCTGAACTTGCCAAACATCAACAAACATGGCTATTTTCATATATAAAGCAGAACAGGAAAAGAGGAATGCATTTGAAACTGAATCTCTATGCGTATCTTGAGTTAAATATATGTGTGTGTATATGTATACATACACACATCCATACTTTTATGTTTATTTAAAAAACAAATTCAACACATTAGTGCCAAAGCTGTTCTCCTTGCTTGTGTTTCCCTCTGAATTTCTTTCTGTTCTCTTCAGCACATTTTAAAGGTGTTTCTTTTCTATATTTTCTTCTATTTTTTAGTACCACTATTATTAGTCCTTATAACCCTCACAGCTCTTCCCACATTTCCAAAAGCCCTCCTTCATAACAAATAAGTATCATCAAGCATAATAAATTCACATATTGTCATGTCTGACAAATGTATGTCTCGTTCTGCATCTCTAATTAATCACTTCTCTTAAGAGAGAGGATTCATGTTCCTTGGAGTCATGATTTTTTCATTATGTCGATCAGAGTTCTTAATTCTTTAATTCTTGTTTTGTCTTTACAATACTATAGTCATTGCATAAGGAACTCTCCTAATTTTGCTCACTTCATACTGCATGAATTCAGGTTTCTTTGACTCTTTCATCTTTACTTACAACACAATAAGCTTTTGTTACATTCATCTATCATAATTTGTTCAATCATTCACCAAGTTGGCCACTCTATTCTTTGCTACAATAGAAATGCCAATATAAATATATGAGTGTATATATGAGTATAATATATATATATATACATATACAGATGTATTTACTTTTATTGCTTTATTTGGGTTATATGCTAATAGTGCTATTACCAAGTCAAAGGGGATATACAATTTAGTGACTTGGGAGGTACATTTCCAAGTTTCTCTTCAAAATGGCTATACCATTTCGTAGCTATACCTACAGAGCGCTAGTGTTCATGTCTTCACACAGCCCCTTTAATAACTGTTATTTTCCCCTTGTGGGGACCAATTTTTAATTGGGGAGTGTTAGCTAAGCAGCTCGCCACAATATTGGGGCAAGGAAGGAGACAGACAGCCTCCCTCAAAACAGAGCAAGATTTATTTAACAAGAATGAACTTAAAAAACCACAAACAGGATCAGTAGGATCAAGGGAAAGGAAATAAAATGGAGAAAGGGAAATTATACAACCTGAACAACACCATCTCCCAGGAATCAATTGAGAACACACAGCAGCATCCTGTCGCCTTCTAGCTTCAAGCTAGAATGGCCAAAAAACCTCCCTTCTTCCCAGCAGACCCCATGCTGACCACACACAGCCCCCAGCCAATTGGCTGGCCGCTCTGACAGTCACATGACTGCCCTCACTGGGCTTCCAATCATTATAATTTTGCCAGGCCCATGTAGGCGTGGGAGAGTGGTGATGACACGAGGTACCAGCACCATGGCAACAGCTACAACTAGTGGGTGGAGCACCGTGCCATTTGCGGAGCCCCAGAGGCCAGTGTACAAGCTGAGGTTATTTTTTTTAGTTCTAGCCACAGTGGGTGGAGCCCCAGAGGCCAGTGCACAAGCTGAGGTTATTTTTTTTTTAGTTCTAGCCACAGTGGGTGGAGCACCAGAGGCCAGTGCTCCAGCTGAGGTTGTTGTTTTTTTTTAATTCTAGCCAAAAGATGGGGTCATAAAAACCTCAAATAACAATTAATTCTTTACACCCTTTGTCATCATTGTCAATATTGGTGTAAAGTAGGACCTCAGAGTTGTTTTAATTTGCATTTCTCTTATTATTAGTGATTGGGAGCATCTTTTCATATGGTTGTTATTAGCTTGCATTTTTCCCCTGAGAACTTTATTTCCATATCTTTTCATCATTTATCTATTTGGGGGAAATACCCTTCTTATATACAGGGCATCCCCAGAGTCTTTTTTGTTGTTGTTGTTCAGTTGTGTCTAACTCTTCATGATCCCATCTGGGGTTTTTCTTGGAAAAGGTACTAGAGTGGTTTGCCATTTCCTTCTCCATCTCATTTTACAGATAAGGAAAACTGAGGGTTTCCTCAGGGTTAAGTCATTTGCCCAAGGTCATACAGCTAGTAAGTGCCTGAGACTGGATTTGAACTCAGATTCTCCTAACTTCAGGGCTGGCACTCTATCCACTGTGTCACCCAGCTACCTAGCTAACAGAAAACTACACTAAGACTTTTGGGGACATCCTAAATATGAATTCGTTTTCTATATATTTTGGATATCAGACCTTTGTAATAGAAAATTGCTACAAAGACTTTTCCCCACTTAACTGTTTCGTATCTAATTTTAACCACAATGGTTTTGTTTGTACAAGTTTTTTGATTTTACATAATCAAAATTATCTATTTTATGTTCTATGATTGCAAAAGATTTCTCCTTTCTTGCTTTTTTTTTTGGTGGGGCAATGAGGGTTAAGTGACTTGCTCAGGGTCATACAGCTAGTAAGTGTCAAGCGTCTGAGGACAGATTTGAATTCAGGTTCTCCTGAATCCAGGGCCAGTGCTTTATCCACTGTGCCATCTAGCTGCCCCCCTTTCTTGTTTTCTTAATTTGCTTGTGATGAGACTTTTAATCTCTAGTTCATATATCTGCTTGCGACATCATTGTATATATTGCAAGATTCTGATTTAAACTTAATTTCTGCCAGATTGCTTTCCAGTTTTCCCTGTAGTTTTTGTTGAATAAATTCTTACTCCAATTGGTGGAATTGTTGAATGCAGAAAACACTATGGTCATATGTTCATCCATCAGCCGATCCATCCCACTGATCAATTATTCTATTTTTTAACCAGTATCAAACAATTTTCATGATTACTGCTTTGTATTATAGTTTGAAATATGATACTGATAGGCTCTTTTCTTCCTCACTTTCTTTCTCATTATTTACCTTGAGCTTCTTGATTTTTTTTCTCCAAATAAATTTTGTCAATATTTTAGCTAAGTTTTACTAGTTTGATAATTATAGTATTGAACTGATGCAGTCTGAATGGAGAACAAAGCATATGGTTTTCACTTTAGTTTTTGTGGGGTTTTTGAAAACTGTTTCTTCTTTCACAACATGACTAATATGGAAAGATATTTTACATGATTGTACATATATAACCTATATAAAAATTGCTTACTGTCAGGGGAGGGGAGGGAAAGGGAGAAAATTTGGAAGTCAACATTTTATAAAAAATAATGTTAAAAATTATCTTTACATGTAATTGGAAATCATAAAATACTATTAAAAATAAAAAGAATGTTAAATTATGTTGCTATAGCTAATGGCTAATATTTTTGCATTAATATTCATTAGGGATATTAATTTATCGTTTTCTTTGCTTTGAATCTTCCTGGCTTCATTATCAAGACCATATTTGTTTCATAGAAGGTACTTGGTAGGATGCATTATTTTATATTTTTGTGAACAGTTTAGGGTAATAGAATTTGTTATTCTTTGAATGAATAGAATTCGCTTATAAATAAATATGGTCATGAATTTTTTTCCTTTGGGAATTCATATATGGCTTATTGCATTTCTTTAGTTGAGGTTGTGTTATTAAAAGTTTCTATTTTTGGTTCTATTAATTTTGGTACTAATTTTTTTGGGAAATATTAATCCATCTAATTTATTATTTTTTGCCACATAAATGTATACCTTGTGTTAATAATTTCCTTTATTTGATCTTCATTTATTACAAATTCTGTTTTCATTTTTTATATTGGCAATTGGGTTTTCCTCTCTTAAAACTCAAAGAAGATCATTTTTATCCATGTTGTTAGGTTTTTAAAAAACAATTACTAATTGTATTTATCAATTCAATTGATTTTTCTTACTTTCAATTTTATTAACCTCTTCTTTTATTTTCATATTTTTTGTTTTGTTGTTTAGTTGGTTTTTAATGTATTGCTGTTATTTTTAATTACATATACAATTTATTAATCTATTCTTTCTCTTTTTTGTTAATGAAATTGTTTAGAGATATAAATTTTCTACTAAGGACTGCTTTGAGTGTATCCCCAACCAAACCTTTAATATCTTATCTCTTTGTCATCATTTTCTTTGATGAAATTATCAATCATTTTTATTATTTGTTCTTTGATCCACCAATTTTTTCAGATTAAATTATTTAGTCTATACTTAAGTTTGAATATTTTATTTAAGGTCCTTTCATTGATTTCAATTTTCATTGTCTTGTGTTCAGTAAAGGATGTTTAGTATTTTTGCTTTTCTGCACTTATTTCTGGAGTTTTTATGCCCTAACGTATGATCAACTGTTGTGAAGTTAACATGTGTAGCTGAAATATATATATATATATATATATATATATGTATATGTATATATGAATGCAATATCCATGTTACATTTATGTAGCTAATATAATTTTTCCATCTATTTCTGCCTATATTTCAATTAACTTTTCCTACTCAATTGTCTATGGTGCTTTTAAGCATAAAATAGTTTCTCTGTTTATTTTAATCATATCTATTTTTACCGTTGACTTGTCTGAGATCATAATTACTATTTTTGCTTTTCTGAGTTACCCTAAATCTTAGTCACTTCTACTCTAGCCCCTCATTTTCTGTAAATGTTCATGTTTCAATTGTTTCTTATAAACAGTGCATTGTTGGGTTCTGCTTTCTAATTTATTCTGTTTTCAGTTGTGTCCATCCAATTCATGTTCAAAATTATGCCTGTGAATTATGTATTTTCTTCTATTATGTCCTTTTATGACTTTTCTTTTCTTAGTCCTTTGACTTGTATTTAATTCTTTTTTTTTTTTTTTTTTTTTTTTTTTTTTTAGGCAATGGGGGTTAAGTGACTTGCCCACGGTCACACAGCTAGTAAGTGTCAAGTGTCTGAGGCCGGATTTGAACTCAGGTACTCCTGAATCCAGGGCCGGTGCTTTAATTGTATTTAATTCTTAAAAATTTTTTTTCAGCAAACAAAAATCTATATTTTTCTCTGGCTCCTTCCAAAAAATGTGTGTCTTGTTCAACATTTTAAGTCCATCCTCTCTCTCTGACTGGAGGTGGGCAGCAGATTTCATCTTTAGTCCTCTGAACCTGTGGTTTATCATTGCATTGATTAGAGTTCTAAAATTTTCAAAGTTATTTTTATTTATAATATTGTGATTGTATAAATTGTGCCCTACTTCTGCTTACTTCACTCTGCAATCACTTCACAGTAGTCTTTTCAGTTACCTTTGAAACTTTTCATTGGATAACTTCTTGTGGTATAATAATATTCCATCCTATTAGTTTAGTCTGGAGCTACTATTTTTTTTTTTTTTGGTGGGGCAATTGGGGTTAAGTGACTTGCCCAGGGTCACACAGCTAGTAAGTGTTAAGTGTCTGAGGCCGCATTTGAACTCAGGTACTCCTGAATCCAGGGCCAGTGCTCTATCCACTGTGCCAAATAGCTGGCCCTGGAGCTACTGTTAAAAGCATTGTGATAAAAAGGGGGAAAGATAGGCTCCTCTATAGCATTTCACAACACCATCTTTACCAGATGTACTCTCAGTTGATTTTTTTTTAAGCATAAACTTATGACTTTACATTTGTCCTAATTAAGTTTCATCTTATTAGATCTGGTCCAACATTCTCTCCTGATAAGAATATTTTGGGTCCTGACTTTGTCAACCAATCTATTAGCTATTTCTTTTAGCTTTGTATTATCTACAAATTTGATAAGCATGCCTTCTATGCTGTACACTAAGTGATAAAAATGTTGAATAGCACAGGACCAAGGGAAGATCCCTGAGACAATTCTTCCAAATCAACACTAAACAATTAATGTGTGATCTTTGAGTTCAATCATTCAACTGGTTCTGATTCTACCTAATTGTCCTATCATCTAGTTTATATCTCTCCATCTTATCCAACGACAGCACAAAAGACTTTTGTAAAAATGATTGGCTATAATCCAGGGCATTCCTCTGATTTAGCAATCTTATCAACAAAAGAAATAATGCATGAACCATTCTTAATAAAACCATGTTGACTCTTAATGATCATTGTTACCCTTTCCAAAAGTTTATTGATTTCTTTAATAATTTGTTCTGGAATTTGCCAGGAGTCAAAGTCAAACTCACCAGCATACAGTAAAGCTCTTTTTGGAAAATTAGGACAACATTTCCCCTTATCCGATCCTCTTTCATTCTCCATGATTTTCAAAGATCTCCGACATACTCCCAGGAAAGCTCATCACCTAGAAAGTCATCATGCTTCGATGCTGTATTAGCTTTGGTACACATACCTAATCAGTATGCTCAGTTCCTTCTGTCCCTCTGATTGGAAGGCCAGAGGACAGAACAAAGAACTCTTCTTAAAGTCCCCATTTAAAGAGACCTCCTCTGCAGAGCAACCAACTCTACATTTCCTACCAGCTGCACTTCTTGGACTGAACTTCATCGTAATCCCTCCAGGTACCTTCTCTCCTCCCCATTACGTCGTAAGCTCCCTGAGGGCAGATACTTTATTTTTCTTATTCATACCCCTACAGCATAGCACAATGCCTGGCATAAGCAAGGTGCTTAATAAATTTTTATTTCTTGCCTGTAGAGGCTTAGCAATCACATCTTCCAAGCTTGTCAGTACCCTGGGATACTGTTTGATTGGGCCTAATTTAAGGAGAAATACATATGGTATGATTTAGAGAGTTACAAAACCTTGTTCCTGGATTTTGACTTGCAATGAACTTACTGTGTAAATCTGGGAAAGTCACTAAACTTCTCTGGGTTTTAATTTCTTTATCTATATGTAACAATAACCACCAAAACCACTTCTAGGACCAATGGGGGCTGGGGCATTGAACCTCCCTATCTCCACTAAGGGGCTCCATTTCTAGAATCTATGCATGCACATGAACTGGGTTTAATATTGGGGCAGCTTGGCCTCTAATGGGAAGAGTTGGGCCCTTTGTCAAACTGTCTGGTTCATTATACCCCCAACATGAAACCCTGGAGAAAATTACTTTCGCTCATGACTTGGGTCTCTCCAAAGAGGGGGTGGGAGTAGAAATATACTCAATGAAAAATGTAAATTAGGTATAGGACAGCTAGATATTTCCTCTCCCACCCAAAAGAAACACTAGACACAAAAGACATAAGTGTGTGTTGACAGAAAAACTAAACAAGCAGCAAAAACATACAACTACTATTCCACTCTCCCAAAAGTTTGAGACTTCTGAACATGAAATAGTTTGCAGGATTGCTGCATGAGTATTTCACATTCCATCTTAGCTCTGTAATGTCCAAACCATTCCTTCCAGGCCCATGTTTTCTGTGGAGCTAGGACCGGGACTGGGGGCATCCTCCTATTGGTGGTCATCCTTTCTGAAGCAGAAACTCCTCCTACTTCCTATCATCCCCAACAAAGAAACTCAGAAGTTCCAAACTCTTGGACTCACAAACTTGCCTGCCTCTAATAATAATAATAATAATAATAATAATAATAATAATGATGATGTTAATAGCTAACATTTATAGAGCACTTACTATACACCAGACACTGTGCTAAGTGCTTTACAATTAATTATTTAATTTGAGCCTCATAACCCTAGGAGGTAGGTGCTATTATTATACCCATCTTACAGATAAGGAAACTGAAGCAAACAGAGGTTAAGTGACTTGCCCAAGGTCACACAGCTACTAAGTGTCTGAGACCAGATCTGAACTCAAGTCCTCCTGACTCCAGGCCCAGCACTCTATCCACTGAGCCACCTAGCTGCTATAAATAAACACACACATATGTATATATATGTATATGTGTGTATATGTATGCATGTATGTGTGTATATAAAACTATAAACCATCAAGAATATATTAGAAAAGAAATCAGAAAACCCTATTAGGAGGTTTTTTAAAAAATGATAGTCCAAGGAGCATATGGTATTCTAAAAATAGTATTCCCTTAACCCTTCCACACTGTCCCTGCTATGCCCCAGGGCTCCATTTCCTCAATATCACTCTTCTCCATCCCTTTTCTTCTCTCCTGTGGGGCCAGAGATTGTGAAAAGAATAGATTTGATCTTATCCTGGAAACTTCTGTAGGCTTTGCTGGTTATCTAGCTGGTACAATGCCTTATAGCCCCTGGCTCCACACTAAAAAACTGTCCATTTACCAGGAGAGGCTCATTAGATGCTACATCCTAACAGAAGTTAGTAGAGAAAAGAGAGAAGAAGGAGGCTTTGAAGAACCCAATAACTAAAGCCAACTTTGCAAATGGTAGTGGAGGGCAGCTTGGTAAACATAAAATCAACAAAAAAACCAAGAGAGATGACACGATGCCCTGAGAAAATGATGAGAAGAGATGCAATGCATGACACACCCAGCAGAGAGCAGCATGATGACATCACTAAATAACATTGGCAGCTCTGCAGCATTGGAGGTATGAGTTGTCCCGATCATATGTGAACCCTGGATATATGTCTCTATATGTATATTCTCCATATATGCTCTGGGTACATGGGTTCCTGGTACACGTTCCTCTTAATATATGTTCCTGGCCACATGTTTCTCTATAATGTTCCCCACTGGTGGTATGACAAACCGTGGGAATAAATCAACATGTGTGCATCGGAAAAATCTTTTCTTATCTCTGAATTTTGGGGTTTTTGTTTGGTTGGTTTTGCCTTGAACTTAAGTATCCTTATAGGTCCTCTGGTTGATTGGTAAAAGCACATTGATGAGGACAGATCTATGGTTTTGAGTAGGTACATTAGTACCTACTAATGGTACTTATGGTACTAATGGTACTATGGATTACCACAGAGTACATCAAGTCTGAGGTGACTTTCTGGAGGACCATGTATTATGGGGCCCCTGGGTGGTATACTTCCTTATGCATAAATATGATGCCTCTCTTCAAAAACCCCACTATGGCCCTAGGTTACCTACTGAATAAAAGTTCAGGTTCTACATGTACCTGAAGGTTCACTAATGTTTATCTACTTGAGCCTTGAAGAGCTGTGGGACTGTGAATGAAATCTCAGCCCCTCCTCAATCTATTTTTTTTTTGTAATTACAATCTATGATTTTTATTTTATTCTTTGCAACTAATACAGTGCTATGCTTTGGTGAATTACTAAGGAAATCCTAAGATTAAGAAAGGGTCTTGGGGCAGCTAGGTGGTGCAGTGGATAAAGCACTGGCCTTGGATTCAGAAGGACCTGAGTTCAAATCTGACCTCAAACACTTGACACTTAAGAGCTGTGTGACCTTGGGCAAATCACGTAACCCTCATTGCCTGGCCAAAAGAAAAGAAAAAAGAAAGGGTCTTTAGAAGTCAATCTTGTTGAATTTCTTCATTTTATAGACAATACTTAATAATTTATAGCACAATAATATCTGTGATATGCAAAGGCTAAGTTTCAGAAAAACAAGATTCTCATAATTAAGAAGCTTCATGCACATTTATAAGATTACAGAATTTAGAATTGGAAGTGGGGAGGGAATGTGGTGGTATGAGATAGGAAATGGTCCAACACTATTCAAGTATTTGGAGGTCTGTCACTTGAAAGACTTTTCTGCTTGGCTGCAGAGGGCTGTATCAGAAGCAGAGAGTGAAGATTAATGTAATTACAAAGAAGGAAATTTAGGTATGATGTAAAGATATAGTTCCCAGGAATCAGAACTTTCCACATTGCCTCCGGAGGTCATGAGTTGCCCATCATTCGATGTCTTCAAGCAAAGGTCAAATGGCCACTTGTCCAGTTTGA
This sequence comes from Dromiciops gliroides, assembly GCF_019393635.1. Lineage (NCBI taxonomy): Eukaryota > Metazoa > Chordata > Mammalia > Microbiotheria > Microbiotheriidae > Dromiciops > Dromiciops gliroides. The sequence continues at coordinate 489,878,868 of NC_057861.1, forward strand.
TGTGGAAAGGGATATAGTGGGTTGCTCATCATTTGAAGTCTTAAAGAAAAGGCTGGATGACCACTGATTACCATTAGTTACAGAGGTCATTTTTGTTCAGGTATACCTTGAAGTACAGGCTTATAGGTTCACTTCCAACTCTGAACTTCTTCTCGGGGTGTCCTCAGCCTGAGAAGACTCCTCATTCTGTCAGCAGAAATTGGCTTCTCTCTTCTAGGAAGCTGACCCTCACCATCCCTCCTCAATCTTAAGGGAGAAGGAAAGGGTGAGAGCCATCTCTCACAAGGCAACGACATAAAAAAAAGTGCAAGTGGGCTGAGGGATGTTTGTGAGAGTGCATGGCTATTGCAAAATGGAGAAACTACAGCCCTGGATGGTATGTGGAGGTAAAGAACCTACTGCCTTGGGGGCAGCTAGGTGGCGCAGTAGATAGAGCACCAGTCCTGGAGTCAGAAGGACCTGAGTTCTAATCCAGCCTCAGACCCTTGACACCTACTAGCTGTGTGACCCTGTGCAAGTCACTTAACCCCCATTGCCCTGCAAAAAAAAAAAAAAAAAAGAACCTACTGCCAGTCCCTACCACAATCTAAAACCCAGCAGATGACACTGGAGGGATGAACAGAGAAAGAATGAGAGAAGGCAATAGCTCACTCAGCACTGCTGCCCCAGTGGGGTAAGATAAAAAGATAAAAGAATGTAGATGAGCCAATTGAGATTGCTAGGAGCCAATAAGAAATGGTGGTATAGGGGCAGCTAGGTGGCTCAGTGGATAGAGCACCGGCCCTGGATTCAGGAGTACCTGAGTTCAAATCCGGCCTCAGACACTTAACACTTACTAGCTGTGTGACCCTGGGCAAGTCACTTAACCCCAATTGCCTCACTAAAAAAATAAAAAAGAAATGGTGGTATAGCTGTCTGCATTGACTGAAAATAACAATGGTGACACTCCTCTCCCCACTGGGAGAGCATTGTATCCATTCTGAAATGTATCTTTGCTTCTTTAGAGTCTATTTTGTATTTCTGCCCACCTGGTCTCTAAAAGCCAATATTAGGATAAAACTTTGATTATTAATTCAATGCATTACTAGACTGTATTTCATTTGTTCAAAAGTAGATGAGAGGAAAACTATAGTAAACTTCACAGAGGAGATTCTCTTTCCAATGGATTCCTAACTTTCCAATTGGATTCCTAACAGCTGAGAGTGCAAGATGGCCCAAAGAAGTTTGGGTTGGGTTTTTTTATAGCATATTATTAAATCACCCAAAAGCAGATATCAAAATTAATCCAGGTCAACCTGGATTACCATGGGCACAAATGAAATTAGTTGGGAGATTTAATAAATAGAAGTCAGAAGCTTCCACTGTTGTCTTCAAATCATATTAAAACCCCCATCCTTCCCCTCAAACCCTTCAAAGATATGATATAGGAAAAAGTGGCTCTCCCCACAGGAGGATGTAGTGTAGATGGAAAGGGAGTATCTCATTTCAGTCAGATGACTGCATACCACCGTTAGATGAATCAAGTCAAAACTATTTTGACACTCAGGTCTTCCCATAATTTGGTGCCATCCTTTATTTCTAGCCTTATCTCATCATGCTTCCCTTAACATTTCCTATGCTCCAGCCGACATGAACCATTTGCTGTTCTCTGTATGTGTTATGAGCTATCTCACCTCTGTGACTTTGTTCAGATTATTCCCTCCACTTCCACTTTTGTCCACTATCATACCTATCCTTTAAGGCCCTGCTCAAATTTCATTTCTTTCATAAAGCTTTCTCTCATCTCCCCAGCATCTCATATCTACTGATCCTATCTCATTTTGTATTATAGTTTGTGTGTATGGCTTGTCTCTACTGGATTTTGAGTTCCATTAGGGTAGGTACTGTGACTTATTTAATTGGATCTCTCTCAGCACATAGCACAATGTTCTGCCAATTATAGATGCTTAATAAATGTTTGTTGAAGTAAAAGGAGATAGAAAAGGGGGGAGTGAGAGGGGAAAATTGAGAAGATAGAAAAAATGAAAAGGACTTAAAGAAAAAGAGAGGGGAATAAGAGAACTAGGGAAAACCTCAGAGATTAACTAATCCAATTTACAAATTTTATAGTTGGGGAGACTGAGGTACGGAGGTTATGACTTAGTCAAGGTCATTCAATATTAAGTGGAAGAGCCAGGATTCAAACCTGGATTTTCTGACTCCAAATCCAGTGGTTTTTCCATTTAAGAAAGAAAAGAAAAAGAGGTAAGGACAGAAGGGGAAAGGGAGATAGCCAGCATGACTAAGTTTTCATATATTAACTTACTCTCTTCTTTAAAAACCCTGTCAGAGGGGCAGCTAGGTGGCGCAGTGGATAGAGCACCGGCCCTGGATTCAGGAGGACCTGAGTTCAAATTCAGCCTCAGACACTTGACACTTACTAGCTGTGTGACCCTGGGCAAGTTGTTTAACCGCAATTGCCTCACTAAAAAACAAAACAAAACAAAACCCTGCCAGGGGTACTTACCTCTGCTTCTTTAGAGTCTATTTTGTATTTCTGTCCACCTAGTTACTCTAGTAGCCAGTACTAAGATAAAACTATAGTTACCTTAATGCATTACTGATGTGTATTTTATTTGCTCAAAGGTAGATGAGAAGAAGACTATGGTAAAACTACACAGAGGAGATTCTCTTTCCAGTCACTTGGACTCCTAATAACTGGGAGCTCAAGATAACTAGAAGAAGTTTGGGTTTTCATTTTTTTAATTGATAGCATATTATTAAATTCCCCCAAGGCAAATATCAAAATGAATCTGAACCATCTGGTTCTCTCCAGCCCCTAATCCCAACTTTCCTGGCAAAAATTCTATTAGAACTAGTTGGAAGAGATCTCATTTATGTAGAGGCTTCTAGAGTTAGGGAAAAATAGTGATGGCCCTCTTCGAATTAAGGTGGGCTGGTCATTGAAAAACAAACATATAGAATGTCTCAAAAGACATAGTGTGATTTTAAGCTTGTGGTTTTTGCTTAGTAATTTTTCAAACATATCCAACTTTGTAAGGAAGATGAGGAAATTGAGGCAAACAAGGTTAAGTGACTTGCCCAGAGTCACACAGCTGGATTTGAACTCAGGTCTATCCATTACAGCACCTAGCTGCCCTTTGGTTTTAAGGTACTAAATCTTAAAACTGCATTAAGCAGGGGCAGGTAGGTGGCACAGTGGATAGAGCACTGGTCCTGGAGTCAGGAGGACCTGAGTTCAAATCCGGCCTCAGATACTTGACACTAGCTGTGTGACCCTGGGCAAGTCACATAACCCCAATTGCCTCACCAAAAAAAAAAACAAAAAAACACTGCACTAAGCTTACTAAAGTTTAAAACCATACTAAAACTTTTGAGGATATGTTCTATAATGAATCTCAAACCCTTTTTGTTTTGAAGAGACTTATCAGGGGCAGGTAGGTGGCACAGTGGATAGAGCACTGGTCCTGGAGTCAGGAGTACCTGAGTTCACATCCGGCCCCAGACACTTAACACTTACTAGCTGTGTGACCCTGGGCAAGTCACTTAACCCCCATTGCCCCACAAAAACAAAAAAACAAAAAAGAGACTTATCAGACCATGGCACTCCTCTGGAATAGCTATTTTTTCAATTAACTACAAAAACAATTTTTAACATCTGGGTTAATTTTGAGTTCCAAATTCACTCTCTTTCGCCCTCTGTCCCTCCCCTCTCCCTTCCTTGAGGAGGCAAGTAATTTGATATAGATTATACATGTACAGTCATGCAAAACATATTTCCATATTAGCCACGTTGAGAAAACAGACAAAAAAAGTTTTAAAAGTATGCTTCAATCTGCATTCAGACTCCATCAGTTCTTAGTCTCTGGAGGTAGATAGCATGTTTCTTAAGTCCTTTGGAATTGTCTTGGATCATTGTGTTGCTGAGAAGTTATTCACAGTTGTGGAATAGCATTTTAAAAACCCAGGGTCACCACCATAACATAATGAGAAATATAGACTTAAGAACAGGACTCTGGTGGAGAAACAGTGGCACAAATAATTCCAAATAGGAAAGAGTTCAAAAGTCTTTCATGTTTGATTTTAGAATGAATTGTATGTATGATGTCTTGGCCAGAAACTTTACCTTGGTAATTGTATTTTCTTAGGCTTGAGCTAAACTTAGCCTGCATTCCCAGAATTTAGAACAATTAGTGGTGGAAAGGGATCATCCTGAAGGATTAACAATGTATAAATTATCCATCATCCTATGCATCCAGGTGGAAATGACCAGGGAAAGGTAGATTTCTGGCTATGGGAAGACCTCCATTTTCATCCCTCTCTTTTCTTGAAGCCAGTTCAATCACATTTGGTTTTTGGCCTACCAACCCTACACTTATCTCCTGAGTGTATCCAGTATTCAAGTATCCATCCAGTGGTTTCTGAAAAACCTGGAAAGTCTTATATGAACTGAAACGAAGTGAAGTGAGCAGAACCAGGAGAACACTGTATATAGTAAGAGCAATAAGAATGACTTAGATGTTCTCAACAATACAATGATCCAAGACAATTCCAAAGGACTTATGATGAAAATGCTATCCACCTCCAGAGAGAACTGATGGAGTCCGAGTGCAGATTGAAGTATACTTTTTTTTTTTTACTTTATTTATTTATTTATTTATTTTGTCAGTGTTTTCTTTCACAACATGGCTAATATGAAACTGTACATGTATAATCAACAACAAGTTATTTTCCTTCTCAAAGAAGGAGGAGGGGAGGGAGGGAGAGAGAATTTGGAGCTCAAAAAAGTTTTTTAAAATGTTAAAAATTGTATTTACTGGGGCAGCTAGATGGCGCAGTGGATAGAGCACCGGTCAGAGCACCGGTCCTGGATTCAGGAGTACCTGAGTTCAAATCCGGCCTCAGACACTTAACACTTACTAGCTGTGTGACCCTGGGCAAGTCACTTAACCCCAATTGCCCCTCAAAAACAAAAACAAAACAAAAAATTGTATTTACTAAAAGATAACCCAATGGAATAATTGTTATTATTATATCAAATATATAGAAAGAAAAGTCTTATAAAATTAAATGACTCATCAAAATACCATACATTCCCTATGGCCATTCCATACACTGCTTCTGTATTCCATACTTGTTTTTGCTGAATGCTCATGTTGAACAAGTAGCAACAAATAGTAACATCATCTTCTTTTTTTTTTTTTTTTTTTGGTGAGGCAATTGGGGTTAAGTGACTTGCCCAGGGTCACACAGCTAGTAAGTGTCAAGTGTCTAAGGCCTGATTTGAACTCAGGTCCTCCTGAATCCAGGGCCAGTGCTCTATCCACTGCGCCACCTAGCTGCCCCGTAACATCATCTTTAATCAGTATACTTCAAGGTTAGGGAGGAGCACTTAAAATTTTTTGGTGTAGGAACCACAGGATGTTTCAAAAATATAAGTTGGAAAGCTGAAGAAATAGCTGGTTAGACTAATCCTAGCAGTTATATACAATTTTGTTTTTGCTATACAAATATTCCCACCTCAATAGGCTTCTTGCTAATAACATTTAATCACTTAACAAAATGTCTTTCATGTCCAGAGGAATTACTAGACCTTGAATAAATTAATTGTACTACTTGTAAAAAAGTGTATTTAAATGTCATTGGAAAACCACTGCAGTCTCCCAGATCAGCCTTGAACTTCTTCAGTGGAATCTGGGAGTTCCAGGGCAGACTCTTATTTGGCCTGAATATCCCTGGTTCCATTTTGAAACTAGCCGGGACCAGTTTCATACGATGCCAACCTCTCTTTTTCTGCTATTTTCACCTTAATCTCTTCACTTAGCTCTACAAACTTGAGGCTGCCCTTGCTGTTCAGACATCATGTCCTCATATATTCTTGCCATATACCACTCTCTTGGCCATTTTGCCCTTTGAAAGGCAAAAGTTCCTGAAAGCCATGGGGAAGCGTGAAAGAGTTCTCCAAGATAAGAAAAACAGCTTAAAAATAATTCAGAGGTACCAAGAGACTGAGAGAAAACACAGGAGGGACGAATACTGTTAATGACCTGAGGTGGGAAGATTATCATTCTGTATGGAAATGGAAGAATCATGTGAACTGGGATTAACTGGGAGAAACTGGGAGAAAAGCTGTGAGAGACAGACTGGGCACAAAAAGGAGACGGAGGTGTGTGGGGGGTGCTGCTGGCTGGAACTGGGGACAGACAGAAGGGCTGGAGTGGGGACAGAGTCTGTGCTCACAGCTCAGAAATGTCCCAGCTTAGCCAGCAAACGGGACTCGGCCCCCATTTAGCCCTCCACACTCACCCTCTAACCTCCTGCAGTCTGCTCTCCCTTACCCCATCCTTACTAGGTTCCCAAGAGATGGAGTTAAGTCCTAAGCTAGGGTCACAAATGAGGTATCCCGTCTTTCCCCAATCTCCACTCCCCTCATATAACCCTGGCATCTTGCCTTTCCCTTTCTAGAATTCAGGCATACTACCTCAAAACCCTCATTTCTCCCCATCAGACTCCATTCCCTTCCCAAAACCCAGGGGGGAGAAATGACTGATTAAATGCAGATCAGAAAAAGGACAAAAAGAAAATAAACAGATGTCTGCAGGGGGAACCATTGGGAAGAGGAGGGATGTGGAGAATTTAAAAGGCTAAAATTGGGATAGCTGGGAGCAAGAGCCGGAAGTGGGAACTGCGATGATAAGCTGGCAACAAGTTGATCAGAGCACCTCCAACTTGAGAAGAAAGTGGAGTAAGACAAGGGAACATATGGGTTGGGGGGCTAGGACGCTGGGTCCAGCAATGAGTTAACGTCTGCTGTGGTTTTTCTCAGACAGCCTGTAATGAGAGCCAGGTGTCCCACTGGCCCCATTCCCACTCACCCCCACCCCTGACCCCCTCCTCCTTCTAGTGTAAACTGATCCTGTTTCAGTAAGGGAAGGGGGAGGGGGAGATTGCAGACAAGGGGGTGTGGGGGAGGGATCTGGGAAGACCTGGCTGGTGCTCAGACAAATAACTCTGTTCTGTCCCAGCACTGCAGAAAGCGAACAGCCTCCAAGCTGAGCGGACAACATGAAGGTATTGGGAGAGAATCTTGGCCCCAGAGCAGGAATATCTTACCAGACAGGCCACTATTATGTCCTAGAATGGATCTGTCACCCAAGGGAGGCTCTTACACAATTAGAAACGACTACCCTTATGCGGGTGCAATCAACTGGGAGGATACAGAGGGTGCTGAAGGGAGATAAAATGAAGAATGGTGGGATCTAGTTGTTTCCCCTAATCATTTGAGATGTAAAGAGGCCTTTTCACTTAGGGGAAAGCTAAGTAGGTAAGGGGTATTAGATTTTTGGAAACAAGCTCCAGTCAAAGGAAGAAAATTTCTTGGGGGGCAAAAATACTGACTCTCAAGCAAGTCTTAAAACACTGAATTGACTGAGGGTAGATGTTGGAAAGTTCTGAGACCCTGTATATGTAACCATTTGTCTTTTCGTTCTCCAGGTCTCTCTGTTGCTGCTCTTCCTCTTCCTTCATACTCCCTACTGCTCCTCCCAGGTTGTTGGAATCCGGGGAGATGGTAAGCTGCTAACCATCGACCTTCACACCCCAACCCCTTGGGAAGAGAAAAGGGACCAAGGGGGTGCAGGGGAAAGCATTCCTTTGAATCAGAGGGACAGGATGGTTGGAAACGATTCTGAACCAGGGACTTAGAAAGTACCTGGTTAGGGAGAGAGATGGTAGTGGTGGGAGAGTGATGGACAGCTGTACACGGTGAGATCGTGCACTGAAATGGCAATCAGGAGACATAGGTTCAAATCTCAACTCTGTCACTGACTAGCTGAGGAACTTTGTGCCTCGTGGTGTTCAGCATCAAAATGACAGGTTTGGAAAACATGATCTCTTTTAGTTCTTTGGAACTATTTAAAAAAAAAAAGATTTTCCACCCCCAGAGAAAACCAGGGTGGGGATTGAGAATTAGTTCAAACCAGAGAATAGCAACTGATATTCTTTGTTCTCTGTCTCTTAGCTCTGGAAAAGTCCTGTGCTCAGCAGCCCCTGGACTGTGATGACATCTATGAACAGGGTGACCAAACCGATGGGGTTTACCTCATCTATCCCTCAGGACCCAGCGTTCCTGTGCCGGTCTTCTGTGATATGAACACCGATGAGGGCAAATGGACGGTAAGACAGACAAGAGAGTTGCTGAGCTGCCACAGGGCAGGGAGACTAGAAGTGGCAACGGCAGTTTTAAGCTGTGTGATCTGAAGCAAGTCACTGAATTGCTTTGGATCCCTGTTCCTTCATCTGTAAAATAAGAATTGTACTAGAAGAGCTCTAAGGTCACTTTTGGATCCAATTTTTTGATTCTCTAAGAAAGAAGCTTTGGGGAAACTGGGTTGAAGAGAGGAAAGCCTTAGAAAGTGGAAGCATTTAATGAAAATAACAAGATGCTATCTGAGGAGGGACCTGGAAAAGAAGGAAGACTTGAAAACGGGAATTGATTCCAGGAGTCCCAGAGTCAATTCCAAACCCATATTTCCCTACCCCCTATCAGGCTTTACCCAGTCCAGCTTTCCACTTTCTTGTCTCCAGGTTTTCCAGAAGAGATTCAATGGCTCTGTCAGTTTCTTCAGAGGCTGGAATGACTACAAGCTGGGCTTTGGTCGAGCTGATGGGGAGTACTGGCTGGGTAAGGTGAAAAGAGGACTGGGGGCTGAAGGGCAGGCGTCTGGGAAGGGTGTGGAGGCTGAGAGACAGCCAGGGACTGATTACTAGGGTGGGGGCACTGGAAGACTCACTGGCTCTAACCTCCCTTGGCCTTCTAGGGCTGAAGAACATCCACCTCCTGACTCTGAAGCAAAAGTATGAGCTCCGTGTAGACTTGGAAGATTTTGAGAACAATACAGCCTATGCCAAGTACACAGAATTCTCTATTTCCCCCAACGCTATCAATGCAGAGGAAGATGGCTACACTCTCTATGTAACTGGTTTTGAAGATGGGGGAGCAGGTAACATTCCATTCTGTCTCCATTCCTCTTGGCCATTTCCCTGCTACTCCCCAGTTTTAGTAACCTGGATACAAGGGCTCTTGGGAAGAAGAGGTGAATAGAAGTTGGCACTACCAGACTGGTCCCCAAGCCTGAGGCCCTCACATTCCCTCTAAGGTCCCACCCATCTTCCCCTCCCATATCTGGCAGAACCCACTGCTGAGCCAGGTCCAAACTTCAGCCTCAGCCTTGGCACCAAAATAAAGCTACAGTCAGCTTTGCTCCAAACCTTCTCCTTCCCTCTCCCTCATCATTGGAGCACATCTGCTAACATCTGGCCAGGCCAGTGTAGGCAGCGAGCCTCCCCTTGCCCCCCATTTGCCATGTTATGTAGATCTCATGTTCATATTCTACTGCAGTCACTTACCTCCTATCTTTACAATCAATTTCCCAACCTGTACTCTCCCTCCCTTCTTTCCAGGTGATTCTCTTTCCTACCACAGTGGCCAGAAATTTTCCACCTTTGACCAGGACCAGGATCAATTTGTGCAGAACTGCGCCGCACTCTCTTCTGGGGCCTTCTGGTTCCGGAGCTGTCACTTTGCCAATCTCAATGGCTTCTATCTGGGGGGGACCCACGTTTCCTACGCCAATGGTATCAACTGGGCCCAGTGGAAAGGATTCTATTATTCCCTTAAGCGTACTGAGATGAAGATTCGTCGTGTCTGAGGGCAGCACCCCTTTATATAGCTGTCATAGTCCTCACTCTCATCTTTCAACCAGCTCTCTATTCAGCTACCGGCTTATGTGGCTATTCATTTTTCTACTGACTCCCCTACCCTTGGATTCTTGCTATTTGTCAGTTAGCACTTATTCCTGGCTCCTAAGCCAATGGCCTTTGCTTTTTACTCAGCTGCTGTCAGGCCAACCTATATCTAACTCATTTTTATGCTCAGATAACAATAAAAAGCAGAGTGGTGTAGTGGATACAGGGCAGCCTTGGAGTTAGGGAAGACCTGGGTTCAAGTCCTCTCTCTAACACAAACTATCTAGATTGTCCTGGTTAAGTCATGTAACCTATGTCCAAAGACAACTCTCTATGGCTCGACTACAAATAAATTATTTATCTACAGGAATGGGATTTTCTTTTACAGGAAATTCCCTACATCAATGAAATTACATGTCTAGACCAAAAAGACCAAAACAAAACAAAACCTAAACCCACCCAAACTTTGCTATTATTCAGATGTTAACCCTATGCCCGATCTAATTTTTTATGTCCAGCTAATACCACCCTATCTAACCTAAGGCCCATTACATATAGTGTTGCTCCCTCCCTAAAGTGGCTGAACTAAATGAACCAACTGTTAACCTCTGCCATCCAAGTGGGGCTGTTTACTGTTTACTAGTCCCTGGATTTTCTAATGAGCTGTGCCCAGAAACCAGCTTGGTTTGGCTATCACCCTCAGCTAGGACTATTTACCCACCCCAGAAATGGGGTTTTTGCCACTTATCATTATGATTGTCATTGGGGTCACCAAAGAGTCGGTAGTTCATTAGCTGTGGTCTCTTAAATTCCAAACTGGAGCCAAGCTGCCTTTGGCAGTCTTCCTCGGCTGTCAATTCTTCACTCCAGGGCCAGCTAATATCATGCTGTCATAATGAGCTGTTGCTATGTCCCACTACAGAGCCAACTCCACTCTGCTGTTTATATATAATGGCTGCCAACTCTCCTACCCTAGAACTCCACTATTGTCATCATATCCTTTCCTGAAACCTTACTGCACTTCAGAGGTGAGTATCAGAAAGGGCCACACTTGAGTACCAGCTGTGCCTAACCTCCTCCACTCCCTCAAAACTAGTTACCCTCTGTTCTATTTCCCAGTTTATATTGTACACTATTGATAAAGATGTATGCAGTCCAGTCATCCCACCCCATCCGATCAAGTGCATTTTAGTCGCAAGTATAAGGAAGGAGGGTGGGAAGGAAATGGCTCATTGTTGGGATGAAACTATCTTATCACAATACCTTAAGTCTACTCCCAGTCAGCAGTTCCTACATCCCTTCAGACTGTGATCTTCAGGCAGGGGACAAAACCCATCTCTACTGCATTTGCTGGGAGCATGAAGTAGAGAAGGGAGAGATAGGATAAGGAGTAGACTAGCTATGGCAACAACAAAGTGGAAGTCACAATTTGTCAATAAACCTACAGGACTACTCAATCTAAAGAAACTGTTTCTTTTGTTGATAGCTTGAAAGAATTTGCTAGACTTTCAAATGGCTCCTCAGACCAGGTATCCTGTGCTCCCAATATTCTCCCTTTCAAATATTTCTCTCAATTCCCCAAATGACACTTGTAGACAGAAATAAGGATCAAACTTATATTTCACTGCTCCCACAACAATAGGAATGTAAAAAAATTTTTTTAAAAATTCAATACTGGAAGTGGCAGCTCTGAGAAGTGATAGGCAACAGAACTTCCTGGGCCCTCCTAATTTCCCCAGAGTTTTACAGATACTGAGGCTTTCACCTAAGGTTGCAGGGTGAATTTGAGATGAACCTGGAGAATAAATCGGTGTTCCTATTCTCCCCACCAAGACATAGATTCTCAGTCTTTTGGGGCTTCCTTTCTAGACCCTGTCTGACTTAAACTGAAGGATCCTGTTCCTCTGTCCCCAGCTTGAGCCTGGTTTTTTAAATGCATGGTCCTCAAGGCTCCTGAAGGTCAGGCAGGTCAGCCAGCAACATAGGAGAGTCCATCTGGATCTCACGTTGTAGAGACTCAATGTCAGCTGGGTTTATCCCATGTCCTTCTAACCAATCAGTAAGCAGAGAGGCTGACAGCGGAGCTGAATCTGTTTGGCTACAGGAAGAGAAGAGAAGGGAATAAATATTAATCAGCAAGGTCAAGTTGTCTCCCTTACCTTAGAGTAAGGGTCCTTAACCTGGGGTCAGTGAACCTTTTTTTTTTAATATGTTGATAACTATATATCAATATAATTGGTCTCCTTTGTAATCTTAACTTTACATAAGTGGACTGTTCCACAGACCTCAATGTAAACTGATTTTTAGGTAATGTGAATTTGCCCCTATCTACACACTTCACTTAGCATACATAACAAATATGCAAAATTATACCTTTATAAAAGTCATAAAATGCAGACATGTCAAATATTGTGCCATGATAATGAATTATGAAATAAAAGGTAAAGTTAATGATAAAGTATATGCAGTACTGTACAGTTAAGTTACCATAGGTGTGCAGTCTGCTGCCTCTTCCCCACCACTGCACTTAGCCTTTATAATCCAGGGTTGGCAGCACCACTTTTTTTATGGAGATGTTTGGACAGTGACTCTCTTTTTTTCCTTGTATATTGACAATGGCAAACTATATTCTCTTCAACTAGTCTTTGAACTTTTAAAAATCTTTAAGTATTTGGATCCATCTTTTCAATACAAGAAAAATAATTCGATACCAGTGGGTAGAGGAGGCTGATGAAATGCTTCTGCCAACTGTTTCACAGTGAACCTTTCTGGTCTGACTGCAATTCCAAAGCTTCCCTCTCTTCTTCTACAATCTTTGCAACTAGCAGCTCAATCAGATTCCCATTTGACAGTTTTTCTTCAAGAAACTCAATCAACAGTTCATCATTCTAATCCACTTCTAGCTCCAATTCTTGTGTTAATTTTACAATCTAGTTATTCCAGTCTTCAAATCCACAAAAATTAGGAATGCATTATGAGCACACTTTTTTCCAAACTCTCTTCATACATGTTTCCGTCATACCTTTCCATGCCTTACCAATATTCAGGATTGCCTAGTAATTACAGGACTTCCAGAAATCCCTGGATGTCAAGTCCTTATCTGTATCCAAAGCAGCAATTGACTGGCTAAGGTAGTGTTAGGGGGAAGGTAGACTACTTTTACATTTCAATTAAAACCATCCAAATGGGGAGGGTGACCTAAGACATTATTCAAAATAAGTAGAATCTTGAAAGGAATGCCACTGTCCTTACAAAACACCTTAACTTAGAGAATGAAGCAGTGTATAAACAAAGATTTGTTTATAATTTAATATAATTTTATTTATTTATTTATTTAGTGGGGCAATGAGGGTTAAGTGATTTGCCCAAGGTCACACAGCTAGTAAGTGCCAAGTGTCTGTGGCTGGATTTGAACTCAGGTCCTCCTGAATCCAGGGCCGGTGCTTTACTGTACTGCCTAGCTGCCCCCTGTAATTTAATATAATTTCTTAAAAATTCAAAGTTGATAAGGGTTATCCATGCCTTAGGGTTAGAGAGATAATGCACAGGTGGGGCTGCCTCACTGATTCCTTTCAATGCTGTGGGGTTTTCTGAATGGTGCACAAGAACATGTTTTAATTTGCAAGTTGCAGATACATTCCTCCAAACAGAAGAGTTACACTATTTTTTAAAAGTTTTATGCTCCCCCTGATAGTTTCTCCTCCACTTAGATGTGGGTTCAATTTAGCATTCTTTAATAAAATAGACCAGTCTACATTAAAGATTTGTTCCAGAAACTAGGGACCTTCATCTATTGTTTTTGCAGGAACTCTGGGAACTTCTTTGTTGCTTCAATATCTGCACTAGCAGCCTCTTCGGACACTTGCCCATTATGAAATTCTGTAATCGTGTAAATCAATCAACCACTGCTTACTATAAATGCCTATGTTCCTTCAGGTTACTTTACCTTTAAATCTTCAAAGAAGCTTTGAGCCTTGGCTTGAATTTATCAAGCTTAAAGGAGTCTGGTCTTCTATCCACACAGTTAATAAGAACAGCACCTTCTCTTTGTTTCAACGGATAAGTCAATTTAATGCAAGCATTTCCTTTTGCATTCTCCTTTATCCAGGAAGCATCTTTCACAATGGTGTTCACAATTGACACTGCAAGCCTACGTTCATATACTATCGATAACAATTTTTGTCCCCCTTCTTATTTTCTAATCATTTTCATTTTCATTTCCATTTCCAAGTCTATTTGCTTACATTTACAAGATGGCTCACTTTTTCCTTCAAGAGCATGTCTGCTGCCAACCATGGTGAAAATATAAGGATAACTATTGAACACAGGGAAAGGCATAGTATCACTCACTGTCTGCAAATTCACAGGAACTGACTTAGAGATGCTTTTCTCAGCTTCCCACCATCTATGCTGCCTGTAATATACAGCATTTTATTGTATAGTATCCATTTTGCATAAGAAATTTTCTTAATTTTTTTTGGAATGCGGATGTCTTTTAGAATTTTGAATTTGTGTAAAGTGAATTTAAGTAAGGCGAAACCTGTCCATATTTAAAAACATTATTCTGAGAAGGGGTCCATAGGCTCCACTAGACTGTGGCAGTCAGTAACACAAAATAGACTAAGAACCCTTGCCTCAGGGTCCCTGCCCACTTCTCCAAGATTCCTTCTCAGGGTCTGGTTCCTATCAATTCTCTCTGAAACTGTATCTTCACTCACCTGTCATGAGGCCCATCAGCCACACCCATATCAAAAGACTGATTGAGGAATTCCTCCAAATCAAAGCCAACTCCATAGCCAGCCCCACTGCCCTTTGGGGTTCCCGAGAAAACAGGGGGCAATAGATCATCAACCTGCAGAGAGAGAGAGAGGGAGACAGACTAAAGTTCAAGTGGTTATTATAATCTATCCTCTTTTCAAAAGTACTGTGAAGAGCCTATGTCCATCTCCGTTCCTGAACTAACTAGAATATCCAAATCTCTGTAGATATACCTAGTGAATCTTCCTTTATCTTCACTATACTTTTTTTTTTTGGCGGGGCAATGAGGGTTAAGTGACTTGCCCAGGGTCACATAGCTAGTAAGTGTTATGTGTCTGAGGATGAATTTGACAAGATGACTTGGGGGGTGGAGGAGGCAATAAGGGTTAAGTGACTTGCCCAGGGTCACACAGATAGTAAGTATCAAGTGTCTGAGGTCAGATTTGAACTAAGGTCCTCCTGACTCCAGGGCCAGTGCTCTATCCACTTTGCCACCTAGCTCCCCCTTCACTATACTTTTTGAAGAAAACCCAAAGGAATCCTAAATCCTACTTTCAAACTCAATCCCTTTCCTACTAATTTTTTTGGGGGGAGGGGCAGGGGCAGGGCAGTGGGGGTTAAGTGACTTGCCCAGGGTCACACAGCTGGTAAATGTCAAGTGTGAGGCCAGATTTGAACTCAGGTACTCCTGAATCTAAGGCCAGTGCTTTATCCACTGTGCCACCTAGCTACCCCCTTTCCTACTAATCTTAAATTATACTCAAAGTGTACTGACTTTACTTAGTTGCCATCGCCTGTACCAAGATACTTCCATGTTCTCAATCTCTCTCCTTACCTGTGACTTAGATAGCTGCTGAGTCACTAGGTTCACATCTGGTGACTCTGAAGTGGGAACCTGATGGGATCCCCCTAGATCTGATGGGGGTGGGCCAGGTGGAAAGTAAGGCATGGTTCCTGTGGGGGTGGGCCCAGGAAGGCTAGGAGGCGGAACCAATGGTTGGGGGACCGGAAGGGGTGTAACTGGGGCTTGGAGACCAGATGAGATAGTAGCTGGGAGAGGGGTGGGTCCAGGAGGAAGAGCAGGGGGTGGTGGGGTGGGTGCTGCTGGTCCAGGAGGTGGAGCTGGAGGCTGGGCCATTCGAGTCCAACGTTCTAATAAGCTTCGGTCATTGTCACTCAGCACCAGCCCAGCCAGGGGATCACCAGAGGGACCCCCAGCTGCCCCAACACCCCTTTCTTTGCGTTCTCTCTCCTTCTGTCGTTTCTCTCGCTCCTTGGCTCGCTCCTGCCGCCGCCTCCTCTTCTCCTCCCGCTCCCTCTGCCGCTCTTGGGCTGTTACTGGCTTTCGTGGCTCAGGGGCCTCTAAGGGGGCACTGGGACCATCTGCATGAGAGCAAGGGAGGAAAATGAGCAGCCTGCGGCACCCAAGGGTTTAGCTGTACCCAGCATCACCACCAAATCCTGCCACTGGTTCTCCCCATGCTCATTTCTATTCCATCACCCTCCCTCTACCTAAGCTTTCTTTACCTTTAAGCCGGTTCCTTAAGGACTTGAGCAAGGCAGCCTTGAGAGCAGCTTTGGTATTGTCTGAGATGGCCCCTTCTTTTTTAGGTGGGGCTGGATCTCCAGTGGGTAGAGGAGGCTGAGAGGAGGTCAAGTCTATGGTGTTGGAGGCAGGTCCAGGGGGAGGTAGGGCCGGAGGTGGTGACTCCATGGCACAATCTGAACCCGGTCCTCGGGGACTGGGCATCTCCACATCAGGGCAGCATTGTTCCCCAGCCACAGGCTGCAATGAGGGCTGGAAACGGATCTGTTGTCGGATTCCCTCACGACGGGCATGGAAGTCACCGATCTCAGCCACAATGGCCTCCTTTATTCGTTCACGGGTCAGGGCCTCCCGGTCAAAGGCAAAATCAAAAGGTGGGGCACAGTCTGGCTCATCATCAGGGTCATGGTACTTGGCTAGGAAGGGGTGGCGCAAGGCAGCTGCAGCTGAGATCCGAGCACCAGGCTCAAAGCGCAGCATGGAGCCCAGAAGTGACAGTGCTTGCCGGTCAGCACCTGGGTATACTGTCTCCCAGGGCACTGGTTGGCGTGGAGGCAAACTCTGGATGTAGGCACGTACCCGCTCAGCCCCTACAGCCTGGATCACAGATGGTGATGGAGTCCCCAACACTGTCATGATCAGCTGAAGCTGGTGGACATAGTTCTTGCCTGGAAAGAGCTGGCGACGAGCCAGCATCTCTCCAAAGATGCATCCTACAGACCACAGGTCAATGGCTTGCGTGTACTCGTGCAGAGAGAGCATGAGCTCAGGAGCCCTGTACCAGCGTGTGGCAACATATTCTGTCATGAAGTACTGATGCTCAGCTGGGGAAGTGCAAAGGCCCCGAGCCATGCCAAAGTCACCTATTTTCAGCTCACAGTTTTCATTTACCAGCAGGTTGGAGGGCTTGAGGTCACGGTGGATCACCTGAGCTGAGTGCATATACTTAAGTCCTCTAAGCAGCTGGTACAAAAAGTAGCGTACATGCTCCAAGGTGAGTGGCTGGGAGGAGTGGATGATCTGGTGTAGGTCACTCTCCATCAAGTCCAGGACAACATAACTGAGAAAGAGAGTAAAAAGACTCAGGCACAGCAGCACTTAGCTCCCCTTTCCCAACCCATCACTCTACCTCAGGCCTTATCTCCAGGATCAGATTCCCCTCAAAAGTAACTGGCTATTTTTCCAGCAGACTTGTAGGAGGACTTGTAGTTTCAATTCTTCCTGGGACCATCAAGAACTTGTTCTCTTGGAAAATATTTCATGGCTGACCACAGGAATCTGTCTCCTCTGACTGGCTTTAGTTGTGTTGAAGTGTCCTGACAACCTCTATTCTATGAAACTCATCTATTCATTTGTAACTCGAGCTCTATGATCCTCACTTTGAGAGACTACACTGACTCTAACCTTTAAAGTCACCCTACCAGTTCTATTCCTTACACAGATTTGAATTCCCCATAGGGCACAGTGGGCTTCAGAATGTCCTTGATGGCAATGATATTGTCATGCTTAAAGTGTTTAAGGATCTTCAGCTCCCGGAGGGTCCGCTTGGCATTGGTTACGACATCAAAAGCATTAGGGATCTTCTTGATGGCTACCTGCTGGCCTTGAGAGAGGAAAATAAAGATCAGCTACACTGTTTTCAAATTGAGTATAGTATATCTATGGAGAAGAGACTAAAGTTCTCCCCCAACATATCTGTCCAGTGGCCCAGCTTGTCTCTGGTTCAGATATTGATCTTTTTCAACTAGGTGTGCAAGACATAGTTCACTGAGCCTAGAGTCAAGAAGACCTCATTTCAAATCTAGCTTTAGACACTTATTAGCTGTTACCCTGTGCAAGTTATTTAACTTCTGTCAGCTTCACTTTCTTCAACTATAAAAGGGAATAATAACAACATCTACAGGGTTACTGTGAGAAGCAAATGAAATAATATATGTAATGTGCTTAGCACAGTGCTTGGCATATAGCAGGCACTTAATAAATGCTTGTTTCCTCCCTTCCTTTTCCCCATCATCCTAGGTTCCCACCTTCCCCAATGGTTTACACCATGGTTTAGGAGTTAAGAGGCCTGACCTCTAGTTCCTGAGCTGTTACTTATTAAACTTGATCTCCAGGCAAATCACATTTCTCTGGAAATCAATTTCTCATCTAGGGATAGCTATTTATCGATGTAGGTATGCAACATGTTAGGTATACATGTATGTATAGGCACAGATGTGCATGTATACATATATGTGTATACATATGCATGTATATGTATGTGTGTATATATGTGCATATATACACACATACATATACATACACACACAGAGATAGACATGCATCTTATTGACTGTAAAGGATATTATGGAGAAAGCTAGGGAAAGCTCTGAGAAGTGGAACGAACTAAATATGTTGGGGAGGAATAAATCTATGATTTCACTGATTCATTCTACAAGCACTTACTATTCACCAAGCATTGAAGTAGGCATAGGGGGTAGGTGGAGGAGATAGACTACAATGACAAATATAAAATGATAGAGGGCTCTCCAGGACCTCACATTCCAAAGGCTGTAAGGGAGTGGCATATATACTCTAGTAAGTAAAATAAAAATGTATGAAATAAGTTTTGGGAAGTTAAGATTCTCATAGAATTGCTGGAAGATTAAATAACGGTGGATGACCACCTAGGGGATGGATGAAGGGATGGATAGATGTTTGGTCAGATGGCTGGGTGAGTAGGCAGATGGATGGACGGACTGGTGGGTGGATGGATGGATGGATGGATGGATGGACACACCAATGGGTGGGTGGATGGTTGGGTAGCTGGATAGTTGGACAGGTGGACGATGGGGTATGAGCAACTGGTTAAGGCAGCCACTTGTGTCACAGGTGACACAACTCACCAGTGAGGCGGCGGCGAGCGGAAGAGACCACCCCGTAGGCTCCAGTACCAATGGTCTCGATGATCTCGTATTCATCCCCCACCTCAAAAGTCACGTCGAAGGAGCGGGCTTTGAGCAACGCCAGGTTCTTGGCCACCACTGAGGCCACGGGGTTGGGGGGCTCCGCCTTCCCAGCCTCAGGGCGACCCCCAGCGCCCCCCTCCTCGTCCTCCTCCTCCTCCTTCCGGGGCTCGGCCATGACGGCCGGGGGTCGGGGCTAAAGAGGTAGGGAAGATAAAGAAGGGGGGGGCCAGGGCAGGAGCAACCTGAGAACTAGGCAAATACAGGGGTGGGGGGAGAGCGCACCAGGGGGGAAAAATTTCCCCAACCACGAAGGGGGGAAGGGGGGGGGAAGGAAGAAAGGGGGTTCCCGGCTAATAGGCTGCCCCGCTCCCTGATTCTTGCCACCTCTAAGCCCTCCCCGGGGGTGTTAAATTCCGGACATCCCCAGATCCTCAGTTAAAAGGGGCATATGGAAGGGTGGGGTTGGAGAAAAGGTTTACCTGGGGTCACCCGCTCACTTACCCACAGCAGCCGCCACCTCAGGGCTGCTCTCCTTCCCCACCCCCTCTGGCCACGCCTATTCCCTTACACCCAATCGAAGGCCAGCGCTTCCCAAGTCCCCACCTACTTGGTTCACTTTATCCTATCGGAGGCCGGTAGGGGAAAGGGAAGTGGGGCAGGGAACCTAGCTCCTGGTGCGGACTGGAGGGATCCGCCCAAGGGGTTCACGCAGCTTCGAATGGGCACGCGAGCCCCCAAGACTACCGACCTAAAAGATCAGCACGAGACGCTCTGGGGACATGAATGGGAAACGTACCAGGAGGATGTGGCTCGAGCTTCTAACAGCCAATCAGAGCTAGTTCCTGGAGCCAGAGAAAAGGGAAGGTTGGGGAGGAGGGAAATTGAACAATGTGGTCAGTCCGTCAATCACAGTCTTGGAGACTGGGCAGCTGCGCGGAGGACGCAGAGCAAAGCTAGGCTAAACCAATCACAAGCTGTTCCCAGAGGCGGATGGGCGGGGCGTTAGGGAAGGCCCCCAAGGGGCGCTCAATCCGTTTCCTTGGCGACTGCTAAAGAAACCCCGCCTCCGGGTTTTCCTTGGTCTATCGGGGCCTCTGCTTAGCTCAGCCATTCAAAGAGAGTCGGAGAGCTTGGGGGCGGGGCGAGTGTGAATGAAAAAGCCGGGCTAGTTGTGGAATTGGAAAGAAAGAGGGAGGGATGCGAACAGGAAGGGAGGAGGCGCGAAAGGGGAAGGGAAAGGAAGGAAAGGGTGATTTTGTTTTTCCGCCTGTGCTTGCGCATGCCCTGTGAGGTTTCTCGGGTTTCCAGCAGCTGGGGTGGTGCCTGGAATGTGCTTCCAGGGGAGGGAGCTTTTTAGCTGGACTGGTTTACAGTGAAGTGTCCTATTGGCATCAGAGCTTAAAGGCGTTTCCCTTCATCCTTCTAGAGCTGGGTTCGTCCAGGAACATTTTCTCCATTTCAACCCCTCACCAATATGAGATGCTAGTTGGTAATATACATGGTAGGGACTAGGACTGAAGTGGGGGAAATATTGGTAGTTGGCCAAGTCCATAGAAGATCATTCAGTCCAACCCCATCATTTCACAGATGTGGAAACTGAGGCCCCAAAAGAGCATGTGACTTCCCTAAAATTAAACAGTCGCAGAGCCAGCACTAGAATCCAGGTCCGTTTTGACTCCCGGATCAGTGCCATTTACACTATACCATGTTGCCTCTCTGTATTTCCATAGTATTCGGATGCATTAGAGTGGGTGGTAGGGTGTTTGATAGCTGGGGTAAGTGTCCCACAGGTAATGGTGTATGTAGCCTGTGAGAAATGGGTAATTGTCTCCTCTCAATGTGGATATAACAGTCAGTCATACTCCCCTGACCTGTTTGTAGGACAAAGGTCTCAGATCCCCTCCTCCCCCTCAGGTTAGCAAGGTCACATGGTTCAAGGAGCCCTGGTCTCAATTAGGTCCTCTCCAGAGTTCTGTCCATATAAGGAAGTATAAGGTCCACTCCTGAGTTATGCCCATACAAGGAAGAGAGGTGGGAATACTGCCTTCCGATTAGCTAGTTTTTGCTCATACATTGTAACCCCGACCAGTGATGAAAAAGGGGAAGGTCCATTCGTGTTAGGGTCTAGGGTATAAAACAGGGCCTGCGAGTCCCCTTTCTGGGCACCCACTAGCTGCACACTAGGGTGCCTCCTTTTCATGAGAAGAAAATAAAGCCTTTGTCACCTCGATGCTGAGTTCCTGAGAATTATTGAGAAGAGGATGGATTTTTCCCTCACATAGCCCCAGGGTTCCTGGAATGTAGATTGGGTGGAAAACCTATAAGAATTGTTCCTCTCAGTCTCAAATATTTCCCCATTCCCAGAAGTCTTTAGTGGGTTGGGATAAGAGCTTCTGGCAAAATACTGCAGTGGCTCCAAGGTCTTAGAGAAGCCTTACAAGTCCTCTCAGTGTTTGGAACACCCTATGAGGAGCCCAGGGTGTGTAGCAGGGGTTTTTCCTCAGCATACTCAATTAGCCCATTGCCTGACTCATGGTGATAGGCCTTTCAGTGGTTTGTGTGTGGGAAGAGCTTCAGGACAACTGATTGCTGATCCAGTACTGGAAGAGCCACATGTCTGTCCAGCCTTACAAGTATAGAACTCATGGGAAGGAGTTTGTGCAGAGCTCTCATCTGGCACAGCACCATCCAAGCCACGTGGGTGAGAAGCCTTACAAGTGCAGGAACTGTGGGAAGGCCTTCAGCTAGAGCTCCAAGCCATTGAGCACCAAGGGACACACACTGGTAAGAAACCGTTCAAGTGTGGGGACTGTGGGCATGTCTTCTATGGCTCTTTCCTCTTCTCTACAGTAGATTCCACACAGGTGAGAAGCCATACTGCTGCCCCCAGTGTAGCAAGGCCTTCAGTCAGAGCTCAGCTCTGGTTCAGCACCAATGCTTCATCCACACAAGGGAGAAAACCTATTGGTGTTCTGTCTATAGGACCACCTTTCGATTCTTACTGCAGTTCTCTCAACACAAGAAGGTCCACCTTCTTAAGGCAATCACTGCCACAGGGCTCTGATCAATCTTCTTGGGATTCTTGCTTATTGTGAAGAGGGCATTTCTTAAGGGGCCTGGGGAATTATCTTAGGAATATGAGACATTTTATTTAGAAGGTAGATTCTCTTAAAAAAGAAAAGAAAATTTCCCCAAGAATGAGATATTTAGCATATCATGCAAGAGGGACACATTTGGATTTTCTTTCCTGCAAAGGGATTAAAAGGAAGCAAATTCTCTGGGGTAGAGAAACAGAAATATAGTGGGCATTTGTTGGAAACTTTGTCCATGAAGAGTAGGCCTTGGAATAGAGAAAGAGGCAGTTATAAGAGGGCAGATACCCCAGAGCAGAGCTCTTAGCTTCCTGGGTGGGGCAAAAGGATATATTCCTTGGGGTGAAGAAATAGGAATGTAAAGTTCAGGAGAGAGCTAGCTATTAGCTCATTTTGAACTGATCTGGCATTTATGTAAAGGGAAAGTCAAAGATCCAGGCTTCTACTTCCAACTAGGTGTGTCAATATCCAGAATGTCATAGATACTATACAAGCTACTACACAGGTGAGTTAACCATGGTGACCTATACCCAAATCTTGCTTATTTCTCCAAATTTCTCTAGCTATTAAAGTCTTATTATATATCTTGTCTTTTCACTAGACTGTCTGATCCACACAGACACACACTTTTCCTCTCTTCATCATATATGTGTAACCTGTTTTTGTTTTTTGTTTTGTTTTGTTTTTTAAGTGAGGCAATTGGGGTTAAGTGACTTGCCCAGGGTCACACAGCTAGTAAGTGTTAAGTGTCTGAGGCTGGGTTTGAACTCCGGTACTCCTGACTCCAGGGCTGGTGCTCTATCCACTGTGCCACCTAGCCGCCCCCAATGTGTAACCTGAATAGGGGAATAGAGAGGTAGCTAAATAGAATGAAAAAGAGAATATTCCTAATAAATTCTTTTAAGGAGGGACCTATTTTGGAAAGAAAACACCAAAGGATAATGAGGATTACAAGAGGAGAAATTGTAGATATTAGAAAATCCAGGAAAAGAGGAAGGATCACATGATTGAGGCGCAGAGCAAGAGAAATATCAGACTTCGAAAGAAACTGAGTAGATTTCTGTTGTGGGTTGAAGTTATGAGCAGGGTTTGGAATGGGCTGGGCTCAAGATTCAGTATCAGAAACAATGAATCCAAAAGAGACCCTGGAGATTTCCTAAAGGTAATGAAACTTAGAACTATGATGGTGGTTGCATGAGTAGAGAGAAAGAAGGTGATAACAAATGTTGAGAGGTAGAATCAGTAAGACTTAGCAACTGTTTGGGTATGGTGGATGAGGAAGAAGGAGCAGTCAAGATTGATTTTAAGTTTATGAACCTGCTTAACTAAAAGTGTGGTAGTGGGGGCAGCTAGGTGGCGCAGCGGATAGAGCACCAGCCTTGGAGTCAGGAGGACCTGAGTTCAAATTCGGCCTCAGACACTTAACACATACTTACTAGATGTGTGACCCTGGGCAAGTCACTTAACTCCAAATGACTCACTAAAAAAAAAAAAAGTGTGGTGATGTCCCTATGACATATACAAGAGGTTTAGAGGGAAGACAAGTGTTTCTATTTTGACACTGAAGGGCTCAGACCTTCAAGGAGCATGTATTCAGTACATACCTGAAGAAGTATAACTAGAGCTCAGAGAGAAATTGGGGCTGCATATAGAGATTTGGAGATTACCTGTATAAATATTATACTTAAGAAAGCTAATAAAGTATCCCCCCAAAAAAAATGAAGAGCCCTAGGGAGCACCTACAATGATGGAGGACATTGATATGGGGGACTTCACATTGTATGACCTTTGTCTTCTCAGTAAATAATGAAATGAGCACATCTGAGATAGAGATGTGAGGAATAAGGGGGTGCAGCCAAGATGGCTGAGAGAAGCCAGGAAGTTGCCTGAGCTCTCCTGAGTTTCCCTCAAAAACAACATTAAATCAACCCTCTAAATGGATTCTGAAACTACAAAACCTACAACAAGACAGACACAATCTTATAACTTGAGATAATTTAGAAGACTTCAGGAAAGGTCAGTCTCACTTGGGCAAAAGGGAAGTGAAGTGCAGTGCAGGAGGGGAGTCTGGGCAAGTCAACAGGAGGCTCTTGGCCACAGCACAGCAAGTGGGGCTCCTTGGTCTGACTCAGAAGGCTGGTTGTACAGCAGGCTAGTTGTGAGACCTGCCAGCACCCGCTAAGAGGGCAAACTGCTAGCTAGAGAACCACCCACAGACCAAGCGAGACTAGGCTCCCAGCACAGTAGGACGCAAGCCCAGGACAGTGAGGAATCCACAAGCCACAGAGGCCTCAGAGCAGAAAACCAGTGAACAGACCCCTATCCCCCAGCACAAGAAGCTTTCAACAGTAGCCCCTGTACCCCAGGAGCAGACCTCAACTTTATAAGTCAAAAAATAAGCCACAATATGAGTAATAAACAGAAAGGGGCCCTTAACATTGAGAGTTTCTGTCTCAACAGGGAAGACCAAAACACAAATTCAGATGAGGATAATACTTAAAATGCCTACATGTGAAGCCTCAAGAGGGAAAATGAATTGATCTCAAGACCAAAAAGCCTTCTTGAAAGAGCTCAAAAAGGATTTTAAAAATCAAATGAGAGAGGTAGAAGAAAAAATGGGAAAAGAAATGAGAGAAATGAAAGTTACACAAGAAAATTATGAAAAAAATCAATAGCTTGGAAAAGGAAGCACAAAAATTGAAGAAAACAATTCCATAAAAATACAACTGGCCAAATGAGGGGAAAAATTGATCAAATGGGAAAGGAGGTGCAAAAGCTTACTGAAGAAAACAATGCCTTAAAAATTAGAACTAGGCAGATGAAGCTAATGACTCCATGAGACACCAGGAATTAGTCAAACAGAATCAAAAGAATGAAAAAATAGAAGAAATTATGAGATACCTCATTGGAAAGACAACTGACCTGGAAAATAGATCTAGGAGAGATAATTTAGTTTTGGGGGGTTTTTTGTTTGGTTGGTTTTTGGGTTTTAAAAAATATTATTATTATTTTATTATTTTCCAGTTACATATTACATATAAGGATAGTTTTCAACATTTGTTTTCACTGGATTTTTAGTTACAATTTTTTTATCCCCCCCTCCTTCCCTCCCTCTTCCCCAAGATAGAAAACAGTCTGATTTGATTGTATATGTACAATCACATTAAACATATTTCTGTATTAGTCATCTTGTGAAAGAAGAATCAGAGCACAAAGGAAAAACCTCAAAAAAGAAGGGAAAAAAGCAGTCCAAAAGTAGAAACTGTATGGTTCAATCTGCATTCATAATGCATATTTCTTTTTTCTGGATGTTGAGAGCATTTTCTATCATGAGTTCTTTGAAACTGTTTTGGATAGTTGCACTGGTGAGAAGAGCCAAGTCTATCACCATTGTTCATCACACAATGTTGCTGTTACTGTGTACAGTGTTCTCCTGGTTCTGCTCCTCTCAGTCAGCATCAGTTCATGTAAGTCCTTCCAGGTTTCTCTGAACTCCTCCTGCTCATCGTTTCTTACGGCACAATAATATTCCATTACATTCATGTACCACAACTTGTTTGGCCATTCCCCTGTTGATTAGCATTCCCTTAATTTCCAATTCTTTGCCACCACAAAGAGAGCTGATATAAACATTTTTGTACATGTGGGTCCTTTTCCCTTTTCTATTGTAGGGGCCAAATTTAATATGGGGAGAGTTAATTGGGTGGCTCACCATAATATTGGGGTGCAGAAAATAATGAGGGACCTCTAGGTCCAAAGTTTCCTCCCTTCCAAACTGCCTTTTTTAGTTATTTCTCCCAGGCTAATAAGAAAGGAGATTAACAGCCTCTTTTCCACAAACAAATCAGGTTTTATTAATGGGAATAAAATATATAACAAAGGTGAAATTAATAAAGCCAAGGACAAGGGAATGGGGAAAAGAAAAATGGATAAGCTCCCTGGCTCTAGCAAAGACTGACACAATCCCCAAACTTGCTTCCAGCTCAGCTAATTCAAAAAGTTGGCTTCATTTCTATTAACTCACCACCTAGGGTCTGTAGTTTCTATAGTGTAACAATTGGAATGACGCCACCTGCTGGAGACTTACTGTAGGAAAGATCTGCCATGATGAGATGGCTTCCGAGGACAAGGCCATGCAGCTTTTCTTTGGCATCAGGAAGTGACGTTTGCTGGTGGGAGGAAGAGGGGGCGAGGCTGGCACTTTTGCTCTCTTTCATCAGGACTCTGATGGAGAAGGGAGTGAGAAATGCACTTTCCCTTTAATAGATAGATGAATTTAGGCCTTTCTCTCTCTCTTTACCAAATTCTTATTCTCCTTAATAAATGCTTAAAAGTCTAACTCTTGCTAAAGCTTATAATTTATTGGTGACCACTCATTAGATATTTTAGACAGACTAGCTAGAATTTTAGCCCCTTACAATAGGAGTCAGCTGTGCAGCCCCTCTCCAGTCTGCTCGCAGAAGCTCACCAACCAGAAAAGAAAGAGCTCAGAGTGAGCATTCTCTTTTCTACTTTTTCTCTCCCTCCCCCAAAATGGGAGGTCCTTCAAGTTGCTTGGCCAAGAGTGGTCCCCCTAGTGACATCAGTAGTATATGTCACTCACGGCAGGACAGGTGTGACCTATATCTAATCATCTCAAGTAGGTCCTTAGTTTCTCAAGCAATACTAGATCAATCAAGTGGAACCCCTGGGCATATGCCATTTTATCACACTATGGTCTCTTTGGGATACAGACCTAGCACTGAGTCAAAAGGTATGAACAGTCCCATAGCCCTTTGGGGATAGTTCCAAATTGCTCTCCAGAATGGTTGGATCAGTTCACAGCTCCACCAACAATGTATTAGTGTTCCAATTTTTCCACAACTTCTCCAACATTTATTTCCTTTTTTGTCATATTAGCCAATCTGATAGGTGTGAGGTGACACCTCAAAGTTGTTTTAATTTGCATTTCTCTGATCAATAGTGATTTAGAGCATTTTTTCATATGGTAAAAGATAGCTTTGACTTCTTCATCAAAAAACTGCGTGTTCATATCCTTTGACCATTTCTCAACTGGGGAATGACTTGGATTCTTATCAATTTGATTTAGTTCCCTATATATTTTAGAAATGAGGCCTTTATCAGAAATGCTGGCTGTAAAAATTGTTTCCCAGTTTTCTGCCTCCCTTCTAATTTTGGCTGCATTGCTTCTGTTTGTACAAAAGCTTTTAAATTTAATGTAATAAAAATCTTCCATCTTGCATTTCATAATCTCTATCTCTTGTTTGGACATAAATTGTTTTCCTCTCCATAAATCTGAGAGGTAAACTATTCCTTCCTCTCCTAATTTATCTATGGCATCACCCTTTATGTCTAAATCCTGAACCCATTTTGATCTTATTTTTGTATAAGGTGTAATTCCAGGAGAGATAATTTGAGAATTATTGGACTACCTGAAAGCCATGATCAGAAAAAGAGTCTAGACAATATATTCCAGGAAATTATCAAGAAGAACTGCCCTGATATTGTAGAATCAGAGTATAAAATTGTCACTGAAAGAATCCACTGATAACCTCCTGAAAGAGATCCCAAAAGGAAAACTCCAAGGAACATTATAGCCAAATTCCAGAATTATCAGATGAAGATTTTACTGCAAGCAGCCAGAAAGAAACAATTTAAATATCATGGAGCCATGGTCAGGATTGCGCAGGACCTGGCAGCTTCAACATTAAAGGATCAGAAGGCTTGGAATATGATATTCCGGAAGGCAAAGGAGCTTGTATTGCAACCAAGAATCAACTACCCAATAAAATTGAACATTATCTTTCAGGGGAAATGATGGACATTCAATGAAATAGGGGACATTCAAGATTTCCTGATGAAAAGACCAGAACTGAACAGGAAATTTGATCTTCAAATACAAGACTCAAGAGAAATATAAAAAGATAAACAAGGAAAAAAAGTTATTCAATAAGGTTAAACTGTTTACATCCCTACACAGGAAGATAATACTTATAACTCTTCAGAACTGTATCTCTATCTAGGCAAATGGAGTATACATAGAGGGTATGGGTATAAATGTCTTTGATGTGATGATATAAAGACAATTGTCTTTAAGGGGTGGAAAAAAGGAGTATGTGGGAAGAAGAGGAAAGGGAAGGTGGAATGGGGTTAATTACATTATATGAAGAAGTGGAAAAAAACTATTATAATAGAGGGGGGAAAGGGAGGGGGTGAGCACTGTTTCAACCTTACTCTCATCAGAACTCTCATCAGATTTGGTTCAAAGAGGGAATAACATACACTCATTTGGACAAAGAAATTTAGCTTACACTTTAGGGAAGTAAAAGGGCAAGGGGAAAAGGAGGGGCACTGACAGAAGGGATAGCAGAAGCAGGGGAGGAAAGGGTAAAGAAAAGGGAGGGGGCCTGATAAAAGGGAGGGCAGATTAGGGGAAGCAGGCATCAGAAGCAAAACACTGGTGAGGAGGAATAGGGTGAAAGAAGGGAAAAAAAGTACAAACAAAGGGGGAAATACAGGCAGTAAATATAGGAGGGATATAGGTAGTAATCATAACTGTGAATCTGAATGGGATGAACTCTTCCATAAAACAGAAGCAAATAGCAGAGTGGATTAAAAACCAGAATCCTACAATGTTGTTTACAAGAAACACATTGGAAGTAGAGAAATACACACTGAATAAAGGTAAAAGGTTGGAGCTGAATATATTATGCTTCCACTGAAGTAAAAAAAGCAGGGGTAGAAATCCTTATCTCAGACAAAGCAAAAGCAAAAATAGATCTAATTAAAAGAGATAAGGAAGGAAACTACATCTTGCTAAAAGGTATCATAGACAATGAAGTAATATCTATACTAAACATATATGCACCAAGTGATATAACATCCAGATTCTTAGAGGAGAAGTTTAAGTGAGTTACAAGAGGAACTAGAAGGGACAGCTAGGTGGCGCAGTGGATAGAGCACCGGCCCTGGAGTCAGGAGTACCTGAGTTCAAATCTGGCCTCAGACACTTAACACACACTTACTAGCTGTGTGACCCTGGGCAAGTCGTTTAACCCCAATTGCCTCACTAAAAAAAAAAACAAAAAACAAAAAACCAAGAGGAACTAGATAGCAAAACTATACTAGTGGGGGATCTTAACCTTCCCCTCTCAGAAATAGCTAAATCTAACCACAAAATAAAGAAGAAAGAAGTTAAAGAGGTGAATAGAGTTTTAGAAAAGTTAGATATGATAGACCTCTGCAGAAAAAATGAATGGGCATAGAAAGGAATATATCTTTTTCTCAGCAGTACATGGCACGTACACAAAAATTGACCATATATTAGGGCACAAAAAAACCTCACAGTCAAATGTAGAAAGACAGAAATAGTAAATGCATCCTTTTCAGATCATGATGCAATAAAAATCATGTAATAAAGAGCCTTTGAAAAGATATAGACCGAAAATTATTTGGAAACTAAATAATCTGTTTCATCAAGGAAACATACCGTTTCTTGAGGAAACAAAGCGGCAGGTGGCGTCATTCCAATCGTTACAAATCTTATCCTAAAGAATAAGTGGGTCAAACAACAAATCATAGAAACAATAACCATCCAAGAGAATGACAACAGTGAGACAACTTACCAAAACTTATGAACTGCAACCAAAGAAGTTCTTGGGGGAAATTTTATATCTCTAAATGCTTACATGAATAAAATGGAGAAAGAGGAGATCAATGAATTGGGCATGCAACTAAAAAAGCTAGAAAAAGAACAAATTAAAAATCCAAAATTAAATACTAAATTAGAAATTCTGAAAATCAAGAGATGTGAGGGAGGCATTAGTCTTTGAGAAGAGAAGAAAAGGTTTGGAACAGCCATTGAGGAGAGTATGGTAAAGAGTCAGTAAAGGAAGAATGGAAGGTTTTTGGTTGTTTTTTTTTTTTCCTGCAGCAGTGAAGATACTCAGTTGAAATTAGATAACGTGCATTGGTAGTTGAACTGGTTAGCACAATAATGTAACTTCCATTACTGGCTCAGGAGAAAGAGCACAGAAATTAGATTTGAAAAATAGCTGGATATGAATGGTGGTTGGAAGAGAGAGTCAAGGATCAAGAACAGATTGTAGTTGACCATAGCTGTAGGGTCAAGACTGAAGAAAGGCAAGTGAGGCCAGAGCAGAGGTAGAACAGGAAGGGATGGAGGGACTGAAGGTCACAGTGAGGATAGAGAATAGATTTAGGAGTGCAGCAGTGGAAGAGATGGTGATTATGATCATAAAGAGGAATTTTAAAGTGTAAGATCATAAAAGTGCCATAGTTCTTGGTAATGGTGAAGCCTAAGATATGACCATTCCTGAGTGGCTGGAGTAAAATAAGCTGTAAGTCATGGGACCTGATGAATTTGGAGGCCAGGTCACTAGAGGAGACATCATTAATTATACTGAAGTCCCCAAGTATGAAGGCAGAGGTCAGACTGGAAAACCCAGGTACTGAGTTATATACTAAACTCCTTTAAAATGGAGGGAGATCAACTTGGAAGCTGGTAGATTACAGCAACAAGGATCTGAATCAGATGATATAGATTGAATGAGCTCAAGGAAGAAAAGGATGGGGGCAAAAGAATTATCTGGAAGTGATGATGGAGAACAAGGAATATGCCTATTTCTCCTTATGGCCTATTTGTGTTCATAGTATCATAGATTTCGAGCTAGAAGAGTCCTAGGTCATTGAGTTCCACCTCATTTTAGTAATGAGAAAAATCAGGTTCAAGTTTGGTGCCTTGCCCAGGGTCTCACAACCAGTAAGTGTCTGAAGCAGAATTCAGACCTAGGGGTTACTGACTCGAAGTCTGGTGCCCTGTGGCTTTTATGTCATGCTGACACAAACCTATTACATTTGAAAATTAAAAGGTAAACTGAGAGACAACAGGCTGAGCATGATCAATTTATTAGTTAGGCTAGCAGTAACCAATACATTAGGTCAATGGCTTCTCTCAGTGACCAAAGACCATGAGGTAGAATCTACTATCCTTCATATAGTTTGGGGAAGTACGAGAGAACAAAGAACAGAGTTGGATAGGTGGGAAAAATAATACTATTGATTACAGAGTAGACAGCATCATGGAGCTGTTGACAATATTATTGACTAGAAATTGGGAATGAGGAGCTAGCAACAGCCCCCTTCTTCCCTTCTGTGACTATTTGTTTGAGTCTACCTTCAGGGTTAGAGACAGTGGACCAGAATTCTTTGGATAACAAACCAGACATCCTTGAACAATAGCTTGTTGATATAAAGATACTAGAACAGACTCCCTAGTGTCCACCTGCCTCCTTCAAGGGAAATGAATTTTCTTGACACAAGAATAGAACAATGATTAACAAGTGAACTGGATTTTTAAACTTAACTAATTACAGACAGGACAGTTGAATTTCTGAACTAAGCTCAGAGACAAAGAATCATGACTTAGGCAGTTATAGAACAAAATCAGTCAACTGTAAATAGGATCATTTGTGGGGAGGAGAAATGCCAGAATCAATCTGATTATTTCAAACCCAAATCCTTTCTCTCCCAGTATTTCTGGCCTATGTAGTTCCTGATAATTCCATATCTGTCTCCTATACAAGGCTTCAGTCAAAAACCTAGTCCTACCTCCCTCTGCCATCTGGTGGCTGATATACAATATAACACCCTTGGATTGGGCTCTGCAGCATTTTGGGGTCACAGGGTACACCCAGTATCTGAAGGAGGCCTACTGGTACCTTTCTCAGGGAGTTGCACAAAGCAGGCATTAAACAACTGTGAAAACAATGGAAAAAAGCAATAGTGACTAGCACAGGCCTAGACTTGGGACACCCATTATTTGAGTATAAGGCCTAACTTTGGAAATGCTAGGGTCTGACAGCCTGACCAGCTCCCCTCTGTCTCCACCAGTGGGGTCCTTAACATAACCCAATTGACCATGGGCACTGGGTAGTCAACAGTCTCTGGCGATTGCCTGGATTCCTTCATTTGCCTGAGGAATGGGGAAGTCCAGCCTCTTCCTGCTGTAAGCAGTCTGTAATTGGTTTTTTTTGTTGTTGTTTTTTTTTTTTTTTTTAGTGAGGCAATTGGGGTTAAGTGACTTGCCCAGGGTCACACAGCTAGTAAGTGTTAAGTGTCTGAGGCCGGATTTGAACCCAGGTACTCCTGACTCCAGGGCTGGTGCTCTATCCACTGTGCCACCTAGCTGCCCCTGTAATTGGTTTTTGGAGAACATACATCTCAGCCCTTCCTGTCCTCAGACTATATTACAGAGGTAAAATGACACCGCTAATCAGGCATTTTTTTGTTTCACCCTGGCTTCGCATTGGCCACTCCAACAGCCAACGTTGGACCAATCTTCTTTCCACTGGCTGCTCTCTGATGTAGAAGTTTCCATTGCTTTGAGCCTATTCCTACTGATGCTGAAACCACAATTAACTGCTGGAGTGGACCCTGCTCTCCAGGGGACTCCAGTTGCTTCCCCTGCCCTCATGGACCTTTTGAATTCACAAAGTTACCTGTTTAAGGAAAAGAAACCCAAAAGAAAGGAAGTCCAATACCAGGCTCATACTTGTATAGGCTGCATAATATACTCATGGTCACACAGAGGCCAAGTGTTATAAAAGTGAAATCTTTTCCTTTCCTGACTCTTGAGATGCAGTTCAAAAACAGTTTTCTAAGGTAGGAAAAAAGAGAGGTGGAGAATCAGGTCAATCACTTTCGTACATCCGCTAAATTCTCAGTTACTCGAGCTCAGCAGCCAATCAGAGAACTCTTTATGATGTCAGTGACTAAGCCTGTTCACTCTGAGTCGTATGTGGTCAGAAGCCATCCCCCAAATTCCTTTGTGGTCAAAGAGAAGCAAGTAAGGAATATCTGCAAATGTTCCATGTTTTATGGGACATTTACGCTAGTATTCAAGGTCCTCCAAGATCTGACTTTTATCAATTCAACATTACTTCTCATTATTCTTCAGCCTTTACCTTATTGCTTGTAGGATATAGAAGAGGAACAGAGAAGAGTATTGTAGTGAGACCTGAGCCAAATTCAGATGTTCCCAAGGGCTACACACTGATTAGAGGCATCAACCATTATTGAGGGTCTACAAAGATTGAACCCTATGTGCATGCATGCACCAGTGTAATTACATACACACACACACACAAATTATTCTTTTCCAAGAGTTCACGAACCATTTGATCCTCTGAGGAAGCCCCTTTTTAAAATATCTATAATATATCATAATATATTATATAATATCACTGTATATTGAGTGATTCCTAAGTATTGAGGCATCCCCAAAGTGAAGAAAGAACTCAGCATTGCTAGAGTTGGTCCCCCTCCCCTGGACCTGCACAGTCTATATGACTCACAAACTAGAGAAAGATGTGGTTTCAGTTTGTTTCTCCATGTCATGGATCTGTACCTGAAACCCTTCCTATACTCCTATCATGCTAATCTCTCTTCTCACTTTGTCACTCCACCACTCGGTGCTGCTAGGCCTGTGTGTGACTTGGCATTGTCCCATGCTCTTGATCACACCAAGGCTTGGAGTTTCATTTGTTTTGCTGTTTTAGCTATTTCTCCCACTGACATTGCCCTTTGTCTCTCCTTCATCAGGAAAGTATTATAGCTCTCAATGAGATAGCAGCATGCTGCTGGGCTGGTTAACAAATGTCTTTTTTTTAATAATTAAACCCATGGCCCACTTGATCAACAAACAAAAAAGCTGCAATGCCCTCCTGACTTACTAGTCTTGACCAACAGTCCCATACTCGTATTTCCCCTTCAAATTAGAGTCACTGAATTCCACTGACCTCTTCTTCACCTCAAGGTACAAGTCTTAATGCTCCATACGTGTCCTCTTATTGAGCCGTTTTGAGCCTGGAGAAAAAAAAAAATCACTTTTGCTCTTTTCCATTTACCTTGTCAGTTCCTATTCTCTTTCTCCAATCTCCACACCAGTGGCTAAAGCCAGGCCATGCAAGTTAATATGAGGTACGGAGAAGCTTCATGAAATCACTAGAAACACCAGAAGAAAGGGGTAAAACTAGCAGCTACTGCTGGTGACCCTGATGCAAAGGTAACAAAGTTTTGTGATCTCATGGCATTTAAAAATAATAATAAACACTCTATATAAAGTTTTGAGTTTGAAATTTTATCCCTCCCCTCCCTCTCCTCCCCCCTCCCTGAGGCGGTAAGCAATCAGATATAGGTTACATGGGTACAATTATTTAAAGCATCTGCATATTAGTCTCGTGACGCTTTTGTAGGAAAGGAATAAAAGATAAAGCTGAAAGAGTAGATTGGGTCCAGGATGGTGGAAAACCTTAAATGCCAGGCTAAGAGATTTGCACTACAGGTGCCTTATAGTCAATGACCTGTTCAAAGTAATGCTATAGTGATACTTATCTGAAGGTGGTGGTGTTTGGATGGATCACATAAGGGAGGGGCTGGGAGTAGAAAGATAAGTTAGGAAGAAAGCTATTAGAGTGGTCCAGGCAAGGACTAATAAGGTACTAAACTAAATTTATAGCAATGGGAAAGCAAAGGAAAAGATATATTGGAAAGATATTAAAAAGAAAGAATCAACTGAAATTGGAAATTGATCGGAATAGAGGAATGGGAAGGAGAATGGTGGGAAGTCAAAAGATGACTGAGATTTTGAACATAAATGACTAGAAGAAAGAAGGAACATCTCAAATAATCAACACTCTGACTTTCATATAGTTATCCATGATCCAGGATGGAAAGTCAGGTTCTAGCACAATATACTCTTTTTGGCTCATGCTCACACACAGGATTTCCCTCAAAGAACATCAGAATTTGACTCAGGTCTAGGTCTCCACAACAAATGGAAAAGGGTCTGAACCCCCATGCAAGCACTTGGGCTAACAATAAACCAAATATAGAGCAGTTTATATGCACAAGACCCATACCTGAGCCCATTAATAGCCAAGACAACTCTCCTTCTCTCTTTGATGAGTCTCACTCGCCCCAAAGACCTATACAAGCATGCGCATTTATATTACTTCTATATGACTAAGGGTTACCTTCAAGGGGAAAAGAAAGCACTTGGGCTTTCTGAAGCAAAGACACACACACTGCTCCAGTGAGTCTCACTTCTCCAGAGATTCAGAGTCCTCTAGGCTTGTAGTACTATCCTTATGCTGAAGCTTCCTTGCAAGAAGAAAGTGCTCAGCATTTATCTGCACAGACCATATAATTCACAGGACCAGTGAATGGGATGTTCCAGGTTTGTTCTTTCTTTACCCTGGTTCCTATCTGGTCCCCACACACCACTGCTATTCTACCACTGTCGCTCGACTACTTCCTCTCCTGGGACAAAATGTTTCCCTGGAAAGGGATGCACAAGCTTTCCTTCCTGGAAATTAATCCAAATCTGTATAAAGTCCTTCCTCTCACTCCATCTCTCTCAACTTTGGTTCCATCCATCTATCTATCTCTGGAGACCACGTCTAAGGGTAGAGCTCAGGTATATGAACTGACTACGAGTAAATTAGTCATCCTAAATGTGATGTTAAAAGGGGCAAAGGAAGTAAGCTAGTCCAGGTCAGTTCATACCTTATTAAAGAATTAACTTTATGAAAGGAAATTAATACTGATTTATGAGAGGGAGAGTAGATTAAGGGAGGAATTAGTTCTAAGCAAAACAAACTCTATGGTTGTGCAAAAATATCTATGACTATTTTTTGAGAATGCAAAGGATAGGAATCTGATAGATGCCCATAAATCGGGGAATGGATAAACAAATTATAGTATATAAATGTGACTAAATACTACTGTGCTGAACTCTAATCAGCATAATGACCAAATAGGAAGGACCCAGCATGTAGAATAAGACAAATAGTTTTAGACATGGCCAATGTGGACATTTGTTTTAATCAACTATGTGCGTTTGTAATAGTTTTGTTTTTCTTGTATTCTCAATTTCAGAAGTGGGTAGGGTCAGGATTGGGATGGCAAGTTGAGAAGGTGAATCTTTGCCGATTAAAACAATAAAATATATACATATATATGCATACATATACATTTTTTAATTTTTATGGAGACATAAGGAAAATTCATAAAGGCCTTACCAGCTTTCCTCTGGATATACTCACCACATAAATGCAAAGGTAGAATTAGAATTCCCCATCCTATTTTAGTTAACACTCTAACTAGGTGAGAAGATACCTCAATCAATCAATCATAGATGGTCCTTAAGACTAAGGCTGGGGGGGAGGGGGGCAGCTAGATGGCGCAGTGGCCCTGGATTCAGGAGTACCTGAGTTCAAATCCGGCCTCAGACACTTGACACTTACTAGCTATGTGACCCTGGGCAAGTCACTTAACCCTCATTGCCCTGCAAAAAACAAAAACAAAAACAAGACTAAGGAGGAAGGAGTCTTTGAACAGTTGGGATAATACATTCCCCTAAATGTCTATGACACCATTTCCTATAAATATATAGAGAGTCTGAGGGAAATGGGATCAAGTTTAGAGACTATATGTAGAAGGGGAAACTCAGTTCCTGGTGGCAGGGCATCATTTTGTGTGTGTATGTGTGTGTGTGTGTGTGTCTAGGAAATATATGGAACTCTAGTAGTATAAGGGATGGACAGAAAACATGAGTGGGGGTGGGGAGAAGTGGGAAAATATCCAAATCTTACATCATCAGAAGGATCAGGATTAGAAGAGGAACTATCTGTTTCTTTCATCTCTCCCTCTTTTGTATAGTGTTCTAGGAGTGGGGAGGTGGTGCTGTGATTGCTGTCTGTTAGAGGGTGGGGTAGCAAGACAGGAACAATTGTGCAACAAGCAGTTTGTCTTCACCACCACCATCTCCACCCCCTTTTCAGTACCCTAGCCCCTCAGGGTCCTCATGTCTGTGGCTTTATTCCCAAATTCCCAGGATCTCCCACTGAGAGTGTTCTTGGGCCTCTCCTGAACAGTGCCTCCTGCTTTGGACCTTTCCTGATTCATTCCCTTCACCCACACTTTGAATCATAGAAGGGTCCTTAAAGGCCACCAATCTGTCCTAGAAATTTTACAAAGAAGGAACCAGAACCCCAAAGAGGGAAACTGATTTCCCCAAGATCACACAGCTAGTGGTAACCCTGGTCAAGTTGTTCAACCTCTGAGCTTCAACAGTGCTATAGAAATGTGAGTTAGATCAGTGCCTGGAGTATAGGGGGCATTTAAAAATGCTTGTGTATTGGTTGTTGGGGCATCTAGGTGGCACAGTGGATAGAGTGCCAGGTGTGAAGGCAGAAAGACATCTTCCTGAGTTCAAATCCAGCCTCAGACACTTACCAGCTATGTGACTCTGGGCAAGTCACTTAATCCTGTTTGCCTCAGTTTCCTCATCTGTAAAAGAGCTGGAAAAAGAAATTGGAAACCACTCCAGTGTCTTTGCCAAGAAAACCACATATGTGGTCATGAAGAGTTGGACACAACTGAACGACAACATTGGTTGTTATTGACAGGCAGCATGATACAATATGTGACTATGGACAAATGCTATATAAGGGTCAGCTATTATTATTATGTGGCAGAACTACTACTAGGAATCTGGTTCACTAATATCCAGTCTAATGATTTTACATGTTCAATGACCTATTTCCTTAGGACCTTGTAAAGTAACAGAATCTAATCTGAGAAACTAATTCAAGACAATTGGTGCTAACGTTTTGCTGTTGCATCTTCTTGGTAAAATAGTGATGGGAAGAACTAGGATAGAAACAAAACCTATGATTTGATTGGTATAGTTAAGCTCCTGGTGAGAAACCTCATCTACCAATATAGGTGAATGGCTTTTCTGACATTTATAGCCTTTGTTTTGTGGTGTGGTTTTGTTTTGTTTTGTTTTGTTTTTGTTTTTGTTGGGGAGGGGGGGAATGAGGGTTAAGTGACTTGTCCAGGGTCACACAGCTAGTAAGTGTCAAGTGTCTGGGGCTGGATTTGAACTCAGATCCTCCTGAGTCCAGGGCTGGTGCTTTATCTACTGGGCCACCTAGCTGCCCCCATTTATAACCTTTGAAAGTTGCCTTGAGCACCAAGAAATTAAATGATTTGTCCAGCATCACACAGTCCGTATGTATTAGAGGTCAGATCTTAACCCAATTCCTGGCTCCATCTTCCTCACTTGAAACAGTCAGAGAAACCAGGGGAAAGAGGTTTACTTTGGTCAATTAATACTTTTTGAATGGACCTCAGTTCCAACTCAGCAGCCACTCAAAAGTCCATTCCTTTACCACATGGTTAGCGGACCAAAAACAGTTTAAAATGTTTGTTCATTTTAAAAAGTCCCCTTGGGAATTACATCTGCCAATACTCATAAGGACTGGGTTTGGCATGTCTCATTATACTACACTTTCTTTTTTCCAGCTAAATACACATATGGAAATCACAGCTGTTTGGACCATGAAATCATAGCCCAGGCACTGTTGTTTACCAAGCTAACCTAGCTAACCTAGACTCGGCAAAGAACTATAAATAAAAAATACCAGGAATAACTACCTTGCAAATCTGAAGTGATAAACCATGTTTGTCTTCCCATGCTATGCACCCAGTTTGGTGGTTGGTACCTATTATATTTGTATTTTTTCCAAGCACTCAACTCATTTGGCCATCTTGTGAATGGTGGCTGTATATGATGGGGGTAAATTGTGGTGTTTTGTTTATGATAAGTACTTCACTATAGTGGAGAGATCACTTGCTGACTTGTTTACTTGTTTGGTGCTTAGGGGAAATTGTTTATCTCTAAACACTTGCATCAACAAAAGAGAGAAATAAGAGAGCAAAAAATGGGCATGCAACTACAGAAACCTAGAAAAGTAATAAATTAAAAGAGAAACAGATAAAAGAAAAAAAAAGTTCTACATGAGCCATAGGCTCATGAAGTTTCAAACAATAGACATATGTAATGCTATAAGTACTCACTATTTTTTTTAACTTTTGGGAAAATTGGAGAGTAATCTGGCAGAAATTAGGTGTAGACCAAGATCTCACACAATATACCACAAAAAGTTCTAAATCGATACATGCCCTAGATAGAAAGGTCAAATCATAAACAAATTAGAGGGAACACAGAAGAAAATACATTCTGCAGTTATGGATAATAGAAGAGTTTGTGACCGAAGAAGAAACAGAGAGAATCACAGAAAAGAAGATATATTATTTTGATTATTTAAATTGAAAAGCACAAGCAAAATCAATACAATTAAAATTAAAAGGAAAATAGTTAAATGCAAGGGGAAAATCTTTGCATCAAGTTTCTGTGATAAAGGCCTAATATTCAATATGTATAAAGAACTGATTCAAATATACAGGGAATTACTAACATCTTAGTAGAGATTTAAGCCATTAAAACTTTTTTATTTTTTATTTTCATTTATTTTTTGTTATTTTTAAAATAGTATTTTATTATTTTCTAGTTACATGTAGAGTTTCCAACATTTGTTTTTGTAAGATTTCTAGTTTCAAATTTTTCTCCCTCCCTCCCCTTCCTCCCCCCTCCCCAAGACAGCAAGCAATCTGATATAGGTTATATATGTACAATCACATTAAATATATTTCTGCATTAGTCATGCTGTGAAAGAAGAATCAGAGCAAAAGAGAAAAACCTCAAAAAAGGAAAACAAAAAAAGTAGAAATAGTATGGTTCAATCTGCATCTACATTCCACAGTTTTGGGCTTTTTTTCTAGATTTGGAGAGCATTTTCCATCATGAGTCCTTTGGAACTATCTTGGACCATTGTATTGCTAAGAAGAGTCAAGTCTATCACAGTTGATCAACACACAATGTTGTTGATACTGTGTACAATGTCCTCCTGGTTCTGCTCATCTCATTCAGCATCAGTTCATCTAAGTCCTTCTAGGTTTCTCTGAAATATGCCTGCTCATCGTTTCTTTACATTGATTTTTTTTTTCGGGGCAATGGGGGTTAAGTGACTTGCCCAGGGTCACACA
Source organism: Dromiciops gliroides (assembly GCF_019393635.1). Lineage (NCBI taxonomy): Eukaryota > Metazoa > Chordata > Mammalia > Microbiotheria > Microbiotheriidae > Dromiciops > Dromiciops gliroides. The sequence goes on from NC_057861.1 coordinate 489,918,935, forward strand.
GCTAGTAAGTGTCAAGTGTCTGAGGCCGGATTTGAACTCAGGTCCTCCTGAATCCAGAGCCGGTGCTTTATCCGCTGCACCACCTAGCTGCCCCTACATTGATTTTTTAAAAAACTTTGTGTTCTAAATTTTCTTCCTCCCTCCTTCTCAACCCTCCCTATAGAATCAAGCAATTCAATATAAGTCATACATGTGCAGTTATGCCAACCATCTTTACATTAGTCAAGTTCTGAAATAAAGTAGACAGAATAACTTTAGAAAGAGGAAGTAACAAATAAAATTATACTTCAATCTGTATTCAAATACCATTAGTTCTTCCTCTGCTGATGGTTTGCATTTTTCATAGGTCCTTCTTATAGCATCCTGCTCATCATTTCTTTCACAGTTACTATTGCTGACTGTATTACCCTCCATCCTATTCTCTCCCCTTGATATTTACTCTATTTTCTATCTTCTTTCACCCTATGCCTCCTCAAAAATGTTTTGCTTTTTAATGCCCCCTCCCCCAATCTGCCCTCCCTTCCTTCACTTCTCCCCCCTTTTCCCCTTCCCCTCCCACTTTCCCTCAGGGCAAAATATATTACTATATCCACTTGAGTGTTTATGTTATTCCCTCTTTGAGCCAATTCTGATGAAAGTAAGGCTCACTCACTCCCCCACTCCTTCCCCATTTTCCCCTCCACTCCATAAGCTTTTTCTTGTTTGTTTTATGTGAGCTACTTTATGCCCTTCCACCTCTCCTTTTCCCTTTCTTCCAATGCATTCCTCTTACCCATTAACTTTATTTTAATGATGTCATCATGGGTCAGCTAGGTGACACAGTGGACAAAGCACCAGCCCTGGACCCAGGAGGCCCTGAGCCCAAATCCAACCCCAGACATAAGCCATCCCACCCAGCCTGCCCCATAAAAAACAAGGATACATGCATTAAAGCTTTTCTTAAATTCATTTTTATTTTTAGTTCCAAATTCTTTTTCTCCCTCCACCCCTTTCCCACCCATTAAGAAAGCAAGAAATAGGGGCAGATAGGTGGCGCAGTGGATAGAGCACCGGCCCTGGAGTCAGGAATACCTGAGTTCAAATCCGGCCTCAGACACTTAACACTTACTAGCTGTGTGACCCTGGGCAAGTCACTTAACCCCAATTGCCTCACTGAAAAAAAAAAAAAAGAAAGCAAGAAATAGGATACCCATTCTACATATAAAGTCATGCAAAACACATTTTGCAATTAGCCATGTTCTAAAAAAGAAAAAAAGCAGGAAAATATAAGAAAAAATATTCTCTAGTCTCTACTGAGTCCATCAGTTCTCTATCTGGAGGTGGACAGTATTTTGTATCATGAGTCCTTTGGAATTGAGGTACATTACTATATTAATCAATTACTAATTCATTCACAGTTGATTATCTTTACAATATTGTCACTGTGTAGATTACTCTCCTGGTTCTGCTCACTTCACATTTTATCTGTTTATATGTCTTACTGAAACTATCTACTTCATCATTTCTTACAGCACAACAGTATTCCATCATATTCATATACCATAATGTGTTCAGCCATTCCCTAATTGCTGGGCATCCCCTCAATTTCCAATTTTTTGCCACCATAAAAAAGCTGCTATAAATATTTTTGTATTATAAATATTTCAAAAAGGTCTTTTCCCCTTTTCTTTGATATCCTTGAGTAGACCTAGTTATGATATTGCTAGGTCAATGGGTAGGCATAATTTTATCACCCTTTTGCACATAGTTTTGAATCATTCTCCAGAATGGTTAGACTAGTTTACAGATTCACCAATAGTGTATTAGTATAGTTATGATATGGGGGGAAGTGGGGTACGGGTATGGTTAGGGGTTGGGGTTCTTAGGAATTCCTTTTTAAAGAATTACACCCTCTTGCACACAAAAAGTAGTTAGAATAAGGTGGTAGTTTATTTAGGAGCAAGGGAAGGGAAGGGTGGGGGGAGGGAAACCATGAAAGAAATCCTTGGACTTTTCATGGGGAGATTTGGCATAAAGCACATGGCTCAGAGGCACCAAATCTCCCCGAACAGGAGACTGGAAGGTACTTTTATAGGGGACTGATGGGGGTGGCCCATCTGTCCGTGAAAAGTTCCTTTAGTGAGAGAGGACCATCCCCCACTGGTGGTAGCTGGGGGAATTGGGTGAGGAGTGGAGGACCATCCCCCACTGGTAGTGACTAGAGGAATTGGGTGAGGGGTGGCTATGGATCCCTCCTCAGAACACAAAAGCCGAAGCCACACCCAAATTTATCTCCCCAGGGTAAGGGAGACCAGAATGAAGGGTAGGAATCCCAAGCTAGCTCAGTCCGATTTGGTTCCTCTAGGCGTTATCTGTCCTCTGGTTTAGTTTCTCAAGGAGAAGATTCCTTGGTGTGCCCCAGAGAAATTCTGGGGTGCTCTGCGCCCCATGACAATAGGATTTGAAGCCTGGGGTTTCTGGCCTTTATTCTCCTTCCATTTCTTCAGGGGAGCAGTACATGGGTTGTTGTCTTTTGGCTGTTGTTGTTGTTGTTGTTTTGTTTTGGGTTTTTTTTGCAGGCAATGGGGGTTAAGTGACTTGCCCAGGGTCACACAGCTAGTAAGTGTCAGGTGTCTGAGGCCGGATTTGAACTCAGGTACTCCTGAATTCAGGGCCGGTGCTTTAACCACTGCGCCATCTAGCTTCCCCTGTTGTTGTTTTTTTTGTTGTTGTGGTTGGTTGGTTGATTGGTTGGTTTGTTTTGGTTTTTAAAATCTCTTTCAGTGCTGCTTTATCCTAGGCTTCTCACATTTTTAGGTCAGGGCTATCCAGTAATAGCCCTAAGGCTGCTTAAGTGGTGGAAGGTTCTCTAGGACCTTGCTGCAAAGAAATGATGTATCATAGAAGAGACATCTACCCCAAGCAGACTAGGATAGTTTTTCCTCAAAAGGTATTAAAAGTATCCTTGAAACTTAAATGATCCGAAGGGTTATGGTTTAAATAATTGATTTAACTTCTCAGTGGCTTAAGTATAAAAGTCATCGTGGGATGATGATAGATAGATGGGATGATGAAGAGTCAGTGGTGCCTCCCTCAGACTTCACAAAAGCTTCTGACCAGCATGCCAGTATGGCCAACATAGAGGCAGAAAAGCTATGCTCAAATCAACCAAAGCTGCATGCCTGATGAATATTCTATGCTAAGTAAATTTCTTTTTGTTGACTGTTAGATGGTCTACAAGTATCTCATTGTATTCCAGTCTAGAACCTGAACCACAGGACTGGCCTGATTCAGGCCTGGCCTAATGTAAATGGGCATAATTAAACTTTCCTCCTGTGGGAGATGCCCCACATATAGCTTCACATTGCTCAAGGACTCTTATTTACAGTATTAAACAGAGATGAGGTATTATTACTAGTAGTGGAATCCCAACTATTAGAAATAGTCTGGTGCCTAATATCCTGAGTCAAGGTAGCCTCCCAAAAGCCTCTTATTTCAAACCATTAGGCCTGCCTGATCTTTAAACTAGGCCAATTCTTCAGCTTGCATAAGGTAAATGATGTTCTAGTGACACCAGGTGGCTGCAAATCAGGGTGTTTCAGCCAACTGTCTGTCCTATCTGCCACCCAAACTTCAACACAAGTACTTCACCAATTAGGACTTCTGGTGAATGGGGTGAATTACAGAATTTCCAATGTAATTTAAAACTATCCTTGGCTAAGAGTAAGAAGACCTAAGAATTTAATCTTGATTTTGCTTCTAATTAGTTGTGTGCCATTGTGTTATGGGCCCAGAGCACCCCAGAAGTTCTCTGGGGTACATCAAAGAACCTTCTCCTTGAGAAACTAAACCAAAGGACAGACATACCTAAAGAGATAAGTGGAATCAGATCAGACTGAGCTAGCTTCAGGACCTCCACCCTTCTTTCTAGTCCCCCTCAACCCTGGGGAGATAAGATTAGGTGTGGCTGCTGCCTTTGTGTCCTGAGAAAATGGCTTGAGAGATCTGTAGTCACCCCTCACCCAACTCCTCCAGCCACCACGAGTGGGTCCTCCCTCACAAAAGGAACTTTCCATAGTCAGATGGTCACCCCCATCAGTCCTCTATAAAAGTATCTGCCTGTCTCCTGCTCAAGGAGATTGGTATCTCAGAGCTACACTCTGTGCCTTTCTCCCCATGAGAAGTCCAAGGATTTCTTTCATGGTTTCCCTTCCCTTCCCCTGCCGCTAAATAAATTACTATCTTATTCTAACTGCTTTTGTGTGCAAGAGAGTGTAATTCTTTAAAGAGGAATTCCTAAGGACCCCAAACCCCTACCCCTACCCAAACCCTCAACCCCATTTTCCCCATGACATTTTTGGCGCCCAACATGGGGCCCAAGCAGTCTGCTGGTGGGCGGTTCCTGGGTCTTCTCCTGGTGTAGTCATGCCCAACAGGATTACCTCATCCAGGTGGTGAGGAGGGCTGGAATGTAGGGTGGTGGTCCTGGAGCTTCCTCAGTTGGATCTGGTGCTACTTATGTCTTTTGGATGTGTCTGTCCTTGGTTGAGCTCAAGGAGAGGCCTACTTGATTTCAAAGGGAAACTCCTGGGGTTTCAAGGAAAAAGTTCCTTAACCTCCCCAGACAACCTCTGGGGTAACCAGGGCCCATAATCTTCCCATAACAATTGGATAGGTATCTTAATTTCTCTGGGACTCAGTTTCTTAATCTGTAAAATGATTTGGAAAAGGAAATGGCAAACCACTTTAGTATCTTTGCTAAGAAAACCCTAAGTGGGGTCATGAAGAGTCAGATATGACTAAAATGACTAAACAACAACAGTTTAGAAGCAGCTAGGTGGTGAGGTGGATAGAGTGCTGAGTTTGACGTCAGGAAGGATTTGAAATCTGGCCTCAGACAATTATTAGCTGTGTGACTCTGGGTAAGTAACTTAACCCTATTTGCTTCAGTTTCCTCATCTATAAAATGAGTTGGAGAAAGAAATGGCAAACCACTCCAAGCTCTTTGCTAAAAAGCCCCAAATGTGGTCATGAAGAGTTGGAAGAGACTGAAACAACCGAATAACAACAACAAAATGGGGTTAATGAGCTTTTTACCTAAAGAGTCTCCTAATGGCCCATGAAATAATTTATGTAAATATTTTGTAACAGTAGAGTTACAGAAATATTGAGTTATTAGAATTGTAGTGATACAAGGACTACAACAATATAAATGGAAATAATTTTTTTAAAATGGAAAATGGGGGCAGCTAGGTGGTGCAGGAGTACCTGAGTTCAAATCCAGCCTCAGACACTTAACACTTACTAGCTGTGTGACCCTGGGCAAGTCACTTAACTCCAATTGCCTCACTAAAAAAATAAAATAAAATAAATGGAAAATGGATGCTGTGTAATTATAATAACTAAGCTTGGCCCTAAAGGAGAGGTGAAATAAATGGTTTCACTCCTTTGTAGTGTGTGTGTATTGGGGGAAGAGACAGAACTATTGGTGTAGAACATTGCTTTTACTTCAGACTCAGTTGATACTTTGGTTAGTTTTGCTTACCTCCTTTTTTCCCTTCTTTTTAAAAATAGACTTTTATTCATGCCTTTTATTTTTATAAAACCTGTATTTTCCCCTATATCTTTCTCATCTTCCTCCCAGAAATCTGTCCCTTATAGCAAAGACATTGTTTTTAAAAAGAGGAATAAGGGGGGAATTTTTTTTAAAAATCAGTCAACACATTGGAAAAACTTGACGTTATATACAATTTTCCACACTCATGAATCCCAACCTCTGTCAAAGGAAGAGGGTTGGGGTGGGAGAAGTATCTTCTTAGATATTTTCTTTATAACTTCCCAATACTGAGTTAAGTTGTTCTGTGATAGTTGTTCTTTTCATCCACATTGTTTTAGTCATTATGTTTATTGTTTTCCTGATTCTGCTTGCCTCACTTTTTATTAGTTTATGTGTTTCCATGCTTCTTTGTATTCTTCTTGTTCATCATTTCTTATAGCATAATAATATCCTATTACATTAAGATAACACAATTTGTTTAGCCATTCCCCAATATCTTCTCTTTTTATTTCTTTGTTACAATGGATGGTTTGCTGGGTAGGGGAGTGGGAAGGGATATATTTAGAAATGAAGGTGGGGGCAGCTAGGTGGTGCAGTGGAGAGAGCACTGGCCCTGGATTCAGGAGGACCTGAGTTCAAATCCGGCCTCAGACACTTAAGACTTACTAGCTGTGTGACCCTTGGCAAGTCACTTAGCCCCAATTGCCTCACCAAAAAAAAAAAAAAAATGAAGGTAATATAAAAATAAAAGATGTCAATGAAAAAAAAAAGAATTGCAAGGAGGATGCTATCAGAAAAACCTGGAAAGACCTATATGAGATGATGCAGGGTGAAATGTATTGTATGCAAAATGACAGCAATATTGTAAGATGATCTTCTGTGAATGTCTTGGTTATTTTGAGCAGTCCAATGATCCAAGACAACTCTGAAGGACTTATGAAAAATACAATTCATCTATAGAGAAAGAACTGATGGTCTCTGAATACAGAATAAAGCATAATTTTTTGTTAGTTCCTTTATCTGAAGTTTTGTTTTTGTCTGTTTTCTTTCACAATCTGGCTAATGTGGAAATGTTTTGCATGACTACTCATGTACAACTTATATTGAATTGCTTGAGTTCCTGGGGAGAGGGGAGGGGGGGAGAAAATTTGTAACACTAAGTTTTTTTAAATTGATGTCAAAATTTGTTTTTATATGTAATTTGGGAGAATAAAAATTCTAAATAAAAAAAATCAAGTAAAAAAATAATTGCAAGGACAATAATCATGTTATTTATTTAAAGGACCCATAGCTGGGAACATAGTAGATTCTTTTAAAAAAATTATTGCTGATTGTTATATCATAATACCATCTGAGCTAGTTTATTTGCATGGCAATAATTCAGTTTCCCTCAGAGCCACCAGCAGAAGCCCCTTGCCACTGTGTAATTTAAGATTCTAAATGTGGATTCTAATCTGTTCCCCCAGTTTTGGGGGAAACTGACTAAAATCACTGATAAAACGAGTTTAGGTTTTTAAGGGTTTATTGGAAAATAGAAAGAAAAAGATTAAGAACAGAATTTCAACAGCCTGGCATTCCTATCTTTCCTCAAATTTCCTGTGAAGTCCTCTGCCGCCACCATACAGTCAGGAACCCAAAAAGTCCCAGAGCTCTCCGCGCAGGCTCCCTTTCCTTCTTCCTGTCTCCTCCCAGACCATAAGAGGCTCCTCCAGTTGGTTGGCTGGTAGCCTTGATAGACAGCACCCATGAGCAAACGTCATTTCCTGAAGCCAAGGAAAAACCACAATGCCTCTGAGGCATTTTCCTCATGGTGGAGCTTTCCCACAGCAAGTCTCCAGTAGGTGGCATCATTCCAATCATTACAGTCCCCCCTTTTGTTCCTCAAGAAACAAAATGTTTCCTTGACGGAACAGTAAAAAGAATATAATAACTATTGCTAACTAATAATATGTGAACAACAATATAGAAAAGGAAGAGAGGAAAGTTTTGTCCAGAGGGGCGGTTTTTTGTTCTCATGAACCGACGCTTTGACATTAGTCTTGCAAAGGGAGAGCCTCTGCAGAGGGTACATGTTACAGATGATGTATATTATAACAGAAAGGAGATAGTAAAAACTAACAAAACAAAACAGTTCATATAGAGTATCTGATTTCTCTTGTCTTCTTAAAGTGGTAAGATGTCATCAGGAGGAAGCTGGATTCTGGTCTGGAAAACTGGATTCTGGACTCTGGTCTGGAAAGCTGGATTCTGGACTCTGGTCTGGAAAGCTGGATTATCTTCTTTAACTGTTTGAATTGTTGTATTTTTACTAAACCTTAGCATAGCATTGTCAATGATCAAATTAATAAATTCCATTACACCACACATTGGCTGAGTGCATCTTTTGTGATGGGTACTTTAAGGATCCTGACCAGGAAATGGTTTTTGTCTATATCCATGAACATTGGGTGTGGTCAGCTGATCTCAGAGCCAGATGGCTCAGGTTTGGGCGCCATTTGTGTTTTCCTCCCTGTTTCCCCTTCTTTTCCATTAATGAGCACCAGCTTTAGTTGTGGGAAGAACCAACACTGTATGGTTTTGAGAGGTGCCAAAAGTCTGTCCGGTCTCCACCCAAAATTGTCTCCCCTACTTCCTGTCATGGTGCCTGAGATTTCACCATTAGACCTGCCAGATAAAAGTCCAGAGGGTTTTTCAACTTCCTAGAGTCTTTTGCTATAATACAAAGACACCTTGAGCTAGCTATCAGCTAAAATTCACCTACTGAACATTAACTAGCTTGGTCACTCCTTGAATGCCCACCATAACAATAATGGTAGCTCATATTATGTACATGTGCTTTATGTATGTGTTACCTCTAATCTTCACTGCAAACCTGCCAAATGGGCAGATATTGGTATCTACATTTTTGAGGAGGAGTAGGGACTTGAGTAGCTAAAGGTCATCCAGCTGCTTAGGAGCAGGAGAGCCAGGACTAGATAGAATCCAGATCTTCTGGCTCTTCTTTCTGGGACACTTTACTTCTTCTTCTTCTTCTTCTTCTTCTTCTTCTTCTTCTTCTTCTTCTTCTTCTTCTTCTTCTTCTTCTTCTTCCTCCTCCTCCTCCTTCTCCTCCTCCTCCTCCATCTTCTTCTTCTTCTTCTTTTTTTTGGTGAGGCAATTGGGGTTAAGTGACTTGCCCAGAGGCATACAGCTAGTAAGTGTCAAGTGTCTGAGGCTGGATTTGAACTCAGGTCCTCCTGAATCCAGGGCCAGTGCTCTATCCACTGCACCATCTAGCTCCACCAGGGACACTTTACTTCTGAAGAGTTGGCAGAGTTTTGGCCATTTCTTTTTTTGGGGGGGGGGCTGGACAATGGGGGTTAAGTGATTTGCCCAGGGTCACACAGCTACTATGTGTCAAGTGTCTGAGGCCGGATTTGAACTCAGGTACTCCTGAATCCAGGGCCGGTGCTTTATCCACTGCGCCACCTAGCTGCCCCCAAGTTTTGGCCATTTCTGATCTTTAGTGTTTCTTCTAATGATCACTGCCTTCAGGAACCCCACTTCAGTTGGTCACCCAACAACCTCTCAGTCCTGATCACCTCATTTTTGAAGCCCTGACCAAAAAATCTGGAGTTATCCAGAGGTAATTTGCGAGCTAAGGTTCAATTTTAGTCCATTTTGTTCTAAAGTATCAGCTATTGAAAAGCTTACTTGGTTCAGTCAAGAGGTTTTCTATGTGACTGAGAGGCACAGTGGTACTGTGGATAGGGTATTGGACTCAAAGTTGGGAAGGCCTAGATTCAAATTCCTATGTCCAGGAGTTACAACCATGAACAAATTATTAAAACTCTCTTCATCTATAAAATGGAAATACAAAATAGGGGAGAAATACCATCCTTTTAAGTTGTAAATAAAATTATGTACATGAAGTGCTTTGCAAATTTAAATTTACTATATACATATCAATTATGATTTCTAGTTCTGCCATAAACTAGTTATATAACCTTAGGCAAATCACTTCATCTTTCTGAGACTCGGTTTCCCCAGCTTTAAATGAGGCAAGTAGACTAGATGTTTCATTCAACTAGTCTGAACTGACAGTGCATACAAAGCTTCAGGCTCCAAACAAGGCCACTCTCAGGGCCAGATTTGGGGACAAAGTCAGGAAATGTCACACTCTGAAACCGAAGCTAATAGGATTGAACAAAAACATATTATGGGATTAGCCAAGCATAGAAGCAACCCACCCTTGGAGATGTTTGTGAATAAGAATAAGAATAGGGTGATTTCCAAATGTAGGATGTCTGCTAAATCCCACTAAGGATTAGACACCAATCTGCATGTAGTTAATATAAAACAAAATGTAATCTTGGAAAGAGTAATGTGTGATAAATGACAAGAGGGAGTGTGGGTGGATTGCAAGTAGTCTGGAAAAGGGAAAGCCAAAGAGTAAGGATTTGTCAGTGTGTGTCCAACACTGTTGAGGGGACATTGTGCTCTCATTCTAGAGCCCCAAGAGCTGATTGTCTAAACACAAAAAGAAGAAATCTGGATTTGAATCTTAACTCTACTTAGCATTGTGACTATAGGATAGCCACCCAACCTTTCTACAGCCTCAGCCTCTTATCCTGTAAAATGGATGCTAAGGTGGTGGGTGAATGGGTGGGGAGGGTAGGGAGTCAATAAGGAGACCTTTTTGGCTCCTGTTGTAGGCGAGGGAGAAATGATGAGGTTGTAAGTCTCCTCAGGAGCATTGATGATCCTCCTTCAGAAGCCAGATGGAAGCCATTTGAATCGCCATGGCTAGGACCCAGTCATGACTATCTGGCCTTCAGCCTTGCACAGTACTCCCTTATTCTGATTCAGTTCTAAACATCAAGCTGTCAGAGCTTCACTTGACAGCATGCCCAGGGAACGGAAGCTGAAGATGACTGTCAGCTGTGGCTGTGGTATCCTCCTATCCCCCAACACTTGGCATAGGGCCTAACACATTTCTTCATAAATGCTCATTGATTGAGTGAATGAGTGAGTGTAGGAGAGTCCTATCATTTCTTCACTGACTGCTGGTCCTCAGTCCTGGCCTGACCTGGTGACATTGTCCCAAGACTTGTCTTATATATACAAAGGCTGATGGATGGTGCTTGATGTTGTGTGGTTTGAGAAAGGCCACTGCCTGAGAATGCTTCTCATATCAGCCTACCACAATACCTATCATTCATTCTTCATTTCTCACCATTTTAAAGCCTTTTCTTTCCAAAAGATTGTGCTCCTCCCAAAGGCTTGAAGGGAGGTCATTATAAGCCTCTTTTATTTTTTTCTTTTAGCTAAAGTCTGGTAAGGGAAGATTACTTGATAGAACCTTTTTTTTTTTTGTGGCACAATGAGGGTTAAGTGACCTGTCCAGGGTCACACAGCTAGTTAGTGCCATGTGTCTGTAGTCAGATTTGAACTCAGGTCCTCCTGAATCCAGGGCCAGTGCTTTATCCACTGAGCCACCTAGCTGCCCCCTTGATAGATACTTGAAAGCAAGACCCAGGAGAGGAAAAAAAAAACAACTCATGATGGGGAAGAGCAAGTAGCTACAGCAGGGTAAGGGTCTGAAAGAAGAAATGAGTCATTTTATCTCTCTGTGCTTCAGTTATCTCTCTGTGCTACATCAATGAAGTGATGAGGTTGGAATAGACGTTCTTTAAGATCCTATAGGAGAGGAATCAACAACAATGACAGACTTTTCCAGTTCTGTTAATTTATCTGGGGGTTTAGATGATGCTATTTCTGAAGTCCTTGTGGTATAGTGAAAAGAACAGGATATTAACTGAGCTAAGGTGGCCAAGTGGATAGAGTTTCAGGCCTAGAGGCAGGAAGCCCAGAATTCAAATACAGCCTCAGATACTTACTAGCTCTGTGTCATTGGACAATCATTTAACCTCTGTCTGGCCCAGTTCCCTCATCTACAGAATAGGGATGATGATAGCACTTACCTCCCAGGGTTATTGTGAGGATCATGAGATGATATTTGTAAAGTGCTTAATTAGCACAGTGCCTGACACATAGTAGGAGCTTTATAAATGTTAGCTATTATTATTATTATTAGTGAATTTTAATCCCCATTTTGCTCACTCTAGACCCTTGTGCAAATCACTTATACTTCCTGAGCCTTAATTGATCTGTGAAATGGGAATAATAGTCCCTCAGATTAATAATCCTGCATCTGTCATATACCTGTGAGAATCAAATGAAATGCCATATTTGAACACACTTTAAAGGGTATTCAATACGATGAACATGTCACACATAACATAAGGGATTATTGTTCAATAGTTCAGGGTATGAGTAGGGAGGTAGAGAATCTCTTCAAGACCTGGGTCTGTACCTTGAGTCCATGTAAGATCATGGAAACATGGAGAATCTTGGGTAAATAGCCTGGCCAGCAGGCATTATGCCAAAAGGTGGGCTACATTCCTCCCTAAGGCTGGAAATGTTGAAGGTCCTTGAAAAATCAGCCAAGTATAACTGAAATCTGCAAATATATGAAACAAGCATCAACATATTCATCAACACTTAAAATAGCAAGAATTATAACCCCAGTATCCCCAATATTCTTCTAACAGTGCCATTCACAGATAATATACATCATAGCACAAGGTAAAGTTACATTACTCAGTCTAAACTACATGTTATATGTACATATCAAAATAGCGCATGCTATTCATCATACAAAGTATATATGTATAACAGCAAAAGCAATGCAAACTGCAATACAAGACAATACAGTGCAATACCATATCAATAGACCTATGAAATGACAACACATGAATAAGTCTTATCATATGCACAAATAGCAACACAATGCATAACTAGCAGAGAGATGTGACCACAATTGTTGTTATTGCTGGTTAGTGGTTTCTGACTCTTCATGACCCCATTTGATAGCTAATCCAGCATCTCATTTTGTTTGTTTGGTTGGTTTTTGGTTTGGGGGTATTTTTTGGTTTTTGGGGGTTTTTTTGGTGGGGGGCAAAGAGGGTTAAGTGACTTGCCCAGGGTCACACAGCTAGTGTCAAGTGTCTGAGGTTGGATTTGAACTCAGTTCCTCCTGAATCCAGGGCCGGTGCTTTATCCACTGTACCACCTAGCTGCCCCCTCCAACATCTCATTTTAAAAATGAGGAAACCAAGGTCCAAAGACTTGCCCAAGATGATGTAGGTAGTGTCAAAGGCAAGATTTGAACCCAGTGCTCTGACTCCAGAGCCAATGTTCTTTCCATTGTACTATGATGTCACCTTTCATGACTTTTACTTTCCATCTTTTTTTTCCTTAATAGTATTTTATTTTTTTCCAATTACATGTAAAGATAGTTTTCAACATTCATTTTTGTAAACTTTTGAGTTCCTAATTTTTCTCCCTCCCTCCCTTTTCTTCCTCCTCCCTAAGACAGCAAGCAATCTGATATAGGTTAAATATGTACAATCATATTAAACATATTTCCACATTATTTGTGCTGTGAAAGAAGAATCAGATCAAAAGGGAAAAACCACCAGAAAGAAAAAAAAAAGCAAAACAAAAACCAAAAAATCCACCTTTTATCTTATTTATCTTTTTTTTTGGAGGCATTTGGGGTTAAGTGACTTCCCTGGCATCACACAACGATTAAGTATCTGAGGCTGAATTTGAACTCAGGTTCTCCTGACTCCTGGGCTGGTGCTCTATCCACTGGGGCAACTAGGTAGTACAGTAGATATAGAGGGCTGGCCCTGGAGTCAAGAGGACCTGAGTTTAAATTTCATCTTACACTTACTAGCTGTGTGACCCTGGGCAAGTCACTGAACCCCAATTGCCTTACAAGATACTTAACCCCAATTGCATTAAACATCCAGGGCCATCTCCAGTTGTCCTGATATATATCTTACCATTTGACCCAAATGGCTCTGGAAGAGAGAGTGAGGTTGGTGACCTTGTACAGCCCTCCCTCACTAAAATCCAATTCGCTGTAAGTCATAACATCACCCAGATGTCATGGCCATCTTTGAGAACAAAGGACAAATAACAAGTACTATCTACTGTGCCACCTAGCTGCCCCCAAATCTATCTTTTTTCAATACCTGTGTTTTCTTTGTCTGATTTAAGTATGTTCCTGTGAACAGTTGCTAAAACTTTTCATGGAAAATCATTATCTGATTATCTGATTGAGCTCATTTCCCATTTTTTTATGAACAATGATTTGCATATCTTCCTCTGAGCTAAAATTTCACAGGATCACCATTTGAAGGGAGATTAGAAGTCATCTAAGTCACATTTTAAGGAGATTGGTAAACTGGAGAGCATCCAAAGGTGGGCAACCAGGATGAGATCCTGTCATCTGGAGACCAGTTAAAGGAACTGGAAATAAGATTCTAATAAGAATATTCTAATAATAACAATAACTTCTAGCTTATCCTGGGAATAAGATTCAGAGGGTAAATGAAATGAAGATTATTTATGTGACAGAGAGATTAAACTCATCCTGACTTCCCAGAGGGGGAAATTTTGGCATGCTGTGAGGGGGGAAAAAAAAGATTTCCTAACAAGTGGAGCTATTCAAAAGTGGAATAGGCTGTGTTGGGGAATAGTGGCCTTTCCCTCACTGGACGACTTCCAGTGAAAGCTAGATGGCCACTTAGTGAGGATCTTGTAGATTCTTGCTCAGGTCTAGCTTGGAGTAAATGACCTCTAAGAGCCATTTAGGGGCGGCTAGGTGGCGCAGTGGATAAAGCACCGGCCCTGGATTCAGGAGTTCCTGAGTTCAAATCTGGCCTCAGACACTTGACACTTACTAGCTGTGTGACCTTGGGCAAGTCACTTAATCCCCATTGCCCCGCAAAAAAAAAAAAAAAAAACACCAAAAAACCAAAACAAAACAAAGAGCCTTTTAATCCTGAGATTCTGTGATCTTCTACTCTAGAAATGTGCAGGAATCCCCTCTACAACACTCCTCATAGGAGGCCATACAACAGTCACCCAAAAATCTCCAGTGAGAGGCAGTCAGTTTACTTTCTGGGAAGGCCCTGTTAGGAAGCTTTTTCCTTATGATGAGCTAATAGGCCTCTCTACCTCTTGGGCCCTTTGTCCCTCATTCAATGCCCTGGGGCCCAGCAGAACAAATCTGGTCCCTCTTTCCTGTGAGCTTCTTTCTAATTCTTTTTTTGTTTTATTTTGCGGGGCAGTGAGGGTTAATTGGCTTTCCCAGGGTCACACAGCTAGTTAGTGTCAAGTGTCTGAGGCCAGACTTGAACTTGGATCCTTCTGAATCCAGGGCCAGTGCTTTATCCACTGCGCTACCTAGCTGCCCCCTCTAATTCTTGAAGAGTGGGAACAGGTCCCTGAAAAGACTTCCCTACTTCTGGTGAAATATCCCTATTTTCTTCTCTTGATACAGATGTGACATGGCCTCTAGTCTCCTCACATAATTCTTTCAGTTCCATAAATTTACATTCCTTTTTTTTTTGTGGGGCAGTGTGGGTTAAGTGACTTGCCCAGGGTCACACAACTAATAAGTGTCAGGTGTCTGAGGCTGGATTTGAACTCAGGTCCTCCTGAATCCAGGGCTGGTACTTTATCCACTGTACCACCTAGCTGCCCCTTACATTCCCATTTTCAAAGAAGGACCTACATAGTGAAAATTGTTGAGTATAATCTGCTTAAATTGAAAAACTTAAACTAAACCATGAGATCCTTTGAATATGTTTAGGAGAAATGCAGGTTCATGAAAAGAGGCTCAGTTAATAAACCTTATGGGCAGCTAGGTGGCACATTGGATAGAATACCAGGCCTAAAGTCAAGAAGATTCAACTTTCCGAATTAAAATCTGTCCCCAGACACTTACTAGCAGTGTGACCCTGAGAAAGTCACTTAATCCTATTTGCCTCAATTTCCTCATCTGTAAAATGAGTTGGAGAAGGAAATGGCAAACCACTTCAGTGTCGTTGCCAAGAAAATCCTAAATGGGGTCATGAAGTCGGACATGACTGAAGCGACTGAACAACAACAATAAGCCTTACAATAGAAGTAAGAGGGAAAGACTTCCCTCAGTTATAGTCCCGTCTTTACCATTGACATTCTGTGCGACCTTGGACAAGTCTTCAGGCCTCAGATTCCTCATCCATAGGCTTAGAGGCTTAGACCAGATGGGCTCTAAGGTCCCCTCTCCTTTCTTTTTCTTTTTTTTTTTTTGGTAAGGCAATCGGGGTTAAGTGACTTGCCCAGGGTCACACAGCTAGTAAGTGTTAAGTGTCTGAGGTTGGATTTGAACTCAGGTCCTCCTGAATCCAGGGCTGGTGCTTTATCCACTGTGCCACCTAGCTGCCCCTCCCCTCTCCTTTCTATGTCTCTGTGACTACATGACCTCACCCACAGGAAAAGTGACTTTTTCCCCCTCCTCTCAAGAGTTTCTCAGTTCTACTTTTTGCTTCTCTATCTCCTAGTGACGTAGACCCTGATCAGGGGAGAACGGGTGGGGCGATGGAAAGGGTAAACAGAATAAGAAGGGAGTCAGACCAGAAAAGCTGGCAAGATTCGTGAAAGAGCAGAGAGATATGGGAACTGTACTCTACGTACTCCTGTTGCCATTGCTGCTGTTGCTGCTGCCAGGTATGGGAGCTGGGCAGGGTGAAAGGGTGGGTTACAGGTATGGGACTCTGAGGAACAAGATTCTGGAGCTCACAGGAGGGAAATTGAGTCTGGCAGAGAGCTGATGCTAATGATCCTGCCTGCAGAGAGGAATTGTAATGAAAGCGCTGGGACCTGAGGGTTAGAACCCCTGAGTTCTCACAGTTTACAATCTTGTTTGAGAGTCAGGTTCATATTTAAATTAGGAAATGAGCTCAGTTTCCCTTTGGAGTCCTGAAAGAGGAGTAAGGTGAGAAAATAGAGATAGCAGATATACTACTTAGATCCCTAAGTAGTATAGTGAACAGAATTGTTCCTGGAGTCAAGAAGACCTGAATTAAAATCTGATCTCAGACATATACTAGCTATCTGAGCTTGGGTGAGTCATCTAACTTCTACTTGCCTCAATTTCTTCATGAAGATAATAATAGCACCTAGCTCTCATGGATGTTGTGAGGATCAAATTGGAGAGACAGAAACAGAGACAGAGAAAGAGACCTCTACAGACCTTAAATGGTAGCTATCGAGGAGAGCACTAGTCTTAGAGTTGGGAGAACTGGTTTCCAATCTTGTTTGTTTAGTTTTGTTTTTTGTGGGGCAATGAGGGTTAAGTGACAGTGCCCAGGGTCACATAGCCAGTAAGTGTCAAGTGTCTAAGGCCGGATTTGAACTCAGGTCCTCCTGAATCCAGGGCTGGTGCTTTAACCACTGTGCTACCTAGCTGTCCCCTCTGGTTTCCAATCTTAGCTCTGACATTTACTAGCTATGTGATCATGGACCAGTCACATCCTCTCTGAAACTCCTTTTCCTCATTTGTGTTCTAGAAATAATGAGACAGAGTTTGCTTTGCAAACTTTGAAGTGATCTATAAATATGACTTCTTATCAAATGGTAGAAGGAGAAAAGAAGCAGAGACTGTTTATATTATAGTGGGAGGAGTTGGCCATGCTTCTAGGAAGACTGGTGGAAGGACAAACTCTAGAGTTTTGTGAAAGGTATTTCTACACAATTCCACAGACATTCCCAGGGATTTCTGCTTTCTCTAGAGTCTCTATATTTGCCGGGAATATTTTGGTCTGATCCCACATCACTTCTCCATGATCACTTTTCCCACATATTACTAGATATTCATATTCTATACAGTGTTTTATAATTTACAAATTGCTTTCCTAACAATAGTCCTATAAAGTACATAGTGCAAGTATTTTATCCTCATTGAACGTCTTTGAAAACAGATTCTTTAAAAAAGACATAGAAACCAAAACTCAAGGAGGGGAAATAACTTGTCCAAGACCTTTATAATCTAATGCCCAGTGATAAATTTAGGATGAAGATTGAGACTTTTTTTTTCTGACATGGTCAGCATCGGAATTTGCCTTGAGTATACATATTTGTCAAAAGGATTTTGTTTTTCTCTGTTTTTCAATGAGGGTTTGGGAAGAGGTGGTAGAAAAAAAAGGTGGATTTTCATTAATTTTTAAAGTTTAAGAAATTTACTTATAAACATGATTGCTGAAGAGAATACCTGGAGGCAGCTAGGTAGTACAGTAGATAAAGCACCCGTCCTGGATTCAGGAGGACCTGAGTTCAAATCCAGCCTCAGACACTTGACACTTACTAGCTGTGTGACCCTGGGCAAGTTACTTAACCCTCATTGCCCCACAAAGAAAAGAAAAGAGAATATATGTATATATATATATATGTATGTATATATATATATGTTAATATATGTATATATACATATACATAATGGCCATCTCTTTAATTTTTTTAAAATAATAACTTTGAAATGAGAAAAAATAAAATAAAAAACACCAATTGTTTAAAACAATTTAGTACCTAGATTTTTTTTTTTTTTAGTGAGGCAATTGGGGTTAAGTGACTTGCCCGGGGTCACACAGCTAGTAAGTGTTAAGTGTCTGAGGCCGGATTTGAACTCAGGTACTCCTGACTCCAGGGCCGGTGCTCTATCCACTGCACTACCTAGCTGCCCCTAATACCTAGATTTTTGACATAAATCTGCCTTCTGCTTTTGCTGTTTCCAGTGTCTCTTACCTCTATCCCATTCTTACCAACCTCAACCATATTACCTAAATGCCTGAAGGATCTATGGTTTTGCTTTAGGAAGTTATCTATATGAACTTAGGGGTTAAGTAATATATTCAAGGTCACAAAATAGAAAGAGATGGGGTTTGAAACCAGGCCTTCCCAATCCTGTGCCCAATATTCTATCCACTGTGTCATGATTGCCACCAGATGAATTCTTCTTAAAATGACACTTTCGTCATGTCACTCCCCTCTTCAGAAAGCATCACTATTGTAGTTCACCATTGTCTGTTGAATAAAGTCCAAATACTTCAACCTGTCACTCAAGGTCCTCTACAACCCTAATGGAAAATGTCACCCTTTATATTTTCCTGTTCTTGTACAAATACTCTGTTTCAGCAAGGTTAGCCTACTCCTCATCCTTAAAGCATGTCTTATGCATGCCATTTCCTGCCTCCATGCCTTGCCTCATATTATTCTTCTGATTGAAATACTTCCCATCTTCACATATAGAAAGTCTACATCCTCAGAAATTCATCTTAAATTCCTACTTTTCTATGAAGTTTCCTTGATTGCTCTAGCCCGCAGTCATTTGACTTCCTATGATAGATAATATGTGTACTTTTCATTTGCCCCCATTTGTTTGGTATTAGTTTTCATTGCATTTATACCTATGTGCCTTATCTCCCCAAGAAAATTACACATTCCTAAAGGCAAAGATATATCTTATAGACTTGTGTGTCTCCTGTAGCACTTAGCATGAAGCTGTGCAACATAGATGTTTATGGAATCTTGAATTTGAGAGTCAGATTCATATTTAAATTAGGGAATGAGCTCAATGAATAAATGAATTAACAAATAAATGCAGGCATCAAAACTGATGAAAGAATAATGCATAAAAGAATGAATGATATTCTAGGATGGAAAGGGACCAGATTCCAGATGTTTCTCTCCCTACGTGTCCAAGACTCAATCCCCAAAGGCTTTACTCCTAAAGTAGTAGGAGGACAGCTTTCCTCAAGCTCCCTCCTTAAGTACCTAAGCAGCAGATCCCCTAATGCCTTGTTCTTTCTGGATCAGGACATGGCCCCACTAAAGCCCTCACCAAGAACAGCCCTACTTCACAGCCCTGGCAAGCCAGCATTTTCCTGGATAGTAGGTACCGCTGTGAAGGAGCCCTCATCTCTTCAGAGTGGGTGATCACTTTAATCAACTGCTTTGGAAGGTGAGTGCCAAGGAGATGGTTAGGAAAGGAAACTTGGTATGAATCTTCATTTGGTTGATCACAGTTGCTCCCACCAACAGCCTGCTACAATGTCCATTTTGGCCCTAGCATCAAGCCTTAGCACAGGAGGAAGGAGAAAAAAAGAAAGAAGGAAGGAAGGAAAGGGGAGCCAGACCTCCCCAGTGGTAGGACCCAGCTTCATTGAAACAGCTTAGATCAATTTACAGAATCAATTAATCAGCATACATTTATTATTAAGCACCTATTATGAACCAAGTGTTGTATGTTAGTTACTGAGACAAAAGCAATTCCATTTACCACCCTCTTCCCCTCAAGGGACATCCATTCTACTGGAGGGAATGTGTATACAGATAGATAAATACAAAATATATAGTAATTGGGGGTGGGAGCTCTAACAATTGGGGGGATTAGAAAAGGCCCTGTATAGAAGGTGGTACTTGAGAAGAACCTTGAATGAAGCCAAGGGTTTCAAGAAGTCAATGTGAGGAGGGAGAGCACTGTCAGTTTGGGAGACAGGCTGTTCAGAAGTTTAGAAGGAATATCAGTATGAGGAACCAACATCAGGATCAATATGAGGATCAGTTTGTGTGAGATATATAGACTGCATAAGAAGGAAGAATGTGCAGAAATATAAGCTAAAACCAGCTTGTGAAGGGCTTTAAATGGCAAACAGGAGTTTGTGTTTTGTCCTAAGGGGATAGATATCCTAGGGAGCCACTGAAGCTTCTTGAGCAGGGGAGAGATGTGATTGGACCTGGGCTTTAGGAATAACAATTTGTCAACTATGTGTAGGATGGATTGGAATAGTAAGAAAATAGATCAAGGGAGAGCCAATTAAAAGACTATTGTGGGGCAGCTAGGTGGCACAGTGAATAGAGCACCGGCCCTGGAATTAGGAAGACCTGAGTTGAAATCCAGTCTCAGACACTTGACACTTACTAGCTGTGTGACCCTGGGCAAGTCACTTAACCCCAATTGCCTCACACACAAAAAAAGACTATTGTAATAGTTCACAAGAAAGATGATGAGATATTGGTATCTCAGAGTCATACTCTGTGCCATGCCTTTCTCCCCCCATGAGAAGAAGTCCAAGGATTTCTCTCTTGGTTTCCCTTCCCTTCCCCTTCCTGTAAATAAACTACTATCTCATTCTAAAAAAAAAAAAGAAAGAAAGATGATGAGCACCTGAACCAGTGCCATGAGTTGAAAGGAGACATGCAAGAAGAGACAGGGAAATGGAATAGACAAGACTGGACAATTGTCTGGATAAAAATGACTGAGTAAGAGTGAAAAGTCAAGCATGACTGAAGCTGTGAGCCTGCATGATTGGGAGAATGGCAGTCGGGAAGTCAGGAGGAAGGGAGGAAGGGTGCTGAGAGGGAGTCTGTACAGCATCACTGTTCTATCCGCCTGTTTGGTGGCTGCTCCACTCCTAGTTAAGTTGCCTTTCTCAACACCCCTCTCTCCCTCATAGCTTTCCTCTTTCCCATTTCACTGTGGCTCTGGGTCAGCACCGGTTGAATCTGCAGAATGCTGAAGTCTTGTCTCTTGTTGAGGAACTGATCCCGATCCCCAGAAGCCTTGTGGATAGTAGGCCGGGAAGTCTGGTTCTGGTGAAGTTGACGCAGCCTCCTTCCATCAAGAGCTCTATCTACCCCATATCTCTGATCCAGAGTTCCATTTTTTTCCCTTGGAAGAAGACATGCTGGGCTCAGGGCTTTAAACCAGATTTTGGTAAGGACAATTAATGAGGCCAGGAGATCATGTGACAGAGATACTGGAGTTGGATGACAGGGGTTGGAACCAAATTGGGACACCAAAAGGGAGGTGAGTGGAAGGGGAAGATACAGCCATTTCCAGGGTAGGTCTCACAGACATAGGAGGCTGTCATAGTAGTTATAGTGAAAAGAAAGCTGAATTGGTTGTTAGGACACATGGGTTCTTGTCCCAGCTCTGACATTTCTAATTCACTGTGTGACTTTGGGCAAATCATTTGCCCTTTCTGAGCCTCGGTTTCTTTATCTGTAAAATGTGGGTATTGAACTAGATAATCTCTAAAGTCTTTTGCAGTTTGCCTTTGAGCAAATCTCCCATGGGCCTTGGTTTCTTCTAAAATAAGGATAACAGGTTTGTTATGAAAAGTAAATGAGATAACAGATGTAAAGTACTTTGAAAAGCACAAAATATTGCATGAATATGAGATGGCACTATTATTAGGGACTTAACCAAGTCAGATGGTATAGAAACTGAAACCAGAACTACAGAAAGAGTGGTCTGAAGAAAGTGTGCCCTAGAGATCCTAGGAGTATCACTAACTTCAAAAGCGAGGTGGGGCTCAAGATGGTAAGATGTTGCTGCCAAGAAGGGAGCTAGTGCTACTCAGTGGACACTTCTAGACCATACCCTCTTCTTCTTACCAGTCTGTGCCTATATAGTGAATGGAGAAGGGTAGAAGCTTAGTGAACCCAAGGCCAAACCCAAACCCTGCTTCTCGGGGGTCTTCCTGATCAATCTGGAAGTGAAAGATTATTCAACTTCTCCCCCTCTCCAAGCCTTCCCCATCTCTCCTTAAGGCTGTTGGGAACTGGACTTGAGGGGTGGGAGCTGCAATCATTCTTTTCTCCCTATGCATCCCTTCCAACCTGACCCTGGGCTAAAGGAAAAAGGGGTCAGTCTCCTCTCTTCTTTTACCTTCCCCCAGACCCCTACATCCCACCTGATGAGCTGTGGGGTGCTAAGATGCCTCTCATGTCTCGGACCAACTGTCAAGCCATCTTCCAGCTTCAATCTGACTGCTCCAGTCCAGAAATAGGCATGCCAAATGGGACCCTGTGCACTGGTCCACCCGTCAATTCCCCAGAGATCACGGTGAGGAGTCTCTCCCTGGAGCTGTCTCTCCTCCATTTATGCGGGCTCAAAGGCTACTATTTGTCCCCTGGTTTGTTTTGGTCTCCCTCCCTCTGCCTCATGCATACTACACACTGACCCAGTGACTCCTCTCTCCTTTTAGGTGGCAGATGGAAGTCCTCTTCTTTGCTTCTCTGCTGGTCAGTGGGTGCTGCTAGGGGTGATGACCTGGGGACCTTGCTCTTCTAATGGCCTCCCTGAAATTTACATCCCAATTCATTCTATCAGCACCTGGATCCAGGCCAATTTTCCTAATGTCAGAGTTGTCAAGGGTCCTTCTAAGGCCCAGTTGAAAAGCAAGTGAAGGTTTTTAGTGACCCTTCTCTTTGGTACATCCTCCCCCACATTCCCCCCTTCATAAGTGCCCCTACTGGACTGTCCCATATGGGCCTATCCTTCTACCCCATGCTTCTCCCTCCCTCTGGCCACCCAGCCTTTGTTATTGCCACAGTCTACCTTTCCCCAATCTAAATCTTCATGACTCCAGGTTCATCATCATATACACTATGCCATACTACCCATGGTAGAATCATAGAACCATATTCCACAAAACATGTAAGTGTCTGAGGCAGAATTTGAACCCAGGTCTTCCTGGCTCCTGCTTTTGGCACTTGCTGGCTATATAACTTAACTTGTACTGTATCTCATCTTCTAAGGAACAGACTCTCTATGTTTTCCACAGTCATTATCTAATCTGATACATTTATTCATGCTAATAGGATCATGGGAAACAGATGGAGACCCTTGTTCCTCTTCTATTTCATAAAAACACATTTTCTCTTCTAGAAAGAAAGCTTCTGCCTTTGGTATATGAGTAACCAGAGTAACCATATGGTTACTCTGATCATGGAAATTTCCAGCTATCTAGCAGGGTGGGGTAGTTTCTTGAAGTGCCCCTTAACCACTACCATATGGATGACCCCCCATACCTATGATGACAGACCTGAGGCTTCTCCTTATCAGTCCCCAAGCTCGCTTGGCTTTCTGTTTACCTTTTAAAGTCCCTAGATGCATAAAGACAGGATCCCAGAGAAGCTAGAGGCACCAGAAGAGGATTTTGAGCTATTCACCAGCCCCCCATTCCAACTATTCCACAGAGGTGTTACTCCACCCTCCCCCAGAATATGAGGAAATCTTTGCATCTCTACATCTGTATTTATTCAAGCAAATACAAACATTTTTTCTAAGTTCATTGGTGCATTATTTGAAAAGTCCTTAGAGGAAAGGAGTGATGTAGATATATATAGCATGGTTGAAAAATGATGTCAAAACAGGAAGTATTAAGGAGTTACTGACATTTTCCTAAACTCAAAATAAATCTCAGACTAATAGAACTGTATAATCATATGACTTCAGACAAATGTAACTTAGAACCATAGAAATCTTTTGTTTTTAAATAAAATTATTTTCAGTTAACAAGTATTTTCTCTTCTTCCCACCTACCCCATGGAAAAGAAAAAGAAACAAGAAACCCTGTAACAAATGGGAATGAGAAATCTATAATCTTAGATGCACAGATCAACAGAATCTTAGAATCACAGAACTTAGAACCTTGGAACCTTGGAATCATGGTACCAGATTCTTATAACATAGTTCTATCATTCAATCTATCAGGGACTGTATTGCATAGTTCACTGAGTGTTAGACTTGGAATTAGGAACATCTGGGTTTGAATCCTGCCTCTGACACTTACTAGCTGTATGGCCCTGGTCACTTATCTTTTCTGGGACTCAGTTTCCTTATCTGTAAAAAGGGGAGGAAATGATGCCTATGATATTTCACAGGTTTTACAGAAAACACTTTGCAAACCTTGAAGTGTTATATAAATATCAGTTATTACTGAATAGAATGTTCTAGCCTGAGTCAACAAGATCCTCAGAGTCCACAGATTGGGTATGGGAAAGAAAAAAAGAGTCAAAGATGACTTCCAGGTTTTAAGACTGGGGAACTGGTGGTACCACTGACCAAAATAGGAAGGGATGTTTGCTTGAGATAAGATTTGGACATGTCCGGTTTGAAATAGAAGTGGGATGGCTGGGTCAACATACTGGCATGGATCCTGCCAGACTTCCCATGTTCCTGCTGAAGGTGAATCAGCAAACTGGAGGGGAAGTATCAGAGAAAGACAACATGGAGCACCGGACTTAGAACCGGGGTGACCAGGGCCCAAATTCTTCCTCTAGTACTTATTAACTATGTAAAACAGCTCTATGACTCTACTAAGGAGAGCATAGTACATAGTGTATTGAGTTACAGATTTGGAGTCAGAAAGAGCCAGCACTCTGGTTGCTGATAGGACCGTGAATAACTTTGATACATCTCCTGATGTTACCATTTGCCAGGCTGCTAATGGTACTATTCCCTCAGGAACTCACTTGAAATCCACCAGGGAACAGAGCAACACATCTCTTGGTGAACCTTTTGTATTGGTGCTTATTTAGCATTCAGCAGCCAATTAAAAGACTTTTTTTGGTCACCACACATTAAGATGAGAGGAAACAGAATATTTGTGCATACTCTGAAGTGAGGGAAAGCTGCCCTACATATTTATGCATGCAGGCAGGGAATAGTGCTCATACATAATCCACCAGGAATGCATGTTCTAAGGACTAGGACTTCATTGGCCAATTCCCAATTGTACAAGCAATATCAGTTTATTTTACATCCACAGACAGAGGATTGCACTTCCAGTTCCAAAAATCCTAAATAGCCAATATGTCCTTCCATACGTTATGAAAAAGTTTATGCAAACTAGACATTAGGGAATACATTGTGGCAGCCAAAGTTTACCTGGCACTAACACAGGGTATCAGAAGGACCCAGTGGAGCTCTGTGAACTGGTGTGATCAGACCTGTATTTTAGGAATAGCAATTTATCAGCCAAGTGGAAAATGGATCAGAGAGGAGGGAGACTAGATACAGGGAGACCAACCAGGAGGCTATTGTAATAGTTCAGGTGAGAGGTAATGAGGGCCTGAACTAAGATGGTGGGGAGAAGGGGACAAATGTGAAAGATATTGTGCAGGTAGATTTGACAAGATTTGGCAACTCATTGGAGAGGGAAAATACAAAGATGGCCATATGTGTGTATGTATATGTATATGTATACATATATGTATGTGTATATATATGGATATGGATGGATATATGTGTGTGTGCATGGAAGTACATATATGGATGGATGGATATATATGGATATATGGATATGTGTATATATGTATTAACAGTATATTTTATCATTTAATTATGTCAAGATATTAGGAAACCCCATTTTCCCGAGCTAAGGCCCAGCAAGAAAGCTGTGCCCTGAGCTTGGCATAACAACAGTCCTTTGATCTCACCGTCTGGATGATCTCACCCTCTGGCAAAATCATAATAATTGTATTGCTTTGACCAGCATCAAGTATTCTCTGAGCTCATACAAGCACCTGCTGTATCTGTGTCCCAGTTATGAAGTCCTGGTATGAATCAAACTTGTCTCATTGTTCCTGTTACCCGCACATCATCAAGGCTACAACTCACTGCATAGCCATTGGTATAAGTATTGAGATCTCCCCACACTGCCTCAGGTCCCGCAACTAGGGGCAGGACCCAGAGCAAGTGTCTATAGCCCCTCCTTGCTTGCAAGCCATTTCCCTCACTTTTTTTTTTTTTTTTTTGGTGTAGGGCAATGAGGGTTAAGTGACTTGCCCAGTGTCACACAGCTAGCAAGTGTCAAGTTTCTGAGGCTGGATTTGAACTCAGGTTCTCCTGAATACAGGGCCAGTGCTTTATCTACTTCACCACCTAGCTGCCCCCCACCCCACCCCATTTCCTTCACTTTGAAATTAAACTTCTGTTTGATTACTGACTCTCCTGTCTCTGGCCCACTCTGTTTATCTCCAGCCATCCACAAGTTAGAGACCAGTTCCATGCAGTTGACAATTAGGATGTACACTTGGAGAAGTGTTTTGGTTTTTTTAAGGTAAAAATTTTTGAATACTTTCCTAAAATGTTATTTTTATTCATCAAGGAAACTAAAACTCAACTTTACAATTGTTCAGTTATTTTTCAGTCATGTCTGACTCTTCATGACCACATTTGGGGTTTTCTTGACAAAGATATTGAAGTCGTTTGCCATTTCCTTCTCCAACTCATTTTACAGATGAGGAAACTGAAGCAAACAGGATTAAGTGACTTGCCCAGGCTTACACAGCTAGTAAGTGTCTGAGGCTGGATTTGAACTTTGGAAGACAAGTCTTCTTGACTTCAGGCACAGAGCTCTGTCCACTGTATCTCCTAGTTGCCCTTTACTTTACAATACAAATTTTAAAAGAGACACAAAACACTAACTTTTTTTTTGAGAAATCAGTGCACCCCCATCAAACCCTATGTACACACCTTCTCTGACTCTGAGATTGACTGTGAGATTGCAAACATGAGTGATTAGAGGTTGCCCCTCCCCAATAAGAAATAGAAAAGTTAGGGGAGGGAGTTTGGGGGGAAATATAATGAATTCTATTTTGGATATGTGGAGTTTGAAATGTCTATGTAACATCTAGTTGGAGATGTCCAATAGGTGATAACAAACGAGTTCAGAGGAGAGACTAGAGTAGGCTAAGTGCATCTGGGGGCGGAGGGGGGGGGTGCCGTGAATTAGAATTTTTCTAAATCTATGGTAATTTCTGTAATTTCTTTCTTTCTTTTTTTTTTTAGTGAGGCAATTGGGGTTAAGTGACTTGCCCAGGGTCACACAGCTAGTAAGTGTTAAGTGTCTGAGGCCGAATTTGAACCCAGGTACTCCTGATTCCAGGGCCGGTGCTCTATCCACTGCGCCACCTAGCTGCCCCCTGTAATTTCTCTTTCAACCCTAAATCTATGATCTAAGACCCTTTGGGGATTTTATCTTTTCCTCTGGGATTAATTATCATGCTGGTAAGGATAACTCTGAATTCTGTATTTGGATTTATGTCTCTAAATCTTCATCTCAATCTTATTTATGGCCGCTAAGGGGCGCCATGGTGTATTAGATAGCTGGGCCAGGAGTCAAGAAGACTAATCTTCCTGAGTTCAAATCTGGCCTCAGACACTTATTAGCTGTATTTCCCTGGGCAAGTCACTTAAACGTATTTTGTGTGTGTGTGAGGGGGTGCATTGGGGGGTTAAGTGACTTGCCCAGGGTCACACAGCTAGTAAGTGTCAAGTGTCTGAGGCCGAATTTGAATTTAGGTCCTCCTGAATCCAGGGCCGGTGCTTTATCCACTGCACCACCTAGCTGCCCCTATCTACTTAACCTATTTGCTTTGGTTTCCTCATCCGCAAAATGAGCTGGAAAAGGAAATGGCAAAGCACTCCAGTACCTTTGCCAAGAAATCACAAATAGATTCATGAAGAGTCCAACACGACTGAAAAATGACTCCACGCCACTTTGATGCCACACCAATACCTCAAACTTCCATCTAGAACTCAGAGCCAGAAGAGACTCTAGAGATCATCTAGTTTTATCCTCTCATTTTACATGGAAAGGAATTGTGGCTCAGAGAGGTAAGTGACTTGTCACATAATGAAGTCAGTGGCAGAGACAGGACTAGAAACCATTTCTTCATATTTCTCACCCCAGGCTCCTTCTGATTAATATATTATTGCTGAGTGAATATTGGGCTTTGTTGAGATGAGCTGTAATCCAGTGCTCAGAGGAACAGACTGATTCTGAAGTCAGAAGACCTCGGTTCAAATTCTACCTCTGATGCCTAACACTTGGGTGATTCTAGGCAAGTCACAACCTTTCTGGGACTCAGTTTCCTGACCAGTAAAATGAGCATGTTGGACTAAATGGCTTCTCATGTCTCTTCTGGTTCTAGATTCATGATCCAACAACTTTCCTTGAGTTTTCCCCTCTATTGTATGGGGCACAAAGAAATTTCTTTGACATTGCTGTCATAAGTTAAGCATCAGGGGGCAGCTAGGTGGTGCAGTGGATAAAGCACTGGCCCTGGATTCAGGAGGACCTGAGTTCAAATCCAGCCTCAGACACTTGACACTTACTAGCTGTGTGACCCTAGGCAAGTCACTTAACCCTCATTGTCCCGAAAAAAACAAAAACAAAACCAAACATAAGTTAAGCATCAGGGCTACACCACGCTCCTTAAAAACAGTGGTTCACTATTATCGCACTCGATCCCCATAACAACCCTGGAAGATAGGTTGCTAGTATTATCCCCATTTTACAGTTGAGGAAACTGAGGCAAATAGAGGGGGGGGGTGTTGTTGTTTTGTTTTTTTTTTTAGTAACTAGCTTAGAGTCACCCAGTTTAGAGGTGTCTTTCAGAATCCACACCAGTGCTATCCACCTCACCACCTAACAGTCTATATAAATGAAGGTAGAGCAGAGAACGTTATTGCTAGAGGGGGTTAAGAGGCGTCATCAGACTGCCAAAGAGGCCCAAGGCACAGTTAAGGTTAAGTACCCGGAGGCTCTACTGGACCCGGTCCTCGGTTCCTTGCCCTCCACCTCCGCGAGCACTCCTCCCACCG
This sequence comes from Dromiciops gliroides, assembly GCF_019393635.1. Taxonomy (NCBI): domain Eukaryota; kingdom Metazoa; phylum Chordata; class Mammalia; order Microbiotheria; family Microbiotheriidae; genus Dromiciops; species Dromiciops gliroides. Next base: position 489,947,809 of record NC_057861.1, read on the forward strand.
CCCCCCTACCCCCCCTCCAATCAAGCAAGCGCGCATGCTCCGGCCAAGCTGGTTTTACCAACTAGGCAGTAGCAGGAGCAGCGGCAGGCGCGAAGGCCCCATTCCAAGGAAGCTTGTCCCACCCGGCGCGCCGTCAGTCTCTAAGGGGCGTTCCAGAGACTCCTAGCAACGCCGGCTGCGCGCGGGGACCTTTGCAGAGCCATGGCTGTAGCCAACCCCACGGTGTTCCTGCTGATGGTGAACGGGCAAGTGGAGAGCGCCCAGGTGAGGGGGACCCCGGGCCTGACGGACCAGCGAGAGGGCCAGGAGGAGAAGGGGGAGGAGACGATGGAATGGGAGGCCTCGTGGCCACGCCCCCGGACACCGGGAGTCACTTTCGTCACAGCCACGAACTACACACACACACACACACACACACACACACTCTCTCTCTCTCTCTCTCTCTCTCTCTCTCTCTCTCTCTCTCTCTCTCTCTCTCACTCTCACACTCTCACACTCTCACACTCACACTCACAACACTCTCACTCACTCCCTCTCCTTTTCCCTACGTTGAAAGAGACTTCCTTTTACACCCACAGGATCCTCCCCTCCCCCAGCCTTCTTTCCAGGGGACACTTCCCCTCCTTTATGACCAATCGGACCGGGACTTACCGCCCCCCCTTCACCCCTCCCACCCCGACATACAGGACCCACCTCCTTTTGTAAATTGTAAAGGGCCCCATAACAAGCAATTATCGGATCACGGAGTTAGAGGTGAAAGAGGCCTTGGGGGTCATCTAGGCCAACCTCATTTTACAGATGAAGACAGGGATGGAAGGGATGGATTTGAATTCAGGCCTTTTGACTGCAGATCCCTCGCTCTTTCCCTTGTGCTGTACTGCCCCCTTGAGGAGACAGAAGAGAGCACAGCCTCCCACCATAGCCCTGCCACCCACCCCCACCTGCTTTAGTTTGTGATCTCGGCCCTTTTCCTTCCCTGGGCGCGGACGTCAGACTTGCTGCTGAGAGAGCACAGAACTGGGACTCGGGAGACCTGGCTTTTAGAACCCAGCTCTGCCACTGTGTAGTCTTGGGCAGATCACTCAGTCTCTTGAGAACTCGGTTTCCTTGCCTGTAAAACGAGGAAGTGGGGCTTGATAATCCTTTCCCCAGGACTTCTGTGAAACTGTATCCTTGCCATTCAGTATATGGTGCCACAACACATAAGAAAGAAAGCATAATGTATCGGGAAGGGATCTGGAGTGAGACGACCTAGGTTCCCACCTCTGCTCTGCTACTCATTATTTATCTTAATCACTTAATCACTTCACCTCGATTTTCTTGTCTAAAATGAGATTGGACAATAGATTCTCCCACTCCTCTTCTATCCTCGTATTATTTCCCCCAAATTCAGATCTTTATATGGGGACCATTTTGCTCTCTTCCTAATGCTTTCTTCTATTTGTCTTTGCCATTCCCCCCAGGGGTTAGTTCTTCCCTACTTCCATTCTCATATGAAATAACTTTCTCCATTTCCACCCCTATCCCCACCCCCCCCTTTTTTTTTTATCTCAACCATATAAAGTCACCCTGTCCACATTAGAAAAGGATTATTCTTGCCTAGTTCATTTCTGTATGGTTTATCCTCTCACATTACCAAATCAGGCCATCCTCCCCAATTCTTGCTCCTGTGCTTTCACCCTTCTCTCTCAGCTCTCACAAAAAGTATACTTTAAATGTGTGGCATCCAGATTTTTAAAAACTTGTGCGTGGCTATTATTAAAAAAAATAGAGGCAGCTAGGTGGCACAGTGGATAGAGCACCAGCCCTGGATTCAGGAGGACCTGAGTTCAAATCTGGCCTCAGACACTTGACACTTACTAGCTGTGTGACTCTGGGCAAGTCACTTAACCCCAATTGCCTCACCAAACAATAACAACAATAACAACAAAAATTAAAAATTAGGATGCACTTACACCATGTGTATATTATTCACCTGTTTATAAAATATATGTATATTACTGTGCTAATAGTTATGTACATTCTAAATCTTCCACAAAGAAATTTTAAAACCAGGAGATTAAAAAATGAAACAATATTTGATCTTAGAGTCAATAGGGAACTATTAGAATTTACTGACGAAAAAATCACTTTGGTAGCTGTATGGAAGATAGACTGGAGAAGGGAGAGACTTGATTCAAAGAGACCAATTAAGAGACTTTTTCAGTAGAGTGACAAAAGCCTGAATTAGGTTAGTAGCTGTGTGAATAGAGAGAAGAGGATGTACCAGTGAGATGTTGTAGAAACAGCAAGATTTAGCAACTGATGACTGACTATATGGCATAAGGGAGAGTGAGGATTCAAAGATAATGTCAAGGTTGCAGATCTAGATGATTTAGGGATAATGGTGTCCTCAACAAAAATAGGGACATTCAGAAGAGGAGTGAGTTTTGGGGTGGTTTTTTTTCGGGGCAATAAGGGTTAAGTGACTTTCCCAGGTCTGAGCCAGATTTGAACTCAGGTCCTCCTGAATCTAGGGCTGGTGCTTTATCCACTGCACCACCTAGCTGCCCCCTAGAGGAGTGAGTTTTGAGAAAAGGTAATTCTGTTTTGGACATGTTGCTTGAGATGACTATGAGACATCATTTAAAATATCCATTAGGTAGTTGCTGATGTGGGGATGTCGAGAGGGAGATTAGGATTGGATATGCAGTTGGGGAATCATCTGCATTAAGATAAGCCCATGGGAACTGATGGAGTTACCAAATGAGAGAGTATACAGAGATGAGAAAAGAGGGCCCATTGGGGCACACCTACAGTTAGGGGATGAACAATGATCCAGCAGACTAAGGAGGAATGAATAGGTAGGAAGATAGCTGAGAGAGAAGTGTCACTGCAAGCCAGAGAGGAGAGACTATTTAGAAAGAAAAGGTCCTCAGCAGTGTCAAAGGCTTCAGAGAGGTCAAGAAGGATGAGGATTGAGTAAAGACCATCAGATGTGGCAATTAAGAGATTATTGGTAACTTTTAAGAGAACACTTTCACTTGACTAAGGAGTCAAGGATGAAGATATTGATAAACTGATAACCTAGAAACATGGGAAATAAGAAAGTTTGTAAATAGGTAAGTTTGTGGGTGAAAGTAATGTAATTGCAAACCACTGATGCCTACCTATCCTGTGGTACTTTCCAACCAATAAATGAAAAGTAGGGATTGGGGTGGCTTACTTACTTGTCACTGTCCTTGAACCACAGAGCTTTACTGCTGATGGGAAACAGGGGGTAGAGATACTACAGAGTAGGCCAGGGAATTTGGCTTATATAATTGCTGGGAGTGCCTATGTCAGGTTATAACCTCCCTGAGTGGCTTGTGACCCAGGCAGTCACTCAGGACATCGCTGGTAGGAGATGGTATTGGAGAGAAGTCCAAGATTGGCTATGGGGGTGTCTAATTGGTTGACCACACAACTTTTAGGGTCAGACTCCTTTAGAATCATTCCACAGCCCTCATTTTGAAAACACTGGTCTAGAGTAGACTATATGTTTAACTCTGAGCTAGGTGATCTAAAATATCTCTACTTCATATTAATTCAATAATCATTGCTTTCTGTGTCAGCCTTTTTGACAGCCCACAGAATATAAAAGGGAAATGTTGGATTGAAATAAAGCACCTGTATGTTTCTTTTTAAAGTTTCCTGAATTTGATGACCTCTACTGCAAGTATTGTTTTGTTTATGGCCAAGACTGGGCACCAACATCTGTAAGTTGAACTGTAAAACTTTTTCAGTTCTGTTGTTTTTTCTCTCTTTCCCCTCCTCACATTTCGCCCACCCCACCCCCATTATAAAAAGATGAAACTTCTAGATTCAATGCCCTAACATGACATGATAAAATGGACCATTTGTCAACAGGTAATATTTATTAGAGGAAGAGCTAGGTGGTCCAGTAGATGGAGTGCCAGGCCTGAAGTCAGGAAAATTCATCTTTTGGAGTTGAAATCTGGCCTCAGACACTTACCAACTGTGTGAACTTGGAAACGTCTTTTAACCCTATTTGCTTCAGTTCCTCATCTGTAAAATAAGCTGGAGAAGAAAATGGCAAACCACTCTAATATCTTTTCCAAGAAAACCCCAAATGGAGTCCCAAAGTGTCCAATGTAACTGAAAAAACTGAACAACAAAAACAGATATTGATTAGACCCCCTTATGTTCAAGGATCTGTGCAAGAATAACCAGAAATGGTGAACCTCTTACCCACGGATCTGAGCCACCCAGTTTAATTTATAAGAACTATTATTCCCATTTATCCCATAAATTAAAAAATGCAATGTAGTTTTAAATTTTCTTTTTATTGTGTCTTTTTTATTGGTGTCTTGTTTTTATATCACCTGCAACAGAACTATCCTTTTAAGCGAAGAATAAGAAAGAAAAAACCACTTCAGTAAAACTGACACATTGAAAAGGCTTGACATAGTAAAGCAAGTTTAGGTGTCCTCTCATATCATTTGGGGCCAAGCTTGGTCATCATGATTTTATAGCGTTTTGTTTTTATTCTTTTGTTGTTAATGTTCTATTTATACGCTTATAGTCATTGTATATATTACTTTCTTGGTTTTGCTTACTTCACGTCAGTTCATATAGATATTCCTGGGCTTCTATATATTCATTGCATTCCATTCTTGTTTACAGAGCAATGACAGTATTTTACATTCCTGGACCATCGCTTATTTAGCCATTCCCTAATACGTGCTACTAGAAAAACTGCTGATATAAATATTTTGCCCTTGATTTTATCATTAATCTCCTTGGAATAAATGCCTGCCAATGAGATCTCTGAGCCAGACAGCATGGACATTTCATCATTTCGTTACCATAATTCCAAATCACTTTCTAAAATGGTTGGAAATTCACGGTGCTTCCTCCAGTGCACTGATGTGCATGTCTTTCCAACCCCTCCAAAAATGACTATTCCCATCTTTTGTTACCTTTTCCAGTTTTCTGTACGTGAGGCAGAACTTAAAAACTTAAAGTTAAAGAACTTTTAAAACATTTCTCTTATTATTAATGATTGTTATATGACTTTGATATTCAGGTAGTGTCTCCATTTTGAGCTTATTGTGTTAAGTAGTGTAAGATGCTAGTCTAAAACTAAGTTCTCTAAGCAATTTTAATTTTCCCAATAATTTTGCCAAATGAGGAGTTCTTCCCCCAGTAATTTATGTTTTGGAGGTTTACTGAACTCTGAGTTACCCAGTTCAGTTATTTTTTTCTTGTGCAGCCTGGTCCACTAATCCACTGACTACTGTTTTGATCTGGCCATTTAGCCATGGTTTATTATAATTAGGTCATATTTTTCAATCTTTTCCTCATGAATAGAATGTGAAGCTTTGTTAAAATATAGACAGACTTAACATTTCTAATATCTCAGTTTAGATCAAAAAAGTTTTTAACATTGGTTTTGCATGACTATTTTTTAATTAGTACCAAAGTTTTATGGTTACTCTTTTATACGATAATTTGAGGTCCAGAAGTAATATCCCTCCCCCTTTATTCCTACTTATTTTCATTGTTTCCCATGATATTCTGGATCTTTTGTTCTTCCAAATGAAAGTTGTTTTTATTTTGACTATTTCTGTAAAGTATCCCCTTGGTAGTTTGGTATAGCAGTACATTTGTTAATTACTATTTTCTTTTTCCTAGGGCTTAGAAGAGGGAATATCTCAAATTACTTCTAAAAGCCAAGATGTCCAGCAATCCCTGGTGTGGAACTTCCCTGTTGATATTACCTTTAAAAGTACCAATCCTTATGGCTGTAAGTAACAGATGGAATTGTAGCAAGATTTTAAAACTGGCTTTGAATGTAAAGTTTTAGAACTTTAGGCTAACACCCTCAAGTGAAGTCTGGAGTGACTTAGGCCTAAACTGAACAGGATTTTGCCATGTCTTGAGTCCTTTTATTTTTCATAGTTGAATGTATAAGAAACAAGCTCAGAACTGTGACTCCTGAAGGAAAAAGAGGAGTTCGAATATTGAATAGGTGTTTTCTACCTTAAAATGTCATCATTCCATTAGTTTAGAAAAAAAAAAGGAGGAGAGGTTGGGTTGGGGACATATTTGAAGACTTCTCAACTTTGTCTGATGTGTCCAGTATTCTTAGATTTGCTGGATAAATTTATATTAAATCCTGTTTGGGTTTTGTTTGGGGGATTTTTTGGTTTTTTGGTGAGGCAATTCGGTAAGTGACTTGCCCAGGGTCACACAGCTAGTAAGTGTCAAGTATCTGAGGCCAGATTTGAACTCAGGTCCTCCTGACTCCAGGGCCAGTTCTCTATCCACTGTGCCACCTAGCTGCCCCGTTTTTTTGTTGTTTTTTAATAACTAAAGCAATATAGTCTAATGGAAATAAAACTGGGCCAAGAGCCAACTGGCCTCTTTTAGTTCTGGCTGTATCTATAGCTACCTGACTTGGGCAAGTCACCTAAATTCTATGACTTTCAGTTTCCTCAACTGTAAAAATGGGACTAATAATAACTCATGCCTTACCTGCCATCTTATGAGAATCAAATGGGAATAATGTATGCAAAAGTATTTTGCAAACTATAAAATGCTGTGCAAATTATTATAACAATTATAATCTAGTTCCCTCTTCTTTTTATGATGTGCTTTTCCTCACTGTGCTGTTGTTAGTTAGCTTGTTAGAGTTTAACATTTCTCATGAAATGTCTTGGGAATGTTTTCTTACAGTCTACCATTTTAGGCACTTTTTTAGTGAAATGATAGAATCTGTGACCTTAGAATTCTTTTGGGGGTCATAAATAGATAAAAGCTCCTAATTTTCATCAGAAAAGCATTTCTCAAAAACCAATGGGAGGTCTTAAAAGAACTTACTTAGGGGCAGCTAGGTAGTGCAGTGGATAAAGCACTGGCCCTGGATTCTGGAGGACCCAAGTTCAAATCCAGCCTCAGACACTTGACACTTGCTAGCTTTGTGACCCTGGGCAAGTGACTAAACCCTCATTGCCCTGGAAAAAGAAAGAAAAAAAGAAAGAAAAGAACTTAGTTAGCAGGAGCTAGTTTAAAATAGTCATATTTTTATACCAGGCTAACATTTTATTTAACTTTTAATATATTTGTTTGTAGTAAAGCTGGAGGGCCTCCAGCCTTTGACTTCAATTTATTCTCATACTGCTGGGCAAGTAGCAGAAGTTGCTATGTGTCCATAGTTGGGAAAACAGCAGAGTTTTCAAAATGTTTAGTAGCGGTGTTCTACAAGTCCACAAGATGGGGATGTTGCATGAAAATCTGTGTCTGTGTGTGTGTGTGTCTTACCGTTTTTCTGTTTCCTTCGTGATTTTCTCACTGTTATTTCATACATTTCTCATTGTTCCTATGCATAAGTTACTATGCCTCTTTGTCTTTGTGTATATCTCCATTTCTTCTGTAAACACCTAAATAGCTCTCTGGGTCTCTCTTCTGTGATTTCTTATGTGTCTGAGGAATTGTCTGTATAAATTTCTATCTCTTTTGCTTACTACCTTGTGGCCTTAAGCAAGTCATTTAACTTCCCTGGGCCTCAGTTTTCTCATCTATAAAATGAGGGATTGAACCAGATAGGTTCACTTTTCAGTCTGAGGTCCTAAGAGTAATGTGATCACTGTCATCTTCTAAGGTTCATGTTTGGATCATTAAATGTTGAGGAATCAGGCTACAAGGGAAAGGCCTCACCCTAAAACCAGATATTAATGGATAGCTTGGACAAAATATCCTTAAAAAGATAGGTTACAGCATTCTCAGTAGCAGGTAGGACTAGATACAAGGTGTGGTTAACCTAGCAAGGGAGTAGGACTAGATCTAGGATCTAAAGTCAGAAACTTTACCAGCTAGCAGGGAGAGCTACTCAAAGAATATGCAGAGAGAATAGTAGCTTTGACCAAGAAGCTCTGAAATCTTTAGCTTGCTCTGTGCTGCTCAGTCAGCCATTCCCACTCCTCCCCCATCACCAAGCAGAAGCTTCTGGTCTTAAAGGGATATGGCTGCCATAAAAATTCAGGTCTCCTTAAAGGGAAATAGTCCTCTCTCTCTTTTTTTAAAAACTAGATTGGGATTTAGCAGAGGCTCCAAGATTTGATTGTGGAAGGTTAGCATCTGAGATGGTTCTTTGGAAATAATCACTCTTCTCTGTGACCTAGTAGTTTTCTAGGCTAGGAACAGAGACCCTGTACACCAGAGCCACCAACAAGTGTATTAATGAAGGCCATAGGAGATAATACCTAAGAACTTTTAAAATCCCAAATTGAATGTCGATGCTAGAGGCATTGGACAGACTGAGAAACCAATTTAGGTAAGAAGATGTAAAAGCTTTTCTTTTCTTTTCTTTTCTTTTTTTTGCGGGGCAATGGGGGTTAAGTGACTTGCCCAGGATCACACAGCTAGTAAGTGTCAAGTGTCTGAGGCCGGATTTGAACTCAGGTACTCCTGAATCCAGGGCCGGTGCTTTATCCACTGTGCTATCTAGCCAGCCCCAAGCTTTTCTTAAAGTAGAGTTACAAACCAAGATTTGATTAAATAGTATGTGATAAAAAGCAGAGGTTAGTGAAAAGGTGCTGATATTTCTTTCTTTCTTTTTTTTTTTTGCAGGGCAATGAGGGTTAAGTGACTTGTCCAGGGTCACACAGCTAGTAAGTGTCAAGTGTCTGAGGCTGGATTTGAACTCAGGTCCTTCTGAATCCAAGGCCATTGCTCTATCCACTGCACCACCTAGCTGCCCCCTGATATTTCTTTAAGTGATCTTTTCTCTTAAATTTTCATGAAGAGGGGCAGCTAGGTGGTGCAGTGGATAGAGCAATGGCCTTGGATTCAGAAGGACCTGAGTTCAAATCCAGCCTCAGACACTTGACACTTACTAGCTGTGTGACCCTGGGCAAGTCACTTAATCCTCATTGCCCCGCTTTAAAAAAAATTTTTTCATGAAGATGTCAGTAAAATATGATATCATTATTAGAGTAGAAAAAATATATATTGAAATGTGAAAGTATAGGGCTTCCACAGTCAGTTATCCATGCTTGCGAGGTTATTGTGGGCAAGGACCATTTCAGGTTTTGTTTTTGTGACCCCAGCACCTAGCATAGTGCTTTTTGTATTGCTTTGTAAATGTTATTTTATGGAAGGTACCAGGGAAGGAATGAACCATAAATTGAGGAGCATGCCTTGTGTAGTTAATCTCATTTCAAAAACAATTGTCATCCTGGGATTTCCCTCTCTCCTTTATCATGTATATATCATTACATATATAGATATAGCTATGGATATTTGTATGTATGTATATATATACATATATATCTATAATGCATGTACTTTAACTATAACACAATTATTTAATAGAAGTTTATACTTCCTGTTTGATTTTTAAAACAGAATATTTTATTTTTTTTTCCTTTTAATTACCCCCAAATTAAACCAAGCAAATAAATTTTATATGACTTTTATGGCCCTTGATTGGTGGATTTTTTTTCCTGTGCATCAGTTTTCAATAGAAAAAAAAGCTTCTTTGTTCCTAGTTTACAGCCCTTGCTAAATCCATTGTCTGCTGATATGCTTGACATGAATTGATTAATAGTTGTTGAAACAGTTTCTAGGCATTATGGCTCTTATAAAGGTACTTTAATATTTAGGCCATTTTCCATAACTGCATTTTCTTCTAGGCCAACTTCATTCATGGGCTTAACAAAACACATACCTCTTTTTACCTAGCGTGACTAACTACTGTTTTCTTTTCAAGGGCCACAAATAGTGATAAGTGTGTATGGACCTGACTTTTTTGGAAATGATGTGGTTCGAGGTTATGGAGCTGTACATGTGCCTTTCGCTCCTGGCCGGTAGGTCTCTTCCTGTTACATTTATTCACTTAGTATGTCAGTCATTTTTTTCTGGAAGTGCCTTCACTCCTCTTCTTTCAGTGGTTATTTTTTAAGACCTGTGCCAGCCCAATTTCACACATTCTGCATTTTACAGAGTATCACATTGGCACCAAGAGTAGTATCAACAGTCTTATTATACTCTCAATTTGATGGCTGCCACAATTTAAACTCTATGCTGTGACCCCATTTAATGCTGTATGCAATGACCCCATGCAGGATATTTTTGATTGACATAGCTGTGTTTAGGTAGAACAGTGAACTAAATAAATTTTGTCTTTGGAGCCCTTATACTTCCTCTATCAGTGCCTCCCCACCCCTTTAAAAACAAACAGCGGCAGCCAGGAGGTGCAGTAGATAAAGCACTAGCCCTGGATTCAGGAGGACCTGAGTTCAAATCTGGCCTCACACACTTGACACTTACTAGCTGTGTGACCTTGGGCAAGTCACTTAACCCTCATTAACCCACCAAACCAAACCAAACAAACAAACTGGAACTTGCCTTTTCTCTCAGTCATATCTCTACCCCTGGTCACCCTGTCTGTTTCACTCTTCCCTTAGGTACATATTCTTCCTTTCAGCTGCCAACTAATCCACCACCATTCCCCAAAAGGTATTAACTAACAGTGTGTTAGGCCTAAACTATAAACTTTCCCCATGTTTGCATTTTTAAAGGGGACATGTGCCACACCTACCTGCCTCAGAGTGAAAAGAAATTTGGCATATCACCTCTCAAAGGTTGCTAATTCCTGATTTAAACCATGTGGCATATTGATTGATTGTTGATTGTTGTGGAATAAAGACTAGTTGGCAGATCAGATTGCTCAGAATTTTTATTAAACAGCCAGATAGTTGAGAAACAGCTTCTACAAACTGTTCAGAGTATTTTAATAAAATGAGATCTCCTGAGTATGTAAATTCCAACAAAGTTGCTGAAGTACAGGGGAAAGAGTAGGCCATTGGTGAGGCAAAGTAGGTACTTAAAGGTTATTTGAGGGTCACTTAGGTTAGCAAGCTTATACAGTTAGATAACCCTTTCCTGTACACAGAAAAGTAGAACAATTTATGATTATCACCAAAAAGTGAAGCAACTTGTGATAACAGAGACAAGGGAGAGTATATACTCCCCCCAGAGATACCTTTTCAAACCAATGGAGGACAGTTTTCAAAATGGAAGTCCTTGATTTTAAGCTAGCTTCTACATGATACTATAGGAACAATGAATTTTACAATAGTGGGGATTGAAATCCCTAGATTTCTTATGGGAAAAAGACAGGACTTACATAGATGTCTGGTGGTAAAAGAAAAAAAATAATTACTGGGCCTAAGATTTCATTGGTTAGGAACTTCCTTTACCAATTCATATTGACACTTTCTCTGTAATTTATACCATCGGAGAGTTGCCTGGTACACTAAGAGACTAAATAGATTGTCCAAGGTCACATAGCTTATGTGACCTACCTTCTATACCAGGCTACGGCTATGGATGGAAATATGTACTCAATACTGCAAGCCTTTTATGACAGGCTACCATTAAGTTTGAAACATATTTCATGGTTTTTGGCATCTCACGATTGATATATTTCTGTTTCAGTGATAAAAGAGTAGGGGGAGAAGGGAGAATAACTTCAAGACTTAATTGACTGGGTGCTAAAGATTTAATCAGTTGACATACTTCCTGGTAGACTCGATACAAAAAAGCACCTCCCTCTGGCATCTGGCCTTGGGTTAGTACCTCACCTTACAGAGTTATGCAAAGCCAACAAACAATATTAGCTAGGTGGTGCGGTGGATAGAATGCTGGGCTTGGAGTGAGGAAGATTCATTTTCCTGAGTTCAAATTTGGTCTCAGACACTTAGTAGTTGTGTGACCCTGGGCAAGTCACTTAACCCTGTTTGCCTTGGTATCCTCATCTGTAAAATGAGTTGGAGAAGGAAATAGCAAACTACTCCAGTATCTCTGCCAAGAAAACCCCAAATAGGGTCACAAAAAGTCTGACATGACTGAATGACAACAAAAACTAAGAAAAGAAAAAAGGAAATGGAAAAAGATGACCTTCCTTTCAGAAGGAAAGTCTAGTCTCAAATGAACTTCTGGGGCACACGTAGCTCTCCCCAGAAGGACTTGGGATTAGAAATCTCCCTTCCCTCCAACCTTCTGGTGAGAAATTAAACTGCCTTCTCAAGAAAGTTCTTCCATGGATCCCTGCAGCATATAGAGCAATCTAGAAAGAAGTCCAGATAAAATCTCTCTGGGGTTCCTGCAGTGTACCACACTTTTCTCCAAGGGGTTCATTATTCTGTAAAAAGCACTTCAAATGGAGATCTGAATTTAACTGATGAGAGGGTGAGCAGGATTAGCTCAAAAGAAGGCAAACTCAGATGAGTACTATATGGGACTCACTAAGAGTTAATTAGAATTATGCCCTGGCTTACTCCAGGATATGGACCTTAAGTGAGATATTCAAACAATGCAGAATCAAGGTAAAAATGTCCATTCAGCAGTCCCACGAAATGTTGCATCTTTTAATTCTTTAAATGTTTTCTTGTCCAAAGAGCTAAATAGGAGTTATGGATTACTCTTTCATGTTTTAAGCATTTGTCAGTGTATGTTTATAAGTCCTTTGTGTTTTAGGGGTTTCTTTTACAGTAAGGAAAATAAATTGCTCTCTTGTACTTGATCTACTTTACATCCAGAGTGCCTTTTTAGCTGGGACCATGCTAAGCCTTTTTGGGAAAACTCCAAGAGATGAGCCATTCGTAAACTTAGTTTAAATTATAGCTCTCAGAATTCTGCTCTGGTAAGTGTCAACAGGCCATCCTGTCATTAGACTTACATGAAAACCAGGTTTATTACAAGAGAAATGAACGTGCATGTGGAACCCAAAGGGTTTCCTGGTCTTTACAGTGAACTTCTGGTTTCTGTTTATGCAGAGTTCTGCTGTATGGATATTTGTCAATTATAATCACTTTGTGTTGCCCCTAATGAAAATCTGTGAAGTAGGAGGTGAGGCCTCTAGGTGAAGTGGGAAAAGCTCAGGATTTGGAAAAAGAGTACTTCAGTTTGAATCCCAGTTCTGCCACTTACTGGTTAAGTTGTTATAACTTTCTGGGCCTCAGTTTTCTCACCTTTAAAATAAGGGAGTGGGGGCAGCTAGGTGGTACAGTGGATAGAGCACTGGCTCTGGAATCAGAAGGACCTGAGTTTGGATCCGGCCTCAGACACTTGACACTTACTAGCTGTGTGGCCCTGGGCAAGTCACTTAACCCCAATTGCCTAACCAAAAAAAAAAATCTCAAAGATTATAAATTGCAAAAAAGATGCTTATCTGAACTAGTAGAAGAGGATTCCTCTGCAAATGAAATCACAGCTCCAGGCCCTATCTTTATTCTAAAAAAAGTTTGTATTTTTATGATAGTGGGACAAAAGGAAGAGGGAATACCAGGAAGGGGCCTGACAGGGGAGGGGGAAACAGTGCAGCAAAGGTGGGGAAAAAAGACAAGATACTCCCCACCGGAAGGAGCAAGGTGATGGCAAAAGCCGCATTCTTTTCCCTATGAAACTACTAGACTATGAAGATAGGAGGGTCCTCTTATCTGCAAGGGACCCCAGCCGTAGAAGTAATATCCCAGACTGGCACAGAGGGCTGGCGCCTGTCTTGCCTCCCAAGGACACACAGGGAGTCCAGCATGGGGTGCAACAACAAATTATGTCAGCTCAGGGGGGAGCTTCATCCTAAACACATTCAGGACCCCCTGCCTGCTGAAGTATATCTGGGTCCAGTGTTTCTGGAAAGTATGGCCACTCAAAGAGACAAGTTCAGGAGACCCCTCAGCATTAAGGAGTACATTGAACTTTTAAAGACAATTTAAAAAAAAAAAGCCCGTCCCCTCTCTTTAAAGACCAGGACTGAACCTGGTCTGAGTGAGTGCAGACAGGAAGGGGCCTCTTAATGGGAGATGGCACCTTAACCTCTTGGCCAGATGTTATTACAAGAAACAAGAATACTTGCGGTTTTAATGTCTTGTTTCTTTCAGAAAATTGGAGTTTCTACTTTTCAACTTTCTTCGTTGACCTGCTTTTCTTAAGTCTTAAGCAGTCATAACTAATGATTTTTGTGCCCTAAACAAACAGCAGGAAGTATATCTTTAACTCATTTAGGAATAGTGGTAGCAGAGAATGTAGTACCTATGAGGTTGCTGCTGGGGTGCTTGTGGTGGTGGTTTATCCTCCGTTCTCGAAGAGGACCATGACATCAGGGTGAAGTCATGACTTGCACTGAATTGGACTTAAGTGAGTGACTACTGTACAGGTCACCAACCTCACTCTCTACTCCAGAGCCATCTGGGTCCAGTGACAAGATATAGATCAGGATGATTCGAAGTAGCCCCGGATGTTTAAGGCAATTGGAATTAAGTGACTTGCTCAGGGTCACACAGCAAGTACGTGTCTGAGCTGAGATTTAAACTCAGGTCCTTCCTACTTCAAGGCCAGTGTTCTATCCACTGTGCCACCTAGCTGCCCCTGCTGCTGGGGTGAGAACTGGGTGGTCAAACAAGAGATCTGGGGTAGAGCCCATCGTGGGAAAGAGGAAAAAAAAGTTGTCATCTAGTAGCTTTATTTTGCTGAAGGCCTGTAAGTGGTGACCTGAGCCCTCATTTAGAGGGCAAGAAGAAATTTAAGAGTTCAAGGAGGATAGCATTTGCCTTATATCCCTTCTACCAATGCCAGAGTGCTTTAACTAGCACTATTTCACTTGTGATGGAACCCTTTGTTTAATATTGAAAGCCTAGATTTTGTCATATATATAAAGCCAGTTAAGTTGATATAATAACTTGGTGAACTTCTGGGGGGGGTTATGCAGAGTTTTGCTGTATGGATATTTGTCAATTATAACTATCTTGTGTTGTGCCTAATGAAAGACTGTGAAGTGGGAGGTAAGGCCTCTTGGTGAGTGGAAAAAGCTCAGCATTTGGAGAAAGAGTACTTCAATTTAAGTCCCAAGTTTCCTCACCATTAAAATAAGGGGATTGAGGGGGCAGGTAGGTGGCGCAATGAGTAAAGCACTGACCCTGTATTCAGGAGGACCTGAGTTCAGATCAGGCCTCAGACACTTGACACTTACTAGCTGTGTGTCTCTGAGCAAGTCATTTAACCCTCATTGCCCTGCAAAAAAAATAAAAAAATAAAAAATAAGGGGATTGGACTAGAAGAGGGCTTCTTAAACTTTTTCCACTCCTGACCCCTTTTTGCTAGAGAAATTTTTATGTGACCCTGGATATATAGGTATATAAAATAGGTGTACATAAACTTTTACTGTTGCCACATTTTTCACAACCCCCCACATTCAGTTCTGCAACCCCATATGGGGTCTCAACCCACAGTTGTTTTGGGGTTTTTTTGTTTATTGTGAGGCAATTAGGGTTAAGTGACTTACCCAGGGTCACACAGCTAGTAAGTGTTAAGTGTCTGAGGCTGGATTTGAACTCCTGACTCCCGGGCTGGTGCTCTATCCACTATGCCATCCAGCTGCCCCTAAGTATTCTTTGTTTTTGTTTTTTGTGTCAATCCACAGTTTAAGAAGCTAGGGACTAGAAAATCAATAAGGTCCCTTTCAAAATCCTATGAGCCTTGGTCTTTATAGCTGGAATTCTATGTCTCTCTTCCTGGCTGTTCTTCCCTTATTAAAAACCTGGCTATTGAGAACCTTAAAGTGTTATTCCTTTCAGGCATATTTGCATTTTGAAATTTTCTAGGACTAATGAAATTCCAGGCCTGAATAGGGCAGGGGTGATTTGAGTGTAAAAAATAGGATCTTCTGGCCTTTCTAACTATCTCCCCTGATCATATAACACATTTGTAACTTTCTCTGGTCATGTTTTCAATCTGTATTTGTTATTCATTTACATTAATAATACTCAAAATATTAACTAAGTTTGTGTTCTATATATATTTCAGACACAAAAGAACTATCCCTATGTTTGTACCAGAATCAACATCTAAGCTACAAAAGTGGACAAGGTAATTGCCACATACTTCACAAAAACAGGGGTTCTTAACCAGGAGTCCATGAACTGTAAAAAACATATTTTGGTAGCTATATTTTAATATAATTGATTTCCTTTATAATCAGGTATTTTATTTTATGCATTAAAAACATTCTGAGAAGGAATCTTTAGGTTTCACCAGAGGGATCTGTGACACAAAAAAAAATCAAGAAGTTTTGTTTTAAAAGATAGAATTGGCCAACTTGACCGCAGAAGAAATATGAAAGTACACCTCTCTTCTTTCTATGCAGAGGTGGGGGACTATGGGTGTGGAACACCACATATACATACATACATACATACATACAGAGAGAGAGAGAGAGAGAGAAAGTCAGACTTAGACTCAGTTGATATATTGATTCATTTTACTGAACTCTTTTTTCCTTTTTTTCTTCTTTGTTTCAATGAATGGCTCATGACTCACTTGGTAAGGAGGGAGGAAAGAATATATTTGGAAATGAAGTAATATAAAAATAAAATATATCATTAAAATTTTGTGTCTAAAGAGAGGCAATATAATGCAATAGATACGTAAAGACTTATTAGTTCTTTACGTTCATACCCTTTCTTTGACACCTACTGGCTTTGTAACTCTGGACAAGTCATTTAACCTCTTAATGTTCTAGACAACTCTCAAAGATTATAAATTGCAAAAAAGATGCTTATCTGAACTAATAGAGGAGGATTCTCAAGGGGGAGCTTCCTCTGCAAATGAAATCACAGCTCCAGACCCTATCTTTATTCTAAAAAAAGAATTAAGGTCAGAAATTAAACTAACTTCTTGATGTCAGTTCTGCCTTTTAGTATTTAAAAACCCTCAGTAATTAGTTTCTGTCAAAAGGTCATTGTATCAGAAAGAAATTAATACCATGAAAATAAATTGTATTTGAAATGACTATCTCCTCAAAGCCCTAGAACTTCATAAGCAAATTGCACCTATGGAGTTATGATTCTCCATCTGCTCTACAAGCACATACCTATAAACTCTGACCCAGCCATACACGACAGATGATATAAACAAAAGGCAGAGAGCAGGAAGTCTTTACCTGAGAATCAAAACTAAGTTGATGTCTCCCTCTTCACAGAATCCCCCTCTTCCACCATTTCAAACTGAAGTCCTTGTCTCATACCGTACTGAAAAATTCACCAAGAGCTCCCTCTTTTCCCTTCTACCTTATCTCACAATCCCCTCTCCTCCTCCTCTTACAACCCTTGGATATCATCACTGACATTTTTTTCCTTTCTTCCAATCTCAGTCTTCAAGGCCAACTTTGAGCCTGTCCCTTCCTGTCTTTTTTTTTTTTAGCAGAATTCCTTCACTATCATCCATGCTCTCTAATCTTAAATCTCTCCCTATCAGTTTCTTTCCACTGCCTACAGACATACTCAATTGTCCCTCTTCCTTAAAAAGACCTCTCCAGATCACACCATACCTGTTAAGTATCATTCAGTATCTCTCCTCTCTTTTTCAGCCAAACACCTTGAAAAAAGAAAATACCAGTGTTTTTCCTCTCAGACTCTTCTTAATCACTTGCAGTCTGGCTTCCAAGCTTCTCAGTCAACTGAAATTTTTCTCACCAAAGTTACAAATAATCTTACTGCCAAAGCTGTTTTCTATTTTTAAAAAATTCTAAACTTAACAAACACCAACTAATATGGGCATTTCCATATACAAAGTATAATAGAAGAGGATTGTTACAGTCAACTACCGATCTCTTAATGGACAACTTGATTTTCTCAATGTGCAACTTTCAAAGCTGTTTTGCTTGTCTGGAATTCTGGCCTTCCTTCTTGTTTCTTGTCTACATTTTTAAAGAAAATATGCTTTGGTGATCTTCTTCTCTTTCTTTTTTTTCTACCTTATCACTATCTTCCTTTTCCCTCCCATCCCCACCCCCACTGGAAAAAAAGGTAAACAAAGTTCCTGTAATAACTATGCAAAGTCTAGTAAAACAAACTCCTACATTGACCAAGTGCAAAAATGCCTATCTTTTTCTGTATCTTGGATCCATTACTTCTCTGTCAATATATTAGTAGCATGTTTCATCATTAATCCTTCAGAGTTGTGGTTAATCATGTAGCTTCATGTACAATAATTTTCTTCTTCAGATAGGCAGACAGATCTAGCATCCTCAAGTATTTCAGAGTTGTTTTTCATTATGATGTTATTGCATAAATGTTCTCATTCTTCTCACTTCACTCTGAATCAGTTCATATAAGTATTCCCAGGTTTCTCTGAAACTGTCCCTTTTGTTAATTCTTATGGCATGATAATATTCTATTATGTTCATACATCATAATTTGTTTAACCAGTAATCCCCAATAGATGGTTGCCTCCTTAAATTTCTACATGTTGTCTGTAATAAAAAGAGCTGCTATAAATATTTTCATGCATATGGGTCCTTTTCCTCTTTCATTTATCTCTTTAGGGTACAAGCTTAGTAGTGGTATTGCTGGATCAAAGGATAGGCATAGTTTAATGACTTTTTGGGCATTGTTCCAGATTGCTCTCCAGAGCAGCTGGACCAATTCACAGCTACACCAACAATTCATTAATGTGTTTATTTTTCCAACTGGCCATGGAATTAGGAAGACTCATTTTCACGAGTTCAAATTCAGCCTCAGATATTTACTAGCTTTGTTACCCTAGGCAAGTCACTTAACCCTGTCAGCCTCATTTTCTCATCTTTAAAATGAGCTGGAGAAGAAAATGACAAACCACACCAATATCTTTGTCAAGAAAACCCCAAAATGGGGTCACAAAGAGTAGGATATGACTGAAACAACTGAACAACAGCAACAACAAATGTGCCAGCCACTGTGCTGAATGCTGTGGATACAAAGAAAGACACCATGCAAACAACTATGTGCATATGATATATATGTGGGGGAAATGGAAGGTAATCTTTAAATTATTAGAACTAGTATTCAGCAGGCCTGAGAGAGACTTCTCCCAAAAGATGGGATTGTAGCTGAGGCTTCAGGGAAGCCAAAAGACAGACAAGGAGGGGGAGTATTCCAGGCATGAGGGACAGCCAGGTAAGATACATGGGGTCAGGAGGTCAAATGTCTTGTTTGAAGAATGACAAAGAGGCCAGTGTCACTGGATCACAGAGTATGTGGAGAGGATAAAAGTATGGAAAGCCTGAATTTAAAAGGCACAATTTTTTTTCAAAGAAAGATATTTACTAAAGTTTCAATACCTAAAGATACTGACCAAAACTTCATTACCGGGGCAGCTAGGTGGCGCAGTGGATAGAGCACCGGCCCTGGAATCAGGAGTACCTGGGTTCAAATCCGGCCTCAGACACTTAACACTTACTAGCTGTGTGACCCTGGGCAAGTCACTTAACCCCAATTGCCTCACTAAAAACAAAAACTTCATTACCTCTATCATTCACTGAAATGACACATTTTTCCCCCTGGGAAATATTTTTTATATTTGAACCAGATTTGGAAACTAATACTAGTTTATATACTTAAGAAAGCCATTGAGGGCAGCTAGGTGTCGGAGTAGATAAAGCACTGGCCCTGGATTCAGGAGGACCTGAGTTCAAATCCGGCCTCAGACACTTAACACTTACTAGCTGTGTGACCCTGAGCAAGTCTCTTAATCCTCATTGCCCCGGAAAAAAAAAAAAAAGCCATTTATATATAGAATGTTTCACAATAACTGAAGTGAATAGCCTGGATTACAAAATGAACTGAGATGGGTCTCTATTAGCCTATCAGAAGTGATCATATTGATAGTCATTTGGCAAGCTAACACTGTCATTTCCATATCATTGTTAGTGTAGGTGACTGTGATGCAAGGTGCATGTATATTTGGAGGGTTTCCCAAGTGGGCACTTGGGGCTCTGCAGCAGCAACAGCCAACACTATGATTGTGTCCTGCTTTCTCCAGGCCTACAGAAAAGTAAACTGTCACTTTATTGATTAAAAAAAAAATCATTAACCAACAATGAAGCATAAAATAATTTGTGTACAAGGTGGTATACAAGGTGCCATCTGCCAAGTGATTTCTTCAGAGTACATCACGGGCATGTACCCAAGGCTTCAGTATCTCTACTACTTATCCGTATATATCTGGAAGGTGGGGAGGAGTTTCCATGGATACCTGCTACACATTTAACACATAGGATCTACTTCCCACCTCTCATCATCGAGCCAAATGGAACATCCCATAACTTTACTTAAGTGAAAGCAGTTTAAAAAATATTCCATGTATTCTATGGTGAAATACATTGTCATTTAATTCTTTGTGAACAGTTAATTTCATTCATTTCAGAGCTACAGACGTGAATCTCAAGTAAACTGGAAGACCTCCTACTCTAATTTAATAATCAACATCTTAGCACAAAATCAGCTTCTACCCCTCTAACAATTGTCATTTTTCTTTTTTGTTATATCTACCAATCTGATGGGTGTGAGATAGGACTTAAGAGTTGTTTTAACATGCATTTCTCTAATAGAGATTTGGAGCATTTTTTTTTTTCATATAATAGTTGCTTATTTGGATTTCCTCAATTCTCTATCCTGATCCTTCTTGATTTCTCAGCAATACTGAACACTCTTGACCAACCTCTTTTTTGAATATTCTTTTTTGGGGGGGGGAGGGACAATGAGGGTTAAGTGACTTGCCCAGGGTCACACAGTTTTTTGGTTGTTCTTTCTAGGTTTTTATGAAACTGCCTTTCCTAGTTTTTCACTTAGTTGTCTGACTGTTCCTCCACGGTCTCTGTCGCTTGATCATCATGGTGTTCCCCAGGGTCCTGTTCTGGAACCTCTTCTCTTTTCTCTATACACCTTTGCACTTGGTGGCCTCATCAGTCCCCATGGATTCATTTATTATCTCTATCCAGATTATTCCAAATCTGTATTTCCAGTCCCAGTCCCTGATCTCCATTTACCTATCAGAAATTTCAAACTTGATGTCTCAGAGGCATCTCAGACGCAACATGTCCAAAACAAAATTCGGTCTTTTGCCCCAACCCCACCTCTCTTCTTAGGATACCACCTTCCTTCTAGCCACTGATGCTTGAAACCTCCATCTCACCCACCCCACATATCCAATCAGTTGCCCAGTCTTAGTACTTTGATCTCTACAACATTTCACAAATATCCCATCCTCTCCATTCACTAGCTTAGTTCATCAGTTCATTGTCTTTCACCTGGACTATGGCCCTCTATTCTGTCTCCCTACCTCAATCTTCTGTCTCTTCTATTCCATTCTCCATATCATCAAACCCCTTTTCCTGAAGTGCAGATCTGCTCATGTCATTCTTCCCCTTTGATAAGCTCCATGCACTGAACCATAGGGTTCAGCCATACCGGCCTACTAACTTCTCCCAGCTGATGCTCCATCTTCCTTCTCTAGCCTTTGAAATGGTTATCTCCCCTTCCTGTTTTGTACTGCCTCCTCCCCTCCACTTCTTGGAACCCCTGGTTTCTTTCAAGACTCAGCTTGTGCCACCTTCTACATGAAGCCATACTAGTGCCTTTACCTCCCAGATTATCTTTATTCACTCTGTATTTATCTTGTATATACTGTTTATAGACATGTTTGTCTCCATTAGAATGTAAGCTTCTTTTTATTTTTCTTTGTATTTCTAGCACTTAGCACACAGTAAGTGCTTAGTAATTGCTTGTTGATTTATTAATTGATTGACTTCGGGCCAGACACTTCTCTTCTTCGAGACTTCTCTTCTCTGTAAGCTGTAAGGCATATAAAGGAAGGTAACCAAGATGGCAAAGGGCCTATCTAGGCTGACGAAGTGAAGGCTTGGAGTGGAAGAAGGGAAAAGACATGATAGCTATTTTCAAGTATTTGTTGATTGTAATGTAAAGATGAATTAGACTGCTTTTATTTATCCCCAGATGGTTGACCTAGGAGCATTGGGTAGAAGTTGCAGGAGATAAGGAATAACTTCCTAACAATTGGAGACACATGTAGAAGTGGAAGTTGGGAGGTAGTGAGGTCTCCTTCACTAGAAGTCTTTATAACCAGGCTGGAGGACCTGGAGGGCATTCTTCTGTAAGTACAGATTGGGCTAGATCACCTTTATGGTCCTTTCCAGCTCTGAGATTCTGTGATCTTTGATTTCTAAGACATAAGTGCTATAACTGATAATAAAAACTTGTATGAAATTTTGAAGAATAAGGATGCTTTTTTTTTTTAAAAAAAGCCCTCATATTTTTCACCTTGATTCACTAAAAATGTTTTTATAAGTTTGCAAAGTACTTTGAGACATAACCCTGTGAAGGTTATAATACTTTAAGTATTATAATATCTATAAGTATATAGTAAGGCAAGCTTAAATGCAATAACATATATAAAAGTACTTTGTCAAATTGAAAGTGCTATGTAAAAGTCAGCTTATATCTCCATAATACATATGAAGAAATTGAAACTTAGAAAGATTAAATAATTTACACCTGATCATACAGTTATCAAATAGTGTGTGTCCCCAAAGTCTTAGTGCAGTTTTAAGCTATTTAAAAGCTAAGCTTTTTGAAATACTCTGTATAAGAGGCAGGATTAAACCTATCTCTTCCTGCTATGTATTTGTTTTCTGAACCAGGTAGAACACAAAAAAGTTAAACTAGCCATACCTTTATAATATTCAATACTGGTTTCTTATGGTGGCAACATGTTTTAGTGAAAAAAAGAAAAACCAAAACCAGACACTGGATTGGGGAATAGCAAACCTGGTCTCTAGTTTCATTTCTATAAGACCAGGGGACAAACAATATCTCTGATCTGGTTTTCTCATCTGATAAAAATTTGGACAGATAAGCTTGAAAGTTTTTTTTCTAGCCCTAAAACAACAAAATAATTCAACAAAATCTTAGGATTGTATCTGAGTATTTTCACTCACAAAGTTTATTGCAAGATACTTAAAACCTCACATTGCAAAGTACATTTATAGACTACTTAAATTTGCTTTGCCTGCCATCATACAGTGATAATGACAGTTTGACAGTTTTTAGTGTACCAAAACCATGAAAAGAATTAATCGAAGGCAATGAGACTTTAAAACACATATAGTAAACATTTTCTTTTTATAATCTTCCTTTCATTTCTGCCTACTAAACATCTCAACACAAAATTGTTACCTCTAAACAATTTTGCTTTCCAGAAGTCACAGACTTCAGGATGTGAACATTATAATTATCAAACTAACCTTGTCTGTAATTTAGAGTAAAAAGGCACTATTTAAATAACTGTCTAGAAGCTAGTCTAATGTGATTTTTTGAATCAGTAATGATATAATTCCAGATAAGTCACTCAACTGAATATATTTTTCGGTATTTTTGTATGTACTGATGAAAATTGTCACTTGGGAGATCCCTAGCCTTCTACCATGACTCTGTATTTTGTTCTGTCATTTAGTGTTTTTATTATTGACATGGGTGGAGACAGAGAGTATATTCTTAAAAATCTTAAGTGAACAAATTTAGAAGGGATGGCTAATACATTTTGAGGGTCAGATCAAGGGAAAGGAGGAATGGTGCAGTAAGACTTCGGGATCACAGGATTTAGAACTGGAAGAGATCTCCTCCTTATATAGATGTGAAAATTGAGACCCTGGGAAGTTAGGTGACTTACTTAAAGTCAAACAGAAATAAGTCACGCTGGGATTCTAATGCGTATGCTCCGACTCCAAAGCCATTGTTCTTTCCACTGTACTACAGTTTGGGGGCTGCTAGGTGGTGCAGTGGATAAGAGTGCTGGGCCTAAGGTCAGGAAGACTCATCTCCATGAGTTCAAATGTGACTTGACACTTTATAACTGTGTGACCCAAGCAAATCACTTAATCCTGTTTGCCTTGGTTCTGTCTGTAAAATAAGCTGGAGAAGGAAATTGCAAGCCACTCCAATGTCTTTGTCAAGAAAACCTCAAATGGGGTCATGAAGAGTTGGACATGACTTGAATGACTGCACAACACAGACTTCAGATGTTTGAAGGACTATTATGTGGAAGAGGGAAGAGGCAGTCTGTGTTACTCCAGACCAAGTGGCAGGGAGACAGACTTTAGATAACTATGAGAAGGACTTTTATAAGAATTAGAGCACTTCCTCACAGAAGGGATGGGTTCCGTATTCCGGACTGTGTTTAAGGATAGAGCCTGGGTGGCCATTTGTCAGAGATCTCGTAGAGGAGGAATTCCCGCTTTGTGTCCAGACTTCCTATTAGACCACATGGTCTTTGCTGTCCTTTCCAAGTCTTTGACACAATGTGATATCAGACGTATCCTGAACTACATAAAAGATGATGGCTGGAAAAAAACAACCCACAGCTCCTTAATATTTTGGAGTTTCCAAAAGGGAAAAAAATTTGTTAAACTTCTTTGTGTAGAAATCAGAATGGTGTTCATTCCTCTAGTGCATAAATACTCACAAGAATCTTCTTTTATATATATATATCAGCTGCTTCAGGAATTACTGTGAGATGATTGTTATTAAGGGCATAACAATAAGAAAAACAAAATGAGAGCGCATGGTGTAGTAAGATCGTTTGGGTCAGAAGAATCTGGACTTTGAATCATGTCTCTTACATTTATTAGCTTTGTGGACCTGGACAAGTCTTTTCACCTCTAAGTCTTAATTTCCTTACTCCTTTCTTAGAAGGTAGTGTTGAAGAAAGTATTTTATAAGCCATAAAGTGTTATATAGATGTGTCAGTATTATTAATGATATTAACATTTTTAAAATGAGTCAAAACTTTTTGAGTTTTACTTTTAGTATATGAATGTCTTTAGTTTCATAGTTATGATCGTCTCTCCTTAAATAATAGCATCTTTTAACTAAAGTAACCCATCATATCCACTGAGTTTAATAACAGATGCAGTGTTCCGCAACCCTAATCTTTCACCTCTGCAAAGAAGGGTTGGAATGCAATAAAATTTGACATACTTAAACTCCTTGAAACTAAAGATTAAAATCTATACAGACAGTGTCTACTGTTAAGTACAGTGTATCCCCAAAGTCTTAGGGCATTTTAAGCTACTAAAGCCTAAAACTGCACCAAGACTTTTGAGATGCCCCATACAATGGATTCTTGTAAAAACAGAACTTTTTAGTAAATGAAGTAATTGCTGAGCCTGACTTCCTTATATAAAAATGTGAGATAATTATAGGCTTGTGGAATCCAAACTTCTTACTAAGTACTATAATCATCAAGGAAAAATCTTTATTTAAACAATTAGCCTGTAAAGTAGAAGACTAAAAAGACAGTCATACAGCAGATTGAAATGAGGTTCAGGGTCCAGTACAGTACAGGAAAGTGCTGAACAGAAGGCAGATTTAGGGAAAAAAAAGTAAAACAAACCACCTTCATTAAGGGGGTAGTATAGTAAGAAAGCACAGTAGGGAGAGATGGAAGCACATCCACTGGGGGCCTAGGCATATTAACCCTGGGAAAATTTGATGGATTTTTATAGGGTTATCTGGGTTAATGGGACCAGGCTTTAGGGTGAGGGAGAAAGAAGCCTGGGTCTGGGCAATGGTGCTGATTTGGGGCAGGGGGAGGAACATCTGGGGAATTGGCAGCTAGTCGATATTCAGACTCCATACCCAGGGAGAAAGGAATTTCAGTCATTACTAGGCCTTACTTTGACAGGATTATTCAGGATATGAGCTTCCTGTCAGCTGCTGCTTTATTGGGGTGGGAGTGTGCTAAGTCCTTACACAGGTAATGAATTTCTTAATAGTTCTGCTTTATTTGGCCTCATGGCTCAGGTTAAAGAAAATACCAGCATTTGGGAATTTCTAGAAAATTGGTACTCAAGAAAATGATAACAGTCACAAGCTTTAGTATTATGTAGTGCAATAAACAGGCAAACAAAGCATGCATACACACATACTATGGCAATATAAACAGAGAGGTTCATTCCCACAGATGCAAGAAACCCATCCCACGTAAGAGCAAATGAGTCAGGAAGAAAACACTCAAAATTGGGGTTCAGGTGACAAAATTATATACCCCAAGAATGGACTTGGTTAAGAATAGGTAATCGGGGGCAGCTAGGTGGCGCAGTGGATAGAGCACCGGCCCTGGAGTCAGGAGTACCTGAGTTCAAATCCGGCCTCAGACATTTGACACTTACTAGCTGTGTGACCCTGGGCAAGTCACTTAACCCTTGTTGCCCTACAAAAAAACAAAACAAAACAAAAAAAATAAGTAATTGAATTTTAAATAGAATACTAGTAAAGAGATTACAGCATTATATCACAAGGCTCATACACTATTACCAGGTGGGGTTTATACCAGGAATGGAGGGCTGGTTTAATATTAGGAAAACTATCAGCATAATTGACCATATAAATAACAAAACCAACAGAAATCATATGATTATCTCAATAGATGCAGAAAAAGTCTTTGACAAAATATAGCACCCATGCCTGTTGAAAACACTAGAGAGCATAGGAATAAATGAAGCTTAACTTAAAATAATAAGTAATATTTATCTAAAACCATCAGAAAGCATTATCTGTAATGGGGATGAGCTAGAAGCCTTCCCAATACAATCAGGGGTGAAACAAGGATGCCCCATATCACCTCTGTTAATATTGTACTAGAAATGTTAGCTATAGCAATAAGAGAAGAAAAAGAAATTAAAGGAATTAGAATAGGCAACGAGGAAACAAAACTTGCTCTTTGCAGATGGTAAGATGTTATACTTAGAAAATACTAGAGAATCAACTAAAAAACTACTTAAAATTATTAGCAACTTAAGCAAAGTTGCAGAGTACAAAATAAACCCATGTAAATCATCAGCATTTCTATATATTATCAACAAAGTCCAGCAGCAAGAGATAGAAAGAAATCCCATTTAAAATAACTGCAGACAATGTGAAATACTTTGGAGTCTACCTGCCCAGAGAAACTCAGCAACTATATGAACATTACTATAAAACACTTTTCACAGAAATAAAGTCAGATTTAAACAACTGGAAAAACATTAAGTGCTCATGGGTAGGCTGAGCTTCTATAATTAAAATGACAATCCTACCTAAATTCTATTTATTTAGTGCCATACCAATAGAACTATCAAAAATATTTTCTAGATCTAGAAAAAAAAATAATAAAATTCATCAGGCAGAACAAAAGCTCAAGGATATCAAGGGAATCAATGGGGAAAATGTGAAAGAAAGTGGTCTAGAAGTACCAGATCTCAAACTGTATTATAAAATGGTAATTACCAAAACAATCTGGTACTGGCTAAGAAAGAGAGTGGTGGATCAGTGGAATAGAATAGGCATGAATTACACTATAGTAAATGACTACAGGAATCTATTATATAATAAACCCAAAGATTCAAGCTTTTGGAACAAAAACTCATTATTTGTACAAAAATATTTAAAGTAGCTCTTTTTGTGGTGGCTAAGAATTGGAAATAAAAAGGATGCCCAGGGGCAGCTAGGTGGTGCAGTGGATATAGCACCAGCCCTGGAGTCAGGAGGACCTGAGTTCAAATACAGCTTCAGACACTTAACACTTACTAGCTGTGTGACCCTGGGCAAGTCAATTAACCCCAATTGCCTCACCCCAAAAAAAAAAAAAAAAAAAAAAAAAGGATGCCCATCAATTGGGGAATGGTTAAGCTGTGGTACATGATTGTAATGGAATATTATTTTGCTATGACAAGCAGGATAATATCAGAAAGACCTGTAAGGACTTAAATGAAAAAATCTATAGTGAAGTGAGCAGAACCAGGAGAATGTTGTGCACAGTTACAGCAGTATTGTTTGATGAAGAACTGTGAATGACTTAACTATTCTCAGCAATACAATGATCCAAGATAGTCCCAAAGGTCTAATGATGAAGCATACTATCTACCTCCAAAGAAAGAACTGATATTGATTGGACACAGACTGAAGCATGCTATTTTTCACTTTCTTTTTTTCCTTTTTCTTCAAGTTTTTTTATATAAAAGGACTAATATGGTAATATTTTACATAATTGCACTTGTATAACCCATATCTTATTGCTTACTGCCTCAGCGAGGTATGGAAGTAGGAGGGGAGAGAGGGAAAGAGAGAGAGATTTCGCAACTCAAAACTTTAAATAAAAATGTTTATTATTTTAAAAGAAATATAATAAAAACATTAAAGATTAATTGTAAGGAGAAAAAAGAATAGGCAATCAGTGCCAGATATAGGAAGGGGGGTGTTCCTAATCAGGTCTCTTATCAATTATAGGTAGGGGGAATTTCCTTATTGGGACCACAAACTGGTGGAAGGATCTAATTAACTATCTAAGGCAGCACAAAAGAGAATGACTCAAAAAGAGTTCATCCACTCAAAAAGCTGCAAGCCTTATCCACCTGACGCAAGTTAACAGTGGAAAAGTTCAAATTGTCTATTTGACCTATATGCTTCTATGGGCATTAGGGCCACTTAGCATAAGTGACTCCTTATTAGAGTCCTATCCTTATTAATATAACTTCTTTTTATTATTATTAATATAACTTCAAACCATAACGTCAACATATATAAAGTTTACAATTATCACATCTTCCTATACTACACATGTTAGCTGGTGTTCAGTCTTTATTTGTGTATATTCTATTCTGTACTTAACACCAAAAAAAAGATACAGATTTCCATATGTAAAGTATAATAGAAAAGAATATGTGAAAGTGTGAATCTCTACTATATTCTTTTTCAAAGTACATGATAAATTCAATGTTACTTTCAGAGCTATCCTACTTGTCCGTGTTTCCTTTTGAATTTTTTAACTGCATTTTTAAAAATACTTCAATGACTAATTTTTTTCTTAACTTATTCTTTTTGGGGGCTATATCATTTCTAGTTGGTACGATATAAATTGTTTTCTTGTTTCTGTTCTCTTCACTTTGCATAAGTTCATATAGTTCTTCCCAGGTTTCTATGAAATTGTCTTTTCATCATTTCTTATGGTATGACAATATTCTATTACATTTATATTACCACAATTTGTTCAGTCATTCCTCAGTTGATGGGTACCTCCTTTGTTTCCACGTTCTATCAAACAAAGCTGGAGAAAATCATGAAACTGTCAACTGGGTCCACTACAGATTTATGTTATGTACTCTCAACTGGGCCCTCACTGCAACAAGGTAATCCTTTTATATCTCCCTAATCAATTCAGTATCCCACTTA
Source organism: Dromiciops gliroides (assembly GCF_019393635.1). Classification (NCBI taxonomy): domain Eukaryota; kingdom Metazoa; phylum Chordata; class Mammalia; order Microbiotheria; family Microbiotheriidae; genus Dromiciops; species Dromiciops gliroides. The sequence goes on from NC_057861.1 coordinate 489,976,893, forward strand.
CCACAATAGTTTTTCCAAACCTTTTCATCCCTCTTTACACCTCCTCTGACTTCTCTCCCCCTTTCTCCCCACCGCCCACAAGCTGAAAGCCTTGCCTCGTATTTCACTGAAAAAAAGTGAGGTTGTTAGCTGAGATCTCACTCTTCCCTCTTCATTTTACATCATTCAGATGCCTTCCAACTGCTATCTCCTCCACTTCTGTCTCACATGAAGAGGTGACCCTTCTCCTTGCCAAGGCAAACCTCTCTACATGCACAAGTGATCCCATTCCGTTCTCTCTTCTCCATCAGATTATCTCCTGTATCATCCCTACTCCATTACTAATCTTTAGTCTCTTCCTGTCTACTGGTTGCTTCCCTCCTGCCTACAAACATGCCAGTGTCTCCCCATCCTCAAAGAACCCTCACTTGATCCATCCATCCCTGATGGTTATCATCCTATATCCCTCCTCCCTTTCTTGGCTAAACTAGTTTAAAAGGCTATGTACAATTGATATCTTCATTTCTTTCCTCTCACTCTCTTCTTAAGGTTTAGACCTCAGCTGAAACTGCTTTCTCCAGAGTTACTAACGCTCTTTTATTATGACCTCGGTCTTCATTCTTCTCGACCTCTCTGCAGCCCTTGACATTGTTCATTACCTCTTGATTATCCCTTGTAATAATGAACAAAAAAGGGTGGAAAAATTTAGCAAAACTAACTAACACATTAAAAAATCTGATGTTTTATAGGGTTCTTCACCTATAATCCCTTACTTCTTTAAAGAAGGATGCCTTACCATAGTTCTTCTTTGGAGCCAAACTTGGTGACCGTAATTCAATAGCAACCCATTTTCATTTTGTTGTTCTTTTCATTTACATCATTGTAGTCATCATATCTTATTTTTTTCCTCGTTCTGCTTTTTTCACTTTGCATTAGTTTATATGTCTTCCCGTGCTTTTCTATATTCATCATATTTATTGTTTTCTATCTCATAGTGACATTCCATTGAATTCAGATACCAGAGCTTTTTTAGCCATTCTCTCTTTGATGGACATCTAATTTGTTTCCAGTAAGTTGCTTCCACAAAAAACGTTGCCACGTATGGGACCATTGCTTTTGTCTTTGACTTCCTTTTGGTGTATATGCCTAGCAGTAGAATCTATAGAGTAAAGAGTATTGACATTTTGGTCATTCTTTTGCATAATTCCAGATCTGCTGCTGGAATGGTCGAACCAATTCACAGCCCCACCAACAATACATTAAGTGTGTTTGTCTTTCCACAACCCCTCCAACATTGACTGTTCTCATCTTTGTCATCTGATAGGTGCTATTATTGTGCCAGTTTTACAGATGAGGAAACTGAGGCCCAGGGAGATTAAGTGACTTGCCCTAGGTCACACAGTTATTTGTCTGAGACAGGATTTCAACCACAGTCTTCCTGATTCCAAGTCCAGAGCTTTATCCACCATACCAGGTCACCTTTATGTAGAAGGTAATCACAGAATTAATTTTACCAAACTACCGAGTTGTCTTTGACTCTTTCGCTCCTTTACCGCCCCACTGCTGATTTAGTTACCAAAGCCTATCAGTTCTGCATCTGTAGTATCTCTCATTTGTCCCTTCCTTTCATTTCCACTACAACCATTGCAATAGCTGCCTAACTGCTGTTGCTTTCTCTCGTCTCTCCTGTATTCAGTATCTTCTCTAAATGCTACCAGACTAATTTTCCTTATGTACTCTTCTGATTACATCATCTTTCCTCCAAAACAAAACAAACCTGAAGTTGTTCCCCATTGCCTTCAGAATAAAATCCCAGACTTTGCTTTATCTAGCATTTTAAGCTCTCTGTAGCCCCAGTCTGCCTTTCCAGACTTACCTATCACTACTCCTCTGTATGTATCCCAAACTCTAACTAAATCGCAATATTCTTTGTCCCTAAGCATTGTTCATGATAGGCAGGATTCTCTGCTGCTAATGCCCTTTTCACTCGGCTCCCAGTATCTACTGAATTCCTCTTTCAAAGTCCATTTCAGATGCCACAACCTCCATGAAGTCTTCTCTTATCTCTGTCTTCTACACAGTTCCCCCTTCCTCATTTTCTTATACTTCCCTTATGACTCTTAAAAAAATTTCCTACCTTGAATTGAAATTATTTTTGTACTTGTTTGTTTCTTTCACTAGATTTTAAGCTCCTTGTAAGGAATGTATCTTCTTCAGCTTTGTACCTTCCTTAACATGTAATACTATTCTTTTCACATAATAGATGCTCAATGAATGTTTTTTTATTGTTGTTGGTTTTTGTTTTGGGGGGTCAAGGCAATGAGAGTTAAGTGACTTGCCCAGGGTCATACAGCTAGTAAGTGTTAAGTGTCTGAGGCCGGATTTGAATGCAAATCCTCCTGAATCCAGGCCAGTGCTTTATCCGCTGTGCCACCTAGCTGCCCCTCAATGAATGTTTATTGAATTTGAATGATGCTTTTTATACTGTTATAGTGGATAATCTTACACAGTTGCATTGAATTGGCAAAAAGTGTTTTGTTTTCTTCTCCAGGTTTGCCTCCTCCTAATAGTGCATTTCCCTTTGTCATTGTAGGAATAGCATTGGCCTGTTTTGGTATTTGAAAATCCTTTGGAGTTATCCTTGAATATTCATACTAAAGGGAGTCAGAAGTATGGTTTATCTAAAATTCTATGTAATTAAAATAATCAGGTATATTTGGAGTTTGAAATGTATATGTAAATTTAGTTGTATCTGATGTTTTAGGAATTCACTTCAAACAAAACACTGAAGTCATAGTTAATACTTCATTCAGGAGGGCCAGGGCCTTCCAGTGGCACTGGAGGGGTGTAAAGCTATTCATAGATGAGTGTCCACAAACCACTTAATGTGCTGAAACTTAAAGTTTGATTTAAATTTAAATCAAGATTTACTCTGGAGCAATTATCACCTTTTAGATAATCCAGAGAGTTGGATTCTTGTACATTTTCTCTTCTAGAACTCTGCAACCTTGAGCTGGTGTATAAGAAAGAGAAGCCATCACAGAGAAACTATTTTGCCTCAAAGGAGGTGTCCTTGGAATTTGGAAATTCTTGTTGAAACTCATACCACTAAAACCCTCTTCCTTTCCTCCTACTTTGATTCTCCAATTTCCTGAATTTCCTTTAGAGATCAGGCTAAGGCCTCCCAAAATTGTCATCTGGTCTAGTAAATACTCTCAAAGAATTATTGAACTTTGCTTTGCTTTAAAACACACACACACACACACACACCCCTACCCCTTCACAACTGAAAGGCAACTCATTTGGAAAAACAAATCTTTAGATGATTACAGAGGAAGATTTATAAATGTAAATGTGTTATTCCAAAAGAGACTTTAAAGGGTTGGCAGGAAGAATACTTATGTTATATGTCAGGCTCAGTCCTGGAACTGTGATTTCATTGGCAGAGGGAACTCCAGACTACTTCCTCCACTTGGGCAGGCTGGTGCCTTCTCTGTGTTATAGAGCCTTCAAGAGCCACCTGGAACACAGAGAGGTTATGTGACTTGCTCTGTGTCACATAGCCAGATGGATCAGAGGCAGGACTTGAATCTTAATCGTCCTGGCCCCAAGACTGGCTCTCTGTTAGCCATTACATGCTGCCTCTCATTTGACTCATACCAGTTTTAATTTTCCTCTGGATACTTTTGAAGAAGACAGTTTTTTGTTTGTTTGTTTTAAATCAGGAAGAACATAGCAAATTGATTATGATAAAATTTCATTACTTCAGAATGTAAGGCTTAAGTATGTGTATTTAATGAGTCATTTTACTTCTTTTATTCCTTTGTTTTCCTAGCTGGTTCATGGGACGAAGGCCTGAATACACAGACCCCAAGATAGTAGCTCAGGGAGAAGGAAGAGAAGGTAAAATTTAGTCTCTGTGACAAGCAAAATTAGCAAGTTTACTTACACTAAACTCAGATTTCATTCCACATGTACACAGTGAGTATTTAATGAATGAATTTGAGTATATAAATACAATATATCCTAATGGGTAACTAAAAGATGCTATAGAAATATCATTAATTATGAGCATACCAGTGATTATTTGTTGTCTGAGAACCAGTTGGCTAAGTGAAGAGTCATCACCAAAAAAACTGAAACTTTGGTCACCATAACTCACAGAACATAGAAAGATTATGATCTATGTCAGTGAATTTAGTACCTACCCAGACAAAATCACAGATCATTCAAATAAAGCATCAAAAAAAGAAGTATGCCCAGTGACAGGTCTCCAAAGAGATCTGAATGAAAAATCATCCAGGAAAATGAGCATAGTTTGGACAAAAGATGTTTTTGGCATTAGACGTAGACTGAACTTTGAGAAGGCAGTGAATGAATAAGTAAGTCTAATATCCAAGAGATGTATTTAGGCCTTTCATGTCTTAAGAATCTGACATGGGGCAGCTAGGTGATGCAGTGGATAAAGCACCAGCCCTGGATTCAGGAGGAGCTGAGTTCAAAGCCAGCCTCAGACACTTGATACTTAACTAGCTGAGTGACCCTGAGCAAGTCACTTAACCCTCATTACCCTGCCCCCCCCCCCAATAATCTGATGCAAGGGTTATATTTTTTCACATTTCTTGGTTTATAGTTTTCTACCTAGGAAACCTGGGGAAATGTATGCAAGTTCTTCTTAGTCTAGGAAGACAGACTCTATGCTTGCAAGCCTATAATTTGTATTATTACAGAGGTTTTTTTTAGAGAAAGAGAATAAAGCTCAGATCCTTGAATTAGCCCCAGAAACGTATGTAGATCGGAATCATGGTCCTAAGTAAGAAGGTAGATTTTGAGATTAGAAGGGACCTTAAAGATCATGTAGTCCAGTTCCATTTTGTAGATGAAGAAACCAAGTTCAAGGATGATGATAGAAGTAAAACCAGGGTTTGAACCCAGATCATCTGATTAAAAATCCTCATGGGGATGATGGTATAGGGGATAGCTGTTCTTTCCCCTTCAGCTTCCTGCCTTTCTTCATAGATTGTCTCAGACAAGACAAAAACAAATCTCTTAAGTTTCTCCAGACTTCAGATATCATATGACTTGTATAAGATTAAAGCAATGCCCTCTTCCTTTTTTCTGGTGCCACCAATCCCCTCTCTTCAGCATTTTTCCCCATTGTTTGTCACTTAGTAGCCTGACCTATTACCATAAATGCTTTCAGGTGGACACCCATTTGTTTTTCCCAATACCAAATGATAAGGAAAATGAAAAACTGTCCAACCATTTGAAAATGGTTTCAAAGTAGCAATTAACTTTTAAAATGAGTAATCATTGATTCAATCAGAGTATCACTTCCTTTTTCATTTTGCTGTCTGTTTTGAAGTCTTATTGGAGGAAGATGCTCTATTACTATAAACAGCAAGCAGGTTTTATAATTCATTCATTATAATAAGCTAAATGCCTACTGTAGATATAACATTGTTTTTCCTTACTGTAATTTAAGTGTATATGAATGACCTAAATTTCCTTAGAAACTGTTTTTATTAATTATGGTTAGGCAGTAAAATGTTTTATCTGCAGAACAAAGTAAATATTTTAAATGGAATTGTTTGTTAGAGTTATACCTGACATCGCAAACAGTGTTTGGGGGCTTTGGTTTAAGTCTCATGGGGAAGTATATAAATTTCCTGCTGAACAACAAGAATCAATTTGACATCTTGCAAAATAACTTATAGCCCCAAAACAAAGTATACAACAAGCCAGGATATTAAATTTTGCTGTTATGAAACTTATAAATCAGGGACTAAATTGACCATACAGGAAGTTAACTTGATAGAATTTAAAAACTGCCCTAAAACATTACTCTTCCTTTAGGAGTCTCTATATTTCAAGTGTTACCTGCCTCTTAGAGGCAACTAGTTGACAGTGGATAGAGTACCAGGCCTGGAATTAGCAAGACCTGAGCTCAAATAGGACCTCAGGCACTTACTAGTCCTATGATCCCGTCGAGTCTGTTTACCTTATTTTCCTTAGCTATAAAATAATAGCACCTACCCCCAAGCTTATTGTGAGGATCACATGAGATAATATTTTTAAAGTGTTAAGCACAGTGCTGGGCACACAGAAGGTGTTTAATAAATACTTGTTTCCTTCCTCTCTTCTTTCTTCTACGTTGGCATCTGCCATAAACCAGACAAAGAAAAGACTCTTCAGCAGCAACTGATCAAAAGCCACCTCTTTTTTACAAAGATAGAAGGAAAGTTCCAGAAGGGTTACTTAGAATATCAAAATAACTTTTTTTTGGGGGGGGGGGGGCAGGGCAATGAGGGTTAAGTGACTTGCCCAGGGTCACACAGCTAGTAAGTGTCAAGTGATTGAGGCGGGATTTGAACTCAGGTCCTCCTGAATCCAGGGCCAGTGCTTTATCCACTGTGCCACCTAGCTGCCCCCAAAATAACTTTTTAAAAATGTTTTTCAGATCAGTGGACATTTGTCTTCCTATTTTATAAACAGAGAGGATATATAGGCAGGGAAGGGTGAAGAGGCTCCTCTATGTGCTGGATAGCCTCTACAATATGAATAATTGAATTGGTTAAGAAAAAAAAAACCCAACTCAATAATACCACCAGGAATCATTAAACCAATTTGAATTAAGGGGGAGGAAAGTTAGAATCATCATTTGAATAATTTCCTTTAGGGAAGATCTGGTCAGCAAATATCCCTGAAGAGGCAAAACTCAGAGGAAGAACACTATACTTCCTTTCCTTCTCCCTCCCTAGAAATGTGTTTCCAGCTCATTCTTCCTCTGAATTCCTCCTTGAAAGTCCTTCTGTACTTTAATAAAACTCATACTTTGCAGGCCTGGGGAGAGACCTGGAAACTAATGGCCTTTTCGGCATAATTTTCTAATTATATTCCCCTGTCCCTTTTAAGTGCTTAAGGACAGTAAATGGAAACAATTAAAAAAATACAGTTCTTTTATGAGAAGGCACACTAAGTACATTATTTAGTAGGGAGCCAATAGAAGATAGTCTGACGTTAGTTTGAGGGTCTGACATTAGTGCTGGGAAGGAAGGAGCTTTATTTTTTTTCCCTTTTCCCATCCTCTATTGAAAATTAACACTGTTGGTAAGATGCTTTGGGGTCCACCATTTGTTGGATGATTGTTGTAAACTTTTTTGTTTAGTGAAATGCTTTGCTGTTGGATGAATAAATTCCACATTCCATAAGGTTTCTGGAAGACCAAAAAGGCACAGTAGGAGCTGTCACGAACCCAGTAGCATTTTTTAGCAGAGTAATAAGGCCAAATCTAAGGACTGGGCAGGACCCAGACAGACCATAGGCTGGGTAACTGTTCAGGACTGCCTCCACATAACATGCTGGCCATACCACAGATTTTGAAGAGAGGTCTAAACTGGAGAGGCCTGTGGTCTTCATATTACTGAGTCAGGGTAAGAGCATAGATCCCAGGGCAGAGATGGCAACTGTACCTGGTCCAAATGAAAGGATACTGTGAAAAGGAATTTGCAATATTAGTCAGGAAAATAGAAATCAACTTCTGCTTATCCCTAATAAATGAAGTAGAGAAATAATTTAACTCTGGTTCTCATCCCAAACAAAGCTTCAAGGGACACACTCACTTTATAAAATGGTCTTCAAGGAATCATTATTTATATCATTCATTTATTTCATTTAGCGACTCAGTAATTTTTTTTTCTTTTCTTTCTTTCTTTCTTTTTTTTTTTTTTTGGTGAGGCAATTGGGGTTAAGTGACTTGCCCAAGGTCACACAGCTAATAAGTGTTAAGTGTCTGAGGCTGGATTTGAACTCAGGTACTCCTGAATCCAGGGCCGGTTCTCTATACACTGTGCCATCTAACTGCCCCCATGACTCAGTAACTTTTCTATTGAGTGTCTGCTAATCCAAGCTCTGAATAAGACAGGATTCCTGTCCTCAAAGGAGTCACTCTTTTTGAAGCCAGAGAACAGTAGAAAATTTCCTTTGTGGTTCATTACTTTTTTTTTTTTTTTTTTGCGGGGCAGTGAGGGTTAAGTGACTTGCCCAGAGTCACACAGCTAGTAAGTGTTAAGTGTCAAGTGTCTGAGGCATTATTTGAACTCAGGTCCTCCTGAATCCAGGGCTGATGCTTTATCCACTGTGCCACCTAGCTGCCCCAATTCATTACATTCTTTTTGTTGTTGTTTTTTTGATGGAGCAGTGAGGGTTAAGTGACTTGCCCAGGGCCACACAGCTAGTAAGTGTCAAGTGTCTGAGGCCAGATTTGAACTCAGGTCTTCCTGAATCCAGGGCCTGTGCTTTATTCACTGCTCCACCTAGCTGCCCCTGTCTACATTTTTGTTAAGGATTGTGGGATTTGAATCTTGTTTGTGAACCAGTATTTTTCATCGAATCACATTTCCTTCTCTGGGTCAAATGGGTGTTATTGGCATTGCCTGATTTCTCGCCTCTTGAGCTATGAAAGTGCTGTGTTCTGCTCATGGCTTAAAGAGACCTATAAACATGAATCCAGCTGGCAGATCCAAAAATGTGAAAAGAGTCTTCAGGCAGTATTTGTGACTTAAGCACAGTGAATAAAAGATCTTCTGGGCTTCTAAAAACTACAGGATTGGAGAACATATGGGGGATCTGAAAGTTTCCATTTCCCTGTAGACTAATGCTGCGGTTTCCTTCCACTTATAGTTACAAGGGTTCGCTCCCAGGGCTTCGTTACCCTTTCCTTGAATGTGGTAACAAAGGACTTGAAGAAACTAGGCTATCATACCAGCTCTTTGGACTTGCAGGCCTCTTCGGTGATAGACCTGTCTGAAGGTGTTCTGAAGTAATTATGAAATATTATCCATATCCTTTCAGTGAAACAGCATTTATCTTTCAATCTGTTATAGCCAGCCTCTTTTAAATCCAAACTGCTGATGTGTGCTAAATTGCCTATTGTTACACTTGTTGACTTAAGCATCGCTATATCTATGTAGCCAAACATTTTTTATATAATAAACGAAAATATTGTTGGAGAGCTAAGTATTTTGATGGCTGTTCTTCTCAATGATGCACATTCACTGCCTTGAAACTTTGGTACAAGCTTAAAACAACTTCCCTTTATTGTAACAGTGGCAGTTAGGACTATAACCTCATTTTACAAATTTTCAGACTGTTTTGTGCAAGGTTAGTTTATTTTTTGGTAGAAAATGGAACAAGTACTAGACAAGACTAGTACAAGAACAAGAGACTTGTATTCTAGTCCCATTTGTTATTTTAACTATGTGATCTCAGGCAATTACTAAGATCCCTTTCATTCATTAAGTTGCTTCTGAATGAAAAAATACTATCTGGACACTGAGGAGATAACCAAGATTAAATAAATAATCCCCAGCTTCATGTAGTATGGTCTAGTAGGGAAATATGATACATTGAGAAATAATTATCACATTACTACAAAGGAACTTATGATAAATATATAAAAGAAAGTCCACAAAAGTCCTACTCCGATGCTTTCTTATAGTGTGCAGGTGACCTTGGTTTTCAAAGGCTTGCCTGTAGAGCACAAGCTCTAATGGAGTTTACCATACAAGAAAAACTTTGCATACAATCTCAGCAACCAGCTGTATTTGCTTTCTGGGGATTAGTCTAAGTACTAAGTGTCTCCTTGCTAGTTGGTTGGCCACTGTGTGATAAAACATGTCTTAAGATCGGAAACTAAAAAGGACAAGGTTCATAGACTACACTGAAATCTCATTCCTGCATATTAATAACTTTTTTAATAAGACAGTTGGGATGTACCAGACGTGGTAAATAACATCACAAAAAATTACATCAACTGTATCTTGGCAATTGGTTGGAAACAACTGTTTATTGATAGATTTGAGAGTTATTTCTGAATTGTCAAACCATCCACTAATAAGACCAGAGTTTAAAATCAACCCCCAAACCACTCACTGTTCACACAGGAAAAACCAGGTGCATGAAGAGTAACTATTATCCAGACTATGATATGTAGTTGGATGGATAGCTCATAGAGTTAGTCTATCAATACATACATATTGAGCAGACAATGCAAATGGAAAATGAACTAGACCCATAACTTAATAGGAAGAAGAGGTTCATATTTAGGAAACTGCATAATGCTTTCAGTGACCTTAGCATTCTCCCTGAAATAAAAACACATCAAAACATACAGTATTTTACTAGCTGTGTGACCCTGGGCAAGTCACTTAATCTTCATTGCCCCACCCCTCCCCCAAAATAGTCTATTCTGGTGATTCTTTGAAGAATCAAAATTACAAAATTGACCCAAAGAGCAATGAAGAAGTGTGTGGTGATGTAGTACAGTATCAATTTTTTTTTGTACAGTATCAATTTTAAATGATATGCAAAATGCTGCATATAAGATAAAGATGTGTGACCACAATATGGTCGAACCTTGTAGTGAGAGTGAAGGATACCAGATGGCTACCTCACTGGCTGTACTGGTATTTATGGGATATATGGGTGTTTAAGGGGGACCAGCACCTCTGATTTGAGGGCTTGCCAAGCCCTTTCCAGGGCTGCTTATCTACCTTTGGTATCCACCTTTCACCCAACTCTCACCTGTGGCTCCTAGATACTGTAGTATGCACTAGGGATACACCGTGGTAAAACTGTCTTGGCAGACAGGCTAAACCAAGGTTGAAGGTAACCAACAGGCCTCAAAACCATCAGTGAGTTAGAGAGATCTACCCCAAGCATGTGAAGACTTCCCCCAGCGACATGGGTAGGTGAGAACAGTTTGTTCTGGTGGCCTTGAAGGAACCTGAAGCAGGCTCAGTGGAGCATTTCAAGCTTGGCCAAACACCAAGGGCATCCCAGGCCATTGCCAGTTGTCCTGACTCCCGTCTTGCCACTGAAGCTTGATGACTCTGATGATTTGGTGTAACTCAGTTCAAACCCAAACCAAGACCTCACCCTGTGACGTCATTGGCCCTCTGAAAATGAAGGACAAATAACACTAACCACATTGGTATTTATATAATTGTATGGGTTGCAGAGGGAGGTCCCCAGCACATTGGATAAACCCCTTTTGGAGGATTTTCAAGAGGACATGGACAAGAATGGCAGAGGATAAGAAGGCATGGATAGATTGTGATCCTCACTGTTGGAGAAATGATTCCAGGTGTGAGGAGACAAAGACTCCAGACACACTGAAGCATGAGAGGCCCAAAGGGCTGTGATAGACTGTGTAAGGGCAGAGAATTCGCATCTTACCAATGTTCATATCCAACCCTCTCATTTTACAGATGTGGAAATTGAGTCTCATAAAGATAAGTTGCTCAAGGTCATTGTAGGTGACCCAATGCCTCTCACCTACAGTTCTGTAGAAAAGAGCTGTGTGAGTATGGGTGGGACACCACCTACCAGGGCACAGGAGCACAGACATGGTGCAAACTGTAACTGAACACAGTAGGTGCTTGTCCTTGTCTGATGCCCTTGCCCATTGATCACTAATGACAACTTTTGTCTGCTTCTGCCTTCAACTTAACACATCATTGAGCAGGGTGAGTAAACTTAGCAGCCAGACCCAGGGAGGAGCAATACCAACATTCTTGGTCCTGGAAGTCTTTTTCACCAGTCCTTTTTTTTTTTTTTGTCACCTTCCTGTCACAGTTATGTCTTGACACTTCCTGTAAGCATCTCTTCTCTTGCTCTCTTCATAGTATGGAAGAGGGGAAGCTTTAGGTTGAGAGTCATAAAATGTATGTAAAATTTTTTCCCAACTTTAAAGTCTTTACAGAAGCAATAATGGCTTTTTGCATTTTCACTTTAACAAAGACACAAGGTTTCAATACCAAAGAAATTTCAATCATGGAAGAGATGGTTAGAGAATTCTGGGATATTTTTGCAGAGGTTGGGGCTTTCTGATGAACTGTTGCCCAGGCATTGTACCTCAAAAGAGAGAGAATGAGGATTGGAGAGAGAGAGCCCTGCATACTCTAATACACAATCACAAGGATCTGCCCTTTTCACTGGCAGGAGTCCTTGGCTTTCACCTCCCCCCATTTGGGGTTGGGACAAGAATCCCAAAATTTCTGCCTCCCAAGCAGGGGTTCTTGAATTTTCCAGACATTCTGATAAGCAGAAGGTGATGTATTTAGGGGCCAGAAGACTCTAGATTTAAACAAGATAGATGTTTGCCTTAGTGGCTTTTTTCATACATGGGAAAATTATTTCTTCAAAAGATAGACTAGGCTGAAAACAGAAACTAGTTCAGTATATTTAAGAGAATTCCTTGGAGGACATAACCTTATTAATAAGTAAGTGGGGAAAGCTGGGCCTGTTTGGCGACATTCATAGTTTTTTATTTAACACTGTTACTCGGAGGATTTCCTTAGCAGGCCTCCATTCACAGAATCACAGAATTGGGAAGGCCCTCGGAGGCCACTGGGTCTAACCTGTTTCTGAATAGGAAAGCAGCACCTCCAACAAGTGGTAATCCTAGCTTTGCTTGAAGATGTCTTTTTAAAATATTCATATATATATATATTTTTTTAATTTATTTATTTTTGAATAAAAGTATTTTATTACTTTCCAGTTACATGTAGAGATAGTTTTCAACATTTGGGTTTGTTTGTTTGTTTGTTTGTTTGTTTTTTTAGTGAGGCAATTGGGGTCAAGTGACTTGCCCAGGGTCACACAGCTAGTAAGTGTTAAGTGTCTCAGGCCAGATTTGAACTCAGGTACTCCTGACTCCAGGGCCAGTGCTCTATCCACTGCGCCACCTAGCTGCCCCTAACATTTGTTTTTATAAGATTTCCAATTTCCAATTTTTCTCCCTCCCCCAGACAGCAGGTAATCTGATATAGGTTATATATATATAATAACATCAAACATATTTGTGTATTAGTCATAAAGAGAAGAACCAGAGCAAAAAGGAAAAAACCTCAAAAAAAGAAAAACAACAGCACCAAAACCAAAAGAAATAGTATGGTTCAATCAGCATCCATACTCCAGAGTTCTTTTTTTTTTCCTTCTGGATTTGGAGATCCTTTTCCATCATGAGTCCTTTAGAACTTTCTTGTAGCATTGTATTGGTGAGAAGAATCTAGTCTATCACAGTTGATCAACACATAATATTGATGCTACTGTGTACAATGTTCTTCTGGTTCTGCTCATCTCACTCATCAGTTCATGCAAGTTCTTCCAGGTTTCTCTGAACTCCTCCTGCTCATCGTTTCTTACAGCACAAGAGAATTCCATTACATTCATATACCACAGTGAAGATGTAGTAGTGAAGGAAGACCCATGACTTCCCAAGACAGATTATTCCACTTTTGAGTATCTGAGAGGAAATTTTTCTTTACATCTAGCCTAAATATTCCTCTTTACAATTTCTATCTGTTACTCTTAATTCTCCCTGCTTTCTATCAAGTCTTCTCCAGGCCATATATCTCAGTTCCTCAAGTTCTGCAAGCATACTAGTGGGTCTCTTCTCGACACAAGATTGTCAAAGTCCTTCCTAAAATGGTCTTACCAGGGCAGAGTACAGCATTTGTATCACTTCCTCGTTTTAAATACACTGCTTCAATCAATGCAACTCAGGATAACATTAGTTCTTTTGGTTGCCTTTTGGCTTGCTACTAACTGATAATTGAACCTGCAAATTCACTAAAATACACATAGGGACTGTTGTCTAGCCATGTTCTTTGCATCCTATACTTAGGCAATTGATTTTTTGAACCCAAGTTTAAGACTTTATTCTTATAAAGGTCCTTATTAGATTCGATACACATTTTAGTCTTTTGAGATATTTTTGAATCCTTACTCTGTTGTCCATGTTAATTGGAATCATCGGTGGATTTCATGATTATCCCATCTATTCCTTAGTCTAAGTCATTGATAAAAATGTTGAATAGCACAGAGCCAAGGAGAGACCTGGAGCATCCTTCTAGAATTGTCCCTTCAAACTGACATTGGTCCATTAATTACTGTTCTCTGGGGGTCAAATGAAATAAGGGGTATAAAGTTGTAAAGTGCTATAGAAGTATCAGATATAATTATTACCATTTGGATCTAGTCACTCTACCAATTCTGAATCTATCCCATTTATTGTTATTAGCCCATCTTTCTCCATACTATCTTTTTTTTTGCGGGGCAATGGGGGTTAAGTGACTTGCCCAGGGTTACACAGCTAGTAAATGTCAAGTGTCTGAGGCCAGATTTGAACTCAGGTACTCCTGAATCCAGGGCCAGTGCTTTATCCACTGCACCACCTAGCCACCCCCTCTCCATACTATCTTCAAAAAGAACATAATAGACTTTGTTAAATATCTTGCTTAAATCTTAGTATACTAGGGGCAGCTAGATGGCGCAGTGGTTAAAGCGCTGGCCCTGGATTCAGGAGTACCTGAGTTCAAATCCAGCCTCAGACACTTAACACTTACTAGCTGTGTGACCCTGGGCAAGTCACTTAACCCCCATTGCCCCGCAAAAAAAAAAAAAAAAAAATCTTAGTATACTATATGGCACACAACAGATACACATATCAATTTAGTTCCTGTCAAATAAGGAAATGAAGGTAACCTGGCATGATTTAGTCTTGTTGAACCCCTGCTAACTCTTATTGATCAGTGCTTCTAAATGCTCTAGAACTTTAGGAATTTAAATCAAGCACATTAGCCCATAGTTTGTAGATTCCACCTTCTTCTCTTTCTTTGAACATCAGGACAATTGCCAGTCTCCAGCAGTACCTCTTCAGTTATTTTCAGAAGTCACCATCAGTGGCTGAGTAGACACTTTCACAAGGCCCTTCAGGATCCTAGAATGTAGTTCACTTGGGCCCTTTGTCTTGAACTAATTGAATCAAAGGACAGCCCACATAACTCTTAACTCCTCCTTGTGAGTTATTTTTGGTTCTAATTCCCTATGAGCAATTGTTGTTCTATCCCAGTTCAAAGACTACTCTTCTTGGGGTCAGTGAGGTGGCTCAGTGGATAAAGCACCCACTCGGATTCAGGAGGACCTGAGTTCAAATCTGCCCTCAGACACTTGACACTAGCTGTGTGACCCTGGGTAAGTCACTTAACCCTCGTTGCCCAACAAAACAAAGACTATTCTCTTCTGTAGAGAAAAGTGAAATATAATTGTTGAGAAGTTTTTCTTTCTCTGTTGTCTGTTATTAACTCATCTGTCCCAAGCAACAGTCCTGTCCTCTCTTTGATGAATTAATGAGAAAGCTTTTATTATTTGCTAATGCTAACTATGTGGCAAACATCGTGCTAAAGCTAGAGACCCAAATACAGATGTGAAGCAGTAACTTCCCTCAAGCAGCTTATGTTCTAGCCAGGGGAGACAACACATCCAGAGGAGTAGGAGGCAATTTAGTCTGGGCAGGAACAATGATGTCAAATGGAACAGCTGGCTAGTCCATTGTGCTCTTCCAGAGGTGATGGTGGTGATGGTAGTGTATTCATTACAATTCTCAGAGCAAAAGAAACCTCTAGCAGTCGGGGAAGATGGACAGGCAGGGCAGAGACGAGGATGCCTGGGACCAGGGAATGTCAAGCTGGGTAGCATGGCTGCTGCTGGGCATAGTTTCTGTTTGTCTGGTTTGGAGGGTGGAGCAGTAGTAGCAGTGGCAGGGCAGTAAATTGCCAGGAACAAAATGAGGGTGATTGGTCCCAGGGAATGCGGAGCTGAGACACCAAAGTCCCTCTTTTCCCTTTCCCCCACATTTGTCCAAAACTGTCTCTGCCAAGCACAGCTCATTAGCTGCTACTGATGCTGTTCTTTTTTCTTACTGATGCTTTTCATTACCGTTCATTTCCAAATATAACTCTCCCTGACCCAGCCAGCCTTCCATTAACAACAAAGATTGAAGGAGGAAAAACAAAACAAAACCCATTGACCCCATCTGACCACGTGCAACATTCCACTCCTGTAAGCCCCACCTCTTCAGTGAAGGGAGGTACATTTTCCCAACTCTCCTCTGGGGCCAGTTCAGTCATTATAATTATTACTGCTGGGTTTCATTTTATCATCCTTTCCTTTTACACTATGCTGGTTAGTTGTTTGTATACTGTTTTCCAGGATCTGCTGACTTCTTCACTCCTTTATAATATTCTTATAGGACAGTGTTACTCTTGTATTCCTCTTCAGTTCCTACTCCTGATCTGTCTCCTCTACATGTCTTTTAAAAATCACAGTGAAGGGGGCAGCTAGGTGGTGCAGTGGATAAAGCAGTGGCCCTGGATTCAGGAGGACCTGAGTTCAAATGCGGCCTCAGACACTTGGCACTTACTACCTGTGTGACCCTGGGCAAGTCACTTAACCCTCATTGCCCCGCAAAAATAATAATAATAACAATAATAAAAATCAGTGAGATGATGAATTCCTTGTGCTTCCACGCTGATCTTTTTAGACAGTTCTCCCTTTTGTTTTTCATTTTTTTAGGATATGTTTTGTTTTGACACAAGCCCTTTCCAACAAGCAGCCCTCCGCTATGGTACTCTCCCATAAAAAGCAGGCAGAACCATCCAACATATTGAGTGATTTTGACTCACAACCCAAGTAACTTTCTGCTCTTATTGTTTCTTTCTTTTTTTTTCTTATTGTTTCTTAAGAAAAAGGAAATGTATTTTAATCTCACTCATTTGGAAACTGCTTTGGCTTTTGCGTTTCACCTGAATTCCATTGTCATTTAATATTGTGTTTCCATTAGTATAATCACTATGTATATTCTTTTGGTTCTGTTTTCTCACTGTGCAAAGTTTACATCTTCCTGTACTTCTCTGAATTATCCATATTTGTCATTCCTTGCAGCACAGTAAAGTTCCATTACATTTATATGATAGTAGTACTATCTAACATTTAGACAGTGCTTACTGTGTGCCAGGCACTTTCGTAAATGCTTTACAGTTTTTCTCATTTGATCCTCACAACCTAGGGAGGTAAGGTACTATTATTATCCCTGTTTTACAGATGAGGAAACTGAGTCAGATGGGATAAGTGACTTGCCCAGAGTCACACAGCTAGTGTCTGTTGGATTTAAACTCAGGTCTTCCCGACTCTGGCTCTATCTGCTGTACCACCTAGCTGCCCCCATACCACAGTTTGTATAGCCATTCCCTCACTGATGGCCACATAGTTTGTTTCCAGCCTTTTTGCTATCACAAAGAACTGCTATGAAAATATTTGTATATATGATTTCATTTGTTTTTCCTCCCCATTAGTGACTTTACTGGGGCAGCGAGGTGGCACAGTGGATAGAGTACTGGACCTGGTGTTAGAAAGACTCATCTTTCTGAGTTTAAATGTCCTCAGACACTTAGCTATGTTACCCTGGGTAAGTCACTTAACTCCAGTTTGCCTCATTTTCCTCATCTGTAAAACGAGCTAGCAAAGGAAATGGCAAACCACTCTAGTATCTTTGCCAAGAAAACCCACAGACAATATTGGTATGCTATGGACACAAAGAGTTGGACACGACGGGTACAACAGCAATTTATTTAACAACATGGAAAGGATATTAAATAACAACACAGCAGTGATTTAATTTGTTACAACCCTTTGCCTCACATTTGCCACGTTGGCACTCCTGGACAGCAGTGTGGGGCAAGCCTGAAGAGTCTCAACACCTTGTGTGCTAAGCTTTTATACTTAGATGACCAGGATGCTTCATCAATGGTCTGAACTTTAGTTCCCAGGACCAATTAAATCTCAAAGACAGTTTCATTGCCTTTTAGGGGAAAAAATCGTTTAGCCAACCTGGGAGATAGCTATTGCTTCTAACACGTATCCTGCCTCTTGGTGGCAGGGTCCTACAGTCCCTTTAGAGGACCTTGTACCGCTTAAACGGCTGTAGGGCTGTTACTGGACAAGCCTGAGTTTAGTGATCCAAGACATTTGAACCACAAAGCTCTAGTGGAGGAGCTGTGCAGGGAGAATGCAGCAAGACAGCAAAGACCAGCCCCAAAACATCCTGACCCCTGAAAAAGTGACCCGAATCCCAGAATTTGCCTCAGCAACCTTGGTGATCTTAACAATCTGCTCCATGTGATGAATGATGCCAACTCTTTGCAGTTTGCTGTGGGTCTCCCAATGTCAATGACCAGGAGAGATGCCCAGAACAGATAAAGCTTCTTTCAGCACAATCACTGATCCTGGTCATGTGGTTGGGGTCATTTGTAGTAAGGTAGCTAAGAGGCCATCATCTTCTTGCATGCTGTCTGTGCCGGTGTCAGGGTCAGGACCACCCTGCTCCGAGGGAGCCCCATGGTTGGATAGGAGAGTGGGGGAGGGAAGACAGCAAATCTTCATGCCTCTAGAGACCTCAGCTGAGGAACTGTTCCCTCCTCTGGGTCTTCCTATTTGGCCATATCAGATGTCTTAGACCAGGTCCAGCTTGGGCTGCTCTGGTGGTCAGGCTTGCTATTGGAATGAAATGAGACACTAGTAGGCCATCCAACATTTAACAAAAAAGAAGCTTACTTATTATTGTTGTGGAAAAGAGATTCAGAGAGAAACATCCTTGATTCAGTTTGGCACAGCTACCCTATGTCCACATTTGCCAATGGTGCTATATTCAGTCAGCAGGATGGGTCAGACCTAAGGAACCCCAAAACCTTGTGCACTGGGATTTTTTTGGACCAGGAAGCTACATCAAAAGTTTAAGCTGGGGCAGCTAGGTAGCGCAGTGGATAAAGCACCGGCCCTGGATTCAGGAGTACCTGAGTTCAAATCCAGCCTCAGACACTTGACTAGCTGTGTGACCTTGGGCAAGTCACTTAACCCCCATAGCCCCGCAAGAAAGAAAAAAAAAGTTTAAGCCTCAGCTCCTTGGAACAATTAAATCTTAAGGACTGTTTCATTGCCTGTTAGGGAAAAGTTGGCCTAGCCTTTGTTGCCTTTTGCTATGACAAAAGAGCATGAAATCAAATAACTTTTTTTTGGCCTATTTCCAAATTGATTTACAGAATAGCTAGACTAATTGTGCTCTTGAGTTGATAATACATTTCCATTGATTTGGAGCATTATTTTTTCATATGGTTAGTAGCTTATGTTTCTGACTTCTGTTTTTTAAAACTTCCTATCTTCTTAAAAACTTCCTTTATTGAGTAAATGAGTATTGTATTGTATATCGTATGAGTGAGTGTATTAATGAATGAGTCCTATAAATTTGTGACAATTCCCTACAGATGTTGGATACGAGACTTTTCTCAGAGATGTTTGATGCCAAGATTTTTTTCCCAGTTTTGTAACTTTTCTCCTTGATTTTGTTGATGCAAATACTTTTGAATTCTATGTCATTATTTAATTTAAGTGGTCTATTTTGTCTTTTTTATGAACCGTACCGTCTCACGTCAAATTATTCATATTTTGCCTAGCTATAGTTGTGAAATACACACCCTTCCAGTCTCTAATTTTTAAAATGATTTAACTTTTTACATTTAGATTGTTTCGTGTGGAATTTATTATGGCTTATGATGTAAAATGTTGGGCTGAACCTATTCTTTTTAAGTTTTCTAAACCATTCTTGTTTAATAAAGAGTCTTCCCTAGCAGTTTGTGTCCTTGGATTTATTAAACACTAAGCTGCTATACTCTCCCATGCTTTTAGGTCTCATCTATCTATTCTGTTCCACTCCTCTACTTCTCTATTTTTTTTTTTTTTTAGTGAGGCAATTGGGGTTAAGTGACTTGCCCAGTGTCACACAGCTAGTAAGTGTTAAGTGTCTGAGGTCGGATTTGAACTCAGGTACTCCTGACTCCAGGGCCGGTGCTCTATCCACTGCGCCACCTAGCTGCCCCCTCTATTTTTTAACTAGTACAAAAATAATTTTGGTAATTACTTCTTTATGATATAAGCACCATAGCCTTGATTCCTACTTTACAAAATTATTTCCCTTGAAATTTTTGGCCTGTTGTATAATCTGAATTTTTGTTTTTGTTTTCCTTGTGAAATATCCTGTTGGTCTTCTGATTGTCATAACACTAAATATGTAGATTAATTTAGTAGTTTTTTAGTAATATCATTGTTTTTATTGTATTGGTATGGTCCATTGAGTTTCTTGCAAATTATTTAGATATTCCTTAATTTCTGTGCATTCTGTTTCATAATTGTCCTGTGTATGTCTCATTATTTCAAATCCCAGCTATTTTTGCCTATTGTAGTTATTTGAAATGGAATTTTCCCTATTTTTCCTTCTGATTTTTGTTAATAAAAAAAATAGAAATGCTGATGAATTTTTGTATGCTATTTTGTATCCTGTTACTTTGCTGAAGTTGTTAATCATCTTTTTAAATTTCTTGATTGATTTTTTTTTTGGATTTCCTATGCATACCACCTGCAAAATCACATCACCTACAAATAGGAGTAATGTTACTTATTCCCTTGATTTCTTTTGTTTGTCTTATTGCTATAGCTGCTGTTTCTATTACTGTATCAAATCATAGTGGAAAGAGGGAGTATCCTTGCTTTTGCCCTGAAATGTTTGTGTAAGCTTCCAGTATTTCTCCATTACATAGACATTTTAGCTCTTGATTTTAGATTAGTTCTCTTGTGCACATTAAAAGTGAAATCTTTTGTACTGTCTAGGTTTTGAGGTTGAAAGTATAAGGGAGAGAGAGGGATACTTATTCTCTCCTTTGGTCCCCACCCTTGGAATGTTGGCCCTCATGACTGGATCCCACCACTCCCTTTCTCCTCCCACCAGGAAATTCCTACTCCATTGTCATTGCCCTCACTCCACCCCAAAGTAGGTATGGGTTTTGTGGCTCTTGACCCAGCAGCATCTATTCCCCTAACCAGACAGCAGTGGCTATCCCTAGGCCCAGAAAAGGAAAACTGTGGATCCAGCTTTACTTTCCTTCGGAAAGTTCAGTGAACATCAATAACTCAAAATCATTGAGATGTTTTCTTAATTTGCTCAGAGCTCCCAGCTAGAATAATATTTTTTTAAAACCCTAGCAACTGAGACAGAAGTAGAATTACACTAGAGCCAAATGTTAAATTTTGACAATTCCTTGGATTGCCTAGATTTAAGAAAGTGATAGAGAAAATGTTAATTATGCAGATTATACTTAAAAGTGTTTTGTGCTGACATTTGTTGTTATTGGGTTGTTGAGGTTTGGGAGGGGGAGTGGAGAGAACCAATTATTAAACATTTACTAGCATGCCCCTGGCAAGGGTCAGCTCTTTTTCTTACTGACCTAATCTTCAGCCACTGTCTTTCTCTCCTGTGCCTCCCCCACACACCCCTTGCAAATAAAGAGACAGACCATTAAAATGCAGTACTAAACGATCATAATTTTGGTATAATTGAGTTGATCCTAAGGTACTAATTAAGTTTAGAATTATGAATATAAATCTCTGCAATCTTGGCAGAAGAAGAGAGGAGGAGGGAATTGAAGCAAGTCATCATCCTTCTCACATCTCCTGGAGAGACAGATTGACAATGTCCCTGTCTGTTCCAGCCCCAGCTCTCCTCAGACCCCTAGCAGGCTGAGGCAGCAGCTGGATGGAGCTACTACTACCATTCCCTTTCTGCACTGTGCCTCTTTCACTATCCCTTTATCTCCAAGTCAGTTCAGACTCTTGCTTTGAGAAGACTCCATGGCTTCCATTAAAACTTCTGGGTCTTTGAGGGAATTAGAACAGTGGGTGCTAGTGGGAATTGAGTGAACCACACTTACTCCATCTAGTGACTCAGTTCTAGAGCTAGCTCAGTTCCCTTTCTTTTTTTGTTTTTGTTTTTTCTTCCCCCCCCCCCCCGGGGCAATGAGAGTTAAGTGACTTGCCCAGGGCCACACAGCCAGTTAAGTGTCAAGTGTCTGAGGCTGGATTTGAACTCAGTTCCTCCTGAATCAAAGGCCAGTGCTTTATCCACTGTGCCATCTAGCTGCCCCCTCAGTTTCCCTTCTATTCCATTTTGGACCTAGTCCAACTTCTATCTTGTGAGAAAACTTTATTCAATCGTGGGACTTGTGAGAAAACTTTACTGTATTGTTTGAACTCAGCCCTGCATGGCATGGCTCAGAGGCTGGTCCATTTCTACCTTCTGCTTTGGGAACTAGGTTATGCTGACCAGAACCCCAGTCAGATCTGAAGATTGATGCAAGGAATTTTCTCACAATTATACATCTCAAGCAACCCATATGTCTTATATGAAAACTGGCCTGGTACTGGTCAATTAATTGTTGTTTCCGTGTTCCTTCTTTGATTGAATATAGACACTTGGCGGGGAGTGGTACACCGCTTTTTTCTGATTTTAGGGAATTGTACCTGTTTGCTCTCCCCCTTCTGACTTATCTTCCCTTATCCTTCCTCCAATTTGAAATAAGATTATCTAATTTACTATCCTGTTAATTGTTTTCTTTTAATTAATTGGTCTTATTTGATTAGTTGTTTTTAATGCATAAAATCTGTCTCCCCCTGTATTTGGGGTCCAGTGCCAAAGCTGAAGAGGCCTGGTCCTGATTTGTTATGCATTTGGCATTTATTGCTTAATAAATTGATGTGCTTGGAAGCTTGAACCTTTGTTTCTTCAGCCATTTCATTTTTCACTTGCCACAGCTAAAAAGCCTTTTGGGCATTCATTCAGACCACATGCTCAGAGTCTGTCTCTCTCAAATGGAAAAGCCCCAGTCCAAACTCCTGTCATTTGTGTTGCCACTACAGATCTCCTGTTTAAAACTTGTCATGTCTTTTCAGTCCTGCCCAGAACTAGAAGAAATCAGCAATGTCTGTTTGGGAATAGTAGTTTAGAAAAAGAAATTTTATGATATTCTTTAAATAATGTCAACATTTACCTTGATTCACAGACTTTGTTGAGAAGGTAGGTTGAAAAATATGGTTTGGAATCAAGAAATTAAAGAGGCTAATGAGCTAGGTGATTACACAGAAGTCACATGTCTGTATGTATTTAATGTTTTCTTCAAGAAGAAACCATTCACGGGGCAGCTAGGTGGCACAGTGGATGAAGTACTGGCCCAGGATTCAGGAGGACCTGAGTTCAAATCCGATCTCAGACACTTGATACTTACTAGCTGTGTGGCCCTGGGCAAGTCTCTTAACCCTCATTGTCCTACCAAAGAAGAAGAAGAGGAAGAGGAGGAAGAAGAAGAAAAGAAGAGGAGGAGGAGGAAGAAGAAGAGGAGGAGGAGGAGGAGGAGGAGGAAGAAGAAGAAACCATGTTTTTTGTTTTTGCGGGGCAATGAGGGTTAAGTAACTTGCCCAGGGTCACACAGCTAGTAAGTGTTAAGGGTCTGAGGTCGGATTTGAACTCAGGTCCTCCTGACTCCAGGGCCTGTGCTTTATCCACTGCGCCACCTAGCTGCCCCAGGTGATACAATTTTAAAGGAACTAAAGATTGTTTTTCAAATTCTTGAAGATTGGAAAGTTCTAAATGAATGGAAAAGATCAATGATGGCACTTTTTACCAAAATACTAAGAATAACAACAACTTTGGGCATTTCTATAAAACTTTAAATTGACAAGGTGCTTTCCTCACAATAAGAATGTCCCGGAGGATGTCTTGTTATCTCTATTTTATAGATGAGGAAATGGATTCTGAGTCCCACACTTAGTAAATGTCCAAGGTGGGACTTTAGCTGAGGGATCTTCTGACACTAATTCAAACACCCTTTTCACGACACCCCACTGCCTCTCTGATTACCAAGCCATATGCCTACTTCCTCATCTCTGTAAAGTCTTTAATGGAGGGTTAGTACCTATAAATGATGTCCTTGTTAGAAACATAAGAGAACAAGCAGGTTTTCACAGAGAATTTTCTAGAGTAGGTCACATTTTCATGGTCACACAATCGACAGGTATAGAAAATTTAAGAAGATTGATATCTACTTTTTGTTGATTAAAAAAAAAAAAAGCTTCTAACTTGGGCCATCCAAGTGCAAGCCTTAAAGGATCTCTTCAAATGACGTGTCTCCCAAGCTTATGTTAGTATAACTTAAGATTTCATGACAGATGGAATTTGTCCTGGTGGGTTCTCAGCGCTGGTTTATGGGCTATTTGGGCTACTCTGGCACTGAAGTAGTCCAACTTCTTGCCCTTTGAGCTGGGGAAGGATTCCTAAACTATTTAGGGGAGAAGAGGACACTATTGAACTGTGTGGTGAGATAGACAGCTGATCACAGAGGATGGTCCTCATGGAGATCATTTGAGTTGAAGTCCTAATGAAAGGGAAATCAGTTTTTTGGTTTGGGGATTTTTTTGTTTTTGTTTTTTTGCAGGGCAATGAGGGTTAAGTGACTTGCCCAGGGTCACACAGCTAATAAGTGTCAAGTTTGAACTCAGGTCTTCCTGAATCCAAGGCTGGTGTTTTATCCACTGTACCACCTTGCTGCCCCAAGGGAAATCAGTTTGGGGCATTCCATTAGAGAATATAAAACAAATACATCGTTGTCCCATTCTGTAGAAAATCTGGGCATAGGCAGAAGAAAGGGTTAAACTAAAAAGTTTTCCCTTTTTTCCACCTTGTAACCACTTCCCTTGAGGTACCAAGGAACAGAGACGACCATGGTGCTTACTCCCTTGGAGGAAGGAGACAACTCCAATTACCCTCAGTCATACAAAGGCCTAG
Organism: Dromiciops gliroides; assembly: GCF_019393635.1. NCBI lineage: Eukaryota > Metazoa > Chordata > Mammalia > Microbiotheria > Microbiotheriidae > Dromiciops > Dromiciops gliroides. The sequence goes on from NC_057861.1 coordinate 490,001,437, forward strand.
AGCTTAGGCTATAGGTAAGTAGACTTTTAAGCCATTATTCACACAGGAGAGAAGAGGACAGAGCATTCGGGAGTAGCAACAAATCAAGCAAAAGTATCCAGTCTATTCAGTCAGTTGCCAGGCTGATTATGATGCTGTAGGGATAATGAATGAGGATTTTACCCATTTAGCCCAGAGTTAGGTTGTTGATTCGGGTCATTTTTTCAGATAAAGTGTCTAGGCATGCTTATTTGAAAGAGTTTGGTGAAAAGAGATATTAGATATTAGATATTTTTTTCCTGAGGGCAAATCAGAAGTAATAAGTGGAAATTGCAAAAATGATTTTGGTTTGATGTTAAAAAAAACTCCTGTATAATAATAACTAAAATTTATATAGTTCTTTAAGGTTTGCATGTATATATATACATGTATATGTATACACATAATCATAATAGCTAACATGTTCATAGTGTTTTATATGTACCAGGCATTGTACTAATCAGTGCTTTACAATTTTCTTATTTGATCCTCACAACCCTGGGAGGGTGTTATTACCTCCATTTTACAGATGAGTAAACTAAGGCAGATGGAGAAGTTAAGTGACTTGCCTACAGTCACATGTTTAGAAAATATAGGAGGAAAGATTCAAATTCATGCTTTCTGATGCCAAGCAGAGCATTTTTATTATCTAAGCCATCCAGCTGCCAAGTAGAGCTTTCAAAAGCCTCAACTCTTGCAAGAGTTTCCTAACTGGTCCTCCAATTTGATCCTCTACCCACTCTAATCCATCCCCTACACAGCTGCCCAAGTGTCCAGGTCAGATTATTCATAAACACCTGTGGCTCCCTAATACCGCCAAGTTAAAACATAAACTTTGTTTGACCCCATTTGGGGTTTTCTTGGCAAAGATCCTAGGGCGGTTTGCTATTTCCTTCTCTAGCTCATTTTTACAAGTGAGGAAACTGAGGTAAATAGGATTGAATGAGTTGCCCAGGGTCACACAGCTAGTAAGTGTCCAAGGCTGGAGTTGAATTTAGGAAGATGATCATGTCTTCCTGACTCCTGTCCACTGAACCACCTAGCTGCCGCACAAAATAGATAAACTACTTTGTCATTTAAAGCCTTTCACAACCTGGCCTCAACCTACCTTTCTGTTTGTTTGTTTGTTTTTACAGGGCAATGAGGGTTAAGTGACTTGGCCAGGGTCACACAGCTAGTTAAGTGTCAAGTGTCTGAGGCTGGATTTGAACTCAGGTCCTCCTGAATCCAAGACCAGTGCTTTATTCACTGCGCCATCTAGCTGCCCCTCAACCTACCTTTCTGGCTATGTATTTTCAGGTACCTATCGGTCCTTATCCATGGTATTCCATTTCCTGACTCCCATGGCTGTCCCCCATGCCCCGGAAGAAGAGAATCCCTACTTTTCTTCAACCTAAACTTTTTTTTTTTTTTTTGGCGGGGCAATGGGGGTTAAGTGACTTGCCCAGGGTCACACAGCTAGTAAGTGTCAAGTGTCTGAGGCCGGATTTAAACTCAGGTATTCCTGAATCCAGGGCCGGTGCTTTATCCACTACGCCATCTAACTGCCCCCCTACCTTTCTTCAAGACTCAGCTCATCTGCTACTTTTACATGTCATCTTTCCTTATCACTACCCCACCCCCACAGCTGTTGTTTCCTTCTCTGCTAAATCACTTGTATCTATTTTGTATATACCTCTATGTGGGTATGATGTCCCCCTGACAGAATGTAATTTTGAGAGCAGGAACTGTTTCACTTAGTACATAGTACAGTGCTGGGCACATAGTAGGTGCTTAGTAAATGTTCATTGGTTAACTGGTTTATTGGCCAAGACTGCTGAAAATAATGGAACGCTATGATCTCAGAAAAATCAAAAGCAACTGAAAAATTCATGGTAGGCACAAATTAGCTGTACATATTTGCCAATGATGACTTTCACATAAAAAGGTCCCTAAGAAAAGCACCCACATGTACAAAAATATTTATAGCTGCTCTTTTTGTGGTGTGTTGCCCATCAACTGGGGAATGGCTAAACAAGTTGTGGTCTATGAATGTACTGGAACACTATTGTGCTGTAAGAAACAATGTGCAGGCAGACTTCAGAGAAACCTGGAAGGACTTACATGAACTGATGCTGAGTGAGATGAGCAGAACCAGGAGAACATTGTACACAGTATCAACAACATTATGTGTTGATCAACTGTGATAGACTTGATTCTTCTCAGCAATACAGTGGTCCAAGATAGTTCCAAAGGACTCATGATAGAAAATGCTCTCCAAATCCAGGGAAAAAAGAGAACCGTGGAATCTAAATGCAGATTGAACTATACTATTTCTATTGTTTTTGTTGTTTTTCTTTTTTGAGGTTTTTCCTTTTTGCTCTGATTCTTCTTTCACAGCATGACTAATGCAGAAATAGGTTTAATGTGATTGTACACATACAACCTATATCAGATTACTTGCAAGGAATTCTCATCAATGAGTGTGCTCTCTAGATATCATCAAAGGCCTTAATATGATTATACATATATAACATATATCAGATTACTTGCTGTCTTGGGGAGGGGAGAAGGAGGGGAGGAAGGGAGAAAAATTTGAAACTAGAAATCTTATAAAAACAAATGTTGAAAACTAAAAAATAAAAATAATTTTTAAAAAAGGTCAGGACAGCTAGGTGGTATAGTGGATAAAGCACCGGCCCTGGATTCAGGAGTACGTGAGTTCAAATCTGGCCCAGACACCTGACACTTAACTAGCTGTGTGACCCTGGGCAAGTCACTTAACCCTCATTGCCCTGCAAGAAGAAGAAGAAGAAGAAGAAGAAGAAGATCCCATAGCCATTGTCAAGGAGATGTATGTTTGGAAAAGGAAGGGTGCCCATCATGTAGTGAAAATAAAGCATGATGGATGGATAATCAGTCCTACATTCATGGCTACAAAATATATAAAAGAAACTGGTCTCCAGCACATCCCCTGTAGAGCATTCGTGAAAAGTCACAGTAAAGAATTGCCAAGGATGAGAATCCACAGGATGGGTCTCCATCTGCACCAGCGGAAGGAGTGCCCAACATTGATGAAAATGGGCTCCATTTAAGCATATAAACCATTTAAATTGGGGACTCTTGGGAGACCATCAAACATTTGAAGACTCAAGAGGTTTGAATGGTGAGATTTGAGATGCCAATGACAAAAAACTAGGGAAGATGACCTTTAGGGCCCAGGGCTTCTGAAACTGCAAGGACTTGTAGCTTAAACCCTACTGAGGAAAAGAAGACTTGTTTTAGGCAAAACTCTTGAAGCCAACTTCAATTTGGAACTTCTTAAATTGGAATCTGAGATCATCAGGCATCTTTGCATTCCAAAAACGATTGGCTGGTGGAAGGCGAGGGGGAGGTGGGAAAGGCCTATCTAGCTGCTTCACATCTGCTTGAGAATTATTCGGGCATAGACACTGTTCTGTTTGTACACTTTCTCTAACTAGTCCTTGGCATTCAAGCACTGGAGAAAGTGACCATAGAAACATATATGGAACAGACTTTGGACTCAGATATGTACCTCTGAGTTAGAAATTGAAGAAGACAGCCAGACCCTTTTTCCTCTTCTGCTCCCCCCAAACCTTTCTTTATTGTCATAACTCAAGTCTTGTTTCTGGTCATCAGGGACCCCAGTTGGGGTTGAGCTGGTCAGGAAATGGATGCCCTCCATGCCTACTTTTTTAATCTCTTCTAGCATTCCTGTGGTACAACAGAAGGGGTTCAAAACTGTGAGTCAGGACCTAGGATCTATTCCTGGCTCCATCTATTGATAGCTATGTGAAATAGGAAAAGTCACAACTTTTCTGGGTCTCTATTTCATCTGTAAAATGGGGATAATAATGCCTGCCATGTCTCCCTCCTAGGATTGTTAATGAGGACCAGATGGGGCAATGAATAGCAATGGACAGCATTTATAGAGCACTTTTTTTTTTTGCTTTTTTGTGGGGGGCAATGAGGGTGAAGTGACTTGCCCAGGGTCACACAGCTAGTTAATTGTCAAATGTCCGAGGCTGGATTTGAACTCAGGTCCTTCTGAATCCAGGGTCGGTGCTTTATCCACTGTGCCACCTAGCTGCCCCCCTATAGAGCACTTTCAAGGTTTGCAAAAGCCCTTTAAAAATATCTCATTTTACATGAGTAGTGATCCTAACAAGCTGGGGAGTTAGGTGTTATTACCCCCCCCCCATTTTGTAGATGAAGAGACCAAGGCAAACAGAGGCTAAGTGACCTGCCCAGGGTCATACAGCTGGTATGTCGAGGCAGAAGTTGAACTCATGTCTTCCTGATTTCATACTGGCACTCTATCCACCACACCACTCAGATGCCTAGTGGCTGTGAAAGCCCCTTGAAGGTCCTCTACAATCCTAAAATATCAGTAGTATGGCAGTATATGAAAGTGAAAGGAATACTGGAGTCAGAAGACTAGGTTCTAGCCCTTCAATTCTAGAAATCTGACTCCACTGGTGAAGTAATAATAACCAAGTTTAACTGAGGCTCATTTGCCAATGGAAACAGTAACCCCCTGCCCTGCCAACTTCATGGGGCTATTGGGAGAATTAAGGGTAATGCATATTAAGTACTGTGTGACGTAAAACTATAAAGCTCTAGTACGAATTATTATTAGGATCACAGAACGATAGATGACCCTGGGACATGCTGAACCGACCCCTTCTTTTCACATTGAAGCCCAGAGCGGGGAGGTTATTTGCCCAGACATATAGCCAAGAAGAATTAGGTAATAATGGAGTTTTTGAACTGTCACCACAGATTAAGTTTTTTTTTTTTTTACAAGGAATTCTCTCTAGATATCATCAAAGGCCTTAAATCGTGATTTAAAATAACAATAGCAAACATTTACCTAGCACCTTCTATGTATTAGGCATTGTGCTAAGTGCTTTATAAGTATTATCTTATTTGATCCTCACAACTCTGGGAAGTAGGTGCTGTAATCACCATTTTACCGGTGAAGAAACTGAGATAGACAGATATTAAGTGATTTGCCCAGGAACACATGGCTAGTTAAGTGCCCCAGGCTGGATCTGAACTCAAATCTTCCTGACTTTGGGCCCAGTTGCTGGTCTACATTCCTTCCAATATAAAAACCAGAATGGAGAGAGTGGGGCCAATGCCCAGGGTGTAACTATTACAATGCCTATTGGTTCCTTTGGCTTAAACATCTCTTATCTAACGTGTGTGGGCAAGAGTAACCAAGGTGAGTTGTTTTCTTTTCTTTTTTTTTTTTTTTTGCGGGGCAATGGGGGTCAAGTGACTTGCCCAGGGTCACACAGCTAGTAAGTGTTAAGTGTCTGAGGCTGGATTTGAACTCAGGTACTCCTGAATCCAGGGCCAGCGCTTTAACCACTGCGCCATCTAGCTGCCCGTGAGTTGTTTTCAATTCCACCTTGTGATACTTCTGGGCTCAGGGAATGCAGTCTTTTCCCAAGCTAAACAGAAGAATCAGTCACATTTAGTGATGACAAGAAGTCAATATCCAGGGAACTCTAAATCCTGGCACAGAACACCTATTCATTTGTTTTGCTTAAAGCTACTTAAATGTTACCTCTGCCCCATAAGAGACACAGACGCAGGGTGGCATAATGGAAATAGGGTTGGCTGCCTTCAAACCAGGATTACTCCCATTCAAGTTCTACCTGTCACATACTAGCTATGTGGCCCTAGACTCTTTTTAAGTTGCAGGATGGTAGGTCTATAGTGGCAGATAACTTTTCCTCATCAAGGAGCTACTTCCACCAATGAAATCCTAGGTCTGGCCCCTCAAAACCCTCCCTTAGTGTGTAGGGAAGCAAGGGACACACTCCGACAGAACCAGATTCTCTAATAAATACTAACCTTTCCTGATGAAAACAAGAGATGTCTGTCATCCAAGCTCAATGCTGGCTCAGGATTGTGACCAACCACTAAATACTCAAAGGGATATGTTCATCAGTTAATTACATAGTGTAAGTAGAACAGAGCATCAGACTCAGTCAGCTAAGGAATTCATTTTGTCCTCTCCCTTTCCACGGCCACTTCGCTGGCCTGGATTCGTAGCACTTTGTGACTAACTTGGAGTAGCTTCAATTGGTCTCTCTACTCTCACAGTCCCTTTTCCTTCCCATTCTCCTTTACATAGGCAACAAGATAATCTTTCTAAAACAGCTTTTATCATACAGTTCCTGCTTAGAAACCAGTCATGGTAATAGCATTTATACAGCACCTACTACGTGCTTCACAACAACCGTGGGAGGTAGGTAGGTGCCATTTATTATCCTCACATTACAGTTGAGGAAACTGAGGAAAGAGGTTAGGTTGCTTGTCCGGGATCACACATCTAGTAACTTGGGTCTTCCTGACTCCAGGAGCAGCCTTCTATATACACTGGACCAACCAGCTGCTTAGATTTGAAGCCACAATAGACCTTGAAGGCCAGTGAGTCCAGCCCTCCTCATTTTGCAGATTAGAAAACTAGGGGTCAGAGAAGGTAAATGATTTGCCAAGATCACACAGGTGGTTAAGTGGTAGAGGTGGGATGATTATGCCTGTCATCTTGAGAGCTCATACATTTAATAGGATTTAAAGACAATTCCAAAACAGGTCCTAAGCTCCAACACCTGAAGATGACAAAGGCAACATCACTCAGCAATGTAAGCAATACAATTTTAATTCTGACCAGTGCAGCTACAGGCCCTCTTCTTTCCACTGTTCTGCTGGCATAAACATGTCAGTATGACATCTTCAGGGTAAAAAAAATGACACAGAGAGATACATAACATTATGATACAAATGATAAATTATATTTATACAGTAAATAGTGTCAATAGTCAGCACAAATTCAAAAAAGCAGCCTGCTCCAGGATTATGAAAACAGTTTGGTAAATATTTCAGTTGTAACACTTGTAAAAAGTAAGCAAGGTTTGTGTGAGATTCCACTTGTGAAAAATAAACCATATAATTTTTCCACAATCTGTGCAATATTAATACATACAGTACACATTAGAAATAGTAACAGCAAAAGGGAAGATGGAGAATATCATGAGCTGTACTTTGTGTGAGCTCAGAAAGACTGTAAACAGCACAAGATGGAACCCACCCACCCAAAGCTCCCCCCTCCCCCGACCGGCAGGGTCCCCTTCCCTTTCCCCCTTCTGTTCTAGGCCTCCTCCAGCACATACTGTGGTTTCTATAGAGTATAAAACTGACCGAATAAATAACTGACCATACTTTAGGGTTCAAAGTCATACCAAGATTTTTTTTTTTGCTTTTTGTTTTTTTATACAAAAGAATTGCTAACACTATTTGAATTTGGGTCAATTTGACCAGTAAGGCTATTTTTGGGTCCCTAACATATCTGACCAAAGCACCTTATTGGGAAAGTGTAAATCCAAGAGGGGAAGAGACAAACAAAACGAAAATTTCTTTCACTAAAAAAGGGAGTGGGAAGGTGGTTAAGGAGAGGAAATGGGAGAACTCACTTACATGATGGCCCTCCAAAGGAGAGTAGCATAAGATCCTGAAATGGCTTTAAAAGTTGAACACGATGGACCTTTTGATGTCAGCTAATGCTGCCCAGGTCTGCCACCTCTGGCAAATACTTAGCACATGAGCTGAATCTTTTCCACAGACTATTTCATAACAGCTGGAGGTTGCTCCAGGCTGGAAATGAAATCAGCGTCCTGGAACTCATAGGGAGAATCTTGTTTCCCTTCTACCCTCACCTAAAATTGGCTTCTGAATAGTTCACCAACACTGCCTGACATAATTGCTTAAGTAATTAAGAAGTGTAATTTTTGTTTTCCTAAGAGAGAAAGAAAATGGTAGAGAGAGTATTTAAAGTGGCTTGGTTGAATGGTTTCAAATAAGAGCATGCAAGTTATTCTCCCAGACCCACAGCCTTTTATTCACACCATTCCATGATGGTGTTTCCTATTCTCAGCTGTAAAGATCAGTTACTCTCCCTGATCCCAAGAGAAAGTTAGTTTGAAAAGAAAAAAAAAATCCCTAATATTCTTATAAATATTATGTGACTAAAAATCCACTGGACTTGTTATGACATACTTAAAACTTTGTATATATTAGCAGAATTTTTTAAAATGAGAAATTAGGAATAATCAAACCCAAAGAATAAACAGGGTGAACCTTCTTGCCACAGCTCAACTGGAAAGTGCATTTTTCATATACCAATACCAAGGCCTAGAAATTTTCTACTCCTAGAAGTAAGTTGCTTCTGGTCTACACCACCTTACTTAAATATTTTTTTTAATTGAATTGGGGGCAGAAGGGCAGGGCATAAACAACATTAATGCATTATTGTTTATAAGATACTAAGTGTGAATTTTTTTTTCTCCAGTAAAATCTCAGATGAGCATTCTTAAATCTGCCTTTATACATTCAAAATTAATAGGTAGAGGGATCGGCATATCTTTAAACATCCAAATTTCTAGTATTTTGAGGACTCTGAAGTTAACTGAATTCAACTTGTAGGGCTGACATCAGTGACTGTGGTCAAGTTTGGAATATTTTCTGAACCTTGGCTAAAGAGCACAACTCAATCCCCTAGTTGTTTACTGTACCTTCCTTCTGTGTCATGCTATTTTAGGTTATTTCAATATATACAGTAAGAGCACAGCTGCAAATCTAGTTCTGACATCCCCCCGCCTCCCCTTCCCAACACTGACATTAGTTCATTTCAGTAATGTTCTGATAAGAGACTTAGTTTGGGTTCAGAACTCTTAAACATGCACCTTTTGAGTGTAACTTGTGGATTTTTGGAAGGTGAGTAAGAAATAAAATCATTGGGGAAAAAAGGCTGCCCATAGGGGAGAAAGTAAGTTTTGTGTACAAATGATATTAAATCATCTTTAACTCAAGCAAGGATTAATTAAAAGTGATGAAATCAAAATCATGTAGAGTTAAAGATCTGTTGTTCAACTTACAATTCAAGTTGTAAAGAGAACTAATTGTTAACCTGGAAAGTGCCTTTTGTAAAAAATAATTAGTTGATAAAAATTTAGAGTCACATTCATACATTAGAATTTTTAAAATTTCAAGATGTTGATATCATAGTAAGAAAAATAGCCTCTCTCATGATCTACCTACAAAGGCTAAAAGTTGGTTCAATTGGAAAACTACCAAAAAGGGGAAGAAAGGAAAAGGCAACTTGAGGCTTTTTTTTTTTTAAATAAATGTCATTTCAGTTAAGTGTAATCAAATTCCCATCTTTTTTCTATAAAGTCTCAAGAATTTGCTTTCATTTTTCATTATGAATTGTTGTTGTTCAAAGTTTTAGTGTTTTTCTTTCCTTTAAAATTCCCTTACAGAAACAGAGCTAAAAACCATAAATAAGAGAGCATTTTAAACCATAAAAATGACACCTGCCAATATTTTAATTTCAGCCAGACCTGATAAAATTCTATCAAAACTAGACAGTTAAATAAGAACCACATTATAAAAATGTTAGCAAAAAGGACTATTAGATAATTTTGCAAACTCAAATATGAAACTGTACTAAAAACAAAATATGTGCAAAAGTATACAAGAATAACTGCATATAGCAAGGTTAAGCCTGAATTAGTTTTAAAGCTTGCCCTAGTGAATTTAATTCAAGAGTTTTCCACTGTATTTTTTCTTTCCAACTCACATGGTAAAGTCAAATAAAAATAAAAGACACACAATAACTTTCAAAAAGAGTCACTACTGGACAAGCACAGAGCGGAAGCCTCATTTAGCACGAGTGTAGCATGCCATCCCCAGAAAGGTCACTAAGAGTCCCCATATAGTAAGTAGTGTATAAGATTAACACTGCAGACATCACATCTTATGCTCGACAGTGTAAGAACTCTCAAGTGAAGTTTTGGAGTAGTAAACCTGCTTTCCGAATCCAAAGTTATGAGAAGAAAGTGGCGTGATTTTGTGTTGCAAAGTCTGATGTGTAAATCTGGTCTTCTGTATGCCCAACTATTCTCCTAAGTATAAGGACTATGGGTGAACCAACAGTCAGGAACTGTATAGTTATGTGCAAAAAGCGGTCACTAGCACTCTGTCTTTTATCTCCAATGACTAAGAGAAATGAGTAATGCAGGGGACAATTTTAGAATACAGCACATTGTTCTGACATCTGCAAAAGAGTACAGAGGGAACTGAAGTGGCAGGCTTCTCCCTAAAGAGTACTGATAACCAATACAGACAAACCAATTTCACTTCTGGGTCATCGGGACATTTTAAGAAATGCCTGATGAACCGAAGCTAGGGACTACTGCCAAGATTAGAGTTAGATGAATTAGTAGAGTCCAACTCTTCTCAAAGTCATGACTGTAAACCACAAATTTATGTTCAAATCTCTTGCACATCATTCAATCCAAACAGAGTTTTGTTCATTTTACTCCAACGAAGACTTCAATCTGCAAAATGTTCTGGAAAGGAAGCTCTGTTCATCTGGGATGTTATAAGAGGAAAGGGTTGGTTGTACTTGTTGACTGGGATGCAGGTGGAGGAATTCCTGTACTATGAAGAGGTTGGGACATAGATCCTGAAATGGCGATCCCTTGGCCCATTCTAGTCAGAGATGTCACATTGCCCAAAGATGATATTGGTGCCATTCCAACAGCCACCGGTGCCATAGAAGGCAGAGGTATTGGCTCCATGCTCATTGATGACATAGTACTGAAAGAAGGACTTGTTCCCATGATGGGGCTTGCTCTCATCTGGTTTAATGTCAGGGGCTGAGGCTGATTCACCTGGAAAGGATTGATCGGAGTTGGTGTTGTAGTAGAAGAACCTATTAAAATGGAAGAAATACATGATTATTAACTTTGAAACAATGTCCTGCCTATTCCAGAGATCTAGAATCATAAACATGCAACTTTCTTGGAGAAATGACAACTATGTCTTGGGAAAGAACACAGATACAAGATTTCTCACAAAAGTACATGGTGATTCCTGCTACTAGGAAGGCTAAGGTGGTTGCTTGAGTTTGGGAATTCTGAATGCAGAACTAAGTCAGCCCCCCTCCCCTCCCCACAGCTCAACTATACCAGGACTTAACCTCAAAATGAGTTTTATTCTTCAAAGAAAACACTGCTGGCAAGGCTAAAAATATGTTCATAAATCCTAGGGTTGGGAAGGAACCTCAGTGGCCATTTAATCAACCCATACCTGAATGACAATCTCTTCTATGATACTTCAAGCAAGTGGTCATTCAACTTTTGCTTTCCTATCTCCCATGAGGAAAAATCCACTCCTTCTGTAGAGTCCATTCCACTGTGGATAGCTCTAATTGTTAGTTTCTCCTTCTATCAGACAGAATTTTGCCTTACAGCTGCTTTCACTTGTTGCTCTTGGTTCTGCCCTCAAGGGACAAATCTAATCTGTATGACAGTCATACATCAAATACATGAAAACAGCTATCTCCTCCCTTTAACTCCTCTTTTCCGGTTCCTTGAACCTGATTTTTATATTCTAGAGGCCTTTAATCAGCTCAGCTACCTTCCTCTAGCTATTCTCCAGTTTATCAATGTCCTCCCTAAAAATATTGCATCTAGAACTGAATATAATACTGTAGATATGATCTGACAAGAAGAGCACAGTTGGATTTTATCATCACTCTAGTCCTCTTTGGATATTATCTTCAAATCCTCTAAATTTTGGCTCCATTTTTCTAAAATTAGTTTATGAGTCACAGAAGAAATGCTCTCATGATTTTATAACTACATTTTTTTCTTTTTTGGAGGGGGCGGATATACAGAGAAGAATGGAAGGAAGAGACAGAACATGAGCTTAAAGATAAGGAAATCAGGTAGGTGGCGTGGAAGGGTTTGTCCTAGAGGCAGATAGATGAAGAGATCTCACAACATTATAGGGTATAGGGCAGAGGGGAAATGACTGACATACAAGTGCTGCAACTGCCCCAGGCATCCTCATGTACAGATTAGTGGCAACCTAGTTGGTGAAGGGCCTTGGGTCCTTGTCATATGAAAACTGTTGGAAAGAAATAGGTGGGGCAGCTAGGTGGAGCAGTGGATAAAGCACCAGCCCTGGATTCAGAAGGACCTGAGTTCAAATCTGGCCTCAGTCACTTGACACTTACTAGCTGTGTGACCCTGGGCAAGTCACTTAACCTTCATTTCCCTGCCCAAAAAACATGGGAACAGGGGGCAGCTAGGTAGCATAGTGGATAAAGCACTGGCCCTGGATTCAGGAGGACCTGAGTTTGAATCTGGCCTCAGAGACATGACACTTACTAACTGTGTGACCCTGGGCAAGTCAGTTAACCCTCAATGCCCCGCCAAAAAAAAAAAAAAAAAAGAGAGAAAAGAAAGAAAATGAAAGAAATAGGCATGTGTAGCCTAGAAAAGACTGAGGAGGAGGTTAGAGGGGAAGAAGGATGATAGCTGTATTCAAGTATCTGAAGGCCTGTCATGTGGAGGAAGAATCACACCTTTTCTGTTTGACCATAAAGAGCAGAACCAGACAAAAAAAATGAGTGAAATTTGTAAAGGGAACAGTTTAAGCAGATGTTGGGAAAATCCTAACAATTGGAGTGGTCCAAAAGTGGAATGTACTGCTTTGAGAAGTGATGGGTTCTGGGGCAGCTAGGTGGCGCAGTGGATAGAGCACGGGCCCTGGAGTCAGGAGTTCCTGAGTTCAAATCTGGCCTTAGACACTTAACACTTACTAGCTGTGTGACCTTGGGCAAGTCACTTAACCCCAGTTGCCTCACTTAAAAAAAAAAAAAAGTGATGGGTTCCCTGTCCTGGGAGGGTGGCTATATAACCTGTCAGTTATGTTATTGTAGGGCTTGCTTTTCTTAATGACTTGAACTAGATTTTTACTGAGCTCCCTTCCAACTCTCAAATTCTAGGATTTCATGATATGATTCTTCCATCCTGATCTCCAGTATTACCTTCGAATGGCTTTTGGTTCTTTTAAAAATGTCTACTCTCACCAAAATAAAAATAAATCAATAAAACAAACAAACACAAAACCCGAAAAATCTGTCTATTGAGGACAGTTGGAATAATGTACCACAGACTTCTCTCCACCTCAAAACTCCCCAAACCCTAGCTTAGGTCCTTGACTGTTATGTCCACTTGACGAATATCTCTGTGCTTTCTGTGTCCCTCTAATCAATTCTCCATAGAGGTCCCAACAATTCTGAAGCTATGGACACAATGTCACTCTGGCTTGAAAACTTTCAGTGTCTTTCTACTGCCTAGAGAATAAAATAGAAACTTCAGGCTTTTAAAGTCTTCTAAAAATCTGGCTCTTTTTTTTTTTTTGGAGGGGCAATGAGGGTTAAGTGACTTGTCCAGGGTCACACAGCTAGTAAGTGTCAAGTGTCTGAGGTAGGATTTGAACTCAGGCCCTCCTAACTCCAGGGCCGGTACACTTTATCCACTGCACCCACCTAGCAGCCCCCAACAATCTGGCTCTTAACCTATCTTTCCAGCTTTCTTTTTCATTACTCCTTTTCACATACTCTATATTCTAGTACTGGCTGTTCCTTGACATTCCACCTTCAACCTCTGCACATTCCCACAGTTCAACTTCCACGTGCTGTTCTTTTCTCTGCCTTTGGAGTACTGTATCTTTAAGGCTCAGCTCAGGGGCAGCCTTCTCAGGGAAAGCTGACCTTGTCTCCCCCAGTTGTTAGTGCATTCTTCTTCCTCAAACTGCCTTGTACTTACTTATCTATGTATGTGCTACACACTGCAGGGGAATTTCAGTTCCTTAAAGGAAGAGGCTAGGCTGCTTTTTGTCTTCATATATCTGTAGCACTTACCACAGTACCCTACACACAGAACATGCCTAAAAATTGTTTGTTCACCTAACAACTATGTCTAAAGTGTTATTCCCGAATGCGATGGCCTAAGTATGCAGCGTGACCTTCCAAGGGAAATTGCTGTGAAGAACAACACTCATTTGTAAGGATAGATAAAATATTTGGCATAGTTGGTTTTAAATAAGTCTGTTTTATAGTCACGCCTCATATATCCCATTACCCACATACTCTGGGAGGCAGAGCTCTCATCTACATGGATAAATTCTAGTAATTTTGCTTAAAGACAGAAAAACAATAGAAACAAACTACTATCCTTTCTGGCAGCCCATGCTGTTAGAGGGTAGGAAAAAGGGGAAATGGTGGCATATAGAAACTGCACTGATCCAGCTTATTTTCTGTCTTCCATCCTTCCTCAGTGGAAAAAAAAAGTTGGGAGAAGTGGAGGCGAGCACCTGTGGACAATCAAGCTGAGAAAGAAGATTGTCTGCTTCATCTCTTCTTTTGAGGGGGAGGGATTGGAGGCAATTGGGGTTAAGTGACTTGCCCAGGGTCACACAGCTAGTAAGTGTTAAGTGTTCGAGGCTGGATTTGAACTCAGGTCCTTCTGACTCCAGGGCTGGTGCTCTTTCTACTGCGCCACCTAAACTGCCCCTGCTTCATCTCTTTTCTTACATGTGTTAAAGCAACCACAGGAAAAAATACACAAGCACAGATTGTCAAAAGAGCCAGAAGGAAGCTGAAATAATTTGTTAGTTAAAAAAAGAGAATTTCAAGCAAACTATAAATAACCTGTGATTCTAAACAAATAAGTATTTACAATGCCTGACACCCAATAAGTATTTTCAATAAATGCTTATTGATTAATTGATGTCTCTTAATCCAAATCAAATCTTCTAAGTATTTGCTCAATTTATAATTACAATTACAATATAGCCACTGGCTGTTGCAAACCCCAAACCCACCATCGTCTTTACTGGCATTGACTTAAATTTAAATCTATTTGCCTTAGTTTTACAGAGAATTTATAATTTAAATTTTCAATTTTTATTGAGACTGGAAAATATAAGAGAAAATTTCTCTAACATTTCAGTGGCTGGCCAGAATCACCATTTAATATTTTGGGTGGTCAGACTTACTAGAAAGGCTCAGGAGCCCCTGCTATTTCCTAGCTGACAAGAGAAATATTTCTCATCTTTGATCGCTTTTTCTACTATTTCCCTGCTGTCTATGAACATGTTCAAGTCTCCTTCCTTTAAAAACTTTTCTTGAGCCAACAGCCTTTCAAGCTATCATTCCTACATCTTCTCCTCCCTTGCACTGCCAAACTCCTAGAAACACTGTCTACTCTTACAGCTTCTGCCTTCTCACTACCCACTCACTTTTTAACTCATTGCACTCTGACTTCTTATCCCATCAATCTACTAAAACTTCTTTCTCCAAAGCTGTCAATGATCTCTTTAAAACAAAATATTAGTTGTACTGGTATCTTTTTTAAAAAAAGTCACCTTAATTTCCAAGTATAGTTTCCCTCTTCCTCTTTTCAGCAAAATCTTTAGTTTAACCAAAAAATGTTTAAAGTTTTTTTTTTTAAGAAGTTCAGCAAAACCAACTATGTCTTACAGTATATATAATATTTCACACTTAAGAGTTCCCTCTATGAAAAGAAGGGAGGTAAGGTGCATTTTCTCAATTCTCTGGAGTCAAATTTGGTTATTATAATTAAGAAACATTCAATATTTTTTCTTTATATTTACACTGTTTTAGAGTATTATGATATTTTCCTGGTTCCCCAATGTTTTAATTAACTGTCAGTTCATATAAATCTTCCTTTGCTTCTCTGAATTCTGCATAATCACAATTTCTTACTGCACTATAATATTACATTACACTGATGATGTACCTGTTCTTGATGAGCTCTGTAATCTTCATATTTATATCTGATAATCAATAACATTTTTAAAGCCTTCATTTTCCTTGTTCTCTTGGAAGCTTTTGACACTCTTTAATACTCCCCTTCTCCTGCATATCCTATCATTCCTTGGTTTCTGTGACACTGCTCTTTACTGGTTCTTCTCTTTCTACTGCTCTGACTACTTTTTAGCTTCCTTTGCTGGTTTCTCTCTCATTACCCTTCTCCCCTAAGGAGGTGTCCCTGTGCCTTTTTATCTTCTCTCTACACTTTTTCTCATTATAAACTCATCAACTCTCAATTATCATCTCTTTGGAGATCACACAATCTTAAATTTATATATCTAGCCCTATTATCTCTTCTAAGCTCCACTTCCACAATGCCAGCTGCCTTTAGGCAGCTAGGTAATACAGTGGATACAGTGCTGGGTCTGGAGTCAGAAAGAACAGAATTCAAACCCAACCTCAGAGACTTAATAGCTGTGTAACCCTAGGCAAGTCACTAAAATTCTGTTTGCCTCAGTTTCCTCAACTGAAAATGGAGTTATTAAGAGCCCCTGCCTTGCAGGATTATTGTGAGGATCAAATGAGATCGCATTTGTAAGATCCTCTTGTAACGATTGGAATGACGCCACCTGCTGGAGACTTACTGTAGAAGAGTTCTGCCCATGAAGCGAAGGTCTTGGAGGGCAAGACCAAGAGTCTTTTCTTTGGTGTCAGGAAGTGACGCGGGCTAGTGGGAGGAGGAAGGAAGAGACTGGTGCTCAGTCTCGCTCTCTTTCCTCCGGACTCGGGTGGAGAGCGGAGCTAGAAATGTGCTCTCCCTTTAATAGATAGGAATCTAGGCCTTTCTCTCTCTTTACCAAATTCTTATTCTCCTTAATAAATGCTTAAAAGTCTAACTCTTGCTAAAGCTTATAATTTATTGGCGACCACTCATTAGATATTTTAGACAGTTTAGCTAGAATTTTAGCCCTTAACACTCTGTGTTTACTGTGGTTTTTATTGTGCCAAGTATGCAGTAGGCTCAATAAATGTTTACTTCCTCCCTCCCTCCCAATTACTTGACCTGTCTAAATGAGAACTCATCGTCTGACCCATAAATATACCCCTTCTCTCAACTTGCCTATGTCTGCAGAAGGTCTTTCCTTGGTTCACAAATTTGAACATTACCAGCAATATGGATTCATAACTTTAAAATCATCCTCCTTGACTCTTCCTCTCCTGCATTGCCAAATTATCTTTTGTCAATTACACTTCTGTAACATCTCTTGTATCCATTCCCTTCTGTCCATTTACAAAGCTACCAGATTAGTTGAGGTCTCCTCACCTCTTTCCTAAGATTATTTTAAGAGCCTCCTAAAAAAAAATGCCATTTCTAATCTTTCCCTTCTCCAGGCTATCTTCCATACAACTGTCAAAAATAATCTTCCTAACTCACATCTCTATGTCAGTCCTCTGCTCAAGAATCTCCAGCTGTTTCCTCCAGGATAAAACATACCATATCCTACTGCCTCTAGGATAGAAAACTTCTCTTTGGCATTGAAAATCCTCCACAATCTGATGCCAACCTAGCTTCCCGAACTTATTCCCCACGAATTCCTCATAAGTCAAAACTTTAAAAAAAATTTGTGGAAAAAATCTTTCTAAATGAAATGTTTTCTTGTCATGCCAAGCAGTATTTTGAACACGATTTACACCTTTCTAATGGTTCATGGTAATCATTATATCAATTAACATATAGCAACACACTACTACTAGATAGGTACATAGGGCTATTTGCCCCAATACTAAATGGTCCCTAAGCAGAAAGCTTTTCTAGTTATAGATTTACTCCATTTTTATGTCACCTGTCAGTTCTTGGTAGGTATGTTTTTAGTAGTATCCCTGTTCCACCTCTTTCCTTTTAATCTATTATTTTAATCTATCTTTTAACCTAAGGCTGCTAGGGAAAACAAGAATAACAAAATATCACATCAGTAACCTTAACTTTACATGCAATATTGCATGCAATGCCTTGACCATAGCTCCTTATCTTCTCTCTCCTATGGGGTAAAATCAACAGATTTTGAGGCAGGGTTACATTATTGGCCCAAACCCCAGCCTGTCAGGATGTCCCCAAAATCTTAATCTTTTGGTACCCCCTGTATTTAAGGGTTCATGATTAAATTTAAGTTGCTGGAAGTCTGTGTGCTATATATAAGTATGACATTGATGTATTTTATTTCTTTAGATGATTGATCTCAAAGGTAGAGATGTAGTTTATTTCTTTTGTATCCTCCATATACCTAGTACAAACCTATGCACTCACAAAAGATTCATCAAAGAAAAATAAAACCAAGGCTAGAAATGCCAAACAATACTGGTGAAAGGCAACATAGTATAGTGGGTAGAAAACCTGGTCTTACATTCGAGTCTCCACCCCAACCCCCACACCCGCCCCCAACCACCCTTGCTATGTGAACCTGGACAAGAAACTTAACCTCTTGGTGCCCAAAGCACCCTGCAATGTCTGTAAGTGATAGAAGAGAGCTTCATCACCAGCAATTCCCTGCATAAATGAAGTCTGAGGTCTGCTATATCACCTTCCTACCCTCCAACTCCCTAGGGAGCTGCTTTGCACATTAGTAAACACGTTTATAAAACGGAATTCTTGTAGCTCAATATTGCCTTACTACTAAAGCTGATACTAAAACTAGTAACTCATGTAGTTATTTTCGAAAATGGAGAAAAAGATACAAATTTGAGCACTGAATTGCCACTACATAAGTATGAACAAACTTGAAGGTGTATTTGGAAACTCAGAAAAATTAACTATGAAAATTTCAATAGCCCGTTTGCAAGAAGGACAAATCACATATCCTTACCACAAGAAGGAATAGAAGGGTCAGATTTCACTTGAGTCTTGCCCTTTAGTTCATAAAGGCTCAGCTTATTCTCAGCAATACAATGATCCAAGAATATTCCAAAGGATCCATGATAAAAAATGCTATCCACCTTCAGAGAAAGAACTAATGGTGCCTGAATGCAGACCGAAGCATCCTATTTTTTACTTTATTTTTTTTTGGTCTGTGTTTTCTTTCACAAGATGGAAATATATGTTTTTCATGACTGCACATGTAATATCAAATTTCTTATCATCTCAGGGAGGGGGGAAGAAAAGGGAGAAGAGAATTTAAAATTCAAAAAATTTTAAGTTACATGTAATTGGAAAAAAAGTAAAATATTAAAAAATAAAAGATAAGAGCTCAGCTTTGATGCCTTAGCCTGCTAATACATCTTCATACCTAGCAACTATTAATGTCTTTGTTAGAATTTCTTCTAGAATATCTTATAGGTGGATTTGCTTCATTTTAACTTGGGAAATATTTCTCCAGTGACATGAATAATCAAATCAGGAGAACAAATTCAGTAATGTTTGGCTGCTAGGCAACTGAGATAACATGTTTGAGGAAGAGATGCAAAAATTCATGGCCAGAAAGCAAAGAGTGGGGAACCATGGTCTATATTTCATATAGCCTAAAGTCCAAGTAAGTATCTAAGTCCAGAGTGCTAAGTCCATCTTTAAAAGTAATATACCAAAAGGCCTCCAAATGGGGATGTGACTCCATTAAGTTATATAACCTTTTCTATGGGAGTAAATCACCTAAATCACAGGACTGTAAAATGGAAGGGACCTCAGAGATTATCTAATTCAAGTTCCTCATTTTTTGGGCTATTGGGGGTTGTTAGGCAATTGGGGTTAAGTGACTTGCCCATGGTCACACAGCTAATAAGTGTCAAGTGTCTGAGGCCGGATTTGAACTCAGGTCCTCCTGACTCCAGGGCTGGTGCTCTATCCACCACGCCACCTAGCTGCCCCTCTCATTTTTTAAGATATGGAAACTGAAGCTCCAAGGGGTGAAGTGACTTGCCCCATGTTAGGAGAACCGGGATTCAAACTCAGATCCTCTGATTTCCAATCTAGTACTTGTTCCGCTGCATCAGAGAGCACTGAGCTTTTTTTAAAAAAGTATAAAAAGATTTGAACAATGTCTGTGTTTCTATGCTTCGGATAGGAATTAAACCACTTTATAACAAATTCTAGCAATAGATGTCTATTTAAAATAAATCTTAAGGTTTCCAAAGTAAATTGCTCTTAAAACACAACATACATTAAGCTTAAAAAAAAATACCATTTAGTATTTGATTCCATGGTTTATGGATCATGGTCATGATAGAAAAAAAGGTTCTCCACCTACTAGAATTAAAGCTTTGTTTGCTCTTGAACAGTTGATAACAAGGGAATGTTGAGTTGGCATGCTATCCATTTTTTAGGAGCAAAGCAATGAATAGGGTAAGGAAACAGTCTTTCAAAAACAGGGAAATATATTTTAAAAGGTGGAGTCAAAACCAACCGTGCACTGATATATTTTCCATTTAAGGCTAAGATATACACACCTGGAGCTAGGAATGGATTCAGCGAAGGAACAGGTTGTGATGGCTTGGTTATTAGAGAGTCCAGATTCACTAAGGCTGCATTGGGGCCCAAGAAGGACTCTGGTGTTTTCCGAGCTCCACTATGTTTGCTTGAGGCCAAATTCACAGGTTGAGAATCAAAGAGATCCGGACTTGATGTACCATTGTTTTGGGATGGTAGAGAAGAAATGGATTCACCTAAAAAAGAGAAAGAAAAGTTGGAATGCTTAGGTACTAAGTTGGATAGATATAAATATATATAGATATATTTCACTTAAAAACATAGCCAATATCACTTTCAAAGCCTTCAAAAAGTGTGAAGACAAATGGTTCTCATGCAAAAATATTTTAAAATTATAAATCGTACTACAAATAGAGACTTCAACCTAGTTTTTCATTACTTCACATTTAAATTTAATATGACACATAGAACTTTCATTAACTTTGAAGTTAGCCTATAAAGAAAAACACTTGAAATATCTTTTTAAATATATCCTCTCTACCCTCCAAAGACCAAGAAGAACAGAAATTCCATACAAATGACCTAATTTATCCTTATTGTGTAAATCCTAGTTTATGAAACAGGCTCATTGAGATTTCATAATTACCTAAATTGTAGCCCCCAAACTATTAAATGTTTATGATTACTTATCTTTTACCATTCTTTAGACCAGGACTCAGCAGAGCAATGCTCAAAGATGTTCTGCCTTGTAGTGGAGGTTGGGAGGGAGGTAGTGGAATACATTAAAAAAGGAGAAAGAGAATGCATAACTGGGGGAGGTGGGCACTAAAAGGATGGAGGGAGACAGGCCCAGAAAAATAGGGGAAAAAAGGAACACAAGGTGGGAAATGTTAAGGATTATTACAACACCATGGTGCCTCAGATGCCATGCAATGGCAACTGTCCTAAGTTGCCCGTTCCTGCCAGAAAAGTTCGAGATTTCTAATAAAGGCTATACCAGCTTCTTTTGTGAGGTAGAACACTAATTATACAAAAGACTATCTTTCTAAGAAACCTCTGGGGCTTTTCAAGTTTCTACCAACTATCTGTGTACATATTAAGGTCTTCATTCTATTCTCTCTTCTCCCTTTCCCTTCCTCTTTTTTGCAAACTTACTTTCCACTATCGACAAATCTACCCTCCCTGTCACACATGCACATGAATCTTTCTTCTTTGCCCAACCCTAATGTTGGCAGCAGAGGCTGCTGCCCCCTCTTCTGTGGGAAGTGCTGGTCTTGGGCCTACAAAAGAAGGTATTACAGTGACAGGTCATGCTAGGAAGTGGCTGGGTGAAAGTGTTTGCTGGGCTCGTATGATCCTTGGGCAGCACAACGTCAAAGGTGGCAGGAATATGTCTTATCCATGGGCAGAAGAAAGTCAGGGAAACTACAGAAGGTTAATTTATTTTTGCAAGCTTATATGTGGGTAACCTGAGCTCAAATGTTAGTCTTCTGTTAAAACCAAAATGACTTTCTTTTGTAAAACAGGAGCTGGGGAAGGAGGGGAACAGTTAGGATTTCTACCTGAGCCACTATTTGCCAAAGTGGCCTCGGAGGTGTTGTAGAAGGTCTTGGTGGCAGCCAGCAATTTTGAGTTAAAGGGAACAGCTCTGGAAGAAGGCTTGCTCAGGTCTCAATGATTTAGGGTGGTTAACAAGGCCCTGGTACATGTGAGCAAGGAGTTTCTGCAGTACTAGAAGAGAGGGTCCATTGCTGGGCACAAGGGAGAGCATGGCATCCACACTTTCCAGGTGGGTTTGGGTTACTGCAATCATAAATGGGGAAAGGGGAAGAGGAAAGAAATGAGGGCCAGTAAAGGAAGCAGAGAGATCATTAAGTAATCTGCCCTATCTTTTTTACTATGGTTATGGGTTTTATTGGGTGTCCTATTAATCACTCTAATCTTTATGGATTCTATATGCCTAAAGAGGCCAATAGAGGCATCTCTCTAGGGGTACTATAAGAGAGGTGATGGAAGAGATGAGAGAAAATGGCACTCTTATGCAAAGTGGATTGAGGTACTAGGGTAGGTATGATCTGTGGTTTAGTCTTAGGAAAGATGGAGGAGAAAAAAATGAACAATGCTTCCCTAAGCTGGAGCTCACACCTACTGAAAACACTGAATATGAGCCAGGCAATTCTTGCTGAACAGAAAAGGCTGAGTGACTGGGATGGAAAAAAAGATATCTTTTGGCATCCAAAATCAGCAATTTTATTTGAATATTTTATTTGAACAGTAAGCAATAATACATTTATGTAGCACTTCAAGGTTTGTAAAGAGCTTTCCTTACAAAAATCCAGTAATAGGTAGTATAAGCATTATTACAAAAGTATAAAGAATAAGCTTAGCAGTTAAATGACATGCCCCTTGCTACAGAGTGTTAGAACCAGGAGTAAAACCCAGGTCTTTTCCACCATTATACCTAACACTCTTTCTACCACACCAAAGCTATTATGATAGCAAATGCCATGCTCCATATACCTTTTTTTTTTGGGGGGGGGGGAGATAGGGCAATGAGCGTTATGTGACTTGCCCAGGGGTCACATAGCCAGTAAGTGTCAAGTGTCTGAGACCGGATTTGAACTCAGGTACTCCTGAATCCAGGGCTGGTGCTTTATCCACTGCAACACCTAGCTGCTCCTGCTCCATCTACTTTTGATACATACAAATACATACATATTTGATACAATATTTCCTTTTGAACTCTGAATTTTATTTCTGTAAGATGAAATTAGTTGGGGCAGCTAGGTGGCGCAGTGGATAAAGCACTGGCCTTGGATTCAGAAGTACCTGAGTTCAAATCTGGCCTCAGACACTTGACACTTACTAGCTGTGTGACCCTGGGCAAGTCACTTAACCCCCATTGCTCGCCAAAAAAAAAAAAAAAGAAGAAGATGAAATTAGTTATAGAATATTATGGGGAGAGGGCAGAGAAAGGAAAAAAAAAACCCCTAACCCTGTGGCTACCACTATGTTACATACCTGTCTTTTTAGAAGTTCGGAGGTTGTCAAATTCAGAAAAGTCATCTTTAAGTGTACCATTCAAGTTACTGAAGAGATCAAAAGATCCTATATTAAAGAAAAGAAACTGATAACTAAATATACAACAATGGGGTAGAATCACTTTGCTTTTCTATGTTTCAGTTCATCTTTCTTTAAGACTTTTCTCTACAGCTAGGTCAGGGCTGATCCTGCCTATGAGCAGAGAAAGCAGCCACTTACATTGTGTGCTTTAAGAGACTTAGAAAAGCCTGCCCCCAAATAATGCCCTGCCAACAACTCCTACAAGTAAAGCACTTGGACACAGAAAAAGGAACAAAGACAATTAAAAAAAAAAGATAAGGGACATGAGACACTACTGAGTAAAGAACAGGCAGGTGTGGTCTGTGGTAGGAAGGAAGGGAGTAATGTGGTTCCCTGGGCAGCCAAAAGGAAGCATGAAGGCAATGGATCCCTGGAAGAAGTGAAAGACAAACAACCTTACAATATGCCTACAGGCCCAACCTGGAGTAGAGTTATCAGCACATGCCCATACCTTTCTTCACTTGGATATTGAAAGAATTAATGAGAATATTTATGAAACACACTGAGCTTCTGGGAAAGAAGGTGTTATAAAAACATAAAGGGTGATGAGATCACTGTAAATGAGCGCCAAAATGTGGCAGATTGTGAGAGACAGACATGGTGTTCTGCTCTTCTGTTATATGCTATTCAATGTATAAATAAGCAGGTGAGCCAAACTTAAGAAACCACCTGTGTTTAGACTCCAAGGAATTTTTAAAAAACAAACATGAATAACTCAAACTTAAAATTATCATTATCTTCCTTAACATTTCAATTTGGCAGCTATGTGGTAGAACAAGCCACAAACACAAGCATTAAGTCTTACCAGAAGTGGAAATAGTTTTGTTAGAAGATGTTGGTCCCCAAGGATCTGTGGAAGATTTTGCTACTCCACTAGCTGACTGGGAAGGTACCCAGGGATCTGTGTTCTTTGGAAGTGACTGAGTAGAGGATCCAGCAGACGCCCTCCATGGGTCAACAGGGACAGCAGGATTGGCACCTGAAGAAATAAAACATTGCCAGAATTCAGAGAGATTCTTCTCTATGAAACCTTGAAGACCCTGGAGCTGTATAACTAAATCTCTGTTCTATGCTGTGAATGAAATAACATGTTCCAAAGCTGTCACAAAAAAGAATATTAAGTAGCTTATTAGAAAACTGAAACTGATAGTCACTGTCTCTTCCACTGGCATCTAAGCTGTTTGAGGGCAGGAACTGTTACCTTTGTCTCCTTACAACTTAGGCGTGGTTCCTGGAACATAAGTGCTTAATGCCTGTTGACTAAATGACAGTATCATGTTATTCAAACCGCCCCCCCCAAATAGAAAACTTCACAATGCTCTTGAGGATTTCCTAACAACAACTTGTGAATATAAAAAAAAACAAGTTATTTCTCACATTTCCTAATGTGAGAAGCATTCTCTAATGCTTTGAAATTAGAGCACCAGGTTCAAATCCTCACATATGTGACTTTGGGCAATTTGCTTAGCTTCCCTGGGCCTCAGGTTACTCACATCTGACATGAGGGAGCTGGATTACAAGGCTTCTGAGATCTCTTGAAGCTCTAGATCTAAGATGCTTTCAGTGAGAAATTCATTCTACTTATGCAAAATCTGCACTGAGAGAAGTGTCTTGGGACAATGAAATCACAGCATGTTTAAATGCACAAGGGAAGAGTATTTGCAAAAAGAATCAACAATGTTTCAAAGGTGGCGTACCAGGTCTTCATTTGTTCAGGACAGTGAAGGGGAAGAGTAGGGTTTCATGATAGCAGCAACTCATTTCAATTCCTGAGAAGTCCAGAGAAATTGTTTCCTGAGTTTTGGGCTTCTGGCAGTATAACAAACAGACTGTAATGAGAAGCATGGCCACAGGTGTGCCTTTCTCTGCACGCCCGGGGCTGCTCCACCACCCCAGAAACATCCACGACTTCTCACCGTGGAGCTTCATTCCCCCTGGGGTCATGAAGTTATTATGGCATCAAAGATTCTGTCTCTGAAAATGCCAAATGCAGCAGGGAAGGAGTTGGTAATCCCTTAAATTTCTGTCAGCTGGCTCCTTAATTATCAGTGTGGATACCTCAGCAGGGATTGACAACCAGCTGAGAGCAATAATGGGACAAGGGATAAATGTGTGTTCATTGTGGAGAGGAAAAGGCAGAAGGAAGAAAGGGGCCTGAGTGTAGTTATGGAGTTTCAAAGGCAAACTTTAATTTGTAATTTTGCCCATTTTTTCCACCTTTGGCACACTTGTACCAAACTATAAGTAAAAGAAAAATATCACATAGGAACTAGAAATAGGCTAGTAGAGAAACACTGCCTTAGCTTAAAATGAGCCAAAAATGTATTTTTCAGTTATTTCTTTCATCAAAAACACATCCTTAAAAAAATGAAATACCATACAATCTTTCTTAAATTTAGTTCCCTTTGCTCTTACAGTAAAATCCTATTTGTCCTCATAAGCGTAAAGAAATAATAGTTTTATCTTTCATCCTTTTCTGCTCTAATACATCTTTTGAAAACTCTTCTAAATTCTTTAAAATCTTTCCATCTGGTTCCTTTAAGGCCCTCCCTTCAGAACTATTATTGCCTTTCAAGGTCAAGAATTCTGCCCAATTCCCTCTGGTGCATTTAAAAACAAAAATAAAAATCTCCAGAGTTTCAGAATCCGTAAATTAAAACCACAGTTCCATATTGTAAAATCTGTTTGAGCCTGTTTACATCTTGATTCTCTAAATGTACATTTAAGTAAAGCTCAATCCAACAAAAAATATAATGATATAATTGACAGAACACTGGGGCAACAAGGTAGAGACTTGGGTTTTAATTTCAACTCATCACTGACTTGCTCTGTGACCTAGGGAAAGTAATTTCATTAAGTTTCCTTAGCTATAAAATTCCTTAGCTGTTGGTCATGACGTCTAAGATTCTTACTTTCCAATTCCGATATACTAAGAAGTCTCACATTCAGTTTCCCTCCAACCCTAAATCTCTTGGTGTTTTCCTTTCTTTTAGAAGTTTGGATTCATATAGCTCAGACTTAAATACTCTCTGGAATTCTTTATTTAGTAGAATGTTTTCCTAAACAAAGAATAAACAGCATCACTCTAAAAAGACACGTTTCCCTACATCAGCCTCAGAATTTCTCTCCAGAGAATCACAACATCAAGAGTTGGAAAGGGGGGCAGCTAGGTGGTGCAGTGGATAAAGCACCCACCCTGGATTCAGGAGTACCTAAGTTCAAATCCAGCCTCAGACACTTGACACTTACTAGCTGTGTGACCCTGGGCAAGTCACTTAACCCCCATAGCCCCCCCCCCCCAAAAAAAACAGAGTTGGAAAGGACCTTTTGAAGTCATCTAGTACAATTTTCTACTCAACACAGGAATTCTTAAACAAGCTTGAACTCAACCAGAATTTTTTTTTTTTGACTGAACCTGTGATTTTATTTTGCAATAGGTAACTCCTGATGAGGAACCAGCTCTATCTATGTAGATCTGTGCTTGTTCCAATCTTACGGATTAGGGGGTACTGAAAATGGATTTGCCTAGGGTCTCATGGTCAGTATGTATTGGAGGTGAGACTAGAACCCAGCTCTTCCTGGCCTTGAGCCAAGTCTCTACCTACTATACAACACTGTCACATTCCAACTACTACAACAAATGTAAAGAAATGTCTAATTCCAATGGCCAAAAACCCCCCAAATCTTACATTATATAAAAATTATATAACTGGGAACTCCTGACTTTCATAGTTTTAATGCACAGATTTGCCTTCCAAGTGCTAGTCACTGATGGAGAATTTCAATATGCAAGACTTACCTTACCATATACTACTACTGGTCATTCCAGTTTTTTGAATCCCCTCCTTCCTGTATTTCTAGTACTCATGGCCACAATATGGTACGCTGGAAAGAACACTGGACATGGAGTAAGGAAGAATTGGTTCGAATGGTTTTTTTCTTTTTAAAATTATTTATATTGTATTTCTATTTATTTTGTTTAACATTTCCCAATTACATGTTATGTGGTTTGCAGTACTCAGGCTGAGTTAGATACCTCTGGATTGGATTATACATTTTAGGTGATTATATATCATTTAGGTAGATTTGAAACTTGCTTAATGATGAGATCCAGAGAGTAATCATTAATGAACTGATGTCAATTTAGGAGAAGGTTTCAAGTTGTCCTATCCTAACCCTATGTTAGTAGTGACTCTAGAATAAAAGGACATAGCTTCAAATTCCACCTCCAATGATGACTAACTGTGTGACCTTCCTGGGCTCATTTCCTCATCTTTAAAATGAGATGGTTGAGCTGGATGATCTCTAAGGTCCCCTCCAGCTCTAAATGTGATTCTACATAGAAAGAGCCAAAGATAACAGAGGGACAGCCTAAGTTGCTGCAATCAGCACCAACATGGTGCTAGAAGAAACACTATCAGGGGCAGCTAGGTGACACAGTGGATAGAGCACCGGCCCTGGATTCAGGAGTACCTGAGTTCAAATCCGGCCTCAGACACTTAACACTAGCTGTGTGACCCTGGGCAAGTCACTTAACCCCAATTGCCTCACACACACACAAACACAAAAAAAGTAGAAGAAACACTATCCACAGTTAAATGGATTGTGGTGAGGTAATACCCATATAGATTAGAAAGTTTTGTCAGGAAGGTAATGACTAAATTAAAGCTGTACTTAAGGAGGATTCATCCGCCAGTATACTAGGGATGGATTAAGAAATCCATTAAGTCTGAACTGATGCTGAGTGAGATGAGCAGAACCAGGAGAACATTGTACACAGTATCAACAACACTGTGTTTTGATCAACTGTGATAGATTTGATTCTTCTCAGCAACACAATGGTCCAAGATAGTTCCAAAGGATTCATGATGGAAAATGCTCTCCAAATCCAGAAAAAAGAACTGTGGAATCTGGATGCAGATTGAACCATACTGTTTCTACTTTTTTGTTTTTGTTTTTTGATGTTTTTCCCTCTTGTTCTGATTCTTCTTTCACAATATGATTAATGCAGAAATATGTTTAATGTGAGTGTACCTATATAACCTATATCAGGTTGCTTGCTGTCTTGGGGAAGGGGGAGAGAAGGAAGGGAGGAAGAAAAATTTAGAACTAGAAATCTTATAAACAAATGTTGAAAACTATTTCTACATGTAACTAGAAAATAATAAAATACTTTTATGATAAAAAATAAAAGAAATCCACCAAGTCCTAGTGGACACTAGGTAGAGCTTCTACAACAGTAATAGGTAATGAAGGCCTGAACTGGTTTGCAGCTGTGTGGTTGTTAAAGAAGGTATGGGGAGAGGTGAGAGAACGTTGAAAAAATGTTTTTGTTTTTTTTTTTAGTGAGGCAATTGGGGTTAAGTGACTTGCCCAGGGTCACACAGCTAGTAAGTGTTAAGTGTCTGAGGCCACATTTGAACTCAGGTACTCCTGACTCCAGGGCCAGTGCTCTATCCACTGTGCCATCTAGCTGCCCCTGAATTTTTTTAATTAAAAAAAAAAAAGAACTTCAGACTGAGAGTCAAATCTGCATTCATTTCCCAATCCTGCCATTAACTCACAACATGGCCTTGGGCAAATCACATTGCCCCTTCTAAACCTGTTTCCTCAGTTTTAAAAGGAGAATTTGGCACAGGTTAGGGTTTCTTCATCCTTTTTGTCTGTCTGGTGAAGTCTATGGACCCTTTCTCTAAATAATATTTTCAAATCACTTAAGAAAATGCTACATTTCCATTAGAGGATGACAAAAATAAAGATATAATTATTTTTTCTGATTCAAGTCCAAAGCGAACTATCCACCAGGCCAAGGAGCCCAGGTTAAGAACACTTGCTCTAAAAGGTCTCTCACCTTCTAGCCACTAGCTTTCCATGGCTCAAAAGTAGGTGGAAAGGAAGGTGGAAAGGACTTGAGAGTTTTTCTCATGTCCCTGTCCCTCCCTCCCCCATTTCTGGTGGGAGACAGGCAGGGCTAGGAATATAAGATTAGAGCTGAAATCAACCTTAAGAGATCTCTTCAAATTACAGAATAAACTGAGGCTCAAGGAAAAGGAAGTGAGTGGCCCACACTTAACACCAAACATGCTTCTAAGAGAGAAGCATAAGTTCAAACCCAGAACTCTACAGGCCTGGTTGCTACTTGATCCTGCCCATTTCACAGATGAGGAAAATGAGGCTCAGAGATGTGAAGTGACTGGGTGGGGGCCCAAAACTAGTAAATGTTGAGGCTTAACAGGTGGGCCTAGAGCAAAGTTCTGGGCAGTCATGAGCTCCTCCACCCGCTGAGCTGGCTGGAGTAGCCATTGCCTTCTTGATGTTCCTTATTAACAATAGCTCCTTGGCATAGATCTGGCACTTCAGGCCTACCAGCCATATGACTTTGGTTAGGTCACCTTCTGCTCTCTCAGCTTCAGTCAACTGATACTCTCAATGGGTCTACTTTTCTATAAGATTTCTTCATGCAATTTCATGTGTGATAATTCTTTAGTTGTTTATATGAAGTGGCAAGGTGGTGGTGTAGTTAAGAGTGCTGGACTTGGGGAGTCAGCAAGACTTTGGTTTAAATCCTGTCTCTGACACCGGTCTTCTTATGTATTACTTCCCAATATAGACAGTGGCCTTCTGGCTGTCCCATAAACACCACACCGAGTCTCTCAGCTCTGGGAATTTTCTCTGGTTGTCTTCCATGCCTGAAACACTCTCTCCTTCACCCCAATCACTGAACTCCCTTCCCTGGTTTCCTTTAAGTCCCAACTAAAATCCTATCTTCTACAGGAAGCCATCCCCAGCCCTTCTTAATTGTAGTGCCTTCCTTCTGTTAACTGTTTCCTATTGTGAGAAAAACAAAGGGGTTTGGGGGGGTCCCAGAGGCCCCCCATTCGAGGGAGCCTTGTCTGACCTCTTTTAAGGCCAGCCCAGAGTCAGTAAAGTTGGAGCTCATATTTTGAATAGAGACAATAGAGATTAGAACCACACTTACCTAAAAACTTTGCCCTCAGAGGGTCTACCTTTCACAGACCCTGAGCAGCAGGGCACTGCTCATTTTGATATGGACCACCCTCAAGTCATGCCAATCAATGGACTTGAATGTTACTAGCCAATTAGCTTAGGACAAAGTGCAGTAACCCACCTCTACCTGAGAAAGGATAAAAAACCTTGGTGAGGGGGCAGCTAGGTAGCACAGTGGATAAAGCACCAGTCCTGGAGTCAGGAGTACCTGAGTTCAAATCTGGCTTCAGACACTTGACACTTACTAGCTGTGTGACCCTGGGCAAGTCACTTAACCCTCATTGCCCCCCCCAAATCCTTGGTGAGAGGGGGGTCCTCTCTCTTTCGGCTGGGACTGCAGAGGATGCAGCCACAAGGCCCTCCTCTCTTCTTTCTCCAACTAGGTATGTAGGGAGTCTAATTCTAAGCAATGTGCTCTCTTTTTACTAACATTTAATATGATTTAATAAAAAGACTGGTGTTTTATAGCTTCTAATTTATAAGAAGCAATATATTAGAAACCCCAGCTCCAACTAAGTTCTCTAAAACATAGAACAGAGACGGGCACCCCCAATATATTTCAAACAACACACTACATATAGCTTGCTTTGTATAGATTTGTTCTCTTGCTGTCTCCCCCATTAGATTGTGAGCTCCTTGAGAACAGACTATCTTCTGCCTCTTTTTATTATCTCCAGTGCTTAACACAGTGTGCTTGGCACTTAATAGGTGCTTACTGCTTACTGACTGACTTACGAAAGCAATGTAACTATGTACAACCTATTTCATCATTAGTAAAATGGGGATAATAACAGCAACTATCTCACAGGGTTATGGAGAGCATCAAATGAAATAAAATATCAAACCATAAAGTAAATATGAAACCTAACATGTAAATTTTGACTATTAAGATGTACAAATACCCAGCCTCACCTATTCCTTTTAATCTGCTGTAATCTAAGGTTGCTGGGCAAAACATGAAGAACCAAACTTATGAAAATTCAATAACTGTTTTAACTTTACAAGCCACAAAAACAAAGCAAACAGGCCTTGTAGCTTCCCGAAACAAAACACCCTCCATGATTCCCACTCCTTTATATGCTTTTGTATTATATCTAGAAAAGTATGAAATGTCTCTTTCTTTCTTTGGTTAGTCTGTGAATTAATTCCAAAGGCATGGAATGATAGAATGGGCTGCTTTTGTATCCTCTGCAATGTAGTCAATATATGCAAAAAATGCTTACTGAGGAAAAGTAAATGAAGATAGAACCAAAGTTGGAAATAGCAAATTATACTGTTACCTTATTTGATGGTGAGAGGCAGTGTGATGCAGTGGATAGAAGTGGTCGTAGAATCAGGAAACCGTAGGATTATTAAATCCTGCCCAACACATACTACAGATATGTTGCCACAGGCAAATCACTTAATCTCTCTGTGTCCCAGGCAACTCTCTTAATGCTTTTCCTTAAATTACTGATGATTTCCAATCTGCATTACTGTAGAGAGTTTCTAAGTTTCCACAGTAGGAGCTCTCCCTACTGATGAACTTTTGGTCTGGACCAAAAAACAAACAAAAAACCCCCAACCTTCTAAAATCAACAGTAATCTATTCATAAGTGAATGTTTTTCTCTGTTGCATCTTTTTGCCCCATCTTTTATTTTCACAGTTATATATCTATGGAGACAAAGAAGGCAATGAGAAAGAGAGAATGTTAAAAGTAGGGGAAACTAATAGGAAGCAGTAAGTCAAAGGAATAGGAATCAATACAAGAGGTCACTAACAAGTAAATAGGACCACCTGCTGCACACTAGGCTGAAAATGGCCCTCTGTGTTCTTTTCTTGAAGCAGGATGGTCAGGCAAAGGGGAGGGGGTAGATGAGAAATGGGAAGAAGTTCATGTGTTTTCCTCAACAGGAAGGAGGACCGGAACTAACCAAAGATCTTCTGAATCACTATGTTGTTAGTTCATTTAACAGCTGGCAGCTTTGCATTTCCAGAATAGAAAAGGAAATGCCACAATGACCTGGCTGACTCCAACTTCCTTTATTCCAACCTTTAAAATTTCCTTCAACTGCATTTGAGCTGAGTTATCTTCAATGATGTAATGCCAAAAAATGCTAATGATATTCCTTGTCACAAATGGGAGCTTTCAAAACATCTTTTGTTCTTTCATAAGCAAAGAGAAAAAAGACAGAAAAATCATTTAGGAAGAGTCCCACTAATCCTTATAATTTCTTGTATCAGAGAAATGAAGAGCACTAAAAAAAGCTCAATGTGGACTGAGACTCAGAAATCTAACAACACAACCTCTTAGGCCACTTAACATAACTAATGAGATGGAACAAAGGATTATTATATGTTATAATGAAGTTGGGAGCCATTCTAAGAACCACCATTGATGATTTTTTACTACTTTAAGGTTTTGATGTCATTTTCCAGTTTAAAAAAAAAGACTTTAAAATTAGTCCTAAAATTCCACAACTTCAGGTAGCCTTAGCAAATTAATTAGAATTCAGAAACAGCTTGGCATAGTGAAATGCACACTGGACTGGAACTCAAGGAAACAGGGTTCTGGTCCTCATATGCTATTACTTGTTATATGACCATGGGAAAGTAGCCACTTCTCTTGGGTCTTAAGTTTTCCAATCTGTAATAATGATAATGATAATGCCAGAAGATAAGTAAGCTAGAAAGTATACTGAAGAGGGGGACAATTAAGGGCTTCAAGTCCATGTCCTATGAGAACGTCATGACAACTGTGTTGGTCTATTTGAAGTCATGAGGGATATCAGACTTGTTCTCTTTGGCTCAAGCGGACACATCCAGAATGTGCATAAAAATTTCAGAGAGACAAATTTAGGCTTGATGTCAGGAAAAACTTCCTAACAAGAAACGTGGAACAGATTATAGATTACTTCAGGAGATGGTGGGTTCCTCCTCAAAGGAAGTTTACGTAAAGGTTGAATGACTGCTTTATGGATATGTTACACCTTTTGGGTATGGGTTGGAATAAGTGGCTACTGAAGACCCTTCCAACTAAAATTCTGTGACTCTATCTACTTTGTACTTATTTAGGTACACACATGATTCTCCCCAAAGAATTTCAACTCCTTAGAGGTAGGCATTATTTTAGTTTTGTCTATCGCTAGCTCAGCACATATTAATTATTTGTTGTTGTTTTGTGGGGCAATGAGGGTTAAGTGACTTGACCAGGGTCACACAGCTAGTAAGTATGTCAATTGTCTGAGACTGGATTTGAATTCAGGTCCTTCTGAATCCAGGGCTGGTGCTTTATCCACTGCACCACTTAACTGCCCCTCACAGTAATTATTTAGTAAGTGCTTGCTTAATATAATGCTCAAATGATATTTTTAAAATGTAAAAGCGCTTTGGAAAACATAAAACTCAGAATTAAGGATGGACTTTCATGAGGGTCCTCAAGAATTAAGTAAAGGTTAGTTACTCTGTACTGTGTAAAGTATACAATAACTGCATAGGATAGGATGTACAATATTTTTGCTACACATGTGTGACTACATTATCAGCTGTAAACACTGGTGACTTATTGTACCTTTAATTAAAAATATCTGCCCTCATCTGCTAGGTCCTCTGGTTGAACCGAACTGGGTTCCTGGAGGAAATGGAGCATCCTCTCCTCAGCTGCTGAAGTCTAATTTTTTTTTTTAAAGAGTTCTTATCTGAGTCTAGGCAGTACCAGACCTCCCAGGGAAGGGAGTGAGAAACTTGGACCTGAGAACTGGTACTTCATGATTCATGCTAGTGGGGTGAGGAAAAGACTTTGAAGGAATTGGAAGCTAGTTGATATTCAAACTCTGTCTTTGCAGGAAAAGTTTGGTATACTGCTACTGATTTTATTCTGTCAGGATGACTCACCTTCCCTAACAGGGTTTTTTGAGCTTCTCCCAGACTTCTTTTTTTTTTTTTTTGGTGAGGCAATTGGGGTTAAGTGACTTGGCCAGGGTCACACAGTCAGTAAGTGCTAAGTGCCTGAAGCCGTCCCAGTGTCCCAGACTTCTTCATTTAGGGAAATAGGGAACCAACTGGGGTCATTACAATAGATATATGGCATTCCACTAATAATAACAACTCAATAATTATATAATGCTTTAAGATTTGCAAAGTGCTTTTAAACAGCTATGTGAGGTAGGTAAGACAAGTATTATTATCCCTGTTGTATAATGATGAAAAAAAACAAGGCTCTGAGAAAACTGCTGCATTGTCCATGATGACATCATTAGTTAGTATCAGAGAGGGGATTTAAACCCAGCTCTCATGTTTCAAGATCCAAAACTCTAACCCCTAAACCATGTGGACTCTCTAAAAACCACCCTCTTCCTGGCGCTTTCTTCACACAGCCCATAGCCATATTGCCACAGGCCAACCCTGAGGAATGAAACTAATTTTGTTCAATTAATTTTCTGTCTCTGTATTTTTGTATTTCTATTTTGTCAACTTTTTTTTCCCCAAGGAATCTACTGTTTTGGATAATATCTGTTCTTGTTTCAAATTATCCACCTTCTTGTTACACTGATTTCTTTCTTGAAAACTCTAATTTCTGTCATTTCTTTTATCTCTTCTCTTATTTCTTTAATGCTATTCTTAACCATTCTGGAAAATTCTTGGAACTGTGGCAAGAAACTAGAAGCTAAAAGAGTTCCCATCAATTAGGAAATGGCTGAAAAAATCAAGTTATATTAATGTAATGGAATACTATTGTCCTGTAAGAAATTATGTTAGGGATGGTTTCAGAGACACCTAGGATTATGTATGAACTGAAGTGGAGTTAAGTAAGCAGAACTAGAAGAACAATTTCTATAACAACAGCAACACGGTAAAAACAAACAACTTTGAAAGACTTAAGAAGTGACAAAAACAATGACCAACCACTTCTGAAGGATTAATAGTGAAGAATATTACCATCTCCTGACAGAAAAGTGATGGACTCAAGATAAAGAATGAGACATTTTTTCTTGGACGTGGCTAATGGAGAAATTTGTTTTTGCTTAACTATACATTTTTACTACAAAGGTTTTGGATTTTTAAAAAGTTTTCTTTTTCTTTCCTGGGGAGTGGGGTACATGGTAGGAAGGAGAAAATAAATTTTTGTCAAACTAAATATTAAATTGAAATTAAAAAAAAAATTTCTCTTAGGCACACACTCCTAGATCACTGGTGTCTCCTGAAAACTACAAATGAAATCATGGAATTTTGTTCCTCAAAAGCAATAATTTAATTCATGCTTTATATAGGATTTCTCTGCTCAGTATATTTGACAAGGGGCATCCAATTTCTACTGGAACATTTCTACTGATTGGGAGGGAGCTAACCATAGTTCTGTTAACAAGTTCATTCTTATGACATTTTCATTTCTATTGTATACATGAGGAAGTTGAGGTTTGGAGACATTGAGTAACTTCCCACATGGCTAGTAAGAGATGTTGCTGGGACTAGAACTCAAGTATTGCAACTAGTTGTGCAATGCTCTTACACCAAGTTGCATGAATTTTATCAGCAGTCATAGCATACTGCTGATTCATAATGAACTTCTTCTAGTCAACTAAGCCCCTCAGGTCTTTTTTTACATAAACTATCAAATGAGGGTTCTTTCAATTTATACTTGTGCTACTGTTTTTCTTTTATATTATTGTTTTATTACTTTATATTGATCCCTGTAAACATTTATTGTTAGTTTGAGTCTCTAGTCCCAGTCTGACAAGATATCCTGAATTTTACCCAGCTATATGTACCCAGCATCAGCTATGCCTGCCAGGTTTATGTTATCTTCAAATGTGACATGTGGCTCTCTAGACCTTTATCCAAGTTGGTAATAAAAATGTTCAACAGTCTAGGCTCAAGGACAAAATCCTGTGCTACTTTGTATTATCTCCAAGATGAAATACAAAACCTTGTGTTTGGCTTTTAAAGCCCTTGATAACGTCGCCCCTTCCCATTTCTCCAGTCTTCTTACATCCTACTCTCTTCTCCCCGCCTCCCTCCCCAATACTTTTCAATTAAGTGACACTAGACTTCTTGTGATTCTTCACACAAGACATCTATCTCCCAGTTCTGGGCATTTTCACTGGCTGCCCTCCTGCCTGGAACTCTCCTCCCTCTTCTTCACCACCTCCTGGCTTTGTTCAAATTTCATTAAGTACCACCTTCTACAAGAAGCCTTTTCTGGTCCTCCTGAAGTTTAGTGCCTTCCCTCTGAGATTATTTCTAAATTACATTGTATATATCTTGCTTGTACAGTTGTGTGCATGTTGTCTTCCTCCTTAAGAATTTGAGCTCTTGAGAGGAGGGACTGTTTTTTTCCTTTGTATTCCCAGCACTTAGCCCAGTGTCTAGTACATAGGAAATATTTCATAAATGCCTGCTGACTTCACCTACAAGTTGACAATAATCATTAAGGCTAGTGAATCAGCTAAATGATCTGTCTTCATAGATGTCTCCATTGCATCCACAAGGATATCATGAGATGTTGAAATTAAAATCTAATTTATCCAGAAACAGCTGATGGGGCTCAGTAGATAGATCACTGGGCCTAAGGTCAGGAAGACTTGAGTTCAAATTTGGCTTTGCACACTTACTAGCTCTGACCCAAAGAAAATCACTTAATCTGTTTGCCTCCATCTTCTCAACTGTAAAATGAGGATAATAGTAGCACCTACTTTGCAGGGTTATTCTGAAGAGAAATAATACTTATCAAAAGCGCTTATTATTAGCACAGTGCCTGGCACACAGGCAGGTACAATATAAATGTCTTCTCTCATTCTGTCTATAAGATTCTTCTAAATAATGCTTACTAACTTGTCTAGTTCGGTAACTATCAAAAGAGGAAATGAGGTTAGGTTATCATGTCTTGTTTTTAGTGTTCCCATGCTGATGCACAGTGATCCCCACTTCTTTTTGCTTCGGTGCTTACAAACTATTTAATAACCTTTTTGAAAATTTTATTCAAAATAGATCTTGATGTACTCTGGCAACTAAAAAAACACTTTTCATGTTTAAAACTGAATAATAGCATTAAGACTGGGAGGCCACTTGTCAAGAAAAGATACTACTTTTATTTAAGGGTAGGTCAAAAACACAGTTAATAACTTTATATTATAGCCATCTGTACCTAACAAAATATAGTACAACAAATCATATCATACTGTTTATAAATTATCAGTAATTATTCTTGTAAGTTTTCTATTTAAATATGAAGATTGTGTGAAAAATAACAAGCCTGGGGTTAGCTCAAAGTCCAAGAGAACATCTGTCATGAGGAAGAATGAGAGTTCAACTACACTGTGTGCTCTATTCTCTTGGGGTTAAGTATAAGGCATCCTAAAGTGGGAGAACCTAGTAAGAAAGGAATTTTATTGACTGGTCTTATCTGAAACAGGAAAATCAGGTAACATAATTTCTATAGTGAATGAGAAGCATCTGAGAAGCAAGAGTCTTATGATGATAATGATCATCAAAGACAAAATGGATAAAAGGGTGTTGCTAAGAACTATACAGCTCATAAAGAAAATACCAGAAAACAAACATTTACCTTCATGAGGTTCAAGCACACTAGATGTGATGTTAAATAGCCATAGCCAACTGTAATACTGTTTCCAAAATAGGCCTAAAACATTACTTTTAAAATCAATTAAACTGATTGACTATTGCTTTTAACAGTAAGGAATAATTAGAGCTAATATGCCCCATTCATTAGCAGTAATGTTAACTACATGATTTTTAGCAAACTATTATCAATGATTCAGATGCCCAGTACTATAATAATTTCTTTATCTAAATTGCTGGTTGAAACATCTGAGACACATGAGAACCAGGGGCCCCAGCCCTCTTCCAAGAAAGCATGAGATGGGGGCAGCTAGGTGGCGTAGTGGATAGAGCACTGACACTGGATTCAGGAGGACCTGAGTTCAAATCCGACCTCAGACACTTGACACACTTACTAGCTGTGTGGCTCTGGGCAAGTCACTTAACCCTCATTGCCCCCCCAAAAAAAACAAAAAAAAAAGGGGGGCAGCTAGGTGGCGCAGTGGATAGAGCACCGGCCCTGGAGTCAGGAGTACCTGAGTTCAAATCCAGCTCCAGATACATAACACTTACAAGCTGTGTGACCCTGGGCAAGTCAACCCCAATTGCCTCACTAAAAAAAAAAAAAAAAAAAACATGAGATGACCTTTCTGAGGTTTCTAATATCGAACTGGCGTCCCAGAAGTTCATGGATCTCCTTTAGTCATGTCAATCAATGGACCTGAATGCGACCAGCCAATTAGCTTGGAGCTGTATGTGGGGACAGCCCCACTTCCTGTTCCACAGAGAGCTTCCATCAAACTGACTGGGATTCAGTCTCTTTGGAAGTGTGAGCAGCTAGGGGAAGGAGCTTTTCTTTCTCTCTCTCTCTCTCTCTCTCCTAATTTCTAATATACTTTAATAAATGCTTAAAAGCCTAAACTGTTGCTGAATTTATAAGTAAATCCTAGCTAGTTTCCCCCTACACTGGGGAGCAGGTAAGGAAACACATTAGATTTTAAATGTCACAGACAGATGAGACAGGAGGGAAACTATGGAAAAGAATTATAGACCAAGCCATTATTTCCTTCCATCTATGGTATATAAATAACTAAAAGAACAATATTCAAAACATAAGTGTTGAAAATTATAGTTAACATTACTAGTTTTTCTTTATTTCACAGTAACTGATTAGATCATTTACAAAATATTAATCATGAACCACTAAACTAGCTAAGAAATCATGAACGGATCAAGCCAATTAAGAAATAAGAGCTAAAAGGAAATTTTATAAACAACCAAGCCCTATTTAGCGTACGATGACCAAATATGGTTTAAATTCTTACCAAACGATTGCCATGGGTCAGAAGCAGTCGATGTGGTTGCAGTTCCTCCCCAGGGGTCAGTTTGGTTGGTTACAGTTGATGTTCCCCATGGTTCTTCTTTCTGAGGGGCAGCAGCTGAGTTGGGTAGGGCATCCATCAAATCCAACAGAGTATTATGCTGTGAGGGAGGGGAAGCAATGCTCTTAGACCAAACACTCCCCCCCCAAAAAAAACAAGCAAAAAAATAACCCCCCCCCCCAAAACCAAAAACCCCCCATTGGTAGAGCTTTTGCTAGCTTCAAACTCCATTAAAGTAGTTGACTCTTGCTTACAGTAGACAAATACTTGTTGTATGAAGGCAATATCATAATACTTAAGATGAAATTCTACTAAAACCCAATGCACTATACTAAATTCAGGGTACTTTAGAAAATTATATAAGCTAGCTAAATATCAGGACCAAATGAGAGTGTGTGCAAATGATTTTGCAAACATTATTATTATTCTTGTATTGTTATTGTTATTTTTACCTCTTTCTTTCTTGGAATTTTAACAGTGTCTCTACGACTTTCTTCCAGGGCCATTTGTAACCTTAGATCATCTCCACGTCTGAGACGTTCTTCCTGAAATGGATAATGGCATTTGCAACTGATTTTATTACAAGAATAAGTAATAACATTTACGTTTAAAAAAAACCACTAGTTATTTATATGAGGTTCTATTTGTGTATTGTTTTAAAATAGGAATCAGAAAAAGAGTGACATTTCTTTTGCAAAGAGGTGGGAAAGGACCATGGTTTTTTGTTCCACAGAATTATAATGGTTTAAAAAGAAGCTTGGATGTTCATTGTGGTATCATCAATGACTTTTTATTCCACTAGTTCAGGGACAGCTCTATAGAAAACTAAATAGATTAAGTTTGTTTTCTGCATCCTCTTGCCATACCTTTTGTACCCTTGCTCTTCATCCCTACCCCACCTAACTTCCTCACATAGGCCCTATGTCCGATTTGACAGAGCTTACTCTCAGATATAGTTGACAAGCTTTCTGGCTAAGGATCAACTAAATAAGGAAAGAATCTCTCTTACAAGAGAACTAATAAGTGCTGATGTGATGCCATGAACATTCTCTGTTGCCTAGCCAATGACCAATGCATTCGATAGCACTCATTTAGAATGTGGTGGTCAGAGACAGTATTAATGTTATAACTCCATCTTAAAATGCAGGCTTGGGGAGATATGCCTAATATTTGTAATAAATCTAACTGAATAAAGAATGCCTCATTTAAGAGGGCTACCCTCTAATTCCCTTGAAAATCTACCCTTCTAACAGGAGCAATTTAAATTACTTAATAACCAATTAATTTATTTTGGGGGAGGAAGTGATTTTCTTTTTAGAAGTTAGTTTTTGTAAAAAATGTTTCTGAAATATAGTTTTGACTGCTTTTTTGCCTTTCTCTCTTAGGGCTTACTCACAATTCTCACCCAAAAGCCATCTCCCCTCCAGACAATTCCCCTATAGTGGGGCTGAGGGAGATATGAACTCATGGCAAATA
Organism: Dromiciops gliroides; assembly: GCF_019393635.1. Lineage (NCBI taxonomy): Eukaryota > Metazoa > Chordata > Mammalia > Microbiotheria > Microbiotheriidae > Dromiciops > Dromiciops gliroides. The sequence continues at coordinate 490,042,101 of NC_057861.1, forward strand.
GAAACCAGCTCAAAACAAACAAAATTCTAAAACTCCTTCAAGACAGAAGTTGCGTCATCTCCTTCCTTTGTAATCTCACACTGCCTAGAACACTGTAATGTGCTCAAAAAGCACTTAATAAAAGCTTTAAGATGCTTCTGACAGGGCTGCTGCATAAATAAAAAAGCTACCCAGATAACTGACCTGCTCTGCAACTTCTCTGCTCATTGCTAATGCAAGCTGTAATTGAAGTTCCTCTTCTCCACTTGTCTGAGGTCGGGCCTGCTCCAGCTCTGAAGAAACACGAGGGGAGGTAGCTGTTGAAGCAACAAGACACAGTTACCATGTGCAGAAGACCACAAGACAATTTATGCAATCTACTATTTGTCACCATTTCAAGAGATTTGCCAAATCTTTAAAATATAGGTACATTTATAAAGAAAGTCATAATGAAATTTAAAAGGTAAATACAGAAAACAGATTAATATAGATGTATGTAAAATACTTACAGAATGAAAGGAGTAATTATTTTTAAAGATCATTAATTTTCATAATAATTAACAGCAAAATGGAGTTGGAGGGGAACTGCACAACTTCAAAAAGATTAAGTGCATTAACTGGAATAAAATATATTCCCTGAAAGGCTTGAACAAAATAACCAAGCAATCAACAAGCATTAATGAAAGGCACCTACTATGTGTTGGGAACTATTTTAGGCCCTGGGGATACAAAGACAAAATCTGAACAGTTTCTGCCCTCAGTGAGCTTACATTCTTATATGGTGAGATGATATGTACATATAAATAAAGAACAGATACTAAATAAATGGAAGGTGATTTGAATAGAAGGGGCAGTGGGTGGGTGGGGAAATGTTAGTCAGCAAAATATTTCTGGTAGAAGGGGAAGCTTTATTTGAGATTCTCTTAGGAAACAAGGCATTATTCTATGAAACATAGGGAGAGTATATTCCAGGCAAGTAGGATCATGAAAAGGCACAAAGATGAAACATGAAATATTTTAAGAAGCAGCAAGAAAGCCATTGTGGTTAGAGTGAAAAAAGAAGGAAGGGGAAAAATGTATAAAGAAGCTGAAAAAGTAGGTTGGGGTCAGGTTGTAAAGAGCTTTCTTTATAAGCCAAACAGAGGAGTTTATATTTTTCCTAGAAGTGATATGGAGTCACTGGAGTTAATTGAATAGGGGAGTCAAACCTGCACTTAAAGAAAATCACTCTGGCAGCTCTGTGGATGATAGAGTAGCAAGAAGAGAGACAATTAGAAGGCAACTACAATAGTTCAGGGTCTTAGAAGTGATGAGGGTCCCAACTAAGGTAGTGGTTTTGTGAATAGTGAGTGAGAAGGCATTAAATACTATAAGTGTTGTTGAGATCAACACAATAAATTTGGCTATGTGGTGTAAGGGAAGAGTTGAGGAAAATGTTAAGATACTCTTGACAAAAAGTTCAAAAGTGGGATGAGTTGTTTTATATATATTGCACTTGAGATGTATACAAAGCACATAGTTTGAAATGTTAAATAGGTAGCTAATGATATTGGACTGCAGTTTAGTGGACTAGGGTTGGATATATGGATCTGTCAGTAACCTGCACAGAGAAAATTAAATCCACAGGAGCTGATGAAGTTACCAAAATAAAAATATAGAGAGAAGAGAAAAGGGTATAGGAAGAACCTTGGAATGCACCCAGAGTTAAGAGGAATAATACTGAGAAGCCAGCAAAAGAGATAAGGAGAGGCCAGTCAGCTAGGATGATAACTAGGAGACAGGTAGTATCACAAAACCTCAGAAGAAAGGGACTACCCAGAAAGAGAGTAGTTAATAGTGTCAAATGCATCAGAAAAATCAAGGATGATTGAGAAAAGACCACCAGGATTCAGCAATTATGATTATAAGTAATATAAAGCAGAGAATTTCAATTGAGTGATGAGATTGGAAGCCAGATTACAAAGGGTTGATGGATTTTGCTTAAACATACAAATGGTATTCAAGAAACAAGAACACTGTAAATATATTCACATGATTTGCAAGAACACACCTAATTCGAGAATGCAGAGTATTTTAAGTATTATGGAAAATAAAGCCAACTGCAATGACACTACCACAATTTATTAAACATTTTAAAAAATGCAACACTGCTAATTCTAAATATGTGTGCATGTATGTATGTATGTATGTATGTATGTATTTAGAGGTCTCCGCTGTAATTTCTTGGATAACTGAAGCAATCCTCTTTGTGTGGTACTTAATGCTTCACAGGATTGTTGTGAGAATCAAAACAAATAATACATGTAAGGTGCTTTGAAAAACTTTAAAACCTCTACAAAAATGCTATTAATAATATTAACATCATTGACCAGGACTTAAGATACAACTGTAGTCTACATATTTCTACTATATAGGAAAGTGAGTTAAATTTGTACCAACCTCAAGACATCACCCATAAGATTTTTTATTGTTACTATTCAACACTAAATTCTTGATTTGAGCTTATATCCTGAGATTAACATTTTTTAATAAAGTGTCAAAATAATTCTGGCTGTTTTGTTAATTAATGGAAGTTTTGCTATAAATACTATCTGATAGGTAATACAGGGAATATAATTTTCTCTTCATGCAGTAAATTTTAAATAAACTATAAAAAATATTTCTTTTGCCTCTGAAACGTGGGCATCTTGAAAGATGTAGTCCTCTCTTTTCTGCTGCTCTTTCCTCTAGCCCTGAGGTAGTTGAAGCAACAAGGCAATGAGAGAAACAGGAGGTGGAATGTTTCCAAGCCAGCCAGCCAGCCAGCCAGCCAAACTACTACAACTACAAACAACAACAAACAACAACTACTCTACTACTACTACTACTACTACTACTACTACTACTACTACTACTACTACTACTACTACTACTACTACTACTACACATCCCCTTGGACTCAAGATCCTATGTCCCCAAATCCCAGGAAATAGCAGTACCCCCAGGCCACCAACAGCTTGGCCCTGCAAGTCAGCAACTCCTATCAAGACAGAACTGTACAACTGCCACCCTGCAGGTGCTGCAGCTGCTCCCTCCTCAACAACCGCAGCTATTATTATTCCTATTAAAGTCTTTAACTAGTAAATGTATCAACATCATGGTTTTATCAACAGAAATGACACTTTAAAAGGTGCATTACCATTTACCTTGCCACTGCAGCATAAGGACCACTGGGCCTTTCCATCTGCCCCACAGCTAAATCCTACTATATGTATTATTTCTATTAGAATATGAACTCCTCGAGAGCAGGGACAATCTTGTTTTTCCAACTGTAACCCCAGCACTTGGCACAATACTTTATAAACACTGTAAGCACTTGATAAATGCTTTTGCATTCATTAATTATATCTATACCCAATCCATCAGAGAATTCATATGCTTTGTGACTTTAACCATGACCTCTACTGTCAACAACTCTCAAATCCTAATTTCCAGGATTTGCTCCTCAACCTCTATTTACAAGTTATAGAACTTCTCTAATTTGGATATCTACCATCATCTCATACTCAATATCATTAAAATCATTCACTTTCCTCATAAACTAAGCCAACTCTCCCATTTTTCTCAGTTATCACCATTCTTTGGGTTTCTTCCCAAAATTGAAATTAAGCTTCTTTATTCTCCACTATCTACAATCACTAAATCATATGAAATGTCTCATGAAATAATCCATATGAAGTGTAAACTACATCTATGTGTGGTCTCACTTAAATTCAACCCAGGTTACCAGGTTACTAAGTTATCTGCCACCAGTCTACCTCCTCCCTCTACTCTAGTCCATTTGGCACATTACTGTTGGAGATAAAGATTGAATCTTGTCACTACCCTATTTAAGGCACCTAATGCATAAATTCTTTTCTTCTCCATGGTCCCCAAACATGTACTTTTAAATTAAAATCAGACTGTTCTTACTATCCTTTCACAATCTTTTGATAAACCACAGTTTCCCTCCATCTCTCTGCTTATTCTCTCTTTTCCTGTCTTAAAAGCAATGCTGGAAACCAAATTAGGAGAAACCTAGGTTTGAATCCTGCTTCTGTCAGGACTGTGTGTGACCATGTGTAAGTCACTTAATCTTAACTATGCAAATCCAAATTACATATCTTCTTCAAGCTTTAAGTCAAGACACTCCATAAAATTTCCCAAGCTAACCCAACAGCTTTAGCTCACTGGTTATTTTTTATTTCTCAGTTGGTTGTCCCACCTCAAAGATGCTATATGTTTTGACAAATCAGTACTAACCTAGGAAGGTGAAGAACCCTTCACTCAAGGGGTTTCTTTTCTTAGATATAGCTTGAGGGGGGGGAGGCGGCTAGGTGGCACAGTGGATAAAGCACCGGCCCTGGATTCAGGAATACCTGAGTTCAAATCCAGCCTCAGACACTTGACACGTACTAGCTGTGTGACCCTGGGCAAGTCACTTAACCGCTAAAAAAAAAAAAAGATATAGCTTACAGGAAGAGTTACCTGAGAAGAATGGCCTACTTTAGACAGACTTGGTTGACCTCCTCCATACTTCTGGGCCTTGAAGTTTTTGCTCTGTCAGAGGTTTCTGTATTACTTGGGGAAATGGTTCAGCTTCCCCTTAATTGGCAAGTCTACTTCCCCCTGGGATGGGGCTCAGAAAATTCCTTCCTAGAAAAAACTTGGGGAAGCAGGGGGTGGAATTGTTGGGAGGTATGTCTGTCTTTGAGTAACCATAGGAACATTAACTCACCTGGAAGAAAGGAAGTCCGTCCCTTAGTTGATTTTGTGGTAGACCTAAGTCCTTGGATAAAGATGAAGAGTAGTCTTCATCCAACCTCCTCAGTAGAGGCATCAAAAATGGCAACAATTTGGCATCATCTCCCTGATAGGACTCCCAGGGAAAGGGAGGTCTTGGCTGGTGAACCAGCTACCATTGAGGTGTCAGTGAAGGGGTAAGTCTTAGTAAAAACAGATCTAAAGAAGAGGCTGCGGGTAAGAGACTTATGACCTCTCTTAGCTACCTACTGCATATGACCCTGACCCTTGAGAGAGACTGGTAACTGTGTTGGAGTGTGTCATTACTGCTATGACCCTGATGTTTCTGATGCTGCCTCTGTTCACCACTGCTGCTTCCACTGAGAGACTTACTGTAAACTGTTCCAGGTATTTCCCTCACTACAGAGACTATACTTTTTTTTTTTAACAGGAGATTTATATTTTAAATTGTCTACCACTAGCTACCATTGCTTTTGGACTTCTTCATCATGCCCCCACATCAACTATTTCCTAGCTGACCTCCTAACAACAGCCTCAGAGATGCCTTCCTGAATCAGACCTATGATCTACCTAGAATAAGGTTTTGCTTCTAACAAGGATTTACAATTTTGGTGTCATTTGGTGTGTTTTCCATTTTCCATCTGTGGTTTTGCTTGGTTTGGACTCTAGCGAACATCACCTGAAATCTTAGCACCATTCACAGTAACTTAGCTTTTCATATTCAACACCTTCTCAACCCCTTCAGTTGCTTGATTGGAGGGAGGGCGGGAGGGTGGAGCAACAAATTTCTCCCAAAGCCTTCCTTTATAGAGGTCAAAGAACTTTTCAGATAATTCTCTATTTCACATCAGTGACTCTACTTGGTTTGGAGTCCATAAAACATCATGCCCCCTTATAGGGTACCCCTTTAGTGGCTTCCTCCCCCACTTTTCAGCATTCTTTTGTGTATTGTCTTATCCCATTTGATTGTAAGGTTCTTGAGGACAGGGACAGTCTTTTTTTTATTATTTATATCTGCAGGACCTAGCACAATGCCTTTGTATCCCAATACTTAATGTTTTTGACTAATACAGGATTGCTGCCCTGGAGAATGTAAAAAGCAGAGGAAAGTACCATCTATGGTATATTTATTAACTATATCTTTTTAAATCCCTTTTTTGGAACTAAGTTTTCTTTCATTGAAATTTTTGGACAATGAATATTTTATTTCATTGCTTTCCAATCCCATGCCTGAACTACTGGCCTGAATCAGACCTGGCTCTATAAAGACTATATTTTCTATTTATTTGTTCTCCCCTATAGCATCTGAAAGCCCAGAAAACAAAGTTGGTATTTAGCAAAAACTTTTTCAGCAAATGAATAAAAATCTATTTAGTTATCTATACAACCTAGTGTTATTTAATTCAAATAAATATACTATCAATGCCAGAATTTATATTAAACATTATGTAATTCCCCCCTCCCTTTCCTGACAGAACTTTTTACTATTTATTTAAACACATGAACTTTTATTTTAGGGAAGAGATAGTGAGAGGCCAATGATTCTATAGCAATTCCTTAAAATGAATCACAAAAGAACAAAACAATCACACCTTGCAAATGGCAATGATGACAAGAGATAGGAAGTCAATCCTAGAGGGGTTATAGAAAGATAGGCATACTAGTGCATTGTTGGTAGAACTGTGAAGCCCTATAAACATTTTGGAAAGAAATCTGGAATTATGTAAATAAAGTAAATAAAATGTCTATACCCTTTCACCTAGAGATTCCATTACTCCCAAGGTATTATTATTCCTTATTACACCCCAAGGAGGCCACTGATAAAAGTCCCCGTAACACTAAAATATTTAGCACAGCACTTCTGTATTATCAAAGAATTAGAAACAAAGTAGGGGTCCACTAAATGGGGAATGACTAAACAAATTATGGTACATGAATACAATGGAATATTACTCTACTCACTGGAAGAAATGATAAATACAGGGAAGCATGGAAAGATCTACATGAACCAACACTGAGTGAAGTAAGCAGAGCCATGAAAACAATATACACAATGTAAACAGAAAGAATAACTACATAATTAATGTTGAAAAATTATAAATAAGCATGGCTTGAAAGAAAAGATATTAGAAGACACTTTTACCCCATACTTTTGTTTGAAGAGGTAGTAAGTCCACAAGTGTTTCACACTGAACATATTGTCAAACCTTTTCGAAGTATTGCTCATTTACACTGATTGCTTCCCCACTTTTTTTCTCACCTTTTAAAAATACTGTTATATGGAATGGCTCTGGGAAGAAGAGGGGAAGGATACTAGGGGAAATTATAGTGATATTAAAAAAGAAATCAATAAAAATTATTTTAAAAGATCAATAGGGAAGATAAATGTGCTGGCACAACACACTTCTGTAATTCTTTTTACTCAAAAGGCAGGTGGATCACTTGAGTTTGGGAGTGTCATGATACAAAAGAGCTTTAAAAACCAATCTGGCTATCTTCACCAAGTCTAGCATCAATCTGGTGATTCCCCCTAAAAGAGAGGGTAGGTAATGCGGAGGACACCAGGCTAAGGAAGGGCAACCCCACACAGCTCAGAAAGGGAGGTCAAAATCTGGGTGTGTATCAGCAGTGCAGTGGAACCCTTGAATGGCTGATGCATTTCCAGCAAGGGTGAGATAAATAGACCCAATCTTTTTTTTTTTTTTTTGCGGGGCAGTGGGGGTTAAATGACTTGCCCAGGGTCACACAGCTAGTAAGTGTTATGTGTCTGAGGCTGGATTTGAACTCAGGTATTCCTGAATCCAGGGCCGGTGCTTTATCCACTGCACCACCTAGCTGCCCCTAGACCCAATCTTTTAAGAAAAAAGAGAGAGAGGGAGGAGCTAGGCAGGAAAGCAAAAGGGAAAAGGAGTTAAGAGGGAGGACAAAGTTGGGGAAGGAATAGTCACAAAAAACCTTCAGCTATGGGAGACAGATTAGAAAGGGAGCATTAAAAGAAGGAAAGGTTAAGACTCAGCAATTTAAATTTGAGGTGGGTAAAAAAAAAAAAAGGAAAGGCAAAAGGAGAGAAATAGACTATTTCAATAAGACTATTCCAATCCTAATTTCTTTCACCACCTTTTCCCCTTATAATTTGAGGGGGAGAGAGGGGGGAAAAGAAAGGAAACATTATAACAATTCATATGATGCAAGAAAATCACAACTACTTCAATAATAACTGTGAATGTGAATAGGATGAACTCATCCATAAAATGGAGGGCTTTGGGAGACTGGAATCCAACAATATACTGTTTACAAGAAACCCACTTGAAACACAAAAACCCACTTGAAACATAAGCATTCACACAGAGTTAAGATGAAGAACCAGAGGAGAATCTATGAAGTGTCAGGTGAATCCAAAAAGAGTAGGCATGATAACCATAATCTCAGACAAGGCAACAGTAAAATTGATAGTAAAAAGAGCTAAGCAGGGAAACTGCATTATGTTTAAAGATACCATAAATAGTAAAATATTTGTATGTGTGCACAAAATGACAGAGTATCAAAATAAAAGCTAACTGAACCACAGGGAGAAATAGACTGTATAAAATCATAACTCTTCTTAGTGTGCCCCTTTTATATTTAGAAATCTAACCAAGAAATTTAAAGTATTTACTACATGTCAGGCACTGTGCTAAGTGATGGGGATACAAACATAAGCATGAGGAGAAGACAACAGATAAGCTGGAATGGGGATGGATCAATATGTCACAGTATAGAAAGGGTTTGGAAGTAACATGGAATGAAAAATTTGGGGATGGGTGGGAAATGATGACCAGACTATAGGAAACATGATGAAGAGATGGCTAACTATGTTAGCTCTCTGGCAATTAGTGAATGGCAATCAAAAGAAATATACATATTTCTCAGCATCTTTACAAAAATGGAAAACTCATAAATAAATGTAGAAAAAGTATCTAAACACAAAAATTATCAATAAAAGTAATTTGAAGGAAAAAAATTCATGGGGGCAGCTGGGTGGCGCAGTGGATAAAGCACTGGCCCTGGATTCAGGAGGACCTGAGTTCAAATCCAGCCTCAGACACTTGACACTTACTGGCTGTGTGACCCTGGGCAAGTCACTTAACCCTCCATGCCCCACAAAACAAAACAAGAAAAAAAATTCAGACTCGAAGACTAACTAGTATAATCTTGTGTGGGTTACAGAAAAAATTATAAAAACAGCAGAAAACTACATCAAAGAAAATTATAATAACACACCAAAACTTGTAGGATAAAGTCACTGCTTAGAAATAAATTTCACTCTAAAAATAATTTTAAATAAGGAGTCAAAAGATTAATGAATTAGACATGCAACTATAAAAACTCAACAAATCAAAAAGCCCTAAAACAAAAACTGAAATTCCATAAGTGAAATAATTACTGAATTAATAAAAACAGGAGTTTTTTAAAGAATAAAATGAGCAAACTATTAGCTAATTTTGTTTTTTAAAAAAAGATGCCCAAATTACCATAAAAAATGAAAAGAGAAATCACAATACATGAAGGAGCAAAAAAAGGACAAAATAACTGAGTAGAGCTTTATGTTGCTTTGTTAAAGCTAGTAAAGGAAAAGAGGGGAAACTGAAATTTTACAGAAAAAGACTAAAATATCAGTTCAACACTTCCAAGCACCTTGAAAAATTATAATCCTTTTTTCCAGGAAGTACATTACTTCACTGTTCCCTACAGTAGCTAGCATTCAGCAATGTCAGGAATTAATTGTACATGGTTTTGAACAGAAATACACTTGACAAATGAGACCGCTCTTGTCTTCTAGGCTTATCAGCAATCTTGAATTTACTTTAAATATTTTTAAGTGTTCTATTATTGATAGCAAAATGAACTAATTTTTTTAAATGCTTAGAGCTATACCATAAATGGCCTATTATATTAAAAACAAGTTAAAAGAGGGTATCTCTCACTGTTGCAGTTAATAAACTAATATATAGCTTTAAATTTCACTGTCATCAGTATTCATAGCCACCAACCCTTGTATATCAGCTGAATACTACACAACACGTCTTAGTTGGAAGGATTCTAGCATAAAGGTTATTGCCTTAGTAACAGTATCTTTATCACACAAAGAATCCCTTATGCTATTGCACATGACAGTTAACTCAGATGTTTATGTAAGATGGGCCTGAATAGATCAATTCTGACCTATTAAGCCCAGCTTTGTAATTGCTTTTAAGAATTTTGAGGTTCATTACTCTCTAGGCCACATGGAAAGAATAGTCTGGGATAGTTGCTACCACTGGGATAAATGTCACTGGCCTGATTTCTCCATAAGCCATTTTCGGGGGAGTTAAAGAAATCATTTCCAACTTCAGCTAATCACTAAAGGATTCAATCCTCTCATCTCTTTCTGCTACTAGTTATGATATCTTCTCTACAATGTTTACTGATATTATATTTTGACATGACTCAAAACCATCTGGAAAATGTTAAAGGCTTCAATTTCTATAGCTAATAGATTATACCAAAAAGCACTATTTTTTACTATTTACAGTTTAATTAAAAGTTGAAAGGAAAAAACCCTAAAAGCCTAACTTTTCCACTAACATTCATTTATTTGGAAATAAAAGACTTCCAAAGTTATATTATTTTTCAAATTTAGGAAGATTTTTTTTTTCCTATCCTATCTCTACCTTTCAAGCTCAAGAAAGAGATATCCTTCACATTATTTTAAATGTGAATTAGGTCACTTACTTGCCTACCTATACATTTAGATATTTACTTCCAAGACCTATAAATTCATTATTGAGAATGCTGCATTCACTGATAAGCAAGTATAATAATCCTCAATGCCTTAAAGGGAGTTCTTTTTCCCCTCCTTTAGGAGTTTTTGTGAGCTGATGCAGACCAGGCGAGATAAAGATATATAGATATATCACCTGGTGGGTAGTCCCCTGCTAATAAGCTTCTGTGGATTTGGCTAAACTGATCCTCAAATGACATACTCACTAATACTGGGCCTGTACTTAAAACCTTTTTTGTTGCTAGAGGCCACTAAGAACTTGTGTTTTGCTGACAAACCCTTTGAAAACCCAGTGTTATCTCTATCCCCACAAAAATGGGACTGGAGTGGGAATTCAATGTATTTCAAACTACATTTAAAGAATATTAATCTTGTGAAATGAAGCAGCCTTACCCCTTACTAAGGCTAAGCCCTCTAATTTGTTCAAGTAATCCCACTCCATCCCATTTCCTCCAAGAGACTGCCCCGTCTGTCATCCCCACTTTTTCACTTATTTTCAAATTTCTCCCCTCTCTGGGCCTATTCCCTACTGCCTACAAATATTCACATCTCCCCCATCCTGAAAAAAACCCTTCACTTGATTCTTCTATTCCCACTAACTATGAAATGTCCTATATCTCTTCTCCCCTTTGTAACCAACTTCTCCAAAAGGTCATTCATCTCTATTTAGTGCCTCTACTCTCTCTCCTCTCACTTTCTTCTTTTTTTTTTTAATTTTTAAAATCTTTTTTAGTGAGGCAACTGGGGTTAAGTGACTTGCCGAGGGTCACACAGCTAGTAAGTGTTAAGTGTCTGAGGCCAGATTTGAACTCAGGTACTCCTGACTCCAGGGCCGGTGCTCTATCCACTGCGCCACCTAGCTGCCCCTCACTTTCTTCTTAACTCCTTACAATCTGGCTTTTAACCTCATCGGTCCACTGAAACTGCTCTCTTCAAATTACTAGTGACTTCTTAATTGGCCGATCCTATGGACTTTTAAAAATCAATTCTCATCCTCCTGCACCTTTTTTCACTCTTTAACACTGGAAAGTTGATCACTTTCTCTTCCCTGATAATCTCATCTCGCTAGGTTTTTGGGACACTGCTCTCTCCTGGTTCTCCTGACCATTCCTTCTGTCTATTTTGCTGGATCATCTTTGGGATCACACACCCTAAAGGTAGGTATCTCTCAGGGTTCTGTCCTGTGTTCTTTTTTTCCTCTTTACTACTTCACTTGGTGATCTCATCAGCTTTAATCTCATCTCTATGCTGATGATTTTCAAATCTACTTATCCTGCCCCAAAATCAATTTCACAACCCCAACTGCCTTTCAGACATCTTCAACTGGATGTCTAGTAGACATCTTAAATTCAACGTGTCCAAAATAGAACTCATTACCTTCCCTATTACTGTAGAAGGTAACACCATCCTCCCAGTCCCTTGGGCTCGAAACCTAGGAATCATCCTAAAATCATCACTATCTCTCACCCCCCACATCCAATCTGTTGATTTTTGCAACATCTCTTGAATACATTCCCTTCTCTTCTGACAATGCCCCCACTCTAGAGCAGGCCCTTATCACCTCAAGCCTAGATTATTGCAATACTCTTACGGGTGGGTCTGCTCCCCTCAAGTCTCTACTCTAATCCATCCTCCATTCAGACACTAAAGTGATTTTCCTAAAGTGCAAATCCGATCACCTCCTACTCAATAAACTCCAGTGGCTCTCAACTGCCTCCAGGATGAAATACAAAATGCTTTGTTTAGCATTCAAAGCCCTTTATAACCTAGCCCCCTCTTTTTATACCTTACTCCCAGTTATGTACTCTGATCCAGTGACATTGACTTCCTGGCTGTTCCAAGAACAAAACACTCCATTTCTTCTTCTTTTTTTTTAAGTGAGGCAATTGGGGTTAAGTGACTTGCCCAGGGTCACACAGCTAGTAAGTGTTGGGTGTCTGAGGCTGGATTTGAACTCAGGTACTCCTGACTCCAGGGCCAGTGCTCTATCCACTGCGCCACCTAGCTGCCCCAAAACACTCCATTTCTTGAAGCGCTAGGCATTTTCTCTGTCTGTCCCCCATACCCTCCATGCCCGGAATATTCTCCCTTCAGACTACTGACCTCCCTGGCTTCCTTTATTTTATTATTTTATTTTTTTGCTAGGGGGTGGGGGGAAGAGGCAATGAGGATTAAGTGACTTGCCCAGGGTCACATGGCTGGTGTCAAGTGTCTGAGGTTGGATTTGAACTCAGGTTCTTTGGAATCTAGGGCTAGTGCTTTATCCACTATGCCACCTAGCTGTCCCCCCTGGCTTACTTTAAATCCCAACAAAAAATCCCATTTTTTTACTGGAAGCCCTCCTAAATCCCCCCTAATTCTAGTGCCTTCTCTATATTAATCATTTCCTATTTATCCTGTATAGTTTGTATGCTATCTCTCCCTTAGACTGTAAGATACTTAAGGGAAGGATCTTTTGCCTCTTTTTGTACCTCTAACACTTAGCACAGTTGGTGCTTAATAAATATTTATTGATCAACTGATAAGGTTTCAAAGACACAAATTGCAACTCACAGTTTAAGATTTATAAAACACTTTCTCCACAAGAAGTCTGTGAGATAAGACAGTGGCAGGACTTCTCCCTTTTTATAGGTGAGAAAATTGAGGCTCAGAGAGTTTTAGCTAATTTGTCCACAGCTAGAGTTAGTAAGTGAAGCTGGGACATGAACCCAGGTTTTCATACTTCAAATTTACTGCTCTTTTACTGTGCCATGTTGATTCTCAGTTCTCTATGGTATGTTTTATCAATTTTAGCTAATTATGCATTTAAAAAAACAACACATTAAAGGTGACAGAAGAGGAAATTCTGTTTCCTCCTTTGTTATGTTTGGCAATTTTCCCACAATGTGGTTAACCACCATTTCCCATTCATGTAACATTAGAGAGGATACCTAAGTGACTTCAGTCATCTAAACATTGTATTTCTCCCGGTACCCAGAATTGTGTTCCACATACAGTAGTCCCTTAATAAAGGTGTACTAAATTGAATAATTAACCAACTTTGAATGAAAACACTTCTATTAAAATGGAATGAGGGGCAGCTAGGTAGCACAGTGGATAGAGCACTGGCCCTGGAGTCAGGAGTACCTGAGTTCAAATCCGGCCTCAGACACTTAACACTTACTAGCTGTGTGACCCTGGGCAAGTCACTTAACCCCAATTGCCTCATTAAAAAAAAAAACCAAACCCAAAAAAATGGAATGGCAGGCATAACTTAGAAATTAACTTCAAGTAAAATGTCACATAAATTCAGTAAAACAATGTTATAAAGGCAATGTAAAGTCCAAATTATAAAATATTTGATAATTATTTTATCATTTCCAAGTAATAAAAATTATTGTCAATGTATATCCCTAGTCCTCCCTCTAATCTGTGCTCCAATAAAGTGAGGCTGATAATATACATTTTAAAAAATTCTTTATGAAATCAAAGATAAAGAGAATTTTAAAAGTTTAAATCTAACAATTAAAAAATACAGCAATACTATTCCCACACAGATAAGTAGCCAAAGGATATGAAGAAACAGTTCTCAAAAGAATTTCCAAATATTCATAATCACATGAAAGAGTGCTCCAAATCACTAATAATAAGAGAAATACAAAACAACAACCCTGAGATTTCACCTTACACCCTGCAAATAGTCAATATTCAGTGTTGGAATGGTTGTGGAATGATAGGCATACTACTAATACACTTCATTTCCATAACCCTAAACTACTTTCCAAAATGGTTGAACCCTTTGAACCAGATACCCCATCACTGGGTTTACACCCCAAGGAGCCAATGACATGAAGCAAGTCCCCAAATATACCAAAATATTTATAGCAGCACTTTGAGTAATGGCTAAGAATTTGAAACAAAGTAGATACCCATCAACTAAAGAATGGCTAAACAAAGTGCAGTACCTGAACGTAATGGAATATTATTATACTGTAAGAAATGAAGTGTGTGATAAATACAGAAGCATGGAAAGATCTATATGAAATGATGCAAAGTGAAATAAGATCGAGAAAAAAAACATAGTAACTACAACAAAGTAAACAGAAAGAACAACAGCACACCAACAAATAAGAAGTAAATGTAACAAAATTATAAAGCTCAAGTGGGACTCAAATGAAGTCACCTTTGTAGAGGTAGGAGGTTCACAGGTGCACAATGCATGCTTTCAGACTTTTTCACTGTATTGATCAATTGTGCTGACTTTTTCCCTATCTAAAAAAAATACAATTTGTTATGTAGGGTGGCTCTCTGGGAGTGGAAGGAGGGATGCTTGAAGTAAGTTATAATGATGGAAGAATCGGAAAATAGCAAAAAAACCCCTTATTTTAAAAAGCAACAGCACTACAGATCTAAAAAGTTAGGGAGAAGATTTTCCTAATGGCTATTACTCCAGGTTTTTTTTTTTCATCCTTTCTTTCAGTATGTTGTATTAATCTCTGAATGACCAACTGCACCTAAAATGTTAAACATCTCTTATATCTAAGGGGCAGATGGGGCAATTAGATATCACTGGTAACTGTGTACAGAGCAGTTTCAGTGGAATGTAAAGTTGAAAGAAGAATTGTTAAGGGATTAAGAGAGTGTGGGGAGAGAACGCACCTACTGGAGATGGCCTTTTTGAGATTACACTATGATAACCTTTGATATTACATTCATACATGGGTGGTTTTTAAAAAACTTCAAATAGTAAATCCCCACTAATTTATAATAATGAGAAATAAATTAAGGAATTAAAAATAAAATCTAAAATGCTACTTTACTTTTTTATGGGACCTGTATTACATCAATATACCGCCCCCCCAAGCTCCTAGTAAGGAACTTTCTCCAACACAAACTGAAATTTTCCTACATTTTCTCTGCCACTTGCCAAGCTATATGGAGCACTAAAAAATTAAACTGAGTTAAGAAGCTTCCCCAGGGATCACACAGTCAGTATATAGCAGATAAAGGTCTTTTAAGCCCACATCTCCCTGCCTCTGAAGTGGACTCTCTATCCACAATACCATGATGCTTTTCCTAAAATGTTTAAAGAGATGACTAGCTGACCTCTAAGGTCTCTTCTAGCTCTAGAGCAAAGTCCTATTGTTGTTACAAAACTAACAATGCCAAATCTGAATTAATCTCTGAATAAGCTTCCCTGTCTCAGTAAAAGATAATTCAGTTAAAACATTAAATACCTACTGCATCCAAAGGCTCTGTGGCTAGGGACTAGAGGTAGTGTGCTACCGTGGTAAAGAACACTAAGCCTGGAGTCAGAGGACATTGGAATCGAATGCTACTTCTGAAGTATATCTGTGTGACCTTAGACATATCACTTAACCTCCCTGGGTCTTGGCTGCCTCATCTAAAAATGAAGAGATTGGACTGGATGAGAGCTAAGGTTCCTTCTAGTTGCATCACAATCATGCCGATCACAAGCTAAAAAGCTTGAAACTACCATGTGACTTTTCTCCCCATTCCCCAGCTTAGATCTACCCTTTTCAGGAAATTCCAATTGCTGCCATCCTAGTCTTAGTAACTGAGTAGAACAGTTTTCTGTCTTTTTCTCCATTCCTGTATTACTGGTTGTCAGACTGATTTTCCTTAAATAGTGTTCTCACAATGATTCCAAGCCAAACTCCCCATGCCATGCTTTCAACTTCTATCATCTTACTCAGCCCCAGAAATCTAATCCTTCTCCTTTCTACTCTCCATCCCTCACTGGCCTCTATGAAAACATATTTCTAATTCTGTGCTAGATCATTAGCATAAGAGACCTTAAGTATCAACTAATACCTAACTTCTTAGACTGTGTGTTGTGACCCCATATGGGGTTGAGTAACTGAATGGGGGGGTTGCAAAAATTTGGCCACAGTAAAAGGTTATGTATGGCTATTTTATAGACGCATATACTTGGGGTCATAAAAAAATTTCTCTAGTGAAAAGGGGTCACTAGTAGAAAAAGTTTAAGAAGCCCTGATCTAATCTCTGGCTGAAGACTTCAATGAGGGGAAACCCACTTCTTCCTGAGGCAGTCCATTTCATTTTAGTCCATAACTCTTAATTTTAGGAAGTTGTTCCTCAAAACAAACCTGAAGGTGCTTCTCTGCAAATTCCACTCACTACTTCTAGTTCTGTCCTTTGGAGCCAAGCACAAGTCTCATCTCTCTTCCATAGGACGGCTCTTCAAATTAAGTATTCTCTTCCTAGTTCCTTTAACCAAACCTCCTGTGAGCACCTGCAGTGCTATCACTACCCTAGTTGTCCTCTTCTGAGCCCTCTCTAGCTAGTCTCTTTTCTAAAGTATGGTACCCAGATAGTGAGGAACACAAGAAAGTACTCTAGATGTGGGCAAGCACAGTTTTATCCCATTTTCTTTGTCCTATATACTTAAGGCTCTGAATTCAGTCTAGGATAGAATCGGCTTTTTTGGTTTCCATTATCATTGCTGACTCATATGACACACCCAAATTTCTAGCCCTTTTTTCTCAGGAACTGCTGCTTAGTCGTACTTCCTGTATCCTGTATTTGTGAAGCTGATTTTTGGAAAGCAAGGGGAGAAAAAGAACATCAAAGTTGAAAGGGAACTTAGATGCCATTTAGTCCAATCCATAACTAAATAAGAGTTCCTTCTATAACAGAGTCAACAAATCCAGTCTGGGAACCCACTACTTCTTGAATTTGACATTTCTATTAAATGTCATCTTATTCAATCTTTCACCATTTCAACTGGGATTTGAGGATGGTGGTGGTGTTTGGATCTGGACTCTACTATCCACTTTTTTAGCTATCCCTCCAACCCTTACACCATGTAGATATTTGACAAACAAGTCACCTATGTCTTTATTTAGGTCAGTGACAAAACCCTAAATTATTCTCCTGGAGTGACAATGAATGAATGACTATTCTCTAGCATTATCTTCTCAACAAGCATTTATTAAGCACCTACTATACATAAGGAGGGGCAGCTATGTGATGCAATGAACAGAGTGCCAGGCCTGGAGTCAGGAAGATGAGAGTTCAAATTCAGTCTCAGACACTTACCTAAGTCTGGGCAAGTCACTTAATCCTGTTTATCTTAGTCATCTCTGTAAATGAGCTAGAGAAGGAAATAGCAGACTACTCCAGCATCTCTGCCTACAAAATCCCAAAATGGGCCACAAAGGGTCAGACACTACTGAAAAATGACAATACAAAAAAAAGTGTAAGGTTCATGTCCACATAACTGTACCTAGCTCATAGTTTATATTTCCACCTTCCCCACAAGTATTACAGGAAAGAGAGTCACATTTTGCTTCAGTTTAATTATTCTTTTCCTATAGCCATGATGTCAAAGTTTCCTGTCCATCTGCATACTGACTTAGAAAAACCACAAATTAACATTAATTAATCTATGTTATATTTTTATTTAGTTTGTTAAACATTTCCCAATTATATTTTAATCTCGTTAGACCACAACAGACCTCTGATTCTCCAGCATTCCTCTGACGTACTAAAGTCTGGTGCTCTCTCTATCCATACTTGTGATTTCATTGGTATAAGAAAGTGCTGATGAGGAAATTCTCTCTACTGAGGCAGATCAGGACTTTCTCTGAAACTGAAGGTGTTTGCCATTCACACTGAAAGGTTAAGTGACTTGCCCCTAGACATACAAATGATATACAAAGGAATGAGGGACCTGAACCTGACTGAATCTTCCTGACTCTGAAGCTGGATTTTTATGCACTATGTTATACTGTCTCTTACTAATCTACTTGCCCTATACCTATAATAGTTTGGTTTTCTTTTAAAGCCTTGTGTATTTTAGCAATCACTCCTTTGGTCTATGTCTTAGAATTCTGACAGAAATAAAAATTAAGTTCACTGGCCTATAGCTTACTACCTATTTCCCTTTAAAAAAAAATTAGGGCAACATTTACCCTTCTCCAGTTCTGTGGCATCTCTCCCATTCAAAGATCTTTCAAAGATCATTAACAATGGCTTAGCAATCACATTTGCCAGTTCTTTCAGGACTCTAGGATGTATGTAGGTCATCTGAAACTGATGACTTGAATTCATTGAGGACAGTTAGATGCTGACATTCTCTTGACTTATCTTGGTTTTTGCTCCCTGCTAACCATTTTGTTCCTTTTTAGCCCAAAGATTATTCTCTCTGGAAAAGACAGTATCAAAATAAGAAAACATAATTTAGTCTTCCCACCATCCTATTCCATCCACCTTGAGCAGCAGTCCTATTCCTCCTGAGTTTTTTCTTCTCCCCCTTGTTTCTTAAAAAAACAGCAAACCTTTTTTTCGGTCATCCTTAGCATTTATCACCAGCTTCAGCTCATTCTGCTTTTTAGGGTTCCTAATATAATTCTTGCTGTAGGGTGCTACTCTTTTGTATTTTCTCTATTACTGCTATTGGTTCAATCTTCTATATTTGTGTTTTTTAAATCTAAGTTTCTAGATGAGTTCATGTACACCTCAGTCTCTATAATCAGCTCTCTTTTTTCCTCCTCACTGAAATAACTGTTGCTTCTGTCTTCAAAATGTCATTCTTGAGAGAGTCCTATTCCTCATGAGCCAAGTTTCCCTGCAAAATACTACGGTAACTGGATCCTTATCCTTGTTTCTTTGACTCCTTGGGAAATAGTCTGCTCAAATTTAGGGTATATGTGCCAGGCCACACACAGTTTCCCCCTCCTCCATCACAAACACTATGATGAAATAATCATTTGCTCCTGAAGTTCCCATTGTTTCTATTTTAGTAATCAGTAACTCCTCATTTGTTAGGATCAAGTCTAAAATAACATTCTTGTCATTTTCTTCACCTTTTAAAGGATTAAATTAACATGAAGGGAAGTCATAAATTCATTATATATTTGATTTTATATTTGTATCCAGAGCATTGACATAGTAAGTACTTAATAAATACTTTTTCATTACTTGATTAATTTGTTCTGCTTTTAGGGAGAAATTCCAGCAAATGTGTGGAAAATAATAGCTAAAATTAATATAGAGCTTTGATGTCTTTAAATACTTTACAAATATTACCTCATTTGATTCACACAACAACCCTGGGAAGTAGCTACTATTATATCTCCAGTTTACATGAGGAAACTAAGGTAGAAAAAGGTTAAGTGATTTGCCTTAGGTGATACACCTAATATCTCAGGTCAGATTTGAACTCAGGTTTCCCTGACTCCAGGTCCAGTGCTCTATCCACTGTGATATGTCACTGGATAGACGGGAGTCACTTACTACTGTAATATCATTGCCTCCATGCTAGGTTTCTCATATTTCCCTAAACTCATCTAATATGGAGCTGAACCACTTTTTTAGAGTTAAAGTAATCAAGTAAGGGGCAGCTCAGTGAAACAGTAGATAGAATGGGCCTGGAGTCAAGACCTCACCCATTTACTAGCTTTGTGACCTTCGGCAAGTCACTTAACCGCTATTTGCCTCAGTTTCCTCATCTGTAAAATGGAGATAATTATACCACCCACCTCCCAAGATTGTTGTAAAGATCAAATAAGATCAAATAATATTTGTAAAGTGCTTGGCATGGTGCCAGGAACATAGAAGCACTATATAAATGCTCACTATTGATATTATTTTTATTCTTATTATTCTTTAATTTTACAGATAAGGCCCAAAGAGCTTAGTAGCAAAATCAATGATCTCTTTATGGTTGTTTACCTGGTCTACAACACCAACCTCTTCTCCTACTTAAATACTACCTATCCTTCAGGTCATATTCAAAGTCCTACTTTCTAGGAGAAAGCTTTCCTGGAAAAATCAACTGCCCCTCAACAATTTGTTCCTTCTCTAAATGATTCTGGAGTAAAAATAGTCTGATCCACAGCACTTTTTAAATATAATGGCACTGCCATTATTTACTGCCCTCCAATTGTTTTCTTTTTTATAGCTCTGAAATTGAAGCTCCCCTAGAGGAAAGAATTTATATTTCTCTCATATTATCCATCCAAAGTGTCTAGCACAGTGTTGATGCTCAATGAAATAACCTGACTGCTTGACTGTCAAAGACAGAGTTCATTCCCTATCCCTAGATAATATACTTGCCCAAATGAAATTTGTAAATTGACTGGTCAGGTCAGGAGCCTGTTACCACCAGGGAGCAGTGAAATAAAATCAGAAATATTGAATTATCAAAATGTCACACTTAACAAAACTTAATGTGATTTTACTACAGTGTAAAAACTAGCATTAGAACAAAAAAAGAAAACTACAACTTAAAGTTTTAAAATTTCCACTACATCTTAGATTATAAAACAGATAAATATGAACACAGTGAATAAATGATTATGTACCATCCAATTCTGTGATTTTTTTTTGGTAGGAAGAATACTTTGAAATGCTAAGAAAAAGAGAACCTAATCTTTATACCATTCTTAATGATTTCACATGCTGTTCTTTGAGAACACAGAGTCAATAAGATTTGCTTTTTATTTTCTTTTATTTTGAGGGGAAAACCAGGCCTCCCTACTCACAGGCTGTAAGTAAGTTGAGGGGCCCACTCAATTGCCTGATTTCCCCCTCCCCATCCCAATCAGCATGAGTTTTGATCTGCTCCACTTCTGATATAGGCTAGTTTAATCTTAGGCAGCACCAGACTTAGTGCTTTAGCCCAGGGCTTCTTAAATTTTTTCCACTTGCAACTCCCTTTTGCCTGAGAAATTTTTACGCAACCTCAAGTATATAGGTATATAACATAGACATACATAACCTTTTACGGTTGTCAATTTTTTGCAACCACCACATTCAGTTACTCAACCCTATATGGGGTTGCAACCCATAGTTTGAGAAGCTTTGCCCTGTTGCAACTTAGAACTCTCTTGTTCACCAGTTTCAACCTCCTCAGTAGCAAGGATTACATGCATACATCATCACACTGACTCTACCTTAAAATTTAAATCTCTCTGCTAGTAAATGTAGATCTATTTCTAATCCTACTTTCAGCATTTATAGCTGGAGTTCTCTTAACTGGTTTGTGTATAATGGACTCCATTGGCAGACTAATGAAACCTACGGATTCCTCAAAACAATATTTTTAAATGTGTGAAATTTAAAAAGAAACCATTTACATTGAAATTATTAAAATAAAAACATCAAAATATTTTTAAAACAAGTTTACAAACTCCACTTTAACACCCCTTAATTAGAGAAATTAAAATCTTTCTCTTTAATACAATTCTCCATTTACTCTGATTACTCATGACCCCTTTCAATAACAAAAGTTATCTAATACATTATATTATCAATGATTATCTTTAAATAATACTTTAAGGTTTACAAAGCTCTTCCTTCACAAAAGCCCTGGGATATGTAATATGTCACCCTTTTCCCTTTATATTTCATTTAAGTGATCTTATCAGCTCATTCCAGGCTTCCTTTAAGTCACAGCTAAAATCCCACTTCTACAAGAAGCCTTCCTCAACCCCTCTTAATTCTAGGGCCTTCCTTCTGTTACTTCCTATTTATCCAATATATAGCTTGCTTTGAATGTATTTCATTGCATGTTGTCTTCTCCATTAGACTGTAAGTTCCTTGAGGGCAAGGAAACTGTCTTTTGCCTTTTTTTTTGGTATCCCCAGCACTTAGCACAGTGCCTGGCACATAGTAGGCACTTAACAAATGTTGATTGATTATATCCCATTTTACTTATAAGAGAGGGGTTAAATGATGTTGGCTATCACATGACAAACTGCAACAGCTAGATGTTGTGGGATTTTTTAAAATGCTATTTTATTTGGACGAGACATTTCCCAAACACTCAAAGCAACATTTCCTAAAAATGTAAGCAAAATTGCTTAAGAGTGATAAACAGTACATATCACTTTTCACTTTTGTGACTTAGTCTGTTAATACAATGAATGAATATCTTACTGATCTAGATGCTATTAGCAGCTGGGTATCTAGTTTCAAAGTAAATAGTATACTTTCTTACCCAAGCTGAATAACTTCTGGCAAATTGGAACAATGTAAATAAGATCAATAACTTTGGGATTAAAAGATATTTAATAAGCACTTACTACAGTGCCAGGTTGTTTGTCCTTCACTCTTGAAGACCACCATGACATCGAGACTTGCAGTGAATTGGATTTAAGTGAGAGGGCTGTGCAAAGTCACCAACCTCACTCTCTCCTCCAGAGCCATCTGGGCCCAGTGGCAAGATATACATCAGGATGACTAGAAATGGCCCGAGATGTTTAAGGCAATTGGGATTAAGTGACTTGTCCAGGGTCACAAAGCTAAGTGTCTGAGGTCACATTTCAACTCAGGTTCTCTCAACTTCAGGGCCAGTGCTCTATCCACTGTGCCACCTACCAGTGCCATGAACTCAGGATACAAAGAAAGGTGAAAAAACAATCCCTGATCTCAAGGAGTTCACAATCTAATGGGAAAGACAACATGCAAACAATAAGGTACAAACAAGCTATCTGACAGAAGGAAGGCACTAGCGTTAAGGTATCTCAGCTGTCACCTGATGGAATTCAGGAAAGAAGAAGGAAGGTTGGGGGTTAAGAGGGGACCGGGTTCATGAAGAGCTTTTAATGCCAAATATAGGATTTTTTATTTGATTCTGGATGTGATCAGGAAACAATGGAGCTCACTGAATGGGGGGAAAGGGAGGTTACAACATAAGCCCTGTGCTTTAGGAAAATTAATTTGAGAGCTAAGTGGAGAATGAAATATACAACAACAGTATAAAAACTGTGTAAGGTTGGAAGAATACATAAGGTAAGAAAAGGTATTTCTGCCTGGGTTTTACATATAAATGAGAAAGTCTGTTCTCTTTTCCCTCCTAAATCAACTCTTAATAGGATTAGCAGCTGGAGAAGGTGGGAGTAGAGAGCATTAGTCCATAAAATCAAGCAATTTCTTCATTTATTATTTCCCAAAGGATTATGCTGCTCTTATCCATTCACTGTGAAGCAATAAAAGTTATAATCTGTACTTTTCAAAAAGCAGTTTGATGCGTCCCTGACAACACAAAAAGTAAAAGAGGATTTCTCAATCTCCCACATTCCATCCCCCCAATGCCTACACTACAAAAGCTTCATCAACAACAGAAATATGTGTCTCCAGCTCACAGACATACCCTTAAAGAGATAAAGAAAAACTTAATATTGAGTTTCACTTGGCTTCCCCTGGCAGAAGGGAAATGGGCAAAGCTAGAATCAATTTTGCATTGTTGAAGTCCTGCATTTCAAATTAAATACTAATTTGACATGTAGATAACTTGTTTTTTATTTTTATCTTAAAAGAAAAGAATCATTACTATTTTTCCTATAAAAATAAGTCACAAATCTAAGTAATGCAGGTAAATGCCAATTTTATAGCTTATAACAATACTAAAAATTACTTATAAAGTCCAGGCCACACCATTGGAGATGTCAGTCATCATAAATGTTCTTTTTTTGGAACTTGATAAAAATCTCGCCCTTTCCAGCTCAGATTCTATGAAATGTCAACAATGACAATGAAAAATAAAAATCAACACAATAGCTCTGTAACCTCCCAGGGTATATAAAATGAAGCAATTCTTGTAATGCTATGTGCAATTCAAACAATCCAAAAAACAATATATGACAGTAAAACAATGAAAGGAAAATATTTTAAGACAAAAGAATTAGGGTTAATGGGAACCATAAACAGGGACTGAGAATTGGAACCAAGATTATTCCAGAGGACTTAACAATGATGCATATAGGTATGGAATAAGGCATGTGTTGTCAGACAGGACCAATGTATTGGTTTTGTTTAACTGCATTTCTTTGTTATCTGAGAGTTCTTAGGGAAAGCAGGTACTGAAATGACATTTAAAAAAAAATAATCTATGTAAGACACTGTCAATGTTTCTTGACTTTTGCCAAACTGCATTTTCTTCCTTTTATTTTAAAATATTTGTTATTAGGGACTATATATTGTTATATAGTTTGTTAAAAGGGACCTTTTTTTAATAAGGAACTGTATATTGTTATGTAGTAATTAAGTGTAAAAAAAGGCATCAATAAAAATAAGACAAAAATGTTTTAAAATAAGATAAACAAGCACAATCATTTACCAGAAAAGCAGAATAATAGATCATTCATTAAATGCTGTATATCAACAAATATTAATAAATTACTATATGCCAGGCACTGTGTTTAATGCTAGGGATACTAAGAAAGGTAAAAAAGGTAAAAAAAAAATTTTTTTAAGTCTCTGTCCTCAAGTAGTTCAGAGTATAGTATAATGGGGGAGAAAACATGGGAAAAAAACCACATACGTACAAAACATAAAACGGTGGGGTTTTTTTCTTTTTTGAGGTTTTTCCTTTTTGTTCTGATTCTTCTTTCACAATGTGACTAATGCAAAAATATCTTTAATGTGATTGTACATACAGAACTTATATCAGATTGCTTTCTGTCTTGGGGGGAGAAAAATTTGGAACTAAAACAAAATCTTATAAAAACACATGTTGAAAACTATCTTTACATGTAACTGGAAAATAATAAAATACTTTTATGATTAAGTCACTGGATCACTGTATAAGTGGAAGACAGTAAAATGCAAAAGAAAGGCAAAAAGGGGCTAGGTTATTTATGAAGGGCTTTCTTTGAAACAGTATTTTATATGTGATGCTGGAGGTTAATAGGGAGCTACTTTAGTTTACTGAGTTGGAGAAGGATATTATGACATGGTCAGACCTGCACTTTAGTAAGATCACTTTAATAGCTGAGAATAGAGATAGACTGGAATGTGGAGAGACTTGAGTCAGGGAGCTCAAACAGAAGGCTACTGCTATAGTTATTATACTGATATTACAAAGGTAAACTCAATAGGGCAACACATTGGATATGTGGAGTGACATGGAGTGAGAAGTCAAGGATGACACCTAGGTTGTTGGTCTGGATGATTAAGAGGATGGTGAAACCTTTACGGAAATAGGGAAGTTAGGAAGGGGGGCAAGTTTGGGGGAGGGGGAAAGAATGAGTTTTACTTCTAGACATGGTGAATTTAAGCTATATGAAAGACATCCAGTTTGAGATGTCCAATAAGCAGTTGGAGATGTGAGAGACTGAAGGTAGAGAGGTTTTTTTGTTGTTCAGTGACGTCCAACTCTGTGACCCCACTTGGGGTTTTCTTGGCAAGGATACTAAAGTGGCTTGCCATTTTCTTCTTCAGCTCATTTTACAGATGAGGAACTAGGTAAACAGGGTTAAGTGATTTGCCCAGGGTCACACAACTATTAAGTGTCTACGGCCAGATTTGAACTCAGGAATATGAGTCTTCCTGATTTCAGGCCCAACATTCTTTCCACTGTAATACCTAGCAGAGAGGTTAAGGATAGATAAGGAGATGTGAGAATAATCAGCACATAAATAACTGAAACCAGGGGAGGTGATGAGATTAACAAGTGAAATAGAGGGAAGAAGGCTCAAGAAAGAATGCTGTGGGACACTGCCTCCTCCCTTTTCAGCAGGGCTGGACCTGGATAAAGATCCAGGAAAGGAAACTAAGAATAAGTGGTGAGATAGGTAAAAGAAGCAGCAGTCATGGAAATTTAGAGAGAAGAAAATATCAAGGAGAAGAGAGCCAATGGTAGAGGCTGCAGAAAGGCCAAGAAGGATGAAGACTGAAAAAAGGCTATTAGATTTGGCAATTAAGATTATTCAGAACTTTAGAACAAGTAGCTTTGTTGAATGATGAGAAGCAAGACTGTAGAGTTAAGAGAAAAGGAAATGGAATTACCTATTATAGACAGCTTTCTCAAGGAGTTTAAGCCACAAAAAGGAAGAGAAATATAAAATGACAACTATAGGGGTTGGACGGATGAAGGGAGGATTTTCTGAGGATGGGGAAGATAGGGAACTTGTCTGTAGGCAGCAGAAAAACAGCCAATAGACAGGGAGAGATTAGAAATTAATGGGAGTGGAGATAATAGAGGAAGTAATCTGCTGGAGAAGATGGGATCACTTATTCCTGTAGATGGGTATGCTTTAGCAAAAAAACACCTTTTTAACTCAAAAGGAGGAGAGAATGGCAAAAGGCATCTGAGTGATGTGAAAGGAGGGGTGGAAAAGAAGGAGCTCTTAATTAAGAATCTCAATTTTTTCAGTAAAATTTGAGACAAAGTTGGGTGGGGGGAAGGGCAGGGAGAAAGGTGCCAAAGGAGGTTTGAAGAATGATGAAAAGATTTAGGAAAGTGAATTGCAGGAAGGAAGGCTCAATTGACATTATGTAACATAAATTTGTAGTGAAACTAGTCATTTTGGTTCAGAGATTTTCTACAGTTCCATTCAGCATCATGAGAATAAAGTAAAGGCCGAAAGGTGGTGGAAATAATCCAAGGTTGGAGTTTTGCAGGGTGTGTTAGGTGATAAAATAAAGGGGCAAGGGACTTGAGAGCAAAAAACTGTATAGAGTTTAACTGGTTCATCAAAAGGTCAAGGTGATGAAGAGGAAAGTCAAGCCAGTACAAGTGTGATGGCCTGATAAAGAACTAAAGGTTGGAAGATTTAAAGGTCATCTGAAAATAAAGAATTGGATTGAGGATGTAGGGATAGTGAAGCTGAGGGAAAGATGAAATGATAAAAGATTATTAGATAAAGGAATTTCAGAGTTCATAATATCCTTCTATGGAATTAAAAAAGTAAATCATGAGAAATGAGTAAACTGAGGAACTAAGAAATTAAGGTATTTGAGGGAGTTTCAATAGATATGTTGAAATCCCCTAGAACGAAGGCAAATTTGAGAAGGGCTGAAAGCCTGTAAGCCAGGCACTGTACTTGTTGAGGAAGGAAAAATATCCTTGGGAAGGATGGTTAACAACTACCCGAATCTTGACTAAGTAATAAAAACAGGTTGAACTCCAGGCCCAGCACTCCCTCTCTTACAACATCCACAGAATGTTTGAGACTGCAGGCAAAAGACATTACTAAATTGCATTTGTGTGAAGCTTTAAAGCAAAATTTGGGTCATTCTAATTTTTAAGAAGTTATTTTTGTAGCCTAAATTAAAAGTATTGCAAAATTAACACTATGGTAGTTAAGTACTCAGAAAAAGCAAAGGGGCATGGTGGGAAAATACCTGATAACCTTCATCAAATATGAATCAAACAAATCAGTAACATTAATAAATTGTAGCTAACTTTAGGACTGAATGCTTTCTTTTACTATGTTTTCATGAAAACGTCCTCTTCTGTACTACCTTCTAATACAAAAAAAAAATAAGAGGTATTTTTATTTTTAGTAGTAATTGGCAAATTATACCAAAAGAATTTCCTAGATGTAGTAGAAATTGTCATTTTAATGTATCCCATTACATTAAATGTAACTAAGATGTATTACTAATTAGTTGGCCAAAAGAACAGATGTATTTGTCACCAACTGACTATCTTTAACAAATATGACCTAGAATTTTTAGTACAGCTAACTCTCAATTATCCACTGCTAACTGAGGATTAGGAGAAGGAAGTAAAGTAGGTAATTGAAATCCACAAGTAAACTAAAAAAAAGCTAATTTTATCTTCATAAAGCTACTGTAACACAGCTGACAATAAGTATTTAAAGCACATCTACTATGTACCCAGCACCATAGTAGTATGAAATCTAAAGATTTAAATTTCCTGTTAAAAAACAATTCAATTTTAATATGCCAAAATTCACACTGGTTTCTGGAAAACACAGAATCTTAGAATTGGACAGGACCCTAAAGATCAAGTCCAACCCCCTAAATAGAAGTTAGGAAACATGCACAAGGTCATATAGCATCCAGTGATGACACCAAAATGACACCAGAAACCAGGATCTTCTGTATCCTACTCCAATGTTGAGAAACAATATAATTAGCTCCTGTTTTTCCATAGTAATGCAGGACAGGGACAGTGTGGATAAACTAAATGTATGCCCCTGATCCAAACAATTCTTCCCCAATTAAACTTTCACCAAAGCTTCTAACAAGTAACATCTGACTATATTTCGCTTTATTTTCCAGTAGCGGTGCTAACAATAAGCAAAATGGCCAAATCCAGGAAGCAGAAGGGAAAAAGAAAAGCAAAAGGGCCCAGATAATTCCCAAACCACACATTCTACCTCTGAATAATAGAGAGTTGGCTGTACTTGAAAGATATGCAGAAGACTAGAAAATGTGCTGATCATTTTTACTGGAACAAAAGTTAACAGCCATACCACCTTGGGCTGTGAGATCACAAGTTAAGCAGGATTGGGACCAGTCATTATTTGGATGGGAGGAAAACCCAAAGTGCTGCAGGAAGTGATGGTGGTGATTCAGTTGATGGAGCTCCTCACTTTGATTCAATAGGGCACCTGCACGGTGCTGGGGACAAAGTGCAGCTTCAGGTGCTGTCATTCAGTTCACACACACACACAGATACAAAAAGAAAAATGTGATTAGCGATCCCATGGCAGTTCTTGCAAAAGAAGGGAATTCATGGTTGGCCAATTAGACTTAAACCTAAACTCACCTCCTCCAGTCTGTACTTCATTTGGAAACTGTTTTATAATCAATTAAGCATAGTTAACCTCCATAAAATAACAATTTCATTTTAGTGGTTAATCAAATCCTATTAAAACTAGAAACGTCCTTGGAGTTCATCTAGTTCAATCTCTTCATTTCATGTGAGGAAACAGAGGCTCCAAGAGGGAACAAGTAATCCCAGTACTCTTTCTGCTGTACCATGTTACCTCTTTTTAGCTACATAGCTAGTTTCAGGAATATTTAATGAAGCACAAGTCCTTAATGTTTTCATTTTGTGTCCTATGACTCCTTTACAGAAAGGAAAATGCTGTGTCAGAGCTCTACCAGAAACAGGCATTAATCAATCAGATTTAACAATTAAGAGCAAATTAGGATTCTTGGGGTATAATCTCAAAACAGAGAAAAACCAAACCAACACAAAAATTACAAAGGATTTCTGCTTCTTATTACTTTAAATTTTTAGATAAAGGTTTATTTTTGTGAATGTCAAAACTCCCTATTTGAAGATATATATAAAGAACTGTAGAAAATTTGCCAGTGGTTAATAAGCAACTACTATTGCTTAAACACCAATGCTCAGATTAAAAGGAGAAAAAAAACTGTAGTACCTGAAAATAAGATATATAACATGATTTGAATCTGCTAAATGAAAATTCCTAAATACATGAATAAAAAATCTGTTTCTAGGGCAGCTAGGTGGCGCAGTGGATAAAATATTGCCCCTGGATTCAGGAAGACCTGAGTTCAAATCTGGTCTCAGACACTTGACATTTACTAGCTGTGTGACCCTAGGCAAGTCACTTAACCCCCATTGCCCCACCAAAAAAAAAAAAATCTGTTTCTACACCCAAACCCTCCCCTTTTTTCTGGGCAAATGAACTGGATTAAAATGACATTTGTTGGGGCAGCTAGATGGTGCAGTGGATAGAGCACCGGCCCTGGATTCAGGAGGACCTGAGTTCAAATCCAGCCTCAGACACTTAACACTTACTAGCTGTGTGACCCTGGGCAAGTCACCTAACCCCAATTGCCCCTCAAAAAACAAAAAAAACAAAAACAAAAACAAAAATGACATTTGTTGAGCTAGCCAACCATGCTATTTAGAAGATGGGGATTCTACTTGTAAAAATGTACTGACATAATACTATACAGATTTGATCATTCACATATTGTCTAATTACATCTGTGCAAATCAGTATTACTTTATTAGAGTTAAGTCAAGGTAACTTAATTCTATTATACACTAATTCTACTTTCATTCTTCCTATATTCTATTTACAAAGGAACCCTGCTTAAGCAGGGAGAGGAGGTACAAAGCCAAACTAGTCCATATATGCAAAATTAGAAAACATTTTGTTTGTTCACATTTTAAACCCACAAATGAATTAAAACTGCTACAATATTTTCAATACATAAAAAAATCTATTTCCTAAAACAAAATGTTTAGTCATTTATGTTGAAAAAATTGGACAGAAAACATCTACTCTGCTGTGACAATGAAACAAAATACTCGGGCATTAAGCAGACCTATTACATCTTCAATGATTAGAAAAACTCTAACTACATTCAAGATTAAAGAAATGCAATCTTTAAAATGTAGCAATTTTCTCCATAATTACGAAAGAAAGTAAATTCTCAATTTGTCTGAGAGAGATTGTTCATTTCCTTGTGGCAAATCCATTTTGTGGGAACTGGGATGCCAGGCTTTCAACTTTTGTTGACATTCTCACTACCTTTGTTTACTCTTGGTCCTAAAATAAACTAGAAAGGAAGTTCTGCTCATAATTAAACTCCAGAAAAAAGCTTTTAAACAAAAAATATATACATTGCTTCCTTTGAAAAGATAGGAATTAGATCTAGTCATATCACATGTTTAGCAAAAAGAGGAATAGCTATATTCAGGTTGATATTATGCAACAACACTTTTAGAGATAATCTTATTATGTACTCCCAGGAAAACCGTGGAGAGCAAAAAGTTCCTGAAAAAGGTCTGGGAATGAATAAAAAAGCTAGACACTCTTCTAACTCCTCCAGAATCAATTCTTCACTGTACTTTCATGACTGTTCAGTGTTATGAAGTCAGAGTTTACACATCTTTACAAAACAAATCCTAAATCAAATATAAAATTACTTTCAGATTATATGCGGCTTTGGATGATTTGTGATATCTTCTATTTAACATACATAAAATTAATATTTCAAATATTATCAATAGTTATTTATAGCTTTGAAGACTAAAGTCACATTCTTTACATGAAGACAAAACTGTGGTACTTACAGCCATGATAAGATGCTGGGGAACCTCCAGATTTGCCATACTCTTGTTCAGAGTAGCTAGTTGACAGGTTGGGCTGACTGGAACCTCTACCAAAGGTAATCTGGTTACTACCAACCCCAGTGGCCACCTGAGCCATTCGCTCTTTGGTCTTCAGGGCTTGGGCCCTCTCAATTTTGAGTCGCTCATCATCCTTCAGAAGGGATACCAGCTGCTTAGACTTCTCCCTTACATTAATACCTTGGTCTTTACCATCTCGATCAATGTACTGGAAATCTTTTAGTGTCTGGATAGCAAATATATTTTCTTTACATTGCTGTGCTACTCGTTCTGAGCCAGTTTTAATCAGGTAATCCAAGAGGGTCAGGGCCTTATACACATGTCTCCAGTTTTTCCCATGGTCATTTAGTCGTTTCCAAATCATACTCATGATTTCAGAAAATGCAACCACATTATAAGTCAGATCTGCTATTTCAGTCATTAAAGAGCTAGAAGGACCCCATGGGTCATTGGAGGTTGCTTCTCGAACTTTAATTTCAGCCTCTGAATAATTGTTCACAATGTTTTTCATCTGTCGTCTTATAGACGAAGTCGTCATTTTTATTTTCTGTTATATTTTAAAGCCCTTCAAAAAGAAGTAATTTGGTAGTCAGCAAGTTTATGTCCTATGAAAGTTCTATTTCAGTGAATAATCCGAAGCAAAGATTTTATAAAATCATTTTCTTCTGGATCTCAGAGGCAAAAAACTGGAAGCCATGACCTAGAGAAAGAATCAAAATTATTAGATCAGTTTTAACATTTCTATGGCAGTTAAAAATCTTTTTAACTTTTTTTTTTTTGCGGGGTAATAGGGGTAAAGTGACTTGCCCAGGGTCACACAGCTAGTGTCAAGTGTCTGAGGCCGGATTTGAACTCAGGTACTCCTGAATCCAGGGCCGGTGCTTTATCCACTGTGCCACCTAGCCGCCCCCCTTTTTAACATTTTAAACAAATGCTGGGTGCTTATACATATTCTTCTTAACTTCATTCAGTCACTTAAGTGTACTAAAGTTAACATGTACAATATTAGCAGCATAATACAGTGAAGAGAGTACTAGCTCTGGAGTCAGAGGATTTAGGTTCAAATCTGACCTTTCATATCAGTTTACTACTTCTGTAATCTCCCTGGGTCTATTTTCTAAAATGAAGAGTTTGGGCTAGTGGTTCTGGCAATCCTTTCTTTCTAGCTCTAGATCTGTGATTCTAGGAAAAAAGTTAAAGTACCTAGTGGAAATGAAGATAAACTATCAATATTGTGATCTCATTCTGTTACTAAGAATTTAAGATATCATTCAGCTGAATCTTGGTATTCAGTAAATAATATTCATTGAATCACAGAATTTTAAAATTGGAAGAAGGGGGCAGTTAGGTGGCACAGTGGATAGAGCACTGGCTCTGGATTCAGGAGGACCTGAGTTCAAATCCGGCCTCAGACCCTTGACACTTACTAGCTGTGTGACCCTGGGCAAGTCACTTAACCCCAATTGCCCCCCCCCCCACAAATCGGAAGAAGCCTTATAGTCCCCCTAGTCTAATAGCCTCATCTTACAAAAACCTCTCTTACAGAGAAAGTGAAATGACTTACCCAAGGGCATTGGTAATTATTAGAGCCAGTTCTAAAACCTGAGTCTATGTTACTCATTTGTATTATAAATAAATTCTTACAAGGTTCAATATAAAAATATCCCTAAGTACGATCCAGCTTGGGTGTGATGTACAGTAGATATAAATTTTGAATGTGAATTAACTAGGGTTGCTGACACTTCTGTGAGCGATTTTTGTAAAATAAGCAGAGTAGATTAAGGTGAACAGATCCAGGAAATCAATGTATACAAATACAGCAACACTATAAAACCAACTTTTAAAGACTTAAGAACTCTGATCACTAGAATGACCATCAATGTCTGCAGAAGACCCAAGATGATTCAATTCCACAATTTCTTCTCTCCCCATATCTAAAATTTTATAGCAGTCTATGCCATACTAATTGTTTCAAATTTATTCATCTTACCCCCCTTAACTAGACCATAAGCTTTAACTTTGTCTTTATTGTGAACCTAAAATCCTCAACAAACACAAGCATTTCAAGATCCAAAGATGACCAGGGAACAGTACAAGAAATCATGAACTTTGATTAATGTACATATAAATATATATATGTGCATATATACACACTACATATATATGCATGCAAGATAAAAAACCTCAGATTTGTTTTAATTTACATTTCTATGAATAATAGTAACTTGAAGGTTTTTCCATATGATTTGATAGCTTGCCACTCATTTGAGAACCTTCTGTTCTATGACCACTTAACTACTGGTGAATGGATTGATTCCTACACATGTACACCATTTAAAAATATCATTTGCTGTCAACATTTCCCCTCAATTAACTGCTTTCCTTCTGACTCTAATTGCTTTTATTTTCTTGGGCAGAAGCTTATCAATCGTAGTCCATTAAAATTTTAGATTGTACAATCAATCCATACCTATACATCTATTGCCACATCTCCATAAGTGAAGCTCTGCTGACTTTTTGTAAACACTGTTTTCATTTATGTATGTAAACTCTATATTTAACAATGTCCTAGAATTTGGTCGAGTCAAAAATCAAGCTACTAGTCTCGATCTTGCACTCTGGCTCTCTCTCAAAAATTAGAACACTTGGCTATATTCAGTCCTCTCTCATCTTTCCTGTTCCCTATAATCTCTCAAAGGTCAGTCACTCATACACATGATACCCTGGGATGTAGTTCATCTAGGCCTGATGACCTGAACTCATCAACTACAGTTAAGGTAAGCTCTTATCTCCTTTCTTAGCCTGGCTTTCAATTCCTTACTATCTTTTTTGTTCTGTCTTCTCCAGTTTAAATATTCTTCTTGTCAGAAAAAACAAAAACAAAATAAGAGTTGAGTAATTGTGCTCTCTCTCCATCATGTTGTTATGTTATTGTTCCATCTAATCCAAGAAGTGATCTTTTATTTATCACTCGTTTTCCCCCAAATTAATATATTTTCTGTTGTTGTTCTAAGATTCATCATGAATCTCAGGTCTTTCTGCGCTCTAGTGTTTTTCCACTAATCTTAGAGGAATATGCCACACTCTCATATTCAACTTCTGTACTATTACATATTTAAAATCCATGGGGCAGCTAGGTGGCACAGTGGATAGAGCACCGGCCCTGGATTCAGGAGGACCTGAGTTCAAATCCGGCCTCAGACACTTAACACTTAACTAGCTGTGTGACCCTAGGCAAGTCACTTAACCCCAATTGCCTCACCAAAAAACAAAACAAAACAAATAAAATCTACATTGATTGGTAAGTTCACAGCATGTGCAAATTTCTCTTTTCTCTCCTTGCTGGAATCATGTTCTTGTTCGTGTCTTCAGAGCATTATCCTTGAGAGTTCCTCAACCCTCTTGGGATGAGTTCTCCTAAAACAATTTTAGGTAACTGGAATGAACCTATTGTTTCTCTGAATCATTTGAAATCTTATCTCCACAGAATCTAAGATATTTATCAAATTGTGCCTGGCTTTCTTTTCTTTCTCTAGCACAAATTCTAAGATTCAATAGCTCCCAACATTTCTTCTACATGGGCAACCAGTTCCTCCTCCTTGATCAAAATAAGATCCAGAAATATCAGTTTTCCTTGCCATTTCCAGAACCTTTTAAGAATGAAATTATCACTAAAGCAAACCAATTTTTTTTTTTTTGCTTTTGGCAGATGAAAAGAGTTCCAGCAGATGTGTCCTCTCATCACTATTATTGTAATCATTTCTCCATGTTAGCTATATCTGTTTCTGAACTCCATTATTTTCTCTTCCTGTTGTCTCTAGTACACTCACATTAACTATCACTTCTCTTTCTCCCTCTGATATTACTCTAAATATTCCTCCATATGGTTCTTGGATTTCCTCATATGAATTTATCTTCTTAATGTAAGATACTAATCCACCCTCCTTTTAAAAAAATCAATATTTGAAGAAAGTTTCCTGCCCTACCCTCCAAGAACCTTTTCCCAGGTTTGAGGTTTATCTGACCAAGTCCCAGTGATAACTATGAAGTCAATTTTGCTTCCCAAAATTTGGATTGATATTTCACCTAGTCTTACCTACACTTTGTACATTTGTGCATAGACTTTTGAGGCTATTACTAACATTTAACTACAGGTGCTTTTCTTGGACTTTTTTTTCTCCTATGAATTACGCATCTTTCTACTGATGTTCTTCCTTCATTGGAACCACTCTATGAGATCTAGTTTGGTAGGTCAGCAATGTTCTCATTCTCTTTTCCTATTCACTTTAATGCCCATTTGAATCAGGTTTGTAATACCAGGACAAATATAATTTTAAACCAGCCCTGATTGGGACCTGATGAAATCACTTAGAGGAATAATATAAAGAAGAAAGAAAAGAAGACCCAAGACAAAGAATATGGGTACATAATTAAGAGGCATGCTATGGATGATGGATTAGCCAGGAACAGTCAGACAAGTAGAAGAACCAAGAAAAAAGCAGCATCCTGAAAATCCAGCAGGGAGAGATAGATACTGTATCTTGGACGAAGT
The DNA here is from genome assembly GCF_019393635.1 of Dromiciops gliroides. Classification (NCBI taxonomy): domain Eukaryota; kingdom Metazoa; phylum Chordata; class Mammalia; order Microbiotheria; family Microbiotheriidae; genus Dromiciops; species Dromiciops gliroides. The sequence continues at coordinate 490,078,056 of NC_057861.1, forward strand.
AGTCAACAATATCAAATGCAGCAGAGAAGATCTTAATTTGTTATTCACTCCCCAAAACTGACATATCTCTTTAATACATAACAGTGAAGAAAAATATCACAAATGACCTTTATCTTGTATAATGAGGGGGCTGGTCTACATCAAAGATTCTTAACTTTTTTCTGACTGACACACAGACACATAGACACATACATGTAGACCAACCCTTTTTGTGGTTGTATTTCCTTCTGGACTAGAAATAGCTTAAGTTCATGACTCTAAAGCACCTTTGTCCTCAGAATGTTTCCTTGCACTAACACTTCAAGAGGCCTCCATTTTCCTGACAGCTAAATAACAAAATCAGAATTCTCTCACCCCAAGCAATCATATTTCAAATTACTTGAAACAATGTATGTTCAGATTGCTAGAACTAAGTACTGAAAATATACACTAATGCCTAATGCTAAAGATAAAGTAAATTGGGGATCAAATTGTTAACTCTTCAGAAATAACACCCTAGTCACACTAGATGGTTTTTAAGTTCTCTTCCAGTTCTAAGATTCTGTCATAATTATTTTCATCATCTAAAGTTTGACCCTCCTTGGATCACTATTTCTACGTTTAGGCAAAAAGCAATGGACATCACAAAGTGCTAATGGAATAGGCATCGTTATTTCAATCCAGACATCTACTAAGACTATGCTCCGTACAAAGCAGAGTTTTAGATAAGATGATCTCTGGCCTCATAAAGTTTATGTTCTAATAGGAGGCTAAGCTACATACAAATAACTATAGGATACATAAGCAATAAAAAATAAGAATAGTCAATTTGCAGTCAGAGGGCTTGGGTTTGTATCTAAGATCTGCTACTTATGACCTATGTGACCTTAGGCAAGTCACTTCATTCTCTCCTCACCTTTTTAAATCTGTAAAATGAGGGCACTGGACTAAATTATACTTTAATTTACTTCTGGCTCTAGATCCTATGATCTTATGCTGACTCATTAGCAAGTTAACAGTGTGATACATAAGGGGCTGGGATAAAAGTCGTTACTGACTGGATGAACTGTAGAAGGCTCATGAAGGAGGAGGTACCTTAGTTGGGTTTTAAGGAATAAGTAGGAAACCAAGAGTTGAATTGAGGAAGGGAAGAAGGGAGGACATTCCAGGTATAAAGCAATGTGAGCAAAGATTGAAAGCAAGGTTTTAAACATGGGAGATTGAATTAATAACACTACTAGCACTACTGAGTGAAGCAGGTGAGTCACAAGGAAAAGCAGCTTCTGGAAAAATATAACAATCTTTTAAACTTTGAGTAATATGGTTGGTACTACTAGAGGAGGGATGAAAAAAAGAAAGAAAAACTAAGAATCCCCTCTGAAGGGATTTCCCAGGGCCGACTTATGCAGTGGGCAACATTTATCATTGGAGAGTCTGGTATTATGGAAATGGCATTGGCTTGGGAGTCAGAAAACCAAAGTACCATCCTCAAGCACTGTCACTAGACAGCCATTTGGCTATGGATAAATCATTTTCCTTCTCTGAGCAGGTGGCCTCTGCTCAGTCGCCATCCTTCCTGACCTCCCTATGACCTCTGACATGTAGGATTTAATACATTTTTCTCTCTCTCCCTCTTATCTAAATAGGTTGCCAAATCTTTCCATCTCTGCCTCCACAACCTCTCATATACCTCCATTTCTCTTGACTCAGACCCTCATCAACTTTCACTTGACTCTTGCCTAATTAAGCTTGATGCTTTAGGTTCTACCCCTCCTCCCCCAACCCAGCTTCTACTTCAACCAAAGGGATTTTCCAACAGTGCAGTTCTGACAGTGTTACTCCACTCTCCTACTCAATAAACTCTAGTGGTTCCCTATTACCTCCTCTAAGATCAAATATACTCTGCCTGCATTCAAAGTTCTTTATAGCCTGGCCTCAACTTATCTTTCCATATTTCTTGTACATAATTTCCCTCAATGCACTCTGAAAGTTAAGCTATACTGGGCTTCTTACTGTTCTTCAAAAAGGATGTTCCATTTCCTTTCTCTATGACTTTGCACTGGCAGTCCCCATGCCTGACATGTACCTCCCCCTTACCTCTGACTCTTAGAATCAATCTCTAATTGACTTCAAGACTTAGCTCAAGTATCACCTTCTACACATCAAGTCAACAAGGATTTATTAAGCACCATCTATGTACTAGGCGCTGTCCTAAGCACTGGAAATACAAGAAAGGTAAAACCAGTCTCTGCACTCAATGAGCTCATAATCTATTGAAAAGCTCATAATTGAATACAGGCTTTTCCTAAAAACCTTAGCTACTAGTACATTTCCCCTTAAAAATGTGCCTTGTGTAGGGCAGCTAGGTGGTGTAGTAAATAGAGCATTGGCCCTGGAGTCAGGAGTACCTGAGTTCAAATCCGGCCTCAGACACTTAACACTTACTAGCTGTGTGACCTTGGGCAAGTCACTTAACCCCAATTGCCTTACTTAAAAAACAAAATGTGCCTTGTGGTTATTTAATATAAATCGATACCTGTACATGTTTGTCTCCCCCAGTGGAATGTAAATTCCTAGAGGGAAGGATCTATTTCATTTTCATCTTTTATCTCTAATGCCTAGCCTAGTCCATGGCAGAATAAATGCTTAGTGATTAATTATATGTAAAATGAAAGATGTTAGTTCAAATGGTCTCTCAGATCCCTTCAACTTCTAAAATTTTATGATTCTATGAATATGGAACCCTACCTCCTCTACCAAACATTCTTCATAGATGACATCCTAGGATATTTAAAAGAATGTCAATATGTTCACCTAAAATAATACATCAATTTTTCCAGAGGGAAGAAAAATAAGCACCACTAGCTCCTGCTAATCAGTGCTGCCTTTCACTTCAAAAAATTAAAGAGGCACCTATAAATTGCCATCTTATTTATCATTAGCACCTCCCAGCATTTATTGAGTGTCTTGAATACGTAGGATCCTATAAAAGCTACTGTTTTGTCTCCAAATGATTAATTAAATCTACTGGGTTATAATTTTTGTTCTTTGCAAATGTTAACTCGATAATTTAATCATCTTCTAGCTTAAAAAGGAGATACTACTAACTTTAAAATGAGCACCTACAAACTGTATTTTCCAACAAAATATGATGCTTAATTGTATCTATTCCTAAAAGGTCCCTAAACTTAATGGATTCATCTGGACAATATAGCTGCTTGAACAGGAGGCAGATAACAAATCTCCCACATACATATTCCAGCAAAAACCCTGAGCAAATAATAATGAAGAAATCCAGTGGAAAACTAAAATAAGTAACTTCTGCTCCAGAACAGCGCAAAAAGTCTGTCAGAAACTAAAGGGCAAAGTTTCTATTAAGTTTGCACAGCTGGGCTACAGGGTACTTTGCCCAGATTCTTTTCTTTATAAATATCTGCCTTTTTACTTCTGGTCTCTACCATCCTGTTGCCCAGAGAACCTGACTTAGGTGTCAGTCAAAAACCAAAGGGCAATAAGAAAGGAAAACCTACCAGCTTCCCAGTGGGACATGGATGGTCAGCAAGGCTCCTTGTCTACAAGCATCAAGAGCAGAAGAGGCTGTCCTGAGAAAGTCCCCAAGTAGGTACTTTAGAAGCCATGGGGAAGTGGGCAGCCCACTTGAAACCTCCACATCCTTCAGACCTATATAGCTAAAGGCCTGGGGGCTCTAAAGCCCATAATGCTGTTGTGGGAAGTAGAGAAAGCCCAGAAGATCCAGTACTCTAAACTTCAAAGACACAAGGGATCTTAAACCTGTGAGGTGGAAATCAGTGCAAGAACTCGGAGAAATCCCAGAAAAGACCATGTAAAAGTGCAGGAAAGCTCTGGCACAAAGACCTAATTCAGGCACTAAAGTTATAGAGATGAATAAATCATGTACCATTATCAAAATGGGCTTTACAGAAGGCCTACGAATAGCTAGAAGAAATGAAGAGAAAAAAATGAAATAAAAGTTCTGGTAGAAAACTGAAAAGAGCAGGTTAAAAAGAGGTAAATACTACCCAGGAAATGGCCTCCCTGAAAATAATAAACCAAATAGAAATCAATGACTTGTCAGCAAGAAATATCTGAACAAAATAAAACTATTTTTAAAAAACACAAGAAAATTAATATATCTCCTATTTTAAAAAAAATCAATTGACCTGGAAAACAGGTCGAAGAAAGATAATTCAAGGAAAGCTGGATTCCCTTGAAAACCAATAATAAAAATCCAGGAAACTATATTTCAAGAAATCATAAATAAAAACTGCCCGGAGTTATTTTAGAACCAGAGGGAAAAGTAAAGATAGAAAGAATCCACAAAAAAACCCAAGAATATCAAACAAGAAGACTTCCACATCAAATAAAAAATACTTTAAGTATCCACAAAGGAATTATGGTTATATAAATTATTTTTAAATGAACTGTGATATAAATGTAATGGAAAATTATTGTACTGTAAGAAATGATAAAGTATTTCAGAGAATCTTGGGTAGCATTAAATGATGCAAAATAATTGGTATAAAAACCATTTATAAAACAAGGACAGTAACACTGTAAGGAAAACAACTTTGAAAGCCTTAAGATATCTATCTAATCAAAAGAAGGGCCAACCATATCTCTAGATGAAGCAAGCAACTTCTGAAAGAGAGGTGATGGACACAAAGTGGGAAGATAAGCATTTTTGGATGTGGGCACTGTTACACAGGTGGTTGTTTTTTTTTCCTCTTCAAAAAACAAAATATCAAAAATAAATCCAAGTATCAAGTATGACCAGAACTGTAACAGATGCAAGGAAAAGAGGAAGGTACATTTTCTCTTCAGGGCCAACCTTGGTCATTATAATTACATGGTGTTTGGCTTCATAATTTCATTCTTTGTATTTACGTTACAATTATAGTCTTCAGTTTTATTTTTTTTTTTATGTTAACACTGTTCTAGTCATTTGTGCACATTCTTTTCCTAGTTCTTCAGAGTGGTGGAGGACCAGAAGTATGGAATACTGAATATACGTGGTGATTGTTTCATTTTATTGAATTACTTTTCCTGCCTCCTTTTTCATTCTTTGTTACAAAGGATAGCTCAGGAGGTGGGGGAGCAGGGAGGGATCCCTTCAGAAATGAAGGCTATGTAAAAATAAATGTCAATAAAATTTTAAATAATTTGAACTAAAAACCTAGATAGAATTAAAATATCAAAACATAATTAAATCAAGTAAGCACGTCAATTTAGAAGATATTGTTTAGTATTGCCCAATTTATTAAATATCTATTAAACACTATGTGAAAATTATTCTAAATGCTAAGAATACAAAGAGATTAGAGAAATCTTGCTCTCCACCTACAATCTGATGGCTGAAGAGGCACGGGGAGAAGAATCAGAACTTCACATTAATGCTGAGGAGTTTGGGTCCCCTGAGAAGATTGTACAGTCTCTATGTTGGTCCCTTATGAAAATAAGGCAGACAAAAGAGATTAATGTGTTAGCATAGTAAAGTCAATAAGCATTTAAAAATTTTTATTTAGTTTGTATTAACCTGTAATACTATAAACTGCTATGATTTACTGTCCCCCAATATCATCAGAAGATTCCAAAATGAAACTGTCAAATGGAAACCAAGTGGTATCTAGAAATAAGGACACATTTGAAAAAACTCAGGAAAACTTCTTAGCAGGAATTCACTATGGTCAGTTACTGCAGGCTGAGTACATGCAAACAGATATTAAAACAATTTAGGATAGAATGTAATATGGATAGGTTAAAACTAATCTTTGACAACAGGATAATGTTGAATATAGTGCCTGAGAGAGTATGTAGTATTCTAAATCAACAGATCAAAAAATACTCAACAGAAGTATGAACACAGCTTTCAATTTTGTAATTGTGTCTTTCTGGATTAACCTCAAAAACGAGGGCTAAAGTATTACTTTTGTTTGGGTTTGCACTGTTACACAGCCCCTGAGGTTTGTGTAACCCATGGCTCCAAGCCTCAGGTCTAAGTTAACATGAACTATATCCAAATTTGAGGGGGCTTTCTCATGAAGAATTTTTTGGCTCATGTTCTCACTGAAGGTTTCCACTAGGAGTATCAAAATTTGTTTCCTGTATTATAGATCTCCATAATCAAAAAAAAAAAAAAAAGGCCTTCTCATATCCAGGGCAGGCTAACAAAATATTGAATATTGAAAAATTTTGTGTAACTCAGCAACAACAAAATTTAAAGGACATACCCCAACATCCCAAAGTAGTCAAAGTATCTTTTCACTCCTTTCCAGTAAATCTGCCTCCTAAAGGATCTATGATAAATCTTCCCAAAAGAAGCACAGAACTAGAAAACAGTTAGAGTCCCCAAGACCCGTATAGTTTACATTATTTACAACATTAATCAAAGGCAATAGTTCAGTTTGTTTTCCCACAATAATGGCTCTGTACCATGGTATTTCTCTAATCAAGTTTCCATTTTATCTAGGAATTTGGTCCAAGAATTCCTTTTACTCTGACAAACTTTTGTGATCTCAACTGCCTTATCAGCTTGTCCTAGGAACTTGGTGTCACTCTACAGCTACCTTCACCAACTACCATATCTGGATCCATCTCATTCCCTGAACAGACCCTCAAAAATGCATACTTGTCCAAACCTCAGCTCTTCTCTTCAGTCTTTGTATTTCTGCTCTCACCTTTAAAGCCAAAGTCCAAGAGTATAGCCCAATTTTATGAACTAGTCTTGAATCAACCTAATCAATCATCTTCAACATGGTGTTAATCCTAATCATATGCTACTGAATGGAGCTGAAGAAAATCCCAAATTTATGTCAATCTCAACTGGGATGACACTGCAGCAAAGCAATCCTTTTATACCTTCCTAATCAATTCACTATCCCGCTCACCACAGTGGCTTTTCCAAAACTTTACATCCTTCCTCAAACCTCCTATGGCTCTTCCCTGCTTAATTCCCTCAACAAACCTTGCTTCATATTTCACAGAAAAGAGGGCAGCTAGGTGGTTTAGTGGATAAAGCACTGGCTCTGGATTCAGGAGTACCTGAATTCAAATCAGGCCTCAGACACTTGACACTTACTAGCTGTTTGACCCTGGGCAAGTCATTTAACCCTCATTGCCCTGCAAAAACAAAAACAAAAAAAAAACCCAACATATTTCACAGAAAAAAAAAAATTGAGGCTGTTAGTCAAAGGCTCCTCCTTTTTCCCCCCATATAAATATTTTATTATATTCCAGTTACATTTAGAGATAATTTTCAACATTTGTTTTTATAAGATTTCTGGTTTCAAATTTTTCTCCATCCCTCCCCGCTCCCCAAGACAGCAAGTTATCTGATATAGGTTATATATGTACAATCACATTAAACATATTTCTGCATTAGTCATGTAATGAGAGAAGAATCAAAGCAAAAAGGAAAAACCTCAAAAAAGAAAAACAACAACAAAAACAACAGAAATCGTATGGTTCCATCTGCATCCAGATTCAACAGTTTCTTTTTTTTCTGGATTTGGAGAGCATTTTCCATCATGAGTCCTTTGGAACTATCCTGGACCACTGTATTGCTGAGAAGAATCAAGTCTATCACAGTTGATCAACACACAATGTTGTTGGTACTGTGTACAATGTTCTCTTGGTTCTGCTCATCTCACTCATCATCAGTTCATGCAAGTCCTTCCAGGTTTCTCTGAAATCAGATTGCTCATATTTTCTTACAGCACAACAGTATTTCATTACTTTCATATACCACAATTCGTTCAGCCATTCCCCAATTGATGAGCAACCCCTCAATTTCCAATTTCTTGCCACCACAAAAAGAGGAGCTATAAATATTTTTTTACATGTGGGTCCTTTTCCCTTTTTTATGATCTCATTGGGAAAAAGTCCTAATAGTGGTATTGCTGGGTCAAAGAGTATGCACAGCTTTATAGTCCTTTGGGTATAGTTCCAAACTGTTCTCCAGAATGGTTGGATCAGTTCACAGCTCCACCAACAATGCATTAGTGTTCCAATTTTTCCACAGCTTTTCCAACATTTATTATTTTCCTTTTTTGTCATATTAGCCAATCTCATAGGTGTCAGGTGGTACCTCAAAGTTGTTTTCTTTTCTTTTCTTTTTTTTTTTTAGTGAGGCAATTGGGGTTAAGTGACTTGCCCAGGGTCACACAACTAGTTAGTGTTAAGTGTCTGAGGCCAGATTTGAACTCAGGTACTCCTGACTCCAGGGCCGGTGCTCTATCCACTGTGCCACCTAGCTGCCCCCCAGAATTGTTTTAATTTGCATCTCTCTAATCAATAGTGATTTAGAGCATTTTTTCATATGGCAATAGATAGCTTTGATTTCTTCATCTGAAAACTGCCCATTCATATCCTTTGAACCATTTCTCAATTGGGGAATGACTTAGATTCTTATAAATTTGATTTAGTTCTCGATATATTTTAGAAATGAGGCCTCTATCAGAAGTACTGGCTATAAAAATTGTTTCCCAGCTTTCTGTCTCCCTTCTAATTTTGTATGCATTGCTTCGGTTTGTACAAAACCTTTTTAACTTAATGTAATCAAAATCATCCATTTAGGATTTTGTAATATTCTCTATCTATTGTTTGGTCATAAACTGTTCTCCTTTCCAAAGATCTGAGAGGTAAACTATTCCTTCCTCTCCTAGTTTACAGTTTACCTATGGTATCACCTTTTATGTCTAAACCATGTACCCATTTTGACCTTATTTTAGTATAAGGTGTAAGATGTTGGTCTATGTCTAGTTTCTTCCATATCTCTTCCAGTTTTCCCAGCAGTTTTTGTCAAATACTGAATTCCTATCCCAGAAGCTGGAGTCTTTGAGTTTATCAAACAGTATATTATAAAAGTCATTTACTACTGTGTCTCCTGTGCCTAACCTATTCCATTGATCCTCCACTCTATTTCTTAGCCAGTACTATATCGTCTTGATGACTGCTGCCTTATAGTAAAGCTTCAGATTTGGTACAGCTAGCCCACCTTCCTGTGCATTTTTTTTCATTATTTCCCTTGATATTCTTGACCTTTTGTTTTTCCAGATGAATTTTATTATTTTTTCTAGCTCTATAAAATTAATTTTTAGGTAGTCTGATTGTTATGGCACTGAATAAGTAAATTAATTTACACAAAATTGTCATTTTTATTATATTAGCTTGGCCTATCCATGAGCAATTGATATTTTTCCAATTATTTAGATCTGATTTGATTTGTGTGAAAAGTGTTTTGTAATTGTGTTCATAGAGTTCCTGAGTTTGTCTTGGCAAGTAGACTCCCAAATATTTTATATTGTCTACCATTGCTTTAAATGGAATTTCTCTTTCTATCTCTTGCTGCTGGACTTTGTTGGTCATGTATAAAAATGCTGATGATTTATGTGGATTTATTTTATATCCTGCTACTTTGCTAAAGTTGTTAATTGTTTCAAGTAATTTTTGAGCTGATTCTCTAGGATTCTCTAAGTATACCATCATATCATCTGCAAAGAGTGATAGTTTTGTTACCTCCGTGCCTATTCTAATTCCTTTAATTCCTTTTTCTTCTCTGATTGCTAAAGCTAACATTTCTAGTACAATATTAAATAATAGAGGTGATAATGGACATCCCTGTTTCACCTCTGATCTTACTGGGAATGCCTCTAACTTATCTCCATTACATATTATGCTTGCTGATGGTTTTAGGTAGATACTGCTTATTATTTTAAGGAAAGCACCACCTATTCCTAAACTCTCTAGTGTTATTAGGAATGGGTGCTGTATTTTGTCAAAAGCTTTCTCTGCATCTATTGAGACAATCATATGATTTTGATTAGTTTTCTTATTGATGTGGTTGATTATGTTAATAGTTTTCCTAATGTTGAACCAGCCCTGCATTCCTGGTATAAATGCCACCTGGTCATAGTGTATTATCCTGGTGATCACTTGCTGTAATCTCCTTGCTAATATCTTATTTAAGATTTTAGCATCAATATTCATTAGGGAAATTGGTCTATAATTTTCTTTCTCTGTTTTTGCTTTGCCTGGTTTTGGTATCACCACTATATTTGTGTCATAAAACGAATTTGGTAGAACTCCTTCTTCACATATTTTTCAAAAAAATTTGAATAATATTGGAATTAATTGTTCTTTAAATATTTGGTAGAATTCACTTGTAAACCCATGTGGCCCTGGAGATTTTTTCTTAGGAAGTTCATTAATGGCATGTTCAATTTCTTTTTCTGATATGGGCTTATTTAAGGATTTTATTTCCTCTTCAGTTAACCTGGGCAGTTTGTATTTTTGTAAATATTTATCCATTTCATTTAGATTGTCAAATTTATTGACATACAGTTGGGCAAAATAGTTCCTAATTATTGCTTTAATTTCCACTTCATTGGTGGTGAAATCACCCCTTTCATTTTTGATACTGTAATTTGGTTTTCTTCTTTCTTTTTTTTTAAATCAAATTAACCAATGTTTATCTATTTTATTGGTTTTCTCATAAAACCAGCTCTATTGATTAATTCTATAATTTTCTTGATTTCAATTTTATTAATTTCTCCTTTAATTTTCAGAAATTCTAATTTAGTATTTAATTGGGGATATTAAAGTTGTTCTTTTTCTAGCTTTTTAAGTTGCATACCCAATTCATTATCTCCTCTTTCTCTTTGTTACTGATATAAGCATTTAGAGATATAAAATTTCCCCTAAGCACTGCTTTGGCTGCATCCCATAGATTTTGGTATATTGTCTCATTATTGTCCCTGTCTTGGATGAAGTTATTGTTTCTATGATTTGTTGTTTGACCCACTCATTCTTTAGAATGAAATTATTTAGTTTCCAATTAATTTTCAGTCTACATTTCCATGGCTCTTTATTCCACATGTTTATTGCATCATGATCTCAGAAGGATACATTTACTATTTCTGCCTTTCTACATTTGACTATGAGGTTTTTGTGCCCTAATACATGGTCAATTTTTGAATATGTGCCATGTACTGCTGAGAAAAAGGTATATTACTTTCTATTGCCATTCAGTTTTCTCCAGACACCTATCATACCCAACTTTTCTAACATTCTATTCACATCTTTAACTTTTTTCTTATTTATTTTGTGGCTAGATTTATCTAATTCTGAGAGAGGAAGATTCAGATCCCCCACTAGTATAGTTTTGCTATTTCCTCTTGTAACTCATTTAACTTCTCTAAGAATTTGGATGTTATACCACCTGGCACATATATGTTTAGTATTGATATTACTTCATTATCTATAGTACCTTTTAGCAAGATGTAGTTTCCTTCCTTATCTCTTTTAATTAGATCCAAAGTCTCCTTCTTTTCTCCTCTTCCTCATATCATATCATTATCACTATCTCTTCACACAAAGGTTATCCTTTTTGTTGGCAAGGCACTCTACAGGCACAAGTGATTTAATGCCATCCTGTCTTCCCTAGCAGATTACTGGCTATATCTTCCCCACTCACCTTAATTTCAAATCTCTCCCTGTCTACTATGAGCTTTCCTGATACCTACAAACAAGCCCATTTCTTCCCCATCCTTAAAAAACCCACACTTGATCCATCCAATTCCAATGGTTATCATCCTCTCTCTCTTCCCTTTTGTTGTTAAACTCCTTTACAAAACTTCCTACAATCACTGCCCTCCCATTCTGCTCACTCTTTTCTTAACTCTTAGCAGTCTGGATTCTAACCTCATTATTCAGCTGAAATGATTCTTTCCAGAGTTACCAATGATTTCTTAATTGCCAAATCTAAGGGCTTTTTCTCAAGCCTCATCCTTTTTTACTTCTTTGCAGTTTCTGACATTGTTGATCACTCTCTTTCCCTTGACATTCTTTTCTCTCCTGATTCACCTCCTACTGTCTAATTGTTCTTTCTCTGTCTCCTCTGCTGGCTCTTTATCCAGGTATTGCCTGCTAACTGTGGGAGTCCCATAGGATGTTGTCCTAAGCCTTCTCTATTTTGCCTGGTAATTTTGTCAGATCCTGTGGATTCTATTATCATTGCCATGAAGATGATTCTCAGATATATTTATCCAGCTCCAATCTCTCTGTTGATCTCCATCTAGTCTCATATCTCCAACTACCTCCTGAACATCTCAAACTGGTTGCCCTTACTACATCTTAAACTCAACATGTTCAAAACTAAACTTATTAACTTTCCCCCAAAACCCTCTCCTCTTCCTGACTTTCCTATTCCTGCTGAGGATACTATCATCCTCCCAGTAACCTAGGTTGGTAGGTGTCATTCTCGACTCCTCACTCTTTCTCACCCCTATATCCAATTGGGTCTGTTGCCAAGTACTATTGATTTCATTTTTGTAACATTTCTTGTTTACATCCCCTTTTCTCCTCTAACACGGTTATCGCCTTACTATAGGTCAGCATCATCTCGAGCCTGGACTATTGCAACAGCCTTCTGTTTGAGCTCCCTGCTTCAAATCTCTCCTAACTCCAGTCCACTCAGTTTTTAAAGTGATCTCACTAAAAAAGTGCAGGTCTGACCATGTCTCTCTCTCTCTCTCTCTCTCTCTCTCTCTCTCTCACACACACACACACACACACACACACACACACCCCACCTCAGTAAAGTAGCTCCCTAGTTCCTCCAGCATCACATGTAAAATATTCTACTTGGCTTTCAAAGAAAGTCCTTCATAAATAACCTAGCCCCTTGCTGCCTTTCCAATCTTCCTTTATACCTTACTGTCCTCTACCTACTCTATGAACCAGTGACACTGGTCCCTTGGCTTTTCCTCACACAAGACAATTCATCTCCAGACTCTAAGCATTTTCACTGACTGTCCCCCATACTTGGAATGTTCTCCCTCCATCTCCTGGCTTCCTGCAAGTCTTACCTTCTACAAGATGCCTTTCCTGTGCACCTCCCTCCCCAAAATGTTAGCAGTCCCTTCCTCTGAGATTACCTTTCATCCATCCCACTTATGTCTTTTATGTACATAATTGCTTCAATGTTTTCTCCACCATCAGACTGTTAGCTCCTTGAAGGGAGAGACTAGAGACTTTTAAAAATTCTTTATTTGTATCCCTAGCACTAAGCACAGCATGCCTGGCACCATAGTAACCACTTAATAGCCCCACAGAATAGACCTGACTTGGTGTTTTTTACAAGGACAAGAGGAATATCCTGGGACAAGAGAATTCACACTTTATCAAAGAGCTGGCCCTGTCAAAGGAGTGTAACAGCTCCTTAAGGAGGGATTCAGAAGGGATCCCTAGAGAATACCCTCTGTGTTTATTAGGTATTTGTCTACTGCTGATGACTACCTATAAGAGATATACAGTAATACTTCTATTAACAAAGAAGATAGGGGCAGCTAGGTGGCACAATGGATAGAGCACCGGCCCTGGATTCAGGAGGACCTGAGTTCAAATCCGGCCTCAGACACTTGACACTTACTAGCTGTGTGACCCTGGGCAAGTCACTTAACCCCAATTGCCTCACAAAAACAAAAACAAAAAACAAAGAAGATAATTCATACATTTCTTTGTGACAGACTTCATTATGAAGGCTGTTATATTTGAAACACTGGAATGTATGCCTTCAATAGGTAAGGGTACACTAAAAAAATTCCTTAAATGAAAAAGTGCTAAAAACACTTTTAAAAATAGATATTGCGGGGCAGCTAGGTGGTGCAGTGGATAGAGAACTGGCCCTGGATTCCGGAGGACCTGAGTTCAAATCCAGCCTCAGACACTTAACACTTACTAGCTGTGTGACTCTGAGCAAGTCACTTAACCCCAACTGCCTTACCCAAAAAAAAAAAAAAAAAAAAAAAGGTATTGCAGGATGTTGTCAGAGCTGGACAGGGCCTTAAAGTCCAGCAGTGTCAAACTCAAATAGAAACTGCAGGCTGCTAAACTATACATAAGGATTCCTATACTATGTTCAGTTGTACTTTTATTTGTTTTGTTAAATATTTCTGGAGGCACCTGGGGCTGTTGCACCCCCTCCATTTTTTTTTTCAGATAAAGATGACATACCTGACAGACTTGGAAAACAGAAGAGGTTGAAGAAAAAGGGTGCCTTGCATGAACTAAAGCAAAAAAAGAGAAAGGAGATGGTAGAAGAAAGGTCTGATGGGACTTAGCTTGTCACACTGACCCATGCTAGAGCACAGTCTTCCAAATTCTGGGAAGAATTTAGTAAAATGGAGAAGATATACTTTTTTTTAACCACAGCAGTTTCTAAGACTGGATATCTCCATCCAAAGTCCCAATCTAATCCTATCCATAACTAAGAGTCCCTGGTATGTTCATCCCAAATAAATAGGGTATAGAAGGGGAAGTGTGGAATTACTGAAAACAAAAGCAAATGACTGGGGCAGCTAGATGGCACAGTGGATAGAGCACCGGCCCTGAAGTCAGGAGTACCTGAGTTCAAATCTGGCCTCAGACACTTAACACTTACTAGCTGTGTGACCCTGGGCAAGTCACTTAACCCCAATTGCCTCACTAAAAAAAAAAAAAAAAAAAGCAAATGACTGACCTTAGATGCTTTTTTCTCTTTTGATCAGGGGAAGAAACTGAAAACAGAAGAGCTCTGGTCACCTAAAATGGTAGGCAGTTTTTCACTCAGCTAGGAGAAGAGTGAAGAGGGAGGTGATTTGAATAATTAAGACAATTGTCACTGACTTCTCAATTTTGGTTAAGATTGGTCCCACTTCTTTCCACTGCACAGGAGGCAAACCTTATCTCTTCACAAAGGTTATATTTGATATGTGATATATTTGATATGCCAGTCGGCAGGAAGTTGATACATAGGCCATACCAACTCTACTTCAAATGCTTTTTTTTTTTTGGCAGGGCAATGAGGGTTAAGTGACTTGCCCAGGGTCACATAGCTAGTAAGTGTCAAGTGTCTGAGGCTGGATTTGAACTCGTCCTCCTGAATCCAGGGCCAGTGCTTTAACCACTTCACCACCTAGCTGTCCTCTCAAATGCTTTTAAAAAATAACCTCACAACTAGCAACTTCATAAAGAAGTACTGAAAAGGAGACAATATCAAAAAGGAAGAAACAGTCAACGTCAAATGCTACAGGAACCCAAAAAGAATGAAGATGGTAAAAAAAAAAAAGTGGATTTAGTAATAAGGAGTGAATGTGAAGAGAGTATTTTTAGTAGTGATGGGGATAGAAAGAACATTGCAAAAGCAGAGTAATGAATGAGTGGTGAGAAAATGGAAGCAGAAAATGAAAACTACTTTTTCTACAAGTTTGGCAGTGAATGAGAGATAAGAGATAGGCACTAACAATTCAGCAAGTATATTTTGTTCACTGGGATTCCTTTGTGATGGGAGCAACAAGATCCCTTAGTCTCTACTCAGTCAGAGGAAACTAAAATGGTAGAAACAAACTAGTTAACAGCCTATATACACTGTCTGGCTCTTTGGTTTGAATTGTAGCGTAATGAAATAATGAACAATAGATTAGTCTTCAAGAGACCTGATTCTTTCATAGGATTATAGCTAGAAAGTATCTCAGAAACCATCTGGCCCAATTCCCTGAATTTACATTTGAAGAAAGTGAGACCAATGAAGGCTAAGTGACCTGCCAAAGGCCATATTATGCGTATAAAGTATAGGATGCAAGATTTGAAACTTGAGTCCAGAGTCAATGCTCATTCCACTGTACAATATATTAAATAGCTATATTAGCTTTGGAAAAATACTTAATAGTTTGTTACCTCTATTTCTTCATCCATAAAAGGATGATAATTCCTATCCTATTTAGTTCTGTCTGAGGAAGTCCTGCATATTAGAGTACTACTGCAAGAATCAAATGAGAGCACTTTGCTCTCACATATTTTAAAAAGGATGTTAAGTATCTGCTGAAATAAAGTATCATCACCAATTGCACTAAATTCTTATTACATGCTGTTTTTTTTTAAGTCTACAATGCAATAATTAGGTTTAACTACTAAATGGTCCTCGATAATGAGAAATATCAAACTACTGAAAAGTAGTTATTCGCTATTTGTAAGCAAATGAGGCTTTGTTATATTACTTTCAAGTACTTTGAAAATACCTAATATTACTATTTTTAAAACATAGAAGAGAAGCAGATCTTATACCTCTGACAGCTATGAGAAGATATTTCTTGTAACCATACAAGGAATAGAGGCAATTATAAAATATTACAACAGATAACTCTGATTATATGAAACTTAAAAACTTCTGCACATACTAGCTGTGTGACCCCGGGCAAGTCACTTAACCCCAAATGCCTCACTTAAAAAAAAAAAAAAAAACACCTGCAGCACAAACAAAATTAATGTGCCTAGCATAAGAAAGGAAATGGTGGAATGGGGCAAAATTTTTTTTTCATCTAGTTTCTGATGATTTCCAAGCTATATATACAGTAAAGAGATCTAAACACACAACCAAAAGTCATTCCCCAGGGGAAAAGTGGTCAAGGGATATGAACAAACTAATCTCAAAAAAACTGTAAACTTAATAACCACAGGAAAGAATGCACCAAATCACATAATAAGAGATATGCAGTTCAAAACAATGCTTACATTTCACCTCACACCTTGCAAATTGGCAAAGATGACAAAAGATGGGAATAGTCAATTTTGGAGAAATTATGGGAATGAAAGTACACCACATTCTTGGTCAGTGGTGAATTGGGTTTTTTTTGTTTTGGGTTTTTTTTGCGGGGCAATGGGGGTTAAGTGACTTGCCCAGGGTCACACAGCTAGTAAGTGTCAAGTGTCTGAGGCCAGATTTGAACTCGGGTACTCCTGAATCCAGGGCTGGTGCTTTATCCACTGCACCACCTAGCCGCCCCTCAGTGGTGAATTGGTACACTCACATTAGTAATTTGGAATTATGCAAATAAAGTGACAAAAATATCCATTCCTTTCGACTCAGATTCCATCTTGGTTTATACCCCAAAAAAGCTATTAATAAAAATCCCCACATATACCAAAATATTTATAGCAATACTTTTTGTAAAAACAAAGAACTGGAAATAAAATAGATGCCTAATGATTGAGAATAGCTAAACACTTTGTGATCCATGAATATAATGAAAGTGTAAAAGTGCTGTGCTGTTAGAAATCACATATATGAATACAGAAAAACATGGCAAGATTAGCGTCAATTGATGCAGAGTTTAGAAAGAAAAGGCATTTCTAATGCCTTGACACCCTTAAAACTACCCCTTTTCCAGAGGTGAGAGTTCCACAAGTATAATATATTATACCTATTTTTCAGACTTTCCCCCTTTTTTTGCCTTTAAAAATTACTGTTATATAGGATGACTCTCTAGTGGGAGAGAAAGAAATTAGGGGGAATTATGGTGATTTTTTTTTTTTTGCAGGGCAATGGGGGTTAAGTGACTTGCCCAGGGTAACACAGCTAGTAAGTGTCAAGTATCTGAGGCCAGATTTGAACTCAGGAACTCCTGAATCCAGGGTTGGTGCTTTATCCACTGCGCCACCTAGCCTCCCCTATGGTGATTAAAAAAAAAAAGAAACCAATAAAAACTTATTTTTTAAAAAATCTAAAGTTTTTACTTTTTGCTCAGGTCAAAGTATTCTAGACTCATCCTTTCTCACCTCCTCTGAAAAAGATCTAAGGGTTTTAGTGGTTCTATAATTTATTACTCTTACCCTTTACTCTATGCAAAATACTGTTCTAGGAACTGGGGGTACAAAGACAGAAATGAAAAACAGCCCCTGCCCTCATGAAGCTCACATTCTACAGAAAGATGCAAATAAGTAAATACAAGTTAGTTTAAGGAGAGAGAAAACATGAACAGCTAGGAAATGGGATGGGGCAAGGGAGAGGGTCAAGAAAGCCATCTAGAAGGGGGTAGCAAGTGAGATGAGTCTTAAAGCAAGCTAAAGATTGTAAGACACAAGTGATGTGATAAAGAGTACAAATCCAGGCAAAAGCCATGGAAGCAAGAGATGGAATGATCCCTAAACTGGGGAAATAGCAAGGAAGCCATTCTGGCTGGAACACAGAATACAAGAATTGGAGTAAAGCAACAGAAGTGTACAAAACCAAACCGCAAAGGTCTTTAAATGAGAAGTTGAAGAGTCTATGGTTTACCCTCCAGGCAAATGGGAGGGTACAGAATATTTGTGATAAGGAAAATGAAGTGACATGGTCAGACCTGCCAGTCAGGGCAAACAAGAAAGCTAATGTATTCTTAGAGTGCATTAAGAGAGGTATAATATCTAGAACTAGGAAGGTGATAGTCCCTTTGCCCCAGTGAGATCACATCTGGAATAGTGAATTTGTTTTGAGGGGCCCTAGAATTAGAAAAGGCACAGAGTAGGGGCAGCTAGGTGGTGCAGTGGATAAAGCACTGGCCCTGGATTCCGGAGGACATGAGTTCAAATCCAGCCTCAGGCACTTGATACTTACTAGCTGTGTGACCCTGGGCAAGTCACTTAACCCTCATTGCCCTGCAAAAAAACAAAACAAAAACAAAAAAAGAAAAGGCACAGAGTGATAAACTGGAGCACTTCCTGAAGTGAGCAACCACATTAGTGAAGGGCTTTGAGATCACTGGCAAGTCTGGAGAAAAGATTATTTGAGGGAACATAATAGCTGTCCTTAAGAAGAAAAGAGATTTTTGCCTTTTCTCCTTGAGCCCACAAGACAGTACCAGGAAGAGTGAAAGTTACAAAGAAGCAAATTCAGTCAAGTTGAGAGGAAAAACTTTTTCTTAATTATTTAGAGCTAATCAAAAGTGGCAAGAGCTTCCCCTAAGGAGGTAGAAAGTGGCATGGGCTACCTAAGGAGTTAGTTAAGTTTTCCCTTACTGAAGATCTTTACGCAAAGACTGTATGTGTTTCAGGTGTATGTACAGAGGAGAGATTCCTGTTCTGGTAGTGGTTGGACTGGATGGCTGAAGGCCCTTTTGACTCAGATTCTATGGGCCTTGCTGCCATAATCATCTCTTCTTTGTAGCCCATACCTTCAAAAATTTTCAGGCCTCTCAAAAAAAAAAAGTTGGTTGGCCTTGTCATCCCTTCTATCTACCACCTAACTTCCTTCATTTCTATGACAAACTTATCAAACATGGGTCCACTTCCCTTTCACACATTTCCCTTCTTAACCTACTGCAATATAGCTTTTATTCCCACTACTCAAATGAGGACTTAGGTTCTATTCCCACTTCCTACCTTTATGACAGTGGGTAAGTTAAGTCCCTTAACCTTTCAGGGTCTCAGTTTCCACCCTATCTGTAAAATGAGGGTGCTATGGCTCCTTCCAGTTCTAAATCTAGTATTCCAAATGTATGATCCCCCAAGGCTGTCTTCCACCTTCATTTCTTTTCTTTCTTTCTTTTTTTTTTAAGTGAGGCAATTGGGGTTAAGTGACTTGCCCAGGGTCACACAGCTAGTAAGTGTTAAGTGTCTGAGGCCAGACTTGAACTCAGGTACTCCTGACTCCAGGGCCAGTGCTCTATCCACTGCTCCACCTAGCTGCCCCCCACCTTCATTTCTTAACACTCTCTGCCTTCGTGATTTCAACTATAACCTCTGGGTCTCCCAAATCTTTATCTACAGTCTTAACCTTATACCACAATTCTTTATTTTCACCTGCCAAAAGACTACTCCAAATTGGAAGTACCCTGTTACCACAAATTCATCATTTCCCAATTTGAACTTTATCCTCCCCACTCCTGTTAGCAGCACCACCATTTTTCTAGTTTCCCAGGTTAAAAACTTCATAGTCATCTTTAATGCTCTCTCATCTCCTACCCAAGCATGTACTCTAACACCACATTGTGTCATTTTGTCCTCTGAGATACAATTTTGGATTTAATTTTCCTCTCCATTTTTGTCACTGCAGACCTTTTTGTGTTCTTATGCTTAAATTAATACAACAGCACCTAGTTGATCTGACTCTAGTCCCTGCCCCTCCAACAAATTCTTCATCTAGTTGCCAGATGGTCCCAAAACACCATTTTCCTTATTTTACTCCTCCACTTAACTCTTTTGCCAACTGAAAAGTCCAATTTTTTTTTTAACATTTTACTGATATTCTTTCACCCCACTGTCACTTCCCAATGACTCCCCTCCACCAAGAGAGCCACCTTATGATAAATATAATCAAGCAAAACAAATGAACACAGACATTAGCCATGTTTGAACATTTGTGTCTCATTCTGAACCTGTAAGATCATCAATTTTCTACCCCAAAGCATCGGTTTTCAAGGTCTACTATCTATCCCTATCCCAATGAGACAACTAAGTAGGTATGTCCAGAAAGCAGTTGGTGACTTGGAACTAGAGCTCAAAGAAGAGATAAGGACTGGATGGATAGATAGATCTGTGAATCATCTACAGATATTATCACCGAACACAAGGGAATTGATGTGATTACAAAGAAAGTGTAGAAAAGGAAGAGAAAAGGGCCCAACAGAGAGCACTGGGATATGCCAGGCATAGAGGGCTGGGCAAAGGAGATGATCTAGTAAAGGAAATCAGAGCATGCAATCAGCAGGTAGTAGAATCTGGAGATAACATTACAAATAATACCCAGGGAGAAGAATGTTTCCAGATGGAGGAGTTGATCAAGAGAAGTCAAATGATTAAAGGTTAAGAAAGATAAGGACTGAGAAAAAGCTGTGAGATTTAGCAATTAAGAGAATTATCTATTGGCAACTTTAAAGAAAAGCAGTTTCAATCTAGTGGTAGGGTCAGAATGCAAGGGGTTAAAAAAAATGAAGATTTGGGGGTGGCTAGGTGGCGCAGTGGATAAAGCACCGGCCCTGGATTCAGGAGTACCTGAGTTCAAATCCGGCCTCAGACACTTGACACTAGCTGTGTGACCCTGGGCAAGTCACTTAACCCCCATTGCCCTGCAAAAAAAACAAACAAAACCAAACAAAACAAAAGAAGATTTGGGGGGGAAGGGGAAAGTGGAGGCTAACAATAGGATGGCTGAAAGAGGGTCATTGAAGCATTTTAATCAAATGAACAGAACAGAAAGACAAGCAAGACAACTTTAATATTACTCTGAATTTACTATATACTCAAAAGGAAAAATGGTTTATATTAAAAGATTTCGTGTACATGTTTTATACTCTGAATTTATTATATACTCAAAAGGAAAAACATGTTTTATATTTTAAAGATTTCGTGGTTTCGTGTACAATCCTCTTTTTCTGTTCTACTTTGTATATGGAAATGTTTGGTGTTTCTTAAGTTCAGATTTTTTTTTTTTTAATTTTTAAGAGGCCTTTCCTAGAAGTTTGGTTTCAAAGGGGACAAGAACTATAGGATAGTAGCTTGAGAGGATGTCAGAGGCAAACCAAGTGGTCTAGTTTTGGTTTTTAAAGGATGAAGGAGATAAAGACCTGTTTGCTGACAGCAGGAAAGGCAGCAGTGGATAGGGGATGGAATTAACAGGCACAAGTAGAGGGTTGGCCTGGACAAGAAGAAAGTTCACCTCTTCCCCAGAGAATGGAGAAAAGGAGAGAATAAAAGATGTTGAGGGGATTGGAGATGTAGAATTAGGGGAAAAGGTCAAGACAGATAACCTCCACCTAATCAATCAAGTATGATGAAAGGGAGAGGGAACCAGGGGTTTAGGTGATTTGAGAACAGGTTTGGAACAGTCTGTATCAGGAGAGGGGTAAATTTTTTATCTTCTCAACTAGACTATAAGATTTTTAAGAGCAGAAACCATTATCTTGGTCTTCTATTATGAAATCAGCAGAGTGGGAACATTATTAATAGGCACTCAAATACTTGCCTAAAAAATGTTGGGTTTAGTTTTATTTGTCAATTTCTGGTCTCTACTATTATTTCTTGTTCACTTAAATGTTTAACCCTTTTTTACTATCATGTATTTATTCTCCTCTGAGTTTCTGAAGAGGTTATAAAATTACAATTATAAAACCTGGTGGTTATTTTATATACCTTTAGGTAACTTTCAACCTGTGTAAAGGTAGTCACATCCCAATTATTCTGCAAGACTAGTTAAAACTAACAATATACTTCAATTCACATATTCAGCATTCTCATTTTCACCTGAAGTAAAAACACCTAATTTTAGCATTAACTGGATAAAATAGCTACAATAGCATTCAAGATTTTTCTTTTTAAAAAATGGGCATTATATGTTAAATACCATAATGTCTAGAGTGCAAAAAAAGCACATGATATCTGCCCTTAAAGAATTATTTATGCAATAGTAAGTACACTATTATTTTAAATTATGCAAAAACCTTCTACCAATTACCTGTCAACAATTCACTTCATGTTTGTTACCTCAACAATTTATAACTATAGCACGTATAGCAGCTGCTATTTATCATTTGGGGGAAAAAAACAAACAAAACCAAACATTTACTACCAAAAATGATGCCAATCTAGCCTGTAGGAGAATGAGATTTCAATCAACATTATTATTTCCTTAAGAGTCCCTCGGATTAAGAATATCAAGGGAACCAATGAAAAAAAATGCACAGGAAGGTGGGCTAGCCATACCAAATCTGAAGCTATACTATAAAGCAGTAGTCATCAAAACTATTTGGTACTGGCTAAGAAATAGAATGGTGGATCAATGGAATAAGTTAGGCACGGGAGACACAGTAGTAAATGATTATAGTAATCTACTGTGTGATAAACCCAAAGACTCCAGCTTCTTAGATAGGAATTCAGTATTTGACAAAAACTGCTAAGAAACTAGAAGAGAGTATGGCAGAAACTAGACATAGACCAACATCTTACACCTTATACTAAAATAAGGTAGGTCAAAATGGGTACATGATTTAGCCATAAAGGGTGATATCACAGGTAAATTAGGAGGAATAGTTTACCTCTCAGAACTATGGAGAGGAGAACAATTTATGACCAAACAAGAGATAGAGAATATTCTAAAATGCAAAATGGTTAATTTTGATTACATTAAATTAAAAAGGTTTTGTACAAACAGAAGCAATGCAGCCAAAATTAAAAGAGAAACAAATCTGGGAAACAATTTTTATAGTCTGTTTCTGATAAAGGCCTAATTTCTAAATATATAGGAAGCTATATCAAATTTATACGAATAAGTCATTCCCCAATTGAGAAATGGTCAAGGGATATAAACAGGCAGTTTTTAGATGAAGATAAAGTTTTTAGAAGAAATCAAAGCTATCTATTGCTATATGAAAAAATGCTCTATATCACTATTGATTAGAGAAATGCAAATTAAAACCACTCTGAGGTATGTCACACCTATCAGATTAGCTAATATGACAAAAAAGAAAAATAATAAATGTTGGAGAAGCTGTGGAAAAATTGGGACATATGCATTGTTGGTGGAGTTGTGAACTGATACAACCATTCTGGAGAGCAGTTTGGAACTATGCCCAAAGGACTATAAAGCTGTGCATACTCTTTGACCCAGTAATACCACTACTAGGTCTGTATCCCAAAGAGATCATAGAAAAGGGAAAAGGACCCACGTGTACAAAAATATTTATAGCAGCTCTCTTTGTGGTGGCAAAGAATTAAAAATTGAGTGAATGCCCATCAATTGGGGAACTGCTGAACAAGTTGTGGTATATGAATGTAATGGAATACTACTGTGCTGTAAGAAATGATGAGCAGGCAGATTTCAGAAAAACCTGGAAAGTGGACTAATGCTGAATGAAGTGAGCAGAACCAGGAGAACAGTGTACACAGTAACAGCAACATTATGTGATGATCACCTCTGATAGATTTGGCTCTTCTCAGCAGTGCAATGACCCAAGATAATTCCAAAGAACTTATGACGGATAATGTTCTCCACATTCAGAAAAAAAGAATTGTGGATTCTGAATGCAGATTGAACCATACTGTTTCTACTTTTCACTTTTTCCAGGGTTTTCCTTTTGTTCTGATTCTTCTTTCACAACATGACTAATGCAGAAATGTGTTTGATGTGATTGTACATATATAGCCTATATCAGATTGATTTATGTCTTGGGGAGGAGAGAGGGTGGGAGAAAAATTTGGAACTAAAAATCTTATGAAAACAAATGTTGAAAACTATTTAAAAAAATTTTTTTTAGTGAGACAATTGAGGTTAAGTGACTTGCCCAGGGTCACACAGCTAGTAAGTGTTACGTGTACTGAGGCCGCATTTGAACTCAGGTCCTCCTGACTCCGGGCCAGTGCTCTGTCCACTGTGGCACCTAGCTGCCCCGAAAACTATTTTTACATGCTTTTATGATTTAAAAAAAAGAGTCCCTAGGATTACCTTCATTATGTACTAATTCCCATACTCTATCTCAAACCTCCACAACAGAGATCTTTACTTCACAGAAGAAATTATTTGCTCCAAGAAAAGCATCAAATACAAGTTTTAAAAGGAATTGTTTTTAATTTATTAGATTCTATTGTAATGCTGGAACTATAGTATAAGTTCAGATGATGGCTGATTATATAGTTCAAATGAGAACTCTAGAAAAATGAATATCTTAGGAGTTTGCTTTTCAACTTACAAAATTACCTTATGTACATCTTTGTGAAAATGACAAACTGATTTTCAACACTCTTGGACTTATAGCTGTCTTTAAAGGGCACAGGATTCCTATAATTTCCTTCATTAAATCAGATTAACAAAACACCTACCTTAATACTTGTGACCAGTCAAAATTAAAATCAGAAAATACCAAAACTAAATCCCCTTCGTGAAACTAAATTTCATTCCTGAATCTGTTGATCAATTTCAGAGCAGAAATTAGGAGCCTTTAATCATATATTTACTATTCCATACTTATCTCTGCAATGTTTGCTTTGGAAATAGAGAAGGAACCTGAACTCAAAAGCAACCGCAGCTTAATTACAGTTTTAAATATATAGTATTCACAATAATCAGTAATCTCTCAGGGTGAAACTGATTTTGCCCTTAATCTATTTATCATTAGTGTAATCTCAAAAAGAATCATTACATTTATAAAAGCCATACATATACTGCATTCCTTGAATAGTGCTGACTAGGGAGCCCAGTAGACAGTGTTAGACTTCCTGCCTCAGGAAGTTACTTAGCTGTGTGACCCTGAGCAAGTCAATCTTTCTCAGCTTTATTTTCCTCATTTGTAAAATGGGTATAATAATAAACATCTACCTCACAAGATTTCATTATTTTTGAATGTCAAATGAGATATGTAAAGTACTCTACAAATCTTAAAACCCTATATAAATTTTAGTTATTAGTGTACTAAGTTACCTGTTCTCAAAAGCATTTTAAGTCAATATTTTTAATATTAGATATTCTGCCCTACATTAATACTAATAGCTAACATTTATATAGTGCTTACTATGTGCCAGACACCGTGCTAAGCATTTTACAATTATCTCATCTGATTCTTGAAACAACCCTAGGAGGTTATGTGCTATTATTACATTTTACAGATGAGAAAATTGAGGCAGAGTTTAAATGACTTACCCAGGGTTTAGCACTCGAGGCTAAATTTGAATTCAGGTCTTCTTGACTCCAGGCCTCATGCTCTATCCACTTCACCTGATTACCTCACATAAGAAGCTAGTAGGGCAGAACAGAGCTATGAAATGTTTTTGTTTTTGTTTTTTAGGTAGCAAAAAAATCCCCCATACCTATTTGACTGCTAGGTGGCATAGCAAATAGATCTTTGATGGGACTTAGAGTTAGAAGTGTCTGAGCTTAAATTTTGCTTACAACTCATTAGCTATGTGAATCAGACAAGTCTTTACCCATTTGCAGTCTTAGTTTACTTATCTATAAAATGGAGATAATAGTAACTACTTTTTTTTTTTGGTGGGGCAATGGGGGTTAAGTGACTTGCCCAGGGTCACACAGCTAGTAAGTGTCAAGTGTCTGAGCCTGGATTTGAACTCAGTTACTCCTGAATCCAGGGCTGGTGCTTAATCCACTGCGCCACCTAGCCACCCATAGTAACTACTTTTAAAGAGTTGTGAAAATCAAATGAGGTAACATATGTAAAAGTGCTTCATAAAAGCAGTAGTAGTTATCATTTTGAATGAATCCCTGAGAAAGGTAAGGCAAAGTTGTCAGCATTTTAGCATTGGTACAAATCTGGACTGAAAGAGGCTAAAACACTACTAAAATTTCTGGAACTAAACCCCAAGAGCTTTAGGGTTTCTTGGTTTTGGTACACACCTGTGATTTCATTGGTATAGGGAGTTCCCAATGAGAAAACTCCTTTAAATTCAGATCAGCCACTGTTGTGTAACTTGCCTTCGTATTGAGGAGTCTGAAGGCACTGAAAGGTTAAATGACTTGCCATGGGTGGAACAGGTATGTGTCCAGTGTAACACCTGAACCCAGACCTTTTTGACTGCAGCCTGCTGCTCTCTATCCACTCCACCATCTCCTCAAACTGATTTTAAGCAGTCAGAAGCCTTTTCAATATTAGGCTGACTGCTCTTCAGGCTCATTTGCCTGTCAGGTGCCAGGAGCCCATTTCATTCTGGCCATTCAAGTCACCATTTATGATTCTAAATTTCTAAACAAGCATGAAAATTAACATTCCCACTGAAATCTGGGGTGTGTGGTACAGGGGTGAAAACACTTGGTTTAGAGTTCAAGGATTCTAATTTTGCTTAGGTTAATATGTGTGACCCTGGACAAATTACTTAATCTCAGTTTCCTCATCAGTAAAAACAAGGAGGGGCAGCTGGGTGGTGCAGTGGATAGAGCACGGCCCTGGAGTCAGGAGGACCTGAGTTTAAATCTGGCCTCAGACAGGCCTCAGATACTTAACATTTACTAGCTGTGTGACCCTAGGCAAGTCACTTAACCCAACTGCCTCACCAAAAAAACCAAAAAGAAACAAAAAAACCCAAGGTATTGGACCTATACTGCCTCTAAGGTCACTTTCATTTCTAAATCTATGATCCTATGATCCACTTAAACAATTCCTTCAAGTTTTAAATAAATTTTGGTAGTTCCTTGGTTAAATTTTAAAGTCAAAAGCCTATCCTATTATTAGGATACCAATAGAGTTTCTTCAATATATCATAGGGGGAAAAAAATCAGCCTTTTTAAAAGCTATGCATCAAAAGGCTAATGATTAATCAAATAATTGCATAAACAAAAAGTGCCCATGGTTTGTTTACTTAATTTCAATTATTCTTCCTCAACTAAATTTATAGTTTCAGCTATGGGAAATGAGAGGTGTAAAGTGGCTCAGAGTGCTGGGCCTGGAGTCAGAAAGACCTGAGTTCAAAGCCAGCCTGATACCCTTACTAGTTGTGTGACCCAGGGCAAATCACTTAACCTGTTTTCCTTAATTCACTAGAGAAGAAAAGGGCTTTTCAGTATCTTTGCCAAGAAAACCCCTTGGACAGTAAGGTCCACAGGGTCAGGAAGAGTCAGACACAACTGAACAACATGGGGAAAATGACAAAAGAAATTAAAGAATTTGTTTAAGTGTATATCAACATTTAAAATAATATAGCATCTAACTGAAGCAAAATAGATTCTATACAGAACCATCTATTCAAAAAATGTAAACTACATTCAGTATAGCTATTGGGGAATGCAAATATGATAAAATACATTTCCTGGTCCTTTTATTCTTTTTGGCATGTCCTCAGGTTAAAATTCTCAGAAATGTTTTATCCATATAGTTGGAGGAATTTCAACAGTGAAACAGTAAAGCAAAGAAGGTGGGGTCATCAGGTCTAGGTGTTAGTTCCAGCACTATTCCCATCTATGTGATCCTCATCTATAAAATGAAGGAAATAAAGTAGATAAACTCTCAGATGCTTTCCAGGTCCAAAATTTTAAGATTCTATTACTCTAAGCTGCCTTTGGATACTTGAGAGACAGCCTTTAACATTTAGCCTGGTGACTAAGACAAGTCATTTGCCCTAAGCAATATACAGAGGAGTTTTGAATCTTTATTTTTCATGAAGAAAATTCCTTGTGCTAAATGAAATCAAAATATCACAAGATCACAGATTTGTAAATGCTACTAAACTAGTAGTCCCTTACTTTACAGAGGGACTGAAGCTGAGATTAAGTAATTTGATCTCAAAAGAGAAAACCCATTCTCTATCCACAGGTGTGGACTTTCTCACTCCCTGCACCCCCCCCCCCCAAACATTAAAATGGACACAGCCTGTATGAAGTTGAAATTTGCATTTCCCCTTATGAAAAGTTACAAATGCTTCATTTAATGCCGTTAAATGAAAGTATTTAACATAATAATCAAGTGAAAAAATGTAAAAACTACTTGAACTATTTACAATTACATTAATGAAGCCATAACAAACACTGAGGAAATACTCGATTTGCCATGGAAGACATATAAAGTAAACATATTTCTACAAGAGACATTTTTCAGATTTAGTTAAAAGAAGTCAGATCTTAAAATATTTTAGAGTTTTAAATCTTTATGTTCTAATAGTTCAAGTGGTCGAGCATAAACTAATCTCACTACAAGATACTAAAAAACCCCACATAATTGGCTTTGCGAATAGTAGGCACTTCATAAATCTTTGCCAATGAGTGAAAGTGACGTCCCATTTATCAATGGAACAGAAAATAAGAACTTTTTAAGAGCAAAAAAGCTTTCTACAAAACTCTACCAAAAACTCCAGAATGCCGAATTTACCCAGTAGACTCAATTCACGACATCTGTGACAAAATCCCAAATATGCAAGTTACTGCATTCAATGGTTTGTAAATTATAGTCAGATTCTCTTGGATAAGTAAAAGTTAAGAAGAAATTTGAGAAGCAATATTTAAACCAGGTCAACGTTCAGTCAAATACAGATGAAAACTTAATTACCAGCACAAAACGAAAAAACGATACAGAAATTTTCCATGTAATTTCGATCCCATTTATCACTGTGGTAGCTAGAAATTTCTGCCAAACCTCCGTTATCTAGTGGTAAATGGGGAAGCAGAGATTGTATGAATGAATTCAATGTCCTCTCACCCCTACCAAGAACCCAAGCCTCATCGTCTGCCTTCTAGAGTTGCGAACCGATGAAAACATGGTTCTCACCTTTTCTTACGCACCTTTAGTGGAAGTGCTAAAGACACCAGGTTAACCTTTCCTGATCAAGAATTTCGCATAAAACGCACGCAGAAAGAAACCACCACGGTAATAACCGCAGCTAACATTTACATAGCGCTTGTAAGGTTTGCAAAGCGCTTTACATCTTATATCATTTGATCGTGGGCACTAAAACAATTAGTATAAGGTACCAATTCGAAAGACTACCATGTGGCCATAATCTATTAGCTTTCAAAGCCTGGATGAGGAAGAATCTGCTCGGAGTGAGCCATGGAGACGCAAAAGTCACACAGAGAAAAACTTTGGGCAGGAAACCCAAAAAAGGGGGGTTAAAAAAACCTGTTGGCACCTCTTCTACTCAACAGCAGACTGACCACCACCAGCCAGCCTTCTCAAAGAGTCTTAGCTCACCTTAGAGCCTGGGCTGCCATGATCTGAAGGCAACTGTGGTGATCTGCCAATATGGGAAGAAAAACAGAGCCCCGGGGTTACTTAGGGGGGCTGAGGCGGGGGGCAGTGCAGGAGGGGCCGGCTGGGAGATAATTAAACCGATCGCGGGTGTGCAGCGCTCACAATCCACCCCGGGGCAGCCAGTCCGGGACCCCCGACCGAGCTTGCTCTCACACCCACACAAGGAACAAAAGGCAGCCTCAACCCCGGAGCTGGAGGGTGACTCTCAGCTTAGGGGAGGGGTCAGGGCTGGCGAAGCGGCCGCGGGAGCAGCAACAGCGGCTGCCCGGCCTGGGAGCAACGGGGATGCAAAGGGAGGGAAGGAGGGGGGGATGCCCGAGGGAGGGGCACCCCTCCCACGCCCCCACCGTCGCCCCGCGTGGGGGGGGAGGGGCTCGGGCCTGCCGGGCTACCCCCTCCTCCCCACCCCCAGCTAGGCTGAGGGTACTGGTGGCTATCCGAGCCTCGGCCGCCGCAGCCGCCGCCGCCGGCCAAGCACTGGCTCTGAAGCTCGGCTCCCGCGCCGCTCCCTGACGAAGAAGAGAGCCGAAAACCTCCCCGCCTCCCCCGCCTCCATCGCTGCCCAAAGCTCACCTTCTTCTTCTCTTCTCCTCCTCCTCCGGTCCCCCCCCCGCGCCGGAAGCCCAGGGGCCCTCAAATACAGGGCGCAGGGGGAGGAGGGGACGAAGGGAAGGAGCAGGAGCCTAGTGGGGGGCCACCCGCCCAGCTCGCTCGCAGCCACCGCGTCTGCCTAGGTTTGACACCCACACACCATCCAACATGGCGGCCGGGAGGGGGCGCGCCTGCCTGCGTGCGCGCATCCGTGCGTTCCGCGCCCCCTCCTCCCCGCCTCCCCCGCTCCCCACCCGCCCCCTCGAGCAAAGTGAGCCGAGAGGATTCGCGCGCCGGAGCGTGCGCGCGCCTGCGCGAGGACGCGCTCCCTTCCCGCCCCCCCCCCCCGCTCCCGGGCCCCCTAACCCAAACTGCCTCCGTCGGGCCCCCTCCCCCCTCCTCCTCGCGGGGGGCGCCGCATGCACTGGAGCTCCGCCTTCCTCCCGTCCAGAGTACTCCCCAAGTCCCAGTTTCTTGGCCGGGGAGGGGGCAGGGGAGGCCAGGATCAGGAGTTGACTGACACCCAGAAACACTGACGTCTGAGGAAAAGAGGACCCCCGCCAGCCTCAGCCCCCAGAGCTCCCTGCTCCCCCAAATCTCCTCCCACGACTTGGCTTCGTCGCAGCTGGGAAGCAGCTGCTGTCCTCCGCCCCGGGCAGACACCACCCTTCCCCGCCCCCCCCCCCAGGTCTAGCCTCCGCCAGGCATCCATCTCACTCACCCCCACCCCCCGCCCTATTTAATCTGCGTGTCCCCCATGATCGGGTCGTACCTTGGCCTTTCCTCCATTTCACTGCATCCGCAGCCCCGGATTGACCGTGCGTTCCTTATAGAGTAGGGTCAGGCCCACAGAATGGTGCTCGAGCTGGAGGCATTTCTCTTCCTCGGGCCTTAGTTTACTCTTCTGTAAAAGCAGGAGCTTAGAATTCGCTTCTGTCTCAGGCCTCGAGGGGCTAAAAATCTAAGATCCACTTCAGCAGTGAGCAATGATTGAGACTCAATCTACTATTTATGGCTCATTCATTAAGTAACCACCTACTGAGTGCTAAACTCGGGAGACACAATACACCTCTAAAAGTTATCCACCCCTTTGAGTAGCTTTGATTTCACTGGAGACTAAGGCGTAGTACTTGCTCAGAGGCGCGGAACTCAGAGGCGTGTTGATTGGGCATGTACTTCGAGATAAATAGGAATACAAGGTAGCATGTGTCAAGTGATTCCATCCGATCCACACAGTGTCCAGATGAGTTCAGAAGAAAGCTAAGTCTGTAACGGCTAGGGCAATTGGGGAAAAAACAATGTCAGGAGCTGTCCATCTTATATTTGTATAAAAAGAAAAAAGAAGCAACCTCTCTCCCTCTTCTCTACGCTTTTACATCCCAACCCTTTACCCATAATGCCTGAGCAATTTTTATTTGTTTCCCATACCCCAAAGCCCAAGGTAGGGTGTTTCATAGTAATGATGATAATCCGGCTGCTTTTATATGGTGCCTCACATATATCATCTCACTTGATCCTAACAACAATCCTGTGGGGTGCTATTACTGTCTCCATTATATAAATGAGGAAACTAAGTGGTTAAGTGATTTACCCAAGGTCTTACCTAGTTAGGTATCTGTATCAAGCTAGCTATTCCTACCTAGCTATTCCAAGCTAACTAACCTGGCTATTCCTGATTCTAGATCCGTCTTCTATATCACACTGCCTTCTCAAAGATGAAAGCCCCCGGTCTCTGGACGATTACATATGCCTGTCTGTCAGCCTCCACCTTGACAGTCTCTTAGCAGGATTTTGGTTTTGTCTAATATTTTCTAGAGGACAGGTAGGTGGCAGAGTGGATAGAGTGACTGGCCTGAGTCAAGAAGATTCATTGTCCTGAGCACAAATCTGGCCTCACACAATGCTAGCTGTGTGACCCTGGACAAGTCACTTAACCCTATTTGCCTCAGTTCCTCATCTGTATAATGAACCAAAGAAGAAAATGGTAAACAACTCTAGTATCTTTGCCAAGAAAACCCCAAGTGGGCTCACAAAGAGTCAGACATGCTAACAACAAATGTGTTCTACTCTAGAGTAATCGATTAACATCCCCAGAGAACCTACACTATCCAAGGCAATGAGTTAGGTTGAGCAGAATACTGAGAAATATTGTTTGATATTACCTTCCCTCAATTTAACTATGAAGATTAGAATAGGCAGGAAAACCTAGGAGCCAAAAGAGATAACAAAGATTGTAGACACTAAAAGAACAGGATGATACTGTTGGGTCAAGGTGGTTAGAATAAGCTTCAAATAAATGTATTCATTCTTTCAACAAATATAGATCAAGTCCCCTTCTATGTACAAGGCACTATGTTTCATCTGGGGAGGATACAAAGAGACAGAAGTCACTGCTTTTAAAGAGTTTACAGTATGGGAGAAGAACTATAGGAAAATAATTATAGTTCAATTCAGGATATGTTAAACATCATCAGAAAGTTATTGAATGTTATGAAATTTCAAAAGATGAGAGAAAAATCACTTCTGGCAGTGGGTCAAGGAAGTCTTCCTGAGGGAGAGTAGGCTTTGGAGGATGGATAGGATTACAAAAGTAGAGAAGAATGGGGCATTCCAGACAGATCATTAAGTCAAAATAATAATTCACATTTATATAACACATTAAGGTTTTCAATATATTTTACATACATTATCTCATATGAACCTCAAAGATGCAGATATCCTTACGGTAAAGTTGAGGAGGGGCATCTAGGTGGTGCAGTGGATAAAGCATAGGCCCTGGATTCAGGAGGACCTGAGTTCAAATTCATCCTCAGACACTTGACACATTCTAGCTGTGTGACCCTGGACAAGTCACTTAACCTTCACTGCCCCACAAAATAGATAAATGAATAAATGTATAAATAAATAGATAGATAAATGAATAGGTGAATGAATAAATAAGCAAATAGATACATGAATGAATGAAAGTTGTTGAGAAGGGTTTAAGGGAAGTAGAGGGAAAGCAGGGCTGGAAAGGTAGGCTGGAGATCATCTTAGGGGAAGGGCTTTCAATTCCAAGCCACAATTGGACTTCATGAAGTCCAATGAATAAAAAGCCACTAAAAATTCTTAAGCTGGAAGTGAGATTGAGTGATGAAGGCCTCAAACTCAAACTTAAAGAGATTACTATAAAATATTCATCCCACCAAGTTTGCTGCTAAATGTTTAAAGTTACTCCTTTACTTGCCAAACACTCTCGGCATGACATCAATCCACTTTCTGGACCGGGACTTTCAAGTCATTTCTCAGAGTTGTATCCTTCACTAGGGTTAGCTTGCCAGCAAAATTGGTAATGTAATCCATTTCTTGGACTTCTGTCTAGAGGCTCACTCTTCTGAGCTTTCAAAGCTAACAAGATCACAGCTATCTTTGATAGTATATCACCTAAGAGCTAGAAAAATAGACCTGATAGAGATAGAAGTAACAAAAGGGCCATATGCTTATGGACCACAGCCTGGGTGAGAGAAGACCCACAGCTCTTGCCACCACAACAAAAAGAGGTCAATTTAGTTGGTTAGTACACTTAATTCCAGCTCAGTAGTTGTTAAGGGTGTGTCTGACACATACAGTCCCCCAAGTTAGTTCAGTTTCAATGTTAGAATGCAAGGAGGCACTCCTAAGTCATTAAATAGTTAACAAAAGGAGGTTTACTTAGACCTTAAGTAGCAATTGTGTAACAAGGACACAGAAGCACTCAGCTACTCCAGATGTGGCCCCTCGACCATGTCCACACGATCTGCAAAGAAGGTTGTGGCTAGTTCTCCTGGTTTTCAGACCTTCACCAAATCAGAAAGGTCCCCTTCATGGGGGGAGGGTGGAAACTTTTCTTCCCCCAGGTGGTCAGGAAGCCAAGTAAACACAACCAGAGGCCATTGGGAAGTGGAGGCAATCAAGTCTTAGCTTTGTTCCTTTTTCCTAGTCCAAGTTGGGGGAAAGGATGTGGAGAACCCTGATAGATATTGGACCTATGACAACAGCCAATCCAAAGAACCTCTTTGCCACATAATAAGTGGACCAGAAATATCCATAGAATACCTGTCCATGCTCCACTTGAAGAATTACATCATGCAAAGCATCTCACTGGCAGCCAGTAACTTCCGAAGAATAGTTTGCACATTATAAGAATATTGTTGGGCAGCTAGATGGCGCAGTGGATAGAGCACCAGCCCTGGATTCAGGAGTACCTGAGTTCGGATCTGGCCTCAGACACTTAACACTTACTAGCTGTGTGACCCTGGGCAAGTCACTTAACCCCAATTGCCTTACTAAAAAAAGAAAAAAAAAGAATATTGTCAAATATATGAAGTACTAGAAATATAATGCAGCAAATGAAGCATTTAATTTACCTCCCTCTTTTTGTGTCATTCTTCCTCATCATGTGTATAACAATAAATAGTGATGCTGAGGCATTTATATCTTCACTCTCTAATAAGGTGCCTTATCAACTCTGGACCCCCTCATGCATAAATCAGGTTCAGTTTTGGGGGATCCTAGTCTACTAGAGATAGGAACCAGGCTCTTTCTCAAACTCTCAAGCTCTTTACATCGCCACACCAGAACTCCAGGAGGAAAATCACATAAAACAGGTTTGTTTAGTCATTCATCTACATGAACTGATGCAGAGTGAAATAAGCAGAGCCAAGAAAACTATTTATACAATGACTAAAATGATATAAAAAGAACAAACACATACATGTTAAAATAAAGTGAATGTTGGAAAATCATTAAGAAAAACATGAATCAGTATATATATGATAAGACATTCCCACCCCACTCCTTTGTAGAAGTGAGAGGTTCACAAGTCTGTACATTGCATGTATTTCCAGACTTTTTCAATGAGCAATAAACCAATTGTGCCGACTTTATTTCTTGGGTTTTTTTTCTTTGTTTTTAAAACATGCTATTTGTTCATAAAATTGAGTCTGAAAGAAAATGAAAGGGTTAGATTGGTAGGAAAGGGAAAAAAAGGGGGGACTGGTAACCTATATGAGCAAAGGCATAGAAATTTATATTCTCAAGGCATTAGCCATAAGGTCTTGCCTGACCATTTTGTTGAAATGAGGAAGCTGTTTTCCAATTTTAACCTAGACGGGCCAGAATATTGTTTGTCCAATCAAATATTTGTGGCTCAGGCAATTACTGATGTTGCTAGACCAAGCTATAGTTTTTCCCAATCCATCTGAACAATACAAAGTAGTAAAGGAAGCCATGAAGTTCCAGATATTGATGTTATTACAACTTCTTATGGCTCCTACTCTCTAAATTCTCTTTCTGGTTGGATTGGAAGGGTAAGAGTGATTGTGCACCAGGCCTGGATTCAGGAGGACATGAGTTCAAATCAGGCCTCAGACACTTGACACTTACTAGATGTGTGACCCTGGGCAAGTCACTTAACCCT
Organism: Dromiciops gliroides; assembly: GCF_019393635.1. Lineage (NCBI taxonomy): Eukaryota > Metazoa > Chordata > Mammalia > Microbiotheria > Microbiotheriidae > Dromiciops > Dromiciops gliroides. Next base: position 490,113,552 of record NC_057861.1, read on the forward strand.
CATTGCCCTGCCCTCCCCCCAAAAGTGATTGTAGAAAAGTGAGAGAAGCATTACATGACTAATGCAGAAATATATTTAATGTGACTGTACATATATAACCTATATCAGATTGCTTGCTGTCTTGGGGAGGGGGGGAGGGAGAAGAGGGAGGGAGAAAAATTTGAAACAAGAAATCTTATAAAAACAAATGTTGAAAACTATTTCTACATGTAACTGGAAAATAATAAACTATATGGGGAAAAAAAAGAAAAGTGAGAGAAGGACCCAATCATCACTTCTTGTGATGAAAGTTATATAAATGAGATACTATTGGGAAAGGTTTCCATACTACTTGAAAAATGAATTTCTAAGCCAGGTCAAATGAAGGTCTTCCTTTAGGGCAGAAATTCTTAAATTTTTTATTTCATGAACCCCTTTGTCAGTGTTCTGAATCATAAGGACTCCTCAGAATGCTGTTTTTTAAATGATTGGAGTGGCTGCTAAGTTTCACCTAGCAAAATAAAGAGGTATTTTTCCCATTCAAGTTCATGAAACTCCTGAAATCTATCCATGGACTTCTTAGATAACAGTGAAAACTAGGATAAAAACCCCTGATTTAAAGAGAGGGAAAACATTAGGGTTAGATCATCAATTCAATTTCCAAATAGCTCCTGGTGACTGTTTTACAACAGCTTCAGGCTTTTGTAGTTATAGTATTAATTACATTTATTAATAAACTAATAATTATAATTGGCATTCACATAATGCATTCTGAAGGAATTTGAAGCATCCTATAAATGATGTCTTATCCTCCTAAGCGTTTTATCACTTCTCCCTGGGGCATTATTCATAAGCACAAAAACATTTAAAATCCACTTAACAAACACCTCTAAAAGTTTCCTCTGATGGGTCACCATCATAACAGAAAGACAACCTTGGACCCTTGAAGGCTGTACAAGAAGAACACAAGAACAAGAGGTTCTATCAAGCTGAAAAGGATTTGTATATGACTTTTATCAGGTGACATGTGTCACCAGAGAAAGGACCCGCTGAATAACCCTGTGGGGCTACAGGGTAATGAATTATTTAGATACAGCAACTCATGAAGACAAGTGGGGGATCAGCATTGGTAGGAAGAGTACTCACACCAATAAAATCACAGTTCCGTGAAGTATTCATGTATTAACATATAGCTTCTAATCTCATATATAATTTCTATTCCTTCTTGATGAAAAGTCTAGATTATTTCTATCATTTTGAATGCAGAAATAAACCAAACCATTTCCCCATTCTCTATTCCTGTCATACATCAAATTCTTACTTATAAATAATGAAAGAACAGTGAAATCAGTGTTTCTGAGGCAAGTGCAAATCAAATTACTTTCTTTTTTAAATAGTATTTTATTTTTAACTACATGTAAAGACAAACTTTAATATTCATTTTTTTTAATTTTGAGTTCCAAATTTTCTCCCCCTTACCAAAGAGCTTAAGTAATTTGATATAGGTTGTATATGTGCAGTCATGTAAAACATATTTCCATATCAGTCGTGTTGTGAAAGAAAAAAACAGGCTAAACGAAAAAAAACATGAAAAAATAAAAGTGAAAATAGTATGCTTCAATTTGCATTCAGACTCCATCAGTTCTTTCTCTGGATGTGGATAGTATTTTTCATTCTGAGTCTCTTGGAATTGTCTTGGATTGTTATACTGCTGAGAATAGCTAAGTCTTTCGTAGTTGATAATTGCACAATGCTGCTGTTCATGTGTACAATGTTCTCCTGGTTCTGCTCACTTCATTTTGCAAAATCAAATTATTTCCAAGTTAATCCTATTTTAAATGTGCCAAGGAAGCTCCTTCTCATACGAATATTACAGTGATTGTTTTGATAAAAACTAAGGATACTTTAATAAAGCAAATATCCACCCCTTAATTTATCTGGTTTTTTAATCTGAATTTTCATATGCTATCTTGGATTTCCTTAAAGAAAGGCATCCATGTATCTAGTAGTATGGAGAAAATTCAATTCAATTGAACATTTATTAAGAGACTATAATGTGTGGGGGCAGCTAGGTGGCACAGTGGATAGAGCACCGGCCCTGGAGTCAGGAGTACCTGAGTTCAAATCTGACCTCAGACACTTAACACTTACAAGCTGTGTGACCCTCGGCAAGTCACTTAACCCCAGTTGCCTCACTAAAAAAAAAAAAAGAGAGACTATAATGTGCCAGGTGGGGGCATCTGGGTAGAGCAGTGGTTAGAGCACTGCCTCTGAAGTTGGAAGGACCTGAACTCAAATCTGATCTCAGACACTTAGTAGCTGTGTGATCCTGGACAAATCATTTAACTCCAATTGTCTTAAACACCCAGAGCCATCTCCAGTTATCCTGACATATATCTTGCCACTGGACCCGAATTGCTCTGGAGGAGAAAGTGAAGCTAGTGACTTTACACAGCCCTCCCTCACTTAAATTCAATTCACTGCAATTGACAACATAATAAAATCAAGCCTTGATTTGTTAGTTTCTGATGTGTAAATGCTCACACTGAAAATTTAACAATCAGCTTTCCAGTCGTAGCTGGCTCCAGGACACCCTTGTGTATGGACCACCACCTTCCTTAAAATTTTGCTAAGCTCTATTTAATTTTTCACTTCACCCTAATAAATGAGTTCATCTTTCCTTCTGCCATATTTGCAGTTCTACATTTTGCTTTTTCTGAATCAATTTTCTGTATTCAACAAATTGACAAATTCCCAACTCAAACCTCCACCAGTTCCTTCCTCCAGGGCCTGGCTCAGGTGCCACTTCCTTAATTCAGCTGAATTTGACAAGTGACTATCTGGGTCAAGATACCATGTTAGACAATGAACATGTAAAAATGAACACCCAGAATCCCTGTCCCTCATGGAACTCTTATCCTGCATTTGGAGAAGGAGAAGGAGGAGAAGAGGGCAGGATGTAACATGTACCTATATAAATAAACACAAAGTAATTTGAGAAGGGAGAAGAGACTACTAGAGAGGCAGGAACAGCTTAATGGAGGAGATGGTCCTTCAGCTGAGCCTTGATGGAAGATAAAGACAGAGCTGAAGGATTTCATTCTAAGAAGAAGAAATAGTTCATCTGAATACATGCAGGCAAGAGTTGGAAAGTCTAGTTTGGAAACAGTTTACAAAAGTAATTTTGTTTGGAAAGTAAAGTGCATGAAAAAGAATAGAAAAAAATGAAACTGGAAAGCTAGATTGGGTCTAGATTGTGAAAAGTTTTAAATGCCCAGTTGAAGAGTTTGCATTTTATCCTAGACAGAATAGAGAACCACTGAAGATTTGGGGTATGGTTGTGGCATGGTCATATCTGCATCTTAGGAAGATTATTTTGACAGTTATGTGAAAGATGGATTGGATAGGAGGAAGTCTGGAGTCTGGCAGACCAAATAAAATCCTACTCTAATACTCCAGAGAGGTTGTGATAAGAACTTGAATTATGATAATGGTAGTGCCAGCAGAGACCTTTTCTCGTGGAAATTGCTTCCCCAAATGCAAATAATCTTCCTGCTCCTTGGGTCACCCAACACTTTTTTTGTACCTTTGTTATAAAGATATTCTAATGTGCATTGTGGTTGTTTCTTTCCCCAACTATATTGTAAGTTCCTTGAGGTTAAGAATAGTATATTATTCCAGTTCCTAATATAGGACCTTGTACATAATAAGTCTTTATTAAATGTTTAGGTAACAGGCATGGCCAAGGTGGGGAGCAGACTGCATTTCCCATGAGATCTGGGCTTAGAGAGTGGTTGCTCATTTAATAGCTAATAATACACATAATGCTTTAGAGTTTTCTGGGAGATTTATATCAGTAACTCATTGATGGCCTTGCCCACAGGGAACAAACCCTCTCAGAAGTCTTGGGAAAGGGGACCACGTGCTAGCTGAGAGTTTAGACAGCATTCTCCAAGTTCCTGGGGTTTGTGCTCTTGACCTTGAACCGCAACAGGGGAAGAAGAAAGAGGATGTCAGGAAGTCACAGCAGCTTGGCTACTGCAGAAAAGCTGTAAGAGCTGACCGCCAGGGGACAACGGAGACATTCCAAGCATGAACCCTGGACTAAACAAGGCCGGCATTGCTGATCAAGCATGGACAGGAAAGGCAAGACTGTGATTCCCTCTCCCTTTCTCTCTCTCTAAAGAAAGAAGTTTCATTTCCCTTTTGGCTAAATCTCTCCCTTTTACTCTTAGCTTCCATTGTTCCTTCTCATCTGTTTGAGTAGCAGCCACTATTTAGAAGCTTTCTTCTTATCCTAAAGAGGTCACTTTCACTTTTCTATTGTTGGATTTTTTTTTTGTTGTTGTTTGTTTTTGCAGGGCAATGAGGATTAAGTGACTTACCCAGGATCACACAGCTAGTAAGTGTCAATTGTCTGAGGTTGGATTTGAACTCAGGTCCTCCTGAATCCAGGGCCAGTGCTTTATCCACTGCACCACCTAGCTGCCCCCCACTTTCACTTTTAATCCATTAGTCTATGCTAAGTGTTGGCCAACAAAACTCAGACTGTTTTGCTGTGTTTATTAAAGGCACAGCACAAGAGAATGACTTCCCTTTTTCAGAGATGAAATCATCTGATCAATTGAATCATTCAAAGATACTTGATACCTGATATATACTTCCAGTACAAGATAGCACATTTTATTATTTCCATATTCCAATTGGGAAACTGAGGTCCTTGAAGGCAAGGACTATCTTTTGCCTCTTTTTATCCCTAGTACTTAGCACAGTGCCTAGCACTTAGTACAGGCACTTAAATGCTTCTTGATTGATTGACTAACATGTGAAATGCTGATTAACCTGCAAACTTTTTTGTGATCTGATGTTTAGGTATTCAGCCTCCTGTGAGAGTACAATAATTATGTTCCAGATTCTAGTTTGAGCTCTTCTATCAATGCATACTTGTGAATCTTTTGTGTTTCACATTTCTTTTGTGTGTAAAGGAAATAAGTAGATTCTCTATAGCTGTTTTACATTGTACACTGAATACCTTATTTACTCCTTTTTGGGGACTCCCTATACAATAAACAAAACCTAAAAATTATTTATTTATTTGTTAGCAGTCCCTCCTGCCTCCCTTTCCCCCACTGAACAATTTAAAATTTTAAAAGTTAGTCTAGAAGAGTAAATTTCATGTTGACCATGTCCAAAAATACATACTTCATTCTGGATTTTAAGTCGATCACTTCTCTGGCAGGTTGGCTTGATTCATCTTTAGTCTACTGGACTCATGATTCATTATGGCATTAATTGTAGTTCTGGAGTTTTTCAAAGTTCAAACCTAAATTTTATTTAAAAAAAATTTTTAGAATAAAATAATATTTTATTTAGGCATTAGGGAAAGGAAACCAAGAGAGAGATCCCTGGACTTCTTCTCATGAGGAGAAGGCATGTCAAAGAGTTGTAGTTCTCTGAGATACCTATCTCCCAAACCTAAATTTTAAATAATTTTTCCCAGGGTTCAGAGACAGAAGTATAAAGAGCCAGACTTTAAAAAAAAAGAGTTTGACCCCTCTCTTTAGGACCTGGGCTCTACCAGGATTGAAATCTGTGAGTTCCTGGATCCATAGCCAAGATGACCAACCCTGGGCCTCCTAGTGGCTGTTCAATTCTTTATTAAGCTATGGTACTCTCAGTGACAATTTTTTTCCAATTGCACTTATAATTTTTCCGCTTTTTGTGACAAATCTCTCTCTTTAGAACTATCAGAAACTTAGGATCCTATAGCTTGAAACTCCTCCTATTGTCATTCAGTTCTGACTAAGGTGCCCAGGTGCTCTGATCTGTCATCCTATGCCATGAGAGACATGATGTACTCTCTTGCAAGTTCTCTCCCTGTCTCCCGCCATTGTAGAAACAACTGGAAGGGGATGGAGAAGTATGTGTTTGCCTTTCTAGAGAGGTTATTTAGGTCCACTAGGAAATAGACTTGGTGCTGGCATGTGTCAATTGGTGGTTTGGGATGCAGGCCTGGAAACTATGAGCATGCTAGCATAAAAGGAAAATCAGATGTTGTGATGAGTGTGTTGGGGCGTGCGTTTGCATGAGATTAGAATGTTAAGAGATTTTGAGCAGGGGAGGTGTTTGGATTGAAAATTATTTCTATGAGTCTATGTTTGGAATTGGCTTGAGGAAGAATCAGGGCAGGTGTTCCCTGATAAGTGAGGCAGGTAAGTCTGGGGGTGAGGAGACCTTGGTAGCATAAAACTTTTTGCGCATCCCCTCCCCCTGTCTTGCTTAGTGTATGCAAGGGGGCTGGGTTTATGGAATGTCTGCTAGTACTTACTACACAATTTGCACCAGCACAGCATAGGTAATAATGAAGGGCTGCAAGATGGAATTCTGTCCAGTAGAACATATCAGAATCATGGTCTCTTGAATTTCTCCAGGTCTGTGTTGCAGAACAGTGCCCAGTGGATACAGCACCTTTCCATGTGAAATGACATAGGTAGGACTCTTATGGAGGTCAGTACAATCTCCTATTCTTTGGACCCCTTTGAGATCCATAAAACTGATTTTGGAACAGACTGTTGTCTCTGCTCCCTTCTTCCTGGCATCACTATTCCATCCCTTTTCTAGAACCTTCCTTACATGGAATTTTATTTTCTGGAAACTTCTAAGATCCATGATGGGAGGAAGTGGGGGGAGTTGGGGAGTTGGGCATTCTCTAGTCACTCCTAAGCATTTTTTTCAGTAATTTCAGGGATAAAAATCTAATAAGAAGAGACCCCTTCCCCTTACTCAAACAAACAAACCTCTTTATCTTTCAGCTACATAGCTGAGCAACAGAACCCAGGCATCCTCATGCCAAATGGACAAGAGTTTAGAATATCCTGAGTGTGCCAAAAACAAATTTGCTTCTCAGTTATCACCCTCCTTCCTCTTCCTATTGTGGCCTGAAGATCATAGCATACAAGTCCTTGCAATCCCCCACCCCTTAGCAAACAGAGACCCAGTTTTATCCTTGTCCCTCCCAAGATTAAGACTAGATGTATACTTTGTCCTGAATCCCTTTTGCTTCTGGGTATCTCAAGTTAGGTGTTGTGCCTGTGTTGCTTTTAGTATCACTGGACAGAGTATGAAAGCATCTAAGTCCCAAAGCAGCTGCAGTGGACTGAATTGACTCAAAAGCAGCTTGTCATATTGTAAGAGTCAGCCACAAGCACTAAGGACACCCTGAGAGAAAACACACATGCCACCTGTTCTTCTCCTTGCATTCCCACAGGAGTTGTTGCACTAGGGAAAGGGGCAAGGGAATAAGTGTTTATGTTATGCCTACTATGTGCCAGATGGGGCAGCTAGGAGGCCCAGTGAATAGAGTGTTGGGGCTATAATCAGGAAGACTCACCTTCCTGAGTTCAAATCTGATCTCAGATACCTACTAGCTGGGTGACCCTGGGAAAGTAACTTAACTCTGTTTGCCTCAGTTTCCTCATCTGTAAAATGAGCTGGAGAAGGAAATGGCAAACCACTCCTGTATCTTTGCCAACAAAACCCCAAATGGGGTCATGAAGAGTTGGGCATGACTGAAACAACCAAACAACAATATGTGCTAGACACTGTGCTAAGTGCTTTGCAAATATCTCATGTGATCTTCCAAACAACTCTGGGATGTAGGTACTATTATTATCCCCATTTTATGGCTGTGGAAACTAAAGCAAATAGAAGTTAAGCAACTTGCCCAGGGTCACACAGTTAGTAATTATCTGTGGCTGGATTTGAACTCAGGTCTTCTTGATTACAGGCCCAGCACTTTATCCACCATAGCACTTAGTTAGAAAGTACACTGTCATGAAGGAGCGGAAACCCAGGGACCTAAGGTGTTCACAATTGCTCTGCCTCACCGACACCTAAGGATCCTACCACCCTCATTCTCCTTTTCACTTTGCTCAATGTCACTCTATATCCAAAGAGTGATGAGGGCTACTCTGAAAATACAGCAGCCTTCCTCTCAAATATCCTAGCTAGCTGCAGTCCCCAGATGGATGAGCACACTGGGGAGTTCTCCCCACCTGCCTTCCTTCTTCTGCCCCCACAGTTCAACGGTGTTGTCCTCCACAATGTACTAAGTTGGAACAATGTTTTGTTTTGTTTTCTAGTTCAATTCATCAAACATGGAACCATAACTATATGAAAAGTCCTGTGCTTCAACAAAGACAGGGACTGATTAGTATGGATTTTTTTTTTGTTTAAATGCATCTTTCTCTGAGCCACTAGGCAGTCAAATGGGACCAAAATAATAGTTAAATACTTCCCATATGGAACAGCATTTGCTGAACCTCCCACATTGTCAGACAAATGCTGAGATAAACATATGGAGCTAATAGGACAGTCTCCTGGTACAATGGAAAGAATTCATGATTTGAATGGGAGAATCAGGGTTCAAATCCCAACCCTGCCACTTATTATATGTATATATGACCTGGGGCAACTGATTTAACCTATCCAGGCATCAGTTTCCTCATCTATAAAATGAGGAGACTAGATGAATATGTGATCTTGTACTGCTGTCATGTCATTTCAATCCTGTCTGACTCTTCATGATCTTATTTGAGGCTTTCTTGGCAGAGATCCTGGAGTGGTTTGCCATTGTTTCCTTCTCCAACTCATTTAACAGATGAGGAAACTGAGGCAAACAGGGTTAAGTGACTTGCCCAGGATCACACAGCTAGTAAGTGTCTAAAGCTGGATTTGAACTCAGGAAGATGGGTCTCCTGGTTCCAAGCCCAGTGCACTATCCACTGTAACACCTATCTTCCCTTTTAGATGACCTATAAATCTATGAAACTCTAAACCAAGCTAGTGGGAAACCAAGATGAAGGTGAGCAAGATCTTTCCAGAGAAATGTCTAGTGCCCATGTTGCCAAGATTCAAATCTATGTGCTCAGTGGTAGAAGCACTTCAGTCACAAATTCCTATGGCTGGGGAGAGTATGCTTTTGGTTAGAATCTCTAGAGCAACCAAGCTAATTATTCCAGATTTAGCTGTTTCACCCCAGGGACAAAGTGTCATCACCTGAGTGTTTTATTTTTCCTTTCTTTGTATCTCCTGGTTTGTAGTAAGTACTTAATAAAAGCCTTTTGACTTTACTTAAATTGACATTTAATCATCTTAATTTAAATAATATCAAATTGTGATACTGGTTTTAGGAGAAAATATCCTGCCTGATACTGCTGAAACTAGTAGAAGAAAAAAAATGACAGAAGTAGTTTAAATACAGAAACACAATGTGAAAAGTTCAAATCTAGAAAATATAATTAATCCACTTTGAAAATAAAAGATTTTCTATTTTGGATTGGTCATAGATTTAAAGCTGAAACAGACTTTACAGGCCATCAAGTCCAACACCCAGGGTCACTCAGCTAAGCATCTCAAATAGGATTTGAACTCAAGTCTTCCTGACTCTAAGTCCAGTGCACTACACCTACTTCATATCACCTCCACCTGCAAACGGATGGAATAACACACGTAGTTAAAGATGCTTGATTAAGTATTACCCAACCCAGTATTCCTCATGCTTGATTGTCCCAAACCCTCTCCTTTATGGAATCCTGACCTCTTTCTTTGTTGTTTCTTTGTTGATTGCCTTTACTTTCACTCTTCCATATGGTTACTCACAGCCTGCCCCACTTCATTTCTGTGCTTCTACTCATCCAGCCAAGAACAGGGTTCTTCTCCTGAATTTTTAAAGGTAATGAGGGGATTGTTTGTCTTGTATTTTTACTCCTTTTCTAATTCACCTAAAGAAATTGTTTACACCAATAAAAGTATTGCCCAGTTTGACTGTATTTTTACAATTTGTTTAACATTTTCTGTTATTAGGTCCCTTGATGCCAGGTGAATAAAAAAAAAAATCTGGCTTATCAAACAATGTGATACAAATTTCACTACCATCATGGTTGCATCAAATAGGATATGAAGTGTGTATAAAGTGCTTTGCAAACCTTAAAGCACTATATATATACTAGGTATTATTAGTGGTTGAAAATGAATTATTAGTAGTAATACCATCAACAATGCCCTACTTTGAAAATCTTTGGGCTAAAAATCAAACTCTCCCATTACATTAATAATAATTATTACTGTGATTGTACATATGTAACCTATATCAGATTGCTTGCTGTTTTGGGGGAGGAGGGAGGGAAGGAAAAAAATTTGGAACTAGAAATCTTATAAAAACATGTGGGAAACAATCTCTACATGTAACTAGAAAATAATAAAATACTTTTATGATTATAAAAAAAATTATCACTATTCTTTTGTGTTATAAATATGAAACTTACAAAATATTTTATTATTTTGTGTTATATTTATGACATTTAAATTTGTGTCATAACAATTGTAATAAATTATTAGTTTTATTTGGACAAAATATAAGTTAAGAAAATTATATGTGTGGATGATTTTATGAAAAGTGAGGGACTAAAGGACTGTGACATAGAGATTCTCCTGCCGCAAGGATGTTAAAGAATGATCCTACAAATGTCAAAATATTCACAGCAGCACTTTTTGTGGTAGCAAAGAATTGTAAACAAAGGAGATGCCCATCAATTAGGGAAAAGATGAGCAAATTGAGATGTGCATGAAGGGAAGAGAGTATTACTGTGCTGTAAGAAATGTTGAAAAGGGGGCAGCTAGGGGGTGCAATGGATAAAGCACTGGCCTTGGATTCAGGAGGATCTGAGTTCAAATTCAGCCTCAGACATTTGACACTTTCTAGCTGTGTGACCCTGGGCAAGTCACTTAACCCTCACTGCCTTGAAAAAAGAAAAAAGAAAGAAAGAAAAAGAAATGCTGAAAAGGAAGACTACAGAGGAACAGAGGAACATTTGTTTAAACATATGTAAAGTAAGCAGGACCAAGAAAACGATCACAACAATGACTAAAACAATGTAGCTGAGGAAAGAACCAAAAAAAAAGCAGTTCATGTTTCCCCTGGGGGAAAGATGGTACTTCTTGGGTATTTCTCAATAATTACATTCTCCCACACAGTTCAATTAGAATTAAAGTGGTCTTTTATTTGGCACTAGAGAAAGTGACCAAGCGGGAAGTCAAAGATTTCACCCCTTGGGGAGAAGGGTTTAGGAACATTCTCCTTTTCCTCCAACAGAGAGAAGGCAAAAGCTTTTATGGAGGATAGATTGGGTGTCCACTTGAAAACTGGAAAGGTCCCTTTTGGGATGGGGTGGGGAAAGCTTGGATGCTTGTCATATTCCTGAAAGTCGAGGGGGAACTTTTTCTTTTTTCTTTTTCTTTCTTTCTTTCTTTCTTTCTTTCTTTCTTTCTTTCTTTCTTTCTTTCTTTCTTTCTTTCTTTCTTTCTTTCTTTCTTTCTTTCTTTCTTTCTTTCTTTCTTTCTTTCTTTCTTTCTTTCTTTCTTTCTTTCTTGGGCAACGAGGGTTGAGTGACTTGACCAGGGTCACACAGCTAGTAAGTGGAGGGGGAATTTTTTGAAATGATGGTACTAACCTTTGGAATTATCTCTGTCTCCTGGCTCCCTTCAGGTAGAATCCATGCCTAATTGACTTTCCTGCTATAAAATTTTATCTCCCCTTACTTCTTAGGTGTGTCTGTCCTAATATCTAGTTGGTCAATCTAAACTTTAATAGTCCCTTGATTCCTTAATATGTCTGTCCTGTTATCTGGTCATCTTTGATTTTGCTTCTCACAGGAGAAACTTCTGAGCCCCATGTCAATGTGTTGGCTGGTTTTTGCTGAACTCTTTTTCTTTTTCTTATTTTTTATTCTTTGTTACTAGGGATGGCTCTGTGGTTAGGGAGGGGATGAAAATATATTTGGAAAACTAACCAATACCTCAATGGTGTCTGCTAGTACATGCAATACTTCCTACACATAGTCCCTTGCCTCTGCAAAAAGAAATGAAGAAATAAAGAAACAAGTGAATAAATAATTAAATAAATAAATGAGCAAACAAACAAACAAATAAATAAATAAATGCAGGAAGCTACATTTTCTCAACTCTTCTCTGGGGCCAAACTTGGTCATTATACTTACATAGCATTCAGTTGCTATTAGTATTATTCTTTCCACTTACATTATTGTAATGATTATATAGAGAGGTAAAATGACTTGACCAAGGTCATACAAGGTAACAGTGCTGGAATTTGACTGTAGGTTCTCTAACTCCAAATCCAGTGTTTTTCTCTCTATGTCATGATGCCTTTCCTCCCAGTCCCCAACACAAAAGCAAGAACAACATTTATTAATTGCCTAATAAGTGCAGAACATTATGTTAGATGCCATGAGTTACATAACATTGAATTCCAAAAATGAGTTGAAAATTTAGACTTTACTAGATATTCAAGCTGTTTGGATTTTGTTACTGCATTTTAGTTTCATTTTCACTGAAGTAGATGCAATTTAACCTATTTTTTTTTACTGAGTGAATTCAATAGGTTATACTGAGAAGAAAAGTGAGATTAGAATCCAGGTGGGTGAGAATGTGCACCAAAAGAGAATTATGAAAAAAAAAATTAAAACAAATTTAAAAAGAGAGAATTATGAAATGTTATTGGAAATCCATACTTTTGGGTAGATTTAAAATACAGAGTCTGGTAGCACTGGGAGGAGAAGGCTAGGATGACTATATTTTCTGTGCGTGCATAGTTGGAAATAAGTTGGTTGGTATAGCAAACTTTGACTCCCTTGTTGGCATGGCATAGCTATAATACCACAAGTCACTGCCTCAAAACCTTGGAGCCAGTAGAAACACTGCCTCCATGGGGCCAAATTGTCCTGGGTGGGTGGGGAGAGCAAAAGTGTAATATATTCTATAGTTGTTATTTTGGTTTCTCAGTGATGTTTGACTCTGTGACCCCATTTGGGGTTTTCTTGGTAGCAACACTGAAGTGGTTTGCCATTTCCTTCTCTACCTCATTTTACAGATGAGAACGCTGAGGCAAACAGGGTTGAGTGATTTGCCCAGGGTCACAAGCTAGTCTGAGGTCAGATTTGAACTCAAGAAGATGAGTCTTCCTGACTCCAGGCCCAGCACTCTATCCTCTGTACCACCTAGCTGTCCCCCACGTTCTATAGTGGTGTGTTCTCTAGCTATCTGTGCTGATGTCATCTCTCCCTACTAGACTATCAGGTCCCTGAGGACAACCATCACATCTTATCTAAACTTTGTAACTTTAGTTCCAAGCACAATACTTTGCATGCAATCAATACAATTGTTGCTGTTGTTTCATGTCATCGACTAGTTAAACAAAGGAGAAGCAGCATGAAGGAGTGAGAAGAGTCCTGGATTTGAAGTCCAGGGACCTGGTTCAAATAGAGTGATGTTGGGAAAGTGGTTTTATCTCTCTGGGCCTCATTTTTGTTATCTATAAAATGAGGGAGTTGGACTAGATGACCTCTAAGTTCCTTTCTTGCTCCACATCTGAGATCCTACGGCCCTCTGATTTCACTGGCATCTGTCACTTCCTCTACAAACAGAGCCAATACAAGGGAGGCTTGAATATAGCAACTAGAATTGACAAGCTGGATAACAGAATCAGGCCCTGACCAGATCTTAACAGTCTGGAAAGATGAGATGAATTTAACATGTCAAAATGTAATGGAGATAATAATTATGATGATCTACATATGGGTTTAAAAAATAAATTGTGAGGGGGCAAGTAGGTGGTGCAGTAGATAAGAGCACTGGCCCTGGATTCAGGAGGATCTGAGTTCAAATCTAGCCTCAGACACTTGTGTGACCCTGGGCAAGTCATTCAACCTTCATTGCCCAGCCCCCCCCCCAAATTATATATATATACATATATATATAATAAATTGTGAAATAATAATAGCTAGCATTTATATAGCTCATTAAGGTTTACAAATTGCTTTATGAATATCATCTCATTTAATACTACTAACAACCCAGTAAGGTAGGTGCTGTTATTACCCCCATTTTACAGAAAGGGATAGAGGGAATGAGAGGTTAAGGGACTTGCCCAGGGCCACACAAGTCAGTTATTGTCTGAGGCTAGATTTGAACTGAGGTCTTCCTGATCCTAGATCCAGCCCTCTATCCCCTCTACTAACTAGGAGGTGTACATGGCTAGACACATGGGGAAAAGGTCATGTGAGTTATAGAAATCTACAATCTAAGTATGAATCAATAGTGTGACATGGCAGTCAAAAGAAGTTATGCACTCTTAGGCTACATTAATTGTAGAGCGTACACAAGGGTGGTGATACTACTGTTGTACTTTGCCCTGATCCTACTATGTCTTGGAGTATTAATTTCAGGTCTGGGAAGGAAGGACATTTTAGGAAGAACACTGACAAACTAAAGCCCATTTAGAGGAAGGAAGCCAGTAGATTGCGCATAATCAAAACCATGCCTTTCAAGGATGAGATAAAGAGCCTGATCTGTTTAGCATGAGGGAAGAGAAGACCGAAGGGGGCTGTCAAGGTCTTCAAGTATCTGAAAAAAGAGGTATTGAATTTGTCCTCCTCGTAGCAACAGGTGGGTGTTACAGGGATAAGGAAAAGCTTAAAATCTGTACAAAAGGAGGATGAGGTAATGAGCTCCCCAGAACTGCGGATCTTCCGTTGGAGGCTGGACTTATGTATTGTAGAAGAGATTCCTGTTGGGATTAGATTTGACAACAACCTCTGAGCTGACTTCCACATCTATGATTCTGTCTTTCTGGATCCCATGGCTACTTCCTACATGCCTTGCTTCCCATCTCTCTCCACCTCCCAGTTTAACTTCCACAAAACTGGTCTAGCTTAAGATTGTGTTAGGATAAGAATAGGGACTGTACCTGTAATTTCATTGTTAGGAAACTCTCAAGTGAAGAAACTTCCTCTACCAATGCAGGTTGCCTCCTTCTCTGAAATTTTCTTCTAGAGGACCAAGAAATTAAGTCAAGCCAAGAAACATCCATTCATCTATCTATCTATTTATGTATTTATTCATTCATTCATTTGTTTATCTGTTCATTTATTTATTTATCACTTCATTCATTCATTCATTTAGTTAGTTGTTTGCTCAGTAATTTATTTATTCATTCATCATTTATTTGTTTATTTTTATTAATTTGTTCATTCATTTATTTATTCGCTCTCTCATTCATTCGTTTGTTTATTTATTTATTTATGGGGCAATGACGGTTAAGTGAATTGCCCAGGGTCACATAGCTATTAAGTGTCAAGGATCCGAGGCAGGATTTGAACTCAGATCTTCCTGAATCCAGGTCTGGTGCTTTATCCACTGTGTCACCTAACTGTCCCAAGAAATATTTATTAAGTGCTTATTCTGTGCCAGGCACCGAGTTGTTGTGGGAATGTAGTGGGACCCCAAAAAACCTAAAGATCCCAGCCCCCAAGACCCGGGAAAAGCAGCTCTCTCTCCCACCTCAGGTATGACATTACCGCAGTAAACTGATAAGCAATATTAAGGTCTGCAAGAGGATATGCAGGATATGGATGGATGCTGCCTATCCTACTGATACTGTGTTATCAAAGATCCCCACTTAGTTATCTGGCTCCAGTCTTTGCATTTTCCCTTACTTTGCAATTTCCTTCCCTTTCTTTGCTTTGTAAAGATACAAAAGACCAAGTCTTCTCTTACTCCAATGGGACAGTCACCATGGTGATCTGTTCCCCGGACATATATCCCTCTCTCCTAATAAATCTCTTTTTATTTTACAAGATTCGTGATAAGCCTCCAATTCTTTGGGTGAGCTAGCCCCCTGAAACAGGTTGCAATTCCCCCCAAACAGAGTGAACAATGGGGATACAAATAAAGGCAGTCCCTGCTTTCAAGTAGCTTACATTTTAATGGGAGAAACACACACACACACACACACAAAGTGGGGCAGCATAGTGTTGAGGGACAGAAGAACAAAGACTTTCCAGAAGGAACTTACCAATGGGAGAAGGGGGCAGCAGGAAGAAGGCAGCCAAAGCATCGTGTCAAAGTCCAGAGAGTGAAGCATGGCTGTGACTTTCCCAGGGTCATACAACCAATATGTATTAGGTGGGATATGAACTCAAAACTTCCTGATGTTGTCTGACTCTCTATCTGCCTTTCAAGGTTTGTTACAACTTATTACTATTCGGGCGACATATCAAACAGAGCCAACTAGAATTCCCAGATCTCTTTCAATAGAACTGCCCTCAAGTCAGATTTCACCAGTCCTGCACTTGTTAATTACATGTTTTTTTAAACCTACTGACAAACACAATTAACTGAGATCTGACTGAACTCCATCTAGTTTTGTTCCCAGGCCAGTGAATTGCCTGGGGCTGACCCAACATTATATTCTGGTTTCTGATTATTTTGTAAAAGCCCCAAAACTCACCTCTTCCTGAGATTCCAAAGGTTTCTTCCTGATCTTTAGCTTGTTATGAAAAATAACCTGTCAGGTGGAACTGTGAGATATTTACTCTTCCCAAAGGCAATCTCATCATTCTCTCTGTTCTGTTACCCCATATAAACCCTGTCCCCAGTTCCCATCTTTGGGTACCCTGGTACCTGCTGTGAGGTATCCTGAGTTGCAACTCCTCTTCCTTGATTAAAGACCTTAATTCTGCTATATTAATTGTTTTCATTAATTTTTCAGGTTAACACTACATTAAAAAGGAGCAAAGATTTCTTCCATGAGGGCCTGCGGCTATGAACTCTTTTTTTTTTTTTTTGGCAGGGCAATGAGGGTTAAGTGACTTGCCCAGGGTCACACAGCTAGTGTCAAGTGTCTGAGGCTGGATTTGAACTCAGGTCCTTCTTAATCTAGGGCCGGTGCTTTATCCACTGTGCCACCTACCTGCCCCCTTGCTGTGAACTCTTTTGAAGTTCATCGAAGGTGTGGACTGACCCCAGAATTGGTGGAGGGAGGTCGGTCGGTCGGGCTTCTCCCTTATTGGTTCTCTGGCTATGCCCTCATCCTAGAATAATTCTAGGGAAATTTCTGAAACAAAGCTTATGTATGGCTCCCACTTTTAGTCTCCTCTGAAATGCATAAGAGAATACCTTCCAGAAAAGTTAGTCTGTTTATAATACAGGTATCAGGTATAGGAAAGCTCTTTCATCAACCACAGAAATTGCTTAAGATTAAAAAAAAATCATATAAGACTTCATTAGCATATGGAGAAAACATAAAACAATAATCCATTAACATTCATTATACTCTCCCAGGAAGTAAGATGACTACTTGGGACTTTTTCCCCTTCGATTCTGATCTTCACATCCAAGCAGCTGACAATGCCCAGACCTCCTGCTTTATATTTCAGGATGATCCTCTCAGTAGTCACCTTCTTCCTCAAAGATGACGGCACAAAAAAACCAAAATAAATAAAAATAAAAATAAAGAATTGGGGGCAGCTAGGTGGCGCAGTGGATAGAGCACCAACCCTGGAATCAGGAGTACCTGAGTTCAAATCCAGCCTCAGACACTTAACACTTACTAGCTGTGTGACCCTGGGCAAGTCACTTAACCCCAATTGCCTCACTAAAAAAAAAAAAAAAAGATGACAGCACTATAGAAATTGCCTCCCTATTGGCAACTGGTATCAGACTCTAGACTTTCTACACTCTTAAATCCCTAAAGCAGCTGTCAAAGCTGGCATCAAGATAGCTATTTTCAGACCTCTCCTTGGGGAAGAAAACAGAAAGGCAAAAGAATTTAGCCTCCTATTGAACTAATAGTTGGCATGACCTTCTAGAAATAAGTTTTTCCCAGCCTGGAAAGAGGCTGAACTATTGGCTGAATGAAGAAGTGAATGGAACACCCTTCACTTAGTGAATGACCATAATGAGCATAATCAGCTATTTAGTCATTCTTTGCTATCTCATCTACTTAAGGAAGACTCTACTTGGAAAAAACTGATTGATTGACTGTGGTCCCAAAAGGATGATGAGATCTGGTGAAATCCTACTTCTCACCCTGCTCAGCTTTGTTGTTGCTGGGCAAATCAGCATAGTTTTTGTTTTGTTAAATTTTATTTACTTGATGTTTGTACTTTAATGATTGGCTTTGACCCAGATAAAAATAAGATGATTTTAACTGCATTCTGCCCGAAGCACTTTTGCCACAGAGAGTGAGGTTTGAGGGAAAGGGAGGAAGCCAGTGGCTATGAAGAAGGTCCATGCCCTGTATTGTGGGCTAGGTCTGGCTCAGATCAGTCCCCCTGTTCAATCTTGAAACAAAATGAGACACCAGTAAGTCATTCAACAGCCAACAAAAGATTCTTTTAGCCATAGAAAGGAAAGGTATTCAGTGAGGAATTGTTCAATTCAGTTTAATTCATTGTTCAACTGAGATAAATCCCCTTGCCCAAGTTGCCCATCATTTTCCACCAGTCAAGTTTCAAAACAGTCCCTAAAGCTCTCCTTCTATGGCTGTTGTGTGCTCAGGAGACCAGAAGAGAGGTCAACAGCTGGAGCTTTTGTTCCCTTGAGATAATCAAGTTTCAGTTGGAATACAATACCTTTGAAAGGAAAACCAGCCTAACTTGCCTGGGGGCAGGGGTTAGGATATTGCTACCACTCCAGATTCTGTGATAAGGTCCTTTAGGTCCAGTGGACCTTCCTCCACTTAAATGACCACAGGGCAGCAATAAAAGAGGAAAAGAAAAGCTAAAATAAACATAGCAAAAACAAAACAAAATAAACCCTGCAAAACCACCCAGAAGGAGTGGCTGAATATGGGAGGACAAAGACGGGAAATCCCAGGCTTCCTCGTGCCCCACCCCCCCCTTGGAAGAATAAAGTCTCAGGATCTAAAAGATCAGGTTCACCGGGTAAGTGATGTCAAATCTTTGTAGTTCACAGTAGATTTCTCCATGTAAGGAGAAGACCAAAAGTAGGAGCAGTACCAGGAACATCAGGGTCATAGCAAAGATAATGACACTTCCTGCATAGTTACAATCTTTATCACAGGTCAGGTGATGGACTGACAGGAATATGGAAGGGTCCAACTAGGTCTAGATGACAATAAGCAATAGTTTACAGTAGGCGGGCCTGTCTTCTGCTGCTGCTCATGCCAGTGACCATTCTTAGATAGGTAGATAGATAGATAGATAGATAGATAGATAGATAGATAGAGATATATTTTGGCGGGGCAATGAGGGTTAAGTGATTTGCCCAGGGTCATACAGCTAGTAAGTATCAAGTGTCTGAGGTTGGATTTGAACTCAGGTCCTCCTGACTCCAGGGCCAGTGCTTTATCCACTGCACCACCTAGCTGCCCCAGTGACCATTCTTATACTGTTGGATTGCCTGCTACTAGGGCCAGTTTGGTGATCAGGGGTGCTGGACCCCACATCTCTGTTTACTCACACCTGGTCTGTGTCTCTGTCTGTTAATTGGTCCTTGGCCACCACTGCTGAGGTTTGTGTCTGTCTACTGTTCGTTGGCTATTGCCTCTGCTACCCACCCCACTGCCAGTCTCCCAGGGTGAATTGTTATTTCCCTATGCCAGGCATGAACATTGTCTTGGGTATTGCCTCTGGCCCTGTGTTGGGGAAGGACAACTGTCACCAATGAGGCTCGAGTTCTGTTCTGTGGTAAGCATTGTCCCATTATTCTGGGGCCTGACTCTGTCCCCCTTTGCCTGGCCTGATTCTGTGCTCCTATTTTGGGGGACCTACCCTATACTGAGGCCTGACTTTGACTATATTGAAGACCTGTGCTGCCATAGATCTCCAGGAGCTTTTTTGTTACTGCTGAAGCATTTGTGTGTTGGGGACAGGGGTTACAGGCCAGTGTCACTGTCCCTGGCTGGTCTACTCCAGTTGATGAGACCAGGAACTGACACATTGGAAAGCTCAGAAAAAGAATCATGGACTTTCGTGTAAGGGCTTGAGTTCTGTTCTTGTTAGTGGTCATCCTCTCTAATTCAAGAAATTCCTCCTGCTTCTAGTCAGCCCCCACTGTGGGAACTGGGAGCTCCCAACATCTCAAATTCACAAGTCTGGCACAAAGATTAGGAGTGTCTAGCTCAGGATCACCTATCTGTCTGAAATGGAAGAAGGCTCCTGGAACCTCAGCTCTGCTCAGGTCCCCCACAGGAAGCTCCAGAGAAGAGAGGTCCAGTTCAAAGTTTTGCCTGTCCTCAGCAAATTAACTGGGGTACAACCAACATTTTTGTTCACCTCTCCCCAGCCCCCAATTCTAGAAATATCTCAGGGCTCCTGGGGAGAATTATACATTATCTATTCAAGTGCATCCCCAAAGGCTTAACCAATAAATTATAGCAATGGTCACCTGGCACAATTTCAGTTGCCCTCTCAAGCACCAAATAAAAATGGTGGTGGTGGGGGGGAAGCACCTTTAAATATTTCCTTTCCCAAAATTAGAAAATCCTAAATTTCCAGGGATCTGCCTTGGTTCTGTCAGTGTTGAACATTCCTTGTGCTACCATTAAATGGCTACGTCCATTTACAGTTATAAGGTAAGAAGTATTTATTCAGCGGAATTGTAATTTCCAAAAAGCTATTCAAAACCAAAAAGTTTATTCCCCCCAGTAGTAGACAAATATAATTCCCTTTAAATTGGGAAAGGCCTTCTTTCAGTAGACCTTCCAGGAGCAATTCAAGACCATTAAGAAAGCAAAGGCATTTAGTCCCACTAAAAGGAAAGCTCAGGCTCATTCTTGCTTGTGTGTGTGTGTGTGTGTGTGTGTGTGTGTGTGTGTGTGTGTGTGTGTGTGTGTGTGAAAGAGAGAGAGAGAGAGAGAGAGAGAGAGAGAGAGAGAGAGAGAGGAGAATATCACTATCTATTCTGGCTGCTTTAAAGGTAAACAGAGCTCTGAAGAAATTCTCTAGAACTTGGAGAAGATAAATTGCCAGTGACCAAGGCTGGAAGGCCTAGGCACGACACAGTCAGTGGCCGTAAAAGAGAGTTTACTGCAATTGTCTTCAAAATATAATCCTTAAGGGGGTTAGCTAGGTGGCACAATGGATAAAGCACCAGTCCTGGATTCAGGAGAACCTGAGTTCAAATCCAGCCTCAGCCACTTGGTGCTTACTAGCTGCGTGACGCTGGGCAAGTCACTTAGCCCTCATTGCCCTGCCAAAAAAAAAAAAATCCAAAATATAATCCTTAAAACAGAGCATATTCTCTTCAGTCTCTACTTGATGAATAGCTACAGGTTGCTGACTTTCTAATCTCCCAGAGACAGAGGGGATAATTTGGTGGTATCAAACTGAAGCAAAAATGGGCATTCTAAACAGTACCTAAGCATGCCTGAGGACCCACATATTCACAATATCTATGTTCTATTGTATTTTTATTTATTTTGTTAAATATTTTCCAATCACACTTTCCTTTTTTTGTCTTTAATAGTATTATATCTTAATTTTTCCAATTACATGTGAAGATAGTTTTCAACATTCATTTTTGTAAGATTTTGAGTTATAAATTTTTCTCCATTTCTCTCTGGCCTCCCCCATCCCGAGGCCAGCAAGCAATCTGATATAGGTTATATACTACAATCATGTTAAACATATTTCCACACTAGTCATATAAGAGAATAAGAAAAAAAGGGGGAAACCGCAAGAAAGAAAAAACAAAAAAGCCAACAAAAAAGGTAAAACTAGTATCCTTTGAGCTGCATGCAGACTCCATGGTTCTTTCTTTGGTTGTGGAGAGCATTTTCTATCATGAGTCTTTTGAAATGGTCTTGGATCATTGTATTGCTAAGAAGAGCTGAGTCTATCACAATTGATGATCACACAATATTGCTGCTACTGTGTAAGGTGTTCTCATGGTTGTGCTTATGATATAGTGGGAAATGGGGTACAGGTTGGGGTTGGGGTTCTTGGGAATTCCTCTTTAAAGAATTACACCCTCTTGCACACAAAACTTAGAACAAGGTGATAGTTTATTTAGGAGCAAGGGAAGGGAAGGGTGGGGGAAGGGAAACCATGAAAGAAATCCTTAGACTTTTCATGGGGAGATTTGGCATAAAGCACATGGCTCAGAGGTACCAAATCTCCTCGAACAGGAGACCGGAAGGTACTTTTATAGAGGACTGATGGGGGTGGACCATCTGCCCGTGAAAAGTTCCTTTAATGAAGGTGGACCATCCCCCACTGGTGGTAGCTGGGGGAATTGGGTGAGGAGTGGAAGACCATCCCCCACTGGTAGTGACTAAAGGAATTGGGTGAGGGGTGGCTACGGATCCCTCTTCAGAACACAAAGGCCGAAGCCACACCCAAACTTATCTCTCCAGAGTAAGGGAGACCAGAATGAAGGGTAGGAATCCGAAGCTAGCTCAGTCCGGTTTGGTTCAGCTTATCTCTCTAGGCGTTATCTGTTCTCTGGTTTAGTTTCTCAAGGAGAATATTCCTCGGTGTGCCCCAGAGAAATTCTGGGGTGCTCTGCGCCCCATGACACTTACTTCACTCAGCATCAGTTTATGTAAGTCATTCCAGGTTTTTCTGAAATCTGCCTGCTTATCATTTCTTACAGCATACTAGTATTCCATTACATTCATTTACCAAAACTTGTTCTGCCATCCCCCAATTGATGGGTATTCCTTCAATTTCTAATTCGTTGCCACCACAAAAAGAGCAGCTATAAATTTCCAATCACATTTTAATCTGGTTTAGGTCAGCACTGGGAGCTCTGCAGGCCCCAAAGCAGCCCGGGATGTTTGACCTTTAGAGCAAGCCATCGCCATCTCTAGAGGAATCACCAAAAGAATGAAGGTGGATGTGGGTCCACTTTCCCCTGTACTGCCCATCCCCCATTCCAATAAAATGTATAATGCCCGGTTCCACTCCCACCCAACAGTGACTGTGCCAATTGTTCTGGGTTGGGTTTGACTCAGGCCAGTTCCCTGGTAGTTTATGTTCAGTATTAGAAGAAAAAAAAAGAGAGTCATACATCATTCAACAGTGAACACCCATAGTAAGAGATGGATATTCCATAAGGACATGCATTAAAGACACCTGGATCTGATTCAGCTGATTGGCTTTGCCTCAGTTGCCCATTTTCCAGCAGCCAAGTGCAGAAGTGCATTGTGGTCCTTGTGGTTGTTTTGTTCTCAGGTGATCAGGAAATCATGTCCATAGCCTGAGCCGTTAGTCTTCTCAGCCAATCAAGTCTTGAGAATGGTTTCCATTCCTTCAAGGGAAAAACTAGCCCAATTTGCCTAGGAACAGGGGTTAGAATATTGCTCCCATCACACCTCATAATTTCATCAGATGGATTGAGTCAACTCAGTTGATAAGGATTCTCTTGATCAACCACCTCCTCTCTACATCTAAATTACTTTTTTTTTGTTTCTCCAAGGTATTTATTATTCCTTTCCCTAATGCAGTACAGTACAGTACAGTACAACCCAGAGATTTTTTTCTAAATGACTTTTTTTTGGGGAAGTTCAAATACTGATTTTTCAAAGCTCCTCTCTCCCTCATAATGATCCATTGTAACCTGCCTGCTGTAATCTTTCGCTCCAGACTCTCCCGGGCTCCATTTATTGTAGGAAAAGTCTGACTCAGACCCATCTCCTCTTAGGTTATGTTTGATGTTAGGAGGAAATGAAACACCTGTAGAAAATCTGACTGTTAACCAAAGGAGATTTACTTCACCATAGCAGGGGGTTTATTCAGCCAAGCAAAGCTTCCTTGCTTCTTTGATGCAAATATAAAGACCGAGCCCAAGCTGCTCGTGGCTTTTTGTACTCAGACAAACGTGAGGTCTGAGTCTTTAGTCTTCTGATCCAATAATGCCTCAAGGATAGTTTTGATACATTATAAGGAAAAGAACTAGCCCAGTTCACATGGTGGGAGATTCTGATAGATATTCCTCCTAACATACATTTCCTTCTTGGGATTTCAGTTACTCTGGGACCCTCTGAGATGCATGACCAGCCCTCTTCTTGTTTGAGGAAATCATCCAAATCCATGTCTTAGGAAGTGTGGTCACCCACAGGCATGCCTTGAGGTGCTAGAAAAATCCCCCTGTAAAAATATTCTAAGCATATGCGTAGGTGTCACAATGCCAATCCTACCTTTACTACTATGCCCCGCTTGTAAGCTTCTCTTTTACGTTTAATCAAATCCCCTTTAAAATATCCTTTGGCGGGGGGAGCATTTTAGTATCCAAAACCCCAGTGTAGATGAGCTTCTTAATGGCTTTCCTCCCTAAAGGATGTGACTGAGGCAACACTGAAGGTACTGGGATTGGGGGCAGGGTGGGAGAGGAACTTGGAGGGGAAATGGGTACAAAAAAGGGAGGGCAGTTCCCTGATGACATATTTTACTTCCTTCCCCCTTTTCATCAAAGACCAAGAGGGTGTGGTCAGTCAGGTGGGAGTCTAGACTCCCAGGAAGCAGCTGGGAATTGTTGTGCATCTCTATTCTTCTAGATCCCAGAGAAAGCTCCGTTTGGTTTGGGGGAGGTAGGTATTTAGCACTTGGACCAGGCCTGCAGAGCCCAGCAAGAACAGTCTGTCTTTGCTGGAGGGAATGAACAGACCTGGAATGCTCTTCTATGAACTCCCTGTCCCACTGCCACCCCAGGCCAGGAAATGGCTCCCTCCCCCAACCCCGGGGACAGAACATGCTAAGAATACTGAGTGACAGCTGCAGCAGGACCCAGGCTAAGACAGAAGGCCTCAGTGCTCCATCTGGTCTGGGCTCTCTTTCTCTCCCTCTCCCTCATTCCATATTTTCCTTCATGAATTGTTTATTTCAGGGCTTAGAGACTGTGGGGCTCTTTCTTTTTGCTCCCACCCCCCTCCTGTGTTTCCTAAAGAACTTGGCCTTCATCCATCCATCAGCTTCCGCTTGCTCTCAGTTTGACCCTTCTTGGAGGTGAAGAAGGTGGTTGCACAATTGTATGGTGTGGCTTGAGGAACTCTTAAGAGTTCTTTTTGGCCCCCTTAGTACTTTCCCTACAAGTCCTAAAATATTTGGTGAAGGCACTGAAGACTCTGTGTCAGAATGCAAATACGTAGAATTTCAGAGCTGGATGGGCCCTTTTCTATTATCTAGTTCAATTCTTTCATTTCATAGAGGAAGAAAGAGTTCCAGAGAAGGTAAATTGTCACCGCCTAATTAAAGGCTGATTTTAGAACCCTGCTTTTCTGAGCCCTAGTCCAGTGTTCTTTATACTGAGAGACTAAGACCTGGGACCAGGGACCACGTGGGATCCTTTATTGCACAGACTGTTGCTAAGTCAGGATTCAAATGATGCATACTGACCATGGCAGCAAGAGGGAAAAGCCAATATCTCTTGCTTGTCTTTTTTGTAGTTACATTCATCATGCAAGAAATGTACTTCTGTATCTCTGGACTCTGAGGTAAGAGTTAATGCTGACTTTTGTTTTTTCTTATTTGCAGGAGTATGTGACTTAGTCTGGATCCTCCTTCCAGAGTCAGAGAAGAGGCTATAGGAAGAAATGCCGAAGGAACTGACAATGAGTTGTGGTGAAAAGAACTCTGGACCGGGAGTCAGGAGGTCAAATCCTCTCTTGGCTCTGTCACTCTATGATCTTGAACGAGTCACTTATCTCTCCTTTTTTTTTTCAGTGAGGCAATTGGGGTTAAGTGACTTGCCCAGGGTCACACAGCTAGTAAGTGTTAAGTGTCTGAGGCTGGATCTGAACTCAGGTCCTCCTGACTCCAGGGCCGGTGCTCTATCCACTGTGCCACCTAGCTGCCCCCACTTATCTCTTTAGGCCTCATTTTCCTCCTCTGTACGTTGAAGGAAATGGACTAGAAAAAGATGATCTCTAAAGTCCCTCCCACCTCTGATATTCTAGGATTCTGTGACTCCTTCCTCCAGGGACTTGCAGCTAAGATGGTGGGTAGATGAAACACTGGACAGCAGAGAGCACTGAAGGCAAGCAACCCAAGAGGGAATTGGTAGTGAATGAGCAATATGGCAGAGACTAAGGACTCATGGGGAGATTAACTGAAGGAGAACTTCTGGCGACAAAGCAACTAATGAATACTAGGTTTCTTCCTTGCTATCCCTTCTTCCACAATCCCCTTCCCCAGAAGAAAATAAATACAATATCCATCCTTGGGGCAGGGGGAGTGGCCAGCCAGAGAGGAGGTGTTTCTTGAGTCCTCTCCAATATAAACTCTTTGTGTCCCTTTGTGTAGATAAAACTATTTTGTTTAGAAGCTTCTTAAGTCTGAGTTTATTCAAAGAGTCCAGGGATCATTCTTCCACATCGTGCAAAGTCAGTGGCCAGAGGGCCAGGAAGACCTTAGAATCATGAGTTGATATTGACTCCACTTATACCTAGGGCCATATGGAGAGTTAACAAAACTGCCTTTTCATGATGACTGGGATAGTGTTAGGTCTATGGTAGATACTCAGACAAGGCCTTCAACTGCATGGCTGGGTCCAAGTGGTTAAGTAATGTAGTTGTTTTCCTTGAGGAGTTTTCAGTCTATCTTCTTACCTGCTGTGGACAGACCACCTTAGGGCAAAAGTTGCCACAGCAAAATGGATCACAGTTATTTCTGAAAATATCTTCTCTCTCTACCTTTGCTCCTTCAGAACCATCCCTTGTAACAACAACAACAACAACAAACAACCAAAAAACTAAACCATTAAGCAAAAACACTTAATACAGGGACCTCTTATAACAACATATATAGCATTCTTTCTTAATTCTGCTCATTTTATTCTGCATCAGTTAATAGAATTCTTCCCAGTTTTCTCTGAAATTGCTCATTTTATCATTTCTCATATTGCAATAATATTCCATTGCTTTCATATACCACATTGCTATTGTCCAATAGGAGGATGGTCCCTTTGTTTCCTATTTTTGTCTACTATGAAAAGAGCTACTCTCTCTGTGTATGTATGCATACGTATATATACATATATGTATATATTTATACATAGGCCTTTTTCCTTTGAGATATAGACTGAGTATAGCTGGGTGAAAGGGCACGTAACTATATTTATGGGTCTAGTTTCAAATTGTTTTCTAGAATGGCTGCACCATTTCACAGTTTAAAGCGGGGTCAGATAACTCAATTTCTATGTAGATTGGTTTCACCAAGTTCAGGTTCAAATGCAGCATAGCGGCTGGCTAAGACCAATTTTCCATCTCAATGTATGGCTCAACAAATTATCTGTGATAAAGTTACCCACAGAAATGCCTCAGCTAACTCCAAAGTGCTAGCCTTTTAACCTTCTCAGGTCACATAGTTGTTACTTCTTCTTGTTTCCTTTCCCGCCATCCAGTCTCCACTAACAGCATTCACTGGAGCCTTACTCTGGCTTATCTACATTGTTAAGATTTTTTTCACTCAGGACAGGCCTGTTTTTTTCAGAAATATTTAAGACTAAAGCTCAGCGATACAGCCACTAGGTTATGTTTCTTGTCTTGATTATTTAGAGTTTGAAATTAATGGCTTGAAGTACAATGGGGATATAATATTAACATGACAATTAATCTGGAAAAATTCCATTACCACCCCCCAACCCTATCTGCAACCCCATCCCTGCAAAACAAAACAAAACACAACAAAACAAACAAAACCCAACCTAACTCTCCTCTGTGACTAAGTAAGGTGGATCAAAAGTCACAATGTTTTAATAACTTTTTGAAAATTATTTTTCTTTATTTTTTACCATTTACAAGATTTAATTTTTCACACATAATGCAAATTCATTTCTATATATGATGCTATATAGGCTATGTATATGCTATATATGATGCCTATATATATGATTTCCTATATAGTTTGTGATGCTATGATATTATAAATTAAAAGCAAAAAATAAAGGAGTTATTAAATATCAAAACCCTTTTGTGACTTTTGGTCCACTTATATAATCTATGAAGTGGAACTAAAAGTCTTCCCATTAATACAGCAAACTTACTGAGACATACAGTGCCAAATCATGACTATATTTTGAATTTTACTTGTTAAACAGCTTATGTTGGTAACTTTAGATCAAAATAAATTCTTTGCATTAAATATTGTTCTTTTCAAGCACCAAGAGATGAGGCTTCTAGTACTGATATAAGCTATTTAATAAGCACTAAAGCCTGCCCTTTCTTTGTAAGCTTCAGAATTGTTTAATTTATCTTCAGGTAATACTACTTGGTTCAATAGTATCATGGTACTCAACATATTTTCTTTTCTATCCTCAGCTCCACATTATTATCTCTTGTTGTAATTAGAACCTGGCAAGTTGCTTTGAACAGAACTGGTTTTTTCCCCTAAGATGTCACTGCAGCATTTCTGTATAGTAGGATGATGAGTAAATTTTAACAAGATAGATTATGCCCTTATTAGTAATTTTCCCCTATATATCTGTGCCCAATTTGGAAACATCCATAATTTGACAAAAAATTAACCTAATTGATTTTAGATTTTGGTTTACTTCTATTGGAGGTCATTCAATTTTTGTTGGGACATTGCTTTTTTTTGGGGGGGCGGTGTGTACATGAAATAACTATACTATTTAAGTATTACTTGAAATTAATCTATTAGTAACAATTGTACAGTATTGCTTGGTTCATACTATGAAGCAATCAGTCTATGTCCTTTTAGGAGAAAAAAAAAAGATATAGCCCATAAGCATCAACTAGTAAGACAAAGAATATTAGGAGATTGAAACAAGGGACACGGGTACATTGAAATTTGAGACTACTATATGATAATAATAATGATGATAGCTAGCATTTATGATGCACTTTACTTCTTTTTTTTTTTTTAATTTTTTTTTT
This sequence comes from Dromiciops gliroides, assembly GCF_019393635.1. Classification (NCBI taxonomy): domain Eukaryota; kingdom Metazoa; phylum Chordata; class Mammalia; order Microbiotheria; family Microbiotheriidae; genus Dromiciops; species Dromiciops gliroides. The sequence continues at coordinate 490,142,245 of NC_057861.1, forward strand.
TTTAGTGAGGCAATTGGGGTTAAGTGACTTGCCCAGGGTCACACAGCTAGTAAGTGTTAAGTGTCTGAGGCTGGATTTGAACTCAGGTACTCCTGAATCCAGGGCCAGTGCTCTATCCACTGTGCCACCTAGCTGCCCCTATGATGCACTTTAAAGTTTGCAAAGCACTATTCAGATATTATCCATCTTATTTGAGTTGGTGTTCTTGTCCCTTTGTTACAAATGAGGAAACTGAGTCTTGGAGGGGTTGAATGACTTACGTAGGGTTACTTTTCAAGTATATATTTTGTTGCTGCTGTTGCTGTTGTTCAGTCACATCTGCCCCTCTGTGACCTCATTTAGCGTTTTCTTGGCAAAGATATTGGAGTGGTTTGCCTTCTCCAGATAATTTTACAAATGAGGAAACTGAGGCAAACAGGGTTAAGTGACTTGCCTAGGGTCACACAGCTAGTAAGTCTCTGAGACCACATCTGAACTCAGGAAGATGATTCTTTCTGACATTTAAGCCCAGCACTCTATCCATTGTGCCACCTAGCTGACTCGTCAAATAGAAACCTTGGGAAATGTCAAGTCATATATGCACTTTTAAATATCAAATACCCATCCAGAGGTCTTAGTTCTCTATTTTTGAGATTATCATTTTTTAAATTGATGTTTGTTTTGAAATATATTATTAATGGTAGCTTCATGGTTTAGTGCTAGATTTGGAGTCAGGAAGACCTGAGTTCAAATCCCACTTTAGACTAGTTACGTGACCCTGGATTCAGTTTCTCTCAGCTTCAGTTTTCTCACATGTAAAATGGACACAATAATAGCACTTACCTCTCAGGATCATTGTTGTAAAGAGAAAATAAAATGATATTTGTAAAGTGCTTTGCAAATCTTATATATTAGCTACTATTATTTTGTAATATTATTATTATTAATATGCAAGTCAGCTCCCGTAGCACAGAAAAACTGGAGTTAAAGTCATTTAAGACAATTCATATGTTTAATGGGTACACAATATGTTTAATGTAATATTATCCAATCATGATACAAAGGTAAACCAGAACCAATACAGCAACAAAGTTTTATTATTATTATTTTAATCCCCCTTTTAATACCTTACCTTTTTTATTAGATAGTATTTTATTTTTTCCAATTGCATGTAAAGACAACTTTCAACATTCATTTTTTAAAATAAGCTTTTGAGTTCCAAATTTTTATCCCTTCCTCCCTCTACTCCCCCCTCCCCCAAACAGTAAGTAGTCTGATATAGGTTATACATGTGCAATCATCTAAAATATATCTCCACATTAGTCATGTTATGAAAGAAGAAAAAGAACAAAAGGGAAAAAAAAACATGAAAAAAAGTGAAAATAGTGTGCTTCAATCTGCATTCAGACGCCATCATTTCATTCTCTGGATGTGGAGAGCATTCTCTATCATGAGTCTTGGAATTGTCTTAATACTAGAACTTCTGAAGTAATGAGCACACTGTCCCAGACCCTATCCTGCCCAGAACAAGAAGGGTTAGGAGTCCTACTGCTTTGACTTAGCACCCAGTCTCATCTACTCCCCTACATCCCTCCACTGTCAATCAGATGTTTCTTCTACTCAGGCCTTGTAGCCAATTTGTCCTCAGCTCCCAATGCAGACATCACCACTGGCTGGTGCCATTCTGGACATCCTCCTAGTATGCTAACGAAAAGTCCACATCTTCTGGTCCTCTGAAATTCACCAGGACCTATTCTATCAAAGTGAAGGATCTGGGACGGAGGAGGGTGGGGCGACAAGACTTGAGACCAGGGCTCTTCTATTCCTCCCATCCCCCCAAATGATTCCTTCTCAGCATCAGCTTTCTCCTCTCCAACACCAAACATTTGAATCCTTGGGCTCTGGAATGATCTACTATTTTATAAATAGTGTAGGACATGACCAAGTTTCCTGAATACTTCTTAGGCAACATCACTAGTTAATTTGTTGGCTTTCAAGGAGGACATCTAAATTAATCAAGGGCTTTTTCATACTTAATTTAAAGCCAATGCCTGATTGATTCAATAGAGATCTGTTTCCTCCAGACAAATGCATCATGGCATAAGATCTTGTCAGTTACTTTAAGTAGGGTGTGGTGACTTGATTGATTGACTCAATAACTCCTCACTCATGTTAATGACATTGAGGCCACTGTAAGGAAGAAGTCTTTTGGTTCTTGGAGCTAGAATATGCACACTACACTAATATTTAGGATGATTGGAGAGTCAATGGTGGGGGTGGGGGGTGGGGGCGACGCAGGGAAGTCATGCCTAAGTCATGATGTCTGTGGAAACTGTGGTCACCCAGAAACTGGGCAAGGATTGGTGGAAGTATCAGGGAGAGAGGCTACTAATTTGAGAGTTTGAATCTATTGGAAAGGAGAGAAAGAGAGCCTTAGGGAGTGTAGTCTGGGTTAGGCAGTGAATGGTGGCCTTCTTCTCTCCTGGGGGTATTGTTTTGCACAGGATTGTTGGTTCCTCCAGGGCAGTCAAGTCAAGTCCTCAAGCATTTATTAAAGGCTTACTATGTTCCAGGCATTGTATTAAGTGCTAAGGAAATAGGGATAAGTGCAAGAATGGAGTTTCTCTATTACAACTGCATTCCCTTGATCTTTCTCATTGTTCTAGTCTCTTCCCTAAAGTTTTAATTGGAATGCTACACATAAGCCTTCCCATAGGGATTGATGACATCCAACAGAAACTTCAGGAAATGTTCAAATAACATTAATTGATATAAATTAGTACCTTGTTCACTTCAAAGCCCAAACTAACAGAGACTACAGGGTTAAAAGTCAGGATACCAGGGTTCTAGTTCTACCTGCCACTAACTTGCTATGTGATCTGGGGAAAGTGACTTAGTTTTTATAGGCTTCAATTTCCTCATCTTTAAATGAGTGGGTTAAACCAGACATGGTAATTCAAAGTCTCTTCTGGCTCAGATATTCAGGTAAATCTATTAGTCCCTAGGGATTTAATTGCATACTTGGACTACCCTCTCCTGCCCAGAATTGGTACTGCAATGCTTTCGTGTATTTCTTATCTTCCTCCTCCACTCTCTTTTTTTCCTCTTCTCCCCACCCATCACTATCTATGTAGAGACTGATTATCCACTAGGCATATAAAAAACTTATTGTCAATATAGAAAAAATCTAATTCAACAACTATTAAAATGCCTACTATGTGTAAAACATGCTAGGTTGTAGGGCTACAAAGACAAAAATAAAAAAATCCTGTCCTCAGGGGGCTTATGTTATAAGGGAATGTACATGTTAAATAAATACAAGGTAATTTCAAATGGGAATGAGTGTTAACAATTGGAGGAAACAGGAAAATCTTTATATAGGAAGTGGCTACTACACATATTGAACCTTGAGGAAAGTTAGAGTTTCTAAGAAGCAGAAATGAGGAGGGAGTTTGTTCCAGATAAGGGGATCAGCTTGTGCAAAGACAGTTAAGTTTAGGTGAAAGTTAGCAAGCTAGTTTGAAGGCAGGGAACAATGTGAGATGAGTCTTCAAAGGTAGGTGGGAACTGCAGAGTGGAAGGCCTTAAACTCAGTCTCATTTACAAACTTTGGCCACCCTTTGGCCACCCTTTGGCCACATCCATATATGTTACCCAAGTCAATAGGTACCTCCCAGTACATGGTGTTTTCGGGGCTCATCCTTCTATCTGCTGCCTGAATAGTCAAGTAGGAAGGAGTTCTGGGCATTATAGAAATTGCCTACCTTAAAAGTTCATTGGGGCAGCTAGGTGGTGCAGTGGATAAAGCACCAGCTCTGGATTCAGGAAGACCTGAGTTCAAATCTGGTCTCAGACACTTGACACTTACTAGCTGTGTGACCCTGGGCAAGTCACTTCACCCTCATTGCCCTGCTTAAAAAAAAAGTTCATTGTTTGCTACTTAGTTTCAAGATGACAGACCAATCTATATAACATAGTGTAACAATATTATATAATAATGTAACCAGTGTTATACTGTACAATGCAACAAAAAAGAAAATCAAGGAATTGGGAGTCAGGTGAATTGGATTTGAGTCCTGGCCCTGCTGTTATTAGCTGTATGATTTTCAACAAATCACTTCTTTTTTCTGTACCTCATTTGTCTCATTTGCAAAATATGGAGGTTAAGTAGGACCAAATCTGGGGTTCTTTTTAGCTTTAATATCCTATGAGTCTATCAGCTTTGTTGGACTGTGCTCTTTAACTAACAGTGATTAACCTATCAGCTCCTCCACAAAAGCCCTACTCTGATCATTAAGTGTGACATGGAGGCACCTGTGGGCTCTTAAAGGCCATTCCAGGAGAAATCCATCTCTAGCAAGTCCTACTAAATTGGAGAGGCTGCAAGCACAGGCTCAGTCATGGAGTTAATGTCTATTTTAGTTCCTCCAATTTGTTTATGATATAGGACATGTATTCATTTGAAACTTATTGTGGTATACAGTATAAGATGTTGCTCTAAATTTAATTTCTGCCAAACTATCTTCCAGTCTTCCCAGCAGTTCTTTCAAGTAGGGAATCCTTATCACAGAAGTTGGAGCACTTTAGATTTATCAAACCCTGTGCTAGCATATTTGTTTGCTTCTTCATCTTTTGTATCTATTCTGTTCTGCTGATTGACTTCTTTATTTTTAACCAGTGCCAAATAATTTTGATGATTACTGCTTTCTAGTACAGTTTGAATCTAGTATCACTAGTACCCTTTGCTTTCCACTTAAAAATTTTTCTCTTGTGATTCTTGACTCCTCCCCCTTCTCCTGATAAATATTGTTATTCATTTATCAAGTTCTAGAAAGTAACTCTTTGGTAGTTTGATTAGTATAATACCAAATCTCTAGATTATTTTAAATAGTATTGTCATTTTGATTACCTTTTTATTGCCTGACCATAAGTAATTAATTTCTTGCCAATAGTTTGTCTTCCTTCATTTATATAAATAGCATTTCAAAATTCTAGTCTTATAATTCTATATTCTATATTTCTTGGGTATGTGTTGGTAGGTGAACTCCCAGATGTTTTATAGAATCTGAACTTTTTTTTTTTTTGTGGGGCAATGAGGGTTAAGTGACTTGCCCAGGGTCACACAGCTAGAAAGTGTCAAGTGTCTGAGGCCAGATTTGAACTCAGGTACTCCTGAATTCAGGGCCTGTGCTTTATCCACTGCGCCACCTAGCTGCCCTGAATCTGAACATATTTTGAATTGCCTTCCCCCCTCCCCTTCTCTTCTGGGAAGAACATTAATAACAGGTAATGAACTATATAATGTTAGAGTGGTCCCACAGACTATTCCATTAGAGAACTAGCCCAAGAGTAGAGGCTCAAATTGGGGGAGTAGCCCAAAAAGGATGCTGCACCTGCAATTACTTTGTGTGTCATGGTAGTTGGACTCATAGATATCTTATATATGTTGAATGGAATTTCTTTCACTATCTCTACTTGCTGGATTTTGTTGATAAGATCCAGAAAGGCTGATGTTTTTGTGTGTTTAATTTTTAGCCTGCTACTTTACTGAAGCCATGGATTCAAATAATTTTTATTTGAATCTTTTGAGCTCTCTAAGTAAATCATCACCTCATTTGGGGAAAAATGATAATTTTCTCTTTTTTTATCTATCCTTATTCCAACAATTTAATTATCTTATTGCAATAGGTAGAATTTCTAGAACTTTTAATGGTGTCAAAAGATATTCTCATTTTATCTTTGATCTCATTAGAAAGTCTTTACCTTTTATGGGTTAATAGATTATAGATAATGCTAGCTCTTGGTTTTAGTTAGATATTGTTTACTATATTTTTTCAAAGGTTTTTTCTGCATCTGTTAAGATAATCATTTGATATCTGTTGTTTTTTGTTAATGATATAGTCAATTAAGCTGATAGTTTTCCTAATATTGAACCAGCCCTATATTTCTGGTATAAATCCTACCTGGTCATAGTGTATGATCCTTGTGATATACAAGAAAAGTCTATTTGTTCCTTTACTTTTTTTAGTGTTTTAAACATAATGGATGTTACATTCTATCAAAAGCATTTTCTATATTTATTGATATGATGTTCACTTTATATATTTTTGGTTTATTGTATTTATGCATTTTCTAATGCTGAACCAAGCTTGTAGTAGGAAATCTTATTACTAAAGCTTCTTACCACCACCATTATAGCAACCCTGGCCTCCATTCTGAAGTCCTTGCTTAAGCCCCAGAATGCCTTACCTTTGTATTCAAGCTGTCCATAGAGGAGTGGGAGTTATCAGTTATCAGAGTCCCGGTTGTGGGACATGTGTTACTAGTTTCCCAATTAAAACTAAATATATTGACCCATAGAAACATTGATATACAGGTCTGGTGACTTATTTCCAGGGACTAGGGGCAAGTTGAATGGCTAGCTAGGATTCAGGAAGATGGATTCTTATTGAGGGAGGATCTTTCTTCTCTTTGCTCTTTAAATGTGGCCTAATAGGCTAGCTTCTTATCTCTTTTGGACTTCCTTTTCACTTACCTCTGTTCAGAAGGCAGACCATTACACAGAAGAGTAAACTTGATTCTTGTGCAGGGGGAAACTATGTTCCTGAAAAAAATCTTCTCCATCTAAAAACTGGTAATGACTGCCCTGTGGCATGGGAAGGTTGGAGTTGCATGTGCTGGTAGATGGCCCAAGTGGAGAAATCCAGAGAGCAGAATTTCACAGTTTAAATGGTAGCTTGCTGAAGTTCTCTGAAATATTTGGAAATCAGAGAAATTTTCTTGTCAGAATCAGATAGGTATGTGCCCACTAAGCCTGAGAGAGGATTTGCTTTGTTTGGCCTCATATTTAGAGCATTGACCTTTAAGAGCAAGAGTTCTAAACCTAGGGTCAATTAAACCTCTACAGAGTCCATGAACTTGAATGGAAAAAACCCTTACATTTCTATTTTCACTAACCTTTGGCTTCCTTTCTATTTCATGCATTTAAAAAACATTATTCTGAGAAGAGATCCATAGGCTTCACTAGACTGCCAAAGGGGTCCATGACAGAACAAAAGTTAAAAACTTGTTAGAGGGAGACAATTGGTTCAAAGAAGGCTTATTGAAGGAAGCACCTACAGATGAAGGAATAAAACCATATCATAGCTTAAAGCTACACCTAGACTAGGCACCTGAAGAAGAGAATATTTCTAGTTTCTCTCTCTCCTTCCTGTTTCTGAAGCGTCACAACAGCTTGTGTGGAGAAGAGACATCTGGATCTTTGCCATCCCTTACTGTTACCGTGAATTACTCAGCGCAGTTCTTATGGGAAGAGTATTGCTTTTTTAATGGCTCAAAAGTATATACAGGGGCAGCTAGATGGCGCAGTGGTTAAAGCACCGGCCCTGGATTCAGGAGGACCTGAGTTCAAATCCGGCCTCAGACACTTGACACTTACTAGCTGTGTGACCCTGGGCAAGTCACTTAACCCCAATTGCCTCACTAAAAAAAAAAAAGTATATACAACTGTAGTCTAACCCAAGTTTTGTGATTTTTGTGTAAAAGAGGGATTCAATAGATTGCAATTCATAATAGTTTGCCCCACAATAGTAGGCCCAAGTTCAGTGCCCATTTTGGGGGAACTAATGGAATATTTAAGTGCTTTATATGTATTTTAAAAATACCTGTTGGGGGCAGCTAGGTGGTGCAGTGGATAGAGCACTGGCCCTGGATTCAGGAGGACCTGAGTTCAAATCCAACCTCAGACACTTACTAACTGTGTAATCCTGGGCAAGTCACTTATTCCTCATGGCCCCACCATAAAGAAAAAAAAAATAGTTACAAGATTTTGGGCAGCTAGGTGGCACAGTGGATAGAGCACCGGCCCTGGAGTCAGGAGTACCTGAGTTCAAATCCAGCCTCAGACACTTAACACTTACTAGCTGTGTGTGGGCAAGTCACTTAACCCCAATTGCCTCACTAAAAAAACAAAACAAAACAAAACAAAAACCTGTTGGGGCGGCTAGGTGGTGCAGTAGATAAAGCGCTGGCCCTGGATTCAAGAGTACCTGAGTTCAAATTCAGCCTCAGACACTTGACACTTACTAGCTGTGTGACCCTGGGCAAGTCACTTAACCCCCATTGCCCCCGCAAAAAAACAAACAAAAAACCAAAAGAAACCAAAACAAAAAGTTAAGTTTCTGGGGCAGCTAGGCAGTTCAGTGGATAGAGCGCCGGCCCTGGATTCAGGAGGTCCTGAGTTCAAATCCAGCCTCAGACACTTGACACTTACTAGCTGTGTGACCCTGGGCAAGTCACTTGACCCCAATTGCCTTACCCAAACCAAAAAAACAAAAACCTGTTTATTGGCTCTTATGAGTCCTCTGTATATTTATCATATATCAGTTGAAATGAAGGTCTTATACCATGTGCAGCTAGGTGGCACAGCAGAAAGAGTGCTGAGCCTGGAATTGGGAAGATCTGAATTCAAATCTGGCCTCAGACACTGGCTGTATGACCCTGGGTAAGTCACTTAACCCCATTTGCCTCTGTTTCCTCAATGAGCTGGAGAAGGAAATGGCAGGATTGGGTCCATGAAGAGTTTGACATGACCGAACAACAGCAACAACACCTTATGATATCTATATAATTATATATTATACTATTTACATAGGAGTTAGTCACCTTTGGGGAAATCTAGGGCTACCATGATTACATTTGGAGATTTTAGTGGAGTAGCTCCACATAGGGGCAATGATCTGAAAAGAGAAATTGAACTTTTAGAGTTCAGCCTCCAAGAGCAAAAAGCAGTCCATGAAAGCCCAGGGTCTTGGGCTATAGATTACCTGTGGAGACCCCAAGATCAAAAAAACTTAGAATTGGAAGGGATCTAAGAGGCTATCTAGCTTTACAGATGTGGGTACTGAGGCATAGAGAGTCTCATCACCAATATCACATGATTGTAATTGACAGAACTGGAATTCAAACCCAGATCCTTCAAATCCAAATCTAATGCTCTTTCCACTTCTCCTGTAGGGGGAGACAAAGATGTATTCAAGTGTAACTGGGGTTTATACAAAGCTCTTAAGAGAAATTTATTTATAGTTCTGAGAAAAATAGACTCAGAGAGTCTTGGATATTTTAAAAGATAGAGTTAAAAGGACTGAACTTTCATTTCTGGGGGAGGGTAGCCTGGGCTAGGAGAAGCAGCCATAGTGAGAAAGGTAGGATGCTTGTTTTAGCTTTCTACCACTAATATGATCTGTACCAGTCCTGTAGCAAAATAAAAAGAGGGACCAAGGTTTCAAGGGACTGAAACACAGAGTTGTTCTGGATGATCTCTAAAGTTCCTGTCTGTTCTGACATTCTATAATCCTAGCACTTTATATGAAGACAGGGAATAGATCTTATTCATTTTTGCACCTCCTACATACTTTGTATGCAGTAGATGCTCAAAAATGACATTGAATCTTTCCATGAATTTCCATGGTGACTTTGCAGAATCCTTTGTTCCACTTCCTGCCTTAGATCAGGGACTCTGGCAAACAAGAGGATTAGAGAGAGGCCCTGTGGCTGTCTGGCTGATGGATCAATAAGCAGTTATTAAGCGAATAGTAGATACCAGGAACTGTGCTAGGCTCTGGGAATACAAATACAGAGAATGAAATAATGCTTACTTTCAAGGAACTTGTAATCTAACCAAGAGAACATTGTACACAGTAACAGAAATATTGTTTTAAGAATTACTTTGAGTGAATAAATTATTTTGACTCTTATAAATACCCAAATTAACTATAAAGGACATATGTAGAAAGACACTATCTGCATCCAGAGGAACTGATAAATGGAAGTATGTCTAGAATAATTTTACACACACACACACACACACACACACACACACACACACACACACACACACACACACATACACCCCTATTCGTGTCTAATGGTAACCATTTTTAGAGTGAGAGGAGGGAAGAAAAAAAAGAAATTTACATGATAATTTTTTTGTATGTTTGAAAGGGATAGTGAGTTGTACATAGTAGACTTACAGTTTCATATGCAATCATCTTTTTTATTGTATTATGTTATGGAAATGCTTGTTTTATTCCATAAATTAAAAATAAAATTTAAAAATATTTTTACTGAACAAACACATATCAGGATTGATGAAGAATAGGAAAGAGAATTGTACAAGAAACTGTAAACTTTCATGCACAAATAAAAATAATATCTATAGGGATAGAGAGATCTGTAAGCTTAACCAGATAGTAACAAACTTCTATTTTTTACCCCCTTTGCACCTCCCTTGTTTGTACCCTTTAAAGATTTTGTTGATTATCTTTTAAAAATATCTGTCCCCAGGGGCAGCTAGGTGACCCAGTAGATAAAGCACCAGCCCTGAATTTAGGAAGACCTGAGATCAAATCCGGCCTCAGACATTTGACACTTAGTAGCTGTGTGACCCTGGGCAAGTCACTTAACCCTCGTTGCCCCCCCCCCAAATATATATCTGTCACCATTCATCAACTCCTTCCCCCCAAGTAGAAATATGTGTAATTCATCTGAACAAATCAAGATATTGTCTGTCTCAATTCATGTCTAGTTCTATGCCTTTATCCATCACCTCTCTATTAAGAGATTAAAGATATGTTTTATCATTATGCTTTAGAAGTCATGTTTGGTAGCTGCTTTAGTTAGAGTTCTAGGGATTTTCAGATAGGTTTCCCCTTATATTATTAGGGTCATAACAAAACTTGTTCTCTTCATTATGTATCAGTTCATTCAAGTTTTTCTATGTTTCTATGACTTTATCAACTTCCTAATTTTTTAATTGCAATTTTATTACATTCATTTGCCATAATTTGTTTGACCATTCCCCAACTGTTGGAATACACTTTTTTTCACGTTCTTTGCTACAATCAAAGGCATTATTATATTCTTGTACATATGGCCCTTTTCCCACTGCCTTTGAACTCCTGGAGCAAGAGCCTTTTAGTATCACTGGTTCAAAATTTATGTACATTTTAGTGATTTTTTAATATTGTTTTTCAGATTGGTTGAAAAAACTTACCATTTTACCAGCAGTGCACTAGTATATCTGCCCTTCCACAATCCCTCCCAAAATTGCTCTTTTCCTCTTTTTTTCCTCTTTGACAATCAGATGAGTATGAACTGAAACTTCAGGGCTGTTTTGATTTTTATTTCTCTTATTATTATTGACTTGGAGCATTTTTTCACACAGTTGTTAGTAGCTTACATTTCTTTATTTGAGAACTGCCTATTCATATTGTCTGACCATTTATCTATTGGAGCATGGGGTAGATGGGGTGTACGGGGAGGACTAGCAACTTTTGTGAGAGGGCTTCTTGAGCCATTTTCAGGGCTGCTCACCCACCTTTGGTGTTCACTTGTTACCCAACTCATCTGTGGCGCCAAAAAGTTGTAGCATGCTCAGGGGCCACCCCAGTAAAAACCCATCTTGGCATACCGGCTAAACCAGGTCGAGGGTAGCTGACAGGCCTTAACCCTGTTCATGCGTTAGGGGGATGTCTACCCCAAACATGTGAAGACTTCTTCCAGTGGGATGGGTGGATGAGAACAATTTGCTACAACGACCATGAAAGCGCTGAAGCAATCTATATGGAGCACTTAGAGAGCTTGGTCAGATATCAAAGATGCAAGGTCAGGGCAGCTAGGTGGCACAGTGGATAGAGCACTGACCCTGGATTCAGGAGGACCTGAGTTCAAATCCAGCCTCAGACACTTAACACTTATTAGCTGTGTGACCCTGGGCAAGTCACTTAACCCCAATTGCCTCACCAAAAAAAAGAAGAAGAAGAAAAAAAAAAGATGCAAGGTCATACATTGCACCCTGGGCTGTCACCAGTTGTCCTGACTTTTGTCTTTCTACTGGACTTTGATGACTCTGTAAGAGGGAGTGAGACTGATGACTCTCAAAACTTTGTCTCATTTAAATTCAATTCATGAACAAGTCAAGACATCACTTAAAAGTGATGTCATTGGTCTTTGAAAATGAAGGATACCGGCAGCTAGGTAGAGAGCACTGGCCCTGGATTCAGCAGGACCTGAGTTCAAATCTGGCCTCAGACACTTGACACTTACTAGCTATGTGGTCCTGGGCAAGTCACTTAACCCCAGTTGCCCCACCAAAAAAAAAGAAAAAAAAAGAAAATGAAGGATAAACAACAACAACAATGGAGAATGGCTCTTATTCTTATATCTTTGTATCAAGTATGTCTGCCTCCTCTCCTCCATTCCAATCCACACTACATTCATCCATTAAAGTGATTTTCCTACAACACACATCCAATCTCAGCACACCCACTCCACCCCCATACACTCCACTGACTTCCTATTGCCTCCAGGAGCAAATAGAAAATGGGTATTCAAAGCTCTTCATAACCTGGACCCCTCCCACCTTTCTAGTCTTCTTAAATGTTACTACCCTAGGTGTATTTTTCAATCCAGTTACAATGGTTTCCTGGCTATTCCACAAAGAAGACACTCAGCCTCTTCCATTCTCTCTGGTTGTCTCTCATGTCTGGAACATTCTCCCTCCTCTGCTTTGATTACTGACCTTCCTGGATTTCTTTAAATCCCAACTAAAATCCTTCTACAAGAAGCCTTCCTCAACCCCTCTTAATTTTGTTGTTTTCTCTCTTTTTCTTTTAAAAATTTATTTAGCATTTTATTTTCCCCCAATTACATAAAACAATTGTCATGTTATAAAAGAAAACATAGACCCAAGAAAACCCAAGAAAAATAAAGTTTAAAAAAGCATGCTTTGGGGGCAGCTAGGTAGTATAGTGGATAGAGCACCGGCCCTGGAGTCAGGAGTACCTGAGTTCAAATCTGGCCTTAGACACTTAACACTTACTAGCTGTGTGACCCTGGGCAAGTCACTTAACCCCAATTGCCCCGCAAAAAAACCCAAAACAAAACAAAAAAAAGCATGCTTTGGTCTGTATTCAGACTTCATCAGTTTTTTCTCTGGGGGTGGATAGTGGGGGATGGATAGTATTTTTCATTATAAGTCCTTCAGAGTTGTCTTGGATCATTGTATTGCTGAGAACAGCTAAGTCATTCACCATTGATCATCTTACAACATTGCTATAACTGTGTATAATGTTTTCTTGATTCTACTCAATTCACTTTGCATCAGTTCATCCAGGTTTTTCTGAGAACAACTTGCTCATCATTTCTTATAACACAATAGTATTCTATCATAATCATATACCACAACCTTTTCAGCCATTCCCCAATTGATGGGCATCCCATCAATTTCCAATTCTTGCCAACCAAAAAGAGCTGCTATAAATATTTTTGTACATATAGGCCCTTTCCATTTTTGCTTTTTATCTCTTTTGGGATGCAGACCTAGTAGTAGTATTGCTAGGTTGCCTTCTCTTTTTTAATTATTTCTTATTTATAACTGTATATAACTTGCTTTATATATTTTTGTTTGCATATTGTCTCCTCCATTAGATTGTAAGCTCCTTGAGGGCAGGGACTATCTTTTGCCTTTCTGTATCCCCAGTACTTAGCACAGTGCCTGGCACATAGTAGGTGCTCAATAAATACTTCTTGATCAACTAATTGAGTTTTTTATATATCTTAGAAATTGGCCCTTTGTCAGAGAAATTTGTCATTAAGATTTTTTCCAAATTGTTTCTTTTCTCATTCTAATTGCATTTATTTTGCCTGTGCAAAAAAAAATGCCATTTGGTTTTATGTGACCAAAATTGTTCTTTTTTAAAAAATGATCATCTCCATCCTTTGTCTGGGTAAGACTTCTCCCCCTTGTCATAGTTGTGAAAAGTATCTCCTTCTTTTGTCCTCTTCCCCCCCCCCCAGGGCAATGAGGGTTAAGGGTCACACAGCTAGTAAGTGTTGAGTGTCTGAGGTTGGATTTGAACTCAGGTCCTCCTGACTTCAGGGCCAGTGCTTTATCAATTGCACCACCTAGTTGCCCCCTCTTATTTTTTTAAGGTAAACCAACCATTTTATTTTCCTCTGATTAGTTCAGGAATTTTGATAGACAGATATCTCTTTACATGGGCTTTGGAGAGGGTCTGGGGGCAGCACCTACAGGTCTGAAGGAGGGTGGGGGTGTCCGATCCTTTCCTGCCTCACGAGATTGATTCCTCACTAAGTTGCTGTGAATTGCAGCTCACAACAGTAATGTAGTTTCACATATAGTTTGTGCAGCACAAAAGAGCCGAATACACTGGCCTCCGAGATGTCCCTGACAGCCAGCTTCCGCGATGTTGCGGGTGCAGCGGGCTGCGCATGGCTACGGCCCTACTTGGCGCGCCCATTGTTCCTCCTCTTCTTGGTCATCTTGTAAGTCAGAAGCTGAAAAAAAGTTATCCTCTTTTTTTTGTTTGTTTGTTTGTTTTGCAGGGCAATGAGGGTTAAGTGACTTGCCCAGGGTCACACAGCTAGTAAGTGCCAAGTGTCTGAGGTCGGATTTGAACTCAGGTCCTCCTGAATCCAGGGCTAGTGCTTTATTCACTGAGTTACCTAACTGCCCCCTATCCTCTTATTTTTAACAAACATATCTGTCTTTTTCTATTTAGGTTGGAGTTTATTGTGGTAAATGGCATACAGTATTCACCTAAACCTAAGTTCTGCCAGATTGCTTTTCCCATTTTCTCAGCAATTTTTATCAAATGGAGAAGCCTTCTACCAGTAAGTAATGATCCTGGATTTATCAATATGGTACTGTTATGTTTTTTTGTTTATGGGTTTCTTTTACTAATTTCTTCCATTGATCAACCTTTCTATTTTTTAACAATTGTTTTGATGATTTTTGCTGTATAGTAGGCTTTAAAATCTGGTACTGTTATATCTCCTTCATTCCAACTTTTTTTCCATTATTTCCCTTGAAGTTCTTGACCTTTCATGTCTCCAGATTGATTTTGTGATATTGCACATCAGCATTTCATCATTCTATCACTATATCGACTGAACTTGGGGGTGGAAATCAATCCCCTGTCGCCTACATAAGTACACACACACACACACACACATACAATATAAAGAGAACAAATAAAAATAAGTATTAGGGGAGGAGAAAAGACAGCAGCAGTTGGGAAGATCAGAAAAGTCATGAAGAAGGTGGTGCTTGAGGTGCACCTTGAAGGAAGAGAGGGATTCCCAAGATGGCTGACACCATGTAGAAGGCAGCTGCAGAAGATGTGAATGTTACTTTTGAATACTAACAAAAAATGAACACATTTGCACTGAATACTAGAAAAACTGAAATAAAAGTTAAAAAGAAATAGCTTGGGGGCAGCTAGGTGGTACAGTGGATAGAGCACTGGCCCTGGATTCAGGAGAATCTGAGTTCAAATCTGGCCTCAGACACTTGACACTTACTAGCTGTGTGACGCTGGGCAAGTCACTTAACCACCATTGCCTCACCAAAAAGAAAGAGAAATAGCTTTGAAATTTAGAAGATGCTTGTGATGATATAATGATGGTGGATGAAGATTGTTTAATGAGTCTCTATCAAATTGGTGATGTTTTAATTAGCAGTTTTATTTTTGTTTTGTTTTGTTTTTTTGGTTTTACAGGGCAATGAGGATTAAGTGACTTGCCCAGGGCCACACAGCTAGTGTCAAGTGTCTGAGGCGGGATTTGAACTCAGGTGCTCCTGAATCCAGGACTGGTGCTTTATCTACTGTGCCACCTAGCTGCCTTCTCATTAGCAGTTTTAAAGATGAAACCCAGGAAATGTTGGAAGAAGCTAAGAAAAATTTGCAAGATGAAACTGAAACATTAGAATCCAGAGTTGAATCAATCTAACTTAGTCGATTTGTCAAACAATTTGAAAATTGAGTTATATGCAAAATTTGGGAGCAACGTAAACCTTGAAGCAGATGACAGTTAAAAGTTTTCTAAATATAATTTTAAAAAATCTGTTTAGGGGGCAGCTAGGTGGCGCAGTGGATAAAGCACTGGCCTTGGATTCAGGAGTACCCCAGTTCAAATCCAGCCTCAGACACTTGACACTTAACTAGCTGTGTGACCCTGGGCAAGTCACTTAACCCTCATTGCCCTGCAAAAATAATAAAAAAATCTGTTTAATAACTGTGAATATTGGTAACAATATCTTTCTTCAAATGATGTTGAAATCAACATTTTTCTTTAAAAATTTCAGTCTTTTGTTTAATGAAAACCTGCCTATTTTCACATCTTACTTATTTTATATATTTTTTTTTAAATTTTTATTTATTTATTTAATTAATTAAAATTTTTTTTTTGGTAAGGCAATTGGGGTTAAGTGACTTGCCCCGGGTCACACAGGTAGTAAGTATCAAGTGTCTGAGGCCAGATTTGAACTCAGGTACTCCTGACTCCAGGGTCAGTGCTCTATCCACTGCACCACCTAGCTGACCCATTTTATATATTTTAAAAGGAAAAATCCTACTCATCTGCATATTTTGCAGAACAGTTACATCAAGATTAGTGTCTTTGTGTTCTATTTATTAAAGCCAGTTACAAAAAAAAAAAAAAAAGGAAGAGAAGATTCTAAGAGGTGGAGGCATGGAGGGAGTTTATACTGTAGCTATCTTCCAGGCATGGAGGTCAACCAAGGATGGGTGATGGAGTGCTATGTATGAGGTTGAGATAAAAGGCCAATTTCGTTAGACTAAAGAACTTGGGAGGGGAGGATAATGAACAACAAGGTTGGAAAGGTAAGATGGCTGCAGATCATGAAGAGTTAAAAAAACTAACCAGAGGCACAGATATTTATCCTAGAGTCAATAGAGAGCCCGTGGAGTTTATTGAACAAGGCAGTGACATGGTCTGATCTTTTTAGGCATAGTCTCATTTGGTTTCTGAACCTTAGTGGAGCCACCAGGTTTAGGTTCTAATTCTCAGCTTTGCAGATTCAGAAATTCATCTTTAACAGTTTTGTCAGAGTTATGTTCTAGGGGTCTTTAAGCAGACTCAAGAACCTGGATGATAAACCAAGATGCTGATGTATCTTGATTGGTAATTGGTAATGGGGGAATATAACTTTCTAGTGGCAAGAATAGTTATATTGGTTAATTTGTATATTCTCTTCCCAGTAGGAAAATCTACTTGGGAATTAATTACAGATCAGAAGTGGGAGTGATGCTGTGGAAAGAGGATTGACTCTGTAGTCTGAAGACTTTGTTTCATATCTCACCTCTGAAACTAACTATCTGCATGACTTTGGGCAAAGTCACTTAACCTCCCTTGGCTTCTACATCTGTAAAACATCTGGGTTGGACTAAATGGTTTCTGAACTCCCTTTTAGCTGTAGGTATGATCCCAAGATGGGCATAGAGTCGGAATAAAGGTAGCTGGATGTTTTTAAGAGATAGTACCAAGAGACCATGATAGTCACCCTTCAAATCCCAGTTAAAATCTAGGTATTTCCCAATCCCTCATAATTCCAGTCCTTTCCCTCTGTTGATTATTTCATATTATCCTGTGTATAGCTTGTTCTTATATGGTTGTTTTCATGTTGTTACATTAGATTGTGAGCTTCTTGAGGGCAAGGTTGGTGTTTTGCCTTTCTTTGTATCCCCGGCACTTAGCATAGTGCCTGGCACATAATAGGTACTTAAGAAATTGTGGTTATTGCTTGTCCTTCATTTTCAAAGAGGACAAATGATATGCTTATTTACTCCACTACAGTTATGGATGCCCCTGTCCGGGTACTGTGAGTAGATCAGGTAATTTTCTTGCCTGGATTGTACTTATAGAGACAGTACTGAAAGACCCATTAAAAAACTATTTATTTTATTCTGAACTTAAGAAATGAAACAAGCATTTCCATAACATAGTAGAAGAGAAAAAAAGATGATTACATATGAAACTGCAAATCCATTATGTACAACTTGCTATTCCTTTTAAATATATAATAAAGTTATCATGTAACTTTATTTTCCCTCCCTTAACCTAATATATGTTTATATTTATATATGTGAAATGATTCTATACATAATTCTATTTGTCAGTTCTTTCTCAGGATGTAAGTAGTATCTTCCTTCATGGGTCCTTAATTTGGGTATTTATAATAGTCAAAATGACTTAGTTGCTCAAAGTTGTTCTTAAAGCAATATTGCTGTAACTGTATATGGTGTAATCTTGGTCCTGCTCATTTTGCTCTTCATTATTTCATGTAAGTCTATCTGTGTTTTTCTAAGATCATCAAGTTCATCATTTCTTTTTTTTTTTTGCAGGGCAATGGGGGTTAAGTGACTTGCCCAGGGTCACACAGCTAATAAGTGTCAAGTGTCTGAGGCTGGATTTGAACTCGGGTACTCCTGAACCCAGGGCTGGTGCTTTATCCACTGCACCACCTAGCTGCCCCCCTTCCTTTAGTCTTTAATGCTCCTTATAGGTCATGGAAATGTTAAACGATTAAAGATAATAATTTCCTATATTTGTATTAGACATTATGGTTTGCAGGTGTTCTTATCTTTCCAACCTCATTGTACATTATTCAACCTCCAAAATTCTTCAGTCTGGGTAAGCTGTCCGTCCTCCTTTCTGTTCTTAATACTCAGCATGTCATCACCCATTTCTGTGCCTCCACACCTCTAACTCTTGGAATCCTTCTCATCCTTCAAGGCACAACTCAAGGCCGGAGAGAAGCTGACTTTTCTGAGAGGAAAAGATGGCACCATGGCTGATGATTTCAAGTGACTCTAGAAGTTGGAAACACATTATAAAACAGTTTAATATTTATAGTGTCAAAGGGGGGGGGAAGGCTTTGATGAATGTGCAACAGCTATGCATTTTGACCATTTAGGTTTATTTGCTCCACTCATATTTATTCAATTTTTGTAAAATATTCTGAAAATGAGAAGTATCATTTAAGACTATGCATGACATGGCCAATGGAGAAATGTTTTACATGACTTCATATGTAAAATGGGTATTATATTTCTTGCCTTTTCAATGGATGGGGAAGGGGGTGGAGGGAGGGAGAGAATTTGGAACTGAAAATAAAAATAAAATATTTAAAAAAAAGATGCAACTCAAACACCACCCTCTATTTTATTTTGTTAGTATGGGGATTTACACAGTGCTTCTTCAGGTAATCTTTGTGTACAGGTTTACAAGTAATCTCACTTAATCCTTACAGTCTCTGGGGTTTACTGCCCAGTGGGAGGAGATGGAAGGGGATGGAATCCAGCAAGAAAGGAGGCTAGGTTTCATGTCATTCTTGTCCCGGTCTCTTTTTTAAAGACCATGTTGCTTTTCCTCCAGGAGAAGCTCTCTCCTGATATTAAGTACATGGGCACATTTAGGCACCTCTCACTTCTCTGGTTCGTTGTACTGACCCAGGGGAAACCTGAGAATATAAGTATCTGGCATGGCCCCTAAAGGTGGCTACCAACTCCTTTTATAAGCATTGAGACTCAAAAAACTCAAAACACATATAACACACAACACAATTGTTATTTACAAATTAATGGACACAGATAAGACACATCCAAGTCCATTATAAGAGTTCCAGATACATACCTTCTGCCCAGTGAGCTATACTCCCCCAGATGCCAGTAAAATCTTTGTAATTAACTGCCTAGGATGTGACTCACACAAGGTGGGAGGCCAAGGTTTGTATTTATACAAGGTTGCTCCCTTCTAGGACCCCTTTTTGGTGTTCTATGATTTTTTCCTAAGGAGTTCTTACTAGGCACTGTCAGCGCTCCACATCGTGCTCTATAGTTCATTGCCTGTAATTTAGCACTGTGTCTCTGTATTTTGCAGCTTAGTGCTTTTTGCTGACTTCTGCAGTTCTCTTTCTCTCCAGTAATTGTTACTCAACAACTTCCCCAGAGGATGAACTTGATAGTTGCTGTAATATATAGAATGTCTCTACTCTGCTCAACTGTGTTTTTAGTGTAAAACACCTTGGGGTTAGAGTGCCTCTGTTCCTTTGAAATTCTTCTTTCATACACTGTGGTACCACATTTCCTGCCTTTTCATGTTAAATGTCTCTTAGGGTGCTTTGGGCTTGCTTTACCCTTCCACTGTTCAAACAAGTCTCCCATTCAACCCCATTTAGTATTTCTTAAAAATAAAAGTACTTTATTATTTTCCAGTTACATGTAGAGATAGTTTTCAACATTTTTAAATAAGATTTCCAATTTCAAAATTTTCTTCCTCTCTCCCCTCTCAAGACAGCAGGTAATCTGATATAGGTTACATATGTATAATAACATTAAACATATTTCTGCATTTGTCATGTTATAAGAGAAGAATCAGAGTAAAAAGGAAAAACCTCAAAAAAGAAAAACAACAGCACCAAAAACAAAAGAAATAGTATGGTTCAATAAGCATCCATATTCCACAGTTCTTTTTTTTTCTGAATTAGGAGAGCCTTTTCCATCATGAGTCCTTTGGAACTTTCTTGTATTGTTGTATTGGTGAGAAGAATCAAGTCTATCACAGTTGATCAACACATAATGTTGATGATACTGTGTATAATGTTCTTCTGGTTCTGCTCATCTCACTCACCAACAATTCATGCAAGTCCTTCCAGGTTTCTCTGAACTCCTCCTGCTCATCGTTTCTTACAGCATAATAGAATTCCATTAAATTCATATACCACAACTTGTTCAGCCATTCCCCAGTTGATGGGCAGCCCCTCAATTTCCAATTCCTTGCCACCACAAAAAGAGCAGCTATAAATATTTTTGTACATGTGGGTCCTTTTCCCTTTAACCCCATTTAGAATTATCATGAGTTAGCCCCATTTTCTGCTCCCTCCCTGAGTTTTCCACCCCATACAAGAAACAGAACTCGTTATCTTTTCTCCCAAAATCCTCCTCTCATTTTCCTTATTATTATTTATTTTAGAGAGTATTTTAGTTTTCCAGTTTCGTGTAAAAAAGACAATTTTAAACATTTTTTTTTTTTTGGTGGGGCAATGAGGGTTAAGTGACTTGCCCAGGGTCACACAGCTAGTAATTGTCAAGTGTCTGAGACTGGATTTGAACTCAGGTCCTCCTGAATCCAGGGCCAGTGCTTTATCCACTGCACCACCTAACTGCCCCCGAAACATTCATTTTTAATAAAATTTTGAGTTCCAAGTTTTCTCCCTCCATCCTTTTCCGCCTTACTCTCTAAGATGGTAAGTAATTTGATGTAGGTTATATAGGTACAATCATGTAAAACATTTTCACATTAGTTAAGTTGTAAAAGAAGAAACAAAACAAATGAAAAACACTATAAAAATAAAGTGAAAATAGTATGCTTCAATCTGCTTTCAGACTCCATCAGTTCTTTCTCTGGATGTGGGGAGCATTTTCCATAATGAGTGCTTTGGAATTATCTTGGATCATTGTATTGCTGAGAAAAGCTGTCATTCATAGTTGATCATTGCATTATGTTGTTGTTACTTTGTATAATGTTCTCCTGATTCTGCTCCCTTCACTTTGCATCAGTTCATTTAAGTCTTTTTAGGTTTTTCTGAAATCTGCCTGTGCATCATTTCTTATAGCACAATAGCATTTCTTCACATGTAGGTCCTTTTCCCTTTTTTATGCTCTCTTTGGGACATAGACCTAGTAGTGTTCTTTTTAAATGTATATTTCTCTAATCAAAAGTGATTTAGAAGGGGCAGCTAGGTGGCACAGTGGATAGAGCACCGGCTCTGGAGTCAGGAGTACCTGAGTTCAAATCCGGCCTCAGACACTTGACACTTACTAGCTGTGTGACCCTGGGCAAGTCACTTAACCCCAAATTGCCTCACTAAAAAAAAAAAGTGATTTAGAGTGATTTTATATGACTATAGATACCTTTAATTTTATCATTTGAAAACTGTTTATATCCTTTTGCCATTTATCAATTGGGGAATGACTTATAGTCTTACAAATTTGACTCAGTTCTCTATATATTTGAGAAATGAAAACTTTATCAGAGACATTTGCTGTAAAAATCATTTCCCAGCTTTCTTCTTTCTTTCTAATCTTGATTGCATGGGTTTTGTTTGTGCAAAACCTTTACAATTTATTATAATCAGAAATATCCATTTTATATCTTACAATGCTTTCTCTCTCTTGTTTGGTCATAAATTCTTACCTTCTCCATAGATCTGGCAGGTAAACTATTTCTTGCTCTCCTGATTTGCTTATGGTATCACCCTTTATGTCTAAATCATGTACCTTATCTTGGTATATGGTGTAAGTTGTTGGTCTATACCTAGTTTCTGCCATACTGGTTCCCAATTTGCCTGTCCATATGACAAGGTGTGACTCCACTAAAGGGTAGGGAGAGATACGGTCCTTCCTTACATTGGTATCATGATGATCCTACCCAAATGGTAGCTTATTTTCAGGATAGCCTTTAAATAAACTTATATTTGGGTCCCTGGAAGTCTATCTGTGTGTGTGTGTGTGCGCGCATGCGCACACTATCTTCCTAATAGGAGACCTTATGAGTTAAAGATGTTCAAAGGTCCTAGGAGATCTATGAATATGGTAGCTATGGTGGCCCTAGAGCATCTGTGGCTGATAGTAAGGGAAGTTTCTGTATCAGAGAGAAAGACCACCAGTTGGAGGATTAGCCCAAGTCTGGCCACTTTAACAGAATACAAGTGCCCTGAATGGTTGTACAGTGCAGAACTGAGGTGAAACAAACAAAAAAATCTAATTAGTATTCTTTAAAAATTGCTTTGTGTTCTTATGAGGCTTAAATATTAGCCTCCCAACTGATTGTAACCATAGTTATAAACTGTCACAAAATTTTGTTTTAATAATTCTATGAATATGCTGATTTCTTTATTTTTATCATTCCTTTTTTGTGAGTAGGAATAAATTATGTGTAAAGTGCTATGCAAACCTTAAAGTGCTATATAGAATCTAGCTATTGGCTATTATTATTACCTGTTCCATACCGAATTCATATTGTTTATTGAGGGCCTTTGTTATTTCCCTCCCTTTTGGGGAGCTCTAAATTTGAGGCAGAGGTTTTATTATAATTGACATAATCTCTGGAAAGCAGTAGAACTATGTTAACAAGCCAATAAATTTTATAATGGGGAGCCTAATCTCCCTAATTATAGGTCAGATTTCTCAAGCACTGAACTCAGTCTACAAAACCCAATGGCTAATAGAGGACAGAGAAGGGCAAGAGTGGCCCAGCTGAGCAGTACCTCAAGGCTAGAAAGGCATAACAAGGAATCTAAAAAATACTACTTAAAAATGACCTTTCTGGGGCAGCTAGGTGGCGCAGTGGATAAAGCACCGGCCCTGGATTCAGGAGTACCTGAGTTCAAATCCGACCTCAGACACTTGACACTTACTAGCTGTGTGACCCTGGGCAAGTCACTTAACCCCCATTGCCCTGCAAAACAAAAACAAAAACAAAAAAAATGACCTTTCTGCCCACTTTGTAACCTTCTTTCCCCACTTTTCTACTATCCCATATTTTCTGATGGGACAAGTAAAAGCAAGGAATAGATTGAAGCAAATAAGGGAAAGTGGGTCCCTATTCTACTAAATAGCAATCCAGGCTAGTCTCACCAAAAAACCCCCGTTGTTTCAAGTCTGATAGGCCCCGGAAGACTCCGGATTGTCAATTTCCTGCATATTGATGCCTTACATCTCACTCTAATCAGCGGCAAGCTCAACCATAAATGGAAAAATTCAGCCTATTAAGGTTTTCTCTTGGTTCCCAGGTTTTCTAAGCACTACCATTCTTTACTGTCTTCAAAGTCTCAATTCTTTTTTTTCCCCCTGGGGAACTCCCTTGCTTTCTCCAACCAGTGAAAACAAAAGCCCCCACAGTCTGTTTAGCTGTTGGATCCCCTAGCCTCATTGGGCACAGGAAGGGTTGGGAACACTGTGGGGGTGCTCCTTTTTTTGTTCATGGTCGAGTTGTCTTTTGAAGGGTCTCTAAGGCCCTTTGAGGATATTAGTTAAAACAAACAAACAAAACAACCCAAACCAATCCTTTCACTGACTTCAGCAAAGATTGCTGCTTTTGCATTCCTCAGTGTCTCTTTTCAATTATGGGACCCCTCAGGCCAAGGAAATGCATGGTGCCTAAGTGGAGGAACTAGGTTTTCAGATTGGATTATTCTTAGTAACTGATTTAGGCAGGCTGGGGTAGGCTGACCAGCAGAGTTCTCAGGAATGCAGGAAGATCCCAAGGGCCCCCTGTCGGCTCAGTCATGTGACTGGTTTGTTTGTTTTCACCACAAACAAATATGAGTGCTGCCTTTCCGAGCAGTTCCCTGGGGAAGACACTCAGTCTTTCCAGTGATGTAACCATTGTTCCCAGAAAGCTCAGAACTACTTTTTGGGAACTGTTCTCAGAGCCAGGTATGAGCCACCCAAGAAAATCAGTCTCATGGCTATAATTTATGCAACCATGTATCCTGGATTTTCTGAGAAAATTCCAATCTCAAAGGTGATTTTCTGGGATAATGTGATGGTGACTGTGAGAAATTCTTCTGTCAGGCCAAATGTTTCCATTTTAGGTTTAAAAAATATGGTTCCAAAGAATCCTGTTGATCACTTAGAAGGAGTAATTAAATTGGAGTCACGTAACTTAATGTTGATTAATTAATTTAAATGTACATATTTACTAAGCAAGTTTAATTGTATATGTCATGGGAGGATTATGGGCCCCGGTCACCCCAACAATTCTCTGGGGGGTTCAAGGAACTTTTTCCTTGAAACCTCAGGGGTTTTCCCTTGAAATCAAGTAGGCCTCTCCTTGAACACAATCAAGGACACACACACTCACCTAATGGAGATAAGCGGCACAGATTGAACTGAGCATGCTCCAGGACCATCACCCCACATTCCAGTCCTCCTAAGCATCTGGATGAGGTAATCCAGGAGAAGACCACCTGGAACCGCCCATCAGCAGACTGCTTAGACCCATTAGGACAAAGTTGATACCCACCACCAGATCTCTCACGAGGGATTCTTCCTACCACAGTGCAACTTGGGAAGACCACCAGCCCCTCACCCAATAAGAGACTCTTACCCACCCTCATCTAAACCCTATAAAATGGCACCCCACAAGTTAGTTGGGGGGAAAGCGTTTTGTTCTGGCAAAACCTTCCTCCTGGCCGGTTTCTCTTGTACCCCAATAAACCTGTTCTCTTATTCCTGATTAGGTCTTGTGTGAGAGTGTAATTCTTTACAGAGGAATCCTAAGGACCCACGTGCTTTCTCCTATCAGTTTCCCCTTATCATATTGATGTCCAGTGTTAAGTTTCAAATAAAGAAATTGCCAAGAAGAGGAAATAATGTTACCATATTCAGGCTCAGTATGGGTAAATGGAAAGAGCAGGATTTAACATGGAAAGAACTGTGTTTGGATTCTGCCTCTGGCACATACTGGCATTTGTGACCTTGAGCAGACCACTTAGCCTCTGGGCATTGGTTTCTTTCTTTGTAAAGTAAGGGTACTAGGGGCAGCTAGGTGGCACAGTGGACAAAGCACCAGTCCTGGATTTAGGAGGACCTGAGTTCAAACCCGACCTCAGACACTTGACACTTAATAGCTGTGTGACCTTGGGCAAGTCACTTAACCCTCATTGCCCCACCCCCCCAAAATGGTAAAGTAAGGGTACTAAACATGATGACTGCTGATGAACCTTCCAGCTCTAATCCCACATATATGCTATAGGCTGAAGTCCTTTTTAAAAATTGTTATTATTTTTTTTGTTTTTGTTTGTTTTGTTTTGTTTTGTTTTGCTTTGTTTTTTTCTTTTTGGTGAGGCAATTGGGGTTAAGTGACTTGCCCAGGGTCACACAGCTAGTAAGTGTCAAGTGTCTGAGGCTGGATTTGAATTCAGGTCCTCCTGAATCCAGGGCCAGTGCTCTATCTACTGTGCCAACTAGCTGCCCCAAAAGGAGATGTGTTATTTTTATTTATTTATTTATTTTTTGGTGAGGCAATTGGGGTTAAGTGACTTGCCCAGGGTCACACAGCTAGTAAGTGTCAAGTATCTGAGGCCGGATTTGAACTCAGGTCCTCCTGAATCCAGGATGGGTGCTTTATCCATTGTGCCAGCTAGCTTCCCCCTGATCTTTTTATTTTTGGCTGAATTCCTTCTATTGATAACTAATATTACCAAAATAAACCTCAAATGGATTTAAATGTAAATATTTTAAATAAGTTTTTATTGACGTCTTTTTTTATATCATATTAATTTCCTCCAGTATCCCTCTCCTTTACATAAAGTCATCCCATATGTGACAAATATAAAAGCCCACATCAAAAAATAAAAATAAAAAGGCGGTATTTTGCACAACTATGGCAAGTAGGAGAATTCTTCGCTAAACAGGGAATGGAGATAAGTTAAAAAGATAATAGACGGGGGCAGCTAGGTGGCGCAGTGGATAGAGCACCGGCCCTGGAGTCAGGAGTACCTGAGTTCAAATCCGGCCTCAGACACTTAACACTTACTAGCTGTGTGACCCTGGGCAAGTCACTTAACCCCAACTGCCTCACTAAAAAAAAAAAAAAAAAAAAAAAGATAATAGACAATTTTGATTACATAACATTAAAGGCTTTTGGTTTTAATTAATTTTTTTAGTTAAAAAAATTCTTCCACTATTGAAAAAAGAGAAAAAACTCATAACAAATATTCATGATCAAGCAAAACAAATTACCTCATTGAATGTCTCCAAATATGTGTGTTTATTAATGTTCTTTTCTTAATATCACTCATTTTCCAATAATTCCTCCTATTCCATATATATATGTATATATATATACACATCTACATAAAACATCTACATATATGTATATTTGAGCACAATTTGATATGTCAATGAACATATGTATACATATACACATATGTCTGTGTGTAAATTCATTATCTCTTTGTCAAGAGGTGGATAGCATGTTTCAGCGTCTCTCCTCTGGAATCATGGCTAGTCATCACATTGATGAGAGTTCTTATGGCCAAAGCTTTTGTATGAAATCAATGCAGTGAGACTTAGAAAAGAAGTAGTTAATTGGCAGAAAATCTTTAAGGCAAATATCTATGATAAGGATCTTATATACAATAAATAGCAAATTGACAAACTATATAAGAGGGAGTATCGTTCTCCATTAGATTAATGGTTAAAGTATATGGGGGCAGCTAGGTGGTGCAGGGGATAGAGCACTGGCCCTGGAGTCAGGAGTACCTGAGTTCAAATCTGGCCTCAGACACTTAACACTTACTAGCTGTGTGACCCTGGGCAAGTCACTTAACCCCAATTGCCTCACTAAAAAAAAAAAAAAAGGATATGAATAGGCAGTTTTGGAAACGTAAGCTATTGAAAATCATATGAAAAAATTGTTCAAAATGACATAAGTTGGGGGCAGCTAGGTGGCACAGTGGATAGAGCACTGGCCCTGGATTCAGGAGGACCTGAGTTCAAATCCGGCCTCAGACACTTGACACTAGCTGTGTGACCCTGGGCAAGTCACTTAACTCCAATTGCCTCACCAAAAAAAAAAAAATTCACATAAATGAAAACAACTCTGAGGTTTTACCTCATGGCTGTTGGGATAGCAAAGAGAGCAAAAGACAAAAATAATTAAATTGTGGAAGGTAAATGAGAAGACAGGCAACCTTATGTGCCAACCATTCCTGACAACAATTTTTAATTAAACTTAAAAAAAAAATCACTAAACAGACTATATCCTTTGGCCCAATAATATCATGAGTAGCCATATATGATTAAGAAGTCAAAGAAAAAGGGAAAATTTCCATATATATGTATATGTACACACACACACATACACACACACACACACACACACACACACACACACACCTGTTCCCGGACCTTTGCTGGATGAGTTTCTCCTTGTGGTCCCAGAAACTCATAAATGTAACTTCCTGGAGAAATCATGTATTATTCTGGAGGTCAGCCCCCTCTTCTTCAAAGACAGTGGGCTATGAAGGAAAGAACCCTGAAGTAGGATTCAAAAGACAAGTTGTAATGCTGGTTCAACTGCTTAGCTAGCTGTGTAACCGTGGGCTAGTCATTTAGCCTTTCTGGGCTTCAGTTTCCCATCTGTTAAATAGGAATACAAACCCTCTTTACCTCATAGGGCTATTTTGAGGACCAAATGAGATAAAGGATATAAACTGCTATCTACCTGAAAGGAATTTTTATTAATAATATTGGTATTACAACAATTATTTCTATTCAAAGGTTTCTGAGGCCATAGCTTTGAGGAGGCAAGGGTACTTCACAGCCAGGTGACATCTTCCTTTCCCCCACATGGTGACACATCAGTGGCTTCCTGTTTCTCTCCCTGTGAGGGGCAGTTTCAATTGCCTCTTCAAAAGAACACACACACACACACACACACACACACACACACACACACACACACACACACACAAAAACTCCTCTGCTGGAGGAAGCAGGAAACTAGTGTTGTTGTCACTTTGGACTGAACCTTTGGGACTGACGAGAGAGGAGCACAAAGGGTCCAGAAGGTGGGGATGCTTAAGGGGCCCAGACACTGGAAGCTCCCTTGAATATCCCTGCTGATCTGAGCCCAGAAGGGCTGTGGAGAGAACCTAAGAGCAGAATCTACCTCCTCACCCTATTACAGATTCAAGTGAACAAGTGAGGTGCTGAGTCCACCTGGCTGCCTGGGATGGAGTCTGTGGCCTTGTACAGCTTCCAGGCCACTGAAAATGATGAGCTGGCCTTTAACAAAGGTGACACACTGAAGGTAAGGTAGTACTTGGGACTGCTATTGGACAAGAAGAAAGAAGGGCCTGTAATGGCAGTGGTTTAGGAGTTCCTGGATCCTCACAGGGGAGGTGCTTAGGAAATGGGTTAGAACTGCCGAGACAGAATTGAGACTTGGGGACATCTGGATTTTGAACACTGCCATACAGTGTAGTAGAAGGAACCCTGAATTTAGTTAAGATGCATGGGTTCTGGTATTAACTCTATTGCTAACTGAGACTTTCTGTAAGTCACATCCACTCCCTGGGTCTCTGCTGCTTCATTTGTAATATAAATGGTTTGAACAAGATAGCATCTGAGGCTTTTTTCCATTTCTGAAATTCTGTGAATCTAAAACTGTGGCTGGAGAAATGAACCACCACTGCACTAGGATGAAATATCAGGAGAGACCTTAGAAGTCATTTTACAGAGGAGGAAACTGAGGTCCAGGGAAGCTAAATGACTTGCCCAAAGTACCATGAGAAGTAAGTGGTAGGGTTGGGATGTGAAATATTCTCCAGGCTTAAGACTGGAGGAAGGTATATATCTTCCCTGTTAGAATATCAGCTCCTAGGGCAGCTAGGTGGCGCAGTGGATAGAGCACCAGCCCTGGATTCAGGAGGACCTGAGTTCAAATGTGACCTCAGACACTTAACACTTACTAGCTGTGTGACCCTAGGCAAGTCACTTACCCCAATTGTCTCAGGAAAAAAAAAAAAGAATATCAGCTCCTTGAGAGCAGGGACTATAACTTTTCTATTTTTATTCTTAGTGGTAAACACAGTGCTTTATAGATAGTAAGCACTGAATAAATGTTTCATTTGGTTGCTGTTAGGAAGAAAGGTACTAAGAGCTCTTCTTGTTCAGTCATTTCAGCCGTGTCCAACTCTTTTGTTACTCCATTTGGGGTTTTCTTGGCAAAGATATTAGAATGGTTTACCATTTCCTTCTCCAGCTCATTTGATAAATGAGGAAACTGCTCAGGGTCACATAGCTAGTAGGTATCTGAGGCCAGATTTGAACTCAGGAAGATGAGTCTTCCTGATTCCAAGTCCGATGCTCCATCCACAGTACACCTAGCTGCCCGTGCTAAGAACTAGGACCTAAGTACTAGTCTTAGATTTTGGGATGGGGTGGAAGATGGGAGTTACATTTCAGAGACAGACTCAAAGATTAGGTTCTGCCCCCAGACTCAGGAGTATCTGGGACAATCTTGGCTGAACTGGCCAAACTAAACTGGTGCTTCCTACCTAAGCTGTTGCCTGTGTTGTCCCCACTGCTGATGTCTCTGCCATTTCTTGAGCCCATTTGAGAAAGCTGGATTCAGCACATGGGAACTGGCTGGATGTAGGTGGAGAATGTGAGTTTTCCAATAAGCCTCTGGGCTTATTTTATTTTTTTATTTTTTGTTTTTTTTAGTGAGGCAATTGGGGTTAAGTGACTTGCCCAGGGTCACACAGCTAGTAAGTGTTAAGTGTCTGAGGCCGGATTTGAACTCAGGTACTCCTGACTCCAGGGCCGGTGCTCTATCCATTGTGCCATCTAGCTGCCCCCTCTGGGCTTATTTTTAGCCTACGGGGCAAGCAAGCTTTAGTAGCTTGTTTCAGACCATGTACAGAAAGAATTATATGGCTTCTCCCCATTCCTTATATTCCTCAGTGGGCTGAGCATTTACTGAGTCTGGAGAAACCATGAATTTTCTTAGGGTTGATCTACCTCTTGTTCTGGGCTACCATCCAATCTGTTAGTAAATACTACTCCTCTCACAGCCTCATAATAATCCTGTGAAGTAGATGCTACAAATGTTATTATTCCCATTTTACAGATGAGAAAACTGAGGCTCATGGACTTACCTGTGGTTACATAGCTAGTAAGAGACAGAAGAGGAATTTGAATTACAGATCTTTTTGGCTCCAGGTTCAGCACTCTAGTCACTCACTACTCTATGCTGCCTCTCTAATTCACTCAAAATCAATTTCAGAAAAAGGGAAGCTACTTATTTTTTATGACACAGACAAATATATCCTCCAGAATAATTTTAGTTGCTGGCACTAAATCCCCTGGGTAACGTATCAGGTTGATGATTGTATCTGTTATATTATGTTACATTACATGAGACATCTGGGTGACATAGTGGATGGAGCTCTGGACCTAAAGTTAGAAAGAAAGGAAATAAGCATTTATTAAATGACTATGTGCCAGGCCCTGTACTAAGCACTGTCTGATGTCGGGTTTGAACTCAGGTCTTCCTGACTCCAGGTCCAGTGCTCTATCTACTGTACCTGCTAGCTGTCTCTGAAAGTGAGACCTGAGTTCAAATCATACCTTAGACACTTACTAACTTTGTGACTCTGGCCAAGTCAGTTTCTCCATTTGTAAAATGGGAATAATAAAAGCCTGCCTCCCCCATGGTTATTGTGAGGACCAAAAGAGAGAATTTTTATAAAATGCTTCACAAACCTTAAAATGCTAGCCGTTGGATATTCCTGGGACCTATGTCAATGCTCAGAAATCCACTCCAGTATTTTTTTTGTCTTCTCAAAAGCCTTGCAAATGGCCTTTGGCCAAATGAAATACAATTCTAACCTTTTCTTTTTTTCTTTTTCATTTTTTTGCGGGGCAATGAGGGTTAAGTGACTTGCTCCGGGTCACACAGCTAATATGTATCAAGTGTGTGAAATTCCATTCTAGCCTTAGCTTTAATACAGAGAAGAGATTCTCTGAGAGAGGAAGCTTGATTTTCCCTGGAAGAGGGAGCCCAGTGACTTATTATCACACTGAATAATAGTCAGTGGCTGGGGTCAAGAATCTTTCCTGAGAGCAAAATTTGATAAAGTGGGACAACTACCTTTTAGCGAAGAAAGAAAGGCTGGAGAATCCCCCTTCAAAATTCTGCATTGCTTTGCTCTTATGGCATCATAAATTGAGCTAGGAAGGATCTCCGAAGTCATTTAGTCCAACCCCTTCATTTTACAGATGAAGAAACTGAGGTGCAGAAAAGTCAAGTGACTTGCCCAAGGTCACAAAGGTAGTAAATAGCAGAAACAGGGTCTGAACCCAGTCCCTGTTGTCTCCAAATCCGACACTCTTTCTACTGCACTTCTCTGCTTAGCCTCCAGCTCTGGTTTCATCTTTTATCTTCCTCTGCCCATGCCTCCCATTAGATACCACAGGCTGGGGAGAGAATAGCACTACTCAGGTGGGTGTTAGATGTGGTGACCTCTGAGGTCCCTTCCAACTCTGAGATTCTGTAACTTTATGATTGTTACTCTTTCCTTTTTCTTTTTCTTTTTTTTGGTGGGGTAATGAGGGTTAAGTGACTTGCCCAGGGTCACACAGCTAGTAAGTGTCAAGCATCTGAGGCCAGATTTGAACTCAGGTCCTCCTGAATCCAGTGCCGGTGCTTTATCCACTGAACCACCCAGCTGCCCCAGATTCTGTGATTTTAGAATGGCTTTTCCTGACAGGTCTAGGTTCAACACCTACTAGAGAACCTCTTTTGGGAAAATAGAAGCCAGCCCTTTCCAAATGGGGTCTGCTATGAATATAAACCCAACAGGGAGACAGATGAGAGTGGAAACCAGGGATATTTATACCGCGTGTCTTCCCCCAACTTGGCAAATTGGAGCAAAAGTTAATCTAGAGCTTTCTCATCTCTGGTTAGGTGGAAATTCCCCTGCAGTTTTGCCTGCCTCACCACATGAAACAATAGCTCTGTGGGTGGTGCTTTTGTACCACACCTGTGCGCGTGAACACACTCAGACAAATAGAGAAACATACTCTGATAAGATGCAGAATAAGAACTGTAGAGTTGGAAGGCCTCCCTTTAGTCCAATTCATATATGTAGCCAATGAGTCTTCATTGATAATCTGACAATTGGAGATTGAACCTCCCATGAGGGAGAGCACACCGCTACCTGAGGTAGCTCGTTCTGTTTGGGATGGCTCTAATTTTTAGAAAGTGTTTCCTTACATCAAGCCTAAATTTGTTTCTTTGCAATTTTCATCCATTTCTACTGGCTCTATTATCTGGAGTCAAACAGGTCTAGTTTTTACATCACAACACTTCAAATATTAGAAGGCAGCTATGATGAACTCAGAGGCAGTGAGATGGCACAGTGGCTAGAGCGCTGGATTTGGAGTCAGGAACATCTGAGTTCAAATCTGGCCTCAGACACTTACTAGCTGTGTGACCCTGGGAAAGTGACTTAACCGCTGTTCGCCTTAAGCCGCTGGAGAAGGAAATGAGAAATCATTCCAGTATCTTTACCAAGAAAAGCCCATGGACAGCATGGTTCATGGGGTCCCCAAAATTCAGACACAACTGAATAACAACAATCACGAGCTCCCTTATAGTCTTTTCTTTTCCAGGCTAAATGTTCCCAGTTTCTTCAGCTGATCGATCACATAGACTGGTGTACATACACATATTGACGCATAGAGAGACACACAAACAGCATGTATCACGAATACTCAAACCTCCTCGCCCTCGCCCTCCCCAACATGTGGCACATGATCCAAGATACCCAAAACAAAACATATGTGGTCTACCCTGTATACTCCCACATAAACACACATACATACTCTCAAATTATTTTTAACAAAGTGTTCAAAGACTAACTAATGCTTTATGGTGACTACTTCTCTCCACCCCCCTGTTCCTTTCAGTTCCTGTTTGCCTAACTCTGTCAGCAGAACAATGGAAAATCCATCTGTGAACAAACAAGGCCCTGGCCTGGCCTCAAAGAGACGAGTCCCTTCCTCTCAGTGACCTGTTGGCTTTATGTTGCTCACAAGTAGGGACTTCAATACCTCAGGTTTATTCCCCAGCTGTGGCCAGTCCTGGCTTCTAACTAGGGTTGTTGTTTGTCCTTCATTCTGGAAGAGGAACATGACAGATGTCATGACTTGCAATGACTTAGACTTAAATGAGTTGGGGCTGTGCAAAGCCACCAGCCTCACTTTCCCCTCCAGAGCCATTTGGGTCCAGTGGCAAGATATACAACAGGACAACTGGAGATGGCCCTGGATGTTTAAAGCGTTTGGGATTAAGTGACTTGCCCAGGGTCACACACAGCTAGTAAGTGTCTGAGGTGAAATTTGAACTCAGGTCTTCCCAACTTCAGAGCCAATGCTCTATCCTCTGCACCACCTAGCTGCCCTTACTAGGGTCAAAGAGAGACTGGATAGAATGCTGGACTGGAAGTCATAGAGACCTGAGTTTGAATCTCGCCTTTAATGCTTATTAGCTGTGTGACCATCAGCAGTCACTTAACTTCTCTGAATCTCAGTTTCCTTTCCCTATCTGTAAAAGGGGAATAATGATTCCTGACAAGCTAGTTTTGAAGCTCAGGTGAGATGCAAACTTTGATGTGTTATACAAATATGTGCCAGGCAGAATAGGAAAATAAAAGAGAAGCAGTTCCTGCCCTCAGGGACTCCTATTCTGCTGTGAGGAAGGGGACAATATACATTTTGGGGGTTAGAGGTTTCAAAAGAAATTTAGAGACATCTCCAGTCCAGATGGTCATATGGACTGTTTGTGGTAGAGCCTTCTGAGCTCGTATGGATCTCATCAGCCACAGCCCTACACGTCGTACTTTGACTCTGACATAGTGATGCTGTTTAGGTCCTCTTCAAGAACCAAGAACAACAACCAACCAACCAACCAGGGGCAGTTTACCTTTGCAGGTTTCCTGGAACAGCTAGCAGTTGGAAGAGATTTGAAAAGCCCTTGTAGGGGGTAGTACTTAAGCCAAATCTTTAATGAAGTTAGGGATTTTGAAAGGCAGGGGTGAGGCAGAAATGGGTTACATCTTTGTAAGGCAAGGGCAAACGCACAGTGGCAAAAGAGAGAAACATTATCTATCAGGAAACACCAGGTAGGCCAATTTGACTGAAATGTAGAGAGACTGAAGGAAAGAAATGGGAGAGGTGTCTAGAAAAATAGGTTGGAGGGTTTTAAGAAACTATTGCTATCTTTTGTTTTTAAATCATATATTTTTCAATGTATCATTCCCCCTCCAGTTCCCCCAGAGAACCATCTTTTTTTTTTTTTTTTTTGGTGAGGCAATTGACGTTAAGTGACTTGCCCAGGGTCACACAGCTAGTAAGTGTGAAGTGTCTGAGGTCAGATTTGAACTCAGGTCCTCCTGACTCCAGGGCCAGTGCTCTGTCCACTGTGCCACCTAGCTGCCCCCAGAGAACCATCTTTTAAAATTTTTTTATTTAAAAAAATTTTTTTTGGCAGGGCAATGAGAGTTAAGTGACTTGCCCAGGTCACACAGACACAAGTGTCTGAGGCAGGATTTGAACTCGGGTCCTCCTGAATCCAAGGCTGGTGCTTTATCCACTTCACCACCTAGGTGCCCCCTAAATTTATTTTTAATAGTATTTTATTTTTAAAATTATACAAAAAGGCAAATTTTAACATTCATGTAAGAAAAATTTCGAGGTCCAAATTTTCTCACTCCCTCCCTCACCTAGAACCACTTTTTTAATAACAGAATTTTTTAAAAGAGGGGGAAGAACAGTTCAGCAAAACTAACTAACCCACAAACAGAGTCTGAGATTTCATAGAGTCTACACCGATAGTCCCCCCCACTTCTTCAGAGATAGGAGGGAAGTGTTTTCTAATATGGTGCTTGTCTTTGGGAACAAGTTTGGTCATCATAATCTCCCAGAATTTTGTTTCAATTGTTTTTGTTTTCGTTGTTCTTTCCATTCATGTTGCTGTAGACTTTGTGTATATAGTTTCCTTGGATCTGCTTAGTTCACTTTGCAATCAATTCAAGCTTCCCCAGCTGTATTCATCATATTCATGAGCTCCAGTGTGGTTAGTCATTCCCCAGTTGATGGGCACTTGCTTTGTTCCCACTTCTTTGCTACTACGAAAAGTGTCACTAATAATTATTTTGGCGGAGATGACACCTTTCTCTTTGACATTGACCTCTTTGAGGGCAAACACCAAGCAGAAAAATGTCTGGGACAAAGGGGTTTTACTCATTTCCTTAGCATGATTTCAGATTGCTCTCTGGAACAGTTGAATGGATCCACAGCTATGTGGAGGATTAAAAAACCCCAATAGAGGTATTTATACTTGATCCTAGGGGCCACAGGGATCCACTGGAACTTTTTGAGCAGGGTAGCGACATGGTTAGACTAGTGTTTCAGGAATATCAACTTGGTAGCTATCTGGAGCCTGAATTGGAGAAGGGAGAGGCTGGAATCTGGGAGTCTAATTAGGAAGCTATTGCAATAGTTAGGGAGAGAAATGAGGAGGGCCCGAACTAGGGTGGTGGCTATGAGAAAAGAGAGAAGGGGAGAGATTTAAGATATGCTGTGGAGGTACTTTAGAAAAGACTACTCACCAGCTCTCCCCACCTTCCCCTCCCGGCCAATCCAATCTGTTGCCAAGGCCTGTTGATTTCACCTTTGTAACATCTTTCAAATCCGAGCATTCTCTGCTGATAATGCTACCACGGTGGTGCAGGATCTCATCACCTCCTGCTTGGACTAGTGCAATAAGCTCTGGGTGGGTCTCCTTGCTTCAAGTCCATCCTCACTCCAATTCATCTCTCATTTAGCTGCCAAAGTGATTTTCCTAAGGTGTAGAAGTGAATAGAGTACTGGGTTTAGATTTAGGATGACCTGAGTTCAATTTTGGCCTTTGACATTTACTAGCTGTGTAACTCTGGGTAAATCACTTAACTTCTGTCTTTCCCAGTTTCTTCATAAGTAATATGGATATAATAATAGCACCTGCTTCCGAGGGCTATTGTGAGGATCAGATGAAATAAAATTTGTAAAGTGCTTGGCCCAAGGCCTGGAGTATAGTAAGTGATTAACACATTTTTTCCTTCCTTCTTTCCTTCCTGGACCTGTGATCTAGAGCCTAGCTTCTTCTTCTTTTTTTTTTTTTTTTAGTGAGGCAATTGGGGTTAAGTGACTTGCCCAGGGTCACACAGCTAGTAAGTGTTAAGTGTCTGAGGCCGGATTTGAACTCAGGTCCTCCTGACTCCAGGGCCGGTGCTCTATCCACTGTGCCACCTAGCTGCCCCTTAGAGCGTAGCTTCTTAAACTGTGTCTCACAACCCCATATGGGGTCATGTAATTGAATGTGGAGGTCGCTAAAATTTGGCAACAGCAAAAGATCTGGTATACCTATTTGATATACCTATATACTAGAGGTCTCGAAAAAATTTCTTGGGTAAAAAGGGGTCATGAGTGGAAAAAGTTTAAGAAGCCCTGATCTAGAGAATTCCTAAGACTTAAACCAACGTCTGCTTGACCACCTGATACTTCTCTTTTGAACTGGGTTCAAACAAACAATGGATCAATAAGATTTGTCTCTTCACCTGGACCCAGTTGAATTCTGTGACTATTCTGCTGACAAAGGAGTTTCTTTTGTTTTCAAGAAGAATGGCTTGAGAGTATGTTGCAGAGTGACTTTCATGGGGAAAGCAGAAATGACTGGGAGGAGAGGACAAGGGAGATGAATGATGATAGGGGTAGAGACAGCATTCCTGAGGCTATAGTCACAGAAGGAACCCCAAGATGGGGGGGGTACGAGTGGAAGAGGGGATGGATGGGCATAAAGGTGAAGAACAAACAAGACCACTACCAAGTGACTGGGAGGTCTGACTTCAACCTACAGAGGCGAGAACCCCAGTATCACATTACAGCTAGAACTCTAGACACAAAGATCCAATGCGATCTGACAGGTATTTATGAGAGGCAACTTGGTATAGTGGATAGAGAGCTGGCTCTAGCTTAAAATGTAATTGGTGGGGGCAGGTAGGTGGCACAGTGGATAGAGCACCGGCCCTGGAGTCAGGAGGACCTGAGTTCAAATGCGGCCTCAGACACTTAACACTTACTAGCTGTGTGACCCTGGGCAAGTCACTTAACCCCAATTGCCTCACTTAAAAAGAAAGAAAGAAAGAAAGAAAGAAAGGAAGAAAGAAAGAAAGATAATCACACAGCAAAATAAATCTTACCCTCATGGGCTTGTGAGATGAGAAATTCATCAAGGCTATTTGGGAATTTATAGTCCTCACTGATGGCATGAAGGAGGAAAATAGTGCTCTTGCCCCTTTTCTGGGTTTTGAGTTGGTTTCCTAGAAGCACAGGTGATCTTCCTTCCTCCTTTCTTGGCCTGACTCCATGGCATGCATCAGTATACATTTGCAGGAGGCCCCAGCCTACTGGCTAACTCTGTGGCTGGTTTTATGGCCCAGCTTACAGACAGGGTTAGTACTTAAAGTATATCCTGGGTTAGTGGCTCTGTGGGCAGCCATTGGTCATTTGATGGACTGGGGATGTTTTTCTGGAGGAAAGGAAAAGATTCTGGAGCATGACAGGCAGGAGAGTATTGAAGCCAAAGATTATTAAATTTTCAGTGTGAGGATTGCACCTTGGAATGGTACAAGTACAAGTAAGGGTCTTGATTTATTTTGTTGTTGTTGATTATCTAGATTTAAGAAAGTGTTAATAATAATTAAACTTACAAGTGTGTGGCTATATTCCTCCTCTGCTCCTTCAGTCCCTTTATTAAACATTTACCAGCACACCCCTGGGGACCTAAGCATTATTTTCAAGTGTTTTATTGTTATCATGTAGCAGGATAAGACTTTTTCTGCTTGGCCCCATCCAGCAGAATTGGAGCAATGGATGGACATGGCACAGGTAGATTTTGGTTCAGTGTAAGGACAACTTTCTGTACAATTCAAAGCAGAATAGGTTGCTTCATGAGATGATATGTTCTTCACTAATGCAGGTCTTAAATGGAGGTTGGATTACCATTTGGAGATTCTTAGAAAGGGGAGTCTTCACTTTAGTAAGCCGATAATTAAATATATACTACATACTAGGTATTAGGGATACAGAGGATTAAAAACAAACAGCTTTTCCCCTTATTGATGTTACATTCTACCATAGAGAAACAATAAATACACAGATAAGTGAATACAAAATACATAGGAAGTAAATAGGAGGGAGGCAGCTAGGTGGCGCAGTGGATAGAGCACTGGCCCTGGATTCAGGCGGACCTGAGT
The DNA here is from genome assembly GCF_019393635.1 of Dromiciops gliroides. NCBI lineage: Eukaryota > Metazoa > Chordata > Mammalia > Microbiotheria > Microbiotheriidae > Dromiciops > Dromiciops gliroides. Next base: position 490,180,985 of record NC_057861.1, read on the forward strand.
GCAAATCCAGCCTCAGACACTTTACGCTTACTAGCTGTGTGACCCTGGGCAAGTCACTTAACCCCAATTGCCTCACCAAAAAAAAGTAAATAGGAAATAATTAGAGAAAGTCCTACAATGGGAGCATAATGGGATTTGAACTGAGCCTTGAGTGAAGCCAGGGGAGAAGGTGAAGAAGGAGAGAATTCCAGGTGTGTACAAAGGTATGGGGGTGGGAATAGAATGTAAGCTGCCCAGCACCAGCCTGGGCACACATGATGCCCTCCCAAGCTCACATTCTATCCCAAAGTTTGCATTCTCTGGAAGTATCATCTCCTCAAGGCACAATCAGTTGGGATGTTTGGGGTGTTCAGGAGGACAGGTACCTCTGGTATGAGGGCTGCAGAGGCCTTTCCAGGGCTGCTCATCCACCTTTGTTGCCCTTCTGCAGCTCAGCTCTTACATGTGGCTCCCGTTGGTAAATTGGGGTTGTCTACCCCAAGTAGGTGAAGACTTCCGGGGTGGAATGGGTAGATGTGACCGTTTTGTGTTAATGGGCTATGAAGGCAGAGGGGACGGAGCGGTAAGGAAGCAGAGCTGTGGAGCGCTTACAACTTGTTTATACATCAGAGATGTTAAGATCATCCACTTCATTCAGAGCCATTGCCAGTGGTCTTGACTTTTATCTTGCCACTGGACTTCAATGACTCTGGAAGAGAGAGAGGCGGACTGTCTCCTGTAAATCTAAAGTCCACTAGAGTCAAAAACAATCAGTAGCCAGATGGACCAGTGATTTTTCCTAGGAACGTCCCAGTTAATCCATTAATCAACAAGCATTTATTAATCAATTACTACTAGGCACTGTTTTAAGTGTGCCCAAAGACAAAAATGAAATTGTCCCTGCCCTCAAGGAACTTACATTTTAATGCAGGAGACAGTGACTACACATGTACACATCCAGGGCATGAACCCAATGCATAGAGGGGACATTCATTCTTTGCATTAGGGAATTAGATTTTGAAAAGGGAAAGGATGTTTTCAAAGGCCTGGACTCTAGTCCTAATGACTAGAAATTCTAATGATCAGTGCCTGACTTGCTCTGGGGACACTAACTCCTGGAATATGCTTGAGGCAGGAGAATTATAATATAGAATTATCTAAGAACAGAACTAGACAGGATCTTAGAAATAATCTAGTCCAGTCTCTTCACTTTGCAAAATAAGGAAACTGTGGCCAAGAGAGGCAGAGACATGCCTTGAGTCACACAAGTCCGTGGCAGAGTCAGAATTGAAACTGTGGTTTCCTGCTTCCCAAGCAAATGTTCTTTCTATGAATACATTGCTTTCTCCTCTAAAAAGGACACCTTGGACTAATCCAGCCAAAATAAATGTTCAGGCCATTTGGATACCTAACACGGGTCTGGGCCTACAGTAGTTGCTACATGAACACTTGGGAACTAGGCAGTTGATTACTTCCTCTTGGTTTTTTTTGTGGAGCAATGGGAGTCAAGTGACTTGCCCAGGGTCACACAGCTAGTAGGTGTCAAGTGTCTGAGGCTGGATTTGAACTCAGGTCCTCCTGAATCCAGGGCTGATGCTTTATCCGCTGTGCCACCTAGCTACCTCCTAGTTGATTACTTCTTGAGGAACTATCCTGTGGGAGGTGGGATAAAGTAAAGAAAGGGATTATCCTGTCATCCTGGAAGAATGTATTGTATAAATACAAGGCAATTTGGTTATTCTTCACAAATTTGCATTCAAAATTTGGAATTATTCATTTCTCCATAAAAACAATGTTATCCATGGTGGTTTAGGGTCCCAGGCCTGCCCACAAAAGCCTATTTTAATTTATAAAAGGGCTTCTCTCTATGTGCTAGTTATAAAGTCGGGACGACTCTTGCCACTGGACCCAGATGGCTCTGGAGGACAGAGTGAGGCTAGTGACTTTGCACAGCCCTGCCTTTCTTAAATCCTGTTCACTTGCAAGTCAAAACATCTGTCACGGCCCTCTTTGAGAATGTAGGACAAACAACAGCAAAAATAGTTATAGAGTCAGTAATACCTGGATTCAAATTCTGTTCTTGACACAAGCATTGTGACCCGGGACAAATGATTTAATGTCTATGAGCCTCAGGCAACTCTCCAAGCCTTAATTCCTAAATTATAGATGGGGATGTCATGATAGATACGTTGAGGAGTTTCCACACTAAAGAAATCCCAGATCCTTTGAAGTGAAGTTTATTACTGGGAGGAAAAGTGTGGGGGTAGAAAGAGCCCAAAACTTTGGATTCAGGAAAGGCCTGGATTCAAATCCACTAGCTGTGTGAAGTTGAGTAAGTCACTTCATTCTCTGAACCTCGATTTCTTCATTTGTAAAATGGAAATAATACCTCTATTTCTCAAGGTTGTTGTTGGGATAAACCAATTTAATGTATGTAAAGAGCTCTGCCAATCACATACATATGTAAACCTTGTGTATATGTGTGTATATGTACATATGCATACACATACATAGACATATATGTGTGTATCAGTTATTATTATTAGCACTGGACTTGGAGTCTGAAGACATTTATTTGTCGTAATGTGACTGTAGGCAAGTCACTGAACTTCTCTGTAAAGGGGTATTAATGCTTGTCCCACCTGTCTCACAGTGGTATTATGAAGAATGCTTGGTAAATTGTTAAGTTATGTAAAGGTGAGTAGACTGCAGCTAAATAGTCCTGCAGTAACCCTACTATAGAACATAATCCAACTAGAAGAGAGACTGAGAGTTAGAAATATCTCCTAATCCAACCCCACTCATTTTACAGTTTATAAATGAGCAAACTAACTTTGAAAAAGGTCACATGACTTGTTCATTGGTCAACCACCATGGAAAATGACTTTGCTTTAGGAAAGTTTGTTCAGAGTTGCTAACTACTTGTGCAACAGCAGGAATGGAGACTCCCCTAGCAACTAACTACTGGTGGGGGGGGAGGTACTTTTGGATATGATGGCTAGGGGAAAGGAAGGGAGATTACTGGAGGTAGGGAATGGGAGGAGTATTTAGACAAGAGGATTATAATATAGAATCATCTAAGGCCAGAACTAGAGTGGACCTTAGAAATAATCTAGTCCAATCTTCTCATTTTGTAAGACAAGGAAACTGTGGTGCAGAGAGATAAGGAGACATACCTTGGTCACACAAGACAGAACAAGAATTGAGACCATTAAATTGTAGAATTCTAGAATCATAGATTGAAGGCCTCAAGGGACCTTAGAGGTAATTTTCAAGAGTTCCTAACTTTTTTTGTGTCCTAGGTGCCATTGGCAATGTGAAACATAGGGACTCCTCAGAATAATGTTTTTAAATGCTATACTACATAAGATTACAAAGAAAACCACTTGTGTTGAAATAGTTATCAAAATATTTTTTTTAAAAAGTTCACAGAGTTCAGACTAAGAATGCTTGACAGATTAACCCCCTGGTTTTATTTTATTTTATTTATTTTATTTTTTTGCAGGGCAATAAAGGTTAAGTGACTTGCCCAGGGTCACACAGTTAGTAAGTGTTAAGTGTCTGAGACCAGATTTGAACTTAGGTCCTCCTGAATCCAGGGCTGGTGCTTTATCCACTGGGCCACCTAGCTGACCCCAACCCCCTTATTTTATGTGAGGACTCTGAAGCCCAGAAAATTATCTTAGAATTTCCCTTCACACTTGGGGCCTCCCTGCCTTGGAACAGCCTACCATCCTTGTGGCTGGTTCAGGCTGGAATATTTATCCACAAGGTCCACTCCCCTTCTCCTAGTGGTGAATCTCTTCCAGAGCTTCCATTTGGGGGACGGACTCAACGCACCTTCATTCTCTTTCTGGCCCTGTTCCTGACTTTCTAGACCTTAAAACTGTGCCTCAAAGCTGGTTCCTTTCTCTTCTCCTCTTTTAAGCTTCCTCTTGTGTGTTGTCTCTGAGGGCAGGGACTTTATTTTGGTCTATATTTGTATCCCCAGTGCTTAGCATAGTGCCCAGCACATAGAAAGCACTTAATAAATGTTTGTATCCTTCATTTTCTTCTTTTTTTTTTTTTTTTTTTTGCGGGGCAATGGGGGTTAAGTGACTTGCCCAGGGTCACACAGCTAGTAAGTGTTAAGTGTCTGAGGCCAGATTTGAACTCAGGTACTCCTGAATCCAGAGCCGGTGCTTTAACCACTGCGCCATCTAGCTGCCCCTTTCATTTTCATTGAAAAGAAATTATTTGGCCAAGAGCAGGAAGGAAAAAGGAACCCAGATATTTTTACTTCAAAATTTACCACACAGTCTGTTGATGTAACACCATGGCTTCTATGTTGTATCTTCCTTTCTCTTTTTTTTCCTAAGGGTTCTAGAGTTTGTTCCGCCCATTTCCTTTTTCACTGACATTCCTGCCTTATCAGACTCACCACTCCCTTGCCCATCTCTCCCCAACCACAACTGCTCCTTTCTTTTTACCTTGACACCCTTTGGAACAAGGAAATTTCCCATTGTGCTCTCCTCTCCCATCCTGTCCCTGAAACAATGTTGTACCCTTTGGAAGATTTCTTGGTTTTGTTTTTTTACTGGTAGCTTGTTCTCTTCATCAGGGATGCCTTTGATATGTGTATAGATTATTTTCAGAAAAATTCTATAAGAAATGAAGTTTGAGAATCACCCGAAGAACAATGGAGAGGGATAGAGTGGGCCTGAGTGGACTGCCACACGTTATAAACAAAAAATTATTCAAAGGAAATGGTATAAAGGAAGTTGTTAAAGACACATGGCAACAACAACAACAACAGCAAATGGGAGTGAGAGAGATAGCTGATAGACATCCCCAGGATGTGAAAGGAACTGAAGGAAACTGTTAGCATAGTGAGATGACCTCCTGTGGTATCCTTATGGAAGGATATGATAGAATCACACAGGATGAGTAGGCTGAGAAGGGTTTAGAATATAAATTTGCTAAGAGTAGGGATTGTTTCTTTCTTTGCATTTCTATCCTCAGGTGTCTGGCATATTGTGGGTGTTTAATAACTGCTTAATGATTGATTGGGATCTGCATTGTTGGAGGAAACTCCCCCATCGGTGAGATCTCAGATTTACAGAAGTATTGGAGTATAACCATGTAGGGGAGAGGGACCTCCACCTTCAGTCTCAGCTGATGTAGGCATAAATGATGAGGGTTAACGTGTAAACTCCCTGATTCCTTTATGAAGTTTGAATTAGACAATTGAATGCATCAAAACGTGAGTAACAGGAAGGGTGACCTTTAAAAGTCAGTTCATTGAGTCTAGGAAAGACACTTAAAGAGAAACTCAGAGGGATCCTGTGTTCATCTGTGTAAATTCGATGGTATTTAATGAAGGTAACAGTGACATAAGTGGTAAGGCTTAAAACTCCCATTTACCTGTTGACGTGTTTCCTTCTACAGAATGCCAATTTCTTGAAGATGGGAACTGTTTCACATATCAATATCCCAGAGACTAGCACAGTACCTAACATAAAGTAGGGACTTAACACTTATTGTCTGATTTATCATTCTATTTTCTCACCTTGATTAGGTACTCCTTAAAAACCTGGAATTGAAAAACTATAACTAGTAGGGGACCTTTCCGTCCAGAAGTACAAATTTCCTCCCAGAGATCATGTTGAGCAACACAGGGCTTATGGAGGTTCATGAGATGCAGAGGAATGTCACAGGGAGAGACAGCATCCTCCCTACCACCCCAGACTGAAGTCAAGGCTGATAGGGAGCCGCAGGCTGAAACCCATCAATGGTACAATTAGGCTGGTACAGGTCCCACCCTCATCCCTGTTGATTTTTCCCAGGTGCTAGAATTTCTAGTTACATCTCTGCTGGAATGTCCTCCTCCCTCCCTTCTTTTATCTTATTCAAATAATATCCATCCTGAGGCAGCTAGGTGGTACAGTGAATGTAATGATGGACCTGGAATCAGGAAGGCCTGTGTTCAAATCCAGCCTTAGACATTTACTAACATGTCAACTTGGGCAAGTCATTAACTTCAGTTTCATCATCTGTAAAATGGGAATAATAATAGTTCTTACCTCCCAGAGTTGTTGTGAGGATCAATAAGATAATACTTGTAAAGCACTTTGTAAACATTAAAGTACCATACAAATGCTAGTTGTCGTTGTTGTTATTCATGGAGCAAGGGTTCAGGCCTCACTTCCACCAATAAGTTTACCTTGACTAGCCCCAAACAGTCCACACTAGACATGATCTTCTCTGAATTCCTCCAGTACTTACAGTGAGAGAGAATCTGTCAGCGTCTTGGTGTCCTGCATCATTGTTTCCCTGGTATTAACGTCCCCAACTCTAAAGAGGCTACATCTCCACCTGTTTTCCCCAAAGTACCTGTTGCAGGGCTGGGCTCACAGAATGTACTCACCTGGGGACTAAGTTGGGTCTGATCTCTGACATACAGATTCTGAACATGGAAGATGACCAGAATTGGTACAAGGCAGAGCTGCATGGTGCTGAAGGCTTCATCCCGAAGAATTACATCCAAGTCAAGCCCCATCCGTAAGTTCATTTCTGTCTCCTGACTAACCCTAGCTCAAGCCTTCTACCAGGGCCAGCAGTAATGTGCTCCAGAGCTTAAAGCCTTTACTATTATAGGACTCACAATCTAGCTGAATGAGCAAAGGAGACTCACCCCAGCAACCAATTAGAGAACAATATGCCTTCTTTTCCATCACTTGATTTGTTCTAACCAACTTTAATTATAGAACACTGGACCAAAGGCTGGAAAATCTGGGTTCTAATCCTGGGCTCTATCCCTAACTCATTGGGGGAACTTAGGCAAGCCATGTCCCTTCTCTGGGGTGTCAATTTCTTCATGTGTAAATGAAGGAGTTAACTTAGTTGATCTCTAAAGTCCCTTTCAACCTACCTTTCTATTGCTCGTATTCAACAAATATTTACTGAGGCAGTCTGTCATAATGTTTAGAGCTGGGCTTGGAGTCAGAAAATGTAGGTTCAAATTCTGCCTCCCATACTAGTAATGTAACTACTGGCAAACCACAATACTTCTTTGAGGTAAGTATTATCATCATTTTTCCAGATGAGGTTTGGTCACACAAGTGGTGTTAGAGAAGGGATTCAAACCTAAATATCTCCTGATGATGAGTACTCTTTCCACTATACTTCACTTCCTTTCCTTATGGGGAAAATGAAGGAATGGTTTCCACAGGAAAAACAAACAAACTCAAAGAACCTCCCAAGTATCCCTTTCAGCCCTACCCTGAATACCAGAGAAGCTCTGTTATCTGCTCACTGCAAAAGAGAGATTTCCTTTCTATCATTTTGTCTGCTTATTTTAAGCTACCACCTCCAGCTTCCTGTGCCTGATGGGTACTTTCAACACAAATCTCCAGACTCTTTTATCATTGCCTTCCTTCCCTCTGCTTCTTCTGATCAGTGTCTCAGGAGCCAGCCTCTTATCTGTCCACAGGGTTGAGATAATTTCCTCCTGTGCCTCTTGCCTCACACTGAGAACTCCTCTAAGGGTCTGATAACCAGAATATAGCCAACTAAAGAAGACCACATGGTGTTGGGCCTGCTGGTTTTATGTAGAGAGACTTAATTCAATGAATAATGGTCACAAGTTGCATTTATATAATGCTTAACAGCTTATAAATTACTTTCACACATATTACCTCACAGTAATCCTATATAGGGCAGTTATTATTATCTTAATTTCACAGATGAAGATGTGGAAGCACAGAGATGCAAAATAACTTGCCCAAGGTCACATATCCTATGGTTTAGGACTGAAGCTCAGGGTTTACATGGACTGGATTCAAAAGTGGGGACTTTTTATTGACCTCTGACTCCTTCGACCACCCAGGTTATGCCCTGGGAATTTCAGAATTTGGCTTATGTCTAGTTCTCTCGAGGAAAGCTCCCATGCAACACTTGGGATAACAATATATCTGATATAAGGCAGGCTTCATTTCAGGATAGAAACCTTGTGATTTCACTGGTGTGGTTAGATAAGTAAACCCTCTCTACCAAAGGAGGTTGGTGTTTTCTCTATCTTCAAGTCTTCATTTACAAGCCTTCATTTAACAAAGCAAAGAGCTCGAAGGACCCATATCCAATGCCATAAACAGTCAAGCTGACTCTTCTTTCCTTTTCAATGTGCGACCCTGTGGGGACCTATATATTGCTCCAGACTTAAGCTATTCTAATACTGACACCTTTCCCATAAAAAAGGAGAATACTCAGTGGTGCTAGAAAGTCTCCTGGTGAGCCCCACATTCCCAGGGGCCAGCACAAGTCCTTAAGATTTGTAGTATTTGATTGGGGCCTCCCACATTGAGAGAACTCATGATCGATGTCTCCCAGATTTGCCTAGTCCATAAGCACAGTAGCAATGAAAGGAAGTAAAAGGTTGGCTTCTCTATAGCATGACTCTATTCTTTTTTTTTTTTTGGAGGGGCAATGAGGGTTAAGTGACTTGCCCACACAGCTAGTAAGTGTCAAGAGTTGAAGACCAGATCTGAATTCAGGTCCTCCTGAATCCAGGGCCAGTACTTTATCCACTCTTCTACCTAGCTGCCCCCTCTAGCTCTCTTTTTAAGGGTTAAGACCAGGAAAATAGCTCAGATGTTAACTTCATCAGTAATTAGGCATCATCTGGGTAATAAGTACTAATGAGCTTCATCAATTGAAGTGAATTTAACTCAGTGATAACCTTGACAAAGAATTAACCTTGTAAAGGGAATGTCATACTTAATTTTTTTTAGGAGATATCCTCAATGCCATGACAAAATTCATCAGCAGACAATGAGAACTTTGCATTTTTTACAAAAAAAAAAAATCCAAGCATCGACAGGGACTAGGGAGAGCTTGGTTGGAGACAGCAGTGTTCTGGTAAATGTTTTACAACCAGCTCTGGGAGGTGGTGGTGGGGGGAATGCCCACACAACACACTTTTAAGCTTAATCTGCATTTTTACAATTTTCTCCATTACTTTCTTGAGTGTAGACAATCAGGTACACCCTCTACAGAGAATAACCAGGTTTCAATTCTACCTCTACTCTGAGGGGACCATTATAGGTTTTCCCCAGGGTACCCAAATTTAGAAGGCAATAACTGCACTTGACCTTCTTATCTGGCTATGGAAACTGTTGAATTTAGCAACTGGCTAACAAAAATAAATTAGTGAAAGTAAGATGCTACCATATGGTGCTTCCTCCTTTTCTCGTCACTGAGGCAAACCCTAAGTGAATCCCCCCACCCCGTTTCTAATAGCAGCAGCTTAGTGTCCCAGGGTCTCTTTCTCTCCTCTGTCTTGCCCTGCCTGATCCCCATGAAGGGGAAGGGGGAGATGATGTTCCAAGGTGTCCAAGATTTCTCTTCATGGGTATGCTGGAACCAACCCTAAAGAACACTAAGAGATTCTGGCTATAGCACAAGGCTGTGCATTGAGGACTAATAAGAAACAAGTTTGGAAAGGTCAGCTGGGTCCTAAATACCAGACAGAGAGTTTTACCCATTATCCTATAAGTAACAGGCAATGTTTGAAGGCCGTTGAGCTCAGGAGTGATGCTGGCAATGCTAAACCAGGAAGTTTCATGTGAAATGTGTTATATTTGATGAGTTTACTGATCTATTTTGGGGGATGAGTGATGGTTGGCAGCATCTGACTTTCTGTCTCTTTGCCTTCTCCTTTCTTCCTATTCTGATGTCCTCATTTTCCTTCCTGAGAGACCTCACAGCTCAGTTCAAGGTTCCTGGTCACTTAGTGTCCTACTCTATTAGTGAGTTTATATAGGACATATGTCCTATTCCATCAGCTACCATGGGGATACTCCCACTGACAGATGAAGGGAAGGTAGTGGCATCAGCTGCCAAACTATAGCTTCTTGTTGATATAAAACAGGCAATGTTTAGGTCCCAGAATAGCCCTGGAGGGGATCTCCCATCTGTGACTGATTCAACCTGAAACTTTCCCCTGTGGGGCTCACTGGGGCAGGGGGAAAGAGGAGGAGAAGGAAGTGTTCAGAACAGCTCATCACAGAGCTAGAGAGAAGGGAAAATGTCCATTTCTTCTTGACACTAACAAGTCTGTCTGTCCTATGTGCTCAGGAACATACATGAAAGTGAGAGCAAGGGAGGCAAAAGAAAGTGAAGACAAAGTCATTGTCTCATTGGGAAGAGGAATCACATACAGAAAACTGATAGCAAACACTCCATATGTTGATAAGATGTGATTTCATGCCACATCAGAAAACCCTGTGAGGTATTAACTCCAATTTACAGATGAGAAGAAAGTCTCAGAGACTTCTAGCTTTAATTTTTTTTTGGGGGGGGCGGAGCAGGGCAATGAGGCCAGATTTGAACTCAGGTCCTCCTGAATCCTTGGCCAGTGCTTTATCCACTGTGCCACCTAGCTGCCCCAGAGACTTCTAGCTGGGGATGGAAGTAGGGCTCAAACCAGCTGTCCTGACTGCCCACCCAGCCCTCCTCCCAATGTGCTAGCTCCTCTACTTTCCCTCCTTGGGCTTTGTGAATATCTTCAGTGAGGCCAGCCATTTGCAAGAGACTACCTACTATATCTATTCCTGTTAACTGCCTTTGGGGACAAAGCCTCTGGTCCTATAGTTAGAGGTTGGCCCTCCAAGGCAATTATGCTGGGAATGTGGTACAGAGCCAAGGAACCTGGCATGGGAGTCAGGAGGACAGAGGTTCCATCCCACCTCTTCCACTAGATTACTGTGTGACTTCGAGTAAGTGATTTTCTTTCTCTAGGCCTTCATTTCTTCTTCCTCTGTAAAATTAGAGGGTTGGCCTAGTTACCCAGGGGCCTCTACATTCTCTTCCAGTTCTCATATTCATGGTTCTAGAGGCTCAATCAATGCTTTCTATGTTGTCTGCTGTTTGCTTAGAAGGAATGCCTGACCCCAAAGGCCAATAGTCCTGTTTTTCCTTGTTTTCTTGTTGTTTGCTCTCTTCTCACTTGCTCCCTTGGGAACGTCAGACCCCTCAGACTATTTGCCCTTCTTCCCACAGGTGGTTTGCAGGCAGGATCTCCAGGCAGTTTGCAGAACAGATTTTGCTCAGACGAAATCACCTGGGAGCCTTCTTGATCCGAGAGAGTGAGAGTTCCCCAGGAGAATTCTCAGTCTCTGTGAAGTAAGTTTTTCTTGGCTATCCCTTCTCTTTCAAATTGGTCACTCCAATGTCTTCGTGGGCTCCCACAGGAGGTAACTGGAGTGAGTTAGTTTGTACTACAAGGATGAGGAGAATTGTAGGGAGATTGACATGGTGATAAATAACTGCTCTATGCCCAACTCTTATTTTTTATTTTTGTTATTTTTATTGATTTATTGATTTATTGATTTATTGATTTATTGATTTATTGATTTATTGATTTATTGATTTATTTATTTTAGTGAGGCAATTGGGGTTAAGCGACTTGCCCAGGGTCACACAGCTAGTAAGTGTTAAGTGTCTGAGGCCAGATTTGAACTCAGGTCCTCCTGAATCCAGGGCCAGTGCTTTATCCACTGCGCCACCTAGCTGCCCCTATGCCCAACTCTTTGGGCAAGATGGGAGAAGGCACAGCTTCCAAGCTTAAAGAAACTACAGTGTAGTGGGACTAGATCACACACATCCACAAATGACTATAATACAAAGCTGGATGTGATGAGTGCCAAAAGAAAGCATCTCCCCCAAAAAAGTGGGGGTTGCTATGGAGAATAAGAGGAAGGGAAGACTTCAAGAAATCAGAGAAAGAATCATGGGTTTGTGTGTGCACACGTGTGTGCATGTTGATCTGTGTGTGTATGTGTGTAACTGGGCCTCGGTGGCAATTTCCAGATTTGTAGATGAGAGGAAGGCCATTCTAGACAGAGGGAAGGGTAGGAGTTCAGCAAGAGAAGCAGGGTAGATATTCTTCCCACTTGCCAGATAATAAGGAAACTGAATCCCCTGGTGGTGACGTTTCTTGTCCAAGGTCACAGAGCTGGCTAGTGGAAGAGCTGGGATTGGAATTTAGTTCTCATGACTAGACAAGCTCTTTCATGACAGCTAGACGGCACAGTGCTTAGAGTGCTGGGCCTGGAGTCAGGAAGATCTGAGTTCAAATCCAGCCTTGGCTGTTTGGCCTTGAGTAAGTCAACCTCTGTGTGCCTCAGTTTCCTTCATCTGTAAAATGGGAATGATAATAATAGCATCTACCGTCCAAGGTGGTTGTGAGGATCAAATGAGATTATATTTGTAAAGAGCTTTGCAAACCTTAAAGAACTATATAATACTAACTATTACTCCAAGCCCAGGACTCTTTCCAATAGACCTGTACCCCATAGCTTTTGGACAGCACTGTCATTTTCTTTGGATCTGCCAAGGACAAGGATGCATCTTCCAAGTTCTCCCTCTTTTTTATCTAGACTGGAAAAATCTGCTCTTAAGGATTGCTGAGGGCTTAGGGAAGGATCAGTTCTGCTACTCTTGACACCTATAAGCTAATGCGCTATTGGAGAAGGGCTAAAAGAAGAGTGATGAAACTCATTGCCAGCTAGGCCTCTTCCCACAAGAATAGGATGCCAAGGGGGTCCACATCCCCTCGAATTTGCTCACAGTTGCAGAGCCCAAAGTTGATCCATATGGCACCACACATTTTTTTGGGTGTATGGTTCTGGCCTTGGGAGAAAGAAAGGGGTTTCTTTGGGAATACTCCAATCTTGACCCCTGATAGGTGACTGGCTAGATTCTATTTTCAAAACCTCATCCCTCTATTGAGACATAACATCTGTAAAGCAGAGCATAGTCACAGGCCTAAGGGCTGTTACTAAGAGTGAGAGAAGAACCTATGGTTACCAGGAAGGAACTGTTGACCAGCTTGGTCTCTTCAGGTCACTGCCCTCAGGCTTGCCTGAAAATAAATCCACTTAACAACCCACTGGGTTTTTCACTTCTACTTTTTAATTTGAATGGTTTCCCTCAGAGATCAGGTGACACGAGGGGCCAGAAGCACTGTAACCCAATGAACTTGTGACCCAAAATGGAGCAAGGTGAGGGGTAGGCCAGGTGGGGCCCCAGATTCAGACATTTCACTTTTAGAGGGGATGGGGCAGGAGGGAGAAGTTACTAAAATCAGAATGTCCAATTTGGAAGGTGTCTTAGAGGTCATCTGGCAAATGTCCTTGTTTTATAGTAGGGGAAACTGAGACTCAGAGAGGGTTAGTGATACACATGGCTGGCTGTCTTTCCTAGATGCCTAGAGCTGTTGTGAGTATGGCTGCTGAGCACCAAGCCCCAGTAGTTCTGGGACAGGGAATTTTTTTGTTTGTTTTCTAACTTCTTGGACAGCTAGGTCTGTGCATCCAGTCCTTTGAATCTCAGTGGCAGGAGACGGACATGGTCTATTATTCCCCAAGAACAAATATGGACAAATAAACCCCCCAACTTTTCAACCCACCCTGCCAAATACATATATGGGCTGCACTGTCCTAGGTACCAGCTAACCATTCTTTTGGCTAAATCCTTCATTTCTTTGGATTAAATTCTACTTTCTCTAGGCTTCATTTTTACAGTATAAATACCTGGAGAGAGAAGGCATAGAAGTCTACAGAATAGAATAGAATAGAATAGAATAGAATAGAATAGAATAGAATAGAATAGAATAGAATAGAATAGAATAGAATAGAATAGAATAGAATAGAATAGAATAATCAAATTGAATAGAATATAACAATATAAAACAACATAATATAATATATAATGTGAAATTATATGAAATATTATAATATAATATACAATTCTTAGATATTAAAACTGTGATAAGGCTTTTAGTAGAAGAAAGAGTGCTGTATCAGTAATCAGTATCATGAAATCACATGATAATGGAATCACAGATTTAGAACTGGAAGAGATTATAAAGGTTTTACTCCTTTGCTCTTGTTCTTGTTTTTGTTTTTTTGCAGGGCAATGAGGGTTAAGTGACTTGCCCAGAGTCATACAGCTAGTAAGTGTCAAGTGTCTGAGGCTGGATTTGAACTCAGGTCCTCCTGAATCCAGGGCTGGTGCTCTATCCACTGCACCACCTAGCTGCCCCCTACTCCTTTGTTCTACTAGAATTTCATATTTGGAAGGCACCAACTCATAATTCTCAAAAGAATCCCCTTATAACATACCCAATAACTAGTAGTCATTCAGGCTTTTCTTTTCTTTCTTTCTTTTCTTAAGGAGGCAATCAGGTTTGTGACTTGCTTGCCCAAGATCACACAGCTAGTCACTTCCATTTGCATATTTTGGATGTCCAAGTTCCTGAGCCATGCAAGGACACAGAAAAGAGAAAATCTATAGGATTTATCCAGTTGCAAGTCTCCCTCCCTCCTTTCCCTTCTTCCCACAGAGGGTGCCTTTAGTCTTCCCTACTGTGGGAACAGAGGTAACCACCTCCTGTCTCTACATTGTGTCTCTCAGTGTGCATATGTGGAGGAGAAGGGCAAGCCTGCTTATAGCACAGCTTCTTAAATTTTTTCCACACGTGACCCCTTTTTGCCCGAGAAATTTTTACGTGATCCTAGGTTTATATGCCAAGTTTTTTGCAATTCCCACATTCTGTTATGTGTCCCCATGTGAGGTTGTGACTCAGTTTAAGAAGTTTTGCTAATAAGACTTCCCTTTCCTCAGTTGGTGGCCATGCCCAGAAGGCAAGGTCAGGTCCTCAAAGAAACGTTGTCTGATAAGGGCTCCCATTGAGATTGGGCCAGCTTCTAGAGGGAGAGGGCTGCATTACTTCCATTCTCACTTCTAGAGCACTGACTTCAGCCCCTTCTCTTAGCAAATCCCTAACTCTTTGTCCCAGAAGGCACAGGACTCTGTTCTTGTGTGGTGGATTGTCCCAGTCCAAGGAAGACAGAAAAAAAAATCTACCCTTGGCCTACTTTGAGGCCCATAATAACCAGGAAACATTGCCCCGGATGGATCTCCTGAGGCAAGTGTTGGATTCCCCCAGAGGATAACCAGGCATTTGCCCCATGCTCTATGAGGACAATAGTGGTCTGCCATTTCTTTTTTTCTTTTTCTTTCTTTTTTTTTTTTGCAGGGCAATGAGGGTTAAGTGACTTGCCCAGGGTCACACAGCTAGTAAGTGTCAAGTGTCTTAGGCTGGGTCTGAACTCAGGTCCTCCTGAATTCAGGACCGGTGCTCTATCCACTGCACCACCTAGCTGCCCCCAGTCTGCCATTTCTAACACCTTGGTCAAAGTATCATGCGATTTGGCTTGTCTAGTCCTCCCTAAATCTGTTATGGAATCCTAGGATCATAACATTTTATAGCTAGAAAGGGAATTGTGCAAGTATTTATTAAGCACCTACTATGTGCCAAGCACTGTACTGAGTGGTATAGAAATGCTATCTCATTTTGCAGTTGAGAAAACTGAGATAGAGGTTAAGTGACTTGCCCAGTGTCATACAACTGGGAAGTATCTGAGGCTGGATTTAAATTCTTATCTTCCTGATTCAAAGCCCAAGGCTCTATCCACTGAACTACCTAGATGGAAAGGAAATAGAGATCATCTTATTTTACAGAGGAGGAAACTTGGCTGGGGTGGGGTGGAGGGGAGGAAGGAAGGAGGGAACAGGATTACTTACCTAAGGTAACATAACCAATCAATAGTAGATCTTTCACTGCCTGGTCTCCTGATTCCTTGGGGTCCTGGGAATCTCGCCCCAGTCTTTTTTTTTTCTTTTCAGTTTTCCAAGTTTTATTGAAAGATTGATGACCATAGGGAGAGCGCCAAGTTGGTGCCTCCCCCAGTCTTTTTGGACTGGCAAATGTATGCCCACTTTCTTCTGTGATAGTTATAAGACAAAGTTAAAAGAGATGATCTGTTCCCTTGAGGAAGTTGCAGTTTCTTTCCTTGGGGAGATAATATACAAGAAATAATGTATAGGAAATAGTGAAAAAAAAATAATGAGATTTCTTTATAAGGATAAATGCCAACCTGAGGAGTCCAGATAATTAAAGCTGTCAAAGAATAAAGAACGGGATGTCCTGGCATGTCACAGGAAGGTTTCTTGGAGGATGTGGGGTTTGATATAGACCTTGAAGTAGATTTTGGAGAAGGGGAGGAAGGACACCTTTGGGGAGGCCTAGAGGCAGGAACTTTCATAGCATCTAGCTTCTGGGTATGAGTTTAAGGCCTAGATGAACTATACCCCAAGTTATTATAAGAATTTGCAAATGTGATTGCTGAACTACTGTTGGTGGTTTATTTTTATTTTTAAATTAAATGTTATTATTTTGAATGAACAAAAATCTGCCTTCCCTCCCTCTCACTACCCTCCTCCCATTGAGAAATAAAAACAAAATCCCTGTTACAAAAATGTATGATCAAGCAAAACAAATCTCCACATTGGCTATGTCCAAAATAATATATCTCAGTCTGTCCTCTGAGTTCATCACCTCTCTCAGGTCCCTTCCAGCTAGGTGACTCAGTAGATAGAGCCCTGGGCCTTGAGTCAGGAAGCTATGAATTCAGATTCAGCCCCAGATACTTCCTAGTTGTATGACTATGGGCAAGTCACTTAATCTCTGTCTGAATCAGGAGGTGGGCAGCATATTTCAACATGAGTCCTCTGGAATTGTGGCTGGCCATTGTGTTGATCAGAGTTCCCAAGTCTTTTTTTTTTTTTTAAACATTTTTATTTATTTATTTTGCTGGGCAATGAGGGTTAAGTGACTTGCCCAGGGTCACACAGCTAGTACGTGTCAAGTGTCTGAGATCAGATTTGAACTCAGGTCCTCCAGAATCCAGGGTCGGTGCTCTATCCACTGCGCCACCTAGCTCTGCCCCCTCCCTCAAGTCTTTTTAAGTTGTTTGTCAGTGATTTTTGAAATCCCATAGAGAGTGGGAAGATTGGAGAAGAACAAATGTCCCACCTTCCAGAAAAAAAGGGAGGAAGATAGATTGTACAAATTAGAGGCAAGTGAGCCTGACTTTTATTCCTGCCAAAATTCTAGAATGTATTTATGACAGGAACCTCTTCACAAATGCAGGATGGATGAAATGCAGGGGGTGGAAGTGGGAGGGGAAGAAGATTCTGTTACTCCTAGGCTCTACTTTCCAATGAGCCCATATGCTTCTGTTCCTTTGGAAAATCCCTGTTTTCTCTTAGATCCTGCATGTTATTCATATATCACCTCAGACACAAGTTTATAGTGAAACAAACAACGTAATTAGATTAGAAAAAGCAGAGTGAAATCAAAGGAATACTTCAAAGGCAAACACTCCTATAAACCATAGCTCAAGAAAGCCACCTCATTTCTTCCCACCCCCAGGATAGAAGGTTGTGAACTCCAATCTCTTCCTGCTCCCTTGTCCCATTCCTTACCATGAGAAGGGGGACAGAAAACAGACATATACTTCTGTCTCTCAGTATAGAGGGAGACAGATTGCTTGGCCACCAATGGAAATAAACTCATGAATAAGTACTTTAGTTTAAGGTAAAAAATGCTTGCTGGGCAGGATGGCAGTAAATTGGTCCCTATAAGCACATTGTTCTCCCAAAACAAAAACAGAAACAAATAAAAAAATCTTTATCCTGGGTAAGGCCACTAGTTTTTACTGTTTGTACCAATGTCCATATGGCTCTGTAGGATATTGCAATGGGGCATTTTTTAGCCCGACCCTGCCTGCTTGGGAACAAAGGATCTTTCTTCATGGTGACCATATTTCCATGTCTGTATTCTCTCTGTGTCTCTGTCTCTCTCCTCTCTCTCTCTTCTCTCTCTGTTTCTCTCTTTGTGTCTTCTTTCTCTTTCAAGTCCCATGCATCATTCCTATATTTTGTTCCATGTCCACAAAGTCCGTCCAATCCTAATCCACTTTCCCCAGCCACTAAGATTTTGGGGAGAATAGGGCAAACAAAGCTATACCAAACATTAAAGTATGGAAACACTATTCTTTGCATAGTCCTAAAGGGATGGTTAATGAACATCTAGACAAGGAAGCAGCAATCATAGAGAGGCTAGGCTACCATAACTAGGATTTGTAAAATAAGGCTAGGCTACCATAACTTGTTCCCCATGGCTTCATGGGGAACAAATTATGGTAACCTAGCCTTATTTTTTTTTTTTTGGACAGGATAACAATCTTGATAGGGGAGGGGAATGCTGTATATATGGTCTGTCTCATTTTTAGAGAAACATTTGACAAAATCTCATTCTCTCCTCATGGACAAAAGTGGAGAGGTGTGTGCTGATTAATAGAATAGTCAGGTGAATTCAGGATTGATTGGATAACCATACTAATTAATTTAATTAATTTGTAAAATAGTTTGTAAAAATTAACAATCATTAAGTCCATCCACAATAACTACGTCAATATGGAAGAAGGGAGCTAGTAGAGTACCTTAAAGAACTATGCTTGACTCTATGCTTTCTTAACATTTTTATCAAAGATTTGAATCTAATGATCAATAACTTAGTATTATCTTGTATATATATATTTTTGCATGTTGTCTCTGCCATTCGATTATACGCTTCTTAAAAACAGAGACTGCCTTTTGCCTTTTTCTTTTTGGTATCCTCAGTGCTTAGCACAGTGCCTAGCACATAGTAGGTACTTAATAATTGTTTATGGATCGATTGATTAATTACTGAATAAAGGCATACATGATATGCTGATTAAATTTGCAGGTGACACAAAGCTAACACATTTGATCATGTAATCAGGATCCAAAACAATATTTACAGGCTAGGATATTGGGTTGAATCCAACAAGGTGAAATATAATAGAGATAAATGTAAAATCTCACATTTGGGTTAAAAAAACAAACAAACAAACCCGAACAACTCCACAAATACAGAATGGAAAATTTCTGGCTACATAGACTGCTTAGGTCAATATGAGTCAACAGTATATAACAGCCAAAAAAACAGCAAGGCCACTGTGATCCTAATCTGCATTTAGGGTCAGGATGTCCAGCAGGAGGTAACAGTCCTACTGCTAGAACTATGTTCACTTCTAGGGACCACATTTTTGAAAGGATATTAATAAATTAGGGTGTGTCCAGAGGGATTGTGGGGAGGGGGCAGAACATGATGTCTGTCTTCAAGTCCTTGAAGTGCTGGCACATGAAAGAGGAATTAGATTTGGATTGCTTAGTTCCTGAGGGGAGAGTGGGAGTGATGAGAAATTACAGATTTGCTTAATAGGCAAATTTATGCTTGATGTAAAGAAAAACTTCCTAATCAGTAAAGCTATCCAAAAGTGGAATGGGCTGACTGAGAAGGTAATGAGTTCCCCATTGCTAGAGAGCTTCAAGGAGAGCCTAGATGATAATTTGTTCATTATTTTGCAAAGGAAATTCTTGCTCAGATTTGGAGGCTGGATAGCACCAAGACAAGTATGAGATCAAAGAGGGCATTGGAGGAGGGGGACAAGATGACCTCTGTGGTACCTTCTGATACTAAGATTCTGTGATTCATAGTATATTTGGTGAAAACAAGGAGACTGTTGGTTAGAGTGGTGAGTATGTGTATGGAAGCAGTGTGAGGTGGGTCAAGAAAGGTAGGAGTGAACGATCTTGAAATGATTATTCTGGGTGGTATCTAGAGGGCAAAGGGGAGCCATCGAAGGTTGTTGATTGGGGGCATGACCTCATAAAAAGCAGGGTTTTCTGATGATTCATTTGGTGGTGGTTTTCAGAACTCTCCTAATGATTTAACTGAGGTCCTGCCAGTGGTGGGAGAGAGCATTGACAGGTTCCATTAGACCAGACTGAGGCTGGGGTCAGCTTGAGCTCTCCCTAGTACCCATGTTTTAGGGTACAGAGTGAGACCTCGCCAATGTTCCTGCAATAAAAAAGTCTTAGGATTCCTAGGGGCTTCTCGATGCTATCTGTCTGGCAGCCTGGTCCTCACTTTCACTGATGGCAGATGATAGCTCCCTGCTGAGAATGCCCTCCCTCATGCCGAAGTCCCCACGGGTTGAGAGCCCCAAAGCCTGAAGCCAGGACTATTCAGAGAGTGGTTAGTTTTGAGGGGGAAAAAAAGGTCTCTGTTCAATCCCTGCTTCTTATAGATCTCCCTGTCAAAAAGCAGGGGGAGAGAAAGGATGGGGAGGTCAGGTGGTTTAGGGAGAATGAAACCAAAAGAGATATTCTTGGAAATATGACTTTGGGAATGAGAAACAGGACCAAACCTTTCCATGCTCTACTCCTACGAAGGTCAGGCTTTTCTGCTATAGTGAATCACTGACATTTTACTTTTCTCATGACGACCCAGTGAAGTCAGTCATGCAAACAGTATTATTCCCATTTGACAGATAAGGAGATTGAGGCACAAAAAAGGTTAATTGACTTGTGCAGGGTCAAACAGCTATTCAGAGTTGAGGTTTAGGACTCAGACATAAGCCTTCTGATTTGAAAGGGAAGTACTTTAAAAAAAAAAAAAAAGAAAGGGAAGGACTTTTTACATTCTATTACACTGCTATCAATTAACCAGTTGTGTCACTTCAACCAAATCAATTTAACTCTCTGGGTCTCAGTTTCCTTATAGGTAACATGGGGATAGTAACACCAGGACTAACTACCTCAAAGGTGTGAAATTAAAGATTTAAAAGTGCTTTTTGAGCACCAAGGTGACACAGTAGATAGAGTGCCTAACCTGGAGTCAGGAAGACCTGAGTTCAAATCTGACCTCGGAGACTTACTAGCTGAGTGACCCTGGGCAAGTCACTTAACTCTGTTGGCTTCAGTTTCCTCGTGTGTAAAATGGGCTGGAGAAGGAAATGGCAAACCATTCTAGTATATTTTCCAAGAAAACCCCAAATGGGGTCATGAAGAGTTGGACATGACTGAATAACAACAAAAAAGTGCTTTTAAAAAAGATTATAGGGTATTGGATTGCCTCCTGTCTGGGGGAGAGGGGCAGGGAGGGGAGGGAGGGAGAAAAATTTGAAATTGGAAATCTTATGTAAACAAATGCTAAAAGCTATCTCTACATGTAACTGGAAAATAATAAAATACTTTTATTTTTTAAAAAATTTGAACAAGTTAAAAAAATTTTTAAAAAGATTATAGAGGGCAGCTAGGTGATGCAGTGGATAGAGCACTAGCCCTGGATTCAGGAGGACCTGAGTTCAAATCCAGCCTCAGACACTTGACACATACTAGCTGTGTGACCCTGGGCAAGTCACTTAACCCTCATTGCCTCACCAAAAAAAACAAAAACAAAAAAAGATGATAAGTTCTCTATAAAAGAAGGAGATCATTATTTGTTATTATTATCTTAAAACTATGGCTCTCTTCCTCAACTCCCTTTCCAAATGGTCAGATGCTGGGGAATTTCCGTCCACAGGAACAAAAGTACATACTAGGTCAGCTCAATGTTGATTTCCCTAAGCTCTGGCAGGGGCTCAATTAGTCAACATGAGGTGACCACTGAGCTCCACTAGATGGCACCCTTTGCCTACAATGTCACCTCTGAAGTCTAGGCAAGGAGAATAAGGGCTAGGCTGACTCGGTTTCTCCTGAGAAGAGGGGAGGGGAGCAGAGGGGAGAAGAGAGGAAAAGAGAGGTTTCTAGTGAATTACTGAACCATATCCTGACCCTGTCCTATAACATGCAAAATCTAAAGTGATCTTAATCTGCATGGAAAGGCATACACATACCGCCACCCAACCACATACACACAGATGCCAAAGCTAGCTAATTCAGACTAGACATGGAGAATCAGTCAGGGGCAGAGGAGTGCTGGAGTCAACTGACTTGGAAAGGCTGATTGCTAAATTTTCATGGTGAATGTTCACATCTTGGGAATTGCAAACCCTATAAATCAGGGCTCGATTTATTGTTCTGTTGATTGTCTAGATTTAAGAAAATAATGAACAAAATATTAATAATGAATTAAATTTTAAAAGTGTGTTCTGCCTACATGTTTTTTGACTATTAAACATTTACTAGCACATCTTTGGTTGGGGCTTTTGGACAAAGTACAGACAAGTAGACTGGCTAGAGGCTACTGTTATAATCCTACTAGATGTTATAGTATAGGGGAAAGACTATTGGACTAGGAGTCAGGGATTTGGGTTTGAATCCTACTTCTGCTACTACCCTTGTGACCCTGAGCAGGTCACTCAATGTTTCTGGGCCTCAGTTTCCTCATCTGTAAAAATAAAGGTGTTAGGGGCAGCTAGGCGGCACAGTGGATAGAGCACCAGCCCTGGATTCAGGAGGAACTGAGTTCAAATCCGACCTCAGACACTTGACACTTACTAGCTGTGTGACCCTGGGCAAGTCACTTAACCCTCATTGCCTCACCAAAAAAAAAAAAAGGTGTTATACCAGGTGACTTGGTCCCTTCTAATTCTAAATCCTATGAACCCATAACCACTGGACCAGATACTTTGTCATTCTGTGACTCTGTTTCCTTTTCTGTAAAATGAGCAGTTTGGACTAGGTCTTTCTACTTCTGACAATCTATGTTATGAGTATGTCAGGACAATAGGAGAGGTGTCAGTGGGACTAAAAAAGAGAGGAGTGATTCGAAAGACATTATGAAGGAAGAACTGACAAGATTTTGACAACTGATTGGATGGTACAAAGGTGGGAGATTGTGATGGAAACTGAGTCAAAGACAATTCCTGTTTGGAATCTTAGTGATTAAGAGAATGGTGGTGTCACTAACAAACAAGTCACAAGGAAGACCTGTTTTTGAGTGAAAAGGAGTCTTGTTTTTAGAAAGAGTGAGGTCCTGCAAGAGTCCCCTCCCTTCAAGGCTCCCACATGACGAGTGATTTCCTCAGTACCAGAGGGAGATTGGAAGATAATAGTTACAAAGCTAAAAGATCTCAGAAATCATCTGTTCCAATCTTCGAATTTTGCAGGTGACAAAACAGAGGCCTATAGAGGTTAAATGACTTGCCCAAGGTTATGCAAGGTGAAATCAGGTTTTCTAGCTTCTAACTTTAGATCCTACCCTATCTCCAATACTATCTTCTTGCATCTTGAGAAATCCTTCTAGCACCAGACTAATGCTACCAATTCAATTCAATATTCAATATTGGGTAGACATTTATTAAGCACCTACTATATGTCAAGCATTGTGTAAATGCTGGGGATACAAAGAAAGGTAAAAGACAGTCCCCAGGAGTTCACAACCTAACTGGGGAGAAATCATGCAAATGACTATGTACAAACAAGCTATCTACTGGATAAGATAATGAGTTCACGTTTGGATATGTTCAGTCCAGGACAACAAGTTTGAGATGTTTAAGATGCAATCAAATCATATTTTACTCATAGATGACATTTGGTAGGATTTCTTCTTTGCCCATTTTTTCAATCAATTTATCTAATATTAGAATTACTTGTCCTTTCATTGTTTTATAGAATTCCTTTGTGAATCTCTTTTGTCCTATTCCCTGACCAATCTCCCCTCCCCCCATACCTTGATATTTCTTTTATGACTTGTTCTGTTTCTTTTTCTGAAATTGGGTTATTTAAATTTTCTTTCTTAATAATTTAATATGGGTAACATATTTTGGTAAACATTCATCCACTTTATTTGGTATCAGTTTTATTGGCAAATAATTTAACAAAGTAGTCTCTAATAATTCCCTTTATTTCTTCTTCATTTATTACAAACTCTCTCCAGGTAACTTGGACCTAAAGGTCAGGGAGATATGAGTTCAAATCCAGTCCCAGACATTTATTAGCTGTGTTGCCCTGGCTAAATCATTTAACCTACCTGCCTCAGTTTCCTCAATTATAAAATAGAGATTATAATAGCACCTATCTCTCACACAGTAGGTATGAATATGAGGTGGGATTTGAAACTGGATCTTCTTGACACCAAAGCCTGTTATTTATCCACCATACTGTGACCACTCATTAGATATTTTAGACAGAATAGCTAGAATTTTAGCCTTAACAATACCAAACTGCCTCTTGCTCTTAGAAATATACCCTAAAAAAACATATTCTTGTGGTCGAGAATTAAGAGAGAGCTCCAGAGCAATAAAGCTGTGCATACCCTTTGACCCAGCAATCCCACTTTTAGGTCTTTTGCCCAAAGAAATCATGGAAGGGGGAAAGGGACCCACATGTACAAAAATATTTATAGCTGCTCTTTACGTGGTAGCAAGGAATTGGAAGTTGAGGGGGTGCCCATCAATTGGGGAATGGCTGGACAAGTTGTGGTATATGAATACAATGGAATACTATTGTGCTGTAAGAAATGATGAGCAGGAAGAGTTCAGAGAAACCTGGAGAGTCTTACGTGAGCTGATGATGAGTGAGATGAGCAGAACCAGAAGAACATTGTACACAGTATCATCAACATTGAGTGTTGACCTATTGTGATGGACTATATTCTTCTCACCAATGCAAAGGTACAGAAGAGTTCCAGGGAACTCATGATAGAAGAGGATCTCCAAATCCAAGAAAAAAAAAGAAAGAAAGAACTGTGGAGTATAGATGCTGATTGAACCATATTATTTCTTTTGTTTTGGGTGCTGTTGGTTGTTTTTTTTTTTTTCTATTTTGAGGTTTTGCATCACTGCTCTGATTCTTTCTCTTATAACAGGATTAATGCAGAAATAGGATTAATGTTATTATGCGTATATATATGTGTGTGTGTATATATCTATATCTATATCTATATGTATAGAGATATATAGATATAACCTATATCAGATTGCCTGCTGTCTAGGGGAGGGGGGAGGGAGGGGAGGGAGGGAGAAAAATCTGAAATTGTAAAGCTTGTATAAACAAAAGTTGAGAACTATCTTTACATGTAATGGAAAAAATAAAATACCTCATACATAAAAGAAGGTGCCCACAAAAAAAAAAAAAAAGAGAGAGAGCTCCAGAATGGCAGTTATAAGAGATAGCCTTAGAGGTGTCTTGAAGAAAGCTAGGGATTTGAAGAGGCAGATATGAGGAGGAAAAGCACCCAGGAATGGGAGACAGGCTATGACATGGCACAGAATCAAGGGACAGAATGTCATATACAAGGAATAAAAAACAGGCCAGTTCGGCCAGAATATAATAAGTATAAAAGGGAGCGATATAAAATCAGTCTAGAAAAAGAGATCAGAGCCAGGTTTTGTAAGGGGTTTTAAATGCCAAAGGCAGGAGTTTATATTTTAGAATTTGTAGAGGTGATGGAAAGTCACTGAAACTTCTTGAGCAGGGGAAGAAACATGGTCAGAATCCTATGCTTTAATTATATTAATTTTGTAGTTGTATGGAGGATGGGTTGGAGAAGCAAGAGTCTTGAGGCAGGGAGACCAGTTTGCAGATGAGGAGTGATGAAGGCCTGAATCAGGGCGGTTATGTCGAGACTGGAGAGAAGGGAGCAGACTGGAGAAATGCTGTGAGGGTAGACTATGAGAATTGACAACTGATTGGATATGGGAAATAATCACACTCAGGTTGTGAACCTGTGTGACTAGATTCAATTCACTCTAATATGCACATATTAAAGACCTACTTTGTGTGGGTCACTGCGGCACTGGGGCTTCAAAGAAAAAAATGAAGTATTTCCTGCCCTTGGGGAGCTTATATTCCATTGAAAGGATGGTGGTGCTCTCAAAAGAAGTAAGGAGGTGAGGAAGAAGAGTGGGCTTCTCTGGGGAAGACAATGAGTTCTGTTCTGAACATTTTCAATTCGAGACACCTATGGGACATCCAAGTAGAGATGCTCAGCAGGCATTTGGTGATATGGGACTGGAGCTCAGGAAAGATATGAGGGCTAGATGTATAGATTTGGGATCCATTTACATAAAGATGATAACTGAGCTTGGGGTGCTGATGAGAAGATAAGACCCAGGACAATGTCCTGGGGTACCCTTGAAAATAAACTGGGACACGTATGGTGATTTAGCAAGGGAAACTGAGGAGTAGTCAGGCAGGTAATCTAGTGGACAGCTCTATCATGAAAACTCAGGAAGGACAAAGTATCTAGAAGTCTTGGGGCTTAAAAGTGTCAAATGCTGTAGAGAGGTCAAGAAGGATGAGGATTGAGAAAAGGCCATTGGATTTAAGAATTAAGTGATGATTAGTAACTGAAGAGAAATTTCAATTGAGGAGCATAGAGAGAAGCCAAATTGTAAGGACTTAAGAAAGTGAATGTAGAAGCACTGAGTATAGAAAGCTTTTTCTAGGGATTTGCCAGTGAATGAAAGGAGAGATTTAAGATAGTAACTCAAGAGAATAGAAGAGCCAAGTCAAGGGTGTTTGTTTTTAGCAAGGAGAAGATCTGGGCATGGGGGTAGGCAGCAAAGAAATAATCAATTGATAAAGACAAATCGAAAATTAGAGAGTAGGGATAGAATGCTGGGTCTGGAGTCAGGAAGACTTCCTTCTTGAATTCAAATCTGGCCTCAGACAGTAGCTGGGCTAGTGTGTGACCTTGGCTAAGTTACTTAACTCTGTTTGCCTCAGTTCCCAAATCTGTAAAATGAGCTGGAGAAGGAAATGGCAAATCACTTCAGTATCTTTGCCAAGGAAACCCTAAATGGGGTCATTTAGAGTCAGATATGATTGAAAAATGATTGAATAACAACAAGGAGGGATGATCAAAGGAATAAATTCCCAGAAGAGGTACGAGGGAATGAGATGGAGAGTATAAGTAGAGGGGACAACTAGGTGGTGCAGTGGATAAAGCACCAGCCCTGGAGTCAGGAGGACCTGAGTTCAAATCCAGCTTCAGACACTTGACACTTACTAACTGTGTAACCCTGGGCAAGTCACTTAACCCTCATTGTCCCTGCCCCCCACACAAAAGAGTATAAGTAGAGGGAAAGGCATTGGCACAGAGAAGGACCATCTCTTTCTCTGAATTTGTAGCAAAGGAGAAGACAATGGAGGATGATGTTGAGAGGAGGTAAATTGTAGAATTGGGAAGAAGGAGGGGGCCACAATGGATGGATCCAATTTTCTTTGTAAAGTATGAAGTTATATCCTGTGCTAAGAGGAAGTTAATGAGGTAAGGATGGTGAAGATGGTTTGAAGAGGAAAGAAAGTCTGTGAGTAGTGCATAAAGAAGTCAATTAAGGAAGAACAAAAGGATTGCTGTGCAATCCCAAAAGCCCAATTGAGTTTAAATAAAATAAATTTGTAGGAGATACCATTAGCACAATTGTGTGACCCCCCACAGGCTTGGAAGAGAGGAGAAAGCAGATGGTAGGGGTAATCCAGAGCTGGATTTTTTTAAAGGAAGAGATAAGCAGTGATAATGTAAGGTATTTGAAAGTAGAGACTGGTGTCCAAAAACACTCCTTTTCTCTCTAGAAAGCTGGATTCCCCCAAATTCTTGAAAAGAAAGGCATAGTTTCTTTTGTGTGCTAGTGTTGAAAGGTCTCTCTTGACCCATCCTCCAAAAAAAGTGGGGAGGGAAAGACAAAAAGGGCCAACTCTTCAACTGATCCCTCCTTTTTTGGTCCAGAACATAGGAAGATACAATCAAATATCCCAAACAAAGAATCAACTTCTTGTAAACCCATAGTGTTGATTAGAGAGCTCCTTTGATTTCCCCTCCCTATATTTCTGATTCCAGTGTAATCCTTCAGCTTTGGGATTCCTGGGAATATGCCATGACAACTGCAATCAGTTCATAAGCACTTAAGTGTCTCCTCTGTGACAGGCTCTGTTCTAAGTGCTGGGGTTACAGATGCAAAGAATGTAACAATCCCGATGCTCAAAGCACTTATATGTTAATGGGGAAGGAAAGGTGTGTATATGTGGGTATGTATGTGTATATATAGGTACCATACAACACCTATACACACATGTATGTATATATACAAAATAAATGTAAAAGTAAAATGTTCCTATACATATATATATAATGTATATACATGCATATACACAAAATAAAACAAAGTAAACACACATGTATCACAATACACATGTATGTGTATATATTTACAAGTACATGCATATATTTATTCACATAGACATGTATTATGTACACAGAGGTGTGTGCATAAAATAAAATAAATAGAAATATGTTAAATAGACATATCTACATATATGCACACAAACATATGTATATTTACAAAATAAAACCAAAGTGAATAAGTAAAGAGTAGTTAGATACAAAGTTGTTTGATGGGTAGAGAACCAGCAGCTAGGGGTGGGGGAATAGATCAGGAAAGGCTTCATGCAGAAGGAGAAGCTTGAGGTGTGTTTTAAAAGAGGAGAGGGACCTGGGGAGGAAGAATTAAGCAGGGGTCACATTTCATTGGTGGAAGACAACTATGCAAGTGTCATGTGTGAGAAGCAGAGAGAAGGCCAGTTTGGCTGGATTGAGGACTGTGGGAAGTGGGCTAATGTCTAATGATGCTGGAAAGATAGGTTGGGGCAAAGTTGTGAAGAACTTAAAAGTTAAACAGGAGAGCTTCTGTTTTCTCCTAGAGGCAATAGGGAGCCACTGGAGTTGATTGAGCAAGGCCTGGCATGGTTAGTTTTGCACTTGTGGAACAATGACTTCAGCACTAGTGTGTAGGATGGAGTAGGCTAATTAGAGATTTAAAGCAGGGAGCCCAATTAGGAGATTGTGGCATTAATCTAGGTGAGGTGATGAGAGCCTGAACAAAGTTGGTAACTGTGAGTAGAAAGGGGTTGAATGTGAGAGATATTGTGAAGGTGGCTGTGGTAAGGCATGACGACTGATTTGTGGGGTGACAGAATGAGGAGATGAGGCTAATCCTGAGGTTATGACCCTGCGGTACTGGAAGAATGGTGGTACCCTGGACAGTAATAGGGAAATTCAGAAGAGGGTTGGGTTTGAGGGGAAACAGCAAGTTCAGTTTTGGGCATGCTGAGGCAAGGGGCCCTCTTACCTTCTCCTTGTTTCTCAACAGTCAGAACTAGAAAGCAGGATTGAGCTGTGTACCAAGGCCTCATTCCAGGCTAGGTAGAAAGAGCTCTGACCTGGGAATCGTCACAGATCCAGGCCTAGGGTTAGATAAGGTAGGCCCCAGCCTAGGGCATAACACATAGAGTGTGTGTGCGTGTGTGTGTGTGTGTGTGTGTGTGTGTATGCACACATTTTTAATGCCAGAAAATGCCATTCAATATGGCGTACTGGTCTTTATTTTGTGTTATATTCACATGCAAAGTTTAGGAAAGGCTCAAGTAAACAGTACATCCTGGCAAGAGGTACAATATACTGACTTTTGTCTAGATCACAGAAATACCTTGTTCCAGTTTAGAGACCCATAGCCTATTACAGCTAGAAAGGACCATAGGACCTCTTTTATTTTACAAAGGAGAAAAGCAAGGCCTAGAGATTAATCAGTCAATCAAACAATAAAAATCCATTAAGTTCCTACTATGTACCAGGTACGATGTCCTGGGCCCTGGGAATATAAGTACAAAGAATGAAATAATCTTTACTTACATGGAGAAGTGACTTGCCCAAGATCACACAGCTAGTACATGCCAGAGCTAGCACTGAACTCCTAGCTTCTAACTTTCAAGAGCACCGTTCTGGCCACTACCATAGTCTCGATGCTGTGATGAATGGGAAGATCAGAGCCCAGATTTTTTTTTTTTTTTTTGGGTGGAGCAATGAAGGTTAAGTGACTTGCCCAAGCTCATACAGCTGGTAAGCATCAAGTGTGTGAGGCCGGATTTGAACTCAGGTCCTTCTGAATCCAGAGCCGGTGCTTTATCTACTGCACCACCTAGCTGTCCCTTTCCTGTTTAAAAAAATTTTATTATTTGTTTTTATCTCACCTCTCTTATACCTTCATTCGCTAGTCAGTCAATAAGCTCTTATTAGGTGCTTACAATGAGCCCAGTACTCTGTTAAATAATAGCTAAAAAATTTGAAATGGCTCAAAAGAAACGTGAGATGCACAAATTTAGAAAATCTAACCCAAATGTTCACATGGATTATTTGTGCCTGACCTGTGGTAAAGCATTCTGTGTTCATATCAGTCTGATCAGCCACAGTCGGACACATTTTAACTTGACTCTAACATAGTGATGTCATTTTGGTCCTCTTCGAGAACAAAGGACACTAACCAACCAACCAACCAACTCTGCTAAATCCTGGGGATACAAAGAAAGGCAAAAGACAGTCCCTGTCCTCGGGGAATTCACAATCTAATGGGGGAGACAACATAAAAACAACTATGTACAAATGAGCTAAATACAGGATAAATAGGAAATAATCAATAGTGGAAAGACTCTAGAATGAAAAGAGATTGAGAAAGGCTAATTGTAGAAAGTGGGATTTTTAGCTAGGACTTAAAGGAAGCCAGGAAAACCAGGAGTCAGGATTTGGGAAAGAGAGTATTCCAAGCCTGAGGCACATGTAGAGAAAATGCCCAGAGACAAGAGACAGTCTTGTTCAAGGGAGAGAAAGGAAGCCAGTGCTATTAAACCAAAGAGTGTGTGTGTGTGTGTGTGTGTGTGTGTGTGTGTGTGTGTGTGTGTGTGTGTAGTGGGTGGGTGTAAGGTATAAGAAGACTGGAAAAGTAGGTGGGAGTCAGATTATGAAGGGCTTTGAATGCCTAAAGGAAGATTTGGTATTTGATCTTTCTGAGAATGGGGAGCCATTGGAGGTTATTGAGTAGGGAGGTGACATGATCAGACCCGAACTTTAGGAAGATCACTTTCTTAGCTGAATGGAAGATGAACTGGAGTAAGGAGAGACTTAAGGCAGGCTTACCAACCAGGCTCTTGCACTAGTCTAAGATTGAGATGAGGGCCTGCACCAGGACGGTGGCAATATCAGAGGAGAGAAGGGGGCATATTTGCAAAGGTGAAATTGACAGGCCTTAGCAACACATTGGACATGGGGGCAGGGTGAGTTATATATATAGTAAGGAGTCCTGGTTGTAAGCCTTGGGGACATTGGGAGGATGGTGGTACTCTGAACAGAAATAGGGAAGTTTGGAAGGAGGGAGGGTTTGGGAGGAGAGATAATGAGTTTAATTTTATATATGTTTTTATATATATATATATATTTGTGGGGCAATGAGGGTTAAGTGACTTGCCCAGGGTCACACAGCTAGTGTAAAGTACCTGAGGTCGAATTTGAACTCAGACCCTCCTGAATCCAGGGCCAATGTTTTATCCACTGTGGCACCTAGCTGCCCCTATATATGTTGAATTTAAACTGTTTGCTGGAAATCCAATTCTAGATGTTGGATAGATAGTTGGAGATGTGAGATTGGAGGTCAGCAGAGAGGTTAGGGCTGGATGAGTACATTTGAGAAGCATCAGCATACAAATGATAATTGAATCCATGAGAGCTGATGAGATCACCAGTGAAGTGTTATAGGGGGAGAAGAGGGCTCAAAACAGAGACCTTTGGGACACCTACCATTAGTGGGCATGACCTCGATAAAGATCCAGCAAAGGAGACAGAGAAGGAATAGTGAGACAGGTAGGAGAAGGATCAGGAGAGAGTGCATACTGAAAACCTAGAGAGAAGAGAGTGTCAAGGAGAAAAGGGTGATGGACAGCACTGCAGAGAGGTCAAGGAGGTCAATGGTTGAGAAAAGGCCACTGGATTTGGTGATTAAGTGATCACTGACTGGTAACTTTGGAGAGAGCAATTTTGATTGAATGCTGAGGAGAGGAAGAGGAGGCATCTATTGTAAAAAAGCCTTGGGGTAGCTAGGTGGTAGGGGCGGCTAGGTGGTGCAGTGGGTAAAGCACTGGCCCTGGACTCAGGACTCCCTGAGTTCAAATCCGGCCTCAGACACTTGACACTTAACTAGCTGTGTAACCCTGGGCAAGTCACTTAACCCTCATTGCCCTGCAAAAAAAAAAAAAAAAAAGCCTTCTCAAGGAGTTTAGCCATAAACAGCTAAAGAGGAAGCCATGTGGCCAAGACCCCCATTCTGCTCTTCTCATGTCCTGTCCCCCTCACCCCTCACTACCATTCTCACTCCCCTACCTCCTGCTATTACCTTATATATTTCACAGACTCACAGAAACTCAGAATTGGAAGGAATGATGGTACCATTCTGGCTCTTTGTAATTATTGATTACTTTTTTTTTTGGTAAATAGTATTTTATTTTTTCTGATTACATGTAAAGATAGTTTTCAATGTTCATTTTTATAAGATTTTGAGTGGCAAATTTTTCTCCCTTCCTTTCCTTCCACTCCCCAAGATGGTAAGCAATCTGATATAGATTATACATGTGCCATTGGTTATCCTTCTACTTTTTCTTTATGTTATATTTTACAGTTTACATAGAATTATCTCTTTTGATTCTCCAAATAACCTTGTGAGGTAGGTAGCACCTAAGTTCCCCACTTCAGCCTGTTTCTGAAGATGAAATATGAGACAATGGTTTAAGGCATGTCAATGACAGGTACTGGTTATTTGTGATCATAAACCACAGTATGTTTACTTGTGTACAGGTGTGTTTTGCTTCTTCACTTGGGGCTACTCTTAAGTTCTAGTTCTCTTTAGAAGGGCAGCTAGGTGGTGCAGTGGATAGAGCACTGGCCTGGAGTCGAAGGACCTGAGTTCAAATTTGACCTGGGACACTTGACACTACTAGCTGTATGACCTTGGGCAAGTCACTTAACCCTCAGAGTCATCTCCAGTCATCCTGATATATATCTTGCCACTGGACTCAGATGACTCTGGAGGAGAGAGTGAGGTTGGTGACTTTGCACAGCCTTCCCTTATTTAAATCCAATTAGTGAAAGTCTCAGCATCATCTCCTGATGTCATGGTCCTCTTGGAGAATGAAGGACAAATAATAACAACAACAGTTCTCTTTAGAAGGTGCAATTTTAAGAGGACTTAAAGGGGTCTGAGAAGCCAGCAGTGCGAGAGTCATTCTTAGGGGTTTGTGTCATTAAGTGTACAACTGTATTATTTAGGAACCTACAGAAGGGAAATTAAAACTGGGGCTTTGAAGGTGCTTTTTTTTTATGGAGTTCAGTGTGTGTGTGTGTGTGTGTGTGTGTGTGTGTGTGTGAAGAGAGAATGAGCAGAAACCTAAAGGGAACTGGGCGGCAGTTCTAAATGAATTCAAACATTGAGGGGAAAGGAATCAGTCAGTGAGTGAGTCAATAAACATTTATTAAGCACTTACTATATGTCAGGCACTGTGCCAAGGTTTGGAGATACAAAGAGAGGCAAAAACTAGGTCCCTGCTCTCCAGGAACACACATTCTAATGGAAACCAGCTGGTAGCACTTCATGAAATAAGACCACTGAGCCAAATGAAATCAGATTGAAGGTCTAAAGGTAATCAGACAATTTAATTCCAGAGTCTGAAGGTAATCAGTCCTTTCTCCTCTCTTCATTTCCTCATCTGAAAAAAGGAGGAATTAGGATGCAATCATCTTTAAGGTATCTTCTGGCTTAAACACTTTAGGAGTTGAAGCTCAAGGAACTTAGTTGGGTTCCTCCCCCTCATATTTGTTAATGCCACCATTTTGATATCATTAATAGCCTTAACCATATTTATTTAGCTTGGCTAGAGTGTCTATGACTTTTTTGTGCTCCATGGAGAAATGAGAGACGTGTAATGGCTTGTAAAACACCCGCCCCTAATCCCTGGGCTAGTCTCCAGGATATTAGTCAAACTTCTGCTGCGGATGTTGATATACATGTATATCTGTGCACACAGAGAGATGCAAATCAAACTGTCATTGATTTAGCTTCACCGTAGCTTCTGTTTTGAGATAAATATCTATATCACAGCTAAAGGCCACACATGTGTGGGCTGATAGCCACAGGAAAGAAGATCAATTAGCAAATTCATGAAATCTACACTTCTGTTGTCTAAGACTGTTATTTATTTCTCCTAAGTAAGGTGTTCTGCCTTTATTAGAACAGTGCTAGTCATTAAAAAATGAAAATGGACTTGATTTTTCACATTTGAATTTCTCACATTTATCTTTCTCATCTCATAGATGAGAGATATCCTCATTCTCAAAGGACCCTTTTTACTAGCTAAAATTAAGACAGACATTCACAAATTATGGTTCTTTACAATCAAAATGCAACAGAACTTTGATTCATGGATGTGTTAATCATTCTACCTTGTTCTTGACATCATTTCATCAAATACCAGGACAAGAGGAATGGGAGAACAACTTGTGCTGAGAATGAAAAGGAAACTGGGCAGCTAGACATTGCAGGTTATTAGTAGTGCTTCTCATGTTTATTTTTGAATCAGCTCTCTGAATCCTAGAATATTAAGCCTCTTTGTTGCAGAGAGGAAGAAATTGAGACCCAAAGAGAGGAACTGCCTTATTCAAAGTCACACAGTGAATTAGTGACAAAACTGGAATTGGAACTCAGGTCTCCTGATTCCCAGAACTGTAGGCTGGCTCCATCTAGTCTTTTTTTTTTTTTTAAATCATAGACTCTTAGAAACTTAGAATATTAGAAGTGGAAAAGTCTTTAAAGATCATCTAACCCAACCTCCTTATCATATATATATATTTGCAGGGCAATTGGGGTTAAATGACTTGCCCAGGGTCACACAGCTAGTAAATATCAAGTGTCTGAGGCTGGATTTGAACTCAGGTACTCCTGAATCCAGGGCTGGTGCTTTATTCACTGCACCACCTAGCTGCCCCCTCCTCATCATATATTGAAGACAATGAGGTTCTAAGAATTGAAATGGATTGCCCAAGGTGAGACAGCAAGTTAATCTCAAAGCCCCTAGTAGGAACCAGGTCTCCTGATTTCCATTCCAGTGTTCTTGCAGCCTCACTGTTGAGGTAGAGTTTAGTGAGGCTGAACCATTTGTCCTATCTAGTTGGTTCTTCAAATTGGTTGGCCTTGAAAACAGAGAGTAACTCTTCCCTGGACAGCCTGTGCTGTCCCTTGGTTCTTCTAGGACAGTAGGCCAGGCCGGCAGGGGACAAGGAGGGAGGCTGTGTCCATCCAGGTCCTTGTTTTTTGCCCCTGACCCATCTGTGTACCTGGCCAGAAAAACCAGCCTGGCAAGCTGTACTGCTGATGCAACCTGAGAAAAGTTCAGCATAACTTTTCTGCTGGGCTCAGCGTTCCCCTGGCTCTCTCAGCAGTGGCCTGTCCGCCCCAGCTCACACAAAGATACATGCCTTTGGCACTTCCTGTTGAGCATCAATTCCTTCAGCTGCTGCCCTTGAGGGGGAAGTCCTTCTGGCCCCATTCCAAGCCTGAGCTCATCCATCAGCCATACCCACCATTTCCAGGCAAGAAATCCAATCATCAACAGCATCTTTATCAATACTTCCTGGAGGCTCAGCAATGTACAAGAGACAGGGAGAACAGGCACTGTCTCTGTCCTCAGAAGCTCACAGCCATGCCAAGGAACGAATGAACTGATATCTAACGATACTAGGCAATGCCAAATGAGTAGGGTAGGCAGTAAATGCTGCAGAAACACATGAAAGAAGGGAGAGCACTGTGAGTGAGAGAGAGTAGGCAGGGAAAAATTCATAGAGGATATGAGTTTCATAGAGCAGTGGGGTCTTCCAGGCTGGATATTCTACCTATAAAGGAGGATAAAGGACACTTCAAGAAGGGGCATGAAAAAAAAAGAAAGGACATGATTATAGGCAAAGGTGAGAAGGTGAGAATGAACAATTTGTTTTCTCAGGATGGTGATGAAACCACCCATTCACTAGAATAGGAATGAGATGGGATGCTCCCCACAGACACTTTGGATCCCAGGACCAGTCCCAACCTCCAGATAACCAAGTTTGTTAGATGTATATGGGAAGTAAGAATGAATATGTTTTGAGTCAGGGTTGAAGGGGCTTGCCAAAGAATTATGAATTTTAGTGTATGGGCTTTGTTGTATTTTTCTGGTCTGCTCTGAGGCCCTTTTGGCTTCCATGTTGCTTCTTGCTGTGATGGGGGAGGTATTCTTTAACTTGGCCTTCACCCAGAAGCTAGTGACATCTGAAAATATCTTCAACTGAACATGTTTCGATGTAGCTTTCTTCTAAATTATAGTCCCTAGGTTCCTGGGTAAGGACACATTTTGCCTACAGTGGTGGACATAGCAGTTGCACCTTTAGCACAGGCCTGCTTGGGCTCCCAGTCTCCATTCACTGCTAACAACCCTCTGTGAACTTTTCATCTTCTGACTGTCCCTCCAGGCACTGGAGTCATTCAGCTTTATTCAGAGAAGGGAACGTCTAGGCCAGACAGGACGGGAGTTGTCCAGTCCACACCCTTGTTCTTCAGCTAGTGAACAATCCTTCAGTTGCCCACGTGCTAGACTCTGGTCCTGTAGATGGGTTACTCAGAGTAGAACAATGCTCCAGGCTCTGTGAATGCTGCTACTGCTGTTATTGCTGCTGCCTCTAAAGGAGTCTGAGACTTACTGTCTGCAAAGTACTTAGGAAGATTGCTTCATGGGATGTTGTGGAGCCAGGCGCCTCTCCCCCTATGGAGGCTGTGATATTGTCAGCAGATTAGGATGCACCAAAATACAATGAAAAGATCCATGACCTGTGACTCAGGAGTCCCGGGTGCTAGTCCTGTCTCTGCCACTGAGTGTGTGACCTTAGGCAAATCACTTCTCCCCTCTGGACCTCAGTTTCCTTTTCTGCTAAAATAAAAGGGCCAGGTTAGGTGATTCCTAAAGTCTAACACTCTGAAGGACTAACACTCTGAATAAATAATACTATGAAAAGACGTGGTCCCTCATGCAACCTCCCCAATTGGTGCTGCAATTCTGTTTTATACTCATTTAGCAGATATTCCTTACTGAATTAGAAGCAGGAGCCCTGCTTTGTTTATCTTGGTGTGTTCTCCTTTGCCCAGCACAATTTTTACAATAATAATATCTAGTTTTTATATAGTACTTTAAGTGTGTACAAGTGCTTTATAAACATTATCTCAATTTATCCTCCTAACCACCCTGGGAGGTAGGTGTTATTATTATCATTCCCTTTTTACAGATGGGGAAACTGAGGCAGAACTTTTTTATTTGTTTGTTTTTTGTTTTTTAAGTGACCAGAATCAAATGGCTATCTAAGACCCAATTTGAACTCACAGCTTCTTGACTCTGGGGCCAACAGGTCTATGTACTGTGTTATCTAGCTGCCTCCCCAGAGAAAGTGATTTATACCAGCTGTTCCCCCATGCCTGGAGTGCTCTCCCTTTTCACTTCTTTCTCCTGTCTTCCCATAAAATTTCGATCACATACTACCTTCTGCAATAGGCAGAGACAGCTGGGTTTGGAATCAAGACCTCAGTCCAAATTTAGCCTCAGATACTAGTTGGATGACCCCGAGCCAATCATTTAACCTCTATATGCTTCAGTCTTCTTGACTGTAAATTGGGGATAATAATAACACCCACCTCCCAGGGCTGTTGTGAGAATTAAATGGGATAATAATTGTAAAGGGCTTTGCACAGTGCCTGGCACATAATAAGTGCTTTAAAATGCTTCCCCGCCCCTTTCCTGATCCCATCACTTCCCCATCCAGTCCTTTCCCTCTGAGATTACCTTCCCTTTACATTATATGTATCTTTTACATTCATAGTTATTTGTATGTTGTCTGTCCCATTAGAATGGGAGCACCTTGTTTTTGTCTTTCTTTGTCTTCCCAATACTTAGCACAATGCCTGGCACATAGTAATAGGGGATTAATAAATGCTTATTTAGTGGTCGATTTAATGTTTGTGGAATTGTATATTGAATCATATATAGAGAAAGAATATGCATATTATAGAATTAAATATATATCCATATATGTATGTATATAAATATATAAATAAATATGTGTGTATACTTGTTACTAATTTTTTTAGAAAGACATGGTCCCAGCAGTGTGCTGGTAAATGTTTAACAATCAGCTCTTTTAGTCACAGGCCCCAAACACACACATACATACACACCCATGATACATTTTTCAGTTTAAATTGCATTAGTAATATTTTCTCCATTAATTCCTTCCTTTCTTCTTTCTTCTTTCTCCTTTCTTCTTTCTTTCTTTCTTTCTTTCTTTCTTTCTTTCTTTCTTTCTTTCTTTCTTTCTTTCTTTCTTTCTTTCTTTCTTTCTTCCTTCCTTCCTTCCTTCCTTCCTTTCTTTCTTTCTTTCTTTCTTTCTTTCTTTCTTTCTTTCTTTCTTTCTTTCTTTCTTTCTTTCTTTCTTTCTTTCTTTCTTTCTTTCTTTCTTTCTTTCTTTCTTTCTTTCTTTCTTTCTTTCTTTCTTTCTTTCTTTCTTTCTTTCTTTCTTTTTGATGAAGCAATTGGGGTTAAGTGACTTGCCCAGGGTCACACAGCTAGTAAATGTTAAATGTCTGAGGCCTGATTTGAACTCAGGCCCTTCTGAATCCAGGGCCGGTGCTCTATCCACTGCGCCACCTAGCTGTCCCTTCCATTACTTTCTTAAGACTAGACAATCAACAAAACGATAAATTAAGGTCAAATTTGTAGGGTCCAAGTTTGAGCTGGCTCTAGCCTACTCCTGATTCTTGAACTTATGTCTCCTGACTCCAAGTAGAGTACTCTCAGCTGTGTTATACTACCTCCAACAATTGTTTTTCATGAAGTAATTGCATAGTGTCCTCAGCTGGCCCATTGAATGACAGGTACTGGTAACCCAGAACATAGAAAATGACTTCCTGTTGTCATTATTGTTTAGACATTTTGCTGGTGTCTGACTCTTTGTGACCCCATTTAGGGTTTTCTTGGCAAAGATACTGGAATGGTTTGACATTTTCTTCTCCAACTAATTTTATAGATGAGGAAACTGAGGCAAACAGGGTTAAGTGACCTGCCCAGGGTCACACAGGTAGTAAATATCTGAGACTGGATTTGAACTCAGGAAGGTGAGTCTTCCTGACTTCAGGCCCAGCATTCTGTCCACTGAACCAGCTAGCTGTCCCTTAACTCATTTTAGAGAACAGTTATGTTTGTCCTGATAAAACCCCTTTATCTGTTTGAAACAAATTCCAAGTTCTTGACATGGTATCAGCCTAAAACCCACCTTTGTTTGGCAAACCTTTTCTGAACCTAGCACGTAGCACCCAGAATACAGCTAACCTTGAGGAACTCATAGTCTAGGAAGAAAGAAAAAGAAGACTTACCGATGTGGAATATTTAGAAGCCTATACAGTGTTAAGATGATTATATGTGTTAGGAGAGGTTAGAGTGCTGTTTAGTTATATCTGAGTTTGTGAGTCCTTTGGGGGTTTTCTTGGCAAAGATACTGGAGTTGTTTGCCATTTCCTTCTCAGATGAGGGAACTGAGGCAAACAGGGTTAAATAAATTATCCAGGGTCACACAGCTAATAAGTATCTGAGGCCAAATCTGAACTCAGAAAGATGAGTCTTCCTGACTCCAGAATTGGCACTCTATCCACTGTGCCACCTAGCTGCCCAACATTAATGTGGGCTGGGGTTGTCAGGGAAGGATTATTGGAAGAGTTCAGTCTAAAGGGTCAGCACAAGTTTTAGAGGAAGGGAATCATGTTCCAGGTGGAGGAGGGGGGAAGGCAGGGTGATCAAGCAGTATAATCATGTTGATTTATTTAACTTTATCTGGAGAACAGACCCCTTGCAAGGATCATGTTATGGCTCATGAAAGAGCAGGCACTAGTTTTGGTGATTGCTGTAAGTATGACAAATATGGAACTGCTTCTTGTCCTCATTTGAATTGGCTGTGGGGAGAACCTCAGCTCATGGCTTGGTTCTGTGTTGGCTGAGGAGTCAACAAGGGGAGCCAGTGCCACAGACAGATTCACTCTCTGGGGTCACGGGCTCAGACCCCAGTGTAAATGAGGATAATGATGAGAGCTGACATTTCTATTATAGTTACAAAATTTACCTATGTCATCTAATTCTCACAACTCTGTGAGGCAGATTGTGCACGTTATTACCTTTATTTTATAGATGGAGAAACTGAGGCAAAAAGAATTTAAATGTCTCAGCCATAGCAAATGTCTTGCCATAAGACTCCTAAATGTTAGAGCCAAGACTCATATGTCCATGTCTCTGGACCCTCAAACCAGTGCTCGTTTAATTATGACTTAGATTTATACAGCCCTTTAGAGGCAGTTCCGAATGGTACACCCATGTTAAACCCCTAGCTCTGACACTTAACTTTGAATCTGCATTTATTTTATTAACTGTGTGACTGTGGATGAGTCGTTTAATCTCTCTGACTCAGTCACTAACTCTTTGTATCTTTGTGACTAAAGCAGCTCCCTAGAACCAGATAGGCTGCAATCTGCCCTAGTAAAGGGAATTACCATGATAGGATGTTCCCCCTGATGAAATCAGATGTTTTAATTCTAAGGCTTACAAAGTGCTTTCGGCCACAACTCTTATTTGTATAGCTATATGTCATATATCTAGTTCTCTAAGGTTTACAAAGCACTTTATATATGTTAAGTCATTTTGATCCTCACAACAACCCTTTGAGGTAGGTGACGGTATTATCCCCTTTTTAAAAATGAATAAACTAGAGCACAGAGAGGTTGTAATTTGCCCAGGGTCAGACAGTCAAGTGGCAGAGATAAGATTCAAATTCAGGTTTCCTGATTCCAAATTGAGCATTCTTTCAGCTGTAATACACTACCTTCCAAGAATTCTTTCTTTCTTTCTTTCTTTCTTTCTTTCTTTCTTTCTTTCTTTCTTTCTTTCTTTCTTTCTTTCTTTCTTTCTTTCTTTCTTTCTTTCTTTCTTTCTTTCTTTCTTTCTTTCTTTCTTTCTTTCTTTCTTCCTTCCTTCCTTCCTTCCTTCTTTCTTTCTCTTCCTTCCTTTTTCCTTCCTTTCTTTTTTGTGAGGGAATAAACAAATAAATAGGCAAATAAAGGAATGAATAAACAAATAAATAAATAGATGCATAAATAAATACATAAATAGACAGATAGATAGATAGATAGATAGATAGATAGATGGATAAATGAATGAATTTGAATGAAGAGTTGTGTACCAGAAAGAGCCCCGGCTTTGGGGTCAAAAGTCCTGAATTTGAACCCTGGCTCTGATGCTTACTTAGTACCTTGGAAGGGTTACTTCTGTTTGGGGGGAGTCTTGGTTTCTTCTGATGAAATATGAGGAGAATGACCCAGATCAAATGTGTCAAATATGCTATCAGGCTACATGTGACCCACAACATTCCTAAGTGCTTCCTGAACCAGATAAAAATGTAATTGGGAAAGATTTAACAAAACAAATAAAAATATAATAGAACAGAGATAATGTTAATATGTGGTTTTCTAAGTCAATATTCTGCTTGCTGAGATGCTTATGTGTGGTTTATTGGCTCTGTTTCTATTTGAGTTTGAAACCACTAAAAGATTCTTGCCAGCTATACCAAGATACCTGGGCAGTTATGTGGTATAGTAGATAGAGTGGCAGGCCTAGAGTTAGGAAGACTCATCTTCCTGAGTTAAAATTCAGCCTCAGACACTCACTAGAAGTGTGAGCAAATCAATTAACCCTATTTGCCTCAATTTCCTCATGTGTAAAATGAGCTGGAGAAGGAAATGGCAAATCACTCCAATATCTTTGCCAAGAAAACCCCAAATGGGGTCACAGTAGAAGATGGAAGGGGAAAATGCAGGAGTATCTAAGGGGAAAAAGATGGGGCATAGTGTAGGGACCAATTTTTAATTGGGGAGTGTTAGCTAAGCAGCTTGCTGCAATATTGGGGCAAGGAAGGAGACCGGCAGCCTCCCTCAAAACAGAGCAGGATTTATTTAACAAGAACAAACTTAAAAAAAACCCACAAAAACACAAACAGGATCAGTAGGATCAAGGGAAAGGAAATAAAATGGGGAAAGGGAAATTATACAACCTGAACACCACTACCGCCCAGGAATCAGCTGAGAATACACAGCAGTGTCCTGTCACCTTCCAGCTTCCAGCTAGAATGGTGAATCTCCTCCCCAGCTTCTTCCCAGCAGACCCCAGACAGCCCCCAGCCAATTGACTGGCTGCTCTGACAGACACATGATTGCCCTCACTAGGCTTCCAATCATTATAATTTTGCCAGGCCCATGTAGGCATTGGTGAGTAGTGATGACGTGAGGTGCCAGCACCATGGCGACGACTACAACCAGTGAGTGGAGCACCTTGCCATTTGCGGAGCCCCAGAGGCCAGTGCACGCCCCGAGGTTTTTAAAAAAAATTCTAGCCAAAAGATGGGGTCATAAAAACCTCAAATAACAATTAATTCTTTACAGTAGGAAAAAGGCATCCTTGGCAGAGGCAAAAGGAAACAAGGTGTTGTTTATGTGGCAATAAAGGGTCAGTGTGTATTTATAGTATCTTAAACATCACTGTGGGGGACTGGAATTAGCTTCTTTATCCTCACAGCACCTTAGGAGTGGCTTAGGATTTCCTAGTCCTTGCCATTTTCCAGTTCAGAGAACAGAAATACAGGGGTAGCTGGGTGGCACAGTGGATAAGGCACCGGCCCTGGATTCAGGAGGACCTGAGTTCAGGTATGACCTCAGACATTTGACTCTTACTAGCTGTGTGACCCTGGGCAAGTAACTTAACCCCCATTGCCCTGCAAAAAAAAAAAAAGAAAGAAAGAAAAGAAAAGAAAAAGAAGACAGAAACACAGAGCAAGAAATATTTATCCAGGGCCACTCATGATTTGTCCTTTCCTATGGTAGAAACCTGTCTCTGCTACAAAAAGCACTTATTGCTTCATTGAGTCCCAGTTGTGTCCTTATATGCCAACGTATTTACCACTTACGCAAGGCCCGTCCATCCAAGTCAGACACAGGACCCTTTCCAAAGGGAGAGGCAAAGTAGAAAACCTCCCCAAAGCAAGTTAGGTGCATTTCTAGAATACAGAACAACTGGGAAAAGCTCCTGGGGCTCAAAATAGGGCAACCTCCCCCAAAGCATGATAGGGAAATTCTCAGAAGGCTAGTTCCCTGGATAAAATTTTCTGACTTTCCCGTGTGGAACAAACTTCCCAAAACAGGTCAAGTAAACCTGAGGGAAACCAGGCCACTTGTTGAAGTTGTGAGGGGCTTGAAGCGGGAAAAGCTTTATAGAATCAGTCAATCAAGAAACCAAGCTCAATATGGTAATGTTTTACATAATATTTCATGTATAACCCATATCTGATTGCTTACCGCCTCAGGGAAGGGAAAGGGAGGGAGGGAGGAAAGGAGGGATAACAAACGGAACACAAAACTATAAATAAAAATGTTTATTACTTGGAAAATAAAAGAGAGAGAGCAAGCTCCACAGTCTCTAGGAACCTTTGTTGTTCGGTCGTTTCAGTTGTGCCTGACTCTTTGTGACCCCATTTGGGAGATTTCTTGACAAAGATACTGGAGTGGTTTGCCATTTTCCTTCTCCAGTTCATTTTACAGATAAGGGACTACAGCAAGCAGGGTTAAGTGACTTGCCCAGGGCCACACAGCTAATTAAGTATCTGAGGCCAGATTTCAGCTCAGGAAGATGAGTCTTTCTGACTCCAGGCCTGTCTCTCTATCCACATAGCTACTGGGAAGCTTGGGCCACTGCTACTCCCTTCTCTCAAAAAAAGATAAAGAATTGATGTGCACCTGCAGACCACTAGGAAAATGCTGGACTGTCTTTTAGAGGCAGTCCCCACTCTTTTTTTGTTTGTATTTTGTTTTTTGGGGGAGTTTTTGAGGTAATTGAGGTTAAGTGACTTGCCCAGGGTCACACAGCTAGTAAGTGTCAAGTGTCTGAGGTTGGATTTGAACTCAGGTCATCCTGAATCCAGGTTTGATGCTCTATCCACTGAGCCACCTAGCTGCCCCCAGTCCCCACTCTTGTACCAATTTCTGGGAGGTTATTATGTGCAAAGAGCAATGAAGCAGGAGAAACAGAATCAGGGTTCAAATCCTGGTTCTGCTATTTATTATTATTTGGATGATCTTGGTAAGTCACTTAGCCTCTCTGGGCCTCAGTTTCTTCATCTGTAAAATGAAAGGATTGGATTAGATCAGAGGTATCAAACACACATCTGGCCATAACAGTGTGGCCCTAACCAGTTTAAAATGTAATTGGGGGGGCAGCTAGATGGCACAGTGGTTAAAGCACCGGCCCTGGATTCAGGAGTACCTGAGTTCAAATCCAACCTCAGACACTTGACACTTACTAGCTGTGTGACTCTGGGCAAGTCACTTAACCCCCATTGCCTAAAAAAAATTTAAAAAAATTTAAAAAAATGTAATTGGGGCAGCTAGGTGGTGCAGTGGTTAAAGCACCAGCCCTGGATTCAGGAGTACCTGAGTTCAAATCTGGCCTCAGACACTTGACACTTACTAGCTGTGTGACCCTGGGCAAGTCACTTAACCCTCATTGCCTTAAAAAAAATGTAATTGGGAAATATCTAACAAAATAAATAAAAATACAATAAGACACAGATAAGATCACATTTTAAACTGTCAATATGCAGCCCCTAGAGATTCTTATGTACAGATTAGTAGCCCTATTCCTATTTGAATTTGGAACTGCCCAACGAGGTGACCTCTAAGGTTCTTTTGAGAGCTATGATTCTATAACTGTAGGCCATTTTCTTCAAAATCTCCAACCTCAATGTCTTTTAGAACTTCCTGAGCTTTGTACATTATTGCTGATGTAGATTTCCCTGCCAAAAATGATCATAGTACTCAATATTTAT
Source organism: Dromiciops gliroides (assembly GCF_019393635.1). Taxonomy (NCBI): domain Eukaryota; kingdom Metazoa; phylum Chordata; class Mammalia; order Microbiotheria; family Microbiotheriidae; genus Dromiciops; species Dromiciops gliroides. The sequence continues at coordinate 490,225,524 of NC_057861.1, forward strand.
TGAGTTAGGTGCTGTATTCTGTGATAGGCACTTTGGTGGGGGTGGAGGTAGGGAAGATGTCAAAGAAAGAGAACAGGGACAGCTAGGTGGCGCAGTAGATAGAGCACTGGCCCTGGAGTCATGTGTACCTGAGTTCAAATCTGACCTCAGACACTTAACACTTACTAGCTGTGTGACCCTGGGCAAGTCACTTAACCCCAATTGCCTCACTAAAAAAAAAAAAAATTAAAAAAAAAGAAAGAGAACAAATAAATCTTCACCAAGCATCTACTGTGTGCTTATCCTTGTAGTCCCAGGAGTCTTCTAGACATCTGCTACCTGTGTAACCCTTCAGCAAGTTACTGAGCCTGCTGGGCCTCAGTTTCCTCATCTGTTAAATGAAAGGGTTAGATTAAGGTCTTTGCCAGCTCTAGATGTACAATCATTTCCTTCCTTCCTTTTTTTTTTTTTTTTTTAGTGAGGCAATTGGGGTTAAGTGACTTGCCTAGGGTCACACAGCTAGTAAGTGTTAAGTGTCTGGGGCCGGATTTGAACTCAGGTCCTCCTGACTCCAGGGCTGGTGCTCTATCCACTGTGCCACCTAGCTGCCCCTCAATCATTTCCTTTCAATGCAGGCAACTTCCTAGCACTGAGACCACTTTCAGAAGAAAAAGGAAGGGAGGGATATATCAATATCTTTCTTTCCCTGAGCTCATCTCTCCTCTACAGGGATGGTGCTTCATTCCTATAAAATTCCCTCCCTTGACTTTATGCTCAGGCCAAGTCAACTCCACAAGCTTTATTGAGCACCTACTATGTGCAAAATTCCTAGATACAAAGACAAATATAAAACACTCCTTTCCCACAAGGAAATTACATTCTTTTTTTTTTTTTTGGCAGGGCAATGGGGGTTAAGTGACTTGCCCAGGGTCACACAGCTAGTAAGTGTCAAGTGTCTGAGGCCGGATTTGAACTCAGGAACTCCTGAATCCAGGGCTGGTGCTTTATCCATTGCACCACCTAGCTGCCCCAGGAAATTACATTCTAATGGGTTTGTGAAAGCTGTGCTTCCCATGGCCCTGGCTACTCAACCTAAGATATCATTCTTTTTCTTCCTCAGCTATGGCGACCAGGTTCAGCACTTCAAGGTGCTTCGGGAAAACATGGGAAAGTACTTTCTTTGGGAGGAGAAGTTCAACTCACTCAATGAGTTGGTGGACTTCTACCGAACAACTACCATCGCCAAGAAGAAGCAAATCTTCCTGAGGGATGAGGACCCAACACAAAAGGTATCAAGAGGCCCCATCATTAGGAACATGGCTTCCCATTCTGGTTTAGCATAGTTAGCAAAGGGTGGAACTATGGTCAAGGACACTACATGCTGAAGGCCAGGAGATAATGAGGACACAGAGGCAGGAATCTAAAATCAGGCAGATTCCTAGTTAGGGACCAAGAGGTCCAGTGCTGAGCCCAATGCCTGGCACATAGTCAATACTCAATAAATGCTTGCTGACTGACTCAATGACTGGTCACAGTGGGAGGAGAAGAGTTTGGATAAGTTTTAGTAGTTCCTTAGAGCACTGACAGGGTGGGGCATCTCCAACTCGGTCCCTTCTCTCCTGGTTAGTGACTCTCAAGATGAGTCCAGACACCAGACAAGGGTGTGGAGCCCAGGGAAGGAGGAGGCTCTCTCAGATGTCAGTCCCAGAAGCCTCTGGAAATCATGGGGAGGTGTGGATTGTAGAAGGTGTAGGGTAGAAGGGCAGACTAAGAATTAAAGGACAGTTTCTAAGAATCTCATACCTCCTGTCCACCTCTGAAGAACTAGTTATAGGAGATGTTAGAGACAGGGTGTCTGATTCTTACCCCTACAACCTGGGAGATTTTTCCAGATGCTCAGGTACTGATTCTATCTAAAGGATTTGCCCCAGGGAAGAACAGAAACATCTGCAAGAGGGATTTTATGAAACATGGGCCACCCTGAGCTAGGAGGTGCCTGCCTCAGGGATCTGTGGGTGGCAGTGGATTTTGAAGGCAGGGCAGGAAACTGAGATTGGGAGAGCCTGGGAATTGAGAGTAAAGAGTCAGGAATAGAAATAGGCTGGATACAGAAATTTGCCCAAATGGCAATAAGAAAAAACAGTAGGTTGGGGGGGGTCAGGGTCACCATAGGTCAGAACAAGGTGGGAACCAAGAGGATATAGGTCCTAGGGATCAAAATAAGCTACTATATTCAAAGACAAGCAGGTATTCAGCATCCAGGAAATCTATAGAGACCAGAGGACTGGGCAAGCCCTCATGTCTAGAATCTAGGCAGGTTGCCAGAACTACAGAGAGGTGACTGACTGAATGTCTCCTGAGTACCTCTCCCATTCGGGGCCATCACCAGTCGTCCTGATGTATACCTTGCCACTGGACCTAGATGGCTCTGGAGGAGAGAGTGAGGCTGGTGACTGCACAGCCCTCCCTCACTGAAATCCAATTCAGTGCAAGTCACCTCGATGTTATGGCCCTCTTCTGGAACGAAGGACAAACTACAACAAGGAGGGTAGCAAGATGAGCCACAAATAATAGGGCTCAAAAAGAAAGCAGTAAAAGGTCCACCCAGTGACTTGCCTGACATGGTAACTGGTGATATGCTCAACCCCCTAGGCAAAGGTTGTCCAATTCTCAGTCCACATTCCAATCCTGACTGCAGCCTTTGAAGTCCATGACCCAGGGAAGGACAGGATAGGATAGGATAGGATAGGACAGGACAGGATGGGGCAGGACAGGATGAGAGAATCACTTCTCCTGGGTGGAGTGCTGGGATTGCCAAAGGAAAAGGGCAGCAGCCGCCCCCAGCTCTTGTGGACTTTCATAATAGTAGTTACTCTTCACAATAACATAAATGTCCACTTCTGGATTCTTTCATTAGGGAAATCTCAGTATCCTTTAAAAACCCCTCCCTTAATTAGGGCTAATGATACCTGTAAAGGTGAAACTTTTTTTAAGCTATGGAGATTTTTGGAGATCCTGGGAGGTCAGATTACAGAATGGATTTCAGTAGAGTTTCATAACTAGCACTAGAGATGGATTTCAAAGAATCTCTCTGTAGATTTGGATGGGGGGAAAAAATCACATTTATTTTCACTAACCGCTAAGTGAACATTTTCATTTCCTTCAATTATAAATTTTTTTAAAAGTCACATTATCTTGAAGAGTCCATTGGTTTTACCACAAAGCCAGAGGGGCACAGGTAACAAAAAAAGTTAAGAACACTTGGTTTCAATAGTCAAAATCCATAATGGGATGGGGCTTCAGGGCACTCCACTTAGGGTCTGATTGAAACAGAGAATCCAAGAAATCCCAAAATAAAGCCTTTAAAACATATAGGGGTGGGGCAGCTAGGTGGCACAGTGGACAGAGCGCCGGCCCTGGATTCAGGAGGATCTGAGTTCAAACCTGGCCTTGGACACTTGACACTTACTAGCTGTGTGACCCTGGGCAAGTCACTTAACCCCAATTTCCTCACCCCCAAAAAAACATATAGGGGTGATTTTTCCTTAGATATGGTTTAATAGGTAGCCTGGAGGCCCCTCATGGCCTTCTCTTTCAGCTCCACCAAGTTCATAGTACTGTTGGGCTAGTTGTTTATTCAAATTCTCCAGCTCTTAGCCCCCATCTATGTAATTTTTTTTAAAATACCAGACCAAGCCAGATGACACATGAAGTCAAAGCAAGAGGTGCTTAATGAAATAGAATAGCAAGGTAATAATAGGGAGCTGAACAAGGTATTAAATGTTTTCTGCACCCATTCCTAAGTGATTGCCACCAGTCCACTTGTGGAAAGATGCTAGGGAAACACCCCAGAAGCCACATAGGGAGCATCAGCATCCTGGCAAGCCAACCAGAAACCACTATCGAAATTGATGTTGACTCCACTTGGTTCTGCAACAGGATGGGGTAGGCCAACCTGTCCCGATAAGGTCTGCTGACTGTAGTGGTCCTGACACTATCTAGATACAGCTCCTATTTTCCCTCATCTCTTGTCTCTTCTCACATCAGCCTCCTTTGTATGACTCCCCAGCTTTTGAAAACTACACTTAGAATGCTGAAAGCACAACTAATCATGTTATGGAGCTCCCCAGGGTGGGGGTGGGGGGGCTTCTGGCAGCTGTAGTACAAAGTGGACATTTTTCCCAACTCCATATAAAAGCAACTGAAGCATAGGAGCCTGAATGGAATTTTAGACAACTAGGTGGTTCAGTGGATAGGGCACCAGGCTTAGAGTCAGGAAGACCTGAGTTCAAATCTGACCTTAGACACCTACTAGCTGTGTAGTCCTGGATAAGTCATTTAACCATTGCCTAATTCAGTTTCCTCATCTGTAAAATGGGGATAATAATAGTACCTACCTCTCAGGGTCGTTCTGAAGATCAAATGAGATAATGGGAAAATATTTAGCACAATGGAGCACATAGTAGGTGCTTGATAAATGCTTGGACCATTGATTATAAGAAGGGTTTGTGAATATGTGTGCTAAAGGATGATGGGGAAAGAGGAGGCCAGACCACAGCCCTTCCATAGTCTCAGAAGTTATCAGCTCTGGAGTCACCTACTGAGAGATTCCATTCTGGAAAAAATTAATAGACCCAAGGGGCAGCTAGGTGGCACAGTGGATAAAGCACCAGCCCTGGGTTCAGGAGGACCTGAGTTCAAATCCAGCCTCAGACACATAACACTTACTAGCTGTGTGACCCTGGGCAAATCACTTAACCCTCATTGCCCTGAAAAAAAAAAAGAATAGCCCTGCCCTCAGAAACATTGTCCTGATTTATTCCCTGGATATACCCTCTTGGCTCTGCCTCCAGCCACCAAGAATCTTTGCACTGTCCCCTACTACCCTCCTACTTCCCCCTCTCCATCTCTTTCCTCTTGTGCTAACCTGGATGAGGAGAGGTCCTACTCTATGGCTCTTTTTTCCTGTCCCCAAAATGGAAGTACACTGACATAGGGGCCTTCTGGGATATTCACCTCTATTTTGTCACCTAACCCAATGGTGGCTCTAATAAGAGTCCTTTCATTAAAGGAGGGGTGGGTGTTCCTGGGCAGGCTGGGGAAGGGAGAGGTTGTCTCAACTGCTTAATTGATCACTGACTCTGCTTATGCCTATTACCAAACTCGAACATCCGTTCTCCTCCTCGTGCTCCATTTCTTTAGAATGAGCCCTATTGATTTATGACCCCATTTTCTTCATCTGGGCCAAGAGGAATCTTACCATCCACTCCTACTTCCACCCTTGTTTTCTTTTTCTTTTTTTTAAATAATAAACATTTTTTCTTTAAAATTTTGAGTTCCAAATTTTATCCCTCCTTCCCTCCCTCCCCTCCCCACTCCCTGAGGTGGTAAGCAATCAGATATAGGTTATACATGTGCAGTTATATAACACATTACCATCAGTCATTTTGTATAAGAAAACTTAAAAGAAAAAATGAAAGAAAGTGAAAAATAGCAAACTTCAGTCTATGTTCAATCAATATCAGTTCTTTCTTTGGAGGTAGATAGTATGCTTCATCATTAGTTCTTTGGGATTGTCTTGGATCATTTTATCGCTGAGAATGGTTAAGTCATTCACAATTCATTTTTTTTCTCCATTAGCATCTGCCTAGTCCTAATGATGAGAATACATTATAGTGGAAAGAAAACTGAATTAACCATTAACTTGCTGTGTAACCTTCTGTCTGGGCCTTGGTTTCTTCATCTATAATGTGAAAGGGTTAGATTATGAGGTCCTTTCTGAAACTGATACCCTGCAACTAGACCTCTGAATTTCTCTAATTCATCCATCTATTGGATATAGACCTACTTCTGCCTCTAAAGCCCCATCATCAAGAGTCAGCTGCCGGGGCAGCTAGGTGGCGCAGTGGATAGAGCACTGGCCCTGGAGTCAGGAGTACCTGGGTTCAAATCTGGCCTCAGACGCTTAACACTTACTAGCTGTATGACCCTGGGAAAGTCACTTAACCCCAATTGCCTCACTTAAAAAAGAAAAAAAAAAGAGTCAGCTGCCCCAAATAGTGTTCTAAAGTGAAGGCTGGACTGGTCTATAGGACAGATAGCTATTGAGATCGCCCTGCCTCATGGGGGCCCCTGCTCTGGGCATTGGCCTACTCCTGAGGATATGACACCCATGAGAAGGGTAGATACTTAGTAAATATGAAATCAATGAATCGTATAATAAATGAATGGGAGGGGCGGGGGAAACTAGGTAACACAGTGGATAAAGCACTGGCCCTGGATTCAGGAGGACTTGAGTTCAAATCTGGCCTCAGACACTTAACACTTACTAGCTGTGTGACCCTGGGCAAATCACTTAACCCTCATTGCCCCACAAAAATAAATAAACAAAACAAACAAACAAATGAATGAATGAATAGATAGATAGATAGATAAATAAATGAATGAATGAATGAATGAACAAACAAATAAACAAACAAACAAATAAATAAATGAATAAATAAATAAATAAATAAATAAATGAATAAATAAATAAATAAATAAATGAATGAATGAATGAATGAATAAATAAATAAATAAATAAATAAATAAATAAATAAATAAATAAATAAATAAATAAATAAATAAATAGGAGACCAATGGTACTGAAAGAGTCCAAGAAATCCTACTCTCTGCTTGAACTACTTTTAGGTGGTTAAGATTTCATTAGGTCACTGCCAAGTCAGTCAGATTGACCTCTACTGAACCCCTACCCAACCCCAACTTTCTCTTATCTGTACCTTCCTTTATCCCAGAAACTCGGAAAGGCAGAGGAAGGGTACAGAGGTGATGGGGAGAACAGCTAAACCCCTAGCTTCTATACAGACCTCTGGTAGGGGGAGTAGGGAGACAGAACTTTGTTCAAAGAAATAGGGAGCTCTTTCTAGGGAGAGAGTCCATGCCACCTTTATACTTCAGAGTCTGGCCTGAGCCAGTCTGCCCCTTTGGAAAAATCTTGATGCTCATTTTATCTTCTCCATGGGGAGGTAGAGTGGGGAGTGTCCTTGGTTCTCTCCAAAGAGAACAGGTTAATTACACCTTCCCTGTGTTGGGTTATCCCCTTGGGTTGATCCTATCACTGCAATTAACCAAATCCCATAGTCTGGAAGATTAGGTTTCCTTCTGATTGGTCAGATAGGTTATCATCCATTTTTGTTACCAGTTTATGCCAGCCTGGCCTGAGTCTTCCAATGACTCCTTGGTGGCTCCTAAGAGATGTCAGTGTCTGGAGCAAGGTCACTGTCAAGGCTAGGGGCTAGAGAGCAGAGACTCTTGATTCTCCCAGGGATCCTAGAATCTGGATGGGTAGACTAGGGGTGGTGGTGAGGGAGTAGGAAGAGACAGAGAGCAAAGGACTAAGTTCCGGTTTTGGGTGAATGGTGAGGTATGTTAAGGGTTAAAATTCTAGCTAAACTGTCTAAAATATCTAATGAGTGGTCGCCAATAAATTATAAGCTTTAGCAAGAGTTAGACTTTTAAGCATTTATTAAGGAGAATAAGAATTTGGTAAAGAGAGAGAAAAAGGCCTAGATTCCTATCTATTAAAGGGAGAGCACATTTCTAGCTCCCTTCTCCGCCAGAGTCCAGAGGAAAGAGAGCGAGACTGAGCGCCAGTCTCTTCCTTCCTCCTCCCACTAGCCCGCGTCAGGAAGTGACGCCAAAGAAAAGACTCCTGGTCTTGCCCTCAAAGACCTTCGCTTCATGGGCAGAACTCTTCTACAGTTAGTATCCAGCAGGTGGCGTTATTCCAATCGTTACAGGTATAAGCCCTATACATTTAAATATATATATATTCCTGGGGGGCAGCTAGGTGGCTCAGTGGATAAAGCACCAGCCCTGGATTCAGGAGTACTTGAGTTCAAATTCAGCCTCAGACACTTAACACTTACTAGCTGTGTGACCTTGGGCAAGTCACTTAACCCCAATTGCCTCACTTTAAAATATATATATATTCCTGTTCTAAGTCTTGTTCTCCATAAAGGCCTGAGATGGCCCAGAGCTCAGTCCATGGTTGGAAGATGGTGTTGGTCCACACGTGACCTGGTGGGACACTAAATCCCCAGACCCTGGACACAGCTTTGGGAGCCACAAGATCAGTCTTAACTTTGGCTCCATGGAGCAGACAGAGGTATACAGCAAACAGGTGTGAAGGGGTTACTTTAAGTCTCCCCAAGCCCCAGCCCAGGGGGTAGATGATTCAGACTCTGCTCCCAGTGGGGGTGGCAGTTGGGGGTGTTGTCTGAACCTCAGAGATTCTTCTGATATCTGAGAATGGGAAGGGACAGCATTCCAATGGCTCACTAGGGGAACCACCACCTTGGGTGACAGCACCAAGAGACCCAGATCCTTCAGGAAATGCTCTGGGCTAAGGTCACTCTCAAGATGTTTCGATTAGGCTGAGGGCCAAAGAGAAATCCAATTTGAGAGAGTTCCAGGTAGAAAAGGAATTTAAGGGGGCATCTAGGTGGCACAGTGGATTCAGGAGGACCTGAGTTCAAATGCAGCCTCAGACAATTGACACTTACTAGCTGTGTGACCTTGGGCAAGTCACTTAACCCTCATTGAGCCACCACCACCCCCCAAAAAAAAGAAAAGAAAAAAAAAGAAAAGGAATTTAATCTGGGAAGGCTTGGAATTAAGACACAGGACTGAGGGAACCAGGATTTATATCTTAAATTGGACAGAGCTGTGTACTCTTTGGCTCTGCTATGTACCGGTAATTAGCTGACAGAGAATTTTGTGTTCCAGAATTCTCCTACTAGAGCAAAATGTCCTTGAAACTGCTGCCTGAGTGTGGGGGTCACATATCAGAAAGGACTCAAAAGACGTTAAGGACTAGAGAAGAGAGGCTACAGCTCCAGAAAGAGACCTCCCTCCCTGACCCTTCCTTGAGTATTGGCATCAAAAGTGGTCAAGGGAAACTTAGTGGAACTAAGGATTTCAACCAACTAATCCAGGATCCTTTGCCTCCCGAGAGGGGAGAGAAGCAGCCAGAAGAGGCTTCAAAGTCAGCTGGTTCTTGGACCCCTTTTTCTGATCCTTTCTCTTTCTCCTTCTTCTAGCCACCCAGAGTCAAGTATGCCAAGGCCCAGTTTGACTTCACCGCCCAGAACTCCTCACAGATCAGCTTCTATCAGGGTGACATCATCGAGCTGCTGGAACATTCTGACCCCAACTGGTGGAAAGGCCAGCTCTGTGGCAGAGTGGGTTTCTTCCCTCGGAACTACGTCCATCCCATCCACATGTGAACTGTTACCTGGTCCTCACCTCTCTCCATCTTGAAGAGTTGCTTTGAATGGCCACAGCCCCTGAGGATTTTCTGGATGAGCAAGTGCCCACAGTGGGGAGGAGCCAGTGGGTTCCCTACTGTTCTGGTATTGAGGGTACAGAAAGGGTTTCCTGCTATATCCAGAGGTGCCTGAGTCAGGTTGGACCTTGGGAGGGTGCTTTCTGGACCAATTCTATTCTGCAAACATTGATTAAACACTTATTATGTGCAAAGACAAAAACAATCCTTTCCCTCAAAGAACTTACATTCTGTTAGAAGGATAAAATCTGTACTAGAATGTCATGTCAAATCAAGAAACATTTACTAAGCACTTATTATATACCAGGCACTGTGCTAAGTTCTAGGAATACCAAAAAAAAAAAAAAAAAAGGCAAAAACCACTCCTTGCTCTCAGGGTGTTCATAGTCTAAGTGGGGGGCGGGAGGTTGTGGGGGGATACAGTATGCAAACAGCTATATACAAACAAGATATAAACATATTCAATTGGGGTGGTCTAAGAGGGAAGATGCCAGCATTAAGGAGAATCAGGAAAGTCTTGCAGAAGGTAGGATTTTAGCTATGCCTTGAAGGAAGCCAGGGAAACTAGGAGGTGGAGGTGGGGAGGGAGAGAATTCCAGGCAATACAAAATTTATATAAAGTAATTTGGGGGCAGCTAGGTAGTGCAGTGGATAAAGCACCAGCCCTGGATTCAGGTGGACCTGAGTTCAAATCCGGCCTCAGACACTCAACACTTACTAGCTGTGTGACCCTGGGCAAGTCACTTAACCCTCATTGCCCCACAGGGGAAAAAATTTTTAAATAAGTAAATAAATAAAAATAATAAAGTAATTTGAAGAGGCAGAGAGTGCTAATAACTATATGCATGCACAAAGTGTGGGCCAGGTGTGCCAACACAACTGTGAGGGAGCATTTCCATTGAACAATTTCTTGAGAAATAACTGATTTTTACTTAGTGAATGAAGCATTATTACTTTTATCAGGGGCAGCTAGATGGTACAGTGGATAGAGCATTGGACCTGAAATTGGGAGGACCTGAGTTCAAACTTCACCTTAGACACTTACTAGCTGTGTGACCCTGGGCAAGTCACTTGACCCCAACTGCCTTAAAAACATCTAGGGCCATCTCTAGTCATCCTGATCTATATCTATATCTATATCTATATCTATATCTATATCTATATCTATATCTATATCTATATCTATATCTATATCTATATCTATATCTATATCTATATCTATATCTATATCTATATCTATATCTATATCTATATCTATATCTATATCTATATCTATATCTATATCTATATCTATATCTATATCTATATCTGTCTATCATGCTACTGGACCCCTCCCTCACTTAAATCCAATTCAGTGCAAGTCATGACATTAATTTGATGTCATGGTCCTTTTTGAGATCGAAGGCCAAAATAACAACAATTACTTTTATCACCCATGTGTAAGGTAGATATGGAACTTATTTGTACTCTTTTCAACTGCAAGGATGCTTAAACCAGGTTCTACTTATAATATGCCCATATATATAAAAAATATGCTCATGAGTAATAGGGGTCCCACATGTGAAAGGGATCTTTAGGTATAATAATAATGTTAGTCCCTGGATAATAATAATAATAATAATAATAATATACATGTGTATATGTGTGTATATATTTACATATATATTTAATCTCTTCAATGGTTTCTCTTACTAGGGGAAAAGGGGAATCATGATTACAAAGAGCCAATATGGCTTTATCAAAAAACAACTGGGGGGGCGGCTAGGTGGCGCAGTGGATAAAGCACCGGCCCTGGACTCAGGAGTTCCTGAGTTCAAATCCGGCCTCAGACACTTGACACTTACTAGCTGTGTGACCTTGGGCAAGTCACTTAACCCCAATTGCCCTGCAAAAAAAAAAAAAAAAAAGAAAAGGAAAAAACAACTGGGGCAGCTAGGTGGCACAGTGGATAGAGTACCGGCCCTGGAGTCAGGAGTACCTAAGTTCAAATCCGGCCTCAGACACTTAACACTTACTAGCTGTGTGACCCTGGGCAAGTCACTTAACCCCAATTGCCTCACTTCAAAAAAAAAACAAAAAACCCCAACCAACCCCATTTCCCTTTTTGATAGGATTACTAACCTGGATAAAGTTTGCCCAGATGTTAGCAAAGCTTTTGATCAAATATTTCATACCATTCTCAAGTAGGGGGTGGATGAGCACTTGTTGGGTGTGTTATTGTGGGGGTTTCTTTCATGTGCAGGTCAGACTAGATGGCCACTGAGGTCTCTTTCCACCCCCAAATTCTCTGATTATATGGGGGTAATTTTGATTTATACCCTTATCCCCAGTGGAGATCAAAGGGTCCCTCATGTCCTCTACCCCTAACTTAACCTAAACTTCCATTGGAGGGTAAAAATATCTCCAGTCTCTTCAAGGGCAAGCCTTTTCCTAAGTCATGCCTGAGGCATCAACATGAAATCACTCCAGTCAGGATTCAGTAGCTATCAGTGTTTTCTTTTTTAAACCAAACAGTTGAAGTAGCATAGAAATTAAAAGGGTTAACAAGCAGAGAGAATAAGCAAAGGCCCAGGTCTTTCTTTTCCCTTCCCTCCCCCAATTGCTCCCCATGCAGTGTCATCTTACCAATATTTCTGTCAGTTCCAAGGAATTTCCATGCCATCCACTTAAGGTCCTGTTCTCCAATGTCCAAACAGCAACCTGCTTGACAGCTAAGTCCCAGGGATGCAGGGAGTACAGGGTGAGGGTACCCAAAGTAGGATACATCACCTTCCTCCCTTAGCCCCTATTCTTTTCTGTGACACAGCAAGATGGATTCTCTTTGTGCCAGCTTGCTTCTTGCTGTAGCTTTCTTTTTCTCCTTCTTACAAGCCCCTTCAAGATTAAAGTCAAAGCTAACCCTGAAACTTGACAATCTGGGTAAACCACCTGTCCAGAAGTTCAGACCCATCCCTGAAGTTTCTCTATACCCTGTGCATATGACCAAAGGTAAGTTGCTTTCAGAAAGGCCTCAGGACATCTTCTCTGTGCCTTGAAGGAAGTTAAGGATTCTGGGAGAGATAGATGAAGAAGGAGTGCATCCCAACAAAATCGGGCAGACAAAAGTGATAATAAATTCAAACATTTGGGGGCAGCTAGGTGGTGCAGTAGATAGAGCACCGGCCCTGGACTCAGGAGGACCTGAGTTCAAATCCTGCCTCAGACACTTGACACTTACTAGCTGTGTGATCCTGGCCCAGTCACTTAACCCCAATTGCCTCACCAAAAAAAAAAAAAAAATCAAACATTTATTAAGTGCCTGCTGTATGTAAAGCACTGGATTAGGCATTGAAGGAAATATAAGGTTTAGATATATAAAACCATCCCTGCCCTCACAGAGTTTATAGTCTAGTTAACAGTTTCTCGACTGAGACACCAACACATAACTATAACATACAACCATATGTGATAACTGTTACAGAAGGACCAACAAAATATTAAGTTAGGTTTCACAGGGAAGGTTGTTGTCAAGTGTATCAAAGAAGGCTTTGAGGAGAGGGGCAGCTTTTGAGTTGAGCTTTAAAGGACAGGTCAGAATCCAGTAGGTGAAGGGGAAGAAGAAAGATGTCTTCCACAAAGTCACAGAAGTGTGATGGAGAGGTACATGATTGGAGGAGCAGAGAAGGGACTAACATGAGGAGAGGCTGGAAAGGCAGGATGGTGCCATATTAGGCATGACTTTGAACGATGAGCATTCAAGAAGAATTTGAGTTTTGCTTAGTAAGCAAGAAGAAGCCATGGTTTTTTTTGAACCGAGGAATCACATGACTAGATATACGCATAAGGAAGATTATTCTGACAGAAAATGAGGTTTGGGACTCTCAGTTCAGTCCTTTGCTTGGAGCCAAATACTCAGTTCTGGGCCCAGGGACTTGTCTGGGATTGAGGAATTCTTGCCACATCTCTAGAAGGCCAGTGTTCAGTAAGTCCCACTAAGCTACCTGGGTTTCCCCTCTCTATGGCTGCCATCGGTAGGGCCAAAAGAAGACCTTTTTATAAATTCTTCTCCAAATTGGCATCTATGATGGTGGGGAGAAGGATATTACTAAAGGGCAGACTTTACTTCCTCCAGTCCTCTTTTATCCTTCCCTCTGGGACCTGCCAGGTCTTCTCTTGCTACTTTGTCTCCCATCAGTTTCTTGACCAGGAGCAGCAAGGTAAGAGTGTCAGGAAGAACCTGAGTTCAAATCTTGCCTTGGACACTTACTAGCTGCATGATCCTGGGCAAGCCACTTAAACTCTCCAAACTTTATTTTCCTCATCTGTAAAAATGGAGATAATAGTAGCACCTACCTCACAGGCTTGTTGTGAGGATTAAGTGAGATAACATATGTATAGTGCTTTAACACAACCCTCCCAAACTCTGCCCCTTAACAACCTTTTATAAAAGGCCCATAGGTCCTGTACAGGGGTTATAATTCAACCTAGTTTGAGCCAATAAAATCATTTTCAATGCTGTTAATCACTCCAAGAGAATGTTCAGGAAACAATCAAAGAGGCACAATCAAAATGCTCCAAATATAACAAAGTGTGGTAAAATAATGGATTGGGTGTGAAAAAGGAACTACTAAGTACCCACTTAAAGGTGATTAGATCTTGAATTTAAATTTAGCCAACCCTGAGAAGGAGAGTTCTCAGAGGCTGTGGACTGTGACATCAATCAGCCAAACAACTTGAAGAACCTCCCATTTCTGGGAGGAGAACAGGAAGTACAAAGCGGAGGCTGGCAGACAGATGGGATCTCTGTCTTTTGGTTCAAGACATTGGCTTGGTGGCAGGACTTCACATGGGCTGTTAGGAAGGCTAAGCTTTCCATGCTATAAGGAATCTGTTCTCAATCTTTCTCTCTCTTTACTATCTTTTATCTTTTAATAAACCCTTAAAAGCCTAAACTCTTGGCAAATTTATCAGTGATTTTAGCCAGTTTCCCCCCAAAATTGGGGGGGGGAACAGATTAGAACCCACATTTAGATTTTTAAACAACACAAAAATCCCAAATAATAATAACCCCATTTATTTTCACTGAATTGACCAAGCTCTCCTGATGAACTCTCCACAGATAGATTGGAAGATGGAAGAGAGAAGAAAGATCAAAAGGGGAAATATCTCCATAGTGACAATTGCAATGGTCTAGGCCGATAGTGCTAAACTCAAATAGAAACAGGGGCCACTAATCCATACATAAAGATACATGCAGGCTGCATATTGACTTAGTTTTAAAATGTAATAATATCTAGGTTTAATTGTATTTTTATTTATTTTGGTAAATATTTTCAAGTTACACTTTGATCTGATTTGGGCCACACTTGTGGGTGTTGTAGGCTTCAGGCAGCCCAGGGGCTATGTTTAATACTTGGTCTAGACACATGATAATCAGGGCCTATGTTAGTTGGCAGTGATGGGAATTGGGAGGGGAGAGGGGACAGGTGTGAGAACAGAGAGAATCAAGAGGACTGGGTAACTGATGGAATGTGAAAGATGAAAAGTGAAGTCAGAAGAGGAGCAGGTTTAGGGAGAAAGATTATGTTTGTTTTTTGTTTTGTGGGGCAACGGGAGTTAAGTGACTTGCCCAGGGTCACACAGCTAGTGTCAAGTGTCTGAGGCCAGATTTGAACTCAGGTACTCCTGAATCCAGGGCCTGTGCTTTATCCACTGCGCCACCTAGCTGCCCCCTGGGAGAAAGATTATGAACTGTACTTTAGAACTGACTTTTATTCTGGCATCCAACCCCCTCTGTGAGATCTATGCCTCTCACATTCCAGTCTCCAAAACTCCTACTACTCAAACCTCAGAAGCATAACTTCTTCCCTCTTTCTCTGTGTACATCCAGATGGAACTTCAGGAGGCCAGTATTTCTGGGCAGAGCATCTTGCTTCAGGTCTCCCTAGATTGACCATGGGTTACATGATGTCATTGGGATGGGTAGAACTTAGCAGGGGATGCTAATTTTTGCCACCACCTTTCCCGGTTCAATTTTGCTTTATTGTGTCTTGGTTTCTCATAAAGTCATTGGCTTCTATTTGTTCAATCCTCATTCTTAGGCAATTATTTTCATCAGAGAGCTTTTGTACCTCCTTTTCCATTTGGCCAATTTGACTTTTCAAGCTGTTGACTTTTTTCTCATGTCTTTCCTGTATCTCCCTCATTTCTCTTTCCATTTTTTCCTCTACCTCTCTAACTTTATCTTCAAAGTCCATTTTGAGCACCTCTATGGCCTGAGACCAATTCGTATTTTTCTTGGAAGCTTTAGATATAGGGGCCCTGACGTTGACATCTTCCTCTGAGGGTGCCCCTTGGTCTTCCTTGTTACTGAAGAAACTTTCTATGGTCCTCACCTTTCTCTGTCTGTTCATCTTGCCTTTCTTTTACTTGACTTTTAGCTCCTTAAAGTGGGGCACTCTTTCCAGTCTGCAGTATCCCAAGCTTAAGAAGTCCCAGGTGGTATGATTTAAGGAGAATCAGGTTCTTCACTCACCCGGCCTGTTCCCTGGTCCTTAGATGACCCCAGACCAACTTGCTAATCAACCAGCTTTGTGTGTTGTGGTTGTTAGTTCCAACGAGCCTGTGCCCCTCCCTCACCTGGGCCACTGCTACTGGAGCCTACCACCTGGTTCTCGGTAGGGGTGTAAAATCCAAGTTCTGCCTTAGCACCAGCATAGACCCCTGTAGTCTCTCCCCTGCCTAGGGCTCAGCCCACTCACCAGACTGTGAGCTTAGTTCCAGACAACACTGGCACTTCAGCTGATTCAGAGGCTCTGGGGGTCTCCTTCTCTGGTGAGGACTTCCTGAGACTGGATCTGTATCAGGGTGACTGTGGGGTTGGGCCTGACTCCTGTATCAGCACAGCAGCTCCCTCCTTCTGACCTTCCAAGCCGTTCTTGGTTAGAAGATGATTTCAGCACGTTCTTCTGTGAGTTTTGCTGCTCCGGGCATTTTCCTATGGTGTTATTTGGATGTTTTTTGGAGCGATCGTGTCATGAATTTGGGAGCTCACTGCCTTTCCTCCGCCATCTTGGCTCCACCCCCTCCCAGTTCATTTTTGACAGATTAGGACACATTAGTATAAAGTTTGGATGAAGGTCACATGGTTCTATTCTGAAGGGTCGGACCTGAGTTCTAGTCTCAGCTGTTCTCCTGAGTCACTGTGTGTGTGATGTCTAGGTTTTCTTCTAACTCTGAAATTCTATCATTCCTCGATATCAAAGGGATGGAGATCCATAAAATATCTGTTTTACTCTCTGGGACCAGGGACTCCAGCACATATTATTGCTTTTACTTGGTCCCATGGGTATTTCCAGGCTCCCATCCTCAGTTGGTCATTATGTGCTGGCTTGAGTCCCCTAATTCAATTAAATTCAATTCAACAAGCATTTAGTAAGCACCTACTGTGACATTATGCTATTGATGAAGATAGAGAGAAAAAAATCAAACAGTTCATGCCCTTAAGATTACATTGTAGGGGCAGCTAGGTGGCACAGTGGATAGAGCACCGACCCTGGAGTCAGGAGTACCTGAGTTCAAATCCGGCCTCAGACACTTAACACTTACTAGCTGTGTGACCCTGGGCAAGTCACTTAACCCCAATTGCCTCACTAAAAAAAAAAAAAAGATTACATTGTATCTGGAGCAGGAAGGGAGGTATGGAAACAAAAATAGATAAATATAAAAAATATAAAAGCAAATTAGTTTGTCTGCCCTTATTGTGCAGCCACACTGAGGAATAGGGGATCAAAGAGGACCCCTCAAGGAATATTTCTTCTAGGATAGGGTCTCAAAAGGCAGGAGGAAAATTTGAGAAGTTGGGAATGGGGGTGGAGGAAAGGTGATGTTTATTAGAGGAGATATGGGAACAGTGACTAGATTTTCCAAACCCAAGATTGGGATATATGCTCTGACAAAGAATATTCCTTTTGCCCTACCCTGCTTCATTATTTTAAAAAAAAGTTTCTTTAAATCAGGACTATTCGGGAAAACCCAGGTTGTGCATTATTGAGGGGGAAGGTATAGTCATTAAAATGACTAAACATTGTCTGAACGAATGAATCAATAAACATTTATTAAGTGTTTACTATGCGCCAGGCACTGTACTAAGCAGTAGGGATAGAAAAAGAGGCAAAACAAAAAACAAAATGAAAAAACAAAAACAAAACACCCAGACCTTGGGGATTAAGGGATTTAGAAATTAGGAATGAGGTCAGTTCCTTTTGGTAAAATAGGGAAAGACTAGCTCTGAAGCCAGAGGACATGGGTTCAAATCCTACCTCTTATGGATCCCATCTGTGTTACCTTAGGCAAAACCTAAAGGGTTTGGACAGGATGGCCTCAGAGATCCCTTCCAATTCTAAATCTGTGATCCTTTCCTCTTCTAAGGACTCAGAGAAGTTGGTGTTTTTTCCCAACTTCCCAGATACCTACTGCTTCTCTGAAAGCATTCTTTGAAACATATATTATTAATAATAATTATACTTACATATTACATAGTAATTATAATATAATAATTATGTAATTTATATATAATTTATTATATAATATATTATATAGTAAATATAATTACTAATTATATATTACTATTATAGGCAAGCTAGGTAGAGCTTGTGTCCAGTGGGACCTGGAGTCAGGAAGAACCTGAGTTCCAATCTGGCCTTAGACACTTCTGTTATTATGCCTATTCTGGGCCTCTCTGAAAGTAATCTTAATATTGACTTTGGACCACTTGTGTGTGTGGGGGTGCTCCCCCCTTCCCTCCCAACCCCCCAGAAGAAACCCGGTGATAAAGCTGGGGGAATCCATGTATCCACCTACCAACAACTCTGTATTGAGGTCCCCAGAAAGCCTGGGCCTGTGCTTAGACCTTTGGAGTAGATATGAAAAGAAATGACATCTGCTCCATCAAGAATCCAGACGAACAATTTTCCCCATGCAGGTTAGAAGAGATGGTTTTTAAGATTAGAGACAATAACACATCAGTCATCCAGTCAAACAGCAAATGTTTATTCCACGCCTTCTGAGAATAAGGTCCTGGGCCATACAGACCTAGGAGAAGATTCAGTCTCTGCCCTTAGGGAGCTTACAGTCTAGCAGCAGACAAAATACGTACAGACATGATGATAACAGGCAATACACAATCGGTACCCAATACATGGTACAGAAAAAGGATCCGAGTCCAAGATGTTGGGGGCAGAAAGATGGGGATTATTCGGCCATGGGAGAAACATTTTGAGAAATGGAGACAGAACGAGGGAAGTCCCAGATCTAGGAAGGAGCCTACCATTGTTGGAATTGGAGTCAGAAGACTTGAGTTTGAACCCTGCTTCAGGTATTTACTAGCTGTGTGAGCCTGGGCAGGTCACAACCTCTCTGTGCTGGTTTCCTTAACTGTGAAATGGGGATGATAATATCACCTACATTCCCAGGATTGCTGTTGTGAGGACCAATGTCATAATGTATATAAAGTGCTTTGAAAACCTCAAAGTGCCATATAAATGTTAGCTATCATCATTATCATCAAGGAGATAATGAAAGACAGTGGAAGGTCTTGGGTAGTTTGGACTTTGCCCTACAAGTGACTGGGAGCCAATGATGATTCTTGAGTGGGGATGAAAATGATGAAAATAGAATTTGGGGAAGATGAACTTGGCAGTATATATGATGAATCAGAAAGAGACTATAGGCAGATAGAGCACCGGCCCTGGAGTCAGGAGTACCTGAGTTCAAATCCAGCCTCAGACACTTAACACTTACTAGCTGTGTGACCCTGGGCAAGTCACTTAACCCCAACTGCCTCACTAAAAAACAAAACAAAAAAAAGAGACTATAGGCAAGGAAGATGGTTAGGAGGCTACTGCAATGACCCAGGTATGAGATGATCAGGACATGGACCACCACCCAAAGAAGTCAATACAATGAGCAGTGTCCAAGGACTCAGGCTTTAGCTGGGTACTGGGCAGGCACTCAGTTCCATTTTGGAGGAGGAAAGGGAGATGCATGAATACCATTGTCACAGGGTCAGCCCTCTCCAGGCTTAGTTTATACCCTGAGGGGATTTGCTAAACCCGGATCCAATTGACAACCCTGTACACTCAACCTTTTGCTCCCGAAGCTAAGATGGAGCTATTCAATGGTGAAAGTTCCCTTGAGCAGACAAGGTGAAGGATGGGGCATCACTGGTGAAGGGATGAAGGGTCTCAGGTCAGGGTTCCCATGATCCCCTTGAGAGTGATAGTGTGGCTAACAACTGCCTTTCCCTGGGACCCAGGGCATATTCCTGTGTTTAGGAGGGACTGACTCAAAAATGTACATGCCAAGGGACTCCTGGGAGGCATACCAAACTCTGGGCTGATTTACCTTTGCATCTTGCTTTATAAATGTTGTAGAAGTGTTTGATGTTTGGCCAGAAGCCAAGTGATATAGATAGGAAGTGTTCCCTGGGAGGCTATAAAGTCTTTTATGGTGTTTGGTTACTCTCTGGTTCTATTAGATGGTGATTCAGAGGCCCATGCCCCATTGGTTTGGGCTGAGCTAGGCTATTTGGCTTTTCCCCCTACTACTAACACTCAGACTCATGCCTTCTTAGTCAAACCTCACTGAATCTCAAGATCCATACACTTCCCTCTTCCCCCATCCCCAACCCAGATCTCAAGACTAGGAATTCACTGAGTCAGAGACTCAAAGTGGGAGGGAGGAACCTATTTTAGGGAAGCTGGACATGTAGAGGGTGCTTTATATGGATCTGACCATAGGCTAAGGGTAAGGAAGGAGGGAAGAGTCAGGGGTTCATCAAATCAGAGAATATTAGACCCCTAAAGAACCTAAGAAATCATCTAGTTCAGCCCTCTTGTTTAATAGATGAGGAAACTGAGTCCCAGAGAAGGAAAGTGACTTGCTGAAGGTCACACAGCTAATTGGTGGCAGAACTAGGTCTCTCTGACATTGCCTTAAGTAATTATGAGTGGGAGAAGAGAAAGGGGCTAGAGACTTGAAGGCAGATTAAGTCCTCTTCCAGGCTCTGGAATCTTCAGGCAGTGGCCTAAGCTGAAGGTGTTTCCAAGGATTATAAAAAACAGTGGTGGTTGGTGGTGATGGTGGTAGTAGTGGGACACCTTGATGTCAAAGGAGACATGCTCTTGTAAGAACTTTCCACAGCCCAAATGCTTCTGAACCAGGAAAAGAAAAGAAGCCCAGTTTAATAGAAAGAGCATCTGCCTAGAAGTCAGCCTTGGGTTTTAATGCCGGGCCTTTGACCTATTGGTAACTTTGGGCAGGTCACTTCCCTTCTCAAGGCCCCATCTGTAAATCAAATGAGTTGGACCAGATAATCCTTCCAGCTCTAATAGTCTATGATACTTCTCTAGATGTCTAATTGGGATGAATCTCTCCTACATCTCTGATCCCATGATCCTCTGGCTTCCCAGAAAATGAACACCATCAGGCAAAATAGGCATAGAAGAATATGTTGACACACACAAGCAGAATGGCATTGAAGTTGCAAACTCGAGTCCAGAAGGGAGCTCGCTTCTTTCCTGTATGTGGGGAGAATGGGATGCATGGTTTTGAGTGAGTTGGGATGGATGAGGAACTTGATGGGTCAGGAGTGAAGTGAGAATGGGAAACTAAGGAAATAATAGTGGGGGCAGCTAGGTGGCGCAGTGGATAAAGCACCACCCCTGGATTCAGGAGTACTTGAGTTCAAATCCAGACTCAAACACTTAACACTTACTAGCTGTGTGACCCTGGGCAAGTCACTTGACCCTCATTGGCTCACAAAAAAAAAAAAAAAAGGAAATAATAGTACAATACTTGGGTATTAGCATTTGGGAGTCGATAGGGACAGTGATCGGCTCTTTCTAGGATTCCATAAAACATCCTCCAGTCTGTTCCCAGTGCCTTTCTGCCACACCAACCATCATCTGAGGATAGCCTAACATTGAGGCCGCTGGTAAGGGAAGGGAATATAGAAGAAAGACCCAAAGGGAGAATGGGGCTGGGTGGTATGGAAAGGCAAACACTGTGACAAGTCTGGCTCTATCCAGAGTGGTCTAGAGGCCCCCAGGGACCACTTACCAACTTTGTCTCCTGTATCATAAGCCTCAGGCAGAGCTTCTAAAAGATTGTCCTTGGAAAGGGTCCACCATGTTAAATTCTTGATCTGTAGGAATCAAAGAGATATTTGAGCAGGGGGTGGACAATAATGAATGAAAGACGTGGGGATAAGAAAAGGAAGGAATGAGGATGGGAATGTAGAATGAGGATATGGGAGACTATGAAACCAGAGGAGTGGGGTACATGGAAATGAGGGATATAGGGATATTAGGATGGAGTATAGGAGATGAAGGATGAGAGAACAAGGAACCAAGAAAACATGAGGATTGGGGGATGAAGAAATAGAGGGAAGATATGGAGATATAGGGGACTAGAGATTCCCAAAGGGGTAATCAGGCAGGTAGCTGCCCTAAATTAGGGCCGAGAGTCACCACTTTGGGGGAATAGAGCAGAGATAGGGACTAGGAGGGGACTGAGCCCTGCCCATTGGGTAGGCTTCATAGAGCCAATCCTTCCTGGTGTAATGTGTTGCGTATTGGGGTTGGGGAAGAGGGATTCAGTTAGAACTTGCCAACCTAATCCATAGACCATTAGACCTGCTCTACTAAGAATTGGCTCCTCACCACATGCACCACAGCACCTGAAATTCTGCCTTTGATTTCTTAATTTAAAGTATCTTGCCCTCATTTTGCTCCTCTCAGAGGAGAGGAAAATTCCTACTCTTGTGCTTTAGTGTGTATGAAGCTATCAGAGACTGACTGATGGGGCATCTGAGAGGTGGACAAGGGGTCAGAAAACAAGGTGGGAGAGACAACACATAAACTTTGACAGGGTCAAATCTTTTTGCCTTTATACCAGCCTTGCCTAGCTAATTCAGGGGATGCCATCCTGCTGTAGTCTGGGAAGAGACGACTCCTAGAAATATAACCCCTTAGAATCCTTTGTTGCTGTTGTTGTTTAATCAATTTAGTTGTGTCCAACTCTTCATGACCCTATTTGGGTTTTCTTGGCAATGACACTAGAGAGTTTTGCCACTTTTTTCTCCAGCTCATGTTATAGATGAGGAAACTGAGGCAAACAGGGTTAAGTGACTTGCCCAAAGTCACAGCTAGTAAGTGTCTGAAGCTGGATTTAAACTCAGATCCTCTTGATTCCAGGCCCAGTGCTCTATTCACTGCACCACCTAGCTGCCCTTAGAACCCCTAGCACATAGAATAATCAAGCCTGAGCTGTTTCTGCGTGGTGTGTCACCACCAGGTCACAGAACAAGGACCCTGTCTGGATCAGTACAACTGTCTTTCCTTTCATCACAGTATCCCACAGACTAAACCTATCAGAGAGGATGAATTATGCTCTCCCCACCTCAATAACTGGAGCAGGTGCGATGAGGTGTTTTCTGTGTTGCTGGAGAATTAACAGTACTACACAATCTGAGTTCCATCACCAGTCTTGTTACTAACTCCTTGTGTGATTGCTTCTCCTCTCTAAGACTCAGTTCATCCATCTATAAAATAAAGTTGTTGGACTAGCTCTACCACTTGATCTGCGGGCTACTTTGAGCAAGTCACTCTGGGACTCAGTTTCTTCATGTGTAAAATGAAAGGGTTGGGTTAAATGACCTCTAAAGTCCCTAGAGGTCTGAATCTAGGATCCTATGTCCTAAAAACTATGTAATTCTCAAGCCTTGGGCAGATGGACTCTTTCCTATTTCATAGGACTATCCCCTATGGATCATATTCAGCTCAATCCAGCTGAGTCATGGTTACCATGGAAGCAGTAGGGGGTATTCCTCATTGGGTGGAGTGGATATAGATGGTTCCTGATGTCCTGTCTAACTCTCTGATAGTCTATGTTCTATTTTTCAATGATTCCATAAAATGCTTAAAGTTCTATAAGCTCTATAATTATGTGGATTAGTTAATTACAGAGAGTGAAGTATGGATAATTGGCTCCCTTGCCCTGAAGCAGACACCTCCTCATGTTAGCAGTCTTGACAGGTCCTCTCTCCTTGTCCAAGCTATGGGGGTCTGTGGCAGTGGCGTTGGAAGAATGAGCAAGGGACTGGAGGCTTAAGCCATGGTGCTTCTTTCTAAGTGATAGGACTGACCAGGAGAGCTTGAGAGAGGAGCATGTGACAAAGTGAGACAGGATATTATAGTGTAAAGAACTCTGGGCTGGGAATCGGGACACTTGAGAATAGTCACTAGCTTAGTTGGCTGACTTTGGGAAAGTCTCTTCCCCTTTCTTGAATCTCAGTTTCTTCCTCTATAAAAATAATACTTAAGAAAGATGATCTCTAAGGTTCTTCCTATTTGTAACATTCCAAGATTTTATGAATGTAAGGCAGATTATGTGTGTCCTTAGTGGGGCAAAGAGAGAAAAAGCTGATCAAAGGGATTCTGGGGAGGGAATCTAGAAGAGCTATTAAATTTACGGTTTAGGTAGCTGTAGAGAATCCAATTTTTACATGCCAAAACTTGAACATGGAGCCCAGAAAAAAAAACCAAACCAAAAAACACAATGAAAACTAAGCTTCAAGGATGGAAGTTAAAGGTCAGCCAGAGGATTCACCAAGGTGGGGGCAATAGAGAGGATTATGAGAGTGAAAGGAAGAGTAGGAAATGATTTAAAAATAATTTTAAGAGCTGAGGTAAGAGACTAAGCTGAACACTAGGCTTTTATTTCTGGTGTCAGAGAATCTGGATTCATATCCTGGCTCTGCTACTTCTGACCTGACCAAATCTCTTTGGGCTTCAGTTTTCTCAATAAAATAATTTGGATAAGGTGACATTAAAGTTTCCTTTTTTCTCTAAGTTTATCAGGCTATTTAATCTATAAAGAAATTGTGCCTAGAAGTTCCT
Organism: Dromiciops gliroides; assembly: GCF_019393635.1. NCBI lineage: Eukaryota > Metazoa > Chordata > Mammalia > Microbiotheria > Microbiotheriidae > Dromiciops > Dromiciops gliroides. The sequence goes on from NC_057861.1 coordinate 490,249,788, forward strand.
TCCATTAGATTTTTTTTATTACAAGCAATGATAAATTTATCACTCATCCTGGAGAAATATGGATACAGGATGAATATGGGTCCTGACTAAATATATGAATATGATAATGACAGAGGTGCTAACAATGAATATGAGAAATCTGTTTTTATTACATAGCTCTCACTAGGAACGGGGGTGGGGGGAAGAAGTGCAATAGAACTAAGAAGGAGAACCAGGGAACCTGTCTTGAGGGACTGACTTGATGGATAGAGCCAGTGCTGGAGGGGATGTGTATCTAAGTACAATTTCTCTCCTAAGAGGAATGAATCTAGACTCTGTAACCTTTGCTGTGCACACATAAATACTAACTTGTGTTTAGTTTGTGCCTTTAGGTGTTCTTACATATGCAATACATTTGCCTTTGTGTCAGTCAGAACTGGTCTTCAGTTCAGTGTCAGATGTTACTGCTAGGGTGGTTAATGGAAGAGAGAAAAGTGGGGCATTTTTATGGCTACCAGAGCTTCTAGAAGAAGCCCTTCAATTTGGCAGCAGCAGAAGGGACCATGAAATTGGATTGGAGAAGGGAAGGAGATGTTCAAGGCTGGATTTTTGCCACAAGGCACAACTGTAACCATGGGTCATACAGTGGGAGGCAGTTGTGGACGTAGTAACCAGAAGGTATAACCCTTAGAAAATCTTTGGGAATCATGCTAAGAATGCTTAGCTCATTCTGGGACAAATGGTAATGAGAATTTGGGGATGCTACTTCCTAGTCTTTATCTTCCTGCATCTTCCTGCTCCACACCACCCTACTATAATAGGGCAAGTTGAGTTCAGATGACTCTTGGGACACAAACTTTCTAAGAAATGACCCCATTTCCAGGTAACCTCCCTTTGTACACTTAGTGTAAGAATGTGGATCATCAACAAGCTCCTCAGAGTCATTCAGGCCATCCTCTGGAGGCTGAAACTCTAAGCTTCTATTTAAAACTAGGTATAAAAAACTGCAGTAGAATCTAGTAGGAAAATCCAATTGAGGGCTATCCCACTTTTTTTGTTCATTTGTTTGTTTTGGGGTCTTTTTGCGAGGCAATGGGGGCTAAGTGACTTGCCCAGGGTCACACAGCTAGTAAGTGTCAAGTGTCTGAGGCCGGATTTGAACTCAGGTACTCCTGAATCCAGGGACAGTTCTTTATCCACTGCGCCACCTAGCTGCCCCTTTTTTAAAAAAATTATCTATCTATCTATCTGTCTGTTTGTTTGTTTATTTATTTATTTATTTAGGGCTATACCATTATGATGGCAAGACCACCTCCCCCTTCTAGAGAAAGAAAGGCAAGAGTATCCGAGAGGGGCTAGGGGACCATCTCACCTGAGATTCATCAGGGGGTGGGGTCAGCAGACTGACAGCAGTGACTACAGACACTGTGATGGAGAAGAGCAGCAAGGAGAAGTGAAGATAGTGAAAGTTGTTGAGCACAGCTGGCCGGTTGTCTGGGAAACCGCAAGGTGGCTCAGGATAAACAAATTCCAGGATCATCCGAGTAGCTCCTACTACCAGCCCTGTAATCAGGCCCCAGAAGGCCCCCTGCAGGAAAAGGAGATGCAACCATAGGTGTTTGTCTCTGTCTCTGTCTCTGTCTCTCTCTCACACACACACACACACACACACACACACACACACACACACACACATGCACAGAGCAGTGTAGAGCTGGAAGGGACCTAAGAGATCAACTAGTCCAACCTTCTCCTCTTTCTATTACTCTCCCTCTAACCCTTTGAAAGATTTTGCCATGTCAAAGCTTCAGCCTTGGATTATTCCCATTATCCAATGACTTCACTCTTACTCAGGTGCAGCTGAATAAAGTGGAAAAAGATCATGAAATCCCACTGATCGGGTTCACTACAAATTTACAAATTACATTACAAAATCTCAACTGGGCCCTCCTTGCAGCAAGAAAACCCTTCTACACCCACCTAATAAATTTGCTACCCCATTCGCCACAGTGATTTTTCCAAACCTTTTCATCCTTCCTCAAACCTCCTGAAGCTTCTCCTTCCTCTACTTTCTTACGTTTCATATTTTACTGAAAAAAACAAAATTTAGGTCATTCACCCAGAACTCCTCCCTTGCCCCTCCTCCTCCTCTTATATCACTTAGATACCTTCTGATACTATCTTCTCCTTCACTTGTTTAACATAAAGAGGTGGGCCTTGTCCCAGACAAGACAAATCCCTCTACTCACATAAGTGATCCCATTGCATCCAGCACATCACCCACATTATCATTGCTTCTCTCATATAAATCTACAGTCTCTCCCTGTCTACTGGCTACTTGTCTGCTAACTCTGAACACTCCAACACCTCCCTCATTCTCAAAAAACCCTCACTTGATCCATCCATCCATACCTGCTAGTTATTATCCTGTATTGGTCCTCCCTTTTGTCACTAACACTTTAAGATAAGTACCTTCAGTTTCCTTTCCTAACTCTCTGCAGTTTGGCTTCTGATTTCATGCAACTGAAACTGCTCTTTTCAAAGTTATTAATGATCTCTTAATTGCCAAATATAATGGTCTTTTCTTAATCCCTCATCCTTCTTGATCTCTCTGCAGTCTTTGACACTGTTGATATCCCTCTTCTCCTTGATCCTCTCTTCTCTCTAGGTTTTCAGGACACTGCTGTCTCCTACTTCTACTTGTCTGACAAACTCTTTAGTCTTCTTTGTTCATCCAGGTTGCACTCACCAACCATGGGTTTTCTCCAAGGCTCTGTCCTCATCTCCCCCTATACTATTTCTCACCAGCTCCCACTGATTCAATCCTCATCATTATGAAGATGATTCTCCAATCTATTTGTCCAGCCCTAACCTCTCTTCTGATCTCCGCTCTCCAATCTTTAATGGCCTATCAAACATCTCAAACTAGATGTCCCATATACATTTTAAACTCAACATGTCTAAAATTGAATCCATTATCTTTCTCCTCAAATTTTCTTCTCTTCCTATCTTCCCTCTTACTGTACATGGTACTTCCATCCTCTTGGTTCCCTAGGTTCACAACTTAGGTAACATTTTCATCTCTTCACTCTCTCTTACCCCTCCCAAATCCAATCTGCTACCAAGTCCTATCATTTCTATCCCCTTTTCTCCTCTTCCATTGCTACAACCCTGCTGCAGATCTTCATCACTGTATACTTGGTATAATAGCCTTCTGATTGTTCTCCCTTCCTCAAGTCTCTCCTCTCTACAATCCGTCATCTACTTGCCTGTCGAATTAATTTTCATTCTGTGCAAGTTTTAACAATGTCACCTCCCTTCCCATTCAATAAACTCAGGTGGCTCCTATTACTTCCAGGATCAAATATAAAACCCTCTTGTTTGGCCTTTCAAGTCTTTCATAACCTGACCCTTTCTACCTTTCCAATCTTTTTATACTTTATTCTCTCGCCTTCCCTGTCCCCTCCTACCTGTGATCTGATGACAATGCCTTCCTTGCTGTTCTTTGAATAAGAAACTCTCCAGACTGTATGCATTTTCACTGGCTGTCTCCCATGGGTAGAATAGTCTCTCACCTCCTCTTTACTTCCTAGCTTTCCCAGATTCCTTCAAGTCCTAGGTAAAGTTCTACTTTTCCAAGAAGTTTTTCCCAGTCCTCCTCAGTTTCAATGCCTTCCCACTGAGATTAACTCCAGTTTATTCTCTCTATATATATCTTGTTTGTATACAGCTATCTACATGATGTCTTTTGCCCCATTATACTGTGAGCTCCTTGAGAACAAGAATTGTTTTTTGTCTTTTTTGAAATCCCTTGTAACAATTGGAATGGCTACCTGCTGGAGACTTACTGTAGAAGAGTTCCGCCCATGAAGCGAAGGTCTTTGAGGGCAAGACCAGGAGTCTTTTCTTTGGCATCAGGAAGTGACGTTGGGTAGTGGGAGGAAGAAGGAAGAGACTAGCGCTCGGTCTCCGACTTTTTCCTGAGGACGCTGGTGGAGAGGGGAGCTAGAAATGCGCTCTCCCTTTAATAGATAGGAATCTAGGCCTTTCTCTCTCTCTTTACCAAATTCTTATTTTCCTTAATAAATGCTTAAAAGTCTAACTCTTGCTAAAGCTTATAATTTATTGGCGACCACTCATTAAATATTTTAGACAGTTTAGCTAGAATTTTAGCCCTTAACACCCTAAAGCTTGGTGCCTTGCTTAGCATATAGTAGATGATTATTAAATACTCATTGACTGACTGAACTCTCTGAGCCTGTTTCAATCATCTGAAAAATGGGGGGGGGGGCGGTGATTGGACTTGATGACCTTTAAGATTCCTTCCAGCTTTAAATCTATGAATCCATGAAGGATAAAAACAAAACAGCTCCTGCCCTCAATGTGCTTATATTCTATCCAGTATAAATAGCAGTCAATATTACAGATCATTAAAAATCAAAGTAAATAGCAGAATACTTTCTGCAAGAACAGTACTTGTAACTGTGGGCATCAGACTAAGCCTCCTCAGAAAAATGGTGCCTGAGTTGAGTTTTGAAAGAAGCCCCAGATTCCATAATGCAGAGGTAAGGAGGGACTGCATTCCAGGTATGGAGGTCAGCAAAGGCTCAGAGATGGGAGATGAAAAGTCGTGTATAGGGAACAACAAATAGGTCAGTTTACCTGGAATGTAGAATGTTCAAAAGAAGAGGGATGTACAATAAACCTGGAGAGATAGGCTGGAGCCTAATTGTGAGGGGCCTTAAAAGTCAAATGAAGAAGCTTATATTTTATGCTAGAGGCAAATAGATCTGAGAATCATCTTCATCAGGGAAGGGAATGACAGGGTCAGACCTAGGCTTTTCGAAGGTCAGTTTGACAGTTCTCTGGAAGATGAATTGGAAAGGAATAAACCTGGATGAAGAGACCAATTAGGAGGCTACTGAAAATAATCCAGATGAAAGGTAATAAGAACCTAAACTAGCCAGCAGGCTGAGAAGAGGAGGGATTACCAAAACTGGGTCTGATCATCATTGCCCTGCCTGGGAAGTTCCACTGTCTCCTTCTTGACTAGTATAAATTATGTACTTCTCTATTTGACTTTTAAAGTCCTCATGAAGGAGAGGGAAGAGTTAAGGATGACTCCAAGGTTGAGAACAAAGGTTACTGGAAGAGTTATGTTGCCATCAATACAAATAAGGAATAAAAGCAGAGGTGAGGATTTAGAAGGCAAGATAGATTCTGTTTGGGACTTGCTGATTTTGAGATGTCTATGAGACTTCCATGAGATGAATGGAGCTATCAAGTATGCAGTTGGTGACGTGAAACTATAGTTCAAGAGAGAGACTGGTGCTGGATGTATACATCTGTTGGTTTTCTGCATAGAGATGATAGTTGAACCAAAGAAGGGAGCTGATGAGATCACCAAGAGTGTAAAGAAAGAAGAGACCTGGGGTATTCCTAGGCATAGGGAGTGGGACAAGTGTGATGATCTAGCAAAGAAGACCAAGAAGGAGCAGCCAGAGAGGAACCAGAATAAGGAGAGTGTCAGAAAAACCCAGGGAGGAGAAAGTATTCAGAAAGAGAGAGTGGTCAACAGTGTCAAATGTTGACAAGCAATCAAAAAAGGATGAAGACTGACAAAAGGACACTAGAACTCTTGAGTTCCCTTCTCTTTTATCAGCTCCTAATTCATCCAATCTTTTTAGAATCTTGGGGTAGGGTAATTGCCATCAGGTATTCTGTTCTTTCCAGTGTCCAGACTCAGGCATGGTTCTACATTCTTTGTTCTGCCCTTATTTCAGCTCAGAAAGCTAGAATTTTTCCAAAGGAATTTTTACTAAGAAACTAAGTTATTTCCAAAGTCTTGATGGCAAATTGGATATTTATTACCATCAGTTTTTAATTTTATTTTTTAAAAGCCAAATTGGGCAAAAAAGGAGGATAAAAGTATATTCATGGGCTGCATAGGGAGAAGGAGAAGGGAACTGTCATTTATTAAGCACCTACTATGTGCCAGGAATATATCGGTATTATCAATATTGTCTCATTTCATCCTCATAACAACACTGTAAAAGGTAGGTTATTTTTATGATCCCCACTTAACAGCTGAGGAAACTGAGGAAAACAGAGGTTAAGTGATTTGCCCAAGGTCATACAACTAGTAAGTATCTGAGAGCAGATTTGAACTCAGGACTTTCTGACTCTAGGACTAGTGCTCTATTCACTGTGCCACCTAGCTGTAAAGGACAATGATGGCATCAGAGAGAAGATGGAGCTTCTTGATTCTTATCTTGCTTCTATTTTCTCTGCCAAGAAGAATGAGGCTTGTATTGGAGATGATAAGTCAAAAAATGCCCAAGATAAGTAAGGAAATAGTAAGAGAGCTTCTTTTGTTTAACTAAGGTCACCTGGCCCAAAGGAATTACATGTTAAGGTATTAAAAGAACCGGCAGGTGTGATTGCTGAGCCACTGTCAGTGATTTCTGAAAGATCATAGAAAACAGGAGAGATGCCCCCAAATTAGAGAAGGGGAAAAGCCCTAATTTTTAAAAAAAGAGTTTGATTTGTAGTCTGTCTTCAATGGGCTCCATTCTAGAAAGGACCATTAAATGGATAGATAGTGAACATCTTAAAAGGAAAGCAGTGATTACAAAAAGTCAACATGGCTTCATCAAGAACATGTCATAAGAGACAAACATCATTTGCCTTTTTTACAAGATTATTAAATTAATAAAGAGAATGCAGTAGATACACTTCACTTAGATTTTAGTAAACTTTTGATAAACAGCTTCTTATAGACTTCTTGTGGAGTAGATTGGAGATTATGCATTAGATAAGAATACAATAAGATATATTTACAATTAGTTGGAGGGCTATGCTCAAAGAATAGTCACTAATGGTTCAGTGTCAGAGATATGTCTATGGTCCTGTACTATCTAACATTTTTATCAATGACTTGGGTATTGATACTGATGGCGTGTTCATCAGACTTGAAGATGACCCAATGGTGGGAAGAATGGCTGGGATACTGGATGATAGAGTCAAGATTCAAAAGGATCATGACAAACTAGAGCACTGGGCTGAATCTAATAAGATGAAATACCATAAAAGTTTAATGTAAAATCTTATACATGGGTGCAAAAAAGTCAGCTTCACAAATACAAGATGGGGAAGTTGTGGTTAGACAGTAGTTGTTCCCAAAATGACCTGAGGGTTTAATTGCATCATAAGCACCATGGGATGTGGCAGCCAAAAAATTTCATGCAGTCTTGGCCTGTACTAAGTGTGGTATGGCAGACAGGAATAGGGAGGCAATAGTCCTGCCATATTCTGTCCTTATCAGACCCCATCTGGAGTGCTGTGTTCTTTTCTGGGTACCATAGTTGAGAATAACTGGGATGGTGAAAGGCCCTGAATCCATGTCATAGGAGGATCAAATAAAGGGACAGGGGGTGTTTAGCTTGGAGAAGAGACGACATGTTCAAGTATTAGAAAGACCATGATATGAAGGAAGGACTGGTTGGCCAAACCAGGATCAATGAGTGGAAGTTGAAAAGAGAAAGATTTTGGCTTGATGTCAGAGAAAACTTCCTCTGTAGAATGACCTGCTTCAGAAAGTGTGGATTGCCCCTCCTTGGAGGTCTTTGAGGAGGAGCTGGATAAACACATGTTGGGTCTGTTATAGAGGGAATTCTCTAAGTTATGGGCTTAGACCATATGGACACAGAAGTCCCCTCTGAATCTCAAATTTTGTGATGCTGTGAAGGTCCCTCAATCCTTTTTTTTTTTTTTTTTGCGGGGCAATGGGGGTTAAGTGACTTGCCCAGGGTCACACAGCTAGTAAGTGTCAAGTGTCTGAGGCCAGATTTGAACTCAGGTACTCCTGAATCCAGGGCCGGTGTTTTATCCACTATGCCACCTAGCTGCCCCCCTCAATCCTTTGTGAAAGGATATTGGGAAGCTTTTAGCTGGTTCAGCTGCTCATTGTGGGGCTGTAATACCTGTGGGGTGGGAGGGACCTTCCCAGCCCTTAGGGATATAGAAGTAGTCTTCCCTGTGTCCTCTCCAGTTTTGACTCTCCTTAATACTCCCTCTTCCCTACCATCTCCAGCTGACAGGTGTGTCCCTCCCACCATATTGGTTGAGTGGTGCCTGGCACACACTTTGGCACCTGGGCTGCCCACCAGTTCATAAGAAGCAAATGATCAGGTCTTGCAAAACATGTGGTTTCCCAAAGAAACAGAAACACTTCCTCCAAGAGGTCTGATCAGCACCACCTTGGGAACTTGAGAGATATGCTGCTGCTACTATTACTACTGTTACTACTACTACTACTACCACTACCACCACCACCACCACCACTACTACCAATAATTCACATATATGGCACTTTGAAGTTTACAGAGTGCTTTCCTGACAAATGATCCCATGAAGTAGCTATTGCAAGAATTATAATCCGTGTTTTCAAGATTAAGAAACTAAGGCTCAGAGAATTTAAGGGACTTACTTAAAGTCATATAGCTAGTAAGTTATTGGAACCAGCATTCCTGAAACCAAGGCCAATGTCATTTCCACTATGCTATACTGCTTCTATATTTCCTCTGGTTGAGACTGCTCTTATAATCCCAGGTCTGAAGACCTGAACCTGAAACCCAAATCCCCTACCCCCATCCAGACACAGGTCGACACTTTCCAGAGAAAAAAGTATCTTGTTATCTATCATCAGGTAGCTACTACTACCCAACTACTCTTGGGATATTGGCATTGATTTTCTTGGTGACATCACAGTCCTACTTCTGAGAACTTTGGTATGATGGGAATTTGCCCAACTTGCTGGGCAGAACAGAACATTCATCCATTCATCTACCCCTGCTATTCCCTTGTCAATCCACTTAGGGATCCTTACCCATCCTTTTTCTTAAATAGGTGCACATGACCCTTCCCCTTGACCCTTACCTTATGGCTCTTTACCTACCTGTTCATTGGCCCGATTCCAAAATACTCCTAAGACAAAGATAGCTGTGATAGGAGGTGCCAGGGAACTGGTAACCACCTGCATGTAGATGAAGAGCTGGCCACTTTTGGAGCCCTGGAGGACTGGGATCCAGACTACACTAACACCAATGAGGACCACAATAACCAGCCTGTAGAAGGAGAAATGCCAGTGTCACCAGTAGCAAACAAGTCATCCCCATTATTTGGATCCATTTCTCCTCTCAAGCCTCTGTGCTAGGGGTTGAGGTAGAGAAAACTAGAATGAGAATGATCTGCTACTTTGCAGTGACTCCAAATTCCCTTTGGAGGAATGGGGACAGGAGGAAAGGGATTTAGGAGGGATCAGAGTGAGGACACTCTAAGTTGGTTTGCAGAGGAAAACTTGGTATACTTGAACTCATTCTTCCCTACACTTACCTTAACTGTTCTATTCTTATTTATGATTGCACTATGTGTGTCCCCCAATATTGCCTAGGCTAGGGCTGAGGGCAAAATAGGTGTGATAAATTGATTCACTGGCTAACTGGATCCTGACTACCAGGGCTATGCCTAAAGAAGACCTTGAGTCATAAGGCTTTGGAATAGCAAACTTCAGGGGAGAATCATACCACTCCTCTATCCAGGAGGAATTGTAACCAACCACCTGTACCTGTGTCAGCATCTTTGGGAAAAGTCCCAGCCACTGTGCCCTAGTTTATTTTTGCTTCAGAGAATCATGGAATATTAGAACTGGAAGGGACTTTAAAGATAATCCCATCCAACCCTCTCATTTTACACATGACAAAACTGTGGTGTAAGGTAACATAGTAATTTAATGACAGAACTGGAACTAAGAATCCAGGACTCCTGACTCTCAGTCCAATGATATGTTCATAATACTACATGGGTATGAGGGATAAGCAAAGTGGGAGGTGGGGCACTGCAATCCCAAAACAGAAACCAAAAGGAAGAGTCCCGAGCACTTTTGCAGCAGTAAACATGGGGAATGGGTAGAGCTCAGGAGCCCCAAACCTCCATGTCTCCAACAGAGAGCAACCAATTCTGTCCTCTCTAGTCCTTGGGTGGAGAAGAAAGGAGAGCAAAAGGGAAGGAATGAAGGTGACATACTAATTAATACTAATTAACACTTATATATGACACTTCTCATCTTCAAAGTCTTTTCCAAGCCTTCATTAACCACTGTTCTCTCCCCATAAACCATAATTTCCCATGTCTGTTGGATGTCTCCCCTTGCATATCTTGTTAAAAACTCATCATGGCCCAAAGCAAACTTCTTATCTCTTCTCCTCACTTCCCTATCTCTGTGAATGGCATCAAGATCTTCTTTGTTATCCAGACTCAAAACTTCTTCCTCACTCCCACATTTGGTCACCAAGTCATAGCAATTCTTCCATGGTGATATCTCCAAAACCTCTGTCTTCTCCTTTCCCAATAGACCATCCTAAGCTCCTGACTTTAGCCTTCATCACCTAATACCTGGATTATGATAGCACAAACACTGGTTTCTTTGGCTTCAGTGGTAAAGAATCATGGCAATGAGAGTTCTCTGCTATCCCTTCTGATTCAGCAGTCCCCTCAATCCCCATAGGTTAGGGAAGGTGGGGTTAGAGCACAATCCATTGATAGTACCTCTTTCCCTTCTATACCATTACAAATATATACTCAATAATTGGGAAAATTTTTATATACAGTTTCTCAGATAAAGGTCTTATATCTAAAATATAGAGAGAACTTTGTCAAATTTATAAGAATATGAATCATTACCCAATTGACAAATGGTCAAAGGATATGAACAGGCAGTTTTTCAGTGAAGAAATCAAAACTATATATAGTCACATTAAAAATACTCTAGGGGCAGCTAGGTGGTGCAGTGGATAGAGCACCGGCCCTGGATTCAGGAGGACCTGAGTTCAAATCAGGCCTCAGACACTAAAAAAAACTAGCTGTGTGATCCTGGGCAAGTCACTTAACCCCAATTGCCTCACCAAAAAACCCCCAAAAAACCCCAAAAAACAAACAAACAAAATACTCTAATCATTATTGACTAGAGAAATGCAAATTAAAACAACTTGGAAATATCATCTCACGCCTATCAGATTGGCTAAAATGATAGAAGGGAAAAATGACAAATGTTAGAGGGGATATGGAAAAATTGGGACACTAATACTCTGTTGGTAGAACTGTGAACTGATCCAACCATTTTGGAGAACAATTTGGAATTATGCCCAAAGAGTTATAAAACTGAGTATACCCTTTGACCCAGCTATACCACTATTAGGTCTGTTTCCCAAGGTGATCAGTGAAAAAGGAAAATAACCTATATGTTCTAAAATATTTATAGCAGCTCCCTTTGTGGTAGCAGAGAACCGGATACTGCAGGGATGTCTATCAATTGGGGAATGGCTGAAAAAGTTGTAGTATATGACTGTAATGGAACATTGCTGTTATAAGAAATGATGAGCTGTTTGATTTTTTTTTTTTTTTAGTGAGGCAATTGGGGTTAAGTGACTTGCCCAGGGTCACACAGCTAGTAAGTGTTAAGTGTCTGAGGCCGGATTTGAACTCAGGTACTCCTGATTCCAGGGCCGGTGCTCTATCCACTGCGCCACCTAGCTGCCCCCTGTTTGATTTTTTAAAAACATGGAAAGACTTGAATGAAATAATGAAAAGTGAAATGAGAAGAACCAAGAGATTGTTGTATATAGTAACAGCAATATTGTTCGAAGAATAAATGTGACCAAGTTATTCTGAGCATTATAAATACTCAGATCAACTATAAAGGACCAATAAAGGAAGATACTATCCACCTCTGGAGAAAACTGACAAATAGAAGTATGCATGGTATGGTTTTATGCATATTTATAAATTGTATCAAATGGTGGCTTTCTATAGTGTGGGGTGGGGTGGGGAGGGAGGGAGATGGTTCAAAACTTAAAATGTAACCCCAAAAATTCAATTTACAAAACAAACAAAAACAAATTTTCACTCAGAAGTGCCTTAGGGGGCAGCTAGGTGGCGCAGTGGATAGAGCACCGGCCCCAGAGTCAGGAGTACCTGAGTTCAAATCCGGCCTCAGACACTTAACACTTACTAGCTGTGTGACCCTGGGCAAGTCACTTAACCCCAATTGCCTCACTAAAAAAAAAAAAAAAAAGAAAGAAATGCCTTAGCCCAGTTTCTACACTGACCTACCCACCTTACACTACCTTATCCACTAGCCCAGGAGTATTCTCTGAGGGGGAATTGCCTTGGAAATTTGGATTTGAATCCTGCTTTAGACACTTAGAAGCTGTTTACTTATCTGTAATGGGGAGAAATAATATTTGCCTACCTACCTTAAGGGAGAATTATGAGGAAAGAGCTTTACAGGGCCTAAATTACTTTACAAATATGAGCTATTATAATTAGTCTGATATCTCCTCAAAAAAAAAAAAACTAACAAAAAAGAATCCCTCCTACCTTCCAAGGCCAGTCACTAATAACCATAATAACTCACTTATATCAGCACTTTCAGATTTGCAAACTGCTTTGTGTATATTATCTAATTTGATTTTGACAAGCCTGTGGTGTAGGTGCTGTTATTGCCCTTCTTTTACGAATGAGGAAAAGGGCTGAAAGAGGTTACCTGACTTGCTCAGGGTTATACTAGGTAGGGGATGAGGGTAGTTGTTGCCTCTCATGAAGTTCAGAGCCAGCATCCTAGACTTAGAGGTGGATGTATAGGGTTAGTCTCTAATTTTTCAGAGAAAGAAACTGGAACCCAGAGTGATTAAATTACTTTGTCCAAAGTTACTTAGGTAGTAAATGCCAGAGACAATATTTGAACTCAGTTCCCCTGACTCCAAAGCCATGCTCCTCTTGCCACATAAGAACAGAAGAGAAGGTTCGTACCTATCTCACCCCAGAACAGGTTAATAGCTCTTCCAGCCCCAGGCTTTCAGGATCCCTTTTGTAGGATCCCAAAGCAATGTTGTGCTGAAGACAGCTCAAACCCAGCTCATGTTCATAAGAGCTGATTGTTAAAATTTCAGTGTGAGTATTTGCACTTCAGAGATCAGTAAATGCTACAAATCCATGCTATGATTTGTTTTATTTATTATATAGATTTAAAGAAGGGATGGAAAAATGTTAATAATGCAGACAAAACTTTTTTGGAGAGCTGGTTGTTAAACACTGGTCCCGAGAGACAGGGTGGAGGAGGTCAGACTTGTCCTCTCTCATGTCAGCCTCAGAAATTCAAGGTTTTGCCCTCCCCAAAGAGATCTGGCTTCCCTCAACACATCATCCTCCATCCATCAAGGATCTGCCACTTAGGAATTTCTTTGGGCCTTGACTGAAGCTACATGGTTTTTGCTTTCAGCCTTAAAAATGATGATGATAGGCATAATTCCTCATATTTATATGACACTTTGCTTAGGTAAAGGCTCACATCTCACCTGATCCTAACAACAAACCTGTAATCAACATTTGGCAGGTAAAACCACTGAGCTTCAGAGAAGGGAAGACTCAGAGGAGGCCCAGAGAACTTGCCCAACGTTGCTTGGCAAGTTAATGACAGCCAGGACCAGAACAAAGGTCTCTTGCCTCCAGAAGTATGTTGGTAAATGTTTAACGATCTGCTTTCTGAAAAGCATCAGTCACTTCTAAGTTTAATCTGAATTTTTAACATTTTCCCCATCACTTTCTTATGCCTAAGACAATCAACAAAATAATCAACCAGGCCTTGATTTGTAGCATTTGCAAATTTCTACTGTGTAAATGCTAACACCAAAAATTTAACAACCAGATCTCATCAGCTAGCTTGAGCTGGCTCCAGCACAACCCTCAATTTACACAGAATAATGAACATAGTAGCCTATTTCCTCTCCCCATCCGGTGACAATCACCATCTTCTTATTACTCTGGATCCTAACTTATTTCAGAGTGTCTTGTTCATCATGCTTCTTGCTGTGGTAGAAAGGAAACAAACAGGACTGAAGGTCACAGGGACTGAACTTTAGACCCAGTAAAATATAAGCTCTCTGAAGGCAGGCAGTACTGCCTAGGCTTCTAGGTGATGCAGCAGATAGGACACTGGGCCTGGAGTCAGGGGTACTCAAATTTAAATTAGGCTTCTTACAATGACTAACTGTGTGGACAAAAATGCGTATATTAATTTTGTTTTTATCATGAATCTAAACTTTTATTGACTAGGCAGGAAGGTGATAAATGTGGATACAACTTTAAATTTCCCATATTTCTGACCCCATTTGGGAACAACCAGGCCACATGACTTTTTGGTGTGGGTTTTTTTTTGTTGTTGTTGTTGTTACTGTTTTGTTTTTCTTCTATTTCACTCCTGGTCATCTCAAGGAGAATAGGAACAAGTAAGAAATCCTTTTCTCTCGCTAAGGTCTTTAGGGAGTTAAAAAGATGCTCAACCTAAAAAATCAGGGTAGGGGCAGCTAGATGGCACAGTGGATAAAGCACCGGCCCTGGATTCAGGAGTACCTGAGTTCAAATCCAGCCTCAGACACTTGACACTTACTAGCTATGTGACCCTGGGCAAGTCACTTAACCCCAATAGCCTCACCAAAAAAAAAAAAAAATCAGGGGAGCAGTGCATCAACATTTAAGTGTCTTTGTTTCAGATCTAAATATCCATGGTTCGTGTTTTAAAAATAAATATGTATCTATTCTTTTTCTTGGAATAAATTTTACCAAGGATCAAGAAGAATTTAGATTTTAACAGCAAGATTGCTGTACCACAACAAAGTGGGTTTCTTCTCAAACTGACAATGTTTAGGTTTTAAGCCAATAAAGAACCAGTTAATGTGAAACTAAAAAAACAAAACAAAACAAAAACAAAAAACAATTACTAACTGTGTGAATCTGGCCAAGTCCCTTAACCTCTGTCTTCCTCAGTTTCCTCAACTGTAAATTGAGAATAATAGTAGCACATACCTCTGAGTTGTTATGAGAATCAAATGAGATGATGTTTGTAACATGCTTTGCTAACCTCAAAGTGCTATATAAATGCTAGCTCATTATGATTTCACAAATGAGGAAACTGAGGCCTAGAAATAATGATTAAGCAGCTTGCCCAAGGTCAGACAGCTAGTAATCAATCAATCAATCAATCAATCAATCAGCAATATTTATTAAGTACTTTCTATGTACCAGAAATTGTGTTAAATGCTGGGGATACCAGGAAAAGGCGAAAACAATCTCTGCACTCAAGGAGCTGAGATAACATATATGGAAAGAAGTCTTGGAGGGGAAGGAACTAGCAGTCAGGGAGAGCAGGCAAGCTCTCCTGCAGAAGGGAGCATTTGAGCTGAGCCTTAAAGGAATCCAGGGAATTCTAAAAGGTGCTAAAGAGGAAAAGCATTCCAGGCATGAGAGACAGCCTGTGCAAAAGGGCGGGGATCAGAGATGGAGCTTGGTTGCTTGGAACAGCAAGTAGTTGAGCATAGCAGAATCGTGGAGTGGGATTTTAGAGAAGGGTGAATAATTATGTAAAAAAAATTGTCAAGGTAGGAAGGGGCAAGGTGGCCAGAAAGAATTTATATTTGATCCTAGAAGTTAATGGATGGAGTACCACTGGAGTTTATTGGTGGAGGGGAGGAGGTGATAGAATCAGACCTGTACTTTGGGAAAATTACTTAGGCAGATGGGTGGAGAATGAATTGGAGTCAGGAGAGACTTGAGGCAGGAAGGTCAATTAGGAGATCATTATAATAATCCAGTCTATCGTGATGACAGCTTGGGGTAGGTGGTGGCTATATAAAGGAGAGGAGACATTTGGACATTTTTCTAGGCAAGAGGGAGAAAAATAGGGAGATACTGAAATATGTTTTACATCACTTCATATGGTATATCATGAGGGTATTGTATTTCTTGCCTTCTGTGGAAATTTATTTTGATTTGGGGACCCTACCTTTGGGCTGAGATTAGAAAGCCTTAGGCCCTCAGGGTCTCTTCTGTGTGGGAGGTACTGGTGCCCCCCCCTCCCATCCTCAGCTTCAGCTGAGCCAAAAAGCCCCGTGGGCTGTACAAGACGCCAGGTCAGACAGCTGAGGGGAAAAAGCCCCCAGCTCCCTCCGACCTGAGCAGAGGTATATGAGAGATGCTGGGCTCTGGCGTGGCCTATGCTGGGGCCTATGCTGAAGCACGTGAGGCTGGAGTGTACCCCACCCCCCCACCAACCGTAGCCCTGACTGGCAGATTAGCTTGGTCTGTGGGGGCACAGAAAGCCCCGAGATTTGAGTGGAGAGAAGAAAAGGTATATATAGACCTGGGAGTTAGACTCAGGGGGTTCAGTTGGACAGGGACGGACGAGAGAGGCTGAGAAGAGGTTTGGACAAGGAGACGGGGGATGAGAGGAACAGTAACGCAGGACTAGGAGCAAGGAGGAAAGGCCTGCAGACAAGATTAAGAGAGGCGGACAAGATTAGAGGGGCTGCAAAGGCAGAAGAGGGCAGACTGATGGAGCAGACAGACAGAAGGTCGGTGAGAGAGAAACACAGGGGTTCAGCAGTGGCAGTAAGAAGAGGAAAGTTAGAAGCAGGGGGATTTACAAAGTGAAAGGGGCTCAGAGTTAGAATAAAGTACCTGAGTGCCCTAAGGCAAGCGGCGGCTAAGGCCCTTATTGTATTCAAGAAGTTCCAAGCAGTGGAAAGAGAAGTGCCGCAATGTAGTCAGGTTGTACATTTTATTTCCCTATATTCTTAATTTAAATAGAATCTCATAAATAAACTCTGCTTTGATTATTTAGTTAAGAGGCTTCTTAATCTTTAGTTTATCAATTTGGGAGCAGTGTGGTGGAACTTTATAACTGGCCCATATTAAATTAAACGCAGTCAGATAGCCAAACAGTCAAAAGTTCCCAGATTAGTACCCCAGTCAGCTTTAGCCCCCAAATTAGGCCCAGTCAGTCATTTAAATATTTTCACATTTGAATGGCGACCGTGGCAGGACTTATGGCCCAATTATAATTTTTCTAAACTTATCATTTTTCATATAGTTATAATTTTTCATAAGTCCAAAATTATATACATTTCCAGACTAGATTAGCTAATTATAATTAATTTTTTTACACTTCTCAATAGGTAGGGAAGGGGTGGAGGGAGAGAGAGAATTTAGAACTGAAAATAAAAAATTTTAAAAAAGGAAGAAAATGGTGGTGGGGGTGATAATAGGGTTAATTTGTTGGAGAAGATAGGAGAGGGTGAGATCAAGAATGCATCTAGAGGAGTTGGCATTGGCAAGGAAAAGAGCCACCTCTTCATCATAGACTAGAGTGAAGGAAGATATAGTGGAGGATGATGTCAAAGGAATTTGTGAAAAGGAGAAGGGGAGAGGAGGGAACTCTTGGTGAATGACCTCAATTTTTTCAGTGATGTATGAGGGAGAAGTCCTCAACTGAAAGGCTAGATAGAGAAAGGGGGTACCAAGGGAAATTTGAGGAGAGAAGGTAAGGTTTAGAAAGTGTTTGGATAGAGAATCGATTATGGAGGAGCAGAAGGATTGCTTTGCTGCAGTGAGGGTCCAGGTGAGACAAAATAGCATAAATTTGCATTCAGCAAGGATTTGTGATCTCCTCCAGTTCTGTTTAATGGGAGTTAATAAGTTAATAAGTGGCCTCAGCGGCTGAGGGCCCTTCCGGTGCTGAGATTTTATGATTTTGTGCAGATCACAATTTCCTTGAGCCTCATTCATAAAATCGGGATAATAAGACCTGTACTGGGGCAGCTAGGTGGCACAGTGGATAGAGCACTGGCCCTGGAGTCAGGAGTACCTAAATTCAAATCCAGCCTCAGACACATAACACTTATAGCTGTGTGACCCTGGGCAAGTCACTTAACCCCAATTGCCTCACACACAAAAAAATAAAATAAAATAAGACCTGTACTATCTAAATAATAAATAGTGTTTACATTTTTGTTGTTGTTTGTTGTTGTTGAGTTGTTTCAATCCTGTTGAGTTATTTCACAAATATCTCATCTTATCCTCACAACATCTCTGGGAAGTAGGTGTTATTAGTATACCCAGATGAGGAAACTGAGTCAGACCAAGATGAAATGACTTGCTCGGTGTCACATAGGTCAGAGTGTCTGAGGCAGGACTTCGACAGACCTTCCTGATTCCAGGTCCAACTGCTCTAGCCACTTAGCCACTTATCTCATAAGGTCACTGTGAGAATCAGATGAGATCTAAAAAGGACTTTGCAAAACTTGATATACCACATAAATGTCAGTTATCATTATATCCTACTCACAAACAAGCCAGGCCTCTAACAGGACTAAGAAGACAACCCCACGGCAGTACCTAACTCCCAGCATTACCCTTAGCCAGGGTAGCTTGGTTAGCATAAATGAGCTTCAATCACTGGAATCATACTTTAAGGTTAAGGGGAGAGAAAAGTGAGGGAAAGAGAAGAAGAAGGGGAAAGAAGAGGAAGGGAAAGAGGAAGCCTGAGTGGTTATAGACTGGCCTGGGACAGACCAGTTGAGGGAAGGAGTGAGGAAGTCCCCAGGCTGCTGATAGCCTTATTCCTTTCTAGGTATTTCTTTTTTTTCAGTTGATAAACATTTTTATTTATAGTTTTGAGTTCCAATTTTTATCCCTCTTTCTCTCCTTCCCCTCCCCTTTCCCTGAGGTTGTAAGCAATCCTGGGTAATACATGTATTATTATGTAAAACATTACCATGTTAGTAATTTTGTACAAGAAAACTTGAATAAAAAAAAATGAAAGAAAGTGAAAAATAGCATGCTTCAGACTGTGTTCCATCAATATCAGTTCTTTCTGCGGAGGTAGATAGTATGTTTCATCAATAGTCCTTTGGGGTTGTCTCAGATCATTGCATTGTTGAGAACAGTCAAGTCATTCAAAGTTCTTCACCAAACAATATTGCTGTCACTGTACACAATTTTCTCCTGGTTCTGCTTATTTCACTATACATCAGCTCATACAAGTCTTTCCAGGCCTTTCTGAAATCATCCTGCTTGTCATTTCATATAGCACAATAATATTCCATCACCATCATATACTATGGCTTGTTTAGACATTCTCCAGTTGATAGGCATTCCTTTGATTTCCGATTCTTAGCCACCACAAAAAGAGCTGCTATAAATATTTTTGTACAAATAGGTATTTTTCTCCTTTGGGGGATGTCTTTGGGATATAAACCTAGCAGTGGCATTGCTGGATCAAAGGGTTTGCACAGTTCTATAGCCTTTTGGACATAGTTTCAAAAAATTGCTCTCCAGAATGGTTGGATCTTTTCACACTTTCTAGATCTTTCTAATCTAGAGAGCCACAAAGGCCTAGGATAGAGAGGAAAAGGTCTCAGGATTCTGAGAATAGCTGTTGGATAGAAGGAGGGAACCCTGAGGGACTGTTTGAAGGAGATCCCAGTTCCAGAGGGGTGGAAAGCAATATATGATAAATGGAAC
This sequence comes from Dromiciops gliroides, assembly GCF_019393635.1. Lineage (NCBI taxonomy): Eukaryota > Metazoa > Chordata > Mammalia > Microbiotheria > Microbiotheriidae > Dromiciops > Dromiciops gliroides. The sequence continues at coordinate 490,269,180 of NC_057861.1, forward strand.
TTGGGGGAAAAGGCAGGCCTACTGTCCTGCTATGCAGGATATCTGGGCCAAGGCTTCTTAAACTTCTTCCACTTTTTTGCCTGGGAAATTTTTATGCAACCCCGGGTGTATAGGTATATAAAATAGGCATACGTAACCTTTTACTGTTGCAAATTTTTCACGACCCCCACATTCAGTTATGCAACCCCATTTGGGGTCATGACCCACAGTTTAGGAAGCTTTGGTCTAGGCCATCTTTCTGCAATCTTCCTCACTTTCTGGGTAAAGTCTAGCTCAGGGAAAGCCCTCTATCCAGACCAGACCAGAAACAGCTGCCCACTGGGGCTGTGTCCATAGGCTCATGCTGACCAACTTCCTAAAGGCTAAGAAAGCTCTGAATTAACAAGTGAGGGCCAGGAAACCTTTTATAAGAACCGGACTAAGGGTGGTTTGGTGATTCACCTCAAGCCAAGGTCAATAATCTTTACCTTCCTCCCAGTGCCAGTTAAGTGGGGCTGTTTGCTGTTTACTGACTTTGAAGCTGAAACCTGTGGGTTGATTGCTAGTTCTAACTGACAATCATTACAAAGCAGCATCTCAAAGAGAGTGGAAGAGAGCTCCCCTGAGCCCGGAGGCCTGGGTGGGTGACCTGAGGATAAAAGGAGCAATTCTTCCCTCCCCCAGAAGGGGGATGGGCCTGGGCACATAGCTCTGAGGCTGGATCACAAAATAGTCCACACTCATAGAGCCCTTGGCAAAATGGCAAGGTTGGCCTCCCTACTACCATCTGCCAACACCTGTTCAGCCTAACAGCAACTGATAAACTCATTTAAAAGGCTGTAAATGACTAAAAATAGTTCAGTCTGTTGGCTTTCTAGGAGGCTGGTGCAGGGTCTTGGATTCGGAGCTGGAAAGGACCTTAGAGACAGATCACACAGTTATTCTAATCCAACACCTTCATTTGCAGGTATTTTAACAAGATGTTTGTCTAGTCTCCTCATCTTACAGAGGAAGAAATAGGCCCAGAAAAATTACTTGTTCATGGTCACATGGGATATTAGTTGTAGAGATTCTTGGTTTTCTGACCCTTTCTCCTAGACTATGCTGCCACAATCAAAACAAGAAATGAAGCAGGAAATTTTGGTGGAGGCAGGACAGGAAAGAGTTCTATTTTTATAGCACCTACTATCTGCCAGGCACTGTTAGCACCCCCATTTTACAATTGAGGAAATTGAGGTAAACAAAGGTTAAGTGACTTGCCCAGGGTCACTAGCTAGCATCTGGAGTTGGATTTGAACTCAGCTCTTCCTGATTCTAGGCACCATTGCATCCTTGATTGCAACACTTACCAGCCTTTCAGCAAGAGAGCTTCTTGACCTCTAAATCCCACCCAAAGGCTGCTCTCTATTTTCCATAGGCTAGTCCTGGAGTTTCCTCTTGGGAATGTTTAGAATCACATTCAGAATCATGAAATATTAGTCTAGGAAGGGCAAACTCAGAGACCAGCTAGTCCAATGGTGTCAAATGGAATTTTTTTATTCTGAATAGAATTTTATTTTCCAAAATATATGTGAAAACGAAATTTTTCAAAAAACTTTGTGTTCCAACTTCTCTTCCCCCCTCCATTACCACCCCCACCCACAAGAACTCAATCAATTCAAAATAAGTTATACATGAGTAGTCATGGAAAAATTCCCATATTAGCTAGTTGTGAGAGAAAACAGTCAAAAAACCCAAAACTTCAGATTAAGGAATTGTCAAAGAGGAAATGAAAAAAAAATTTTAATGTGTTTCCATCTGTTTTTAGATACTATCAGTTCTTTCTCTGCAGATGGGTTGCAATCTTCATAAGTCCCTCAGGGTTATATTGGATCATTGCCTTGATGGAAAAATGTATGGTACCTACTTTGCTGGGCTTTTGTGAAGAAGATTCTCTGTCAAGCTTAAGGTACTATATAGAGGTTGTGATGAACAGGATGCTATCGGGAAAACCTGGAGAGACCTACATGAGCTGAAGCAGAGTGAAATAAATGTACTGTATACAAAATAACAGCAATAGTGGGGGATGATCTGCTGGGAAGCATGTGGTTGTTTTCAAATGGACTTTAAAAACCATGAATAGGGGCAGCTAGGTGGTGCAGTGGATAAAGCACCAGCCCTGGCGTCAGGAGGACCTGAGTTCAAATCCGGCCTCAGACACTTGACACTTACTAGCTGTGTGACTCTGGGCAAGTCACAATCCCAACTGCCTCACCAAAAAACAAAACAAAAAAACCAAAAAAAACCCCCAAACCATGAATGAACATTATCTAGGTTACTTTATATTTTAAATTTATTTTATTAAGCACTTTCCAGTTATATTTTGATTTGGAGTGCACTGGGAAGTTTTTCTGGCCATCTGAAGTTTGATAACTTAGTCTAACCCTCTTGTTTTACAGGAGAAAATGACGCCCAGAAAGGGTTAGTGATTTACCCAAGAGCACACAGAAAGTGAATGGTAGCGCCAAGCTGATCATCATTTCATACTTAGGTTGTATTTAAAGTGCTTTCACATACATTCCTTCATTTGAGCCTCAGGACATGTCAGGGTCTTAGGAATTATTGTTTCCATTTTATAGAAGAAGAAACTAAGGTCCAGAGAGGGCAGCAACTTGCCTAAAGTCACACAGTTGGTTAATGGGAGAAGACAGGTTATAAGCCAGGTCTTATGACCCTCAGTTCATCATTCTTGCCATTAAACTTCCCTGGTCTAGTTCAACAATTCAATTCAAGAAACATTTATTAAACTCCTGCTATATAAAAAGCATTGTGCTTGTATTCTGGGGATACAAGGACCAAAAAAAAAAAGGAAAAAGTACCCCTTGTCTTTTAAGGGGTACTTAGCTTATATTTTACTAGGTCTAGAGCTTAGGTCTTCTGACCTATTCTATTTCTACCACAGCACAAAGCATGAATAAGGTTCTCTGAAATAGGACAGGCTTAAGGTATAAGGAGAAGGGGAGGGGAAATAGGTACCATGTTCATTATTTTGTATAAATCAAGGGATGTACTAGAGCTAGCTCATACTAGCTTATGAGAGCCAGTCGTTACATTTTCAGTCTGAGTCTTTTACACTTCAGAAATTGCCAAATGTTACAAACAGAGCTTGATTTTTACTTTTGTTATCTAGATTTAAGAAAGTAATGGAGAAAATGTTAAGAATGCAGATTAAACTTAACCGTATGAATTACATACATTTTTTTTGAGAGTCGGTTGTTAAACATTTACCAACGTAAATTCCAATGTGATGCTGAGTTAAGCCTCACTCCCCCAAAGCCACATCATCCATTTGGAATGGGACATGTTTCTTAAAGAGAAAAGAGGCCTCCTTACTTCTCAACAAGTACTCTCCTATGAGCCACTGGGGGAGGGGGGGGAAGCTTTCTGGCTCTAATAAGGTCACCATCCTCCTTCCAATTTGAGATTCCCTGATTCCTTGGACTCCTCTAATTACATTCCCTATGCCTCTCAAATGCCCAAACTGGGCTGAGGCTGTTAGAGGGAGAACTGTATTTAGAGCTTTGGAAGGTAGGAGAATATCTATCAGTCAATCACTAAAAGGACAGAGATGTCCTGGTGGGAAAACCCATCTTCAGGCTACTTCCAAGGGTTGAGACTAAATTCCACCACAATGAGGAGCCCAACCCAGATATGGACCCCTAAGGATTTACCTGCCCAAGGTTATATACAGCAGGTGAGAGGCAGCACTGGTAACCAAAAACTCTTTGGGTCAGAGATTGTGTCCAACTCCTTTTACACAAGTCCATACGCAAATAAGGACTTAATAAGGTCACGTTATAGAGCTTTTCCAAGCCTTAAAGTATTTCAGAACATTGACCTCAGATTCTCCATCTGTGCTATCTTTTTCCTAACCTAGGTTTCCCTCTTCTCCCCCTCTCAGTGAATGATATAATCACCGTCTCACTTCCTGGTTATGGTCTCTATTCTTTTCTTCCCATGGTCTTTACTCATGCAACCATTTGAAATTCTATAAAGTAATTGCATTTCACTGAATTTGTTTTAGTACTATCAAATCCACATACGACTTTAGGGGAGGAATTTGGGAGACTATAGACTTCACTCCCTCCTTATGAGGTTCTTGAACTGTGGGAATACTACAAGGCTCTGCTGCCCAGGACTATCTCTTTTTCTGCTTCTGCCCTGGACCCTTACTCTCTCTAACTCTGTCTTTCTGTCTTTCTCTTTCCCTCTCTCATTTGGCTTGAGTTCAATGACCAACTCTATGAAGATGACTTCAGATCTGTATATCTAGTCCTAGTTTCTCTCCTGAGCTCCCACATCACTAAACGCCTTATTGGACATTGCAAACTGGATGTCCTTTAGGAATCTCAAACTCAATATATCCAAAACAGAACTTATTTCTACCTTCCCCCTAAAAAAACTTCCCTCTTCTAGCACCCTGTTTCTGTTTAGGGCACCCAGATTTGTAACCTCTATGTCATCCTAGACTCACAACTCTCATATACCCCCCTACATACTCCACCCCCAGTCAAATCTTGTCACTTCTACCTCCATTATATCTCTTGTGTCTGACTACTCACATGACCACTACCATAATTCATGCCCTCACTCCCTCCTGCCTAGATACTGCCATCACCTCCTAATTGGGCTCTCTACCTTGGATTTTCCTATTTCAAATCATCCTCCACAATGCCACCAAAGTGATCACAGGTCTGACCATGTCACCTCCCCATTCTGTAAACTCAGTGAATCTGTTACCTTTAGCATCAAATAGAAATCCCTCTATTTGGCATTTAAAGCTCTTGACAACCTGGCCCCATCCTTCCTGGACAACTTTATTACACATGACTCTCTTTGTACAGGCCTTCCTGCTTTTCCTGACATATAATATTCCATTTCCAAACTCCATGACTTTGCACAGGCTCTCCACTTGTCTGGAATACTTTCCATCCTCACTTCCACCTCTGGTTTCCTTCAATATTCAACTCATGCACCATCCTCTGCATGAAACCTTTCCCAGTCTCCCTAGCTGCAAGTGGCTTTCTTCCTCAAGGTTACCTTGAACCTACTTTGTATGTCTTTTACATATATCTCTTATGTTGTCTTTTGTGTATATATTGTTGTCTCCCCAGGCAGAATGCAAACTCCTGGGGAGTGGGCAGTATTTCACTTTTGTTTCTGTATCTCCAGCACCTTATACCATGCCTGACACATACAGGCATTTAATAAATGCTTGTTAACTGATTGAGTTAGGATTTAAGGGTGATAAAATATAATCTTCCAGAGGAAAAATACTGCTTCAGTTTTTTATCTTTATATATCCAACCCCTCCCTTATCTTGTACATTGATTGTTTAACAAAAGCTTGTTGAATTGAATTGAGTTGGGCTCTTTATGACGTGCCTTCTTCCTACCTTCCAGTCTTCTTACACTTATTCTCTTCCAATAACACATAGGAATTCCCTCTCCCACGTCATTCCATGCTTGGAATGTTGTCCCCTTGTATCTGCTTCTTAGTTTCAGGTGGCTCCCTTCAAGACTCAGCTCAAATCTCACCTATGCAAGGTCTTTCTAGTCCCTCTAGCTGGTTTGTTTTGTTTTTTAATTTTTTTGGTGAGGCAATTGGGGTTAAATGACTTTCCCAGGGTCACACAGCTAGTAAGTGTCAAGTGTCTAAGACCACATTTGAACTCAGGACCGGTGCTCTATCCACTGCGCCACCTAGCTTCCCCACCCCCTAGCTGTTAATGTCTTCCTCTCTGAGAAGCTTCCATCTATATTTAACATATACTTGTATATGTGCATATGTATGTGTATATGCATATGCACATATACACACAAATATGTACACATGTGCATATATATGTGTGTGTATATTCCTACTTGTATATATGTTCTCTCCCATTAGAACATAATCTTCTTACAGGGAGGGACTGTATTTTTGTCCCTGTCCTTTGTATAACCAGCATCTAGCACAGTGTCTGGCACATAGTAAGTCTTTTTTTTTTTTTTAGTGAGGCAATTGGGGTTAAGTGACTTGCCGAGGGTCACACAGTTAGTAAGTGTTAAGTGTCTGAGGTCGGATTTGAACTCAGGTCCTCCTGACTCCAGGGCCGGTTCTCTATCCACTGTGCCACCTAGCTGCCCCCACATAGTAAGTCTTAATAAATACTTGAATTGAGTTCATCAGGGTCCTGTGTGGCCAGGACAGAGGCAAACTCAAGAGAATTCTTCAGATAGAATCCAGGGTAGGCTACTGAGTTGGCTTTCAGTTGGCTAGGAGGAGAGAAGCTTCAACCTGGGACTGAATGGGGAAGGGAGGGACCTTTGGCTCAGACTCTACTCCTCCAGTGAACAAAGGAATTGAAAGACTTTAACTCCAGCTCTGGCCTGGGAGTGGGAGTTGGGGTGAGCTAGCCAGGAAGGAGAAGATGATTCAAAGGACAGGGAAATGGGCTGAGCCAGAAGGGCTAAGAGGGAAAAAATAACAACGAACATTTGGAAGACACTTAACAAGTCTTTCAGCCAAGTCAGGCTTGTGAACCTATAACTTATTGCACTCATTCTGCAGTTTATGCCCTAAGCTTCCCTGTGTAGGCTATGTTCCATTGAGACATGAGATTATAGGTACTGCATTCCAGGGGACCAGGTCAGAGATGTAGAACCTAAGAAAGTGGGAAAGATGGAAAGGCTATGATTCCAAGAGGCACAGATTTGGAGAGGAAATCTCCTGGAGGTCCCCCAGACAACCTGTAATTTGGAGGTTGCCTTGTTCTGAATTGTATTCCAAGGTCTTTCTTTTTTGGTAACAGCAGGAGCTGATATGATGACAGCATGAAGGTTCAGGCTGAGGGTGACTGAAGGGTCACTTCTGCAGATCTTCCCCCCTCCTCCTCCCAGCGTTTGCTCCCTCTGTGATCAGCCTCTGCTGGATCTGTTGTAAAGTTAATTAAGCTGGATGCAAACAAGGCTGTGGGCTTACAGGGGATGATTCCACGGCCTACCAGCCACACAACATGTTCCAACAGGCTCTGTGGAACAGGAAGAAGCTCTTGTTTTGCATATTCCAAGGTGCTGGGTATAGGGGTGGGGGCATGGGCTCATCAGAATTCTTATTAATAACTTGCCCCTAGATCAAAGCGCCAGCCTCCTGGTAATTTTTGACTTTCTCGTAAGCAATTGGGGGAGGGGGATAGATTGGTTGTAGTAAGGGTAGATTTCTTCTTCTGGGCAATGTGGAACATGAGTAAAAGTGTATAAATACTCAGGGTTCGACTCCTCCTTGCATCAGTCTCTCATTGGTATTCCTCCTTTCCATCCTATACATGTGACCAGTTTAATTTTCCTAATCACATCATTTTCCATCAAGAAACTAATAGCTCCCAATTTCCCATTAGATAAAGTTCAACAAAACTCATTAGCTTGACATTCCAGGCCCTCCCCAATCTCTGGCCCCAGACTTCTTTTCTCAACCTTATTTCCTAACTCCACCTCATACATCCCATGTTCTAGCCAAACAGGACTATGCCTATTCGTGGAAAATGTTTCTTCCATGTGGAATGATTTCCCCATCATCTCTGCCTATTCAATTCCTACACATCCTTCAAAGCCCAACCCAAATGCCAGCTCCTCGGTGAGAGCTTCCCTGATCCTAGCTGAAAGTGACCCTTTCCTGATCTGCCCTCAGCCCCAACCCTCCAGCAGATAACTTTCTCATTGGCCCACATCATATTCTGTCTTATATTGGAGTTATCAAAATGCATGTCTTCCCCACCCCCCATTTCCCTCTATTATTCTCTAAGGTAGCAGTCTTCAGAGTAGCTTCATGGAGGGAGGGGTTGACGAACTCCCTCAGAGGCTGTGGCATGACTCCAAAGAGCAAGTGATCAACTGATGATGAGTACAAAGATAAGTTGCATCTCACCCCACAAGAGTCAATCTTCTGGTTGTTTGTCTCCAGCATAATCACAACTACACTTCATCCATTACAGCCTAACACTCCCTTATTCCATACCCTCCTACCATTCTGCAAGCTCCCAACCCTCCCCCTTCTGCCTTGACAACCCTTGAGGGAAGTTATTATAATCCAACCACAACCACCCAGAGTAGCAGCTACCCAGGCGTTCCTGGAAAAAATATCAATCTCTCTCTAACTCATTTGGTTAGGTATAGACAAAGATCTCATACCATATCCAACAATAAGCTTCCAAAGGGCACATAACCTAAATATAAAAGGTCATATCTTAAGCAAATTAGAGAGAGGGGAAAGACTTTTCACAGCTATGAATAGTGGAAAAGTTCTTGAGCAAACAAGGGATAGTGAAGCTCACAGGAGAAAAAATGGACAATTTCAAGTACATGAAATGTTTTTACACAAACAAAACCAATGAAGTTAGAAGAAAAGTATTAATTGGGAAAATATTTGAAGCAATTTTTTTTCTTAAAAGGCTCTGTTATCCAAGTTTTATAAGGAATTGATATAAATATAAAAGAACAAGTCACCCTCAAATAAATGATCAACAGTTATGAACAGGCAGTTTTCAAAAGAAGAAAGGCAAGCTATCAAAAACTATATGATAAAGTGTTGGGACTGCTAGGTGGCATGGTGGATAGATTCCCAGGAATCAGGAAGACCTGAGTTCAAATCCAGCATCAGATACTTGACACTAGCTCTATAACCTTTGGCAAGTCACTTAACTCTGATTCCTTCACAAAAAAGGAAAGAAAAGAAGGAAGGAAGGAAGGAAGGGAGGGAGGGAGGGAGGGAGGGAGGGAAAGAAAGAGGAAAGAAAGAAGGAAAGAAAGAGGAAAAAATAAAGAAAAGTGTTCTGAATTACATACACCCCCACTGTGTGTATCCATTAAGAGGATTAGCAAACCTGACTTTCCTTTCTGTAGTCCAACAGGACCCATGTGGCATACCCATACCTGCCCACCAACAGGAGCTCCCGCTCGCTTGCTTGAGGTCTCAGCTTAGTCCAGATGTCCATAGTAAAGAGTGTGCTGCTACTGTTGAAGATGGAAGTCAAGGAGGACATCAAAGCTGCCATCATGACAGCAATCATCAGTCCACGAAGTCCTGACAGAATTGAGAGGAAAAAAAGGTCACGGGGACAAGGCAGGTTCTTCACCAACCTCCCCTCCTCTATTCTTCACCCCCCACCTTGCCAAACACATCTGAATCCATCTAACCCCAGAGAGAGCAAGATGCTCTGATTCTAGCCCTGGATTTTCTGGTGACTTACTGTAGTCACTCATCCTCCCTGTACTATCCGTCTTTTTTTTTCTTTTTTTGGCGGGGCAATGGGGGTTAAGTGACTTGCCCAGGGTCACACAGCTAGTAAGTGTCAAGTGTCCAAGGCCGGATTTGAACTCAGGTACTCCTGAATCCAGGGCCATTGCTTTATCCACTGTGCCACCTAGCTGCCCCCACTATCCATCTTTTTAATAGAGACAATGGGATAATCTCAGGGTTTTTGTTTTGTTTTGTTTTGCGGGGCAATGAGGGTTAAGTGACTTGCCCAGGGTCAAGTGTTTGAACTCAGGTTCTCCTGAATCCAGGGCCGGTGCTCTATCCATGGCGCCACCTAGCTGCCCCTGGAATAATCTCTAAAGTAACTTCCAGCTCTGATATTCTGTCATTTTATGATTTCTTTCCTCTGAGGCAGGCACATTAGGACCATTTTACAGAGAAAGACAACCAGAAACCTATAGAGGGTCTGAGATTTACCAAAAGTCACACACTGGTAAATCAAGCTTAGGGCCATAGTTCAGACTCACCTCCTGGCCTAGATTCCTGCTTACGTTGTACTTCACTTCTGGGTCTTAATTATGTATTCGCTGCTTTGAGGAAATGACAGAGACCTTCACTGAGCTGGTTAGGGGCTGGGGGTGGAGAGAAGGCAAAGTGGTGATTCTGTCCAAGAAACCTGAAGAAAGGATCTTCTAAGGAAAAGAAACAATTTATGGGAGGTGTGAGCCAGGCCCAAACAGAAGAGAAACACAAGAATTGGTGAGATGACAGACCAGAGACTGTGAGAAAAGGGAGGAGGAGGAAGTAAGATCTAAGCCACCAGACAAAAGCCTGAAGGAGAGAAGAAAACTGACAAGGAAAGAGAGAGTGAAATTGAGAAAGAGTGAAGGAAAGAGGACTTCCAGTTAAGATGGTAGATGGCTTCTAGAAGAACTCAGCTCTCCTAAGGAATACTCCAACAATGGTTTATAAGGAAACCAGATGAAACTGATCAAGAAGACCAAAGAGAAACACCAGTAAACTATTTTATATAGTACAGGAGTGCGCAGGAAGAGGACAAGTAGCTTATAGGCAATCTGAGTCTGGATTCAGCAGGAAAAAAAAAAAAGGCAGATCAATTTGTGGCAAATGGGACTCAAAGTCGGTGGGATTCTGGTCCCACAATATTAATTAGCCACTTGGACAGTGTGGCACCTGGGGGTTGTGGGCATTTCATTGAAACAGAGCAAGGGAGGATTGAACATACACACACACACACACACACACACACACACACAGAGAATTTAGTGTAGAAATACATTAGTTAAACAGGGAAAAGGGGGAAAAAACAGGAAAAGGGGAGAAGGGAAAGGAAGATTTTAGAGGGAGGATGGAGTTAGAGAAGGAATAGTCCCAAGTAAAGCAAAGTGAACTTTGTTTTCAAATGGGAGATCATAAAAGGAGGATTAAATGGAGAGAAAGTGTAAGAGTCAGTGATTGGGGTGTAGGCTGGGTGAAGAAAAGAGGGGTAGAGGAGTAAGATCAGAGCACTTCAATTATAGATCACTAGTGTTAATTTCATTACTTTCCTTGCCTTCCTTTCTTCTCATTTGTAAGGGGAAGTAAGGCAAAGGGCAAGGAGAGGAAAAATTCTAAGAGGATATGATGGAGGTAAAAAACACAATTAATAAACATAACAATGAATATGAATGAAATGAATGCATTCATAAAAATGGAGGAGGGTAATAGAAAGCAGAAGCAACCCAACAATATGTTCTTTGGGGGGGGGGGGGCAGTGAGGGTTAAGTGACTTGCCCAAGGTTACACAACTAGTAAGTGCCAAGCGTCTGAGGCGGAATTTGAACTCAGGCAGGTCCTCTTGAATCCAGGGCCAGTACTTTATTCATTGTGCCACCTAGCTGCCCCCAACAATAAGAAATATAAAGTTGAAACATAAAGATTAAAGTAAGGGATTGAACTAGAATTTACTATGTTTCAGGTAATTTTTTTTTAATGCTGGGGTGGTAATAAAGACATTTATTATAATAAATTATATGGTTATAAAACATTACTCAAATTATCATTAGAAATGGAAAATTTAAATAACCCAGTCTCAGAAAAAAAAAGTTGGACATACCATAAATTAACTTCCAAAGGCAAGAACCCCAGGATCAGATGGATTTACAAGTGAATTCTGTCTAACATTCAAATAACAATTAACTCCAATATTACATAAGTTGTTTACAAACATAGAGAAAGAAAGCAATCTATCAAGTTCCTACTATAAGTGAAATATGTTCTGAAACACAAACCAGGGAGAGAAAAAACAGAGAAAGAAAATTAAATACATATTTTTAATGAATACATGATTATGTCAAGAGCTGCAGAAAAGGCTTTTGGCAGAATACAGCACTCATTAGTGTTAAAAAATGTATTTTTAAAATCAGACAAAAGGAAACTTTGCTTAATATTGTAAAAAGTGTCTACCTAAAACCAAGAGCTAACATTATCTGTAATTGCAAAATGCTGGAGGCCTTCCTAATAAAATCAGGAGTAAAGCAAGAAAGTCTTTAGTTCCTGAAATGCTAACTGGTGCAGCAAGACAAGAAAATGAAATCAAAGGACTAAACACAGACAGAGAAGAAACAAAAATTTTGCTTTTTTGTACATGGTTAATTTAGAAAAGCCTAGATACTCAATTAAAATTTGATAGAAATAACAATTTCAGCAAAGTATCTTAATATAGAATAAACACATAAACTTATCAGCCTATTTATATATTACCAATAAAACCCAGTGGGAAGAAATAAAGAAAATATTGAAAGATAAAGAAAGACAGTGTATAAATATCTGGGAGTCTACCTACAAACACACATAGGAATTATCTGAATTAAACTACAAAAAATTTAATTTGGATGATATTGAATTTTTCATATTAGCATTGCCCATACATGAGCAATTAATATTTCTTTGATAGAGTTAAATAATCTAATACTAATATAATAAAAATTCAATATCATCCAAATTAATTTACAGATTCAGTATTACATCTAAATATGAAAAATTACCTTATAGAACAGACTAAATAACATCAAAATTCACCTGCAGAAAGATTAAGAATCACAAGGAAAATAAAAAATGACAAAAAGCATGTGGATTTGTAATGACCAAACAAGGGATAGAAAGGGTGATAAAGGGTAAAAAAAAAATTGTTACAGAAAATTAGAAATTTTATGCATACACAAAACCAATGCAGTTAGAATTAGAAGGATAAGAGTTAAATGGGAAAAATATTTGTAGCAGATTTTTATGATAAAGATCTGATAACCAAGCTATATAAAGAATGGGTGATATATATATATATATATATATATATATATATATATATATATATATATATATATATATATATATATACACACACACACACACAGAGAATTTAATTCACCCTCCAATACATAAATGGTCAAAGGATATGAACAAGCAGTTCTCAAAAGAAAAATGCAAACTATCAACCACCATATGAAACAAATAATCCAAACCACTAATTATGAGAAAAGTGCAAATTAAAAACTCTGAGGTTCCACTTCATACCATCAGACTGACAAAGATGACCAAAAAATAGCAATTATCGGGGGGACTATAGGAAAGCAGGAATGTTCATGTACTATTAGTAGAGTTGTGCATTGGTCCAAACATTCTAAAAAGCAATTTGGAACCATACAAAAAAAGTCATTGAATTGTTCATACCCTTTGACCTAGTGTTGCTGTCGTCGACATTGTTGTTGCTGCTGCTGTTGATGCTATTATATACCCCAATAGAGGTCAAAATAGAGGTAAATGATTCATATGTACAAAAATATTTATAGTAGCACTTTTTGTGGTAGCAAAAAGCTGGAAGCTATGGGGGTACACATCAATTGGGAAATGGCTAAAATTATAGTATATGAATGTGTGTCTATATTGCATCATAAAAATTACTAAAGGAATAGATTAAAAGAAATTTAGGAAGACTTGAATGAACTGACATGGAATGAAGTGAACATAACTAGGAGAACAAAATTTAAACAACTACAATGTAAAGGAAAACAAAGCACATAATATAAAGAAAACAACTCTGAAAGAGTTAAGAACTCTGATGAAAGCAATGAACAATCATGATGACTCTAACAGAAGGATGATGAAGCATGCTTCCCCACTCTAGGCAGGGAGATGAATTAGAGATGCAAATGAGAAGCAAAATTTCAAATATATTGAGTGTGTGCATTCGAATTTGTTTTGCTTGACTATGTATTTGTTACAAGGGAAAGCTTTTATCTAGGGTGGTGTGGAAAGTAGTGGGGTTGATTACTGTAGATGGTGATGCAAAAAAAAGGGAAAAAAAGGAAAAAATACAAGAAACATGTACAAAATATACAGATTAAGGGGACACATAAACATGACTCTTGGTACTACCTATCATGTTAAATGTAATATGTACTTAAAAAAATAAGCTGGACATAAAAGCTGTCCACATTTCACATATAATCTTTTATATTTTATATATTAGAATGTTCATGTTTCTTAAGTTCATAACAAAAAAGAAAACTGGAAAGGAAAAGAGTCAGAAAGAGAGCACAGGACAGGATTAGGGCAAGACAGGCAATGAGTGGCAGAAGATGGGAACCCTAATTCTCCAGGAGAACCATAGCCAGTAATGCCAATGGCGGTAAGGACCTTAGAGACCTAAGGACCATCTGGTCTAACCTCCTCTTTCTACAGATGATGAAACTGAGACCCAGAGAGAGGAAATAACTTGTCCATAGTCACATTTAGAATTAGTGGTAGAACGGGCATTAGAATCCAAGTCTTGTCAAGGTCTAGAGGTGCTAGGGGCTTGAACCTATGGTGTTTTCCAAGGGTTAGTTAAGTAAACTGAATTTAGTTTACCATATTTTCGGGTCTGTAAATGGGATATGCTAAACATCAGATTAAAAAAAATAAATTTAGAGTCAATCAGTGTTGGTGACTTGCCCAAGCTCACACAGTAAGTGTCTGAGGCCAGATTTAAATTCAAGTCCTCCTGACTCCAAAGCCAGTGCTCCACTGTGCCATCTAGCTATTCCTATACATCAGATTTATTGAGACAAAGAGATGCCTATGTATGCTTCAATAGTGCCTTGCACAGGGGGTAGCTAGGTGGCACAGTGGATAAAGCACTGGTCCTCGATTCAGGAGGACCTGAGTTCAAATCTGGCCTCAGACACTCGACACTAGCTGTGTGACCTTGGGCAAATCACTTAACCCTCATTGCCCTGCAAAACAACAACAACAAAAAAAACAAAAAACAAAAAACCCCAAGAACCTTATTGGAGCAGCTAGGTGGCACAGTGGATAGAGCACCAGACCTGGAGCCAGGAGGATCTGAGTTCAAATCTGGCCTCAGACACTTGACACTAGCTGTGTGACCCTGGGCAAGTCACTTAACCCCAATTGCCTCACCAAAAAAAATAATAATCCTAGAACATGAAATAAGAACCATGACAAATTCCTTTGCCTTTGTGTGCTCTATGGGTTACTATATTTTTGAAGTATTGGGTGGAAAACTTTTCATTAAATGTGTTGGTTTACTTATCCCCTTCCTCACTTTACTGAGGAAGTTGGAACTATCTTCTTAGGCAAGTGATTAGGCTAGAGTATGGTCAGAGCTCCTGAAGTCCACCAGCAATATAGAGGCCTCCTCATTCTGGAATAAGCTTGGGCTGATGAACTAGTGAAGAAGCTTGAGTCAGAGCACTCATGCACAAACACGAAATCATCTAGGGGCATTCTGGGAAAGATTCACAATTCTTCTGATGCCAAAGAATGTATTTCTCACCTAGAAAGAATGATGAAGGCTAAATGAGGACTAGGGAACTTCAGATAATGATTAAGTTAAAAGTTAGGTATCCTCCAGATTGGCAATCAGTAATTTTCTTTGTGTTCTTCCCTCACCAAATTACTTTTGTATATACTTCTATGTGTATGTGTTGTTTTCCCTCAATCCCTAATAGAATGTAAGCTCCTAGGGGGGCAGCTAGATGGCGCAGTGGATAAAGCACCGGCCCTGGATTCAGGAGTACCTGAGTTCAAATCCGGTCTCAGACACTTGACACTTACTAGCTGTGTGACCCTGGGCAAGTCACTTAACCCCCATTGCCCCACAAAAAACAAAAACAAAAACAATAGAACAGAATGTAAGCTCCTTGGGGTCAGGAACTGCTTCCTTTTTTGCATTTGTATACTTAGAACTTAGCACATAGTAGGTCCTCAATAAATATTCTTTGAATTAAACTTAATGGAGGTTTCTAATAACCTTCCATAAACCTATTCCTGGTGTATCATTTCTGCATTTGTATATTCTCTTTTATGTCATGAATAAATGCAACAAACTCTCACTTTTGGTGTCTGAAGTATGTGTAGGAACAAAATAGAAGGGAATGAGGAAGAAAACTGGACATCTAGTTACAGTAACAGTGTTAGAAGAAGGAGGAATGGTCATGAGGGTTCAATATGGCAGATCTTAGAATCCAAGGAGCCAAGCATGCTCCAAGCATTCTGGGACTAAAAAAGTTGGCACTTCAAGTTGGGGTTCAAAGATCAGGGAAGTTTATTAATTTGTAAAGTAGAAAAGCTCTGAGGCCATGATTAAGGTGTCCTGGACTAATGCCTAGGAGTTAAAGCTGACTGGGATTGACAAGGCCTAATGCCCAGAGTCAGAGCCTTCATAATAACATAGATTTTCCCCTACCTTTTTGCGGGAGCATGTGATTTCATGACTGGAGAACTCATGTAGAAACTTTCTTCACTCATGTGAATTGGAAACTTGAGCAAATCACTCAGTTCTTGGGATCTTATCTATAAAATGAGGAATTTGGACTCGATGGCTTTTAAGGTCCCTTCTAGCTCTGACTCTGTGATCTCAGTATATAGCATGTAACTTAGATTTAACTACATGTAACTAGTATAGAATATAGACTTAGGGAGCTAGCTACATGAAACACTGAGAGGGACCATGTGCCTTTCCCAGGGACACACAGCTAGTATGTGTCCAAAGCAGGCCTTGAACCCAGATATTCCTCACTCCACTTCTAATCCTCCATGCACTAAACCATCCTGCCTCTCCATAGAACACAAAACCACAGGTTTTGGAAGCGTCTCCAGAGTATTAGCTCTAAGGGGTCCCTTAGAGCTCATTTAGTCTAAACTCCCTTTGCAGTATCACTGATGGGTGATTATCAAGGCTCTGCTTGAATATTTCCACTGATAGTTTCACTACCTCAAAAGATAACCTGTTCCATTGTTGAATAACCCTAATTATTATATAAAACTGAAATCTGCCTCTTTTTTAAAAACTTCTACCCATTGGCATGGCTGGAAAGGATGATCCCAGCCGCTTAGGGGGATATGAATACGGTAGGAGAAGAACAACAGATATATGAGCCTCTGGACCCTCTGACTGATGGCCTAGCCATCTTGAGAATGACCCTGATTATCTCAGGGAAGGGCATTTTTCCTTCCAATCATACTCTCTCTACACTCAACAATAGTTGACTTCTTAAGACCATTTTGTTTGCCTTTCTTTGTATTCTTAACACTTAGCACAGTGTCTGGCACATAGTAAGCCCTTAATAAATGCTTGTGGACTGAATGAGTGACCCTTACAATTGGCTAACAGTCCAAACCTGGTACCTCCAGGTCAATGCTAAGGGGCCAACTAGGTATTGTGGGGAATCTAAGGATCACTGGTAGACAGCAGCAGCTGCCTGAGCAGCTATTCCCAACTGAAGCCCCAAATGAACAAGCTGGGACTAAGGCCATGGCCAGAGTTAGCCTCTCCTCTTCTCAGCAAGCTATAGCCCCTGGAGAATGAGTGACAATTTTCTGGCCGGCCTTGGAAAATCTTCTAAACTAGGGACATTAAGGAGACTTGGCAAATGGCTTGGCTGGGTTGTTGGGACAGTCCCAGTGGGTGAGACTCCTACACAGGGGAAGCATAGCCTCAGCTCCACCCAGGCCACAAAACAATTAGGAGCTGAGCTGACTGGCCTGGCTTGCTCAGCTGGCTCCACCTGTGGCCGCCTTACCCATGGGCATCAACTCCATCACTAGTTTGGGGTAAGCGATGTTGGAACATCCCACTTCAGCCCCACAGGCCCTCAGGCACTCAGATGTCACCACACAGCCCACATCATCTGAAAAATAAAGTGATGGAGAGAGAATTAGAGAGGAGAGAGAGAGAGAGAGAGAGAGAGAGAGAGAGAGAGAGAGAAAGAGAGAGAGAGAGAGAGAGAGAGAGAGAGAGAGAGAGAGGTTATCCCATGGTAAGGTTCTGCTCCCCAAAACATAGTGTCCCTGATCTAGGGAGTATCCTTGAATTTATTCTTGTTTCTAGAGTAGCCATTTTTATCTCAGAATGTAAGAATTCTATCTGCTCCTCACTTTCTCTCAATTCTACCATCTTTCTTTCCCTACTTCCTTATCTCCTAATTATTTCTCTTCAGATAATTTTTTTTTTTTTGCAGGGCAATGAGGGTTAAGTGATTTACCCAGGGTCACACAGCTACTAAGTTTCAAGTGTCTCAGGCTGGATTTGAACTAGGTCCTCCTGAATCCAGGGCCAGTGTTTTATCCACTGCACCACCTAGCTGCCCCCCAGATAAAATTTTTTATCCTTTCCCTTACACCCAAGCTCTTGACACTTGAGTTCTCACCCACGTATAGCCAGCTGAGGTTGTAGCATTGCCATCCATTTGTGGGAGATGCATGCTGTAGCAGTAGACCAGCATGAAAGGGTAGATTCAGAATTCTTTCTCTTTTTTTGGAATTAAAAAAAAGTAATAAACATTTTTATTTATAGTTTGGGGTTCCAATTTTTATCCCTCCTTTTCTCCCTTCCCTTCCCCCCCCCAAGCAGCAAGCAATCAGATATGGGTAATACATGTATTATTATGTAAAACATTATCATATTTGTCATTTTGTATAAGAAAACTTGAATAAAAGAAAAAATGAAAGAAAGTGAAAAATAGCATTCTTCAGTCTGTGTTCCATCAATATCAGTTCTTTCTGCGGAGGTAGATAGTATGTTTCATCAATAGTCCTTTGGGGTTGTCTCAGATCATTGTATTGCTGAGAATAGTTGTCATTCACAGTTCTTCATCAAACAATATTGCTGTCTCTGTGCATAATGTTCTCCTGGTTCTGCTTATTTCACTATACATCAGTTCATACAAATCTTTCCAGGCCTTTCTGAAATCATTCTGCTTGTCATTTCATATAGCATAATAATATTCCATCACCATCATATAATATGGCTTGTTTAGACATTCTCCAGTTGATAGGCATTCCTTTGATTTCCAATTCTTAGCCACCACAAAAAGAGCTGCTGGAAATATTTTTGTACAAATAGGTCTTTTTCTCTTTTGGGGGATATCTTTGGGATATAAACCTAGAAGTGGTATTGCTGAATCAAAGGGTATGCACAGTTCTATAGCCCTTTGGGCATAGTTCCAAATTGCTCTCCAGAATGGTTAGATCTTTTCACAACTCCACCAATAGTGGATTAGTGTTCCAACTTTCCCACATCCCCTCCAACATCCAATATTTTCTGTTTTTGTTATATTTACCACTCTTATAGGTGTGAGGTGACATCTCAGTTGTTTTAATTTGCATTTCTCTCATCAATAGTGATCTAGAGCATTTTTTCATATGACTATAGCTAGCTTTGATTTCTTTGTCTGAAAACTGCCTGTTCATATCCTTTGACCATTTATCAGTTAGGGAACAGAATTCTTTCTAAGGGAGCCAGTCTCCCCAAAGTAAGGAGGGAAAGTCCCTAAGAGGCCAGGGAACATGGCAAAGCTACCAGGGGTCAGGATACTGTTGCCGCTTTACCCTAGAAACAACACATAGGCCCTGGCTAGCTTGCCAAGTCTGATCCTAATGTTACACATTGAGGTGGGTGGGAAGGTAGATAAATTAAACCTGTGAAAGGTAAAGATCACGGACCCTAACTCTGTCCCAGTTGTGGTTGTGCTGTATGATGCTGGCAAAACAAACAAATAAATAAACGAAAATCTGCCAATCAAGAAGGATAATGCTAAGTTTTTCCAATGCTGTAACAAGACATCACTCATAAAAATAAGCCTCTAGTCTTGTGCCATCATCAAAGTATTATAAATGTCAAGCAATAATGCAAACTGGAAAGGATTACAAGGGACAAGAGAAATCCCTCATAAAGCAGGGATTGTTTGAGGCTCCACAATTGGTAACGCTTTGTGGAGATTCTTGTGGTCTGGACATGCTGCTCAGCAAAAGCCCATTGTCCATGGGATAACCTTGGGGTTCAAAAGTGAGCTTAACATTCCAGTGTGAATATGCATCAAGGGGGACTGGGGAGGTTAAACAATCTTCCCTGCAAGGAAGGAAAGAATCCTTCCCATTTGGCAAAGGGATAAAGTGAAGATGGGAAAAGAAAGAGGGTTAGCCCCAGTCCTTGTAGAGATCTGCAGGCCATGGGGTAAGGACAATTCAGTACAGAGGCTTCTGTTGGTTGCTAGTGCGTGAGATCATTAGTTGCAAATGGCGTCTTCAATTATAACATGTCTCAGAAGGAAAGGTCTTCCCTTATTATGAACTTCTGCTTTGGCTGCACTTTCTATCTGCAAAGGGCTTTGTAGTCATTATTAGACAACTCTCCTAGCATCTCTCTAAGCCGGCTATTATTTACATAAGAAAATAGAAGTATAAAGCCAATGAATGGCCTGCCCCATGCCCTGCGTTTGGCAAAGTTGTGAATTATGCATCTAACCCTTCTCATTCAGACTACCCAACTATTATTCTATTTGCTTCCCCTCTCAGCTCAGATTTTCTGGTCCTCTTAGAGTAGAATCTTCACTGTGTCTTCTGCCCACAGACTGAGTCCCATCACAGTTAAACAGCCCTGAGCAAGAGGCACAGAATGGAGATGGGCTACTAAGAGGTGAATCAGGCCAGCCTATGTCCTCCATTATTAAATAATGATGGATATAAGGAAGGCCCCAGAATGCCTCACCAGCCAGTTTGCCACAGTGCCCGAAATTCCACTCTTGAAACTTGATCCCTTTTGGTTAAAACTGGGACTATCTAATTCAAAAATAAGTTCAACCTTTATTAATGCTTAGGTCAGACTCTCCAGGATCTTCCTTCAAAAGTCAACACTCGGGGGCAGTTAGGTGGCACAGTGGATAGAGCACTGGCCTTGGATTCAGGAGGACCTGAGTTCAAATCCGGTCTCAGACACTTAACACTTACTAGCTGTGTGACCCTGGGCAAGTCACTTAACCCCAATTGCCTCACTAAAATTAAAAAAACAAAAAAAACCAAAAGTCAACACTCTTCTGGCAAAGGCCACTTTTTTTAAGGCTTAGACCCTTCAATTTGCATGTGCTTTTCTTATACTTTTCTCCTTCACTCTTGCAGCTCCCCCACCTGAGACACCTTTCTTCCATCTCCTTTATCTATCCAACGTCTACCCATTCTTTAAGGCTAAGGTAAAGTACTTGCATGAAGCTTGGATCTCCATTGAAAGTGATTTCTTTCTTCTGAATTCTTATAGCACTGGTTGTCCACATCACTCGTTTGGTCATTCAGTCATATCCTACCTTGTATTATTACTTAACTGTTTCAGATGTAGGAGTCTTGTGCATTCCAAAAGAATGTTCACCCATTAAGGTTGGAGACTGCATCTTACTCATTAGGAGGTAGTGTAGTACAGGGGAAAAAGTACTGATGAGAATGAGAGGACATGGGTCCAAATCTTGCCTCTTATGCTTACTACCTTTGTGACCTTGGGCAAATCACACTCTCTCTGGGTCTCAGTTTCCCGGTTTGTAAAAATGAGTTTGGCTAGACAACCTTCTATCTCTATATCTATTCAGATAACCCACACTAATTGACAGAGAGCTGTGCATACAGCAGGTGTTCAATACCTTTGGTTGACTCGAGAATTAATTGGGAGAGTATCTCTGTACAAGATCTCCCCATTGTGTGACATAGAACTCAAACCAAACCCTGATGGCTAGTGAATATTCCACAGGGAAAGATGATACTTGTGACCAACCATCAGTTTTGGACTACTTTAACCTCCTGATCTATCTCTCACCATATCCACCTGGCAGTGTGGGAAGTAAATAATCTGAGTAGAATGCCTGACCTTTCCTCCCCTGCCCTCCCCAATCCCCAATGACTAAAGGAGGCAAGAAAAGGCTACATCCTGACTCCAGGAGTTCTGCTTCCTATAGTGTGGGAGGAGGAGGTGAGCCATGGGACAGGGAGATTCCAGACTGGAAAAGGCAAAACTGGTAATCAAGAAAAAGAACCAGATTCAGTTCAAGGGAGAGAAATTACTTCGAGAATCATATGACTATAATTTTTTTAGAGCTAGAACCAGGACTGAAACCTAGGAGCAAAGGTTTGGCTTTAACTAAATGACTCTGGATGTAGCATAGTGTTCATATTTTTGGATTTAAAAAAAATATATTGGAAAAAATTTTTTTTAAATGTATTGGTGGGGGCAGCTAGGTGGCACAGTGGATAAAGCACTGGCCTTGGATTCAGGAGGACCGGAGTTCAAATCCAGCCTAACCACTTGACACTTAACTAGCTGTGTGACCCTAGGCAAATCACTTAACCCTCATTACCCTAAAATAAAAAATTAAAAAATTTTTAAATGTATTGGTTTTGTTGGATTTTTTTCTCTTTTTATTTTTTCTTTAAAAAAAAAATTCTTTGTTATATGAGATAGCTCTCCAGGAGGGGGAAAGATATAGAGAGAAATTTAGGCGATATAATAATAAAAAGATATCAATAAAATTTATTTTTAAAAAATCAATCAGGAAACATACTATCCACCTTCAAAGAAAGAATTGATATTGATTGAACACAGACTGAAGTATGCTATTTTTCACTTTCTTTCATTCTTTTCCTTTTATTCAAGTTTTCTTATACAAAATGACTAATGTTTTACATAATTGCACATGTATAACTTATATTTGAATACTTACTCCCTCAGGAAGGGGGTAGAAGAGGGAGGGAAGGAGGGATAGAATTTGGAACTGAAAACTTTAAATAAAAATGTTTATTTTAAAAAAATCAATCAGCAAGCCTATATTGATTACAGTTGGTGGTACAGTAAATAGAGCACTAGGCACGGAATAAGGAAGATATGACTTCCAGTCAGGCCTTGGACACGTGGTAGCTGTGTGACCCTGAGCAAGGCTCTTAACCTTTGTTTGCTTCAGTTTCCTCAACTGTAAAATTGGAATAATAATAGTACCTACCAAAAAGAGTTGTTGTGAGGATCAAATGAGATAATATTTGTAAAAAGCACTTAGCCCAGTGCTTGCCACACTTGTTTGCTACTTATTTTGTTCTTGTTGTTCAGTTGTGTTCTACTCTTTGTGAGCCCATTGGGGTTTTCTTGGCAAAGATACTAAAGGGGTTTGACATTTCCTTTAAAAAAAAAACAACAAACAGATGAGGAACTGAGGCAAACAGGTTAAGTGAATAGCCCAGGATTAAACTGCTAGCAAGTGTTTGAGACCAGATTTGAATTCATGAATGAATCTTCCAGACTCCAGGCTCAACACTCTATCTCTTCCCCCTGAATACCTTCTGTGGCTTGGGCCTTGGACAATGCATTGTAGAGTAATCAAGAGAAGAAAAGTAAATGTTTTCTGCCATCTTGGAGCTAAGAGTTTGATTTGGGATTTAGGAAAGCATAATAGAGGCTGGGATGTGATTATGGGACAATTCTGTTATAAATGACACAGGCACAAATCAGCAAACACCTTTTTTGAGATAGGAGAGAGGAAAAACAGGACAAAGGAGAGGGAAGAGACAGGGAAGTTGAAGTGGGAAGGAAGAGGAAGAGGGGAAGGGAAACAGAGAAAAGGGGGTGGAATGTATTGGGGAAAGAAGGAAAGGAGGCAAGGAAGCCGAGTTATGTGTGGCACATTGTTAGAGAAACAGTAAACAAGAGCTGAACTGTGTATTACCCAGCAAGCCTTAATGTTCCAGGTGCCTGAGCTTAGCTTAGTGGGTGGAGGCAGCTGATTACAGCTCCTAACTGGGACACAACCAACCCCCTGGGCCGGGCTCAGTTTCATGGTGTTCACTGGGCCCAGCCCTCCCTCAGAGGGAGCAGAGTCATTGGGCATCTGGCTTAGAATCACAGAGTCATTAAATTTTTTAATTTATTTATTCAACCAATTAAAATGTGCCTGGCAGAAAACACTGCCTCCTTTATTCTTGTGTGGAGCATTTATTGCTGAACAATGAAAAAAAATAAATTTTCAAATAACAATAATAAACAGATGCATCCAAACATGGAAACTCCCAGCGCAGGATCCAAGGGGGGGGGGGGAGGGAGGAGACTTGCTTGGTCCTGAGATTAGAAGAGAGAGAAGAATGGGTCCTGACTGGGACAGGCCAAACACATTCCTAATCGGCCAGGATACCAAGCTGAGTCTCTGGCATTTCAGAGTGCAACAGTCTTGGTGCCTCACTTTAGTACATTGACAAGCTGGAGAGTTAACCAGGATGAGGAAGAACTTTGAGCCCATGTCATATAAGGATCAGTTGAAAAAACTGGAAGCCATATTCAATGACATGAAGGGCTGGTGATTGGAAAAGGGATTAGATCTGTTTGTTCCGGTGTCTAAGCACTGAACCAGAGGCAATGGGTAAAAGGTACAAATAGGAAAACATAGGCTTGATGTCAGGAAAACCTTTCTTTCTTTTTTTTTTTTTAGTGAGGCAATTGGGGTTAAGTGACTTGCCCAGGGTCACACAGCTAGTAAGTGTTAAGTGTCTGAGGCCGGATTTGAACTCAGGTACCCCTGAATCCAGGGCCAGTGCTCTATCCACTGTGCCACCTAGCTGCCCCCTAAATTGAGGGTTTGTTTTGGTTTTTGGTGAGGCGATTGGGGTTAAGTGACTTGCCCAAGGTCATACAGCTAGTAAGTGTCAAGTATCTGAGACCGGATTTGAACTCAGGTCCTCCTGACTCCAGGCCTGGTGCTCTATCCACTGTGCCACCTAGCTGCCCCCAGGAAAACCTTTCTAAAAATTAGATCAGTCCCAAAGTGGAAGAAGGTACCGTGAATGATGATGGGTTCTCTATCATAGGAGGTCTTCAATGAACTGGCTAACCACTTATCAAGTATGGTAGGACAGGGAATCCTTTCTGATAAGAGCTATACCAGATGGGCTAGCCTGATAACTTGACTTATCTCTATTTCAATTCCCCCTCCATGAATGACCCAGATACTTAGGATTATAAATGATCAAAGATTTAGAACAAGAAGGGGCCTTGGAAGTCATCTCTTGCAACCCCCTAATTTTATAGTGAAGAAACCAAGGTCTAGAGTGGTTAAGTGACTTGCCCAAGGTCACATAAGCACAAAAGAGCAGAGCTAGGAGTTGAACATGGGTGTTTCTTCTGCACAGCTTCTAAGGATCCTGGTTACAGTTCCATTTGTGAGCAAGTTTCTCTTTAGGGTAAAAGAAGCTTTGAAACTCAAACATGGAAATTCTAGTCACACAGTTAGAGAATGACCCCAAAATATAACTATGACATGGGACAAAGGCTCCACTGAGCCCACTTCTCTTATGAATGTAGTCTGGTGATCCAGTATTAGAAACAGCATCCCCTGCCTGGCATCTTCAAACCTAATTTTGTTGCTGTTGTTGTTTAGTTGTTTCAGTCATTTCACGTATGACTCTATGTGACTTTTTGGGGGGTTTTGGCAGAGATACTGGAATGATTTGCTATTTCCTTCTCCAGCTCATTTTACAGATGATGAAACTGAGGAAGACAGGGTTAAGTGATTTGCCTAGTAAGTCTAGTAAGCTAGTAAGTTTCTGAGGCCACATTTGAACTCAGGTCTGCCTAACTCCAGACCCAGCACTCTACCCACAGTCCCACCTAGCTACTCCAATCTAATTTTGAATCACAGATTTGGAGCCGGAAGGAATTTTTGAGATCATCTAGTCTAACCCCCTCATTATACAGATAAGGAAACTGAAACACAGCAAGGTGAAATAACTTGTCTATGAACATAGAGGTAGAGCTAGGATTTGAACCCAGGTCCTTTGATTCCAATGCCAAATTTTAATTTCTAACATTCCCTTTCCATGCTCCCAGGAGGAAATGCTAACTATAAAATATAGGATTTGAACCCAGGTCCTTTGATTCCAATGCCAAATTTTAATTTCTAACATTTCCTTTTCATGCTCCCAAGAGGAAAGACTGACTATAAAATATTCATAGTGTTTTATAAGGGCTAGAATAACATTTAGAACTGAAAAATAACCTTCAAGATCAAATTCAAATCTCTATTTTTATAGACGAAGTATTTGCTTAGAGAGAGGAAGAGATTACTCAGTATTGCATAGTCACTTAGTGGTATTATAAGGATGAGATTCCAAGTCTTTTTAGTCCTAGAATCGCAGTCTAGAGCACTGTTTATTTCAGGCAGTAAGTCAGTCAGTCAATAAATGTTTATTAAGCACCTGCTATATACTCAGCATTGTGCTAAGCACTGGGGATACAAGGAAAGGCAAAAGACAGTCCCTACTCTCAAGGAACTCACAAACAGGGGCAATACCAAGCAAACAAAAACATTCAAACAGGTTATATACAAGATAAATTAGTTATAATCAACAGAGGGAAGGCACTTGAATTAATGGGGATTGGGAAAGGCTTCCTATAGAACAGGGCTCCTTAAACTTTTTCCACTCATGACCCCTTTTCAGGTATATAGGTATATAAAATAGTTAAACGTAACCTTTTACTGTTGCCACATTTTTGTGACCCCTGAATTCATTTATGCAACCCCATATGGGGTCAAGACCCATAGTTTAAGAAGCAAGGATACAGAATGAGTGATTTTAACTGGGATTTATAGCAAGCCAAGGAACAGAGGGAAACCCCACCTATCTCTTTCTTCTCCTTTTTTCATTATATCCCTCACTTTCTGCTCCTTCTTCCGTTTCCCTCGAGTGGCACCTGCTCCTCTCTGTAACTGCCCAAACTCATTTTGCCTTCTATTTAGGATCACACTCCCTAAAGGTGTAACCAGGCATAACCCCAGAATTTTTCACTTTTCAGGAAACTTTTAGAAAAGAAAACAAGTAAAGTCATTGGGCACTTAACCATTCAACTCTAGGGAGTATTTTCGACCTTATTCTCCCTTGCCCATCCACCTACCCCTAAGATTACTAAATAAATAATCAGAATCAGTGTTAAATCAATGAAATCTGAGGATCTAAGACAACATCAAATCATCCACCCCCTTTACAGGTTTAGAAACTGAGGCCCAGAGAGGCACCATTTTTTGACCAAGGTCACACATCACATAGTGGCAAAACTGGAATAAGCACCCAGGACTCCTGACTCCTAGTCCCAGTGCTTTTTTTTTCACTTCAACATATTGCTTATTCACCAAACTTCCAAACCCATCATCAATTCACTTCACAAGTCTCTGGGCCTGGCTCCATGTCAGGAGGAGCTAGGAGGAGGTAACACAGGTCCCTGCCCTCTTGAAGCTTGCGACCTCATCACATATAGTTCAATGTCTCCTTCCAAACTAGCTTTGTCATTAGGCTGAGGAGGGACAGCCCAAAAAGCAGGTCCGTTTTTAATGGGCTTTACTAAGGCTCTGGCCAATTAAACCCCTCCCTGCCCAAGCAGCTGTTTAAAGGAGGCTCTAGCCATCAGATGTGGCAGCTGCACCACCCCATAACACAGAACCCCCAAGCTCCAGAGACGCCAAGGCCTCTGTCCAGGTAGCTGAGCTTGTTCTGGAGCTTGTGCTGGAGCAGACAAGCTCCACTCAGGTCTGTCCTTAGGGGACCCACCCTAAGAATCTGCTCCCCCTAGAGCCTTCAGAGCCCTCCATCAGGGACCTAGCTTCCCTTGAGTGAAGTATATTGGAATAGCAGGGGTGAGGGGGGTGTGGAGCACCTCGGATTGGGGTACTGATTCTAGTGTTTAGTCATTTTTTTTTCAGTTGTGTCCCACTCTTTTGGGGTTTTCTTAACAAAGATACAGGAGTGGCTTGCAGTTCCTTCTCCAGCTCATTTACAGATGAGGAAAGTGAAGCAAATAGGGTTAAGTCACTTGCCCAGGGTTACCCAACTAAGAATTGTCTGAGGCCAAATTTGAACTCAGGTCTTCCTGACTCCAGACCCAGCACTTTTTTCACTTCACCTAGCTGCCCCTCCTGATCCAGCAGCAGCATCTAAAGTTGTAGAATCATAAAACTTTCAGAGCTGGAATGGTGCTTAAATTATTTTTCAATCCAATAATCCAATCTTCATTTTACAAATAAAGAAACTGAGGTGGGTGAGAGTGGTCTTCACGTTACACAGTGAACCAAGCCCTGACTCAGAACCAGATTTCCCAACTCAAAGACCATTGCTCTTTCAACTACACCACTTTAACTGCCATAGAGAAATAGCATCTTAAGATCTACAGCTGGAAGGGACCATACAGATCATTTAAACCAAGCCTCTCATTTTACAGATAAGGAAACAGGGCCAGAGAGGTGAAACATCTTGCCTAGAGTCATCCAGATGGCGAGCAGCAGAGTAGGGAGCTGGCCTACACCCCCACTATCGGGAATTAATGAAACCGGTACAGTAAATCTCTACTGAGGCTCTGCATCTGGTCCTATGCTAGGTCCTGTGGGAGTGCCAAGAGAGAAAACCCTTAAGAAGTTTATAATCTGAGGAAAATAACACAAACCAATACAGCTGTGGGGCAGTGGACAGTCCTGGGGGGAGACTTCAGACGACTGAGATCTAATCTTGCTTCTGCTTGCTACTGCCAAGCTGTCTAATTTTGGTTGTCACTTCTCTCTTTGTCTGTCTCTGTCTCTCTGTCAATCTCTCATTCTCTCTCTGGGGCTCAGTCTCTTTATAAAATACCAGAGGTTTGGGATTTTCAAATGAGAAAGCAGGTCCAGAGAGGTTCATTTGTAAACTTTTTTCAGGGTTTAAGAAAAAAAAAAAAACCCCAGAAGGCACTAGGGTCTCTAAACAAGCCTTAGATTGTGTGGGGGCAGAGATTAAGTGAAGTGGGCTGGCAGGTCCTGGTCTGGGATGGCTTCTAGAAGGAGGTGGGGTCTGCCAAGTTCCCAGCAGGCGCATCAGGCTCTCTTCCCGACGGTGCGGGGAGGGGATAGAGGAGATCGTTAAGGGTTAGCGCCCCAGAGGGACAGCGGAGCTGGGCAGGAAATTAGGAGGTGTTGAGTGAACTAATCCCAGTGGGTTTCGGGAATGGGGGCGTTCAGCCTCCCCCCTCCCGTGCCCTGGAAGCTTGGAGACGTCGAGAGACAAGGGGATGAATCAACTTCCTGGATACTCCGCTCGGAGTCGGATCAAGATGTACCTGAGCGCGAGCCGATCGAGGCCCGAGGGGGCGGGGCCATGGTTGCACGTGACCCGCTCCGCCCCCTCCCCCTACTCCTCCTCCGCAGGTGGGGCCGGGCGGGGCCATGACTCACGCGGCTCCCGCCGCCCGCCCCTCCCCTCGCGCCTGCTTCCGACTCGTCCTCTGCCGCTTGTCATTTGCCCGCTTTACCTGGGCAGCTCTGTTCAGCCTCCCCTTCACCCGCCCGGCCGGCCGGCCGCTGGGTCCCAAGTTGCTGGAGAGAGAGCTGGGGTAAAGAGGAAACCCTCCATCTACCTATCCTCCTACCCACCCAGAGGCGTCCGAGACAGCCTTCTCACCCAACTCAACCTCCCACCTCTTCCAGGGACTTCCCAGCACTTTGCTGTGCTTGGAGATCTGAGCGCAGGCCCTGCTGGCTTCCCGGGCTTATTGTTGGGGGTTTTATTGCTGCTGGGGGAAGAGAAGAGGGAGAAAGCCGGAGGAAGGGAGAAGACCAGCTTCCGGCCACCGTCACCTAGAAGCCCCCTTAGATTTCTGAGCCATTTGACCCCCAAGCTGACCCCTCTATCCTCGGCTGCCCTTTCCACGAGCCCTTATTCATTCTCTCCGCCTCTTTCCCCAAACAGGTTCCCTGTGCGCAGAATGCAGGTGAAGCCTGTGCGTGCCAACCACCACCTGACCTGCTGGGCAATCGCTGGGGAGTCAGTCATCTGAGCTCAGGATCCAAGGAGCAAGAAAGAAGGAGGGGGAGAGAAGCACGACTTTGGCCTCTGGAAAGTCCTATACAGACTCCACGCTTGAACCTCCCCCTCCTTCCCCTAGTTTAACTCTGCTCCAGCCCCAACCACCCCTTCCTCCTTCAGACCTGCCTTGACCAGTGTATGTGCCCCTGGTACAGCCATGGCGTACTCCCAGGTGCAGTGCCTGGACGACAGCCACGTGAACTGGCGTTCCAGCGAGTCTAAACCCGAATTCTTCTATAGTGAGGGGCAGAGGTTGGCCCTGGAGGCCTTGGTAGCCGAGGGTCCCGAGGCCTTCTACGAAGTTCTCAAGAAGGAGAATATCCGGGACTTCTTGTCTGAGTTGGAGCTCAAGAAGATCCTGGAGACAATTGAAGTCTATGACCCAGGGTCTCAGGACCTCCGGGAACACAGAGGTCTCAGTGAGGGCTCTGGACCCAATGATAAGGAAGAGAATGGAGAGGGAGGTGATGGTGATGATGCTGATGCTGATGCTGATCTGGTCCCTTCCTTGGAATACTGGCCACAGAAGTCAGACCGCTCTATCCCACAGCTGGACCTTGGTTGGCCTGATACCATTGCCTACCGTGGGGTGACCCGTGCCAGTGTATATATGCAACCCCCCATCGATGGACAAGCCCACATCAAGGAGGTGGTCCGGAAGATGATTAACCAGGCACAGAAGGTGAAAAGGGATGGGGAATCCTGAGGGTGAGGGAAAGGGAATAATAGTTAACATGTATATAGGACTTTAAGGTTTGCAAAGAGCTTTACAAATATCTCATTTGATCCTCACAACCACCCTGGGAGGTAGGTGCTATTATTACCCCATTTTACAGGTGAGGAAACTGAGGCAGAGATCAATAAAGTGACTTGTCCAGGATTACACAGGCATTTGAAGCCAGGACTCTATTCACTGTGCCACCTAGCTGCCTTTCAGGAAAGATAGGACTCCTGGGTTTTCTTAAAGTTTTACTGTATATCAATGAGAGAAATGTTACCTTAGAGGTCAGGAGGCAGCAGAACATCCCCTCCAGTTTCAGAATACTGAGGAGAGTAGAGACACAATGATCTTCAGGACTGAGGGAATACTTGGTAGTCAGACAGAAATGACAGAGAATCAAATTATCTTTGAACTGACCACTTTCAACTGTAACCCACTCCCCTTTTGCCTGGCTTTCCTTTTCAGATATCTTTGTTAATTCATATCAACTTTCCCTTCTTTTCCACAAAGACTTCCTGAGAAAGAATTCAGTAGCTGAACATATTTTGCTTTTAGGTAGTGGCAGGGGTTTTGTGCGTGCGCGTGCGTGTGTGTGTGTGTGTGTGTGTGTGTGTGTGTGTGTGTGTGTACATACGTACCTACCTCTATGACTTAGTGAATAGTAAGAGAGCTCCTGCCCACGCAGATGAGTATTGGTGAGACCAGGGTGGGTGTGGGCATGACTCAGATCAAGGTATGGTCTGGATCCAGAT
Organism: Dromiciops gliroides; assembly: GCF_019393635.1. Taxonomy (NCBI): domain Eukaryota; kingdom Metazoa; phylum Chordata; class Mammalia; order Microbiotheria; family Microbiotheriidae; genus Dromiciops; species Dromiciops gliroides. Next base: position 490,300,083 of record NC_057861.1, read on the forward strand.
TTTGGGGTCAGAAATTTGCCTACTGTGCCCCTAAGCATGTGATTTAGACACTAGAGGGTAGTTGGAAAATAGACAGACCCATTCCATTTGTAGCTAAGATAGATGGATACTGTAGTCTTAGAAAAACAGTATATTGGGCTTAGCGATTGGAAGGTCTAGCTAAGTTTGAGTCCATACTTTGCCTTAGCAGTGCTGTGTGATCTGAGGAAATCACTTGATTTCTCTGGTCCTCCATCTCTGTTTGGGTAAACTTTAAGATGCAAAGTAGATTTCCTGGTTCTACTTCTGGAGCCAGAGGATTTGGTGATGACTTGGCATGGGCAGGCCAACATGTTTCATTGCTGAACTGAGAATTGGACAGAGGTATTAGGTTGCTGGGTAGGAAGACTCAGAGACTTCAGCAGGGAACATTTAGGCTGAATCTTTATAGAAACTTAGAGTTAAAAGGAACCTGAAAGATAATTTGGCTCCACTTCTGCAGGCAAAGAGGTGGAGCATGAGGCCGACTCAGCTTCCCTTTAGTTTACTAATACTATCCAGCTCAAAACACAAACTCCTTCAATGGATCCCTGAGTTTGGGGTTTTATTTTTAGCCCTGCAGAGGATATTGAATGGCTTCCAGAGTCTGCCTCACACTTTAAACTGTGTGTGTGTGTGTGTTGTGTGTGTGTTAACCCTCAACATAGTCCTCAAGCTATTAAACAGAGCAGTCAACTTAAAATGGGCCTTGCTTCAGCCTTGCCTGGCTGTAAATGAACTGCTGTTTTGGTCACATCTGCACTTAGAATTGTAGGAATGAGAGCTGTCGAGCACTTCAAGATCACCTAGTCCACTCCCTTTATTTTTACAAATGAGCAAACTGAGGTCCACAGAAAGGCACACAAGTACTCAGTGGCAAAATGGGGATTTGAACCCAAATTTCCTGATGCCAAATCCAATGCTCTTTCATCTATATCCTGGTGCTTCTTAGAGATTAGCGTCATCCTAAGCATAGAACTTGATGCCTCTAGGTTGAATTCCCTAATAGATCGACTTTGAGCCAAGGGCTCAAGAGTTTACTCAGGGGTAAAGGTTGGTATGTTTTTGGTCTGAGGATTGGTGACAGGGGTGCAGAGCCTAAAACTCTATTGTGTTGCTACCTTTCTGGTTGACTGAGAGTTAGACTGGGAATGATCTCTGGAAAGGCTTAGTGACTGAGGGGAAACCAGCAGAAGGTCAGGAGTCTCTGTGGCCGAGGGAGAAAGGAAGAGAGAATCTTGAGCATAGAAGCTGGAAGAATTCATTTGACTCTTCTCTCCCCTCCCCTCCCTCCCCTCCCCTCCCATGGAAGGGCAGCCTAAGAGTCCAGAGGCTTCTCTCTTGGAATTCTGAATGAGGGGAGAAGGGGAGAGAATCTTTGTTGTATTAGGTTCTAGGCAGAGGAGAAAGGGCATGCTGATATGTATGACCTCTAAGCAACCTTCCAATTCCACTATTCTATGAATTCTCTAGGACTGTTCTGATAGCCTCAGAGCCAAAAATGTCCATTGTTATTTTTAGCTCTCCCTCATCATAGGAAAGCCAAATCTAGAGGAAACTCTGGGCTGGATAAGTGGAAGGTGTTGGAGCAGGGACTGTTAGTTCCTCTTCTGCTTCGTGACCATAGAATCATAGATTTGCAACTGGAAAAGACCGTAGAAGTCATTTAGTTTAACCCCTCCCCCCAATTTTAGATAAGGAAACTGAGGTAAACTGACTTACCTGGTGTCTCCTAGGTAGTAAGCAGAACTGGGATACAAACCCAAATTCTCTGACTTCACATCCAGTGTTCTCACTGAACTTTGCTGCCTCCCTCCTGGCACCCCTGCCTGGAGTATTATTCAGATTCAAAATGACCAGCATTCATTTTCTACCAAGTCTAGTAACCAAGGGGACAATCTGACCTGGAAATTCCACCTGCATCCTATTAAAGGACAGCTGAGGAACCCAGCTTCCTCTTCTTTCCACTAGCAGTGGTTCAGTGGCCAGGGAAGCAGCAGGACCACAAAGCCAAGCTGCAAACTCAGTCCTCTGGGAACTGAGTTCAAAGAGTCCTAATCTCTCCCAGACAGACAGACACTTGAATGATGGAGCCAGATAGAGGAAGCCTGAGGCCCTGTGGGAGGCCACTTTTGGTAGCAGCTTTCCAGGTGACAACTTAGACTGTTCCACCCCACTGACCAGAGTAGTTGTAACCTGGCTGGCACCGATAGCAAGCTTCAGAGAGGTGACAGGTACCTAGCCTTTGTGTGGGCACAACAGGGGACAAAGATTGAAATTGTCCCCCAGACATGGAGAGGGGCCAGGCAGGCCATTCAGGGATCTGTTGGCAAAGGACAGGAGACTCTAAGGGAAGAAAAGGCTCCATCACTCAGTGCTGTGGCTGAGAAAAGATGTGCTCAGAATGGCTCAGTTCCCTGTTCATCTCCAAATCTAGCAGGCTCTTGTCAGTTGCAGAATTGTCACCAAGCAGTCCACCTTGTGGACCAAGGAATCCAACCCTTTTCAAACCAAGGGGTAAACCATTTTTGTTATCCTGTCCTCCCTTCCTAGGAACCACCCCCAAACATCTGTAAGTAGATGTGGGCATTGCCTTTGCCACCAACCTATGAGGGCCAGCCCTGGTGTTTGGCGATTGTCAGCGGAAAGGTGCTGCAAGGTCCAGAGACGCTGATGAATGCTGACAGGGTACATTCCCATGGGGCTCTGAGTATTTGCCAGAACCCTGAAGCTGACATCCTACCGCCTGACATGCTCTCTGGTTCTTATCTCTTCCCCTCAGCTTGGTTTCCATCACCTGAATCATCAGGTCCTGGCCTCACCCTCCTTCCCACGCCCAGTATTCCCCTAATTAGCAGAAGAGGCTGGGATTCTGGGTACATTTGAGCCAAGAAGCTCCTTCATGATGTCCTGGATCCTGGTACACCATTGAGACTAGCAGTGCATATGTATGGATATGTGTGTTTCAGGCTTCTGATGTTTCGTTGCCTTTCCCACCTCTGCTAATTCAAGTGAGTGGCTCACTTCCCTCCTTGAGTGTCTATGTCTAGATGAGCTGCTGCTGCTTTGGGAGTGGAGGTGACTCATGCCTCTGAGTAGTGCCACTGTGGCCTGATACCTCTTAATCCTGTCAGCAGTAGAGCTAAGACATCCTTCCTAAGGCCCTCCTTCCCTTCCCCTCTCCCTTTCCTAACAAAGTGGAGGGAAAGTGAACTCCTCTAGGAACTACTGTGGGGTCCCTTCCCACCAAGAAGGTCAGTAGCTAGCTGAGGAGATTGAATCTTGGTTTTTCAAAGGAGCAGAGGATTGAGAATCAGGAAACCTGAGTCTCTGCCACTAATTCACTGATTAACTCCATCTCTCTTCATCACTTCATCTCTGTGCTTCAGTGTCCTCTGGAATCTGAAGGGGTTGGATTAGATGCTCTATAAAGTAACTTCTAATTCTAACATTCCTTGACTTTTCCATAGTGAGAGAAGCTGTGACCTTTTTGAAGGTCTAGGAGACTGGATTTTTGTATCTGCCCAGGGATGGGGTGGGAATGGGGGCACAGGGCCACAGCCATTCCTTCTGGTTAAGGCTATCAGTACTTGGTTCTAGGGTGTTTGGTCTTTGCTTTTAACTCTGTTGTTCTTCCACAGTCTCCCCTCATCTCCCCACCACCCTTGCCCCACCTTTCCTCCAGGAGCCTGTGATTATGAAACTATGATTTATCGGGGAAAAACCTGTTGGATTTTTACCTACAGCAGCTGGAAATTCCAGCAGCATTCCAGGTGACATCCCCATACTATGTGGCATGTTGTTTCATGCTGGAAGACAACAGAACCTTGCTTAGAGGCTCCAGCTTCCTCAGAGCCTCAGGGAGATGTGGGTACATGGCTATAAGCGCTTTGCAAACGAACTTCAGCAACAGGGCTGATGGCTGGAATGGGCTACGGAAGGGGCACAAACCAGCTGAGGGAGCTGAAGGCAGAAGAGTAAGGTCAGGCCATACATTCCTTCACTTAACAAAGATTTACCTATTTATAGGGAAAGACAAAATTGGAGGCCATCCCCTGTCCTTTAGGGGCTTACAGTCTATTTGGGGAAGATCAGATATATGCTAGCTTCCATTGACCTGCTCAGAGGAAGGTTCCCTAGCAATATCCATTATTATTCCATCCACCAAGTTTCTGAGAGTTTCTTCCATCATAAACCTGTCAGCTGAATTATCCTCAATCTAGCCCACCAACAGCTTTAGGCACAGCCCAACATACTATCTGCTCAATCAATGCTGTTTCACAATATCTTCATTCATATATTATAACTAAAGTAGTGAAAGGTTATTTGGCTTATGGCCCAAAACATGTCAGTCAATAGAGATAAAAGTTTGACTCTCCCCCCACCCCTAACCAAGCACAATAGTTGTTTCCCCAAGCATACAGTCCCTCTCATTTATATTGTTTCCGTATAGCTCACTACCCTTGTAATCTTGTTTCACTTGATGTTGCTAGTGATGTTTGTTAGAAAGGGTATCTCGTTATTTATTGAGCTCTTATTCTGTGCTTCAGAGGGTAACAAGAGAAACAGCTCCCTGCCCTCAGGAAGTTCACAGGAAGTAATAGGAAAGAATCTGAGTAGATAAGATCCATACAGGTCTCTAGAGTCATCCACCATTGGACACCCTCAGAGGAAGGCTCTCTGATAATATCTATTATTTCAACAATCAAGTTTCTGCTTCAGCCCATGGATTTCTACCATTGTAAAACTGTAAGATATATTATTTTCTACCCAGCCCACCAATCAACTGATAACCAACCCACTGGCACAGCCCACATTAGATTGTCTCAACCAATGCCATTGGAGTAATATATGAAACAATATAATAATAACCGTGCTAGGTAGAGTGGCACAGACTATGAGTCATTTTTTGGAGGTCAAAAGACCCTAATAGATTTGGAATCAGAGGATCTGGGTTTGAATCTTAGCTCTGAGATCTTGGGCCACTTACAAGGGCTTGTTTTCTCATCTGTAGAATGAAAGGGTCGGACTAAGGGATCTTTAAGACTGCTGTTCCGTTTACAGTCCCCTGATATTGCTGTGTGAAAGAGATCATCACCCTATTCTAGGTTGATGAAGGAAGTGAGACTTTAGCTGAGCTTTGAGGAAGGGGAGGGCTTTTCTGACAAGGAGGAGAAGAGTAAGCAAAGGTTCAGAGACTGAAGTGCAAATAGAAACATGCTGTTCTGCTCATTTCCCCTTGTCTTGCCTGGCTTTCCAGGATTCCCCACTGTCCCAAAATGGGCTCTGAAATCTTTAAACCTCTCCTTCCTCCACCCCATGGCAACTAGTTCCCTTTTCCAAACCTTGTGGAGAAAAGTGTTGGCTTCTCTTTAAGAGCATGACCTCAGAGGCTCTTATGAAGCAGTCTCATGGTAGCTTTCATTGGGTGGTTGCTCAATCAAAGCCAGTGTGGATGTGCCACACAAAAGCCTGAGACCAGTCTTTCATTTGAAGACAGTCAATTTAGTTTAATAAGGGTTCCCCTCCCAACAGAGATCGGCTAATCAGAGACAATTGACCTGGGATTATAGATGGGTATTTATTGGCAGGCCTCAGCAGATCACTAAGCTTCCTGTCCTAGCGGTGTTTGTCATGACTGAAGCAATAGCTGAGGTCTGCAGTCTTTTGATGCTGGCTGTCACCTGGAAGCCTGCCCTTACTTAAGATTGGAGGGAACAAGGTGCCAGCATTGCGGGACAGTGGAAAGAACATTGGATGTGGAGTCAGCAAGTAGTTCAAATACACTTCTGCCACTAACTATGACCTCTGGGTCTCAGTTTCCTTATCTTTAAAACTAGATCTGGGGGGCAGCTAGGTGGTGCAGTGGATGGAGCACCAGCCCTGGATTCAAGAGTACCTGAGTTCAAATCCAGCCTCAGACACTTGACACTTAATAGCTGTGTGACCCTGGGCAAGTCACTTAACCTTCATGGCCCCACAAAACCAAACCAAACCAAAACAAAAAAAACCTAGATCTAGACCAGACTGCTAAGAATCCCTCCAGCTCTGAACCTATGACCTGCAGTGAAAGCAATGTTAGCCAGAGCTCTGGGGACTTCATTGTTGTAGTGAGTCACTCCCTGATTCTGGTGCCCTCCAAGAGAACATTTGGGGAGCTGGTGTAACAAGAAATCTGTAGCCAGCTGTCTATAGGAAGAACAAGTCCTACACCCCCAGGACTTTTTTTGGTAGGGAGAGAGCAGGAGTCCTATGCTGTGATTTTTATCACTTTAGTACTTCCTCTTTAGAAGCTCCGTTATTGATGCAAATGTCCAATTCTGCTGTAATTTATAGTCTTAGATAGTAGTCCGGAACATTGAAAGTTGAAGTAACTTGCCCATGGTCACAGGGCTAATCTATGTTCAAAGCAAAATTTACCTCCTCCCTCCCCCAACTGGGGTCTTCCTGACTCCAAAGCTGTCCCTCTCAACTACTCTCTCCCTATGGCTCTCAAAATGAAGAAGAATGGACCTTGTTTGATCAGCTCTTTCCAACCCAAGCTTGATGCCAGGGTGTTAGCCTCTCTGATCAGGTGCTGGGGTGGGGGAACGGAGAAACTGTGCCCCAGTAGGGACTGCCAGGTGGGAAGCAGCCAGGAGGAGAGGCCCACAGCTCAAGAGCATGACCACCTGATCAGTCGTGCTGCAAGAAATGCATGATGCACACCTCTCTCAACAGCCTTTACTCCACTCCTAGTCACTTTTCCAGGCTGACTCAATAACTATAGATATGGAAAACCAGGAAATGTAGATGTGTGGGGCTTCCCCCTACGACTAACCTGTGCCTTCCCAAGTACACTAGTAACATTTCTACCTACTTCATGATCCCTGCCTAGTTCTCCATTTTTCTATCTCCTAACCTAGAATCAAAAATTTTGAGCTGGAAGAGACCTGAGAATTCTTCCCCTCATTTTAGAGATGAAGAAAAGTGAGGCACAGGGAAAACTTTCTTGCCCATGTCACAAAGATAATAAATGGAAGAGCTGGGATTTGAAGCCAGGTTCTCTGCTTCTAGAGCCATTCCTCTGTCCACTGCCCCTGCTTCCTTTCAGCTTCCTGTCTGAGAGAATGGATTTCCCTTCTCTATTCTGGAAAACATACTCTTAAGAGTTATCCTCAGAATGCAGGTTGAGAAGCAGCCTACACCTCTCCCACTGAGGTAATGAAAGGGTTTCAGGGGTGGGGTTAGGCCAGCCGCCAAGATGAGAGAGGGCCAGATAAAGAATCCCACTCAAGCTAGTTATTTACAAGTTCACTTCCTGTTTCAGCCATTAGCAAGAAGACTGGTCTCTGGATTTCTGACATCAATTTAGACAACCAATCTTTCTTGGGAAGCAGGAAGTCCGATAATTATCACTAGCTAAAAGAAGAATAGACTTCAGAAGGGAAGAGCTTATCACAGGTGGTCTTCAAGCAGAGGTTGAATGAGCATTTCTTAGGGAGGTTATAGATGGGGAATTTGTTTAGGTATAGACTGGCTTAGATGACCTTTGGGCTTATAGCCAACTCTGAGATTCTGTGGTACCAACACATAGACAATTGGAATATAGTGAATAAGTACTGGACCTGAAGTCAAGAAACCTGAATTTTTCTGCCTAATACATAGTAAACACTTAATAATGTTTGCTGACTAACTGACCTCCAGCCTCGGATACTAACTGGATAAGTTAACTAATCTCTCAGCCTCAGTTTCCGCATCTGTAAAAGAGAGATAATAATTTATACTATATTTCACTGGATTGTTATTGAGTTACATAAATGTGAGTTAATATGATTATTGCCATAACTTAATGCTCATAATATCCTTTAACTCCAATATAAATTTAGCTACAACCTTTTCAGTGCAGGGTGGGGTAGAGGAAGAGTCAACATTTACTTAAGATACACAGTAGCTGCAATCTCTCCAAGATGTTAACCTCGTATATGATGTGGGTTGCTTTTTGGGCTTGTATGACAGGTATATGACAAGGGGGTGGTCATCTGGTCCCTGCACAGAACAATCCAGGCCTGACAGTTTCAAAAAGCTAGTGCTAATCCCTTGTTGGGGAGCCTTTTTCCTCTCTGTGTGAGAGTATGAGCCCCATTTACAGCAGCCCTAATACGACCAACAGATGTAGGACCCTGAACCAGGGATTCTCCCATTATTGGAGGGTGGAGCCGGGCTCCCCAAGGGGCTGGTAGATGGAGATCTACCTGCATCAATAACTCCAAGGTCTTCTCAACTGTAAGGCCAGGCCTTAGTAAGGGGGGTTGGGGTGAAAATACTTCCAAATTTGGGATTTGTAGTCAGATGGGATCCTTCAGAGGAGGCCTTGCCTGCCTGGGTCTCTAATCTCCTCCTTTCCCTAACATTTTTGCCTGATGACCTTTTCCTCAAAGCTAGCTCTGCTATCTGTCACCATACTTTTATCTTATCTGGTGGCTGCTTTAAGAAACTCAGAGACTTAGCCGCTTTCAGGTTTTGGCAGGGGTGGGGGGGGGGTTGGTAGTATTCATATTCTATTCTGAAAGAACCCTGCTGCATATCTCAGAACTAGAGACTGGAATTGGCTTAATTGCCCCCCTTACACTCCCTCCACTGAATCAGTGGCCAAGAACCCCGTCACCTGATGTCTGATCCCAAAGATGATGTCTGGGCCAAAAGATGAATTTAACAGTGACAAAGTACAATCTCTAGGCATATCATCATCGTCGTCATCACTACTACTACTACTACTAATAGCTGACATTCAGATAACAATTTAGGTTTGCAAAGCACTTTACGTGTTGCTTCATTCTATCCTAACAACAGTCTGTGAAATAGATGCTATTATTATACTCATTTTGTGGATGAAAAAACTGAGGCTAAGAGGTTAAGTGATTTGCTCAGAGTCATAGTGTCTGAGGCAAGGTTCAGACTCAAGTTTTCATGATTCCAAGTGTAGCACTCTATCCACTATGCTGCCTAGCCACCTACATAGTCCTAGTATTGTTCAGCAATTAAGCAGCCACCTTTGTTAATTTTTTTTCTTGAAACTACAATCTGAGTCCCCAGATGGTGGGTGAAGTTGTTAGGATTATTCTTCTAATTTGGGCTTTTTGGTCCAGGTCTCAGTCACGGACTTGTTTTTAAATGGGTGGAAGGGGGAGTATGTATTTAGTTTTTTAAGAACCCAGTCCTGCTGGGAGGAAAACTTTCTCCCTTAGGGATTCCCACCCTCCACCCCCCCCCAAAAAAAAAGAAAGGTGGGGCAGCCCTTTACACACAATACTATTCTCATTAGGGCTCTTGCTGCCTGTTCTATTAACTGTTAGATTAGCATTTCTTGTTTTGTGCATCTTGGGTGGATGACTTGCCTTTTGAGGGTGGGGGTGGGGTAAACTGGTTTGGGGAGTGATCGAAGAGTGGAGGCTTCTTTTGTGCTGACAGTAGCAGGCCTGTTAGCACCTCCTACAACACCCAGCTTCTCCTGTCGCTCACCCTGGGAAAAATCATAGAAGCTGCCCCAGTGAGAGTGTTTCTACAACTCTAGCCATACATTGTCTTGTTAATCCTTCTGACGCCGAGAAGGAGAGGTATTCCAATGTAGCATCAGACTGATGAGGAAACTGAGGCAGGGTGCCCAGATCTAAATCCTGGTAGTTCAGTCAATTAGCACAGTGCCTGGCACATAGTAGTTACTTAACAAATGTTTATTAACTGACTTCTCCTGGCCCTGTAGTAGTACTATCTTTTCTCACGGGACACAGGTCCTTAGGAAGTCTTCTGGGGAAACAAAGAGATTTCAGTTTTGCATTCATTGTGCTACCACACACATGTCAGTTGCCACCACTGACCTGGCTGGTTTGGGCTGGGGGCATTTCTACTCTGCCTTACCGTCCTACAAGATTTGGTCTCAGGAATTCAGAGCAAGCAGGGAGGGGGGAGGGAGGGGGAGAGAGGGGGTTTATGTATGTGTGGATGTAGCAACTAGGATAGAACCCAGAATTTCCTGTTTAATAATAAAAATAGCATCTGTGGTAGCATCTTAAGGTTTTCAAAGCATTTTACACACATCATAAACCCATTTGAGCCTCACCACAACTTACTTAAGTTGGTAAGACTGGTGTTCTAACCCCATGCTACTAAAAAGGAAACAGGCTCAGGTTAAAGTGATTTGCCCACAGTCATTCATTTGGTAAGTGTCTGAAGTGGGATTTGGACCCAGATATTCCTGACTCCAAATTCAGAACTTGGTCCCCTATGCCCCCACAGTTTCTTATTTACTCATCACTAGACTGGGCTTAGTCTCTTGAGGGTTTTTTGTGTGGATAAAGGGGAGGGAGAGGGAGAGGGAGAGGGAGAGGGAGAGAGATTCTTTGCATGGAAAGTAAAATAAACATCAAATTCTTTGCATTGCTGGGACAAAGAGGAGAGTGTGTGTCTTAACAAGAGAAAAGAGCTATATGCGTCCATGGATATAGGAGAGCTGTCTCTGAACAGTGATGTCAGCTCAGAATCTCAGCTCGGGCAGGGACCTCAGAAGTTATCTGGCTCAAACTCTACCTGGGCAGCAGGGCCCTCTCCAACCCCTCCAACAAATGGTCATCCAGCCCCTGCCTGGGGATTCTAGTGATGGGCACCCTGGCGACTGAACTCTTTCCTTCCACTTCCGGAGTACTCAAGCTCCTAGCAAGTTTGTCCTTACAGCCAAAATCTGCCTCCGTGCAGCTTCTTCCCATTGTTCTTAGCTTGTCGGATTTAGAGCTAGGAGGAGTCTTAGCCAGCTCGTCCCTCTGGGCCAAAGCAAAACATGTTGAATCTCTGGTGGGGTAATGGAAAGCGTGCTGGATTTGAGTTCTGGCTTTGCCATTGCTTCCTGGATGAGCACTTTACCTTCCAGGCTCTCCTTTTCCTCATATATAAAATGGGGGGTTGGGGATAAACAGTTAGGTCCCTTTCCAATCTCAGTCTGTGATGCTGGCCCCTCAAATGCTTGAGGACAGCCTACTCTTTTCTCCAGGTAAGCATCCCCATTTCTTTCAACGGGTCCTCTTGTCCTGTGGCTTCTAGCCAGGTCACCCTCCTCCAGATGTGTTTTAGCACAAGAATAGTCTGCCTAAAATATGGCACCAGAGTGGAAATGGGATGGCCTGGGTAGAGGCTTTTCTCTTTGTGTGTCTTAGGCTCCTATTAATGCAGCCTAAACTAGGGTGGGACGAAGGTGAGCCCCCTGGTCTTTTTCATGTGAACTATCCTCTAACTACATGTTCCCCCCTTGTACTTATGCAGTTGATTGTATTTGAATCCTAGTATAAGCCTTTAAGTTTGTTCCTACTAAAGCTCATCTTTTTAACTTGGATTTGTTCTAGCATTGTCTTCTGTTAGGATCTTCTCAGACCCCAATTCTTTCATGCAATCCATCAATCAAGGCTTTATTAAGTGTCTTCCTTCTATGTAGGCAGTACTGTGCTAGGGGCTGGAGATACAAAGTTAGCCCTCAGGGAACTACTACTGGGGGGGGGGACAAGTAAAGAACACAGTACAATACAACTGAGAGGAGGGGCAGCTAGGTGGTGCAGTGGCTAAAGCCCTGGATTCAGGAGGACCTGAGTTCGAATGTGGCCTCAGACACTTGACATTTACTAGCTGTGTGACCCTGGGCAAGTCACTTAACCCCAATTGCCTCACCAAAAAAAAAAAAAAAGAATACAAATGTTAGTGAGATAACAGATCCTTCAAAGTATGTTTTTCCTGCCAGAGTGTGATCACATTGTTCCTTCCAACCAGCATCCCTACTGAAATTCTGCCCATTCTTCCAGGCCCAACTCAAGTCTTCTCACTCGGACATAATAATTTCCTTTTCCCTTTTTTTGAATGCCCGTAACATTCTACACTTGATATGACCACTTATGACTTAGTATTATTAACCATTGTTTCTTGTGTCTGAGACCTGAATTCTGTGCTAGACTGTAAGTGTCACTTGTCTGAAATTCTATGATTTTTTTGTCCCAAGCATCTTATACAGAAGTAGGTGCTTAGTAAATAGCTATGGAGTGATATATTTGCCATAAAGCATTTGTCATTAATAACAACTTTTGTTTATATAGCATTTTACATACATTTTCTATTCAAACGTATCTGATGTTCTGCTGGGCAAGTTACAGGAATACCTACATAGACCTAAGTCCTGGAACAGACTCTTGGAGACAGAGCCATAGCCCTTGTCAGGCATCAGAGTTGGGACTGCCTCGATGGACTCTCCAAGCAGTGATCTGACCTAAATGCAACTGGGCTTAGAAGACAGGTATTATAGGGGCAGTTAAGTGGCACAGTGGATAAAGCACTGGCCTTGGATTCAGGAATACCTGAGTTCAAATCTGGCTTCAGACACTTGACACTAGCTGTGTGACCCTGGGCAAGTCACTTAACCCTCATTGCCCTGCCAAAAAAAAAAAGAAGAAGAAGAAGAAGAGAGGTATTAGAGGCCACTGGGAGGTGATGTAGAGCATTGGAAAGGGCACTGAACTTGGAGTTAAAGATTAAAATCCTGGCTCTGCCACTTACTACCTAAAGGTCCTTCACCTCGTAGGGCCTCAGTTTCCTTATCTGTAAAATGAGAGAGTCAGACTAGTTGACCTTTAAGGTCCATTCCAGCCCTAGACCTGGGGATTTATGGTTAGCACACATTTGTAGTATGGATTGTGTTCAGTGGATTCCAAAAGGAGGTGATGAATAGATACTATAATCAAGTTAGAATCCTAGTAGGAAGTTAGAATAATGAAGTTAGACCAGTCATAGGAAGAGACAGAGATCACCTATTCCAATCAGCACATTTTTATAGAAACAAAACCTAAGTTCAGAAAGAGGTACTAAAGGTAACACAAGCAGTGGGTAGAGCACTAGGCCTGGAATCAGGAAGACCTGAGTTCAAATCCAGCCTTAAATAATTATTAGCTATGTGACCCTGGGCAAGTCACTTAATCCTGTTTGCCTTAACCTTCTAGAGAAGGAAATGGCAGACCATGTCAGTAGCTTTGCAAAGAAGACCCCTGGTATAGTATGGACCATGGGGGTCATGAAAAGTCAGACAACTAAATGACTGAACAACAACACAGCAATTAGTAGGTAGGACTAAAAAGTAGGTCTATAATAATAATAATAATAATAATAATAGTTTGATTTTCTATAGTATTTTAAGGTAACCCTACAAAGTAGCTAGTGAAAATATTATTACCATTTTCCAAATGAGGAAACTAAGGTACAGTGAAGGAAGGGAAGAAATGAGAGGAAATAAGCACTTATTAAATAGTCATTATGTGCCAGGCACTGTGTTAAGGGCTTTACCAACATCATCTCATTTGATCCTCACAACAGCCCTGTAAGGTAGGTGCTATTAACTTTACAGTTGAGGAAACTGAGGGGAAAAGAGGCTAAGTAATTTGCGCAGGGTCACACAGCTAGTCAGTGCCTGAGGCTAGATTGGAAGTCAGGTCTTGCTGACTCCAGGCCCAGTGTTCTGTTGACTTTGCCAACTAGGTGCTTCTGTTGAGTCTCTCGCTCAGGGACATACAGCTGGGACACAAATTCAGCTCTTGTGACTCCTAGTCAGTCCATTGTTCTTTCCACTATACAATGCTGCCTCCCATTAGCTTCTGTGTCTAAAAACTCATTGGTAAAGATCAAAGACTTCAGTCCTAGACCCCTAATGATAAGCCAGACCAGGAAGGGGGGACTACTTTGGCCATGTCCAGATCTCTCTTGAGGAGTCATCATTGCAGGTTATTTTTTAAAGGGCTTTGGGGGTAGCTAGGTGGTACAGTAGATAAAGCACTCACCCTGGATTCAGGAGGACCTGAGTTCAAATCCAGCTTCAGACACTTGTCACTTACTAGCTGTGTGACCTTGGGCAAGTCACTTAACCCTCATTGCCTCGAAAAAATTTTTAAAAGGTGGGGAGGCTTTAAAGGGGTAGTATCTCTACCTAGCACAGTGTCTTATACCTTTTTTGGTGGAGTGATTTCATTGATGGTAACTGTGATTTCATTGGTATAAATAAGAATGAATAAGGTAGCTCTTTCTACCAGTGTAGCTTATAATCACGGAGAGTCTTATGTCATTGGTCATAGCTGGCACTTTGAAGATGTTTGCTAAATTGGATTGAGACTTTTCACTGTCTGACTGGTGCCCATGGTCCTATAGGGAGTTGGGTTGGAGTACATAAGGGCTAAGATGGATTTGAGGTATAGCTAGCTACCCTGGGGATTCCTCTCTGTCCTGTCATTTAACTAAAACCCTGGCATGCCTTGACCTTCAGATGGCAATGAGCCTGAAGGATGGAGCTGAACATTAAGGGATTTCCAAAAGATTTTGACCTGACAGGCCTTCAACTAGGAAACTAGGCCCTTGTTACATGGTTATAAAACCCAGTCCATATGACTCAGAGAGAAGTCAGGAAATGACAAGAAATTAGACTTGGATCTCTTCACCTTCCTACCTGGCAATGGACTGTTGTACCAACGTTACTTTTCTGGCATGGGGGTGCCTATTGGTAGTGTACCACCGTCTTCATCCTTGCATCTGGTCCCACTCCAGGCAATTCATTTGTCTAACCAACATTTATTGAGTACCTACTGTTTGCAAAAGCCTGAGCAGCATTTAGTTAGTATTTTAGTTCACTTTTTTTTCTCACCTGTAAAATGGAGGTGTTTCTCCATCATTCACTTCCTAAGGATCTAAGTTCATGGAAGTGTACAATATGGACTGGGCTTTTGAGATGGACGGGTGGGGCAGCTAGGTGGCACAGTGGATAGAGCGCCGGCCCTGGAGCCAGGAGGACCTGAGTTCAAATCCGGCCTCAGACACTTGACACTTACTGGCTGTGTGACCCTGGGCAAGTAACTTAACCCCAATTGCCTCACCAAAAACAAAACAAAACAACAACAACAACAACAAAAAAGAAAAAGAAAAAGAGATGGACAGGTGCCAGGGATGCTCACTGGGTCATTAGAGACCAATTATGGGCTAACACCCTTGGGTGTGCACTGACAATCCCTCCTACTTTGCTGAGTTCGGAGAGTTAGCCTCAGAGTTCTGACAGTACTAAGAACAAGCAGGCCTTTAGTTACACACCCAAAATCCCAAATGGCAACAAAAAAGCAGTACTACGTGCTGGTTTCCCAGATCTGCTTTCTCTATGAGCTGAAGATTAATAATGATAACAATATCATCTGCCCCTGGAACCACCCTGGGCTTTGATAGGATGGCCTTGGCCTTGTCTTGCTCTATTTCAGGCCTCTATGCACTTCCTGGGCATCTCCAGCTATGTGCTCCCTTCCCCAAATTCCCTTATATGCTAGGTTTTCCTCAATTAGAATGTAAACTGCTTGAGGGCAAGGACTACCTTGCTTGTTTGAATTTGTATGCCCAGTAATTTAGCACCTATGTGTCTTGCACATTTTTTGTTGATCAGTCCAGTCCCACTCTCTGTGACCCCTTTTAGGGTTTTCTTGGCAAAGATCCTGGAGTAGTTTGCCATTTCCTTCTCCAGCTCATTTACAGATGAGGAAACTGAGGCAAATAGAGTAAAGTGACTTACTTAGCCTGGGTCACAGGCATCTGAGAGCAGATTTAAATTTAGGAAGATGAACTTTCCTGACTTCAGTCCTGGCATTCTATCCACTGCACCACACATGGCACATTGTAAGTGTTTTTATATCTCTCTAGATAATAATAAAAAATGCAGACATTGATATTGTGCTTTAAAGTTTGCAAAGCACCTTCCATATAATCTCATTTTATTGGGATGTAGGTGCTGTTCTTATCTTCATTTTACAGATGAGGGCATTGAGGATAAAGGAGGTTGTTAGACTTGACCAGTGTCACACAGCTAGTAAGTGACTGAGAAGGGATTCATACCCATGGTGATGATGGTAAAAAAATAATCCCTTACATTTATATAGTGCTTAAGGTTTGCAATGGGCTTTCTTCACAACCCTTTACTTGTTAAGGTCCCAGCTTCATTTGCTAGTGGTTGGGGTTGTCTAAATCATTTCCTTCAGAGCCTAGGAATCTTACCTGAAACCTGACCTGTGACATAACGTGCCTTCCTTACATCTCCTGGAGGAGATTATCAGGGTAGCTATTGCAATTGTCTGGAACAGCTAGGTGATGCAGTGGATAGAGTGACAGGTCGGAGTCAGGCAGTCTCATCTTCCTGAGGTCACATCCCATAATACTGGGCAAGTCACTTCACCTGCTTGCCTCAGTTCCTCATCTGTAAAATGAGCTGGAGAAGGAAAAGACAAGCCACTCCAGTATCTTTGCCAAGAAAACCCCAAATGGGGTCACAGAGAGTCAGACTGGGCTGAACATGACTGGAAAACAACAACAAAGTGCAGTTGTGAGATGAAATGACCAGGTTCAGAAGGCCATGGTCCTGTGGATGAACAAAGAACTTCTGGACTTGTTCTTTTTAGCATTAGGCTATGCTGCATTTCACAACTTTAGACAGGTACCGACCTTTCCAGGTGAATGAGAGAACAAAATTACTAGTATGTAAAACCATGCCACTCACTTCTAGACTTCAGGCTTAGACTTCTGCCTTTGGGAGTGCATTGCTGTCTTCTAACGGGTGTCCCTGCTGTGAGCAGTGTGCATTCATCTAGCAAACTTTTATTGAGCACCTGCTGTTTGCAAAACCTTATGCTGAGAGTCATAGGGGGATACAAAGAGAAATAAAACATAGCCCCAACCTTCAAGGAGTTTGTAGTCGGGTGGAAACAAGACATTCTTAAGGAAGAATCAGTATCTTAGGTGGCTTAAAAGAGCAGGTGTGTCCCAAAGCCCTTCATTCTCACCAGAAACACTCGATAAGCCAAGTCAGCAGTACCTAGAAGGTAGACTTTGTTCACAGACAATTGGGGGGTGGACTTCAGATGTGGCAAACACAAAGCTCATGTGATCCAAACCAAATCAAGATATAACTGGTAAATATTTAACCAAATAAATAAAAATATAATAAAAATTAGATAACATTACTTTTTTTTGTTTGTTTGTTTGTTTGGTTTTTGCTGGGCAATGAGGGTTAAGTGACTTGCCCAAGGTCACACAGCTAGTGTCATGTGTCTGAGACTGGATTTGAACTCAGGTACTCCTGAATCCAGGGCTGGTGCTCTATCCACTGCGCCACCTAGCTGCCGCCCCTAACATTACTTTTTAAAACTAAGTCAGTTTGAGGGGGCAGCTAGGTGGCGCAGTGAATAGAGCACCGGCCCTGGATTCAGGAGTACCTGAGTTCAAATCCGGCCTCAGACACTTGACATGTACTAGCTGTGTGACCCTGGGCAAGTCACTTAACCTTAATTGCCTCACTAAAAACAAACAAACAAACAAACAAAAAACTAAGTCATTTTGTATCCTACAGAAGCCTATGTGTACAGAATAGTGGCCCGTTTCTGTTTGAGTTTGGGTAGTAGGTAGAATGCTGGATTTAAAATCAGAAAGATCTGAATTCAAATCCTGCTTTAGTCACTATTTGTGTGTGTCCAGGAACAAGTCTTTTCATCTTTTTCAGTCTCTTCTGTCAAATGGGGATAATAACAGCACTTCCTCACAGGGAAGGTTCCAATGAAATAAAGTGTGATATAAATGCTAGTTATTCTATTAGTGTGGCTAAAAAAAAAAAAAGCATCCCAATCACTGAACTGATGGAAAAGGTACAGCTCCTCCTGTGGATGTTACATCTTCCTTGTCTGAGGTTGGATTTGAACTCAGGTCCTCCTGACTCCAGGGCCTGTGCTCTATCCACTGCACCACCTAGCTGCCCTAGTAGTGAGCCATTCTAAATCAGAGGTGTCAATCATGTGGGGCCATTTCCCAATGTAATTGGGAAATATTTAACAAAATAAATAAAAGGACAATAGAACATAGATAATGTTAATATGTGGTTTTCTAAGTCAGCATGCAGCCCCTAGGGATCCTTACATGTGGTTTAGTGGCCCCTGTTTCTATTTGAGTTTGACCCCACTGATCTAGCCACTGATCTTGGCTAGCCAAGATAAGGGAATTCTCCTTGTAATTGTGGGA
Source organism: Dromiciops gliroides (assembly GCF_019393635.1). Classification (NCBI taxonomy): domain Eukaryota; kingdom Metazoa; phylum Chordata; class Mammalia; order Microbiotheria; family Microbiotheriidae; genus Dromiciops; species Dromiciops gliroides. Next base: position 490,318,188 of record NC_057861.1, read on the forward strand.
GGGGACAAGCAGAGCCTCTTGCTTAGTTCTGTCTAAAGCAGTGAAAAAATATTTTGATCACTGTTTAAATATAATTGGTTTCCTTTCTAATCTCAGGTTTTTTACGTATTTAAAAACATTATTCCAAGAAGAGCTCCATAGGCTTCACTAGATTACCAAAGGGGTCCATGACATCCTTAAAGTGTTTGAACCCCTAGTCTACGGGCAGTTAGATGACAGAGTGGCTAGAGAACTGGGTCTAGAGCCAGGAAGATCTGAGTTCAAATTCAACCTTAGACTCATATTAGCTGTGTGATCCTAGGTGAGTCACTTCACCTCTGTCTGCCTCAATTTCCTTAACTGTAAAATAGAAATAATAACATTTACCTATGGGTATTGTTGTGAGAATCAAATGAAATATTTGCAAAGCACTTAGCATAGTGCTGGGCACACAGTAAATAGGTGCTTAATAAGTGCTTGTTCCCTTCCTTTGTCTAAAACAATCTTAAAAACATCTGCCATCCCAGACTCTCATAAGGCTGGTCCCAGCTCCTGTCATATAAAGGGCATGCTGACTCTCAGCAGGACAACAGCTACAGCTGTAACTAATTTTTAGTTGACTTTGGACATCTCCACTGTGTCAGATCCATCCAACAGACTGATCTGAGAAAAGCTAGCCTGGAGTCCTAGAGGACCCTTTTGTGATTTTCTACAGGGGTATGGAGTGAAAGGGCTAGGGGGTAAGGTATGTTTCGAAGTGAATTCCAGAGTTAACTCTGCTTTCAGAAAACAGCATGTCCACCCAATGTCAGAATGTAATAATTATATTATCTCATTTGGTCCTCATGACAACCCTTGAAGGTAGGTGCAGATAGAAGTTAAGTGACTTGCCCAGGGTTACACAGCTATTAAGTACGAGGCCAGATTTGAACTCAGGTCTTCCTGACTTCAAGTCCAGTACTCAGTTGTTTGTGTCACTTTTATGAGCTTTCCATATCACCTCTAATACTTGTCTTAACACCTTAAGAGCTTTCCAAAAAAGGGCATTGTCCTGAGGGCACAGGGTGTCCTGTAGTTAATTTCCCTGGTAGATTTGACCCAGTCCTCATTTTGTGGAGAAGGTATGAGTGGGGCCCCCTGCTTACTCCTGCTTTGCTTTATGAACTCTCCAAATTTATAGGCTTACAAGCACTTTGGAGTACAGGAAGATGACGTGTACACAGCAATGGGTGTGTACCTGGGGATTACATGAGTCCTGTTAGATCACATCTTGCCCTGGCCCCAGTGAGGAGCTGCCCCAAATCCCCATGAAACAACAAGTCCCCATCTGTCTTGGGTAGGGTGGGGCAATGGAATGGGCCCCTGACCTACTTTATAGCAGGGCTCTCCCCCTGCAATGGAATTAGCACCTGACTGGTCCCTTTCCAGAACATGCGTTTGTTTATTCTGTTTACTGCTAGGAAATGTACCTGGACAGGTAGTAGATTACCTAAAATGAGACCAGGGAAAGACCCAATGAGACAAGAAGCCAAGATTCCTACTGCCCTGCCCCTCTTTCCATGAAAGGACCAAGACACTTTAAATCAGGAAGTGGCAGGGTACATCTGTGGCCAGTCTGTGACTAGTCTTTGCTTTGAAAGTAGAGTGGACCTTAAAGAAGGCTACAGATAGTAAACACCTCTGGGGACCAAAGGGACTTTGTTTTGGAAACATGAGATCTTTCACAGGGCACAGTGTCCTGTGCTAAAGGATGGAGTATGGCCTGGGACTCACAGAACTGCTGGGAATTGGTGGGGTTGGAGGCTAGAAGAAGGCAGGTAACTTGATCAGCTTTCTTAAGTGTGAGTTTATTATCTCCAGGCACCAAAAGCCTTTCCAGCAAACACCTCTTTGGTTTTATGATGGAAGGCAGTGGGAAAACAATATCTGCCAGGGATCAATTTGCTCTGGGCCTTAGATTCCTAATCATATGGAGAGTCATTGTCAAGAGCCAAACCCATCAATTAAGCCAGCTTGAACATGAATATAAGTCTATATACCCAGAGTATGGAAGAAAATAAGCCTGAGCCAAATGAAATTCAGGCACTGGGCCATAAAGGTACCTCATCTATAGCCTGCTTTTTTTCTATTCCTTTTTGGAGTCTGTTTTCATAAGAATTCTATTTCACATTCATAGAAAAAACTTTTAGATTGACATGGTGCTTTTTGTTGCAGCAACCCTGTCAGGGTGGGCAAGTGCAAATATTAGAATTCCATTTTACAGATGAGGAAATTGAGACTTAGTAATAACTGGGCTGCCCAGGGTTACATAGCCAGGATTCAAATCCACGTCTCTGATTCCAAGTTCATTTTTTCTTTTCCTGCCACACTGTACCATGTGCCACTATGTCTGTTTATGATCCTGTCTATATTTCATTGGTTTGTTGGTTTTAGAGAGCAGGAAGAGGGAAAGAGAGAATTTGAATTATAGAATCTTAGAACCATATAATATCAGAACTAGAAAAGACTTAAACCCAGGATGCCTAATTTTTGTCCATGCTCTTTCTGTGACAACCATGGGGATTGTGAATGTAAATCAGTCTGGGAATTGTGGGCTCACTCTGGGGCAGTCTCCCTGCTCACCCGCAACTTAGAGAATTTGGGCATTCTGCCAGTCTTATGTCTTCCATCATCATGTGGCTCCCTTTACTTTTTTTTTGTAGTGAGGCAATTGGGGTTAAGTGACTTGCCCAGGGTCACACAGCTAGTAAGTGTTAAATGTCTAAGGCCGGATTTGAACTCAGGTACTCCTGACTCCAGGGCCGGTGCTCTATCCACTGCGCCACCTAGCCGCCCCTCCCTTTACTTTTAAACTACTGGAAATCTGCTAATGTCCTACATTGATCAGCACTGTCACCTAACAATGGGTACCATTTTGACATATAACTAGTCGCTAGTAAGAACTCTGACTCAGTCCTGCTGATTTGATCTCTGCAGTCCTTCACCTTCTTTCCTTAGCCACCACCCTGGGTTAGGCCCTCATCATCTCGAAGCTGTGCTAGAATAGGTTCCTCCTTGGTTTCCCTGTTTCTTGCCTGTCTCCTGTCCAGCCCATCTTCCAACCAGTCTCCAAAATAACCCTCTTATGGCATAGCTCTGATGAGTGGTGTGCTGAAGCCAGGATTGTTAAAGTTTCGATATCTAGACCTCAGAAATCAGCAGACTCTACAAATCGGGGCTTGATTTGTTTTGTTGATTGTCTAGACTTAAGTGATGGAGAAAATGTTTATAATGCAGATTAAACTTTGAAGGGTGTTCTGCATACATTTATTAAAAAATATATCTTAGGAGTGAGTTATTAAGTATCTAACTAACACATTCCTGGTCAGAACATCTGACCATTCCCAAGCTCAAAAACTTTAAGTGGCTCCCTATTTACCCCAGGATGAAATACAAACTCTTCATCCTAGAAGCCTTTCTGGCATTTTTCATATTAATCCCCTTGAACCTCACAGGGTTGTTGTGAGGATCAAATGAGATTACATGTATAAAGCTCTTTGCAAGCCTTAAAGCTCTATATAAATGCTAGTTATTATTCTTATTCACATAGTCCATGTTCTATCCAAACTGGAATTTTCATGCCTTCGCCCAGGCTGGCTGTTTCCTGTGCCATGAATGTACTCCCTCTTTACCTCTCTTGGCCCTTCAGGACTCAGCTTAGGTTACCACCCTGTCTAGCAAACTTTTGCTGATTGCTCTAGTTGTTAGTGCTGCCTCCTTCAAATTTTGCTTCCTTCACTCTCTAGAAACCTTATATTCTACTATCTGTACCCAAGACAAATCCCTCCAGTAGAATATAAGTTCCTTGAGGACAGGGACTAGTACATTCCCCCACCCCCACCCCAGCACCTAACAGCAGTGCCTTGCACATAGAAAGCATTTTGTTTGCTGAACTGATAAGAGTCTTGGACAGAGTGGGTCAGAATGAGTTTATTGCTGCTGTATGTTAACCAGCTCCTTGGTATGGACAGCTCCTTGTAGGAGATAAAAGGGGTAGAGTGCCCTGCTGCAGCAAGGCTTAGAGGATTTAGTCCTTAGGTTCTAATTATATAGTGCTGCTCTCTCCTCCTGTTTGAAGATGCCATTGCTAACTCTTGCTATTGTAGGAACAATATGCAATAAATCAAGGATGGGGAAAAGCATGTGAAAATATAAAAACAAGTGACTTTGGGGATGATTTAGGAATATTGAGGCTGTGATCATTCCTTTTTGGCATGAGAGAGGACTTGTATTTGTGGAAAGGTGGCTAGTGATAGTCGTACCAAAAAAAAGAAGTTAAGAAAGAGTAAAAAAGAAAAAGAAAAAGAAAGAAAAGAGTAGCAGGGAAACAAATACACAGAGGGGGATAGAAGGAAGTTCAGAAGGGGAAATAAGAGAAGCCAAACAGTTTTGTTGCCTTTGCCTTAAGTGTAACATGTACTTCCCCCTGCCCCCATTTCTTTATTTTTAAAATAGCATTTTATTTTTTCCAATTACATGTAAAGACAATTTTAACATTCATTTTCTAATAAAATTTTGAGTTCCAGATTTTCTCCTGGTCCCCCTCCCCTTCCTCCTCCCTAAGACGGTAAGCCATTTGATCTAGGCTATACACATAATTTTTTAAAAAACTGAATATAACAAGAGGTTTATAATTTCACATGCAAGTCCCCCTTTCTGTTGTTTGTATATTAAATTCATTGTGTTTGTTAAGGCCATAAAAAAACACCTTGTTTTTGAAAGGAATGTCAAGGTAGTTAGGGGCTGTCGAAAGAGCAAAGCTCAATTGTAAAGTCCATTTCACTGTCTGGTGAGAATAAAACTTAGAAGCAAACGTTCATGCTATCTTTGTTTATATTGTAGTTCTTGTTAGAAGAGCAAGCAGTGGGGGGGGCAGTTAGGTGGCACAGTGGATAACACATGGGCCCTGATTTCAGGAGGACCTGAGTTCAAATCCGGACTCAGTCACTTGAAACTTACTAGCTGTATGACCCTGGGCAAGTCACTTAACCCTCATTTCCCTACCCCCAAAAAATCCAAAACAAAAACAAAAAACCCCCAAACCCTTTAATTTAAAAAAAAAGAAAAGAGTGAGCAGGATACAGTAGATAGAAGAAGATAGGAAGATTTGAATTCAACTATCACCTCTGACATATACTATGCTGGCTGTGTGACCCTGGGCAAATCTTTTAACCTTTCACTGACCCAGGCAACTTTCTGAAAAAGTAAGTTATGGGCAAGTTGCTGATCTGTACTAGGGTAGGGTTTTCCCCAGGCCAGGAGTTCCCCACACCAATGAAATCACAAGTCTAGATCAAAAATAAAACAAACAGGAACAACAAAAAATTGTTAAAAGTTTTGGGGGGAGGGGCAGCTAGATGGCACAGTGGTAAAGCACCGGCTCTGGATTCAGGAGGACCTGAGTTCAAATCTGGCCTCAGACACTTGACACTTACTAGCTCTGTGACCCTGGGCAAGTCACTTAACCCTCATTGCCCTGCAGAAAAACCAAAAACAACAACAACAAAAGTTTTGGGGGCAGCTAGGTGGTGCAGTGGATAAAGCACCGGCCCTGGATTCAGGAGGACCTGAGTTCAAATCCAGCCTCAGACACTTGACACTACCTGTGTGACCCTGGGCAAGTCACTTAAACCTCACTGCCCTGCAAAATAAATAAATAAATAAATAAAAGTTTTTCATAGAGTTACATAGTCTCAGAGGGTTTTTTAATCCCACTCCTACCCAAGTATGAATACTATCTACAATGCTCCTGACAAGGAACAATCTAGTCTCTGACTGAAGACCTACAATGATGCCTGGGTTAAAAGCCTACTCTAGATCGAGACTGAGGCAGCCTAGTACCCTTTGGCACAGTTAGGATTGTTAGGAGATTGCTTTATGTTGAGTCAAAATTTGCCTCTCTGAGCTGTGAACTGATCCAACCATTCTGGAGAGCAATTTGGAACTATGCCCAAAGGGCTATAAAGCTGTGTATACCCTTTTACGTAGTGATACCACTATTAGGTCTTTTTTCCCAAAGAGATCATAAAAAAGGGAAAAGGACCCCCATGTACAAAAATATTTATAGCTGCTCTTTTTGTGGTGGCAAGGAATTAGAAATTGAGGGGATGCCCATCAATTGGGGAATGGCTGAACAAGTTGTGGTATATGAATGTAATGGAATACTGTTGTGCTGTAAGAAGCGATGTGCAGGCGGATTTCAGACATACATGAACTGATGCTGAGTGAGATGAGCAGAACCAGGAGAACATTGTACACAGTATCAACAACATTATATGTTGATCAACTGTGATAGACTTGACTCTTTTTAGCAATACAGTGGTCCAAGATAGTGCCAAAGGAGTCATGATGGAAAATGCTCTCCAAATCCAGAAGAAAAAAAAGAACTGTGGAATCTAGATGCAGACTGAACCATACTATTTCTATTTTTTTTCTTTTTTGAGGTTTTTCTCTTTTGCTCTGATTCTTCTTTCACAACATGACTAATGCAGAAATATGTTTAATGTGATTGTACATATATAACCTATATCAGATTGCTTGCTGTCTTGGGGAGAGGGGGGGGGGAGGGAGGGAGAAAAATTTGAAACTAGAAATCTTATACAAACAAATGTTGAAAACTATTTCTACATGTAACTAGAAAATAATAAAATACTTTTATGATAATAAAAAAGGAAAGCACACAGAAAATTGTATAACAGTAAACACATAAGTGTAATTTGCAAAAAATAAAAAATAAATTGCCTCCCTGTAACTTCTACCCATGGGCCCTTGTTCTGTGCTTTGGGGCCTAATACAATATGTCTAATCCTTCATCTAAATGAAGATAGCTATCATGTAGTGTGGTGGAGAGAGTTCTGGATGGGCCCTCACAGAACTTGAGTTTGAATCCTGGTTTTGACTTGGTTACTTGGTGTGCATTTGAGTGAGTCACTAAAACCCAGCCTCTGAGCCTCAGTTTTCCTATTCTGTAAAAGGAGGGTGCTCCTAGCTAAGCTCTGAGATTTCTTCCAGTTCTCAATCAAGGAGATTTGTCTCTTCTCGAAGTCATCTCCTCTGTGGGCTGTATTTGCCTATTTTCTTCCATTGGCTCTTTTTTTTTTTTTTTTTTTTTTGCAGGGTGATGAGGGTTAAGTGACTTCCCCAGGGTCAAAGTGTCAAGTGTCTGGGGCAGGATTTGAACTCAGGTCCTCCTCAATCCAGGGCTGGTGCTTTATCCACTGCACTACCTAGCTGCCCCACTTCCACTGGGCTCTTAAGACAGTTTTAAAAATAAGAATGCTTAGGAATTGTATTTTTTTTTAAACAAATTTTCTTCTGAAAGCTTTTTAAGTGATGATTTGTAAAGGTTTGCTGGATTAGTAAGTGTGAGTTTATTACATCTAAACACAAGAGGTTTTGTTTCTATAAAATACCTCAGGTTTTTAGTGAAAGTCAGTTGGGAACATAGGATTCATTTAACAGGAAATGACTTAGTAAAAAGCTGTTCTGGAATGCATTTGTTCCACTGGGTGAAAGACACTTCTCGGGGGGGGGGGGGGGGGGGGGCAGCTAGATGGTGCAGTGGTTAAAGCGCTGGCCCTGGAGTCAGGAGTACCCGAGTTCAAATCCAGCCTCAGACACTTAACACTTACTAGCTGTGTGACCCTGGGCAAGTCACTTAACCCCCATTGCCCCGCAAAAAACAAACAAACAAACAAACAAAAAAAGAAAGACACTTCTCGTGGTTCTGATAGTAACAGGTCCCCTGTGCAAAGCCTCCTGTGATGTCTCATTGAGACACAGAGGTGACCCTGGCTTCTCAAAGATTGTGCCAGTAAAGTGCAGGCTCTGGCAGGTCCTACCAAGCTGGAAAGGCTACAAGAATTGGCCCAACAATGAACTAGGATGAGCAAGGATGACTATTGTTGGAAGCCTGGTGTAGCTAAATTCAGAGAGGCTTATCACCAGATTGGCTGTTGTTAATTGTTCATTTGTTCCTCTCATGTCCAAATCTTCATGACCCCATTTCGGCAAAAGGCACTGGGTTGGTTTGCTGTTTCCTTCTCCAGCTCATTTTACAGGTGAGGAAACTGAGGCAAACAGGGTTAAAGTAAGACTTGCCCAGGGTTGCACAGCAAATAAGTGTCTGTGGCTGGATTTGAACTCACATCTTCCTGACTCCAGGCCTGGTGCTCTATCCACTTTGACACCTAACTGCCCCAATTGGCTATGGGGTAGGGGATTTTTCAATTGACAGTTATGCTTAAAAATCACATGAAAATCTGTGTTGGTTCTTATACTAAAAAGTATTGAATTGTTGAAATATTAAAGATCTGTCTGTCTCAGAAAATCATTTTCAGGGTCTCTTTATGCACAGTGCATCCCAAAATGCTTTGGATAGGTCTGGCCTCTGTCTTCTGGGAATTTCCTGTCTAAAAGGAAGTCTTGCTAATTCATGTTCTCAAAGCCATCCTTAAAGATTGAGTGGGTGGGTGTCTTGGGTATGAAATCATGGGAAGTTTTGATAAATATTCTAAAAAGGGGTTCTGGGTGAAAGCTGGGCTTTCAATATTCTACATCCTCCAGTTAACATCCCATATGTCAGAGTGGGAAGGAATCCTCAAGGTTACCTAATTCAAACCCATCATTTGAAATGAGACCCAGAAGGACAGTGACCTAAGGTCATAGTTACTTGTCGAGGCAAAATTGGAACAAATATGTCCTCAGTCCTAGTGGAATGCACTCCCCACTTTCTGAGCCCCTCTTGGGGAAGCTGAGTTTGGTGGCAAAGTACTGACGTGCCTTCGCGGCTACATTCAACCTAAACTGGGGTGAGGACCAACCTGTAAGGGCCTGCTCACTGGGACAATGTACCTTTTTGCTGAAGCCCTGGTGAGCTCATTGCAGAGAGCGTGCAAACACACCCAAGAGCAGGCTGCAGTCTTTGTGGCCCTGAGCAACAGATGGGAGGGGTGGTTGAGCAGCAGCCTTATTGTGTTGGGTTTGAGGAAGGGGGTGGGGGAAGGAAAAAAGAAGGAAGGAGGTAAGACTGTGGGTCTTGAATGAAATAATCTTGTGGCACCCCACAGTTCTGGTCTGCCACATGCACCTCTGACCGGAAGAATAATTCACAGACGTGCTGTGCGTGCGGTGTGTTGGAGGGGAGGGAGAGGAAGCAGGTGTGTTCCCTAACTGTCTCCAAGCTGCAGGTAAAGGTGTGACCCACACTGTCATCAAGCTGAAGGTAAATACTGAAGCCAGTTGGAAGAGTAGCTATCACACAGGGTCCCTGAACTGCTTGGAAGTTAACTTTGTGTTGTCTATTTACTTGGCACAGAGTAACAATAATGGCTGTGACCCGATTCCACAGTCTCACCTTGCTCCCTGCTGAATGTTCACTGGGGGTTTTGTGACTCTGAAATGGAATCAATTTGTGTAGATACTGACTCATGGAGGGACAGAGATAATGCTCAGCAGCCCTGAGAATGTCACTCAGACCCTCATCCCCCACCCCTTTTTTACAACCCATGGTTCCCGTGTTTTTCTCAGGATCCAAACAGTTACCTGCTCAGAGACTTAGGGATCATCTGAACCCCTCATTTGACATATAAGCAAACTGGACTCAGAGAAGCTCAGCCATCCCCAAGGTCACACAGATGGAAGCTTTCAACGTTTTGCAGATTTAGAACTGAAAAGGACATCTCATTCAACTCCCTCATCTTACAAGAATTTGAACTCAGGTTCTCTTGACTTCAAATCTAGTGCTGTACCTTCCCCCACACTCAGCAGAGTAGCAGAACCAGATCTAGAACTCAAGCCTCTTATCTCCCTACCCAAAACACAGAACCTAGTTAAACACTTTTAAAATGCTTGTTCTTGCATCCATGCTGATGGGGTTGGGAACCTGCATCTCTTAGCAGAAAAGGCTTCTCTTTTTACTCCTCCTAGAGCTTTTGCCTCCCCTTGACCAAAATCTTACAGTACAAAGAAATTAATCTCTAATGGCAGAATTGTAGGTGCTCTGATATGATATTATGGGGAAGGGCCTTCCTTGTACTTTTCTAATCCTCTGTACTTCGGAATCTCTCACTGACTTCCATAAGTACCTCAAAACTCAGGGCTAGGGCCCAGACCTGTGATTTCATCAATTTAGGGAACTCCCAGGTGAGGATATTCTCTCTACCAATCCTGGTCAACATCTTTGCAACTTATAGATCTAGAGAGCTACCTAGAGCTATGTGAGTTTAAGGGGCTTTCTTAAGATTTCACAGCCATTATGCGTCAGAGGCAAGATGCAGATGATTATCTGGTTGAAGGGGGAGCTTTTGGTGGCAGAGCCTGAGTAGAAATAATCTCTTTACTACTCTGTGCCACGTCTTCTCCCTTACAAAGCAGAAAACTCTCTCTAGGATGGGAGTTCTTAACCTGGGGTCTATGAGCTTTTTTTTTTCCCCCTAACATTTTGTTTTGTTTTGTTTTGGTGAGGCATTTGGGGTTAAGTGACTTGCCCAAGGTCACACAGCTAGTTAAGTGTCAAGTGTCTGAGGCTGGATTTGAACTCAGGTTCTCCTGAATCCAGGGCCGGTGCTTTATCCACTGTGCCACCTAGCCACCCCTCCCCAAACATTTTGATAACTATTTCAGTAGAATTGATTTTTTTGGTAATACTAAGTATTTTATTTTATGAATTTAGGAACATTGTTCTGAGGAAGGGGTCCATAGGCTTCACTAGACTTCCAAAGGGGTCCAGGGCACACCAAAAAGTTAAGAACCCCTGGGCTAGTTAAACCCTCTTGATTTACAGAGTAGGAAGCTGATGCTCAGATAAAGGGAGTTTCCTGAGCTCACACACAGTGAGCTAATAATTGAGCCAGGACTAAAATTCAAGTTTCCTGACTTTCAGCACAGAGCCCTCTCTACTCCATGATGCCCTAATAAATAGACTGACTAGTGAGCCGCTAAGGGGGAGGGAAGCAAAGGGAAGTCATCAGTCCTAGCTGAACTTAGGGTGGGAGAGTGCGGACATTGGCTTCTATCTGATTGCCCACATCAAATTTGGGGCTCAAGAAGGTATAACACCCCTCTCATGAAGAATGAATTTTCAAGCTTCCAGCAAGTTTAGAATTCTTACAAAGGGGGAGTGAGGAAACCAGGCTGGAAGCCGTGGGGAAACAAATAGACTTTGAGTTTGTGTTGTGGTAGCCAAGCCCCATCACGAATTCAGAGGTCATGAGTTGCTTGCTCTTCTGCCACGAGTCTAAAGGCCATGGCCTCTGCCCTTGCTGAGATGGCAAAAGAGCTCAGAGGACAGACAAGTCTGGATGGGAAAACCAGCAGCCCAGACCTACCAAGCCTTTAGTCAGGTCAGCCCCAAGCAAGAACCCATGGGCTGACCCATAAAGGATCAAGCATCCTCCAGCCAAGTTTCAGGATAGTCAAGCTAGGCAAGTTACCTGGCTAGAGTAATTTTTGCACACATTTCTTTTTATAAGTGCACATATTTTTAATGCCAAGAAATTCTGGTCTTCATGGCATCAAAATGGCTTATGATGAGACAAGGTGGATGCATGTTACTAAAATCAAGGGGTCCAACTTCCAAAATTCAGGTATGAAAATGTCCCATTCCACCTCTTCCCTGCTCCTCAGACCATTTATTGAAATGCCCTCCACCCTAGGTGCAGAAAAGGGCTCTCTCTCTTCTCCCAGGATCCTAAGACAAGCCCCACTTAGGCTCACCAGAGTCAGAGTCTTTAGTTGAGTTCTGTTGCTACCCCTTTCTGGTCTTCATTTAGTAAAGCATACCTTTCTCTTTGTGACAGGCAGGAGGGAACAACGAGGGTGGAATATAAACATTGTCAAGTGTATTCACTGTTTAACAGCTGGATTTTGCTTGTTTTTCTTTGTTACAAAAAAAAAGTTTCCAGAAATTACAATGATCTAAGAATATATCAACGAAACTTGTTTAACAACAATTAAAATAGCTAGGTGGTGTCTGCTGATAATTCCTGCTACTGGGGGTAGTTGGCTGGCAGTTCTGGGAGTTCTAAGCTAGATTAGGGCTATCAAATCCACACTTAAGTCCAGTACTAATATGGTCAGCCTCTGGGATCAGAGGGCCACTGGGTTGCCTTAGGAAGGGTGAACTAGAACGGGGTGGAAAAATGGAGTAGGTCAAAGCTGCCGTAGTGACCACCATTGGGATAGGACCTGTGAGTAGCCACTGTGCTTTGAGCCCAACTAAGATAGGAAAACCCAATCTCAAAACTAACAAAATAAAATAAAATTGGGGGGCTTCGAATAAATGTTAGGTTATTTCTCAAGTCCTTTTCAGCTCTGACATTCTGATCCTGGTCCCTACCCCTAGGAACTTCTAGGGAGACTAGCTACAGTTAAGGGAGTAGGGTTGGGGAGAAGGCCCTGGCCTAGGCTACATTCTGAAAGTCCCACTAGCTCAAACAGCATTGGCTTGTGCCAATTGACTGGGATCTCACTCTCCTGGTCTCTCCTCTGACAGGTGATTGCTGTGGTCATGGACATGTTCACAGATGTCGACATCTTCAAGGACCTGCTAGATGCTGGCTTTAAGAGGAAGGTGGCTGTGTATATTATTGTGGACGAAGCCAATGTAAAGTATTTCTTGCACATGTGTGAGCGGGCCCAGATGCACACAGGACACCTGAAGGTAAGGCTGACCTGCCTGTCCACAGAGGAAGGTGGCATCTTGGTCACAGGCTGAAGAGCCTCACCTTTTAAACGATAGTCAAAGAATATTGATTCCATGTCTCCTGTCTGGCTCCCTATGCCTGGCTTATATATAAAGAGGACTTGAAGTGGAAGACATTGCCCCTGGCCTCAAGAGGCTTTCGGGAGAGTTGTGCACGAGTCTCCCATCTGTGGAAGGGATAACCAACATGTAGGCAGGATGATGGAGGCTGAGTAAGTGATACAGAGGGAATGCTAGAGGAGCCCAAAGGAGGGAGATGCCTCTGTGAGCTGTGATGGCCAGAGACTTTGAACTGATTTGAGCTGAGCCTAGAAGTATGCATAAGATTTGGAGAGGTGGAGGAGAAGAAAGGACATTTTGAGGATAGGGAGCAGCCACTATTGATTAGAAAGATGCAAGTCAGGGACAGCTAGATGGTGCAGTGGATAGAGCACCAACCCTGGATTCAGGAGTACCTGAGTTCAAATCCAGCCTCAGACACTTGACACTTAACTAGTTGTGTGACCCTGGGCAAGTCACTTAACCCTCATTGCCTACCCCCCCCCCCCCGACAAAAGATACAAGTCAAGGCAATTCTAGAGTACTACCTCATACCTCTTTGATTGGATAATAGGACAGCAGAGGAAAATGACAAATGTCATATGGGATCTGGGAAAATGAGACATTAATACACTATTGGTGGAGCTATAAACTGATTCAAACATTCAGTAGAGCAATTTTGAACTATGGCCAAAGGGCTATAAAACCATGCATACACTTTGACGTCATAATACCACTATTAGGTTGGTATCCAAAAAGAGATAAAAAACAAGAAGTTAAAGGACCTATATATACAAAAAATATTAATGGCAGCCCTTTTCTGGGGCAAAGAATTCAAAATTAAGGAGATGCCCATCAATTGGGGAATGGTTGAACAAATTGTGGGCCAAGATTATGATAGAACAGTACTGTGCTATAAGAAATGATGAGCAGGATGCTCTCAGAAAAACCTGGAAAGACCTGCATGAGCTGATGCAAAGTGAAATGTACGGTATACAAAGTAACATCAATATTGTAAGATGTTCAGCTGTGAATGACTTAGCTATTTTCAGCAATACAATGATCCAAGATAACTCTGAAGGACTTAAGAAAAATGTGATCCATCTCCAGAGAAAGAACTGATGGTGTCTGAATACAGATTGAAGCATAATTTTTTTTTAGTTTCTTTTTCTTAAGTTTTTTTTGTCTTTTTTTTTTCACAACCTGACTAATATGGAAATGCCTTGCATGACTACACATGTCTAACTTATATTGAATTGCTTGCATTCTTAAGGGGGGATGGGGAGGGAGGAAGAGAATTTGGAACATAAAGTTTTTAAATGGATTTTGAAAATTGTTTTTACATGTAATTAGGGGAAAAATAAAATAAAATTCTAAAGAAAAGGATAGGGAGCAGCATGAAAAAAATTGAAGGCTGGGGTTTTCAAGGGAACTGAGGCAGCTAACCTACTAGCATAGACAGTTTGGAACCAGATGTGCAAGGCCCGGCTCAGGAGCATGGAAAGAGCATTGGACTGGGAATCAGATGACTAGGGTGCTAGTCTGGATTTTGCTGCTACTTGCATATATGACCTTGAACAGATCACTTCCATTCTCTGAGGTCCAGTTTCTTCTTCTATATAAATGGAGGTTGAACTGGATTACCTTTAAGATCCTTCCCAGCCCTAACATTTTATGATTTTGCTATTTCCTCCTGTAAGCAGTGGTGAGAAATCAGTCAGATTCTTAGCGAGTTCCTGTTATGTGCCAGACACTGTCCAAGGGGGTTTGGCAGAAGGAAGTAGAAAGGGAAGGAGCAATTCTTTCCTAGACCCTAATCCGAATGCCAGAACTTTGACTTAATTAACCAGAATAGCCTCAAAAGCACGAACAAGGATCAGAAACAAGAGAGACTCCAAACGTGCCTGGTTAACAAGCTACCAAGCTCCAACGCCTCTAATTTAAGTGCATTTTTCCAAGTGTGATTTTTTCCCCCCCACTCCCAAGCCTGAACTCTTTCAAGTGGCTTAAATGAAGCAGGAGAGGGCATTTCTTCTGAGTTTGCAGATTCCATCGTGCTTGGGCCTGGCCTCTTGTGATTCCCTGGCTTTGTTCCTTCCGACCCCCATGCCTGCCCTCCATATAATTATCCAAGGGTATATAAAATCAAAGCTGGAATACCATCATTTAAAGACTGTTTAATCTAACTTTGTCATTGTCCAGATGAAAAAACTGAACTACAGAAGAATCATCATGGTGCAATGGAATAAACCAGTGGCCTGGGCATAAGGAGGCCTGGCATTTGGTCCTGGCTCTGTCATTAACTCATTGAGTGACTTTACTCAAGTTGCTTTATCTCTATAGGTCACAAGTTTCTCTACCTCAAAAAATCAAGGGTTTCAATAAAATTAGCACTAAAGTTCCTAAAAATTTCTATGATTCTATTCTAAGTCATTAGCCCAGGGACACATAGCTAGATGTTGCTGTTAATTGTGTTATTTTACTGACTCTTTTTTTTTTTTTTTTTGGTGAGGCAGTGGGGGTTAAGTGACTTGCCCAGGGTCACACAGCTAATAAGTGTCAAGCGTCTAAGGCCGGATTTCAGCTCAGGTCCTCCTGACTCTGGGGCTGGTACTCTATCCACTGTGCCACCTAGCTGCCCCCTAGTCATATTATTTTAACAATAATTTATCATAAATTGTGTTGTAACTGGAGGCAGCTAGGTGTCCGCAGTGGATAGAGCACCAGCCCTGGAATCAAGAGGACCTGAGTTCAAATGTGGCCTCAACTTGACTAGCTGTGTGACCCTGGGCAAGTGACTTAACCCCGATTGCCTCACACAGCAACAACAATAACCCCCACCACCACCACTACCAAAAATAAATAAGTAAATTATGTTGTAACTGATGGCTGTCATCTATATGATACTTTAGTTTGCAAAGCCATTTTCACTCATTATCTCATTTGAGCCTCACAACAATCCTGTGAGCAAGATAATACAAGTATTATTATCCCCATTTTACACAGCCTAGAAAGGAAACTGAATTGGAAAGGACAAATGAGATAGGGTGGGAGAGGAGAAAAGCATCCTTATATAGAAAAGACTCCTGGGGACGGTAAGGAAGAGCTTTAGCCATAAATAAAGAGAGGGATTCTGGCCGAGTGAGAGAGTCAGCATCTCAGTACTGTTCATGAGGGCAAGCTACAAAGTCTTAGAGTCCTGCTTCTGGATTGCTTCAAGTCATCGAGCACTTGGAATGTCAGTCACCATCCTAGAGATTAGGGGTGCAAAGAGACCGATTTTGTCCTCAAGGAGCTTGTATTCTAAGGGGACTCTGTTTTTCAAGAACATTTCAGGGTTTCCAAAGACACCACAGGATCGGTGGGGTTAGAGGTCTGCTTGTGAGCTATGGGCACTTCCTAAAGGGCTTTCGTGATAGTTTTTCGTTTGTTTACTCTGCTCAGATGGCTAACTCTCTCTGACACTCACCTGGCTAGATCCATCAGAGCACCCTGCAGTAGCTTATACATTCTCGTTTTCCCTGTCACCTCAGAGGTCTAGGCAGCTAGGTGACAAGGTGAATAGAACACTGGAGCTGGAGTCAGGAAGACTGGAGTTCAAATTTGGCCTCAGACACTTATTAACTATGTGACCCTGGGCACTTAACCTCTGTTTGCCTCAGTTTCCTCAACTATAAAAAGGGAGAAATATTAACATTTCCTTCCCAGGGTTATTGTGAGGATAAAATGAGATATTATTTGTAAAATGCTTTGCAAACCTTAAAGCACTACATAAAAGCTAACTATTGTGATGATTATTAGCCATATTTTGTAATCAGTGCAACTAAGGGAGGTTATAATAAGGAAAACTTTAATTACGTGATTAAAACACTCATGAGCCTATGCTAACCCCGGAGGAGCCAGATTTAAGGTGTAATGTATCTCTCAAAGAGAATGTTCTGAGCCCTGATTTAATAAACCTGTCAAGCCACCCCTCTTCAAGGCTCCTCATCCTACCCAGATCTGTCCTGATCTTCCCGTCTTCTTTTGGATTAATGACAACTACTTAAAGATCAGTTATAAAGGCGGGGCAGGGAGATTGGAGGACTAACAGGACTAAGATGCAGGGGAACCACATCCAGCAGAATATCAGCATATAACACCAGAATAGTGGAGCAGTGAAGTCAGGGTGCTCGTTCTGTTCTTGGCCCTCTAATTTGTCCAGGTCCCATCCTCCCAAAGCTAGTAATGGTCAGATCCCACTGTGGCCTTGTCTTCTTTGTGGAGGTGCCAGAAGAGTCTTAGAATGGAAAAGCTGGGGTGTTTGCTGCTTATTCACCCACAAACACCCATATCTATTAGAGAAACATACTCAAAATGCATAGAAAAACAGTGACATAATTAGAAACTGATCTCCAACGGACACCCTGGGAGTTCTTGGGAGGAAATGAAACATGTGTTAAACCTGCTTCCAGTGCATTTCTCCATCACCTCCAGCCCTGGATTCAAAAGGACATGAGTTCAAATCTGACCTCAGACACTTGACACTTACTAGCTGTGTGACCTTGAGCAAGTCACTTAACCCTCATTGCCCCACCAAAAAAGAAAAAGAAAAGAGAAAAGAGAAATATTTCTCCATCACCCTCTTTGTGCTTTTGTCACCTGAAGTTCACATCTGATATGTACAACTGAAAAAGCCCCCAGATCTCAGTTCAAATGCCATTCCTGATGCTTACTACCTGTGTGATTTGGGACCAGTCATTTAAATTCCTTGGACCCCAGTTTTTTCAACTATTAAAGGAGTAGATGGAGTAGTCTGGTCATTATCCACATGAAGATCCAGGCAGAGCCAAGGGGAGATCCCTGGTCTGGCTCCCAGTCTGCTGGGATGTCCACTGCACTACACTGGTTCCTTGCTGCAAAGGACTTCCTAGGAGTTGAGTTCTCCTCACACCTCATCCCCTGCCCCAAACAGCCCGCCATTATTTCTCAGGCTCCTAGAGGCTCCAGTGAGCTGTGACCTCACTATGAAGCCCTGCCCTGCTCCTAGCTTCCAGCTCCTGAGCCCTTCCCTTCCCCCAGGTGGGCATGGGCAGGAGCTTGTCCTGGAGAGGCTTTTCCTTGCAGTTTCCTCTCTTGGTAATAAGCAAGTCTGTATCATGTGCCAGGGTGTGGTGGGGGACCCAAGCAGTGGAGTGGGCCTGGCCCACAGAAGTTTCTGATCTAATGGGGCGGGGGGGGGGGGGGAAGGAACAAGACATACTCATGAAAGAAAGAAAAAAAGACTCAAAAGTCTGTGCATGATGAAGAAGTGCTCAAGAGGGTAGCTGAGACAATGAGTAAATAGAAATGTGTATTGTAGCAAGAGGAAGTCAGGTTTGACTTGGGACCTAAAGGAGAAGCCATATTTAGATGAGTGGTGAGGACATTCCAGGCATATGTGCTTGGAGGATGATGAGATTGCCCTGGTGGGAGCAGAGGGTTCACAGTAGGAGAACCCAGGCTGAAGAATCTATAGGCAGTGGGGAAGCAGGGGAGGCATATGCCGTCACAGGCTCAGGGACATAACTGCTGTCAGCTCTCTGCATTGCAGGGTGTTGACAAGAGAGCCTGATACCATCCTTCTCTGAGATTTCTGTCCCAGGCTGAGTTACTAATGAAGGGAGATTGTGACTCTGGGGCAGTGGGGTTGGGAGGGTGGCTAGGAGGCATGTCTGAGGCCATGCCCACTGAAGAACTCTAGAAGTATTTGGCCTGTCCTGGACCATGTAATTGTGCTGGCTTTGAACCTTTCTTTGTTAGGACCCACAACAAACCACCTAGGGAAACTTCTGACCCTTTGTAAGCTAAGGAAGATGAGCCAATGTTAATGACCTGCTATTGGACAATTCCCACCTTTTCCTTTTCTGATATAGAGCTGAGTCAAATTGTTCCTAGGTCAAAATCTTCAATGCTCTTGAGGTTGGGGTTGGGAGAATTTAGCAATCCCAAATCCCTGTTTGGTCTTTAGAGGCATAGTGACAAGATTGCTAGATTTGGAATGAAGAGATCTGGGTTAGAATCCTACCTTAGGAATTTAGCTGTGAGAAAGTCATTTTACTTTTTTGGAGTCTTAGTTTTCCCAATTTTTGAAATGGATGTAAAAATTTGTGCACTGCATTCTTCAAAGTTGTGAGAAGTATGCTTTGAAGCTTGATATAATTGTGAATTATTATTATCAATTTTACAATTCCTCAATACCTCTGGGAGGTAGGCTGGGCTGGGATTATCATCCCCATTTTACAAATGATGAAATTGAAACTCAGAATGGCTGAGGCCACCAAGACTAGAATCTAGGTCCCAGGTTACCATGCGGCCCTGAAGGTATTGAAGTAGTTTTCTGTAGTTTGGCTCACACACAGAACCTTTGCTCTGTTTGGAGTCGAGTTTCCTCAGCTTTACCTGCCATGGCTAAGTTCCCACACATGGTTTATGGAAGGGCCACAGTTTCCCAGTAACTGGTCCCAAAGTGTGTAGGAGACCAGGTGGAGCCCAGCTGTCTGGGAGCCAGCCATCAGAGGCAGGAGCCACCAGTAACTTGACTGGTTAAAACAAAACAAAACAAAACAAAACAAAACAAAACAAAACAAAAAACTAACAGCCTTATACAGCTAAACTAGAAAAACTGGTAACTGTCCAATTCAGGGAAGAATTCCTGGGTCCAGATTGTGGCTACATAGTTCTGATTTCTTTTTGCTTTGGTAGCCATGGAAACAAGAATGTAAGACAGGTTTGTCCCTCCAGAGCAATGAGACCACCCCATTATTCAGACTGACAGTGTGGCCAATTCAAGTCTGTTCTTTGGCCCCAAGGACCTTTACTTTCCAAACTCCTTCCTCTTCTTTCTTTGGCCCCTTATGGGGCATAGCATTCATCTGGATTCTTCCAGTTCTGCTCTCTTAACTTTGCAGCTGCTCCCTCGGCAAAGTTAGCCTGACTTTGACTTCTTCCAACAAAAACAGAATGTGACCAAATACTCCAGCATGTCCCATTGGATCCATAGTTGCTATGCTGAAACACCCCCAACTGTCTCTTCTCCCTCTGGCTTTTTAATAGAGGTTATCTAAGGATTTAAAGCTGGAAGAGAAGCTGAGAAACCATCTTTCCCAACCCCCTCATTTAAAGAGCAGGAAGAAAAGACCCAGGAAAATTCTTTCTTGGTAAGCCCAGCTCCGAGATCTTCACCTCTCCCAGACATTCTGTTTCACTCACGTTAGTGTTTCTTTGGGCTTGCTTTTGTCATCCTCTGGCTCCCTTCCCTAAAGAAGCTCTCTTCTCCAGAATCTTGGACATTAAGTGCTAGAACCAAAATAGCCCATAGAGAACATCAAGTCTAATCCTTAGGCATTATTGTGGAGAAAATCAAGACCCAGAGTACCGTACTGTGAACCAGTGTCAGGGTGGGCACTCAGGCATCCTGACTCCTAGCCCACAGTTCTTTTTTTCTTTCATCTCACCTTATTGTTTGTGCCTCCCTTCCGCTGACTTCTGTCAAGGGAAAATTAGACTAAGCCACAAGTGCTTCTGAGGGCTGAGACTTGTGTGAGGACAGAACTAGAAAGATGTCTACTGCTGTCATTGGATCAGACCATTTCTGAAACAGTGGAACGCTCGTGAGGAGTCATCTGGCCAATCTAACCACAGTAACAGGCTGGCATCACTTTCATTCTTTCTGCACAGAACCTTTCATCACATTGGTATTCTTCCCAATTCAACAGGGATTTATTAAGACCCTACTGTGTGCCAAGCACAATGCTAAGAGCTGGGGAGTCAGAGATAAAAATGAAAACCATCCCTGCCCTCAGGGAGTTTACTGTCATTGTCTGCCACCTGCTTCTGCTCTGTATAGACATTGCAACAAGAAGCACCTGTAGATAGTGGTCTTTTTTTCTGTCTCTGACACCATTTCCTGCATGTGGTCCCTTTGATGCTGTTATACTTGGTACCCTCAAAGAGCAAATATCACCTGTGTACCTGTAATAGGGAAGGAGTCCCTTCACCCAGAGGACTATGATAAGGGCCTCATTTACTGAATCATACCATGTGGTGCCCTGGCTCAGGATACATAACATTAAATCAGGGCCCAACAGGTTTGGCTTATCTATAACCAGCCCATACTGCAGCCTAGAGAAGGCATTGTGCCCAGAGTCAATTGTGTGTCATGCGGGATATGCAAACACACTTTCCCCAGTTCTCATTCAATGATTTTTCACTTGTGTCCAATTCTTTGTGACCCCATTTGTGGTTTTCTCGGATACTGAAGTGGTTTACCGTTCACTTCTCCAGCTCATTTTATGATGAGGAAACTGAGGCAAACACAGTTAAGTGACTTGCCCAGGGTCACACAGCTACTATGTGTCTGAGGCCAGATTTAAACTCAGGAAGAGGAGTCTTCCTGACTCTCCACCTGTGTTACGTAGCTATCCCACTTCCCCCAAACCCAGTCTTAATTGTTCAAAGCCTGATGCTTTGTTTATTAACCATGTGACCTTTGAAAAGTCACCTGGCCTTAGCTAGGTGGTGCAGTGGATAAAGCACCAGCCCTGGATTCAGGAGTACTTGAGTTCAAATCTGGCCTCAGACACTTGACACTTACTAGCTGTGTGACCCTGGGCAAGTCACTTAACCCCCATTGCCCCACAAAAAAACAAACAAAAAAAAAGAAAAGAAAAGAAAAGTCACCTGGCCTTTCTGAGCTTTAGTTTCTCCATTTGTCAAGGGGAACTAACAATCCCAGCCTTGTCTGCTGGCAAGGGTCTTGTGAAGAATGAATGGGGTAAGGGATGTGCCAGCTTTTTATAAATTGTAAACTTTGTAAACTGTACCAGTGTGAGGTCGTATGATGATGACAATGCCAGGAATACTCCCTGTCCTTGGAAGAAGGAACAGAAATGGGCGCAGCAGAATGAATGGCTAGATGCTTTTCTTCAGAGCCAAGACCATCTCTTGAAACAAAATCATCCAGGCTTTGATGACTGATAGTCTGGCCATTGTGTGTCCTGCTCTGAGGGAACAGTAAGTCTCCAGCTTTAATCATCTGCTCTCTCCTGCCTAGTTGTTCCTGTCCAAAAAAAACCCCTTTCAGCCCAGATTTCTGTTGTATACCAGTTTCAAGTTCCCAGTATTCCCTAGGGAGATGTCAGGAGAGGGAGAGAAATGCCTTCTGATTCCAAGTTCATCCACTTGGGTTTCTGGGAAGGCAAAGTGGGAGGGAACCGTGGGCAAAATATGAACAGAATTGGGTCTCAGTCTCTTCAGTGGACGCTTCCTCCCTTTTGTGCTGTACTGATTTCTTCTCTGTGATAGTAAGCAACAAGACAAGCAGAAAGTGTTGTGTTTTCCACTGTGTGCCCCCTAAAACCTGGACAAAGCTTTGCATAAAGATATACTGAGTAATAGAGTTTTGATCGTAACGTTGGCAGAAGTGATTGGCTCCAGGAGAAAGCTAGCCAGTATTAATTCAAAATCTCTCAGCCTAAGCAGCCGGTCCATGTTAGAAGGAAGCTAACTTGCAGAGGCGACATCCATTCCATTTGTCAGTGTCCTCCTTGAGATACAGTAACCAGAGTTGAACATACTACCCGCCTTGTGAGAGGTTTCATCTTTTGAATCCTGATGCCTGTACATTAACCACGACTCATCTTGTCTGATTTTCCCAGATTCACAGGAATCTACAGATCTCCAATTTCTTCTCAGGAACAACCTAGGTTTCTTTTCAGTTAGTCAATAAAATGTATTAAGTGTATACTATTGGCCAGACACTGTAAAGAAACTGACATTTCAATAGGGGAGACGCAATCTACATAAATAGGCACCTAAGAGTGAAACATGAGGGGCAGCTAGGTGGCACAGTGGATAGAGCACTGGCCCTGGATTCAGGAGGATCTGAGCTCAAATCCGATCTCAGGTGCTTGACACTTATTCACTGTGTGACCCTGGGCAAGTCACTTAACCTCAATTGCCTTACCAAAAAAAAAAAAAAGTGAGACATGGAGAAGATGGACAGGCAGAATTAGCTTGCAGGATTGGGAAAGGACTCATGTGGAAGGTCAGATTTGATCTGCGTCATTGAAGAAAGCCAGGATTTCTAAGAGGTGACAGTGAGGAGGGAGAACATCCTAGGCACAGCAGTCAGAATGTGCTAAGTCACAAAGATGGAGGTCCTCCTGATTCCATGGCTGGTGCATTACCCACTATACCACCTAGCTACCCCCTTAAGAAGTTTCTTTAGGGGCAGCTAGGTGGCGCAGTGGATAAAGCACTGGCCATGAATTCAGGAGGACCTGAGTTCAAATCCAGCCTCAGACACTTGACACTTACTAGCTGAGTGACCCTGGGCAAGTCACTTAACTCTCATTGTCCCACCCAAAAAAAATAAATAAATAAAATTTTTTTAGAAAGAAATTTCTTTAAACAAGAGTTCTAACTGGGACCTAAAGGCCCAGCAGGCATTATAATTGGCTCTCTCCATCCCCTCCACTGTCCTCCACGCCTCACCTTCCTTTGATTGTATAGGTGTGTCCTCTCTTTTGGACATGCCTAGGACTAGAGATCCAAGTCATTTATAAGGGACAGGTTCAAATCAGCTTGCCTTCAGAAAGGCAGCTTTAAGATTTCCTGAAAATAATTTACACAGTATGTGTGGAGGTATAGATCTATATGAAATCTTTTTGGTAGTTTTATAATCTTGGCTATGGCTATGGCTTGGGGAAACCACTGATGTAGGCCCTTACCCAAGAAGCCTGAAACCTTTTAAGAGATCCCACTGCTGAGTCTTATAGTAGCTTTTCTTTTCTTTTCTTTTCTTTTCTTTTCTTTCTTTTGTGAGGCAGTTGGGGTTAAGTGATTTTCCCAGGGTCACACTGCTAGTAAGTATCAAGTGTCTGAGGCCAGATTTGAGCTCAGGTCCTCCTGAATCCAGGGCCAGTGCTCTATCCACTGTGCCACCTAGCTGCCCCCTTATAGTAGCTTTTCAGTGAGGTACCACAGTGCTACTTCACAAATGGGGAAACCAAGATATCAACTGGAGAAATAACTTACCCCAGGTCACAATGTGAACTGGGAAGATAAGGATGTCTGGACTTATAGCTTATTCCTGTGATTCCTACTAAGCCAGTGTTCTCTGTTGAGTTGCCCCATGTACACTTTACCTCTGGACCATCAACATCAGATAATATTTGAGGTCCTATTCTGCTGATGACACAGTGTTAGGCAAGGAGTCAGTTTAGTTAGGTACAAAGGATGTTTGGTTCATAGTTCATTGCTTTTAGAAAAGTTCTAGGGCTAGTCCCCATTCATACTGGTTCACTTTGGTCCAGGTTCTATAAAAGAATATTGGGGTTCACTTTAGAAGGCTGGCAAATTAATGTAACTCATTCTGGATTTTGGTTCAAGCAAAATTGTCAGAAGCCCTTGATCCAAAGTGATTTAGAATCCTGACCTAGATCCTCAAAGAAAACATATGGTCTAAAACAAACAAATGTGATGTGGGCCAAGATTAAGGCAATGTATTTAGAATCTGGCAAACTGGCATCAAGGGCATGTGTGGCCTGTCTGCCTGACCAATGACTGACTACCTTAGGGGTCTCTGACCATATTCCTGTTCCTAAGAAGACTGCATGGAGATAGGGACTCTACCTGTGATTTCACTGGGATAGGGAACTCCCAGGTGAGGAAACTCCCTCCACCTCTACCTAACTTAGAACGTTGCCTGGAGCACATATCTCAGCCCCTTTTTGCCTGAGAAATTTTTAGGCAACCCCTGGTATATAGGTATATAAAACAGGTATACATAACCTTTTACTGTTGCCAAACTTTTTGCAACCCCCACATTCAGCAACCCACAGTTTAAGAAACTAGGGCCTAGAGCAGTGCTGTCAAATTCAAATAGAAATGGATGGAGGGGCAGCTAGATGGCACAGTGGTTAAAGCACCAGGACTGGATTCAGGAGTACCTGAGTTCAAATCTGACTTCAGACACTTGACATTAGCTGTGTGACACTGGGCAAGTCACTTAACCCTCATTGCCCTGCAAAAAAAAAAAAAAAAATAGAAATGGATCCCTGAAAGCCTTCATATTGACATAGAGAACCATGAATCAACATGATTTATGTTGTGTTATGTTTTTATTTATTTTGCGAAACATTTCCCAATTATGCTTCCGTCTGGTTTAGGGGGATGCCCAGGTTTGGCACCTCTGGCCAAGAGCGCTGAAAGTTGAAGTGAATTGCCCAAGGTCACATACAACTGTCGTGCAGCAGAGGTGGGTCTTGACCCCGGGCTTGCCTGGCCTAATGCTAGCACTACGTTGCCTAAGGGCAGAACTTAGTAAGGTTCTGGTGGACTGGGATACAATGCCCCTGAGCTATTTCTGAGTGGCATGAACACTATAGGTGTGGTGAAAACACCGCTTGGGAGTGAGGCCACCTGCCCTGTTAATGAGAAGGCTTTCCTGGCCCCTGCATACACCTCTGTGCAATTAGACGCAGCAGTCAGCCCTGCCTTCCGCCTGATGGTGATGATTATACCAGCTCTACCCTTCAAACCTTGCAGAGGAAGATGAGGCCCACGCTGTCTCATCATTAGGAATCATTAGTAGTTGGAAGAGGGTGGTTCTTGTCCCATTTCCATCTTGTCTTTCCCTATCACAAATAACAAGATCTACCTGGGCCTCACCCTACCCACCCCCCCATTCCATTATCCAATCCAATATGTCTCACTGCTCCAACAGGTGCATAGATTGACTAGTGAGGTATTTTCTTTCTTTTTACCTTGGGAAGGAGGTGTGTTTGTACAGGGGGAGGACCTTACAACAAAGTCAGCTATTTTTCTTTCTTATAGTTTCCTTGGATAGCAGTTAGTTGTTGCTTTGTCAGTTCATCCTTCTACATTTTTTTTCCACAGTAGGGGTCCCTCACTGGAAAGAAATACCATGGTTTGGGGGTGTGTATGTGTGTGTGTGTTTGCGCACACCAGAGAGAGAGAGAGAGAGAGAGAGAGAGAGAGAGAGAGAGAGAGAGAGAGATCTTAACAATACAGCTTTGTACTCCAAGTATGCTTTTTGCCTCCTCTCTCAGGAGCTAGAAGGCTCTGCAGACATTACCTCATTAACCAAGCCAACCTTATGTGGGGAGGGAAGGCAGGGCAGGGAGCAGGGAGAGGCTGGCCCTTGCCAAGAAGGCTAAGTAGGAAGCTGCCCCAGAAAGTCCCTCCACCACCTGATCTGTGAGACCTGAAAGTCCTTTACTATAGGAAAGAGACTTTCATTCCACAAACATGGCAAACCCCTCTGGGAGAGGGTGCACAGCGTGTGCCTGACTTTTACATCAACTCATAAATGAGTACTAGCAGATTCCCTCTGAGAGCTGAACTTGATAGGTAGAGAAGAGGTCCCCAAAGCCACCAGTGTAGGAAAGGAGGGGATGTGAGGACAATGGATGGAGAGAAGTGAGAAAAGACCAAACACCCCCATTTTGCCAGTGGCCCGCTCTACACAAGAACCTTCCCCTTGGGTTGGTTCGTTTTTTGGTTTTGTTTTTAGAGAAGCTTGTGGTTCAGAGAAGAAGCTCAGCTCCAAACTGTACTGCTTCCTGACAGCTTGAGTTTTCTCTCCCAGGACAGATATTCCAGAAATGACAGACAAAGGCTGAGCATGACACATGAATCTGTTCTGTGGTTATAACAGTGGCAACAACACAAGTCGGGTAAATCCCTTCCCAGGTCTGCTTTGTTCCTAGTTCCAACCTCCAAGTGTGCCTCCATGACTGGTACAAAGTCACAAATGCTAATTGCCTTGGGAGAAAGCCAACTAACTCCCTGCCCTGTTCACTCAAAGCCACGAGGCATATGAGCTCAGGGATAAAGGGTACACTTACCTCCACGTACCTTACAGGGCTAGGGTCATGGTGCCGTGGGTGTCCCTTTTGGAATCCTCTCGGAAATTTGCTGGAAGCATTTGAGGAGACTGAAGAGGACAGTCCTGGACAGATCTCCTTGATCTGCTAAGCCCTTCCACCTGAGGTGGAATTTGAACCTACATCTTCTGACTCCATATCCATGGCTTTACCCACCAGATCACACTCTACTACCCGTTGGTAACTAGCACAACACATTCTCTCTCGTAATAAACAGTCAATAAATGGCAAATTAAATTAAGATACATTATCAGCGTGACAGCAAGACTGCAAGTGGGTATGTAGCAGTCTTTTAAGTGTTTGAAAGGAAGAGGAATTAGGGTAGTTCTGCCCCTGAGGGCAGAACTAGGAGCAGTGGGTGGATTTAAGGAACTTTTGCTAACAATTAGAGCCATGCAGAGGCCAGATAAGATGCTTTGGAAGGCAGTGGATTTTTGTCTCACCTGAGGTCTTCCTGCAAGGGCTGCATGATGTAGGTTTGTTGTTCAGGCATGGCTTGTTATTTGTGACCTTGGAGGTCCCCCCAGCTCTGACAGGTTCTGTGTGACATCCACTGGAGGGGAATCAGGATGGGGAGGAATCTGGAACTCATGTCAGATGAGTATCATTTGAAAGAGCTTGACATAATGCCTGGCCCATAGTTGGTGCTTAATGTCAATTGATTAATTGATTGATCGAACTTGAAACATTTAGCCTAAAGAAGAGAAGACTTGGGGGAGGCTTGCTAGCTGTTTACCTCCGTGGAGCTAGCTCTAGGTGACAGAACTAGGACCAGAAGTTGAAGTAACAGGGAGGTAGATTTTATAACGAGTTGACTGATGATGAAGGGCTGCCTTGTGGCACTCACTGATAAGCTTACTGAGAGCAGAGGCTTATATTATATTTCATCTTAGTATCCTGAGTGTCGAGCAAAATACTTTGTACATAGCAAGTACCTAAGACATGGTTTGTTTGTTTTTTAATTATTGAGCTGAGATAGCAAGCTCCACATTACAGGAATATTTTAAGCAGAGCCTGGATGGCCTTCCACATACTGGTGATGCTAGAGATGAGATGCTTACACTGGGTGGGAGGTTGGAGTCAGTGATTTTGAAGATTTCTTCTAACTTTTGGACTTGAGTTCAGTGACACCACAAGAAAGCCCATCTACTCCAAGACTAGTTCCATCCTTCCATGTTTAGAAGAGCTTCAGACAGGGGCCAGCTAGATGGAGCAGTAGATAGAGCACTGGCCCTGGAGTCAGGGGGACCTGAGTTCAAATCTGGCCTCACACACAACACTTATTAGCTGTGTGACCCTAGGCAAGTCACTTAACCCCAATTGCCTCACAAAAAAAAAAGCTTCAGAGAAACCCAGGAAGAGCTATTGATCAGCAGTGACATCATTTCCTCTCTCTTTCACTATCAAAAGAAGTCACAAGATGATACATCAGCCTTGGAACTAGTCATATTACTCTTGTATCTCCTCCAGTACCTGGGGCAGCTATTTTCCAACCAAAAAGGCTCACATCCTGTCTGGAACAAACCACAGAGACCTTTGGTGGCCACATCATCCTATCTTCCAGCAAAGCCAGTCTGTAGCACTTGTGCCTCAAAGCCCCTTCAGCCCCATAGGCACCTAATAAATGCTTGCTTGATTGATTAATTAGGTTGACAGGTATTCTTCACAAAAGAAGGATGTTAAGAGGCAGCTGGGTGGCACAATAGATAAAGCACTGGCCCTAGATTCAGGAGGACCTGAGTTCAAATCTGATCTCAGACATTTGACACTTACAAGCTTTGTGACCCTGGGCAAGTCACTTAACCCTCATTGCCCCAGGGGGGAAAAAAAAAGAGTGAACACAAGTCCCAACAAGGGGACCATAGCCAGGTTCTTGTATTTTTGTTCCCATTATATTCAGCTATTGTCAGCTCTCTCAAACAAGGACCATTTTGCTGACTTTCATTTCCCAGGTGGTAATAAAAGACAGTAGCTTTTCCCAGAGGGAGCTGCATTTCAGTGGTGGGAGTACCCACCGCTACTTGGTCTTTGTGGTTGAGAGCATGAGAACGACCTTTTCAGGTGTCTCGGTGTCTTATTTTTTGCTGAATATTCCTCTGGCTCCCCACACAACTTCTAAAGAGCTCTATCTTAAATGACAGTCATGGAACTGAGTTCAAAGACTGCCTCATCAAAGTTTCATCACTGTAAAATGGGGGTCATACTAGCATCTACCTCATAGGGTTCTTGTGAGGATCAGATGTGATCATATATGTAAGGCACCTTGCAAACCTTAAAGCTCTGTACAAATGTTAGCTCCTGTCATAGCATTATGATTTTGAAAGGGCCTACCCAAGGAGCCACGGAGCCAACCACAGCATTTCCAATCCCTTCTCACTTTTTTCTGCTTGCATATACAGAAGACATCCTAAACTGACACACCTGGAAAGTAGGAGGGCTGGGGAGAGTGGGAAGTGGGCAGAATTCCCACTGAGAATGTGCCGCCCTCCCTGAGGAAGAACATCTTTTTCTCTGGTTTCCAAAAAAGCATGGAGTATATAGCTACACAGAGGATTAGCCATGGGATGTGCAATCCAGTGGTATTAGGTATATGAAGGGGCAGGGCTTCATTTTTGGCATCACCTCAAACTCCCAGGATTTGATGAAGGCTGTTAATCTTGGAGCCTGAAGCATTTACTTAGTGGGGGGCATGTGGAGGACCCGATGGAATTGAAAGAACTTAGAATCTCAAGATCTGAGATCTCATCCTTGCTCTTCCAGTAACTTTCAACTTTGTGACCTTGTCAAATCACTTCTCTAGGACTGTTACTTTCTCCCTAAAACAAGAGAGGTAAAGTAAATGATTTCTAATGAAGCTTCCAGCTATGATTCTGAGGTTAAACCCCACTCTTCTCTTGTGCTATTATCATCCCCATTTTACAGATGAGGAAACTAAGGCTGATCAGAGGTTATGTGACTTGCCTGGGGTCACACAGTCAGTATTTTTTTAAGATAGAGATAATGTTTTAGAAGTTGTGTGGCAAGTCAGAGGAAAAGTTGGCAAAAGGCAAGACACTCAGTTACTTGAAAGGGTCTTTTGCATGCTCTCAACCATGAGTGACAGTCAGCAGAAGCCAGGCTTCAGACATTTCAGGGAGATTTAGCTGTGCTGTGTTGGTTGAGGACTGCTACAGATGGGGGGGCATCCCCAGCTGAGGAAGGATATGCATCATCACCTGTGAGGACCTGGGACTAGCAGGAATTTGTTGAAATCCACAGAGAACCTAGTAACTTCATTTTAGCTGCTAAATATAAGCAAACTTGACATCATAGTGATTTGCAGGGATCCCAGAAGGACTGTTTGCTTCTAGTGCTTGCCTCTTCCCCCCTCCCTTTAATAGGGACTGAAACAGTCCTCCAGTAGACAGCAGAGCAATAGAATAATCAAAGGATCTATTGCCTACAGCTGGAATGCTTTTCTACCCTACTTTTTTTTTTTTTTTAGTGAGGCAATTGGCGTTAAGTGACTTGCCCAGGGTCACACAGCTAGTAAGTGTTAAGGTTTGAGGCCAGATTTGAACTCAGGTACTCCTGACTCCAGGGCCAGTGCTCTATCCACTGCACCACCTAGCTGCCCCTCTACCCTACTCTTGACTTATCCTTCAAGGTCCACCTCAGATACCAACTCCATCAGAACATCTACCAAACTGGAAGTAATCCCTCCCTCATCTCCTTATCTTATCTCCTCGCTTTTTGTTCTCATCCTATGCATCTATCAGAGTCTTATTTGTATTTTACTATATTGCATTTCTCTATGTACATGTCTTATTCTCCCTAATAGATTTATGATCTTTGAGGACAGAAAGCCTTTCTCAATGCTTTAGAATTGTGTATATTGGTGGGAAAGCAATATTTTACTTCACTTCAGGGTTTCCAAGTTATTGCAATACATGGGCATAATATTAATTCAATGGACTGTGTATCATTTCAAAAAGCAGACCCCTGATTTCATTAATATGTAACTCCCAGTAAGGAACTTACTCTAACACTGTGTTACATATAGTAGGTGCTTAATAAGTGTTGGGTTTGTTGTGGTTTTTTTGAATGAGTGAATAAAAGAATGAACAAGTGAATGATGAATGAATCTGCCCTTGACTGAGAATTGACATCTGCCCTTCTTGAAATCACTCAATCAGCTGTCTTCAGGGGATTCTAGCCACAAAGACTAACACAAGGGAAACAGAGACCAATTCAAGTGCAGGAACTGAAAGAGTAGATCAGTGTCAGGAAGGATCCCTGGCCTTAAGCAGAGTCTTGAAGAATGGGAAGACTTTAGATAAATAGAAGGAAGGTAAGGCATTCTATATTGAAAGATCCCTGGTAGCAAAAGGTCAGAGGGTGAGTATCAGGTTGTAGGGGATAAGGTTAGAAAGGCAGCACTTAGTGTCTAAAACTACAAGTTATAGGTGAGTTGACAAGTTGTATATTATCACAGATACCTTGGTAGAGGGATTTTCTAATAATAATAATAACTAGCATTTGTATTGTGCTTTAAGGTTTTCATACTGTTTTATAAATACCTTATTTGATCCTCACAACAGCTGTGGGAGGTAGGTACCATTATTATTAAACCCATTTTACAGATGAAGAAACTGAGGCTGAAGTGTGTAAATTATTTGCTGTGGGTCATACAGTTACTAAGTAAGTGGGGCAAGGTTTAAATTTGGATCTTCCCAACGCCAGGCTCAGCACTCTGTCCACTGCACCATATAGCTTTACTGATGAAATTACAGGTTTAGAGGGGTGGAAAAAGATTAGAGTGGTGGTTTGGAGTTAGGTTATAGAGGGCCTTGAATGCCAGGTAAAGGAGTTTGTACTTTATCCATTGAAGAGCCTTTCTAGGGTTGGGAGCAGAGGAATGACGTTGTGAAAGAGGAATCGGGAATAAGTTAACATAGCAGTATACCCAGGCTATATTGGCAAGGGAGACACTGGAGGCAGAGAAGTCAGCTAGCAGGCCACTGCACTAGTCCAGGTAGGAGTTGATAAGACCTGAGATGTGTTTGCTGCTTTTCATATTATAGTCGTGCCGATAGAGCAAAACTAGAAAGCCCTTTTTTGGTTGCCTGGATGAGGTAGAAAAGAACAGGTACAAGGGGGGCGGGCGGTACTAACAGCCTGGTATGTATGCTGTACCCGCTGCTTTTCAAAGCACATTCATACCAGTTCTCTCATATGATCTGAAGATCTTTGGGACCAATCAGGTGACTTTTAATTCACCATCTCAATTTCTCTTTTCTTCCCAAAGAACCTGAGAGTCCGGAGCATCGGAGGAACGGAATTTTTCACACGTTCAGCTACCAAGTTCAAGGGAGCCCTGGCCCAGAAGTTCATGTTTGTGGATGGCGACCGAGCAATGTGTGGCTCCTACAGGTGACTTTCCCCGAGTGGTATTTCTTCCAATTCTTGGAGCTCGCTTCTCCCAGAGCTAGTTTTTCAAAACTATAGAAGTGTGAGAGGGGATGTGAAGATTAGCATTGGGGGCGGGAGTGTCTGCTGACAAGGAGCTTGAGCTGAGCATGGATGAGCTCTCCCATGTCACGGCGACTCCTCCTTGCTCCCCCCTTTACTCCAGTTCTTTCAGCCTGATCCCTGGCACCAGGTTTTCATTGTACTTGTAATCTGGTCTTGCAACACTTGAGACATTCCTATCCTGGGAAAGTCTCTATTGAGGCATCCCTGTTACTCAAAGTTGCTGATGTCTGAGCTCCACAAGCCAAGCCTGGCTCCTTGACACCACCTCCAGACTCTGATTCTTATTTTGTGCTGATCCCACGGCTTCTCCCAAGGAGCCCACCTTCTGTCATCATCTGTACCATGTCTCTGGGATATGGGGTGTGGGTGCGTGTACTCAGCGTTCTCCCAGATCATTAAGGGTGGAAAGGGAGGGGAAAGTGGGCCTTGTTTCCTGGCCTATTTGAGCAATGCCTTCCATTTGTGTAGGGACTTCTGCTCTGAAAATACTTCCAACAAACTCTTCCAATAGCCCCATGAAAAAGGCAGGATTTGAACTATTGTCCCTGTTTTACAGATGAGGGAGTTGAGGCCCAGAGAAGTTCCAGTGCTTTCCTCAAGGTTGTCCAGTTTCAGGACCAGAATCTGATTCTCCTTGCTCCACTGCCTTTAGTTGTGTCTCTGCTCTAGGCAAGGGGCCCAGAAAAGTCAGACTAGCCCCAGACAGTACTTACTGAGAAGAGCTGAGGTGTCTTGGCTTGCTAACTCACTTTTTACAGACAGAATATCAGCCCATAGTAGTCTTGCCACATATCTCTTCCAATAGTTTTTGTTCTTGACATCTCCCTCAGCCATACAGCTGAGAAGACCATGATTGTGAGCCAGTGACATGATTTTTCTATGAACAGCAGCCAACACTGTGGTAAGGGGAGCATAGGTCCTTATGGAGCCTCTAGAAAGACAAGCTGAAAGTTCTTATTATGTTGACCTCACAGATACAGGGGGACAACTTGCCAGGTCCCACATTTCCCCCCTACCGATCTCCCTTTTCCCATAGTAAGTACATAAGCAAGGTAGTACAGTGGATTCTAGTCCTGACTCTTCCACAAAGTAGATTTTTGATTAACTAGCAAGTCCTTTTCCTTCCCTGGACCTCAGTTTCCTGGTCTATTAAAGGAGGGGGTTTCAGTATAGTTCTCATGATGGACTTGGAGTGAGTGGTCTTGGGTTCAAATCTTGGCCCTGTGTGATGTTAGCCAAGGACTTTCACCTCTCTTGGCCTCATTTTTCTCATCTATAAAAAGAGGGGATTGTGTTAGTCCCTTTACTTACCATATGCTCTAGTGACACTGGCCTATTTGTTATTTGTCACAGCATCGTCATGCTATTTATCACACTCCGTTTTCTGACTTGGAGCATTTGCCCTGACTGTCCACCATATTTTCAGTGCTCTTACTTCTTGCCTCGAATCCCAGCTTTCCTGGATTCCTTTAAGATGCAACTCTATCCTGGTCCTCCCTTTCTCATCCCACACCCTCCCATGCTAGTACCTTTCCCCGAGATTACCTTCCATTTGTACTGTATCTATCTTGTATATATGTGGTCATTTGCATGTTGCCACTTTTGTTAGAATGGGAGCTCTTTGAGGGCAGGGACCATGTTTTGGCCTTTCTTTGTATTTCCAGGGCTTAGCACACAGTCCTCTGTGTCTGGAACATAGTAGGCACTTACTAAATGCTTCTTGACTAATTCGACTAGATGACCTCCAAGTTAACTTGCTGTTCTAATAGTATAGGATCTCAATACCAAAAAAAATTTAAACCATATTCATTATTCTTCCCCTAATAATAACTTATTTTCCCTAAAAAGGTAGCTATTTGCAAGATGGTCACCCTTCTGACAGATTTTTCTTACCATCTCTAAGAGCTTGGACTTTTTACTGACAAAGAGGGTCTCCTGGGAGCTAGAGAAGGTAGTGAGAGGTGAGAGAAAGAAAGGGACAGTGCATAATCATTAAACTATCTCTCCTCACAGATAACTAACTCTGTTTCCTTTCCATTTTAGCTTCACATGGTCAGCAGCCAGGACAGATCGGAATGTGATCTCTGTCCTCTCAGGCCAGGTAGTAGAGATGTTTGACAAGCAGTTCCAGGAGCTGTACCTCATGTCTCAAGGGGTCAGCCTTAAAACGGTCCCCATGGAGAAGGAGCCTGAGCCCGACCCTATCATCCTGCCCACGGTCATCCCATTGGCTCCATCAGGCACCGTAGCCAAGAAACTCATAAACCCTAAGTATGCTCTGGTGAAGGCCAAGAGTGCAGATGAAATCGCCAAGGCCTCTTCTGAGAAGCAGGAGAGCAGTCCAGGCAAGAAATTTGATGGCAAGGGGAAGGTATTGGTGGGGAACCAGCTGGCAGAACGGCCTGGAGACTTCTTAGAGCAGCCTCTGCCCATCCACCCAGGGCTGCTGAACATGGAGCGTGCCAATATGTTTGATTACCTGCCCACATGGGTGGAGCCAGACCCTGAGCCTGGTAGTGACATACTCGGCTACATTAACATCATTGACCCTAATGTGTGGAATCCACAGCCCAGCCAGATGAACCGAATCAAGATCTGTGACTCTTCCTCCCAGGCTGCTGCCCAGTACAAACTGCTACAGAGGCGGCAGAGCCAGGAGGTAGTTGGCCCTGGAATTACCCCACCCCCTGACCCTCCTGCAGCTGTGGAAGAGACAAATGACCCGCATGCCTCACCTCATGAAGAGCTCAGCCCACATGATGTCCCCGACACACTAGGCAAGGACAGGGACCAGGGAGCCTTTGCTGCCTTGGCTGAGAACTGCCATCTCCGGGACAGACATGACGGAGAGGACACAGAGATCAAGCCTCCAGTCCCTAAGCCCAGGACAGTTCATGTCACAGACTTTCTCGCCAAAGGCAGCTTGTATGATGATGGCCTGGGCTGCCAGGCTGGGGGACCCCAGGAAGAGGAGTCATTCCAGCAAGAAGGGCCATCAAATGGTACTGCCCACAGACCTCATGAGAACTCTAGCCAAACCCCTGGCACTGGGCACCCCAAGCTTCTCCAGCAGCTGTCCATGACCCAGGAGGGCCAGGGCCCACCCTCTCCAGGGGCCCCCAATGGGCTCAATGTAGAAGAGGATGAGGATGACGACGATGACTATGTGACCATCAGTGACCAGGACAGTTTCTCAGGTGGCTCCACCAACAGCCGCCACCGACAGTCCGCAGCATCCTCTGTGTCAGATGAGTACTTTGAGGTGAGGGACAACTTGGCCCAACTCCGGAGGCGCCACTCAGAGCACATCCCCAATGGGGCTGGTCACATACGACCACTGTACAGGAAACTGAGTGAGCCCCACATGAGCCGGGGATCATTCATGAGTCCCCTGAGAAGCTCCCAGTGGCTGCGGAGCTCAGGGGGAGAGGATGAGTATGGCAGGAAGAGAAACAGCGGCAAAGAGGAAATTAAACATGTGTTTGGAAGGGGCCCTCAGTGTGACAGCAACAAGACTTATACTAGCCCTGCAACCCAGGTAGGATGGTGTCTTCAAGTGCGTGAGGAGGGGGCCCTTCCCTCAAAGTTCCCCGCTTAGACTCCATCTGCCAATATCCTCAGACATTTCCTTCTTCACATCCCCAGAAGGTAGCTGGTTTGGGGAATTCCTATGGTCCTCAGATGTTTAAGGCACATCTCATTTAAAGCTGCCTCATTTTCAATAGAACCTTTTCATAGGGGCTGTTTTGGCTTTCCACCTATATTATCCCTTCAGATTTCTTTCCTGACCTCCATTGGAAAAGTAAGAATACAGAGGCTGAGAAGGGAAGAGACCAGCCACAGTCACACAGTAAACTACTCACAGAGTAGTTGTCCTGCCCACCTTCAAGGTCCTTCACCTTATATCTCCAGCCTGGTGCTAGTCGCCGTCAACCCAGCAGGGCAGAGTTGCAGTAGGAAAGGGGGATGTTGCCATACCTGGGTATAGTGCCCGACTAATCATGCCTGGCATGATGATTATGCCCATGGGCAGCATCTTCAGGTAACTGGCAAGAATGGAGCCCGCTTTGGCATGGTTCAGGTTCCTGGCAGAGAGGGATCTCTGTACTATTACCTGGGGGGGAAAGTAGGGGAGAAAAAGATGTTACCACACATAGGCTGACATGGAAGGCTTGTTCCTTGTGAAAGATTCACCCAGACAAAATGGGGCTCCACCCTAAGAGTCAGAAGTCTGCCCCTTCTAGCCCCATCCCTTCCCTCCCCACATTAATATCACAAGCCATTGACCTTGAGCTTCCAGAAGCCCACTGCAGCCTCTGGTGGATTGGCCACAGAGGAACTTTTCCCTGGCACCCACAGAGGCTGCAGCATGCGGAAGAGTGAGCACAGTGCCATCACTTCTGTGCCATCTCTGGCAGCCCAGGTACCATGTTCTAAGGAAGGACACAAACAGACCACAACTTATACATAGAAATGGATATCTTCTATCAAAGCAGCCCCTTAGGGAAGCTACACAGGTCCAAATGTTGCTGCCAGGAAATGGTTGGAACTTCTCCTTGTGAACAACCTTCAGGGCTTCACAACCCAGTCTTGTGACTTCGTGGTCATGCCTCATTTTTTTAACCTCAGGTAACAGACATCCAACCTGGTCTCTGGCATTGGTCTCTAGAGAACTTTTAGCTGAGTCCTCAAATCAGCTGTACCCTCAAAGGATCAAGGTTTAGCCCCCCAGGGAAGACACTCCCCATAATAGCTCCCCCCAGACTGGTTTTCAGATATATTCTGAGCAAAGGCAGCACATGAAAATAAAAGAACAGCCTCTTCAGAAGCCTCTGGTGAAGGATGTAAAAGTTCTGGTCTCTTTGTTAAACAGTCAGTTCCCTTACCTTACTGTAAAGCCTAAGTCTTTAGACAAATGTCTTTAAATCTTTAGACTAATGCTGTTAGCTCACCAAAATAGGAAGCTTGTAATAACAAGCCCCACAGGTCAAATCATATGTCCCAGCATCCTTCTGGACCAGAGAATTTCATCCTTTTGATGAGCAACATTGAAGTTTATATACCTGTATACCTGGAGTCATGAGTAGAAAAACTTTTAAGAGGTCCTGAACCAGGGTATTGCCACATTTCTCCTCAAGAGCACTAGTCCCCTGGGGCAGCTAGGTGGCGCAGTGGATAGAGCACCGGCCCTGGAGTCAGGAGTACCTGAGTTCAAGTCCAGCCTCAGACACTTAACACTTACTAGCTGTGTGACCCTAGGCAAGTCACTTAACCCCAATTGCCTCACCAAAAAAAAAAAAAAAAGAGCACTAGTCCCAAAGATCAGGGTCCCAGCCCAGCAGCCTTAAATCATCTAAGAAACAGAAATTTCAGAGGATGACTTTGAGTCGGGTAATACCCCAGAAAAACTGAGGAAGCTAAGGGAGAAGAAACTCGCCAAAAGTGCTACCTTCGGCCTATGAGACATGACAGTTTTCCAGGTTGCTTAGGGAGGTGAGCTTCTGTCAGGATCAGGTTTCAGTTTACTAGTAAGGAAGGATGCAGTCCCAGGTGCTTGTGACTATATTTGCTGTCTGCATCTCAGAAGTGTATTACGTATGTAAGGAAACAAGTGAGAAGTGCCAGCTAATATCCAAGGAAGCGGTTCTCAGACTTTTTGGTCTTAGGTCTCCTTTACACTCTTATAAATTATTAAGTATTTCAAAGAGTTTTGTCTTTGTCAGTTATGACTATTACCATGTAAGACATTAACTGATAATTGTTTAAAATTATTAATCATTTAATAAAAATAAGTCTGTTACATGTTAACAAAAATAATATTTTTATGAAAAATAACTACATTTTCCAAACCAAAAATATTTATATAGAAGAGAGGTATTGTTTGATTATATTTTTGCAAATCTCTTTCGTGTCTGGCTTACTAGAAGACACCTGGATTCTCCTTTCTGCTTTTGCATCCAGTCTGTTGCAGTTTGTCATTTTGGTTGAAGTTTATGAAGAAAATATGGCCTCACACAGATATATCTTTAGAAAAGGGGGGAATATTTTAGTAGGCAAATATTGTATTAATATTATCATGAGAATAGTTTTAGCTTCATGAACCCCCTAAAAGGATTTTGGAAACCCCTAGGTTCCTGAGACCACACTTTGAGAATTGCTAGTATAAGGAAACGTGATATAGTAGAAAAAACACCACCACACCACAGAACTTGGGAGTCAAAGGTCTACGTTTAAATTCCTAAGATGCTACTTACTAGCTGTGTGACCTTGGCTTTATTCCTCCAAAGCCTCAGTTTCCTTTTAATGAAATGGAGATGATAGTAATGGCTAACATTTATGAAACACTTTTAAGGTTAGCAAAATGCTTTGCACATGTGATCGTCACAACCACCCTGCATAAGTGCCCATTTTATCCCCATTTTATAGATGAAGACTTTGAGCCCAAGAGAGGTTAAGTGACTTGCTCAGGGATACCCAGCAATTAAGTATCTGAGGTAGGATTTGAACCCAGGTCTCTGGTTCCCAAGTCTAGCCCTTCATCCACTATGCAATACTGCTTCCTGGTGTGATTTGCCCTGCTTACCTCAGAGTTACAGTGAGAGATTTTTAAAAACATCTGTCAAAGTAGTACCTCAACCATGTGGTAGAGAGGAAAGAGCACTGAATTTGGAATTAAGAAACCTGGGTTCAAGTTCCAGCTTGATCCCTTTGCCTTTCTGAACCCCAGGTGTCTTGTCTGTAACTGATAATTGTGTGCCTTCAGGGTTGGTAGTATTGCCTGATCCTTGGGTTATAGAGTTATAGACCCAGAGAGGTTAATCGACTTACCTAGGGTCACCCAGGTTTCATATGTGCCATATGTCACAAAAAGAGGATTCAAATTCAGACCTTTGTGATTCCAGTTCAGTGCCCTTTCTATTATCTCACACAGGACAATGAGATAATGTGTGTAAAGTTACTTGTAAACTGCCACGAGTTACATAAATGTAAGCAGTTACTATTATTACCCCATGGGGCTAAGGTCAGGTGGAGATATGGATGGCAGAAAACACACAGGAAGTGTCACCACACCTTTTGTTTTGTGATTGTTTCTAGCCCGGTTGGCTTGGAAAATTAGAATGTTTAGAACATTAGGCATTTGCCCAAGTCTATGAATATACGTGTCTCATCCAGGTGTTTACTCTCCCCCTCTCCCTGCCTCCCAGGCTACCAACGCCTCCTTGCCACTACATCAGTTTGTCTCTGTTAGCCAAACTGTTGGCATGGTGTTCAATAACGTCAGGCTGTGTGAGGGTTTATGGCCTTCAGGTTATACCTGTCCTGGGAAGTACTGGGTCCTTCTGAACCCCTGGCCTCTAACAAGGGAAAGCATTGAGAAGGGAGCGTTGGTGAAAACAGCACAGTCCTGGGCCATGAGCTTCAGCTTAGCTATAGTGCATACAGAATACATCCTAGACCCGAGTTCTAGTCCTGGCCTTTCCCCCAAATCACTTTGTGACCTTGGCAAGTCAGCTCCCTTCTCCATGGCTTCATTTCCTCACCTGTACAATGAAGAAGAGGTTGGTTTATTAACCTGGGGTTGATAAACTTGAAAAAAATTTATGACTACATTTCAATATCATTGGTTTCCCTTGTAATCTTCTGTATTTTATGTTCTGCATTTAAAAATATTGTCCTGAGAAGGAGTCCATAGGTTTCACCAGATTTCTGCCAGGACACAAAAAAGGTTAAGAATCCCTGCACTAGATGATTCTGTCCAGCTCTGGGATTCTGGGGTTCTTGGAATCTATGGTTGGCCCAGGGCCAATGTTCCCTCTCCTTTGATACCTCACACCCACTCTAGGCCTTCAGTTCTCAAGTCTGAAGCTGGGGAAGAATAAGTGAGCTGCCCTAGTCCAAGCCAGATGGAGTCAGTCAGTCTGGCCCCCTCAGGCTTCAGATTTGCAGAGAACCAGAACTGTTCCCACTGGGTGGGCCTTTCTGTTTCTGAACTAGTCCTCCCTTGTGCTGGCTAGGTAGTCAACCCTGAAAGAATGCTGACTCATTTGTCCTCCATGGGAAAAATCACCTGAATAACAGTAAACTTAGGGAGGCCAGGTTGAAGCCAAGGATGTCAAGGCACATGACAAGATAAGAGGCATGTTGTTAAATGAGTCAAGTGACCTCTAGGATAAGCTTGTATTAGACTAGAAACCAGGGTGACCCCCAAACAGCAATTGCTCATGCCACCATTTTCTGGCTTCATAGACCTCACATTGGCCAGGAGAACCACTTTCTCCTCCTGGTCCATCTCCCACCCACCTAAATTGATCTCTGCCCAACTAGGAAACTCATTCTTTTTTTTTCAGTCAGTGCTGCTGCCAGATCTAGTTATTGTTAACCTCACACACTCAGGAAAAACTGACCCAAAGTAGCCAAATGTGAAATTGGAGACAGAAAATATTAAGGCAAGAAGAGACTTTAATGTTCATTTCATCCAGTCTCATTTTACTCATTTGAGAAATTGAGCCCCAAAGAGGGGAAGTGACTTGCCCAAAGCCCCACAAGTACTCAGTGGCAGAGCTAGAAATATAATCTGGATCCCCTTCCTCCCAATCACCCCAACCCCCATTTTACAAATGCAAGAAACTGAGGCAGGTGGAGGTTAAGCAAAAAATTGGCTGAGGCCACGGAGCTGAAAATGAAATCCTTGAAGTCAAGGGCTCTTCAGCAGGGTCTATCAACTTAAAAAAATTTTTTTTACATCTGCATTTCAACATAATTGGTTTCCTTTGTAAACTATGCATTCAAAAACATTATCCTGAGGAATCCATAGGCTTTACCAAACTCCTGTCAAAAGTCTATGACAACAAAAATATTAAGAACCTCGACCTTGGGGGCAGCTAAGTCGCACAGTGAATAAAGCAGCAGCCCTGGATTCAGAAAGACCTGAGTTCAAATCCAGCCTCAGACACTTGAGATTTACTAGCTGTGTCACCTTGGGCAAGTCACTTAACTGTCATTGCCCTGCAAAAAAAAAAAAAAAAAAGAACCCCAGCCTTGAGTAGAAGCAAAAGACTTCCCTTAGTAGTAAAATAACAATACACTTAAAGTTTACAAAAGAATCTCCTCATGATGACCCTTTTTAGGTTGTGGTTCTAGTATGACCGCCTCCATTTTCCAGATGAGGAAACTGAGACTCCAGTAGGTTTAGTGACTTGCCCAGGGTCACATTGCTCCTAAATAGGAGAGGCAAAGCTTAAACTCTGATCTTCTGACTCCAAAACCAGTGCTTTTCCACTCCTTACAGTCTTTTATGTTGAAGGGAATTTTCTTGCCTTCCTAAATTTTCTCATAAACTTTCTCTCTTGTCCCTCTCTCCACCCCTTGCCCAGGGCCAGCAGTTCTACCGGTATGGGGATAAGCGACCTGCCCCTGGGACCAAGGACAAAGGCAGCTTCCAGCAGTCAGCAAAGAACACAGAGCTGCCCAAATACCGACGGGATGGCATCCATGCAGCCGATGGCTTCCAGCACCCTGCCAAAAAGCCTGGCCCTGCAACAGTGGGCTCACGCTATTGGCACACCAAGGGTGCCCCCCCAGACAGCAGGACCCTGAGGACTGCTAGAACCCCAGGAAGCCCAGCTGAGAGTGGCACCCGGGAAGAGCTGTCAACCCCATTTGGTATCCCCCTCTCTAAACTATCACAGAACAAAATCCTCAGGAACAGGTCAGGCGGGGGCCAGTGGGCCTCTGCTGATTCCCGACGGAGGGCCCCGGGACCCACAAGCCACAAGGATTAATGGCAAGCCCACTCTCCCTTACCTCCATCAGCCCAGAGCCGATTGCTCCTTACATTGGAGCACTTGAGACTAGACTTTGATAATGCAAGTATTCTTAAACCATGCTGCTTTGACCCCAGATGGGGGAACTGCATTTGTTGTACATATGACACGAGGGGCAGGAGAAGGGGATATGATGTTTACATTTACCTGATCAGTGCACCAATACCAAGTGGCCATGATGGTCAGACCAAAGGTCATCCCAGTCCACGGGAGATCTCCAGTGGAGGGGTCTCGGAACATGTGCATGGCATCCGCCCGGGGCAGGTGGCATGTTGTGTTAGGGATGGTCTTGTTTGGTACCGCCCGTAAGTAAGCCTCCTCCAACTGGTTGTAACCCCCGATTTGGTCAAAAGCTGAAAGGGAAAATGGGAAATTGGACGGGGGGAAGGGAAAAGAAAAAGCGGTGAAGGGAGAGATTGGCTGGTTGGACTGGCCAATGACTCCTGTCTCTCCTGCAGCTGACTTCCCGGTGCAACAATTTTTAAGAATTTCCTACAGCCTCACCTTTTCCACACATATGTCTGGAAAGGAGTTGGGCAGTGAAAAAAAAGATATAATTTTATGATTGTATTTTATTTTTATTTAAAGAGAACAAAATTATTAAAAGATAATTTTGCACATTAGAACTAGATTCCTGTTAGTGACTCTGTAGGGATCTTGCGGGACTTGTTAACCCCAGCTATCCAAGAGTGAAGATTTCTTCACTTAGTTTTGTACTATAAAAAAGCAAAATATGTGTTTTTGTTCAAAACCAAGGATCCCATAGTGAGGTCTAAAGTATTAAACTTCCATCAGTTCCATGCTGGGATCATTGCCTGCTGTGGGGCCCCTGGCTTTGCTTTGTACTTAGAGAATCAGAGCTAGAAGGTGATCTGTGTTCTACAGAAGAGCTCCGGCCCTTCATTTCACACATGGGAAGACTGAAGCCAAGCAGGAAAACAATTTCCCCTCTTTTAAGAGGACCAAGAGTCAGGAGACCTGGCTTCCTGTCTTGCTTCTCCTAGCCAGTTGTCTAACTTTGGATGAGTCAGTTAGCTAGCATTTTTAAAGCACCTACTATGTGCCAGGCACTGAACTAAGCACTTCGGATCTAAAGAAAGGCAAAAGCACAACAAAAACACTAGTTCAATAAGTCTTCTCATTTCTTCAGGCCTCAGTTTCTCTTGTGTAAAATGAAGGTTTGGAGCTAGATAGTCTCTCAAATCTCCCAGCCCTAATGCTATTTCTAGAATATACAGTGTCTACTCAATCATCTTCTAATGAGACTTTTTCTTGGTTTGTCCCATGCCTTACTTCAGTGATCAAGACCACATAGGCCTCCATTGAAACCCCTTGTCCCAGGGCTGCCTGCCCCCCATTCATTCCTTGAATATGTGGTGCAGCCTTGACACCCCTTGAAACAGTGCAGGAAAACATGTCTTGGGCTCACCTGCCAGAAACCTGAATGCAAAACTAATCTAGTTGCTACCATGGGAAGAAAGGAAGGTCACCATAATGACCACTTGCTTTGTCTTGTCTCCTCCATCCTAATTGCCTGGATCTGTCCTATCTGCCCTGCAATGGAGAAAGGAGGGAGACCAACATTTCCAGGACCTACCCTGACTCCAGAAAACAGCGAATTTTCCATTGGTGTGGGTAAGGGAATGGGGGATAATCTGAAAGGAAATATTGATTACTGTTGGCCAACAGCTTTGCCCCACATTCTTCAGAAAAACTGGGCTTATTCCCTATGGTTATCTTCATTCTATTCAGGAAGGAATAAATCTAAAGTCACCCCTAAGTTGGGCCTCAGCTTTCAGGGGAAAATATCAAA
Source organism: Dromiciops gliroides (assembly GCF_019393635.1). NCBI lineage: Eukaryota > Metazoa > Chordata > Mammalia > Microbiotheria > Microbiotheriidae > Dromiciops > Dromiciops gliroides. The sequence continues at coordinate 490,362,030 of NC_057861.1, forward strand.
GATGCCACCAAGTGGCAGAATTACTCCCTTTCCTCTGACCCTACCTCCATGCCTAGGACCAAAGTACTCAGTGCAAACTGAGGCAGGAGACAAGCCCACTGGCCTGGGAGAGGGCCAGGGAGAAGGGGCCAAGCTCAGACTGGCTCCAGGCTAGTAAACTCAACCTAGAAACAGTTGCCAACAAACATTATTTCACATGCCTCTAACTTCCTACCCCTCGCCCCAATCCCTACACCCCTCAATCTCTACACATTCATCCTTGACTGAAAAAGAAGGCAAGGAGGCAGGACTCAGCGGTCCCTGAAATTTGAGGCAACTCCCTGTGATCTCCAACTTGAGGACCATTTTTCATATATTTTCTTTTTAAAAACAAGGATAGAGGTAATTTATTCCTTCAGATGAGCAATGCCTCTCCCCCTTCAAAGCAGTGTTACATGCTCATTTCAATGCCAATGCTTAGGATATAGGCTCATAGAGGGAAGGGACTTTACAATTGGCTGTTCCAACTCCGTCATTTTACACACAAGAAGAGTGAAGTGATTTGACCAAGGTCACACAGGCTGTGTAGCTAAGTAACAGAAGACTTGGGTTTCAATACTAGCTCTGACACCAAATGCAGTACTCTCCCCTTTGCCATTTTTCATATGAGTTTGGGAGTTTCCTGCACAGCCAGATATGTCTGAGCCCAAAATTACCAGTTTTCGTGTCTTCACATCCATTTTTATGTTTTCTACCCCAAATAGGATCCCCGGACACTCCCCCAAGTGTCTTTTGGCTCTAAGAATCAGGTCCTCCCTCCAAGAGCAAAGATTTGCTGCCATAATGCATATCTCAAAGAACAATCTTTGTTTGGGCTCTGGTGCTTATTACAGAGCTGTCCATAGAATGCAATTTAGAGCTGTAATAGACTTTGGGCATTATCTGGCCAGAGAATCATAGATGAGAATTGGGGACCTTAGACATTAACTTGGCCAGTGCTTCCATTTACAGACTACAACAAGTTCCCTGCCCAATGTCCTATAGTCAATAAGTAGCTGAGCCAGGATTTTAAAAAAGAACCTCTGACTCTCCCTCCAACTTGCTATTCTTTTTTTTCCCCTAGGGCAACAGGGGTTAAGTGACTTGCCCAGGGTCACAAAGCTAGTGTCAAGTGTCTGAGGTTGGATTTGAACTCAGGTCCTCCTGAATCCAGGGCCGGTGCTCACCTAGCTGCCACCCAATTTGCTATTCTTAATGATGTTATTTCTGTGAGTGCCATTCAGTCTCCTGTGTTTAAAACTTGGATACTCAGGGCAGCTAGGTGGCACAGTGGATAAAGCACTGGTTCTGGATTCAGGAGGACCTGAGTTCAAATCCGGCCTCGGACACTAGACACTTACTAGCTGTGTGACCCTGGGCAAGTCACTTAACCCTCATTGCCCAGCAAAAATAAATAAATGAATGAATGAATGAATGAATGAATGAATGAATGAATGAATAAATAAATAAATAAAACTTGGATACTATCTTTTATCCTTACTTCTTCCTTGGATCACTCCCATTAATTCTACCTCAAAAATGTTCTTTCTATCTCCCTCCTCCCTCCATGATTTCCACTGCTACAAGTTAAGACTATCCTCATTAATAGCCTCCTGGAAGGTAGCCTAGCAGCTATTCCCAACTCCACTCACCTCAACCCCAACCAACTGTACCACCACCAGACATCTTTTCTTCCCCATAAATCTGATCACATTGCCTTCAAAACTCCCTCTTCTGAGGAGGTTTTGACTCCATTGCTTAGCTCTACAATCTGGCACCACCTTGCTTTTCCAGACTTGTCTCATACTGTATACTTGACACTTTAGCTAGACTTGACTTTATGCCATCCCCCATCCACTCCATACTTCATTGCCCCCATGAATTGCTAACACTGTTCCATATAACTGAAATGCTTTTCTTTCCAAGCCCAACATCTCTTCCAGAAATCATTTCCTCTCCAGCCTGTAGGCTCAGTATGTGAAGCCCAAAAAAAGGGCATGTGATCACAGTCCACAGTGCTATTCCACATAAGAGAAGTAATATCACTGTATTCTACAAGGGTCATACCACACCATGTCTAATTCTAGAGCCATTTAAAGGGATATACTGAAAACCTGGAGTGCATCTAGAGGATAGCAGAGAATTAGAAACTATGCATACTAGCTGTGTGACCCTGGGCAAGTCACTTAACCCTAATTACCTCACCCCCCCAAAAAAAAGAAAAAGAAAGAAACTATGCCATGCAAAGTTCAGTTGAAGGAACTATGGATTCAACCCCTTCCTTTTACAGATAAGGAGGCCAACTTGGAGGCTCTGCTGGGGTGTTGCACCCCAAGTTCCCCCCCTTCCCTCCATGCCTGTCTTCCTCAATAGTGCATATGAATGCCTCCCTGCATTTGGTTAAGGGCCAAGAAATCCTTTGGAAAGTTCATGAGTCTAAAGATATGATCAACATTCCGAATTTCACCTCTCACCCTATCTGACATAACAAATGAGGGTTTCATCCCAAAGCTTATTGTCTGAAAGAGAGTAAACAAATGGCTCTTGAGTCTGATTTTCCATTCACACTCTATAAATCACCTCCCAGAGTTTGAGTCTCCTTGAAAAACATCTAACAGTAATATGTTTGGGCATGCATGTTTGGGTAGACAAGTCCTGCTAGCAATCTGTTGGGCACTCCCTGGTGAGAAGATAGGTGATCATGCATATAGGAGGTCAGAGGTCAGGGGTGAGGCATCAGTGTTCCTCACACCCCACCCCCCAAGACAGGATGGGATTTAGAAATCAGCTGGTAGTCTTGGAGTCTAAATGAATGTCCACTAGAGCTCATGGTATCCCTATCAATAAGGAGTCATATGGTTAGTCCTGCAACAATAAACCATGAGAGGTGACCTTTCCCAAGTTCAGGAAAAGCAACTAGCCAGCCGGGGCAATTCCCCAGCTACTAAAGAGAAGTAAGTTTATTTTCTGAAAATTTAACTTGTTTTCCAGCCTGGGAAGGCTACCCTCCCCTCACCCAGGTTTTCCTTACAAATAATAACTTATATTTATGTAACATTTTAAAGTTTACAAAGCATTTTCTTCATAACCTTGAGAGGTAGATAGTACATATCTTATTGTCACCCATTTTATAGATAAGGAAACTGAGGCTCAAAGAAATTCGACAGCTTGCCCAGGATTATACAACTAGGAATTATTAGAAACAGTTCAAACCTGGATCTCAACTTTTTAACTGTTCTACAGTTAGGTAACCATGTTACCACTTCCTTCAGTTCAGGTTGCTAGTGCCTTAAGGGAGATACTGTTTAATTTAAATAATGGTGACTTGTGGCTTGAGGTTTCTCAGTTGGTTTGAGGCAAGTGAGGGTGGGTGGGCCAGCCATTCTCTCTAGGGAAAGAACATTTATGATCAATCGTGCTACAGCCCTGTTGTCAGAAGGCACTTGGAGCCAACCTGTCACCTGTCAGATTGGTTAAACAGATAACCTGCTCCTCTCCCGGGGATCGCTGTTGTGCATAGCCTAAGCCAGGCCGAATTTCACCCTGTCCAAACTTTCCCCCTTGTCTCCACTTCTTTTTCTCATGTGAAGTGTTATTGTTGCTGGGAAATTTCTTTTTGTTATTTTAAACAGAGGAGAGGCTCTGCTTGTCGTCTGAACTTAAATGCACTATTTAAAATTCACCTCTGGCTTCACCTCTTTGTAAAACTTTGAGCTACCAGACAGTGTTTCTTGAGTCAGCTCCAGTAGCTGGAGGAAAACTAGCCAGGGAAGAGGAAGCATGGGAAGGGAATTGGAAAGTCCATTAGTATCTCCTGTCCTCATCTCTGTGGGCCCTAGTTCTCCCAAGCAACCTTTGGCAATTCTGCAGGTTCTGCATTCTCTGGGCCATTTTCAAGAACTTGTGGTTATTATTTTTGTTTGGTTGGTTTTTTTGGTGAGGCAGTTGGGGTTAAGTGACTTGCCCAGGGTCACACAACTAGTAAGACCAGTGGTTATTCTTGCAGGGCCTGCCTCCCCTCCCCACCTGTTTCCCTGTATTTATGATCCTAGTACCCCACACCTGGTATTTAAAGATGCAGAAAAGTTGTACAGCAAAACCCAAACCCAATAAAAGACTTCAAGTTGGAATGGGCATGTTCATGTGATTGCTGAGCATGGGGAACAAATGGCTCAAAATAGGATAGGGATCAGCTCCTTACCTTTGATTGTCAGGATGACTGCCCCAATGATCATAATCAGTGTCTGCAATGCATCAGTGTAGATGACAGCAGCCAGGCCACCTATGGGAAAAAGGTAACAATGCTCAGGACTGAACCCTCTAACCTGAGTAGGTAGACAGAGGCTTCCGGTCAACAAAGGGCAAATATTATGAATGAATGGATGAATGAATGAATGAATGAATGAATGAATGAATGAATGAATGAATGAATGAAACTGTGAGCCAGGCAATTAGTTATTTGGAGGGAAGTGAGGGAAGCCTGTGTATCACCCACATTCCCTTCTGCCAAGGTGGAGTCATCCATGTTGCCTGTTTGACTCTCTTCAGCTTGGCATCCACTGCCTCTCATGCTCTGGCCCAACTGTAAATTCCCCAGCCTTGTTCTCTGACTCTGTCCCTCCCTTCTTTCCCTGTCAGCCAACTCCAATCAAACAGGCCTACTCACCATTCTTTGAACATGCCCCCTATTTTCCTTCTTTGCATCTTTGCTCATGCTGTTCTGTTCTCACACTGCTCTTATCTTTAAAAACCTCATGAGAAGCCTGTGAGTAAGGTACCACTGTTATTATTTTCCCCATTTCCGAGATGAGGAAACTGGGTAAGTTACTCATCCATGGCCATGAAGCTATGAACTGTCAGAGGTGGCCAAGATTCAGAACCAATTGTTCCTGACTCCAAATCTAACACTCTAAGTCAATAAATATTTTGGACTTATTGTATGGGAGCACCATATTTCTCTCAGATGGGGTTGGAGGCATATGTAAAACCTACATAGAAAGGATAGAAACCAAGTTGGGAGCTATGTTTTCCCTCTATCATTCTCTTACTTGCACTGAAGAGTGGGGATAGAGAAGGGGAAGGGCAATGAAGGTCTATAGAATGGAAAGAAAGGTTGCCTTGAAGCAGGCCTACAATCTATTTCATTCCATCCCTTACCTGCTATGGTGTAAAGTGCTGTGATCACCAACATTATGCCAGTAGACAGGTAAAAATTCCAACCCAGACAGATGTGCACAAAGAGGGCCCCAGCATACAAATCAATCTGGAGGGAGTACAATGGTCGGTCAATCAATTTGCATTTATTAAGCATCTATTGGGGCAGCTAGGTGGCGCAGTGGATAGAGCACCGGCCCTGGATTCAGGAGGACCTGAGTTCAAATCCGGCCTCAGACACTTAACACTTAACTAGCTGTGTGACCCTGGGCAAGTCACTTAACCCCAATTGCCTCAAAAATAAAATAAAAAATCATTTTTAAAAAGCATCTATTACATACTAGGCAATATGCAGTATGTTCTAAGGATTAAAAAAAGTTAGTCAGTGAGACTAATGGAGAGACAACATACAAACAACGACGTACAAACAAGATATACACAGGATAAATTGAGGGTAATCTCAGAGGGAGGGCGTTAAAACACTCAGGGTCATGTAACTACAACAGTAATAGACTGGCCATGTTCCAGGGCTCAGGTCATCAGGCAAACTGAGGCAAGGGGGCATGCAGTCTAGGGCTACCAACTCACAGTGGGGGAAAAGTCTAGACTATATAATTTTAAAATAAAAAGTAATAATAATAATAGCTTGCATGTTTGACATAGCACTTCACAAGTATTACATCATTTCATTCACCGCACAACTGTAATGTAGACACTATTATTGTTTCCATTTTATGGAATAGGAAATGGGAGCTTCATGAAAGGTTAAGTGACTTGCCAGGGTCACAGAACTAATTTCTGAGGCAGGATTTGAACTCAGGTTCTTCCTGATCCCACATGCAGCACTCCATTGGCTGGGGCCACCTATTTGCCCCAATAAATATTTATTACTTTTAAGTGTCACAGGGGAATTAACATGAAACTGGGAGAAAAAAAAATGAGGGAAACAAATTCATTGCTCTCCTGAGACAATGAATGTACAAACATTTATTAAGTGCCCACAAGTCAAGCACTGACTTGTCCTGGATGAGCTGACATTCTTTTTTTTTTTTTTTTTGGTGAGGCAATTGAGATTAAGCGACTTGCCCAGGGTCACACAGCTAGTAAGTGTTAAGTGTCTGAGGCCAGATCCGAACTCAGGTACTCCTGAATCCAGGGCTGGTGCTCTATCTACTGCGCCACCTAGCTGCCCCTGATGAGCTGACATTCTATTCACACTCTATTCTGAGAAGGTCACTTCCTTTCTCTGGGATCAGTTTTGTCATTTGTAAAATGAAGGATTTGGACTAGCTGATCTCTAAGGATCTTCCTGACTGTAATATTCTGATGATTCACTTGGTTCACTCTGGGACAGGGTTTCCATTGCCCCGTTCCTTCAGGAAGCCCTGAGAGGCAGCCTGGTATAGGAGATTGAGGACTGGATTTAGGTGGTCACAGAATCCTAGACTCTCAGAGTTGAAGGAACATCTAAGGCCATATAGCCCAACTGTACATCAACAAAAGTCCCTTCTGTTGTTGCTGTTCAGTCATTTTCAGTTGTATCTAACCCTTTGTGACCCCATTTAGTATTTTCTTGGCAAAGATACTGGTTTTATTTGCCATTTCTTTCTCCATCTCATTTTACAGATGAGAAACTGAGGCAAACAGGGTTAAGTGACTTACCCAGAGTCACATAGCTGACTCTGTGTCTGAGGCCAGATTTGAATACAGGAAGTCTTCAAACAACTCTTCCTGACTCCAGTCCCAGAACTCTATCTATTGTGCCACCTACCTGCACAAGAATCCCTTCTACAACACACCTCACATGTGGTCATCCAGCTTCTGCTTATAGACCTCCTGAAGCAGCTCATCTCATATTGGACAGCTCTAATTGCAACGATGCTTTTTCTTATATCAAGCCTAAATCTACTTCTTTGAAACTTGCACTCATTACTACTAGTAGTATACCATTACCTGGTCCTTACTTCTGCCTACTGGGGCTAAGTGGGACAAGTCCAATCCTCTACATGTAATCAGATTTAAAGGTGGAAGAGATTATTTAGTACAATTGTTTATTTTACAGTGGAAGAAACTGAGGCCCAGACAGATTAAGTAACTTGCCCAAGGTTACACAAGTGACCATTGACAGAGCCAAGATCCAAACCTAGATTCTCATTCTAGTTCAAGCCTTCTTTCCACTGCACGATGCTACCCCACAATACTTGAAGATGTTTATTATATTCTCCTCCCCCCTCCACCCCTAACCAAATGTGTACAGGAGGCAGCTCAGAACCAGCTACCAAGAACTGATAAATATTCAGTGTGAGCATTTACATCATGGAAGTCAGTAAAGGCTACAAATCAGGATCTAATTTATTCTTTTATTGATTATCTAGACTTAAAGTGATAGAGAAAATGCAAATAAACCAGATTAAACTAAAAGTGTGTCCTGTGTACATATTTTCATCAGAAAGTTAGTTGGTAAAGATTTACCAGCACACTCCTAACCCCAATTAACTCTCTTCTTCTCTCTCTAAACTAAACATTCCCAGTTTCTTCAACTGATCCTTAAATAGCATGACCTGAAAGCACTTTATCATCTTGGTTACCCTCCTCTGAACATTTTCCAGCTCATCAATGCCCTTCCTAAAATGTAGTGCCCAGAATACTCCATAGTAAAATATCACTACGGGGGCGGCTAGATGGCACAGTGGATAAAGCACTGGCCCTGGATTCAGGAGGACCTGAGTTCAAATCTGGCCTCAGACACTTAACACTTACTAGCTGTGTGACCCTGGGCAAGTCACTTAACCCCCATTGCCCCCCCCACACAATATATATATATATATATATATATATATATATATATATATATATATATATATATATATATATATATATATCACTACAGGGCAGCTAGGTGGCACAGTGGATAGAGCACCGGCCCTGGATTCAGGAGGACCTGAGTTCAAATTCAGCCTCAGACACTTAACACTTACTAGCTGTGTGACCCTAGGCAAGTCATTTAACCCCAATTGCCTCACCAAAAAACCCAAAAAACCAAAACCAAGAAAATATATCACTATAGATGGTGACTGCAGTCATGAAATTAAAAGACACATGCTCCTTGGGAAGTTATAGCAAATCTGGACAGCATAAAAGCAGAGATATTACCTTGCTGACAAAGGTCTGTATAGTCAAAACGATGGTTTTTCCAGTAGCAATGTATGGCTGTGAGAATTGGACTATAAGGAAAGCTAAGCACTACAGAATCAATGCTTTTGAATTGTAGTATTGGAGAAGACCTTTGAGAGTCCCTTGGACAGCCAGGAGATCAAATCATTCAATACTTAAAGAAATTAATTCAGGATATTTGCTGGAAGGTTAAATGCTGAAGCTTAAATACTTTGGTCACATATTGAGAAGACAGAGCTCATTGGAAAAGACCCTGATGTTGGGAAAGACTAAAGCAAAAGGAAGAGGGGATGGAAGAGAATGAGATGGATAGATAGTATCATGGAAATAATGGACATGAACTTTTCAGACTTCAAGAGATAGTGGGGGAGGGAGCAGCTAGGTGGCACAGTGGATAAAGCACTGGCCCTAGATTCAGGAGTACCTGAGTTCAAATCCGGCCTCAGACACTTGACACATACTAGCTGTGTGACCCTGGGCAAGTCACTTAACCCCCATTGCCCCACAAAATAAAGAGAGATAGTGGGGGATATGAGGGCTGGTATGCTATAGTCATAGGGTTGCAAGAGTTGGAAGTGAGTTGACAACAAACAAGCTACTCAAGAAATACCCTTTCTCTAGATAGATGGTAGGATTGGTCCCTAAACTCTTGAACTTGGGAGTTACTCACAAGGCAATCTTGAGCCTGATGCTATCTAGGAAATCCCCCTTCTCTGGCTAAAAAGCTGGATTTTGCTGCCTAGGAAATCCCAGGTTAGGAACATTGACATTAGGGGCATCATTAACATGGGGAACTCCACTCTCACGTCTAGTCGGCAAATACATTTTTTCCTTTGCTGTGGTCTCTTCCAAGCTCCTGGTGAGAAGGAAAATCAATTCCCACCACCACCTGCTATTACAGGAAATAGGTGATTCCACACAGCAACCTTTATGAGGTATGGTTTGATAATTAACGTCCCCAAGTTTGTTTGTTTTAAGGGATTTATTCAGAACAAAAGTGGAAGTGAAAGGAAAAAGGCCAAGGGCAATGTCAACTCCCTTTTATGGGCCAGCACAAAGGTCTAGCTCCTTCCACAAAAGTCTATCCTCTCAAGAGTCCGAGCCAACCAATTCATCTTGAGGCCAGCCCATATGGGTTAAATCCATTCTCCAGGAAGCACCAAGGCATTTCTAAACCAAATGATTCACTTAGAGGTAGTTCCAATTTCTGAAATCTAATTAGCAGATGCCTTTTGTCCTCTCCACAGGTGCTAGGGAACATTTCTACACTCTCCATAGAGAGATGCTTTCCCAGAAGTCCCTGACAAAGAATCGCTACCCCATAAGTTCATCAAGTAGATTGGGTAACTCTCCTATCCAGTCCCAACACAACTTGCCTTTTCCACTGTTCACACCACTCCTCCCCAAGCAATCTCAGGCCTACAGAGGGAGCTGCCTAGTCTTTTCTTCCCTCCAATTTATAAGCACATTTTGATGAAACTCACTCCATGGTGCCCACTTGATCTGGGGACTCCCCTCTCCTTCATCAGTACAAAGTCATGATCATCAAATAGTGTCACTATTACACACTCCAATTCAGCTTTTCCCACACAAATCAGAAGACTTCTGAGCCAAGAATCAACATAAACTTTATGACTAGAATCACAGAATCTCAGCCTAGGAGGGGACCTCCTAGTTGAGCTGCTCCAGCTTCCTATTCAGTGTAGTTTAGTGCACTGGATAGAATGTTGAACCTGGATTTAGGAGAGACCTAGATTTAAATTCTGTTTCTGAAATTCACTAGCTATATGACCATGAGTAAATCATCTAATCTCTTCTGAGCTTCAGTTTCCTCATATATAGAAGGAAAATAATAATGTGTTCATTACCTAGAGCACAGGCAAGTGCTTCCCTGCGCCCACCCCCCCTTGCCAAATGCTTTTTCAAACCTTAAACTTAAAAAAACCCAAAAACTTATCATTATGCAGGAATTCTTTCTGCTCTATCTCAGATAAGTGGTTATCTTATTTCTTTTTTTTTTAGTGAGGCATTTGGGGTTAAGTGACTTGCCCAGGGTCACACAGCTAGTAAGTGTTATGTATCTGAGGCCGGATTTGAACTCAGGTACTCCTGACTCCAGAGCCAGTGCTCTATCCACTGCGCCACCTAGCTGCTCCTATCTTATTTCTTCTTAAAGAATTCCTTAGTAATAGAGAACTTCCCAAGGCAAGGCATTCTACTTTTGGCAGGTCTAATTGTTAAAAAGCTCCCTTTCTTCTTTGTGTCCCTAGTCCCTCATATCTAATCAGATGCCAAATCTAGCCAGTTCTATCTCCACACCATCTCTCATATTGGTCCAGTACCCTGGGGTTTAGATTGTCATCAATTCTCTTTTGGACTGTTTGGAGCTTCCTATTTGGTCTCCTTCCCTCAGGGGTCTCCAATACATCCTCCACATAACAGCCAAAGTGACACTCCCTAAAGCACAGTTCTGACTGTTGTTTCCTTATTCAAAAAGGTCCAGTGCCTCCCTATTGCCTTTAAGATCAAATACAAACCCCTTTGTTTGTCACTTAAAATCCTTCATAATCTAATTTACAATGTTATTCATAGATTCTACAGTGTAACAAAATTGGACTATTTGTTAGCCCTCACCTACAACATTCCATCTCAAGCCTCTGTTCCCTTAAACAGATTGTTCCTCATGCCTAGAATGCACTCACTCTCTCCTTACCTCTACCTCTTAAATCTCTTAGAATTCCTTAAAAAGTCAGTTTAAGTTCTATTTCCTACAAGAAACCTTTCCTAATGCTCTCTAAACTACCAATCCTCATTAGATTGTAAACTCCTTGAGGGCAAGGACTCTCTTTTGCCTTTTTTATCTTCTTAACACTTAGCACAGTCCCTGGCACACAGGAGAATCAATACAGTTATCCCTTCCACATCGAGGGGGTTAGGGGCGAGGAACCCTCCCCCCCCCCATCTGAAAAATCTGTAGAAAAATTTTTGGCCCTGCCTTCATACTAGAGAAGTCTGATTTTTTTTTCTTTTTCTTTTATAGAGTGTTTATGGTTCCTTATTGTAAAATTTGGGTTGGTGTTAAATAATACTGTACACATATTTTATGCATTTCTGAGTTTCTAAACTTTTTTGTCTTGTCTGCTGACCTTCATGTGTTGTCTTTGGCTTCTGCAAAACTCCCCCAAGGGAAACTAGGTGGCGTAGTGGATAAAGCACCGGCCCTGGATTCAGGAGTACCTGAGTTCAAATCCGGCCTCAGACACTTGATACTTACTAGCTGTGTGACCCTGGGTAAGTCACTTAACCTCCATTGCCCCTCAATAAAAAAAACAAACAAAAACTCCCCCGAAATTCCTATTTAATTTTTATTCCGACCCTTGATATATTGAAATCAAGATGGGGAAAGTTTAGATGTAGAAGGGATAACTGTAAATATTTAGTGGGGAAACTAAGTGGAGCAGTGGACAGAGTGCCAGGCATGTTGTCAGGAAGAACCTGAGTTCAAATCTGGTTTTAGCTGTGTGACCATGGGTCAAGTCACTTAACCTCTGCCTCAATTTCCTCATCTGTAAAATAGGGGTAATGGGTTGTTGTGAGGATCAAATGAAATAATAATTGTACATCATTTAACACAGTAACACATAGTAAGTGCTATATAAATGTTCGCTATTATTAATATTATTTTATTGGTTGGTTATGCCTCCCTCCTAAAAAAATTACCTTGGATTTACTTGTATATATTGTGTTTTATTTATGTTGTTTGTGGACTATTGCTTCCCCTATAGAAGGTAAGCTCTTTCACGGGAAAGACTGTCATGTTTTTGTATTTGTATCTCCAGAACCTACCATGGTGCCTGGCATACGAGGCACTAAGGAAATGATTGCTGATTGGTTGATTGATTCTGTTTGTTGTTCCTGGTTCTTTCAAAGCCAAACAAGCAAAACAAGTTTAATCCTTCTTCCACATGACTGCCCACCAAATATTTGAAAAAAACTATCATGTTGCCCCTGCATTCTCTTCAAACTAAACATTTTCAGTCCCTTCAAATGCTTCATATATGACATGGCCTCCAGTCTCCACACAGTCCCAGTTTGCACTCTGGACACCATCACCATCACCCCTTTCAGTGTCCTTTAATATATTGTCCTTCCCCATTAGAATGTAAGTTCCTTGGTCAAGGACTATCTTTTTTCTTGAATTTGTATTCCCAGAGCTAAACACTGTGCCTGACACATGGCAAGCATTTAATAAATGGCTTTCTCACTGATTGACTATCTGGGTTTCCCTCCTAGGGTCATGCATTAGCTTGTTAATGCCCTTCCTAAAATATGACATAAGGGCTGAACAAAATACTTCAAGAGCAGTCTGAACAGGGTAGTGTACAATGTGACTGCCCCTTCCCACATTCTGAACACTGTGCTTCTCTATATGTTGCCTGTGATCATGAGCAAGTCACTTAATTTTCCTGGGCCTCCTTTCCTTCTTCTATAAAACAAAAAGTTTAGATGAGATGATCTCTAAGGTTACTTCCAGCTCTAAATTAATTCAGATTAATTCAAATAACTAGCATTATGGAGAGGCAACATGGCTTAGTAGATAGATGATGACTTCAAAGTCAGAAAGACATGGATTCATGTCCTGGATCTGGCATATACTAGCTGGGTGCTGGCTGTGTGGCTTGAGGCAAGTCACTTAACCTCTCAATGTTCCAGGAAAATCTCAAAGAATGTAAATTGCAGAAAACTTACCGATAGGCAGTAGAAAAAGTTTCCTCTCTGGGAATTCCCTACACCAATGAAATCACAAATCTTAACCAGAGAACACCCAACAAATTAACATTGGCCATTTTGTCTGCCTTGTCACACTGTTGACTCATATTGCCCTCTAAAATCCCAGGTCTTAGGGGCAGCTAGGTGACACCGGCCCTGGATTTAAGAGGACCTGAGTTCAAATCTGGCCTCAGACACTTGACATTTACTAGCTGTGTGACCTTGGGCAAGTCACTTAACCCTCGTTGCCCCACAAAAAAAAATAATAAAATCTCAAATCTTTTTCCTAATCATATCTTAATATACTCTTGTTAGGATCCCCATGCCAAGACCACCCCTCTCTTTTCACTCCTCTCTTTTTACTATTAGGAGACACGTTGTTTTCTAGAGATTAGGTCCATCAAACAAGCTGTACCCTGAGCTTGGCATAACAACAATCCTTTGTGTTCACCCTCAGATGAACTCAGCCACAGCAAAATCCCAGAATTGTTTCATATCAACCCCATGTCCAGCCCTGAGCTTGGACATGGGTCCTGTAGGTGCTTGTCCAAGCTCAGTCATGGAGCCCTGCTATGAATCAAACTTGTCTCATTGTTGCTGTTACCTTCTCACTGCCATGGTTGCAGGTCACTGTGTCTTTCCTTATCTAGCCACTGCTATATGTACCAAGGCTTGGCCTCACTACAGTGGGCCTCTTTGTAGAGGAAACCCCAGAACTTATGTCTAGGTTCCCTCCTCCAAAAGAATAAAGAAGTCTTTTTTGCCTATAACCTCTGTGAGCTCTTTGGTCATTTATTTTCAAAGCTGACATCCTCTAGTTGTCCACTTTGCTTTTTTAAAAACATAAGTATAAGATTATATTTATTCCTGTTAAAATTTTTCATATTATTATTAAATTGCTTGCCTTCTCAAGGGAGGAGGAAGGGAAAGAATTTGGAACATGAAGTTTTAAAAATGGATGTTAAAATTGTCTTTATATGTAATTGGGCGGGGGGGGGAAGCTAAATAAAAAAATTTCATATTATTAGGCTTAGAATATTGTTCTTTATGCTATCCATCCCCAGAGAAAGAACTGATGGAGTCTGAATACAGATGGAAGCATATTTTGTTTAACTTTATTGTTCTTGAGGTTTTTTGGGGGGGTCTGTTTTCTTTCACAACCTGACTAATATGGAAATGTTTTGCTTGACTACACATGTATAACATATTGAATTGCTTGCCTTCTTAAGGTGGGGGAGAGAGGAAGAGAATTTGGAACACAAAGTTTTAAAAATGGATATTAAAATTGGTTTTACACGTATGGGGAAATAAACTTCTAAATAATATACACACATACACATATACATACATATACATATAAATAATATTGTTCCGGGGGCAGCTAGGTGGTGCAGTGGATAAAGCACTGGCCCTGGATTCAGGAGCACCTGAGTTCAAATTCAGCCTCAGACACTTGACACTTACTAGCTGTGTGACCCTGGGCAAGTTACTTAACCCTCATTGCCCCACCAAAAAAAAAATAATAATAATACTATTGTTCCTTCCTGTGGTGACCTTTTCAGATACCAATTCTGATGAATAGCATGGTGTTCCCTTCTAAATTTGGTAGCAAAAGAATTCCCCTTGACAACATCAGTTGACAACTTTGTCATACTACAATGGGTTTGTGATCTCATCAATTTGTATTTTCTTTCAGATAATGCAGACTGAAAGCCATCCATGCATGTCCACTCCTTGGACTTTTGTCCATGCTCTCCCATCAGTTCACCACAGAGAATTTGCCCATTGTGTTCTGGGCCCACCCTTGATGTTCTGCTGCCTTCTCAAGGATACCAATGTAGCACGCAGGCTGCCCTTGGTCTTACCACTATTAGACCACTATTGTCTATCTTTGTTTTCAGTCACATAGTTCCTTGATGACATCATTTACGATACTTCTACTTTACTTGCAATGTGTTCATGCCTACTATATATCAAAAAACACAGATTAAGTGCCTGCTATGTGCCAGGGACTGTTAGACTCTGGGGAAGGAAATACAAAGAATGAAACAATCCTTGCTTGCAAAAAGCTTGAATTCTATTGGGTAGTGTGTAATTTAAGATTCTAAATGTGGGTTCTAATCTGTTCCCCCAGTTTTGGGGGAAACTGACTAAAATCACTGATAAAACAAGTTTAGGTTTTTAAGGGTTTATTGAAAGATAAAAAGAGAAAGATCGAGAAAAGAATTCCAACAGCCTGGCATTCCTATCTTTCCTCAAATTTCCTGTGAAGTCCTCTGCCGTCACCACCACCATCAAGTCAGGAACCAAAAAGAGAGAGAGCTCTCCGCGCTGGCCCTCCTTCCTCCTTCCTGTCCCCTCCCAGAAAATGGGAGGCTCCTCAAGTTGATTGGCTGGTAGCCTGGGTGGACAGTACCCATGTGCAAACGTTACTTCCTGACGCCAAGGAAAAGCCGCATGGCCTTGCCCTCTGAGGCATTCTCCTCATGGTGGAGCTTTCCTATAGTAAGTCTCCAGTAGGTGTCGTCATTCCAATCATTACAGTAGGAAATGAGGCAGTGGGGGTGAGGGTGGGGTGCAGATGGGTGCCAGTATGGGGGGAGGGGGAGAGAGAGAGAGAGAGAGAGAATAATACCAAGAAGTTGGGGAGGGAGGGCACTAACAGATGGGAAGGTCAGGAAAGAATCTTTGCAGAAGGTGGTACTTGAGCTATGTCTTGAAGGGAAATAGGGAATCTATGAGGCAGAGGTGAAGAGGGAAGGCTTTCTGGGCACGAAAGACAGCCAGTGCAAATACAAATAGATAGGAAATGGAATGTGTCCTGTACGAGTAACAAAGAGAAGGCCAGTTTGGCTGGACTATTGAGTGTGGGAGGAGGAGTGGTGTAAAATTAGGTTGGAAAGGTAAGTTGAGGCTAGACTGTTTCGGGGTTTTAAATCCTAGAGGCAATGGGGAACTACTAGAGTCTACCAAGGAGGGGAATAAGAAGATCAGATTTCTACTTTCAGAAAATCACTTTGGCAACTATATGGAGGATAAATTGGAATGGGGAGAGACTTGAAATAGAAAGATCAATTAGGAGGCCATTGCAATAATCTAGGTGAAAAATGATAAAGCCTTGAACTAAGCTATTTATTATGTGTGTGGAAAAGCAATAGTCAGTATGGCTGAACTATGGAATGCCTAGAGTGTAGTAATGTCAAAGAATACTAGAAATTTAGGGAAAAAGACAGGTTATGAAGGAAGGAAACAAGCACTTATTAAGCACCTACTATGTGCCAAGCACTGTGCTAATTGCTTTACTTTACTTGCCTGAAAGCCAGCAGGAAAGGAACCAGTAGATAGGGAGAGATTGAAGATGAGAGAGAAAGTTAGGATGATAACTGGGGCAATCAGGTGGAGATGATGGGAAAGAATAGGATGAAGAGTACACATAGAGGGGTTGGCTTTGTCAAGAAGAAGGGAAAAATGACTGAATAATAATGAAATGAACTACAAATATCTCATTTTGTTCCAATCTCAAACCTGAACTACTAGATACCCACAATATTAACATGGAAATGAATCTGCAATGCAAATTGTTTTATAATGAAGTTTCTCATTGATATAACTAAACTTACTGAGCACAGTGATCAAATATGACTTTTTTAATGTTTACTTAATAACCTGCCTTGAAATTTAGATAGCAATGAGTTCAGCTAATATTCAAATGTTATTGTTCTAAAACATCACACAAGATGTGAGAAGCCAAATACTAAGATGTAATCATTAAATAAGTGTCAGAGCCTCCCCTCTATTTGTGAGTTTCAAACTGTTCTACTTGTTTTCAAGAAATACTGTTTAGGGGCAGCTAGGTGGCGCAGTGGATAAAGCACCGGCCCTGGATTCAGGAGACCTGAGTTCAAATCCGGCCTCAGAAACTTAACACTTGCTAGCTGTGTGACCCTGGGCAAGTTGCTTGGCCCCAATTGCCCCACTAAAAAAAATAAAATAAAATAAAAAAAAGAAATACTGTTTAGTTTAATTATAAATCATATGATGTAATGATATATAGAATGTGTGACCTTATTGACATTTTTTATCTCTCTCTGATTTGGAATTAGAAATATTTTGACAAAACATATGAGAAGAGAAAAAAGGATGACTAAACATTATGAGATATTGGCTTAATCATATTTTAATTTTATTCTTATGGAGACATCATTATCTCCCCCTTAGCCTTTGTGATAATATCAGATATACATCTAGGGATCCTAGGTAACTAGCTGGTCATCCTATTAATTAATCCCTAATCTGTTCACGTGTGGGATAGAATTAAATGTGTAATGAAAGGGGAAATTGATTATTAGCTATTAATGATCAATTATTGGTTATCAATTATGGATCCTCAATTTCGGATAGTTTTTTATTAAGGTGACTATTGATTTTAGATTATCATTGCCATTGGACAATCACTGGATACTTATTTTACCTTCAATAAATTGTTTCTTCCAGATGCAGCACAAATCTTTCTCTAAAACAGTAGTTATACAGAGAAGAAACCAAATACTGGAGGGAAAAAGTCATCTGATCTGATTTAAATGGTTTTGCAAGAACAATGCACTTGGCTAAAGTTCCTTTATCTTTTGTTAGGACTCATTAAGAGGATTGGCAGTGAAGATGTGAACAACTTTTCTTCCCAGTCTGGAACTTTGAGCCAGAGGAGTAATCAGCATCAACAATAACTTCAAGAGAACTTTCCCTAAGACCCTAAAGGCCCAGGTGAGCCCCCATCTCTGCTGCCTCAGCCCCACAGCTTCCTTTTCTACAATTTAAAAACCTGTGATTTGTATGTTTGCTCAGTGGGGGTGTGGAAGTGGGAACAGCCACCCCAGTGACAAGCACAGAGCCGATGAGTTTCCCACCCAAGGAAGCCAGTTAGGGTGTTGCCACCTGGGAGAGGAGCAAAGAAAGACTTGTCAAGACAATATGAGTTTTTCCTTCACTCTCCTGAGCTGGCTTGGCCCATTGGGTTAGGAACAGCTCTTTCATGGGTTGGTATCAGGGGTTCCTGCTGATGTAAAGATCCCTTCCCACTCACTGCCTTGCTGATAGCAATGGAAATCCCCAGTCTGCCTGGCACAGCTCCAGGCTGTCACCTTCTCTGCCTAGAATTCACCTCTCCACCCCGCCTACTTTACCATTGCCACCCCCAATCTCATGATAGATTTCAGAGTGAGGAAGATCTGGGTTCAAAAACTACTTTGGTGGTAGGAATAAAATTTCCTAGGGCCAAGGCTCAGTATAAAATGGGCTAGCTTTTCCTACCCCATCCCTCCCAATTAGGCTAGTTCTTTTTTTTGGGGGGGGGGCAGGACAATGAGGGTTAAGTGACTTGCATAGGTAGTGTGTCAAGTGTCTGAGGCCACATTTGAACTCAGGTCCTCCTGAATCCAGGGCCAGTGCTTTATCCACTGCACCACACTAGTTCTTTTTAAGAGACAGGGACACTCTCCTTAGATTGACTGAAGGACCTTTTTCAGGTTGTTGACAGGGCTATCTTGTCACTTGACAAGAAGACAAGAGGAATTCCAGTTTTTCTCTGAGGCCTCTTCCTGTGGACTGACATCTTTACTAACAGGCAAGCTGTCCCCAACTGAGTTAATGTGGTGTCTTCATTGGATATCCTTGTTGAATATCTTTCTTTTGCTTATTGTTAAATAACAGGTGTCGCTGTGGATAGAGTGCTGTGCCTGAAGTCAGACTCAAACCCAGCCTCAGACACTCAGACACAGCTGTGTGACCCTAGGCAAATCACTTAACCCTGTTTGCTTTACTTCCTCATCTGTAAAATGAGCTGGAGAAGGAAATGGCAAACCATTCTAATATCTTTGCCAAGAAAACCTGAAATAAGGGGGCAGCTAGGTGGCGCAGTGGATAAAGCACCAACCCTGGATTTAGGGGGACCTGAATTCAAATCCGGCCTCAGACACTTGACACTTACTAGCTGTATGACCTTGGGTAAGTCACTTAACTCTCATTGCCCCACTAAAAAAATAAAAGTAAAGTAAAAAACCTGAAATAAGGTCACAAAGAATCAGACACGACTGAAAGAACTGTGTAACAACCAGTTAACCACTTTTCAGCCCTGGAACTCACTCCTAATTGGTATCCTCTGACCCTGGGATCCTTTTCTTCTTCTGATTAGATGGGGAGACCTCTAAAGAAGGAGACAAGGTCATCTTATCTCTCCATTTCCCACCTGACTGCACTGCTATGAACTTCTCTATTAGGATCCATACCTGGTACTTTTTCCTAGACCCCTCCCCTCCATCCTCTCCTCTCCTTTTCTGCCTCCATTTGCATATTGTCTTCCCCTGTTCAGTCATAAGCTCCTTGAGGTCAGGGACTGTTTTTGCCATATTTTGTATCCTCAGCACTTAGCACAGTGCTTGGCACATAGTAGGCACTTAATACATGTTTATTGACTATTAACAGTTGAATAACCTAGACTGTCATTTCAGTTATCAGTATACCAGGGAACCAACCTGAGTCAGACCCAAACCACAACAGCTTCACTACCTGTGTGACCTCAGGGAAGTCACTTAATCTCAATGAGCTTCAGTATTCCCATATGTTAAATGGGGATGATAATGCCTGGAGCATCTACTTCACAAGGTTGTTGTAGTGAATAAATGAGAGAATGTCTGTAAACCACTACAAATCTCCAAGTGCTATATAAATGTGAGCTATTATATTAATGACATTTTCTTGTTCTCATGGAGTTCAGATGGCAATGGTCCTACAACAGATCTCTAGGCTGCTATACTTCTTTAATGTTTAATGTTCTGTAGTCTATTTTGCAGATGGATAAAGGGCCCGCTTTTGAAAAGTGAATAAAAATATTGGGTTTTTTTTTGCCATTATCATTATCCTTATTTCATTTTAAGCTATTTAAATGTGGTTTAGGGGCAGCTAGGTGGTGCAGTAGATAAAGCACCGACCCTGGATTCAGAAGAATCTGAGTTTGAATCTGGCCTCAGACACTTGACATTTACTAGCTGTGCGACCTTGGGCTAGTCACTTAACCCTCACTGCCCTGCAAAAAAATAAAATAAAATAAAACAAAGAAACTGAACAAAAAATGTGGTTTAGATTTTTAAATCTTAGGACAAATCACTATCCTGCTTCAATTCATTTTTTTCAATAAACAAAAATCCATTTTCCCTCTCTCCTTCCTATTACCCTCATTGGGAAAAAAAATAAAAACAAAACCCTAGTAACAAACATGCATAATCAAGGAAAACAAATTCCCACATTGGTTATGCCCCGATATTATGTCTCATTCTGAATCCTGAGACTATTACCTCTCCTGCTTTATACTGTTTTTATTTAATCTTCTACAGACTAAGCAAACATGGACAAATGACTGCTTTGTTTAGCTAAACAAAAGTATCAGGTTGTAAGCTCTTCTCTGTAGACTTACTGAAATCTTCCTTGGTACTGTGATGAAATAATGAGATTTAGCAGATACTCAAAAACCCACCTGGAGATTAATCTAGACTGATTGAATCAAGTGAGAGTGATTAACTGCTGATTAGCCTACTTCAAGTTAACTGGATTGTAATCACACCTTGAGAACACCTTCAGAACCAATGGATTTGGATGATGCCAACCAATCAGCTTGAAGCAGTGTGTAAGGACCGCCTCTGTTCCAGACCTATAAAAAGCTTCCACAATCAGTTTGCTGGAGAGAGTTCATGATTGAAGCAGGCTTGTGGCAGAGGACTTGAGGAAGAACCAGACCAGGCTGGAACTCTAGGCTAAATAGGCTTTTTTCTTAACTTTCTGAACTCTATGGGAATATCTGTATGTTTTAATAAATGTTTAATGCCCAAGGACTGGTGCTAAAGCTTCTAATTTAAGGCGACCACAATTTAGATTTTAAACATCACAGTACAACTCCAGTAACAGACCAGGATCATGGGATGATGCCCACATGATTCCGATTTATTCTACTAGATTTCTCAGTTTTAAGCTTTAGAAATTTAAAACTGCACTAAGCCTTTTGGAACACCTTGTATTTTGAAAGCTTTTCCACACAATTGATATGGCAACATCTATGAAAAATATTATTTTTAAGATTTTTTTGAACCAATCTTTATGTCCAGGAAATTATGGTCAAGTATAGTTCTCGACAATATTCCAGTTCCAGTATATGTATTGATTGAGTTCTGTGGGATATTCTGAAATCCATAATTGTAATACAGGGAATTTGTTGTCCACATGAGAAACAGTGATCCTTTTATATGTGATTCTAGCCATCAGTTCTGATCTTGCTAAGTATCCCTTCTATAACTTCTGGAGGTGATGATCTGGTCCAGAATTGTCATCATATACCTCTGTTTCTATAAGATCATAGATTGGAATTCAGGTCTCCTTGACTCCCAAATCCACTAAGCCATCTGGTTGGTTCAACTCAAACTGTTTGTTTACTATTCAGAACTTAGCTGTTTCATAGGCTCCATCTATAGGTGGACTGCTTTAATTTACACTTGATAAATCCAATGGTGTATACTGATTTTCTTTTCTATTCTTTTCTATTGTGAGTATTCTTTTCTATTGCCTGGTTATGTGACAATTGCTTATTCCAAAAGTATTTCTATAGGATTTTTAGCCATTTTTATGTGCTCTGAGAAGATCAATCCTTTTCTTCCTTTTTGACAATGAAATGTTAACCTTATTAGAGCTACATTTTGTCAGTGGGCCTTATGTTTCATTGATTCATACAATATGTTATATATTTGTGTATCAATATATAATTCATACAATATATACAATACAAATTAACTTCATTAATTCATACAATAGTATGGATTTTTGCTAGGTTATTTTCCAAATATGTTCTAGTTCATTTTACTATTCTGTAAGTCCTACATTAAGACTAGTGTTGTATAAGTGTTAATTACTTTAAATGTGCTCTTCCCACTGAACTTTGATTTCAAGATTCTAGTAAGTCTCTTAACATATTCAGGAATATCTTTCTCCTTGATAGCTTCGTGCTCAATGTATCTTGCCTGGAGGAGATGAAGGTTTTTTAAAGTTCTGTCTTCTCCCATTGTTTCAATTTGACCTCCAGATTCAAACTCTGAGGCTTCAGTCTCTTTCTTTGATGTACATCAAAAACTTTTGCATTTTTGAAGTCCAGATAGCATTGGTGAAAGTTGCCATAAGATGGAGGAACTGTTTAATGGGTTGTTATCATTATGTCTTCTAACTAGACTGTGAGTTCCCTCTTTTGGCCCATTCAACCTGACTTGGTACTCTGCTGCTGGAGTTAGAGATGGAGAAGGGGGCCAGAGAGTATTGCTGAAAGGGTTCCTCCAGAAGGTAAATGTAGTAAAGTAGAAAGAATACTGAATTAAGAACCAAGATTCCTGGGTTCTAATGCTGGTTCTCATTTTTAATAAACATTCTCAATTAAATTAACATTCTTAAATTACTGGGTCTCATTTTCCCACCCTATAAAATGAAGGGATCAGATTTGGTGATTTTTAACATTCTTTATGCCCTGGAAGCCTTTTGAAAGTCCCAAGGAGCATTGGACTTGTGAGGAAAGGAGTAATGGTCTCCTCTCAGTAGGACACAACCACCACATCAGTACTGTTCAAATTGTACTCCTCTGGACCTGTTTGAGGACTTAGGTCTCAGTCCCCCTCCCCTTCAGCAGACAGATCACATGGTTCAAGTAGCCCTGAGCTGGTCCCAATTAGGTCCTCTCCTGGGCTGTATCCACATAAGGAATATTAAAGGAATATCCCTGTGTCACTTCCCTATTAAGTAAGAACTTAAAGAATAATTATGGAAATTAGGGTTAAGAATATTGTGTTCTGGGGCAGCTAGGTGGCACAGTGGACAAAGCACCGGCCCTGGATTCAGGAGGACCTGAGTTAAAATCTGGCCTCAGATACTTAATACTTACTAGCTGTGTGACCCTGGGCAAGTCACTTAACCCCAATTGCCTCACCAAAAAGAAAAAAAAAGGAAAAAAAAAAGAAATAATATTGTGTTCTGATTAGCTAGCTTTTGTGCTTGGATTGTAACCCATAAGTAATCAGCCAATGATGAACAAGGGGAGAGTCCATTTTGTGTTAGGGACTAGGAATAAAAGGGGCCTGTGAGCCCCTATGCTTTGCACTTGCTGGCTGAAGTACTTACTTGCAGGTGCCCACTCTCCAGAGAATGAAAATAAAAGGGCCTTTGACAGTTTGCTGCTGAGTTCCAGCAGATTATTGAGCAGGGGTCATTTTCCTCTCAGACTTATAGTAAGGAAGATTTTAGTTCAAACCCTGGTTGTGACATCTACTAGCTATGTAATTTTGAACAACTTACTTTATTTCTAAAGTCATATTTTCCTAGCCTATAAAATGGACATAATAATAATAATAATGTTTGAACAACCCAGTTCAACTTAGGCATAGCCCTGTGAAGAAAGCACTCCATTTACCATAAAATGCTATAGAAAGAAAGGTGAGTTAATTATAAATTGCCTGTCTCCCTATGTTGAGTTTCTTCCTCCATTGAATTCATCCTTTAGTTATGGAGAAAATGTTAATAATGCAAAGTAAACATAAAAATATATCATGGGGGGCAACTAGGTGGTGCAGTGGGTAGAACATCAGCCCTGGATTCAGGAGGACCTGAGTTCAAATCCAGCCTCAGACACTTAACACTTACTAGCTGTGTGACCCTGGGCAAGTCACTTAACCCCAATTGCCTCCCCAAAAAAAAAAAAAAAGTATATCATGGGTACATGTTTTTGTTTGTTTTTTGATAGACAACTGTTAAACATTTACCAGCTGGAAGGATCTTTAGAGATAATCTTACCTTCCCACCCAGTACAGTAGTGCCTTCTATGACATTCCTGATAGATAAAATGCTTAATTACTTCTAGTACTTAATTAGACAGTTAAGTAGCTTTCTAATACTCTAATGGAATAGCACTGGGCTGGAATCAGGAAGATCTGAGTACAATCCTGCCTCAAATACTTATTTAACTGTGTGACTCTGGGTAAAACACTGAATCTCTGCCTGCCTCTGTTTCCTTATCTATAAAGTGGGGATAATAATCTACCACTTCCAGGAAGGTGTTATGACAATAAAATGAGATATTTGTAAAAACTCTTTGTAACCCCCCCATTTGGGATTTTCCTGGCAAAGATACTGGAGTGTTTTGCCATTTCCTTCTCCAGTTCATTTTACAGATGAGGAAACTGAGGCAAACAGGGTTAAGTGACTTGCCCAGGGTCACAGAGTTAGTAAGTATCTGAGGCTGGATCTAAACTCAAGAAAATGAATCTTCCTGACTCCAGACCCCATACTCTACCCACTATACCACCTAGCACTATATAAGTGCCAGCTATTATAACAATTATTATTGTAGTGATAGGGTCCTCATCACTTCCCAAGGCTCTCTGACCTTCATTAGTTTCTACCTCCTTTGAGCTTCTATAGCACTTAGGCTCCATACCACAGAATATAATACCTAATTACACGATGCCAATGGAATTCACTCTCATTTTATGTGTGTGAATCCTGTCTCCCTAACCAGACCAGGGCCCCCTGAAATAAGGGATCCTGTCTTGTTAACCATAGAATCATAGGATGATAGATTTAGAGATCAAAAGGACCTTAGGAACCAATTAGTCAAACTTCCTCATTCTACATACAAGCAGCTGAGGCCTCTGGATTTTAAATGACTTGCCCAAGGTCATATAGGTCATAAGATAACAGAGCCAGGATTCAAACCCAGGTCCTTTGACTCTAAAACCTAAATCTCTGAATCTTTCTTGTTAGCCCCAGGCACACAGGAAGCATCCAATACTTGCTTGCTGACTGACTGAGGGGTATAGAAAAGTGAAAAAGGTACCTGTCTTAGGGACAGAGAATAACCCATCCAAGCAAGGATGGGGCAACAGCTTATGGAAATTCATCCATCTGGGGAAGCTAGGCGGTGCAGTGGATAAAGCACTATACTGTGCTAGGTGCAGAGGATACTAAAAAAAAAAAAATCAGGGGACAGCTAGGTGATGCAGTGGATAAAGCACCAGCCCTAGATTCAGGAGTACCTGAGTTCAAATCTGGCCTCAGACACTTGACACTTACTAGCTGTGTGACCCTGGGCAAGTCACTTAACCCTCATTGCCCCACCAAAAAAAAAAATCCCTGCCCTCAGGGAGTTTACAGTTTACTGAAGGTTATCACATGTATATTAATTAATAAATATAAAATAACTTGAGTAAGGAAAGATTAACTACTGAGAGGGTCAATAAAGGCTTCCTATGGCAAGGGTTCTTCTTAACCAGGGGTCCATGAATTTTTTTTTAATTTTTTTTCATATTTTGACAACTACTTCAATATAATGAGTTTTCTTTGAAATCCTACATATTTTGTTTTATTCAAATAAAAACATTATTCTAAGAAGGGGTTCACAGACTCCACGAAACTGTCAATGCAGTTCGTGACACAAAAATAACATTTTAAATCCCTTGCATAGAAGGGGACAATACTAAGACACAGAGAAGAAGAGTAAGGACATCCTAGGCATGGAAAACAAGCTTAAGGAAAGACACAGAGACAGGGCATGGACTTTGGGGAGCGTGAAGGAGACTGTGATAGCAGCACTACCTCTGGGCATCCCTGCCACTCAGACTGGGCCTGCTTTACCTTAAAGCCATTGAAACCATCCTTGAGATTTAACCTTTGTGGGGTGGGGGGGGGGAAGGTTCAAAGCACTGGCATAACTAGAGCAGCTAAGGTGGAGCTGTAGATAAGGGTGGAACTTGGATTCTAGAAGACAAGTTCAAATCCAGCTGAAGACACCAGCTATGCAGCCCAGGACAAGTCATTTAATTTTTGTCTGTCTCAGTTTCCTCCTCTGTAAATGGGGAGTAATAATAGTACCCAGCATTGTTGTGAGAATCAAGTGAGATATTTGTAAAGCGCTTTACAAACCTCAGAAATGCTACAGAGGATAGAGCACTGGCCCTGGAGTCAGGAGTACCTGAGTTCAAATCTGGCCTCAGACACTTAACATTTACTAGCTGTGTGACCCTGGGCAAATCACTTAACCCCAATTGCCTCAACAACAACAAAAAAACAAAACAAAACAAACAAACAAAAAAGAATTGCTATAGAAATGCTAGTTACAGTTTCCTGGTGAAACCAGGATAGAGGGAGTCAAGAATTCTTCCCTTAGGCTTGGAGTGCCTATATAGATAATGTGAAGGTAGGAAAACTGGGTCCAGCTGTCAATGCTTAATCCTTGCTGAATAGCCTTTCCATGCTATATCTAAATGTAGTTACTTTTATTGACAGTTAGATAGTTTGAGTGTCACATTTTATTATTTTTTTTTTTGGTGAGGCAATTGGGGTTAAGTGACTTGCCCAGGGTCACACAGCTAGTAAGTGTCAAGTGTCTGAGGCCAGATTTGAATTCAGGTCCTCCTGAATCCAGGGCTAGTGCTCTATCCACTGTACCACCCAGTAGCTGCCCTCACATTTTATTCTAATACCAAATCTGACACACCAGACAGACCTAAGCCAGGCTTAGCCTATTACAAGGAGTAATAGGAAATATTTGAGAGAGTATCTAGGACTCAGATTGTGGAGGACCTTCACTAGACTGTGGAGCTTGTGTTTTATCATAGAGGCAACAAGGGGAGCCACTGAAGACTTTAGAGCAGAAGTGGCATGATCAGACCTATTTTAGGTATATCAATTTAGCAACTGTGTGGAAGATGGATGAGAGAGGGATAAAATTGGCAGCAGGGAGGCTATTATGATAGTCTAGTCAAGAGGTCCTTACCTGAACTAGGATGACAGTTGTATGAGTGGAGAGAAAGGGACAAAATTAGAGAGATGCTGTGGCTGTAGAATCCATAAGACTTAGGAAGTGATTGGATATGGGGATGAGGAAGAGATTAGAGTCAAGAAGGACTCCAAGGTTGCAAACCCAAATGACTGTCCCATAGTGGTGTCCTCACCAAATGCAGGGAAGTTTATCGGCAAGATAATGAATTCTATTTGGGGCATATAGAATTGGAGATTTCAAGTGGAAATGTCCACGTGGCAAAAGGGATTAAGAAAGGATGTAGGGGCAGCTAGGTGGTGCAGTGGATAGAGCACCCACCCTGGAGCCAGGAGTACCTGAGTTCAAATCTGGCCTCAGACACTTAACACTTGCTAGCTGTGTGACCTTGGGCAAGTCACTTAACCCCAATTGCCTCACCAAAAAAAAAAAAGAACGGATGTAAAGATTTGGGAATTATCACATAAATTATTTAATTCATGGGTACTGATGTGAGACTGTGTAAAGAGAAAAGAGGACAGGACAGCTATACTTAATGGGCAGGAAGGCCTGCATAGTGATCCAGAGAGGAGACTAAGAAGGAGTGATCAGAAAGCTAGGAGCAGAATCAGAGGACAGCAGTGTCACAGAGGACAAAAGGAGAAAAAAATATTCAGGAGGAGAGAGCAGAGATCAGTATCAAAAACTACAGAGAGGGGGGGTAGCTAGATGGCACAGTGGATAGAGCACTGGCCCTGGATTCAGTAGTATCTGAGTTCAAATCCAGCCTCAGACACTTTACACTTACTAGCTGTGTGACCCTGAGCAAGTCACTTAACCCTCATTGCCCCACAAAACAAAACAAAAACAAAAAACTACAGAGAGGTCAAGAAAGATGGGGACTGAGAAAGGCCAACAGATTTAGCAGTTAATAGATTACTCGCAATGATGGAAAGAGCAGCTCATTTTCCTTACTAATCACCCAGAAAAAAAAAACAAGGCCCATTGAATGAATAGAAGAATTATCTCTCCTACACCTGGAGTGACAACAGGGCAGGGAGTAAGGAATACTGGATTCTAATCCCCGTTCTACCATTATCTTGTTTTGTGGCTTTATATAAATTATTTCACCTTTCCAGGTGTCAGTTTCTTCCCCTGTAAAAACCAAAGGAGTTGGGCTATGGTCTGAGATCCCTTTTAGCTCTCACAGTCTATGTATATGTGATTTCAGCTTTCCTCTCTGAGTCTGCTACCAGCCAAGACTGGATAGAGCTCAGCTTTCCCCAGATTGTCAGCCTGGAGGTAGGAATAGAAAAATTGAGTGGGGAGTAAGGTTGGGCCTTTCCTTCTTACCCCTCAGGCCAAAAAAGGTGGCAACAGCACCACCTGCCCGCCCTGCCACAGGAGCAGCTGTCTTTCCCTCTCTTCCAATTTGGCCCCTGGCAGGAAAGATTCAGGCTTGCCTCTTCCTGGTTAAAGACATCAGCCTGCCACCTCATTAAGCCACTGCCTTCATTGGGAAGGGCTGGCACCAAGCCCTTGAGGTAAGTCAGTGTTCTCGCTGGGGCCTGCTCTGTTCTTGGCCAGACTTCTCCCTGTGGCTTAGAGCCAAAGACTAACTGATGTCAATTCCTCTCCCTACCTTCTGCTACCCCAGTAAACCCTTCACCAAGCCCCATCCAAGTGGTCTCATCACCCCCCATCCCCATCCCCCACAAGAAGGAGGACTTACTTTCTCCCACTCAGCAAGACTTTCCTCAAAGGCAAGGCCACTAACTGGGGAGACTGGGAGGTAAAGGAGGAAGGCGACTGTTGACAATGATAAGGGACCAGCTCTTACACTTTGGTCAAGTCACACGACGTGAATGTAGGAGGCAAAAGAATCTATTACAGTTCACCCTCAGTAATTCACAAGGGCCTTGATCCCTTCTGAGTCTTATACTTGTCCCAAGCAGGAAGCATGTCCTGACTGGAAAGAAGAGGGTAAGGAGGAGGGCAGAGATTTGAAATGTAAATATCACAGGAGCAGCTAGATGGTGCAGTAGCTAGAGCACCGGCCCTGGATTCAGGAGGACCTGAGTTCAAATCCGACCTCAGACACTTGACACTTACTAGCTGTGTGACCCTGGGCAAGTCACTTAATCCCAATTGCCTCAACCCCCCCCCCAAAAAAAAGGAAATGTAAATGTCATTTTAAAACAGGTAGGTATTTTGTTTGATCCATTTCTTTGCATCACCTCTTTTCCTTCACCACACATATTCAGTTTGTAAATCTCATCAATGAAGAAGAAGAGGAGAAGGAGGAGGAGAAGAAGAAGGAAGAAGAGGAGGAGGAGGAGAAGAAGAAGAGGAGGAGGAGGAGAAGAAGAAGAGGAAGAGGAGGACAAGGAGGAGGAGGAGAGGAGAAGAAGAATAGGGAGAAGAGGGAGAAAAGAAGAAAAAGAAGAGAAAGAGGAGGAGGAGAAGGAGAAGACAAGCAATCATTTATATAACACTTTAAGATTTGCAAAGCACTTCATATGTCCTGTCTCTTTAATATCTATACTCTTCTCTCTGCTCACACCACAACTGCTAAATCAGGCCCTCATCACTTCTTACCTAGACTATAACAATGGTCTTCAACAACGGTCTTGAAGACCACACAGATGCCAAAGTGATATTCTTAAAGCTTGGATCTGATCATGTCACTTTTCTGTTCCATCAACTCCAGTGTGTAAAGAATTAATTGTTATTTGAGTTTTTGTTTTTTAATTTAATTTTTATTTATTTATTTTTAGTGAGGCAATTGGGGTCAAGTGACCTGCCCAGGGTCACACAGCCAGTAAGTGTTAAGTGTCTGAGGTCCGACCCGAACTCAGGTACTCCTGAATCCAGGGTCGGTGCTCCATCCAACTGCGCCACCTAGGTTTTTATGACCCCCATCTTTTGGCTAGAATTTTTTTAAAAAACCTCAGCACGTACACTGGCCTCTGGAGCTCCGCAAATTGCACGGTGCTCCACCCACTGGTTATAGCCATCGCCATGGCACTGGCACCTCACGTCATCACCACTCCCCAACGCCCACATGGGCCTGGCAAAATTATAATGATTGGAAGCTTAGTGAGGGCAGTCATGTGACTGTCAGAGCAGCCAGTCAATTGGCTGGGGGCTGTGTGTGGTCATTCTGGGGTCTGCTGGGAAGAAGGGAGAAGATTCGCCATTCTAGCTTGAAGCTGGAAGGCAACAGGACGCTGCTGTGTGTTCTCAGCTGATTCCTGGGCGGTTTTGTTGTTCAGGTTGTATAATTTCCCTTTCCCCGTTTTATTTCTTTTCCCTTGATCCTACTGATCCTGTTTGTGTTTTTTAAAGTTCGTTCTTGTTATGTAAATCCTGCTGTTTTGAGGGAGGCTGAAGGTCTCCTTCCTTGCCCCAATATTGCGGCGAGCCGCTTAGCTAACACTCCCCAATTAAAAATTGGTCCCCACAAGTGGCTCCCTATTCCCTCTAGGATCAAACACAGGTTTCAGTTTGACATTTAAAGCTTTTAACAACCTCACTCCAATCTACTTTTCTAGGCTTCCTGTGCATTATTTCCCTTCACACACTGTATGATACAATCAAACTGATCTTGCTATTCCTCACACATGATATCCCATCTGTTTTTGTGCCTGGGCACAGAATGTCCTCCCTAACTGAATGTACTCTTTCCTCACTTCTGCCTCTTGGCATCCCTAGCTTCAGACAGAGCTTAGCTCAAGTGCCACCTCCTCCATAAGGCCTTTCCATAAAACATGTGTGTGTATGTGTGTTTTGGGCAGCTATGTGGCACAGTGGATACAGACTCATTTTCCTGAGTTCAAATTGGGCCTCAGACACTTACTAGCTGTGTGACCCTGAGCAAGTCACTTACCTCTGCCTCACTATCCTCATCTGTAAAAAGACCTGGAGAAGGAAATGGCAAACCACTCCAGGATCTTCGCCAAGAAAGCCCCAAATGGGGCCATCAAGAGTTAGACATGACTAAAATTGACTAAACACATATATGTGCATGTAACATCCTCCCTCCCAATAGAATGTAAGCTCCTTGAGGGTAAGAACTGTTTCATTTTTCGTTTTGTATCCCCAGCCACATCGCTTAGCACATAGTGGATGCTTAATAAATGGTATTGAGGGGGCAGCTAGGTGGCACAGTGGATAAAGCACTGGCCCTAGATTCAGGAGGACCTGAGTTCAAATCTGACCTCAGACACTTGACACTAGCTGTGTGACCCTGGACAAGTCACTTAACCCTCATAGCCTCACCAAAAATAAATAGATTAATAGATAGATGACTATATGAATAAATAGATAATTTTATAAATGAATGAATGGATAGATAGATGATAGATAGATAAAAATTGAGTAAATAAATAAATGCTTTTGAAAGAGGAAGAGACAGAAAGAGACAGAGATAGAGCAAAGGAATAACCCAGAGAATCTGGAATTGACCGTTATTTCCAAACTAGACCCTCTGTCTACAAAAGGCAACATCTCTCCCATGCTAAGGCAGTACAATCCTTTCCCCCAAGCTTCAAGAGAGCCTCTCGGGGTTTAGCCTGCCCTCCAGGAAGCCCTCTCTAGCAGACTTAAGCTAGGGGGTTCATACTAGAAGCTCCTAGAGAATAAAGACTGAGTCTACACCACTTTGGGATCTTCCATCTGCATCTGGTTTGGGACTCTGCACCCAGGGGATAAGCAAGAAAAGTATTTGGCACTGGGCCCTGCTCAGAGTCTCTGATTCGAAATTTTCCTTAGGTAGACAAACTGCTCTGATGTCACCATCCAGATGGGCTGCAACCAAGGCAGTAACCTTAGGGTGTAACTACATGCAAGATCTGAACAAGATGAGATCAAGGCCTTTTGATGGGGCAGAAGCAGCACACACACCTCCAACAACTGAGATGACACCTTTTACCCCAAAGCCATTATTAAGAGATGAGACCTAATGTGAATATATTAATTATCATTCTTGTGCCTAGATTGCTGCTTTCATTCCAATATTTCATAGTGTTTGGTCTACATGTGTTTTAAAATACCAGACTATGATGTCAATATTATTCTCCCCATTTGATCAGTGGGCATATTGAGTCATCTGTTGCCACACAACTCACTGGAAACAAAGCAAGGGTTTGAGGACAGGAGTCTCATGTCCTGTAGATGAGAGATTCTTCACCTTTTCTGTGCCTTGGACCTGTTTGGCAGTCTGGGGAAACCTGTGGACCCCTTCCCAGGAAGAAGTTTTTAAATGTACAAATTACCAAGGAAACCAATTATGTGGGAATCAAAAAAAAATGTTTTTAAGTTCACGTATCCCCAAGTTAAGAAGCCCTGCTATAGATCCTAATTAGCCTCAACTACTTTATTAGGTTCTCTGACCTCAGAATTATGTGGGCTACACAGTGAACCAAACAGGGAAAGGGGCTTTCTATTTCTCTTTCAGAAAGATTGGAACATAACAACTCACATTTTCATTATTTTTTAAGGCTTACAAAGTACTTTCCCTACAACAAGCATGAGAAATAAATAAGATTGATATTATTATTCCCATTTGACAGGTAAAAGAACCTCAAGCCTAGAGGGTTTAAGTGGCTTGCTCAGGATGAAAGACTGGAATGATTTCTTTAGGAAAGTGAGGCAGAAGAAAGGTGAAGAGAACTACTTAACATCTCTTATCAGGCCAGTGGCAAAGCTAGGACATACTGCCCACATCTCCAGTTCCCAGCCCTCTTTTCCAAACTATGCAAAACAAGTAACTGCCCC
The DNA here is from genome assembly GCF_019393635.1 of Dromiciops gliroides. Lineage (NCBI taxonomy): Eukaryota > Metazoa > Chordata > Mammalia > Microbiotheria > Microbiotheriidae > Dromiciops > Dromiciops gliroides. The sequence goes on from NC_057861.1 coordinate 490,394,752, forward strand.
AACCCCGTCAAACCTCCCACATTTGGCCTAACTGGGCAAATATGAGGTTGGAGGAATGAAAGCCTGGCCCAGAGAATAGTTTTCAGGTACATAATGAGATTGCAGATGAGTGATGCTTCAAGGGCCTGCTTTAATGAATAGACAAGAAGACATTCACTTGGTGGTTTGATTAATATTTGTTGAATGACTGTCTTTGATGTGTAAACAATCACATCTAAAATGCTTTGAAAGTGTGTTTTAAACCATTTTAACCATTCACCCTGTGATAATGTCGTTTATTTGTACAAACTATAAAGAAAAGATTTGCTTACGAAGCAAAGATACTCTTCAGGCTGGCCCCAGTCCAAAGGACCACAAATTTCTCAGTCAATAGTCTGTTATAAGAGTGTATTACTCCACTGATGCTCAGAACATCCTAACCACATCCTAGTGTTGGGAACAAAGTTGCTTCAAAAGAATTGGGTTTGCTTTTTTTGTATTTCTCTCACACACACACGTTAGGTGCTATGAAGTCATCTGACCAGCTGTTGCTGATGCTGCTGATTTCATCCTCTCGGTTTCCCTCCCAAATGGTCTCATTCTCTTGCTGCCCAAAAGCTGAATTTAAAGTGAGATGACCCAGGCTTATGTCCCAATCCTGCCACTTTATATCTGTTTGACCTTGGGCAAGTCACTTATCTTCCCCAAGGCTCAGTTTCCGTGTCTGTTAATGGGGATAGTAATAATTGTGCTACCTATTTAACAGGGTTGAGAAGTACTTTGTAAACCTTAAATACACACTTTGATAGAGCTTACCACGGAGGTAATCCCTCCTAACAGTGCAAATTGCAACACATCTATACCTTCCAATCTCATGTGACTCTTATTTATGACATCCCATAAATCCTCCATAGAGTATCTACCCATGAAAAAAAGGAACCCTAGAACATTATAAAACTATTATTATTCATAGTTTTTTATTGTTTTTGTTCGGTTGTTTTCAGTTCATATCTGACTCTTTGTGATCCCATTTGAGGTTTTCTTGGTAAAGATACTGGAGTGGTTTGCCATTTCCTTCTCTAACTCATTTTACAGATGAAGAAACTGAGGCAAACAGAGTTAAATGACTTGCCCAGGGTCACACAGCTACTAAGTGTCTGAGACTAGGTTTCAACTAAGGAAGATGAGTCTTCCTAACCCTAGGCCTGGATTTATATCCATTTTGCCACCTCGATGCCCCCTTCACAACAATAGCTAGAATTTATATGGTACTTTGAGGTTTGCTAAGCCCTTTACAAATATTATCTCATTTTTTCTTTGGATTATCCCTGTTAAATAAGTGCTCTTATTAACCCCATTTTATAGATAAGGAAACTTAATCAGACAGAAGTTAAGTGATTTGTCCAGAGTTACATAGCTATTAAGAATTTGAGGTTAGGGGGCAGCTAGGTGGCGCAGTGGATAAAGCACCAGCCCTGGATTCAGGAGTACCTAAGTTCAAATCTGGCCTCAGACACTTGACACTTACTAGTTGTGTGACCTTGGGCAAGTCACTTAACCCTCATTGCCTTGCAAAAAAAAAAAAAAAGAATTTGAGGTTATATTTGAACTCTAGTCTTCCTGACTCCAGGTCCAGTGCTCTATTCACTGCACCACCTACTATTACTACTACTATTGCTCATAGCCATAACAACAGAATGGAATTTCAAGATCTTTTTTATTTCTGATGGGATGACTCTAATTAATAGGCCAACCGTACCAAAACAGAATCATATTTTTTTTTAGATCATAAACTACAAGCGCATAGCCCCTCATTAGCAAGTTTTTGTTTTTTTGTTTTTTGTTTTTTTGGTGAGGCAATTGGGGTTAAGTGACTTGCCCAGGGTCACACAGCCAGTAAGTGTTAAGTGTCTGAGGCCGGACTTGAACTCAGGTACTCCTGACTCCAGAGCAGGTGCTCTATCCACTGCGCCACCTAGCTGCCCCTACAGAATTTTTAACAGCTGGTACCTTCTGAACAATGATAAACACATTCCCCCGCAAGAATTAATAGAGTATTATAATTCTTCAGGACCTTCTGGTAACAGTGTATGCTGTGGCCATTGCTTTGGTAAGGACCATAGGAGGAAAATTGGAAATATCTAGGAATACTCCTAAGGACAGGCGTCAAATACCACCATGGCAGAAAAGCTTTGAAAACACTAGTGAAGACTTCTAAAAAGGCATTAGCAGTACTCCTAATAGAAAACATGAGCACCACATTACCTGATTAAAAGGACAAAAAGAAACCTTGCAAAATGCAATCCAGAGGGGCAGCGAGGTGGCACAGTGGATAAAGCACCAGCACTGGATTCAGGAGGACCTGAGTTCAAATCTAGCCTCAGACACTTGACACTTACTAGCTGTGTGACCCTGGGCAAGTCACTTAACCTCAATTGCCTCACACACACAAAAAAAAAATGGAATCCAGAAAATGAAAATATATCAGAAATTCTTGATACCCTTAATCAATAACTGAAAGTGAAAGCAAAAAATTTAAGGTGATATTAAGTCAAAGCAGTGTAAAGTATGAAATAATTCAATATCCATAAAAAATTAGACTCTAGGGGGCAGCTAGATGGCGCAGTGAATAGAGCACCGGCCCTGGAGTCAGGAGTACCTGAGTTCAAGTCCGGCCTCAGACACTTAACACTTACTGGCTGTGTGACCCTGGGCAAGTCACTTAACCCCAACTGCCTCACTAAAAAAAAAAAAAATTAGACTCTAAAGGTTTGAGAAACAAAGAAATTAAAGGAAAGAAAGACAACCCTCCTCCACAAAGAGGAAGCATGTGAAAAAGTTCTGATCATCAGTGTGGTCAAATGAAGGTTAACAATGGAAACACCAGCTGTATCAAAGAAGCAGCAGAAATGAATGACTAGACAGTTACGTCAGGAAAGCTGACTGACAGTCTATCTTCTCTGCAAAACTAGAAAGCAGCGGGGCCAGATAAGATCCATAACTCTTGACTCACACATTTCACAGTGGTACATGAATTACTAGCAAAGCACTTTAGCATTTTCCTCTCTGACGCAAACCTGATCCAATTATTCTGAAAAGGCATGATATATTTGTTATTAAGTGATGAGAATACTAATGACCCCTCCAGATATAGATCAATAATGTATGATGTTCTGTATATGAAGCAGTCATAGCTTCTATTACTACAATAATTTATAAACACTAAAAATATATATTAGCCAAGGAGCAAAGAGTATGCCAAAAATTCAAAGAGATATAAAAACCAACTCATTATTGATTTAATGATTATTGAACAAGTCTTCTGAAAATATTATACTGTTTACAACACCTTTTGGATTATCATAAAGCCTTTGATTTACTTAGACATTCAGGATTTAGTTAAGAATTACAAATATAGGGGCAAGGGGCAGCTAGGTGGCACAATGGATAAGGCACTGGCCCTGGATTCAGGAGAACCTCAAAAAAAAGAAAGAAAGAAAACTCCACAAATATAGGGGCAGCTAGGTGGCACAGTGGATAGAGCACTGGCCCTGGATTCAGCAGGAACTGAGTTCAAATCTGGCCTCAGACACTTTACACTTACTAGCTGTGTGACTCTAGGCAAGTCACTCAACCCCAATTGCCACACACACACACACACACACACACACACACACACACACACAAGAATTAAAAATATATAAGATAAATCCAAGAATAGTGAGAATACTAGAGTATTTAATGTCTACATGGAACACTGCTCCATTTAAAACATGCCACCAACACAGTAACGTCAAGAACAATTTATTGATATGAAATATGGTATTTTTCAGGAAGACACAGATTAAGCCTGCTGTGGTTCTGCCTGATATTAAGTCAATTATCATTATTCTTTTTTCTTTTTGCAGGGCAATGGGGGTTAAGTGACTTGCCCAGGGTCACACAGCTAGTAAGTGTCAAGTGTCTGAAACCGGATTTGAACTCAGGCCCTCCTGAATCCAGGGCCGGTGCTTTATCCACTGCACCACCTAGCTGCCCCTGATTATCATCATTCTTGAATAGAACTAAATATAATTTTCAAGCCAATGAAGAAATCATACCAAAAAAACATATTTATTACTTAAGGTACATGGTTGTCATCAAGTTATAGAGCTCTACTGAAAACAAAAATAAATATCTACTTCATCTCTTGGAAACTTTCTCCAACAATATCAAGTGTCATTTGGGTTAGACAAGCATAAAATTCTTACTGTGTTCTAAGGATGATAAGCTGAAGGCTCTGAGTTTAAATCTGGAGGTCAAATTGAACCAAAGGAAAAAGGCAATATTTACAAATAACTTAGTCTTCTCCTAGCAAGTCACAATGAGCATAAAACTATGAGAAAAACTGAGACTTTTCTTATCGAACACTGATCAATGAGAAAGTTGAGGCTGAGTATGCCAGGAGACTGACTGGTATATTTAAGTCTAAGCTTAACAGGAAGAACATAGAGTGATTAGCTCTATTACCATAGAGTAATAAGTAACACCTATGTAATGCTAATCTTAACATAAACTTTTGACATGGTAAAGTAGTAAAGTATTTAAAAAGTGTCTGAACAAAAATCTAAGCAATATTAATAGGACTCCAAGGCTGCTATAGAAAGCTTAATGTTTCCTTGTAAAAAAAAAAAAAAAGGATTGATAGATGTTCCCAGAAGACATAAAAATGTTTAGAAATACCAAGGCACCACTTTACAGAGAAATGCTGAAAAGTATATACCACTAGATTTGTCAGATGTAACCAAAATTAGTTTATCTCTGCCAGGAAATGGCTTAGCAAGAGACCCAACTAAGAAAAGTCATCCCTCTTATGGATGAAAATGGAAGTAGGACAACAAACAGAAGAAAAATATAAAAGATCTGCCAAGATTTTTTAAAATTACAAGCTTTTTCAATTGTAGGCAAGTCAACAAGACAAGGCAACAAACAGTTATTCAGCATTTATTATGTGCCAGGCACTGTACTAAGAACCACCACACTTGGACCATATAGCACCTTAATCCTGGTTGTTTATAGAGGAAGTAGAAATGGCACTAAAGTGAATAAAGACTAAAAATGCAGCTGTATCAGATAATTAAGTAGACTACTTATGTTGAACTAGTGGGAAGAAATGTACCAGAGTTGTGAAAGATGGACAGGCATGGATGATTGTAAGCTACATTGTTAGAAGAAACTTCTACATCAATGAAATTACAAAGCCATCTGAGTATTTTGAGTTTTGGCATATAGGCAAGAGTTATAATCTGTGCTGTTGAAGGGAGCACCCACAGCAATGAGATCAGAAATCCCCTGAAGTGTCAAAATCCTTAAGTTAACCCAAAACCAGGGAACTTCGAAATGAAACTTGAGGGGAAAAAAAAAAGTTGGGGTTTTTTTTGTTTTTTTTTTTTTAGTAAGGCAATTGGGGTTAAGTGACTTGCCCAGGGCCACACAGCTAGTAAGTGTTAAGTGTCTGAGGCTGGATTTGAACTCAGGTACTCCTGAATCCAGGGCCGGTACTCTATCCACTGTGCCATCTAGCTGCCCCCCAAAAAGTTATTTTTTATTGAGGCACTTTGAGGTGTCCCGGTTCATAAAATAGTTCATAAAATCAGTAAACAAGTCAGTCAACAACAATTAAATATTATTAATATCGAATAAGTATTAAATACCTACTACATGGCAGGCATTGTGCTAAGTGCTGAGGATACAAAAAAAGGCAAAAGACAGTCCCTGCTCTCAAGGAGTTTACAATCTAATGTAATTGTAAGATTTAGAGCTTAAAGGCACCTTAGACATTATCTAATCCTAGTGACTTGCCCTACTTCAATATTTTGAATGATATCACTTAAATATTATTCAAGATTGTAAGGCATCAAGTTGAGGCATGCCAGTCATATATAGGAGGGGTAAAAGAGTTTCTTTATTGCTTCTCCACCCCAAATGTGCCGGGAAAAGTACTAAATAGGCCAATTGTCTGTGTGTGTTGTTCTGATTCATCACCACCACTAGGCATTCTGTTGCTCTAAGAATCATCTTTATTGGGGTAGGGGTGGGAAGTGTATCAGCTGCTCCAAGGACCACCTCAAAATAACACAATAGGTTACATTTATAAAGCACTTCAAATTTTATAAAGCACAAATTATATATTATTTCATTTCATCTTCATTATTTTATCCTAACAGGGAGGTAGCATAGTGGATGGAGTGACAAGCCTGAAGCCAGGAAGACTCATCTTCTTGAGTTCATATCTGACCTCAGACACTTAATAATTATGTGACCCTGGCCAAGTCCCTTAACCCTGTTTGCTTCAATTTCCTCATCCGTAAAACAAGCTGGAGAAGGAAATGTCAAACCACTACAGTATCTTTGCCAAGAAAACCTCAAAGTTGGTTCATGAAGAGTTGGATATGACTGAAACTACTGAACAGCTACAACAACATTACTATCCCCATTTTATTGATGAAGAAACTGAGGGTCAGAGGAGTCAAGTGATTTGCTCAGGGCCACAGAGTAACTGAGGCAAGAACTGAACCCCAGTTTTCCTAACTCCAAGTCCAGCATACTATCTACTTCCCTGATCTGCCTTGCCCTTCTCCTTATGTCATAGCTCCCCAACCCACATTCCCCCAAACACTGGCCACTCCTTGCTGCTTGTCTCTACTCATCCAGACCCCACCCACCCAGTCCCCTCAGGTCATTCATTCCCCATAGCTTGTCTCATTTGGTAGTCTGAGCATGAGAAGCTACCCCCTATTCTGCCAAAACAACTTTCGTGTCTGAATGTTCTCCACCTTTGTGGACACACCTATTGCCACTGCTCTTCTTTGGGATGGCCAAAGACAGGCAACACAAGTGTGGCTAATTGAAATTGATGTGGGAGATGCTTAGATCATCAGTTTCAAAACAAAGGAGAATACTTCCTTTTTTCCCTATCTTCCTTTGGTGAAGGAAGTAGCTTTGATACTTGAGTTAAATTTATACTGATTTTGGCAGCTCAAGACAGTGGTATTCTCTCTCTTTTTTTTTTTAAATACCTTTTTTTTTTTTTTTTGCGGGGCAATGGGGGTTAAGTGACTTGCCCAGGGTCACACAGCTAGTAAGTGTCAAGTGTCTGAGGCCGGATTTGAACTCAGGTACTCCTGAAACCAGAGCCGGTGCTTTATCCACTGTGCCACCTAGTCGCCCCTTTTTTTTTAGTTTTCAACATTCATTTTCATAAGATTTAGAGTTCCAAATTCTTCTCCCTCCCTTTCCTCCCTCCTCCACAAGACAGCAACCAATCTGATATAGGTTATATATGTACAATCCACAGGTACTCTTTTTTTTTAGTCTGTGTTCAATCGATATCAGTTCTTTCTCTGGGAGGAAGTAGATTTGAAAGGGGTTGCTCTCCTGCTCAATTTACTCTTCCCCAACTTGTGAGAAAGCTTTAAGGAAAGCCTTCCTTGGTGAAGAAGACAGCCCTTCTTCACAGAAATTAGTTTTCCTCTAAAATAGAGAATGAACCAGACTTCACCCTTTTGTGCACACAAAGACTTCAGGACTTTTGTTTCTTCCTAGCAGTCATACAGGAGCAGCTAGGTGTCATAGTGGGTAGAGCACAGGGCTTGGAATCAGGAAGACATCTTCCAGAGTTCAAGTCTGGCCTCAGACACCGCCTAGCTATTTCACCCTGGGTGAGTTACTTACCCCTATTTGCCTTGCTTTCCTCATCTGTAAAATGAGCTGGAGAAGGAAATGGCAAACCACCCCAGTATCTCTGCCAAGAAAACCCCAGCTAGTGTCATGAAGAGTTGGACACGACTGAAATGACCAAACAACAACAATGACTCCAGGCGTACAAGAAAAATAAAAGGTGACAGACTTGGAAAGGAAAGAAGCATCCAGAAATACCAGTCCCCAAATAGAAAGGAGATTCTAACATTCTACTATTTAGGGTCTGCTTAGAAGCAGAAGGAAACAGCCACAGTTGTGCTAATTCAGTAAAACAGCAAAGCATCATAGATCTAGATCAGGAAAGGAATGCAGAGGGCATCTAGTCCAACTCCCCCATTTTACAAAGGAGGAAGCTGAGGGAATTAACAGAACATCTCATTAAGTCCATAGAGGAACCTGAGGGAAGTGACTTGCTCAAAGTCATATATCAAATTAGGCTCAGAACCAGGATTACAATCCCCCTTTCATGATTGTATTCTCTAAAACCTTGAAGGCTACAACATCGATATAGGAAATCTACTTCAGCTAAATCCTCTGAACCTGCAGGAGGCCATGACTCACTAAAAATAAGTGATTATTGAAGACAGATTTCCTCACCTGGATCTGATGTGCATGGGAAAATAGCAAAAGGCAATAGAGACTAAGACAGAGCCACAGGCAGGAGGAAAGACCTTGACAGCTGAATCCTTCTCTTTTCCTTAAGGTTAAATACCACCAGGTAGCAGCTGCTTTATAAGGGGACTGGAAATTTGTTTCTTTCATAAGGTGCAGAGGGACAGGGGTCCAGAATTGCTAGCTCTATCAGGGGATTTATGTGATAGTCATCCAGGTGATTAACCAATCATATCATGAAGCAAAAATACAGGATAATCTCTTGTCAGTCTATAGTTCTACTTGCTGGGCTATCAGGGGAGGCAGCAATGTCCCCAAGACTTGCAACCCAGAATGCTTCTCAAGGATCTTCAGATGGAGACAGAAGAGAAAATGATTCAAAGAGGACTTCAAAGCACAACTAAAAGATGCTTCCAAGTCAGTATGGATATTCCTGGTGGGTCTGGCAACTAGGGAGGATGGGACAAGTTGCTTTGGAAGGAGAGAACAGAGGGACCAATGAGAGACCCAAGTTTTGCAGACTCTGAGCTAATAGGCGGTTCAGAGACTATGTGGTGCTTTAGCGCCCTCTTGTGTCTCCTTTCCTGATCTCTCAGTGACATGTTCCTGACCAAAAATTTAAGAATTCTGGTTAGCCTCACCAACTGAGCCAAACCCTACTTGAGTCAGACTGAGCCCTTAACCCCTTGTCAGCCCTCTTACAAAAGCATGCCATTGTTCAAGGCAAACTAAGAGAACAATCACCCCCAGCACAATAGGCACAACTCAGACAAGTGCTCTACCGGGGCTTTGAGTGTCTTTACATATTAATGTTGGCCCAAACCTGTGTCCTGGAGGATTTTCCTTCAGGCAAGTAAACTCCTGAGAGACAGAGAGGGATACAAACTGACTTTCACATACGTGTATATCTCTCACCTATCACATTATCTGCTCTCCTTCCCACACTCTACAATCTAGTCAAATTGACCTTCTCTTTGTTCTTCACATACAACACTGCCTCTGCCTTCTCCTTGCCTTTGCACTGGCCATCTCACTCACATACCTGGAATGAACTGCCTTCCTATCATTAGCTAAGAGTCCCTCCCTTCACTTAAGACACATAGCACAAACACCATCTTCTGACTGTTATTAATGCCCTCCCTCCCAAATTACCTTGTATTTAAACTACTTTTTATATGTTTATATTCATTTTATATTTATGCTATATACATATATGTAAGGTATATATGTATGTATATGTGTGTGTATATATCTATATGCCATTGGAATATAAGTAAGTAGGGATTGTTTCATTCTTTGTACTTATATCCCCTGGGCCTAGCACAGTGATTGGCACATAGTAGGTAATTAATTAGGGCAGCTTAGTGGTGCCATGGAGAGTGTGCTGGGCTTGAAGTTAGGAAGACTCAACTTCCTGAGTTCAAATCTGACTTCAGACACAATAGCTGTGTGACCCTGGGCAAGTCACTTATGGCAAACCAATCTAAAAGCTTTGCTAAGAACACCCCAAATGGGGTCACGAAGAGTTGGACATGACTAAAACGACCAAACAACAACGAGGCAATTAATTAATAAATGCTTATTGATTGATGAATTCTAAAGCCTGATGAGAGAGACCCAGCTAAGCCAGATCATCTCAAGCGCATTTGTAAATAAAACTGGGAGGAATTATCTATAAATAAATAGATGCAAAAAGGGAACAGGCTTACTAGCATTTCTATAGTAATCTAGTCGGATCCTTGATGAATAGTAAAATTATCACATTTCAACTCTACCACCTCCATTCCACCAGAAAGGGAATTAGCATTTGAAAAGATAAAATCAAGAAGAATAACTTGAACTGAACCATTAATACTTTAATGGGCCCATGATTTCACTGGTATAAGTATACCCTCCATTAGTTCATATCACAACTCATCCATTCCTTCTCATCCAATATTATTCTTGTCTATATCTTTCCATAAATCCTCCATACAGTATCTTTCCAAGATATTGAGTGGAATTCCTCCTTAGGAGCTTCCTATATATTGTAGACACCAACACAACATTTGGGCTTTCCCTAAGCTTTTCCTCACTCTTGCTCATGACCTAGACCACTCTTTTTCAATTCATACATGTCTTTGGCAATGCCTTTTTCTTTTTTTGCATTTCTTTTACAAGAGTGATTATTGGTATTATGTCTTAGTCTATTCACATACACCGTGTGTCTCTCCATTGCCCCCTGGGACGCTTGCAATGTGACCCATGATGAAACATTTACTTATGATATTTTGATGTATTTGTGATATCATCAATATAGGAACTTCTTTCAGCACTGCAAATTGCAAACCATGCAAATCTTCTCATCCTGCAAGCCTCTTGTCCACCTCTTTTCATAATTCCTTCACAGGAATTCTACCCAATGTATTATGGACCAAGGCATTTGGTATTCTAGATTTGTTGGCATTTCATGAATACCAGTGGTGCATAAGATTTGTCCACCAATTATCCTTCACTTTTACTTCATGACTGTCCCACCTCCTTATGTAGTCATATATTGCTGATATCATTTATACTGTTTCTTCTGTACAATTTATCATGGGTAATAAATGTGTTGTTACTTCCTATTTGAACTAATTATTCTTGTGAATGAGGTTGCTTAGCTCCATTGTTTTTATAATACTGAATGAAAGTGTTGTAAGCCGTCTAAATTTAGTGTCCTGAGGGGCAGCTAGGTGGCCCAGTGAATAAAGCACTGATCCTGGATTCAGGAGGACCTGAGTTCAAATCCAACTTCAGACACTTGACACTTACTAGCTGTGTGACCCTGGGCAAGTCACTTAACCCTCGTGACCACCCTGCCCCACCCCACCCCAAAAAAATCAGTGTCCTGGATAGAAGGCCTGATTATTCAACTCTAGTTCTATCTCTGCCTCCTTCAGTTTCATAGCACTGCCCCCAGGCAAAAGAATTTCCAAAAGTGGCTGCTCCTAAGTTCCAGCTACAGTAAACCAAGGCTAAGCTGAAAAGATGATCATGAGAGCACCACTTTGGTATGTTTAAGCCCTAGGGCTTTGTTATGGATGATAAGCAAAGTGGCAAGTCAGGCAGGTGATGGGCAAAGTGGTAGGTTGATAACAGCAGCACAGAGGGAGAGAATGATGAAATGAAGTAGAAGGTTTTGTTTAAAAGTACAAAGATTGGGGCAGCTAGATGGCACACCGGCCCTGGATTCAGGAGGACCTGAGTTCAAATTCGGATCAGACACTTAACAGTTACTAGCTGTGTGACCCGAGGCAAGTCACTTAACCCCAATTGTCACATACACACACACACACACACACATACACACACACACACCAAAAAAAAAAAAAAAAAAGGTACAAAGATTTGTGTAAGTCCAGATCAAGCACCTAGCTTTTAGATCTGAGAAAAGTAAGTGGAAAAGAGACTCAGCCCAGGTGTGTTGGTAAATGTTTAACAACAGGGCTGGGGGTGGGGTGGGATGTGGCTTATACACTCACACTTTTATGTTTAATCTGCATTATTAACACTTTCTTAAATCTGGACAATCAACAAAAACAATAATCAAGCCCTGATTTATAGCAAATGCCAATTTCTGAGGCATAAATGCTCACACTGAAAATTTAACAATAAGCCTCTTAGAGCTGGCTCCAGCATATCTCTGGACACGTGGGTATCAATCTCCAGGATGTCCAGAAAAGATTAACACTAATATAGGATGCCCCAAAGGACTGCACTAACCCAGAAGGCAGCCAAGCCTATCCCAGGTGGTCTGTGGAAGTACCCATACTTGGGAGCACTTCCCTATGGCACAGACAGAATCAGTTATGGCCCCATATACTGGAAACCCATGACCTGGCATCACTTGGCACGGCCTCCTTCTTAGGTGTCTTTCAACTTTCCTGCCTAGGCTCAAAGTGCACCCACTGGGGCCCACCACTTCAGTTCAAACTGTCACCTTTGCAGGGGATAGTGAGATCGCCATCCAGATAGTGCTCCTGGACCAGGAGATCGTCATTATACCAGGGGTGAGAAAATCCCTGAGAGATACATCACTCAGCATCGTCACTCATTTAAGTCCATCCAAGGAACCCTAGAGGTTCAGATCTGTGTCTGCTCCATGCTTGTTCTGTTTCCATGCTCTGAACATAACCAAGCCCAGTCCAGGGTCCTAAAACTCTGACCCTGCTTTTTCATGGTGTCCTCCATTACATTTGTAACTGGATATGGATATGTTTCCATTGCCAGTTCTTCTCTTTTCTTGATTGACTCAGGTAAGTCGTAGGGAGTTCTGGGAGGTTGACATAATACCTGAGAAGCATTCATGCTATCTGGACTCCCACTCACTATACTTCGTATCTTGCTGAAAGCTACCATCAGAAGATTCCCCAATTCCTTCTGTCTTTTCTTGGGAAGCTGCATGACAGTCTTCTTATCTTTGTTCATTAAGCTCACCACTTCTACTTGAGGTAATAAATCTAGCGCCTTCTGCATGCAAACTAGACTTTTACTGAGCTTCATATAAATGGCTTGTACTTTCTTCTCAAAGCTCTAGATGATCCCAAGGAGTGGTCATCCCATTTCCTGACTGTTACAGTCAATTTGCTGGTTTCTTGTTTTTTTCCTTAACTGCAGGTAAAGCTCTTTTACTTGTTCTTCTAGATCATTCAAGGTTCCCCCTTGTTTCTGACTCATTGGGGTCCTTGGTAGGTCTATAGTATCTCTCTGTAGGGCCATCATCTGTTCTCCCAGAAGTTTCACATCTGTCTCCCCTCTGCAGAAATCTAGCTGAGCCATGGATGCCATTAAAATTCTTCACCTTGGAGAGGCTGCTGTTATTGCAAAGGAGGTTCATCATAGCCGCTCTCTGCCTATAGTCTTCCTTCAGGGTTCAGTTCGTATGCCACACCTGACCCCATACTTTCCTCAGCTGGAAAAAGGGAATTCTGCTTGGGTTCTTGAACTATTTGTTTTTTTGTTTGTTTGTTTTGTTTTGTTTTTTAAAGTGAGGCAATTGGGGTTAAGTGACTTGCCCAGTCACACAGCTAGTAAGTGTTAAGTGTCTGAGGCCGAATTTGAACTCAGGTACTCCTGACTCCAGGGCCGGTGCTCTATCCACCTCGCCACCTAGCTGCCCCGTGAACTATTTGTTGCTCTTTGAATAGGATATTCTTATCTCCCACCTCCATGCCTTTGTACTGGTTGTGCCCCATGCCTACAATGCTCTCTTTACCTCTGATTCCCCCTTCCAACATCTTCAGGAGATTTCTCCCACTATTACTCCAACTCTTTCTTTTATATTAAATCTCTCTCTATCGACTGGTTCCTTCACTGCTGCCTACAAACACATTCAAGTCTCCCACATCCTTTAAAAACTCTCCTAGATTTTATCATTCTTACTACTTAACATGTTATATCTCTCAGCTAAACTCCTCAAAATGACTGTCTACACTCAATGCCTACACTATTTGCTGTCCTCTCACTCTCTTCTTAACTCATGTCTATGCAGATGACTCTTAGATATCTATATACCTGTCTATCTATCCATTCCATCTATCCATTCCATCTATCCATTCCATCTATCTATCTATCTATCTATCTATCTATCTATCTATCTATCTATCTATCTATCTATCTATCTATCTATCTATCCTTGAGCAGCTAGGTAGCACAGTGAATAGGGCACTTGACCTGGAGTCAGAAAGCCCAGATTTCAAATTTGACCTCAGACACTTACTAGCTCTGTGACCTTGGGCAAGTCACTTAATGCCTGCCTAAAACTGAAGAAGGAAATGGTAAGCCATTCTAGTATCTTTGCCAAGAAAACCCTATGGACACTTGTCCACAGGGTCATAAAGAGCTGCCTCCTAATGAATGACCGAACAACAAAAATCTATCCAGCCTTGCATTCTCTTCTTAGCTCCAACTCTGCATTACAAACTATCTCCTGAATATTTTGAATGGCATACTCCCAGTCATGTCAAACTCAACACATCTGAAATGAAATCTATAATCTTTCCAAAAAAACTCCACTTATCTTCCCAAGTTCCCTATTACTATCAAGTATACTATCATCTTTCCAAGTTCACAATTTTGATGTCATCTTCGACTCCTCACTCTGATTCACCCCATACATGCATCCAATAAGTTGCCAAATCTTGACGTTTCTATCTTCACAACATTTCTGGCATACGTATCTTCCTTTCCTTCTGCATGATCACCACCCTAATTCAATTCTTTATTATCTCTTCTGTAGCCTATTGCCTCTTAATTGCTCCCTACCTCAAGCTTCTCCCCAATCCATCCCACACACAGTTGCCAAGTGAATCTCCTAAATGATAGGTCTGATGAAATCATCTGCCTACTCAAGAGAATCCAGTGGCTCCCTATTACCCCTAAAATCAAATAGAAATTTCTCTGTTCAGTATTTAAAGATTTTTAGTACTTCCAATTAAGACAGTGACATGAATGTTCTTCGGGAAGTTCAGCTCTCTCATGTAAGCCTCAACAAATATCTGAAAATGATTTCAAAAAGACTAATGATTGGGGCAGCTTGGTGGCGCAGTGGATAGAGCACTGGCCCTGGAGTCAGGAGGACCTGAGTTCAAATCTGGCCTCAAGACACTTAACACTTACTAGCTGTGTGACCCTAGGCAAGTCATTTAACCCCAATTGCCTCACTAAATTAATTAATTAATTAATTAATTTTTTTAAAAGACTAATGATAAAACCTAAAAGTAAGAAGAGTGATAAGCTCTTCTACCCAGGTGAGAATTACACCCAAAAAAAGGCAGGTAGAGAGTGGGGTGGGAAGGCAGCATGAATACAGGTAAGCCCAGTAAATGGCAAACCCAGAGAGAGGGGTCATGCCAAGAAAGCCATTCAAACTCAGATAAATGAACCAGAAGTCAGAAAAACCACTCCAGGAAAGGTAACTGGATGAAAAGTAAACAGGTTAGTAAAGGTAGGCATGGGAGCCCATAGGGAAGCAGTGTGAGCTCCTATAAACCCACCTAAAACCATCCAGTCAGTACAGAAAGGGGAGAGAGGTCCACTAGCCACCTCAGGCTCTAGTAGTCAGAGGCCTAAAACTAAATCCCCACCATGGCTTGTCAGAACATTAGTGGAGACAGAACCAGCTCCCAAAGATAACTGCACAGGGAAATAGGACCTAGTCATATTTGCTTGAGAAAGCCACAGAATGAGACAGGGAGAGCTCAGCATCTGGATACCAATGCCATGAAGCACATGCAGGAGGTCTGAGAGCACAGTGACTTCCAGCATCCCCCTGAGGCCTGTCAGGGCCACAGCAGGTGAAGGAAACAATTCCTCATTAGAGATCATGCAAGGAAAAGACAAGCGTCTGGACAATGTCAGAACCCACCATGGACCATCTGGAGATTGAGTTAAAAGTCAGAAATTTCAGCAAAATGGTAGGGCCTGATGCCAGCCAGTCCTATCTGGATCAGCACTGGCAGCAACATCCAGACTACAAAGGAGTTAATCAATCAATCAACAACCATTTACTATGTGCTAGGCACTGTGCTAAATGCTGAAATCAGGCTCAAAGAAGGCCAACTCAACCCATTCAGGAGGACTGGAGGAGAAAGGTCTGAGTACAAAGTGCCAAACTAAGAACTGAGGCTGAAAATGTGAGTAAACGAAAGAAAACACAAACACCAAGAATAAAAACCAAGGCTTAAGAGAAAAAGAGAGGGGCAGCTAGGTGGCACGGTGGATAGAGTACTGGCCCTGGGTTCAGGAGGACCTGAGTTCAAATCCAGCCTCAGACACTTGACACTTACTAGCTGTGTGACCCTGGGCAAGTCAATTAACCCCAACTGCCTCACCAAAAAAAAAAAAAAAAGAGAGAGAGAAACTCTATAACTTCTTTTTATAATTTATTTTTATTTTCAGTTCCAAATTTTCTCCCTCTCTCTGTCTTCCTCCACGCATTGAGAAGGCAAGAAATAGAATATCCATTACACATATGAAGCCATACAAAAACATATTTCCTCATCATCCATGTTCCAAGAGAGGAAAAAGAAAGAGAAAAAATTATGCTTCATTCTGCACTCTGGATCCTAACCCCACAACTTCTTCAAGAAGAATTTCAAACTAAAAAATGGCTTGGCCACAAGGACTACAAGAATGACTAGAAGAAATGGAACAAGAGAACAAAATAAAATTAGAACTTAAGTGAAAGTTGGGGAAGAAAAATTTGGAAGAACAAATATTTATTAAGCATTTCTAATATGATAAGCTCCGAAGGATATTCAAATGAAATGTGTAGTCTAGTGGAACATATGCTGCCTTTGTAATTACTGGAGATGAGTTCAAGTACTGACTACCTACGTGAATTCAGAAAGTGCCAATCTAGGCCTGTTTCCTTATATGAACAATAAAGTAGTTGAGCTAGAGCCACTAAGGTAATTTCCAGTTCTATTTCCATGATCCTATGGATTGTATTATGATTTGAGGATAAAAAAAAATAAATACTTTAAAGAGTTCAATAAATATGGCAGAGAGAGTAACTATACCAGAGAAGCCATTTAAAAAATATCTTGGTCACAAGGGCCACAAGAGTGGCTAAAAAGAAATGAAAATAAAAATGAAATGAGAGATAAAGGGGTGGGGGGAATGGAAAGGAAAACAAGTATATTAAAATAGAAACTAAACTCTTACCATGTAGTGGACTCCTTAAAAAAATGAATAAGCAACTAACTTCCCCCCAAAAAAAAACCTTTAATGACTTTCAGGAGATAATAAGAAATATTAGAATATAGTGAAAAGATTTTTAAAATAAAAAAGATTTAAGGTATATATTATTAAAAAGCAATTGTGGGGCAGCTAGGTGGCGCAGTGGATAAAGCACTGGCCTTGGATTCAGGAGAACCTGAGTTCAAATCCAGCCTCAGCCAGTTGATTCTTACTAGCTGTGTGACCCTGGGCAAGTCACTAAACCCTCATTGCCCTGCCCCCCCCCCCCAAAAAAAAGCAATTATGCTCTACTGTGTGTATGTGAATACTCTTATTCTGGTGTTTACGTTCAGAATAAAAAAATAAAATTTTTTAAAATAGAAAAAAAGAAACACAAGCATAGTCAAGATAAAACTAGAAAGGTAAACAGATTTGAGTGATTGGAAGGGACTCAGTAATGATGAAGTGCTTACATTCTAATAGTGGGAGAAGAAACAAATATTCTTTCTTTCTTTTTTTCTTTTTGACAAATATTCTTTCACAACCCTAATTCCTTTAAGGATCCCAGAGGGAATGAAATAAAACAAATACAGGAACTGAGTGTGGTTCTGTTCTGTTTGGTTGATTTTAAGTGAGGAAAGAAAAATGAGACCAACATATCAAAATTTTTGTATGAATATGCTTATTAATTAAAAGAATAG